>NC_087357.1:44334797-46834797 GCF_030014295.1 Loxodonta africana
GGCAGTTTTTCTCCTTCAGTGCTCTGTATATGTCATCCCATTGCCTTCTTGACTGCATGGTTTCTGCTGAGTAGTCTGAACTTATTCTTATTGATTCTCCTTTGTAGGAGACCTTTCTTTTATCCCTGGCTGCTTTTAAAATTTTCTCTTTATCTTTGGTTTTGGCAAGTTTGATGGTAATATGTCTTGGTGATTTTCTTTTTGGATCAATCTTATATGGGGTTCGATGAGCATCTTGGATAGATATCCTTTCATCTTTCATGACGTCAGGGAAGTTTTCTGCCAACAGATCTTCAACTATTCTTTCTGTATTTTCTGTTATCCCTCCCTGTTCTGGAACTCCAATCACATGCAAGTTATTCTTCTTGATACAGTCCCACATGATTCTTAGGGTTTTTTCATTTTTTTAATTATCTGATTTTTCTTCAACTATATTGGTGTCAATTCCCTTATTCTCCAGCTCCCCCACTCTGCATTCCAATTGCTTGATTCTGCTTCTCTTCCTATTGAGTTGTCTAATTCTATAATTTTACTGTTAATCTTTTGGATTTCTGAATGCTGTCTCTCTATGGATTCTTGCAGCTTATTAATTTTTCCACTATGTTCTTGAATAATCTTTTTGATTTCTTCAACTGCTTTATCAGTGTGTTCCTTGGCTTTTTCTGTAGATTGCCTTATTTCATTTCTGAGGTCATCCCTGATGTCTTGAAGCATTCTGTAAATTAGTTTTTTATATTCTGTATCTGGCAATTCCAGGATTGTATCTTCATTTAGGAAAGATTTTGATTCTTTAGTTTGGGGAGTTGTAGAAGCAATCATGGTCTGCTTCTTTATGTGGTTTGATATCGACTGCTGTCTCCGAGCCATCTCTAAGATATTGTAATGATTTATTTTATATTTGCTTACTGAGTCTTATCTTGTTTTGTTTTCTTTCAATGTACGTAGATGGGCTACTAGATTGCAGTGTCTTGATTGTTATAGCCCTTGAATCACTTATGTCCTACTGCCAGCTGGTTTGGGCTTTTACCAGATATATAAGCCTAAGTGTCCATTCACTATTCTTGAGTAGAATCTGATTTTGGGTCACCAAGTGTGTGGTGTAGACTGTCACCTATTCACTTAGAGGAGTAGTGGTGATAGTTGTGTGTACCAGATTTTAGGAGCAGCAGGGGGTCACACTTCGGGGGGGGCAGGATGCTGGTAGGCTTCCCCCAAGTGCCAGTGAGGTAGGAGTGTCTCTATTCCTAAAGCACTTTGGTGGGTGGGCTCTGCAGCTGTACCTTAGGCACCCAATGCATGTACCTTTACAGAATGGTAGGTGTCACTATCCTCAGACCCCTTTGGCAGGAGGCTAGGTGGTTTGGGTGGAGCTTCAGCCCTCAGTTCCCCGTTGTGGGTCAGTGAAGGCTCTATTTAATAGGTAGAGATATCAGACCTGGGAAACTTATCTTTCCAGTAATCTGCTAAAACAATTACAGTCAGATCACTATCAGAATTACCTTTGCATTATAATAGCCATTATAATTGTTCCCTGTAGGGATGAAAGCCCAAGATTGTGGATCTCATATGCTTGGCTGGAGCTGGTTCTGTATTTTTTTCCAATTTCGAGAAGGCAGGGAAGGATTTTTGGTCCCTGGGTTTTTTGTATCTGCTTCTCTGAGGCCAGGAGAATGGGTTAGGAAAAGACAAAACAAAAAACAAAAAACAAAAAAAAAACCCACAGAGCACTTCACTCTCTGGCCCAGGAAATTCCAATGTTAATGAAGGCACCTGGGAAGGGGGGGAGGGATCAGATGGATAGGAGAGAGTAGCACCCAGGAATATAGACAAAGTTACTTATCTTGCTTGGTGATGACTGTTTTATCTGAGATTCCCGAGGGGAGTGTAGCCTGTGTGCCCTGGCTAGGTCAAGATTGCCCCCGAGGGTCAGGCCCCTGCGCTGTGCTTGTGCTGTCTCAGAAGCCGTGGTCAGTTCCTCCGCTCCCAGTCCAAAGCCCAGTGCCAAGGTTCCCCAGCTGGGACGCCACACTTCAGGCTCAAAAACCAGTCTCTGCCTCCCGGTGACTTCTCTTCCTGTCAGTCGTGTCTTTGCGCTGCCTACCTGCACTGGCTGGGCTTCCTCCGATGTCCCTTCAGGGGGCTAGGGCTGCCTCCCATGTTTGCGCCATCTCAGGATGCCGTGCTCAGCTCCCCTGAGCCCAGTCCAAATCCTAGTGCCAAGGTTTTCTGACTGGGACGCTAGCACCAGGCTCTGAAAACAGTCGCTGCTTCCCCGTTGTTGCTCGTTCTCTCGTTAGCTGCATCAGTGTGCAGCCTGCTAGTGCTGGCTGAGTCTCTACTGAGGTTAACCCAGGGGGCGAGGGGTTAGGGCTGTGTCCTGTGCCTGCCCCACCTCAGCAAGCTGCAATCGGCTCCGCCACTTGGCACCCAGGAGCTGCGAGGGCTCAAGGCTGTGGTGCGGGTCACCGGTTCCAGGAGCGGTTGCTGCTTCAGGGTGCAGCTTTTTGCTCTCCTGTCACTCAGGTCAACTCTTTAGATCTGTGTTTGATGGTCAGGGTTCGTAGAGTGTCATGTATGTGATCGATTCACTTGTTTTTCTGAGTCTTTGTTGCAAGACGGATCCGAGGTAGCTTCTACCTAGTCAGCCATCTTGGCCCCACCTCCCCCTTTGCCTATTTTTAAGTTGGGTTATTTGTCTTTTTGTTATTGAGGTGTTGAGGTAATTCGTAGAATTTACATTAGACCCTTATAGGATATGTCATAGGCAATTTTTTCCCCGAGTCTGTAGGTTCTTTTTTTGCTCTTTTGGTGAAGTCTTTTGATGAATGTTGTTGTTGTTAGGCACTGTTGAATTGGTTCTAACTCAAAGTGACCCTATGTACAACAGAGCAAAACACTGCCCAGTCCTGCACCATCCTCACAATTGTTATGCTTGAGCCCGTTTTTGCAGCCACCGTGTTAATCCATCTCATCAAGTGTCTTCCTCTTTTTCATCGATCCTCTACCAAGCATGATGCCCTGCTCCAGGAACTGGTCCCCCCTGACAACATGTCCAAAGTATGAGAGATGAAGGCTGACCATCCTCACTTCTGAGGAACATTCTGGCTGTACTTATTCCAAGACAGGTTTGTTTGTTCTTCTGGCAGTCCACGATATATTCAATACTCTTCACCAACACCATAATTCAAAGGTGTCAATTCTTTTTCCATCTTCCTTATTCACTGTCTAGCAGTGTTGTCTCTATTTCTTCTTCCATGATCTTTATCATTTTAGGTTTTATATTTAGGTCTTTGGTCCATTTTGATTTAGTTTTTGTGTGTGGTGTGAGGTGTGGATCTTGTTTCATTTTTTAACAGATGGACATTCGGTTATGCTGGCACCATTTGTTAAAGAGACTGTCTTTTCTCCCATTTAATTTACTTTGACCTTTTGTCAAATATCAACTGCTCTTGGATGGATGGATTTATAGATGGGTTCTCGATTCTCAATTCTGTTCCATTGTTCTATGTGTCTATTGTTGTACCAGTACTGGTCTGTTTTGACTACCATGGCTATATCATAGGTTCTAAAATCAGGTAGTGTGAGGCCTCCCACTTTGTTCTTCTTCAGTAATCCTTTACTTCTCTGGGGCCTCTTCCCTTTCTATATAGTTGCTGATTTGTTTCTCCTTCTCGTTAAAGAATGCTGTTGGAATTTGGATTGGGGTTGCATTGTATCTTTAAATCACTTTGGATAGTATTGACATTTTCACCATGTTGATTCTTCCCATCCATGAGCATGGTATGTTTTTGCACTTATGTAGGTCTCTTTTGGTTTCTTACAGTAGTGCTTTGTAGTTTCCTTTGGGTAGGTCTTTCATGTCCCTGGTTAGATTTATTCTTAAGTACTTTACCTTCTTGGGGGCTATTGTAAATGGTATTGCTTTGGCGATTTTCTTTTTGAAGTTCTCTTTGTTGGTGTAGAGGAATCCTACTGATTTTTGTATGTTAATCTCATATATCGTGCTAGGTTCCTCAAATCTTCTATTAGCTCCAGTAGCTTTCTTGTGGACTCTTTGGGGTTTTCTCTGTATAAGATCATATTATCTGTGGACAGGGATAGTTTTACCTCTTCTTTATCAATTTGGATGCCTTTTATTTCTTTTTCTTGCCTTATTAGTTTAGCTAGAACTTTCAGCATGATATTAAGTAAAAGTGGTGATAAAGGGCATCCTTGTCTGGTTCCCATTCTCAAGAAAAATCCTTTTGGTCTCTCTTCATTTAGAACGATGGTAGGTGTTGGTTTTGTGTAAATGCCCTTTATTATGTAGAGGAATTTCCCTTCTATTCCTATTTTGCTGAGAGTTTTAATCAGGAATGGGTATTGGACTTTGTCAACTGCCTTTTCAGCATCAATTGATATAATCATGTGATTCTTTTTTTAAATTTAAGTGGTGTATTACGTTGATTGATTTTCTCATATTGAACCCTGCCTGCATACCTGGTATGAATCCCACTTGGGCATGATGTATTATTTTTTTTTAATATGCTGTTGAGTTCTACTGGCTAGAATTTTGTTGAGGATTTTTATGTCTATGTTCAAGAGGGATATCAGTGTGTAGTTTTCTTTTTTTGTGGTGTGTTTGCCTGGTTTTGGTATCAGGGCTATGTTGGCTTCATAGAATGAATTCAGGAGTATTCTTTCCTTTTCTAGGCTCTGAAATAACTTGAGTAGTATTAGTGTGAGTTCTTCTCTGAAAGTTTGGTAGAATTCTCTGGTGAAGCTGTCCAGGCCAGGGCTTTTTGTTTGTTTGAGAGTTCTTTTTTTAATTACCGCTTTAATCTCTTCTTTTGCTATGGGTCTGTTTAGCTTTTCAACCTCAGTTTGTGCTAGTTTAGGTGGGTCATATGTTTCTAAAACTTATCCATTTCCTCTAGGCCTTTGAGTTTGTTGGAGTACAAATTTCCGTAGCATTCTGTTATGATCCTTTTTATTTCAGTTGACTCTATCGTGATATCACCCATCTTATTGCTTATTCAGGTTATTTGCTTCCTCTTCTGTGTTTTGTTTGTCAGATTGGCCAATAGTTTTTTGGTTTTTCACTGATGTTTTTAGTTTTTAACTATCTATTTCTATGCAGTTAATATACTTATTCTGCAATTTCTGGATTAAAATTTTTTTTTTTTTTTCTGGGCTATCTCTTGATTTAGAGAGGTCTAGGATTTAACTCTCTTTTTACAACTACTCCAATTCACTTTCCTTCCCCCCATGCACATAATACAATTATATCACAATTTTTGATTAAATCAATATTCAGGGTTTAGATCATTGTTGTCATTAGGTGTTATCGAGTCAATGTTCAACTCACAATGACTGCATGTGACAAAGTAGAACAGTTTCATATGGTTTATAGGCTGTAATCTTTATGGGAGCAGACTGCTAGATCATGGTGCTGCTTGGTGAGTTCTAACCACCAACCTTTAAGTAGCAGCTGAAGGTTTAACCGTTGCGCCACCAGGGCTCCTGGTTTACATCTTTATGACTATGAAAATATTGTTTCTAGCTGAGCCTTCTAATATATTGTGATCACATTTCTTTCTTGTCTTTTTCTTGGAGTTAATAATTACTTTTTTTTATTTTCCATGTGCTGAAAAATACTGAATATACAGTGTACTGCCAGAATGAGAGACAAATCAGTCTCAGAAAATATACAATCAGAAAGCTTCTCTGAAGTAATGATGATAAGACTTCAGCTTGCTTACTTATTTGGGACTTTTTCAGATTCTCTCTTTAAACCCATAGTTCTGAAGTTTCACAATTATTTGTTTGAGTCAGGGTTTTTTAATCACTATGCTGGGTCTTCAATGGACACTTTCCTTCTAGATATGTAGATTCTGAGAATTTTTTGTACATTATTTCTTTGCTTTGTTCTACCTTTCATTTTTCCTAGACTTTCTGGTATTTGAACTCCTGGGTTGATTTCCTAATTTTCTTGTCTTTTAAAATGATCATTTTACCCCCTTCTGTCATTTTTTCTACTTCCTGAGAGAGATCTTCTCGATTTTATCTTGCAACTTCTCTATGCTATAACTTTTTTTATTTTTAAGAGCTCTTTTTGAAATTTTATGATTATTGCTTTTTATAGCATCTTTTTTTCTTCCTCTGGAGAAATTAATTATAGCTTTAGAGAAATCTACCCCCCTGCTATGAATCTCTATAGTTTCTGAATGCCCTTTTTCTTTTTTAGAGAGTTTTCACAAATATTGGGTAATCCTTGGCTGTCTCTGTATATTTAAGAGTAAGGCATGCACATATATACACACACACATACACACACCCAAATGCACACACAAAATTGGTGTGATGTTCATTGTACATACACAGGAGTTTTGAACTGGTGAACTTCACCTACCAAGTCATTTGGGTACTCAGATTTTACTGCTATGCTAACTCAGAGCCTTTTATCTTCTAAAAATTTGGCATGTGTGCAGGCAGTGTGTGAGTGAGCAATAGCCTCTGGAGTTAACAAGGTCAGGTTTTAGGACTCCTCGTACTCCATTCTGAGCTCTTGTACAAAGAATTATGGGTAATAGATATGAACAAGATTCCATTCCTTCTTTAAGGGGCTCCCAATCTAATGGGGAGAAACAACATAAAAACAAATAACAATAATGCTGGGTATAACCATGTGATTTGAAATGTGTTCTCAGAGGAAGAGATTGTACATGATTGAGAGGAAAAATTTGACGAAAGAAGAAACATTAGTAAAAGGCCTAAGGTTTAGATAAGCATTTTGGCAAGTGCAAACTGGGATGGAAGGAATAATATGAACGCAAATGTGGCAAGAGAACAAGGAAAGGATAGTTGAAGAGCTGGTAGTCCGATTTGGCTGGTGCATAGAGTAGGCATGTGGAAGGAATTAAAGATAAGTCTCACGGAGTGGGCAGGCCATGATGTGGATGGCCCTGGATGCCAGGCTTAGCAGTCTGTGCTTATTTGGTAGGCCAAGAGAATGAGTACACATAGTCAAACCTATTTAAAATGTCAGTACATAACTGGGGAAGTCAGTACAGCTTGACCAAGACAAAGTCATAGAAGCTTCCTAGACACATTCAGTCTCCCTGAGGGACCAAATTGCTGTGTTAAGTGCTGGGGACCTAGCTCAATTGGCATAACATAATTTATAAAGAAAATGTTCTACATCTTACCTTGGTGAGTAGCATCTGGGGTCTTAAAAGTCTGGAGCAAGGACAAATGAAGAAAACCAAAGAAACAAGGGAAAGGTTGGTCCAAAGGACTAATGGACCACAACTACCACAGCTTTCACCAGACTGAGTTCAGCACAACTAGGTGGTGCCCAGCTACCACCACTGACTGCTCTGACGGATCACAATAAAGAGTTCCGGGCAGAGCTGGAGAAAAATGTAGAACAAAATTCAAACTCACGAAAAAGTCCAGACTTACGGGTCTAACAGACACTGGAGAAACCCCAGAGCATGGCCTCCAGACACCGTTTTAACTCACTATTGAAGTCATTCCTGAGGTTCACCCTTTAGGCAAAGATTAGACAGATCCATAAAACAAACAATAACACATATATATGAGACTAAATGGACACACTAGCCAAGGACCAAGGATGAGAAGGCAGGAGCGGATAGGAAAGCTAGATGAATGGAAATGGGGAACCCAAGGGCAAGAAGGGAAGAGTGTTGGCACATTGTGGGGTTGGCAACCAATGACACAAAACAATATGTGTATTAATTGTTTAATTTGATCTGTAAACCTTCATCTAAAGTTCAATTAAAAAGAAAATGACAACACATGTCCCTGATGTACTCCCATATCTCTTGTCCCTAACGCCCAATGGCCTTCCTTATACTTTGAGCATGAAACATCCTTGAACCATTGCAGTAGCCTCTTAACTTGTTTTCCTCCTTACATTCACTCTCTCTTTCAATTAATTTTTTCATACATTATCCAGAGAGATTTTAAAATGCAAATTGAATAATCTAATTTCCTTGCCTTTAGTGACTGTACTGCACTTGATATGAAATTCAAATTCCTTATCTTCACCTACAGTACCAGGTATCTCTGACTTCATGTCATACCATTTTTCCTTTCACTCTCTGTGTACCAATCATATAACAAATTGGTCTTCCTTCTGTTCCTTTAGGAGCCCTGATGGCTCAGTGGTCAAGCACTGGGCTGCCAACTGAAAGGTCAGTGGTTTGAACTCACCAGCTCTTCTTCAGGAGAAAGATGTGGCAGCCTTGAAAACCCTATGGGACAGTTCTAGTCTGTTCTACAGGATCACTATGAATCAGAATTGACTCGGCAGTGAATTTGGTTGGGCTGTTCCTATAGTGTGAGAAGCTCACATCCATTTCAAGGTCTTTGCACTTGCTATTCCCTTTACCTGGAATGCTCTTCCCACAGATTTTTGCACAGTTGGTTCTTTCGTAGCTTTTAGGTATCAGATAATATGCAGTTTACCCAAAGCAGCTTTCTTTGGCCATGATACTGAAACTATCCCTTACACCTTTCTCTTCTGACTGTTGCATTTCCATATTTACTTTCTTTGGAACATTTTTCTTAGTATGTAATCATGTTGTTTAGTTATGTGGTATAATTGTTGTTTAATTATGTGTTTTTCACTTCAAGAGAAATTACTAAGAAGTCAGAAATCTTGTCTTTCATATTTTCTGCTGTATAGTGTTTGGCACACAATAATAAATACTATTGGATGAAGAAATAAAAAGATGAGCCTCTCCTCATTCTTATTGCATTAACTCTCTGACTGCTGAATGAATCTATAAGAACCTCTTTCTTTAACCAAATTACTTATTTTATTGTTTGTATTCTACATTCTTCCTTACTTCTCTAATTAGTAAGCTCCATAAGGGAAGAGACCACATATCTTGTTTAAACATTTTACTCTGGGTGATCTTATGCATAGTAGATGCTCAATAAATATCTTAAAGATGCTTGCAGGATGAGAAAAAGTATGTAAGGAAGCAAAAGCTAAATGCTGGAACTATGTCCTATGTGGAAGACTTGTTTCTAATCCATCCGTAAAACACTAAACACTTTATTATTATTATTTTGTCCTGGCTTTGCCAATAAGTGGATCTTTGACCTTGGACACATCGATTTATGTTGCTGAATCTCCATTTTCACCTGCAACATAGAAGTAATGTTGCTTCATTTGTGGTCTATGGACAAACTACATCAAGATTCCCTGGGGTGCTCATTAAAAATGCATTTTCCTGTTCTCTACCTGAATACCCACCTGCTCAACATCTCTGGGACTAGAGTGGCGAGACAGGAATTTTTATCAAGCCCTTTCAGTGATTCCTAGGCAGACCGAAGTCACAAGCAATGGTGAGCAGTTGTTTTAAATTAACTTAATCTATGATTGTGAATTCTCCCATGTGGCTGAAACAGTGTATACTGGTCATCGAATGAGAAGAAGAGAAAGCTATATTCTTTAGTTATTGCTCATGCTGTTGCAAGAAGTTTCCTGGTAACTCTTAACAGCTATTAAGCAATGCACTGTTTCTTTTAAGTAATGGTCTACTCTTTGTATTATATTTTATTAAATTACATTATTTCTCATGCTTTGTTTGGTTTTTGGTTTGGTTGTGTCTCAAACTGTGGTGTGGTAGCTTCTCTTAGGAAATTTTTCTGCTTACATAGATCACATAGTTCATGAGTCAGAGTCTTCAAACATGTAATGTTTGGGGATTAACTCATGTATTTTCAGAAGCTTCCTGTCTTAGTCATCCAGTGCTGCCATAACAGAAATGCCACAAGTGGATGGCTTTAATGAAGAGAAATTTATTTTCTCACAATCTAATAGGTTACAAGTTCAAATTCAGGGTGTCGGCTCCAGAACAAGTCTTTCTCTGCCTGCTCTGGAGGAAGGTCCTTGTCTTCAATCTTCATTGGTCGAGGAGCTTCTCAGGGAGATAGTAAACTGGATGAACAATAGTTGCCTACTATATTTTCCTGGAGGGAGGGGAATGAAGAGGTTGCAAACTGAATAGTGCCAGGTGCAGGAGTGGGGCAAAAGTAGATTTGGAAGAAGAAATAAGCTTATGCTGGAGGCTCAGCTAAAAATGAATTAATTTCTCTATGCTTCGAAGATTTAGCATGTTTAATAGAGTTCCAGAAGATGCTGACAGGCTGAAGATGGAAGAAAAGACACCCATTAGAACTTGCACAGATATTCAAGGAAAGGATGACTCTAACAGAGGCTTGATATGAAGAAAATGAGTTTTTCAGAATGATACTGCCCAGGAATTTAATGTCTATATGCAAACAATCCACTTAATGTTTTAGGTCCACATGCACACATATACACATACACAAAAACACATATGTATATTTTAATAGTTTCTGATCAGTGGAGGCAGACCCAACATGGTGCTATGGACAGAAGCACCACACAGTCCTTCCACAGCGAAGACTCAAAAAACTAAGTAAAACAGAGAAAAACATCAGTCCTGGAACCCTAAGCATCAAACAAAGAGATAAAGAACTCAGCCAGGCACTGAATGAAATGAGAAACTGACAAAGAATAAAGAGCAAGATGCCATATATGCAAAGGTCCTCTATCAACTAATGCAGCACAGATTCACCACCTTGGACTCCTGTCAGAGATTGGTGGACAGGGAGTACAGGAAAGCAGCTTCAGAGAACTCCCAGAAGGAGACAGAACACCCAGTAACCATAGATATATGCTTTCCCACCCCGCAATCCTTCTCCTCTCTGCTCAACCTCTGCCACTTCCTAGCTGGCTGTGGTTGCTTGGCCTGCCAGGAAATGCAGCATCTGTGCAGCTTGGATTCACCCCACCCACATTGGAGACCAGTAGACAGGGTGTATGGGAAAGCAGCTTCATGGAGCTCCCAGCAGGAGATGGAACGCCTGGTGACCAGCAATATACAGTTTCCCACCCCCTCACCACTCCTCTCCCATGCTCAGCCTCCTCTGCTTCTTGGCAGCCACAGTCTTTTGGCTGGGAGGCATTAGCTTTAGTGCCATGCATCTTGTATTCACCTTGCCCACACTGGCTGGCTCCCTGAGTGCCATTTATTTGTTGCAGGTGTTGCTTTTTTCCACTTCTTTTGGTTTCTTCTGTGCCTCTCACCAACTTCCCCTCCTTTCTCTTGAACACCTGGCTCCATGTGCAATCTTTGCTTCTTCATGAAAGGTTGTGAAGCAACACTTGACTTGGGAAGTGCTTTTCCAGACTGCGCTGCCACATTGGTGGAATCCTGGGGCTTTTTTTTCCTTTTGTTTTGTTTGTTTTCTTTTCCTTTTTGTGGCTTGGGAATCCCTTCTAGCCAGGCTGAACTGAGTGGCTTGGGAGCCACTTTCCAGGTCTGTGCCACAGTGTCGGTGGAATCCCTGATTGCATTTCTTTTCTTTCTTTCTTTCTTTCTTTTTTTTTTTGTCTTTTTTTCATTTATTAGTTTCTCATCCTCTCTATACTTACCTTCTTTTTCTGTCACCTGAATACCTGGTGCTGTGTGCCACCTCTAGCCCTTCTAGGTAGGCTGTAGTGCACAGCCTGGGAACCACTTCCCTGGTCTCACAGCCACACTGGTGGGATCCTTGGGGGATTTGCTTTTTTTTTTTCTTATATTTATTTATTTATTTATTTATTTATTTTTCTTTTCCCATTTTTCTTTTTTTCCCCCTTTTTATTTTCTCTGTTTCTTGGTTTCTTAGCTCTCTGCTCCAATGGCAAGCTCGCTTAGCACTCTTTTCTTTTTATTTGTTTGTTTTTGACACCTGTTTCTCTCTCCTCTCTCTACTCTATGACATACTCATCTTAGCTTCTCACATCACAACATCCTCCCTCCTTCCTGCCTGCATGCACCATGCACTGAACATCACATCCCTTAGCTGCACAGGCATTGCCTACCGGAACCTGCCCTGCACTGATTCCTGGCCCGCCTTGTCAGCACTAGCATGTGGCACAAACAACCCATCCCAGCTCCTTCCCTTCAGCTGAACCTGCCCTGCTGCACCACAGCTGAGTGACTGGCCCTGCCCACTGAACAAGGAGGTGAAAAGTATCGTTCCCACAGATAAGCAAACAACAAAAAATGCACAGCCCACCTGCTCAGACATAACCAAGTAAAACAAAAAAGCAAGGTGAAGAAAGCAAATCTACAATCAATAAAAGAAGAAAATAACTACCAAATGTTCTGAAGACAGCAGACGATATCAAAACATACAAAAAAACAGGACAGGATGATTCCAGTAGGCATCCAAAATAAAACACCAAATGACTTTCCATTAGAAGAAAAGGCACAAAAACTACCTGACAGGGAATTAAAATCGCTAATATTCAGAGCTATCCAAGGGTTGAAGCAAAAAGCAGACAAAAATGAGGGAAAACAGACAAATTCATGGAAAATAAAGACAAAAATGGAAAAATTCAGGAAAGTAATACAGGAACAAAACACCAGAACAAATTCACAACTAGAAATCATACAAAAACAACAATTAGAAATCCAAAAGGCAAACAAGATTTCAGAAATGGAAAGTGTCATAGAAGGACTGATGAGCAGGTTTGAAATGATGGAAGACAGGATCAGTGAACTTGGAGACAAATATGTGGACCAACTCTGAGGAAAAATCAGAAAAAAGAATGAAGAAACCCTGAGAATTATGTGGGATACAATCAAAAGCAAAAATTTATGAGTGATTAGAGTTCCAGAACAGGGGGAGAAAACAGAAAACACAGGGAGGATCATTGAAGAATTGCTGACAGAAAACTTCCCTAATATCATGAATGATGAAAAGCTGACCATCCAAAAAGCTCAATGAACATCATATAGGATAGACTCCAGAAGAAAATCACCAAGGCGTATCATAATCACACTCGCTAAAATCAAACACAAAGAAAGAATCCTGAGAGCATCTCAAGAAAAATGAAAAGTCACGTACAGAGGAGAAACAATAAGACTAAACTCCTATTATTCTGCAGAAACCATGCAGGCAAAAGGCAATGGGATGACATACATAAAACCCTGAAAGAAAAAAATTGCCAACCAAGAATAATATATACTGTAAAACTCTCATTCAAATATGATGGTGAAATTAGGGCATTTCCAGGTAAACAGAAACTAAGAGAATATATAAAAACCAAACAAATTTACAAGAATTATCAAAGGGAATCTTCAGTCTGAGAACAAACAACATCAGACCACATCCTGAATCTAAGATGCAAGATTGTACCAGCTAGTTACCGACGTAGGAAATGAACTCTCAAGGACTATCCAAAACCAAAAGTATTACAACAGGGAACCAGAGAGGTTAATCTGTAAATGATACAATGTCAGAACAATAAAAGAGGAATAAATGGTGTAGGTATAGAACTTTCTAATGGAGAGAAAGACAAGGTGATACTGAGTAATAATAGACTGGTTCATTTTTTTTTTCAAACCTAGGAAAATAAGGATAAATTTCAAGGTAATCACAAAGAAAGTTAACAAACGTACTCATCAAAGTAAGGAAGAAAAACATAAAGTAAAAACAAAACCCACAAAAACAAAAGAAATGAAAAAAAAATCTACAACCAAAAGGAATTCAGCACCAGAGAGCAAGAGGAACAAAGAAAACATCAGCACCACAAGAAAAAGCACTACAAAATGACACCAATAAAGTTACACCTATCAATAATTATGCTGAATGTTAATGGCTTAAATGCACCCATAAAGAGAAGGGGAGTGACAGAATGGATAAAAAAAAAAACAAAAACAAAAAACAAGATCCATCAATACGCTTTCTACAAGAGACACATCTTAGAAACAAAGACATAAATTTATTAAAAATCAAAGGATGGAAAAAAATATATCAAGCAAACAACTACCAAAAAAGAGCAGGAGTGGCAATACCAATCTCAGATAAAATAGACTTTGAAACAAAATCCACCATAATAGACAAAGAAGAGCACTATATAATCATTAAAGGGACGATCCATCATGAAGACATAAGCATAATAAACATCTGTGCACCCAATGACAGGGCTCTAAAATATATAAAACAAATTCTAATAGGCCTGAAAAGAGAAATAGACAATTTCACAATAATAGTAGGAGACTTCAACACATCACTCTCGATAAAGAACAGAACATCTAGAGAGAACCTCAACAAACATACCAAAGAGCTAAAGGGCACAATTATCCAACTTGCCTTCATAGACATATATAGAATACTCCATTCAACAGCTGCAAAGTGCATACTTTTCCAATGCACATGGAAAGTTCCCCAGAATAGACCACATCTTAGGTCACAGAGCAACCCTCAATAAAATCCAAGATATTCAGATGATACAAAGTCTCTTCTCTGGCCACAGCACCATCAATGTAGAAATTAACAACAGGAAGAACAAGGAAAAAAAATCAATTATGTGGAAAATGAATAATGTACCACTTAAAAACCAATGGATAATAGAAGAAATCAGAGATGGAATAAAAAATTCCTAGAATCAAAAGAGAATGAAAACACATCATACTACAACCTTTGAGACACAGCAAAGACAGTCCTCAGAGGTCAATGTATAGCAATAGGTACACACATCAAAAAAGAAGAAAGGAACAAAATCAAAACATTAACTGCACAACTCAAACAAATAGAAGAGAATAGCAGAAGAAGCCCACAGACACCAGAAGAAAGGAAATAATAAAGATCAGAGCAGAAATAAATGAAACAGAGAATAGAAAAACAATAGAAAGAATCGACAAAACCAAAAGTTGGTTCTTTGGAAGGATCAACAAAATTAACAAACCACTGGCCAAACTGAAAAAAGAAAAACAGGAGAGGATGCAAATAACCCAAATAAGAAATGAAATGGGGGACATTACAACAGACGCAATTGAAATAAAAAAGATTCTAACAGAGTATCGTGAAAAAATATACTCTAACAAATTTGAAAACCTAGAGGAAATTGATGAATTTCTAGAAAAACACTACCTATACCCAAACTAACACAAAATGATGTTGAAAATCTGAGCAGACCCATAACAAGAGAAAAGATTGAAAAGGTAATAGAAAAATGTCCAACAAAAACAAAAAGCCCTGGCCCAAATGCCTTCACTGGAAAATTCTACCAAACATTCAGAGAAGAGCTTACACAAGTAGTATTCAAACTATTTCAGAATATAGAAAAGGCAGCAACAGTTCCTAATTATTTTATGAAGCCAGCATAACCCTGATACCAAAACCAGGCAAAGACACCACAAAAAAGAAAATTACAGACCAATATCTCTCATGAATATAGATGCAAAAATTCTCAACAAAATTCTAGCCAATAGAATTCAGCATCATATCAAAAAAATAAAACACCACAAACAAGTAGGATTCATACCAGGTGTGAAAGGATGGTTCAACATTAGAAAACCAATCAATGTAATCCACAACATGAATAAAAGGAAAGAAAAGAATCACATGATCGTTTCAATCAATGCAGAAAAGGCCTTTGACAAAATCTAACACCCATTCCTGATTAAAAACTCTCAATAAAATCGGTAGAAAAGGGAAATTTCTCAACATAATTAAGAGAATCTATGCAAAACTAATGGCCAACATCATTCTTAACAGAGAGAGGCTGAAAACATTCCCCTTGAGAACAGGAACAAGACAAGGATGCCCTTTATCACCACTCCTATTTAATATTGTGCTCGAAGTCCTAGCTAGAGCAATAAGAAAAAAGAAAGAAAGAAAGGGCATCCAAATTGCTAAGGAAGAAGTCAAACTGTTCCTGTTTGCAGATGATAGGATACTATACACAGAAAAGCCAAAAGACTCCACAAGAAAACTACTGGAACTAGTCGAAAGATTCAACAGAGAGCAGGATACGAGCTAAACATACAAAATCAGTTGGATGCCTATACACCAACAAAGAGAAGGATGAAAAGGAAGTCAGGAAAACAATACCATTTATAATAGTCCCTAGAAAGACAAAATACTTAGGAATAAACCTAACCAGAGGTGTAAAAGACCTACAGAAAGAAAACTACAAGACACTACTGCAAGAAACCAAAAAAGATCTACGTAAATGGAAAAACTTACCACGCTCATGGATAGGTAGACTCAATGCTGTGAAAAAGACAATTCTAACCAAAGTGATTTACAAATACAATGCAATACTGATCCAAATACCAACAATGTTCTTTAAAGAGATATGGAAAAACTAATCATCAGCTTTATATGAAAAGCAAAGAAGCCTCGTATAAGTAAAGCACTACTGAAGAAGAATAAAGTAGGAGGACTCTTGCACTACCTGATCTCAGAACCTACTGTACAGCTATGGTAGTCAGAACAGCCTGGTACTTGTACAATGACAGATACATTGACCAATGGAACAGAATTGAGAACCCAGATGTAAATCCATTCACCTACAGTCACCTGATCTTTGACAAGGGCCCAAAGTTCATCAAATGGGGAAAAGAGAGTCTTTTTTTTTTTTTTTTTTAAATGAATGGGGCTGGCAAAACTGGATGTCCATCTAAAAAAATGAAACAGGACCCTTACCCCACACCAGATACAAGAACTAATTCAAAATGGATCAAAGACCTAAATATAAAGCCCAAAACTATAAAGTTCATAGAAGAAAAAATAGGATCAACTCTAGAGGCTTTAATACATGGCATTAACAGGTTACAAACCGTAACCAACAACATAAACACTCTAGAAGACAAGCTAGATAAATGAGATCTTCTAAAAATTAAACACATATGCTCACCAAAAGAGTAAAAGAGAGCCTACAGACTGGGAAAAAAATTTTGGCTATTACAAATCAGACAAAGATTAATCTCTAAAATCTACAAGAAAATTCAACACCTCTACAACAAAAAGACAAATAATCCAATTAAAAAATGGGCAAAGGAAATGAACAGACACTTCACCAAAGAGGACATTCAAGCGGCCAAGAGACACATGAGGAAATGATTGAGATCACTAGCCATTAGAGAAATGCAAATCAAAACCACAATGAGATACTATCTCACCTGGCATTACTGGCATGCATCAAGAAAACAGGAAATAACAAATGCTGGAGAGGCTGAGGGGAGATCGGAGCTCTTATGCACTGGTGGTAGGAATGTAAAATGATACAACTCTTTTGGAAAATGATATGGCACTTCTTTAGAAAGCTAGAAATAGAAATACCATATGATCCAGCAATCCCACTCCTAGGAATATATCCTAGAGAAATGAGAGTTGTCACACGAATAGATATATGCACACCCATGTTCATTGCAGTGTTGCCCACAATAGCAAAAAGATAGAAACAACCTGGATGCTCATCAACAGATGAATGGATAAACAAACTATGGTACATATACACAATGGGGTATTACGCAACAATAAAGTACAATGATGAATTTGTGACGGATCTCATAGCATGGATGAATCTGGAGGGCATTATGCTGAGTGAAAAAAGTCAATTATGAAAGAACAAATATTGTATGAGACCACTACTATAAAAGCTCATGAAAAATTTTACACACAAAAAGAAATAATTTTTGATGGTTACGAGGGAAGGGGGTTAGGGATGGAAAAACACTAAATAGACAATAGATAAGTGGTAACTTTGGTGAAGGTTAAGACTACACAGTACTTGGGAAGCCAGCACAACTTGTACAAGGCAAGGTCATGGTAGCTCCATAGATACATCCAAACTCCCTGAGGGACCGAATTGCTGGGCAGAGGACAGTAGGGACCATGGTTTGGGGGAACATGTAGTTCAACCGGCATAACATAGTTTATAAAGAAAATATTCTATATTCTACTTTGGTGAGTAGCGCCTGGAGTCTTAAAAGGCTGTGAGAGGTCATCAAAAATGCTCCACTGGTCTCACCCCTCAGGAGCAAGGGAAAATGAAGAAAACTAAAGATACAAGGGAAAGATTAGTCCAAAGGACTAATGGACCACATCTACCATGGCCTCCACTAGACTGAGTCCAGTACAACTAGATGGTGCCTGGCTACCGCCACTGACTCCTCTGACAGGGATCACAATAGAGGGTCCTGGACAGAGCTGGAGAAAAATTTAGAATAAAATTCTAACTCACAAAAAGAGACCAGACTTACTGACCTGACAAAGACTGGAGAAATCCTGAGAATATGGCTGCCGGACACTCTCTCAGCTCAGTAATGAAGTCACTCCCAAGGTTCACCCTTCAGCCAAAGATTAGACAGGCCCATAACACAAAACAACACTAAAGGGGCACAACAGCCCAGGGGCAAAGGCCAGAAGGCAGGAGGGGACAGGAAAGCTGGTAAAAGAGAACCTAAGTTTGAGAAGGGAGAGTGTTGACATGTTGTGGGGTTGTTTACCAATGTCATAAAACAATATGTGTACTAACTGTTTAACGAGAAACTAGTTTGTTCTGTAAACTTCCACCTGAAGTACAATTAAAAAAAAAAAGTTTCTGATAATTAAACCTCTTAATATAACTTAACTGAGAATTCTTGTCTTCCAAAACCCAAACCCACTGCCGTCGAGTCGATTCCAACTCATAGTGACCCTATAGGACAGAGTAGAACTGCCCCATAAAGTTTCCAAGGAGCGCCTGGCAGATTCGCACTGCTGACCTCTTGGTTAACAGCTGTAGCACTTAACCACTACACCACCAGGGTTCCCTAGGTTTTAGATATTCCCAGGAAAGCTGGGAATCACTTGACAGTAGCACTAAAAATTAATTATATTGGGAAACTTATCAAAACTTGCATTTATGAATAAACTGAATAATTATTACTAAGAGTAATAATGTCACTTAATGTTGGTGTAACAGTTTTACTATTTTAAAGTATTTATAACTCACCTTTCCAATCCTCCATGTTTAGCTTCATCTCATTTAATCCTCACCACAATCTGGTAAAGTAAATTTAATCCCCTGACACTCAAAGTGATTTGTCCAAAGTAAAAATTCTAGTTAGTGGTGTGGGTAACTGCTTTGGTAAGAGAGGTTGTTATTCACTTTTGTATAGGGAAGACCCATACCCAGCCTCCTTCATGTTTTGAAAGTCTGGGAGTTGTGCAATGGGCAGATGGAAACTTCCTTTTTGAACTCTGGATCCCATCCTCAAAGGAGAAACAGGATGTAGGAAAAGTGCTGGGACTCTGAGCTGGTAAGTTAGCTGACACTCAAGACCATCAGTACCTGGAGTTCTGGAATTGTTCAGGGCCTAGTAACTTTCCTTTCAGTAAACAGGGAAAAGAGCAACTGGAATGGGCATTGTGCCAATGCCAAAACAATACACAGATTAGAGGACCAATATCACCACCACTTTTCTGGCAACAACTTCCCTGAGCAGACTGCTACACTGCAGTCAGATACCAGAAAATTTCTGTATTTTAGTAATGCCAACTGCCAATTTTCTGGTATGTATTATATGTAACATCAAAGCACCCAGGATACTCATGAGCTTAAGGTGATCACAGAATGGCTAATGAGAAACTGGGGACAAGAGCTGGTCTGACTCGCAGCTGTCATGTACCGAGAGAAGAGCTTGAGCATACAAGTTCTAGCAAAGACATAATGGGACACAATGTTTGCGAACTAGCTGAGGAAAGGAATTAACGGGCATCATAAAAGATGTTTGGCAGGAATATCTTCAGCAGCTAGTAAAGGATATTGAGTAAAGGCAAACACAATGAAACTGCCATATTGATGGAGAAGCTAAGCAGTTGATTAAAAAAGTTAACAGAGATTTACAGTGTATTTGTGACTTCAAGCTTCCAGAAAAATGAGGTGACTAAGTGAACACCAGGCAGAAAATCACTGGGGCCAAGAGCCAGAAGAATCCCTAGCCCAGAGTTCTTGGCTCATTTCCACTGTCTCCCAAGATGAGTGGTTCACCCATGGGCAAAATCATGCGTAGGCACAGTCTGCCCTGCCCAGCAAAGAAGCCCCAGACTGCTGTCCTGTGTTTTCCTCAGTTCAGGAAGACATGCTAGTGAAAGATTTATACCACTAATTGTTCCATTAAAAGCCCCAATTTCCATCTTCAATCTCTAAGAGCAGAGTGTTAAGACCTACAACTGCACGGCAGTGTAGAAATATATGAGCTGTTAAAAAGCAGTTCTTTGTACTTTGTGTGTCTTCACTTTTCAGTGTACCATGTGTCGTCTGGATGAAAACTCAGAGCTCCAGAAAGCCATCTATTCCTGCAGCCTGTTTCCTACATGGAAACCTAATCGCCTTTGCCATTGTGAATCTGGGTCCTTCGGCAATGGCTGGGTACAACTTACTGGGCTTAGACCTCCAAGTGTGGCAACACCCAGCAGGAACAGATGGACTTCTAAGTAACCAGACAGTCATTTCCTAATGCAAGTGCTGGGAGCTGATGCCAAGTACTTTTCATTTCATAGCCTCCCTGTGGTACAGACACAGATGAAAAGAACATGAGGTTTTCCAAGTTAACATATGCAATCAACCTACTTACAGCAGGTACTTCTCAAGGGTCAATGTCTCTCTTGAGTGGCTGAGAAGTGGGGACCAGCCACTGCTATACCAACAGTGACCTGCAGGGCAGGGCAGACAGAAAGCATGAGAAGTGAAAGCCTCGGGTAGACAGAACAGAGGATAATTTAAACACGGTAGATATGTCCTCCTTTACCTTGTGTTTAAGGAGCTCTGGCGGTGCAATGGCTAAGTGCTTGGCTGCTAACCGAAAGTATGGCTGTTCAAATTCACTCAACAGCTGCACAGGAAAAAGACCTAGTGATCTGCTTTCATAAGAATTACAGCCAAGAAAACCCTATATGACAATTGTACTCTATCAGATAGGGTTGCTTTGAGTCGGAATTGACTCGATGGCACCTAACGACAACAGTCACCTAGTGTTTAGTATGAGGAATGCATGGACTTTATCTACTCTTAAATAAGACAGTGTTCGTAAAGGCACATAGGAAAGAGCCTGGCACACTGAAGCATTGCTATAACAATCATTACTAGTAAAATCGAGTGTGAGTAGTTTAGGCGTGACTAGTAGTTTACACGTGGCTGCTACTATAATTATACATATCATAATCACTGTTATTGCTACCATTATTATTGCTGTTCAATCACTTTTAATCTTGCCAGGTTTGTTGAATAAGTGATCACGAGGTGGCACAAGCCAGAAGAAGGATGACACATCTGGGCCTAGGAGAGACTGAACTTACAAAAATGAGTACTTAAAACACCAACTCCTATGTTATTGTTCTTCAGAGCAGAGCTCTGACAGTGTAATAGTTTCCTGAGAAAGGCCCAGTTCAATGATGGAGTTTCTGAAATCGTGACAGTCAGATGCAATAGATATTTTTAGGCAGACAAATTTTTTTCCATATCCCTCCAACCCAATGAAGTAGTGGACTATCTCTTTTGCCCTGGCTCTTACCACCCTTAAGGAGCCCTGTTGGTGCAGTGGTTAAAGCTGGAAACCACCAGCCCCTCCATGGGAGAAAGGCGTGGCAGTCTGTTTCCATGGAGATTTGCAGCCTTGGAAATCCTATGGGATCGCTGTGAGTTGGAATCGACTCGACGGGAGTGGGTTTGGTGGGTTGGGTTACCACACTTATTACGCCTCTGGACTCACTCTACTAATCTGTGTAAAGGGAGCACAAGAAGCTCATGCAGGATCTGTGTCTTACATGGAGTGGGTGCTAATACGTTCTTGTAAAATTGCAAATATGCTGGGAGGCAGTGTGGGGCTCTGGCGCACAGAGATCCAGCTATGAATTGGGAGCTGGGTGACCCAGGGAGGTATCTGAGGAACTCTGAGCTTCAGGATGATCTTATATAAAAATGGGTAATACCAGCTTTTCATAGATGTTGAGAAAATAAACTGATAATTTAATGTGGGTAAAGTACCTTGGACAAAGCAGGAGCTCAGCGGTGATTTGTTTCTTCGCTAGTTGCCGCTTATCTACCCTCCTAATTATCCCCCCAATATAGCAACATCCCCAACTTGTACTTCCTTACTCTGAATGCTAGTCATTGTCCAACTCAGAGATATCCTCCTGCTTAAATTTTTAAATATTGACAAAGCTAGTAATAAGCAATTTCTAAGTAGAGATCTGGGCCAAATTAGAAAAATGTGGGAAGGACCAGAACTTGTAAATCCAATAGCCAATAAATGTACGGAAATCTGCTCTACCTTTTCGGTGCTCAGGAAAATGCAAATTAATGTATGATATGAATTCATAATCACCAGATTGGCAAATGCTTTAAAAAGTGGTAATATCTACCCCGAGATTGCAAGGAAAGGCATATACTTAAGTATTGCTTAAGGAAACGAGAACCGTGATTATCTATTTTTTAGAAAGAAACTTGCTATTATCCCTAGGTATATCTATGTTGCATAACTTTTGCCACAGCACACCCACTTCGGGAATCTCTTAGAAATGAAATCACTCGTGCTGAAGGATTATGTACAAGGATGTTATACATAACTGAAGTAACAAAAAACCTAGGAACGACAATAATGTCCATAAAAAAGAGAGGTTAAATATTTGGTTAAGATGTAGTACATTTATTTGGTGGAATATTATGCAACAAGATGAATTCATACCAGTTTACTTGGAGAGATTTCTACAAAACAAGGGAGTACAACTGAGGCAAGCCCTGAAGGGACCAAAGCTAGCGCTTTGCTATCAGCCCTTCCAGCAGTTGGGGCATCAAATCCTTCACTGGAGAGAGATCTGGGTGGGACATCTCATTGTCCCTCAAGAATGGCCCCAGTGACCCCAACTGGCCAAAACTTTGGCTGACCTGGCTGAATTCAGGCATCTTGTATAGGATCAAATCCATGCTGGGAGGGTTCAGTTGAAAGAGGCAACGCCACAGGAGAATTGATTTGTCGTGGTTTCTTTTGGAATCAGTCAGCACTCACAGCAGTAATTTGAGCACTCCGTCAACCAGGGACAAGTATTTGCTAAGTCCCTTCCATAGGCCAGGCAAGCATTGATCTGGGTTTCGTAGAGAAAACAAAGATAAATGAGGCTAGTTCTTATCCTCTCTCAAGGAGTTTACAAAGGGAGATAAAACATGTTATGCAAACACCATACTGCAAGACATAAGTGATAAGTGCTGCCAGACAGGCATAACAAAGTGGTAGATGACGGCAGAGGAGACAGCAGCTCGATATCAAAGCATGTGTATTATGAAGTGAGCAAGTTGGATGACTTTGGAAGCTAGATTCGCATTTCCGAATGTAGCAGAGCAAGTTCGTAAACAGCAGGTGGCTGAGGTGTCATGGAAAGCATGAAACCGGAATTTATAATACTTGTGTTCAGATTATGTGCCTGTCCATTGATTTTGGGAAAATTGTTTGAAACTCTATAAGCCTCAATTTCCCTGTATGTCAGATAGAAATGATGTATATCTCATAGGTTTGTTTTTAGTATAAATTGAGATCATGCCAGGTACTGTGCTAGCAGCTAGGAGGATGATGGAGAATAAGGATGCTTTACAAAGAGTTAAGTCCATGGGTGGCGCAAATGGTTAAGTGCTTAACTACTAGCTGAAAGTTGGCGGTTTGAACCCACCCAGAGGTGCCTGGGAAGAAAGACCTGGCAATGTGCTTCCAAAAAGTCATGGTCTTGAAAATCCTATAGGGTAGTTTTACTCTGCACACATGGGGTCATGATGAGCCAGTATTGACTGAACAGCAACTAACAACAACAGTTAAGAGTTAAATGTTGCACAAACACTAGGAATAATTGCTGTTACGTTTTTAAGTAGTTCAACTACCCATGAAAATTATAATGAGTTTCTCCAGATAATTAATTTCACAGAATATTGTTGGATGACATACCATTCTCCAATGGCTGCCCAGGGTACTCTTGGGACAAGCGCTCTTAGCACATTGGTATATTGGATAGGTTAATTAAAAGAATTATATAATATATGTATTAAGTATTATGTGGGGGAGACTTTATATTGACACTGATAACTCCTGAGCAAATTTAGACTGTAAGGTATCTTCTCTTGCCCCAAATTCTGTTGCTTAGTCCTTTTCTCAAGCGAACATATAGTCTTACGAGTGCTTTTACTTGGTGATCAGTATCTTAACATTTGCTAGGACTTTATTACACGTGCTGAATCTTGGAAGCAGCCATAGATTTCCTTTCATCTAGGCCCCCAGCCAAAGGTCCTTTGTCCTCCCCTTGCATCTGCCACACTATCTATTGCTTAAGCACAAAAGAGAGCAGAAATTGATTACCCCACCCCGTGTTACTCTGAATGTTATTATTTACTTAGCACTACTGACTTAGCAATGAATTTTGTGCCTTGTTTTCTTTCCTTGCTTTCCCTCCTTATCTTTTTCCAGGCAGAGGTGGCATCACACAGCCATATTAGAAATAGGGGTGAGTCCCTTTTTATCTTACCTGTTCACAAATCTCCATCAACTGCCCACTCCCAGGTCACTTCTTGAAGGTTTATTATTTGAGATCAGCAGTTGTCATTTTCTCAGTTTGAAGTAATGTGTGAATAAAAGAATCTTTACCAAAGTTTTACTTTTCTGTAATATGCAGCATGGATTAAAGGCAACAACTGCATGTTTGCTATGCAAATGCAGCTTCAAAACAAGTCCCATAGATTCACCTTTTCAACCAGGTTACTATCCCTAAGCTCCTGTAATGTAGAAATTTTAAAGCCACCACTGTCTGAAGGTGAGTGTGTTTCTGAAGTTTCTCAGTTCCTTATTCCCACACTTCTCTCCTCTAGTGCACTGAAACCAAGAAACATCATCTGTGATTGTGGTCCGATGAGGTCTAACCCCCAATCTTGTAAAAGGAACTCAACCTGTTACTCACTGCATCCCATGTTTTCTCAACAAATCAGACTGCAGAGCCAGGAAAGGTAGAGGGACTAATCAGGGCCTAGAGAATAGTGAAGCAGGGGTAGGATATGGGAGGGCACAAATGCAGAGCATGGAAATCAGAGAGCTTGAGAGCTACCATGTTACCAAGCCATTCCTATTAATTAATCAAGGGGCAGCCAGCCTTGTGCAGAATGTGTTGGAAGGAGGCAGACATTTCTGCTATAATTGTATTAGATATTTCCTTCTTTGCTAGCAGAACTTTACACTTATTAAGGTTATTGTTGTTGTTACTTGCCATTGAGTTGGCTCTGACTCATGGTGACCCCTTTAAACAGAATAAAATGTTGCCCTGTCCTGCACCATTTTCATGATTATTTGTATGAGTAGCTTGTCAGGTCTTCCTCAACAGTCTGTCTTAGTCTGGAAGCTCTGCTGAAATATGTCCACCATTGGTGACCCTGCTACTATTTGAAATACTGGTGGCATCATAGCAACATGTAAGCCACCACAGTATGACAGACTGACAAAGAGGTGGTGATTTATTCAGATATCCTCCTCTAAACCACAGGCCCATGTGCTTCTAGGAAATCTGATGACATTCCTGGTTTCAGTGAATAGGTCTTGATTAGTCTTAGCCATCAGTTCTCAAATTCTTCCATTTCAGGACCTCTTTACACTCTTAAAAATTGAGGGCCCCAAAGGGTGTACGTCTATCAATATTTACCCTATTAGAAATTAATACCGATTAATATTTTAAATATTTATTTATAAATTTATTTTAAAATAAAAACAAATTGATTATATGTTTACATGAATAACACTTCTAATTAAAAGGGCTATATCCTTCAAAACATACAAAATGAGTGGTAAGAATGGAATTGTTTTACATTTTTGCAAATCTCAATTGATTTGTTAGAAGACAGCTGGATTCTCATATCAGCTTCTGCATTTGGTCTGTTAGGATATGTTGTTTCATTAAAATATATGAAGAAAATCTGTCGTCTCACAGATATGGAAAAGGGAGAAAGATTTTAATAACCTTTTCAGACAATAGTTGATATTCTTTTCTGATATTACACTGAAATGACAAGTGGTAGTTTCTCAAAGGTTAGTGGTGGAATATGAAACCATGTCAAATGAATTTTCATCTGTTATAATTCATTGACCTATCTGACACAATGAATGGCTTTTTTTTTGTTGTTGTTGTGCTTTAGATGAAAGTTTACAAATCAAGGCAGTCTCTCATACAAAAATTTATATAAACCTTGCTATATACTCCTAATTGTTCTCCCCCTAATGAGACAGCACTCTTCTTCCCTCCATTCTCTCTTTTTGTGTCCATTCTGCCAGTTTCTGACCCCCTCTGCCCTCTCATCTCCCCTCCAGATAGGAGATGCCAGTGTAGTCTCAAGTGTCTACTTGATCCAAGAAGCTCATTCTTCACCCACATCTTTTTCTATCCCATCATCCAGTCCAATCCCTGTTTGAAGAGTTGGCTCTGGGAATGGTTCCTGTCCTGGGCTAACAGAAGGTCTGGGGGTCCCAGGCCACTTCTTAATCCCTCATTCCTAAACATGAACAGAAACACAAGGATCACCAGACAATTGATAAAAATTGAAATAGGATCCCATATTGCATTCAGCCAGTCACTATGAAGCTGATTTTGACTCATGGAGGTCCCATGGGTGCAGAGCAGAACCTGCACCCTATAGGGTTTTCATGGCTGTGACCTTCCAGAAGCAGACTGTGAATGGCTGTTTTAATCATGCATGACTTTGTAACCTTATAAACTAGTTATTTGGAGAATATTTGTTCCCTGAGTTATACAGATCTTCCTCAAATATCTTCCAAAATATCACAAAATTACATTCCTTAGTATCGCTAATGATCTAATGAGAAAAGTCTTTAAGTATTGGGAAGGCTCCAAACTCATGGTGGCAGAAACAAGTTTTCCAGAATTCTAGTGCTTTTTCCTGAAAGCTTAAATTTTATCATTGGCAGCAAATATAGTCAGTTTTTTTTTTGAAGAGGCAAGCTCACTTCATTCATTTCCAAGAAAATGTCTGTCAAAAACTCAAGCATCAATAACCACAGCTTTTTTGATCATTATTTTTATTTCATTAAATAAAAATGGTATTTCATAAAAAAGCAACTAATTCAGCTTGCAACTCAAACAATTGCTGACATGTTTTTTTCTTGAGACAACCATTATACTTTGCATGCAGCATAAATGCTTTATATGGACTTCCAATTCCATTACACAGGACTTTTAAAAAGATGGGGACTCCAGGGTAAAGATTTAGTAAATAACTAACTTTTGTAGCTTCATCAAAGGCATTCTTGAGTGATGTTGTATGCCCTTGAGTTGATTCCAACTCATAGCGACCCTATGGGACAGTGTAAGAGTGATAGGTATTGATTTTTAGGGTGAGTCCATGGTGATAAAGAATACAATGTGTACTAGAACATTATGGGGACTTTGAGTCATGCTAAGGTGCAGTAATTTTACACACAGGTGTTTTCACACCACAAGTGAAAATGACAACAGAATAAAAAAAGCAAAATAACATCTTAGTGTCATTATTAAAATTGCTTAGACCTCATGGATACCCCCAAAAGGTCATGGAACCAAAATGAAACTGAACCCATTGCTGTCCAGTCAATTCCAACTCATAGCGACCACATAGGACAGAGTAGAACTGTCCCATAGGGTTTCCAAGGAGCAGCTGGTGGATTTGAACTGCCGACCTTTTGGTTAGCAGCCAAACCCTTAACCACTGCTCCACCAGAACTCCAAAGGGCCACAGGGCTCCCCCAAACACCCTCCCACCACACATTGAGAACTGCTCTTGGGAGTTCTTATTCTCATTGCCAGTTTTGGTTTGAAGTCTGCCATGGGGCTCCTGAGGGAGTTTCCTCCTTCCTAAAATAAGTGAGGGGAAGTACTCTTTCTGCCTCTGGTTTGATATTGTCATCTGAATGTGACTTCTGGAAATGCTGGAGACACCTTGTGACCACAAAAGCAACCGGTCATAGGATGAAGTCAACATAGAAGGTGGGAGACCATAGGAAAGCAAAGAACCTGGGTCCTTGGTGACATTGTTGAGTCTCTGATCAAAACCTACCTGGGGCCCTCTTATTCCTCTGTACTTAATGAGATAATAAGTGCCCTTAATTTTTAAGAGAATTCGAAATGGAGTTTTCTGTTACAGTTCAGCTGCTCAGTGGTGTCTTTGAATTCTCTTACTCTCGTTTGTGATTTTCAACATTTCAGTGATGCTTTCCCTCATGTTGCTAAATGGCTGGAGCAACTTTTGTCACAGGAGAAAATATAAAGCAGGAAGGAAATGGTGGCAGGATAAGGCCTTTTCCTCTTGTATTTCTTTTATCTGTAAGAAAGACTATTTCCGCAAGTCCCCAGCAGTCTTCTCCTAATGTTTCATTACCTAGGATGGGGCCATATGCCTACCTGTAGATGAAATCATGAAGGAAAATTGAATTACTGTGATTCCAAAGGGGCACATCACAGAACCCCTCAAATGAATTTCTATTGACAAGGAGGAAGAGGCAAGAACTGTTGAAGCCAATCAATAGTACCTGCCACAACCCTTTCTCATCTCAAAGCTGCTAAGCAGGGACTGACAGCTGATTAAAGAAACCAGCAGTAATCATGCTTTATTAATCCATTTGCTTGGTTACAATTGTCTTCTGAGGTTAAGCTGGCACTTGCATAACTGAACTACAGCAAATGCTTTCAGAAACAACTACTAGTAACCCTATATGTAGGTCATCTATAATGGTTTCTGAAACCATTTGTTGTAGTTCAGTTATGCAGGTGCCAAACCTTGGTGGCATAGTGGTTAAGAGCTATGGCTGCTAACCAAAAGGTTGGCAGTTCAAATCCATCAGGCGCTCCTTGGAAACCCTATGGGGCACTTCTACTCTGTCCTTTAGGGTCGCTATAAGTCAGAATTGACTCGAAGGCAATGGGGTATAGGGTTACTATGAGTCGGCTTTGACTCCACAGCTCACAACAACAATAAAAACAAGGAGCACATTTTAGATTAGGGTGTCAATCTGACCTGTAACCTTCAGGCTCAAGATAGGAAAAGTAACAGTTAAGGAACGGAAGGCACATGAGACCTCAGAAATCATCTGGTCGCACACTCCTGTTCACTAGGTGAGATAAGTGTAGTTAAGTGACTTTCCTTAGTTACACGTTGAGTTAGAGGAGGACATGATTGGACCCTTTCAAATAATCACTAAGTGGGTTGGCTACAGTTTAGACAATTCATTTATTAATCTTGAAGACAACAGTGTATATGATGGGCCATGAGACCTGATCTGAGTAGATCCTCTCTGCTCTGCTACCAAAGAGAGAGCAGCTCCTGCTTTCTGAACTTGCATCGTTAGGTTGGTCTGGATCTGAGGAATCCTGAAGACTGGATTTCTTGCACATAATTGGGAGACAGAAATTCAGCATGATTCCTCTCTAGTTTCTTTGCTCCTCAGAGCCCCTTTGGGAAACTTGCAAAGCAGGAAACCACCCTTGATATGTTCTGTAACATGTGAGGTTGACAGAATGTGGAAATTTGGTGCTGAAAATAAATTGTTTGAATTTTTGTCTCCAAATACTTCTTTCCTCCTACGGTTGCCCCACTGATATATTAGAGTTGACAGCAATAAAGAAGCAACGAAGAAATAACACAAGAAGGAAATATTTCAGTTGAGGTATGGGAAAAAAAAAAAAATGGGAAGGATTGTCTAAAAACTTTTTTCTTACATTTTTTTTTTTTTAAGTTCTTCTCTAGTCTTATGGTTGGTAAATCTGAGGAAGTGTGTTTGGATCCTGGGCATGTCCCTTGCCTAGGGGATGCCTTTGACTCTGGAAGGCTAAAAGAGGCCAAGGTGGGGCTCCAAGAACTGGACATAGGGAGCTGACTTCTTTCAGACTTGCCTGAAGCTTTAAGAAAGAGAAACAAAGCAAACTTTCTACATTTGGGAATGACAAACAGTTTTCACCTAACATGCTGGCTTTGAGAGATTTCAGTTAATGGCTTCGTGCTTTGTGTTGAGAAGGATTGAGAGGTCTGGGCTTGCCTGGAGACGGTTGGCAAGTGAGCTCTCTTGTGCTGCTGCTGATGGGGGTATAAGTGTTGTAACCACTCTGGAAAACAGTTTGGGATTAACTAGCGAGGTAGATGTGTACATTTACTGGTCTGAAAAATCTACTCTTAGAGATCTACCTTAGAAAAACCATTGCAGTGGGCACTAGATATAACATTGATATAAAAAACATGCCTAACAGCATGGTTCATACCAGCCAAGCTGAAAACAACCTAAATGCCCATCAAGAATGTAATTGATACAGAAATCCTTTATTATTCACTTGGTGGAATAGTATACAGAGGTGGCCATAAATTAACTGCAGCTTTGTGTAACAACTGAAAGAATTTCACAAACATATTGATAAAGTGAAGCAAGTCTCAAAAGAAAATATATGTTTTCATTTGTATAAAGGTCAAAAACAGGCAAAGTAAAACTAGATTGTTTAAGAATATACGTGCAGGTGGTAAAATTGCCAAGAAAATCATTATCACAAAGGTCAGCACAGTGGTTTTCTCTGTGAACAGTGAAATGTGGCACACGATCAGAGAGGCACTCTCAGGAACCATTAATTTCTTTTTCTTAACCTGGGTGGAACATAAACTGGCGATTATTTTGTATTATTATTTAAACTATACATACATGTTATAGATCAGTTGTCATCAAGTCGACTCCAACCCACGATTGCCCCATGTGTGTCAGAGTAGAACGGTGCTCCTTACGGTTTTTCAATGGTTGATTTCTTTAGGCCTTTCTTCTGAAGCACGTCTGAGTGGACTCAAACCTCCAATCTTTAGATTAGCAACTGAGATCATTAATCCTTTGCACTATCCAGGGACTCCATATACTTGGCTATATATGATATGTTTTCAAATGGAAAAAAAAAAGAGAGAGAAAATAGTGAAATCAGCTATGGGTACAAGAGTGGGAAATGGTGGCGTATGTACCACATATAGGCCAATATTTTTTAGCATGAACCTGTCCAGCTTATCAAAGTGGGAAAGCAACAGAATTTCAGGAAAAGAACACATTTAAGGACAAACACAATGTGTTTCAGGGTGCCCTATGATCTGTTGCTCAGGAAACCCAAGCTTGGCATAGGTAAAACCCAGAAAACCAAACTCATTGCTATCAATTGCAACTCATGGTGACCCATGTGTTACAGAGTAGAACTTCTCATTAGGGTTTTCTTGGCTGTAATCTTTATAGGAGGAGATTGCCAGGCCTTTCTTTCTTGGTGAAGTTGGGTGGGTTCAAACTGCCAAACTTTAGGTTATTAGTAGAGCGCAAACTGTCTGAGCCACCCAGGGACCCACTGGTGGTTAGTACTGTAGTACTGAGTACACCAGGCCCAGAAGAGAAAATATCCTCTGATATTTACAGAGGAGCAAAGGTAATTGATAGGTTCAAAGGAAGAAGTGTATTTAGTGTTTATCATGGCACAGAACATTCTTAACAGGCATCAATGTAGATATATTTCATTATTTTTTCCAATTATACTTGCTAAAGTAGTATGCTTATGTTAGATTTTCAACAAGGATTCTCCAGGATAGGAAACCCTGGCTGCATAGTGGTTAAGAGTTAGGGCTGGTAACCCAAAGTTCAGCAGTTTGAATCCACCAGGCACTCCTTGGAAACCCTATATATATGGCAGTTCTACCCTGTACTATAGGGTCGCTATGAGTCTGGATTGACTCCATGGCAATGGGTTTGTTTTGGTTTGGTTTCCCTAGGATAATCAGAGTTTACTAGCAATTCAACTGAGGATTAGAAGTGTGCCGGATCTCTTTTCTCCTTCACTTTCCTACCAAAAAAACCCATTGCCATCGAGTTGATTCTGACTCTTAGAGACCCTATAGAGCGCAGCAGAACTTCCCCACAGGGTTTCCAAGAAGCACCTGTAAAACAGGGAACAGAGGGCCTTCCAAATCTACAAACGAAGTAACAAGAAATGGGCCAGGGCACAGAAACAAAGCCATTCCCCAGAACAACGGGGCAGGGTATCAGAAAATAGCCTGCAGACTTCTTTAAAGTTGTCTTTCAGAAGCAGCTGGAGAAAACCAGCCCCAAGGATATGCACAGAACATTCCCCCTGTTTCCGCTGTGCGAACTTCCACTAGGGGCAGTGAGGGGCTGCAGCAGCAGCCAGGGAATAGAACCTGGGGAGTGAGAGACTGCACAGGCGCGACACCTCATAATAAGTCCTGCTACGAATCCCAGAGGCCTTTGGAACAGGAGCCATCTTAGAAAGCTGTTGCTCGCCCACCATATTTAACATATCCCCGCCTGTGCCTATGAATAAACATGAATCTTTTCCTGCCCAAGCTTTTAAAAAACCAGGCCCGTCTTTGTTCTGTGAGATGAGGGTATGCATTGCTTAGGCCCTCCTCATCTCCGCTTGCAAGCCTCTTCAATAAAGCTTTGCTCATGTGGAAAATTCTGCGTGCCTTACCTGCTCATTCTTGAGCAGTGAGAGGCAAGAACCTTATTCCGGTAACGCCTGTGGATTTGAATTGCCGACCTTTTGGTTTGCAGCAGTAGCACTTAACCACAATGTCATGTACAGAGAATGTAAATATGAAAAATCTCTTTCCTTGACTGGTGGACATTACCAAGGAGAAAACAGAACTTCCACTTTGCCAGCTGCCTGCCTCATTTGCTTTTTCTCTTCTTCTCAGAGACTATAGGTCTAAGATCTTCTCCAGAGGGTTTAATGCTTTATCTCTATCCTCTCACTGCATAGACTGGTGGCTAGGGGGATGCTAGATAACTCAGAGAATGAGAAATGGTCTGGTAATATCGAAACCTGGGACAATTCTAATCTATGTCCTTTACAGATGGTATTTGATATTGCATCCTTAAAGCAGCTATTTCCCATTTAAAAAAAAAAAAAGTATAGAGCTTTTAACATACTTCTTGATATCGGGGAAGGACAGTACTATTACTAAGGAAGCGGCCTGATTTGATATACAAGATTTGCACGTCAGAAACCAGCTATGTGAGTCTCAGAATTTTACCCAGGTCCATGGAGCTAGAGAACAAATTCTGAAGTTTCTTGAAAAACTGTTTTGAACTAGAAGTACTGTTGGTGTTGCTTGATAGGCCATTTTTTGATATCTGCATGAGAACAGGCTAGTTGGTGGGCCCTGATACAGTTTCATGAAACGCTTCATCAACACTGAACTAATTTGAATGTTAAAATACTCTTATGCTCAACAATGAGCAATTGACTCTGAGTAAAAATTGGTTCACACATTGGAAAGGAGCGATTCCTTTCCCCCGCCCCCCTTTTTCCAAAGCGTGCTCAAGAGTTGGGCTGGGAAATGAGCGAAGGGCACATTCAGATGTGAGCTATCTGGCTCCTGTAATCACAGAATCCCAGAGCTGGAGAGGGATTTCGAGGGGGTCACTTACATCTTAATCACATGGTAGAGAGGATGGTGATTATGAACAAACCCTGACTCTACCCAGACCGGCTGAGTCAGGCTCACTGAGGGCAGAGCCTAGGAGTCAGCATTTTAACAAGCTCCCCAGATGATTTTGACACAATTGCCATAGAGCATCTCCCAGGCCGACACCTTCATTTGCAGGTGAGAATAGGGAAGTCAGCAATCTAATTCAATGTAACAAACATTGAGCATGTACTACATTCTAGGCACAAAACATAGTTCTACTCCTTGAAGGACTCCTTGTTGAGCTAGAGAGACTAATGTGCTAAATGTCTTTTCAGCAGATTTCAAGCAGAACAAAGCACTGCAGGGAAAATAATTACTTCTGCAGTGTTGGGAGGAGGATGAGGGGATTCCAAAGTAATAGTAACAGCTTCACAGAGGAGGTGACATTTAAAGTGGACCTCAGGGTATCTGTTCTGGGGATGGGTAGCATGTGATTTCCACGCAGATATCTTGCACGGGGACATGTGTGTGATAGATTAGGGACAGTGATAGATTAGTGTTCTAGAAGGTAGGGTTTACTTATATTACTATTGTTGTTAACAGTAATAATAACAGTATCATTTTCAAGTATGGAGTAGCTTGCAAGCTGATATTATTATCCCCATTTTACAGATGAGGCAGCAGGCTCGGAGAGGTTAAGTAACTTCCTCGGGATCACACTGTCAGTTCATTGCAGAGGCGAGACTAAAAATATAGAGTGGAATTATGAGTGTGAGGCAGATTGTAAGAATTTGAAAACAAAAAACCTTGGGGAGAAGAAGGATTTACTAGGTCCAGTGCCATGCACCTCCAGTTCATTTCATTTGTGTGAGGTGGTTGGCTGAGGAGCTTCACAGCAGATATACACTAACATGCAACTCACTCTAGTGAAGAGCACGATTTTTGGACCCTGAACTTCCCACTCCAACTAGAAAAGATGTTTTTCTCCCCCTCATTCCAGTTTAAAATTTAGTTCAGTCCATTGAATTCTGTAATCCAATCTTATTACTAAACTATTTCCGCTTATCCCTTCATGGGCCAGACTGGAGGATGGAGCTGCTTGGGGAAAGGAAGAGTGTGGTTAAAGAAGGATATTGTCTGCCCTCTCCAACTGCCTCCCCTCCCCCAGTGATGGGGTGAGGGGAGAGACTGTCTCACCTGTTGCTCACATCGCAGCAGTTCCAAGTTCACTGGCTCCTTTCCATGGGCGACTGCTGCTTTTCTGTCTAATCCAAACTGGCCATTGGTACCCCCTGCTCAACCCATGTTTGAATGCTGGATTGTTTAAATGCTGGAGGGCTTAGCTTCCTAGTGTTGCTGTAATAGAAATACCACAAAGGAGTGGCTTTAAAGAAGATAAATTTATTTTCTCACATTTCTGGAGGTTAAGAGTCCCAATCAGGGTCTTGGCGGTATCAATCCCTTCTATAAGGCTCTGTCCTCGTTCCTGGTGACTCTGTCAATCCTTGGCATTCTTTGGCGTTCCTTGACATTTATCTCTTAGAGAAAACAGAAGAACAGAAGAAAAAACAAAAACTTTGCATTCCAAGTTTTTTTTTTTTCCAATTTAAAATGGCAGCAAAATAAAACATATTTTTGAGACCAATTTCTCCTCATATTTTGAGTGTATAAATCATCAAAATGTATAATTTGTATCATAACATCAGAAGGCAAGAAAGGTCAGTTTTAAGAAGAATATTGACTGTCATATAGAATCTTTTTTTTTTTTTTTTGAATGGACACGGGAATACAGGCTGTTACATCAGAACTTCTTATTTCAATGGTATAATTTTGAATTTCTAATTGAAATATAATCAGTGGATATAACGTCACAATACAAATAATACATGATGAATAGCAAGGAAAATCACTAGCTTTAATGATCATGTTATTGATTTTTCTTTCATGAGATTAAAAAATTGTTAAAAACCATTAATGTACTATTTGAGTTTATTGTGTGGGGATGTATCGCCTTCATCAATATAAAGCTTCAACTTGTCAATTAAATGATTTTTGTAACTTTATAAAACCTGACTTACCATCCCTTTTAGCTGCCTTGTGAGAATTAAATGAGATTCTTTCAGCAAATATCTTTGAATACCCACTATTGCATTATTCTGGGAGCTAGGGATACAGAGTGAACAAAACAGACAACACCCAGTCTTCGTGGAGCTTCACAGAGTCTAGGGGAAAGAGAAACTACGGAAAATAAAGAAGGATATTTTATAGCTCATTGAAAGAGTGTACAGGCTATGGAGAAAAATAAGGCAGAGGGGAGAAGACCAGGTGAGGTACAGTTTTAGACGGATGGATGGGGAGGGTCTCACCGAGAAGGCCTGCAAAGATTTGATAGAGGAAAGGGACAAGTTGGGCAAAACATTTTCCAAGCCAAGCCAACACAAAGGCTTTGAGACACTGACCGCCTAGGGAGTTCTCCTTTGTTAGAATGAAGGAGAGTATTCAGAGATGAGGGAGAGGATAAGGTTAATCTGTTGTTGTGTGCTGTGAAGTAGATTCCAACTCACAGAGACCCTACTGACTGAGTAGAACTGCCCCGTAAGGTTTCCTAGGCTGTAATCTTTATGAGAGCAGATCAACAGGTCTTTTCTCCAGGAGCAGTTGATGGCTGGAACCACCAACCACAGGGTTAGCAGCTGAGCACTCAACCATTGTGCCACCAAGGCTTGCAGTTAATGTAGTGCTTTGAAAACAATGGAAAGAACCTTGACTTTCTTTATTCTGAAGGAGATCTCAAGCCTTTAGAGGGCACTATCTTATGGCTCCCGTGTTGTGGTCACTGGCCGAGAGCGAAGGGTATGGACTGAGAATGTAGGTAGCATGTACAGTGGTTAGCAGGATACCTGACACAGTAAATGTCTAAACAAATGACACAGCTCTGGTTACTTTGTTATTTTTGCCAGATGAAGGATAACATCTAAGTGCTAAATGGCAATCTCCTGCCCCCAGGGCCTCTCCAAGAACTCCCAGTGGTGGAGGAAATGGGCTGGTGGAGACAAACCACTGTAAGGTATCTGGTTTTGCTTTGTCCCTGTTGAGTCTGGTATCACATGTCACTGTTCAGATTATTTTAGTAACTCTGATATTACTCTCACTAGAGCGAATAGAGAACATTTTCCAAAGAATGTAAATAAACTTGGGGTGAGGATGTTCTGTGTTGCCTCCTCCTCGCCAAACTATGCCTCATCCTCACTGGCTGCCTTCCAGTTGTTTGAACAAGCCATGCAGATTTTCAACCCCAGGGCCTTAACACATGTTCTTCCTTCTCTCTGAAATGCTCTTGCTGTCACTTCTCCTCCAACTTTTCTCATTCCTCCTCCTCCTTCAGGCCTCAATTTCAATATTATCTCCTCAGGAAACTTATCCTACTTTTCTGTCACTACTCCCATTTTCTCTTCCTCCATATGCTGTATCACTATTTGTGAAAGCATGTTTATTGTTTTTTGGTGTTTCCAATTATTAAATTATTTGTTTACTTGTTCTTATTTACCATAAGCTCCAGGAGAATAGAATTAATGCCTGTTTTATTATTAATTCTGTTTGCAGGGTGCCTGGCACATCATTGTACCCTTTAAATATTTGCTGAAAGAACAAATGAATGAATGGGAACAGCTTGGAGGGTGGCAAAGCCAACACTTGTCAAACTCTGCTCTGCAATAGGGAGCAATCCTGAGACCTGGACAGTATTTCAGGTTCAAGTACAAGACTGAAATGAACTAAAGTCTCATAAACACCTTGTCTTTGTGTTCCTTCACATTCATCACACCCCAGGAAAACCATGCTCTTGTAAGTGAAGACTTCCTGCCCTGTCAACTGAGTGAGTTCCTCACTTCTATTGGTGTCCACAGTCTGCTGTGCCTTTATTATTCACATGCACCATACTCATGTTATTTATGTTTTTGAAGGAAGTCCTCCAGTGCTGAATTGTAGGTCCTGTCGAGAGCAAGGGCCTAGCTTTTTTGGCCAAGGGCGGATGGTACATGACATGTAGTAGGGGTTCATTCAGTGTTTCGGGCGAGCAATTAATTATTGTGTTCTTACTGTGCATCGTCATTGTGCTAGGCACTTTGTTTTGTTTTTTCAAAATGATTCCTGAGCTTAACCTCAGCCATTTATATATGCCAATATAAATTCTCCTTCGCCCTCTGCACGTTTTGACTGAATTAAATGTGTATTAAAAACGTCTGTTTACCTAGGTTCTAGACAAAAATAAAAAGGTAGAAATGGCATATTGCTATATGGCTGTATTCCTTAGGGTGGGCAGAGCTGAGCACAGAGCTGGTGCTAATGACTCCTTTTGGAGCAAGACCCAGTTGTTGCTGAGCCCTGATTTTTTTCATTATTTTGCTTCTTCTCAAAGGAGAAGCCTAGATGGGTCAAGTTGTTTCTCAAAGTATGTTGTGGTTGTTGTTGTCATCATTAGGTGCCATCGAGTCAGTTCCAACTCATAGAGACCCTATGTATAACAGAATGAAACACTGCCTGGTCCTGCCCCATCTTCACAATCCTTGTTACACTTGAGCCCATTACTGCAGCCACTGTGTCAGTCCACCTTGTTGAAGATCTTCCTCTTTTTCACTCACCCTCTACTTTACCAAGCATGGTGTCCTTCTCCAGGGGCTGATCACTCTTAAGGGGCATTCTGGCTGCAGTTCTTGCAAGACAGATTTGTTTATTCTTCTGGCAGTCCGTGATATATTCATTATTCTTCACAAACACCACAATTCAAAAGCACCAATTCTTCTTTGGTCTTCCTTTTTCATCGTCCAGCTTTCACATGCATACAAGGCGATTGAAAAAAATACCATGGCGTGGGTTAGGTGCACATTGTCTTCAAGGAGACATCTTTGCTTTTTAACACTTTAAGAGGTCTTTTGCAGCAGATTTGCCAATGCAATGTGTCATTTGATTTTTTGATTGCTGCTTCCATGAGTGTTGATTATGGATCTAAGTAAAATGAAATCCTTGACAATTTTAATCTTTTCTCCATTTATCATGATGTTGCTTATTGGTCCAGTTGTGAGGATTTTTGTTTTCTTTATGTTGCAGTCTAATCCATACTGAAGGCTGTGGCCTTTGATCTTCATCAGTAAGTGCTTGAAGTCCTCTTCACTTTCAGCAAGCAAGACTGTGTCATCTGCACATTGCAGGTTGTTAATGAGTTTTCCTCCAATCCTGATGCCCCGTTCCTCTTCACGTAGTCCAGCTTCTCAGATTATTTGCTCAGCATACAAACTGAATAAGTATGGCGAAAGGATACTACCCTGATGAACACTTTTCCAGAATTTAAACCACACAGGATCCCCTTGTTCTTTTCGAATGACTGACTCTTGACGTATATACAGGTTCTTCATGAAAACAATAAAAAAAGTGTTCTGGAATTCCCATTCTTCACAACGTTATCCATAATTTGTTATGATCCACATAGTTGAACGCCTTTTTGGTTTTCTAACTTCAGGTATTTGCACATATAATTATAATACTTCACTTTGTCTTCTCAAGTCTGCTTTTGAAATCTTCTGTTTAGTTCTTTTACTTCATCATTTCTTCCATTTGCTTTAGCTACTTGATGTTCAAGAGCAAGTTTTCAGAGTCTCTTCTGATATGCATTGTGGCCTTTTCCTTCTGCCCTGTCTTTTTAATGACCTCTTGCTTTCTTCATGTATGATGTCTTTGACGTTACTCCACAACTCATCTGTTCTTCAGTCGTTAGTGCCCAATGCATCAAATCTATTCTTGAGATGGTCTCTAAATTCAGGTGGGATATACTCAGGGCTGTACTTTGGCTCTCATGGACTTGTTCTAAATTTCTCTAGATTCAGCTTGAACTTGCATATGAGCAATTGTTGGTCTGTTCTGCAGTTGGCCCCTGGCCTTGTTCTGACTGATGATATTGAGCTTTTCCATCGTCTCATTCCACAGATGTAGCTGATTTGATTCCTGTGTATTCCATCTGGTGAGGTCCATGTACATAGTCGTTGTTTATGTTGGTGGAAAAAGGAATTTGCAATGAAGAAGTCGTTGATCTTGCAAAATTCTATCATGCCATCTTCAGCGTCATTTCTTTCACCAAGGCCATATTTTCCAACTACCGTTCCTTCCTCTTTGTTTTCAACTTTTGCATTCCAATCACCAGTAACTATCAATGCATCTTGATTGCATGTTTGATCAATTTCAGACTGCAGAAGTTGGTAAAAATCTTCAGTTTCTTCATCTTTGGCCTTAGTGGTTGGCACATAAATTTGAATAATAAGTTGTATTAACTGGTCTTCCTTGTAGGTGTGTGGATATTATCCTATCACTGACAGCTTTGTACTTCAGGATTGGTCTTGAAATGCTCTTTTTGAAGATGAATGCAACACCATTCCTCTTCAAATTGCCATTCCCAGCATAGTAGACCATAAGATTGTCTGATTCAAATTGGCCAGCACCAGCCGATTTCAGCTCACTAATGACTAAAAAATGACTAGGATATCAATATTTATGTGTTCCATTTCATGTTTGACAATTTCCAATTTTCCTAGAGTCATACTTTGTACGTTCCTCATTCCTATTATTAATGGATGTTAACAGCTGTTTCTTCTCATTTTGAGTCATGCCACATCAGCAAATGAAGGTCCTGAAAGCTTGACTTCATCCGTGTCATTAAGGTCAACTCTACCTTGAGGAAGCAGCTTTTCCCCAGCTGTTTTTTGAGTACCTTCCAACCTGAGGGGCTAATTTCCCAGCACTATATCAGACAATATTTCTCTACTATTCATAAGGTTTTCACTGGCTAATTGTTTTCAGAAGTAGACTGCCAGGTCCTTCTTCCTAGCCTGTGTTAGTCTGGAAGCTCCTCTGAAACCTGTCCGCCATAGGTAACCCTGCTGGTATTCGAATACTGGTGGCATAGTGTCCAACATCACAGAAACATGCAAGCTGACAGAAGTGTAGGAATCTCAAAGTACAAGATGAACAAAAATGCGTGCACTGCAATAACTCTACATCCTAGCTGCTCTGCCCCTTCCTAGCTTCTGCTCAAGGTTAGCTTCTCAACGGTCTCTTTCCTCCAAGTCATTATTGAAAAGATAGAGATTTAACTTTAATTTACTTAGGCAGACATGATTTGGCATACTAGAAATCAGAATGTCTACATAGCAATATTATGCTTGAGCAGTCTAAAATTACCTCTGATCCACAGTATGTGGTGAACCAAAACACTCATTTTCTGAGCCCTGACAGTTAACATGGCTTGTGTTTCTCTTCCTTAAAGGAGGATATATGACTATATCACTATTGTTCAGAATGAATTCCTTAATAATGATAATAAGTAGTTAATAACTACTTTACCTTGCTTCATCTCAATCAAGTTTAGATAATTAGAAATGAAACTTTATGAACTATCTTGCAACCAGTATTATATTCTATAGTGTTACATAACATATTGATTAGGTGCTACAATAAATTATTGGTTAGATATTGTGTGTTTTTATAACTATTTTACATGTGAGAAATTGAGGCCTAAAGACATAATTAATATTAATTAGTAGAGGCTGAATTAAGCCCAGACCTTTCTAGTTCAAAATACCTTGTTCTTTCTCCATATCAAGCCTATTCCATGATGGATAAATAGATGGATGGATGGATGGATAAGTAAATGAACAAATGATCACAGCAAGCAACAGTGTATGTTTACATGGGTCATAGTTGATTGGTCAGATGCAATTTTAATACAAACCCATGGAAACAGGTAATATTTTATTTGGGTCATAGTCTGTGTATAGATGTTTTAATAATGCTAAGTCAATTTAATGGGACTACAAATCTGCTGCAAAAGACCTCTTTAAGGTGTTAAAAAAAAAAAAAAAAAAGGTGTCACTTTGAGGACTAAGGAGTGCCTGCCCCAAGCCATGGTATTTTTAATCCATGGTCCCTAACAACAACAACATTCTTATAATGGAAGTATATCAGAAAATATTCATAATATTCCAATACAGTATATGCCACATCAAAACAAATTAAACTTTATGAAAAGCAATTTAGAAGTATATACTGAAAATTTCAGTCTCTTAGTTTGATCTAACCTCATGGAATATATTCCATGTGCAATTCGTGTGTAGGGTGTCATTTTCTGGTGTTTTTGTCTGAATTGACAATAAAATTTGCAAATCTGTATTTTTATCCACACACTGTCAATATTCTTTCTATTCAAAGTAGGAATGTCATTGATAATGGGTGGCACCAAGTACAATATACTGGGGGCCTATTAGAAACTCTGAGGGACTTAAATTGGTGCACAGGTAGAATCTGTTTTTTCCCAGTATGTTCTACTATACTATCTCATTGTGTCATCTACATGCATATGAGCTCTATCTGTAGAGTGTAAAATTTTTAAGGGCTTTTCCTTCCATTTTACAGAGGGAAGTATAGAGTTACATATGTACTAGAAGCTTAATTAAAGCTTGTTGAATGGTTGACCTCTCTCAAGGCTAAGGAGAACCCTTGGTGCACGAACTGAACTCAGACATTTAAGACTGAGTAGGTATCTGCTTTGAAAGCGAGGTTAGTATAAAGTGGAAATTGAAAAAGACTCTCACAGAGGAAATAGAAGAGAGCCAAAGATAATCTCTTTGCAGACACTGCCCTATTTGGCTTTCCAACACTGTGCTGCTAACCACCTCCCCCTTCCCTCCAACCCAGCCAAGACATAATTTGGCCCTTGGTTTAAAGCTATATGGCACTTTCAAGCTCTAGGACAAGTGTGAACATAGACACTTTCCTGCAAGAAATACTGATTAGGAAAAAAAAAAATGTTTTCAAGAAAATTTCAATGGACTGAAATGGGTAAATGATCTGGTAGGTCTGTTAAGACAATGTATATAGTATGGACTTGTTTGTTTTCTGCTATGAATTTTTTATTACTAGTCAAAGAGATTTTAAATTGTGTGATTTTATGTAATGGAAAGAGTAGCTGGCAGAGCCTTGGTGGCGTAGTGGTTAAGAGCTTGACTGCTAACCAAAACGTGAACAAGTTGAAATCCACAAGCCACTCCTTGGAAATACTATGGGGCAGTTCTACTCTGTCCTATAGGGTTGCTGTGAGTTGGAACCAATTCAATGGCACCTAACAAAAACAAGAGTAGTTAACGTTGCATAATGTCTTTTGCGTTTATTATTTCACTTGAAACTTGCAAAATCCTAACCAGATAAGGAGAGTGGGTATATTTCCACCCTTTTAGAGAAGAATATATTGTAGTTTGGAGAGGTTATGTAACTTGCCTAAGCAAGCTATATAATGTGAAAGACCTTCTGACTCTCAGCCCAGTGCTCTTTGTCCACCCTGCTGGCTCCCTAATAATGATAATTGTAAAGATGATTTTTGCTCAGCTTTGCGTGAGGAGGCAAATATGTACTCATTTTTCTGCTTCGTGCTGTCCTCTCTCCCTGTCTTCTGCTATTCTACAGCCTGCTGTTTTCTCTCTGTACCAAAGAAATCAAGAGCAATGTTCAAATTAAACTCTAGTTGCTTTTTTTAACTGATTTCGAAGCATTTGGCATAATAGCCTGAGAGACAATTTTCTTATTTTACCATTATGGAGAGTATTTTGAAAAAATGCAGTTCTTGATGATATACATAGAAATTACTTACTAGTATTTGCAAGATTGAAATGACCCTTCGTTAAAGCTGTTGAAAAAGAAATATGAATGGCCTTCTATTTGCTGCATTTATTTGTTTTTTGCTGTCTGGCCTAGCAAAGAACTTCAGAGGAATTCCTAAGACACTAGGAAAATTGCAATGGAGAACACAATATCAACCAGCAGGGACACACAAATGGAGAGGGAGGGGTTGTACAGAGGGTAGCTGAAAGGTTGGCACTGGCAGTGGTTCCTCTAGGCCTGTGCTTTCCAATACAGTAGCCACTAGCCACATGGGGCTATTTAAATTTAAAATAAAATCAATACTGACCACATTTCAAGTGTGTAATAGCCCCATGTGGCTAGCGACTACTATACTGAACTATATCGATATAGAACATTTTCATCATCACAGTGTTCTATTGTATAGCACTGCTCTAGGCAGATGACAAAGCGCATCATACCTTTTCAAAGTAATTTAAATAAGGGAAGAACAACAGGGCATCCCTAAGGATGCCTTCTTCCTTTCCCCTCTCCCTCCCTTCCTTCTATTCTTCCTTTCCTCCAACAACTATTTATTGAACAGTTATAATGAGCCTGGTACTATTCACATGTTGGGTATACAGTGGTAAACAAGGAATGACATGACTCCTGGCCTCATATAAATCAGTCTAGTAAGGGATTCAGGCGAGTGAAAACTGGCAATTAAGATCCAGTGAAATAGGTGTCATTGGACTCCTAACCCAGTTTTAAGGAGCTCTAGTGGTGCAATGGTTAAACACTCTGCTACTAACTGAAAAGATGATGGTTTGAACCCACAAGTGACTCAGCGGAAGGGAAGACCCTGTGATCTGCTCCCATAAAGATTTACAGCCTAGGAAACCCCATGGGAAGTTTTACTTTGTCCTGTAGGGTTACTATGAGTTCAACTTGACTCAATGACACACAACAGCAACAACAACCCAGCTTTAGGGCTTCAGGTTCACCCAAAGAAAGTGACATCTGAGTGAGATCTGGAGGGTTAGTAGAAGACATGCAGGCATAGGAGGGGCAGAGGGAAAGAAGGAGGAAGAGTGTTCCAGATAGATGTATGAGATGGAAAAAAGAGAGAACAGGATGTATTCCTGGAACTGAGAGAAACTGAAGATGAACAGAGGATGCAGTACAGGTAAAGAGAAAAGATGGAAATAATCAGGAGGCAGATCATAAAGGGTCTTACACACCGTGCTAAGGTGCGTGGATTTCATCCCAATGGCAATGGGAAGCTCCCAAGGCATTTAACATGGGGGAATGACCACATTATATTTCTGTTTTTGATAGATCACTTTTGCTACATTGTCGGAAATGAATTGTGTATTGGCAGAGCCATGAGGGGGGCAGAGCCAAGGCAGAAAAAATTATGAGGCTTTTGAGTTAGTTCAGATAAAGATGTTGGTTGGTGGCATATACTAGGATTGTTCCAGTGGAGGTGGAGACAGGATCTGTTGATTGAGTAGGGGTGAGGAAGAAAGAAATCAAGGATGACTTTCTTATTTCTTGCTTTAACAAATGGATAAGTTGTAGTGCCATTTATAGAGATAGCAAATGCATACAGGGTAGCTGGATTAAGGACAAGGGTGATGGGGTTAGAGCTTAGTCCAAATTCCACTTTAGAGGCCAGTTCTCCTTGATCCTCCAGAGTAGAACAATGTATTCTCTTTCGTAGTCTTTATAACAGTTGCAATTTTATGTTTATTTATGGGAGCATTTTATTATTTATTGTTAGTCACTGTCATAGTGCTGCCAAATTTATGATGGCAGAGGCTATGTTTGTTTTTACTCACCACTGGATTCCCACACCTAACACACTATTCGTGACATGACATGGTGAGTTTGAGAACCACCAGCAATATCATAAGAGTATGTTCTTTCTTGGTCTATGGGTACCATTTTAGGGCAAGCAGATATAAAATGATACTCAGTCTTTCATTCTGGGGTTCTCCATCTAACCTGAAGGGTCATGCCCTCCCTATCCTATGAACATGGGTCAAAAGAAAGGAAAGGATCTTCCACGAGTCATTTACACTTGTAAAATTAACTCCTAGAGTTCCTTTTCTGTTTGTAGCTTAATGCATGGGTCTTATTGCATTTGAGAAGGCTTTACCCGTTGTGAACGGAGGAGAAAAGGATAGTCCCCTGGCAAAGGGACTATCTAAAGGGAGATGACACTGAACCATGTATTCTACCTTTTTGCAGAGTAGGTTCTACACGCCTTTCTGACTGTGGATATAGAAAGATCTGCTCCCCACCTACAGCATGCACATGAACACACACACATACACTCATGTAACTTTTCATTCTATTGTTAGACAAGACTTCAGAGTGGGGAAGACAGACAGCAACTAAATGTCTCCTGGAGAAAAAATTATACACTATAAAAATCATGGCTTGTGCAATCAAATGGATTTTGTCTTATATATGAGTTTCACCAGTTTTATTTGTAAAATTTGGTCCATGTAGCTTAAAGACAACAGCTAATAGCTATTTATTAGATGAGTGACTGAGCTAACTCAATTTTGCTGAGCCTCAACTTTCTCATCTATCAACAGGAAAAACAGTAGTGCTTACCCCATATAATCACTGGGAAAATTAAATCCTATCATAGAAGGGCACCTCGCACATACTAGGTACTTGATACATGGCTTTTCCTTTCTACATTCTGGCTGTATTCTCCTACACCAAAAATCAAACCAAACCCGTGGCATAGAGTCGATTCCGACTCAGAGTGCTCATAGCGATTTTACAGAACAGAGTAGGACTGCCCCATAGGGTTTCCAAGGAGCAGGTGGTGGATTCAAACTGCTGATCTTTTGGTTAACAGCACCAGTGCTCTCCTACAGTAAAGGATAAACAGGAATGATGAGGGGAAAGTCAAAGAAACCCAAAGAGAAAAACCAAGCCCAGATATTTCGATGTACCTCAGCTTCATTACTGGTGTTCTTTCAACAACTGTATAAAGCCCCAAAGTACATAACCACTAATGATGTTCAGTTCCTATGAATGCTGTTAACTTACTCTGCTAAGTTCAGCACCGGAAATTTGGCCAGAATATCTTCTTCAGCAAAGCAATTAACGTGGCCATCCTTTCAAGGGTTGCCATAGCAGTTGCCGTGGTGATGAAATGAAAATGCATTTTGCGTAATTCATAACACATTACTCTTCCTAGGAAAACAAAAGAGAACTTTCAGGACAACTGAATGATTTTGGTGATGTCTCAGTGCAACCTGTTACTCACTGGGATGATTCAGAAAAAGAGCTCTAATGAATAGAAGATTAGACTGTTTGCATTTGCAACCAAATGTACCAAATACATTCCTGATGTGTTAATTAACATTTTCTCCAAATGCAAAAGAAAAACATTGCATTTGAGAAGACAGGTAAGAATGTGATTGTAATGCAGTCCCATCTGGCATTCAAAGAAATCTCTGGAAAGATAAATTAAGCAACCACAACATTAAAAAAAAAGAGAGAGAGACAGAGAACTCTGATTTGGTAAATCACAGACAAAATCATTTCTGGTAAATAATAAAATGGATATAGAAAGAATGGCCATTTCATAGGTATTCTAATATATCATATGATTATCTTCAGGATTGGAAGAGTTAAACACAAAATTTTGAAGTGTTTTTAAGTAATTTGGAAAACAATATTCACACCAGAAAATTTGTATTACGATATGCAAAAGGAAAACCAAACTACTATCTGGGGAAAATATAAATATAATCCCAAAGGCAAAGTATTATATTTTACTCACCTCTCTCCTTCAGCCCCTGTTTCTCCAAACACCAAAACTTGTCCATTCTTCTTTTCAAATGCCTTCCCTCTCCTGAATCTTCTTCTTTCCATCCTCACTGGCACCATTGTTACCTGGTGGAAACTCCAGGTTCTTACTCGGCATGACTCATATTGGCCAATAAACAAGAGACCAAGGTGTCCTTCCCTCCCTAACACAAACTCTCGACCAACACTGTTGGTCTCCTTCTAGCCTCAAAATTGAGTACTCATTTGCATCCCAATGTTCTTTCTTATCTTATGCTCATCTCAACTTCTTTTCACCTTTAAAACATACTAATCAGAAGCCATTTTTTAAGTCCTGAAATAACTTAAGAAGCTTTAACAAGTGATAACAACTCAAAAGATCTGCATATTCATATTTTTGTCAACTTATTCAACTGGTCACAGTTATCTAACTTCTCTTGAGGTGGAGTATGGGTTGGAGAGTGATAATAGTGTGACAAAAGTAAGTAAAATGGGCATGGGAGTGACTCTCTCATGCTTCTGATTTTTGCTTCCAGGACTTGCTTGGGACTTGGTCCACATAAATCTCTTCTACTTAATGAGAACAAGCTTCATGACTAAGTGAATCAGACAACATCATGGTTATGATGGGCAACTCCGAACAATAGGTGTCCTGTGACCAGACATTCAGTTTGTATCAGGGCCCAGAAGAAAGCCAAGAGCTGTTAGCCAAAATGAATATAGCTATTTTCCCAAGAGTGCATGGCCTAAGGCCCTGCTCTATGTTTTTCCTATTGAAACTTGCCACAGGCTCCATACAACAATCTAGTCTGCCAGAGGTACCAAGGGTCAGAGATGATTATACTGCAACCTGGATGAGATAGAGAACCTTTCTTTGCTCTGGGGTCTGACTGAAAGTTAAAGATTTTCGGGTCACTAACTAAATGGTTCAGAAGTATACAGTCAAATGAATTATACATTGCCTTAAAAATCAAAAGAGGTTCACCAAACAGTGTGCCTCATTCTTAATAGTGTAGATCACTAGGTGCAGATACTTGTCTTCTACTTTAGAGATAATATTTCAATATGACTCAGATCATGGGAACCCCTGAAACTTCAGTGAAATTACAGTGCCTCATATTCTCACAAGGTTTCGGTCTCACCATCTTCACACATGATTCTTATTATGTCATCTGCTGTATCTGAATGGCTTTTGCCCTGTAGATTCTTTAAGCATGATATCTTCAATGTAGTAGACCAGAATTCAACATTATGCCCTGTAAGCTGTCTGTCAGAATAAACTGGAACAAAGAGTGAAATTTTGAAGTAATCATGAGGCAAGACTGTGAAGATACACTTAAAAATCAAACTGATTCTTGTTTTTGTTGTCGCTGCTAGTGTTGTTCCTTTTTGCTGTTATTGTTAGATGCCATTGAGTTGGTTCCAACTCATAGCGACTGTCTGTTTGTACAATAGTACGAAACACTGCTCAGTCTCGTGCCACCCTCACAATCATTGTTATGCTTGAGCCCATTGTTGCAGTCACTGTGTCAGTCCATCTCATTGAAGGTCTTCCTCTTTTTCGCTGGCCCTCCACCTTATCAAGTATGATGTCCTTCTCCAGGGACTGATCCCTCCTGATAACATATCCAAAGTGTATGAGACGTAGTCTCACCATTCTTGCTTCTAAAGAGCATTCTAATTGTGCTTCTTCCAAGACAGATTTGTTCCTTCTTTTGGCAGGCCATGGTATATTCAACATTCTTCTCTGACACCACAATTCAAAGGCATCAGTTCTTCTTTGGTCTTCCTTATTCATTGTCCAACTTTCACATACATATGAGGCAATTGAAAACACCATGACTTGGGTTAGGCACACCTTAGTCTTCAAGGTGACGTCTTTACTTTTAAAAATGTTAAAGAGGTCTTTTGCAGCAGATTTGCCCAGTGCAATGCATCCTTTGATTCCTTGACCGCTGCTTCCATGGCTGTTGTTTGTGGATCCAGGTAAAACGAAATCCTTGACAACTTCAATCTTTTCTCCATTTATCACGATGTTGCTTATTGGTCCAGTTCTGAGGATTTTTTTTTTTTTTTTTTATGTTGAGGTGTAATCCATACTGAGGGCTGTGGTCTTTGATCTTCATTAGTGTTTCAAGTCCTCTTCAGTTTCAGCAAGCAAGGTTGTGTCACCTGCATATTGCAGGTTGTTAATGAGTCTTTCTCCAATCTTGATGCCCTGTTCTTCTTCATATAGTCCAGCTTCTCAGATTATTTTTGCCAACATACAGATTGAATAGATATGGTGAAATGATACAACCCTGACACACACCTTTCCTGACTTTAAGCCATGCAGTGTCCCGTTGTCCTGTTAGAACAAATGCCTCTCGATCTATGTACAAATTCCTCATGAGCACAGTTAAGAGTTCTGGAATTCCCATTCTTCACACTGTTATCCATAATTTGTTATGACCCATACAGCTGAATGCCTTTGCATAGTCAATAAAACACAGGTAAACGCCTTTCTGATATTCTCTACTCTCAGTCAGGATCCATCTGACATCAGCAATGATATCCCTGGTTCCACGTCCCCTTCTGAATTCGCCTTGAATTTCTGGCAGTTCTCTGTTGATGTACTGCTGCAGTTGCTTTTGAATGATCGTCAATAAAATTTTACTAGCTTGTGATATTAATGATACTGTTTGGTAATTTATGCATTTGGTTGGCTAACCTTTCTTGGGAATAGGCATAAATATGGATCTTTGCCAGGAGGTTGCCCAGGTAGCTGTCTTCCAAATTTCTTGGCATAGACAAGTGAGCAACTCTGGTACTTCATCCGTTTGTTGAAACATCTCAATTGGTATTCTGTCAGTTTCTGGAGCCTGTTTTTCACTACTGCCTTCAGTGCAGGTTGGACTTCTTCCTTCAGTACCATTGGTTCCTGATCATGTACTACCTCCTGAAATGTCTGAATGTTGATCAATTCTTTTCGGTATAGTGGCTCTGTGTATTCCTTCCATCTTCTTTTGATGCTTCCTGTGTTGTTTAATCTTTTCCCTGTAGAATCCTTCAGTATTGCAACTCGAAGCTTGAATTTTTTCTTCGGTTCTTTCAGCTTTAGAAATGCCGAGCATGTTCTTCCCTTTTGGTTTTCTATCTCTAGGTCTTTGCACATATCATTATGATACTTTACTTTGTCTTCTTGAGCTGTCCTTTGAAATTTTTTCTTCGGCTCTTTTACTTCATCATTTCTTCCTTTTGCTTTAACTATTTGATGTTCAAGAGCAAATTTCAAAGTCTCTTCTGACATCCATTTTGGTCTTTACTTTCTTTCCTCTCTTTTTAATGATTCTCTACTTTGTTCGTGTATGATGTCTTCAGTGTCATTCCACAACTTGTCTGGTCTTTGGTCATTAGCGTTCAACACATGAAAGGTATTCTTGAGATGGTCTCTACATTCAGGTGGGGTATACTCAAGGTTGTACTTTGGCTCTCGTGGACTTGTTCTAATTTTCTTCACCTTCAACTTGAACTTGCATATGAGCAATTGATGGTCTGTTCCACAGTTGGGCCCTCACCTTGTTCTGACTGATGATATTGACCTTTACCATAGTCTCTTTCCACAGATGTAGCTAATACGATTCCTGCGTATTCCATTTGGTGAGGCCGTTTACACTGGTGAAAAAAGGAATTTGCAATGGAGAAGTCATTGGTCTTGCAAAATTCTATCATGTGATCTCTGGCATTGTTCCTATCACCAAGGCCATATTTTCCAACTACTGATCCTTCTTTTTTTCCAACTTTCACATTCCAATCATCAGTTATTATCAATGCATCTTGATTGCATGTTCGATCAATTTCAGACTGCAGAAGTTGGTAAATGATCTTCAATTTCTTAATCTTTGGCCTTAGTTGTTGGTGCATAAATTTGAATAATAAGTTGTATTAACTGGTCTTCCTTGTAGGCATATGGATATCCTATCACTGGCAATGTTGTACTTCAGGGTAGATCTTAAAATATTCTTTTCGATGATAAATGCAACACGATTCTTCTTCAGGTTGTCGTTCCTGGCATAGTAGATTATCTGATTGTCTGATTCGAAATGGCCAATATCAGTCCATTTCAGATCACTAATGCCTAGGATATCCATGTTTATGTGTTCCATTTCATTTTTGACGATTTTCAATTTTCCTAGATTCATACTTCGTACATTCCATGTTCCAATTATTAGTGGATACTTGCAGCTGTTTCTTCTCATTTGACTCATGCCACATCAGCAAGTAAAGGTCTCAAAAGCTTGACACCGTCCATGTCATTAAGGCTAACTCCACTTTGAGGAGACAGCTCTTCCCCAGTTGTATTTTGAGTGACATCCAACCTGAGGGGCTCATCTTCAGGCACTATATCAGACAATGTTCTGCTGCTATTCATAAGGTTTTCACTGGCTAATTCTTTTCAGAAGTCAACTACTGGGTGCTTCTTAGTCTGTCTTACTCTGGAAGCACCGCTGAAACCTGTCTGCTATGGGTGACCCTGTTTGTGTTTTAATACTGGTGGCATATATTCTAGCATCACAGCAACATGCAAGCCCCCACAGTAGAACAAACTAACAGACAGGTCATGATTTCTTTTTTAGCATAGGGAAAAAATAATTCTTAAATCAATGATGACATTTTAGGTACCAGAGACTGTGTTGATTTGCTCTAGTAATGAAATTGCACAAGGAGCTTATGATTATACACACTCTACATTAGGCAAACTAGAGCCTTGGATGGGAATGTAATAGGAGTCATCACCACTTTATCCTCAGTTCATTCGAGTTGGTACTAACCTCCTGAGAATTTCACCTTTTATTTGGTATTTTATATGAATGGAGAGATCTAGGGGTTTCCACTTGCACCATAATAAGCTCCATGGGTCAGAGATAAAAATGCAGATTCTGTAATTGATGAGGGTTATGTACTCTAAATATATACTTTGGAATTGAAGAGATAACTACAGGATTGTCTTGGTATCCCACTTGGTATAATATAAGTGTTAAAATTCATCACTTGACCTCCAAAAACTGCTACTTTGACTGACCAGAGCAACATTCTAAATCCTGTGGAATTAGCTCATACCCAGAGTCTAAAAATCTCCTAAAGATCTGGGTATTTCTCTTTTCCTAACACAGTTAATGTATGAAATTGTTGCAGGTCCACTTGGGAAAAGCAAAGTAGAAGAGTCATAGTATACAGTTGTGATACAATTATAAGGTCTTTCCTCAGTGTTATTTTTATTTCCAAAAGCTATGAGTCTATGAGTCCCTGCATGATATAAATGGTTAACACACTCACTGAAGCACAGTTCTACTCTGACACTCATGGGGATCCTGTGAGTAGGAATTGACTCAACAGAAACTGGTTATGAGTCTATCTATGAACCAAGTCAGGTCAGGGAGATGGAAAAGGGACCATGGCTTTCATGGAGGCGCCAATCAGGTTTCTGTTCACTATCTGTCTTAGTTATCTAGTGCTACTATAAGAAAAACATCACAAGTGGATGGCTCTAACAGAAATTTATTCTTTCACAGTTTAGGAGGCCAGAAGTCTGAATTCAGGGTGCCAGCTCTAGGGGAAGGCTTTCTCTCCTTTGGCTCTGGGGGAAGGTCCTTATCATCAATCTCTCCCTGGTCTAGGAACTTCTCAGTGCAGGGGTCCAGGTTCCAAAGGACACACTCTCCTCCTGGTTCTTCTTACTTGGTGGTAATGAGGTACCTCTTCTCTTTGCTCACTTTTCTCTTTTATATCTCAAAAGAGATTGACTCAAAATACAGCTTAATCCTGTAGATTGTATCCTGCTTTATTAACATAACTGCCTCTAATCCTGCCTCATTACATCATAGAGGTTAGGATTTACAACACCTAGGAAATTTCATTACATCACAAAGGGAGGACAACCACACAATGCTGGGAATCATGAACTAGCCAAGTTGACACACAGTTTTGGAGGGCACAATTCAATTCATAACCCTATGCTTGAAGTTTTTGTTAGGTTTCTGCTCTTGTCAATACAAATCAAGTAGGAACTAAGTGGGGCCCTCATCTATTTGAGACCTAGAGATCCTATGATAGGCAAATAAAAACTCTTTGAGATCCTTGTTGGTCATATCATTCTGATTGTGATGGAAGATATATGTCATATAGCACGTATGTAACCACACCTCTTGTGACTACCTGGTATTACTTGATTTCTGCCACTGCAGAATTCTCTCATCCACATTGAAACCAAAGATATCGTTTCATCTTTAGCATCTCCCGTCAACATTCCTGCCATTTTAAAAAATGGGACTGTCGCCCCTTTGCCATTGTATTTCTCAGGTTGAAATGGCTCATTTCTGGGCCTTCTTGGGGGGCTTAACTGAGGAATGGTTGGTCAGATTAGACAAGACAAAGTCACTCCAGAACTTCTGTTTTTCATGTCATTGAGTTTCTTTCTTTACCTTAGTCCAAAGAACTACTGGCATTTCAGATAAATATTATGTGGACCCTTCATATTGTTCAGGCTATCACTAACCAGCTGAGCAAAGAATTAGAGCTACGTACTCTCCACTGTTTGAGATAGCACACCTCATGCGGAATCTCTGGAACCCATATCAACAAATTATGGCCAGTCCATCCTCGACCAGCCCCTCTGAATACATTTCCACTCATATCCTCAAGATTCTAGCAGGCATAAATTAGCAGAGCACTGTAAGTGCTTGGTGGTTAAACCTTCTCTTTTCTGATTGGACTTTGTAGCTGGCTCCCTATGACATGCTGGAATCTGGCTGTGGTTTTAGGTTTGAAGATCAAGATGGTAAGACATTGATATGTGAGATGATCTGCCTCCCTGGGGAAGGTAACTCCCTGAGGTGAAGATAGTATCTTCAAACTAGTGAGGAACACCTCATCAACAGGGAGGAGGGCTGAAAGGAGGCTCAGTGGGAGGTGAGTATTCAGGGTACTCCAAGTCCTTCTAAACCTCCTGTACAGCCTTTGTATGAATTCAATTGACATGTTTTCAGAGCCACCTTGCATCAAGAGATAAAACATTCTTTGAGCTTGGTCCCTGGGTTTCAGTCAGTGTCTTTTTTGTTATTCTCTTTCTATAGCTCTCCAGTGAAGTGACAAATCAACATCTTACCATGCAGTCTTTGAATTCTGCATTGCTTTTACTCTTCTATGGAAATGACAACTTGGTTTCAGAAAGACTTGTCCTCAGTGGGCATTTCATGCTAGGTAAACAGAAATGATAATTTAATTGGTTGATTTGTTATTACACTCTCAGGCCCTCCTGATTCCCATGCTAATGGATTCTCCCTGAGTTCAGTCTCACGTAGTTAATTTATCCAATCTCAGGTTTTCCCTTTCCCATTTCTCTGAGGATGTATTGTTTTGTCACCAACTTGCTAGTACCAATATCAGTATCAGTGAGGGTTCTTGATTGTAAGCAACAGAAACTGAGTTAGGTAATGTAAACAAAAATGGAGTTTATTGGAAAGATATGAGGTAACTAACAGAATCAATCAATAGGATGGAGAACCAGTCTTGGACCATGGACTTGAGCTGAAGGAGGTTACCTCACACCATTGGCTATCATGCTCCCAAGGGCACTGCCAAAACTGTACATTGACTGCTCCTGTGCCTGAATCCTCAGCACTGCTGCAGGACTTTCTGTACAGCCTGTGTGACAAATATTGTGGCAGACACTGTCAATCTTTATGCCAGTCCCTTAAGTTTCAAAGTTCAGAATGGACCATCCAAATATGTAGTCTTTCCTCCGTAGTAAGTGGTATCTATACAGCAGCAAAGGACCCTTTTATGAAGACTTACATATTGAGAAATGTTGTGAAATGGGGTTCTTTGCTGCTGCACAGACACCATTTATTGTTCCCCCTAATCTTCCTCCTAAATAGGACTGTTTGCATCGTAAGGTATTCATTCACAGACTTTGTGGATCCGCCATGTCATTTAGACAGTGATTCTATCCAAAGCAAGATGTTTGAGTGACGTTTTGCCCAGTGCTCCCAGATGATACTAAAAGTAGTGGGAATAATAGAATTACAATTGGTTATGTGGGATAGGATAAGGCGGGGAGGGGAGGAACCAGAACCCTGGGTCATGTTTTGTAAAATATGTATTGTAAGCTCCTTGTGAACTGAAGCTGCCTTGTAACGCAGCCTTATTCCCTGGTGCTTAGAATATGTAGGCACTCAATGTTTATTTGTTAAATAAATCTATGAATGAATGAATGAACGCTAGACATATATAAGGCTGTTACCTTTTAAAAATAAGGATTGGGATTTGTATCCCATGCGGATGCCTTAAACCACTATAGCAAAACCCCATTCAGATTACTTGCATTGGAATCATCTGGGGTACAGGTTAAAATGTAGACTTGTACTCACCCCAGATCTAAACTGAGCCAGACTAATATGAGTGAGGCTTAGGAATCCACATTTTAAAAAAACATCCCAGATGATTCCAATGCACAGTAAATTTGAAAGCTAATGCTATTTATGGGGGTTATTACTAGGACTGGAGTCTAAGATTCTAGTTTGCACAAATTAATGAGGGTGCAGGGAATAAAACTCTAAGCCTCGTTTATAAAGGTTTTGTATTTCTCTTAACGTCCAGTAATTGAAGACAAGCTTTTTTCATTACATACACAGTATAGTATGGAGGAAAAGCCCATAATGAGAAAGAAAGTAAAAGTCCAGTTTTATCTTTTTAATTAGGATATTACCCTCTTTTCTCTTGCTTGTCTTTTGTAATCTGAAGCTAAAGAACAGAGGAAGCAAGGCAAGCCATAAACAAAGCTAGTTTAGCCACTTTTCAGCTAACCATATTAATAAGCTCTCCTCAGTTTGGAGTAGGGAGACAGTGGGCAACCTACAGGGAAAACATCACAGACACGTTCTTTGACATGTCCAAATCCACAACGGCGGTCGCTGTTAAATCAGTGACCTTCGAAACCATGGACAGACTATAAACATGCAAACACGGCACTTACCTCCACCTCCAGAATGGCAATTCTCCTACAATAGTGTTTTAAGTATGTTGTTGGTTTCTCCACAGAAATAAAGGGCCAGTATCATTTTTTTATCACATGGCTCTATCAGTTCCAGAACTCTTTTGAAACATCACACCATTTGAGCTTTGCATCTCTGCACGGTCAGGAAGGCATGCTGACTTTACAGAGTTACCAGAAAAACAAAAACAAACAAACCCGTTGCTATCAAGTCAATTCTGACTCATAACAACCCTATAGGACAGAGTAGAACTGTCCCATAGGGCTTCCAAGGAGCGACTGGAGGATTTCACTGCCAACCTTTTGACTAGCAGCCACAGCATTTAACCACTAAACCACTAGGGTTTCCAGAGTTAGGAAATAAGAATAACAAATGTGAAAAGATTTGTTCAATATCCCACAACTGAAAGGGGCTGCAACACACAGTGTTTGACTTAAGTATATATATATATGTACATATTTTAAGAAATATGGACAAGCACTAAAATAGAGTGTAATTTACCGCTACTCTCACCAACTCTAAACCTTAGTATGTATAATGAAGAAGAGAAAGTGCCCTCCTTAGCCTGTCTGATTTAAAAACAGGGATAACTATGGTAAACAGTTTGGTCAATATGCTTCCAGATATTTCCCTAGGCTCATACAAACACACCTGTTGACACACACATTCATGAACACACACAATGTGTTTTCTCATATACATACACACAAACACATAAACACATAGTACATTTTTTTGACACAGATAGGATTATCCTGTTTACTATAAATTCCTTTTACCCGTTATAGTTCACTGTACTCTGAAGCTTCTAGGAAAGAGGGAGTAGGTTGCTTAGCTTTGTCCGTTTGAAATTCCTGCCACTCAGTGGCTTTGGGATCTTGTTAGTCTCCAGCTAGCCCTTGCACGCATCTAGGTCGCTACAGATGATGGGCTGGACATTTCCACTGCTGCCACAGTGTCATCACCAGTTTTCAAACAGCAGCATTCGGCTACCTGCCTCTTTTGACCCTCTGGTTCAGTTCACTCAGCCCTAATTTCTGTCCACCACTTCCAATGGTGCAGCAGTCTTTGAATGATGCTGTGTCTTTCCCAAACGGACCATGGCAGGTGCTGTTCTGCTGTTCTTCAGTTTCCCAGAGTGCCTGCTGCTTCTGATGGGAATCTGCCTCTAGAAGGTATGAAAGCCAGCCTGGTTGGCCAAGTAGCCTTCAGTGAGGGACCTGGCCTGCTCTCCTCCACTTCAGCCCACTATACTTTGCTCTATTTCTTCCTGGGCTTAATCAAGAGCCCTGTTGTAGCAGGTGGAGGGCTTCTCTGTAATTTCGTCAGCCAATACTAAAAAATGTTCAGGATTCCAGCCATCCAAACAAAAACCAAATGCTTTTGGCCACAACTAAATGTCCAGATTGGCAGTCAGCTACAAAGGCACCAAAGTGCTGAGGACGTGGCTCCTAATGTGCGGTATGAAGTGGTGTGTGTGCGCGCGTGTGCGCATGTATGTGTGCGCACGTGTGTGTGTTTGTGTGTGTGCGCATGTACGTGTGTGTGTGTAACAGAAAGAAAGAGAGAGAGATTCGGTGGAGTTAGAAAAATATGTTTATGGAGTCAGGAGCATCTTTCTCTGGATTTAGAGGTAGAATGAATATTTATGATGAATTTCAAGAAAAATATAATCACTTTAAAACTTCTAAAATGCATCTATTTCGTTTGTATTGAATTATTCTATTATCTAGAAGACAGAAACTGTGTATCTAGGCATGTGGGGAATACATGTGAAGGAGATGTACCTTTGTACCATGTAACTCCACACAGCTAAAGTTTGCATGTCTTTGAAATTAACAGAAAATGGCATAATATTTATTTGTTTTCTCAAGCCTTTCTGGAATGTTCTAAGAGAGTTTTATAGTCATTAGAGATTTCAACTTCTAAAAAGGGATAGTAAAATTTGGATTTACATCTCAGTTCTGCTATATTTCCTTAGACTAGGCCAATTTCTCTCTGAACTTCAGTTTCATTATCCAAAAATTGAGGAGTTTAAATCTTCCCAGAAAAGCTATCAAACTCTAGCTCCTTTACCTTCTAGTAAACATGGCACTTCTATCTTTGTCTAGAGATTATCCAACTTCTGACTCCTTTAAAGGGTTGCAAATTTACATACATGTGGTAGAGCTGTAGAATCAGATGGTTGGATTTAGAAAGAAAGTTATGTGCTCACCAATCCTATCTGTGATTACAATTGCAACCTACACTTGGATTGGATACTGAAGTTCTCTTCAAAGGAAGAAAATCACATATAGTCAAAATTACCCTTGAAAATACCTTAGAAAGTCATCACATCAGAGCCCAACATATTGTATCTCAGTAAGTTCAACATGGCCAGTTTTCCTTGCAGCTTTTTTATGGAACAGATTGGGCCCCAGATGAAGTGGCTGATTTTTGTTTAATGGCAATGTTTTATGAAAAATGCATATCCTTCAATACTGGAATCATACTCAGAGGGGCTAGTAAGTCACTAGTAAGAGGTTTTTTTTTTTTTAAGAAGTACAAGAAAACCCTGGTGGCATAGTGGTTAAGTGCTACAGCTGCTAACCAAAAGGTTGGCAGTTCAAATCCACCAGGTGCTCCTTGGAAACTCTACGGGGCAGTTCTACTCTGCCTGTTGGGTCACTATGAGTCAGAATTGACTTGATGGCAACAGGTTTGATTTTCAGTTTTAATATGTAAGACCCCAAAGAAACAGCCACACACACACTCTGAATTTTACTATCATTTAGCATAGCAACAGGCCCAAGAGCCTGAAATAATTAAATGGGTCTTTTCTTCAGTTTTTAAATTTTTTTTTTTCCAGACAGGCACATATTGTTTAATTTAGCTAAGAAACATGTGCTTATTTGTGACTCCACTACTGGCTTAGTTAAGACTTCGTCATCACTTGACCAATCATTGCAATAGCGGCTTAACCTCTATTCTTGGTCTTTCCCTTCTCTTCTCTCTCCCGTAACCATTTGCTTCCCTGCCACCATAGTGATTTTTCTAAAATGAAAATCTGTTCTTCATGAAACTGTTGCAATGTCTTTCGTGTTGACCGCAGCTTTTTCCAGTGTGTTCTGTGGGATTATAATTAAAGAATATACTTCGTAACAAATAAATGATTTCATGATTCATTTTTAAAGAAAAAGCTACAAAAAGGTGCATGATCTATTCCCTTATAAAAAAAATAGAAGATTCAAAATTCTTATTAATATATTAAAGATTCTCAGTAGTTTAAGTGTTTTCCCCTTATTTGACTATACCTATTTTTTATTTTATTTAATAACATTCATTACACAGAAAAAATATGATATGCTGGAAACATTAATTTACAGAAAAAATGTAAGTTCCTGAGCATGGCTTTACAAGGTCTTCCATGAGCTGGCCCTAGTTTAACTTTAGTATTGCTCATAGACCCAGGCAAGGAGCCCCTGCCGTAGGCATGTGCTTTAGAAGGTTCACCACGGTTGTGAGTGCCTTCCTTGAAATTTCCAAGGTTCCAGGGACTAGCCAGAGTGGCAGTACAATATGGATGTGGTACTCAGAGGCCAGATTGGGATTTGTGTGGGTCTCAGTCCCCATTTTTCTCTTCAGGGTGTTCTCTCACCTTCTACTTTATATTTGGGCTAAAACAGAAACCCCAAAGAGCTCAAGGATTCATATATAAGGGGTTGTCCTAGGGCCTGTGGCTGGCCCTGGTTCCAGAATCTCTTTCACTGACTGGAAAAGATTTCTATGGTGTGATCGTGTGAAAAACAGGCCACGAGAAGAGTGTTGTCTTAGTTATCTTGTGCTGCTGTAATGGAAATAACGTAAGTGGACGGCTTTAACAAAGAGAAACCTATTCTCTCACAGTCTAGTAAGCTAAAAGTCCAAATTCAGGGCACCAGATCCTAGGGAAGGCTTCCTTTCTCTGTCAGATCTGGAAGAAGATCCTAGTCATCAATCTTCTCCTGGTCTAGGAGCTTCTCAGTGCATGTATCCCGAGTTCAAAGGACTCACTCTTGTCCTGGCACTGCTTTCTTAGTGGTATAAGGTCCCCCAATCTCTCTGCTGGCTTCTCTCTCTTTTTTTTTTTTTTAATTAATTTTTATTAAGCTTCAAGTGAACATTTACCATTCCAATCAGTCTGTCACATGTAGGTTTACATACATCTTACTCTCTTCTCCCACTTGCTCTCCCCCTATTGAGTCAGCCCTTACAGTCTCTCATTTCGTGCCAATTTTGCCATCTTCCTTCTCTCTCTATCTTCCCATCCCCCCTCCAGTCAAGAGTTGCCAACACACTCTCCAGTGTCCACCTGATTTAATTAGCTCTCTCTTCTTCGGCATCTCTCCCCCCGCCACTGACCAGTCCTTTTCATGCCTGATGATTTGTCTTCGGGGATGGTTCCTGTCCTGTGTCATCAGATGTTCTGGGGAGCATTGTCTCTGGGATTCCTCCAATCTCAATCATACCATTAGGTATGTTCTTTTCATGAGAAATTGGGGTCTGTATCCCATTGGTCTCCTGCTCCCTCAGGAGTTGTCTGTTGTGCTCCCTGACAGGGCAGACATCGATTGTGGCCGGGCACCAACTAGTTCTTCTGGTCTCAGGATAATGTAGGTCTCTGGTTCATGTAGCCCTTTCTGTCTCTTGGGTTCTTAGTTGTCGTGTGACCTTGGTGTTCTTCCTTTGCCTTTGCTCCAGGTGGGTTGAGACCAATTGATGTATCTTAGATGGCCGCTTGTTGGCATTTAGGACCCCGGGCGCCACTATTCAAAGTGGGATGCAGAATGTTTTCATAATAGAATTATTTTGCCCATTGACTTAGAAGTCCCCTCAAACCAAGTTCCCCAGGCCCCAGCCCCTGCTCCGCTGACCTTTGAAGCTTTCATTTTATCCTGGAAACCTCTTTGCTTTTAGTCCAGTCCAATTAGGCTGACCTTCCTTGTATTGAGTGTTGTCTTTCCCTTCACCCAAAGCATTTCTTATCTACAGATTGATCAATAAAAAGCCCTCTCCTCCCTCCCTCCCTCCCCTCTTTGTAACCACAAAAGTATGTATTCTTCTCCGTTTTTTCTATTTCTCAAGATCTTATAATAGTGGGCTTATACAATATTTGTCCTTTTGCAACTGACTCATTTCGCTCAGCATAATGCCTTCCAGATTCCTCCATGTTATGAAATGTTTCAGAGATTCGTCACTGTTCTTTATCGATGCGTAGTATTCCATTGTGTGAATATACCACAATTTATTTACCCATTCATCCGTTGACGGACATCTCGGTTGCTTCCAGCTTTTTGCTATTGTAATCAGAGCTGCAATAAACATGGGTGGGCATATATCTGTTTGTGTGAAGGCTCTTGTATCTCTAGGGTATATTCCTAGGAGTGGGATTTCTGGGTTGTATGGTAGTTCTATTTCTAACTGTTTAAGATAAAGCCAGATGGATTTCCAAAGTGGTTGTACCATTTTACAATCCCACCAGCAGTGTATGAGAGTTCCAATCTCTCCGCAGCCTCTCCAACATTTATTATTTTGTGTTTTTTGGATTAATGCCAGTCTAGTTGGTGTGAGATGGAATCTCATCGTAGTTTTAATTTGCATTTCTCTAATGGCTAATGATCGAGAGCATTTTCTCATGTATCTGTTGGCTGCCTGAATATCTTCTTTAGTGAAATGTGTGTTCATCTCCTTTGCCCACTTCTTGATTGGGTTGTTTGTCTTTTTGTTGTTGAGTTTTGACAGAATCATGTAGATTTTAGAGATCAGGCGCTGGTCTGAGACGTCATAGCTGAATATTCTTTCCCAGTCTGTAGGTGGTCTTTTTACTCTTTTGGTGAAGTCTTTAGATGAGCATAGGTGTTTGATTTTTAGGAGCTCCCAGTTATCGGGTTTCTCTTCATCATTTTTGGTAATGTTTTGTATTCTGTTTATGCCCTGTATTAGGGCTCCTAGGGTTGATCCTATTTTTTCTTCCATGATCTTTATCGTTTTAGTCTTTATGTTTAGGTCTTTGATCCACTTGGAGTTAGTTTTTGTGCATGGTGTGAGGTATGGGTCCTGTTTCATTCTTTTGCAAATGGATATCCAGGTATGCCAGCACCATTTGTTAAAAAGGCTATCATTTCCCCAATTGACTGACACTGGTCCTTTGTCAAATATCAGCTGCTCATACGTGGATGGATTTATATCTGGGTTCTCAATTCTGTTCCATTGGTCTATGTGCCTGTTGTTGTACCAGTACCAGGCTGTTTTGACTACTGTAGCTGTATAATAGATTCTGAAATCAGGTAGAGTGAGGCCTCCCACTTTCTTCTTCTTTTTCAGTAATGTTTTGCTTATCCGGGGGTTCTTTCCCTTCCATATGAAATTGGTGATTTGTTTCTCTATCCCCTTAAAGTATGACATTGGTATTTGGATTGGAAGTGCGTTATATGTATAGATGGCTTTTGGTTGAATAGACATTTTTACTATGTTAAGTCTTCCTATCCATGAGCAGGGTATGTTCTTCCACTTAAGTATGTCCTTTTGAATTTCTTGTAGCAGAGTTTTATAGTTTTCTTTGTATAGGTCTTTTACATCCTTGGTAAGATTTATTCCTAAGTATTTTATCTTCTTGGGGGCTACTGTGAATGGTATTGATTTGGTTATTTCCTCTTCGGTATTCTTTTTGTTGATGTAGAGGAATCCAAGTGATTTTTGTATGTTTATTTTATAACCTGAGACACTTCCAAACTCTTCTATTAGTTTCAGTAGTTTTCTGGAGGATTCCTTAGGGTTTTCCATGTATACAATCATGTCATCTGCAAATAGTGATAGCTTTACTTCCTCCTTCCCAATCTGGATACCCTTTATTTCTTTGTCTAGCCTAATTGCCCTGGCTAGGACTTCAAGTACAATGTTGAATAAGAGCGGTGATAAAGGGCATCCTTGTCTGGTTCCCGTTCTCAAGGGAAATGCTTTCAGGTTCTCTCCATTTAGAGTGATATTGGCTGTTGGCTTTGCATAGATGCCCTTTATTATGTTGAGGAATTTTCCTTCTATTCCTATTTTGGTAAGAGTTTTTATCATAAATGGGTGTTGAACTTTGTCAAATGCCTTTTCTGCATCTATTGATAAGATCATGTGGTTTTTATCTTTTGTTTTATTTATGTGATGGATTACATTAATGGTTTTTCTGATATTAAACCAGCCTTGCATACCTGGTATAAATCCCACTTGATCAGGGTGAATTATTTTTTTGATGTGTTGTTGGATTCTATTGGCTAGAATTTTGTTGAGGATTTTTGCATCTATGTTCATGAGGGATATAGGTCTCAAATTTTCTATTTTTGTAATGTCTTTACCTGGTTTTGGTATCAGGGAGATGGTAGCTTCATAGAATGAGTTGGGTAGTATTCCGTCTTTTTCTATGCTTTGAAATACCTTCAATAGTAATGGTGTTAAGTCTTCTCTGAAGGTTTGGTAGAACTCTGCAGTGTAGCCGTCTGGGCCAGGACTTTTTTTTGTTGGAAGTTTTTTGATTACCGTTTCAATCTCTTTTTTTGTTATGGGTCTATTTAGTTGTTCTACTTCTGAATGTGTTAGTTTAGGTAGGTAGTATTGTTCCAAGAATTTATCCATTTCTTCTAGGTTTTCAAATTTGTTAGAGTACAATTTTACGTAGTAATCTGAAATGATTCTTTTAATTTCATTTGGTTCTGTTGTGATGTGGTCCTTCTCGTTTTTTATTCGGGTTATTTGTTTCCTTTCCTGTTTTTCTTTAGTCAGTCTAGCCAATGGTTTATCAATTTTGTTAATTTTTTCAAAGAACCAGCTTTTGGCTTTGTTAATTCTTTCAATTGTTTTTCTGTTCTCTAATTCATTTAGTTCAGCTCTAATTTTTATTATTTGTTTTCTTCTGGTGCCTGATGGGTTCTTTTGTTGCTCACTTTCTATTTGTTCAAGTTGTTGGGACAGTTCTCTGATTTTGGTTCTTTTTTATCGATATAAATTGGCCTCTGAGCACTGCTTTTGCTGTGTCCCAGAGGTTTTGATAGGAAGTATTTTCATTCTCGTTGCTTTCTAAGAATTTCCTTATTCCCTCCTTGATGTCTTCCATAACCCAGTCTTTCTTCAGGAGGGTATTGTTCATTTTCCAAGTATTTGATTTCTTTTCCCTAGTTTTTCTGTTATTGATTTCTAGCTTCATTGCCCTGTGGTCTGAGAAGATGCTTTGTAATATTTCGATGTTTTGGACTCTGCAAAGATTTGTTTTATGACCTAATATGTGGTCTATTCTAGAGAATGTTCCATGTGCACTAGAAAAAAAAGTATATTTTGCAGCAGTTGGGTGGAGAGTTCTGTATAAGTCAATGAGGTCAAGTTGGTTGATTGTTGTAAGTAGGACTTCTGTGTCTCTATTGAGCTTCTTACTGGATGTCCTGTCCTTCTCCGAAAGTGGTGTGTTGAAATCTTCTACTATAAATGTGGAGGTGTCTATCTCACTTTTCAATTCTGTTAAAATTTGATTTATGTATCTTGCAGCCCTGTCATTGGGTGCGTAAATATTTAATATGGTTATGTCTTCCTGATCAATTGTCCCTTTTATCATTATATAGTGTCCTTCTTTATCTTTTGTGGCGGATTTAAGTCTAAAGTCTATTTTGTCAGAAATTAATATTGCTACTCCTCTTCTTTTTTGCTTATTGTTTGCTTGATATATTTTTTTCCATCCTTTGAGTTTTAGTTTGTTTGTGTCTCTAAGTCTAAGGTGTGTCTCTTGTAGGCAGCATATAGATGGATCGTGTTTCTTTATCCAGTCCATGACTCTCTGTTTCTTTATTGGTGCATTTAGTCCATTTACATTCAGCATAATTATAGATAAATAAGTTTTTAGTGCTGTCATTTTGATGCCTTTTCATGTGTGTTTTTGGCCATTTCATTTTTCCACATGCTTTTTTGTGCAGAGACGTTTTTCTTAGTAGCTTGTGAGATCCTCATTTTCATAATGTTTAACTTTGTGTTTCTTGAGTCGTTACGTTTTTCTTGGCTTTTTTCTTGAGTTATGGAATTGATATTCCTTTTTGTGGTTACCTTATTATTTACCCCTATTTTTCTAATTAAAAACCTAACTTGTATCCTTCTATATCGCCTTGTATCCCTCTCCATCTGGCAGTTCAATGCCTCCTATATTTAGTCCCTCTTTTTGATTATTGTGATCGTTTATCTATTGATTTCCATGATTTCCTGTTATGTGTATTATTTTGTTTATTTATTTATTTTTTAGAATTAGTCTTAATTTGTTTGTTTTTGTGCTTTCCCTATTTGAGTTGCGTTGATATCAGGACGTTCTGTTTTGTGACCTCGTATTGTGCTGGTACCTGATATTATTGGTCATCCGGCCAAACAATCTCCTTTAGCACGTCTTGCAGTCTTGGTTTAGTTTTTGCAAATTCTCTAAACTTGTGTTTATCTGTAAATATCTTAATTTCTCCTTCATATTTCATAGAGAGTTTTGCTGGATATATGATCCTTGGTTGGCAGTTTTTCTCATTCAGTGCTCTGTATACGTCATCCCATTCCCTTCTTGCCTGCATGGTTTCTGCTGAGTAGTCTGAACTTATTCTTAGTGATTCTCCCTTGAAGGATACCTTTCTTTTCTCCCTGGCTGCTTTTAAAATTTTCTGTTTGTCTTTGGTTTTGGCAAGTTTGATGATAATATGTCTTGGTGTTTTTCTTTTTGGATCAATCTTAAATGGGGTTCGATGAGCATCTTGGATAGATATCCTTTCGTCTTTCATGATGTCAGGGAAGTTTTGTGTCAGGAGTTCTTTAACTATTTTCTCTGTGTTTTCTGTCCCCCCTCCCTGTTCTGGGACTCCAATCACCCGCAAGTTATCCTTCTTGATAGAGTCCCACATGATTCTTAGGGTTTCTTCATTTTTTTTAATTCTTTTATCTGATTTTTTTTTCAGCTATGTTGGTGTTGATTCCCTGGTCCTCCAGTAGTCCCAGTCTACATTCTAATTGCTCGAGTCTGCTCCTCTGACTTTCTATTGCGTTGTCAAATTCTGTAATTTTATTGTTAATCTTTTGGATTTCTACATGCTGTCTCTCTATGGATTCTTGCAACTTGTTAATTTTTCCACTATGTTCTTGAATAATCTTTTTGAGTTCTTCAACAGTTTTATCAGTGTGTTCCTTGGCTTTTTCTGCATTTATCCTAATTTAATTTGTGATATCTTTAAGCATTCTGTAAATTAGTTTTTTATATTCTGTATCTGATAATTCCAGGATTGTATCTTCATTTGGGAAGGATTTTGATTCTTTTATTTGGGGGGTTGGAGAAGCTGTCATGGTCTGTTTCTTTATGCGGTTTGATATGGACTGCTGTCTCCGAGCCATCCCTGGGAAACTAGATTTTCCAGGTAATCAGCTAAAAAAAAAATGCCGTCAGATCCCTATCTGAATTCTCCCTCTGGCTCCGGGTATTCGGATGTTAATGGAGTCGCCTGGGGAGGGTGAGGGAGGGATCAGAGAGCTGGGAGTGTAGCACCACAGAATATAGAGCTGAACACCGCGTTCACACTCTGCCCCCATCCGCCAAAATCTGGGCGGGACGGCTTCCCGGCTAGGACACTGCTTTCCCTGCTCCGAGACCAGTCACTTCCTCCCCGGGACTTCTCCCTCCGGTGTGTGGCACCGCTCGCGCGCACTGGGTGGGCGTCTCCCGCACGCACGGGTAGGCCTGCCCCCAGGGTCTATTCAGGAGAATATAATTGGACCCCGTGCTCGCGCCCCGCCCGTGTGCGCACCCAAATCCCAGCGGGACGGCTGGCCGGCTGGGACGCTGCTTTCCCCAGTCTGAGACCCGTCACTTCCGGGGATTTTTCCCTCTGGTGCACTGCGCCACATGCACGATCTGGGTGGGCGTCACCTGCACGACCAGGTGGGCCCGCCCCCTGGGTCAATTCAGGAGAATATAATTGGACCCCGCGCTCACGCCCCACCCGTGTGCGCGCCCAAATCCCAGCGGAATGGCTCCCCGTCTGGGATGCTGTTTTCCCCGCTCTGAGATCAGTCACTTCCGGGGATTTCTCCCTCCAGTTCGCCGCGCCGCACGTGCGGACTGGGTGGGCGTCCTCCCGCACAAATGTGTGGGCCCCGCCCCGGGGTCGCTTTAGGGAAATATAGCTGACCTCCCCCCCGCTCGCGCCCCGCCCGCTTCCTGCCAAACTCCCGGCGGGACGGGTCCCCAGCTGGGACGCTGTTCTCCCCGCTCCAATACCTGTCACTACCTCCCGGGTGCTTCTCCCTCTGGCTGCGCCACTACGCCGCCCGCACCAACCAGCTAGACTTCCTCCCAGGATGGGTTCGGAGGGGAAGGGCTGGGTCCCCCGTCTGTGCCGTCTGCCCCCCTGGGCTCTGCCCCAGATCGGGCTCCGAAGGTCACCTGCCTGGTACGCTGGCTCCTAGTTCTGAAAACGGTCGCTGTCTGCCAGTATTTGTTCGTTTTCCATCTCTAAGTCTGTGCTTGTTGTTCAGAGTTCGTAGATTGTTGTGTATGTGATCGATTCCCTTGTTTTTCCGAGTCTTTGTTGCAAGAGGGATTCTCGGTAGCGTCCACCTAGTCCGCCATCTTGGCCCTGCCTCGGCTTCTCTCTTTTATAACTCAAAAGAGATTGACTTAAAATACAATCTAATCTCGTAGATTGAGCCCTGCCTCATTAACATAACTGCCTCTACCCCTGCCTCATTAACATCGTAGAGGTAGGATTTATAACACATAGGAAAATCACATCAGATCACAAAATGGTAGACAATCACTCAATACTGGGAACTATGGGCTAGCCAAGTTGACACACATCTTTGGGGAACACAATTCAATCCATAACAGGTGTTGACACACTAATTTGGGTTGATCACACTCATGTTGAACACAAGACAATTCAGGGCTATGGGTTACTTACTGATAATCCACCGCTGACCATTGGACTTCAGCTGCATTTGTGGACCCCTGCATCAGATCTCAAGGACACCTGGTAGGGCAGTTGTTAAGTGCTTGGCTGCTAACCAAAAGGCTAGCAGTTCAAATTCTTCAGCTATTCAGTAGAAAAATAGATGTGGCAGTCTGTTTCCATAAAGATTACAGTCTTGGAAACCCTATGGGGCAGTTCTACTCTGTCCTATAGAGTCACTATGAGTTGGAATCAATTCAACGGCAATGGGTCAAGTGTCAGTTCTCACTATCTTTGTTTTGACTGCCATGCCACTTCTGATCTACAGCAGGTAAGGGTGGCAAGAGTGGCACCAGTTCTCATTGCTAGCACCCCACCCCCTTGACAGGCTCCATGCCACATATCAGGTAGTCCTCTACAGGTGGCGGCACTTACCTCATTTGAGGGCTTTTAAGAAATCAGTGAAGATGGGCTCTTCTGCGCCATATCCTCTTGTGATGGCCAAGGTTGTACATCAACTTGGCTGGGCCATGATTCTCAGTGGTTCGGCAGCCATATGGTGTTGTGATCACTCCCACGATGGGATTTGATATAATGTGATCACCTCCATGACGGGATGTGCTATGAGTAGACAATCAGTTTAAAGGCAGTTTCCTTGGGCATGCAGGCTGCATTGATATATAAGAATATAAGTGGACATTCTGGCAAGACTTGTAGGTTTTTGCTAGTTCTGGATCCCATAGCTGGCTACTGTTCATCTTACCTCTAGTTCTTGGGACCTAAGCTAGCAATTTACCCGTGGTCTTACCTGCCAATCTTGGGATTCGTCCATCTTCACATCCTGTGAGCAAGAGCCCTGCTCTCCAACCTGCCAATACTTGGGTCCACCAGCCCCTGTGGCTGTGTGAATCAGGAGAGGCCTCTATCCTGACCCCCTACACTTGGGACGTTCCAGCCTCTAAAATCACATGAGCCATTTTCTTCGTATAAATCTTTTTATTTATATACTTATACACTTTACTGGTTTTGGTTCTCTAGAGAACCCAGTCTAAGACACTTTTCTTGCCTTGCATGCATGTGATGATGTACTTTCCTGGGTCAGTCTTGAGCTGGAGAAAGAATAGGTGTCACTTGTTTGAATATGATTAGTCTTCTCACCCTGCCCATGGCCACTTGCCTTTCTTCCCTGCTTGTGGTGGTATGCAAAAAACAGAAGTTCAATCCACACTGAAAAATCACATTTTTAAAAATGCAGCGATTATGACTTAAAGAGTTCAAAAGAAGATGTGCTAAATAGGAAGATCTCTTGTTCTACTATAACATGAATGATAAATTTAATGTAATCAAAGAAAACGGATTATCTTTCACAGTTTTCTGCATACTGTGAGTAAGCCTTGCATTTGTGGTCATCGTCAAGGAAGTACAATAACAATTTTTGAAAGAGTCGTTGGCAGCCAGTCTCCAGGTGGCTGGAGGGATGACGCAGAATCTTAAGCATAGATGTAACCAGCATTAAATGGGTGTTATTATGAAACTTTGGAGGCAAAAACGTCTTTATTGTTTCAACACAAATAGATTCTGAAGAGCTGTAGAACTGTTGGGTAATAACAGTATTGCTTTCATTTAGAAGCAGCAGGAGATAGGAAATTAGTGAGGCCCATGTGAGGTCCAGCAATTTATCATGAAGATACAGAACAATTGGTAGAGATGAGATACATGCTTGCTTACTGTGCCTCCAGTGCGTGTGAAGATCCTTCACAGTATCCGGGTATCATCCTTTCCTCATCATGTCGAGGAACCAAACCTACATGTTCACAGGTTTCCCTGCCAGCTCCAACTTGCCCACATCTACAAGAGCTTGAGCAAGGTGGTTAGTGACTTTCTCTGATCATCCAGCTCACCTTTTGGGATCTTCATTCCCCAGCTCCTCCCACAGCCACGTAAGATCTAATTCCTATAATCAATCCCTTCACCTGTAACTCATAGGGCATACTTCCTGCGCTGACCCTGACAGATTCAGTTTCTTTTATCTCGCTGCTCCTTTAACAGATTAAATTGCCATTCTTTTAGGGTTCATTTGACATATGAGGTTGAAAAATGAAAAATAGGAAAAGAGTGAGAGAATGGATGAGATAAGGAAATGAAAGATGAGTTAAGAAAAAAAATGATATTGAATAATGGAATAGGAATGAAGGAGTGGCACGTTTGCAGAAAAGAGAAAGGGAATTAAAAACAAAAGTAATATATGGCTCCATTCCACTAGGAACCTACAATCTATTTAGTAAAATTAAAAAAAAAAAAGATGATCATACATAAAAGTTTAGCATATATTTCAAAAAGCTAGATGTCGAATATAGTTAATAAACAGAACTTCCTTCTACTCAAACACACACACACAAATACACATGCCCATGAAGAAATATTATCTAAAAAGGATTGAGAGACAAAGATGGAACTTTGTCCTCCCCATAGTAAATATTAGTAGAATTTCTTAATTTCAGATAACTTGTTGAGATATTAACTGCCTTTCTAAGTGGGTAATGGTATAGTATCTATCTGTATTTTCTATAAAAATATAGAACATCATGGTCAGTAAAGTAGAGGATCAGAATGAGGGAAACCCTTAACAAACCAACAGACACAATAGCCAAAACAATGGACTCAAACCTACCAACGATCATGAAGATGGCACAGGACAAAGAACGTTTTGTACTGTTTTACGTAAAGTGGCCAGGAGGAGATGGAGGTGACTTGACAGGACCTAACAACAACTACATATTTTCTGTGGATAAAGCACAGTAGGCTTTAGAGTTTATGGGAGCCCAAGCTATGATCAGAAAAGCATTCAATGTTTAAAACAGCAATAACCTACTGCCTTCAAGCAGATTCCAACTCATAGGGATCCTACAGGACAGAGTGGAACTGCTCCATAGGGTTTCCAAGGCTATAATCTTTATGGAAGTGGATTGCCACATCCTTCTCCCGTGGAGCTGATGGGTTCAAAACACCAACCTTTCAGTTAGCAGCCAAATGCTTAACCACTGCACCACCAAGTACTCCTTAAACCAACATAGAAAGTAATTTTAAAGGTGTAATCTTTATTGTATGGAGCCCTGGTGGTACAGTGGTTAAAGAAGCACTGGGCTGCTAACCAAAATGGTGGCAGCTCAATCCACCTGCTGCTTGAGAAAGACATGTCAGTCTGCTTCTATAAAGGTTTAAAGCCTTGGAAACCCTAGGGGGCAGTTCTACTCTGTCCTGTAGGGTCGCTATGAGCCGGAATTGACTCGATGGCAGTGGGTTTGGGGTTTTGGGTAATCAATATTGTGATTTTCAAAGAATACTAATAGATATAACTATGCTAATTTGCTGCATATGTATCTCCAATTTGTCCAACCCCAGAAATTACCTACCACATTCTTGGACATGTGGCTTTTCTCTCCCCAAGTTCACACAAACATTTCCAATTCCTTACTTTGATCCCTCTCAGGCCTTCCTGAATTCTGCTGCCATTGGTGGCTTAAATTTATCATGCGAGAATGGTAGGAGGACACAGTTGCTCCATCTTCCCTGATCCTCCACTGCCCCTCCCAGGGGTAAGCATATGGAGACCCATGAGAAATACAGTTCTTCTGATGTACCATCAGGCTCTTTCTTGCAATCTTTGTATGTAGGGAATGGAAAGTTTCCTGCAGGATAAGGATGGTGATTGAAGTTTCCAATTTTCTCTTATCAAAGGTTTGTAACCCTGGTAAAGTGGGGAATATTTACTGATTTTCTACCTCTCACAAACAGAAGGCTACTAGTTGTTTCTCACTGCTCAAACCAGAGCTAAACACAAGGTTAAAATTGTGGACAATTCTGGACATGGCTATGTATCTTGTCCTACCATGCAATGGAACATAAAATACAGGTGAAATGAATCCAGCAACACAACCATATTGGAAGCAGGTCACAGAATGTAGCCTCCAACCCAAAACTCAGGGAAACTTCTGGAAGTTGGTCCCCCAATTGGGATAAGAGGGAGGTGACTTAACTTACCAAGATCATCTGACTTCAAGAGATCTGACGTTCTACAGTCTCTTGGCTGCCTGAATCTGCTTGGCAGCCACTGAGCTGAGCTCCAATATTCTGCCTGATTCTGAAAGTACTGGCATAAGAACCCTTCTTCCGTCCCTGGGCCCTGATTAGCTTCACTTACAGGGAGAATCCCAGATCCCCCTAGGCGACCACGAATTACAAAATTGCTTAGTGAAATTTGACGCTAATTTTTTCCCACTACTTGTTTCAGCATTTTTGTTTGTTTGTTTTTGATACTTTGAGTGTCATTTTATAGCCTTGAGAGAGAATTTACTGTTAGAGTTCCCTATTCTGAACACTCAGGTGCAGTAATTTTCTCCTGGCCAGGGACACCTGGTTATAAATTAGTCTTGTGAATTCAAGCCCTATCTCTCTTACCACGCCCTTGTTCTAAGAAATGAGACAGTTCTCCACTGGGGAGGCAGAGTTTGTGGCTGGTGGCTGAGAACAAATCTGGCCTGTGGGCTCTCAAGTGGCATTAGCATTTCTTAGTCTCTGAGGATTTAAAGCCCAGGATCATATTAATGGCATATGTAAACCATGACCCAAAGCTCTTTTCTCTGTCCTCTGCCTGGATTCTTCCTGAGAATTTATTCAGTTTCTAGAGGAAGAAAGTTTATACCCGTGGATTGAAAGCCTGTTTTCACTAAAGTTCCATAGTCATACCAAAGTCCTTAAGGGATCCTGTCTCCACTGCTGTGGCAGAGCAGCAACTTAAAACTCTTCCAAGAGGGGCTGGCATTGACCTCCTCTTGCAGTCCTGAAAGGACTCTGATACCTTATGAGACCAAGGATTCATGGCATTCAATATGGAAACTATACTCATTTTAAGTTTGTGATTTCATACAACCCTGTGTGCTTCTGGGTGTTTTCCTGCAGCATCACGTCCTGACTGCACATTTTCCCCACTGATTCTGTGCTCATATTCCAACAACCGTAATGACTTACATCTAATTAAGCCCCGAGTCCATCACTCAGGCAGTCATGGAGAAAATGCTCTCTTGGCACAGGTCTGTGTTAGTTCTGTTAATCAAAGGTAGAGCTGAGAATTGTAAGTAAGTACAAAATCACAGGAAACAAATGAAATCCTAGAAATAAAATAACTAACCACCGAAACAACACAAAGCTGGAGCCTTATGTGTCCTGGTCACTGCACAGTGTTGTATTCAAAGGACATAATCTAATACCAAATGCAATTAAAGAAGTTCCAGTATTGGTTTAACCTTTTTTTTTTTTTTTTAAATTGTGCTTTAGGTGAAAGTTTATAGCTCAAATTAATTTCTCATTCAAAAATTTATATACATATTGTTTTCTGACAGTTGCAATCCCCACAATGTGACAGCACACTCTCCCTTTCCACCCTGGGTTCCATGTGTCCATTGGACCAGTTCCTGTCCTTCCTGCCTTCTCATCCTGCTTTTGGACAGGAGCTGCCGACTTGGTCTCATATAACTGTTTGAACTAAGAAGGACATTCCTCACGTGCATTATTTTTTATTTTATAGTCTCATCTAATCTTTGTCTGAAGAGTAGGCTTCAGGAATGGTTTCAGTTTTGGGTTAACAATGTATCCAGGGGTCATAGTTTCAGGGGTTCCTCCAGTCCCTGTCAGACCATTAAGTCCAGCCTTTTTATGTAGATTTGAGTTCTATTCTACCTTTTTCTACCGTTCTGCCCAGGGCTGTCTGTTGTGTTCCCTGTCAGAGCAGTCATTGGTGATAGCCAGGCACCATCTAGTTCTTCTGGTTTCAGGCTGGTGGAGCCTTTGGTTCATTGGGTCCTTTAGTCCTTTGGGCTAGTTTTTTCCTTGTGCCTTTGGTTTTCTTCAGTCTCTTTTGCTCTGAGTGGAATGGGACAAATTGATGTATCTTAGACGGCCACTTGTAAGCTTTTAAGACCCCAGGTGCCACTCACCAAAGTGGGATGTAGAACATTTTCTTTATAGGCTATGTTATGCCAATTGGCCTAGATGTCCCCCAAAGGTCTAACTTCTTAAAATTACAATTTGTAATCCACAGCAATACTTTTTCATCCTTTTCTCTGCTCCCCCAGGCCTTGGAACTACACAGCTTCTTTCTCACTATTTTTTGCTAAATACCCTTACTTTCTTCTCACCTTAGTCCATACTCCTTAACCTCTTTTCTACCTTCCATGCATCCCCCTCTTTGCCCATAACGCTACACAAATAGTTGGCCCAAGTGTCTGGCTGTCAGGACTTCTGGTTCTCACTAACAGTCATGGCAAATCACACTTAGATGACTGGAAGACCCTGTGGTTTCAGGCCCCAAGTCCCCCCTCTCCATGGACATAAATATCCAGAACCTCCTGGGAAATTTGCTTTTACTTACTCTGACTGGTTTTCTTATGGACAATTCACAAGGAACATTCTGGAGAATAAAATTCTTAACCAAAACATGTATTTGCTTCACACATTAGAGAAGAAAATGATTCACCTGGATAATAGGTGTCTGTCCCTAAGTCCCTGGTTTGCCTCAGATCCAATCATGATGCTTGCTGACTCCATGGGTTATCATCAGGACAAAAGTGTTTTCACCATGGTCGATAGGAGTAATAAAAAATGCATGGAGGAATCTTAAAAAAAAAAGAGAGAGAGAGTGAATAGCTACACCTGGAGGACTGCTGCCAATCAGGTAAGCTACCTAGGAAATGGAGCAGGCAGGCAGGAAGGTTGTGGAAGCATGCTGGGCTTAAATCTCAAAATACCTGAGACAATAGAGACAGGACAAAGGCAGCAGAACAGATCTGAAAAGGCCCTGTACATGCCTCTCCTGCTTTCAGCCAGGATCACAAAGGCAAAAGAGTATAAAGAAAGAAAAAGAAAAAGAAATGTATGGAGTTGCTGTGAGAGAAAGTGGTATTTAGAGAACATTGTCAAGAGGAAATTTGCCATGAGTATTTACTTCACAGGCCTTGAGCGCAGCTGTTCAGCCAGAGAAATCACTGGAAGACTCTTATGGACAGAGAGGGTGTTACTCTGCTGAGCAAATTAAGGAGAAAAGAATTGATGGCTCATACTGGAAATTGATTAAAAACCTTTTTCTTTTTTTTTTAATCTGTAAGTATTAGTAAAATGCTTATTTGAGTTTGGACTAAGAAGAATGGATAGAAAATACAATTCTGATGTGGAGAGGAGAGGATGAACCCTCTGTCTTGAACACTTCATTTGGGATATAGGATGATTAATTTGCTAGAGGAACCAGTCAAAGAGAGGCTGTATGATACTGGGGGAAATCATGGGAAGGGAGCATGCAAATAACGTGTATGCTCATTTGTTCATTCATTCTTTCATACCACAAGTGTCTACTGAGTATCTACTATCTGCCAGGCGTTGCTCTAGGTGCTAGAGTTGTATCAGCAAACAAAACACCAATCTATGGTCTAGGAGGAGGCAGCCACTCAACTAATAAGTAATATTTATAAAGTTAGAAAAATAATTTAATCTTAATAAATGTGCCTCGAAGAAGCCCGACATAATCTGAATGTGTAAAATAAAAATCTGAGAGATCATGGAAAGTTTCTTGACATCTAAATTGAGATATAAAAGGAATAAAAATTGATCAAGTGAATGAGAAATAGAAGGAAATTCAGCCAAAAGGGCAAGCGTGCAGGAAGCCCCTGAGCCCAGGAATAGCTTGGTGTCAAGAGGAAGCTGAAAGATGATTGTGAAAGCAGAGCCAGAGGATAAAGAGCAAGCAGGAGGACGATTTCAAATACAGCTGAAAAGGCAGGCAAGAAAGAGCATGGGCTTGTGAAGGAGTAAGGACCTAGAAATGGCTGCTTTAAATTCAATAGATAAATAGGAAGATTATTCGTAGCATTGTGAGGGGAAAAGGGGGAAGTTACAAAAACTTCTCAAGAGCCTTAGGCTAAAGCAGAGGGGACACAGCCAGCCCAGCTGCAGGGCCCAGGAAGACAAAGGCAGAGAGAACAACCCATGCTGAGAACATGTGCCCAGATGAACCGAGAGAGGATGCTCAGACTATGAGGAAGCAGAATATAGGGAAGGCAGGTGTCCTATAGACATAGAGATGAAAAAAACCACTGGGCTTTGGGAAATGATGAATAACAGCAAAATAACAAAGGGCCGAGATTCCGGAAGAAAAGAGCAAGGAGAAGCACAGTCGGCAAAGGTGTTCCCTCAGAGGGAACAGCTGTCTAAAAAAAAAGTCTAAGGCACTTAAATTCTGGAAGGGAAGCAAATCAATTATTCTCCTTCTTAGTGTCTTCAGAGCAGAAGGGAAAAAATACAAAAGACCAGAGTTTACTAGTGGTTACCAGGGGTGGGAGGGAGGGGGAGGGGAGCCCTTGATTAGGAAGCACTCACTGCTTACCAGTTACTGTTTATGAGGATGGATGGGATGAGTTACTATGTGTACATACTACACTACGGCGATGGAAACTACGGCGATGGAAAATTTAGTAATGATTATTGGTGAGGGATGCACGACATGATTAATGTTAAATGATATCACTAAATTGTACAAGTGAAAACCATTAAGTTGGAAAACGTGTTTTATATATTTTTATAACAATAAAAAATAAGACCAAGAAAGGTAAATTAATAAGCCCACTTTACAAGAATCCCACAAGCAGTAATGAAATAATAATAGCTAATTTTTGACTGGAGCCTTGGTGGTTCAGTGGTTAACAGCTTGGCTGTTAACCAAAAGGTCAGCCATTTGAATCCATCAACTGCCCTTGGAAAACTTATGGGGCGGTTCTACTCTGTCCAAAGGGTGGCTATGAGTTGGAATTGACTCAATGGCAGCGGGTTTGGTTTTTGGTTTAACATTTGACCTCTTACTATAGTCAAGGAGTATTACCTATATTATTCCATTTAATATATCTAACAACCTTATAAATAGGTACCATAATTGTGCCCCTATTACAAATGAGGAAACTTGTCCAAGATCATCCAGCTATTAAATGGATGAGCTGGGACTTAACTCCTTCTATTTGACGGAAGCTTAGGTACTTTACCATCTTTCTATATACTGCTCCCAGAAAAGGAGGAAAGAGTATAGATAGGTCCAACAGCATCAAGTAAGGAGTCAAAGGAGAAAAGAATAAATAAGAGAGTTGACAGAAAACTTGACAGATGTCATCAATTCCTCACACGTCACCAGATTATTTCTAGTTGAATGGTCCACCCACTCAGGAAGACACTTTTAATTCTAATACATATACATATATATTTAATTCAAAATTCACACGGGTGTGGGAGCCAATGAGTCCAGGTCTCCTTTTCTATCTTGATATGCAAAAATGTGCCATCTGGAATTATGGAAGAAGAAAAAACACACACGTACATTATAGGGTGCCATGAGAGAAATGATGAATTCCTCTTTGCGTCATCTCAGTCTGATCTCTCTCCAGGTGACTGGAGAGCAAAAATCAGTTGCCGTGGAGTTAAGTCTGACTCATGGTGATCCCAAGTGTGTGAGTAGAGCTGTGCTTCATAGGATTTTCAATGGCTAATTTTTTGAAAGTAGATCACTAGGCCTTTCTTCTTAAATGCCTCAGGTGGATTTGAACCACGAAACTTTCATTTAGAAGCTGAGTGCATTAGGGCCATTATTGTTTGTTGTTGAGGCTGATTACGACTCATCAAGACCCTACAGGACAGAGTAGAACTGCCCCATAGAGTTTCCAAGGAGCGTCTGGTGGTTTTGAACTGCTGACCTTTTGGTTAGCAGCCGTAGCTTTTAACCACTACGCCACCAGGGTCTCCAGTGTTAGGGAAGACCTAAGTTATTTAATGAATTGTTTTTCTTTCACTTTTAATAACAGTTATAACCCTTCATAACTTTTCTTACAAGATCAGCTAGCTGAAAGGAAAAGTGAAAGTTTGGGTACTCCGCCTTGTACCAATAATAAGAATGTTGAAGTAACATGGAAATGGTTTTAAAAGTATCTATGGGTTTTTTATGGGTAAGGACTAGCGTTTTTGTATACTTTTATTTCCTTGTGTGCAATAAGTGTGTTTTCCTTTTTTATATGCTGGCATTTGTTTAAGGGCAATGTTAAGTCTCACTCAGGTCCCTAATTCTACAGTGGCATTAAAATGTGATGGCTTTTATTGATCCAGGAGAAAGTCTTGATAGTCAATTAGAAAAATAAAAAGCACAAACTGGTTTTCTGCTCCTGGATAGCCTGATACATACTGAGCACAACGCGGTGGGTGCTGAAGACAACTAAGGCTTTCCTTTCACATGGGTCCTGAACGACAACATATTATTCAGATTTTTTTTTTTGACATCCCTCATTCATTCAGCAGAATCTTGGCATGCCTGCACTCATACAGTCAGCATGCTGGGGTGCACCTGTAAGCACGGTCCATGCTAATGAGACACTAGCAGCCTAATGAAGGATCAAAAAGTCTCTCAATATTTCTGAAAACAATTTAACATTTCTACGAGAAACATATTCTGGTCATATACATTTTCAGAATTCAGCTCTTGACCAAGAATGAGGTATAAACTCATAGTTCCTTCAAAAACAAACATCATATCCAAAAAGATAGGCAGGTTGGCAATGCTGTAAAGGCATCTATCTGGTCAACCTCCTACCTCAACTAAAACAGTGTTTGAATTTTTCAAATTATATAGTTTCTTAGTCATCTAGAGCTACCACAATAGAAACACCATAAGTGGATGGCTTTAACAAAGAGAAATTTATTCTCTCACAGTCTAGCAGGTTACAAGTCCAAATTCAGGGTGTCAGCTCCAGGGGGTGGCTTTCTCTCTCTGTTGGCTCTGGAGGAATGTCCTTGTCCTCAATCTTCACCTGGTCAAGGAGCTTCTCAGGCCCAGGGACCACATGTCCAAAGGACTTGCTTTGCTCCTGGCATTGCTTTCTTGGTGGTATAAGGTCCCCAACTCTCTGCTTGCTTCCCTTTCCTTTTACCTCTTGAGAGAGGAAAAAGTGGTACAGGCCACACCCCAGGGAAACTCCCTGTACCTTGGATCAGGGAGGTGACCTGAGTGAGGGTGGTGTTGAAATCCCACCCTAATCCTCTCAACATAAAATTATAATCACAAAATGGAGGACTATGGTACAATACTGGGAATTATGGCCTAAACCAAGTAGATACACACATTTTTGGGTGGACATAATTCAATCCATGACATATAAAAAAAATATATAGATTTACATTAATTCAAATTTTGATTTTAAAAGGGTTTAAGATGACCTGATCTAATATACCTCTAAAAATGGATACTTCGCAGAGTCTTTCTAAAGGAGATGTCAGGGTTTCTTGATTCCTATGTCTCCCTCTCTTTCTGTTATTCTTTATCCTGTAAGTGTAAAAGTAATACAATCTTAAATATCTTTAAAAAGTAATTCACTACCTGAAAGAGACCAAAATTACTTTTCAAAGACTACATTTTAAAATAAGTTTTATAGAGTTTTTCAGATACATTTTGCAATTGCTTGACATATATCACCCCAAGGGACAAGAAATGGTACTGGATAATCACTCTATTAATGCGGCACTGTCTAGGAGCTGTGGCCCCCACTTTGCTGCCATTACAAGTAGTCAGAAAGGATCATTGTTTCTTAAAATGAGTGCCACAGGTGAAGCAAGCTAGATCCATGAGTAAGTGATGATTCATCCTGAGATCATTCTACCATGTGAAGTTGAATCATAGGTGTCTGGTATCATAGGATGGGACTCTAACACTGGAAAAATCCATAGACATTCCAACTTATTCTGAATTCCTTCATCTACATTATCTCCAGTCTGCAAATTTAATTAGATATGACCTAATTCCATCAACAAATGTTTATTGAGCACCAATTCTGCACAGAAAGTTTTTATTCCTTTTCCATTTTTATATCCCTGGTACCTAGAATAGTGATTGATGTATAGTAGGGATACAATATATGCTTGTTGAATGACTAACACAACTGCCAGGAAGTTGGTAGGCTAACTGGGGAGAAAGATGAATAAAAATAATAAGCTGTGTGTACCAGTTTGTGCAGGTATACCTCCTTGACAGTCCACTTTACAAGCTAAGTCTTTCACCTCATTCACATGGGATAATTCTGCCCTTTGTTTGCGAAGAAAGCAGAATCAGAAACTTTGGTTCCCAGGTCCTTCGTTCTTAAGGCCCTACTGGTAAGAATTATGGATCTTTACTTCTTCCTTCAAAGATAATACTTAAAGGACAGCAGTGCTTGTTGTGCTCCAAACAAGTACTCCTGTAATGGAATTTCTCTTAGGATGTATTGGTATAGTTCCAGTATTTATTCCAGGTTCCTTGGTTCAGTCCTACAAAGGTAAGAGGTATGTGTAGGCATCTAAGGTATTATGTAGTTACTGTCTGAATAATTTCCCAAGAGAACCCTCACTCATGGAAGGGGAAAATGAATGAATAGGATTTATTCATTCATTCTTTCTTTCACATCCTCATGTATTCAGCAGGTCACTTTCAAGGGCCTACTATGCTCATTCACTGCCGGAGTGTGCTAGTGCCAACAGGGCTATATTTAAAAAAACCACAGCTTCAATTTCAACTCTAACAGTTTCTGTCTGTGGTCGTTGCTGTTACCAACTTTTCTCTCTCTTCCCCATTAAGAGGATTATATTCCCCCTAATACGCGAGCAGGCTTAGCCAAGTGACGTGCTTTGGCAACGAAATGTGAGCCAAGTGCTGCATGTCACATCCCAGCAGAAGTCTTAAGAGCCATATGTGGTTCCACCATTGATCTTTTACTTCTGCCGTAAAATTAAGAGAGGACTGTGTCTTCATCCTGGGTTCTGGAAAAAAGAAGATGGGACAGAGACGAAGCTAATCCCAGCTGCCTTACGCTTGAGTGAGAAGTAAACACTTGTTATTGTAACCTATAGAATTTGAGGTTCCTCACTGCAGATCACCTAGTGGCCTTGGACAAGTGCTTACTTCAGTATGTCACGATTTTCTCATTTATACAATAGGGACAATAACGATAGCTTTCATGTCAGTCTCAGAAGGTTGCTGAGAGGATCAAATGAAAAATACACACGTGAACAATTTCATAAAATTATACTATGCTCTTCAAATTATTGTTGGAACTCTAAATATATGGTTTTCAAGACTAGAGGTATTTGTGTTTCTTTCTCCCCATACGCTGTACTTTCAGTGGAAACTGAACATTTAAGATACTTCATATGGACAAATTATGCTTTTTTCATTCTTACTTGTTAAAAAAAGGTAAGGTTGGTGTTTAGACGAGTGAAGAGTATCAGTGAGATAGAAATATTGTTTCCTTAACACTGCTCCTTCAAGATGATGCTTGTCCTAACTCCTTGTCCACACACATTTATTAAATAAATTTCACCTTTCTTTTCTCATTCCCCACACTACTGCATTAGGTTGTTTTACAGGATTTCTACGTTGTTTCTGAAGTCCTAGAACACTGAGTTAACTTGATAGGATCCTGAGGAACTTGTGTCAGTGAGCGTGGCTAGCAGAGGATGCCCATTGCTGAGCTAGTGGAGGCATGAGGTTAAGCATGGCTTTAGATTCTACCTCCCCCTCTTCCCCACAGGAGAAAATGCTGGAAGAAAGTGTTGCACAGTGAGGGCCGGGGCTTGGGGGGAGGCATGTATATCACTTCATTAACCTTCACCACAACTTCACAATGCAGGCGTGATTATTCCCATTTTGCAACTGAAAAAGTATAAAGGTATAAAGAGAGGTATAAAGGCCAGAAACAGTGCCGCGACTCAACCCAAGGCTTTCCACTCCACATCCCTAACTCCTTTCTATCACATACTTTATCTGGGCATTTCATTTCAATGCAGTGTCCTGGGAAGTACAAAGCTAAGTGCTAATTCTGGCCATAGTGGTCAAATACTTTGCTTTTTAGCATACAAATTCATTCCGTTTCAACAGGAAGCCCTGGGTTTTGTTTTGTGGCAGGGGATTTCCGGAGTTAGAGCAGGCAGAGAAGGTCAGATGATGATAATGATTCCATTTAATGACTTTACAATGTAAAATGAAAGTTTCATTAGACACAAGGGAAAGTCTAAACTTCACACAGCTCAGCTGAAATGGGATGGGTATGAAAATAGGAAATACCATGAAGACTGAATTTTCTTTAAGATTGACTCTGTTAAGTATGAGAAATAAGGTAATTATGAAGAATAAAATGAAATGGCTTCTATAATGTAAATTATTATTATTACCTATAGATAACATTTATTATCTTCTTTTCCAGTTGGCCTGTGTAGACCAGCAGTCCAGGTGACCAATCTCAGTGGTTTCAATACATAGAGTGATTTGAGCCCACCCTTGTTGGTCCACTAGCTTTGAAGTTACTGCAAAGATCAGCTGAGAAGACCAGGATCCCCTGAAGAGAAATCCTAGAAGACAGGAATTGTACACAAAATGGAAAGAGTGTTGGATTTTGTCAAACGCGTTTTCTGCATCTGTTGAGATGACCTTGTTTTATCTTTAATTCTATTAATAAAGTTTATTACATTTGTTGCTATCAGTCTTACTAGACGTTTGTTGATTTTATTGATTATTTTGAAGAACCAGTCTTTAGTTAGTTTTCTCTAATTGTTTTCATATTTCCATTTTCACTTATTTCTTCTCACATTTATTATTTTTTATTCCTACTTTGGATTTATTTTGCTCTTCTTTTTCTAGTTTTGTAGTGGGAGCTTACATTATTGTTTTGAGAAGTTTCTTCTTTTCTAATGTAAGCCTTCAGGACTTAAAATTTCCTTCTCAGCACTGCTTTAGCTGTGTCTCACCAAATTTGATATGCCATATTCTCATTTTCATTCATTTCAGTGTTTTGTTCTGTTTTTAAATTTTCCTTGAGACTTTTTTGACCCATGGATTATTAAGAAGTAGTTATTTACAAGTGTATTATTTCCAAGTGTTTGGCGATTTTTTTGTTATCTGTTATCAATTTCTAGTTTGAGTATATTATGGCCAGAGAATACACTGTAATTTCAATTATTTGATATTCATCAACGTTTGTTTTATGGCCAAGGATATGGTCTATCATAGCATAGTTCCATGAGCACTTAAAAAAGTATGTTCTATGGTTGTAGGGTGGAATGTTCCAGAAACGTCTGTTAGATCCTGTTGGTTGATGGTATTGCTGAATTCTTCTACATTCTTGCTGATTTTTCTTCTATTTGTTCTATCGATTGTTGGGAGAGGAATGTTAAAGTCCCCAACTATATTTGAAGATTTATTTCTCCTTTCAGTTGTATCACTTTTTTGCTTCACATATTTTGCACCTCTGTTGTTGGGTGCATACACATTTATGATTATTATGTCCTCTTGGTGAATTGGTGTTTTTATCATTATTTGATGTCCCTCTCTATTCCTGATAAATGTTTGGCTCTGAGATCTATTTTATCTAACATTATTATATCTATTCCTCCTTTCTTTTGATAATGTTTACATGGTATGTACTTTTCCAACCTTTTTCTTTCAACCTAAATATACCGTTATATTTGAAGTGAGTTTCTTGTAGATAGCATATAGTTGTCATGTTTTTTTATTCACTGATAATGTGTTTTTAAATTGTTATACTTAGACCATCTACATGTAATGTAATTATTGATATTTTAGTGCTGTCGTTTTTTTGTTTATTCCTTCTGTTTTATATTTCTCTGCTTTCTTTTTCCTGCTTTCCTATAGATTACTTGAACATTTTTAGATTAACACTTTATTTCTCTGAAGTGTTTTTAAGTGTATCCGTTTGTGTAGTTTTTTTTAGTGATTTTTATAGCCGAGAAAAAAATACATACATATATACATATGGTTGTTGTTGTTGTTGGGTGCCGTGAAGTCAATTTTCAACTCGTAAAAACCCCATCTGACAGAATAGAATTTCCCCGTAGAGTTTTCCAGGCTATAATCTTTATGGAGGCATTGCTGGGTAAGAATTTCTTCCATGGAGCAGCTGGATGGTTTCAAACTGTGAGTCTTCGGTTAGCAGCAGAGCGCTTAGCCATTGTGCTACCAGGGCTTCATAAATGCATACACAAATATATATAAATCATCCCAGTCTACCAGTGCTGACATTTAGCAACTTGAGTCAAGTGTAGAAATCGTACCCCTTTTTTGCCCTTTTATCCTCTCGCATTTATAATTATTTACATACATTGAGAAACACATCAGATAGTGTTATATGTTTTGCTTTAATAATAGAATATAATTTAGAAAACTTAAGAGAAAAAAGGCAAATCTATTCTGCTTATCATACTTTTTCTCTCTGTGCCTTTTTTTTTCCTGCTGTTCCAAGATTTCTTCTTTTATCAATTTTTTTTTTTTCCTATTTAAAGATCATTCTTCAGCCATTCTTTTAGGATTGATCTACTGGTGACAAAGTCTCTTAGTTTTCCTTCAACTTAGAATCCTGTCTTGATTCTTGAAAGATATTTTCACTGGACATAGAATTCTAGGCTGAAAATTCTTTTCTTACAGCACTTGAAAAATCTCGTGCCCCTTCCTTCTAGTCTCCAAAGTTACAGATGAGTAATTGTGTCATCCAAATTGTTTTTCCTATAGAGATATGGTATTATTTCTCTCTGGCTGTTTCCAAGATTTTTTCCTTAGTCTTTAGTTTTCAGAAATTTGATATGTCATGGCATGAATTTCTTTGGGTTTATCCTATTTGGGATTTGTTCAAATTCTTGAATATGTCTTTTGTCAAATTTGAGAATTTTTTTGCCATTATTTTTATACTTTCTCTGTGCCCTCTCTTTCTTCTCTTTTTCTGGCACTCTGATGACACAAATGTTAGATTTTTGTTATAGCTCACAGATCCCTGAGACTTTGTTCTTTTTTTTTTTTTCAGTTTATTTTTCTTTCTATTGTTCAGATTGGGTCATTTCATTTGTTTTATCATCACATTCACTAATTCTTTCCTCTGCCTTCACCATTCTGCTCTTCAACCCATCCATTAAGTTTTTTCTTTTACTTTGGTCATTTATTTATTTATATTTTTCAGTTCTAAGATTTCCATTTGGTTCTTTTTTATATCTTTTATTCCTTCTCTTAGGCTTTGTATCTTTTCATTTGTATCTGTTCATAATTGCTCATAATTTTCATGACAGCTGTTTAAAATTTTTGTCATATAATTCTAACAGTGTCATCTCAGTGTTGGCATCTGCAAATTTTCTTTTTTTACTAAAGTTGAGGTTTTCCTGTTCTTGGTATGACAAGTGATTTTTTTATGGAAACCTGAATATTTTGGGTATGATATTATGAGACTCTGATTCTTGTTTAAATTTTTTGTTTGACTAGGGCTTTTTTAGGGCTCCTATGACATTTTTTTTTTTTTTTTGCCTTGACAGGGGAAGGAGGGATACAACTTCTTCACTGCCAGGTGGGGTGGAATTCTAGTACCACACATGGTTTCCACTGAAACCTTGGAAGATAGGGGCTTCCTTTTACGGCTGGATGTCCTGGAAGTTTGGGCTCCCCACTTGGACTCTGTTGCTACCACCTTGGCTAGGTGGGACAGAGTACCTCATTCCTGTTCCCCAGATGGCTTCCACTGGCATCATTGTCGGGGGTGGCCTCGTTACCGCTGTGGATTGGTGAAAGTCTTGGTTCTCCATTAGGAACTAAGTCCTCTCTGACACCATCCCAGTAGGAATGGTACCTCTGTTCTTCCCCCAGAGAGTAAAGGGGAAAATTCATTCCTTGTCTCTTACAGCTTCTGGTGGCTACCAGCATTCCTTAGTTTGCAGCTGCATCACTTCAATCTGTGCCCCATGGTCACGTTGCTTTCTCCTCTTCTGTTTTTGTGTAACTTCTCCTTCTTATAAGAATATGTATAATTGCATTTAGGGCCCACCCATATGGTCCAGGCTAATGCACCCACATCAAGATCCTTAACTTAATCACATCCACAAAGACCCCTTTTTTTTTTTTTTTTGCTAAGTAATATTCATATGGTCCAGGAAATAGGATATGGACGTATTTGGTCTAGGCATTTTTCATTCTACCAAAATAGATCTTGTGAAACTGCAATGCTTTGGCTAAATCCACATTTCCTAATGTTATTTAATTTTAATACCCAGTGTAGTTGAGCATACTTTCATATTACTATTCCTCTGTTCATTTTTTGTTTGGGTTATTGACTTATAGAAATTTTCTGAAAATTCAGAATAATAATCCTTTTTGGCTATATGCTTGCAAATGACTTCTTCCAGTCATCGATTTACTTTTTAAACTTGTTTGTGGGTTTTTTGAGTAATAAATAAAAGTTTAAGTCTAATAGATTTGTCAATCTTTTCCTTATGATTTTTCTTTTTGTGTGTGTGCCTTATTTAAGGGCTCCTTTTTTCTATCCATATCTAAAAGATAGTTTCTTATATTTTCTCAAATCATTAAAATTTTGATTTTGTTATTTAGGACTTTAAACATTTTTTCATTCAGTAAACTCTTCAAAGCTCTGAAGAAATAGCAATGAAAAAGAAAATGAACAAAACCTCACTTCATTGTTTTCCTTAGTACCAGTTCGCATTCATTTACAATGTTAAGCACTATATTGAATTTGAAAGGACATGGAACTAAGTATTAGAAAGCCTTGGACTTAATCCTAAATCTTCCACTTACCTTCTCTGTGATTTTGATCAAGTTCCATAATCTCCATGAGCCTCGTGTTTCTTCATTTATTAATCTGGCATAATTACAAAATATTTCTAACTAGATTGTGATGAAAATTAAATTCTGGTGACCATACTTTGCAAATTGTAAGATCGTGCACATTTTAATTAATATTCTTTTGTCAAGTATCCAGTGAGGGATTCCCTGTTAAAAATATTGACCAGTATTAATTTCCTCATTTATATTTTCAGGAAATACTTATTGGTCAGCTTCTGTATGCCTAATCCATGCATAAAAATCTTTACCCTGTTTCTGAGAGTAAACTTCAAGACCAGGTTAAAGGTGGGGAGAAGAAAACCAATAGTCAGTTTTCTACTTCAAAATTGATATAAATGAAACATTTATTTTGTGTCTACATAGATTAAATATCTGAATAAAAATATAAAATCATTAATTGATTACCCACATGTTTTAAATGTTTTTAGTTTTTACATAGATGCTTGTTGAAGGATTTCCATGATTTCATCCAATTACCTATTCTGCTGCCAATTTCCATGTAAGGCCTGCCACTTTGAAAACCATATGGTAAAACAGTCAGTTCTGATCCATAAGATGCCTGAAATATCTGAATCCTCAGCAAGGTCAACCAGCCATTCTGGCTACCGTATCAACTGATTCAGACTGACTGAGAACCAATTTTATGAACTCTGTGATAAGCATATGTTGTTATAAGTGAAAACAGCAGCTGTCAAGCAATCTACTTTGGTCATTGAGCCTTACATGAGAAAGCACGTACAAATCAGCATGTTCACGTTGTTACCATGGTGACTATTCTACTAAATGGAGATCCTGAAAGATACAGATCCTAAGGTTGTGTGTTATTTTCAAAGCATGAGTAGTAAAACGTATGTTTATATCACAGATTTGGTCTCACAGAGCTTGAGTTACATCCCTGATGTGTGGCCAGATGTTTCCATATGACTCTTTTTTCATAAACCAGGAAGTCTGCTGCATAGGCATTGCTTCTTCCCTGTGTATACATATAATTGCAAAGAATAGTTTAAATACCTTACGTAGTTGTTTTGGTCAGGAAAACCTTCGAAACATATCAATAAAATCTCTGAGTCATGGTTACTTATGCAATATTTACCATCTTAATAAGTAGTCGTTAAATAAATTAAAGAGGTAAAAGTACTAACAGTAGAAGAAGAAATAGCTCAGGGTCATACATATTTGATCACTAGTAGAAATAATGACAATAATAAACATGATATTAGTTCAGAGACCATACGGATGTCCCTATTTTATTCTTAAGGCTTCCCTGAATTTTCATAGCATTTGCTATTTATAATTTAAAGCAAGTTATTGTTATCTCTGTTTTGTAAATGATAGCAATTGTGATTTTTTTTCCTGCATATTATGCAAGAGAAGCAACGATTCTAAAATTTCAGTGGGCTAAAAGAAAGGAGTTTATTTCTCATTTACGTTACATGTCTATCCTGAGTTGTTAGGGGCTCTGCTCCATGTTGTTTTCACAAAAGGGAGTAGGTTGGTGGAGGCTCCCCTTTTCTGAGTATAGCCTTGCTCAAAAAAAAGCAAATCACACACTTCAGAAGTGAAGGTCTCACATTTTATCAGCCAAATAAAATCGCAAACGATGTGTCATTTCAAGCAGGCTGTGAACTACAATCTTGCTGTGTACGAAGAAAGAGGGAAATCAGAAACACCATGTCAATAGCATCTGGCTTGCATAAATGGTTAGAAAGATATCAGGACTAGAGCCAGGGTTCCTACTAACTATACTTACTAGTCATATGATCTATAGGCCAAATTCTATCCCTGCCTAAACTGTTCAGGAAATAAGACAAAAATTCTTGGTATGAGTATTTAATTTAATGAAATGAGGGGAATTGGTGTCATAATAATCTAGATATGACCGGGGCTTAAGTGAGTTGCAACTTCTAAGAGGGTTGAATTTGAAATTGAACTTGAAGTACTGGTAGAATTCAGAGACGTAGAGATGGGGGGTGGCTATAAAGGCATTTTTAGGAGACCAAAAATTTGGTATGCAAAGAAGTCACAGTAGACTTGCGTTTATGTGAATTCAATTGTACTCAATCATGGTGGGGTTGGGCAAGAGCTAGCCCCAGGCTACCACCCTCTAAAATTGCCCAGTGGGACACCTTCTTGATGTGTCAACTCACTGGTGGCAAGAGAGGAAATTATCTAGGAAGGGACCAAGGGGGAAAAAAATAACACAATTCATAGAGAAGAAGCCAAGGGAAAGTCCCCAGTGTACAGTGACACTTTTTAATTAAAAGCCAGCCTTCTACGTTCTCCTGTTTTACTTTTATACATTCTTTTTACCTCTCATATCTATCACTTGAGGTCTTCAGGCCATAGTAGTGTCTAAAGACATTTTGACACTATCATACCTCTACCTCCTCCCCTATCCCCCTGAGGTCCCCAAGCTCCTAATTTCCAACTTCCCACTTCCACTAAAAACTCCCATGCTTTCTGTACAGCTGGGCTCAGCCAGGGTTAGGAAGGAAAGCAGTTGGTTAAACCAATTCACAGAAACGTATGAACGACTGATCTTTCATGCACCCCTAGATATTTGCATTTTTGGAAGAGGAAGTTGTTAACCCAAATAGATTTATTATCAGTAAAAATTTTAGACAACTTATTAAAAAGAAGAGGGGGGAAAAAAATCAGACTTTGATAGTAAAGGAGACTTTACAGGGGAGTAGGAGCCCTGGTCGCAAAGTGATTAAAGCATTTGGCTGTTAAATGAAAGGTAGGCTTTTTGAACCTAGCAGCTGCTTCAAGGACAAAAGATATCGCAGCGTGTTCCCGTAAAGATTACAACCCTATGGGGCAGTTCTACTCTGTCCTATAGGGTTGCTATAAGTCTGAATTTCATACTTACATATTTACATATTTTAGAGGGACACAAACAAGTAGCACAAAGATTTTTGAATTATCTTCTATTTGGGGTATTTTTCCCCCCTCTCCTTAGATACTACAGCAACCCTGGTGGCGTAGTGGTTAAGAGCTCGACTACTAACCAAAAGGTCAGCAGTTCAAATCCGCTAGCTGCTCTACTCTGCCCTGTAGGGTTGCTATGAGTGGCAATGAGTTTTAGATAGTCCAATGAGCTTTGCTTTTTATTTGTAGAAATATCACACTGGAAAAACTCATGTTCCAATTATAAAGTAGGCTTATGAGAATTGAGACGTTAGGGTGCTGATTATTCCGTTTTAGGAAAAGTGAACGTAGTTAGACTTCAGTTTCTGTAGCATCTCAAGAACGACATGTGATCTGCTTTTTCCAATAAATAGTCTCTAGTGGCATTTTTTGGAAGAACTATAATCACTGGAAAACTCATTGTGTCTCTTCTAAAAAATTTATTTTAAACTGTTTGAGCAGGTGTGCTAAGCACGTACTTCATCACTTCCCAAATATTGACTTCTTTAAATGATGTGTTTAGCATATATCCCTCAGGACATAGATTTATTTTTCCTACCACTCTTAACAAGGCCTTTGGAAGCCATTTTTTTCTGGTTGAACAACTTATTTCCATTTCTTAGACTAAAATGAAACAGGGTTAACCAAAACCAAAAAAAAAAAAAAAAAAGAAACAGGGTTAGGGGACTATTTTATTAGCGTTGTAATGAAAACATTTACGAGGAGCACTGATTTCTTGTGGGAAACTTCTTTTTCCTGGTTCATGAAGGAATGTAATAGCCGTAATTATGTTCTGAGAAGTAGTCCTGGGAGTCCCAAGACCAGGTTCTACAAGTCACATAACCTGACTGTGCCTGTAAAGTAAGATGATGAAGACACATTCTAAACTAGCTAAGCCCTAAAGCCAAATCAGCAATTTTGGAAGAACAGCAAATAGTTGTTTATAACTTCATTCTCCAAACAATGATGACGTGGGCATAGTTGGTATGTTGGGAACATGACATGTGACCAGGAAAAGCAGGAAGGGAACAGCCCCTGGATACGAAAAAGGGACCTTGGATCCTTCAGACTATCTGGTTTTGAACTTCAATCTCCATCTTTATCCATATTCTTGATTTCTAAGATACAATGCTTTTAAAGAAAAAGCACTAATTAGAGATTTGACAGGAGCCATAAGGAGCCCTGGTGGGGCGGTAGTTAAGAGCTCAGCTGCTAACCAAAAAGTCAGCAGTTCGAATCCAACAGCTGCTCCTTGGAAACCCTATGGGGTAGTTCTACTCTGTCCTACAAGGTTGCTATGAGTCAGAATCCACTCGATGGCAATGGATTTGGTTTTCGTTTATTCCCCAGAAAAGAGTTCTGATGATGCAGTGGTTAAGGAGCTGGGCTGCTAACCAAAAGGTCAGCAGTTAGAACCCATCAGCTGCTTCCTCGGGAGAAAAATGTGGCAGTCAGCTTCCTTAAAGATTACAGCCTTGGAAACTCTATAGGGCAGTTCTCCTTTGTCCTATAGGGTCACTTTGAGTCGTAATCGACTAAACAGAAACGGCTTTCATTTTTGATTTGTTTATTGGAAGGAGCCCTGGTGGCCGCAGTGGTTAAGTACTTGGCTGCTAATCGAAAGATCAGTAGGCAGTTCTACCCTGTCCTGTAGGATCATTAGGAGTCGGAATCGACTGGACAGCAATGGGTTTGGCTTCTGGTTTTGGTTATTCCTCCTAAAGCACAATTTATGATTATAATCCAGTCCTCAAGGAATATCTTGAGCCTTATCTCCTACTTATATCTCAAATTTGCTTTCTTTTCCCTGGAATCTCCAGTTACTATCCTGTTTCTCATATCCAGTGATGATCTCCATATTACCAGATCTAATGGCCATTTTTCTATCCTTACCTTATTTGACCTATAAAGAGCAGATATCACAGAACACTCTATTTTCTGAAATTTCTTCTCTTGGTTTCTGTGATGCACTCTCTCCTGGCTTCTTCTCAGACTTTTTTGTTAACTAAGCCCCTCTGCTTGGTCTTTGAATGTTGGTGTTTCCCAGCCTTGGTCCTGGAATTTCTCTTTTCTTCCTACAACCTATTCCTACATACTCTTATCCATTTCCATGATGCTAAATTCCATTGATGCTTCTGACCCTTAATTTTTTTTTTTTTTTTTTTAACCTCTGGCCCTGGAATTGAAGATTGGAATAGCCAACTGTCTACTTAACATTCCCACTTGGAAATGACATCTCAGACTTAACATGATCAAAAAAGCTTTGACCCCAACCTGTTCTCTCTACTTTCTGCAGTTCAGAAGAGCATCACAATTCTCCCAGTTTATTCAATCCAGAAATCCTGGTACCATTCAGGTACCATTTTTAATTTTTCTACTTATCCCAAGGTAATCCAGTAGAAAATCCTATTTATTTCCAATATTTATTCAGAATCTATCATCTCTTTCCATCTCAACTACTTCTGTTCTAATTCAATATTCTATCATCCTTTACCTGAACTACTATATTAGCCTTCTTTGCTTACTCCATAATTGAATATTATCTTTTTTGTTTTTGTGTTTGTAATTTTTACTAAGGAAATCTTCAAACGTACACAAGACTAAACAATATATTATAATGAACCCCTGTGAAACTTCACCCATTTTTAACAATTATCACATTCTGCTACTCTGTTTCTTTTACCATCTGTTGCCCCTCTCCAATAAATGAAATATTTTAAAAGAAAGAAGACATCATTTAATTTTACTATAAATATTTACGTATGTATCACTAGCAGATAAGAATACATGCTCTTAACATAACTATAATATAGCAATATATGCTTAACAAAAATAACAATAATCCCTTTACATCAGTCAATATTCAACCCAGTTTTAAGTTTTCCATACTGCTTCGAAAATGTCTCTTTACATTTGTTTTGTTTGAATAAGAATCCAGACAAGATCCACATATTACAAATGTTTCTTGGATTACTTTTGAGCTCTAATACCTTGCCTTTATTTCATGCCACTCACTTGTTTAAAGAAACTAGGTTACTTGCCCTGGGTGCTACCCACATTCTCAATTTGGCATCCTCACAGTTCTTTAAACATTTTTCTCTCACCACAATTATTTCCTTAGATTGTTAGCTCTAGAGACTTGTTTATATTCTAGTTCAATTTTATTTTGTTAAAACTACTTTATAGGAGATGTGCTGTGTACTTCCTATTGTATTATATAAGGAGTATCTAATGTCTGGTACCTAGCACATAATAAAAAAAAACAAACCAAACCCACTGCCATCAAGTCGATTCCAACTCATAGCGACCCTATAGGACAGAGTAGAACTGCCCCATAGAATTTCCAAGGAGTGCCTGGCAGATTCAAACTGCCGACCCTTGGGTTAGCAGCTATAGCACTTAACCACCACGCCACCAGCGTTTCCAGCACATAATAGGCACTCAATAAATATTTGTTGAATGAATGACTGATTGAATGCATGAAGGGAATATCCACTTTAAGCCTGAGTCTCTCCAGTGAACAAGACCCTTGAGATACACACACATACTAATGACTTCTTGGTGGATGAAAAGGTTCTTATACTCCTGAGAAGGCTGGAGTTATTTTAACTCAGCACAGCTAGTGAGTTTCAACATACAAATGAATTAAAAAAAAAAAAAGAAATCCTTATAAACAATTTCACATAAATGGGAAAATAAAAAACCCAACACAATTTATTTTAAAATCTGTAATAACTCAAAAGGAAGGCATGAAGCTCAATTGATATTGTGATTTGTTTTAGTACACAATTTAAAAGATTCTGTTGCATACTGTTATCAGTGCCATGAATTTATTAAAATTGCATTACCTTAGAGAAAATTGCAAAAAGACTTTTAGAGTAATAAGTTCAATAGAAAAAAATTGGTCAAAAAGTACAAAATCTTTAGGTCACCAGAAGTATTAAGTTCTAATTGGCAAAGCTTCAAACAATAAAATGTCAAGACATTTTTAAGATAACTGTAGAAAACTCATCCAATATATTGATATTATTCTGACTCTATTAAAAAAAAAATTTTTTTTTTTATTACACACTGGTTCAATTTCAAAATTTTGAGTGTAATTATTTCTAGTCAGCAAAGATTTTTGAAATTGTACACATATTTTGTTGGTGATTTCAAAATGTGGGAAAAATTAGCATAACCTGCAACAATTTTTTAATCAAAAACATGTCAAACTTTTTTTTATTGTTTTATTGGGGCCCATGGTTAGTGCAAATAGTTAAGCATTTGACTACTAGCTAATGGTTGGTGTGTCAAACTCACCCAGGAGCCTTAGAAGACAGCCTTAGAGATCTGCTTCCAGAAGGTCAAAGTCTTGAAAACCTTATAGAGCATTTGTACTCTTGCCACATGGGGTCACCAAGAGTCGGAATCCACTTAAGGGCAAATAACACCACCACCACCAATGATATTATGAATTAAAAACCAAATTTCCATTATAAAATGTTACTTTTAAATATATTTTAATTAAAAGTATTTGTGTTTCTTGCTGCATCAAATACTGAAATACAGTTTGGCTCAGTTTTAATTTTTGTTGGATGGTTGATCACAAATATTAACAACTTCGTTTCTGAGAAAATACACCTAAAACAAGTGAAAAGAAAGTCACAAACTAGAAGAAAATATTTGCAACATATACAGCTGATAGAGAATTAGTACCTCAAGTACATAAAAAAAACTTCTAGAAATCAATTTTTTTAAAAGATGAAATGGGCAAAAAAGGAAAATATGAACAGTGATTTCACAGAAAAAAACTGCATAGTGAACCAATATATAAGTAGCTGCTAAATCGCAATAGTAATCAGGTAGGATAAGAGCTTCAGAACAGAGGTGCCTGGCATATTGATGGTGGCTGGCCTAGAAGCAGACCTGACTGCATTTAGTTACAAACTCCTGCTTCTGCATTTCTGAGAATGTAACTGTGATTGTTGAGGTTGTATGTCAACTTGGCCAGGCCATGATTCTCAGTGGTTTGTTTGGCAATTATGATGCAGTTTGGCAGTCATATAATGATGTAACTACCTCCATGATGAGATCTGATATAATCACTTCCATGATGGGATCTGCTATGTGTAGTCAACCAGTTGAAAGGGAGTTTCCTTGGGATATGGCCTACATCCAATAGGTATGGACTTTCTGACAAAACTCGCTGGCTTTTGCTCTATTCTGGATCCTGCTCATCAGCATCTGACCTCAAGTTCTTGGGACTTGGGCCGGCAGCCTGCCATCTTACCTGTTGATCTTGGGTTCCTCAGCCTTCACAGCCTTGAGCCAGCAGCCTGCCATCTGACCTGTGGTGCTTGGGTTTGTCAGCCCCTGCCGCACATGATTCAGGAGAAGCCTCTATCCTGACTCCTGACGGCTGACCCACGGACTTGGGACGTGCCAGCCTTGACAACCACATGAGCCATTTCCTTGAGATAAATCTCTCTCTCTATATATGTATATGTGTGTGTGTGTGTGTGTGTATATGTTTCACTGGTTTTCCTTCTCTAGAGAACCCAGCCTAAGACATGTGGTTCCAAGAGTGGTTCCAAAGAAACAAAATTGTGTGTATGAGTTTTCTAAATTTGTTTTCAAGACTGATTAGTCTTAAAGATGCTGATGACTCTGCTTCTAGTAGTAAAGAGGGCTCTGCTAATCCATGATATCAGGAGGCAATAGAAATACCCAAAATATCACCACCAGTAGGTCAGGTATTAGTAAGAGGTAAGGCACTGGGTGATCGCAAGTTTTATAACTTTCTACAATTTTGCCAGAATGAGAAAGTATAGGGAAGCTTGTTGTTTGGTCCTACTTTTGCTAGACAAAGTGGTGAAAGAAAGAGATGAGCTCAGGGCTTCAGAATCAAGGCCAAACACCATGTAAATAACTTTGTTTTAGTCATCTAATGCTGCAATAACAGAAATACCACGAGTGGATAGCTTTAATGAAGAGAAATTTATTCTCTCACAGTCTGGTAGGCTACAAGTCCAAATTCAGGGCATCAGCTCCAGGGGAAGGCTTTCTCTTTCTTTGGGCTCTGGAGAAAGGTCTTTCTCATCAATCTTCCCCTGGACTAGGAGCTTCTCCGTGCAGGAAACCCAGGTCCCAAGGACCTGCTCCTGGTGCTTCTTTCTTGGCGGTATGAAGTCACACCTCCCTCTGCTCGCTTGCCTTTCCTTTTGTCTCTTGTACTCCAGGGAAACTCCATTTACATTAGATCAGGGATGTGACCTTACTAAGGGTGTTACAATCCCACCCTAATCCTCTTTAACATAAAATTATACTCATAAAATGGAGGACAATCACACAATACTGGGAACCATGGCCTAACCAAGTTGACACATATTTTTGGGGGGATACAATGCAATCCATGACAGAACCCCTTGTGTTCAATCCATCTCCACAAAATCTCAGGGCTGTGCAGGTAAACCCTCTTGAATCTCAAGCCCCCGCTTTTTGTGTGAATGGCTTTTTGGGAGATTTGTTGATGGTTTTTTGTTCATAATTGGTGCTTAAAAGCCTCTAAAAGGCATCAGGACAGTAAATTTGCATCCTTATGAGACACCATTTCTAAACAGTCCAAACAAATGAAGAAATTGCAATGTCAGAGTTCTATAACTTCTTTGGCCATTTTTCCGCTCCTGTCTCTGATCCTTCTCCCGCTTCTGCTCCTCCTATAGTCACTCCCCTTTATCCACCCTTACCTCCTTAAACTCCTTCTGAAATGCCTTTTAGCTCTTTGGGATTTTTGTTTTTGTTGGTCCTGTATTTTTACTTTTGCGTCTGTCTTTTTATGTTGATCTGGATTTGGGAGCACATGTTGGCTTGAATGTTGTTAAAAGGATCTCAGAGTCTTTTGAGCCACTCCGTTCTGTAGCAATCCCTTGCTAGGATTTTGTCTTGCCTCTGATAAACCAAAAGTAATGCTTCGCTTTCAAATTCTAAAATTTTGTATGTACCATTTGCATGGAATCACCAAATCTTGCAAGAAAATGAAAACAGGTGATGTCAATTCAAAGAGGGAGGTGGCAGCTATTGACCTGTATATGAAATTTTTGGGGGAAGATGGCAGCTCCTGATCTGTTTTATGGTACACTTTCTCAGTAAAGAATCACAATATTAAAAGCGAAATCATCAGTATCTACTTTAAAGTACTTTCCATTTCAAGGAACTAGTATATTTAAGGTCTAAAATAAGAGACTAGGTCATTGGCCAGAAGAATAAATTAAGTTCAAAAAGAAGGAAACCAAAAGTTTGAGCCTTAGAGCTTAACATCTTTGATAAATGTGCGTGGATCTCCCCCGCTCCTGCCACTTACCAGGATGAGGTTTTGGGGTTCATATTTAAAAACACTGTAAACTGAATATACTAGAAGTAATTTGGAATTTCAGTGATTACTTTGGGAAAATATATTCCCACTTGTTCTCCCCTGCCTTTCCACTTTGGGAAATTGAACTCACATTCGTGTCGTCTTTTCTTTCCTCTCTGAGGAACATTTGTTTGGTGCTCAGGTTGGTCAGAGGGTCTAAGCGTCCTCCATAAGAGCTCTGGCAAGTTAATAAGTTTTACTACAACCTGTTTTTTCTGTTGAATTGAGTCAATCTTACCAAAAATTTCTATATATGCTTTATTCTTTTTTGTGTGTTGTATAAGCCTGTTCTTCAAGCTGGCTTTGCAGACCATTGAATTTATGAGGTCCTTCTGTCTCATTTTGTTCTGGGAGCTTGCTTCTGTTCTAGTGTGTTGTGTCTCAGTTTCTGTCTTACATCAGGTTGGAGGCCATGGCTGACAGTTGCAGGTTGAAGGCCATGGCTGAGAAATGTTGTTTTTTTAAAAGAAAAAAAAAGTTGCTGTTGAGTCAATTCTGACTATAGTGACCCTATAGGACAAAGTAGAACTGTCCCACAGGTTTTCCAAGGAGTGGCTGGTGGATTTGAGCTGCTGACCTTTTGATAGCAGCCATGCTCTTAACCACTGCACCACCAGGACTCCATTTTTGTAAGGCTGTCTTAATATCTCAGTTCTTTCCTCATCCAAGAAAAACTGTGTCTTGTGTCTGCCTTATGGTTTAGACTTTTAGTAGCTACATTGAAAAATTTTATATTAATTGGACCTCTTGAGCAGTGTACTAAAAAAAAAAAAAGGAAGAATCATTTATTTTAATTGGTACAACAAGGCCTTAAAAAGACACAAATTATTCTAAATTGTTTCTTCAAGAGATCTTATAAAGCATGCAAGAGATAGCATTATGATAATATAATAATTTTCTAACTCCGGATAGTATTATTAAAGCTAGAGTATAATATTCCTTCCAAAAAAAAAACTCTTTATTCTCATCAGTTTAATGATAAATAAGCATTTATATAAATTTAATAGTCCAAATATTTCCAGGAATCAAGTGAATTCATTCTGACAAAGATCTTTACATTCTGTACTATGTCAATCTTAAAAACAAAACCATTCTAAGTAACTTATGGAAAATATTATATGAAACTTTTTTTTTTAAGAAAAAGGAATAATTTTGTCTTAAAGAAAAACTAGTAGTTCCAGAATGGGAAAAAGAAAGTATAGCACAAGCCTACAGGAAAAAAATTGGTTAACCAAAAACTAGTGGGTTCATTTACAAAATTGTAAAGAGCTTTGGTATTTATTGGGTAGATAAAAGGCTGTTACAAAGAGAAAGCAAAATTGCTTACCAAGAAAATAATAAAAGGGAAAGAATTTAGTTATCTTTTGCCTTTCAAAATACCTAAGCCAACCTAAACATATGTAAATAAATTTGGGATGAATAATTCTTGTCTCTAATCATGACTCAAAATAGAGAGGGTGAGGCAGGATCAGGCCTCCAACACTCCCAGCCTCTGAAGGCATAGAGCTCCAGGGAAGCTTTTGAAAGACCCCTTCCAACTAGGTGGAGACCTTTTTAGATGAAAGAAAATAAGAAAAAATGCTGCCTTATTATATTTATAAGAAATTGGGTGGATCCAAATCATTAAAAAAACTGTAAACAAGTTCTCTGTGTTGTAGAGAAATTCTAAGATGCCAAAAGAAAGAAATCACAATGACATACACCTGAAATGGCCAGGGGAAATTTCTCCACCCCAACCCAGATACTTAAAATTAGATCTTTATCAATGAATTCATCATCAAGTAGAGACTTGTGATTTCCAAAGCCAGTTGATGAAATCTTTAATGGCTAAAATTAGACTGGGGAAAATAGTAAATGTTGAATGAAAACTTAGAATAAACAAACTTTATTTCAACAGTAATTATGGTTTATGTATACAGGCTTGAGTCGGAATCGACTCGACAGCACTGGGTTTGGCTTAAAATAATTGCCAAGATCTTTTAGGTTTAGGTAACTTAATGATATTAAATTGAGTTCATAGATATTTGACATAAGTTTCTATACTTTTGCTTTTTTGCCACAGAGAAAGGATATATATACATGTTTGAGCCTGCTAATGAGTACACTCATTTTTGCCATTTAAAGGGATGCACTATGAGATATGCAACAAAAACAACGTTCAAGAGGTTTATATAAAAAGGAATTTATTTGATACGGTGGAAAGTTTTATCTGTCTGGGTAAAGTTTAATGGTTTAATTTACGAGATGTTTAGGAGCTTTAATGTAACATAGTATATAAAACAAAGACATGGCTTTCTCACTGTTAAAATAAAAAAATTTTATCTGATTACTGGGTTGAAGGGTTAGTTTATTCTTTGTGCAATCTGCCTTGAAGGAAAGGGTTCAACTACTCATTAGAATGAATTCCTGAATCAAAATCGAGCCCCATGGCTTTGAAAAAAGTTAAAGTTTTTACCTTTAAGATCTTTGGTTAATAACTAAAGTATTGTTTCTCGGTGGCTTATAATAAGCTCCTGACAACTTTGAAACTTCGTGGAAAGCCACAAAAAAATTTTTATAAAGTAAAAATGCTAAAAAAGTTTATTTACTGTGTTATAAATTACATAGAACATGTCACAATCAAGAGAAGTTCCTGATTCTCTTTTGGTTAAAATTTGTATGTTAGTGTTTCCTTTTATGTTTTTGCCTAATAGTAGACAACAAAAGCATAATATTATGTCTTAATTTTATTATCTCTTAGTTGTTAGCTCTGCTGCAACTTTATTTCTTTTGAATCTTACATCTTCAAGGTAAATGATTAACTGGTGAATTCACATTGCTTACTTTTTGAATTTTTATTACTATTCAAATATTTAGAGGCTTGATAACCTTGGTATATTCTTGGTTTATTCTGACTATATGGTATTATATCTCAATATTATTAATAATTATATCTGAAGCTATTTGAAAATAAAATTAATCATTATATTTAGAGATAATTTTGTCTAAAATTTTTTAATCTATTTGGCTTTGCATGACTTTTGTAATTTCTATTTGGTCTTTCACTTTTAAGAGTATTATTTTTATAAATTCATCATGGCCATATTAAGTTTTGTCATCTGCGGATAAGTTTTTACTTTGCTGATTTGCTGAAAATGTTTGACCAAAATATCTCAACAAAAATATGGACTATAATGGACTTGTGAAAAGTACTGTGCTATTTTGAACATTGATACTACTATACTGAATAAATATTTACAGAACTCTTATGTAGAAACTGATGGTTGCACAGACTGCAGCCGATCCAGAATTACGTGAAACAGAAATTAACTACATAGGACTAAGTGGACGAAACAATTACTATGGGTTTTATGTGGGAATATTGCTGACGTTTTAAGGTCCTACTTTACAGATATGAGAAACCATTTTCCTCCTTTCTTCTAAATTATCTAACTAATGGGTTTAGCTATTGTAACTTTTGAATTAGAAGTTGTTCTTGATAAATTCAACAAAGTTGTAAATATCATAACCAGAGAAGTGTCTGAAGTTCGAGCTATGATTTTACAAAATAGAATGGTATTAGATTTCCTGTTAGTATTCCAAGGAAAAAAATTGTGCCTTAATTGATAACTGTTGCTATGTTTGGTTTCTATGCTAACCAAAGGGTCGGCAGTTCGAATCTGCCAGGTGCTCCTTGGAAACTCAATGGGGCAGTTCTCCTCCATCTTATAGGGTTGCTATGAGTCGGAATCGACTCGAGGGCACTAGGTTCACTGGGTTATGTTTATATTAATATGCAGTCTGAGGTTTTTCAGAATGTCATTGCTGTTGAGGCACGTGAAAAGCAATTACTGATGCTGCTTATGTATAAACAGACAACTCGTGAGACTTGTTTCCTTAGGGTCATGGTTTTATTGGTTATATCAGACATTTGACCTATTATTATTGCTAGTCTTTCTGTTTTACCCCTAGTTTGTTGTGGGGTGCTTTAAAAACCAGATGGTGCCCAACTACTATTATTGAATCTTTTCAAACCAAATTTTCTATAGTAGAATCATGACCAAAAGGAGGAAATGATAAAAAATTGTTATTCTCCTGAAGTCCAGATTTCTGGTTTTCATGGAAGTTGGGGCAATCCACATGGGTCATTGCCCTTGGAATTATTTTTGAACCTTGAACTTTGAGGAAAAAAATAGTTTCTGAAACCTCTTTTGAGACAAAAAGTGTCCAGATAAACTAGTAAGTGTGTTTTGCTCTCGGTGTTGTGTTTTTTTTTTTTTTTTTTTTAAAGACTTCAGTCTGTTTCAGGAAACAGACTCCAAAAATCAGACTGGGAGCTATGGTTAGAGTAAATCAGTAATTATTTTAATTGTTATTCAAGACAATGTTGTATGAAATGCTTGTCCATTGTTTGTAATCAAACTGTCACTCCTCTTCCTATGCATAAAATTATGTGTCTTGAAGAAACCAGTTCTCAGAGGGGATCAACGTCACTACTTGCACCAGCCTTTTGGGAAATCAAGTCGTTCCTCCAATGTGGCCTTGCCCTGCACTCATCCTAATGAGCAAAAGAAGACTCATTTATGGTGATCAAAGAATATGTATGAAAATTCAGAAGATCAGAAGAAGGGGATGTGTGAGAGTACCCTAAAACTGAGGCACTTGGCCTAACTAAAATGGCTGATACAAGGTCTGGCTCAGACTCCGCTTTGTCTTAGGGACCACTTCTGCTTCTGAGAAAGTGACTCATGACTGTTGGTGGGTAAACCAGGGAGGGCAGGTTGACTTTGGGAAGAACACTTAGTATGTTTTAAATAGAGATTAACCAACAGGAAACTTCCAACAGGAGGTGTCCACCCTGTATCATCTTGCTATTTATGTATTTTTTGCTTCCCTTAATTGAATTTTTTCTTTTGATTTTGGACTTTCAGGAGGTTTCATGCCTTGGGCCCCCTGGGCTTTAGATTGTCTTGCAAAAAAGTCAGTAAGTACTGTCAACCTTTAATCCAATATTCTAAATAATATTTTTCACAGGTAAGAGAGGCCTTTGATAAATGTAAACTAGACTCTCCAGGCCTGTCTGATTTCACCCCAAAAGATTATGTACATTGCAGGAGACATCAGTTAAAGAACTCATTAGAACCCCACTGGAATGGACTGAACTGCGTCCTTTTCATCAATCCATATGCAGCTGAATTGTGGAAGGTGTTAAACCTTAGATACCTTTGTCAAAGCTTAAAGGTACTAAAGGACTTATTTGGACTAGCCAATCATCTCAAAACTTGAAATTGAAGCTGAAATGCCCTACCAGGCAGAAGCAGACAGCTGTGCCCAAAGTGAACAGCTTTCCCAAGGTCACAGAACAAGATCTCACCCATTCTGTCAAATGCAAACCCCTGAGGTCATTGGACTTTGTTTAAACCCTTATTGATTTTGAGGTTTGCAACCTCAGTTTATTGACTGGTAAGAATTTTCCATACAGACTACTGATATATTTGCTGTTTTTATATTATTTGCTACCTTTATGCTTGTTGCTGCATTATACATTTTTGGTATTATTCCCTGTTCTCATACTATTCTTTTTCCATGCAAATAAGAGGAGTATTTATTGTAAATTTAACCTTTTTTTCTGCTTTTTTTGCTACTAACTCCATTATTCTACAAGAGTTGTTATTTGCCTGTGTTATAAACTCTTGCTGATGTCCTAACCCTCATCTCTTTACCTGTTGCTATTCTTTTGTTCCTCGAATTACCTATAGTGTCAGTCCCTGTTTGTTGTCAAAAGGCAACCTGGTTTCATGTACTTCATATGTCTGATTTACCTTTTCTTGATATCTCTAGCTGGTTACCTTTAAGTTCTGGATCTTGAATTTGATCCATATTATTTACTGGCCTACTCATCAAATGTTGTCAAATTACTCAGAATACCAATTTAATACCTATGAAGAGAACTATGTACTCATATTTCAGATGGACTTAAGCTCACTCCTTAAACCAACCCCTTTAAAACCAGGTTATACCTTAACACAGTCTACTCCATATGTAATTCTAAGGTTAACACTGCATGAGTAGAGGCTCCAGCTATGGCACGGTGAAGATTTTAGATTAAAAAAAAATAGTGCCTGGCTATTTATAAATAGTGTTGGGATCTTAAAGGCTTACTATAGGAATAAGCCATCTATAAGAACCTCTGAAAGACAACAACAAAATAAAGTTCTCTTTCTTCAAACATATTCTAAAAAATGCTGTCCTACTGAGGAATATAAATCCAAGTCCATGCCCAAGAAAGCACTCTTCTCAAAATAGCCATTGATAATGTGATCAAAGAATTTCTCAGAAATTCTTGATCAAAAGAAGGGAATGAGTAAAAGCTTCAGAAAAGAGGTGCCTGGCACATTTAGGGTGACTGGCCTAGGAGCAGACCCAACTCCATTTTGTTAACAAGCTCCTGCTTCTGCATTTCTGAGAATGTAACTTTGGTTTCCTCCCATTCACACGTATATGGACTTGGGCCTCTGGCTGGGTGGAACCAAAAGACAATGTGGTTACACCTAGGCAAGCTAGGGCAAGCATGGGCAAGCCCAGGCAAGTCCAGGAGGTTCAACTAATCAGAATCTTGATGGGAGTTTCCTGATTCCACCCTATATCTATCCTTGCAAAACAGCCACCCCTTGGATTTGTTGGTCCTCAGTTTGTGTGGGCTAACAACTACCCATTAGAATGTTTCTTATGCTTTCAATAAATCTTTTTGTTTTACTTTAGCAGAGTCTGATACTTTCACTCTACAACAGGGAAAATATAAATTAATATCACAGTGATTACCATTTTACAAACAATATATTGATAAAATTTACACGTTTGATAATATCAAGCATTAGTAAATGTGTAAATCCAAGGGAACTCATAAACAGTTGTTTGTGAGTGTGCAAATTGGTACACCAACTATGAAAAAAGCTCGGATATTTTTATCTAGAAAAGTTGAAAATGCATATATTCTGTTACACAAAATTGTCTTTAAAATTGACAATATGAGACATGTGCAAGAATCTTTATAGCAACTTGTTTGTAATTTCCAGAAAATAAAAGCTGTATAAAACCCATAAAGGTCCACTGAAAAGAAGGTAGATAATAAAATACATGCCATATTAAGAATGAAATAACTATACCTACTCAAAATAACATGAATAAATCTTGTTATTGTTAGGTGCCATTGAGTTGGTTCCGACTCATAGCAACCCCACGTACAAAAGAACACTGACCAATCCTGTACCATTCTCACAATCATTGTTATTCTTGAGCCCATTGTTGCAGTCACTGTGTCAATGCATCTCATTGAGAGTCTTCCTGTTTTTCGTTGACCCTCTACTTTACCAAGCATGATGTCCTTCTCCAGGGACTGATCCCTCCTGATAACATGTCCAAAGAATGTGAGATGTAGTCTTGCCATCCTTGCTTCTAAGAAGCATTCTGGTTGCACTTCTTCCAAGGCTGATTTGTTCGTTCTTTTCACAGTTCATGATATATTCAAAATTTTTCATTAACATCACAATTTAAATGCATCAGTTTTTCTTTGGTCTTCTTTATTTATAGTCCAGCTTTTGCATACATATGAGGCAACTGAAAACACCATGCCTTCACTCAGGGGCACCTTAGTCCTTAATGTGACATCTTTGCTTTTCAACACTTTAAAGAGGTCTTTTGCAGCAGATTTGCCCAACGCAACGTGTCTTTTGATTTCTTGACTGCTGCTTGTGGATTGTGGATCCAAGTGAAATGGAATCCTTCACAACTTCAAACTTTTCTCCGTTTATCATGATGTTGCTTATTGGTCCAGTTGTAAGGATTTTTGTTTTCTTCACGTTGAGGTGTAATCCATACTGAAGGCTGTGGTCTTTGATCTTCATCAGTAAGTGTTATAAGTCCTCTTCACTTTCAGCAAGCAAAGTTGTGTCATCTGCATAATGCAGATTCTTAATGAGTCTTCCGCCAATCCTGATGCCCTGTTCTTCTTCATGTAGTCTAGCTTCTCAGATTATTTGCCCAGCATACAGATTGAATAAGCATGGTGAAGGAATACAACCCTGACACACACCTTTCTTGACTTTAAACCATGCAGTATCCCCTTGTTCTGTTCGAACAACTACCTCTTGATCTATATCCAGGTTCCTCATGAGCACAACTAAGCCTTCTGGAATTCCCATTCTTTGCAATGTCATCCATAAATTTGTTATTATCCACACAGTTGAATGCCTTTGCATGGTCAATAAAACACAGATAAGCATCCTTCCGGTATTCTTTATTTTCAGTCAGGATATCTCTGACATCAGCTATGATATCCATTTTAGTCTTTTTTCTCTTTCCTCTCTTTTTAATGGCCTTTTGCTTTCTTCATGTATGATGTCCTTGATGTCATTCCACAACTTGTCTGGTCTTTGGTCATTAGTGTTCAATGTGTCACATCTATTCTTGAGATGGTCTCTAAATTCAGGTAGGATATACTCAATGTCATACTTTGGCTCTTGTGGACTTGCTCTAATTTTTTTCAGCTTCAACTTGAACTTGCATATGAGCAATTGATGGTCTGTTCCGCAGTTGGACCCTGGCCTTGTTCTGACTGATGATATTGAGCTTTTCCATCGTCTGTTTCCACAGATGTAGTTGATTTGACTTCTGTGTACTCCGTCTGGTGAGGTCCATGTGTATAGTCACTGTCTATGTTGTTGAAAAAAGGTATTTGCGATGAAGACGTCGTTGGTCTTGCAAAATTCTATCATTTGATTTCCAGCATCATTTGTATCTTCAAGGCCATATTTTCCAACTACTGATCCTTCTTTGTTTCCAACTTTTGCTTTCCAATCACCAGTAATTATCAATGCACCCTGATTGCATGTTCGATAAATTTCAGACTGCAAAAGTTGGTAAAAATCTTCAATTTCTTCATCTTTAGCCTTAGCGGTTGATGTGTAAATTTAAATAATAGTCATATTAACTGGTCTTCCTTGTAGGCCTATGGTTATCATCCTATCACTGACAGGGCTGTACTTCAGGATAAACCTTGAAATGTTCTTTTTGATGATGAATGCAACACCATTCTTCTTCAAGTTATCATTCCAGGCGTAGTAGACCATATGATTGTTCAATTCAGAATGGCCAATACCAGTCCATGTCAGCTCACTAATGCCCAGAATATCAGTGTTTATGCATTCCATTTCATTTTTGACATTTTCCAATTTTCCTAGATTCATACTTCATACATTCCACCTATCTTACCTATCTTAGAACCATAATATTGAGTAAAAATGCTCGGAGCTCTGGTGACACAGTGGTTGAGAGCTACGGCTACAAACCAAAAAGGTCAGCAGTTCAAACCCACCAGCTGCTCCTTGGAAACCCTATGGAGCAGTTCTACTCTGTTGTATAGGATTGCTATGAGTTGGAATTGATTCGATGGCAATAGGTTTATATCTGCTGGGTGATTGCTAATTGCGAAAACAAAAGTATTGTATAAAAAGCTGAAAAGCTAAGCAGAGCTTTCATTTAGTCTTGTGGAACTGAGAGTAAAAAAAAAAAAAAAAAAAAGGGGAAGTTAAGGAATCACTAAGGAAAGGTCCCTGGTTAATATCCTATAATTTAAAGTGAGATTCTCAAGGGCTATACCCTGTAAGTTACAACTGACAGCAGATAAACGGAAGCCCATTTTTAAACGATCATAATATCCAGTTATCTGCCTTTTGCCTAGCTGCCTATAAGAAGCAAAATAAATTATTTCTGGAGGAAGATTACACCATACCAAATCTCAAATTATCTCTACAATTTTTCATAAACAATGTTCAGAACTCAATAAAAAAATGTTGTTGGCTGCCGTCATGTTGGCCCAACTCATGTTGATCTCGTGTGTCATAGTGGAACTGTGCTCCACAGAGTTTTCAATGACTGATTTTTCAGAAGCACATTTCCAGGCCTTTCTTCTGTGGTGCCTCTGGTTGCACTCAAACCTCCAACTTTTTGGTTAGTAGCCTAGCACTTAACCATTTGTGATAACCGGAGACTCCAAAAAAGAACTTATGGGATTTAGACAAAAATGACCAAAAGCTAAGAGAAAATAAATTTAGAACCAGACCCAAAAGAAATACAGATATTGAAATTATCAGGTGCATACTTAATGAAAACACAACACTATGCTTAGTATATGTTCAATGAATAAAGTGACAAGGCAGAGAATTTCAACAGAAAACTGGAAAATAAATACTCTATATAACTAAGAAAAATACAAAAAAACACTGAAATTAAGAATTCATTGGATGAATGTAATAGCATATTGGACTCAGAAGAAGAAATAATTAATACACTGGAAGACAGAACTGAAAAAATATCTAGCCTGTAGTATAGAGAAAGAAAAAGTTGAAAAATACAGAAGTGAGTCTAGGAGTCCACCGAGGAAAGTTGTCACAATGAATCACTTGTAGCTCCAGAAGGATAATAAAGAAAGAATAAGGCAGGATAGATATTTGAAGAGATATTGATTAATAACTTTCCAAAACTGACCCCCCAAAAATTAATCCACAGATTCAGTAAGTGCTATGAACCCCAAGTAGAAAAATAACCAAAAAAGTACATACTTGCTGAAAATTAAGACATAGAAAAACTCTTACAAGCAACCAAGAAACAAAAGAACATATTACCGGAAAAGGAGAATCAATAAGATTAACTGTGATTTTACAACAGAAATAATCAAAGCTAGCAAAAATAATCAAAGCTTCAAAATAGAGAATGATGATTCCTGCCAATCTAAAATCCTAAATCTAGTAGATATATCTTTTTAAAGTGAAAGAGATATGAAGAGATTTTCAAACAGAAACTCAGACTTTATATAATAAAGAACATATTGTCTTAGTAATCTGGTGCTGCTATAATTGAAGTATCACAAGTGGGTGGCTTTAATAAACAGAAATTCATTTTCTCACAGTTTAGGAGGCTAGAAGTCCAAATTCAGGATGCTGGCTCTAGGCGAAGGCTTTCTCTTTCTGTCAGTTCTGGAGGAAGGTCTGTGTCTCTCTGAGCTTCTGCTCCTGAGCAATATGCATGTGATTTGGCATCTCTCTTCCCCTATCTTTGCTGCTTAATCTGCTCCTGTTTTATCTCAATATAGATTGACTCCAGACATATCCTATACTAGTATACCTCATTAACATAACAAAGAAAGCCCACTCCCAAATGGAACTGTAACCACAGGTACAGAAGTTAGGATTTACAACAAATATTTTGAAGGGACACAATTCAATTCATAACACATATTAAAGTGTATTTCTTTAGACATCAGAAAAATTACCCCCAATGAAATCAAAGTTATGCAAGAAGGAATAAAGAGCAAAGAAATGGCTGATTATGTGGTAAAGAAAAAGTGAATATGAAGTATATAAAATAATAACGATGAAATATCTTGGGTTTAAAATATATATATATAACTAAACTGAAATCAGCAATAGCACAAAAGCTGGTGGGTAGAAGTTGAGAGGAATTCAGTTGTTCTATAATCCTTGGATTTTCTGTAAGATCGTAAAATTGCTAATTTTATAAGAGAGTTTTAATAAATCAAGGATATCTGCCATAATCTCCTTGGTAATCACTTAAAGAATAGTAAAAGGATGGATAACTAATAAACAAACAAAGCCAACATAAGAGAAACACACATAAGAAAACACTTAATCAAAAATAAAAAAAAGGAAAAAAACTTAAGACAGGAGAGATACATAGAAAATGAACATAAAGATGACACATAAATATGGATAAATACTCCATTTAAAAATTAAAGATTATCAAGTTAAACGAAAGGAAACAAATACGTGCTTCTCACAAGAGATAAACCTTAAATATAAGAATACAGAAATGTTCAACATAAATGATAAAACATGTAAAATTTAACCAAAAAAGATGATGTAGCTACAGTGATATGGGACAAATTGAGTTTAAAGCAAAAGCAGTGTTAGGAATAAAAATGGATATTTCATATTGAAAGGTTAGTATACTAGAAAAATGTAATAATTAAAAAAAATGGCACCTAAAAATATAGCCCCAATATCTATTGAACAAGAGTTGACGTAAGTAAAAGAAAAAATAGACAAATGAACACTCATTATGGGATTTCTAAAAACTGCTAACTGGAAACACTGGCAGGAAAAAGGAGTAGTAAGGATAGAAATTTACCAGATTACTAACAATTAAGCTAATTAACATACAGTGCATCACCCAATGACAGAACACACATTTTATTCAAGTGTATAGAGTATACTTACAAGGTTGACCATATGTTGGGCCATAAAGAAAGCTTCAACAAATTTCAAAGGATACAAATTATACAAGTCTACCAAGATCGAAATTATGATTTTTGTCAGGTCTTTTCTGAGCACAGAAAAATTAAGCTGAAAACGAATAATAAAAAGATAATGAAAAAATCCTAAAATATTTGAAAATTAACCATTACACTTTTCAACAACACTTGTTCAAAGAAGAAATTACATAGTAAAACAATTTTAAACTGATAATAATGACGATATCAAGTATCAAAGCGTGTGGAATGCAGCTAAAGCCATGTACAGAGGAACAGCTCTAGCCATAGATGAATATGTTAGAAAACAAGAAGGGCTGAAAATCTGTGACCACTACAACCACCTCAAGAATTTAAAAAAAACCAGCAAGTTAAACCCTGACACACTAAATGCAAGTAAATAATAAAGATAAGAGTAGGAATTAAAGATATACAAAACAAAAATACAAGGGAGAAAATGAATAAAGCTGAAAGTTTCATCTTTGAAAAGATTAACAAAATAGATAAACTCCTGGCAAGGCTGCCTAAAAGCAAAAAAGAGAGGCATAAATAGTCAATACATCAACAATAAAGGAGACATCACCACAGCTCATATAAACATTAAAAAGATAGTAAGAGGACACTTTTGATAACTTATGATAATAAATTAGAAAGTGTAGATAAAATAGAGACAGGAAGAAGTAGAACATTTGAATAGTCTTATATTTATTTAGAAGTCCCTGGGTGATGCAGATTGTTAAGCACTCAGTTATGCTATGGGAAATGTTGACACTGAAAACCCTGCAGAACACGGTTCTGCTCTGCAACACATGCAGTCGCCTTGAGTCAGATGTGAGGTGGAATCGAGTAGACGGTAACGGATTTGGTTTGGTTTGGTTTGGTTTGGCTTACCCTGGTGGAGTAGTGGTAAGTGCCACGGCTGCTAACCAAAAGGCTGGCAGTTTGAATCCACCAGGCACTATTGGAAAGCATATGGTGCAGTTCTCCTCTGTCCTATAGGGTTGCTATGAGACGGAATCGACTCCACCGCAATGGGTTTGGTTTTTTGTGTTTTTTTTGGTTGTATCTGTTAAAGGAACTGAATCTCTTACGGAAAAAAAACTTCTCTTCCTCTCTTAACATACAGAAACTCTCAACCTGTATGACTTTACTCGTGGATTCTCTCAAATATTTACAGAAGAAATAGCACAATTTTTCCCCTACTCTTCCAGAAAATAGAAAAATAGATAATACTTCCTAACCTCTTATATGATGCCAGTGTTCCCGGAGAATCAATGTATTATTTGTGTAATTGAAATTATTTAAAAGCACATATGCTTGTGTGGGTAGGGAATATTTCTGAAGGAGACACAAGAAACTGCTAACAGAAGTTGCCTTCAAAGAGGGGCTGGGGGAGCTGAAGTGGGAGGAAAATTTACTTTTTACTATATATTTTCTTGTACTGTTTAAAGGCTTTCAACCAGATACATAAACTGTGTTTAACTGAAATATTTAATTTGCAAAAATGTAAAATAAAAAAAGAGGGCTCCTTTTGCATTTTTACCTAACTTTGTAGATGTGAAATGTTGAGAGAATGATTTTGACTATGCTGGGGACTAATTGGTTAGTCGTCTCAGCGTGAAGCTGGAAAAGGCCGATGAGAATAAATTATTCACCATCCTCAAGGTCAGACTGGAAACTTGAGACATGGCTGTACAGAAAGGTTGTTTCTGTGACCTGCTGCTAGGTGCCTGCTTGTGTGGCAAAGCTTCTAAAAACACTAACGTGTACTTTGCTTGATATTAAATTCTGGCCTGTTCCTTATACAAACTGTTGAAGACTTTCTTGCATCATCATATGATGAACCTGGCTTCTTATCTCCCTGATAAATGCAATAGTGCATTAACTCCCCCATGATTCATGTAGGAGAAAAATAGAAATTAAGATCAATGAATTATTTTTGTAAGTGCTATTCTGAATGTAATGGTTTTCTGGTTCCAAGATGCTTTCTCTGAGTTAATAACTCACAGAGCTGTCGTAATCATCTCTTCCATTCCCATTCCTAACACCGTTTTTGGCAACTGACCAATTATTTAGCATTCAGCTGTTTTGACAGCTGATAAAAAAGTAACACAAAAATGGTTGGCTGAGTGATAACTAGAGTTGCCAGATTTAGACTGTGAAATACAGAAACAGGAGAGGTAATGATCTGGTAATGGGAAATGCAGAAAGTGGAAGAACTGCACAGGGTATTGGAATGACAGACTGAATGTGCATCAACCTCGAGAATAAGGAAACAAGCTGCCACAAATCTGACAGAGACAACTATTGAGAACGTAGCCAGAACTCAGGAAAGAAGAGGGGAGGAGAGGTCTCTTAGAAGTCCAAGTGGATACTTTAAAAGTTCACATAATAAAACTCATTAATTTTGCTCTTAGAAGGGTCCTTAGGGCTATCATCTCACATTTTATGTATAACTCCAAAAATCATTGTTAAACCAAACCAAACCCGTTGCCACCGAGTCAATTCTGCCTCATAGAGATCCCATGAGTCACAGAGTAGAACTGCTGCCTAGGGTTTTCTTGACTGTAAATCTTTATGGAAGCAGATCACCAGGCCATTCTGTGGCCCTGCTGGGTGAGTTTAAGCACCAACCTTTAGGTTAGTAGGCGAGTGTAAAAATGTTTGCATGTTGCCCTGTGTAAAACATGTAACAAATGTGAACAGAGTAGATGGACCCCATGGAGCAGATATACTACATAGAAGAGTGAACCGACAGATTGAAAGTTAGGGTTACATTAGAAAAGTAGGGGAAAGCAAACACATAAAGCTTCAAAATGAGCAATTTGGGGTTAGCATAGGGACAAAAAACTCACAATTAGGGCCTGAGGGCATCATTGCATTGACACTGCAAGAAATACTGATTCTGGGCCTATTAAGAAAAACATAAATTGTCTACACTATAGCCTATTTAAAAAATACAGAAGAATATATAATTCATTTTTAGAAATGTTTCCACTTCCAAAATAATTAGAATATGAAAGCTTTTCATTACCGACCCACTCTTTCTAAATAAATAAATGATAGTTACATTTATTGAACATCTACTTTGAGTCATGTCATGTATTAATTCTAATCCTCTCCATAACTTGCAAAGCATTTATTATTATCTCCTTTAAAGATAAGCAGGAAACCGTAGTGGCGTAGTCGTTAAGAGCTAGGGCTGCTAACCAAAACGTCAGCAGTTCAAAACCACCAGGCATTCCTTGGAAACTCTATGGGGCAGTTCTACTCTGTCCTACAGGGTCGCCATGAGTTGGAAAGACTCGATGGCAATGGGTTTTTTTTTTTTTTTTTTTAAGATAAACTGAGGTCAAAGAAGCTAAATTTTATAACTTGCTAGAATTCAACCTCAGAGCTCTCTGACCCCAAGCCAGCCCATGTGAGTTCCCAACTTGAATATTCATGAGGACTTAATGCCTAGGGGTTTGTGATGGCTGAAATTTTACTATTGCAACAAGTGACGCTAAAAAAATAAATGTATGTTGTAGACAGAGGTCTCATTTTTCTTTCATGTAAGTACAACACATTGCAGGGTAGTGATAAGTGCAAGCTCCCACGTCAGCCTACCTGTCATGTTATATGCCAGCTATGGGACCTGGCATATGTAATTATTTATCTAGTTAGTTTTAATATGTAACCAGTTTAAACCCCAGTGTCTCTACTGGTACAATTTGTGCAGCAATAACACCTACCTGACAGAGATCAGATGAGATTCTCCATATGACATACTAACTGGTACCATAAGATCTAAATAAATGTTGGCTAATATTATTTTATTCCTGAACAAGCATTTTTGAATACCTACTTCCTTCTGGAGAATGTACTTAATCAAACAAAGATGATTAAGGCTTCCAATCCTCAAACAGCTGATAATACAGTGGGGATGAAATGTAGCACGTAAAATAAATTATTGGAAGGGGTATAATAAATACGTGTTCATATGTATGAGAGAGGGAATGAATCAAAACATATTAGTTTGTGTATTTACCTTAGAAAGCGTTCCAGAGATGAATGTCTTTCCATATTGAAAAGTGACATGTGGTATCTAAATAAAGCAGCCCTTTCAGGGCATATGTGCTGTTGCCTTCTTCAAATACATTTTCTTGGAATGGTTCCCATATGGGTGAATTCACTGCTTCTATTAAAATCCCTCCAAGTCCTTTTTACATTATCAGGTAGCATTAACACACACTTTTACTATTTATTTTATAACTTATTTATGGAGACCAGTATGTCAGAATATTAGTAGTAGTAACTCTTTTTATTTCCCAGTTACAGTTGATAAATGTGATGGAAATAAAAAAGGATTCTATGGTATAACCATGGTACAATATCTCCAGGAAATGTTAGATTCTGTGTTTACTTACTGCAGGACTGTTCAGAGCCTTTAATGTACTAATTTACATTCTGACTGGTCAATTAGGAGTCTTGGCCATGGAACTCTTTCTTAATAAAAATTCTCTTAGGACCTGTAATGAACGTCTTTTTTTTTTAATTTGTGATAAAAGACCAATTTTTATTTTGCAATCCATCAGAAACTCATGTTGTTGTGTGCCGCAGAGTGGATTCTGACTCATAGAGACTCTATGGGGCAAAGAACTGCTCCATAGGGTTTCTAAGGCTCTAATCTTTTTAGGAACAGATTGTCAGATCTTTTCTCCCATGGAACAGCTGGTAGCTTGGATCTGCAGATCTTTTGGTTAGCAGCTGAGTGCTTAACCATTGTGCCACCAGGGCTCCCAGGAACTCATGCTTCTATAAAATTCAATAAAAATGAATTAGCAGAAAAATTATGTAATAAAACAAAGACTTCAGAATTCAAATCCCTAATGTACATAAGAGTCTGTAGATATCAAATTACTCTGTTAAATTGTGGTGAATATTTCTAAATGCCTACTCTCAATTTCTGCAGTTGTCATGATCAGTAATGAACTGCCTGCACATGGGAAACCATGCTGTGAGTAAGACTGCTATAGGACTGCTATACCTAGTCCTCTTGTTTTATAGATGAGGAAACTGTGTCACAGAGGGATAAAGTAACCAACCCAAGGACTCACAGTTATAGAGGGGCACAGCCATTACTAATATCCAGAACTCCTGACTAAAATTTCTAATATTCTTTGTGTTTGACTATAACCTCTGTGAAGACAAAGGCTAAATGTGTCTTGTCATTCTATTAATACTTGTTAGCACAATACTTGACTGTAATAGACTCTCAAATGTTAAACAAATCCAGAAATAAGTGTCCAAATGAATGACTGAACTACCACTCTGTCTTAGTCACTAGTGCTGCTGTAATTGAAATACTGCAAGTAGAATGGCTTTAACAAAGAGAAATTTATTCTGTCACAGTCTAGAAGGCTAGAAGTCTGAATTCAGGGTGTCAGTTCCAGGGGAAGGCTTTCTCTCTCTGCCAGCTCTGGGAGAAGGTCCTTGTTATTAATCTTCCCTTGGACTAGGAGTTTCTCAACGTAGGGCTTCCAGGTCCAAATGACATACTCTGCTCCTGACACTACATTCTTAGTGGTATGAGGTCCTCCTATCTCTCAGCTCACTTCTCCCTTTTATGTCTCAAGAGATTGGCTTAAAACACAACCTAATCTTGTAGAGTGAGTCCTGCCTCATTAACATAACTGCTGCCAATGCTACCTCATCAACATCACCAGGGCAGGATTTACAACACATAGAAACATTGCATCAGATGACAAAATGGCGGACAATTACCTAATACTGGGAAACATGACGCACATTTTGGGGGGACACAATTCAGTCCATAACACACTCCTATTAACTGATCATCTTTGAATTAGTTGACTGTTTTCTATGCTGATTTATTTATGCACATTGAACCTCTTGTATCAGAGCCCGTGAAACAGTATCCTCCTAATTTTTATACATCTATTATAAGACAATTCTAGGTGGAGAAAAATGTCAAGCTGAAATCCAGAATGCGGAAGGCAAAGACAAAATTTGCCAGGGAGGGTAGTACTGGATGTGGGCAGTGAGACAGGTAGAGCATGGACTCAACTATTGCATTTGCCTTTTTTTTTTTTTTTCCAGCCTTCCAAAATTAAATCAGTATTAGTGAAACTTAATTAAATCCTTTCTCCTCCTTTGACCTGAAACCAGGTGGCTGCTTTCAAATAACAATGACAAACAAAAACAGTTCTTTCAAATGGAGAGCTCTTTTCCAAGAGTTAGAAGATCTGCCAAAGGAATAATTAACACCTCTTTATAAGCTGAAAAAGAGCTCTCTAGGCTCGTCTCCCCAAAATTAGTGTATTTTGGAGAATGGTTGGCCTATAGGAAAAAGAAAAAAAAAAAAAAAAACTTCTGATTATTAGCCTAAGAAATACAAAATATTTCTACAAGTTTATTATTCAACTTAAGAACAAGAGGCATTTTTGTGTTGCAGAACAAAAGATCACATAGAAAACCCTCTGTACTCCATACTTCTCTCTGCTCTCAGCGCCAATAACCTAAGGGACACAATCCAGACTGCTCTTCCTATAACACCACATCTTATTTGAATGTGACACAGGGAGTTCTGCTGAGTTGGCTGCATTCATCACTGACCCACACAAGGCGTGCAAATTCTTCTGAAATAAGGAACCCCCAACATGTCAGTGAAGAAATAACTGTTTTTGCTTCATCCTGCAGTTTATAAAATTGCATGGAAGAGCTTTTCCCTCTGCATGTATATTTTTAGCCCTAGTTGAAAATAAATGTTATCACTGTGGACTGCTTTCTCTCTCCTGGTTCTTCTCTCCCCAAATGGTTATTCTCCATTCCAGCCACTAGCCAGAGGCCTAGCAGTTCAGGAATCCTACCAATGTGATAGCAGATAATCCTAGGTCTACTGCTCAAAGCTCAGAGAGGATTCACCCTTGGAGAAGCTCTGGAGATGAAGCTACTGTAAGACTTTAATAAATCTTCCTTCAGGTATTTTTGACTATAAAACAAAATTTTTAGGCTCAGTGGTTTTTAAGTCCCCTCCTAGCTCTAAAATATTACAACTTGTTGGGGTATAGTATATCCCAGTTATTCATAATTTCAACTTTGTGCAGCACAGTATGAAAAACAAATATTGGGAGAAACCATTTGCAAAAGTACCAAACTACACATGACTTTTGCCAAGTATTTTAAATCTGGGCGTTTTACTCTCTAAAGTATTTTTCCTCAATTAACATGAAATTATTTTAAAAAGGGACTGTTAATTCTTGTTTCATTCTACATGCTAGGCACTCCACTTAGTTTATCTCATGAGATTCTTCTAAATCTACAAAGGTGTTTTATAAACAAAGAAATTGATGCTCAGAGAGGTGCAATAATTTGACCAAGATGTGCTTTGTACTGACAGAACTCAGATTCAAAACTAATAGGCTACAATATTAAATCAAAACAGTTATTTCTTAATTCTAAAATAAACACTAATCCTTGCACAATTGTGCGGAAAATACTAAAAAGGAGAAAATAAAATTTTAAAATTACTCCCACAATCCAGAGATAACTACTCATGACCTTTAGGCGTATTTCCTTCTGGATATAAGTACGTAAATAGGTTTTTTTTTCATAGAAATGGAGGCCATAATCTTTCCACTCCACAGTGGTTCCTCCCAAATTGGTTTGTTTTTCATACTAGAAAAAGCAAATGGGAAGGAGAATAATGGAGAAAACAATTAAAGGTGGACAAAAGGCACAAACAATTTCATCACTGCACAGAAATGTCATTCTCTTATGTATTGGTGTCCTGAAGGAATCAGGAAAAGGCAAAGCTAAATTGTGCTCTGTTTAAAAAGGGAGAAAATATATATAATTTACAAAATAAAATTTTTTTCCTCAAAGAAGTAAGATTGGGGGAAAAAAATCTGCACATAAAGATGATGACCCAGGTAGTCTAAACACTCTTCCTTATGGTCCTCATCCTCCACCTAAAAAGTGACAGTTTTTCCAATGATCTTGTATAACCAGTGACCGTCAACTTGCTTCTGACTCATGGAGACCCCGTGTGTTTCAGCGTAGGGCTGTGCTCCATAGGGTTTTCATGGCTGCGACCTTCCAGAAAGAGATTGCCAGGTCTTTATTCTGAGGCATTTTTGGGTGAGTTTGAACCCCAACTTTTTGGTTAGTAGCCAAGAGGTTAACTTTTTTGCACTACCCAGTGACCCCTTATTTTGGAGAAGAGATGTTATTACCCCTTGCCAGTTCAGCTCTCACATTATCTGCCTATAAACCCATTGCTATGAGTGGATTCAGACTCATAGTGACCCTATAGGACAGAGTAGAACTGCCCCATAGGGTTTCCAAGGAGCAGCTGGTGAATTAGAACTGCAGACCTTTTGGTCAGCAGCCATAGCTCTTAACCACTGTACCACCAGGGCTCCAACTCCAGGGTTGTTGTAAGTCTGAATCTATTCCACGGCAATGGGCTTGGTTTGGTTTGGGCAATTAGAATTGATTCAGCTAGACTGCCTTTTTATAGTTCATAGGAGAGAAAATAAAGTTTTCCACCATTATATGTATCCAGTAAATTAATAGAAATTTTCATCCAATAGCCTGGACTCCAAAATTCTTCATTTCAATAACCAATTTTTAACACCCCGGTCAGAAGAATGAAACAGTTAATCTTTGAAAAGAGTAACATACTAAGGTGATTGTTTTCAGTATTTTCTCCATTTATCATGATGTTGCTTATTGGTCTAGTTGTGAGGATTTTTGTTTTCTTCATGTTGAGGTGTAATCCATACTAAAGACTGTCTTTGAACTTCATCAGTAAGTGCTTCAAGTCTTCATTTTCAGCAAACAAGGTTGTGTCATCTGCATATTGCAGGTTGTTAACGAGTCTTCCTCCAATCCTGATGCCGCATTCTTCTTTATATGGTCCAGCTTCTCAGATTATTTGCACAGCATACAGATTGAATAAGTATGGTGAAAAGATACAACCTTGACACACAAATGGACCAATAAGCAACATCATGATAAATGGGAAAATATTGAAGTTGTCAAGGATTTTATTTCACTTGTATCCACAATCAGTGCCCTTGGAAACAGCAGTCAATTAATCAAACGATGTATATATTGCACTGGGCAAATCTGCTGCAAAAGACCTCTTTGAAGTGTTAAAAGGGCAAATATGTTCTTTTGAAGATTAAGGTGCACCTGACCCAAGCCATGGTATTTTCAACTGCCTCATATGCAAGAAAAAGCTAGACAATGAATAAGGAAAACTTAAGAAGAATTGATGCCTTTGAATTATGGTTTGGCAAAGAATATTGAATATTTCACGGGCTGTCAGAAGAATGAACAAATCTGTTTTGGAAGAAGTACAGCCAGAATGCTCCTTAGAAGCGAGGATGGTGAGACTCTGTCTCATGTACTTTGGACACATTATCAGGAGGGATCGGACCATGGAGATGGACATCATGCTTGGTAAAGTAGAGGGTCAGTGAAAGAAAGGAAGATGTTCCAGGAGATGGATTGACACAGTGGCTGCAAGAATGAGTCCAAGCATAGCAATGATTGTGAGGATGGCACAGGACTGGGCAGTGTTTTATTCTATTGTACATGGGGTTGCTATGAGTCAGAACCAACCTGAGGCACCTAACAGCAACAAGATGATTGAGTTACTGTGTAATGCAAATGTTAATGTGTACAGCTGTTAAATGAAAGGTTGGTAATTCAAGTACACACAGAGGCTCCTCGGAAAAAAGGCCTGAAGGTCTACTTCCAAAAAAGCAGTCACTGAAAGCCCTATGGATCACAGTTCTACTCTGACACACATGGAGTTGCCATGAGTTGAAATTCATTCGACAGCAACTGGTTAAGGTGATTGAGGGAGCAGTGGTGGTTCAGATGCACAGTTCTTGTCTGTCATGCTGGAGGCCTGGTTTTGATTCCTGGCCAATGTACCACATGCACAGCCAGCATCCCTCTGTCAGTGAAGGCTTGTGTGTCGTTATGATGCTGATCAGGTTTCAGCAGAGCTACCAGATTAAGACAAGCTAGGAAGAAAGACCTGGCTATCTAATTCTGAAAATTGCCCAATGAAAACTCTATGGCTCGCAATGGTTTGATCTGCAACCAATCATTGGGATGGCACAAGACCAGGCACCATATCATTCTGTTGTGCATGGGATTGCCACGAGTTGGAGGACAACTCGACAGCGCTAACAGCAAACAAGGATAAGGTGACTGATGCATCTGAACTACAGCACTGGAAATGAAAAATTTCTTTGCATAGTCAGGAAATCCTCCATGAAAAATCAAGTCCTCTGAACTTGAAGACTGTTAAAACCAAAATAAATAAATAAATAAAACCCATTGCTGTCGAATTGATTCCAACTCATAGTGACCTGATAGGACAGAGTAGAACTGCCCCATAGGGTTTCTAAAAAGAGCCTGATAGAATCGAACTGCCAACATTTTGGTTAGCAGCCATAGCTCTTAACCACTATGCCACCAGGGTTTCCTGAAGATCCTTATGCAGGTATTATCTATTGGCTTTCCTGAAGCTTAGTTTCTGCTACATTCATGAATAGTTCATGTCTCTGCCAGGCATTTACACAAAGTTTATATATTAATTTTGGGCCACCCTCACTGTTGCTTTCCCTTTTCCTGAATTTTCTCCTTCACTTTCCAGCCCCAAACTCTATCCACTGGCTTTTTAATTCCAGACTATAGATTTTCATCCATGCTTTGTCTATCCTACCTTGATTCAAATGGGGCCTGCCCTCAAGCAAAAAGCTATTTGAAAATGAGAAACTCAGAGGAACTCAGACAGTTCCGTTCCCATCTTCCGAGTGTTGACTACCTCCCAATTTATGCCTGCTTCTTGTCACTTCCCGGTGCCTTTAGCTGGTTGGTTTTTATATTTGCTCCAGTTTATAGTTACTGTCTGTGAGAGGATTTGATCATAACTGATACATATTTTTACATATTGTAGTATAAAATAAGGAGCCCTGGTGGTGCAGTGGTTAAGTGCTCAGCTGCTAAGCAAAAGGTTGGCAGTTCGAATCCACCAGTCGCTCCTCTGAAACCCTATGGGGCAATTCTACTTTGTCCTGCAGGGTCACTATGAATCGAAATCTACTATACGGCAATGGGTTTGGTTTTGGTGGTGCAACAGTTAAGTGCTCTGACATTAACTGAATTGTTGCAGGTTCAAACACTGCCCAGTGGATCCTGACAGTCTGCTCTAGTAAAGGTTAAAAAAAAAAAAATTTTTTTTTTTTTTAATCTTTACAGCCTAGAAAATCCTATGGGGCAGTTCTACTGCGTCACAGGGGGATCTTTATAAGTCAAAAATTTACTTAACACCATTTAACAACTATGTCGTTACTGGAACTGAAACCCTATCTTTTGTTTATTTTATTTTTTCCATTTTAAATAGAACTTATTCTAGATGAAGTTCTTGGAAGTTTAATTGCGCAGTCTGTGGTTTTTGCTGTTTCTCACTCATGGTGGTTTGTTTTATCCTGTGCTTCGTAATTATGAATTATAACATTAAGCTCAATCAGACTTTACATTAGAAATTACGAGTGGCCTGTGTCGAGGATGTGGTCCCCAAACGTGATTTGTGTTTGAATTTGCCAAATTCCTTGGGTTTCTATTAGCCCTGGACACTTCAAATCAATTTCTTAGGTTGAAGTACTCTTGACCAGAAAGGGAGTGTAAATTTGAACCCCCAATTCCATATAAGGACAGACCAAGGTTTAAAATATTTTAAGGAAAAACTTTCATCTACCAGAGCTCATGCTGAAACAGAGAAGTTTTTATGTTACCTCCCTTTGCAGTGTATAGATTCCTCCCCACCCCATTCTTCTTTTCACTGAAGGCTTAGTGCTTCAAGGGCTTGAGCTTTATTCAGAAGTCTCGGTAATAATTTCTCCACTTTACACAGGCCCATCACCTTATCGAATATCTTCGTGTGCCTGTTGAAACCCAAGCCCCTTGTTATTGAATTGGTAAAAGCCTTAGGGCAGTCATATTATCAGTATGAAGTTAACACTATGCTGTTCATCTTTCTCTCTCTTTGTGGATCCTGGGGATTTTCCTTACTTTCTTGTGAGCTCACTTACCAACTTAAAAACTATTCATTATATTTTTTATTTCTGAGTGCTTTGCAGTTTTTTAAGCCATTCATTTTCTCATAGATAAATATTTAGAGAGAGAGTATCTTTGTCTTTTAGGAACTTTCATTTAGAAAGATCTCCATCCTACAAAATCAAAATGTTATTGGACATAAAGAATGCTCTGAATTATTATTACTGCTTGGAGAGGGGGGCGGGAAGTGAGCTTTTCTATTAAAATGTATTTAAGCTGCATCTCCAATTTACAAAGTGAAGAAGGTGGTGATCGTGAAGAGAAAGTAGGGGTGCAAAAACTTTGGATACCCAGCATATTATGGGATATCTGGCAGGAAGCAAAGCCTTCTATAGAAATTAGTTCACAAAGGCTCTAAGCAAAATTACTTTAAACAAGTGCCTACAAAAGTCCTAGAAGAAACCAAACCAAACCCAGTGCCATCTAGTCGATTCCGACTCACCGCGACCCTATAAGACAGAGTAGAACTGCCCCATAGAGTTTCCAAGGTGCTCCCGGCGGATTCGAACTACTGACCCTTTGGTTAGCACCCACAGCTCTTAACTTCTATGCCACCACAGTTTCCATATAAGTCTAAGAGCTCAGAAATAATGGCTGTCAACCAGAAACTACCATAAGCAGTTTAGATCAGCCCCGGTGCTTCTGCCCGTAAACCTTACTGAACTGGTATTTTCCAAAGACATATTTTCTTGAGACTTCCTCTTAGCAAAACTAGGAATCCTTGCACCTATGAAAAGTGAAAAAAAGGATGCATAGTCCAATCACAAACTTGCCTCCACTTCGAAAGGACTCGGCTTTGCATAAATAACAACTTGCCAAACCCTTTTTTCTAACTAACTTCCACAAAGATTTTCATAAAATGAGACTACTATCTCTCTCAAACTGAAGTCCTTGTATCTCCTCTTGAGTGCCAAGTTTCCTTGCTGCAGCAATTTGGTTTACTACCAAATAAAATCTTTGTTAAAATTTTTATAACCCATCTCCAGAATCTGTCATTTAACTTGGCCTTGAAGCAGAGAGTGATACCTCTATGCAGATTCCATGAGACAGAACAATGGGGCACAGAATCTGAAGAAAAAGAGTGAAGTCCAGAGAAGAACCATCTCCTTAGTGCCTCTGTTTAAGGATTGACACCAGTTCTTAGTTCTTTAGTGGGAGCAAATTGTAAATTAATATCAGAAGCTAAAATATATCCTTTAAAACATGTCATCTCTAAATGTGTATGACAATCTGGATATAGCCGGAGAAAATGATTTGAAACACACTCAACAAATCCTCCTGTCATCTTCTTAAAGTCCTGATACTATTAGGTAGTTTTCTAGAAGAAAAAAAGTTCCTTGATTCTTGTGCTTATAGAGGGTACTCAGGTCAGGAGCCATCCTTAGAAGACATTGTCTTCACAATTCTTATTTCTCTCACAGTACACACAGTATCACACATTACATGGGCAAGTGGGGTCCATTTTTTGTGAGCCCTTGAATACAGCAGCTGTCTAAACACTCGGTTATACTAACATCAGTCCAGTTCAATTGTGAAGACGTACCAGTAAACTCCATCACAGAAAAGCAGTCAGTTTCAAATATCGAAAAGAAAGGTTGACCCATATGAGGACAGGCCTTTGGCTACAAGAATTTTCTATTCTATTTTCTACAAAGGTTTTCCTTTTCATTTTTGTCTATTTCTTATCCTTTGATTTTTTTTCCTTGACAAATATGAGATTTTTTTTACAAAAAAGTAAATTATAATAATCATTACTTTCATCATGTGCTTTTTATGCGTTAGGCAGTGTCCTGAATGCTTTACATACATTGCTCAATTAATCCTCACAGCCGTCCCATGTGGTAGAAGTGACTATTATTATTCCTGTTTTAGAAATGAAGAGCTCAAGGTTCAAAGACATGAAGTAAGTTTCCTGAGGTCAAGTTTCCACAGCTAGTAAGTGGGGGAGCTGAAATTCCTACCACTTACTCTGCTCCAGGAAGCATTTTCTTAAATACTACACTCAGTGATTACTCTTGGCAACCCCACGTGTTACAGAGTAGAACTGCTCCATAGCGTTTTGTTGGCTATAATCTTTACAGAAGCAGCTCACCAGGTCTTTCTTCAGCGTAGCCACTGGGAGGGTTCAAACTACGAACCCGTAGGTTAGCAGCTGATTGCAAACTACTTACGCCACCCAGGCTCCCCTGTATATTGGTCAATATGGTGTAGAACTTATTTTAAAATTCTGTAGGTTTAGCGTATTTTAATTTGGTATGCCTCCAGCTATTGCCCATCAGCAACATACTTATTTTTCCCTGTTCTCATTTCCTTGGCTATCTTGCTAGTTTCCCTATCCCAACAACTACACTTTGAATTGGGTATACATAATTCTTCAAAAATCTTCCTTCGGCCTTTTATCTCTTTCATAGCCCTTCTCTCTTTCTTTATCTTTCAATGTAGAAATGTAAAAGCATTATAAACACAATGCAATTTGAGCTAGAAGATTTAGGTCATTAAAAAAAAAAATACAGTCCTATTGTTTGTGAGAAGTACCCTTTGGGGGTTACTAACAGCTGGTTTAACAAAGAAGCAGCTGTACTGAAAAAGGTTGTTTAAAGAAAATATTTTTAGTCCTTTAGGGTTCGCATCTTCTTTTTGGGATTTTAGCATTAGCTGTGCTCTATACCATATATTAGGAAACCCTGGTGGAGTAGTGGTTAAGAGCTACAGCTGCTAACCAAAAGGTGGGCAGTTCAAATCCACCAGGTGCTCCTTGGAAACCCTATGAGGCAGTTCTGCTCTGTCCTCTAGGGTTGCTATGAGTTGGAATTGACTGGACGGCAGTGCTTGGTTTTTGGTTGGTATAGCATACATTATGCAAATTTATATCTTGCAACTGATTTTCCAACTTAGGACAATTCTAAAATGTCCTAGAGTTCTTGACAGAAAACAGCAAATTAATAAAACTGATGGTTGTTATAGAAGAAAGGATCTACATTTCCTACGGCACCAAAGGCCAAGTTCTGTTGTTGACATACCTGGTGTATAGAGGAGCTGGTGAGTCCAAGGCCACCTGTGCACTATCCAGTAACAAAGTTCACCCAAGCATATTGTCTCTTAGAACAAAATATCATATCAAGTGCTGGACATATATTAATCACTTGGATGATCCACACAGGGCAATGCAGCTCCACTTTTACATCATTTTTAATTAAAAATTACTACCCATAAAATGAGGTAATTGTAGTAGCATCATCAGAACATATCTAAATACAGGGGAGAAAATTCAAATCAAGATCAAAGCAAGTCTCATCCCTATGAGGTGGAGGTCGGACATACTCCACTCTCCAAACTTTTCACCAATTCTGACACCAGCCATTCCTCTCACGGCACTCTCTGCTTTTTTTCTGGGTTTGATAATCCAATGGCCACAGCTAACTCACAGACCATACTTACAGTTAAGTGGTTTATTAAGGAAGTAACAGAGCACAACTTGGGATTAGGATCAACAGGCTACAACTCGGGATCAGGATTAGTAATCATGTAGGCAAACCCTCCCTCCTTCTGTACCAGACAGCTCCCTCAGGGCCTCTTGGCTGGTCATGCAGACCTCCTCTCTGCCCCCTCAGGACAGGCTCCTCTTGGACCACTCAGGACAGGCTCCTCTTGGCTCGCTCAGGACAGGCTCCCCTTGGCCCTGCCATCTGTCACCACCAACTTTGCTGCAGGGTCCCTTCCATGCCTGTCTTCCGTGTTACAGCCCTTGATCTATGTTACAGATCTTTTAGGAGGTTCCTTGCCTCCTTTCTCTCTGCTTCTTCTCCCTTGTTTTTTTCTACTTTCTGCTTCTTTTTGTCTGAAAAGCCTTTGTGGGATTAGCTAAATATATATACAAAGTCCTCATCAATTTTAAGGCATGGCCTTCCCACCAGGGTCACAACCTGACAAATCCTCTCTTAGTAGGCCCCAGACAGTTCATTTGCATAGTAGGCTAAAGTAGGCTACAGACACTTTATTTGCATAGTCTATTGACCAATCCCTGCAAGGTGCATACCAATCACAGGGAGGTTGCGGCTCAGGACCAGACAAAAAGTTTCAAACCACAAGTTGTTTACAGCTTACCCAGGAAATACCACCCTAGACAAAGGTAACAAATCCCCTGGGGCAGAAAACTAGAACAAAGACAACTCTTTAGGGTTTAGAGGAAAAATCTCTCAAGCTGTTTTTCCAAAGAACCAAGGCAAAAGGCCACATAAAGGAACTCATTTTACCACACTATCACTGTTTGTTGCAATACATGATTTGATTTAATACTTCCAACAACTTTATGAACTTAGAATCCTTATTTTATGTATTAGTGAATCGAACCTTAGAGAGGTTGGTATCTTGACTAAATTCATATAGCCTGGCAAACTCTATAGGGCAGTTCTACTCTGTCTTACAGGGTCACTATGAGTTGGGATAGACTCGATGCCAATGGCTTTGGTTTGGTTTTTATAAATAGCACAGCTGAGAATCAAAACCAATACATTCTGATTGTAAAACTTATTCTCCTAACTTCAAAGCCTACATAACTAAGCAACCTGTTAAGGTGCTTCTGGCAAAGTTTCCTTATTTTCAACTTAAGACATAAGAAAGAAAGATGCTTCTTGGTTCTATAGGCTTACTGTTCCTCTCTGTCTTGGTCATCTAGTGCTGCTATAACAGAAATACCACAAGTGGATGGCTTTAACAAAGATAAGTTTATTTTCTCACAGTACAGTAGGCCAGAAGTCCGAATTCAGGGCACAGGCCTCAGAGGACGGCTTTCTGTCTGTTGGCTCCGGAGGAAAGTCCTTGTCATCAGTCTTCCCTTGGTCTGGGAGCATCTCAGCGCAGGACCCTCAGGTCCAAAGGATGTACTCTGCTCCTGGCACTACTTTCTTGGTGGTATGAAGTCCCTATGGCTCTCTGCTCACTTCTGTCTTTTATATCTCAAAAGAGATTGGCTTAAGACACTATCTAATCTTGTAGACTTCATCAACATAACTGCTGCTAATCCATCTCACTAACATTGTTGTGATAGGATTTACAACACAAGGAAATCTCATCAGATGACAAAATGGTAAACAATCGTATAATACGGGGAATCATGACCTAGCCAAGTTGACAGATATTTTGGGGGGACACAATTCAATTCATGACACTCCCCAATATTTATTTTCCCATTATTTTCTGTTAATAGATTCCTAATTTTTAGCTGGGCATGTTGCTGTCCATCTCTGAGACCACATTTTACAGATTCCCTTGTTGTTAAGAGTGTTGATGCCAGTGAGATGTTAAGTAGAAGTTTTGAGTGTACTTCTGGGAAGTTTCCTTAAAAATAAAGGGATACAACTTTTTCTCCCTTTCTGACTGTACTTTGCTGCTTAGACTGTGGACAAAGTAGCTGCAGCACCAGCAGCCATATTTGTCTCTGAAGATGAGGTCGTCCCCTAGGGATGATGAGGTAGAAATCTGAAAGAAGCCTAAGTTTTATAGCTTCATGGAAATATCATACCAACCATGGACTGCCTTACTCCAGACTTCTTTTATATGAGAGAAAAATACACTTCTATCTCTGTAAGCCATTATTATTTGGATTATTTGATGTTATTGCACTGGGCCTATTGCTAACGAATGAACTCTTCTTTCTCTAGACACTTTTCTGTTTGCAAGATGCAGAATATAACTAAGAAAGCCAGGTTGAAACCATGAGAGCAAAAGTACCACCCTAAGGATGATGAAGCAGAGAAATGAAAAATACCTGGACCTTTGAGGACCTTATTACAGTGATAACATAAACTAGTTCTGGAGCTACCCTACTTTTAGAATTTATTATTCGAGATAATAGATGTTCCCTTTTTAAAAGCCAGTTAAGCTAGGAAACCATATTATTTGTAGATGAACGCATTTTTGATGCTCTTGTTACTACACTTATACTAAAATCCATATTTCTCACCCAAATCTACCTGGCATGCTTTTCCTGCTGTCAAATATCACTCACTTACTATCCTTCGTGAAGTCAATTATTTTGTCTGTCTTGTGCTATTTCTCCAGCTTCTCATAGAGTCCCTGACACATTAGTAGTTGCTCAATAAATATCTGTTGAATGAGTGACAACGTGAATAAAAGTGGCAGAAGTAGACTGGAGTTCAGGCTGTCTCATTCCAGACCTATGAGTTTGTCCATGAGGCCTAACTTTCTTTCTCCTTCTTCCTTCCTCTCCAAGGTGACTACATTTTGTCCAGTTATGGGAAGAGCTTAACCTCACTCTTTCTTAGACATTAATTGCATCCCTTACATAGCAGCTCAGCAATGACTGTGTTTTGCTTATCACAACGCATTGTTCCCAATAGCACCCAACTGATCACAACCCTTCCATATATTTGCTAAAACTGTGGCCATCTACAGAGCACCTGTATAGTGTAGGATACCAGTCAGTAGACTGAGTATCAGAGGGTCTGCATTCTAGCACTAGAGCTGTCATTTTCCAGCTGTAAGTCACAGAAACTGAGACTCAGGCTTTCTTATGCACACAATGAGGATAATGTATAAGTGCTTACTTATAGTCATTTCGTGAGGTTAAAATTATGTCAGAAATGTCAGACTAGAAGGAGAGAAGTTACTAATCTATTCTGGCTACAGAACTGGTCAGTGCAGAGAACTGTCTTTGTTTAGGAAAACATTTGGTTATAGATTGCCCTTATGGCATGGTTAGGATGGGCAGAGAGTGAAGCAGAGAGAATTCAATTGAGCTGCATAATGAAGTAGGATGAAGTTACGGCTTCCCTTATATGAGGAGATCCAAGTTTGAGATAATATGGAGAGATCATTCATAGATTGAGAAAAAAAGCAAGCAACATGGGAATGAGCTAAGGCTCCCCTTAGAGTAGCAGCCAGGATGAAGTCCATAGCGGCAGTGACGCTAAAGGGACTCCAGATGTCTAAAATTCCATTTAAATCATTTGTTTCTGTAATGTAAATCACTTCTGATGCCCCATAACTTAGGAAAAGTCAGGTAGTAATTGAAAACAGAAGGAATTTGGGTAGTGTCTGATGGGATAGCCTGTCACAGAAAAGAATATGCCTGTATGGGATACAGAGCTGTGGTTGCATGGAGAGAAGGGATTCAGACATGATGGGATGTCACCTGACTTTATACGAAGTATAGAGGGAGACTCTGACTTCCATCTGCTTTTTAATAAAACAATTAATGAAATCAGATGTCAGACTATTTCACGTACCTGGAGATTCATGTCCTAGGTGCCTAAACCTTTATAAGTACCTTCTTGCGTATCTGAATCTATCTGTAGGAATTTTGTTTTCCATCATCCACCAGGCGCTCCTTGGAAACCCTATAGGGCAGTTCTACTCTGTCCCATATGGTCGCTTTGAGTCCAAATTGACTCGACAGCAATGGGATGGGTTATGTATTTATAAATCTATGAAAATAAGCAAATAGGCATTTTTAATGTCCCCAGAAAAAGATAGCATTCCGATTATGTATATTTCCTTTTAGTAATGAAATTTTGAAACTACATTTGACAGGTTCACAAAATTCTGCCCTGCTGAACATGTGCCCTATTAGAATCCATTTCTGATTTTTACACTGCAGCACTGATTTATAGAAGGAGAGAAGGAAGGGAGGGAGGGAGGGAGGGAGGGAAGGAGGGAAGGGAGGAAGGAAGAAGGGAAGAGAAAAAATAGTCCTTCAATATGAAAAAGTAGAACTATCTGAATGATATTATAGAGTATAGCCAACATGACTATTTCCAGAAACACATGTGTAAAAAACACAAAAGGAAAACTGGAAGCTCGTTAGTGAAAGGAAGCAATTAAATCATTATTTTAAAATTTCTGAAATGTAAATTGTTTTAACACTTATTACCTACTGGACTAAATAATATTATGGGACCACTATGAGACTCCATAGCAGGCACCCATCCATTTCCTCTTTTTATATCCATTTCTCAGTTAAACACTTTGCATGTAAGCTCTATAAATAACAGAGACTGTATAATTTAGGCACCAGGAATGGATGCTTAATGTTCCATTAAATTAGAAACTGAAGCAGTGTGATTTGGGCTGTGCCTTGCTGGCCAGAAATAAGCAGAATCCGTGCAGATTATAGAAACATTTGTGAGATGCTGAAAGATTTGCCCACAGTTCTAAGAGGAAAGATCAATGTACATCATCTGGAAATGTATTGAGTGTTAAATTAAAACTGTGCGACTTCATGTGACTTCTCCCATAAGCATAACAATAAGACTATGCTACAATACTTTTGCAGTTGTGGGTCCTAGATAATAGCAACTACAAAAATGACAGAGACTATTAGGGAGCAATATGGTAGAATCAAGGGAGCATGAATTCGGGTTTTGGAATCTTTCATGTGTGGGCTTGAATTCTGTCTCAAACACTTACTGAATACCTTTGAGCTGAATGTCTCTGGTCAGGTCACTTAACTTTTCTGAGCTTTCAGGTTCCTTTTCTATAAAATGGGCATGATGATGCCAGGTTCATGGATTGATTTTTTAGGACTGTATGCATATGTCATGGATTGAATTGTGTTCCTTCCAAAATATGTATCAACTTGGCTAGGCTATGATTCCCAGTATTTTATGGTTGTCTTCCATTTTGTGATTGTAATTTTATGTTAAGAGGATTAAGGTGGGATTGTAACAGCACCCTTATTCAGGTCATCTCTCTGATCCAAGGTAAAGAGAGTTTCCCTGGGGTGTGGCCTGTACCATCTTTTATCTCTCAAGAGATAAAAGGAAAGGGAAGCTAGCAGAGAGTTGGGGACCTTATAGCACCAAGAAAACAGCACCAGGAGCAGAGTGCGTCCTTTGGACATGGAGTCCCTGAGCCTGAGAAGTTCCTCGACCAGGGGAAGATTGAGGACGAGGACCTTCCTTCAGAGCCAACAGAGAGAGAAAACCTTCCCCTGGAGTCACCACCCTGAATTTGGACTTGTAACCTACTAGACTGCGAGAGAATAAATTTCTTTGTTAAAGCCATCCACTTGTGGTATTTCTGTCATAGCAGCGCTAGATGACTAAGACAGCATATAAAGGATTTAGCACACAGTCTTAATACTTAACACACCATGCTCAATCATTACTCTTATTTCATGCATCTAAGGGTTTTTATAGCTTTAATATTGCATAACTCTAAGTCTCAACCAGTTGGAATGTAGAGAAAGATCACTCTGTCAAGAACTGCATTGTTCCATGTTCCTATTTTCTCCCACTATAGTGATACTTGGAGACACGGGTGATGAAAATGGTTAAAGGTTAGCTATTAGTGTCCACCCAGAGCCACCTGGTGATCTACTTCTGAAAAACTAGCCACTGAAAACCCTATGGAGCACAGTTCTACTCTGACACACGTGGAGTCACCATGAGTAGGGGCCAGCTCCATGACAAACTGGTTATAATCTTGTTTACCATTTGGCCAATCTTTGAACTCAGGCCTTACACTCTAGGATCAGGTCTTACCCTGGGCAGAAAGCATTGCTTGAAAGTTTAATCAGAATGAAGTAAATATCAACCTATCTTATGACTCTGATACCCTATACCTGCTACTTAGACCTTTGTGGTGGTGATGTTGTTGCCGTTAGGTGCCATTGAGTCAGTTCCAACTCATAGCGACCAACACTGCCTGGCCCTGCGCCATCCTAAAATCAAGGTGTCAGCAGGGCTGCATTCCTCCTGGAGGCTCTAAACCAAATCCATTTCCTTACCTTTTCTAGCATCTAGAGGCTGCTCAGATTCTTTGGCCTATGGCCCCACATCTCTCCAATCTCTGCTTCCATCATCGCATCCCTGTTTCAGACTCTGATTGTCTTGCTTTCTTCTTAAATGGACATTACATTGGACCCACCTGGATAATCCAGGATAAACTCTCAATCTCAAGATCCTTAATTTAATCACATGTGCAAAGTCCCTTTTACTATGTAACATAACATATTCATAGGTTCTGGGTATCAAGATGTGGACGTCTTTGGGGAGAGTAATTATTCAGTTTGTTGTTGTTGTTAGGTGCCGTTGAGTCGGTTCCGACTCATAGCGACCCTATGCACAAGAGAAGGAAACACTGCCCGGTCCTGAGCCGTCCTTACAATGGTTGTTATGCCCGAGCTCATTATTGCAGCCACTGTGTCAGTCCACCTCGTTGAGGGTCTTCCTCTTTTCCTCTGACCCTGTACTCTGCAAAGCACGATGTCCTTCTCCAGGGACTGATCCCTTCTGACAACATGTCCAAAGTATGTAAGACACAGTCTTGCCAACCTTGCTTCTAAGGAGCATTCTGGTTGTACTTCTTCTAAGACAGATTTGTTCTTTCTTTTGGCAGTCTTTGGTATATTCAATATTCTTCGCCAACACCACAATTCAAAGGCGTCCGTTCTTCTTCGGTCTTCCTTATTCATTGTCCAGCTTTCACATGCATATGATGCAATTGAAAATACCATGCCTTGGGTCAGGTGCACCTTAGTCTTCAAGGTGACATCTTTGTTCTTCAACACTTTAAAGAGGTCCTTTGCAGCAGATTTACCCAATACAATGCATCTTTTGATTTCTTGACTGCTGCGTCCATGGCTGTTGATTGTGGATCCAAGTCAAATGAAATCCTTGACAACTTCAGTCTTTTCTCTGTTTATCATGATGTTGCTCATTGGTCCAGTTGTGAGGATTTTTGTTTTCTCTATGTTGAGGTGCAATCCACACTGAAGGCATATTTCAAGATCATGGGACATCAGAACCTTGTTTTTCTTATCTACTGCTTTCCTGGTTACATACTCACATTCATTGAGGTCCTTGACATCTGACTATTTCTACCTCATGTTGTACCTCCATTCTTGGTCACTGAATTGCCAAGCGAGTAATCCAACATCATGGCCTCTCCATTTATTGACACCTTTAACCACAAGGATGTTTGTGTCTACTCCATTCCAGTCAGCCATATGGTAGTCACAATATTCATGTTGTCATCATCCACCAAAACCAGTATAAATCAATTCACTCATAGTATCTAACTTTTTTTAACACTCCCTCCTATCCATCAGTTTTTTATAACCACACTTCCTTAATTCTCTGTTCTTTCACATTGCAAAGACCTCCAAATACTTTTTATAATTTCTTTTGTTTCCACTTCTCTAGGCTCCATCTGGCTTCACTTCTCTACTCTGCTAGAGCCTCATGGTTATTCCACTCAACAATTTTCTAACCAGCACCTTCAACTACATAGTCCCCTTATGCTGCTGCACCCATTATATGTACAGGTATCTGTTGTTTAACTTTCACTATACATTCTCTGAAACAGGATGTTATGTGATTTGGATGTTGTTAGAAACCATATCATGTACAGCAGAGAGGCATGCAGGACCCGGGACCATGCCTGCTGGGCCCGGGACCATGCCACTGATGCTGCCACATGGAAGAACTGTGTGAAAACTTTGACTCCATGATGGCCTGTCGTGCATGGTCACCACCCAGTCTCCAAGAGCCAGGACACTCACTTGCCACCCAGCTAGTCGCTGGCTTCCTTCCCTTTCTTCCTCCCTCTCAGTCCGCTGCAGCCTGGACCATTAGGCAGGTGCCACTGAAGGAGGAGCCAAGGCCTCTGAGCAGGGCATCACATGCAGGGCACCTGGGCCCAATGGGACAGCAGCTTCCTTGGGGCATCCTCTTTGGTGGCTCCAGTGGTGTCTGTGCCTGAGGCGAGCATGGTGGTACAGGCAGCCGTGGAAAAGTGCCAGGACCCCCTCCCTCTGCCACCCTCCTCCTCCCCACCCTGAGGGGTGGACATGGAACCCAGACAGCTAGTGAGAGAGAGATCTGATCTCTAGCAATCAGCTATAACCAGGTCTTCTAAAGGAATTTCTGCACTCTATCATAATCTTATGGCACCACAGACATATATGAGGTTGGAAGTTGCCCTAACAGATGTTAAGTGACACATACCTCTGTGCGTGTGTGTGTGTGTTTGTATGTGTGTACTCTTTACAAGAATAACTTCTAGTTTCAAAGTGCCTTGGTGACAATGACAACAAAGAACAAACTGCAGGGAGAAGATGTTGCATTTTTGTTTCTTGTTTATCTTTGGTGGATTGATTGAATTTTATTCTCTTTACCTAATGCTTTGGAAGTTTTCTTTTTCTAATGGATATTCTTAAATTTTTAACACAATATATAAACTTAAATTTATCTACCGATGTATACAATTACCGAGTGCCTTTGTCTCTCTGCCTAGGCTGTGTGTATTTCCCTTATCTTGTTATCATTTCTTCCTCAATTTACACTGTATCTACCTGTACTAGGAAACCCTGATGGCTTAGTGGTTAAGCACTACAGCTGCTAACCAAAGGGTTGGCAGTTCGAATTCACCAGGCACTCCTTGGAAACTCTATGGGGCAGTTCTACTCTGTCCTATAGGGTCGCTATGAGTTGGAATTGACTCGATGGTGCTGGGTTTGGTTTTGGTTTTGGCTATCTGTAATGGTTAAGGTTGTGTGTCAACTTGGCTGCACCATGATTCTCAGTGATTTGATAGTGGTATGATGATACGATCATATTCATGATGAGATTTGATATTATGTGATCACCTCCATGATGGGATCTGCTGTGAGACGCCAATCAGTTGAAAGGGAGTTTCCTTGGGTGTGTGGCCTGCATTGAATATAAGTGGATATTCTGGCAAGGCTTGTGGGCTTTTGCTCGTTCTGGATCCTGCTGCTGGCTCCCGTTCATCTGATCTCTGGTTTTTGGGACTTGAGCTGGCAGCTTATCTGTGGTCTTGCCTGCTGATCTTTGGAATTCATCAATCTTCACAGCCTGTGAACAAGAGCCCTGCTCTCTGATCTGCTGATCTTGGGTTTGCCAGCCCCTATAACTATGTGCATCAGAAGAATCCTCTATCCTGACCCACAGACTTGGCATATTCTAGCCTCTACAACCGTGTGAGCCATTTCCTTGGTATGAATCTCTATGTATATATTTATGCACTTTGCTGATTTTGCTTCTCTAGAGAACCCAGCCTAAAACACTACCTTAACCTTCCACACAGTCTTCCCTTTCTCTACCAATCTCTTATATTGAGACCAAGGTTTTTTGTTAGTTTTTACATTATGGTTGACACTTGTTTAGGCTTAAATGTGTATTTTACTGACTTCTTTGCTCACTACTATTTCTTCCCTTTGTTCTTGCATTTTTTTTTTTTTTTGCTGTAATACATTTTAAAATATTTCTTCAGCAAAGGTCTGTGAGTGGTAAACTTTGCAAGGTGATGTCTTTAATTTGCCCTCACATGTGAATGCTACTGTGGCTGGGCATAGAACTCTGAATTCAAACTCATTTTCTCTCATAACTGTGAAGCTACTCTTCCATTTTCTTTTAGCATCTTGATCTATAAGGAGTCTAGTATCTATCTGGTTGTCTTTCTTTTGTAGATAAGCTACTTTTCTTCCTTCTGAGTTCTTTGTGGGTATTCTCTTTATGTTTGAGGATGTTCGATTTTACCAGTGTATCTACATTGATACTAATACCGATACAGATATAGATCTGTGTGTGTTTACCTCATTCATTTCACTTTGATACTTAGTGAGATCTTTCAATCTATGACTGCCTTCAGCTTGAAAAAAAAAAAAAACTTTTCAAAATTATTTCTCCCAGCTTCATTTTCTAATGTCTATGTTTTTGGAAATGCCTTTTAAGTGGATATTGGACTGCTGGAATAATTTTCCACGTCTTAATTTTCTCCCATATTTTTCTATCATCTTGTTATTTGCATTATTTTCTGGGAGAATTGCCTTCATTTTATTTTACAGATTAAAAATTTTGTTTTTAGCCATACCTCAAGAGCTTTTATACTTTTGAAAATTGTATTTTTAACTTCAAAGAATACTATCTTGGATTTCAATAGCTTCTTTTGCATGACAGTATGTTTTTACATCATGTGCATAATATCACTTCACATTTCATTGAAATATAGTTAGAATTCTTTTTAAGTTCTTTTCTATTTGCTAAATTATCTCTATTTTTTTCTGTTCTTATTAACTGGTCAAAATCCCTCCCTTTTATTCTGTCCCCCAACCCATCAGATGTCTGGTGATTCTTTTAGTCTATCCACATTAATTAATTTAGCACCCAGTTTGTTAGAAGGAGGCTGTGTAGATTTCTCAGTATTTGAATATATGTGTGTTTTCTCAATAGTTATCTCTCCCCCGTATGGGAAGACTGCATGAGAAGGGCTTTGTATAAGTGGGCAGAAAGTCTGGGTCACTAAAGGAAGAGCAAATGGCGAGTAGAGAGTCAATTTTGGACCACTTCAATTTTCCAAGTTAGAAGGATTTTGCTCTAGTATAGAAAATTCTAGAGTATTTCTCTCTCGAATGGGGCTATCTTTCATTTATGTAATCTCTCCCTGGCTGTTTAGAGAATGAAATTACTTTAAGCTCTTTTATGCCTCTTTCTCAGCTCCTAAAATTGACAGGGAAAGACCTACCCAAGCACATAATTCACTTTTTATCATAGGGATGATACTTCTTGCTCACTATAGGGATTAGTGGCTAGAATAAATGCTGCACCAGAAGGAGTTCAACTTTCTCTTTGTTTGAAAATACAATTAATCAAATAACAAAACTTCTGGAACTTCTTGCTGTTCTTTTTATTATTCACTCTTGGAATTGTGCTTTCTTTCTTACACAGCCTTGTTCATATCCAATATCCTCATTTAATGCAGGTAGAGCAAGGATTATTATTCCCACTTTGGCTACAAGAACTGAAATACAGAAAAGTAAGTAACTAACCCAAAAGTGATATGGTGGAAAATATCTGGTTTTCTAACTCCTCAGCCAAAGCCATTTTTACTCTGAAAACTTTAGAGAATCCAGAAAGAGCAATACCTTACTTAAAATGCAATGTAATATAAACAGTTCTGACACTCTGAATTAGCAAAAAGGAAAAAAAAATGAATCTGAGTGATATCTTTACAGCTTTTCTTTAGAAGATAGAGCCTGGTTTGGAACAAGGTTGGAATACTAAGGAGGATGAAATAAAGAGAAATGAGCTTCTAAACTGGGATATCTCAGATTTCCAGAAATATGCATGATGACAATTTGCAAAGACCATAAAATTGTAAGCAGTGTGTAGTTGCAATTTTAACTTCCAAGCATTTGTCAATTTTTAAAACAGAGCAATTGCAATTACATTCAAAGGACTGTCAGTGCTCATGCATAAATTGATAAGCAGCTTTGATCTGGCTAAAGGTTTTCAGGATAATACAAATGTTTCCAATTATACACTTGGGTGAATTAGAGGAAGTTTGTGTGTGTGTTTCTGAAGTATCTGGCCTATGCCAAACTAGACAGACCATTGAAGAAAAAGGGAAAAAGCAATTCAAATCAATCCCACTAGCAGATGGTAAGGATGACTCATGGAAATATCTTTGGTTTTTTATCTTCTCCAGAGCCATGGTTATAGTTGAGCCTTTCTGTGATGTTGATGTTCAACCCTCCCTCCAAGTTTCCTGAGAAATCAAGCTTGTGACTACTGTGCCAGCTTGAACCACATGTTTGGCCATGGCCCTGGTAAAGGGTACCAGGTTCAGGGCTAAGAAAAGGAAGTCAAGGTGAGATGGCTGTACTACAGTATTTCCCAGCTCAGCTCTCTTAAGGGGGTCTGATCAGCCAATGTAAACATGAGGTGGGTATACCTGAAACCAGGCCAGAGACATAAATGTTGCCTATGAAATTTACCCATCTACTTTTTGGCTTGTTCATTCCAACTAACTATGCCTTATCCTTCCCCATTTCTCTCACCTCCTTTTGGCTTTGGAACTTAACTAACAATTTATGTCTTGTAAATGACTGGCTTTGAGTATCTACATTGTCTTTTATTACCCCAACTCTACCTTGCCCTCCTACTCAGGCCCTGAATTTGACCCTCTGACTTCATGCACCGTTGCAAAGATTGAGGACCTCTGACCACAACACTCATGATGATTGCCTTATCCTCACCCAAAACAGATAAACCAGTCTCATCATCTTTCCAGAAACCTATGGTCACCATTTCATGTATATGTTGAACATTCTGAGTCCTGATATAATCTCCCAGAAACTTCTTAGATTTTACCACAGACTGCTACAGGATTACTTACCTAAATTATGATGCAGTTTAATCCAACACAAATCATGAAATTTCAAAAGTGTCTATAATGTTAGAGGCCATGGTGACCTTTTTTGGATTAGTTTTAATCCTCAGTGAAGAGAAGTAATGGGCATTACAGGGTTTATATTAGTCAATCTGTTCTACCAAGTGATGGTAGAGTCAAACTTGGATACAAGTTAAGAGGTTTTGGTCTGGTCTTGTCACCAGCCAGCAATGCCACACTAACTATATATACTGCCAAATACTCCATTGTGCTGAAAATATTCCTTCATATCTATCTCCCACGTTAGACTTTGTACTCTTCAGAGACAATGGTCACCCTAAGAAGGAAGGAGAATTTCTTCTTTCTGCTCTGGCCTTGTAGCATCCTTCCAGAGCTCTCTACTGGCAAAGCCTAATATCAAGCCATCAGGCAAAGAAGAAGTGTCTACGAGCTCTGGCTCCAATATCACAAAGTAAGGCAAAGAAGGATTTGGAGCTGAGAGACAATAAAATGATTACTGGCACAGCAGATAAATATAAAGAAAAAATATAAATTATGGTGAAAGGATATAAACCTGATGCACACCTTTCCTAATTTTAAAACTCAAAATATGCCCTTGTTCTGTTTGAACAACTGCCTCTTGGTCTATGTACATCTTCTGCATGAGCATAACTAAGTGTTCTGGAATTCCCGTTATTTGCAATGTTACCCATAATTTGTTACGATCCACACAGTTGAATTTATTTGCATAGTCAATAAAACACAGGTAAACATCTTTCTGGTATTCTCTGCTTTCAGCAAAGATCCATCTGACATCAGCAATGATATCCCCTATTTCACATCCTCTTCTGAATTCAGCTTGAATTTCTGGCAATTCCCTGTCGATGTATTGCTGAAACTGTTTTTCAGTTATCTTCAGCAAAACTTTACTTGCATGTGATAGTAATGATATTGTTTGATGATTTTTGCATTCTGCCGATTCACCTGTCTTTGGAATGAGCATCACAAATATGGATCTCTTCCAATCAGTTGACCAGGAAGCTGTCTTCCAAATTTCTTGGCATAGATGAGTGAACACCTCCAGTGCTGCATCCATTTGTTGAAACACCTCAGTTGGTATTCTGTCAATTCCCGGAGCCTTGTTTTTTGCCAGTGCCTTCAGTGCAGCTTGGACTTCTTCCTTCCTTCAATATCGTCAGTTCTTGATCATATGCTACCTCCTGAAATAGTTGAATGTCAACCAATTCTTTTTGGTACAGTGACTCTGTATATTTCCTCTGTCTTCAAAAAAACAAAAAACCCAGTGCATAGAATCCTTTAATATTGCAACTTAAGGCCTGAATTTTTTCTTTAGTTCTTTCAGCTTGGGCAATGCTGAGTGTGTTCTTCCCTTTTGTTAGTTTATCATACTGTGGTGGCTTAGATGTTGCTGTGATGCTGGAAGCTATGCCACCAGTATTTCAAATACCAGCAGGGTCACCCATGGTGGACAAGTTTCAGCAGAACTTCCAGACTAAGGCAGACTCGGAAAAAGAGCCTGGTAATCTACTTCTAAAAAAAAAAAAAATGGCCAGTGAAAACCTCATGAATAGCAGCAGAACATTGTCTGAGGTAGTGCCGGAAGATGAGACCCTCAGCTTGGAAGGCACTCAAGATACAACTGGGGAAAAGCTGACTTCTCAAAGTAGAGTTGATTTGAACGACATGGATGGAGAAAGCTTTGGGGACCTTTATTTTTTCATGTGGCACAACTCAAACTGAGAAGAAACAACTGCAAATATCCATGGAATGTGGAATGTATGAAGTATGAATCTAGGAAAATTGGAAGTTGTCAAAAATGAAATGGAACACTTAAAGGTAGAATCCTAGACATTAGTGAGCTGAAGTGGAATGGAATTGGCCATTTTGAATTGGACAAGCATATGGTCCACCAAAAATTATAGAACAATATCATTAATATCACATGCAAGCAAAATTTTGCTGAAGATCATTCAAAAATGGCTGCAGCAGTATATTGATAGGGAACTGCCAGAAATTCAGGCCAGTTTCAGAAGAGGACATGGAACCAGGGATATCACTGCTGATGTCAGATGGATTCTGGCTGAGAGCAGAGAATACCAGAAGGATGTTTACCTGTGTTTTATTGACTACGCAAAGGCATTCGACTGTGTGGATCATAACAAATTATGGATAACATTGCAAAGAATGGGAATTCCAGAACACTTAATTGTCCTCATGAGGAACCTTTACATAGATCAAGAGGCAGTTGCTCAGACAGAACAAGGGGATAATGATTGGTTTAAAGTCAGGAAAGGTGTGCATCAGGCTTGTATTCTTTCATCATACCTATTCAATCTGTATGCTGAGCAAATAATCTGAGAAGCTGGACTATATGAAGAAGAACGGGGCATCAGGATTGGAGGAAGACTCATTAACAACCTGTGTTATGCAGATGACACAAACTTGCTTGCTGAAAGTGAAGAGGACTTGAAGCACTTACTAATGAAGATCAAAGACCACAGCCTTCAGTATGGATCGCACCTCAACATAAAGAAAAAAATCCTCACAACTGGACCAATGAGCAACATCATGATAAACAGAGAAAAGACTGAAGTTGTCAAAGATTTCATTTGGCTTGGATCCACAAACAGCCATGGAAGCAGCAGTCAAGAAATCAAAAGATACATTGCATTGGGTAAATCTGCTGCAAAGGACCTCTTTAAAGTGTTGAAGAGCAAAGATGTCACCTTGAAGACTAAGGTGCGCCTGACCCAAGGCATGGTATTTTCAATTGCATCATATGCATGTGAAAGCTGGACAATGAATAAGGAAGACCAAAGAAGAGTTGATGCCTTTGCATTGGGGTGTCAGCGAAGAATATTGAATATACCATGGACTGCCAAAAGAGTGAACAAATCTGTCTTAGAAAAAGTACAACCAGGATGCTCTTTAGAAGCAAGGATGGCGAGACTGTGTCGTGCATACTTTGGACATGTTGTCAGGAGGGATCAGTCACTGGAGAAGGGCATCATGCCTGGCAGAGTACAGGGTCAGCGGAAAAGAGGAAGATCCTCAACGAGGTGAATTGACACAGTGACTGCAACAATGAGCTTATGCATAACAACGATTGTAAGGATGGCTCAGGACCGGGCAGTGTTTTGTTCTGTTGTGCATAGGGTTGCTATGAATCAGAACTGACTTGATGGCACCTAACAACAACAACAACGATGGTCCACCATGTCAGGAATGACAAATTGAAGAGGAACTGCCTCACATTCATTGTTGAAAAGAACATTTCAAGATCTATCCTGAAGTACAATGCTATCAGTGATAGGATAATATCCATACACCTACAAGGAAGACCAGCTAATTAATATGACTATTATTCAAATTTACACACTGTCTTAGTCATCTAGAGCTGCTATAACAGAAATACCGTAAGTGAGTTACTTTAAACAAAGAGAAATTTATTCTCTCACAGGCTAGTAGGTTACAAGTCCAAATTCAGGGTGTCAGCTCCAGGGGATGGCTTTCTCTCTCTGTTGGCTCTTGAGGAAGATTCCTTGTTATCAATCTTCCCCTGGTTGAGGAGCTTCTCAGGTGCAGGAACCCCAGGTCCAAAGGTTGCATTCTGCTCCTAGTGCTGCTTTCTTGGTGGTATGAGGCCCCTGTGCCTCTCTGCTCCCTTCTTTCTTTTATGTCATCTCGAGAGCTTGCCTCGAGACACAATCCAATCTTGTAGACTGAGTCCTGCCTCACTAACACAACTGCTGCCCGTTCTCCCTCATTAACATTATAGAGGCAGGGTTGACAACATGTAGGAAAATCACACAGTACTGGGATTCATGGTCCAGTCAAATTGAGACACACACTTTTGGGGGGACATAATTAAATCAATGACATACACCAACCATTAATGCCAAAGATGAAGCAGTTGAAGATTTTTAGCAAGTTCTGCAGTCTAACATTGATCAAACATGCAATAAAGATGCATTGATAATTAATGGTGTTTTGAATGTGGACACTGGAAACAAGAAAGATCAATAGTTAGAAAATACGGCCTTGGTGATAGAAATGATGTGGGAGATTGCATGATAGAATTTTGCAAGATCGGTGACTTCCTTATTACAAATACCTTTTTTCAACTACATAAACAGCAACCATACACGTGGACCCCACCAGATGGAATATGCAGGAATCAAAGCAACTACATCTGTGGAAAAAGATGATGGAGAAGCTCAATAACGTTGGTTATAACAAGGCCAAAGGCTGACCACAGAATAGACCATCAATTGTTCATATGCAAGTTCAAGTTGAAACCGAAGAAAATTAAAGCAAGTCCACAAGAGCCAAAGTGCAATCTTGAGTATATGCCACCTGAATTTAGAGACTACCTCAAGAATAGATTTGACACATTGAACATTAATGACTGAAGACCAGATGGGTTGTAGGATGACATCAAGGACATCATACATGAAGAAAGCAAAAAGTCATCAAAAAGACAGGAAAGAAAGAAAAGATCAAAATAGATGTCAGAAAAGACTCTGAAACATGCTCTTGAACATGGAGTAGCTAAAGCAAATGGAAGAAATGATGAAGTAAAAGAGCTAAACAGAAGATTTCAAAGGACGGCTAAAGAACACAGTGTAAAGGTATTATAATGAAATGTGCAAAGACTTGGAGTTAGGAAAAACAAAAGGAACTATCAAATTAGAACTCCATATTCAGTAAAAATATCCTTAAATATTAAAGATAAAAGAAAGACATTCTCAGACAAAATAAGATAGTCTGTAACCAGCAAACCTGTACTATAAGGAAAACTAAAGGAACTTCTTTAGACTACAGGGAAATGACATTACATGGAAACTTCAAAACTCATTCTCACACAGGGAAAGGTAAATACTGTTTTCCTTTTAATTATTTTAAGTACATAAGAATGTTGGAAGCAAAAATTATAACATTATCTCATGGAATTTATTTTATATATGTATAAAATTTGACCTTGAGTGTCTCCCACCTGAATTCGGAGAACATCTCAAGAATAGATTTATCCCTCACCAAGCTTCACACCCTCAAGCAGCATCAGCATGGACCTCCAGACCCCCAGATCCTGTCCCTTGCTGCCCCCCTCCCTGCCCTACCAAGTGCCACACCCTCAAGCTGCACCAGTGCAGACCTATGGAAACCCAGATCCTACCTGTGCCACCTCCCAGCTCTGCCCCACCAAACACTGCAGCCCGTCAGGGCTGGTGCACACCCCTGGACTCCTGCACCCCATTCTACACCACCTCCAGCCTAGCCTTGCCTCAAGCCAAGCTCCTGAGTGGAATCAGAATGGACACCCTGACCCCTGGAGCCCACCTCATGCCACCAGCCTGGCTCTACCCTGCTAAGTGCTGCACCCCTGTGGGGACTGGTACAGACCTTGGGACCCCTGAGCCCTGTTCTATGCCACCCCCAGCCCCACTCCACTGAATCAAATGGGAATGAAAACAATCATACCAAAACCTTTGGAACACAGCAAAGGCAGTGCTTAGAGGTCAATTTATAGCAATAGCTGTACACATCAAAAAGGACCAAATCAAAACATTAGCTACACAACTTGAACAAATGGAAAAAGAAGAGCAAAAGAAGCACACAGCCACCAAAAGAAAGGAAATAATAAAGATCGAAGTAGAAATAAATGAAATAGAGAATAGAAAATCAATAGAAAAAAATCAACAAAACGGTATTTGTTGTTCGAAAAGATCAACAAAATAAAAAAACCATTGGCAAAATTGACAAAAGAAAAACAGAAGAGGATGCAAATAACCCAAATTAGAAATGGAAGAGGGACATTACAATAGACTTAACTGAAATAAAAAGGAACGTAACAAAGTACTATGAAAAACTACTCTAACAAATTTGAAAACCTAGAGGAAATGGACAAATTTTTAGAAACACACTACCTAACTAAACGAACACAAACTGAGGTCGAAAATCAGAACAGATCCATAGCAAGTGAAGAGATTAAAAAGGTAAAAAAAAAAAAAATTTCCAACAAAAAAAGTCCTGTCCCAGAAGGCTACACTGGAGAATTCTACTGAACATTCAAAGATGAGCTCATACTAGTACTTCTCAAAATATTTCAGAACACAGAAAAAGAAGAGATACTTCTAAATTCATTCTATGAAGCCAGGATAACTCTCATACCAAAACCAGGCAAAGACACCACAAAAAAAGGATTACACACCAATATCTCTCATGAACATAGATATAAAAATTCTCAACAAAAATCTAGCCAATAGATATTAATAGAATACAGCATCATAGAAAAATACTAATACACCATAACCAATTGAGAGTCATACCAGGTATGCAAGGATGGTTCAACATTACAAAATCAATCAATGTAATCCATCACATAAATAAAACAAAAGATCACATGTCATCTCAATCAATGCAGAAAAGGCATTTCACAAAGTCCAACACCCATTACTGAGGAAAACTCCCAATAAAATAGGTATAGAAGGGGAATTCCTCAACATAATAAAGGCTGTCTACACAAAATCAACAACCAACATCATTCCCAATCGAGAGAGGCTGAAAACACTCCCACTGAGACCAGGAACAAGATAAGGATGCCCTCTATCACAACTCCTATTGAACATTGCACTGGAAGTCCTAGCTAGAGCAATAAGGCAAGAAAAAGAAATAAAGGGCAACAAAATTGATAAAGAAGAAATAAAACTATCCCTATTGGTGAATGATATCATATATGAGGAAATGCTAGTGATTAAAAATCAAAACAAACCCATTGCTGTTCAGTCGATTCTGACTCATAGAGACCCTATAGGACAGAGTAGACCTGCCCCATAGAGTTTCCAAGGAGTGGCTGGTAGATTTGAACTGCCGACCCCTTGGTTAGCAGCCACCACTACACTACCAGGGTTTTCTCACTAGGCATTAGAGAAACGCAAATGAAAACTACAATGAGGTACCATCTCACTTTGATACTACCGGCATGAATCAAAAAACAAAAACAAAGAAACTAACAAAAACCCAGAAAATAACAGATGTTGGAGAGACTGCCGAAAGATTGGAAATCTTATGCACTGCTGGTGGGAATGCAAAATGGTACAATCATTTTGGAAAATGATATGGCACTTCCTTAAAAAGTTAAAAATAGAAATACCATACGATCCAGCAATCCAACTCCTAGGAATATATCCTAGAGAAATAAAAGCTGTCACATGAATAGACATATGCACACCCACATTCATCACAGCATTACTCACAAAAGTAAAAAGATGGAAACAACCTAAGTGCCCATCAGTAGATGAATGGATAAACAAACAATGGTACATACACACAATGGAATACTACCCAATGTTAAAGAACAATGATGAATCCATGAAACATCTCACAACATGGATGAATCTGGAGGGCATTATGCTGAGTGAAATAAGTCAATCACAAAAGGAAAAGTACTGTGTGAGATTACTATTATAAAAACTCATAGAAAGGTTTACACACAGGAAGAAAAAATCTTTGATGGTTGGTGGAGGGGAGGGAAAAACACTAACTAGACAATAGATAAATGGTAACTTTGTTGAAAGGCAAGGCAGTACACAATACTGGGGAAGCCAGTGCAGCTTGACCTGGACAAGGTCATGGGAGCTTCATAGACACATCTAAACTCCCTAAGGACCAAATTACTGGGCCAAGGGTTGGAGACCATGATCTTGGGGGACAGCTAGCTCAGTAGGCATAACACAGTTTATAAAGGAAATGATCTACATCCTTCTTTGGTGAGTAGCGTCTAGGTCTTAATAGCTTGTGAGCAGCCATCTAAGATACATCTATCAGCCCCATCCTGGCTGGAGCAAAGGAGAATGAAGAAAACCAAAGCACAAGGGAAAGATTAGTCCAAAAGACTAATAAACCAAAACCACCACAGCCTCCACTAGACTGAGTCCAGAACAACTAGATGGTGCCTGGCTACCACCATTGACTGCTCCGACAGAGATCACAATAGAGGGTCCTGGACAAAATGGAAGAAATACAGAGAACGAAATTCAAACTCACAAAAAAGACCAGACTTATGGATCTGACAGAGACTGGAGAAACACCCTAGGGTATGGTCCCTAGACCCCTTTTAACTTAGTGCTGAAGTCAGTCCTGAAGTTCACCCTTCAGCCAAAATTAAAAAAACAGGCCTATAAAACAAACAATAGCATACACAGTTTAATCATGTATATGAGACTAAATGGGCACACCAGCCCAAAAGCAAAGAAGAGAAGGCAGCAAGGGTCAGGAAAACTGGACGAATTGGAAATAGGGAACCTGAAAATGAGAAGGGGAGAGTGTTGACACATAGAGTAGCTGGCAATCAATGTCACAAAACAATTTGTGTATTAATTGTTCACTTAGAAGTTAATTCACTCTGTAAACTTTCACCTAAAGCAGAATAAAAAAACAGATTTGATGCATTGAACACTAATGATCGAAGACCAGAGAAGTTGTGGTATGACATCACAGACATCATACGTGAAGAACGCAAAAGGGCATTAAAAAGACAGAAAAGAAAGAAAAGACCAAAATGGATTTCAGTAGAGATTCTGAAGCTTGCTCTTGACCATAGAGTGACTAAAGCAAATATAAGAAATGATGAAGTAAAAGAGCTGAACAGAAGATTTTGAAGGGCAGCTTGAGAAGACAAAGAAAAATGTTGTAATGACAGGTGCAAAGACCTGGAATTAGAAAACCAAAAGGGAAGAACACGCTTGGCATTTCTCAAGCTAAAAGAACTGAAGAAATAATTCAAGCCTCAAGTTGCAATTTTGAAGGATTCTATGGGCAAAATATTGAAGGATGCAGGAAGTATCAAATAAGAGGGAAGGAATACACAGAATCACTGTACCAAAAGAATTAGTCGATGTTCAATCATTTCAGCTGGTAGCATATGATCACAAACTGATGGTGCTGAAGAAAGAAATCAAAGCTTCACTGAAGGCGCTGGCAAAAAACCAGACTCCAGGAATTGACGGAACACCAACTGAGATGTCTCCACAAACAGAGACAGGGCTGTAAGTGCTCACTCATCTGTGCAAAGAGATTTGAAAGACAGCTCTCCAGCCAAATGAAGAGATCCATATTTGTGTCCATCCCAAAGAAAGGTGAACCAAAAGAATGCAAAAATTATCAAACGATATCATTAATATCATGCACAAGTAAAATTATGTTGAAAATCATTCAAAAATGGCTGTAGCAGTACATTAACAGGGAACTGTTAGAAATTCAAGCCAGATTCAGAATAAAAAAAGAGGACATGAAATGAAGAATGTCATTGTTGATGTCAGATAGATTTTGGCTGAAAGCAGAGAATACCAAAAGATGTTTACCTGTGTTTTATTCACTATGCAGAGGCATTTGACTATGTGGATCATAACAAATTATGGATAACATTGCAAAGAATGGGAATTCCAGAACACTTAATTGTGCTCATGGGAAAACTGTATATAGACCAAGAGGCAGTAGTTCAAACAGAACCAGGAGATACTGAGTGGTTTAAAACCAAGAAAGGCATGTGTCAGGGTTTTTCTTTTCATCATACTCATTCAACCTACATGCTGAACAAGCAATCCAAGAAGTTGGACTATATGAAGAAGAACGGGGCATCAAGATTGGAGGAAGACTCATTAACAACATGCAATATGCAGATGACAAAACATTGCTTGCTGAAAGTGAAGAGGACTTGAAGCACTTACTGACAAAGATGAAAGACTGCAGCTTTCAGTATAGGTTATACTTCAACATAAAAAATAAAAAACCTCGCAACTGGACCAATAAGCAACATCACGATAAACAGAGAAAATATTGAAGTTGTCAAAGATTTCATTTTACTTGGAACCACAATCAATGCCCATGGAAGCAACAGTCAAGAAAGCAAACAAAGTTTTGCATTGAGGAAATCTGTTGTGAAAGACCTCTTTAAAGTGTTAAAAAGCAAAGATGTCATTGTGAGGACTAAAGTGTGCCTAACCCAAGCCATGACAGTTTTAATTGCTTCAAGTGCATTTGAAAACTGGACAAGTAAGGAAGACCAAAGAAGAATCGATTCATTTGAATTATGGTGTTGGCAAAGAATATTGAATATTCTGTGGACTGCCAGAATGAACAAGTCTGTCTTGGAAAAAGTACAGCCAGAATGCTCCTTAAAGGCAAGGATGGCAAGGCTTTATCTCATGTACTTTAGACATATTATCAGGAGGGTCCAGTCCCTGGAGACGGACATCATACTTGCTAAGGTCAGTAAAAAAGAGGAAGACCCTCAACGAGATGGATTAACACAGTGGCTGCCAACAATGGGCTCAAACATAGCAATGATTGTTAGGATGGCGCAGGACCTGGCAGTGTTTTATTCTGTTTTACATAGGGCCCATATGAGTCAGAACTAACTCAAAAGCAACCATCAACAATGACAACAATATATATATACAATACGTATAATACATCTGACAACTAGAGCCTAAAAAGTGGAGGTAAGTGGTAATCTGACCTATACAGTTGCAAAGTTTCTACAACTTGTGTGTTTATGTATGTGTGTGTGTGTAAAATAGCATAATAGAAACTCTAGGTGGGCTGTGAAATTTATATATGTATATTGTAATCCCAAAATAGCTACTAAAAAATAAAGTGGCTTTGTTAAAAAGGCAAGAGATAAACTACAATTCAAATTTGAAAAATATTCAATACTTCAAAAAAGGCAGGAAAGGCAGAACTGAGGAATACAAACCAGAGGCTATAAATAGAAAATAAATAACAAAATGGTAGACCTGAATCTTACCATACTGATAATTCATTAAATGTTAATGGACTAAACATTTCCAATTAAAAGGCAGCGATTATCAGAAGGCTAAGAAGGCAAGAAGGCAAGACCCAACAATATGCTGTGTGTAAGAGATGCACTTTAATTACAAAGATGTAGATAAGTTGAAAGTAAAGGGATAGAAAAAATGCATATCATAACAACAGTGTACATAAGAAAGCTCAAGTGGCTATATCAACATCAGACAAATTAAACTTCAAAACAAACTATTACCAGAGATAAAAAGGAATATTTAATAATGATAAAAGACTCAGGAAGAAATACCTATATGTATTTACTGCTTATTTGATATGTGTGTGTAGAGCCCTAGTGGTGCAGTGGTTAAGAGCTGGGCTGCTAATCAAAAGGTTGGCAGTTCAAACTTACCAGCCACTCCTTGGAAACCCTATGCGGCAGTTCTACTCTGTCATAAAGGGTCACTATAATTGGAATCGACTCCACGACAACAGGTTTGATTTGGTGTATACATACACTCTCTCTCTCTCTCTCACACACACACACACAATACTATTCCTAATAATAAAACTTAAAATACATGAACCAAAAATTGAAAGAGCGAAAAGGAAAAGGCAATTCCACTATGATAGTTAGAGATCTCAATATCCCCTTCTCAGCATTTGATAAAAAAGCAGGCAAAAAAAAAAAATCAATAAATGATTTGAACAACTCTATCAACTACCTTGATCTAATAGTTATAGAATACTACAACCAACATTCAAGTAATACACATTAATTTCAAACCCACATAGTATATTCACCAAGGTAAAGCATATGCTGGGCTATAAAACAAGCCTCTATATCAGTGGTTGCTGGTGAGTGAGCAGATAAGTAACTACTCAGGTAAATATGTTTTCTGAAAACCTACTGTGAATTGAGCAGTGACTAGAAAATTGCAAAGGAAGATGAAGACTCAATTCCCCCCTCAAAGTTGCCGCTATGTAATGGGAGTGACCCAACATAAAAGTGGATACATAAGGCCAGCAACCAAAAAATGAACCTGCCTAACTCACAGGAGCTCTGTTCAGGGCTGCAAATAGTATGGACTACAGGAATGTTTTGTGAAAATGCATTAAAATCGTCGGCAAGTCATTTTTTTTAAGATACCAGAAATTGCAAAGGTAGCTGGACTAGGCTACTCTGTTACAGGAAAATAGGAGCTTGAATTGACACTTTATCTTTCAAGCTTAGGTTGTGAGATTATGAGGGTTGTGGGGAGTGGCTTTCCTTTCCTTTTTCCCCTTCACCCTGTAAGATAGAACAATCCAACAGAAATGCAATGAGAGCCACAAATGAGAGCCATATGTATAATTTTATATTTTCTAGTAACCACATTAAAAGAAATTGGAGAAATTCATTTTAGTAATATATTTTATTTAACCCAATATATACAAAAATATCATTTTAACATGTGATCTAAATATTAGCCCCCTTGCTGTGGAGTAGATTCCTACTAATAGTGACCCTATAGGACAGAGTGGGACTGCCCTGTAGGATTTTCAAGGCTGTAATCTTTGCTGGAGCAGACTGCCACATCTTTCCCCTGGATTCAAATATAGAAGCCATTAATGAGACATCTTACACTGCTTTGCTTTCCTGTTAAGTTTTAGTGAAATCTAGTGTGTTTGTTTAATCTTTGCTGGAGCAGACTGCCACATCTTTCTCCTGGATTCAAATATAGAAGCCATTAATGAGACATCTTACACTGCTTTGCTTTCATGTTAAGTTTTAGTGAAATCTAGTGCATATGATACATTTACAGGGCATATCAGTTTGGACTCAAAACAAATTACAAACCCATTGCCATCTAGTCAATTTCAACTCATAGCAACACTATAGGACAGAGTAGAACTGTCTCATAGGGTTTCCAAAACTGTAGTCTTTACAGAAGCAGACTGCCACATCTTTCTCCCACGGAGTGGCTAGTGAGTTCAAACCGCCGACCTACTGGTTAGCAGCCAAGTGCTCAGCCACCTAGCCACCAGGGCTCCCTACAGTGCTTAAATATCTAGTAGGCAAATGGTAAGGTTGGACTAAAAAAAAAACTACACGTTAGACAGCACAGCTCTAGTGACTACTGGAGAGAACCAAAACACCATCTGTTCTATTCTCTCTCTCACCCTGCCAGAACGTATGCAGAGAAGACTCAGGCCCTGTCCACCTTCCCCAACACAGATACTGTTGGTTATACACAGAAGTCCAGAGAAGGAACAAAGGCCTGTGTCAAGCCAGAGCAGATACAAAAAGAGTCTCTATGTCAAGAACTCTTGTGTATGAATTATTGACAGTGGCAAAAAAAAAGATAGTATGAAATAGTTTTTTTTTTTTTTTTTTTTTAACCATATGCTTACTAAGAGCAGAGTTTCTGGAGTAAAACAAACCTGGGTGTGAATCCTGGCTCTGTCACCCCCTGGTGTTATGACCCTGAACCTCAGCCTCTTTACGTATAAAATGGGGATTATAATAGGTACTTTGTATGATTGTTGTGAGACAGAAATTTAATTGTGTATGTAAAAGTACACAGCTAAATTTTCTTCTCACAATTCTATGAATTCCTACATATACATACCCTACATACATATATAAAATGCCCGGTGTAGGGCTTAGCACATAGGCACTCAAAGATTGCTAATATTGTTGTTGTTGTTGTTTTCATTAGTTAGAGAGGAGAATTTGCCAAGCAAACACTTTCCATAAAATGTATAACCTGGAGAACTTTTTGTAAGAATTTTCAGATAGTGATATTAGCTAGCTGGTATGGAAAGAAAGCTTGGTGGACTAACAATCCAATGATAATCTTTAAAATCATGTCCTAATAAAAATAGTGCCTGCACAATTAGATATAGCTTATGTTAAAATCCTAATAGTTTAAACTTAGTGTCAGAAAGTCCTTCCAATTATGTAAAACTTTTAATTCCTATTTTTTAATTTTAAAGATAGTTGTCATAGCAACTGCCACACACTGCTGCAAATGATAACTAGAGAGATATGCAAGCATTTCCAAAGAATTTTTCAATATGTTGCAAAAACATTATACAATATTTAGCAGAAATGCTCCAAGTTGTAGTGAAGGCAAGTCCTCTACGGAAAACTAAAATTGTACTTAGCCAGGAATTTTAAGTGGGAAGATACAGATATATAGCTGTATATACTTGAGGTATATATACTTTTTTTTTTTTTTTTTATACTTGAGGTAGGCAGCAGAGGGGAGAAGGTGTTGTTAAGGCAAATCCTTCCGAAAAGATGACTGAATTATTAGCATTGAGCAATAATCAACTCGACAATTAAGAGAAAGATGATGGAATGGGAACTGACAGAGTGAGATTGGGAACAAAAACAATTTCTTCTGTGTTGTCAGATTAGAACTTGCTCAGCTATTACCATCTGGTGATTATTACAACACTGAGTTCTTGACATTTTATAACAAAACAATTGCTCTGGGAAAAGGTTGGAGCTCTAGGGCCTGGGGGCTAAGGCAAGGTTAAACATACTGGAAGTAGCTGTTAATAAGCTAAGTTGAGGATGCTTTGAGAAACAAGCCAGAATTTCAGCACGTCATTGGTCAAAGGGCTACCCATAGCCCATGATTGCCCAAAATGCATTGTGGGATGTTTAACCATTAGAAATCTGAGCATCTCCCATGTTTCTAGAACCTATAACAGGCTATGTTCATTGTATCTCTCCAGAAGTTAAAGAAAATATCAGTGTTTCCCAAACTCATGTGACCACAATGCCCACTTTTCTTGGGGAATTTTAAAAGCTGACTAATGCTCCATGAACGTACTTTATGATTCATGGTGGCAATCAAATAACCCGGTCTGGCTGAAAGTCTATCTCCTAAAACTGCTTCCTACTTCCCTCTCCACCACCTCCCACCCCAATACTCTTCAAATATAGTTGCAAGATGAATCATATAAATTTACAATACAAATTTACTAAATGATTTGCCATAAATAGGAAGAGAAATATTTTCTTTTTCTAAAATTCAGCTATTATGCCTATTATAATGCATTTGTTATCTGTTGCTACAATACAAATCATCTCAAATTTAGCCGCTTCAAAGAACAGACATTTATTATCTGTGAGTCAGGAATCTGGGAGCAGCTGGGCTATGTGTTTCTGACTCAAGGTATTTCATGAGGTTTGGTCAAGCTGTCGGCTGGGACAGCAGTCTTATCTGAACACTCATCTGGGTAGAGGTGATCTGCTTCGAGCTTACTCATGTGGCTGTTGGCAGCCTAGGTCACTCACTACGTGGGCCAATCCACAGGGTTGCCTCACAGTTTGGGAGCTCGCTTCCCCAGGGCAAGTGAGCCAAGAGACTGTGAGAGAAGAGCGTTCAAGGTAAAAGGCAATGTCTTCACCCCAGAAGTGGCATCCCATTGCTTCTGCCATATTCTATTCATTAAAAGTGAAATATAAGTTCAGCCACACTCAAGGACAGGAGATTACACGAGGGCATGAACACCAGGAGGTGAAGGTCATTGGAGGACTTCTCAGAGGCTGCCTAACACATAAGTGCCAGGGCTTTCATATAAATGCTACCTTCTCATCAGTGTTTGGGAGCCTGGGTGGCACAGTGGTTAAGAGCTCGACTGCTAACCAAAAGGTCAGCATTTCAAATCCATCAGCTGTTCCTTGGAAAATCTAGAAAACAGTTCTATTCTGCAACCCTGTAGGGTTGCTATGAGTTGGAATCGATTCGAGGGGAATGGATTTGGTTTATTTTATTTTGTTATTTTTGTTTTGGTGGCATAGTGGTTAAGCACTGGGCTACTAACCAAAGAGGCTGGCAGTTCAAACCCACAAGCCACTCCACAGGAGGAAGATGTGGCAGCCTGCTTTTGTAAAGGTTACAGCTTTAGAAACCCTATGGGGCAATTCTCTTCTGTCCTATGGGGCTCCTATGAGTTGGCGTCCATGCGAGGGTTTGGGTTTGGTTTGGTAACACAATGGTTAAATGCAGCTCCGTGAGTGGTCTGTTCCCATAAAGATTACAGCTTAGAAAGCCCCGTGGGGGTAGTTCTACTCTGTCACATGGGGTCTCTATGAGTCAAAATTGACTTGACAGCACCTAACAAACCAACAGTCAGTATTTAGTAAAGGAAAGGCTCTTTACTTGCATTCTATACATTATCTCTGATCTTCATAAGGACTCTTCATAGTAGAGTTATTATCTCAATTTTGTAGAAAAGACAAAAGAGCATTTGAGAGTTTAAAAAAATTTCCAGTGACCACATAGCTTGTAAGTAACAGGGATGAAATTTGAAATAACCTCTTCTGACATCTAGTCCAATGGCTCGTTCAACCATATCTTCATTACTTAAGTGGCTTGTGTCACTGAATACATTATTCTAAAGATATATTAGAATGTTTTACTTGTCTAGCACTGAAATGCAAATGAAATCATAAAAGTGAAAGTAACATAAAATGTCAAAAAAGGAGGATGATTTCTATTATTTTGTTCACCAAAAATCTTGTCCTGAGATGAAAATTCATTTTTTAAGGTGCTTAATGAAGAGATGCTTTAATTTTGAATCCCAAATAATATAAAGTAAGAATTTTTGAAGTAACTATTCTACAAATAGAGAAATGTTGAATTACTAGAACATGATCTAACAGGCAGAAGATAGAAATAGTTAAAGATTCTGCTAAATTGAAAAGTACAAATGAGTGTGTTTTCGTTTAAGAAGCACAATTTACATGGCATACGTGCCCAATATTCCTATCAAATATACTTTGTCAGAGACATGAGAGCTCAATTTTCCCTGGAATTGGAGTAGAATGTAAAAGGAGTGTTGTGTTCATCCTTATGAGATTTTCTCAGTACTAAGTTTGATTGTAAAGAGCAGGAACAAATAAATACTGTCCAGGAACAGAGAGAGAGTTGAAAGCATCAGATAAATGCATTTTTCTATCATCACAATTGCGCTTCACCAGGGCTGAAATTATATTCCACAATGATGAGATCAGTGATGACAGAGACATGTCTTCTGGCTTTCTAGACCAGGTATGCACTGCAAATCCAAATTAGCTCAAGTGTTCTGAAATAATCTGGAGAGAATGTATCAGCAGCTGGAAAGAGTGAATATTACTCAATCTTTAAGTTAATTAAAAAATACAACCTTTACATAATTGATTTTCTTATCTTAATTAATTCTAGTTCACGGTCATAAAAGATAACAAGTGCTATTATAGACAAACTCAAGGCAGTAGATGGGCCAAAGCAAAATTAAGACACAGGTTAAATGTTGACTTCTTTACCCTTTACCCACCTCTTCTTCATTCCTACTCTGCCCTCTACCCAGGCCACCCTTACAAGCTGAGGCCCTACAAGATTACATTGTATTCTCAACTTCTTTCCACTTCCTGCAAAATTTGACCTATTCTGAGTCCCATCCTCTCAGACTCACTCTCTGCCAGAACAATAAGAAGCATATTCAAGCAAAGAAAATCTCAGCTGATAATGGCAGAATGCTATGCCTCTTATATACCAGCACAACCCCTTGTAGGACAGACCTCAGTTATTTTATAACTGACCATTGTGACATTTCTTTAAATGAGTGTAACCTACTCAAAATCCTCCTCTGAGGGGACTTACGTAGAAGCCAATGGTTTGACTGATACTGCAACTTGTATCTGAGAATGAGGATACCTTACCAGGATAGTTAAAAAGAAAGAGAGGAAGGAGGTAGTTGAGAATCCTGACAAGGATTTAGAATTAGCATTAATATTGTCTGTTCTGCTACAGTATAATAGTTGTTGATAGATATCACCCAGATACATCACATTATTAAAAATTATATTATAGAAATAATTGTTTCATTGGGGAAAAGAGCTACGGGTTAAGGAAATTTTTTAACTTTTAACAATAATGTGCTTTTTCCTGGAGGGATTTAAAAAATGGTATTTTTAAGAATATAAGGACATATTCTTATTTTAAACTAAAGATAATAATGTGCTCATGAAATTTAACTAGACCAAACCTAATTAACATTAAAAAAATCTGAAATAGCATATAAGACTGGCAAAATGTATTGATTTTCTAAATTATCAAAATAAACTGCATTGCAGAACTCAACTTCCCATGGTAAATTAAAGGAAACAAGTCAAAGTGGGCAGCTACTCAAAAACAAGGTGGCTCTATTTTACTATACTACAGGCATGTGGCAACATGCCCCCACTGAGGATTTTGATTCCAACTCATAGTGACCCTATAGGACAGAGTAGAAATGCTCCATAAGGTTTCTAAGGAGCAGCTGGTGGATTTGAACTGGCAGCCTTTTGGTTAGCAGCCAAGTTCTTAACCACTGTGTCGCCAGGGCTCCCTATTGAGGAACCACTTGTAGTTCCATCAACATGCTGTAGTGGACAGTTACTGTTCCAATCTTCCCTATATTCTTGTCCCCTTTCTTTAGGTAACAAATCTCACTTTATTTGCCAAATGGACACATCACTCAAGCTGGGCTGATTACTATCGTTTAACCCATAAGCTTAGTTCAAAGGTTGAGAATTGGACCCCAAATGGCCAATCGGAAAGTTTTTGTGGCATTTTTTCAAGCTGGAACCAAGACAGAGATTTTTCTTTTCTCTCTGATCACAAAGCTATAATTATATGAGCCTGCAACTGGCACCATACCCCTGCTCCATGGGGAAGTCTTCTCCTAGAGGATGAAGTCAATAAGCAGACAGAGACATAGATGATAGAGAGTTCTGATAGTGTTAGAATCTGGTTCCCCCATACTTTCAGTCTTGAGCCTTGATTGCTCAGTTCTTCAGTTATATTAATAACCCCATTAAACTTCTGCATTAGTTTCCTATTGCTGCTGTAACAAATTACCACAAACTTAGCGAGAGAAAACACAATTTTATTATCTTACAGTTTTGGGAGTTACAAGTCTGAAATGGACTAAAATCAAGGTGTCAGCAGGGCTATGTTCTTATCTGGAGGCTCTAGGGGAGTTTGTTTCCTTACCTTTTACAGTTTCTAGAGGCTGTTTAGATTCTTTGGCTTGTGTTCCCCTTCTATCTTCAAAGACATCAATGGCCAGTTAAGTCTTTCTCACCATGTCATCTCTGACTCTTCTGCCTCTCTCTTCCTCATTTTTAAGGACCTTTGTGATTACATTGGACCTATCTAGATAATCCAGGATAATCTCCTTATTTTAAAGTCAGGCGATTAGGAACTTTAATTTCCTACTTGCCATGTAACATAACATACTCATAGGTTCCAGAAATTTGGATATGAATGTCTTTGAGGGAGCCATTATTCTGCCTATCACAATTTCCAACTTAAAAAGAAAAAACCTTTTTTGTAATTAGTTTTTCTGTTTTGTTTTTGTCACTTTCAATCAAGAGATATGAAAAATACACATGCTATGCTATGTCATGCTTTCCTGCCTTCCCTGTCCTCCTATAAATCCTCAAGAACTTACTCAAGCTTCATCTCCTCTGTGTGTACCTTCCCTGACTTTGCCAGGTACTCTTTCAGTAGTTTTCTTTTTTTCCACCCATCATACTTTGTTTGTACTGACCATATTCTACTGCAATTATATCCTTACAACTACCTCTCTGTCAGGAGACTATGGTTTCCTTGCAGGTAGGGACTGTGAATTCTTCATCATTATACCCTCAGTAGAAGAAGGAGGACTGAAGAAGAATTGATGCCTTTGAATTATGGTGTTGGTAAAGAATGTTGAATATGCCATGGACTGCCAAAAAGGATGAACAAATCTGTCTTGGAAGGAGTACAGCCAGAATGCTCCTTAGAAGCAAGGATGGCAAGACTTTGTCTCACATACTTTGGAGTTATCAGGAGGGATCAGTCCCTGGAGAAGGACATCATGCTTGGCAAAGTAGAGAAAGACCCTCAGCATGATGGATTGACATGGTGGCTGAAACAGTGGACTCAAGCATAATAATTGTAAGGACGGGGCAGTGTTTCGTTCTGTTGTGCGTAGGGTCACTATGAGTCGGAACTGACTCAAAGGCACCTAACAAGAAACATATTCAGCAAGGAATCCTACTGACACAATTGTTAAGTGACCAACTGTTAACTGAAAGTTTGGAGGTTTGAACTCACACATGGGTGAAAGACTTGTTTCCATAAAGATTACAGCCTATAAAACCCTATGGGACTTTTCTTCTCTATCACATGAGATCTCTATGAGATAGAATAAACTTGAAGGCACATAACAGTAACAACATATCCCCAGCATCCAACACAATGCCTCGAACTTACTTGGTTCTTAACAATGTTTGCTGAGTGAAAAAATTATCTATAGTGTGGTACTCCATTCAATGACTTTAAGGCTGACATTTTTCTCACCTGGTAAGAAAAATAAAATAGCTGCAAGATCAGACACTAGACCTGCAAATATTTTTTTGTCCTTAGAAATATTTTTGTATATTAGTTAAACGACCATTTCCCCGTAAAAATTAAGACTTGCCTAAATACACAATCGGATTAGTGAGTCTTATGTTGGTCACTGGTAAAATGGCTAATCTGATCTAGTCATTTAAATGATTAGAATGACTAGACTATTACAGGTTGCTAAGGTAACAACATCAGGCCACTTGGTGATCAGTTCTTATTTGGTAATTGACCATTATGGTGGCTGAAAAAACCAAATTGACAAACATAGAAATCAATTGGGTTATGCAGAGCGGCAGAAACAACGTTATGCACAGAGATAAAGACCATCCCTTTGCTGTGCTCTTCTCAGTTCAAGAGGGAACAAAATGTTCCATGATGAAAACAACATAAACACGTTCACATACAAATGCAAATGGACAAGTGTGTTCTGGACCTGAGTGGCCAAAACAAAATGAATCATTTCTTAAAGAATAGAAAGAGAACTCCTGGACATATACTAGTACTAAATACTAGTGTGACAAATGTAAGCTTGTTTAATGCAATTCATCAAAATAAATAAAATAATAATTTCAAGTAAACTTTTTTAAAAAAGAAAGTCTATTTCAGTCATTTATAGTGATATCCTATTTAGTGTTGACTTCAACAATTTAGAATACTAGCTGTAGGGATATAAAACTTGCATCTGTTGTGACAGGGTGAGTAATGTTTTAAAGGCAACTTCTGAAAAACAGCATTTCTTCCAAGGATCTAATGCCCTATCATCTATCACGCCATCAAAGAATAAGTTTCAGCCATCCGGATGATTTATATTCCAGGAGTATTCTGGGCAAAAATATGGTATCTATTTTGCTGGGAGGCAAAACTGTATATTTCTGGGGAAAGTTCTCCGTGGTATTCAGGTGTCATTGGCTGCAGATCGTCCTGGGTGTCTGAGACCACTGTCCAGACTATAAAATGATAAAACTCCTTCCTTCTCACTCCAAAAAACTGCTAGTGAATGTCCTTCTGGGAGCCAGGGACACTCTTTTCAAGTGTGCCTTTTGCCAACTAGCCCTTTTAGATCCAGCTTATAACCATCCCTATCTTTAAGGAATGTAAGAACCCATTTTTTAAACAATGCAATTATCCCTTTATGCAAAATTAGTTGAGGTGCACACAATAAGAAAGAAAAATATTCTTAAAAACAAAGATGGGGGTGGGTGGGATCTTGATCAGGTAATATCCTGGCTGCATCATTTATTAGCTGAGTGTCCTCAGGCAATATTTTTACACCTTTCTATTCCTTCAGCTGTAAAAAAAAGGGGATGGTAAATAGTATCCAGTTAACAGTGGAAACCCTGGTGGCATAGTGGTTAAGTGCTACAGCAGTTAACCAAAGGGTCGGCAGTTCAAATCTGCCTGGCGCTCCTTGGAAACTCTATGGGGCAGTTCTACTCTGTCCTATAGGGTCACTATGAGTCAGAATCGACTTGACGGCACTGTTTTTTTTTTTTTTGTTTTTTAGTTAACAATAGTAAAGCACTAAGTAAGAGTCATTCTTCTGCAGAGAAGAGTTCCGGAAGAATATCCAAGGAGCTCTATCAATGTTTACCCTTAGAGAAGAGATTAAAGAAATGAAGTAAGGTGTAGGAGGGGAACGTGCTTTTCATTGTATACCCTTCTGTATTGTTTATTTTCTTTTTTGTCAAATTTTTTCAAACTTTTTTTCCAAACATGAACAAAACTAGGTCAAGAAGCATATCAGATGTTTCTTTGGTGTTTCCTTTTAAATGTGGTCTCCCTTCTCCATTTTGACTTCTCACCCTCACCTCTTGAAGTCCATGAACTTACTCTCAGAACCCCAAGCTGTCCCAGATCCAGCCAACATTTTAAATTATCATGTTACTATCAACCCTTGCAAACTTTCTGCCCTATATCTTAGCCCCTCCAAGCCTAGCATGCCAGCTAATTAAGGCACAAGCTGATCTACACCGCAGCTTCAGTGGGAGAATTGAAGGGTTGTCCCAACGTTTCACATAAATATTTCATTTGGGTTTCCTGGAAAACAATGCCCTGAGTTTTTTCCATCTGCTCCATTAGTGTCTCAGATAGTGAAGATTTCGGGACAATTGCCCAATGAAAGGAATCATTTGACACTCTGAGCATATGTTAGCAAATTTCTATTAGCTGCACTGAAAAGTTATTTGAACATTTCTAATATGTTCTAAATGTTCACGAGAAAAAAAAAAAAAGATATTTCCTTTCTGAATAAGCTACAAAGAAGCAGTTTTGCCAGAAGCAGCTTGCAAAATTGCAGAGCCTGCACTTAAACAACAACAAAAAAGGTAAAGACTCATAGATCAGAAAAGACAGATAAAAATTTTGAGTAAATGACAGATTGCAAAGCCCCCAAGCTAATTCCCAATGGAATTTGATCCCGGTTGGAAAGTGTGCATGTCCCTGAGTGGCTGACATGTTCCTCCTAGATGTGTTTTAGCCAAGAGGATGAAAATAATTAAGAACAAGAAACATTACTAATCATTGTAATAAACCATTTGAAGAATATATTATACACGTATTATCATTTGTTATTACAATGATCTTAATAAAAGAAAAAGGTGATATCCCATTTACAGGTGGGGAAACTGAGGTTCAGAGGGGTCAATAATTTTCCCAAAGTCACACATCTAATAAAGGCTGTAGCTTTGAACATGGATAATCCAATTCTGGAGCCCATTCTCTTATTCACTGGTGAATGACTTTAAGCTTGTGATGGGCATGGAAATATGCCACCCAGATCCTCCTTAAAAGATGTCCTTAAAGGAAGGACTTGTGCCCAAGTAGTTGGGAATGGTGTAGGTAGGTAGCAGTCAAATTCAGCCCTTCCGGGATTCCCCTAGCTACAGAGAGCAACCCCACCCGAGGCTGCACACTTTTTGGAAAAGCCCACTTCAATGACTGCTGGACGTAGAAGCAAGAAGGCCGAGCCATTGCTTCCCAAACACAGGAAAACAGCAATGAGCCCTTATTTAGCTCTAGAGCCTGCAGTGGAACCTGCATTGCCTTCTCTCTCTCTCTCTAATCCTGCCTTCCCCCCCTCCTTTCAAGTGGGTTGGTTCTCCCTAATAACCATTCTGCACACTGAACTCCACCTAATAGTCTCCTTCCTGAAGAACCCAATCTGCTATAAAGAAGATGCTTACTATCTGGAAAAAAAAAAAAAAAAATTCTATGGAATACTAGCTCAGGATAGGAAATAAAGAAGTCCCTTTTCAACATTAAGAATTAGTGTCTATTGCAGTAGTTCTCAACCCAAATTGTACAATAGAATGATCTGGAAACTTTTAAGATACTGATACCAGGGCACCTCACTTCAGATCAATTAAGTCATAATCTCTGGTGGAAACACAGAGTTAGTTAAATTGCCTACATGTGTGTATGCAATATTCAAAAGTACGGCCGCCCACAGAGGAGACATCTAGCTGCTCATCAAAATGCATACTCCCTTTGTGTGCAAGGAGCCCTGGTAGCACAGTGGTTAAGAACTTAGCTGCTAACCAAAGGGTCAGTGGTTTGAATCCACCAGCTGCTCCTTGGAAACCCTATGGGGCAGTTCTACTCTTATAGGGTCTCTAGGAGTCAGAATTGACTCCACTGTAAAGGGTTTATTTTTGGGGGGGGTGCAGGGGGGTGGATAGGCTTTCATTCAAAGCAACTGCCCAGCCAGGAACTACATTTCTCAGATTCTCTTGTATCTAGATGGACCATGTGACTAGTTATCATCAAAACAATGGGAGCAGAAGTCATGTTGCGTCATTTCTGGACAAAGGTGGATAAGGTGTCAGTGTGTCTTCTCCATTCTTCCTCTCTCCAGACTGGCTAAATGAAAAAAAACCTAAACTCCTGGAGGATGGAAAAGAGATTAGAGGAGGGATGAACTCCAATTCTTAAAATGCTGAATGAAGGAAAGTCACCTGCTATCCAAAATATCAACTATCATTTAAGAAATGCAAATAAAATAACTGTGTGTGTGTGCATGTATTTGTGTGTACCTGTGTGTGTATGTATCCTATATTAACAAATACTTTAAAAGCAATAAAACTCATGATAGGCAATGTGAAACCACTATTTTTATACATTGCTGGGGACAGCAATTTGGCAATATATTACATCATTTCTTATAAATATTTCTTTTTTCTGACCTAGTGATTCCAAATCTTCAAATCTGTCCTAAGGAGATAAATTAAAACATGGAAACATATGTAACAGAGAAATCTATAGGGGTATTATTTATAATAACAAATAAAATAACATGCCAAGATAAATAAATGGTTATGTAAACTGTGCTACACTCACTTAATTACTTGGTAGCCCTTGAAAACTGTATTTATGAAGTGATTTTAATATAACATTAGGAAATTGCAATTTATGCCGCATAAACAAAACTTATACATAGAAAAAAGACATAGAATATAAGACAGAAAAATTAATATTAGTTATTCATTTGGTTAGAGCTATGCATGTTTTCCTTTATAGCTAGATTTCTGTATTTCTAACTTTTAGTAATAAACTGAATCACCACTATAATTAGATAAAAATAAAATTCATTTTAATGCCACACCCCCAACTGAATTAAAATTGCTAAAAAAGGAATATACAGGCAAAACGGTAGATGTTGCTTTTCTAGCTGCTAAGATCTTGTGCATCTCTTTTTCATGTCTCCACATAAGTTGCTATCTTAGTTCTCTTCCCTGACAACTGTGTCTGTTCTTACACTGGTGGATCAGGCAATTATCACCTACTGTGACCATCTCTACTGCGTGCTGTGTCTCCTAAACTCACACTCTTATGAGCTAGAAGCTATTTTTATTGTCATCTTATAGATGAAGAAATTGAGACATAGATGGTATTATGGGTTAGAGTGTTCTCCCCAAAAGAAACGTGAAAGTTTTAACCCTTGTATCTATAGATATGACCCTGTTTAGAAATCGGGGTTTTACTTTGCTATGTTAATGAGGTCATATCACGGTAGCATGGACCCTAAACCTACTTCTGACTGTTGTCTTGAAAAACAGCAGAATAGGCACAGACATGCACAGAGAGGAGGAAAACAGGCGTCGTGTGAGGACCTGACGACAAGTAAAGAAACACCAAGGATTGCTGGGAGACACCAGAAACTAGGAGAGAGCCCCACAGAAGGAATGGACACAGGTGAGACCCTGCTATGGACTTTCAGCCTCCAGAACTGTGAGAAAATCTCTGTTCTTTAAAGCCACCCACTTGTGGTATTTTCTTTCTTTCTTTTTTTTTTTGGTTACAGCAGACTAGGAAATTAAGACAGAGGAGTTAAATGGTGCTTCTAATGCACATGGCTACTTATTAGCAGAGTTGGGAAATGAACCAAATCTATTGACGGTAAAGACCTCATTCTTAATCACTGTATGAATCTGACCTTAAAATAAGTTATCAGAGTAGCCATATATTGAGTCTTTATTGTGCCAAACATTGCTCTGTACTTTATGTAAATGATCTCAATTAATCTTTGCAAAAAACCCTGGAGATCTTCTTTACCCCATGAACTATCATGTAGGAACTAGTTTATTTGTCACTCCAGCACAGTCTGGGGCAGGTCAGGTGCTCTCCTGTGTCACTCTTATCCTCCAGGGGGTGATTCAGGGACCCATGCTTCTTCCATCTAACAACTCCAGCTCTGCAAATGAGATGATAGTGAGCTGAGAATCTCAGGGCAGACATCAGGGGTCATGCCTGGAAGTGACTATCCCCCTTGGCCAAAATTTCTCACATGAGAATCAGGTATTTCCTCAGCCTCAGGCTTGTGACTTGCTTTGACCAATGAAATATAAGCAGATGTGACATGTACCACATCTAAAAAGAAACTTCTCAGTGGTTGTGTGGTTAAAGACTGCCTCTTGTGTTCCGTTTTCCACAAGAGTGTGATATCCCAGATAGGAGCTTCTTTTTTTACCTGGATCTGGAACTGAAGACATGTTGGAACAGAGCTGTAGCTGACTCACAGCTAACACGCATTGTGCATGAAGAATGATTTTTACGGTTGTGAACCGAAGATTTGAGGGTTTTTATTATTATTATTTAGTACCGTGAAGTCTCTGGAAGGTGCAAATGGTTAACATGCTTGTTTGCTAACCAAAAGGTTGCAGGCTTGAGTCCACTCAAGGGTGCCTTAGAAGAAAGAATTGTTGATCTGCTTCTGAAAAATCAGTGATTCAAAATGCTATGGAGCACAGTTCTGCTACAGCAAAGCCGATTAACACAAGGGCGGACATCCTGCGTCAGGTCTTTCCGCGTTGCCTCGAGTGTTAGTTCTCTCCCTGGTATCTCAACCAGCACCTGAGCCTCAGGTCACACCCTGGAGGATGTGAAGTGCCAATTTTTTGCCAGTTCATTACCAGAATGTTTCCTTGGATGATGAGGACATCAGGAAAGTTTGATTATTCCTTAATAAACCTGAAATCCTTTGATTACCTCTTCATTAAATAATTTTCCTATATGCAATTCCTTGATTAAATTCTCAGAGTTTTATCATGGACTACTATATTTAGTTTGTAATTTCTCAAGATTTGAGAATCCATTTAAGTGCCATTCATTGTCATTTGTTCATATTTTGCTGCTTTTCTAATCTTATAAATCTTTTTTTCTGAAGATATATTCCACATGCCGTCTTCACTTATAATCATCAGAGCATGCAAATAAGCAGAATCTTATACTCATTTGTATGTAGGGCAGCCAGGTTGTTTTAGACTAACCATTTCTGCATTTGCCGAACCTGTAATTTATTTTTATGAAAAGGAGTTAAGTGACAACCGATCATGTTATTACTGGGTATGAATTTCAGAAAGCATCCTCTAGGGCATGAGCTCAGGTTACTAAAGGCTTAACCTAAATAGTTTATCTGCTGTCTCTCTCTCTCTCTCTCTATATATATATAGTGCATACAGAAAGTCAGCATTTAAACTGGTTAAAATCTACGCTTCTTGATATCAAGGAAGGCAATTCATTCATTTATTTAATGAAGGTGTATTGAGTGACTTCTATGTTTGTCACAGTGCTAGATATTGAGCTAAAATCATGAGAAAGACTTAATCACTGTCATGAAGGACCTTACAGACTTGCAGATATAGACTAGTAAACAGGAATTTCAGTCCAAAATGTTAAGTCCTGGATGAAGGATGTATAGGCTGCCATGGGATCATGAAGGAGAGGTGTATAACTGGGCTGGGATTCAGGGAGGTGTGAGAGAGGGGGGCAGAATGCCTGGAAGAAGAACCCATGGTGATGCTGAGACTCAAAGGATAATTATGAATTAGTCATGTAATGGGATGAAGATGTAGAGCAGAAAGATAATGGTCCAGGTAAAGAGGACAGCAGGTGCAGAGGCTTGGAGGCAAGGAAGTATTTGCCTAAAAGCCAACTATTCTATTTGGAGAATAGACCGTGAAGATAAACGTGTCTGTGTGTGTGTATGGATGGTGGGGTTGGGGAATAGAAAGGATTGGTGACATATGATGCTAAAAATAATTACTGTCCAGACCATGAAAGGCCTTTAACATTTGATAAAAATTTTGAAATTTATTCTGAAAGAAATAGAAAGTGATTGGTATGTTTAAAGCAGAATTAGAGAGAGGCAAAACCAATGACCAGGTAGAAAGATGGCATATTAACCAGTCAAGAGATGATGGTGACCTGAACCACAGTAATGTCACTGGGGATAGAGAGAAGTGGGCTGATTCCACGTATATTCTGAAGATAAATTTTGACAGTTCTTGATACTCAATGAAATAATACATTAATAGGTGCAGTATGGCTCACATAAAGATTCTGAGATTCCCTATGATTGTAAAAGAAAAGATTAAATTATGTTTTATATGGTGTTTCGGTTTTGCTTAATTTCAGGAAATGTATAATCCATTCACAGTGCAATTATCACTTAACAAGAATGTTTAATTAACCAATAGTGCAATTCCTGAACTATTCTGACTATGTGGACTTCATTAAATGAAATTTTGTGGGCATTCACTTGCAAATGACTTAGCTAGGAAAAAAAAAAAAAACTACATACATTCTAATAGCACTGTTTGATTAACGTGAACTATTATAATGGGGGAAGGGAGAAAGAAGAAAAACATATGCTAATTAAAACTATAAACATTTATTCCCAATCATTACTGCAATAGATTCCATGGACCAATTTCACAAATATACACCTAACAAAATGCAAAATGTATGGTAAACGAGATTGAAGGAAATTTGGTAAATGCCCTAAAAACTCAGGGCCATCGAGTCAATTCAGACTCATAGTGACCCTACAGGACAGAGTAGAACTGCCCCATACAGTTTCCAAGGAGCGCCTGGCAGATCCAAACTGCCAACCCTTTGGTTAGCAGCCATAGCACTTAACCACTACACCACCAGGGTTTCTGGTAAATGCCCTAGATGCATTTATATGCTATGGAAGCTTTGCAAGTAAGATTAGCCTAAAGCAGTACTTTTCAAACTTTAATGTGCATACTTTGAGTAGCAAAGGCCTAAACGGTATGCTACTAGACTATGTTCCCTGAGTCATGTCCATAGGTAGAAAAATCAGTATTACCAACATTTGTTTCCTTTCACCTTGTATTATTGGATAGTAAGTTAGTGACTAGGCTACTGGAGTCTAGTCGATTTTATGCTTGAACTCCACTGCTTCCTTTAGCAGATTGAGAAGATTATTCTGGAAACTAAAGGCTATTTTCCTGCTGTTCTTTTTTAGCTTCTTCCACATGTATGCATTTATGTCTATGTAGGAGTAATCACTATTCACTCAATTGTACTTTGAAGAAGGTAATAAGCAAAATTCATTGAAAGGATAAGAATAAAATATCAATTGCTTTCTTTGTTCTCTCCTGATAGCGCCATCATGCACTCAGAATTACAGGACTCATACAACATTCAGAAACTGAAGAAGAGGAAATTCATGCATCCTTGAACTGATCTTGATCATTTCTGCACAATTCACCAATCAACAAAAGGATAAAAAGTGGCTGACTTTTGTGGGTCCGTAATTTGCTAGTTGTTTTGGGATAAGTGATTTTCAGACTCAAATTGCTGCTGTAATTTCAGTCTTAAAAAAAAAAAAAACAAACTTTTTTTTAAAGAAATAATGCTCTGGCATGTATCATATGGTAGGATACTGCACTGTTTAGGATGACAAAACTATACTATAAAGATTTATAAATGTATTCAAGAAAAGAGTTTTTGTTTACTGAGTGTTCTTCATGGATAGAGCTTTACTTTAAAGTCCTCTTAAAGGTTGTCTTAGGCTGTTATCTAGAGAAAAAAACAAATGAAGCATATATATATATACCCATTGCCATTGAGTCAATTCCAACTCATAGCGACCCTATAGTATATACACACACATATATATGTATAGAGAGAGAGAGAGAGATTTATCTTAAGGAAATGGCTCATGCAGTTGTAGAGGCTGGGAAGTCCCAAGTCTACAGATCAAACATCAGCCTAGAACCTTCTCCTGACTCACGTAGTTGCAGGGGCTGATGAACCCAAGATCCACAAGTGAAATGGCAGACCACCGGCTCACAGGCTGTGGAGGCTGACAAATCCAAGATCAGTAGGTAAGACAGCAGGATGCTGGATCACAGGCTTTCGAGGCCAATGAATCCCAAGAGTGGCAGGCAATATGACAGGCCATTGGCTCAAGTCCCGAGAACCAGAGGTCAGATGATGATGAGCCAGACACAAGCAGAATCCAGGGCAAGCAAACGAGCTTTGACAGAACATTTATATATATCATATGCAGGCCACACCCACAAGGAAACACCCCTTACAACTGATTGGCTGATCACCTCAGATCACTTCATGGAGGATGACTATATCATTACATAACTGTAAAACTACATCGTTACATAACTGTTAAACTACATCGTTACATAACTGCTAAACCACTGAGAATCATGGCTCAGCCAAGTTGACGCACAACCTTAGCCATCACACTCCACCCCTTGTCAGCTTGGCACCTGCACAAATCTCCTTAAACCATACAAAATCACTAAAGACAATCACCAAGTTATACTCATACCTAACATGATAAAACTAACATGCATATAGCTGAAAAGACAGTAACTCAATTGATTTTCCTTCACTTAATATTTTACAAGTGAAGAAAACAAAAGTATTTGATACAAGTCTGAAATACTCATAACGATTACAGGACTCATTTCAGCAACTGGTCACTTGGTTGTAACTGGTATTTAGAACTACCTTCTTCCACCACGCATTCTGTATTCTCTTCGTCCTCAGCAAGCACATCAGCTGGTCAGGTTTCTTTGCCTGCTGGGGTGACCCAAACCTTCATTCCTGAAAGGCCTGGGCCATTAGTAGTCACATCAGAATTGGGTTGCTGTAGTTTTCCATTAATTTTAATCACAGTGCACGGTAGTACTTAGAGACTATCTAAAGGGTCTCCTGCATTCCAGACATATTCTCCTTTACTTCATGTATGTGATATCAATATGATTTCCTCTTGGTAATCAGGATCAATCGCACCAGCCAATATGGTAACTCTCTACTTGTTGATCCAGAGGCATAAGGACCCCAAAGTGGCCAAGTGACATTCTTAACATCCAGTTCAATGGAATCAGAGATGTGTCTCCAGGTGGGAGCATTCTTCCTTTTGGAACTACAACCTCTAGACCTGTAGATCATAGAGTTGCAGAGACAGAAAGCAGAAATTTTGCAGGTGGGTCACTGGGGGTAATAGTGAGTGGTGCCACTCCCACTGAGAATCATGGCTCAGCCAAGTTGACATAAAACTTTAATCATCACAAAGGTGAACACAAAGTTCCAAACAGTTCCACTGGCCATTTAGTAGAAGATTTTTATGAGATTCAAACATTTGAAAGGTATTAGCATAGGGATTCACATAGAGGACAGATTCAGACTTTGAGCTGTGTGTCTAGAGAATTTATCAAAAGTAAGGACTCTTTCCCCTCTGGCCAGAGTCTTATTTTTTTTTTTCCCCTATAAATGCTGTTTTCTCCGTTTATCACGATGTTGCTGATTGGTCCAGTTGTGAGGATGTTTCTTTTCTTTATGTTGAGATGTAATCCATACTGAAGGCTGTGGTCTTTGATCTTCATTAGTAAGTGCTTCAAGTCCTCTTCACTTTCAGCAAGCAAGGTTGTGTCATCTGCATAATGCCGGTTGTTAATGAGTCTTCCTCCAATCCTGATGCCCCATTCTTCTTCATATAGTCCAGCTTCTCAGATTATTTGTTCAGCATACAGATTAAATAGGTATGGTGAAAGAATACAACCCTGATGCACACCTTTCCTGACTTTAAACCAATCAGTATCCCCATGTTCTGTCCAAACAACTGCCTCTTGATCTATATAAAGGTTCCTCATGAGCACAATTAAGTGTTCTCGAGTTCCCATTCTTCACAGTGTTATCCATAGTTTGTTATGATCCACACAGTCAAATGCCTTTGTGTAGTCAATAAAACACAGGTAAACATATTTCTGGTATTCTCTGCTTTCAGCCAGGATCCATCTGACATCAGCAATGATATCCCTGGTTCCACATCCTCTTCTGAAACCGGCCTGAATTTCTGGCAGTTCCCTGTCGATACACTGCTGCAGCCATTTCTGAATGATCTTCAGCAACGTTTTGCTTGCATGTGATATTAATGATACTGTTCTATAATTTCCACATTTGGTGGGATCACCTTTCTTGGGAATCGGCGTAAATATGGACCTCTTCTAGTCAGTTGGCCAGGAAGTTGTCTTCCATATCTCTTGGCATAGATGAGTGAGCACCTCCAGCACTTCATCTGTTTGTTGAAACATCTCAATTGATATTCCATCAATTCCTGGGACCTTGTTTTTCGCCAGTGCCTTCAGAGCAGCTTGGACTTCTTCCTTCAGTACCATTACTTCCTGATCATATGCCACTGCTTCAAATGGTTAAACATCAACTAATGCTTTTTGGTATAATGACTCTGTGTATTCCTTCCATCTTCTTTTGATTACTTCTGCATCGTTTAATATTTTCCCCATGGAATCCTTCACTATTGCAACTCGAGGCTTGAATTTTTTCTGCAGTTCTTTCAGCTTGAGAAACGCCGAGCATGTTCTTCTCTTTTGGTTCTCCATCTCCAGCTCTTTGCACATGTCATTATAATACTTTGTCTTCTCGAGAGGCCCTTTGAAATCGCCTGTTCAGTTCTTTTACTTCATCAATTCTTCCTTTTGCTTTAGCTGCTCGGCGCTCAAGAGCAAGTTTCAGAGTCTCCTCTGACATCCATCTTGGTCTTTTCTTTCTTTCCTGTCTTTTCAGTGACCTCTTGCTTTCTTCATGGATGATGTCCTTGATGTCATTCCACAACTCATCTGGTCTTTGGTCACTAGTGTTCAATGTGTCAAATCTATTCTTGAGATGGTCTCTAAATTCAGGTGGCATATACTCAGGATTGCACTTTGGCTCTTGTGGACTTGCTTTAATTTTCTTCGGTTTCAACTTGAACTTGCATATGAGCAATTGATGGTCTGTCCCAAAAGCGGCCCCTGGCCTTGTTCTGACTGATGATATTGAGCTTTTCTGTCTTCTGTTTCCACAGATGTAGTCAATCTGATTTCTGCGTGTTCCATCTGGTGAGGTCTATGTGTATAGTCGCCATTTTTGTTGGTGAAAGAAGGTATTTGCAATGAAGAAGTCATTGGTCTTGCAAAATTCTATCATTTAATCTCCAGCATTGTTTCTATCACCAAGGCCATATTTTCCAACTACTGATCCTTCTTCTTTGTTTCCATCTTTCTCATTCCAATCGCCAGTAATTATCAATGCATCTTGATTGCCTGTTCAATCAATTTCAGACTGTAGCAGCTGATAAAAACTTCTATTCCTTCATCTTTGGCCCTAGTGGTTGGTGTGTAAATTTGAATAATAGTCGTATTAACTGGTCTTCCTTGTAGCCCATATGGATATTATCCTATCACTGACAGTGTTGTACTTCAAGATAGATCTTGAAACGTTCTTTTTTATGATGAACGCAACACCATTCCTCTTTGAGTTGTCATTCCCAGCATAGTAGACTATATGATTGTCCAATTCAAAATGGCCAATACCAGTCCATTTCAGCTCACTAATGCCTAGGATATCCATGTTTATGCATTCCATTCCATTTTTGAAGATTTCCAATTTTCCTAGATTCTTACTTTATACATTCCAGGTTCTGATTATTAATGGATGTTTGCAGCTGTTTCTTCTCATTTTGAGTCGTGCCACATCAGCAAATGAAGGTCCCAAAAGCTTTACTCCATCCACGTCATTAAGGTCGACTCTACTTTGAGGAGGCAGCTCTTCCCCAGTCATCTTTTGAGTGTCTTCCAACCTAGCGGGCTCATCTTCCAGCACTATATCAGACAATGTTCTGCTGCTATTCATAAGGTTTTCACTAGCTAATGCTTTTCAGAAGTCGGCTGCCGCGTCCTTCTTCTTAGTCTTTCTTAGTCTGGAAGCTCAGCTGAAACTTGTCATCTATGGGTGACCCTGCTGGCATCTGAATACCGGTGGCATAGCTTCCAGCATCACAGCAACACACAAGCCCCGATAGTACAACAAACTGACAGACACGTGGGGGTTTCATTTTACTTGGATCCACAATCAACACCCATGGAGACCAAAACCCAATGGAGACAGCAGTCAAGAAATCAAAAGATGCGTTGCATTGGACAAATCTGCTGCAAAGAACCTCTTTAAAGTGTTGAAGAGCAAAGATGTCACCCTGAAGACTAAGGTGCGCCTGACCCAAGTCATGGTATTTTCAATCACATCATATGCATGTGAAAGCTGGACAATGAATAAGGAAGACAGAAGAAGAGTTGACACCTTTGAATTGTGGTGTTGGCAAAGAATATCGAATATACCATGAACTGCCAAAAGAACAAACAAATCTGTCTTGGAAGAAGTATGGCCAGAATTCTCCTTAGAGGCAAGGATGGCAAGACTGTGTCTTACATACTAGGGACGTGTTGTCAGGAGGGATCAGTCCCTGGAGAAGGACATCATGCTTGGCAGAGTACAGGGTCAGCAGAAAAGAGGAAGACCCTCAACAAGGTGGATTGACACAGTGGATGCAACAATGAGCTCAAGCATAATGATTGTAAGGATGGCGCAGGACAGGGTAGTATTTCATTCTGTTGTGCACAGGGTCGCTATGAGTGGGAACCGACTCGACGGCACCTAACAACAACAAAAACATAAATGCTGTAAGTGAAAACTTTTCCTAATCCTGTATTTCCTATTCAAGATAGTGGAAAAAACTGTCAAATGTACACATGGCTTCCAAGACTTGACCAAAGATGAATTTTTGTCTTCCAAAAAAAAAAAAAATTTTTTTTTTTAAGGTCTTACCAGTCCTGGATCATCGACTTCAGTGTTGATGACACTTGGACACTGGGTGAACTGTGAGGGAGTTTGTTCACTAACCCACAGTTGACCTTTGTAAGCAAGACTGGTCAACTGTTTCTAAGAGGGGAGGAACTCTGTTTCCTTTAGCTGACTACAAAATTAATCTTGCAAACTGAAACACTTGTGAAAGTGATAAGAAGGTGTGGGGGAGGGGAGCAGGAGGCACTATTGATAATTACACTAGAACAATAGAACAACATGCAGAAACTAGGCTATTCTGGGCAAACTGGGAGATATCATCGTGCTGTCTGAACTGATCTCTAAACATCTGTCCAGTATCTCACTCTGAACACTAAACAGTAAGTTCTCTTCCTTACTATCTACCTAGGAGACAAAAAGTGTTTTAATAGATGACATTACTATGTAGATCTAGTGACAAATTTATCATTCCTGATTCTTCTAATTCCCTATAATTCAAGCAAGCCAAGGGGTGAATAGACAACAGATCCTATAGACAATCTTCCATGACTGTAGTATAACTGGGCTTTGGATAAAAACTCGGGTGCTAGATAATTCAAGTTATATCTTCTGACAAATGCTCAAAGTACATGTATTCTGTATTGCAAATTCTGAACAGTTCCTTGGTCTTTAAAAATCAGTTGACCAAAACAAACAAACAAAAAAGAGGTGGTGTTTTCTGAAAATTAAGGCACCTAACCAAGTTTGCTGTTCATGTAGAAACCATTCCAACTTCATATGTTGCTGGGAGTTAAGAAGACAGGGTCAATATCTAACTCAGAGAAGAGTTGTTAGTCCCAACAGAAAATAAATGATTGTGCAAGGCTCACAGATCTAAACCAAAGAGTACAGTGACAATGATGATTACAGCCCAGACTGTTTTTAAATGGGAATCACCAATCACCCCTTAGGTTTACCATAGAGAAAGCTCAATGATGAACACATGAACCATCTAATTTGTAGTAACTTTGCTTTCCAGATAATACTCCAGGATAGTTACATTGTGTAGTATTATAAATAAATGGTGGATCCCTAGAGAGTCCATGGATGTAATTCAATGGCATTCGCAAGAATATCTGATAAAAATGTTAATTTCAGGTTTGAATAATTCACTACTGGCAATTCTTTTTGTTGACCTTTTTTAGATAATAGAATGAATTTGTTTAAGTCCTTGACAACAAAAAAATATTATTAGTTTAGAGGAAAACCAAATATTTCTTTTCAACATCATGAGAGTATCTTTTGTCATCACCCCAAGTGGCCTCAAGTTATTAAGAAACAAGTTAAAAAGAAGGGAGGCCTGAAGAATAGCTGCCTTTCATTTATCAAAATGATTAGGTGATTTGTCAGGGGACAGCTTCTGAAAGTTGTTTTTCTTAAGACCACATTAATATTTACCCAAAAAAAATGGCTTATCTAGATTAGCTGTCAGCTCTGCATTTACTTGCATTATCTCCAAAATACAAGCCATGACTTGGTCAGTTCACTCAAGCAATGAATTATTTCAGGAAAGGAAAACAAACGAACAAAAAAAATCAGTCAACCTGGTCAAGGGAAATGAGTAATTGTTTGAAATGACCAGAAACAAAGTGGTAATGAATAACCCAGGAATCCCACAAGCAAAGGGCCTCGGTGTTTAATAGATTGATGAACAAGAAGTGCCTAGTTGCTGTGAATACTAAGAAATGATTTAAAATCACTGCAATTATGTTTGTAAAAAGCTAGGAGCTTGCTTTTACGAGACAAACATTTCATTTGAATTTGAGATACCATATTTGATTTTTTTTTAATTCTCATTCCTATTTATCTCTACAAAGATAGGAATGTAGTTTTGTGTGTATGTGGTTAGTGGAATAAGAGAGAATGTGACACAAAACTTCTTGGAAGTTTCCTAGAGGCTAGAGTTCACAGGCTGGTAAAATATGGGAAATAGAGCAGTTTTTCAAATTGTTGTTGTTGTTTTTTTTTTAATCGAGAATATAAAATCAATTTATAGGGCAGATACCATCATTAAAAAATAGAGTAGAATAGAAAATATCTTTTTATTTTATTTATTTTATTTTTATGTTTTGCAAGTGACCGTCCAAGGTACAATAAACTGTCTCTATTCACGACGAGCAACAGAGGAAGAAGGAGAATCAGGAAGAGAAGGAGGAAAAGAGTGAGTGGTTAACGACTTCCATGAACAACTGCCTCCTATGCCATGAAACCAGAAGAACTGATTGGTGCTTGGCTACCATTACTGAACATCTCAATCAAAGATTCTATAGAAGAATCCTGATTGAAAGAGGGAAAAATGTGGAGCAGTTCCAAATTCTCATGCAATCTGGACTTTCTAGAGCCATTGAGAGTGGGTATACCCCCCAAAACTATTGCCTTGAAATAATCGAAAAACATTAATCCTTAAACCGAAATGTTCCTTGAAGTTTTACTTAAGCCAAACAATAGTTTAGCTTAATCAATAAAAAAATGCCTTTTTGAGCACTGTGCTCTTTTAAAGAACTATCTATGCAGGATCAAATGGACAACAGCATCTCAAAGGACTGGATAAGAAGATTAGGGAGCAGTGAGTTTATGTTAATAGGGGATGGACAACACAGAAAAAGAGGATGACAATAGTTGAACTACTTGAAGAATATAAGCAATGTCACTGAATTGTATATGTAGTAATAGTTGAATTGGTGTGTTCTGCTGTGTGTATTTTCAACAATAAAATAATAAATTTTTTAAAAAAGAAAATATCTAATTTGCTTGCAGTACAGATAATTGTGTGATTTCCTTCAATTTCTGTAACATGTAAATATATGGATACAAGGTTAAAATGTCAAATTATGTATTAAAAAATCTTTGAATACATTAATATAGAGAAGCATATAACGTAGTTTATATAGAAATGGAGTGGGTGATGAGGCTTTTTCCCCAAAATCCACTGCTATCCAGATGGCTCACATAACCATCCAAGTGGCTTTTGTCCATAGAATCTTGAGCACAAACACAGGGTTGTTGTTGTTGTTAGGTGCTGTTGAGTCCGTTCTGACTCATAGAGACCCTATGCACACCAGAACGAAACACTGCCCTGTCCTGTGCAATCCTGACCATTGTTATGCTTGAGCTCATTGTTGCAGCAGCTGTGTCAATCCACCTCGTTGAGGGTCTTCCTCTTTTCCGCTGACCCTGTATTCTGCCAAGCATGATGTCCTTCTCCAGGGACTCATCCCTCCTGACAACATGTCCAAAGTATGTAAGACACAGTCTCGCTATCCTTCCCTCTAAGGAGCATTCTGGCTGCACTTCATCCAAGACAGATTTGTTCGTTCTTTTGGCAGTCCATGGTATATTCAATATTCTTCGCTAACACCACAATTCAAAGGCGTCAACTCTTCTTCTGTCTTCCTTATTCATTGTCCAGCTTTCACATGCAGATGATGTGATTGAAAATACCATGGCTTGGGTCAGGCGCACCTTAGTCTTCAGGGTGACATCTTTGCTCTTCAACACTTTGAAGAGGTCCTTTGCAGCAGATTTGCCCAATGCAATGCGTCTTTTGATTTCTCGACTGCTGCTTCCATGGGTGTTGATTTTGGATCCAAGTAAAATGAAATCTTTGACAACTTCAATCATTTCTCCGTTTACGTGATGTTGCTCAGTGGTCCAGTTGTGAGGATTTTTCTTTTCTTTATGTTGAGGTGTGATCCATACAGAAGGCTGTGGTCTTTGATCTTCATTAGTAAGTGCTTCAAGTCCTCTTCACTTTCAGCAAGCAAGGTTGTGTCATTTGCATAACGCAGTTTGTTAATGAATCTTCCTCCAATCCTGATGCCCCATTCTTCTTCATATAGTCCAGCTTCTCAGATTATTTGTTCAGCATACAGATTAAATAGGTATGGTGAAAGAATACAACGCTGATGCACACCTTACCTGACTTTAAACCAATCAGTATCCCCTTGTTCTGTCCGAACAACTGCCTCTTGATCCGTGTAAAAGTTCCTCATGAGTACAATTATGTGTTCTGGAATTCCCATTCTTCGAAGTGTTATCCATAGTTTGTTATGATCCACACAGTCAAATGCCTTTGCGTAGTCAATAAAACACAGGTAAACATCCTTCTGGTATTGTCTGCTCTCAGCCAGGACCCGTCTGACATCAGCAATGATCCCTGGTTCCACGTCCTCTTCTGAAACCTGCCTGAATTTCTGGCAGTTCCCTGTCGATATACTGCTGCAGCCATTTCTGAATGATCTTCAGCAACATTTTGCTTGAGTGTGATATTAATGATACTGTTCTATGATTTCCACATTTGGTGGGATCACCTTTCTTGGGAATCGGCATAAATATAGACCTCTTCTAGTCAGTTGGCCAGGAAGTTGTCTTCCATATCTCTTGGCATAGACGAGTGAGCACCTCCAGTGCTTCCATCTGTTTGTTGAAACATCTCAATTGATATTCCAGCAACTCCTGGAGCCTTGTTTTTCGCCAATGCCTTCAGAGCAGCCTGGAGTTCTTCCTTCAGTACCATTGGTTCCTCATCATACGCCACCTCTTGAAATGGTTGAACATCGACTAATTCTTTTTGGTATAATGACTCTGTGTATTCCTTCCATCTTCTTTTGATGCTTCCTGCATCGTTTAATATTTTCCCCATGGAATCCTTCACTATTGCAACTCGAGGCTTGAATTTTTTCTGCAGTTCTTTCAGCTTGAGAAACGCCGAGCATGTTCTTCTCTTTTGGTTCTCCATCTCCAGCTCTTTGCACATGTCATTATAATACTTTGTCTTCTCGAGAGGCCCTTTGAAATCGCCTGTTCAGTTCTTTTACTTCATCAATTCTTCCTTTTGCTTTAGCTGCTCGGCGCTCAAGAGCAAGTTTCAGAGTCTCCTCTGACATCCATCTTGGTCTTTTCTTTCTTTCCTGTCTTTTCAGTGACCTCTTGCTTTCTTCATGGATGATGTCCTTGATGTCATTCCACAACTCATCTGGTCTTTGGTCACTAGTGTTCAATGTGTCAAATCTATTCTTGAGATGGTCTCTAAATTCAGGTGGCATATACTCAAGGTCATATTTTGGCTCTCGTGGACTTGCTCTGATTTTCTTCAGTTTCAGCTTGAAACTGCATATGAGCAATTGATGGTCTGTTCCACAATTGGCCCCTGGCCTTGTTCTGACTGATGATATTGAGCTTTTCTATCTTCTGTTTCCACAGATGTAGTCAATCTGATTTCTGTGATCCATCTGGTGAGGTCTATGTGTATAAAAAAAAAAAAAAATTTTTTTTTTTTTTTTTTTATGTGTGTAGTCGCCGTTTATGTTGGTGAAAGAAGGTATTTACAATGAAGAAGTCATTGGTCTTGCAAAATCCTATCATTCGATCTCCAGCATTTTTTCTATCACCAAGGCCATATTTTCCAACTACTGAGCCTTCTTCTTTGTTTCCAACTTTCACATTCCAATCGCCGGTAATTATCAATGCATCTTGATTGCCTGTTCAATCAATTTCAGACTGCAGCAGCTGATAAAAACTTCTATTCCTTCAATCTTTGGCCCTAGTGGTTGGTGCATAAATTTGAATAATAGTCGTAATAGCTGGTCTTCCTTGTAGGCATATGGATATTATCCTATCACTGACAGCGTTGTACTTCAGGATAGATCTTGAAACGTTCTTTTTGACGATGAACGCAACACCATTCCCAGCATAGTAGAGTATATGATTTTCTGATTCAAAATGGCCAATACCAGTCCATTTCAGCTCACTAATGCCTAGGATATCCACGTTTATGCATTCCATTTCATTTTTGACCATTTCAGTTTTTCCTAGATTCATACTTTGTATATTCCATGTTCTGATTATTAATGGATATTTGCAGCTGTTTCTTCTCATTTTGAGTCGTGCCACATCAGCAAATGAAGGTCCCGAAAGCTTTACTCCATCCACGTCATTAAGGTCAACTCTGCTTTGAGGAGGCAGCTCTTCCCCAGTCATCTTTTGAGTGCCTTCCAACCTGGGGGGCTCATCTTCCAGCACTATATCAGACAATGTTCTGCTGCTATTCATAAGGTTTTCACTGGCTAGTGCTTTTCAGAAGTCATCTGCTGCATCCTTCTTCTTAGTCTGTCTTACTCTGGAAGCTCAGCTGAAACCTGTCCTCCATGGGTGACCCTACTGGTATCTAAATACCATTGGCATAGCTTTCAGCATCACAGCCCCCACATGTCTGTCAGTTTGTCGTACTGTGGTGGCTTGTGTGTTGCTGTGATGCTGGAAACAGAGGGTACAACTCTAATAAAATATCATAGGAAGAGGGTCATGCCACATTAGAATTATAAGAATTCTGGATTTTGGTATTTTATACAGCTGAATGCTAACAGTAAATTGATTACTGATTAATTCTTCTCATTTTACAAAGATTATAGAGGGCTAATTACTGGAACATAAGTGCTTTTTTTTTTTTTAAGTGCCAACATTAAAGATGTTGGATCACTAGCAGTTAGCTGCTCGTCTTCCTTTGATTAGCTGTCTTCCCAAATAAATAATCATTTCATTGACTTGTCTGCCACTCTCAGCTTTTACCTGCTGTTCCAGATGCTGACTTTCAAGTTACCACTGCTCCAGATTGGCATTGGTTGGCGTTCAAACCTCACTTCACTTGAATGTAGATGTTAACCTAGTAAGAGAAGCTACTTCTCATAGGGAGGACTTTACTCCATAGCAATGCTTCCCAGAGTATGGTTCATGAGCCAGAGGTGCAATTTGCAATTTTCCTGATAGGACATTAAATGATTCACCTCTTCATGAGCTCCAAGTTCTCTTTCCACTGGATAATGAAAATGATTAGACATAGCTATTCCACATTTTTTTTTTTTTTTTAAGTAGGTTATGGTGTTCTAGAGTTGAAGTATGCGGCAGACATTTTTGATTGGCCTTGAGTCTAAACCATGTTGTCTAATCCGGCTTAACCGAATATTTGTGTACCGAAGAGGCATGACTGCTAAATGCAGTAATCCTGTGTTGCACCTTGGATCAAAAAATGTAACTTACTATAAAGGTTATTCCATCACCCTTTTCCCTTTTATCAGTTTGTCATACTGTGGTAGTTTGCATTTTGCTGTAATGCTGGGAGCTATGCCACCACTATTTCAAATACCAGTAGGATCGCCCGTGGTGGATAGGTTTCATCGGAGCTTTCATACTAAGACAGGCTAGGAAGAAAGGCCTGGAAACCTCCCTCTGAAAAGGCACTCAAAATACACAGCAGCTGCAACAATGGACTTGAGCATACTAAGATTGTGAAAATGGCATGGGACCGGGCAACCTTTGATTCTGTTGTACATGGGGTACCATGAAATCAGAGCTTACTCAACAGCAACTAACAACAACAATATAAAGGCTATTATTGGGACAATTGGGAAAACTTTAATATGATTGTATATTAGATGTAGTATTATATCAATTTTTAAATTTCTTGATTTGACTATTGTATTGTGATTCTGAAAAAGAATGTCCTTATTCCTAGGGGTAAAGGGTTATGACATGTATAGCATTCTCCATTCTCTCAAATGGGTCAGCATAATTTATATATATATATATATATACATACACACACATATATATTATATATAATACACAATATTATACATAGTTTATATATTGAATATATTCATATTATATATTGATACATATCAGTATATATACATACCCATTGCGGACGATTCAGTTCTGACTCATAGTGACCGTATAGGACAGAGTAGAGCTACTCCATAGGGTTTCCAAGGGGTGCCTGGTGGATTCAAACTGCCGACCTTTTGGTTAGCAGCCAAACACTCAACCACTACGTCACCAGGGTTTCCAGCAAATATATATATATACACATATATAAAATTCTTTGTATTTCTGAAATAAAAAGTATTAAAAGCCTACTTCAGTCTGGGCCATTTTAGATTAAAGATTGCTATTTTCTTACTCATTTTTCAGATTATTCTTCCTTCTGCTGCCAAACCTATCACTCTACTCATCTTCAAATGCCCACCCTGAATGTGTATGGTTGAAATAAACTGGTCCCCTTTTGATTTTCATATTAACAAGTCCAGGAAGACAGCAAATATCACAGTTCAAGGAATGAGACTCCCATCGAGCTCCGAAGTAGAATTATGCAATGATCTGGGCACTAAGTTCAATAAGATAGGGCCAAGTAGATGCTCGGAGCCTGAAGACAAGACCAGGTAGCTCCATTGCAAGCAGAAGACACTGTTCTTGGTCACCTTTGAGAGTCCCAGGCATTCCCTGGTCTGCAGGTGAATTCACTTCTCCGTAAGGCAGGTACAAAAAGTGTGAATGAACTTTCACTGGGAAAATGCCTCTTCCCTGACGCTATCTCTACTCTCCTTTTTTGGACATTTTATTTCATCAATAACAGGTGTCCTTGAGATTGCTATGAAACCCTACACCCCTTGTGTTTTGGATAGGAGATTTGTTGGAGTCTCCTGTGACAAAGTATTCCCACGCTTTTGGCCATTTGTAAGGATACAGCATCTTCCAGAAAAAGAAACAGATGAACAAATGGTAATTAAACACCAGGTTGAGTTCAACATGCAGTATCTGCAGTAAGCCTATCTTCGCTCTTGGTGCGTAACTACAGATTGTGTCTCCTACTTGGAAACTACTGACTAGTCCTGTATCAGTTGAAATTTTCTGCCCTTGTTCTGTTCCCTAAGTATTTTTATAAACACCTCACGTGCCTTCCCAGGATCTGCTCGGGTGGCTTACAGGAAAACTCAATTCATTTAGTTAAGAATTTTAAAAAAAAAACAAACAAAAAAATCAATTGATGTTTTTAGTTAATTATAGGGCTTGGTAAAGTGAAGGAATCAAGAATATCTCTAGGAGGCACCTCTGAACAAGCGCACACAAATGATAAATACATACTCAAAAAAGACAGATTTTAAAAATGTTAACTGACAAAGCATTTTGAAATTATTTTACTTGGAGAGAAATGAAACTGACAGCATGCCAAAATAAATATATCTGCACTATGAATTGCAGGTATTCTGTGAAACGTCTTCTAGGAAAAAAGCAAAACAAATAATGAGGCATGTAAGAAATATTAAGTCAAGAAACAAATAAAAAATAATAGAAAAGTTCTAGGAAAAGAAATGACTCTCCTCTCTTCCTTTTTGTCCTCTTAAAAACATATTTATGTGGCGTCACCCTATAAACATTTATGTATGAGAGTGTGTGAAACAGAAATTTCATTGGCTCTTTGCTCGTAATAATACAGCACTTTCAGCCCTGCCCCGCTATTTCTGATATTCTACAAACAGTATTTCACAGATGCTCCCAAATGATTCTGCTCCTACTGACATCATTACCCCTCCTCTAAAAGCATTTGAACTCTAAAAAGGAAAAGAGATCCATTATTCAGTACTGCTAAAGGATAAGGCTCCAAAAAAAAACAAAATTATGTCTTATACTGATATAAAATGAACATGTCAAAGATTTAATGCCTATTCCTCACTTATTGACAGTCTCATTATCTGACATTTCATATTTATGACAATAGTAAAAAATCTACTATCTGACTATTCTGCACATTAACCATGTACAACTGGCAGTAACGAACACCAAGATGCAAGGTGAGAGTAACACTGGTTGTGATGGTTAAGGTTGTGGTTCTTACTGGTTTGGCAGTTATGTAATAATGTAATCTGGCAGTTATGTAATGATGTAGTCATCCTCTATTTTGTGATCTGATGTGGTCATCCTCCATTTTTACATAACTCCAACTTTTGCATAATGGCTTGGTCTTTGGACCAAGAGGAGTGAGAATATTTGACACGTTATTGATGAAGGTGAAAGTAAAGTATTTGAACTGGTTCAAATGGGAATTTGATTTAGAGAGATTTATATTGCTTGCTGAAAGTGAAGAGGGCTTGAAGCACTTACTGATGAAGACCAAAGAACATAGCCTTCAGTATGGATTACATCTCAACATAAAGAGAACAAAAACTCTCACAACTGGATCAATAAGCAATATGATAAATGGAAAAAAGATTGATGTTTTTCAAGGATTTCGTTTTACATGGATCCACAATAAATGCCCATTGAAGCATCAGTTAAGAAATAAAAAGACACGTTACATTGGGCAAATCTGCTGTAAAAGACCTCTTTAAAGTGTTAAAAAGCAAAGACGTCACACTGAGGACTAAGGTGTGCCTGACCCAAGCCTTGACATTTTCAACCGCCTCATATGCATGTGAAGGCTGGACAATGAATAAGGAAGACAGAAGAAGAATTGATGCTTTTGAATTATGGTGTTGGACCGCCAGAAGAACAAACAAGTCTGTCTTGGAAGAAATACAGGGTGTTCCTTGAAATCAAGGATGGCAAGAATTCATCTTACGTGCTTTGGACATGTTATCAGGAGAGACCAGTCCCCAGAAAAGGACAGCATGCTTAATAAAGTAGAGGGTCAGTGAAAAAGAGGAAGATGCTCGAGGAAATGAATTGACACAGTGGCTGCAACAATGAGCTCAGGCATAACAATGATTGTGAGGATGGCACCGGATGAGGCAGTGTTTCCTTCTGCTGTACACAGGGTTGCTGTGAGTAGTCACCAACTCAATGACACCTAATAACAAAAGCAAAATATTGTCTTCTGGGAAAATTTCATTTGCATTGCTATGAACAAGACTCATTTGCACAATTATGAATAGAAAATATTCATACTGCCTTCCAGTTTCTACAAGTTATTGTCTTTCTCTGGGGAGCTAAAAAATAACGTAGCCGAAGACAAGGAGCACATCCCCATAGGATCAGCGAATCCCCAGTGGCACTAGTATTCCACTGAAAGGATATCCAGCAATCTCTTTTCCCCATTCCAAAGTCTTAAATTTTCCTTATCGAATGATGGACAAGGAATAAAACAAAATATGGTATGAACCACCTAGTGTCACTGTTCTCTAACCTCTGATTCTAAGATAAAACAGGAATTTTCCCTCAATGAGACATCTGTGTACCTATATCTAAGTATCTAAGGAGCTGTGGTGCACGAACGGTTAAACACTCAGCTGCTAACTGAAAGGTTGTTGGTTCAAACCCAACCAGCAGCTCCACTGGACCTGGCAATCTGCTTCCATAAAGATTACAGCCAAGAAAACCCTATGGGGCAGTTCTACTCTGTCACATGGGGCTCCTATGAGTTGGAATTGACTTGACAGCATTCAATAACAGCATATCCGTATCTATCTGTCTATATTCAAGGACTACTGATGGACATCTATCTTTTTTTGTTAATGAGAATAAACTCACTTTGGTAGTCAGGCTTCAAATATCTGTGCAAGCAGAAAAAAAATCTGCAAATGTTTTACTCTTTGACACAGTTCAGTGTTCTCTATGGTACCCCTCCCACCAACTTGTAAGCTCAAAATCAGGCCCATTTCTCATGGATTCTTCCTCAATATTTGTACATCAGAAAAAGGGTTTCCTTCTCATTGCCTTAGTTACACCTAAGAATCACTGGAGAAATTCTAGGAAAAATCAAAGGCATTTGTTCCCATATCCTTCACCATATTCTCCATTCCATCTTAAATACTTGAGATATGTGCCCTTGGTGAGGTAGGAGAGTGAGCACTTGTGTTTCATTTCGGTTTTATCTGTCATTTTAGAATGTGAAATTAGTCATATATTTGGGGAGATTGTAATTAGTCTAGGCAAGAGAATAGTAACGTTAAGAAATCCCAATTGGTCTTGAAAATAAAAGTGTGGTAATAACCAGAGTGTCATGTAAAGTTTGGTGAAAAGTTCAGAAGATATGAACTGGCCACAGAAAGGTCTAGCTCTGCCTGGTCCCAGGTCATTTCTAGATCATGTCTACACTCAAGGTGGATAATAATGACGATTAGACTTCTCTAATCCTTTTAATTACCAGCTGCTCAACATTATTTTCAGAGGAAAAAAAATTAGTTTGGGATCTCTCTTTTGCATGGGCTGTTTCCAAAATCCAAGTTAACTCATTTTAGATTTCTCTGCTATGGAGCTCTACCTCTGTAGTTTATTTAATGCATCATACCTGAATCTTCTTTGAAATCCTCATAGATTTTGGTCCAAAGCAATAAAATACCCTGGGGATATGCTTATGGAATTGTACCGCATTCCAAGAAATAAGAAGTGATATTTACAGGAGATGGACAGTCCAGTTCTCCATCCAGACACAGGGAGAAATAGGTATTCAGAGTGTTAGCATATATTTTTTAAAATGCTTATGAGATATTTCTTCCCTTTGTCATATTTTGACTTCTTTTATAATGGAAGCGATCAGCATTTTTTGATAGCAAATTGCATTTGTGTGTGGATGATAAATGTCGTTTCAGATGCCTAACATTTCTTAGCTTCCCTCTAGTTACCAATTCATCTCAATTTATTGCTTCATATGCTTTTAAAAATATAGTTAAGTGTGATGTCAGTGTATCCTAGTTTGACTATTTTATCTTTGATCTATGGAATGTCACTTACTTAACTGATCACAAATTAGGCATAAACTCCATCTCTGGAGTCACAGGAAGTTTGAAACCCTCATGTTTGATCAGTAGTAAATGACAGGTTATATTTCACTAACTGTACTGATGATTAAAAGAAATCAGTCAATCTCTCTATTTCTCTTCCTTATATGGGCAGAGATTCTGATAACAGGACCACAAATGTGATTACAATTCCAGCCTGCATTTCCATGTGCAGCAATAATGCAGGTGGCTGGGCACAGGCACGCTCTGAACCTTCAGCCCCCTACACATGCAGAGCAGCTCAGTGCAGCCTGCATGAAGTGGCCGTAAAAGCATCAGCAAGGGGTGCTACCTGATGCTCTACAGTGACATGGAATAAGCATTCTACACTGGGAGGGAATTACTTCAGGTACTACTAAATCTAGAATTTATTCTCTTCCTTATCAAAATGCAAAAACTTTTGACATCCCTCTCCACACTCAGATACGAATAGCCCCACTAAGGGACCAAAAATCAGAGAATGTACAGAGCAGGAAAGGGAGGCTATTTTGGGTGTAACTGGTGATTACAGCTAGTTTGTTATAGAGCAAGTGTTGGAAGAGGCCCTTCCAAACAATGGTACAACTTGAATTAAGTGCACTTTGAGCAACTACAGAAGGAGAGGCTGATAATTTTCTGTAGGATAAAGCTTAGAAAGCCTATAAAACACCTGTTTTGACACAGAGCAGCATGGGATGAGGAATAAGTTGGAAAAAGGATCAATGAATAATGGAGAGCATGAATAACGTTGGAAGATGAGGACACACGAGACAAAGTTAGAGACATTTCTATCAGCCTTTTGGGAAGAGAATGGAAAATTAACATTAGAACCACTTTATGTATTATATGTAGTTTTGTAGGCTAGCTGTATGGAAAACTGCATACAGCTCATACTATAAAAAAAAAATACTATAGAGAGGATTTAATCATTCTCTGCAAACCCTTTCATGGTTCTCAGTGGAAGATCCATAACTGACTGCAACCGAGGTTCCGGTTTCCAATGACGGTCAATTACAGTGCTAACATAGCAAGATTGATTCCTGCCTGAGAGTGGCATTCAAGTTTATAGTCCATAATATAGAACAAGAGAAAAAAGAGATAGAAATGACCAGATCTCCTGGTTACAAGAGAGGTCTTGGAGTATGTATGCTTCCATGAGTAATTGTTAAAATGATGGTCCACAGTGAAGAAGTGTTGACATAGCTCATACAAACAAATGTCATTTTTTCAACGGAATTTTTGGCCAGAAAACTTTCACATGCCAATGAAAATTAGAGACGTGAAGAGAAATTGTAGAAAAAAAAAAAGATGAGACAAACTTTCAAAAAAGTTGTACCAAGATTTAAGTACTAATAATTCTTTGGCAAAGTAGAGGGTCAGCAAAAATGAAGGAAACCCTCAGTGGGAAGGACTGACGCAAAAGCCACAACAATGGACTTAAACATAGCGACATCATGAAGATGGCGCTGGAATGGGCAATGTTTAGTCCCGTTATATATAGGGCTGCCATGAGTCAGAGCTCACTCAACTGCAACTAATAACAATGACAACTCATTTTTTGTCAATAAATAAAACTAGTCCTGTTTTACCTATTACACCAGCAAATTGCTATTGGTTCATCCAAGTATGATGCTGTTGTTAGTTGTTGTTGTGAGCTGGCTTCGATTCATGGAGACCCCACGTACAACAGAACTTAATGTTTCCCGATCCTGCACCATCTTCACGATCGTTGGTATGCTTAAACTCACTGCTGCAGCTACTGTGTATTTTGAGTACCCCCAACTTAGAGAGCTCATCTTTCAATACTATATCAAATAATGTTCTGAGATCCATACAGTTTTCATTGGCTAATTTTAAGAAGCAGATCACCAGACTTTTCTTTCTATTCTCTCTTAGTCTGGAAGTTCTGCTGAAATCCGTTCACTGTGGGTGACCCTGCTAGTACAGTAAAACTGCAAGAGCTGAAACCTGTTTAAGGCAGGAACATGTCAGAGAAGGAAAACTCAAATATTTTCCATGAAAACAAGTGACAGAAAAGTGGTAAGACTGTACCCTGTCAAAGGCAGAAAATTTGTGAGACCCAAAAAACAAGGCAGTCCCATCGAGGTCCAGCTCTCACAGGTTTTACTGTATATAAAATATCAGCGGCACAACTTCCAGCAACATAGCAGCATGCAAGCCACCATAGCACAATATTCAAATACAGATTTTCAAAAATATGAAATTAGGAGACAGAGGAAACCAAACCAAACAAACAACAGCAAAAATGGCTTCCTTTTACCTTCAGTCTTGGGAAAGCCTGAGGGAAAAACTGCATGGCACGCAAACTCCGTGAAGCTGTGTCCTTACAGATGACTCTGTTGGAACTAAAAAAATTGGCTAATTGTGTAATCTTCAAAGATGCCCCCTAGAGGATATTTGTCTTCTCCTTGTATTTGTCTTGCATGAGATAATTTTTGCGTAAGGCTTTTGTCTCCATGATTTTGTAAAACCTTTTCATTTTAAAAGTTATTAAAAAACCACATAGCATAGTAGGAACTACAAGTCTTAGAGTCTACAGTGGACATAGATGATGGATGCCCTTTAACCAGCTCTCCGTGTCCATCCCCCAGCTACACCTTGCTTTGTTCTAAATGCTCCAACCTAAAAGAATTGCTCTGGAGAAAGGGAGGTGCCTGGGCCAGCCATAGAGTAACTGATGTGTGAACATAAAAGCCTAGCTCCTTTACTTCAAAACATAATCTAAATCTGAGTCTTCATTTAAAATTGCACCCTTGCCTGGCTTCTTACCCTTTCGTCTTAGTTACCCAGTGCTGCCATACAAAACATATCATGAAGTATGCACCTTTGAAGAGCAAAATTTATTGTTTCACAGTTTTGGAAGCTAGAAATACAAATCAGGGCATTGGCACTAGAGAAGGGTCCTTCCTTGCAGTAGCCTTGGGTGTTCCTTGGCATTCCTTGGCTTGTAGACAGTTCCTTACATGGTCTTTTCCCCCATGCATTTATCTCTCTGTGCTGTACTCCACTTTATAAGATACCACTCAAAAGCGATTATGTTGAAGACCCATCCTACTTAGGCATGATCTCATTAGCATCACAAAAGAAAACCCTGCTCCCAAACAGGATCACATTCGCAGGTACCAAAAAAAAAAGAAAAACCAAACCTGTTGCTGTCCAGTCCATTCTGACTCATAATGACCCTACAGGACTGAATAGAGCTGCCCCCTAGAGTTTCCAAGGAGAGGCTGGTAAGATTCGAACTGGTGACCTTTTGATTAGCAGCCATAGCTCTTAACCAATACACCACCAGTGTTTCCTTCACAGGTACAGGGGTTAGGAATTCAGCATATATTTTCAGGCGACACAATTCAGTTTGTAACACCTATCCTATCCTGCTTCCCTACTCCCATATACTGGTTTCTCCTGGATTTACTTCCTTCTTTTTTTAATACTTTTTATTGTGCTTTAAGTGAAAGTTTACAAATCAAGTCAGTCTCTCACGCAAAAATGCATATACACCTTGCTAAAAAAAAAAAAATCTAAATCCACTGCAGTCAAGTCAATTCTGACTCATAGCGACCCTATAAGACAGAGTAGAACTGCCCCATAGAGTTTCCAAGGAGCGCCTGAAGGATTCGAACTGCCGAACTCTTGGTTAACAGCTGTAGCACTTAACCACTACAGCACCAGGGTTTCCATACAACTTGCTACACACTCCTACACACTCCCAATTACTCTCCCCCTAATGAGACAGCCCGCTCTCTCCCTCCACTCTCTCTTTTCTTGTCCATTTTGCCAGCTTCTAAATTTAACCCTCTCCACCCTCTCATCTCCCCTCCAGGCAGGAGATGCCAACATGGTCTCAAGTTTCCACCTGATCCAAGAAGCTCACTCCTCACCAGCATCCCTCTCCAACTCATTGTCCAGTCCAATCCATGTCTGAAGAGTTGGCTTCGGGAATGGTTCCTGTCCTGGGGCAACAGAAGGTCTGGGGGCCATGACCACCGGGGTCCTTCCAGTCTCAGTCAGACCATTAAGTCTGGTCTTATGAGAATTTAGGGTCTGCATCCCACTGCTCTCCTGCTCCCTCAGGGGTTCTCTGTTGTGTTCCCTGTCAGGGAAGTCATCGGTTGTAGCCAGGCACCATCTAGTTCTTCTGGTCTCAGGATGATGTAGTTTCTGGTTCCTGTAGCCCTTTCTGTCTCTCGTGCTCATAATTGCCTTGTGTCCTTGGTGTTCTTCATTCTCCTTTGATCCAGGTGGGTTGAGGCCAATTGATGCATCTTAGATGGCTGCTTGCTAGCGTTTAAGACCCCAGACACCACTCTTCAAAGTGGGATGCAGAATGTTGCCTTAATAGATTTTATTATGCCAATTGGCTTAGATGTCCCCTGAAACCATGGTCCCCAGACTCCTGCCCCTGCTATGCTGGCCTTCGAAGCATTCAGTTTATTCAGGAAACTTCTTTGCTTTTGGTTTAGTCCAATTGTGCTGACCTCCCCTGTATTGTGTGCTGTCTTTCCCTTCACCTAAAGTAGTTCTGATCTACTATCTAATTAGTGAATGCCACTCTCCCACCCTCCCTCCCTCCCCACTCTCGAGACCACAAAAGAATGTTTTCTTCTCAGTTTAAACTGTTTCTCAAGTTTTTATAATAGTGGTCTTATACAGTATCTGTCCTTTTGCAACTGACTAATTTCACTCAGTATAACGCCTTCCAGGTTCCTCCATGTTATGAAATGTTTCACAGATTCCTCACTGTTCTTTATCGATGCGTAGTATTCCATTGTCACCTCAACGGCACCAGGTAGTATTCCATTGTGTGAATATACCATAATTTATTTATCTATTCATCCGTTGATGGGCACCTTGGTTCCTTCCATCTTTTTGCTATTGTAAACAGCGCTGCAATAAACATGGGTGTGCATATATCTGTTCGTGTAAAGGCTCTTATTTCTCTAGGATATATTCCAAGGAGTGGGATTGCTGGATTGTATTTGGGTATGGTAGTTCCTTTTCTAGCTTTTTAAGGAAGCGGCAAATCCATTTCCAAAGTGGTTGTACCATTTGACATTCCTACCAGCAGTGTAGAAGTGTTCCAATCTCTCCACAGCCTCTTCAACATTTATTATTTTGTGGTTTTTTTGGATTAATGCCAGCCTTGTTGGAGTGAAATAAAATCTCATTGTAGTTTTGATCTGCATTTCTCTAACGGCTAATGATCGTGAACATTTCCTCATATATATTTGTTAGCTACCTGAATGTCTTCTTTAGTGAAGTGTCTATTCATATCTTTTGCCCATTTTTTAATTGGGTTATTTGTCTTTTTGCAGTTGAGTTTTCGCAGTATCGTGTAGATTCTAGAGATCAGGTGCTGATCATCAGAAATGTCATAGCTAAAAACTTTTTCCCAGTCTGTAGGTAGTCTTTTTACTCTTTTGGTGAAGTCTTTGGATGAGCATAGGTGCTTGATTTTTAGGAGCTCCCAGTTATCTAGTTTTTCTTCCACATTCTTTATAATGTTTTGTACACTGTTTATGCCATGTATTAGGGCTCCTAGCGTTGTCCCTGTTTTTTCTTCCGTGATCTTCATCATTTTAGATTTTATATTTAGGTCTTTGATCCATTTTGAGCTAGTTTTTGTGCATGGAGTGAGGTATGGGTCTTGTTTCATTTTTTTGCAGATGGATATCCAGTTATGCCAGCACTATTTGTAAAAAGACTGTCTTTTCCCCATTTAACTGTTTTGGGGCCTTTGTCAAATATCACCTGCTCATATGTGGATGGATTTATGTCTGGATTCTCAATTCTGTTCCTTTGGTCCATGTATCTGTTGTTGTACCAGTACCAGGCTGTTTTGACTACTGTGGCAGTATAATAGGTTCTAAAATCAGGTAAAGTAAGGCCTCCCACTTTGTTCTTCTTTTTCAGTAATGCCTTATTTATCTGGGGCCTCTTTCCCTTCCATCTGAAGTTGGCGATTTGTTTCTCCATCTCATTAAAGAATGTCGTTGGGGTTTGGATCGGAATTGCATTAAATGTATAGATCGCTTTCGGTAGAATAGACATTTTTATAATGTTAAGTCTTCCTATCCACGAGCAAGGTATGTTCTTCCACTTATATAAGTCTCTTTTGGTTTCTTGCAGAAATGTACTGTAGCTTTCTTTGTTTAAGTCTTTTACATCTCTGGTAAGATTTATTCCTAAGTATTTTATCTTCTTGGGGGCTATTGTAAATGGCATTGATTTGGTGATTTCCACTTCGATGTTCCTTTTGTTGGTGTAGAGGAATCCAACTGATTTTTGTATGTTTATCTTGTGTCCTGATACTCTGCTGAACTCTTCTATTAGTTTTCTGGAAGATTCCTTAGGGTTTTCTGTGTATAAGATCATGTCATCTGCAAACAGAGATGCTTTTACTTCTTCCTTGCCAATCTGGATGCCCTTTATTCCTTTATCTAGCCTAATTGCTCTGGCTAGGACTTCCAGCACAATGTTGAATAAGAGTGGTGATAAAGGGCACTCTTGTCTGGTTCCCAGTCTCAGTGGGAATGTTTTTAGGCTCTCTCCATTTAGGGTGATGTTGGCTATTGGCTATTGGCTTTGTATAAATGCCCTTTATTATCTTGAGGAACTTTCCTTCTATTCCATTTTCCTGAAAATTTTTATCATGAATGAGTGTTGAACTTTCTCAAATGCCTTTTCTGCATCAGTTGATAAAATCATGTGATTCTTGTCTTTTGTTTTATTCATGTGGTGGATTAAATTGTTTTTCTAATGTTGACCCATCCCTGCATACCTGGTATGAATCCCACTTGGTCATGGTGAATTATTTTTTTGATACGTTGTTAAATTCTATTGGCTAGAATTTTGTTGAGGATTTTTGCATCTACATTCATGAGGGATATAGGTCTATAATTTTCTTTTCTTGTGGTGTCTTTACCTGGTTTTGGTATCAGGGATATGGTGGCTTCATAGAATGAGTTTGGTAGTATTCTGTCCTTCTCTATGCTCTGAAATGCCTTTAGTAGTAGTGGTGTTAACTGTTCTCTGAAAGTTTGGTAGAACTCTGCAGTGAAGCCGTCCGGACCGGGGCTTTTTGTTTGAGGCGGCGGGGGGGGGGGGGGTACTTTTTTGATTACCTTTTCAATCTCTTCTTTTGTTCTGGGTCTATTTAGTTGTTCTACCTCTGTTTGTGTTAGTTTAGGTAGGTGCTGTGTTTCCAGGAATTCATCCATTTCTTCTAGGTTTTCAAATTTGTTTGAGTATACTTTTTCATAGTAATCTCATATGATTCTTTTAATTTCAGTTGGGTCTGTTGTAATATCGCCCATCTCATTTCGTATTCAGGTTATTTGCTTCCTCTCTTGTTTTTCTTTTGTCAGTTTGGCCAGTGGTTTATCAATTTTGTTGATTTTTTCAAAAAACCAGCTTTTGCTCTTGTTAGTTCTTTCAATTGTTTTTCTGTTTTCTATTTCATTTAGTTCAGCTCTCATTTTTATTATTTGTTTTCTTCTGGTGCCTGTGGGTTTCTTTTGTTGCTCTCTTTCTATTTGTTCAAGTTGTAGAGATAATTCTTTGATTTTGCCCCTTCCTTCTTTTTGGATGTGTGCATTTATTGATATAAATTGGCCTCTGAGCACTGCTTTTGCTGTGTCCCAAAGGTTCTCATAGGAAGTGTTTTCATTCTCATTGGATTCTATGAATTTCTTTATTCCATCCTTAATGTCTTCTCTAATCCAGTCTTTTTTGAGCAGGGTATTGTTCAGTTTCCAAGTGTTTGATTTCTTTTCCCTGCTTTTCCTGTTATTGATTTCCATTTTTATGGCCTTATGGTCAGAGAAGATGCTTTGTAACATTTCAATGTTTTGGATTCTGCTAAGGCTAGATTTATCACTTAATATGTGGTCTATTCTAGAGAATGCTCCTTGTGCACTCGAAAAGAAAGTATAGTTGGTTGCTGTTGGCTGCAGTGTTCTGTATATGTCTATGAGGTCAAGTTGGTTGACTGTGGCATTTAGATCTTCCATGTCTTTATTAAGCTTCTTTCTGGATGTCCTTTCCTTCACCGAAAGTGGTGTGTTGAAGTCTCCTACTATTATTGTGGAGCTGTCTATCTCACTTTTCAATGCTGATAGAGTTTGTTTTATGTATCTTGCAGTCCTGTCATTGGGTGAATAAATATTTAATATGGCTATATATTCTTGGTGTACTGTCCCTTTAATCATTATATAGTGTCCTTCCTTATCCTTTCTGATGGATTTAACATTAAAGTCTATTTAGTCAGAAATTAATATTGCCACTCCGGCTCTTTTTTGATTGTTGTTTGCTTGATACATTTTTTCCATCCTTTGAGTTTTAGTTTGTTTATGTCTCTAAGTCTAAGGTGTGTCTCTTATAGGCAGCATATAGACAGATCTTGTTTTTTAATCCATTCTGCCAGTCTCTGTCTCTTTATTGGTGCATTTAGTCCATTTACATTCAGGGTAATTATGGATAGGTATGTATTTAGTGCTATCATTTTGATGTCTTTTTTTGTGTATTGACAGTTTCTTTTTCCCACTTGATTTTATGTGCTGAGTAGATTTTCTTTGTATATTCTCCTTTCCTCATATTTGTTGTTGTTGATTTTGTTTCTGCTGAGTCTCTATTTTTCCCTTGTATTTGATTTTGATGAGTAGGATAGTTTGTCTCCTTTGTGGTTACCTTATTATTTACCCCTATTTTTCTAAATGTAAAACTAACTTTTATTTCTTTGTATCACCGTATCTTCCTCTCCATATGGAAGGTGTATGATTACAATTCTTAGTTTCTCTGTATTATTTTAGCGTTGTCTTCTTTATATAATAACATCGCTGTTACCCTGTTTTGGGCTTTTTTTTTGGATTTCCCTGTCTGGGTTGACTTCTGGTTGCTCTGTCCAGTGTTCTGGTCTTGGGTTGATACCTGATATAATTGACTTTCTAACCAAAGAACTCCCTTTAACATTTCTTTTAGTTTTGGTTTGGCTTTTATGAATTCCTTCAACTTGTGTTTATCTGGAAATGTCTTAATTTCACCTTCATACTTAAGAGACAGTTTTGATGGATATACGATTCTTGGCAGGCAATTTTTGCCTTCAGTTTTTTAAATATGTCATCCCATTGCCTTCTTACCTGCATGGTTTCTGCCAAGTAGTCTGAGCTTATTCTTATTGGCTCTCCTTTGTAAGTGACTTTTCGTTTATTCCTCGCTGCTCTTATAATTTTCTCTTTATCTTTGGTTTTGGCAAGTTTGATTATAATATGTCTTGGTGACTTTCTTTTAACATCTACCTTATGTGGAGTTCGATGAGCATCTTCGATAGATATCTTTTCATCTTTCACCATATCAGGGAAGTTTTCTGCCAACAAATCTTCAACAATTTTCTGTGTATTTTCTGTTATCCCTCCCTGTTCTGGTTCTCCAATCACTTGTACCTTATTTCTCTTGATAGAGTCTCACATGATTCTTAAGTTTTCTTCATTTTTTAAATTTCTTTTATCTGATTTTTCTTCAAATATATCAGTGCCAAGTGACTTATCTTTGAGTTCAGAAATTCTAGCTTCTACTTGCTCAATTCTGCTCCTCTGACTTTCTACTGAGTTCTCTAATTGTGTAATTTTATTGTTAATCTTCTGAATTTCTGATTGCTGTCTGTCTATGGATTTTTCCAGCTTATTAAACTTTTCATTATGTTGCTGAATAATCTTTCTAATTTATTCAATTGCTTTATCTGTGTGTTCCTTGGCTTGTTCTGCGTATTGCCTCATTTCCTTCCTGAGAAGGGTTCTGTATATTAAACTTTTGTATTCTGCGTCTGGTAATTCCAGGAATGCACTTTCATCTAGAAAACCCCTGGATTCTTTGTTTTGAGAGCCTGTTGAGGTGATCATGGTCTGTCTGTTCATGTGACTTGATATTGACTGTTGTCTCCGAGCCATCTATAAGTTATTGTATTAGTTTATGCTTGCTTACTGTGTCATAGCTGCTTGCTTTGTTTTATTTTGGTATACCCCTATGGGTTGCTTGAATGAGCTAGCTTGATTATTTTAGCCTTTGGAGCTCTGTGTTCTGTCCCAAGTGGCCTAGAGCTGTTATCAGGTATATCAGTCTAGGAGTCCATTCAGTTTTATTGTATGAATTCGGCTCAGGTTTCCAGGAAGCTGATATCAAGCGTGTGGTACAGGCTCTGTCCTACAGTCTTAGAGGGGCAGGGGTGATTGGCGTATACACCGGTATCTGATTGCAGCAGGGGATCACGCTCTGAACAAGGCAGGGGGCTGAGAACCATCCCCCAAGTGTCTCTGAGGAAAACACGTCTCTGTTCCCTAGACCGTGCTGGTGGGTGGGTTCTGCAGAGAGTCCATGGGCACCCAAAGTTTTTGGTTTTAAGGACTGGAAGGTACCAGTTATCTTTGGACCCCTGTCACGGGTGGCTGGGTGACCTGAGTGGAGCTACCAGTTCTTAGGTCCCTGATGTGGGTAGGTGAGGACCTTGTTTAATAGGCAAAGCAATGTCAAATGTCAAACACCCACCTCTCCACTGCACAGCTGAAATGGTTGGAGTTTGCCAATAAGGGCCTATTCTCCCAATATAGGCCCACACAGGTCCATGAAGAAGGGAAAGGTGCTCAAGGTCCATGGATGGTTTATGCCTGGACAGGAGCCGCTTCTGCCCTGAGCTCCCCTGGTTAATGGAGCTCGCAAATTATCACCCCCCTCCCCCCCCCAGTTGCAAATTTTTTCCTTCCCAAGGCCAGGAGCATGGCTGTAGATGCTCAACAGGGTCTATCTCAGGCCCAGGGATTCAGCCGCTGAAGCCGGCTTGGGGGTGGGGGGTGGGGGGTGGGGGGTGGGGGGTGGGGGGCACGGTAAAATATATGTGAGTACTTAGCTTTTCCAAGACTGCTTTTCTTCTCAGGTTTCTGAGGTGTGAGTGGGCTGTGTGGCTGGCTGCTTCTCCCTGAGGAAACTGTGGCCAAACGCTAGTACCAGCCCATCGCCACTGCCACCGCCGCAGCTCCTGGAATGGTGCCTGAGGGCTGCCTGCGATTCAGGTCCAGTAACTCCTCTCCACTTCTGAAAGGTCTCTTCGTCCCCCGCCCCTCAGTTCATTGTCTCAGCTTGCCTTTGATGCTCAGGGCTTCCAGCTTGTCACAAATATACTCGTTCCACTTGTTTTTTGGGTCTTTGTTGTAAAGAGGGCTCGACGGAAGCGTCTGTCTATTCCACCACCTTGGCTCCACCTCTGCACTTACTTCTTAATTAAAAAAAAAAAAATTGCCACCGAGTTGATTTAGACTCACGGTGACCCTACAGGACACAATAAAACTGTCCCATGGGGTTTCCAAGCAGCAGCTGGTAGATTTGAACTGCCACCGTTTTGGTTAGCAGGTGGATTCTTAACCTCTGCACCACCAGGGCTCCTTCTTAATTACTTGCTCCTAAATCCGTGGTTAAGGTGCCTCTTCTGGAAGACTACTACCTAGAATAGCGTCAGAAAACCCTGCTTTGAAACCTGGATAGATTTGCCAGTTGTGAGGCCTTAAAACCTGTCATTTAACCCCAAGCTACATCAGTTTGCTCTTCTATAAAACATCCTTACCTGTTCTTAGTTTGCAGGGTGGTGGTAAAGATGAAAGGAGCTGATGTATGTGAAATACTAAGCACAGGTTCTGGTGTGCAGTGAAAAAACAAAAAACATTGCAATAGAGTCGATTCCAACTCATAGCAACCGTATAAAGCAGAGTAGAACTGCCCCATAGGGTTTCCAAGGAGAGGCTGGTGAATTCTAACTGCCGACTTTTTGGTTAGCAGCCAAGCTCTTAACCACTGTACCACCAAGGCTCTCAATAAATGTTAGTTGAATGTGAATATTTACTGGCATATCTTGGCTTCCACTCTTTAAAAATCGACAGCATTATTTTTAGCTGTCTCCTGCTCTTCACCAGCTGGTGTGCTAGATTCTTATTTATTGCACAGAATTCGTATGTCTTTTTCCTGAACTACTCAGCTCTTGTTCCTTTGTATTACCATCATGTTTAGCAGTCTTGAATATAAGACATGGTTCTATAGTCACAGGCTAGCTGCTTTGACCCCTGTGTGCAGCCTGCATCGCGTGAATGGCACTCTCACTCAGCTCATGCAGAACCACTCAAATAAATTAACAAATGAAGTAAAGAAATCCAAAAGTTGCTTTTGTCTTAACAAAATAATGGCTGTGTCTTCTTACACTAAGTGCAATTAAAATTTGGACAAATATCTGCGATATTCAGGGCCCAGAAAAGCTAAAGGGATGAATTTCTCTTTCATGTTCTCTAGTTCATTACCTGCATAGACTCTTCCTGTAATATTTTATCACACGGATGTTGACACCTTTTTCTGGGGAAGAGCAAGCAAGTCCTCCTTTATTTCTGGGCTTGGCTTGTATTCTAAGGTTGGAGCCTGGCACACTGAAATATACTCGGTGAGCTTTCCTCAGGGAACATGAAAGAGCCATCTTCCACTCTTTCAGGAGCTGCATCTAACAAAAAATATGGACACCTATACATTACTCAGTGATTTGTGATCTTTTATTAAGTTGGCCAGGCTTCTTTGCATAATTGTCTTTCCGTTTATTCCTGGAATAGCTAGGGACAATTATCAAAAGAAATAATTATTTCATGGTCTCAGGTCATATTATTTGGGAAGGCTTTAGACATCCTAGCAGCTTTATAATGTTGCAGTCCTTTAAATGATAATGTGTTATGAGTAGATTTTTTAGCCTGTATAGAAGCTTGATGGCATTGATTTTTGAATTCTTTTCTAAACACTCTTTCCTTTATGAATTTTATTAGCATGCATTATTCAAATGTTATTTTTGTTTACCTTTAGCTGTTGACAAAGAACATAAAAAATAAAAGGTTTATGAGCATAAAATTGTATTTAAATTATTATACAAACAGAAATAGTGTTCTCCTTTGAAAACATAAAAACTTCCATATCAAAAAAATTATCACAAGGCCAAATTTCAATGACTAAGTAGTCTTGCCATCACCGATGGGTCCCAAAACAAATGATAGAAAACAAGTATTTGATGATTGACTGTTATCTTTCTGGCTTAACTTAATCTACCACACAACTTGCAATTGATGGGGAGTCTGATTTGATCATTTTTCTCCGCTGTCCAGGAAACATTCCAAAACTTCTGATGGGACCAGAAGTAACCTGTCATGACTTGAGGTCTCCCCAACTAGACCTTATCACCTTGACCTTGGCCATCCTAGTCCTTCTCGTCTTATAAAGACACAGCAGAGTTGAGTGATGACATAAGGGGGCAGTGATGGTGTCCAGAGGCAGAATGGGCAGTGTGAGCAGGGTAGTAGGGTCTGAATTGGGGAAAACCATGATTTTAAATCTTCAGGTACCACTATGGGTATCTGTGGTCACTTAGAATGGTTACTGTGGCCATTTTGATAAGAACTGGGAGAAAAAATCATGATGCCAGTGGTGAGTGAAATCTCCTGGTTCTCTCTCCTTTCATGTGGTTTTGTTTAGTACAGTGAGGATAGCATTACTCTGTAGAAAGAGCATGGTCTTCAGAATCTAAACAGAGTACAAATTGTACCTTTATCCATTCCCATTTGTTTGACTGTGAGCTAATTACTTGATCTCTCTGAGGGTTTTTGTAAAGACTAAATGAGAAAAACACAGAACCTCTTAGCAGTTAAATGTTTTCTACTCAACAAATATTGAGTACAATTGGTACAGTTTATTTTGCTTGCTCTTCCAGCTTTATTGGATGGACTTTGCAATATAACTGGGGAAAATGAAGAAGTTATACAGAATCAAGTCTTCAATATACCTCATTTTAATATTTTCAGCTATAAAATAGACTATAGCTATACTAGGTGCTTTCACATGTTACCTTCTGAAACTTGGGAGATGATAATGGCAATCTTTAATACAGGAATTGGTAACTATTAACATTTATTGAGGACTGACTCTGCCACATTAATCACACATTCTAAGGTATTTTCTCTTTATTCCAAACACAATATACCCCCCCACACACACGCAACCTAGAGGAAGATATCAATATTATCTTCAAATTAAGGAAAAGATATTTGAGGATCAGAGAGGTTAAGCAGCTTTTCCAAAGTAACACAGATAGTAAATGTCAGAAAGGGATTGAGACAAAACTCAGTGAATCCAGAGCCTAAGCTCTGTGCCAGGAGGCTCTGCTGCCTGCCCACTTAAATGCAGGAAGATCACCAGCCTCATCTAGAGGTGCTGATTATGAGCTAGAGCTAACTAGAGCATCTTTATCAAGCTTGTTTCACTATCAATATTTCCTACCAGTAGAGCATGCACTAAGCAAAACATTTTGGCTATGAACGGAGTGAAAGAGAAAGAAGAAAACCAAAGACTCAGAGAAGAAACTAGTCTACAGGACTAGCAGTCTACAAGAACCATGGCCTTATCTACCCTGAGAACTGAAGACATAGATGGTGCCCAGCTACCACTAAAAACCATTCTAATCAGGGCCACACTAGATGAATCCTGATAGAAAAAAAAAAAAAAATAGGAAGGCGTGCTCAAATTCTTTAAAAGTCCAGACTTACTGGACCGGTTGAGACTAGAAGACTCCCCAAGACAATCACCTTGAGATACTCCATAAACCTTGAGCCAAAACTACCTGCTGAGGGCACCTTTTAGCTAAATAACAGATTGGCTCATAAAATAAAGAATATCTCTGCTCAGTAATATAGGGGCCAGCAAAAAATAGGAAGACCCTCAACAAGATGGATTGACACAGTGGCTGCAACAGTGGGCTCAAGCATAACAATTGTGAAGATGGCGCAGGGCTGGGCAGTATTTCATTCTGTTGTACATAGGGCCACTTTGAGTCGGAACCAACTTGATGGTACCTAACAACAACAACTGTACCTTTAAAAAAGTCATCTATATGAGACCAAATGGTCAACAATTACTCTAAAGCAAAGATGAAAGAATGAGGCAGGGAAAGCAGATTATTGGAAGCAAAACATCCAGGATAGAATTAATGAGAATGTTAAAACATTGTGAAAAATGTAACCAACGTCTCTGAATAATATGTGTCCCATTGCCATGGTGTCAATTCCAACTCATAGCAACCCTATAGGACAGAGTAGAACTCCCCATAGGGTTTCCAAGGAGTGGCTGGTGGATTCGAACTGCCAACCTTTTTGCTATAAGCCAAACACTTACCCACTTCTGCCACCAGGGCTCCAATAATAGGTGAAAGCAAAAAAAAAAAAAAAACCTGTTGCTGTTGAGTCATAGGACAGACAGAGTAGAACTCCCCCATAGAGTTTCCAAGGAACGCCTGGTGGATTCGAACTGCCAACCTTTTCCTTAGCAGCTGTAGCACTTAACCACTATGCCACCAGGGTTTCCAGGTCAATAATATGTGTAGTAATTGTTAAATGGGAGCCTAACTTACTGTGTAAACTTTCACTGAAAACACAATAAAATATTATTTAAAAAGAAAAATAAACCTTTAAGCTCGTAATCAAGGGCTTAACCGTTTGTACCACCAGGGACTCCATATACCCATAGATATAATACTGTCTATATTATACATTTCTGTATGTGAGAAATAAATTTTTAAATGAAAGTTGGCAGCCAAAAACATTTTACAGTAAGTGATTGAAAGCATTTACAATGGCCAAGTCAAATATTCAATGTGAAATAAAGAATCAGGGTGGTTATCTCAGAAACAGAGGCTCCAACTTCATGCATGTCTCAATTCTGTAACTATTTTGGGAAGATTAACATTTTGTCCTATATCCTGATCCTTTTCTCAATTCTCTTTTACTTTTTGATTGAGAATGGATGAACGAGAAGACAATTCTGTGACTCCACATTAATTATAAGCAATGGATAATTATACATATATGGAAAGAGAAAACAGGGCAAGAGTGGGTTTGGTAAAGTAGAGGAGGTAGTAACTTTCATATTTAATATGTTAACCATAATCAAATTTGAGGCTTTCATGACTTAGACAAGAAGAATAAAGCAATACATTTTTTTAATCAAAATTAAAAATTGATGAAGGTTACCTACACCATAAAATAATCAGTGAAATGCTTAATATTACAAGCAAAATTCTTTATGCAAATAAATAAATAAATCAGGAGCTGAAGTTCTTCAAAACAAAAGCAATTTAAATAAACTAAAGGCAACAGCTCTAGCAGGAATTTCTGTCTTGAATCATTAACTTGTAAGGACAAGGTTAAATACAATGAAGCTTACTAATGGCATATTAATCTTGAATCGGTTGGTGTGTTTGTTTTTGCAAAGATGTCGTTTTTCCCTAGGCACCAAGTAGGACGTCACTTTCAAAACTGCACTGCCTATACTAACAGTGCAAAGTGGGAGAGTTTCAAGTTACCACATCTATAAAATTGCCTCAATTCTTTCATTTCCAGAGGTACTGAATTTTACTTCACTCAATTATCATTAATCTTCTTGCTCTAAGAGTCTACCATATTATGATTCAAACATTATGGTATACCTTTTCTAGGAAGAAAACTGCTTCTCTTTTCATATTTCAATCCTATCAACTCATTTGAAGGGTAATTTAGTTTCTTTTCCACCTAAAGTGATCCATCAGATTATGAACTGTTGACACTCTTTCGCTGTCAAGTTATTTGAACCAGGTTAGTAATGGGGTCATCTTGCTAATGTGGAAACACCAGTCGACTGCTTGACAATTTTCCTCAATAAACCCCCAAATGATCAATGTGTTATCCCAGCTGAAAAAAATCTATAAAAATATCTTGTCAGTTGTATAACTCTGCTGTGGCCATACGGGCAAGTGGGATGGATGGAGAGCATAACTTTGCGCTCGGAGTTCCTCACATCCTGCCGAACAGATTTTAGGCACCAGTCCAGAATCCTAAAAGCAACTGTGCTACTGAATTCCCATACAATCTATAAGCCTACAGAAAATTTTTTCGAAGCTGCCTCTTTTTTTTTTTTAATTGCTTTTCTGTCATCATGGTCCCCTACATTTTTGACTAAGAAAATAAGAACTTATGGCTGAAATGATGAAGATATGTAACCTCAAAACAAAATAGCAAAGAAGCCAAAGAGATGGATCAGAGAATTTTTCAGGGCTCCCCAATAATGTTTAGAGAAATTCAAGAGTCATATGATCCACAAGAGAAACCAAAATCCAAAACTCCTCAATAATCCATGTTTGCTGAGTGTTTCCAGGTTTCAAACACTCCTCAAGAACTCAGTTTCACTAGGAACTGTCCAGTCTTAAGTCCCTTCTCTCTGTTAGGAAAGTATTCTTCATGGAATTCAAGTGTTCCAAGCATCACCACCATTCATTCCATAAAACTCCTGCTCTGGAGATTCCTCAGGGCTCTTTAGTTGGAAATATCTTAACCTGAGAGGAAGGTTGGTGTTCCCCAAATATTTCTGAGATTCCCTCAAATTACTTACACATATAATTGAAATGTTTCCTAGGTCCCAGAAGTCGTAGGTCTAGAGAAGGTCACTTTCCCTTTAGAAATCCCCAGGTCAGTAGGCTGAAAGTGGCAGTGACACCACACATATAAACCAAACTACTGGGAGCACTTCTATAATTTTCCCATTGTCACCCGGAGTCACTGCTGAACTCCTCCAGATCACTAAGCTCTTATTTTCTGTGTCTGATAAGGAGAAAAATAACTTCGTTTTTGGGGAGTACCTTTTTCAGAGGGTGTTCTCCCAGCCAAGCAATTGAGATATTAGTGACACAGTTCTTTCTTTTAGCCCACAGTTCTCTTTTTTCTAGGTCTCAAAAGTACTTCAGAAGTTGGAGGACTGAATGCTTACTTTGAGGAGGTCAACCACTATAAGAAACCACTAAGAACACGTTTCCGGCATAACTACAAAGGGCTGTTGATGGATGCCATATGATGACAATGCCTGCGTGGCACATGTTGCCTCACTCAGCCACTCATCAAGGATGTGTCAGGAAAATGTTTGCAGAAAGTTATGAGGTGAGAAAACCAAAGTTGCTAATTTGTGGAGAAGCTGAATCACTGAAGGAGGATATCCCAGCCCATCCAGAAGGAGCTCAACTGAGGCTGTGCAATCAGCTGTGAATAATAAAAGAAGTTTGGGATCACCTCTGGCTTGAAGGAAGCTGCCCCTGGTACTCAGTGGGACAAACTGCAAAGTGTTTTTCCTCTAAAACAGTTCACATCACAGATGAACAATGTGGGCCTGAGGAAGCTAACTCTGAAGCAGGCTTCCTTCCAAGGAAGAGTAGAAAGCTTGTGGTGGCGGTGGGTCCCTGACAGGGGGCACAGGAAACTTCTTTAGTAACTGTCCCTCTAAGCACATTTGAAAATAATTACAAGACCAACTACTACATAATTTTGTCTTTTCATTGCATGTGATAAGCACATTTTACCCTGTACCTGTAACCAGAGCATCCTCTGGTCCCAGACCCTGCTGCTTGCTCTGACCACTCTGATGGGTACCTTTGACCTGTGCGTCTGTGTGTGTGTGTGCGTGCGTGTGTTTCCCACTCAGTTTCCTTTCAAAGAAAGGATTTCAAGTCCCTTCAACACTTTGATTTCTCTTCAAATCATTCTCTATTTACCCAGTTTCTCCTTCTGGATGCTCTATCTTTGTGACTATTCAAGAGATTGTCAATTAGGCCAGTGAGGCTTTCCTCTTACCTTTGAGATTCTATAACTTTAAAATCTAATTAATCAATAAATATTTGTTTGGCACCTACTTATTCCCATCCAGTTGGTAGGCGCCACAGGAGCAGCAGTCCCTGCACTTGAGAAACCTACAAAGACTACGAGGGAAACAAGGCCCAAATCTTCACAGCTGGCCACTTCCTGATATCCACATCTCCGCACAGATGCCGTCTACGTAGAGATGCCATTCCTGATAATCCCAATTAAAGTACTACCCCTGGGAGAAATTTAGAACCAGTTTAAGGAAATATGTGATTAACTATCCAGGGCTTATTAGAAACAACGCCTGATACAAGAATTCAGAAAAAAAGTAGAGTCTTTTTTTTTTTTTTTGGAGTGATCAAAAATGTTTAAAAAAAAAGGTGAGACTTGCGTTCAACTACAAAATTTGGATATCGGTTTGACTGATAGAGAATCATGTGAAAGAATGCAGTTTTCAGAATTAATTAGTTTGGGGAATTGGGAACGTTTATAAGATGTTATCACAATTATGTGGAGGGAAACGAGAACTTGAACCAACGTGGTGAAAAAAGGAAGAAAGGGTGAGCAGATCCTGGGGCTAAAAAACCTCAGATCCACCCCTTGACCTGGAGGGTAGGAGAAAAGAAGAAACCAAGTTATTTTTCCCTCTACCTCTCTGTGGGTTTTTTTTTTTTTTTTTTTTTAACCTCTCTGTCATGGGCATTGTCTCAGCAATAGCCATGTCTCTTCTATGGCTCCAGCTCCTTCCAAGTAGACCTATTGTGGTTCCACGTTTTGACTGGTGACTCTGGACCTGGGCTACTGTGACCCTAACTCCTTCCTTTGTCCCCACTGCACCCCTGCTTATGGTGGGTACCACCTTCCTGCTGTTGCTAATCTCTGGGTGACCTCACTATTCCCTATACAGATTCTTTGTTTCATCACTTGTAATACTAATTCACTCTGAAATTTTAAATACTTACAGTATTTTGTTTTCTGGTTGGATCCTGACTTGCGTAAAGGGTAACATTTGGGAAGAAGAGGCTTTATGAGGAAGAGTCAATAGAGCTTACTGTTGATTGTATATAGTAGTTAGGGCAAAAGAAATAACTAAAACATGATTCCAACATCTCTGTAATAGCTTCGCATGCCAGAAAACCAACTCAGAAGGCAGCGCAGTGAGTAAATAATAAAGACCGCTATAAACTTTTCACCAAGAAGCTGCTATGAATCTTGGGCAAGTGTCAAAACATATCTATGAAAGGCTATCAGATCAATCCTTTGAGCAGATTGTTTTTTGTGACATCATAGTTGATGAGATGGTACATAATTTAAATAATGAAGCAAACATATATTCTCAAAGTTGAACAGAAACAAAACCATGAATGAGGATGAAGAGGAATGGCGTAAGACACAAGGGAGGAGAAGGAGAAACTATGCAGTACTGGAGATTATACACCACCCATGGGCTACATACAGCTGGATGCATGTTTCTGTAAATAAAGTTTTATTGGAGCCCAGGCACACTCATTCATTTACACATTATCTATGACTGCTTTAGAGCTATAACAATGGAGCTGAGTAGTTGTGATAGGGATCATATGGCTTGCAAAGCCTAAAACATTTACTTTCTAGCCCTTGTAAGAAAAGTTTGCCCATCCCTGTTCTAGACACCCATGTAGCAGCCCACGCACCCCTCCTGACTCCCAACCTTTTCAAAACAGAATTAGTTCCACCCACATTCATGCTCTTGTTGCTTTTTTTATATACAGCTTTTATAACACCAGTAGCATTGTAACCCTAATCACAGCTGATTGCCTTTGCCATCATGATCTTCCCTCTGAATTATTGTGAAAGCCATCATATCAACCCATTTTCTTCTGTCCCCTGCTCAAACTGCCAGAGCAAACTTTTAAAAATATGTCAGTCTATTTCAACGCTCAACAACCTCCCCGCCCCCGGCCCCAGCAGCTCCTATCACATTTAGGATAAAATTAAAACTCTTCACCAGGGTCTTGAGGCCCTTGCCTACATCCCTGATACTGTGTCCTCCACTCTTCTGCTCACTCACTGTGCTATAGTCATTCAGGTCTGCTTATGGTACCACCAACGTGCCAAACTTGTTCTTCCCTCAGGGCTTTTGTAATTGTTGTTTCCTTGCCTGGAAAATTCTTCTTCCAGATCCTCACAGCTGGCCACTTCCTGATATTTTGAACCCAGTCCAGATGTCAGACAAGTCCCTGATAATCCCAGCTAAACAACTATACTTCCCATTCATTCTGTTCCATTTCACCCTTTTTTGTTTTCTTCATAGTGCTCATCACCATCTGAGATTACCTTGTTTATTTGTTTATGTATTCATTGACTGTTTCCTTCATTACAATGTAAGTTTTACCAAAGCAGAAAACTTCTCTCCCTGACTCATTGTTGTATCCTCAGTATAACTCCCGGCACTGAGGCGCTCAATAAGAATTTGTTAAACAAATGATTGAATGAATCGTATTATCAATGTTCATTTATTTTTCTTTTGCCCTAACTGGACTTCGAGCCCTTGAGATTAAGGACTACACAATTTTTATATCCTTAACACATAACATGATGTCTGAAACGCAACTAGAGTATTTAATAAATGTTTGTTCAACAAATAATTCACTCATAGGAAGGTACTGAGTTAATGTTCAAACTAGAATTGGTTTAAAAATTGTTATGAGATGGTAGATATTGATAGCATTGAGCCATATAAATTTTGGGAAATCTCAGAATCTGGTCACGGTCCTAATACACTTAATTGGCCAAGTATTTTTGTCCTTAATTTATAACAAGTATCTTCAAATGTTTCCAGTTCTTTTCCACTAGTATGTACTCATCCATAGGTAAAACTGACAAATTTTCTCACTTGGTAAGAGAAAAGATTGCAAACCTGCCATCTTCAAAAGTGGTGCATTTCATACAATATAGGGGAGGTCAGCACAATTGGACTAAACCAAAAGCAAAGAAGCTTCCTGAATAAACTGAATGCTTCGAAGGCCAGCGTAGCAGGGCCAGGGGTCTGGGGACCATGGTTTCAGGGGACATCTAAGCCAATTGGCATAATAAAATCTATTAAGAAAACATTCTGCATCCCACTTTGAAGAGTGGCATCTGGGGTCTTAAATGCTAGCAAGCAGCCATCTAAGATGCATCAATTGGTCTCAACCCCCCTAGATCAAAGGATAATGAAGAACACCAAAGACACAAGGCGATTTGAGCCCAAGAGACAGAAAGGGCTACAGGAACCAGCGATTACATCATCCTGAGACCAGAAGAACTAGATGGTGCCTGGCTATAACGGATGACTGCCCTGACAGGGAACACAATAGAGAACCCCTGAGGGAGCAGGAGAGCAGTGGGATGCAGACCCCAAATTCTCATAAGACCAGACTTAATGGTCTGACTGAGACTGGAAGGACCCCGGTAGTCATGGCCCCCAGACCTTCTGTTGGCCCAGGATAGGAACCATTCCCAAAGCCAAGTCTTCAGATATGGATTGGACTGGACAATGAGTTGGAGAGGGATGCTGGTGAGGAGTGAGCTTCTTGGATCAGGTGGAAACTTGAGACTATGTTGGCATCTCCTGCCTGGAGGGGAGATGAGAGGGTGGAGGGGGTTAGAAGCTGGCGAAAAGGACACGAAGAGAGAGAGTGGAGGGAGAGAGCAGGCTATGGAGAGTAATTGGGAGTGTGTAGCAAGGTGTATATGGGCTTTGGTATGAGAGACTGACTTGACTTGTAAACTTTCACTTAAAGCACAATAAAAAGTATTAAAAAAAAAAAAAAAGTGTGCATTTCAGACCCAGTCATGGTCTTAGATGTCTGACAGTACTGCAATGAAGAAAATAAGAAAAGGGTCTATTTCTCTCCAACTTCTTTCTTTGATGACACTAATCATGTATGCTTTTGTTAGTTCAAGTTTGGTTCAAGATGAACAGGGAGTAGAGTAGACCACTGAATGTCATACTGGTTTTCTTTCGAGGTTAATTTACCCCCTGAAGAACGAGAAAAATTAGTATTTGCAGGTGTAAATTCAAACTCAGTTATCCAAAATTCAGCGTTTATAAGTGGAGATGCTATGTCTTGAAGTTCAGAATCCAGCTATGGCAACCATTTACTAACGAACTAAGAAATTGGCCCTAATTTCATGAGATGGAACCTTAGAAACAGCCTAATCTAAGTCAGCTCACACACATGTGTGTCCAGATCTGATGTAGTTCATAGCAGTCCTCTTGAAGTTAGTGCATGGGTAAATGTGTCATCAAAAGCGACAGCTGTCAGCCCTGGCAGAGGGCAGTCACTTCACAGCATCATGGCATTCCAGCATCTGCTTCTGAGCTTTGCAGGTCCAGAAAATGGAATGTGTCCACGTGCTTGTAGTTGATTAATCCCTGTGAATTTACTGATGTACGAAGTAGAGCTCCAATTTAGCAATTTACAGTAAGAAATGTTAACTGCCAAGTAGAGCAGACTGTTTATGTCAGTCGGTAAATATAGCCTAGTAACAAGGCGAGGAGGTAAATCATAATCAGAAATTTGCTGGGTGAGCATGGACTGGAGCAGGAGGAGGGCGTTGAATGACCTTAATAATTGGTGTCAGTAGACCTGATGCCTCCATCTCCACAGTTGAGATCTACCTGTCAAGAAGACAAGGCATTTGGACTCTCTGGCCAGGGATCAAAATGTATTGACAGTTATCATGCACTGGCCTTCGTTCTTCTAATCTCCTTGCCGGACATGCGCATAGTCCCTTTTCACATACATTAATGCTGCTGAATAGGGTATGTATTTCTTTTACCCTCATTGAGGCTTTATTATTAATAGCAATGAGCTACTATTCATAACATGCCAAAGGAGCCCTCGTGGTGCAGCGGCTAAGCACTCAGCTGCTAACAGAAAGGTAAGCAATTCAAACCCACCAGCTACTCCATGGGAGAAAGACAGCCTTGGAAATCCTATGAGGCAATTCTACTCTGTCCTACAGGGTTCCCACGTGTCGGAATTGACTCAACAGCAGAGGCTTTGGTTTTGGGGGGGGGGGTTTTAATGGATGCTACGTGTATGCTAACTAACAAATTTCATTTGTTTATGTGCAATTTTTTATGCAAGGAACACCAGGTGAACGCAGAAACCCGCACCCAGGTGAACCACATTGCAAAGGAATCTACAAAACACAAACACATCTTAAACATCTACCAGCTCCCTCAGTTCACCATGTGAGTTATGAATGACACCAATCCACATCCAAAGTTACAATTTTTCATCCAACTTCAGATAACATTCCTTCCACTGCTTCACAATAATTCACAAACTTTGTACTCAGCAGATAACACATATTATCAAATACAAATGGCCACTTCACAAAAAATTAACCATTTAGGACATAAAGAAAATCTCGCTACATTCTACGTCAGATGTCATACAGGCTTTCTTTCCCGACAATAACGCAATTAAAATTGAAACCAAAAGCAAAGGAATCTTGAAAAAAATCCGATCTAATACGCTCCAAATGTGTTGGATATTTAAGAATCCCTCACGGCATAACTATTCATTAAAACCTTTTTCATAGATTAGCTCATTTGCTTTCACCCATTAATCTCCTAAAGTAAGGATGGTCGGTATCCTCCCCATTTCACAACCGCAGACACTGCAAGCAGGCAGGCTCCGTGACCGGTTCAAGTCACAGGGCTAGCGTATACTACAGTCGGAGTTGCCAAAACCCTCTGAGTTTATTATGACCATGCCTCAGAACCATTGTCTTTAATTATCAAGTCTAAATTTAGATGTCAACTTCTTTGTTTCCATTTTTTTTAAAAAAAAAGTGAATCTCACAAAATTACTGAATAAACCTCAAGAGCAGCTACCTAACCCTTTACTGCTTCTCCAAAAATTGTTAAAAACCACAACCTCCTTTACGCCTTCAGTGAAAATTTGCTCTCACGGAGCCCCTAAGCAATAATATTAGCTGCGGTACTTGTCATGTCTTTTCATTTTTTCACATTTTCAAGTTCTACTCTAGTGTCAAAGTCAATTTACTCTTCCCCTTTTCCCCCTGTGTTCCTCATTTGGAGCCTTCGCATTTCCAGGTTGTGGAAAGGAAGCAGGTTGATTTCTAGATATTAGACAGATTGAAGAATTCCCTTTCACATCCCTCCTTGACTTCGGGTGGAGATTTAAAAGTCCAAAAAGATAGCTTAAAAGATTCGCAGACAGCTAGTGACTGTGACTCTTTTAGCTTGTCTCAATCTGCAAGTTCTGCATTAGTCATTATTTTTTAAACCAGAAGCAACTTACTCTTTTGAAGGTTTTTGTTTTTCATTTTTGTTTTATTTTATTTCCTAATTCTCATTACCTTTTTTCATTTCCCTAAATATTTTTTCAAAGCCCTGGTGGCCTAGTGGGGAAGCGCTCAGCTGCATTTTGAATCTACCGGCTATTCCTTGGCAACCCTATGGGGCAGTTCCACTCTGTCCTATAAGGGCACTATGAGTTGGAATAGACTCAATGGCAACAGGTTTGGTTGTGGTTTTGAAATCTTTTTTCAGGAGTCCCTGAATGGCACAAACGGTTAAGTACTCCACTGCTAGCCAAAAGGTTGGTGACTCAAAACTACCCAGTGGCACCTCAAAAGACAGGCCCGGCAACCTGCTACCAAAAGGTCACAGCCTCGAAAACTCTACAGAGCAGTTCTACTCTGCACACATGGGGTTGCCAAAAGTCAGAACTGACTTGACAAGTAACAACAAGTCTTTTTTAGCACACTTCTCCACTTTACATCATCTCCGCAAGAAATAGGGAAGTTACTGGGGGAAAGGGGTGTGGGAGAAAAAAGAGGAAATGAGTAAAAAAGTAATTATCATAATAAAGTAAAATAACAACAACAACAACAAAAAAACCATTGCCGTCTAGTCAATTCCGACCCTATAGGACAAAGTAGAACTGCCCCATAGGGTTTCTAAGGAGCACCTGGTGGATTCCAGCTGCCGACATTTCTGGTTAGGAGCCATAGCACTTAACCACTATGCCACCCGGGTTTCCAAAGTATAATAAAGTATTTAGAAAAAATACGTGATACGGTACGAGTGATCAATGGGGTTTTGAATGGATTTTACTGTGCAGAATGGGAGGAGACTAAAACGAGGGAAAAATCAGGAAATCAGAGTGAGAATAAATAAAGCAGAACAATAGAGTAAAATGGAGTTAGAAATTAAAAAAAAAAATTTTTTAATGGCTTGGTTATAAATTATATTTATAAATTGTTACAATGGGACAAAATGCAGGGCTTAGAAAATATTGCCAATAGAAAACGCCCATTTGTATGGCACAAAACACCTTGTAAATTCTCATTTCATTTGTTATTTAGTGGAAGTGAAATGTCTGATTCTGCTTACTTTAATAAAAATGGCTTTGATGCAAATTAGCGGTGTATTTGATTTAGACAGCAACAAAAACAATGACTCGTTTTCTTCTCATGTGCAAACCTTAGGACTGAGTTAACAAACCCATACCTATTTTATAATTATTTTTGTATCTAATGGAGCATACATTGGAAATAAGATTCATTCTTGATCCATGTCACTCATTTCAACAAAATTTTGCACACAGGAAAATGCCTGCCTCTGCACCTGCTTCTTTCCTCTTCTTCTGGTGTTGATTAAGTGACTAATCTGTGCATACCTTTATGCCCCAATCCAAAAATAGCTCAAAAGTAAAGTCAAAGAGAACAGACTTATTTCTTGCAAAAACCAGTAAAACCAGTTGCCACTGAGTCAATTCCAACTCATGGCAACCCCATGTGTCAGTATAACCATGCTCCATAGGATTTTCAGTGGCTGATTTTTTTGTGAGTAGATCTCCAGGCCCTTCTTCTGAGGTGCCTATAGGTGAACTCAAACTTTCAACCTTTCAGTTAGCAGCCAAGCATGTTAAATATTTGCACTACCCAGGGACTCCTTATTTTTGTACCCTTGTTTACATTTTAGTTTTAGATAAAACATACATAACACTGTAATGTGATATACAGTTGAAGTGGATATCCATGTGGTGCGGTGGTTAAGAGCCGTGGCTGCTAACCAAAAGGTCTGCAGTTCGCATCCACCACCTGCTCCTTGGAAACTCTATATGGCAGCTCTACTCTGTCCTGTTGGGTCGCTACGAGTCAGAATCGGCTCGATGGCAATGGGTTTGGGTTTTTTGGAGCACACCTTACTTCTGTTTTCTGGAAACAACACCTCTCCCCCTGCCTTGAAGGAATCGTAGCTCTCTCTTTTTACCTAACTTTGGAAGGCCTGCCAGTTACAATTTGACTTTTCCTCTATCCCCATTCTCTGTGGAGGCTGGGAACTGACCTAAGCATCATCAACTTGATTTGCCTTCAGCAGACACACATTGGAAGTGTAATAAGAAAAAGAACAGATATAGTTTTGTGCAACTCAAAAGTCCATACTTAACTCGATTTTCTTCTGTAAATTCCATAATGTTTTGCCAAATGTTTTGACAACAATCAGGCCCCACTTTTTTAAAAAAAAAAACAACTAACCATGTGAGAATTCACAACAATAGAAAGTTAATCTTTTTTTGTTGTTGTTGTTCCTAATTCTTATATGATCTATACCTGCATAAAGCTTGAGAATGCCTGTTTCCACCTAGAGAAGACAGTTCTGCACTAGTCACAGTAAACTCTGCCTGGGTTTTCCTGGGTGCAGAAGACACTGATAAATTGTGGTCCAAAGCAACCAGAGACTTGGAGGACACTGAGCTTGTATTAGGGGTCATGGAAAAATTTGGAAACAATGTGATAGTTGTACAATATGATGAAAGTAATTAACGTCACTGAGCTACACGTGTTAAGTAGAAATTGCAACTTTTTTGCTGTACATGTACTCACCACAATCAAAATAAACAAAAAAACACATTTAAAAAACAAAAAAGCAACAGAGGCATCACTAATGGGAATGAAAAGAACAGAAATGACAGCTGAACCCTGGATGCGTGGTTTGTTCTACTGGATTAGCAGAATGTATCGCCCAAAGTATAATCTCCAAAACAAGTCTTTACAACTAGAATAAAACACTTGGGCATCATATTCCAACAAAGTATTTTTATATGCAATTTACAATCTTGAGTAGGATTTTTTTTTTTTTTAACATCACTTAACTATTCACCCAAAAAATTGCCTAAGTGTGTCTTATGATTGGATGTATCCACGAGGGGTCATCAAATATTGGAATTTGCAAGCCTGGCTGTGCATCTGAGTTATCTGTGGAATTTTTTTTTTTTTTTTTTTTTTGATTCCCAGGCCTTTTCCCCTTTATTTTTAACAAATTCCATGATGATTCTGATGGGCATTCAGGCTTAAGAACCACTAGCTTAGTCCATTCCCTTGCCGATTTGTTTATCTCCGATTTTAAAGACTAAAACGCCAATAATGGGAATGCCTATAATAAGAATCATCTTCTTATTCACCATTTAGGCATTCTAGTTTTAGAACGCACCTCCTTCCCAGTTACATAAGGCGTTGAGACCGTTTTCGGGGCTGAAGTGTGTTACTAGTGCAGCTGCGTACAGGCTGTGTGACTCCATTTTGTACGGCAGTAAAACTGTGTATTAGATGCACCAAGTATTTTAACTACTCCTTAAATGAGAATTGCTGGGTAAATTTCACTGTTTCGAAAATTATATTAATTATTTCAGACCAGCTAGGTAACACCCAATAAAATTTAGCATCCATGGTCAAGGTAAACAAGTATAACATTGCAGAGGTATAGCAGGAGGGAGGCACTGGACCCCAGGAGCTAGTCCGAAAAGGCACCGGACTAGGTGCAGAATGGCATTCCAAGGCACCGCAAACACGAAAGGTGCCTGACTGAGGTAGCGGGACAAGAGGGGGAAGAGTGTTTCTGGGCCGCATTGCCGCTATCAACATCTCTTCATCTTGAAATGGGGTGGGGGGGGGGCAAAACGCAAATTAGAGATTGTCCCTGGGCACCAGGTACCTTCTTCATGTCTCTGTAGCGTTGTTTACCAAGTCATATTGAACTTAACTCTTTAAGGATACTGAGTTATTAAAAATTTGGTCCTTGGCAGGAAGAAACTAAGTTGAGTTTCTCCTCCATAAGAAAATAAGAAACAGGAAATACCAGGCAGAAGGGGAATAATCCCTCTTACATCTCAGGGAGAACCTGTCAGTCCCTTCCCTCCCTCCCCATATACTAAAAAACTAGACACACTAAAATCTTTCCCCAGTCACACTGGATTCTTTCTCACTCCAATGCCTTTGAACGGACTGTTCCCTTCTCCTTGATAAATTACTTGTCTTTCAAGACCCAGCTAAAATGTTGCCTCTTCTTTAATGTAGAAGTTTCTTCAATTCTCCTGGTCCTCCCTCTGTCCCCAAAAGTCTCTATTTAGTGTAACTCTATGGTTTCAGGCCAGCCTCCCCTGATTGACTATCCATTCATTATATCAGAGCATCTCTGGATTTTCAATTCCTAGCACAGTGCCTGGCAGCTAGGAGGTGCTGAATAAATGCTCATTGAATAAATAAGGGATGATTTGCTTAATTAAATTTTCATTCCACTGGACCGAACTTACGTCCCTGGGTGGCACAAATGGTTTGTGTTTGACTACAAATGTAAAGGTTGGCTGTTCAAACTCACGCAGCAGTGCTATGAAGGAAAGTCCGGTGATTCATGAAGATTACAGCCAAGAAAATCGTACGGAGCAGTTCTACCCTGTAACTCACGGGGTCTCCAAGACTCAGAATCGACTTGACAGCAACTGGCTTGGGTTTTATTGTTATTTTGTACCTAATTTGTTCTATTTGCCTCTAAAAATGGCAAACAGAGGGCTATGTGTACCCTTGGAGTCCATGACATTCTGACCTTTTGAAACAATAGGCCTAAGTCTCTGGTAGTAGCATTCAGCCACCTGCCAACAGAATCCTATGACTAGGTTGCTATGGTTTTGATGTAGGAAGAGATAGCAATGAAGACTAAAGTGAAGAAACCTGGAGTGTATAACCAGGTGGGCCAAATCATCAATTTCAAAACCCAACCATATCAGCTGTAGCCTGAGAGCAGGTATTGATACTGACCCCAAACCAAGAAAAGGACTGGATCAAAGGTCATGGACACAGTCATGGATCCCAGGAGATTGCATAGGTCACAGAGAATTGGGAGTGATGGTTCAATATTCCTAATAGCTAGGACTTTTTGGTTACAAGTGATAAAATCCCAAAACCAAGTAGTTTAAATATAAAGAGAATGAATGCATTTGATCACACAATTAAATGGGGGAAGGACTGTGGTATATCTGTAACCAGGAAATAAAATAGAATCAATCTCAATTTCTCTCTCTCTCACGCTGTCTCACTTCTCTTTTCTTCATCTCTTCCTCCTCATTTTCTCCCTCTCCTCTCTTCTTTCCTCTCTCTTCTCTTCTGTCCCCCTTTTTTTTTTTCTCTCTCTCTGTCTTGGTTTGACTCTCTCAGGCAACCAAAAGGCTGCCATCATAAATAGTGTCAGTCCAAATGTATTCCAAAAACTTTAAAACCAGGCACAGAATCTCAGATTCTGAGACTTCCAGGGTGGCCATGTGACACTCTGCTGCATAATCTTTAAAGAGTCTTGTCTCAACGTCAGCCAACGGAAAAGTGAGGAATGCAACACCAGGCAGACAAAAAAAAAAGTGTAACTACAAAGAAGATATGGAAGAATTGATATCCCTCCTCTAGGTTCCCAAAGTCTCCTGTAGGTACTTTTATAATATGCCTGCTTTCTACCCCAGGCTGTGAGCTTCTCAAGAAAACTCCCTTTCAGATGTTTATCTCCAATACCCACCAGGAATCCAGCACATTGTCCGACACTTAAATTACACGTACTATATTTTTGCTGTTGAACTGACCTCAAAGACTGGAAAGGAGGTGCCTAGCTTATTGTAGGGAAATGGTATTCAGCTATATGCATCCCCTCCGTAATGGAATCAGCTTTACTCTTCCTCAAAGTATGCTGGGGATGAATTCGGGATGGACTCAGGCTAAGGTACAAGGCCAGGAGTGGCATGACTAGGCCAGCGGCCAAGGCCGAAGAATGCCTTAGCAACAAGAAGGAAAACATCTGGGCCTGGACATGAAGTCTCCGGGAACACTGACTACCCAAGGACGAGGGAGAAAAACAATGAGCCTTGGTCGCAATTGGAATGGCATATAAACTTGGGTCCCTTCCTAGGTGGTTGTGGAAAATACTCCAGCCAGCCGCCACTGGAGAGCAGCTGCTTATCCGTGTAACTAAGTTTCCCTGAATAAACATGTGAGTCTAGAAATGGCTACATGCCAGTTCTTTGGATTATCTGCCAGGACGCACAGTGAGGGTCTTTCCTTGCTGGGGCTGTCCCCCAACACTTATACTCTCCAAGTTCTAGAGCTAAAGAAAATATTTTTATCCAATGTGTTTTACCACACGAATTTCACCTTAATTCTAGAAATTCCTTGATTCTGCCCTTAGAAGACAAGTTTTTTTTCCTAAATTATTTGCGCTGACTAGAGGCCCATGAACCAACCAAAACAAAACCCGTTGCCGCCGACTCATCGTGACCCTGTAGGACAGAGTAGAACTGCCCCATAGAGTTTCCGAGGAGTGCCTGGTGGATTTGAACTGCTAGACCTTTTTAGGTTAGCAGCCGTAGCACTTAACCACTACACCACCAGGGTTTCCAGAGGCCCACAGGTTGTGGAAATTAACAGAGATGAAGAAAAGAGGGGAAAAAAACCACAGGCAGGTTCAACTTTTTCTCAGTGATGACACACACAAGCAGTGTTTTATCTAGTGCCTGAGAAAGTCAACACTTATTCAATTACTCTGCAATTTTGAAATGAAATTTGCTGCCATACTGACTATTCATTGCTCCAGACGAGCTTGGCTGTGCTGGCTGCTATCTGGTGCAGCAATGCTGACCCAGTGTAAGATTTCTGAGGGCAGAATGATATCGCGTCTTACAGAAGTTTGCTTCACTTTTAGTGAAAAAAAAAAAAAAAAAAGTTATGTGAGTAGACTGAGCAGTAACTGCATATGCATAAAAATGTCCCAGCAGTCAAAGAGCTATATATAAAGTATCCACTTTATCAAATTGACTTACATAAGAGAGAAAGAAAACTCTTGCTTTTCTTCCAGCCTAATATATCATTGAATGGGCACTATAAAATATCATTGCTCTTCGTTCTTGCTTTTTATCATCACCAGCCCAGATACAAGGTTATACTTGACAGTGAATGGACATCCCATTCTATTGCATTTCTTCACAAAGAGAATGTGAAATACAGTTATCTCCTTGTCTATTCCCCATGTACTTTATACATTGAATGCCTTGTGGCAGACACTGGATAAGGAAAGATGGATTAAGTCATAGTCCTGGCCTTCAAGAGCTCACAGTCTACTAAGAGAAAACAGACAAAATGAAGTGTTACCATGTAACACCATGAACACTACGATAAAGGTTTTAAAAGAATTTTTCCTGGATAGAGGAGTGGGGTTTGGGAGAGGTGGGTATGTTAAGAAGGGTATCATGGGAAATTTACCTCTAGTAGATTGGGAATTTTGCTGCCACTTTCACTTTGGGGTCTCCTAAGATTTGTAGGTTTGTATTCAAATAGTAAATTAGTGAAATGGTTGTTGAATGGAAAATCTACAGAATTCTGGGTGAAAGGAAGATCTGGAATATACTCAGCATGAGCTATGTACACGATACGAACAAACCAAGCCAAACAAATGGGTTATCAATTTAATTCAGACACAAGCAAGGTATTTTAACCCAAACGTCAGGAAAATTATTCCTCCAAACCAAGATCACCTTGAATCCAGGGTAGCAATGATTCGTAATCAACTTGACAGCAACGGTTTAGTTTTCATGTATATTTTAAGAAGGGGCCCTGGTTGCACAATGGTTAAGCACTCGGCTGCTAACTGAAAGGCTGGTCATTCGAACACAACCAGGAGCTCAGCAGGAAAAAGATCTGCTCATCTGCTTTCATAAAGATTACAGCCTATCAATGGGCAAAACAATTCTATTATGAAAACACTCTGCATCCCACTTTGAATTGTGGCGCCTGGGGTCCTAAATGCCAACAAGCGGCCATCTAAAATACATTAATTGGTCTCAACCCACCTGGAGCAAAGGCAAAGGAAGAACACCAAGGTCACACGACAACTAAGAACCCAAGAGACAGAAAGGGCCACATGAACCAGAGACCTACATTATCCTGAGACTAGAAGAACTAGTTGGTGCCCGGCCACAATCGATGTCTGTCCTGTCAGGGAGCACAACAGACAACTCCTGAGGGAGCAGGAGACCAATGGGATACAGACCCCAAATTCTCATTAAAAGACCACACCTAATGGTATGATTGCGACTAGAGGAATCCCAGAGACAATGCTCCCCAGAACTTCTGATGGCACAGGACAGGAACCATCCCCGAAGACAAATCATCAGGCATGAAAAGGACTGGTCAGTGGTGGGGAGAGAGATGCTGATGAAGAGTGAGCTAATTAAATCAGGTGGACACGGGAGAATGTGTTGGCAACTCTTGACTGGAGGGGGGATGGGAAGATAGAGAGAGAGGGAAGATGGCAAAATTGGCACGAAACGAGAGACTGTAAGAGCTGACTCAATAGGGGGAGAGCAAGTGGGAGAAGGGAGTAAGATGTTTGTAAACCTACATGTGACAGACTGATTGGAATGGTAAATGTTCACTTGAAGCTTAATAAAAATTAAAAAAAAAAAAAAAGATTACAGCCTAGAAAACCATATGAGGCAGTTCTACTCTGTCGCATGGGGTCAATATGAGTCAACATCAACTCGTCAACACCTAAGATAGCACCTAACAACAACATACCAAGGTCCCTGGAGACGCAGTTTGCTCTCGATTACTAACCTAAAGGTCTGTGGTTAGAACTCACCCAGCAGTACAGCAGAAGATAGGCCTGCCATTCTACTTCTGTTAAGATTAAACCCAAAAAAACCAAACTCATTGCCATCGAGTCAATTCCCACTCATAGAGACCCTATAGGACGTAGTCGAATTGCCGCATAGGGTTTCCAAGGCTGTAAATCTTTACAGAAGCTGTCTACCACATCTTTCTCCTGTGAAGCCACTGGTGGGTTTGAACCATCGACCTTTGGGTTAGCAGCTGAACATTTAACCACTGAGCCACCAGAAATCCTTCTGTTAAGATTATAGCCAAGAAATCCCTATGGAGTAGTTCTACTCTGTAACACTTAGGATCTCCATGAGTCAGAATTGACTGGACAGCAACAGGTTAGTTTGAAGAACCTGGCCAAAAGAGGCAAAGCAGGTTTATTAACAAGGACATAAGCATTGATGGGGCTAAGAGTTGATAAGCATTAGGACACAATGGCAGTAGGAAACCTGAAGGTACAACTTGGGGCCTCAGTCATAGCAATAGCTAAGAATAATGCTCTTTGGAAAATGATTTTTTTTTTTTAAATGGTACACTTTAAAGCTCTGTGATAGAGCTTGTTTTTCTATTGTAGCCCAAAGTAGCTAACTGTTTGGCCTTTGACCCAGCCTAAGACAATTAGACTACACGTATAATGCAGGTAGGAAGAGAATACACTGGCTCCCTTTACAGAATTTGAGGAAGTTTTAGAGTTGCCAGAGATACCAGTGTATGAATGAGGATGAAGGAGCGGATTTTGTACTGGAGTTTCGCTGATTCTCTATTCTGACCATAATTTGTTTCTCAGTGCCAACCTGTTAAAAAGAATTATAAGGATCAGTACCCACCATCCATCCTAAAGCGATTCAAATCCTTGAAGTAGATCCTAAAGCAAATCACTTTCTGAAGCAGTGATCCCAAGCCCTGGGTATTTCCAGTTATCTAAATGGTTATCAAAAAAGATTCTCCAATAAAAATAAAAAATTAACACATACCATATAGGGCTTTGAGGAATTATATTTAAAAGTCATGTAAGAAGATATCATGAAATCAAAAAAGTGTTAAGATGATTGTAAGGAGATTCTAATTCCAAGTTGCAGAATAAAGATTCTGGTTATGTCCAGGAAGGTTACCGAGGTTTACACTCTGGGGTGGTATGGGAGATTCTGAGCCATCCTGAAGTGGAGGCTTGTGGAACAAGAGGCATTTTTTTTTTTTTAACTGTGCTTTAGATGAAGGTTTACAGAGCAAATTAGTTTCTCATTAAACAATCAACACACATATCATTTCGTGATGTTGGTTGCCAACACCACAACATGTCAACTCTTACCCCTTCTCTGCCTTGGGTTCCCCATTACCAGCATTCCTGTCCCCTCTTGCCTTCTCGAACTTGCCCCTGGGCTGGTGTGCCCATTTAGTCTCGTTATGTTTTATGGGCCTATCTAATCTTTGGCTGAAGGGTGAACCTCAGAAGTGACTTCAGTACTGAGTTAAAAGGGTGTTTAGGGGCCATACTCTTGGGATTTTTCTAGTCTCTCTAAGACCAGTAAGCCTGGTCCTTTTTTGTAAGTTTGAATTTTGTTCTATGTTTTTCTCCAGCTCTGTCTGGGATCCTCTATTGTGATCGCTTGTCAGAGCAGTCGGTGATGGCAGCTAGGCACCATCTAGTTGTGCTGGATTCAGTGTGGTGGGGGTTGTGGTAGTTGTGGTCCATTTGTCCTTTGGACTAATCTTTCCCTTGTGTCTTTGGCTTTCTTCATTCTCCCCAAGGAACGATTTTATTATACAAGCAATGTATGTGCATTGTAGACAAGGTAGAGAATACCAAGAAGAAAAACCCTATGACCCATTAAATAACCATTAAACAAACAAAACAAAACAAAAAAAACAACCCATTGCCGTGGAGTTGATTTTGATTCATAGCAACCCTGTAGGACAGAGTAGAACTGCCCCACAAGATTTCCAAGGAGCAAAAGGTGAATTTAACCTTTTGGTTTGCAGCTGAGCTCTTAACCACTATGACGCCAGGCTCCCCATACCAATTAGTAACCTTTTAAAGTATATACGTTTTAAGATTTCCAAATGCTTTTATTAAAAACAAATTAATTATATTCTATAAATTTCTGTAACCTCCTTATATCCACTTAATGTATTTCAAGCTGAAGAGCATAGAATATAGATTATGATTTAGTTAACCAATATCCCGTTGTTAAACATTTGCATTGTTTCTAATTTTCTCTATTATATATAATTCCATGGTCAATGTCCTTGGAGGCAAATCTTTGTATACATATTAAATTTCTTTATGATACATTTTTAGAAATAAAATTAAGGAGTCAAGGAATAGGCACAGTTTTAAACTATTTCAAGGTTTTGCCAAATTTCTCTACAGAAAGTAGGCAACAGCAAAGTATGGGATTACTCATTTCCTTAGTATGGTTATTTGTATTCATGGACAATAGTTTCTCATCCTAACTTGTGGCGCTTGTATTGCACTTGTATTGCCATGATATTCCAATAACTACTGGAGGATTCTTGGATGTTCCAAAGCTCACCAGAGTAGTTTAGAATAAGGTTCATTTCCTTAGAAACATTTTTCTTTTTCCTGGGTGGTAGGGATGGTTATCATGCAATCCTTCTCAGATTTCCCCAATCAATTAATAGCAGTTTAACACAGTAGAGTATTTCCCTTATGGATTGTCCTCACAATAGTCTACAATTTATGCTAAATCATGTGTGGGATTTCTTGATGAGAAAAATTATATTGAGAAACAGTTTGGAATGATCTAGTATTTAAATGCCAACACTCACACACTGGACAGACCGTTTAGATTACGCAAGAATTTGGTTCAGGAGAGAGATGTTTCAAAACACTTTTCTCTTTGAAGCTAGTTCATGAGCATGTTTAAATGGTCATTTCATTAAAATCAATTAATTTGTTAAGTTCCCCAGCCACAGAGGAAAAATGTTGAGAGGAAAAGTTGATTTTTAATCTGTGGAGAATATGACTGCCATGTCGTTTTAAACAACCAATTACGGTAATTGTTTCTAGAACACCTGTGTTGCAGCCCTAACTGGAATCCTTCTGCTTCTTTCTCTTTTTTTACATTCTTTCTTTTGATTTTTCTTTCCTTTTCTTTCTTTTATAGTAGAAAATAAATTACAAGAATCAATTCTAAGAAAAGGAAAGGATTAAAAAAGAAATTGCTTCATTTTGAAGCATCCACAGGACTCCATGGAGAGCTCCCAGGTACTTAAAGAAAATCTCATTCCACAGACATAAATAAGGATAAATCCTCTTTGGATACAGCAAAAACTGGGGAGGTGGGTGAGAAGATCACCCTGCATTTTTAAAAGCACGTATTTTGCAAGCTGCACACCCTCAAAGAATAACTTTAAGGAATTGAAGTGAATTCAACAAGTAGAGATTTTGTGACCCCTTCTTATTGTTTTATGGTCTTTTAATTATGGTAAGATCTGGTGTCTGCCCCCTAAATGAACACATTCTACCATCTTGGCTGCCTGATGAGATAGTTGTTCATTCCTATACTTTCCAACCCAACAACTAAAGAAGCAGCTACCATGATCAAGGACTGACCTTGATGGAGGGGATTCTACACAGCCATGGGTAACACCAGGTGCCATGAAATCAATTTCGTCTCATGCAGACCCCAAGTGTTTTCAGAGTACATTTGTGCTCCATAGAGTTTTCAGTGGCTGTGTTCTTTCAAAAGTAGATTGCCAGACTTTTCTTCTGAGGTAGATTTAAACCATCAACCTTTTGGTTAGTAGCCAAGCACTCAGCCATTTGTGCCACCCAGGAACTCCACTCAGCCATGGGTAACAATGTCAATTTAACTTAGATTGTCATTCCTTTTATTTTTCAGCAGCAGTTCTTGGATCGCTTTATAAGCATCTTTCCAAACCACAATTTATGTTGAGCATTTTCACTTTGCTCAAGAGCGGATTCTCTTAAAAATCTCGCAGACCCCAATTTCAACTTAGTCATACTTCACATTATATTCCACCAAATTCAACTTCAATTGATATATCTTTCAGAAAAAAAGCATGTAAGAACCATGAGGTGGATAACACAACACTATAAAGTTAGCATAAAAATAACCACAGTATAAAATAAACCCCTATTTATTTCTAAATTATTCATAAAAGTAAATTAAAAAGGAAAGTCTCTAATACAATTTTTTTTTTGTCTTTCAACTAATCCATCGTTTTTCATCTGCAAAATTGCCTTTGCTTTTTTGGTAGCTGTCTTAGTGTGGGTTCTCTAGAGAAGCAAAGCCACTCGCTTTCTGTGTAATAGAGAGAGAAAGAGAGAGGGAGATTTACTTCAAAGAAATGGCTCATGCAATTGTAGGGGCTGGTAAGTCCAAAATCCATAGGTCAGGCAGCAAGCTGGAGACCTCTTCTGGCTCACAGGAGTGCTGTTGTTGTTGTTAGGTGCCGTTGAGTCGGTTCCCACTCACAGCGACCCTATGAACAACAGAACACTGCTCGGTCCTGAGCCATCCTTACAATCATTGTTATGCTCGAGCTCATTGTTGCAGCCACTGTGTCAATTCACCTCATTAAGAGTCTTCCTCTTTTCCGCTGACCCTGTATTCTGCCAAGCATGATGCCCTTCTCCAGGGACTCATCCCTCCTGACAACATGTCCAAAGTATGTAAGACACAGTCTCGCCATCCTTGCTTCTAAGGAGCATTCTGGTAGTACTTCTACTAAGACAGATTTGTTCGTTCTTTTGGCAGTCCATGGTATATTCAATATTCTTCGCCAACACCACGATTCAAATGCATCAATTCTTCTTCGGTCTTCCTTAATCACTGTCCAGCTTTCACATGCATATGATGCGACTGAAAATACCATGGCTTGGATCAGGCCCACCTTAGTCTTCAAGGTGACATCTTTGCTCTTCAACACTTTAATGAGGCCCTTTGCAGCAGATTTACCCAATGCAATGCGTCTTTTGATCTCTTGACTGCTGCTTCCATGGCTGCTGATTGTGGATCCAAGTCAAACGAAATCCTTGACAACTTCAATCTTTTCTCCGTGTATCATGATGTTGCTCATTGGTCCAGTTGTGAGGATTTTTGTTTTCTTTATGTTGAGGTGCAATCCATACTGAAGGCTGTGGTCTTTGATCTTCATTAGTAAGTGCTTCAAGTCCTCTTCACTTTCAGCAAGCAAGGTTGTGTCATCTGCATAACACAGGTTGTTAATGAGTCTTCCTCCAATCCTGATGCCCCATTCTTTTTCATGTAGTCCAGCTTCTCAGATTATTTGCTCAGCATACAGATTGAATAGGTAAAGTGAAAGAATACAACCCTGATGCACACCTTACCTGACTTTAAACCAATCAGTATCCCCTGGTTCTATCCAAACACAGGAGTGCAGGGGCTGGCAAATCCAAACTCTGCAGGTTAGGCAGCAGGCCAGGTACTTCTGCAGAATTACATCCCAGGGGCCAGAGATCAGGTGATGAGAAGAGTGCAGGGTTGACAGAGAACAAATGTTACATTTTGTTTTGTTTCAGCAAACTACAAAAGAATAAACTACTTTTCATTGTTTGCTAATTTTGCTGGCCATAAAGATATCCAATATCATTTAAAAGAGGAAGTGTGTTGTCATAGAGAAAATAGTAGTAGTCATCATTATTTATGTGTGTATTATATTAAAACTTACAAAGTGCTCACAGATATTATCTTATATAATTAATAACAGAAATGTAAGGTATTATTTTCCCCATTTCACATGAGTAAATTGAAGCTCAGAAATGTTAAATTATTGAAAAGCTAATCATTAACTTTATATGAGAAGGAAAGATGCCCAGATAAGTAAAGCATTATTAAAGAAGAACAAAGTAGGAGGCCTCCCACTACCTGATCTCAGAACCTACTATACAGCTACAGTTGTCAAAACAGCCTGGTATTGGTACAAAGGCAGACACACTGATCAATGAAACAGAATAAAAAACCCAGATGTAAATTCATCCACCTACAGTCATTTGATCTTTAACAAAAGCACAAAGTCCATCAAATGGGAAAAAGGCAGTCTTTTTAACAAATGATGTTGGCAAAACTGTATGTCCCTCTGTAAAAAAAAGAAACAGGACCCATACCTCACACCATATATAAAAACTAATTCAAAATTGGATCAAAGATCTAAATATAAAACCAAAAACTATAAAGATTATGGAAGAAAAAATAGAGTCAATGCTAGGGGCCCTAATACATGGCATAAATAGGATACAAACCATAACTAACAATATACAAACTCCAGAAGAAAAGCTAAATAACTGGAATCTTCTAAAAAGTAAACACTTATGCTCATCAAAACACTTCACCAAAAGGGTAAAAAGAGAACCTACGGACTGGGAAAAAAAAATTGCCTATGACATATGCAACAAAGGCCTCATCTCTAAAATCTATAAGAAAATCCAACACTTCTACAACAAAAAGACAATCCAATTAACAAATGGGCAAAGGATATGAACAGGCTCTTCACCAAACAAGACATTCAGGCAGCTGACAGACACATGAGGAAATGCTAGTGATCACTAGCCATTAGAGAAATGCAAATCAAAACTACAATGCAATATCATCTCACCCAGATGTTCCTGGCATGAATAAAGAAAAACAGAAAATAACAAATGTTGGAGATGCTCCTGGGAGAAAAAAAAAAATTTTTTTTTTTTTCTCCTGGGAGATTGGAACTCTTAGGCACTGTTGGTAGGAATGCAAAATGGTACAACATTTTGGAAAACAATATGGCATGTCCTTAAAAATCTATAAATAGAAGTCAGCACAACTCAGTCAAGACAAGGTCATGGAAACTTCATAGACACATACAAACTCCCTGAGGGACGGAATTACTGGGCTGAGGTCTGGGGACCATGGTCTCGGGGAACATCTAGCTCAATTGGCATAACATAGTTTATAATGAAAATTTTCCGCATCCTACTTTGGTGAGTAGCATCTGGGGTCTTAAAAGCTTGTGAGTGGCTATCTAAAATACATTTACTTGTCCCACCCCTTCTGGAGCAAGGGAGAATGAAGAAAACCAAAGACACAAAGGAGTGATTTGTCCAAAGGACTAATGGACCACAACTACCACAGCCTCTTCCAGACTGAGTCCAGGACCACTAGATGGCACCCAGCTACCACCACTGACTTCTTTGAGAAAAAAAAAAAAAAACCCAGTGTCCTCGTTGACAGGTATCACAAAAAAGGGTTCCGGACAGGGTGGGAGAAAAATGTAGAACAAAATTAAGGCTCACAAAAAAAGACCAGAATTACTGGTTTCACAGAGACTGGAATAACCCCAAGAATATGGTCCCCGGACACGCTTTTTAACTCAGTACTGAAGTCTCTCCTGGGGTTCACCTTTCAGGCACATATTAGGCAGGCCCCTAAACAAAACAAGACTAAATGGGCACATCAGCCCAGGGGCAAGGATGAGAAGGCAGGAAGGGGCAGGAAAGCTGGACGAATGGAAATGGGGAACTCAAGGTCAAGGAAGGGAGAGTGTTGACATTTCAAGCGGTTGGCCACCAATGTCATAAAACAATTTGTGTATTATTTGTTTAATGAGAAACTAATTTGTTCTGTAAAATTTCACCTAAAGCACAATTTAAAAAAGTGGAAAAAAAAGAAATGTTAAATTACATCCTACTTTTTTTTTATGTGACAGAGTCATAAATGGACTCAGATCTGGGACTAAAACATGCTATGACTGGTGTGTCACAAAAACTAAGTCACTATGTAATTATGAGCCCAAGAGACAGAAAGGGTCACATAAACCAGAGACGACATCAGCCTGAGACTGGAAGAACTAGATGGTACCCAGCTACAACCGATGACTGCCCTGACAGAGAACCCTTGAGGGAGCAGGACAGCAGTGGGATGCAGACCCCAAATTCTCATGAAAAGACCAGACTTCATGGTCTGAGACTAGAAAGATCCTGGTGGTCACAGTCTCCAGAACTCCTGTTAGCCCAAGATAGGAACCATTCCCAAAGCCAACTCTTTGGATAGGGATTGGACTGGACAATGGGATAGAAAAAGATGCTGGTGAGGAATGATCTTCTTGGATCAAGTAGACACTTGAGACTATGTTGGCATCTCCTATCTGGAAGGGAGATGAGAAGGCAGAGGGGGTCAGAAGCTGGCGGAATGGACAGGAAAAGAGAGAGTGGAGGGAAGGAGCAGGATGTCTCATTAGGTGGAGAGCAATTAGGAGTATATAGCAAAGTGTATATAAGTTTTCATGAGAGGCTGACTTGATTTGTAAACTTTCACTTAAACCACAATTAAAAAAAAAAAGCTATGTCATGTCACTATAGCTTTCTATCATATTGCAATGTATGCATGATCACCTCCACATTGCTCTAAAAATGATGTCAGTTAAAATTATCCAATTCTTCCTTTTTTTAACCTTGTCTGTCTATTTGTGCATTCACTTATTTAACAAATACTGAATAAATGATTACTTCATTTGACATCAAAGAATCAAGGTGACTAATCATATGATCGTCATATCCAAAATCTCAGTTTTGTGAACAAAACATACAGGTTTAAAGAAAATAGTTAAAAGAGCCTAAGATAAATATATTATGGCTGAAGGTACAGTGTGCTATGGAAACCCAAAGAAGAGAATGACTAAATTAAAAAGACACACAGATATCTTCACCTAGGATATCCCATTTTGTGAGGTTAGGGACATGAACAAGAGTTTAACAGTATCTTCATTCTCCATTAAGGTGCCTGGTCCTTTTAATAATTAAATATGTAATTAGACAAGTTTGAAATATTTTCCACAAGTTACATCTTCTTTAAACAAGTTTAAATTTTTAAATAGTTTCGGTGGACTTCCTTGATTATTCAAAGCAATGAAATAAAGACGTCTTGTTCTTTTTTTTTTGTTCTAGAGAGAAAGTCTTAGAATTTTCAGGGAGTACTGCTTGATAGAAAAAGGAGAGGGCATTATCTTCTTTCAGAGAAGGATGGAAGTCCTGAGTTTGAGCCAGAGTTTTGTTGTTGTTGTTTGTTTTGTTTGAAAGTCAAGGTGTGCTTGGGCTCATTAAGCAAAGCTGGTTTCCTCAGTGTCAGAGGAGTTGTCCAAAGAGTTAGAATTAAGGAATGCATTAAGTCAAGAGAGGATAAAAAATGTAGAGTGCCTTTAAGAAAGTTGTATTTTCCTCTTTATGTTTCCTCTGCTCAACTAACCGATTTCATGTTTCTTGTTATAAAAGGGAAAGGTCTTTTTATGGATCTCCTAAACAGGTACTCTAAAAGATCATGGCTTATTCATTTCTCTAATGCTTTATGGTGGGCTTTGCAAAGTAGGTGTGTTTGACCAAAAAGCAGGTCCCAGTCCAAGTTCCCTGCTTCCGGCTTTTATTTCCACTCTCAAATTTACCTACGCTGCCACCTATTGGCAAGAGGAAACATCGTCTGGCTGAGCTCTTACCTCCAAGCACTCTAACATGAGTGTCAACCAAGAAACCGATATCACCATATATTAGTTCCTCCACTAAATGTGTTACAGGTCAGTAACAGAAACTATTGATGACTAGTAAATTCTGACAAAGCTTGGCTGGTAAAGAAGGTTAAATTATGGCAAAGGTGAGTTTTGAGTTTGAAGAACTAACAAAGGGGTTATTTCTCTGTGCATCACATTTCCAGTACTATACTGAGCATCCTAGCCCTGGTTTTTCCTCCAGTAAGTGCTTCAACCTCTCTGGACCTTAATTTTCTTCTGTATCAAACGGGACAAGGATATCTTCACTGCTAAACCCACAATGAGTTTGAGAGACAAATGAAATAATAGATGAGTGACCACCGAAATATTAATCCCCATGAATTTTCTCCTTTTATCTTCTATACCTCCTCTCTGCCTAAAAACCCTTTGAAATAGCTATGACGTTCATTTTCCTCAGTTCCCAGAGTTGACAACACAGCCCCATAGAAGTGATGCTCCATGAAATGTAAGTGAACTTGAAAAGATAAATCACAGACCTGACCCCTTTTTGGTTGAACAACAGAATAGCTGCAGTCCCTCTATTTTACACTTTTATTGTGGCTCTTACACATTGTAACCTATGGTGTGTACGTGTGTGTGTGTCTGTGTGTATAGCTCCTTATAGTACTATGTCTTATATTCTGCACATTGCATTATACTAGATTCTTAATAAATGTTAAATGGATAAATTGATGAATGAAATAAACTTAGACATTATTTAGTATAATACATTTACTATACAGCTGGTGAATTGAGATCCCTCAAAGCTTAGTGATTTGTATAGTATCACAGAGTAAATTAGAACTGGATCCAGAAGGCACTCTGAGTTTCTGGTTTTAGTTTCCTACATTTTCTTCCACTGTTTCTCTCCTCTTCCATGGGAAACACCAGATTGCCAAAGTCATGAAGCAAATTGGTCTTCTCTGGTTCCTTGAAGTTCTGGAGGCTGTGGCTTTCTTTCTCCACCAGCCAAATGAACTATTGGTCACTATGTTGGGATTGGGAGAGGCTAGCAATAGTGGGAAGAGATGGGGCTGATGAATCACTGTTACCTGAGCATTTCCACTAGACTTCAAGCTCTCGAAACCAATGATCAAGTCTCACGCCATTCCCTCGAAAGTGCCACAATGCTCCCTAGGAATGTAATCTATAATAGCAGGATGGCCAGTGACTGAGGTTTAGCAGATTGATTGACGATAGATAGATAGTTAGATACATAGCTGGGTGGATGGATGGATGGGTGGGTGGGTGAGTGGGTAGGTAGGTAGGTAGGTAAGTAGGTAGGTAGGTAGGTAGGTGGATAGACAGACAGATGGACTGACCAACAGACCGACCAATTGATTGATCAATTGATAGATAGCTAGATGGATGGAAGGGAATAGTTATTTGGGGAAGGGAATAATTATATAGAAGGAGGGAAAGGGTCACAAGATTAGCAGAGAGAATAAAAAAAAGACACTTCAAATTTAATACTTGAGTTCTAACTTATTTCAGCCAACTCTAGTAATAAGATACGTCCTTGTGGAGTAATGGCTAACATCTCTCCGGGTTTTCACATAAAAGGATTTATTGCTATTCTCAGCTCTGTAAAGCAATGTAAGATCAACAGGATTAGTGGCATTATATTGTGCTCTCTGCAGAGCTTAATGTCATTTCAGGCTGTTAAACATTTATAGAAATAAATAAAAGAGTCCAATATCAGCTGAAGCTCTAATCCCCCCCGAAGAGAAAAATAGCTCCTAGGTTGCCATTTCCTGTGCAGATATCAACCCAAGTGAGTGCAGTTCGCAGACGACATTAACCTTTCCTCTTGAGCCACGGCTGTGGAAAGGAGTGACTGATGACACTGGGGTGTATCAGTCAGTCCGATTTCTTCATTAAGTCTACAAGAATATAGGGCAAGGAGAACAGGGGTGGCAATGAGATGATGCCTCTTCCCCAAGGGTGAAAGGAACTTCAAGGTGAAAAGTAAAACTGCCTTATGAACATATGAGGTACAGAGTCATTCCATCAGAGTAGATAGGCAAAGTCCCTTGAAGGAGGAGCAATGGCTTTTTAGGTCAGTAAAACTTGGGAATACTGATTGAAATGTTAATCATTATTCATTCACTCATTCATCTGTACATTCATGAGTTTAAAAGATTAAAAGCATCTATCAGAAGGGAGATTCATTAGCAACAGAAGGCTGGAAAAACAGATGTTACTAAGATAAATATTCATGGTACTCTACCTAGGGAGTAGAAACTCTGGCCCAAAGACTCCAACCTAGCTGGTCCACCCTACTATGGAAAGAGATGAATCAGGTCCAATGTAACATTTGATTCATTTAAGTGTCTCTTCTTATATCATAGCATCTAAGACTGCATCAAATCAAAGATGCACACTATTTTATATACTACTAAAGAAGCCCCCTCCCCTTTAGCCTAGCAGTAGCAAAGGCTTTGCTGTTACCAAACCCAAGTCACGGCACTATCCATTATGCTTCCTCAGAATGTATGTAAATAGTTCTCTGTTGGACCTTAGCTGATAGGGACTGACTTAGACGTTTTTTATCTCACGCATACATAAACTACAAACATAAATGAAATAAAAATTCCTCCTAAAATTTCATCGCAGTACAAGCCTGATTCTTCCTAGTCACTTTCCATGTAAGATTCATTGATGTTCTTCTTTTGCATTCTCTGTGCCATTGAGACCACAGGGTGAAGTTGCACTTTCTAAAAGATGATCCACATTTGTCTCTGGGATTTTTTCCAAGGTGCTGACCCATTTTGCAAATATTAGTGCTGGGACTTTCGATTCTACACATATGCAGACTTTAATAAGCTATGTCTTCATAGCTGACTGGCCAACGGTGGTTATAAAGTGACATTATCTAATATACATCATCATTTTGGAGATGTTAAACTGTGAAAATATGTGTGCCTTAGCATCTATGGAATATGGTAGTTTAATTCCGTGCTCACCAAGCAACCTTTTAATTATTTGGTTTCACATATAGCTTCACCCATTCACAAATCCTTTCATTACTGCATCATCAGTTTATTCTGTTCATAGGCTCTTTGGAAATCAAAACCAACTTTGCAAAATTATAAGGACTTTTGAATTTTCTGCCTCTGTGCGGGGAGGGAACTAATCAACAATAGCTCAGTTACAAACATGCATCTGGTAATGTTGTAACAGAGGAGATGGACTTTCAATTCTGGGCTTTCTCACTGCCAGAGACAATAGGATGCCTCGGTACTGAGCCTTGAGAATGCCTGGCCCTTTCTGGTTGGACCCCAGTAAACATTTCCTATCCCAGGCACAGCCCTGGCCTCCGAGTGGGTTGTTCAACCCTCAGACATCAACACAGAGAATCTCTCTTGTCCCTCTCTACCCATCAAGCCCAAGTCCTGGGACATATTCCACGAAAACATTTTCTCTGTGAATTTTTCTCAATTTTCTCTTAAATATGTACCAGTGACACCTTCCTTTAAAAAATGTCATCCTGGAGCCAGTACAGTGGCTCCCTTTAATTAAATTCGTTCTGTTTATTTCAGGTCTTCTTTTCATTACTAGTTTGCAATTGCTGCTCTCCTACATCAGCCACCTTCTCCCCATATCCTTCTAAATCTAAGATGCAGACTCCTTGTTTTCCAATTTTTGTCAGTACATTCCTGGTCCATCATAAGGTCATCATCCACAAAGCCCTCTTTGACATCAATACGCATAAATTCATTTTTCATACACTCAAGAAAGAATGTGGCTACAGCACACATATAATTCAATACAGAGCAACATTGCTTTTAATGTTTTTTTCAGGACTTACATTACATTATTATGCTGGGAGCTTTGCATTACTTTATCATATAATCTTTAAAAGCAAATGAACAAAAAAACTTAACTGGATGATAAACACTTAGGCTTAGAGAAGTTCAGTAATTCAGCCAACGTCACAAAACTAACGAATGTTGCAACCAGGATTAAGCCTGTGTTTCTTGCTGCAGATCCTAAGCCCTGAACTTTCCTACCTCATTTGCTGAATATCAGCTTTGGGCAAGACACTGTTCTAGCCACTGAGAAGGGAAAGAGCAGGGAAATAAAGAGGTCACTGGGTGGTGCAAACAGTTTGCGCTCAACTACTAACCTGAAGGTTGGCGGTTTGAACCCCCCCAGCAGTGCTGTGGAAGAAAGGCTGGGCAATCTGCTTCCATAAAAATCACAGGCAAGAAAACCCTATGAAGCAATTCTCTCCTATAACATATGGAGTCTCCATGATGCTGAACCGACTTGGTGGCAAAGGGGATTGGTTTTTGTTTGTTCTTTTTATGTTCTAGAAGAGGAAGCAGGCCTATATATTATAATGCTAGTGCCTGGTAGAATGTAACCTGCACTAACTGAAATTCAAACAAAACACTGATAGAGCGCAGAGGAGAATTCCAACTGAGGAGATGTAGAGGGCTTCAAAGAGGAAATGGCATTTGAACCTCACTTGAATGATGGGTAGAATACAATGAGAGAGCTGTTAAAGGGAGCAGAAAGTAGGCTGAATGCCTAGGGGTCCAGGAGAGGAAGAAAGAGAAGCTGAGAAAAGAAAGAGTTGTTTATTACCACCTGTCACTGTTTGTGATTCTGCATCTTAGACTCATGGTCAACCCAAAGTCAGAACTCAAAAAGGGCAGCCCACCGCTCACAGCAGCCTGCCAGGCTAGTCTTTCAGCTGCTGCCACCTTCCAACCATCTCCAGCCATTGCCCTGTTGCCTGAGGCCGTCAATGAATTTTTAAAAGGTTTCTCCTGTCTGCCCCGGTTGCGATCCCTTCACTTCAGCTCACACTCTGGCTGTCATTTCATCCTTCACGCTCAGTGTAAAAGAGGTGCACTGCACTGAACAATGGAGTTATCACCACAATTGTCAGAATGTGCTGGGGCTCTCAGGATTCTCTGGACTGAGGTTGAACAAAGAAAAAAAAAAAGAAAAAGGGGGGAAAAAAAAAGTAAACCTGGCAGACTGTGGATAAATTTGACCCACTTTGTTCGGCTGGCACCTAGTATATAAAAAGTTGGAATGCCTGAGGTAGGGCAGGTGCCCTCTCTCCAGTTCCCCCAGTGCCCACCACTGCCTTTGTCTTCCACCCAGCACTTCACGCATCCTTCCTGGCTGAGTTCTTCAGGTCCCTGAAGGCAATCGAGTCAACCTTGATTTTTAAAATAAGTAAATTGATACTCAAAAGCCTTGACCAAAGCCATACAGTTAACTAATAGTAAAGTAGAGAAAGCCCAGTGATTTTCCCAGCTAAACCATAACCCCTCTCAACCTTGTAAGTGAAGCTTGAGCTTAGAGGATATGCAGAGAAATTCTAACACAATATTTAAACAGCCATAGATCTTTTGGTTAGCAGCTATAGCTCTTTAACACTATGCCACCAGGGTTGCCACATCTTATACAAGGAATCAACCAGTATGTACCTCTTTGCCACTTACTTCCCACCCTATTGACATCTTTCATTTAATTTTAATTTTTTTATTAATACCCAGTTATATCCCAAAAAAGATGTTATTTTTGGAAAAAAAAAAATATATATATATATAAAACACTCCAAGATAACAAATTAGAGAGAGGTGATAAGGAAGAAACAAGGAGAATACAACAGCAAGGAAATAAAATCAAGCTAGTCTACTATAGAGCATGAAGTACTACTTGCTTGTTATAGAAAGATGACACATTTAGTTCCAAACCTTCCAACAGTCAACGTTGTTTGTAGTCCACCATATAGTTCTGGTTTCCAAGGATAAAATCAAAACATTTATCAAGAAGAAACAGAACAGCTTTTTATGATAATAAGTCCGTGGGTAGTGCTAGCATTAAAAATGCTAGGCTGCTCACAGAAAGGTTGGTGGTTCAAAGGTTGGTGACGCCTGGCAGGAGAGCCCTGGTGATCTATTTCCAAAAAATGAGCCATTGAAAACCGTATGCAGCATAGTTCTACTCTGACACACATAGGTCAGAGTTGACGACAGCAACTGGTTTTTCAATTATAAAATCAAAAGTTTTGTTTAAAGGGCCTAGCACCTAGGCCCTCAACATTCTTCAACAAATGTTTTGGATTATTGCCTGGTCATTACTGAACACAAAATACTTAGGTTACTGGATGACTCCTAACCTGTAGATGACAAATCCCTGGGAAAACTTGAAGTTGTTGCAGTTCTAGGAGTATGGTCTATGTATATTCCATAAATCGTTGTCTCACTCATAGATGTGTGAAAAATGTTGAAATATGTGTGGATGCTGTCATAATTATGAAATACAATCAATTTAAACCATCACGGGATTCATGGAGGTTTATCTTCTCATTCACTATTTGACAACAGATAATAAAAGTACAATTATTGTCTCTTATATAAATTTTGATAAAATTTGATAATGGCTTTGTAATGTGAAAAAGAACCTCAGCTTCAAAGCCAGGACCAATAGGAACATACAGTTGCTTACAGCTACCACCAATTCTAACTGGCTGGTGCGCAAGCTGTCCCAGCTATCATATATCAACATTTTTATTTTTACTACTGATTTTATTATCTCCCTTGTTAAGAGAAATTAGGAAGCACTAACCTGGAAGATTCAGAAGAGGATGTGGAATGAGGGACATCTCATTGCTGATGTCAGATGGATCCTGGCTCAAAGCAGAGACTACCAGAAGAATGTTTACCTGTGTTTTATTGACTATGTAAATGCATTCGACTGTGTGGATCGTAACAAACTATGGATAACATTGCAAAGAATGGGAATTTCAGAACACTTAATTGTGCTCATGAGGAACCTGTACATAGATCAAGAGGCAGTTGTTTGAATAGATCAAGGAGATACAGCATGATTTAATGTCAGGAAAAGTGTGCATCAGGGCTGTATCCTTTCACCATACTAATTCAATCTGTATGATGAACAAATAACTGGAGAAGTTGGACTATATGAAGAACAGGGCATCAGGATTGGAGGAAGACTCATTAACAACCTGCAATATGCAGATGATACAACCTTGATTGGTGAAAGTGAAGAGGACTTGAAGCACTTCCTGATGAAGATCAAAAGACTACAGCCTTCAGTATTGGTCACATCTCAACATAAAGAAAACAAAATCCTCACAACTGGACCAATAAGCAACATCATGATAAATGGAGAAAAGACTGAAGTTGTCCAGGATTTCATTTTACTTGGATCCACAATCAACAGCCATGGAAGCAGCAGTCAAGAAATCAAACAACACATTGCATTGGGCAAATTTACTGCAAAAGACCTCTTTAAAGTGTTGAAAAGCAAAGATGTCACGTTGAACAATAAGGTGCACCTGACCCAGGCCATGGGGTTTTCAATCACCTCATATGCATGCGAAAGCTGGACAATGAATAAGGGAGACTGAAGAAGAACTGATGCCTTTGAATTGTGGTGTTGGCAAAGAATATTGAATATACGATGGACTGCCAGAAGAATGAACAAATCTGTTTTGGAGGAAGTACAATCAGAATGCTCCTTATAAGCAAGGACGCTGAGGCTTTGTCTTAAATACTTTGGACATGTTATCAGTAGGGATCAGTCCCTGGAGAAGGATATCAAGCTTGTTAGAAGGTCAGCAAAAAAGAGGAAGACCCTCAACAAGATACATTGACACAGTGCCTGCAGCAACGGGCTCAAACATAACAATAATTGTGAGGATTGTGCAGAACTTGGCAGTGTTTTTGTTTTGTTGTACATAGGGTCACTGTGAGTCAGAACTGACTCAAGGGCACCTAAAAACAACAATATAGAGAATCCCTGGTGGTGCAGTGGTTAAGAGCTCAGCAGCTAACCAAAAGGTCAGCAGTTCTAATCAACCAGTAGCTCCTTGGAAACCCTGGGGGGCAGTTCTACTCTGTCGTATAGCGTCACTATGAGTCGGAATTGACTGGATGGCAATGGGGTTTTTTTGGTTTGGAATCTGGAAAGCTCAATAGGTTGTTTATCTTAGAAGTCCTTCCCTATAAATTTCTCTTGACTAAATGTTTGAATGGGGCGCAAGACTAAAAGTCAATACATATTCCAGAATGATCCTAATAAAAGAGACAAAATTGCTTTAACCCAGAATACTTCACAGCTAAGTGAATCCAAATGCTTGTTCTGCCATTTTAAAAAAATCAATCATGGGATATTTTATTTTGAAGTATGTTATTTCCTGCTGTTCCCTTCATGAAAAACCTATGCCAGAACCACTGAGTGGGTAACTTGCTATGTGGAATTATTAATTATGAAGTAATTAAAAATTAGTTAGTGTCCATAAATTTTTTTTATCTTAGTATACCCAATCTGTAGTCTTTCTCTTGTGTAACAATTAGGTTAACTTGAAAAGTTGTCCACTAAGATCCCTCCTAGATCATGATATTAAAAACACAAAGCTTTACATAAAAGAATGTTAAACCCAATATCCCATCAAATGATAAGAAACTAATTAAAACGATGGGAGTCAGAACACAGCCATGCTTTATCTCCCTGGAAAAGCTCGCCTATTTGATTATGCAGCATCGCTACTCTGATTCTTGTGGAATATTCTTTCAGATTCTGTACAGGCTTCAATAGTTGAGTGTTGGGGGGAGGGAGAGGAAGGTATTTTGAGTTAATTAAATCAACTTTTTGGTCACAAACTAAAAGCTGATAGAAGACCAATAAAAATAACAAATACTCCTATATTATACCTGGGAGGTTTCTGCATAAAATTATTATATGTTTCTAGGATAGCAGTGCTTAAAGCCCACCTCTTCCTTATCTAACACATTAGCTTGAGAAACCCAGGCTTACAGTTGATAAGGAAATAAATTAGCCTATATTTTAAATGAAATGTTTTTTTAAGTAATGGGTTTGTACTAAGGGGTCTATAATGTTTATCTTTTCAAAAACTGGATTCTATTACATTCTGGGCTGAACTGAATTATGCCATACCTATAATTTGCTGAGGGCAAATAAGTCAGCAAGGAACTTGGCCCACCATTCAGCATATGCTCTGAACAACTTAGGCAGGTTCAGGTAGTGTTTCCTGGGTAACTTGAGCTTTATGATCAAACATACTGATGAAGAAAGTGAGCCAGGAATTAATTTTTTAGGAGGAACTGGGAGGCAGAACTTGCATCTTCTGTGATATAGTAAATGGTTATATTTCTAATCCTGAGTATTCTTCCCTACGTCTTACTTCACTTGTTCTATCAAAAATATGGCAATAGAAATCACCACACACTTCCCCTGCCCCCAACACACACGAAATATAATTCTATTAGCCTGCTACTGTATTGGTGGCATAAATTTCAGTCCTAGAGACAGTGAAAGCATCCCAAGTACCCCTGGTACTGCCTGTCCTAGACAATCCTGGTGAATCCTTTGTAAGGACAGACATGTCTCTGACAGGAAACCCCACTATATTTCCCAAGTAATGAGTTCAGGAGGCTACTGGTAGGCTTGGTAGGTGTAAACAAAATGTCTTAAATCAACGGTTTAGGCTGTGTATTGGCAAGAACCATGTGAGTCTTCAAATTTAATGAGTTTAATTAGGTTTTAAGGGCTTTAGGCTATAAAAGAATGCTCCAGATGGAATAATTTAAATCTTTAAAGCATCATGAAAATCATTGGTTAAAAGGTGGGAATTTGAAATATAAAAAAGTACTTGTTTTCCTCTATATATCCCCTGCATACCTCCCAATCCTCATCCTCAGAAAATTCTGACCCTTTGGAAAAAGTTGTCTATCTGTAAACAAAAGCCCCCATCAAGGAGCAACTTTGGCCTGAGCAAAACAATCTTGGAAGGACTGGTAGTTAGTGCCTGGATCTAAAGGAAAATTCTCTGCTACCATCCAATCCAGTAGCTCCATCACATCCCTGCCAGAGATAAAGCAGTTATATTCTCCCTGAATTCCTCATTTCTGCTTCAGTGGGAGGCAGAGTGGGGAACCAGGAATGGAGACAACAAAGTACACAAAGGTGCAAATGAACTACTGGCTAGTATACTTTCCTTTGCCATGACAAAAGATGTTTGATGCTAAGACACTAGGTAAATAAGAACCCAATCACTCCAGCCAAGCCTGTGCAAATTAAAGTATTTGCCACCTATGGCTAACTCTGTGTCCTCCAACTCCCTCAGACACAACAGTAAACGCCACCCCTATGGAGTCTTGGCTTGGCATCATAACGTCTCTCAGTGGGTAACAAAATCAACACCAACATTAGAGTAAGATGACCCCAAATTGACAATTATTAGAACTAGAAATATGTCTAAGCTTATGTAGTCTAGCTCTGTCATTTATAAATGAAGAAACTGAGATAAGGAGAATTGAAAAGGCCTGTGTATGGTCACACGTCTCATTAGCCTTAGAAGTCTCCACTCTCAGTTTGGTGACCTTTCCTCAAGAATATGCTCCTGCTGTGGACATAGTAGACGTCTCCAGCCTTCTGCAAGGTATCTGTGGCTCTAGGGGGCTTATTTCATTTGAATGATGGCTCTAAGTGGAGAGAAAATGTGTTTTTCTCTCTTTGCACTGTTTACTCTAAGTCATTGTTCAGGACAGTGGCCTTATTTTAAATGATTCATATCATGACAGCCATTACAGGCTTGAAACTCTTAAAATGTCATTGGGCCCATGATGTGTTGAATTTTGTTGAAAACAGGGGAAACACAAGTTGTTAAAAATGGTATTTTTTCTATCTCTTCATACATGGGATTTGATGGGTAGTACCATAAGAAATTCCAAATGGTAACTTTCAGTTCTTTTTTAATATCACAATTTGATTATTGGTACAGGTTTCACTTCCTAGTTTGTTTCATGAATCTACTAAAATACAGTCAAAACTGAGCTTGTGACCTAGACTCCAAAAAAAGTTATCAATACTCTACAATTTGTTTCTCATACCAATGGACTGGCTTCTCTACAGAGTCTCATATGTTATAAAGAAGCAAGGGACTGAATTCAAGTCTAGGCTTTTCCCTCACCACTTCTGTGGCCTTAGAAAAACCATTAGCTTTTCCTCATCTCAGAATTTCTTATATCAGCCCCTATCTCGGCCTATCTCATAAACGTAGAACAACTGAGATTAACTCATTCAAAAATGCTTTGAAAACAATAAAGTGCTATACAAATTTAAGAACGTAGACATCTTAATCATCCTTACCTCATAGAAAGCTTTAGAAATATTTTCAGGCAGCTCAAAAAGAACTCAAATTCCGTGACGAGGTAGATTCTTTGGGTGGAGAACCAACAGATAACATAGCATTTTCATTTATTAAATTATCCAGTTTATAAGCATTTATGGAAACTGGGTCTGTAAGGTTGGTATTTTGGGACAGAAAAACAGCAGAGGGGAAGAGCTGGGTAATGGAAAGCAGTGGGGTAGAAGTTGAATAGTGAAGTTACTGTAGAAAAAGGATTGAGGATGCAACTGAAGGACCCACAACCCAAACGGAAGGAGGGAAATACATTGCATCAGTTGGTGATGTAATAGACAAAGTAGATGGATGCCTACTACTGCAGACTCCCTTTTCTTTGGAACTTCTTAGCCTTTTTATGGCGTATTAGTAAGTCATTCAGTTAATCAATATTTATTGAAAAGTACCTACTGCATGCCAAGCTCTGTTCTAGACTTTGGGAAATTAATTAATGAACAAAATGATTTAATGAAAATTAACTAATGAATAACACAGACATTGTGGAATTAATTAACGAAATATCTGACCACAAGGAACCCACATTTCAGTGGCAGGTGTGAGGAGGAGGATGGAAAAGACCAATAATCACATAGAAAAATAGAAAAGGTAATTTCAGAGAGCAACAAGTACTATAAAACATAAAATAGGTCAGCAAGATAGAAAATGGCAAGTGACAGAAAGGGCACTAAATTAGCTAAAATGGTCAAAGAGGACTCTCCAAGGAGATGACATGGTGCCGTAACTTTTTTGGTTGCTAGTGAGAAAAATCCATATATAACTGAATTAAGCAGAGCAAGAATTTTATTGGCCCAGTAAGGTGGATAGGAGACTGGAGTAGCCTCAGGATTGAATGAGTAACTGCAGGGTCCAGGGCCTTGATACCTCGTAAGTGGTGAATTAACCCCAGGTAGCATAACCTTCTTTTGTCACCTCTCTTCCCTTTTAGTTTTGCAACCTCAGATTCACACCTTCCTATCTAGACAAACCCAGTGGAAAACGGAACCTCTTTTTCCCATGGTAGAGCTCTCAACCCCAGGAAATAATTTTGGCCAGATGTGAGTTACAAGACTATCCCAATGCAAAGGAGCCCTGGTGGTGCAACCAGTAAAGCACTCAGCTGGTTACCAAAAGTTTGGTGGTTCAGACCCACCTGGAAGCTTTGAAGGATAGAGACCTGGTGATCTGCTTCCATAAAGATTACAGCCTACCCTTTATCACCGCTCTTCTTCAACATCGTACTTGAAGTCCTAGCCAGGGCAATTAGGCTAGACAAAGAAATAAAGGGTATCCGGATTGGCAAGGAGGAAGTAAAGTTACCACTATTTGCAGATGACATGATCTTATACACAGAAAACCCTAAGGAATCCTCCAGAAAACTACTGAAACTAATAGAAGAGTTTGGCAGAGTCTCAGGTTATAAAATAAACATACAAAAATCACTTGGATTCCTCTACATCAACAAAAAGAACACCGAAGAGGAAATAACCAAATCAATACCATTCACAGTAGCCACCAAGAAGATAAAATACTTAGGAATAAATCTTACCAAGGATGTAAAAGACCTATACAAAGAAAACTACAAAGCTCTACTACAAGAAATTCAAAAGGACATACTTAAGTGGAAAAACATACCTTGCTCATGGATAGGAAGACTTAACATAGTAAAAATGTCTATTCCACCAAAAGCCATCTATACATATAACGCACTTCCGATCCAAATTCCAATGTCATATTTTAAGGGGATAGAGAAACAAATCACCGATTTCATATGGAAGGGAAAGAAGCCCCGGATAAGCAAAGCATTACTAAAAAAAGAAGAAGAAAGTGGGAGGCCTCACTCTACCTGATTTCAGAACCTATTATACAGCCACAGTAGTCAAAACAGCCTGGTACTGGTACACCAACAGGCACATAGACCAATGGAACAGAATTGAGAACCCAGATATAAATCCATCCACGTATGAGCAGCTGATATTTGACAAAGGACCAGTGTCAGTTAATTGGGGAAAAGATGGTCTTTTTAACAAATGGTGCTGGCATAACTGGATATCCATTTGCAAAAGAATGAAACAGGACCCATACCTCACACCATGCACAAAAACTAACTCCAAGTGGATCAAAGACCTAAACATAAAGGCTAAAACGATAAAGATCATGGAAGAAAAAATAGGGACAACCCTAGGAGCCCTAATACAAGGCATAAACAGAATACAAAACATTACCAAAAATGATGAAGAGAAACCCGAAAACTGGGAGCTCCTAAAAATCAAACATCTATGCTCATCTAAAGACTTCACCAAAAGAGTAAAAAGACCACCTACAGACTGGGAAAGAATTTTCAGCTATGACATCTCAGACCAGCGCCTGATCTCTAAAATCTACGTGATTCTGTCAAAACTCAACCACAAAAAGACAAACAACCCAATCAAGAAGTGGGCAAAGGATGGGAACACACATTTCACTAAAGAAGATATTCAGGCAGCCAACAGATACATGAGAAAATGCTCTCCATCATTAGCCATTAGAGAAATGCAAATTAAAACTACGATGAGATTCCATCTCACACCAACAAGGCTGGCATTAATCCAAAAAACACAAAATAATAAATGTTGGAGAGGCTGCGGAGAGATTGGAACTCTTATTCACTGCTGGTGGGAATGTAAAATGGTACAACCACTTTGGAAATCTATCTGGCGTTATCTTAAACAGTTAGAAATAGAACTACCATACAACCCAGAAATCCCACTCCTCGGAATATACCCTAGAGATACAAGAGCCTTCACACAAACAGATATATGCCCACCCAAGTTTATTGCAGCTCTGTTTACAATAGCAAAAAGCTGGAAGCAACCAAGGTGTCCACCAACGGATGAATGGGTAAATAAATTGTGGTATATTCACACAATGGAATACTACACATCGATAAAGAACAGTGACGAATCTGTGAAACATTTCATAACATGGAGGAACCTGGAAGGCATTATGCTGAGCGAAATTAATCAGATGCAAAAGGACAAATATTGTATAAGACCACTATTATAAGATCTTGAGAAATAGTAAAAACTGAGAAGAACACATACTTTTGTGGTTACGAAGCGGGGAGGGAGGGAGAGGGTTTTTATTGATTAATCAGTAGATAAGAACTGCTTTGGGTGAAGGGAAAGACAACACTCAATACATGGAAGGTCAGCTCAATTGGACTGGACCAAAAGCAAAGAAGTTTCCGGAATAAAATGAATGCTTCAAAGGTCAGCGGAGCAGGGGCGGGGGTCTGGGGAAAATGGTTTGAGGGGACTTCTATGTCAATTGGCAAAATAATTCTATTATGAAAACATTCTGCATCCCACTTTGAAATGTGGCGTCTGGGGTCTTAAAGGCTAACAAGTGGCCATCTAAGATGCATCAATTGGTCTCAACCCACCTAGAACAAAGGAAAATGAAGAACACCAAGGTCACACGACAACTAGGAGCCCAAGAGACAGAAAGGGCCACATGAACCAGAGACCTACATCACCCTGAGACCAGAAGAACTAGTTGGTGCCCGGCCACAATCGATGACTGCCCTGACAGGGAGCACAACAGAGAACTCCTGAGGGAACAGGAGATCAGTGGGATGCAGACCCCAAATTCTTATAAAAACACCATACTTAATGGTCTGACTGAGACTAGAGGAATCCCGGCGGCCATGCTCCCCAGACCTTCTGTCGGCACAGGACAGGAACCATCCCCGAAGACAACTCATCAGACATGAAAGGGACTGGTCAGCGGGTGGGAGAGAGATGCTGATGAAGAGTGAGCTAATTATATCAGGGGGACACTTGAGAGTGTGTTGGCAGCTCTTGTCTGAAGGGGAGATGGGAGGATAGAGAGAGAGGGAAGCTGGCAAAATTGTCACGAAAGGAGAGACTGAAAGGGCTGACTCAATAGGGGAAGAGCAGGTGGGAGTCCGGAGTAAGATGTATGTAAACTTATGTGTGACAGACTGATTGGATTTGTAAACGTTCACTTGAAGCTTAATAAAAGTTAATAAAAAAAAAAAAAAAGATTACAGCCTAGAGAACCCTACAGGGCAGTTCTACTCTATCACATGGGGTCGCTATGAGTTGGAATTGACTCAACTGCATTGACTCAACAACAACAGCATGGCTGGTATGGTGGTCTTGCCAAACAATAAATTTAAATATCACAACATATATAATACAAAATTATGGAAGGGCTTATAATCTCTGCAATAAAAACTCCCATTTGAAGAGCACAGAAAGGAGAAGCAACGCCAGCTACTTCTGGTCCACAGCATATTGCTGAACCAGAAGATCAAAGACTCACCTCCCTGGTCCTTTAATGAGCTTCTTTTCCTGTCTGTGGCTGCCTGCCAGAAAGGCTGAAAATGCTATGTTTTCTGTTGGTTCTCCACCCAAAGAACCTACTTAACTATTGGCCTCCTTGGCTAACCCTGAGAAAGAAATAGGGCAAGATACTTCTCTTTGGTGTTACAGTGCTTTAGCTGCTTGCTATTGGCACAATTACAGCTGTGGGGGCCTTAGAAGTTGAGCAATTATAGGACATCATTTGAAAAACTTTGAGTTTCTTTGGCAATGTAATTTCCTTAAAATTCCAGTTGGCTACTGGTCTGTTTGATGTTTATACTCTTTACTATTTAGTTACTAACTCCAGAAATGCTATCAAAACATGGCCCTTAAATATGGCCCAGGTAACAAATTTTACATTTCTCAGGATTCTTTGATAGTCAAGAGTCAGAAGCTCCATTTAAATGTGGAAGCGAGGAGTTTCTGCATGGCATAAATGGTTAAGCACATGACTACGAGCTGAAGAGCTGGCGTTTCAGACCCACCCAGAGGCTCTTTGGAAGAAAGGCCTGGCTATCTGCTTCCAAAAGGTCATAGCCTCGAAAACCCTGCGGAGCAGTTCTACTCTGCAACATATGGGGTCACCATGAGTCAGAATCAACTTGACAGCAACTAATGACAACAGTTAAGGATACAACCCAAGGAAACAAACGTGGAAACTAACGATGTAGCTGCCTTTTCCAATGATTTCAAATGACTCTCCCTATCTCCTGGTGCGTAATCACTTCATTAGCCAGACCTCATTCAGTTGCAAGAAATGGAAAACAAACTCATATTAACATAAGGAAAATAATTATATTATGGACTTACTAACTGAAATGTATCCTGGAGAAGGCCATGGGAGCAAAGAAAGAGGCACAAGAATCAGGATCATAGGAAATTATTTGAACTTCTGCTTGACCTGTCTGCTACAGTTTGGGAACCCATGGAAGTAACCATACAGGTTTCTTTTCCACTCACCTCCACTTCATAATTTCAAGTAATATCCTTTCTACCCCTCCTGTTCCATGAAATGGTCGTCTCCCAGTCTGGCAACAAATAGGCAGCAAGAGTTGCTATTTTTCCTAGAAATCATTGGCCTTGCCTCAAATGTGACTTTCCCTGAAGCAGCTTGATGCCTGTAAGAGCAGTTGGACTGCATTGAAATTGTGTCCTTTCCTACGTTTCCTTGCTTGATACAAGTTGAGCTGTCATAAGCTTCTTCCCAAGTCATTGGGGCCATACATAAAAAATAAATAATTGGGGATGACTATAAATGAATAATCTATTTTTATTATTATCAGGTTCATTTGCATAATTAAGCTTGCTCCAAAAAACTAGCAGAGCACAAGCCAACAAAGTCACATTGCTTAATATCCATCACCAAGCCCTGGAATGTGATTCTAGCAAAACACAATGAAGTCAGAGTTCTGAGTGTAAAGATTAGATAAATGCATCAGCTCAGTGATGGGGTAATAAACTACATGCTCAGAATTTTTTAATGCAGCTTCTTTTTGCATAGACTAATATGACCTCTGATCAAGAACAAGTGCTTGGGAGAGGTAGCTTATATCAGCACGAAGAGGCCAGGCTGGTTGTCAAAAGATCTGAAGTCTAGGCTCAGTTGCATCTCTGATTTGTTTCATGGCCTATAGCCAGGCACATAATCATGCTTTGCTTCTATTTCTCCATTTTTAAAATGGTACAACAGTGGTTTCTGTACATACCTAATGGATTGTGAAAAGTACAGAGAAAGAGGATACAGAGATATCTGCCCCGGCTTCCATCCCACTGTGGAAGCACTGGCAGCCTCCAGATGTCCACATTTTCACCATACAGTCAGTGATGGGCACAAGTTAGATGTATGCTCTACAGGAGTGCACCTTGAGCTGGAAGAGTGGTCCTTCTGGCCTTCCTCCCATATTGGAGAGAAGCATTAGAGCCAGCAGCAAGCAGAGGCATGGGGCTCTGGTTCAGTAAAGGAGTCCCCAAGAGGGAAATATGGTTGAGAAATGGAGCATGATCCTATCATGCATATGGACTCTGATAACCTATCAAGGCAGAAGTTAAAGTCAAGAGGAATGTATCAGGGTGTCTCATTACTCAGAAGAAAACTGCTACAAAGAAACCCCCAATTTCTGCATTTTCTTTCAACTTGAACTCTTCTTCAACACCCAGAGGGAAAGCAGGCAGCAGGGAAAGATTTACACTGCCATTATTCCTGTTTCATTTTGTGAGAAGTTTGACTCCAATATAAGCGTGATGTACCTGTGACATCTCTCACCTATTGGTTACCAGGGCTGACTTAATTTCCCTCTCCTCTCTCATGCTTCCTGACTTCTAGGTCAAAGAAAATAACCTCCTCAAATAGTGAAGATGACTTTTCTATCAGTGCTGTATGATATTCACACACCACTAATTTAAATTGCTCCATTTTGTTTATCAATATCTGCTAGCAGGCCTCGAATCCATGAAAATGCCTTCATAAACTTTGAAGGTTTATTTCCCACAAACTCTAATCAAATTCAATTATCCAGATCAAGGTGTGGTCTTCTGAGGTAGAAATGTATACCCTTTAGCAGAGTGAATAGCTGTTGGCGACACTGTGGTAGGCCTCAGGGAAGAACAAGACGTGGAAGAGTGGAGGACAATAAGATGGTGGGCATGAAGTCTGTTCAAGCTGTGCAGAGCCTGGTGGCAGAAGGCAAGGGGAGGAGAGATCCAACAGTGGGAGGCAGGGATAATAGCGCTGAACTCTGAACCCATCAGAGAAGTCTGTGTCTCATCAGAGATTACATCTCAAGGGGCTCTGTGTCAGCTCCCAACTACAAAAGAAAACATAAAAAAAAAAAAAAAAAAGGCAAGCAGGGATACAGCTGAAGAATTATCATCTAGTTTCTCCCCTAAGAGAGAAGAAAAATAGGCAGTAATGTGAGAAAAATGGGAACAAAATAAGCAAATATTTCCAGTTTTCTCTACTATATCTTATCTACCAGCTGCAAGAATTGAGAGGGAGGGGAAAGAAAAGGAAGCTTCTGAGAGAAAAGGGTAGGTGAAGGGCACCTTTGCATAAAGATTCATGGTGATGATCTAAATAAAAAGGGATGCAAAATGTTGCTTGGAAAGACATGACATGGTGGGAATGCAGATTATTAATTCCACTGGGATGAACCCCAGAGGCCTATTTGCAGTAATTCAAGTAAGCCATTCAGTGTGAGCTACAGAACATCAGAAAAATTAGATATTGAATAGAATATTAAACAAATAACCCAATGAGAGATAATACTTTGAAATCTATGGTTAAGAACATAGTTCTTTCTCTCCAGGAAGGAAACGATTGCTGTCAGAGGCATTATGTCTACTTTAAAAGGCATTATGATAGAGTGGCAGTCTCGATAAAAAGGTGTCTAAGTTAGAGTCTGAACTTGGTTATCAAAAACGGAAAGAAACAATGGGAAATATTTATTAGATATGTTCCACTTAGAGGCCCAAGATTAAATCTGACAATAAGAACACTAAATATAGGCTAAAGATGGGTCTTGAAGACCATCTGAGAGCTTTGTGCGGAGAGAAAACATGTTTCTGGTGTTGAAAGTTATTTCTCCATGTTCGTATAAAATTCCTTCCTCCCTGGATACTCATAGATTCTTGTTGTTACACATTTTACCTTTTCTTATCTCTGATCATTTGACCTCCCAGTCTTTCCACTATGTTCACTGAAGACCTTGGATTGTGGCTTATGGTTTTTCTACCCACCTCAAAACTGAGTATCATGCTGAACAACTTCAGTGTCCCTCCAGACACCTGGGAGGTAGACAAGTCCTTGACCCTCTCAATTTTGGTAACTTTCACCCCCACTTCTATTTTACCACAAAGCTGATATTCACACCATGGCTTTTATCATCACTGGGACTTCTTACCTGTGAAATTTCAATTATACATTCATTTTGCATATGTCTGTTGAATACCTACCTTATAGAAACCACTGTGCTAGTAACTGCAAAAAGTAGTTACAGTTAAAACGCACCACTAACATCTCAGTGGGGAAAGATGAAAACTTTTCCCCTAAGATCAGGAACGAGACAAGGATGCTTACTCTCATCACTGTTATTCAGCATTGTACTGGAAGTTTTAGCCATAGATGGAGGAAAGAAAAAGAAATAAAAGGTACCCAAATGGAAAGAAAGAACTAAAGCTATCCCTATTTGTAGACGACATGATCATATATATAGAAAATCTCAAAGAATCCACAAGAAAGCTACTAGAACTAATAAATGAATTCAGTCAAGTTGCAGGGTACAAGAATAACACACACAAAAAATTAGTGGTATTTTTATACACCAGCAATGAACAATCTGAAAAGGAAATTAAGAAAACAATCCCATTGGCAATAGCATCTAAAAGAATAAAATAGATGAGAATAAAGTTAACTAGCGAGGTGAGGGACTTGCACACTAAAAACTATAAAACATTGCTGAAAGAAATTAAAGAAGGCCTAAACACATAGGAAGACATCGCGTGTTCATGAATTGAAAGCCTTAAATAGCGTTAAGATGGCGATACTACCCAAAGCAATCTATAGATTCAACAAAAACCTATCAAAATTCAAACAGGCTTTGTATAGAAACGGAAAAGCTCATTCTAAAATTCACGTGGAATTGCAAGAGAATCCAAATAGCCAAAGCAATCTTGAAAAAGAACAAAATAGGGTGACTCATAATCCTCTATCTCAAAACATATTCTAAAGCCATAGTAATCAAAACTGTCTGCTACTATATGAGACTAGACATAAGACCGACAGACTAAAGTGAGAGTCCATAAATAAACCCAGACACCAAAAACACATGCAAAAAAGATAAATTTGACTTAATCAAAATTTAAAACTTTTGTGCATCCAAGGACCATATCAACGAAGTGAACAGACAACATATAGAATGGGAGAAAATAACTGGGAACCACGTGTCTGATAAGGGTTTAATATTCAGAATATATAAAAGAACTCCTATAACTCAACAACAAAAAGTCAAACAACCCAATTTAAAAATGGGCAAAAGACTTGGATAGACTTTTCACCAAAGAAGATACGCAAATGGTCAACAAGCACATGAAAGATTTTGAATAGAGTAAGGTAGGGAAATGTAAATCAAAACAACAATGGGATACCACTTCTTCCCCACTAGGATGGCTATCATCAGAAAAATGGAAAATAGCAAGTGTTGGAGAGGGTGTGGAGAAATTGGAACCCTAATCCATTGGTAGGAATATATAACGGTACAGCTGCTGTGGAAAATAGCTTGGTGGTTCTTCAAGAAATTAAACATATAATTACCATAGAACCCAGAAATTCCACTCCTCGGTATATTTCCAAAAGACTTGAAAGCAGGGATTCAGACAGATACTTGTATACCAGTGTTCACTGCAGTATTATTCACAACAGCCAAAAAATGGAAACAATCCTAGTGTCTATCAACAGATTAATAGATAAATAAAACATGGTATAAAAAAAAAGTTTTTTATTTATTTTTTATTTATTTTTTAATATATGTGGGTTTATATACATACAATGGAATATTATTCAGGCATAAAGAAAAATGAAGTTCTGATACATGCTACAATGTAGATGAGCCTTGAAAGCATTATGCTGAGTGAAATAAATCAGATGTAAAAGGATAAATATTATATGATCTCATTTATATGAAATATCTAGAATAAGTAAATGTATACAGACTATAGATTAGTGGTTATCGGGGATGTGGGAGGGGGTAATACAGAGTTATTGCTTAATTATATACAATTTCTGTTTGATGAAAAGCTTTTAGAAACGTACTAACAGTGAATGTGATTAATGTCACTGAATTGTACAATAAAATGTGGATAAAATAGCAAATTTTTGTTATATATATATGTTGTCGCAGAGAAAATTTAAAGAAAAAGTACTTTTAGTTGAAACAGGCAATATCCCTTCCTCTGTGGCCCTTATAAACTAGTAGAGGGGGGAAGGGACAGAGACACCAACAGGCAATTACAACTGTGTCACAAACGTTCTGCTGGCATGTATTTCCAAATGTTCAGAGGAAAAAGCATATTCAGGACTTGAAAGTTGTTCAGAATGGCTGGAGTTGGAAACTGATTGACTATAGATGGTTGTTGAGGTATAGGAGGTTCAAGGATGATGCCCAGGTTTTTGCCTGAACAGCCAGGCGAGTCACGGTGTCATCTACTGCTGAGGGAACATCAGAGAAGAAGCAAAACAGGAGAAAAAGACAACAGCTCAATTTGAGATGCATTAAGAACTAAATTTCAGTGAGACATTCGTGTGGGATGCTGAATCTTTCCCACCGTCATATTCTACCTCCATCCTCCCAATGCACAAGAACACACACACACACACACACACACACACACAAAAGCTTCATTGCCTAAGTCCTCTCATCCTTCAAGACTCAGGTTAAAGTGGTACCAATTCTAGAAAGCACTTTCTGATAACCACTGCCCATCCATGCTAAATCCATGCCATTCTGTTTACCTCTATTGTAGCCTATCATACTTTGTTGCAATTTCCTCTTCCCTTATCTGTCTTCACCACGGTCTGTAAACTCCCTAAGGAATGGGACAGCGCCTTCCCTTTGCATCTCTATATTTAATGGATACTAAGTTGGTGCTCATTAAAGTTTAATGAATGAATGATTACTTGCATGAATAAGCAAAGCAGAGTGAATAAATTACCATTCTAACAGCTTTTTAGGAGGGAACTGTCTTTGGGTAGGAAAAGTAAATCCATAAAGCTATAGTCTGGAAGGATGCATTGCAACAAAGAATTAGCTAAACTACTTTGCATACAAAACAAACAGGAATTTAGGCCTTTGGAATACAAAAAAGGAGAGGAAGAGACAGGGAGAAAATCTTGCAGATGGTAATATGATACCTTTTTTCTACATGTTATCTTTTTCAAGAATGCCAGCTGCCTTGGAGTCAACTCCAACTCATGGTGACCCCATGTGTGTCAGAGTAGAACTAGAGTTACCTAATACATGATTTTAATTTATTGCACTGATGCAGCATACAACCCTTCTGCTTTCCCAACTCTTCTGTAGGTCTTCCTACCCTCAAATGTCTTGTGTGGGTAATTTGTTAATTATTATTGCTGTTATAAAAATATAGGCAACGTAACATTTGACAATTCAACACCTTTCACATGTACAATTTAGTGACACCAATTACACCAATCGTGTTGTGCAACCATCACCAATATCCATTGTTTAATTTTCCATCGCCATAAACAGAAACTCAGTGCTTCCAAAACAATGATTCCCCTTTCCTCCGCTCCCTCCTGACCCTGGGTAGTTTTTGTACAAATTAATTACATTTCAGGATCAAATTGAAGAGCGAAGAAAAAAAATACCCATGGGTAACAGATGTGAGGCAAGTAATGAGTTCACTGGGAATAGGAACTCATATTCCTAAGAGACAGAGGGAAGGCAAGTCCTTAGGGGTTCACCAGGACTTGGATGCCCACAAGATAAGAATGAGCACTTGTAATTTTATTTAACTCTCTTTCTTTCTAATCTCTGTGTCTACAAAGAACCCACTCATACAAACTTCTCAGGAGCTGCTGATAGTAAAGGTAGGTTGGCCAGAGCACCAGTATGAGCTGTGATTTTCATCTCTGAGCCGGAACAAATGCAAGGAGGGCATATGAGCCAATAAGAAGACAGTAAGTTTAAGACTCCAATAATAATTAAAAGGATACAAATAATAAATTTTACGTTAAAAAGGGAAATAAATAAATGAAAGTAACCTGTTGCCATTGAATCTACTCATTGTAAAGTAATTCATTGGATATAATTGGATATAATATTCACTGGAAAGCAAAGAATCTAAGGATAATAAGAGCTACTATAAAAAAACATTAGTGAGAAAATTACTTTTACAGAAGAAACAAGACAAAAACACTTGTTCTTGTAAGAATCGCTCAGTCAAAAATCCAGAGGAAGAATGGAAGTAAGGAGAAGAGGTGTGGAGGAATTAACGCAGGGAGAGGCCAAAGCCAATGAGAACAACAGGACCACTACATGTAGGTAGAACTCAAGTACAGAAAAGCATGGAATATCTGACCCTAAGAGACAAAAAGAATCACTCCAGGAGAGAGAGACAAGTGTTCAGGAGAATACTTGAAAGAATAAGAAAAATCACCCAAACTGGGACAAACACAATTTAAAATAGAAACACGTACCACAAATGGCAAAGGAATTCAAGGAACACAATATGTTGCCTACAGGCTCTAATAGAAGAAAATACTAATGTGATTTTTGAGAGTGAAATAAGGTAGAACATGAAAAGGGGAAATTACTGATCCCAAAGGCCTTTATTGGAGGCTCTTGTTAATAACATGGCTTAGCCACAGTTGTTCTGGTGGTAACAGAGAGCAATTTGATCTAGCTTGGGGCGGGGGGGTAGAATTTATTAGGAGCTTACTGAGTAACACTGAGCCCAAGGTTAGCTGGATCTGAGGAAGCATGGGAACCAGATAAAAAACAAAAACAGCCAGTTGACATTGAATCGACTCTGACAAACCTCATGTGTGTCAGAAAAAACTGTGCTTCATAGGGTTTTCAATGACTTATTTTTTGAAAATAGATCAACAGGCCTTTCTTCTGAGGCATCTCTGAGGGACTTGAACTTCCAACCTTTTGGTTAGCAGCCAAGTGCTTTACCATTTGCACCACTCTGGCTCAGTAAATAGTTACCAAGAAAACTGCTCCACTTCCCCTCCAACCTTGCTTCTTTCTGAGTGTTCACTTCTTTACTAGCATAAAAGGTGGATAAAAGGAAAAGAAAAATAATAAGGAAGTTAAAAAAAGAAAGCTAAAGAATCCACACAGCTTCATGAGTGGACACCAGCTCATGTCTAGGTAACCACACAGGCTGACTCAGAGAGAGAAAAAAATGACTGGACACCTGGACAGAGTCAGCAGTACAAAATTGTCAGTAAAGACCCTCCCTGCAGGTAGGAACAATTCTCAGAGAAATGAAGGTGCTGTGAGCTGAGCAGTCACCCTAAAGGTCACTACTCTACTGGCCAAATGGAAACATCTAAATAAGAAGATAAAAAATAGATGCTACTGCACTGGCCAAATGGAAACATCAAAATGAGAGGGAAAAAGATAGATACTCTTTTAAAAGCATATATATATATATATATATATATATATGATATATAAACAGCGTCAGAAGAAAGAATATTGGTAATTCAAATATATACAGAAAATCAGCCTGTAAAACAGCATTGTGTGATGAGAAAAAAATCTCATAGTAAAGAAGCAGGATTTTATTTTTTTCTGCTTCTACTGCCCAGTTAGCTGTGCCCCTTAATTTTTTTTTTTTCATAATTTGTAAAAGGATTCTACTTGGTGACATGGAAGCTATTATTCCCAAACGAGAAAAGAATGAGTATTTTTAATGCCAACACTCTCATTTTCTTTATGATAGGAGTTAGCTGCAAGACTGGCCTCCCTGAGGATGGGAAACTTTGCCATTTCGTCTTCATGAAACTGCCTTCATCTCAAGACAGATTATACTAAAAAGAAACAAAATCATAAAATAATTGCATAAAAATTGAAGGCAGACTAGGAGATGAAATTTGAGTACCTTAAAAAAGACTCAGAAGAGAATTATACAAAGAATTATTAAAGAAAGACTGTAATTATAAAATAGAAATGGATGGATTTTTGAATAAATACATTCTTATAAAGATGTTTACCAGAAGAATTAGGACAAAACAAAAGGTCATGTGGAATGCTTTATAAAACCAGTTGTTGGTTAAATCATTTTATATTTATTCTGCAGGAGAACACACCCTTGCCAAAGGGAAGAATTTTGGAAGGACAAAACAGATAAGACTTGGTAGTCATTGCTGACGGTCGTGGAAATAAATGGGTCAGGTGTATAAAGAAGGGCCTTATTAAAAGTGATACCCAAAAATATCTTATATGTTTATGTTCCATTATTTTCCAATAAGAATTTAAAGTGATTTACAGAACTACATGAGCCAAAGCAAGATAAAATAAATTATAAGTAAATTGGAAACTACAAAGGCATGGAGAGAGATTGGTCCAGAAATGAGGTTAATTACAAACCAGGAATGGGTTTAAATTTTGTAATTATGGTTTTTCCATTAATAGGCTACAAATTTAGTGCTATGATTTTCAGCAGCCAACAAAAATACGAAAACCTACTACATAATCCACAGTGCTCAAAAAATATAAACAGTACACGTCCCAAGAGAAGCTCAATCATTCCTAGTAGAATGTGTTTGTATTTCACATGCCATGATTCTGAATCAAATCTGTGGCAACTGATTTGTTTTGGTGTTTGGTTTTAAATGGACTGCAAGTTTTTCAGGCCATCCTCCATAATTAGCCAAGATTTTCACTGATGTCACCCGGCACAAAGCTTTAGATACATGTCCTTGGCAACATAGATTGCATCTATATTTATCCGGATTCTTTTGGTTCCAAGACACTAAAATCCAACTTTAGCCAATTTAAGGCTAACGAGGGGACTATCAGTTCACTTAGTCAAACTATAGCACTAGTACTAGTAGAGCTGTCCTCCGGTACAAATGAATTCAAGAGTTAACATGCCCTCAAGATAGTCTCTCTCCCCATCTCTGCCTCTCATCCCTGCATTTCTTTCCATATTGACTTTCTTAGCACTGTTTCTCCAAGTGATGAGGATCTGAGTTCAAATATTAACTGTTCCACCTCCAAAGAAGACAGGAGTCCACTCCTGCCAGAAATAGTCAAAATGGCCCAGGGAAAGACTCAGTTGGCTTATGTTGGGCCAGGTGTCCAACCTTGAACCAATCGCTGGAGCCAGGATAATACCCACTTGATAAATTATAAGACACACATAGGATTGACTACCATGTAGCCACTTAAAATATTTTTGAGCAATATCTAATGGTGTGGGAATTGCTCATGAAAAAGATTAAGTACAGAAAAGCAAGGCTCAAAAAAAGTGAATATTTTATGAGATTTTAATACATGGGAATTTCTTAATAAATATGTGTATGCATATAATGAAGATCAAAGACCACAGCCTTCAGTATGGATCGCACCTCAACACAAAGAAAACAAAAATCCTCACAACTGGGCCAATGAACAACATCACGATAAACAGAGAAAAGATTGAAGTTGTCAAGGATTTAATTTTACTTGGATCCACAATCAATAGCCACGGAAGCAGCAGTCAAGAAATCAAAAGACGCATTGCATTGGGTAAATCTGCTTCAAAGGACCTCTTTAAAGTGTTGAAGAGCAAAGATGTTACCTTGAAGACTAAGGTGTGCCTGACCCAAGCCATGGTATTTTCAATTGCATCATATGCATATGAAAGCCGGACAATGATTAAGAAAGGCTGAAGAAGAATTGACGTCTTTGAATTGTGGTGTTGGCGAAGAATATTGAATATACTATGGACTGCCAAATGAATGAATGAATCTGTCTCAGAAGAAGTACAACCAGAATTCTCCTTAGAAGCAAGGATAGCGAGACTTCGTCTTACATACTTTGGACATGTTGTCAGGAGGGATCAGTCCCTGGAGAAGGACATCATGCTTTGCAAAGTACAGGGTCAGTGGAAAAGATGAAGACCCTCAACGAGGCTAATTGACACAGTGGCTGCAACAACGAGCTCAAGCATAACAACGATTGTAAGGATGGCTCAGGACCCGGCAGTGTTTCGTTTTGTTGTGCATAGGGTTGCTATGAGTCAGAACTGACTCGATGGCACCTAACAACAACAAAAACAATGCATATATTATATACACTAAACGCTGGAAAGTAACACAACTTACCTTTTACTGATGGCCAGTAGTTTTCTACTTTCTTTTTCATTCTTATGTTTTCCAAATTCTCTATAATAAATATATATCACTGTTATAATTAGGAAAAAAATTTTTGAAAGACATATAAAAAGGATCCCTGGTGGTGCAGCAGTTAAGTGCTTGGCTGCCAATGGAAAGGCTGGCAGTTAGAACCCACCAGCCACTCCACAGGAGAAAGCAGTCTGCTTCCGTAGAGATTTACAGCCTTGGAAACCATATGCAGCAGTTCTACTCTGTTGTAGAGAGTCACTGTGAGTTGGAATCAACTCAGTGCCAATGCGTTGGGGGTTTGGTTGATACTTATAAAAGAATTTAAACTCACACTAAAGAAAGACAAGTGAACAAATAAGTTCCGAAAGCTCTACTTCACTAAGCAGAAATTCAGAGCCCTGGTGGCTCAGTGGTTAAGAGCTCAGCTGCTAACCAAGAGGTCTGCGGTTCAAATCTACAAGGTGCTCCTTGGAAACATTATGGGGCAGCTCTACTCAGTTGTATAGGGTCACTATGAGTTGGAATCTTCTTGATAGCAACGGATACAGGTTTAAGCACAAATTTAGTAAATTTTCAGCTAATTTCTAATGTACCTAGATATCCACAATTAATTATGTTAAAGATGTCTACCAAGCTAACTAAACAAACTAACTTGCCATAGGAGACTATTGTCTATATATTCAACATATATTTGTTGAGTACCTAATATGCATCAGGTTCTGAGCCATGTCACAAAGATGTAATAACAAACACTGCAAACACATTGCCAGCCTCATGAAATTTATATTCTAGTGCAGCAGATAGGAGGAGCTCTGGTAGTGCTATGGTTAAGCACTCGGCTGCTAACCGAAAGGTTGGCAATGGGAATTCACCAGCTGCTCCACAGGAGAAAAATGGGGCAGTCTGCTTTTTTAAAGATTCCAGCCTCGGAAAGCCTATGGGGTAGTTCTACTCTGTCACTGGGGTTGCTATGAGTAGGAATCGACTGGACAGCAACAGACTTGGTGTTTTTGGTTTACAGCAGATAGAAAAAGGCAAGAAAATTTAAAACAAAACAAAACAAAATAACGTGTTATAATAAGTGTTGTGAAGTTTGGAAAAAAGAGTTCAGCACAAAGTATAACAGTAACGTGTTTTGATGGTCAGTGAAGGGCTGTCTTAGGAGATCATATTTAAGCTAGAGGGAAAGGGTGAAAGGAGGGCACAGAGTGTGCAAAAGTTTGGAGGTGGGACAGAGTTTGGCATGTTTGCAGAACTGAGAGAAGCCTGATGCCAAGTAAGAGAAGGAAGCATGGGCTGGGATAAAACTGGAAAGAGATAACATCTACAACCAGGTAAAGTTTGAGTGCACAGCCCAAATAATAACTTTGCTTTTTGCATAGTTGATCCGTGGCACTTCTCCACAGCAGGCCAACTATCTGTTGAAGCTAGATAAAAAGAGGAGAAAAAGAAATGGAAGTAAACTCATGAAACTTTAACTAGAGTATATGAGAAATGACAGATAATATTTCAAGACTAAATGGTACACAGAATTGTTTAATCATAACAATCCCCACATAATGCTCTCTTCCATCATTAATATGTCCCTGTAATATATGTGTTCCATTATTAGGAAGAGGCAGGGTATAAACACTAAAGATGTGACATACTATGTTTACATTTTTCATTATCTGGTGGTGTAGAATAAATTTAAAGTATACCATATGTAAATGCCTTTTCTTTTAATCTTCTTAGACCCTACATATAAAATAAAACAGGTTGCATAAAAATATTATGGTAAAATAGGAAAAAAGATAAAAAGTAAGGGACTAGGAGACAAATTTATTCACAAGCCACCCAACCTGACTTCCTTTGCTCCAAGAGACTGGAGAAGAAGCTTGAGAGAAGAATAGACCGCATCCCATGCATACCCAGGTAATGTACCCAAAGTTCCAAAACAAAAACCGCTTTACTTGTTGAGTTTTATATTAAAATCTTCCTAAGCTATGCAAACTGTTGTTTTATGTTTGAAATCCTCTCTCGGTTTTTTTTTTTTTTTTAAAGGAAGATAAAATACTCAAGTTAATAAATTACATATTAAAAAGAGCTCGTTTATTCATTAAGATCAAAAAGGCTAATTAATTGAAAAACACTAAAAGACAATGTGATTGATCTCTCCTTATTGGTGTTGCCAGAAAAATTAGCATTATCTCTTAAATCCTAGGCCAAAAAGAATTCTGAATTGATTGGAAAAGAAATGAGTCAGAGATTGAAGTCCTATGCAGAACATTTTCTTGCTCTTTTACCAAACATCTAATACTCTGTTTGCAATGAAAGCTGCTTGTGAAAGCTTTCCAAAAGCAAATAGGGAAGGGAAGCTGAGAAACTGGCTGTTAACTATGCAGCCACTCCCACTAAACTGAAAGCTCTCAAATGGTTGGAACCATTAAAGAATAATATTAAAAATCCTACAGAGTCTTGATATTTATTACAAGAAAACCTAATAGATCAGATAGCAGAGAACTTTCAAACCTGCTTCCTTCCCTGCTTTCTGCTAAAGCTCCACAAAAGACAATGGCTGGGAATGGTCAGGCATTTATACAATGCTCTTTTTGTTGCCACAAATGATTTTTAAATGCCAACTTTAATATTACCTTCCTGATGAAAATCAATCACTGATAGGCTGATATGCTGAATCTGTGGTGTTGCAAATCATAGAAAAATCTCATAATGTGGTAAGATTGCTAGACAAGACAGAATCTGAACACTCCTTTTTTTCTTTTTTATTATATGGATTACCACAGTGGCAGGAGAGACAGAATTGGCAGAAGAATGGGGGAGGGAAGTACTGTAACATGCTGTCTGGGAAACAAGGAACAGCTACTAGTAACTAAAAGAATGTTTCTATATCCAATGTATCAATGACACCAAGGATATCAGTGTTTCTATATCCTTATTACCCCTCTAGTATCTAAGTCAACCACCTCCCATCTCTCGGTGTGTTGCACTGTGGTGGCTTGCGTGTTGCTATAATGCTGGAGGCTATGCCACCAGAATTTCAAATACCAGCAAGGTCACCCATGGTGGGCAGGTTTTAGACTTCAAAGAAAGGCCTGGTGATCTACTTCCAAAAATTAGCCAAGGAAAACCCTATGGATCACAACAGAATATTGTTCCATATAGTGCTGGAAGATGAGATTCCTAAGTTAGGAGAGGCCCTATGAAATAGCTGTAACACTGGATTCAAACATACCAATGATCATGAAGATGGCACAGGACCCAGCAACATTTCATTCTGTTATATATAAGGTCACTACGAGTTGGAGCCAACTCAAAACAACTAACAACCTAAATCGAGGCTCTCCAGAAGAGGGCTCAATAAATGTATGTTGAATGAATTTGTTGAACAGACTAACAGCTAATTTGCAGAATTCAGACCAGACACCTTTGATTGCCTCAAATGAATGACTTGGGGTCCTTGGCATATGGATAACCACTTCCACCCCCACTTTTCAAAATTGATACACCTCAAATGGAATTGTCGTAGACAAAGACTTGGGCCCAGTAATGCAGGTAACTTTCATGAGGGTGATGCACATAGAAAACTTGTGCCAGTCCTTTCTCTTCAACTTTTTACAATCTTCTAAGAATGTTTAAGACCTTGACATTTTGAATGCCTTCTTACAGGCCCTTACCAGTACCAGTTGCTATCAAGTTGATGCTGACTCGTGGTGACCCCAATTGTGTCAGAGTAAAACTGTGCTCCACAGGGTTTTTCAATGGCTGATTTTTCAGAAGTAGTTCACCAGGCCTTTCTCCCAAGATGCCTCTGGGTAGACTCAAACCTCTATCCTTTCCTTTAGCAGTTTAGTGAGCTAACCGTTTGTACTACCCACGGACTCTATAGGCCTTTAAACAAGCAAACAAACAAACAAACCCATTGCCATCGAGTCAATTCGGACTCATAAGGACCCTATAGAACAGAGTAGAACTGCCCCATAGAGTTTTCAAGGAATGGTTGGTGGATTCGAACTGCTGACCTATAGACCTTTAGAGGAGCACTATTTACTAAGGTTTTATATTGCTAAAATCCCAACTTGGAAAACCAACATATGTGGTACTGATATACCATCAGATTCCTTGAAATAACAGGCTTTGCCCGTGTGTTAAAATTAGGGTTCCATATTTTATTGACAGCTTTGGAAAAAGATCTACATATGAAGCAGATAACCACTATCCCAGTGATCGCTGGTGGGTAAATCTGAAGTTTCCTTGTCAGACCTGTCATTACAAAGAAAAGCACCATGGGATTAAGCCCATTTGTCCAAGTATTCAAATTGTAAGGGTAATATCTGGTGACTTTGAAGGGCACTAACATGTGCATGTCACAGCTTGTGAATCTACAGTGATTTGGTCTACGTCAAGCCTCCGAGGGCTGCATTTTCTGTGCGTATATACACACTGGCACAGGGTTCAGAAGATATGTTTGTTCTGCTTGTGTTTTTATTGTAAAAAAGCAGTCCTTTATTGAACATTAAAATATAAAACCCCTTAAAATGTTTACACAAAGCCAGGAAGTAGGACTCTTCAAACTTATTCCTCTGAAGGCAGAGACCCCTCTCATTGGAAAGGCTGGTAGACGGGCCCCAAATGCTGGAAGCTTAGCATGCAGTGATGCGTAAGGCTCAGGCTTGGGAAAACTGTGTATACTGGAGCCCAGGGCCCGGCACTATCACGCCTCAGAGATAGTCACTTTTCCAGTGAGAAATTTAATTTTTAAGGTCCTTGAGGTAGTCTCCAACCTATGAGACCTTCCCTCTGCAAGTATTATTTTTCTTCTTTTCCAGATGCATTTCACTTAGCACGACCCAGATCCCTGAGTCTGACCTAAGGGAATGGGAAGATGTTACCCAGAACTCGGTAGCGGTAGCATTCCTCTGCCATTTGTGGCATTCCTTTGCCTCAGGTTAAACCGAGGAATTTAAGGGGTGTGACAGCCCAGCAAACACAACACAGCAAAATGCATACCCTCTCTTTTCCTGAGGCACAACCAGCTCATTTCCAAGGTTAAATTGACTGACAGAGGAAAACAGTATTCACCTCAGTTCCCAGTGTACAGAGGGCGGTAGAAGAAAAATGGGGAAATTTCTGAGATCTTTCTTCCAGCACGTGGTCACTGTAGGACATAGAGGAGTCAAAGGAGAATTGCGGATGACATTTTCCCTGTGGTTAGTGCCTCTCTACCTCATGTTGCCCTGTGAGATGTTCCCTGGCAGATTATCAGGCAGAGTTTAGCCTGATATTTGTTAAATGAGTTTTCTCTACTTTCCTGTGGCTAAAGGTAAAGGTAATAAAAAAAATAAATAAAGGTAATAGGATGCATTTATTTATGAAATGGGAAAATGCCAAAGAAACTAGTGTCAAAACGGCTTTCAGTGGACTTAGATTAATTTGCATCTGCTCATCCTGCGCCTGCTACACACTGAAAATGTCCTTTTCTCATCTTTGGCTAAAGAAACTAAAAATTTCATTACAGTATTTGGTATATTATCTTTCTAAACCCACATAAGAGATTTTTGTCACTTTTTTTTTTTTTTTGACTACTACATCTAAATAAGGAGCCCTTGTTGCACAGTGGTTAAGTGCTTGGCTACTAATCAAAAGGTTGGCAGTTCGAATTCACCAGCTGCTTTTCTTCTGTAGGAAAAAGATGTGGCAGTCTGCTTCTGTAAAGATTGTAGCCTTGGAATCCCTATGAGACAGTTCCACTCTGTCCTATAGGGTCAGAGTTTATATCTAAATAATCAAATAGTTATTCATTTTTTCAAATTATCTTCTATAACATTTTAATATCTCGTGGCTGAGAACCATATTACTAGACTGCAACGACAGCACATGATCAATAAATTAAAAGGTACTATGGAAACGGATTATGCAGGTTAGTTTCCCTTGCCAAAGCATACACTGACATCAATACACTGACATCAACTGAGTATTTAAATTGGTTTCTGTGCTCTTTTTTAAGACAATATCTTGCTTTTACCTCTGCACTCAGAAGAGTCTTTTCCCCAGAGCACATGGTTTAATTATGCATTGGCATTGTTGATGGAAAAGGCAAAGATAGCAAGTAAATTGCTGTATAATCACAGCCTAGTAGCACTTAAAATGGCAGTGGATTGAGGAAAATTAATAGCAATTTCACCAATCAATAGAGTGCGTAGGAAATACTCTGTTAATACTCATATCTAAATGCTTTCTTTTTCAAGGCAGCATTTGAGTAGAAGGGGGAATGTTCTCTTAGATGCCACTGACTATGTGCAACACTGAACACAGCTGAGGATTCAACAAAAATTTCAACCACAAAGGGAACTACAAAGACACATGTTATTCATTCATTCAGAGAATATTTATGGAGCACTTAATTGTACCAAACACTATTTCATGAAGGTTAAAGAACCAAATTGTAATAAAATCTAGAACCCAGAATGAAATCTATTTCAATGGTCGGTCTACTTTCTCAGAGGAGGCTGGGATTATTCTCAAGGTGTCATATAAAATTTGGAGGTGGAATTTCAACAGAGCCAAAATAATTTAGGGGTTAATACTGTGGGCATACACTTTGACTGCCTGGGTTCAAATCATTGCTTTACCACTTACCAACTGAGTGACCTTGGGCAATGCACAGAAACTTTCTGAGCTTTCATTTTCTCATTTGTAAGATAATAAAAGTACCTAACTCTTAAGATTCTTGAGTGTGAAAATGTCTTAAAATTCACAAAAATCAAAATTTTGTTACCCCGTATTATTCAGAATGCCTTAATGGTATCCTATTGTTCTAAAATATTGCCAGCTCCACTAAAGCTGTCTTACTTTCATGACAGAAAGACAATTCAGACAGATTCAATAATGTTTGTCATATGCACCCTTCAGATTCTGACTTTAAGTCCCTCTGGCAGATTGGGAACAAGGCCGAAGCCAGCCTATTAACCTCAGTAGTTTTTATACGACAACAGGAAAGGCTTGAACTGATGGGTAAGTGTAGAAAATGATGAGGTGCTCTATTATTTCAGCCCCTGAGCAGTCTTCTGCACAGACTCTTTTAGTTTTTAATCTCTAAAGCTTTCTGATTTTAAAAGATATTAAGAGCTAACACATATAAAGATAAGAAAAAATTGAAACTCCATGAATTTGAAGTTATATGTCTTTATATAATTTTATACAAAGGTTATATTTCATTGTCTTTAAAAAGCAGGTTCACAAAAAAGTTCAAAACCATGTCCTTAAAAAATAGATATTAGAACCAACTAGGCTGTGCTCAGGAGACATTACAGAGAATAGGTAAATTCAAGATGTGTCCATCTGATAATCTGGTTTTCACAACCATCTGAAAGCATGGCTTGTGGTAGGTTGATCATGGCAATGGTATTTGCTGTGAAGGAAACAGAAATGATTGGCATAGATATTGGCTATTCCACACACATAAAAAAGTGAAGATTTGACAATTACCTAGTTCCTTTTATTCAATAAATTTTTCTTAAACTCCTATACTAAGTGCTGCTCAGAATTTTTAAAAACACAAAGAAACAGAACATAAACATGAATACACACAACTAAAGTTATGTGGTTCATGCAGAATAATTAACATGAGTTAAGTAGACTAAAAACGAACCAGGGAAGGGATTATTCTTCGCTGACATACTCAGATAAGGCTCAGATAAGGTAATAGCATTAACTTATCCGTAAAGGAAGAACAGAGCTTTTAATAGGACACGGTAAGCTTTCAACAAATACTTGTTAAATCAATTATTCATTCAATACTCTTTATCAACTAAGATGTAAGGTGGCCATTTTAAACTAAAAGGTGTTTGTGAGTCAAGGCTAATAGAAATTTTATTCATTGATTAATACCCAACACCAGTGCAGTCTGCCTCAATTTCCTGATTCACCCAATACTGTTTATAACTGATTTCTTCCATTTTTATACTTTAACTCATATGGTAGAAATGCCTATGCTTATTTTATCCCCCTTCATTCAGTAGATCATAGGTCCTTAAGAAAAATATTTTTGTCCTATTCATTTTCATCCATAAATATCCCTTTGGTACCAGCAAATTATTTGTTTAAAGATTGAATGAGCCCAGGAACAAACATCAACAGGTCGTGAATGCTCTAAAGATAACCCAAGCCTTCCACTTTATGCTATGATGTAGCTGGCTTCCAAAAAGCACAAAATTGAATTGGAGTCCACTACAACAGAAGCCTAGAGAATGGATTTGTTTATTCTCGAGCTTTCTATTGGGAGGTAAAATCTTTGAATTGGGTTATATAGTTTGAACTACTTGATTCTCATTTATCTTTAAGACTTTTGCCTATATTTACACAAAGAAAAGAGAGGGACTGAGCAAAGACCCAATGGGTTAGATCATTGTCAAGAATAATCAATTTGGAACACCTTTTTATTCCCCTTCAGTGGCAGATTTCTTTCTTTCCCCCCACGAATGTCAAATTACAAGGTGAAGTTTCTACTCCACTTTTACTGTGGACATACAACCTAGCACACCGACACAGTAAGACAAGTTTTGGAAAACTAAAAGGGATGAATATGGTCAGCATTTCTCAGACTGAAAGAACTAAAGGAAAAATTCAAGCCTCCAGTTGCAATATTGAAGGATTCTATAGGGAAAATATTGAATGATGCAGGAAGCATCAAATGAGATGGAACAAACACACTGCACCAAAAAGAAGTGGTTGACATTCAACCATTTCACGAGGCAGCATATGATCAAGAACTGATGGTACTGAAGGAAGAAGTCTAAGCTGTACTGAAGGCATTGGCAAAAAATGAGGTTCCAGCAATTGATGGAATACCAATTGAGATGTTTCAACAAACAGATATAGCGTTGGAAATACTCACTGATCTATGACAAGAAATTTGGAAGACAGCTATCTGGCTAACCAACTGGAAGAGATCCATATCTGTGCCCATTCCAAAGAAAGGTGATCTAACAGATTGTAGAAATTATTGAACAATATCATTAATATCATACACAAGTAAAATTTTGCTGAAGATCATTCAAAAGCGGTTGCAGCGATACATCAACAGGGAACTGCCAGAAATTCAAGCTGGATTCAGAAGAGGATGTGGAACAAGCGATACCATTGTTGATGTCAGATGGATCTCGGCTGAAAGTAGAGAATACCAGAAAGATGTTTACCTGTGTTTTATTGGTTATGCAAAGGCACTTGACTGTGTGGATTATAAATTATGGATAATATTGAGAAGAATGCAAATTCCAGAACACTTAATTGTGATCATGAGGACCCTGTTACATGGACTAAAAGGCAGTCATTCAAACAGAACAAAGGGATACTACATGGTTTAAAATCAGAAAAGTGTGTGTCAGGGCTGTATCCTTTCACCATACTTATTCAATCTGTATGCTGAGCAAATAATCCGAGAAACTGGACTATATGAAGAGGAACTCAGGATCAGGATTGGAGGAAGGCTCATTAACAGTCTGCAAATGACACAACCTTGCTTGCTGAAAGTGAAGAGTACTTGAAGCACTTACTGATGAAGATTGAAGACCACAGCTTCAGTATGGATTACACCTCAAGATAAAGAAAACAAAAATCCTCGCAACTGGACCAATAAGCAACATCATGATAGACGGAGAAAAGATGGAAGTTGTCAAGGATTTCGTTTTACTTGGATCCACAATCAACCCCCATGGAAGCAGAAGTCAAGAAATAAAAAGACACATTGCACTGGGTAAATCTGCTGCAAAAGACATCCTTTCAAGTGTTAAAAAGCAAAGATGTCACTTTTAGAACTAAGATGCACCTGATCCAAGCCCTGGTGTTTTCAATTGCCTCATATGCATGCGAAAGCTAGATAATGAATATGAAATTTCAAAGAAGAATTGATGCCTTTGAATTATGATGTTGGAGAAGAATATTGAATATACCATGGATTGCCAAAAGAATGAAAAAATCTGTCTGGAAAGAAGTATAGCCAGAATGCTCCTTAGAAGAAAAGACGGTGAGACAGTCTCACACACTTTGTACATGTTATTAGAAAGGACCAGTCCCTGGAGATGAATATCATGCTTGGTAAAGTAGAGGGTCAATGAAAAAGAGGAAGACCCTCAACGAGATGGATTGACACAGTGACTGCAACAATGGGCTAAAGCATAGCAAAGATTGTAAGGATGGTACAGGACCAGGTAGTGTTTCAGTGCGTTGTACATAGTGTGGCTATGTGTCCCAGGAATTGACGGACTTGAAGGCACCTAACAACGACATACAAGCTAAATCTTTGCTACCTGTATACACACCTCTCCAAAATTCCAGGGCACAAAACCATATCTCAGAATGAAATAAAACGAGAACTATAGGTCATATAGATCAAGTATCTGAATTTTTCAAGCCAAAAAATTATCTATTTCTATCATATATTGTATAGTGGAAAGAGGAGCTAGAAGGTGGGCAACCAGAGTTTTTGTTTCTGTATTGCCATTTACCACAATCTGTAGGAACTTGGACAAATCATTTAGTTATTCTCTCAGAGTCTCAGTTTCCCCATTTGTAAAATCTATAGCCCTTCTAATGCTGAGACTTTTATAACTCTAACAGTAAAATCTTTTCCCCGTAGTTGTCAAAATCAGGGGTAGAACACTGGGCTTACAACATCATGGTTCAGCCAGCTATAGCAATTTCTGCTTTTTAATATCTTCCATCCGAGCTTTTATTTTGTAAGCACAGATACCTTTTCACTATTCAGTCTTTTTATCTGGCAGATTTTAGAAACTAATCAGCAGTTTGTGTTTTCTCTTTATTTTGTACCTTTTTTGGAATTCGAGTGACTAGAACAAGAAACAATTTCTGTAGCAGAGAGATTTGTGTAGGCTCAGCAAAAACTATTAAATAGGCCAAATTCGGTTCACCCTGGTTTACCTTTCTCCTGCCAATACACTTTCGTGCAAATTCAGCTCTCAAGATATTATTTCTTGTAGTCCGTATTACTTTGCTTAACCTCATCAGCAAACCAGGGGTCTCCATCTCAAGTACTTGCTGGGGCCAAGAAAGTAACATAACTGGACCAAGTATAACACATGAAAAGGGGGTGGTGGGGTGAACTACAGAGTATATACCTTACCTGAAGACATTTAAATTATTATTATTTTTTAATGTGTCAGCCAAATAAAACACTTCTTCCTGTCAGATTTGGCCAGAGTTTATAACCTTTTTTAAAATCAGGGACTAAATCTTACTCAATTTTATAGCTCCAGCATCATCTAATTGAGTGCCTTATCTACTAAATGTTCGATAAATATTGTTGAATTGAATTCATTTCAGAGGAACAGTCCTGGAGATTTAGATATGCTGACACCTGGTGGCAGGGAAAAGGGATTGCCTATGACACCATCTATCAGTTTGTCCTGTGGTGGCTTGCCTGTTGCTACAATGCAGGAAGCTATGCCACTGGTATTTCAAATACAGGTAGGGTCACCCGTAGTGGACAGATTTCAGCAGAGTTTCCAGACTAAGACAGAGTAGGAAGAAAGGTCCAGTGATCTACTCCTGAAAATCAGCCAGTGAAAGCTGTATGGATCACAATAGAATATTGTCCAATACAGCATTAGAAGATGAGGCCCCTAGGTTGGAAGGGACTCAAAATACACAGTGGCCACAATGGACTTGAGCATATCAATGATCATGAAGATGGTGTAGGACTAGACAATGTTTGTCCTATCGTACGTGGGGTCACCAGGAGTTGGAGCCGACTTGATGATAACTAACAACAGCAGAAAGTAGAAGCCACAAGACTTTCTGAGAGCCAACATTTGCCAAGTGTTTCCAAAAACCAAATCCACTGCTGTCAAGCAGATTCTGACTCATAGTGAATACATAGGGTTTCCAAGGCTGTAAATCTTAATGGAAGCAGACAGCCACGTCTTTCTCCCATTGAGCCCCAATGGTTTCGAACCACCAACCTTTCAGTTAGCTTTACCTACTGCGCCACCAGGCTTTAAACACTGTAAATTCTTCACATAGAAGATCTCATTTAAATTTCACAAAACCTCTAAGAATTAAGTACAATGATTATCCCCGTTTAAAGTTGATGAAACCAGGTCTTGGGGTCTTGGGTTAAGAAATTGCCGAAGGTCCTTAGAGGGGGACTGAGATTTGGTTGGGATTCTGTCTTCGCCAGAGCTTTACACTTAAGGAAAAAAAAAAAAAAAAAAACTTTATTCTGCTTTCCTACTCCACTGTTTTGTATTACAATGGGAATATGTTTACTAAACAACTTAAACTTCAGTTATTTTAACTTTCATGGAATATTCAAAATGAAGATGTTTCCTGCTTCTCTTTATAGGTAAAGCTTTCTGTTTTTGTAAGTGCCTATTCTAATCTTTATAACGCTCTCTAAAGCTTAAGGTGGTGTCAAGCATCCTTCAAGAAATTGGTTCTAATCTTCTCAGGATTACTTCATGCCACAGTTGAAAGGGGGTGGGAGTAGAGACTAAGAGGGTAAGGGAAGGTTTTCATGACTTGTTTTTCTTCTAGGTTAAAATTAAAATGTTCGTCTTCCCGACCCCTCCTTCCTACTAAACATCAGTTCACTTGAGGTCAGGGAGCCTTTCCTTGGTCTGTTCCTCATTGTTGGACTCTATCAACAGAAGTATTATTTCTGCATCCAGAGCTCACAACTTATGCATGGACTTCCTCAACCAAAGTGATCCTTCTTGTATTTTATTCTTCCCTTTAAAAGGTAGCCACCCCCTCTCCTGATTTTCCTCCTTCTTCTTTTTTTTTTTTTATCTGCTACTCAATCATCAGACAATGGTTGTGGGTAACAGCTTTAGAACACTGTCAAATTAATATCAGAAAGATTCCTTCCCCCAACTCCCCAGATATCCGAGTATAGACTTCTAAGTTAGACGTACCTGAGACTGAACTCCAGTTCTCATTACTTGCAAACTGTGTGACATTGGAAAATTCCATTTCTGCATCTATAACATGAGATGATGTTATTTCCTAAAATGACCATTGTAAAGATGAAATAAAATTAGATCATGCTAGTAAAGCTCTCAACAGAGTGTCTAGAATATAGTCTGGGTTTAAAGTAGCTGTCTTAAAAATAAACAAGAAGAACACAGGCTTTAAAATAAAGCTGTTTCCGCTGAGTCAATTCCGACTATAGCGACCCTACAGAACACAGTACAGCTGCCCTACAGGGTTTCCAAAGAGCAGCAGCTGGTGGACTCGAACTGCCGAAGTTTTAGTTAGCAGTCTGAGCTGTTAACCAGTGCATCACCAGGGCCCCTATTTTTAAAAACATCCTATTGTGATGAGATATAACAGAATGTCACACTTTTGAGTGTTATGTGTTTTGACCAAAATAAATGAGCTTTTCTATGTCTTTTGCCCTGGCCAGAAAAATGTATAACCTTAGTCTGTCATCAGAAGCAACCCATCTTACTCTTAGCTGGTCATAAAGACTCTGGGAAGCCAGAAGGCAGTGCAAATATTTTTTGACTGTTCCCCACATACTGCCTTCACCTCCTACTATGAACATCCATGTACCCTCTCCCTTAGACTCCCTCCCTTCCTGTAGCTGGTCCCAGTATTGAAGCTGGCATTTCTGCATTTACTGGGCTGCCTCCAAATCCACACAGACTTGTCTCAGTAGACAAGTGTCAACTCTGGTGAAGGGAAAGACAATATAGGAGAAGTCAGCACAACTTGACCAAGGCAAAGCCACAGAAGTTTCCTAGACACATCCAAAAACCTTGAGTTATCAAGTTGCTGGGGACCATAGTCTCAGGGGACAGCTAGGTCAATTGGTATAACACAGTTCATAATGAAAATGTTCTACATCCTACTTTGGTGAGTAGCATCTGGGGTCTTAAAAGTTTGCAAGTGGCCATCTAAGATACATCTATCAGTCCCATTCCATCCGGAGCAAAGGAAAATGAAGAAAACCAAAGACACAAGGACAATATTAACCCGAAGGATTAAAGGACCACATAAACCAGAGCCTCCACCAGCCTGAGTCCAGAAGAACTAGATGATGGCCAGATACTTCCACCAACTGGTCTGACAAAGGTCACAACAAAGAATCCCCGACACAGTGAGAGAAAAATGTAGAAAAAAATTCAAATTCACAAAAAAAAGACCAGATTTACTTGTCTGACAGAGACTGGAGGAACCCCTGAGACTATGCCCCCATACACTCTGCTAACTCAGAACTGAAATCACCCCTGAGGCAAAGATTAGACAGGCGTATAAAGCAAACAGTAACACACGTGAGGGACGTGCTTCTCATTCCAATCAAATATATGAGCCCAGGTGGGCAGCTCCTGTCCAAAAGCAAGACAAGAAGGCAGGAAGGGACAGGAAAACCAGACAAATGGACATGGAGAACCTGAGGCAGAAAAGGGGAGATTGCTGTCACATTGCAGGGATGCAACCAATGTCACAAAACAATACGTACATAAAATTTTGAATGAGAAACTAATTTGAGGTGTAAACTTTCAAGTAAAGCACAATTTAAAAAAAAAAAAAAAGGATCTGGAAAAAAAGAAAAGCCTTGTCCCAAATCTTCAGGGTTTTTGGAGTGAAGCAAAGATAAGATGTATCTCTTTCTTGCTAAAACTGATTACCTTTCATTGTACAACATCTATAGAGGTAGTTCCTGACTTAGGACGTATTTGAGTTTCAATGAACCCTACTTAAATGACCGATTATTTTTATTTTTGTACATCTTGTCATTAGTAATATGTTACAGAGTGTAATTTGCTGATGTTATTCTTAGATGTTCACTCACAGACATTCAATTTTATGATTTACTGTTCAAAACTGCTGGATTTATAAGATAATGATAAGAGGCAATAATAATGAAAACTAAAAAAAAAAAAAAAATGAGGTATTTGACTTGAGTTAGAAATGACTTATGCTGGAGTCCTCAGAACAGAACCTGGTCATAAGTCAGGGACTACCTGTACTATATTTTTGTTGTTCGTTCTTTTGGAGTTGGCCACTGACTCATGGGGACACCATGCACGATAGGATCGGACCACTGTGATCCATAGGGTTTTCATTGACAAGTAGATCTTCAGGCCTTTCTTCCTATTCTGTCTGGAAGCTTCACTGAAGCTTGTTCAGCATCCTAGCAACACACAAGCTTACACTGGCATGGGGTGGTGGCTGCTCACGAGGTGCATTGGCGGGGGATTTAACCCAGACCTCACATATGGAAGGTGAGAATTCTATCACTCAATCACCAATGCCCCCTGCCCACCAAGACAGAGAAGTCCGTTTTGCCACAGCTATATTTAAGAAGTAAGCTTTTTAGGAATCTTTCTCTCACTGGCCTCATAAACAAATTTTATTCCAGTTCAATTTTCTGGGAGGGCCAGAGAGGTGGTTAAAAATATGTTTCTAGTAATAAACATGGATTTGTGTCTTGCCCTGTACCCCAGAAGCCTCAGCTGTAAAACCTGACACAGCAGCAGCCAGCCCATACAATGCCATTCTGAACTAGGAAAAGGCCCTCAACCCTCCTGGTGGACACAGAGCTTGGAGAGCAGAGCATGAGCTGGATTTCAGTGCCTATTCACTTCAGCACCCACTCACCCCTCAGCCCTCCTCACCCCTTGGCCCCCCTCACCCCAAGCCCCTACTCACCCTTGCACAACTATCTGCAGCTGCTCTGAAAACCATGTAGCACTTTACTTCATACCAAACCCCAAAACCAAGCCCATTGCCTTGGAGTCAATTCTGACTCCTAGCAAAACTATAGAACAGAGTAGAACAGCCCCACAGGGTTTCCAAGGATGTAATCTTTACAAAAGCAGACTGCCACATCTTTCTCCTGCAGAGTGGCTAGTGGGTTTGAACCACCAAGCATAGGATGTGTTTAAAATGAGTTTTAACCTGCTGCCACAAGAAAATGCTTCACAATAAAATGACCTTTGGAAAGGCTGTGTACTACATAGTCCTCTAAGAAATTCAAAATGCACCTTGGCCTATTAAAAGCTTGGAGACATTCTGCAATAAAGAAACCAATTTTAAGTTGGCATTTCCCAAATTTATTTGACCAGAAATCTTTTCTTTTTTCCTAAATAAAACTGTTAACATGGAGACCCATTTTAGGAAACGTTAGTGGTATAAGGGAATGTCTAGGGAAGAATGGTTTGCTGTGATGAGGGAACAGATCTCACCTGGGGTCTGCCTGGTTCCCTGCCACTCTCCTTCTCTCCCTCCCTTGTTCCCTTTCAAAGGATCTGAGGGCAGGTAAACTGACAAAACACCAGATTACGGGGCTGACGTAAAAGAGAGAAAATCCAGATAAGACATGAGATGTTGACTAGCTCAGGCAGCAGGCCAGATCCCATGAGGGAAATAACTCAGCAGGGACCTCAGTGGTAGTCAGATCTGCATCGACAGCAGGGACGACAGGAGTTTGCAGTTCAAAGCAAAGGAAGATGAAAGTTCCCTGTAAGCTACAAAGCAGGTCTGAAGAATTCAAGTTTGAGTTTTAGGAATCTTGTTTGCTTTTAAAATATGTCCTAGAGACTAGCCTTCAAATGCAGATTACCATTTTATTTTCTGACATCTGTTTACTTTTTACTGTATACTCGAAAATATCCTAGGTGATGACGACTTTGGCTAAAAGGTGAAATACTACTTCATTAAACTCGCCGTGGAGTCAATTCCGACTCATAGCGACCCAATAGGGCAGAGTAGAACTTCCTCATAGTTTCCAAGGAGCACCTGGTGGATTCCAACTGCTGACCTTTTGGTTAGCAGCCGTAGCACTTAACCTCTATGCCACCATGGTTTCCTACTTCATTAAATTAAATAGAAATTTTAAAGAATTATTTTCAATGTCTGTTGAAAGTTTGTTCAAATTTACCCATTTAAATCAAGATGCTTTTGATAGCAAAAGGTCCAAAGGTCAGAAGGAAATATATGGGTGGAATGAAGAATTAAGGTTACCATATTAAATACCTGGGAATGGGTTCGTTTAGAGAGATTTGAGGAGGTTCTTCAACCTCCAAAAAGAACAAGATGCTATAACAACCACAAAGAGCACAAGAAAGGTCTTCTGGAAAAGTAAGTATTTCAGCAGAACCAAAGCCAAACCAAACCCGTTGCCGTTAAGTCAATTCATTTCAGTAGAGAGGCTAAAAATACAGTCAAGAAAATTTTCTACAACATTTTTGAGAGTGAAAAGAAAATAATGGAAAATTGAGAAAAAGGACATGGGATATTGAGAACTGATCCAGGAAGTCTACCATTCAACAACAAGAGATGAAGGAGAAATATCAAGAGACACCGGATCCTGTCAGCAGTTATCAAACGTAGGAGGTTTGTCAGTTCCCCTCATTGTCCAGATTGGAGCTCAAGATCAGAGGGCTGGGGGACAGATATCTCTGTGATATTTCTTGCAAGGGGTAATATGATTAGTAAACTGAAATATTATTTAGAAATCTAAAAAAGTAAAAAAAAGGGGATAGAGAACATTTATATGCCCACAACCCACAATTTATCACTGTGAACATTAGTCATATTTCCTTCAAGTCCTTTGTTTATAAAAGAAATAAAACATTACAAATAAAGCTGATGTCCCTTTTGTCCCCCACCCTCCCATCCTATTCCCTTCAGTGAGAGGGAGGGGGTACCTAGCACTAGAATTCCAGTTTCCATCAAAGACAGAAATTTTTATCTTATCATAGAAACCAGGTACATGAGATGATTATGACCAATCTATAAAGAAAAGAAAAAAAGGGGAGAAGCTTAAAGAGTAAGTTAATATGAGGCCTTGTCTCCAGGCAAATTGAGGGAAAGGCCTTTTGATCCAGTCATTCATTCGACCAGTTTTCATTGAGGAAATTTACTATTTTTTCAGGCATTGAACATCGTGAAAATCAGTAGCTTTCAAAAAATATTTAGCAGCAAAACTCATTTAAAAAAAAATCTTACCTGAAACCCTATACCTAAAATAGACGCAAATGAATGTATTTCTCATAGTACTACAGCTCTATCATAGCCAGAAATAAAGATGAACCACGTACAAATTCTTGTGTCCCCGTGAGTCCTCAGACATGAACTTTCTTTGGCCCAGATGGTGTGAAATTCAGCTCATTTATATGTACTTTATATTTTTGCTCCACTTATACCCCAAGGGATTTGAGAACACTTAGAATAAAAACGTTCAGTGGGCATGTGGAATAATGATGCCAATATTTCTATGGAATGTGGAGCTGTTTTTACAGTTGAGCGCAAAACTTAGCCAAAGAAAAGAAGGAAACCTAAGGGGTCCCATAGGCCTCTTGTCCAATCAAGAGAATTACCGGACTTGACAGGAGAGAGAAATTTTCCTACTTCTGAGATCTCATGCATTAAGAACTGAGAAGCTATAAGCATGCTCTAACCAGTGGGAGAGTCTGAAACTTCCCACCTGCTCTCCTCTTTGGAATATGGATTCAATGATACCCAGAGAACCCAAATACATAAGGGTAACAAGATAGACAAACTGTTTTCTCTTGGCTATTTAGGAAATTTCGTCTGAGGTAAAATCCTGCCTTCTCCATTTACCTATTTGAGCAAGTCAGTTAACTTTCTTGAGCATTAGTTGACTCACCTTTGTGAAGGATTAATAACAGAAACTGTCCTATAGCAAAGTTGTAATGATAGCATGAAATGGTTCTTACAATGAGCTCAGCACTGTGCCTAACACATATTAAGCATGTTGTAAATGTCAGCCATTAATTCCTTCATAGAAACCATTTTGCCCCTATTTTTTTCCAATATTTCTCAACATGATATGCCTGGGAAGGCTTATATTCTCCCATTATCTTGGCATGAATAAGGAAATAATAAGATTTGAGAAGCTGAAGATGATTCCTTGCAGTAGACAACAGCTGAACTATTGGGAAAGGAAGCCAACATTTCTCTAAAATGGGTGAATTAAAGAAATCTGAAAGATGGAGAAGAAAGCATTTCTAGGTTTTCCTTGGTTTTCTAAACATGAGTGTACTAGAAAGGACCATTCTATGAATGACTGACAATGTGAGTATCAGCAATGTCAATCATTCTCAGATATCAGGAGCCCCACTTGATCCCTACTTATCCTATAAAATGTTATTGGATGTTTCAGTAACCAGTTGGACTTGTCTTCTCCTGGGAAGGGTAAGAAGTCAGGAATGTTTTGTATAAGCTTGGTCCCAATGGTAGCATGGCATATGGCATGATTACAACATGATCAGGCATTGAGGCCCACATATGTCTCCTCATCCTTGCTCAACTATACCTGGGAGTGTACTACTGAAGTAAAGATAAAGCAAATACGATTCAAGTGAAGTCTAACAACCTTACAGATTTTTAGAATGGACTGAGTCTACAGTGGCAAAGCACTCAAGCCAAGGTCTCTTTCACATCCTTCAAGGCAGTTCACACTTCTCTGTAGAGGCAGAGAGCTTTTTAATCATTTTCCCATCTGTAAAATGAAAGTGGTAGATGGATGATACCTCTTAGGCTTTTTCAGGTTTTTCATTCTATAGAGGTTTCCTTCTCTAGTTTCGTTTTGTTTCTCTTCTTTATTAGATAGATTGATAGATAATAGATAGATAGACACAGATAGATAGATTTTGCTGAGTTGAGTCTGACTAATGGAGACCTTATGTACAAGACAATGAAATGTTGCCTGGTCCTGCTTCATCCTCATGATTGCCAGCATGATCAGGCCTATTGTTGCAGCTATTGTGCCAACCCGTTTCACCAAAGTTCTCCCAAAAGAGGTGTTCTTCTTCAATGGCTCCTCCTCCTGATGATGCACCCAAAGCAAGCGAGTCGGACAATGTTCTGTTAGTGATCAGTAAGGCTTTCATTGAACAATTTTTGAAAGTAGATTGCCAGGCATTTTTCCTAATCTGTCTTAGTCTGAAACTTGTCCATCACAGATGACACTGCTTGTATTTGAAATACCGAAGGCATAGCTTACAGCGTCATAGCAACATGCAACCTATCATAGTAAGACAAACTGACAGGTGGTGTTTCTTCTTTACTGACCAGTTGCTGTCGAGCCTATGTAGACTTATGGGGGCCCTATGTGTGTCAGAGTAGAACTGTGCTCTCTAGGGTTTTCATTGGTTGATTTTTCAGAAGTAGATCACCAGGCCTTTCTCCCAAGGCACCTCTGGGTAGACTCGAACTTCTAAACTTTAGGTTAGTAACCAGGCGTGTTAACCATTTGCACCACCTGGGAACTTTGGTCTTCTTTATTAGGCCTCCTAAATCCAAACAGAATCTCTTCTCTAAGAATGAGAACAGTTTCTGGTGACCACCTGCTAACCCTGGAATGCTGCTGCCACCTCCTGAAGTAATCCGAAATGGGGGGTACACATCCATGTCTGTTACGGATTAAATTTTGTCCTCTCAAATATGTACCAAAGTATTGAAATCCTGGCACCTGTACCTATAAAAGTGATCCTGTTTGGAAACAGAGTTTTTCTTTTTTTATGTGAATAGAGTCATACCAGAGCAGGGTGGGTCCTAAACCTAATCACTTCTGAGTTATTAAAACAGCAGAATAGACACAGAGACACACACAGGGGGAAGGCAGATGCCATGCGAGGACTCATCTGTGAGCAAAGGAACACCAAGGACTGCCAGCAGTTATCAGAAACTAGGACGGGTGCCCACAGAAGGCATTAACACAGCCGAGACCCTGATTTGGACTCTTAGCACCCAGAACTTTGAGTACTTAAATTCCTGTTTTCAAAGCCAAACAAAACAAAAAAACAGAACCTCTTCTTCAATATTCTTGATATTCTTACATTCATCACCAGCAAAACAACTTCATCATACCTGCTTTAGATGATTGGTGAGGAAGTTCGTTAACGCATAGCTGAAAGAACCCTGAATCCTGAGTGCAGCTGATTTGACATAGTACTTCTCTGCCTTTTCCTACATCCCACAACCACTAGAGACCAGAGACAGGGTATCTGGGCACTGAGCTTATCTTCAGGACAGGAGAAAACCAGCCTGCCAGCTGCCAGCCCCACCACCCCCATCCCATGCTAGACATTCACTTGGGAGTTAGGTGACTTCAGGTACACACTTAACTTGCCTGGGCATCTGTCTGCCCTTAGGTGAAATATTGGACTGTATGATTTCTAGGGCACCTTATAGCTTCAACAGTCTAAATGTTGATTCTAAATCAACATCATAATCTCTGGATTCTTTTATTTAAGCTTCATGAGATATGGTAACAGTTCTAAGGGCTTGCCTATTAGCCTGGAGTACCAGTCCTCAGAGCCAACTGAAAAGGCATTGCCCTTTGGGTAATGCTTTTTGGAACTTTAAACCAAAAATGTAAAGTAGGGTTATCACAGACTGACTCTCAGATGAGAAAAATCTGGTTTACTGCGATGGATTTGGACTAAGTAGTAGCAGTATATTCAGCAAACCCATCTCTCCAAAAGCATCAAGTCACACCCTTTCAGTGAGGAAAATATTTTTTGTTTTGTTTTATTTTATGTCTTTATTTCACAAATTGCTGCCTATATCTGAATGAATATTCTAGATCAGTAGTTTTTCAAACTATGCTCTCTACAGAGGTGCCTCACAGCTGTTGGGGAAAAGAGGGTGAACAGGCAGGCAGCTGCAAAGTGGGTGTCTTCTGAGCTCTGTGCTCTACTTCCACCAGAGAGTATTCTCTTTCATAGGTTTCATATACTGGTGTCCTAGGAATTTTGTTTAAGATCAGGGTTCCTCTGGTCAAAAATAAAAACGTTTGAAAATGAATGGCCTATTCTATATCATATATATTTATTGTCTGCCCTCCCCCCATAGGATGCAAATTCCTTAAAGGCAGGTACTTTGTCTATGTACTCACTGCTAACTTCAAAAGTCAGAAGAGTCCCTGGGACGTAGTAAGCATACAATTAACTTATGTTGAATTAGTGAATGACTCTAGGTGATATGTATAAAGAAGAGGAGTAGATAACGGACAGGGGAGTTTATAGCAGGGTTGCCTTGGGCACACACCTGTTTTAGTCTTGTCCGTGGCTTCCCATGGCTGCCTGTGGTCTCAAAGAATGCCTGTGCACAGGGTTAGGAAATGTATTAGTACTAGCTCAGCAGTGCATGAGGGAGACAGGACAACACAGTGGTTAAAAGCACAGGCTTCAGGATAACGCAGTCTGGACTCAAAGTTGTCTCTACCTAACTAGCTGTATCACTCTGGACAAAATTCCTAATCTCACTGTGTTTTAGCTCTTTATTTGTCAAAGTAAGGATAAAAAATATTGCTTAACTCTGATACCACCCTCAGGCCTGAGAAAAAGGGACTCCTACCCTGGATCCCATGCTTAAAGCACCTTACATATCACAAACAAAAAATACAGCCATTTGTTACAGAACACATGATGCCTCTGTTACTCGGCAACCCTGGGCTCAGCCTGGGTACGGCATGACCCATAACCCTAAATATCTGCCACATGAGCAAAACTGGTCATGCCCCAGGGAACCTCTTTTTCACACCATATGCTTTTGAAACAAAAGAGATGAAATAACTTATTTAAAGTGCCTAGAACAGTGCATGTTAACTATTACTTTCATTGTCTTTGAAGCCAGCAATTCTTTTTGTGCTGTGCTTAGCCTTCAGGCTCTGAGAGGCCTGTTAGAAGATCCAGTTTCTGGATCTATGCAGCTGAAAGCCACAGCCTGAACTCCAGTGACTTCCACCAAGGCACAGCCACCCTGAGGGACCCAAAGAAACATCTCACTCACATCCATGACCTTTTTGAGTCATTTATCCAACTTTAATATATTAATTAGGAAAATCAGAGACTCAAGAACCAATTAATCTAATTAACTAGACGTCTCTTTGAAAATAATATTTTATCATATTCAGTGAATTCACAGAAAAACTCTTAAGGTTCTCATTCAGACAAAAACACTGAAAAAGTCCTTTCTGTAAGGCCATACTGATGTAAGTCAACTTTCTGGCCAAGACATCAGCAGCCTTGACTCAGTCAGAGCATTGTCCTCTTTCCAGCGCAGTACCATTGTAATTGGGTGAAAATGACAGCTCTGACTGGAAACTATTAGAAGGCTTAAAAAGTAAATTAGCATAGAGTTTTAGCCTTGTAGGTATACTGGTACATGTAATCTGCGCTTATGAAAAAAAAATGTTGCTGTTATAACAAACTACAGGGATATTTTAATAAAATATTAAATTTCTGCTGAAAAACTGCACAAAAATTTTATAGGCAGTCATTTTAGTGTCACCCTTTCTGACAGTGTCACCTGGTATGGTCTGTACCCGCCTAGTGACACCACTGGGGTAATCATTAGGGTAAGTATAAATTTTTTTGTCCAACCAGGACACTTTAGTGAAAGGGAAGCCATAAATATGCCAAGACAACAAGCATGAGCCCTGACTGTTCTTGTCAAAGCAGACTTGTGGTTAGCCTATCTGATAAGAATTTTGTCTTAACCATTCACCCAGTTCAGGAACCTCCTCATCTTGGCCAATTCCTGATTTCCCAGTTCAGTAGAGGAAGCAGATTTTTGAGATAAGAATGCAAAAGGCAATTTCACATCAGAAGATCGTTCTCCGTTTCCATCCCTACCACATAATCAACATGTTGCTGTTGTCATTGGGTGCCATTGAATCGGCTCTGACTCAGAGCAACACTACATACAACAGAGTGAAACACTGTGCAGTCTTGCGCTATCCTCATAATTGTTGTTATGCTTGAGCCCGTTGTTGCAGCCACTGTGTCAATCCATCTAGTTGAGAGTCTTCCTCTTTTTCATTGACCCTCTACTCTACCAAGCACGATGACCTAGTCCCTCCTGATAACATGTCCAAAGTATGTGAGACAAAGTCTCACCATCCTTGCTTCTAATGACCATTCTGACTCTACTTCTTCCAAGACAGATTTGTGTGTTCTTCCGGCAGTACATGTTAAATTCAGTATTCTTTGCCAACATCATAATTCAAAGGCATCAATTCTTCTTTGGTCTTCCTTATTCACTGTCCAGCTTTCATATGCATATGAGGCAATTGAAAACATCATGGCTTGGGTCAGGCACATCTTAGTCTTTAAAGTGGCATCTTTGCTTTTTTAACAGTTTAAAGAGATCTTTTGCAGCACACTGTCCCGATGCAAATCCACATGTATCCTCACCGTTTATGTTGTTGAAAAAAGGTATTTGCAATGAAGAAGTCCTTGGTCTTGCAAAATTCTGTCATTCAATCTCCAGAGTCTTTTTAATCACAAAGTCCACATTTTCCAACTAACAATCTTTTTGTTTCTAATTTTCGCATTCCAATCACCAGTAATTATCAATGCATCTTGATTGCATGTTTGATCAATTTCAGACTGCAGAAGTTGGTAAAAATCTTCAATTTCTTCATCTTTGGCCTTAGTGGTTGGTGCATAAATTTGAATAATAGTCATATTAACTGGTTTCCATTGTTGGCATATGGATATTATCCTATCACTGACAGTGTTGTACTTCAGGATAGATCTTGAAATGTTCTTTTGGATGATGCACGCTATGCCATTCCTCTTCAATTTGTCATTCTTGGCATAGTAGACCATATGATTGTCTGATTCAAAAATGGCCAATGCCATTCCATTTCAGCTCACTAATGCCTAGGGTATCAATGTTTATGCATTCCCTTTCATTTTTGATGACTTCCAATTTTCCTGGATTCATACTTTGTACATTCCACATTTCAATTATTAATGGATACTTGCTGCTGTTTCTTCTTATTTTGAGTCATGCCACTTCAGCAAATGAAGGTACTTAAAGCTTGACTCCATCTATGTCTTTAAGGTCAACGCTACTCTGAGGAGGCAGCTCTTCCCCAGTGGTATTTTGAGTGCCTTCCAACCTGAGGGTCTCATCTTCCAGCACTACATCAGGCAACGTGTCACTGCTACTCATACGGTTTTCACTGGCTAGCTTTTTTCAGAAGAAGGCCACCAGATCCTTCCTCCTAGTCTGTCTTAGTCTGGAAGCTCAGCTTAAACTGTCCACCAAGGGTGACCCATGCAGGTATTTGAATACTAGTGGCATAGCTTTCAGCATCACAGCAACATGCAAGGCCCCATAGTACAACGAACTGACAGATGAGTGGGGGATAATGAAAACTTTAGTATATACTTTGTTCTTGCCTGTTTGAAAAAGATTTAAAGGTGGTTTATGGCCCTTTAAATTGAATAAGATAGCATAAAATGCAAGTAAATAAGAAAAATACTAACTAATATTTATAGAGTGGTTACTCTGAGACAGGCAGGGTACCAAATACTTTATGTGCATTATCTCAAATAATGAAAACTGGAGCATAAGCCCCTTATCCAAGGTCACATAGCTCGTAAGTGTCAGAACCTGGATATGTTTTATTGCAGAGAAAGTGATGAGTTCTTTAATGAATTTTCTAATTTGGTTGTCTCCCATTTCACTTTTCTCAGTAAATAAAACTAAATATGCTCTTACTCTTTCAAATAAATCTCACCCTTCCCAGGTGAGCAAGTGTAGTATGATAGAATTAAGCAATCAATCAGTGTTTTACTTCTTTCACTAACACAAGGGCACATAGAATTTCTGCCATTTAAGGCTTGTTAATGGTCTCTGAAGCCCTAATGGTGCAGTGGTTAAGATCTTCGCTGCTAACCAAAAAGTCAGCAGTTCAAATCCACCAGCTGCTCCTTGGAAAGCCTATGGGGCAGTTCTACTCTGTCCTATGAGTTGGAATCAATTTGACAGCAGCAGGTTTGGTTCTGGTTTTGGTAACGATATTTAGTAGCTCCTTTTTATATATATATATGATCAATAATGAAGTACCCCAAAATTTGGGGGGAAGCAAGAAATTCCATTTTAAAAACAAATTTTAGCTTGTATAAACTGCCTGGAAGTTCTGAACTGGAAAATTCTCAGGTTGCTTTCCTAAGGTTAAGAGCAAATCAGAAGTAAATATATTCAATTTAAAGAGTTTTTACAACATAAATCATATTCTGCCTTACTGTTTTCCTGAAAATCAGTAATTTCACTGATATTCTTAGCCTCAAAAAGTGATGAATTTGCCAATTGTGTGTTTCTCCCTGTGTCTCGTACAACCTAATTCATCCACAATGCTGAGGAAAGTCACAACCTAAAGACAGTGGGATGAAATGAGAGGTGGGAAAGGTTTAAAATATAAATCAACCATCCTTCTTTTTATCAAAGCACCGGATAGCCAAATCAGAGATATGCAGAGTCCTCAAGAGCTGTCCTGAGTGTCAGAAAAAGAAAATGAAATTGTTTTTCCAAATCTTAATCTCCTAAAGTGTCACGTAATCCATAAATACCTCTGATCTCTAATAACCTCCAGCCCTACTTTCCGGGTCTGATAAGGTAAAGGTGACTGTTCCTTATCCAATCTCCAGAAGCATTAACATGTAACCCAGATGTACCATAACCTTGTTACAAATGGCGTTTGAATTAGCTAGGGAATTAATCTTGGTCTAGTATAATCCTCTTTATCACAACATTGTCTGATCAAATTGAGCAATTTAACAGATAAAACTAGACAGAGAAAACCAACATCAATCATATATCTATCTTACTCTTCTACCCTAGCCTCAGGACAGGATATGCCAATGATCCAGGCTTTCCGTATATTAAAATAAAGATGGTGATGGATGCAGTATTAATGGAGCCCCGAAATTATGATTAGATTCAGTTGAGCCCTGCCTGCAAAGCACTTGGTTAGAGAAAAGCTGGGAAAATGGATTGAGGTTTTGGGAGATCAAAGCACAAGTTTGGTTTACTTCCAAGGCCCATCACGTGACTGCAGTGCCGGACTTTTATGGTCCTTTCACACTCTGTGCCCCACCACTTCTTCCCATCAGAGCAGGCCTAATTAATTCTCTTGCCCATCCCCACTGATGTTGTATCAGAAAGAAAGTTTACTTCCCACTCTCGTAATTCAAATGCCTATTCAAATATGTAAGGTCCAGTGATCATCAGTGCAACTGGTTTATCTTGCTTAGAAAGATGGAGTTTATTTAATGTTGAGCATAAAGCATTTATGGCCATGTCATGCTGACCAGTGGGAAAAAAAAAAGACATGTTATCAATCAAAACATACTTAACTTCTATACCTAAATATATGCAGTATGGGATCTCATTTTACTCTTCCTCAAGGTGTGATCATCTCAACAATTTGGTAGACATATTCCCCTGGAGAGATTCACGATTTTCTGCTTTATCATAAAGCTTAAGCCAGGCATATGTGTACACGATTGTGTCCTGAATGGACAAAGATGAGATATCCATCAATTTTTATTTTTCCCTTGTTCAACAGCAACGGCTCACATTCCAGCTGTCACTGTGTTGGAGAAGCAGATTCTTCAGGTAGAAGGGGGCCTGTGCTGTGTTTCCAGAGCTCTGAAAGCTAGCTCCATCTTTGCCAGATTCTAGCTAGAGGTCTGACATGTCATTTCCTGCCCTGCCCTGCCCTGCCCTGCCCTGCCCTGCCCTGCCCTGCCCTGCCCTGCCCTGCCCTGCCCAGCCCTGCCCTGCCCTGCCCTGCCCTGCCCTGTACAAACTTATTCTATTCTAGGGACCAAGAAGACATAGCACCCAGCTCTGCTACTAGTTGTTCTTATCCTTATTTGACCCATGAGTAAGTGAGGGTGCTAGACTATAGAATAGCAGCCAGCACTCACTAAGTGCAATGTGTCATGCCTGGTCTAAATCTTTACTGGTATTGTCTCAGTTAAGCCTTATAGACAACTCTGTGAGGTTGGTCTTGTTATAAACCCATCCATCCTATGATGAGGACAACAAAGTACAGAAAATTAAACAACTCATCCCAGGTCACATAGCCAGTTAGTGGAAGAGCCAGGACTGGAATCCAGGCAATCTGACTCCATAGAGTAGGCTTTTGAACTCTACACTCTATGCCTACAGTGGTTCCTTCTATAGTAGGGACTGAAAGTTAGCCTGAAATTCTGAAAAATGTACTATACTATATTTTTAAATCCTGAAATGATTCCCTTTTAAGTCTTGCTATTATCACTTGGTAGGTATTGCTTGTCTGTAATGTTAGTCCTATAGGGTCGCTATGAGTCGGAATCGACTCGACGGCAGTGGGTGTTTTTTTAATGTTAGTCTTCACTCCATCCTACTGACTTCTCCCCCTTGGTCCAGTCCTGCTTACTGACCACATCTGTAGTCGGGATCCCTAACTTTGGGTAGTCTGTTAACACACACACACACATCCCTCCTCGTGCATGTGTATAAGCACGTAAACACAGTGTTCTAGCCATTCATTGGTATTCAGCAGCATCTTAGAACACTGTCTGCAGAAACTCATTCACTACCGGGAAATCTCTATATCCCAAAAGGCTAAAGACCTTCCAGGGATATTCCATTTGGAGAATAAGGTTCTCAACCTAGATCTAAAATATCCATAAAAGCTTGACCTTTTTTTTTTCCTCTATGGATTAAATATTTGAAGCTGCATTTATAGCTTAGATTGCCTCTTATACCAAAACAAGCAGCAAGATTATTCAAATAGGTAATTACGCAGAATTCTCTATTAGATTCTTCAGCCTAACAGATTCTGAAAGCACTTGCCTATCTAGTGTAGAAAAAACATTGATTTCTGTGGTTAGGCACCCACTGGGCACAAATTTCAGATCAGGCCTCACTGGGTTACACATGGAATGGAATAATAATGGTGACTGGAGTGGACATGGCGAAGCCCTAATCCAAGGCTGTCTGTTACTGCTTTAATATAGCCTTCCAGCTACCTACTCACTTTATACACCACCCTGCTAGTGGTACCAGAGTATGCTGGTAATAGAAGAGAATACTCACTGAATTATTTGGCATCCTCTCTATTTACTGGTGGAAAGATGGGCTGGCAAAGCATTTGGGTGGGTTGGAATGCTTTTATGCATAATTATAAAGCAGCAACAACCCTAGGGTCTGTTTCTCTCCAATGTTAAAAAACAGATTTTAAACTCTCAGTGTGTGCTTTACAGTTAATGGACACAGATTTGGAAGACCCCTTAGTATGCAAAAGCTAAACTGTACAAATAAAAGAGTAACATTTGAAAGAGAGAGTAGGGGGAACAAAAAAACCTAAGACCAGCAACACAGCCAAGGTTATTATGAACATGCATTTCACCATAACCACAGTTAAAAGGTGCCTTGTTGTAGCCCAATAGCTGCCACAAACTAGATGGTAGGTGTACCACTTTGACCAAATCACTTAACTACCTAATTTCTCCTTATTTATCAAAAATAAGGGAGGTGTCCAACAGATTGAATCCAGTACAACTAGATGGTGCCCAGATACCACTGACTTTTCTGACAGGGATCACAATAGAGGATCCCAGACAGAGCTAGAGAAAAATGTAGAACAAACTTCTAATGCACAAAAAAAGACAGGCTTACTGGCCTGACAGAGACTAGAGAAACCCCAAGAGTATGGCCCCCACATACCCTTTTAGCTCAGTAATGAAGTTGCTCTTGAGGTTTACTCTTCATCCAAAGATTAGACAGACCTATAAAATAAAATGAGACTAAAGGGGCACACCAGCTCAGTGGCAAGGACTAGAAGGCAGGAGGGAACAGGAAAGCTGGTAATAGGCAACCCAAGGTCAAGAAGGGGGAGTGTTGACAGTCGTGGGGCTGATAACCAATGTCATAAAACAATATGTGTACTAACTGTTTAATGAGAAGCTAGCTTGTTCTGTAAACCTTCATCTAATGTACAATTAAAAAATAAAAATAACAGAGGTGACTTAAATAACCTCAAAGGCATCATTCATCTAAAAATGGGAGATTTGGAGTCAACACAGATCTATGTTTGACTCCTGCCTTCAATATGACTCTGATCAGGTATAGCCTCTCTGAGCCTCAGTTTTCTCATCTGTAAAATGGGCATGAATACACCTGTCTTACAGGGTTTTTGTAAGAAATGAACTAGATAATGCACCTAAAGGGTCTAGCACAGTGGTTCTCACCAGAGGCACGGGTTTTTCTTCCCCAGAGGCTATTTAGCAATGTCTGGGAACATATTTGTTTTGCACAACTGGAGGAATCCTATTGGCGTTTAGTAGGTAGAGACCAAGGATGCCGATAAACATCCTACAGTACATAGGAAAGACCTCCAAAACAAAGAATCATCTTAAAGTATCAATTGTGCAAAGGTTGAGAAACGCTGGTACAATGTCTGGCTTACTGTAAGCACTCAGTAAGTGGGAGTGAAGGAGGTAGTAGCTGGTCCTATAGACTGTCAAATTGGAAAGAGTAAAAATTCTTGGAGCAAGTAAGCAGTCTATAAGGTTACATTTTCCTTCTGGAGAAGGAGACTAGGTTCCTTTTCCTGGGCTCTTCTCTAATCAGATCAGAAAGGTTTTGGGCCCAGCATGAGGCTTTGTTTTTACAACTAACTCCTGCAGACTCCATTAGAATGTTTATTCCATATCACAAGTTCAAGTGTAGCCAAATACCATAAGGCACTGGAATTTTCCACTATTCTGATCAACCTAATCAGAAAGAGCTCCAAACTTAATTAATTTGTATTAAAATTCCTCCTTTTTCCAAATTAATAATCTACTGTAGGTCAACCATAAATCATTTACTCCAAAAAAGCCCCATGTAGTAATTACTCTTTTCCAATTCAGCACACTAAATTAGATTATAATTATTAGTCACACTTGCAGCTTTTATTTAGACTCCAACTCCAGCCAACACAAAACAAATGTTTGGAATGCTTATAAGCACTTTCTTTCTCTTTAACATGACAGGCTTTTTTACATTCGATAGCAATCATAATATAAAAGTTGGATTTGCCTGACATCATGCAAATTATAAGAACAATCGGCCTAGCAAACATCTGCACACACGACTCTGTAACCCCCATGGACCTGGCAGGCCAGAAGAAGGTGACGTTATTTGAAGGGCAATAAGATGTCTGCTGCCTACATTATCTTTGGAATAGGCCCGTAAGTCAGTCTGAAAGTCTAATGAGTTTATTTGTGGTTTACCTGTTAGTGTCCTTTTTGCCCACTAGACTTCAAGCTCCAGGAAGAAGTAAAAAAAAAAATGAAATTTGAAGTCGGATTTCACGGGTTCATACGCCAGCCCTAACCAGCTCATCTATCAGCAGCAGGGTCTTGGAGAGGTTCATCTTTAAGATTCAGTTTTCTTACCTGAAAATAGCATATTATAATAATAATAATACCCACAGCTTAGAGTTGTAAGAGTTTCATAAGTAGTAAGGATCCCTGGTGGCACAACAGTTAAGCACTCAGCTCTAACTGAAAGGCTGGCAGTTCAAATCCACCCAGTGGCTCCGTGGGAGAAAGACGTGGTTGTCTCCTTCTGTAAAAATCACAGCCTAGAAAACCCTATGGGGGTGTTCTACTCTGTTACATGGAATCACTATGAGTCAAAATCGACTGGATGGCACACAACAACAACAACAAAGAGCTTAATAAGTGTTAGCCATTACTACGTCATTATTGGAGCAAGGGCTGTGTGTCCTGTTGACCAATATAATTGATGAATTAGTCCTCAGTATATTGCTTGCAGACATTATGGGCTCAGTAAACAGTTATTGAATGATTGAATATAGAATGCTGACTAGCCGGCTGACCTTAGACAATCTACTCAACTTCCCTGAGCCTCAACCTATTAATCTGTATGGGGATAGAATTAAATGAGATCATGTTAGTGTCAATACCTAATTCAAAGCATTTGTTTAATTAATGGTGGTTGCTGCTATAATTAAAGTGACTACTATTAGCTGTGTGTACATTGAACAAATCTCTTAATTCTAAGCTTTAGTCCCTTACCTGAAAAAAAAATGATATTGATTTAATATCTCAGGTACAAGTGGAGAATTGCTCTTAGGCAGTGCTAAGAATTTGCCAGGAAGGTATGATTGAGGGAGAGGGGGCAAAAAAAAAAAAAAAAAAAAATGAAGGTATTTGCCAAGGAGTTATTATAATGATGAGCCATGGAGACTAAGGGCGTAAGTGAGGTTATAAAAGGATAGATGGCTAAGGAAAAACCTCCATTGGAATGGAATCTTCCTGTTCTCTGCTTGGGTGGAGTGCCAGAGGATGCAAGGCAGCAGGCTGTCTGTCAGAGAATTAGATGCTTGAAATGAGTTTTTGGAAGAGTTCTGGTATAGGTCCATTTGTCAACATCTCCCATAGCACTTTGTACACATTAGCATACAAAAATATTTCCTGATGAATGAATATTTTGACCCTGTCTTTTTCACAAAACAGTCTGCTTAGAGATTGAATGGAAATTTTCAGCCATAGACAAAAATATTTCCCGTACACTCTTTCTTGTTGTCCTAGTTACATGCAGAATTATTTACTCTCTAGCATTCATTTGGAAACCCTGGTGGTGTAGTGGTTAAGTGCTACAGCTGCTAACCAAAAGGTCAGCAGTTCAAATCTACCAGGCACTCCTTGGAAGCTCTGTGGGGCACTTCTGCTCTGTCCTATAGGGTCACTATGAATCAGAATCGACTCAGTGACAATAGCTTTGGTTTGGTTTTGGATCATTAATTCAATATATTTTTAATGAAGGTCTACCATGCACTAGGTCCTGTTCCATGCGCTTAGGACATATTGTTTTCATCGCTAGCTGCCGTTGAGTCAATTCTGGCTCATGGCGACCCCCTGTGTTACGGAGTAGAGCTGCGCCATAGGATTTTCTTGGCTGTAATCCTTACAGAAGCAGTTCACCAGGCCTTTCTTCCACGGTGCCGCTGAGTGTGTTTGAACCACCAATCTTCAGGTTAGTAGTTAAGCACAAACTGTTTGTGCCTTCCAGGGACCTTTGCTTGGGACATAGCATTGTATTAACCTCCCCAAAATGGAAATTTCATTTCATATGGTTTAACCTAGTTTTCATGAAATAAAAAGACAAAGACCTGTGCCTGTGTGGAGCTTACATTCTAATGGAGAGTCATATAATAAAAGTAAACATGTCAAGTACATAGAAAGTACAAGGACTACTGGAAAGGTAAGCCAAGCAGGTAAAGGAGGACCAGGAGTGTCAGTGGATCCAATTTTAAATAGGATGATCAGGGTAAGATTCATGGAGGGGACCTTTAGCAGTTGTTGAAGAAACAATCCAACTTCATCTTCTCTTGTGGAACAAACCTCCTTTTGCCACTAACACGGCTGTCTAACTGACTCTTCAAGGTACCCTTTTAGCTCGTAGCAGTTGAGTGGCCCAGATTGTCACCATCTGCTCCCTCATTTCTAAGCATGATTTTCCCTCTTTGGCAAGATAAGATCACTATCATAAAGAAGTTGTCCCATGATAAAACCCATTATATGATCCCCTAACTACCCCAAAAACATTCCACAAAAAACGAAACCTGCTCCCTTCAAGTCAATTTTGACTCATAGCAACCATATAGGACAGAGTAGAACTACCTCACAGGGTTTCCAAAGCTGCAGTCTTTACAGGAGCAGGCTGCCACGTCTTTCTCCCACGGAGCAGCTAGTGGGTTTGAACCACTGACCCTTCTATTAGCAGCTGAGCGATTAACCACTATGTCACCAGTGTTCCTCCCAAAGAGATTAACCACCCCCAATTTGTCAGGATAAAGCTAGCTTTTCAGATGGCCAATTTTCTCTCTCAGGCTCCTGGGAAGGGATCATGTACCTCTAGCAACACAAAATTGGCACCAGCTCTTACAACATGGGGGTTATAGGCTTCTCTTTCAAAAATCACAGAATTTCTCTGGCTCCTAAAATAAAACTATTAAGTGGTAAATGCCCTGCATGTGAAATACACCTTTCAGGATGATACCTGAGTCCATTTCTCCCCCAACCTTATCAGCCATAAGGGAAACCTGAACCAGGTGGCCATGTCCACAATGGTTCCCACTGGGCCTCTAGAAGAGTAGATGGCAGGTTATTCTCTGGTGGACCAGTGAAGGTAAGATACTGGGTATCTCATCTGATGGGGATGTCATAAACTGCTACTGGTTTGGTGGAACTTGGAAATCAAGAAATGTGTAGAAGACCTGAAGAAGGACGTGGCAAGCATGGCACCTGGAATATACTCCAATGCGTAACCCCATCTGGTATATAAATGCCCAAACTTTGTTGGCTGGCTATTCACCTTAACACCAGAGAGGTAACAGGCAGAGCCTCAAAAAAGAACTCCTCTGGTCACAACCTAGCAGATGAAGAAATTAAGTTTTAAGAAAGAAACATTTCCACAGTCAACTACAGTAGCTTATCTAAATAGATAAAAGGAACATCAGTAAAAAAACATGTATGTAGGGGCCTTTGCCACAAAACAGTAAGGTAGAGATCAGATATCTAGCCATCTAATTAATTTAATGAGGACAAACAACCAAACTAGATGATCTGAGCCTCTAACTAGATATCTGGAATAAATCATTCCTGTCTAGTGAGCCATTAAGGCAAGTGTTTAAATAGTTTAAAGTAGGTCTTAAGTATTTACATAATTGCTTCAGTCCTTTGCTTTCCAGACACATTGTGAATGTTTTTGAGTGTGAAGATTCTTTCCTTACTAAACTCAATATTCTTCTCCTTAAACAAGGCCTAAAATAAAATTAGTTAAAAAGTCAAGTGTAGAATTACTTCCAAAGCATTTTCAATGCAATCTCAATTCTCATTTGAGATTTTCAGATCAATTCTACACCCATTTAGATAACTGTTTTGGTTTTCTGCTTCCTGTAACTCTACAAATCATAATAAACCTGTTAGGAGTTTTCTGTTGTGACGGAAAAAATGAATTTTAGCTTTCTAAAAGTCATTTAAAGAAAATAATATTTTCTTTAAATTGAATCATTCATTCAAACTCATGCAAGCACATGGTTTAAAAGTCAATGAGTAGGATAAAGACAGAATAAACACTTTTTTAAAGACTAAATTAACATTCCCTTGGGTAGGCTTAGGACTAATTTAATAGTTCTTGTCCTTTTTTGGGTCAGGGATCTCTTTGAGGATTTAAGAAGATCTTCTATTTCAAAGAGTTTATTCAACAGAACGTGGAAATTATTGAACAATATCATTAATATCAAACACAAGTAAAATTTTGCTGAAGATCATTCAAAAATTGTTGCAGTAGCACATCGACAGGGAACTAGCTGCCAGAAATTCAAGCCAGATTCAGAAGAAGACGTGGGAATGAGGGATATTATTGCTGATGCCAGATGGATGTTGGCTGAAAGCAGAGAATACCAGAAAAATATTTACCTGTTTTTTTTTTTTTTTTGACTATGCAAAGGCATTTAACTGTATAGATCATAACAAATTATGGATAACATGGGGAAAATGGGAATTTCAGAACACTTAATTTTGCTCATGCAAAACCTGTACATAGACCAAGATGCAGTCGTTGGAATAAAACAAGGGTATACTGAGTGGTTTACTACCAGAAAAGGTGTGTGTCAGGGTTGTACCCTTTCATCGTACTTATTCAATGTGTATGCTGAACAAATAATCTGAGAAGCTGGACTATATGAACAAGAACACAGCATCAGGATTTGAGGAAGACATCTGTGATATGTTAACACAACCCTGCTTGCTGTAGTAAAGAGGACTTGAAGCACTTACTGATGAAAATCAAAGACTACAGCCTTCAATATGTATTACACTTCAATAAAAAGAAAACAAAAATCCTCACAACTGGACTGGTAAGGAACATCATGATTAATGGAGAAAATACTGAAGTTGTCAAGGATTTCGTTTTACTTGGATCCACAATCAACACCCATGGAAGTAGCAGTCAAGAAATCAAATGACAGATTGTATTGAGCAAATCTGCTGCAAAAGACCACTTCCCAGCGTTGGAAAGCAAAGATGTCACTTTGAGGACTAAGGTGTGCCTGACCCAAGCTATGCTATTTTCAATCATCTTTTATGCATGCAAAAGCTGGACAATGCATAAGGAAGACCATAGAAGAATTGATGCCTTTGAATTATGGTGTTGGCAAAGAATATTGAATATACCATGGACTGCCAGAAGAACAAACAAATCTGTCTTCAAAGAAGTACAGTCAGAATACTCCTTGGAGGCGAGGATGGCGAGATTTTGTCTCGTATAATTTTTATCAAGAGGGACCAGTCCCTGGAAAGAGACATCATGCTTGGTAGAGGGTAAGCGAAAAAGGGGAAGACCCTCAATGAGATGGATTGACACAATGGCTGCAACGATGGGCTCAAGCATATCAGCAACTGTGAGGATGGTACAGGACCTGGCAGTGTTTTGTTGTGTTGACATAGGGTCACTATGTGTCAGAACCAACTCGACGGCACCGAACAACAACAACATGGGTTCTCTCCCCAGAAAATTCCTATATGCATAATTTCAAGGAGTTCGTGCACCTAGAGATTCTATGGAATCTCTATCTAAAAATCCATATTGTAGACTAAACCCCTCGTATTTTCAATAAAAAAAAAAAAATCAATGGCTCATAAAAGTGAAGGAATTTAATATCACCAAAAAAAGTAGTTAAAATAGAAGAGCAAGATAGGCCTCTGAGTCTGCTAATTCCCAGTCCCTGTATATTTCCTACTATACCTCAGACCTATTGACTCCCTGAGAAGGAAAAACAGCCAAGTCATTGTCTCTCATTATTCCCTTACTTTCTCTGAAGTTTCACTCAAATCTAGAAACATTTTGCACGTTGACATACTATGGGATATTAAATGCGTGGGGGGGCAAAAAAAATTCATTGGTTAAGAGATTTACTAAGAATATCAATATATTACAGGTTCTGAGACGTCCTGCAGTAAACAAACTTCGTTTTGCTTTGATTGATATATTGTTTCTCAAACTTGTTAGAACATGGAACAATTTTTTCAAGGTATGCCCATTAATTAATATTCTGTATATGACTTCACAGGGGCATCAATTGGGAAAACACAGCAACTATGCACAGGGTCGCATTAACATTGCCTTTATCCTTCTATATAGACCCTTGGGTTTTTGCCAATGGTGTTAGTGCATAAGCTTGTGGCAGGCAAGAATCACGTTTTCAATTTGAAGTCCACAGGGTTCACGATGTCACCAGATCACATACCCTGGGAAGGCTCCCCTAATTCTTCCCACACTCAGGCCTAGGATAATTACTGTCTTATATTGACAGCTATTATGGCTGTCTATTGTGCCACAACACACACCAGCACAAAATTTAGTGGCTGAAAACAACTTATTATTATTTCTCATGGATCTGCAGTTTGGCTGGGCTCAGTGGATAGCATTAATTGGGGTGTCTCATGCAGTTGCAGTTAGATAGCAGCTGGGGCTGGAGTCATCTGATGGCTCGATTGGGCTGGATTTCCAGAATGGAGCACTCATTTGACTGGAAGCTGGTGCTATCTGTAAGCAGGAATACAAGGTATGTAAGCTGACCAAGGTACTTACTTGTAGCTTCTCCATGTAGCCTGGGCTTCTCATAGCATGGTAACTAACTTCTGAGAGGGGGCATCCCAAGAGATAGCATTTAAATAAATCCAGTGGGAAACTGAAAGTTTTCTTGTGACCTAGACTTGAAAATCCAAGAATGTCATCTCCGTTACATTCTATTGGTCACGTAAATCAGTAAGGCTAGCCTGTATTCAAAAGAGGAGTCCCTGGGTTAGTGCACTCAGCTTAATGCACTCAGCTGCTAACCGAGAGGTTGGAAGTTCAAGTTCACCCAGAGGCACATCGGTAGAAAGGCCTGGTGATCTACTTCTGAAAAATCAGCCATTGAAAACTCTATGGAGCAGAGTTCTACTCTGAAACACATGGGGTCGCCATGAGTCAGAGTCAACTCGACGGCAAATGGTATTGCTTATATTCCAGAAGAGGCAAATTGGACTCCATCTCTTGATGAGAGAGTGGCAAAGAACCTGTAACTTTTTTTTTTTTAATTTTACACACATCATAACACTTGTTAGCTTGTATTGTAATTGACTGTTTACTTGAACATCTACCCTATTTGGCTACAAACTCTTTGGCAATAGGATCCACGTCTTGGTCACTGATATGTCCTAATAGTTCGTAGTCAATGTTTGTCGAATAAATGAGTGAATGGATGGCTAAAGCAGTCAGTGAAACAATGAGCATAAGATTACTTTCAAAAAATTTACCTGTGAAGGAGCTATTGATTTTTGAGGGTTGTTTGTTAGTTTGTATTTGTCAAAAATGAAATATAAAAGAGCTACTGAGAGTGCAGTCGAAATTACAAGAAGAGAAACAAAGTGAACTGATCCAACTCCTATATGAGATCAAGAGCACATGATCCACAGCAAGTTGGAGCAATTTGTCTTGGGAAAGAGGAGAAACGTCTCCACAGACACAAAATGGAACCAGGAAAGGTGTGTGTGATAGGGATAAGCTTGTGAGCAGAGAGTAGAGCAGTGGGAGAATTACACCTGGTGTCTGATGCCTCAGATTAGGTAAAATAGTGGAATGAAATAGAGTTTCATTTTAGCTCTAAAATATGGCCTAATTTCATACATGATTCATTCATTCAGTGCTGATACATGCCAATGATATGCCAAGTGCTGTAGCACTGTGTTATGGCTCAGTGATTTCTACTAATAGTGAGAGCAAGCACTTCAGTTCTGGGAACTTTCTGAAAGACTCCTCTATCTTGATTACAGAAAATCATTTTTTTAAAAACTCACTCTGGTTATTTAAATGTACCTGTTCAGAAGCAGAATATATTTGGGAAAGAGTCTTAATGGACTTCGCTATTGCCTGCCATCGACACACCCCATTATTCCCATATATTAACAAAACCACGAAGAAATCTATAGCTGAGAGTAGCATTCAGAAAGAACATGAGGAAATAAAAATCGTTGCATTTGACTAACAGCCAATGATCCTGTGTAAGTAAAATTATATACTGTAAATTCCTCCTCCTAGAACTCAGAGTTGGGAAAAACTAATGAACTTATATTCTTTTTTTTGTTAATTCATTAATTTTTTTTCCTTTTAAAGCATTGGGAATATCATCGCTTAATTCAGATGATTATAGTAATTATGATTACAATAATTATCTCACCCTGAGTATTTGATATATACATATATACTTTTTCTCTATTTGATTTCTGGCATTAAAAAAATAACTCTATTGCCTCATTTGTTCAGGTTAAGTATGGAAGTTATTTCAAAATTGCTTTGGAAGTAGGCAGGATATACATATATTTTTAAAGAAATGCCAAGCACAAGTAGTAGAAGGAGCTGGCCACTAAGATAGTCCATCCATCAGCCTTGAAACAATGCTTGTTTTAATGTAACTCCACCAAGCTGAACATATAAGAAAAATGGATGACAACAGGACACCCAAGTAGTTGCTGTAGGTCATATAAGAAGTTAACACATGGAACTCTCAAGTATAGTAAAATGGAGAAATGCTTCCAGAATTCTAGAAAACGCGTACAGCAGTTCAAAAGAGCTACCCCATGCATAATACCATACCTTTATACAAATGGTGGTCTGATCATTTAGGATCCATGTGGTATTTTTCTTTGTCTAGATAGTGGCAATGGTTGCATAACATTTGATTATAATGTATATCAGCAGATTTCTTGAGGCTAAGGCTGAAAACTATATCTAGACGTACAGATGTAATCACACATAATTCATGAGTTCATTTATTCAATAGCTATTTATTTACTAACTATTGTGAATTGAGTACTGTACTGGGACTAAGGATATACTAGATACATTAGACAGATACACAGAGGAGAAGATAATGTGAAGATAGAGAGAGATTGCAGTGATGTGGCTACAAGCCAAGAAATGCCAGGTGATGCTGGGCAGTATTCCAGAAATGAGAAGAGATTCTAGAAGCTAGAATTCTCCGACAGAGCCTCCGGAGGGAGCACAGTCCAGCTAATGCTTTGATTTCAGAACTACGAGGGAAATAAATTTCTGTTGTTTTATGTCACCAAAGTTGTGGTAATTTGTAACGGCAACCCCAGGAAACTGACGTAGTACAAAAATTACTATGTAACTGCAATTTGTGATAAGTGTCAAAAATGAAAAGCACAGGATACCATAAGAGTAAAACATGGAAAATTACCTTTCATTGAGTGTGGCGAGGTGGGGAGATAGGGGACAAAATAATTACATACCCAGTGTACGGAATTTTTGGTTACTAAAAAAAAAAAAATTTTTTTTTAGTTATAGTGCTAAACACAGGCGCATATCTGTATATATGCACATCAAGAGAAATGTCCTACCAAGCACATATTCCAAAATGTAAAATCATATGTATATGTAAACAGACAGATTTAAAATTGTTGCATGAATATTTATTTTTACTATGAACAGTGAACAGATGAGTCATTTAAAATTAATCAAAATAAAGAGCTTGCTTTGTTTAGTTATCTTCCCAGAAACATCTCTACATTATGCTTTTTGATATCAATGTTGATTACATTATTCTAAAATCATCCAGATAGTGGTGACGGTTGCACATGATGAATGCAATTAATGTTATTGAATTTTATATGTAAAATATTGAAATGGCAAATATTTCATTATAAAATTGTCTAGAGAAGAATTTCTGGTAAGTTATCCTTGATTTAGTTTAATTTTTGATCTCCCCAATACTCTTTCAGAAATCCAAACAGGATAACTAAAGAAAAAAGCCTGTAGATAACATCACAAACAAAACCAAGTGATGGAGAGTTGGTGTGAAGCCCAGAATATGAGGGTGTCCAGTAGCAGAAGCTGGACACCAAGAGCAGAAGCTGCCCAGAACCAAGAGTTGGATGGCAAGAGTGGCAGGAAGTGAAAGGAGCCACTCAAAGTAACCAACAAGACACATGAACCAAAACAAATTAATGAAAACAAAATTTGTTTATTCTCAAAGTGGAGAACACTCTTCTGAGCAGAACCCTAGGTCAGGGGATCTGAAACAGACTAGCAAAACTGGGGAAAATTCTCAGAAGCTTCAAGTTGCGGATAAGTGCAAAATACACTGTGCATAGAAATGGGATGAATTCAAACAAAGTTTTCCTGGTCTAAGGCCCAAGAACCTCAGAAATATTCCTAAGATATTGTCTTCCAGAAGGACGGGACCTCACACTCAGGAAAGATTACTAGAAACAGCAGCCAAATTGGGCAGGATAGGAACACTGGAAGTGAAAGAGGGAGAAAATTCAATTGTATGGGGTGAAGACCCAGAACAAACAGATCCCAGAAAGTGCCAGAATCACCTAACAATAATGAATAAGGATGTGAACACAGCCCAAGAGTCAAGGAGCACAGGCTGAGGCAGAATAACTTTCTAATCAGACTTTTAACTCCAAGCGACAGAGAAGTGGCTAGAGAGAGAGGGTCATGTATTGAGTCTTTCGACATAACAACAGAGGAGGGAATCCTCAAGATAGAAAGTTGTATATGAAATTAGGCCATTGTTTTTTTTTAGTGCTAGAATAGCAGACAGGCAGATATACCTGGTCGTTTTCAAGACCCCGGTCTTGTTTTCTGATGAACCTGGTTTCTATAGTACTTTCTTCAGTTCTACAAGCTACTCATATCCCCTTTCATTAAATCCCCTTTTTTGCTTTAGATAGCTTAAATTTGGTTTCTGTCACTTTTGACCAAAAGAATACAGTAATGAATACACTGATTTTTCTTTAGTGATCTGACTGCTACTAGACCTCTGGAGTAAACCCTGGTGGTGTAGCGGTTAAGTGCTACAGCTGCTAACCAAAGGGTTGGCAGTTCAAATCCGCCAGGCACTCCTTGGAAACTCTATGGGGAGGTTCTACTCTGTCCTATAGGGTCGCTATGGGTCGGAATCGACTTGACGACACTGGGTTTGTTTTTTTTTAGACCTCTGGAGAACTCTCTACTCTTCATTGGAGAAGGTATTCACTATGCACCCTCTTAAGTGTAGAGGTAGAGGTTAATAAAAAATAAGGTTAATAATAATAACCATGGACTTCCAGACTAAGACAGACTAGGAAGAAAGGCCTGGTGGTCTCCTTGCAAAAAAAAATCAGTGAAAACCCCATGGATCACAACAGTGCAATCCCATTGTGCATGGGTGGCCGTGAGTTGAGGGCCAACTGTTCTCATCATCTGTTGAGAACTTGCTATACGTCAGGCACTATGCTAAGCACTTTCATGCATTATCTTATTTAAATCCTCTCAACTCTACAAAGTAGGTAATGTTACTTACATTTTAAAGATAAGGAAAAAGCCTTCCAGAGGTTACACAGCTTACTCAAATTCACACAGCTCATAAGCAGTAGAGAAGAATTAGACCATGAATTGTTATTCCAGAACCTTTGTGCTTAGCTACTACTTTACACTGCACTCAATGTATCTGTATGAAGTAAAAAAATGTTTCCATCATTTTGCTGGGAATTTTTTAAACTGTGAATATGAAGAAGCTCATGTAGTTTTCTATAGATATTTCAGTAGCCTCCAGGAGATGAAAACTCACTTGGTTGGTACCTTAGCTGCTTAATCACTTCCTCTTTAACTTCTAAAATTAAAAGAAAAGAAAGGAGTCTCTTATTTTGCCTAGAGAATGGTCCAAGATTTTCTGCATTGATATAAATTCAGGTGAAGTAGAAAGAAAGAAAAATTCAAAGGCCCATTACGGTTTGCAGAAAAAATTCTGTCTTCGTTTAGTAGAACTGTTGAAATTAAATATTAAAATCCTGAGGTATCATTATCTTATTTAAAGCCAATTTTTTTTTTTTTTCCTGCCAGCTACATTTAGAAAGATGAATCTCAAGAGAATGGTGGGACATTTGGTTAAGTGGATTTTTTCTAGGAAGTGTTAGGGAATAAGCAGAGTGGCTTTAAGTCAGAGAGATAGCATTGCTCTGCAGTAAGTGTCCTGAAATGATTCAAATGATTTACTGCATTTTGTCCTACATCCTAAAACCAAGTTAAAAGAATGAGATAAAATAGAGGCATCTATCTATATACTCAGAGTGTATATGCCTGTATTTGTATGTAATATATGGTATGCTACTATATCACCCTATCATCTTTTTTACAGTCAATAACTCAACAGTAACTTTATACCAGGCAAGAGAACAATAAATGGTATACTCCCGAATATTTTATACTGCACTAGGGCATTGCTTCGGCTAGCTAACGATCCTAACTTCTCCAACCTGCCTCTTTTATTAGTAAATCTGAATTTATAGGAAACTCTCCTAGCGCACACAGCAGCTTCTGTAGCTCATAATATGTTGTAGTTTCACACCTAAATCAGCGACAGTTACAGGTCTTTCAGAGTTTGAAAATTAATCCATTTAACTTTTTTTTAGTATCACTAACGGTTTTCTCCTTTCTGAGAAAGGTGCGGTTTAGTTAGAGCCTTTCTCTTCTGGCCTCTTTCCTCCTATCACTCACTGCAGTCCTAATTAATTGTCAAAAATCTGTTTCCCTTATTGGACTCAAATCTTCAACCTTTTGGTGAGCAGCTGCACGTGCTAACCATCTGCACCAACCAGGGACTCCACAGGAGACTGCAGTCATCCACAAAAGTTTGTTACACCTTTGCATTGTCCTGATTTCCACTCAATAGGTCCCTTCAGCAACAATTTTTTTTTTTTTTTGTAAAGCCAGACACGTCTACTCCCTATACCTCCCTGGCAGTGTCTGTATTCCTTTTCTTTTCTCTGTCGTCAAACTCATCAATAGTTCTCCATCAAATTCTTTTGCCTCTGGAGTTCTCTTGAAAGAGGGTAGCCCAATTTTAATGCATTTAGCCTCAAGTTGGAAGATTTTTTGAAATGTGAAACTCAAAATCCTAAGTGGGAGCCTCATTTTTGTGTAGATTGAGCATTGTCTTAGGTGATACATCTCGGATGTGTGAATTTTCTAAACTTCTGACAACCTGTTGCCGTGGAGTCAATTCCAACTCATAGCGACCCTATAGGGCAGAGTAGAACTACCCCATAGGGTTTCCAAGGAGCAACTGGTGGATTCCAACTGCCGACCTTTTGGTTAGCAGCCAAACGCTTAATCACTGTGCCACCAGGCCTGACAGGTTTGCCTTTATTTCTGTGAGATAAGCCTCCTTACTATGTTTCTGTTACTATGTTCCCTTGGGAATGTATGTATCAAGAGAATAAGCTACTTCATTCTTTATTCACTCATGTTGTTGTTGTTAGGCGCCATCAGTCGATTCAGACTCATAGCAATCTCACATACAACAAAATGAAACACTGCCCGGTCCTGCGCCATCCTCGCAATCTTTGCTGTGCTTGAGTCCATTCTTGCAGCCATTGTGTCAATCCATCTCATTGAGGGTCTTCTTCTTTTTTGCTGATCCTCCACTTTACCAAGCATGATGTCCTTCTCCCAGGGACTAGGCCCTCCTGCTAATATGTCTAAAGTACACAAGAAGAAGGAAACCCTGGTGGCTTAGTGGTTAAGTGCTACAGCTGCTAACCAAGGGGTTGGCGGTTCGAATCTGCCAGGTGCTCCTTGGAAACTATCGGGCAGTTCTACTCTGTTGTATAGGGTCGCTATGAGTCGGAATGACTCAATGGCGGGTTTTTTTTTATATATATATACGAGAAGAAGTCTCACCACCCTTGTTTCTGAGGATCATTAACACTTTACTTCTTCCAAGACAGACTTGTTAGTTCTTCTGGCAGTCCATGGTATATTCAATATTCTTCACCAACACCATAACTCAAAGGCATCAATTCTTCTTTGGTCTTCCTCATTCATTGTCCATCTTCCCCATGCATATGAGGCGATTGAAAATACCATGGCTTGAGCCAGGCTCACTGTCTTAGTTACCTAGTGTTGCTCTAACAGAAATAACGCAAGTGATTGGCTTTAACAAAGAGAAATTTATTCTCTCACAGTCTAGGGGGCTAGAAGTCCAAATTCAGGGTATCAGTTCCAGGGAAAGTCTTTGTTGGCTCTGGAGGAAGGTCCTTATCATCAATCTTCCCCTGGACTAGAACTTCTCAGCACAGGAACCCCAGGTCCAAAGGACTCGCTCTACTCCCCGTTTAGCTTTCTTGGTGGTATGAGGTCCCTAAGGCTCTCTGCTCCCTTTCCTTTTTTATATCTCAAAAGAGATTGACTTAAGACACAATCTAATCTTGTAGATTGACTCCTGCCTCATTAATATAACTGCCACTAATCCCATCTCATTAATATGGAGTTGATGAGATAGGATTTGCAACGCACAGGAAAATCACATCAGATTACAAAAAGGTGGACAATCACACAATACTGGAATTCACAGAGATTTCTGAGGTACACAGTTCAATCCATGACACTTGCCTTAGTCCTCAAAGTGATATCTTTATTTTTCAACACTTTATCGAAGTCTTTTGAAGCCAATTTGCCCAATGCAGTACATTATTTGATTTTCTGACTGCTGCTTCCACGGGCATTGATTGTGGATCTAAGTAAAATGAAATCCTTGATGACTTTAAACTTTTCTTCGTTTATCATGATGTTGCTTACTGGTCCTATTGTGCGAATTTTTGTTTTCTTTATAGTTGAGGTGTCATTCTCCATGAGTAAGTGCTTAAAGCCCTCTTTACTTTCAGCAAACAAGATTGTGTTATCTGCATATTGCAGATTGTTAATGAATCTTCCTCCATTCCTCATGCTGTGTTCTTCTTCATATAGTCCAGTTTCTCAGATTATTTGCTCAGCATACAGATTAAATAAGTATGGTGAAAGGATACAACCCTGACACACACCTTTACTGACTTTAAACCACACAGTATCCCTTGTTCTGCTGCAACAACTGCCTCATGATATACGTACAGATTCCTCATGAGTACAATTAAGTGTTTTGGAATTCACATTCTATGCCATGTTATCCATAATTTGTTATGATCCACACATTCTAATGCTTTTGCATAGTCAATAAAACACAGGTAAACAACCTTCTAGTAGTCCCTGCTTTCAACCAAAATCCATCTGACATCAGCAATGATATTCCTCATTCCTCATCCTCTTCTGAATCTGGCTTGAATTTCTGGCAGTTCCCTGTTGATGTACTGCTACAACCACTTATAAAGATCTTCAGCAAAATTTTGATTGCATATGATATTAATAATGATACTGTTCGATAATTTCCACATTCTGTTAGATCAGCTTTCTTTGAAATGGCCACAAATATACAGCTCTTCCAGTTAGTTGGCCAGGTAGCTCTCTTCCAGGTTTCTTGGCATAGACTGGTGAACATTTCCACCATTGCATCCATTTGTTGAAACATCTCGATTGCTATTTTCTCAATTCCTGGAGCCTTGCTTTTCACCAATGCCTTTAGTGCAGCTTGGAGTTCTTCCTTTGGTACCATCAGTTCTTGATCATATTCTACCTCCTGAAATGGTTGATCGTTGACCAATTCTTTTTGGTCCAATGATTCCGTGTATTCCTTCTATCTTCTTTTGATGGTTCCTGCATCATTCAATATTTTCCTCATAGAATCCTTCAATATTACAACTAGAGGCTTGAATTTTTTCTTCGGTTCTTTCAGCTTGAGAAATGCTGAATGTGTTCTTCCCTTTTAGTTTTCTAACTCCAGATCTTTGCACATTTCATTATAATACTTTATTTTTTCTTCTTGAGCCATCCTTTGAAATATTCTGTTTAGCTCTTTTACTTCATCATTTCTTCCTTTTGCTTTAGCTACTCTACATTCAAGAGCAAGTTTCAGAGTCTCTTCTGAATCCATTTTGGTCTTTTCTTTCTTTCCCGTCTTTTCAATGACTTTTCGCTTTCCTCATATATGATGTCCTTCATGTCATTCCATAACTCTTCTGGTCTTTGTTCATTATCATTCAATGCATCAAATCTATTCTTGAAATGGTCTCTAAATTCAGGTGGCATATACTCAAGGTCCTACTTTGACTCCTGTGGACTTGTTTTAATTTTCTTCAGCTTCAGGGTGAACTTGCGTATCAACAATTGATGGTCTGTTCTGCATCCAGCCCCTGGCCTTATTCTGACTGATGATACTGAGCTTCCCTATCATCTTTTTCCACAAATGTAGTTGATTTGATTTCCGTGTAACCCATCAGGCAAGGTCCACAAGTATAGTCACCGTTTATGTTGATGAAGAAGCGTATTTGCAGTGAAGAAGTCCTTGGTCTTGCAAAATTCTATTATGCGATCTCCAGCGTTGTTTCTATCAGCAAAGCCATATTTTCCAACTACTGATCCTTCTGTTTTGTTTCCAAAGTTCACATTCCAATCACAAGTAATTATCGATGCATCTTGGTTGCACATCTGATCAATTTCAGACTGCAAAAGTTGGTAAAAATCTTCAATTTCCTCATATTTGGCATTAATGTTTACTGCATAAATTTGAATAATAGTCTTATTAACTGTTCATCCTTGTAGGCATAGGGGTATTAGCCTATTACTGACAGTGTTGTACTTCAGGATAGATTTGAAATGTTCTTTTTGATGATGAATGTGACACCATTTGGTAATTCCCAGCATAGTAGACTGTATGATTGTCTGATTCAAAATGGCCAATACCAGTCCATTTCAGTTCACTAATGCCTAGGATATCAGCGTTTATGTGTATCATTTCATTTTTGGCTACTCCCAATTTTCCTAGATTCATACTTCATACATTCCATGTTCCAATTATTAATGGATATTCACAACCGTTTCTTCTCATTTGAAGTCGTGCTGCATCAGCAAATGAAGGTCTGGGAAGCTTGACTTCATCCATGTCATTAAGGTTATCTCTACTTTGAGGAGGCAGCTCTTCTCCAGTCATATATTGAGTGACTTCCAACCTGAGGGGCTCATCTTCTGGCACTATACCAGACAATGTTCTGCTGCTATTTACAAGGTTTTCACTGGTCAATGTTTTCAGAAGTAGGTCCTTCACACCCTCCAGGTCCTTCTTCTTATTCTGTCTTAGTCTGGAACCTCTGCTGAAACCTATCCACCATGGGTGACCCTGCTGATATTTAAAATACTGGTGGCATAGATTCCAGCATCACAGCAACACACAAGCCACCACAGTATGACAAACTGACAGACATATGGGGTCATTCAATCATATTGGCCATTTTCTCCTTCATGCCGTTCAGTTGTTTTCAGGTATTACTGGCTCCTTCTCTTCAAGCTTCCAAACAATAAATAATGACTTTCCAATAAAGAATAATGCATTGCCGTGGTACTTTTCAAAAGATTGGAACTTCTGTAAGTTATTCTGACCCTGAACTCAAGTTTAGGGACCAGTCATTGCTTCCACATGTAGCAGATGGAACGCACCGCTGTGAGCAGTTTTGCAGTGTTCCAGGGCAGATGTTTCTGCATCTTAGCTGTTAGTACTGCTTTGGTTATGATGAAGAATGCACTATAGTGGTAATTTTCCTGAGATTCAAATTCCTTTAGTTTTATTTAGTTTGCCTCTAAGTACTGCTTTTTCAGTAATGAAGAAAGCATTGTAGTGGTAATTTTTCTGAGATAAAAAATCCTTTGGCTTTATTTTTTTGAGCTGTAAGTGCTGCTTTTGTAGTACGAAAGAAAGCATTGTACCATATTTTGAAAAGTTTCATGAAAAATAATAAAAAGTCTAAGAAGAAGGAGACTAGAATAAAATGTATGTGCAGTCATTGCCAGGTGACTTCACATTTTACCTCATGTTTTGCAAAATTTCAAGGAAAAAAAAAACAACGATTTTATCATTGACTCATATCAACAGATTTACGTTGCCTAGGTGCCACTGGGACACTTTTGATACCAGATGATAGATCTCAATATCCATAACTCCGAACAAAACTTCTGAATTAGTCCTTTAATCAGCACGCCTTCATTAATGAAAACACCTAGTATCAACAAAAATTCAAAGGAGAAAATAATTGAGCCTCATTAAACAAGTCCCTGTTTTTTCCTTGAATTTCTATGCTAGTGATTTCTTTGCGGGTGAAGGGAAGTGCTCACTGTGGGTCAGGCACAGTACTACTAGCCTTTTAAGTAATGTCTCAATTATCACATCAGGCTAATTAGTCAGGTTGTGATCACTCCCGTTTCTGAGATTAAAATGTAAGGTCATACAGCTGATAGACTCAGAGATGATTCAAATTCAGATGTGTCTGATTCAGATGCAGAATCCAACCACTACACCATGTTGATTTTCTTGAAGAGTTCATTACTAATGGCACACCATCAAAAGTGGCACTTTGTCCAGCAATGCGAATAGATGCATGTACACCAATGTTCATTGCAGCACTATTCACAATAGCCAAAAGGTAGAAACAACCTAAATTTCCATCGATGGATGAATGGATAAACAAAATGTAGTACATACATACAATGGAACACTACCCAGCCATAAAGAGAAATGAAGTCTTGGTATGTGCTACTACACAGATGAAACTTGAAAACACGTTGAGTGAAATAAGTTAATCAAAAAAGAACAAATATTGTACGATTTTATTTATATGGAACAACAAGAATAGGCAAATGTATAGAGACCAAAGTTTATTCGTGGTTACCAGGGGTGGGAGAGACAGGGAAAGGGGAAGTGATTGTTTAAGGAGCAGTGAATTCTCTTCATGGCGATGGAGAGTTTGGCCATGATTATGGGTGACTGTTGCACAACACCATTAATTTAATTGATATCACTAAATTATACCCCTGAAAAATGTTTAACTGGCAAATGTTGTGTTAGATATATTTTTACAACAATTTTTAAGAGTCATGTAAAAAAAAAAACACGACACTTTGTTATTTGGTTTTTAATGTCCGTATAATTACTTCTACATTTGAGTGGAATTTATTTGACCACATAAAGCAAAAAAAATTGAACTGCAAATAAGCAGATTTAGTCTGCTTATACACAAAGGACATCCCACTGACCCTGATCTTCACACTGTCAACTATTATTTTTAAGTCTGGGAAATTTTCCAAATCAAAATGCTGCCTTTATTTTCCCCAAACCAAATAATAACTGTCTTGCTTCTAACAAAAATAGAATGACAGAATTGTGTTTGCTTTTGGGTTTTATTTTTCCAGATTATATCAGAAAAACACAGAGGGAAACAATACTCTCAAAGCATATTAGGCAACAGTGCTAGAGAATACATTTCTAAACAGTGGTGAATACATAGCCCTGATAAGTAAACACATATTGATTTAGTTATTCTTTATGTACTAGAAACACAAAAGGCTATCTTAGAAAACGTAATACCTGACTCAGACATAACATTGGGTTTCATATTTTCTCTCAGCCACTGAAATTATAGAGAAATTCAGTACTGAAATAAAGTTTTACTTTTGGAAATCAAATGATATTATTAACATAATGCTCTAAGCTGGAAGAGCAGATGCTATTCAGTTTGAACTGTAATATAAAATCTAAACATTTACTATATAAAAAGCAGTAGATTCGTTTCAATAGCTTTGTGAATTGAGAATTCTAAATGCAAAGGGATATTGTTGGACTCTGATAACAAAACATGCAGAGGCATCAATTTATCTTCTTACTTTGAGTTCCCATTATGGCTGGTCCTAAAGGTTGATGGTTCAAACCCATCCAGTTGTGCTGTGGAAGAAAGGTCTGGTGATCTACTTCCATAAAGATTACAGCCAACAAAATCCTATGGACTTGTTCTACTCTGTAACACAAGGGGTCACCATGAGTCAGACTCAGGCTGACAGCAATGGGTAGTGTAGAAGTATAGTGTAGTAGCCTTTCCAAGGCTCTGACCTAGGTATGGTGCCCAAGTTGAAAACACTACCTGAAATTCTTGTAGAGGATAAGCTTTGGTGCACTTGCCTGGTAGCTGTAATTGCAAAGCCCAATATCTAGGCAAGCATATGAAATGTTTCCATAGAAATTATTGTTACTGAATAAAACAGATGTTAACTAGAACACCTTATCTTAAGTATTCAATTTAGCTAAATAGCTTAAGCCCCATTTTCACAGTTGGCGTTAGTCCCCAATCTTCCTCACATCTTGTGAGTTTCATTCTCATGCTTTTCTGCATCTCTTGATTTCTTTGAAAATACATTATCGTTATCCACAGGCTTCTTGAGTTGAATACTTAGCTTGTTAATTTTCAATCTTTCTTGTTTCCTAATATATGCTCTTAAATCTATAAGATTTCCCCCTAAATACTCTTTTAGCTGTGTTCTCATTGGCACTCCATGCTACATATTTTATAACTTCCATTACGCTTTCTCCTTTAACCCATTAAGTATTTAGAATTGTGTTTACCAGTTTCCAATTATATTTTTGAGGGAGCATGATTACTTTGGCTAATTTTAAAAATTGATTTTTGATTTATTACATTGTGGTTAAAAATGTGGTTAGTAAAAGATTCTTTGGAATGTTTTTTGGAAGTCTTTGGAAGAAAGACTTCCTTTGTTTCCTAGAACGTGGTCAGTTTTTTAAAAATGTTTAACGTTTGCTGAAAAAGAATACGAATTTTCTATATATTGAGCACAAAGCTCTGTGTGTTTGTACCTATTAAATAAAATTCGTTACTTATGCTATTCAAAACTGGTATATCTTTTCATCCATTTGGTCTCCCATATTCAAAAATCATCTACTTCGTGGAGATATTAATTTCTTAAAGTTCTGTCAAATTTGCCTCATATATTTTGAAGATGTTCAATGAATACAAATCTTTCTTGTTATATAAGTCATGTAACATTTTCTAGTACTTTAGTCTCACCCTGTTTTTAACTTCAAAAATTATTTTTTATTATCTGTATCTACTTAGATTGATCAGCATGTCTTACAGACTTCTTACCTCACCAAGGAAACCCTGGCATCCTAGTGGTTAAGAGCTTTGGTTGCTAACCAAAAGGTCCACAGCTCGAATCTACCAGGCGCTCCTTGGGAACTCTATGGGGCAGTTCTACTCTACCCTATAAAGTCTGTATGAGTTGGAATTGACTTGATGGCAACAGGTTTGCTTTTTTTGGGTTTCCTCACCAATTTTTTTTTTTTTTTTTTTTTGCTTAGCTTTTTATTTTGAAATAATTTCAAACTTATAGGAGTTGCAAGTAGAGTACAAAGAACTCATGTAACCATTCACCCAGATCTCCTCGTTGTTAACTGCTTTCACTTTATAGATATTATTTTTTTAAGCTTTTAAAAGTAAGTTGCAGGCACGATGACCTTTAGATTCTTCAACGTGTGTTTCCTAAGAACAAGAACATTCTCTTACAAGACCACAGTATAACTAACAAAATTGGGTCATTACCATGCTATTATCTAAGCAACAGTCCATATTCCAATTCCAATAATTTTCCCAATAATGTCCTTTAAATCAAAAGATTTCTTTCCAGTTTTTTTTTTTTTCCTTGCGTGTTGTTGTCGTTGTTGCTCAGGATCATGTATTTCATGTTATTGGCAAGTGTTTTTAATCAGAAATCACTCAGTCTGTCTTTTGTAACCATGATAATAAGAATACAGATCAGTTATTTTGTATACTGTACTTAAATAAGAGTTTGTCTGAAGTTTCTTCATTATTATTATTATTAGATCCAGGTTATGCAATTTTGGAATACCACAGAAGGGATGTTGCAGCTTCTTTAATGCATCATGTCAGGGAATTCATATTGGTTTGTCCCATTACTGGTGATGTTAGCTTTGATTACTTGCATAAGGTGTTATATATCAGAATTCTCCACTGTAAAGTTCTGCTTTTCCTTTAACATTTACTAAGTACATTGTAGGGAGATACTTGAAGACTATGCTAATAACCCCCTTAACATATTTTTACCCACCGGTTTTAACATCCTTTGATGACTCGTCTGAATCAATTTTTCCATGATGGCTATCAAATGGTGATTTTCTAAATCCATCGTTCTGTCTACATTTATTAGTTGGCATTCCACTCTGTTCTACTCCTGTTCTGGATATGATTGTCACAAAACACATTACCCCAAGCTTAGTGGATTAAAGAATCACCATTTTATTATGCTTTTATATACTTGTGGGTCAGGAATCCAGAAAGCATACAGTGAAGAGTGTTCTCTACTCCATGTCTGGGCTTCAGAAAAGGATGACTCAAGTGGCTAGTGTGACCTGAACAGCTGGGGTCTTGAACAGCTGGAGTTAGAGAATCCCCTTCCAAGATGACTTCTTCATTCATCTATCTGGCTCCTGGGCTAAGGTGGCTCAAAGATAGGCTCAGCTGGGACTGCCAACTGTAATACTTACACGTGGCCTCTCATTTTGGCTTAGGCATTCTCACTGCTTAGCAACAAGACTGTGAGAGAGAGTATTCCAAGAGGAAGTTTCCTAGAGCAAGCCGGCCAAGAAAGTTAGGCAGAGGCTGTATAGACTTTCTGATATAGCCTCAGAAGTTGTATAGCACCCTTTCTACTGCATTATAGATACAGATGAGTCATGAGGCAGTGAAAAACCAAAACCTAATACGTTGCCCTCAAGTTGATTCTGAATCATAGTGACCCTATAGGACAGAGTAGAACTGCCCTACAGGGTTTCCAAGGCTGTAAATCTTCAGGGAATCAGCTACGTCTTTCTCCCATGGAGCAGTAATGGCTTTGAACTTCTTAACATATAGCCCCTAGAATCCTCTTCTAACTGAAAGTTCAGCAGTTCGAAGACGACTTTTTCTTTATATTTAAAGTCTAATAGATTCACCAGGATATATATCAGAGTTTAAAATGAATTTTTTCAAGATACTTAGGGGGCTCATTTAATACATAGATTAATGTCTTTTTTATTTTCAGAAATGTTTCTTGGATTATAGTTTCAAATTTTAGTTATATTCATTGTTTTCCTTCTTCATAGACTTCAATGATACATATGTTGGATCTTCATTGGCTGTCTTCTACTACTACACCCTATCTTACTAATACATATTACTGTATTCTTTATATCATTTGATTTGCTTTGTTTTTTTACTGTTTTTCTGCTTTTTTTCAATGACCCTTATCAATTTTTTGTTTGAATCTATTATTTTTTGGGCACCTTATAAATTAGTCTTTGTTCTCCATATATTTTCTTATTTTTCCTCTAGTCATTCATGAGTTCAATCAACTCTTGATTCATTTCTCCTTTTTTGGTAAATTTTATTTATGAATTTCTAGTTCAAGTGTATTTTTAGTTCCCCAAATGTTTGTCAAGTGTTGTGTTACAGTCTTCTTCAGCTTTATGTTTGCACTTTTTGGGGGTGGGGGGTGGGGGGTGGGGGGAGAGGAAATGTTGAATTTTCATCAGCTGAAATGTTTTCATTTTTATTTTCTGATGTCTTTATAGTAACTTCGTATAAATGAAGATGGCTTACATCTTTTCATTTTGTGGAAAGGGTTGGGAGTTTGAGGTGATTTACAAGATTCCTGGTCCAAGAGTACCCTCTTCAGATAGTATAATGAAGCACAGCTCATTTGTCATTGTTGTTGTTGGGTGCCATTGAGTTGATTCAAACTCATAGTGACCCTATATACAATAGAATGAAACACTGCCCAATCCTGCACCATCCACACAATCATTGTTATGTTTGAGCCTACTGTTGCAGCCACTATGTCAATCCATCTTGTCGATGGTATCCTCTTTTTCACTGACCCCTCTACCTTACCGATCATTATATCCTTCTCCAGGAACTAGTCCATCCTGATAACATATCCAAAGTACATGAGACCAAGTCTCAGCATCATCACTTCCAAGGAGCACTTTGATGCACTTCTTCCAAGACAGACTTGTTCATTATTTTGGCAGTCCATGGTATGTTCAACACTCTTTGCAAACACCATAATTCAAAGACATCAATTCTTCTTCAGCCTTTCTTATTCATTGACCAGCTTTCACATGCATATGAGGTGGCTGAAAATATCATGGCTTGGATCAGGCACACCTTAGTCCTCAAAGTGACATCTTTACTTTTCAACACTTGAAACTGGTCTTTTGCAACAGATTTGCCCAATGCGATTCATAATTTGATTTCTTCACTACTGCTTCCATGGGTGTTGATCGTGGATCCAAGTAAAATGAAATCCTTGACAACTTCAATCTTTTCTGCATTTATTATGATGTTGCTTATTGATCCAGTTTTCTTTTTTATTATGTTGATTTTTCTTTTTTTTTTTACGTTGAGGTGTAATCCATACTGAAGGCTGTAGTCTTTAATCTTCATCAGTAAATGTTTAAAGTCCTCTTTGCTTTCAACAAGCAATGTTATGTCATCTGCATATCACAGGCTGTTAATGAGTCTTCCCCCCAATAATCCTGATGCTGCAATCTTCTTCATATGGTCTAGCTTCTCAGATTATTTGCTCAGCATACAAACTGAATAAGTACGATGAAAGGATACAGCCCTGATACACACCTTTTCTGGTTTTAAACCACAGAGAATCCCCTTGTTCTGTTCAATCGACTGCCTCTTGGTGTATGCACAGGTTCTGCATTAGCACAATTAAGTGTTTTGGAATTTCCATTCTTCCCAAAGTTATTCGTAATTTGTTATGATTCACATAGTCGAATGCCTTTGCATAGTCAATGAAACACAGGTAAACATCTTTCTGGTATTCTCCACTTTCAGCCAAGACCCATCTGAAGTCAGCAATGATATCTCTCATTCCACACCCTCTTCTGAATTTGGCTTGAATTTCTGGCAGTTTCCTGTCAATATACTGCTGCAACCATTTTGAATTATCTTCAGCAAAATTTTATTTGCATGTGATATTGTTCAATAATTTCTACATTCTGTTGGATCACCTTTCTTTGGAATGGGCATAAATATGGATCTCTTCCAGCCAGTCAGCCAGATAGCTGTCTTCCAAATTTCTTGGCATAGACAAGTGAATGCTTCCAGTGATGCATCCGTTTGTTGAAACATCTCAATAGGTATTCCATTAATTCCTGGAGCCATGTTTTTCATCAGTGCCTCCAGTGAAACTTAGACTTCAGTACCATCAGTTCTTGATCGTATGCTACCTCCTGAAATGGTTGAACATTGACCAAATCTTTATGGTACAGTGACTCCGTATCCCTTTACATGATTTTTTTTTTTTTAATGTTGAGGGAGTATTGTTTGCTCATTTAGGGGGAACACCCTGAAAGTATCTGGTGAAACTTAGTATGTTCATGTCCCATACCTGGGAATATTTTTCATAATAATGCACAGATACACACAAAGAGACATGTACGAAAGTATTTACTGCAGCACTCTGTGGAATAGAAAAGAGTTTTAAATCACTAGGATGCTCACTAATAGGAAATAGATAACTGAGATGTGGCATCTGCAAATGACAGAATAATAATGTTTCATGTAAAAAACCAGGAAGCAAAATGAGATATTCAACACAATATCATTTATATACGTTAAAGGCCACAAAAGTAGATGCCTATGATGGAGAAAGATGAAATTTGGCATAGAAATGATAAGTAAATGGGAATAAAAGAGAGAACTATATAGGTGAATGACAGTCTTCCATAAACTCAGAATTATGAGTAATTCAATTTTGTGCATAGGAAGTTCAATTTAAAAAAAAAAATTAAGTGGAATCACTAAAAAACTACAAACACAAAATCATTTGCTGAGAAGCTGCTGTTGCCAGTCCCATGAGGGCAGAATTTGCCATAAATTGAATAAGAAGCATAGCCAGCATTTCCTTGCCCCCTATTCCCATGCCAATTCACCTCATTACAGCATTTACCGTTTTTACTCATTTAGGACGTGATAAGAGAGAGCTGTTTTCAACTCCTGAACCATATGCTTGAACTAAAATGGTGATCTGGCAATGGTAATGATACAATATCACAGCCAAGTACATAACAAAATAAGCCCCAGATAAACACCATCGAAAACACGAATCAAATTTGTTTGGACATCTCAGTGTTTTTGAAGCCTCTATTTTTAGAGAACATATTTGAAATGTCAGATTCAGAATCACCAACCCAAACATTTAATTTCCTACCAAAACTTTAGTGTTTTCAAGTAGATAAACTACAGCCAATTTTATGATTACCATAAAAAAAAAAAAAGAAAAATTGGCCAAATAAAGTGTCTAGCTTCCAGTAGCCCAAAAGAAGGATTATTTCCTAGTAATCCTGTGTCTTTCTGGTTTCTAGGATACACTTGCCAACACTTATCTGCCTACAGTCAGCAGGGCACGCACAACCAGAACAGGAAGCAGAAAAACTTGACTTAGTGATTCTACTTTCTTTTTTTTTTTGTCTTGTGTGTCCGTATTCACTGATTCCAGGACATTTTCCTGACCTCTCACCCAAAATTTCCTTTCTGGTTATTCTTTTCATTTTGTTTAATTGAAATCCATTTCTGGTCTGTTCTTTCTCACAGTTGTATAGAAAGCTTAAGACTCTGAGCTTGGCCCACATTTCACGTCCCCACGTTTCTGCCCGAAGTTGTTGATTCTACTAATGAATACTTTGCAGAATCTGCTACATCCTAGGCTCACCCAACTCCTAAACCTGACTTTATTCTCAAACACCCATCATCGGGCCCTAAGAGAATGGTCAACTGTTGTATTTTTCTGCGCGGTAGTGGATATGTGTCCAAGTTATTTTTTTTACTACTATTACCATACCTGGGTAGTTAGGATTTAAAGAAAAACCATTTGAGACTATACGTGAAAATTTTCCTCTGCAAAATGTTAGCTTTTCTTGCTAGACAAGGAAGAAGGAAAAGAGAGGAATCAAGATCTTATTTCTGTCCAGAGCTTAGAGACTGGTATAATTTGGCTCAAAACACACCATGAATGAAAAGTAACCGGACACTCTTCTCTGTCTGGGTTTTAAGAGGAAAAAGGCAGTGAAAAATAAAGCATGTGCCTGTGCACACACACACACACAGAAACACACACACACACATTCCCTCCTCTCCTCCAATGTGGCAACCTTAGAGAAGTAGGACAGTGAGAGGTTAGAGCTGCAAAGTTGGGGTGGGGACATATGGGGCTCTGTAGTCACTGTTACATGCTCCTTATTAGAGTTATGTTCTAGTACCAACCTTTCCCACTGATTGAAAAGATGGGTGTCCACCCATCTAACTACTATAATCTATGTCCTTTCCAAGAGGAAGTATGTTCAGACATGTGAGAGTCTTCTGCTTGAGTCAAGGGGTAGCACAATAAAGAGGTTTAAGACATTCTCCCCATTTCTATCTTTACTTTTCCATCTATGTACCTAACAAACGGGGTTCTTTTCTGTTTGTGGAGTCCCTGGGTGACTCCAAGAGTTAACATGCTCAACTGCTAACTGAAAGGCTGATGGTTCGAGGTTACCCAGAGGTGCCTTGGAAGAAAGGCCTAACAATTTCCTTCTGAAAAAATTAACCACTGAACTCTATAGCTCTACTCTGACTCACAATGGGTCACCAGGAATCAGAGTCAACTCCATGGCAACTGGTTTGGTTTGGTTTCTGTTTTGTACTTGCCTGAGGTTAAAGGATGCATGGATAAATTGAACCATGCAGGTAAACTAGAAAGAAATAAAGTAAGCTGTAAATTATTGAAGTTAACCCATAAAAGTCAATTCTGCAGCATGGGTGTTGAAACAGACTCAGTCAACTAAGTTTTGTCTGAATGCTCACTCCATTCCTAGGAAACAAGAGCCTTGGATGCCAGTCAGCCTCCTCTGTTTGGCAGACCCACTTAGATGATTCTGGCTGTGACAAGATGAACTTCCAGGACTGCTCTAGGGAACACAAAGTAATCCTCAGCTCCTAGGCAGTGTTCAGTTTACATTGAAACTGGTCTTAATTTTAAAAATTTTAGGCAATGTAAAAGCCTGCAACTTCTCCTCTTGAGGGATGTTTTTCTTTCTCCACTCCTCTTAAATGGAATGTATTGAAAGTGTGTTCATTTCATGAGAATTTGCTACACATGTGTCCTACAGAAGGCGAGATCCTTAGCAAAGGATCTCTCATTCTATTCCTCCTGCAAGTCTGAGAGCAAGAGGGGAGATTTTATGGCATTCATTCATTCATTCATTTAACACCATTTACTGACCTAATACGTGACTGTTGCTTTGTCCAGCTCTGGGAGTACAGAGAGGAAAAGAGCAACATGGAATGCTATGCCTATGTGGTTTTCACTGTTTATAGTCCATCTCTTGTCAGGGGAGCAACAATTTGTTTCAGATTGTAGTTTAATATTCTGCCAAATCACAGCACTCTGTATGTCAGCACAATTCAAAGACCTTTGCATACTGGCTGTTTGTAAGTATGCATTAAGGGGATTCGGTGGCCTTTTGAAAGAGCAAACCAGAAGACAACAAACATCCTAGAACAATCCTGATGGAAACAAAAGCCTTGAATGCCAGTCAGCCTCCTATGTTGGGCAGACCTACTCTGAAGCTGAGAGGCTGAGGTCTCCCCTTAGGAGGGAATATGTGTTTATTTTTCTGTCATGGGACTGTGAAAACGCTTTGTGCTCAGACTTGTTCTGAGGCTTCAAAGAGATTTGGGAGACCAGAGTTAGCAGGGTCAGCTTTCAAATTACAGTCTGAGAAATTGGAGGATAATATTTCGAAGGAACTAGACATGAAAGCAAAGGCAAACCCTCAGAAATGTGAAAATACATTTCTTGCTTCATGAGCTAATTACGTCCCACTCACAGGAGACCAGGAAGAGGTCTCCGAGTAAATGTTTACTGCTGTGGGTACTTCCTCACTGCAGGGAAACGAACAGTGCCTCATCTGACTTTACAGATGGACAAAGTAGAAACTGAAATAGATTTGATCACTAGGTGTTTGATTTTGTTTTTGATTTTTACACAAAATCCAACAACACTTAAGCCACATGAACAGGCACATGGGGAAGCTGGTGTTCACTTCTTCCCAGAGTCGGCACTCCTGCTGAGTCAGCATTGGTCCACTCATCAACTGCTGGGCAAATACACCTAGGGTGCTTCTAAGTTCCAAGTCTTGTGCTAGACGGTGCTGTCTGATATGATAGCCACTAGCCATATGTGGTGACTGATCATTTGAATTGTGGCTAGTCCTAATTGAGATGTGCCGTATGTGTTAAAGTACATACTGGATATGTTAAAGTAGTTACTATTACTATATCTATATCTCTATATTTTTTACACTACAAGCCCTAGTAAGTATCTTGCTAAATGCATTTCACCTAAGATTTTACCAGATTCCCCCAAATTCTCTGCCTCTGGACTATGCAAGATTTCAGGGAGGGCTGAAATTGTTCTAAATAAAACAGCAAGAATGTTCACCTCCTAAATGCAAGGAAACAACATCCCAAAAGTATGGAAACAATTAGGCCCCTGAGAGTTCTTCCTTCTGGGTCTATTCAAGCCTCTCCAGTGAGGCTGAAAGTTCTCTCAAGATAGGGAGTCCTCTTTACCTTCCTTTCCGTTACTCGTGGCACCTACACAAGCACAGGACACACAATTAGTACTGTGCTGGTTATTTGGTCTTCTAAAATTTTTACTCTAATGGTGACAACTTCAGACACTATGACAAGTAATGAGGGGAGATTTTAGGGTAAACAACCTTTCGTGCCTCGTATTCTTTACGGGTAGCATGTGCTGAAAACATGCTGCCTTTCTTCAAAGTCTGGATCCGTTCTTCGCTATCTGTATCACCATAGGCAGCTTACTAACCTCTCTGAGACTGTTTCCACACATATAGAAGAATCTATAAAAGAGTAATAATTGTACTTTTTCCCTAGTGCTGAGAAAATTAAACAAATTACCACATGGAAAGCACCCAGGACATGCCTGGAACGTAGGAAGCAGTCAGGAAATCTTAGCTACTACTATCATCATCATTATTATTATCATTTTTATTTTTATTATTATTACAAAGGCCAGCCCTTCAGCAGGACTGTTGTTATCTCTGGGATTGAAGCTTTTAAATTTTTCCAATTAGAATTTTATTTTCTATGAATCTATGAACCATAGTGCATTCTTAAAAAGTTATAGCACCACCTAACCCACTTAGTAATCTGTTATCAACCCCATTAAGTGAGACTCATTCATCTTTAAGGTAGGAAATAATATCAGTGCTTATTAAATTTCACCTCCTGAAGACCTGAGCTTTTAAAACAGACTCTTCTAAGACTCCTAAGATATTTTGTTATCTGTGTTCCATTTAGAAGAGAAAAGTCTGAAAATATAACACCTATGCTTCCCAGAGTTTTGTCTGACAGGGTGACATAGAGATAGACCCATGCTTTAAAGATAGACATGGTATCAAACCTGACCCTAAAAAAAAGACCAAACCCGTCGCCATCCAGTCAATTCCGGCTCATAGTGACCCTATAGGACAGAGTAGAACTGCCCCATAGTTTCCAAGGAGCGCCTGGTAGGTTTGAATTGCCAATCTTTTGGTTAACAGCCATAGCTCTTAACTACTATGCCACCAAGCTTCCAAATCTGACCCTACCAATTGCCAAATGATTGTTAGATGCCATCAAATTGATTCTGACTCATAGTGAATCCATGTGACAGAGTAGAGTTGCCCCATAGGGTTTTCTTGGCTGTAATCTTTACAGGACCAAATCACCACATCCTTCTCCCAGGGAGCCACTGGGTGGGTTTGAACCACCAAGCTTTAGGTTAGCAATAAGCACTTAACCATTGCACCACCAGGGCTCCTGCCAAATGATTAGTGTTGGACAAATCATATACTCTCTCCCAGCCTCAGCTTCCAATCTAAAAAATGGGTACATTGTGTGTCATCAGGAGAGAGATTAGTCATTCTGTGAAAAGCTCTTGGCAGATGGTAACACTCAATAAAATGTACTTAGTATTATTAACTATAGTAAAAAAATATTATTTTTTATCCTCAGCTATTACAATTCACATTGACTTTACTAGGCCTCACCTGAGCTGAAAGAAAAGTATACTTCTTGAATCTCAAAGAAAATCCTGGCTTTCAATCACTAATCGATATTCAGCCAAGGACTCTGGTCTCTTTTTGTCATTGTTTAACTGCTGTAAACCTCAGGTAATCAACCTCATTGTTTAGCTGCATTTCTCTCTTACAAAGTTATTCATAACAAGATCACAATTAGGTGCAATTATCTCCAGAGACTGAATTGTAATCACCACAGGATGGAATTAAATTTCCATGTTATGAAAGAATTTAGGAAGAGAGGCATTTTGCCACTTTTGACAAACTATTGATTTGTTTATCTTTTCCACAAAATTGTAATTTAAAAGACGGTTTTACACCATAACTCAGTGGAGCAACTCACAGGTTTTCATTTCCCTGAATGGGACTTCTCACAAAGGAAGAATTTAGATTTGTTGAGCACCTGCGAAACGCCTGGCACTGTGGTCAATGTGTCACACCTTTAGTCTGGCTTCCTGATGGCACCCCCATAAGACTGGCATTAGGAAACCCACTTTAGGGATTCAAAAACTCAGGCCCAAAGGGGTGAGGTAAATCATCCAAAATCATCCGTACTCAAACCCAGTTTTGTCTTACTCCAAAGCCAACTCCTTTCAATACCACAACAAAAGAAGGACTACAAAGGCTAAAAGTCATAATAATCGAACCTCACTCATAATCGAACAAATACAAATTAAATATCAGTGAGGTTTGTCTTGTTTTCTTATTAAGTTGGCAATAATTAAAAAATAAACAAAAACTGATAGCACCTAGTGCCGACAAGGGTGTGTGAAAATGAGCACTCTCCAGCCTGCAGAAAATGCTATAAATTTGTAAATCCTTTCTAAAGAGTAAACGGGCAAAATACATCAACATCTAAATCATACAGCTTTGATCCACTGATACCACTACTTAAATTACAACCTAAGAAAAGTATCGTACAAATTTTCCACATTCCTTACCTCCTTCTTATTCTACTGCCCTGCCATCCCCTCAACTCCACCAAAACTACTCTCACTGAGACCACTAATGATCTCTGTGATACTGAATTCAGAATTCTCAATTCCAACATTGCTTAACCTGCCTCTGCATTTTCATTTAACACTTGCTCCATCCAGAACAATATTTTTTCTCTTGCTTTCCATGACCCTGCACTCTTCTGGTTTTCCTCCTATCTCTCTGGGGAATCTTTCTCAGTACCCACTGCTGCCACCATTTCCCCAGAATTACCCACAATTACAGGAATTCCTATGTTCTCTGAGTGTACTTTGAGTGCTCCCACCCTCTCCCAAGGTTTTTTTTTTTTCCCCCTTTAAATTGTACTTTAGACAAAAGTTTACAGAGCAAATTAGTTTCTCATTAAACAATATACACATTGTTTTGTGACACTGGTTGCCAACACCACGACATGTCAGCACTCTCCCCTTCTTGAACTTGGATTCCCCATTATCAGCTTTCCTGGCCCCTCCTGTTTTCTCATCCTTGTCCCTGGGCTGGTGTGCCCATTTAGTCCCTTTTTGTTTTATGGGCCTGTCTAATTTTTGGCTGAAGGGTGAACCTCAGGAATGACTTCAGAAGTGAATTATAAGGGTGTCTGGGGACGATACTGTCAGGGATCTCCCAAGGTTTTAATTACTATCTATATGCTGATCACTCCCAAATCAATATCCCTAACTCAGTCCTTTCATGTAAGCTACAAAGCTATACATTTAGCTACCTATGGATATCTCCATTTTGATACCTAGAAGTAACTCCAACTCAAAATGTCTAAAACTGATAACATCTTCTTCCCTCTACAAGCCCAGTTCTCTACCAATGAACATAGTGAATACACACATTATCCACTTATATTTCTCAAGCCAGAAATGTGATTCTCACTTCATTCTTCTGCCACTCACAACATCCAAATAATCATATTATTAATTTCCACCACTGATCTCTCACTTTGTCCCATTCTGGTGGCTGGCATGTTGCTGTGATGCTGGAATCTAGGCCGCCAGTATTTCAGATACCAGCAGGGTCACCCATGATAGGTATCAGCTGAGCTTCTAGGCTAAGACAGACTAGGAAGAAGGACCTGGAGGTCTACTTCTGAAAAAACTGGCTGGTGAAAACCTTATGACTAGCAGTGCAGCATTGTCTGATATAACTCGGGGAGATGAGCTCCCCAGGTTGGAAGGCACTAAAAAGATGACTGGGAAAGAGCTGCCTCCTCAAAGTAGAGTCAACCTTAATGATATAGATGGACTCATGCTTTTACGACCTACATTTGCTGATGTGGCACGACTCCAAATGAGAAGAAACAGCTGCAAACATTCATTAATAATTGGAACATGGCATGTATGAACTGTGAGTCTAAGAAAGTTGGAAGTTATCAAAAATAAAATGGAAAACAAAGATCGATACCCTAGGCATTAGTGAGCTGAAATGGACTGGTGTTGGCCATTTTGAATCAGACAATCATATGGTCTATTATGCTGGAAATGACAAATTAAAGAGAAATTACATCAAATTCATCATCAAAAAGAACATTTCAAGATCTATCCTGAAGTATAATACTGGCAATGACAGGATAATGTCCATCCACATACAAGGAAGACAAGGTGATACAATTATTATTCAAATTTATGCACCAACCACTAATCCCAAAGATGAAGAAATTGAAGATTTTTACCAATTTCTACAGTCTGAAATTGATCAAATATGCAATCAAGATGCATTGCTAATTACTGGTGATTGAAACAGGAAAGTTGGAAACAAAGAAGGATTGGGAGTTAGAAAATAAGGACTTGTGATAGAAACAATGCCAGAGATCACATGATAGAGTTCTGCAAGACCAACAATTTGCTCACTGGAAATGCCTTTTTCAAAAACATAAACGGCAATTGTACACATGGACCTCACCGGATGGAAAATACAGGAATCTAATTGACTACATCTGTGGAAGGAGATGATGGAAAAGTTCAGTATCATCAGTCAGAACAAGGCCAGGGCTAACTGCAGAACAGACCACCAATTGCTCATATGCAAGTTCAAATTGAAGCTGAAGAAAATTAAAAGAAGTCCGTGAGAGACAAAGTACTATCATGAGTATATCCCACCTGAATGTAGAGACCATCTCAAGAACAGATTTGGCACATTAAACACTAATGACCAAAGACCACACAACTTGTGGGATAACATCAAGGACGTCATACCTAAAGAAAGCAAAAGGTCATTAAAAAGACAGAAAAGAAAGAAAAGACCAAAATGCACGTCAGAAAAGACTTGAAACTTGCTCTTGAAGGTTGAGCAGCTAAAACGATGGAAGAAATGAAAGGGATGAAGTAAAAGATCTGAAGAAAAGATTTTAAAGGGTGGCTCAAGAAGACAAAGCAAAGTATTATAATAAAATGTGCAAAGACCTGGATGGAGTTAGAAAACCAAAAGAGAAGAACACTTTCAACATTTCTTAGGCTAAAAGAACTGAAGAAAAAATTCAAGCCTCACGTAGCAATATGGAAGGATTCTACAGGGAAAATATTGAACAATGTAGGAAGCATCAAAAGAAGATGGAAGGAATACACAGAGTCATTGTATCAAAAAGAATTGGTCAATGATCAACCATTTCAGGAAGTAGCATATGATCAAGGACCAATGATATTGAAGGAAGGAGTCCAAGCTGCACCGAAGGCATTGGTGAAAAACAAGGATCCAGGAATTGACAGAATAGCAATTGAGATGTTTCAACAAACGGATGCAGTGCTGAAAGTGCTCACTCATCTATGCCAAGAAACTTGGAAGACAGCTACCTGGCCAACTGACGGGGAGAGATCCATATTTGTGCCCATTTCAAAGAAAGGTGATTCAACAGAATGTGGAAATTATCAAACAATATCATTAATATCACATGCAATTAAAATTTTGCTGAAGATATTTCAAAAACAATTGCAGCAGTACATTGAAAAAGAACTGCCAAAAATTCAAGCCCAATTCAAAAGAGGGCATGAAACCAGGGATATCATTGCTCATGTCAGATGGATCTTGACTGAAAACAGAGAATATCAGAAAGATGTTTACCTGTGTTTCATTGACTATGCAAAAGCATTTGACTGTGTGGATCACAACAAATTTTGTACAACATTGCAAAGAATGAGAATCCCAGAACACTTAATTGTGCTCTTGCAGAGCCTGTTCATAGACCAAGAGGCATTCATTCAAACAGAACAAGGGGATGGCGTGTGGTTTAAAATCAGGAAAGGTGTGTGTTAGAGTTGTATCTTTTCACTGTACTTATTCAGTCTGTATGCTGAGCAAATAATCTGAGAAGCTAAGCTATATGAAGAATATGGCATCAGGATTAGAGGAAGACTCTTTAACAACCTGCAGTAGACTGATAACACAACCTTGCTTGCTGAAAGTGACGAGGACTTGAAGCACTTGATAGTCTTCGATGAAGATCGAAGATCACAGCCTTCAGTATGGATTACATTTCAACATAAAGAAAACCAAATTCCTCACAACTGGACCTATAAGCAATATCATGATAAACAGAAAATATTGGTGTTGTCAAGGATTTCATTTTACTTGGATCCACTATGAACACCCATGGAAGCGGCAGTCAAGGAATCAAATTATGTATCGCACTGGGCAAATCTGCTGCAAAAGACCTGTTTAAAGTGTTGAAAAGCAAAGATGTCACTTTGAGGACTAATGTGCATTTGATTCAAGTCATGATATTTTCGATTCCTGCATATGCATGCAAAACTTGGACAATGAATAAGGAACACTGAAGAAGAATTGAAGCCTTTGAATTATGGTGCTGGCAAAGAACATTGAATATACCATGGACTACCAGAAGAAATAACAAGTCTGTCTTGGAAGAAATACAGCCAGAATGCTCCCTAAAATTGAGGATGGCGAAACTTCATCTCACGCACTTTGGACATGTTATCAGGAGGGACCAGACCCTGGAGAATAACATCATGTTTGGTAGAGGGTCAGTGAAAAAGAGGAAGACCCTCAGTGAGATGGACTGACACAGTGGCTGCAACAAGGGGCTCAAACATAGCAACAATTTTGAGGATGACACAGGACTGGGCAGTGTTTCATCCTGTTGTACATATAGTCGCTATGAGTTGGAAATGATTCAGCAGCACCTAACAAAAACAATTATTAATTTTATAAGTAAAATTTTAAATTCAGAGCATCCATGTTATTCCCCTACCTAACATCCTCCAATATCATCCTTACTATTCACTTCACAAAGTCTAGCCTGTGCCTCTCCCCTACTCACTCTCTACCTACTAGCCTTCTTTGCAGTCATGAACAAGTCATATGTTCTTTGGCTTCTGGCTTTTAACATGCTGTTCACTGTACCTGAAGTTTCCACTTCCTCTATTTCAACTTCTAGAAGCTCGCTCATCCTTCAAATATCAGTGTAAATGACTTGTCCTCCGAGAGGTTGTCCCAATACTCGATTCTAGGCAAAATCTATTTACTGCACACTCACATAGCACTTGGAATTTCTACTTTAATAACCTTCATCTTACTTTTAATTACTTGTTTAATGACAAATCCACTCATCTACTCTAAGCCCATTGGGGCAGGGATGATGTCTCTCTTAATCACATACATATCTCCATTAAATGGAAGAAGATATTTGCTGACTTGATTTGAAAGACCATCTGTACAATGACATTTGAATAAAGAGATTTATTATTATGTTCAAAATAGAAAACAATGGAAGCAACCAAAATGTCCCTCAATAGGATAGGTGAGTACATACTACCAAATGTCTAAAATAAATCTATATTAACTGACTTAGAAAGATGAGCACAAAATATTGTTAAGTGAAAAAAGCAGATTACAAATTTGCTATGTAGAGATGAATGTCATTTTTGTTAAAATTGTGTATGGATGAGTGTGTATACATAGTAAAAATTCAGAAGACTATTCTACAGAATATTAACCAAGATTACTAGGGCGAGGGGTTAACAGATTAACTATATTCCTCCTCTCCTTATAATGAACATGACTCTCTTTTATAATCATGAAAAGCATTCTATTTTAAAAGTGAATTTTTTTTTTTTTTTTTTAAAGAACTCTAGTAGGATGACTTGGCACTTCCCTTTTCCCTTCTGAAGAGTCAGAGAGTGCTATTGTTTTTTAGAAAGGTGCTTGACCAACTAGGCAGGGTTCCAAGAAGGTTCTCAGCCCAGGTTATGGCTGTCAGGCAGGCAGATGAGATGCTGTCATTGTTCTTACAAAACCCAGTGCCATCACATGAGGAGGGCAGAGGCCTAGGCTCCCACCATCTGTTGCTCAATGATCCATTCAGGACTGCCTTGCCGAACATTGTGATGAAGGCCTTTATCACCCCAAATTCAACTCACCTGGGAACACTTCTGTTAAAAGAATGCCATTTGATACAAAAATTTAGACATTTCTAGTTCCTTTTGAAACACGAATGCTAATAACAGGATTACAACCATAACCACAACAGAAGCAGAAAGGACCAGGAATAAAGCTTGTCCTTTTGATTTTGAAAAATATAAGCCGACACAGATTTTCAAATAATACAAATGAGTCATAGGCTCAGAGAATAATTTATCCCTTGGCTAACACAAGAAGAAAGCCTATAAAAGAAGCTCTAACATTTCAGTCATTTCTTTTACAGCATGGAGTAATGAAAAGACAGACAGAGTCAGACAGACTTGGATTTAAATTTTTGCTCTTCCAGGGACCAGGTGTATGAACTTGTCGAAGTGTTTACTAGTCTCTCTGAGCCTGAGTTTCGTCATCTGCAAAATGACTGACAATGCTAGCTTCAGAAAGCTGTTTTGAAAATTAAAGGAGGCAATAATGTAAACTGCCAGCTCAATGCCTAGTACATTGTAAATGCTCAGTTTAACTGTTAGTCTCCTACCACTTTCTGTGCAGACATTTTTTTCTCCAAAAAAGGATGTCGTAAGAAACTCTCTGTGGCAACATATCTCAGGCATCTTTCTGGCGTGGAGATCAAGTACTCTGCCAACAAACACTCATTAAGTACAAGGAGCCTTGGTGGCCCAATGGTTAAGCACTTGGCTGCTAACCTAAAGGTCGGTGGATTGAACCCACACAGCTGCTCCACAGAAGAAAAGACCTAGCAACTGGCTCCTGTAAAGATTACAGCCTAGGAAACCCTATGGGGCAGTTCTGTTCTGTCCTATTGGGTCGTTATGATTCAGAAGTGACTCAGTGGCACACAACGTAGGTCATACAGGAGGCCTCATGGCACAATTGTTATGTGCTAAGTGGAAGGTTGGCAGTTCAAACCCACCAGTGGTTCCACAGAAGAAAAGACCTGGTGATCTGCTCTCATAAAAATTACAGCCTAGGAAACCTATGGAACAGTTCTACTCTGACATATAGGGTCACTATAAGTCAGAATTGACTCAACACCACACAAAGCAACGTAGGTCATACACTGGAGGTTCAACAGTGGACAAAGAAGAAATAACCCCAGCCCTGATGGAGCTTACATTTCCTCCCTAGGTGTGGTAGGCTGAATGATGATACCCAGGAGTTTCTAGGTTATGCAAATGGTTAATGAGCTTGGCTGCTAGCCAAAGGGTTGGTGATTTGAGTTCACCCAGAAGTGCCTTGGGAGAAAGGTCTGGTGATCTACTTCTGAAAAATTAGCTACTGAAAACCCTAAGGAGCACAGTTCTACTCTGACACACATAGGGTTACCTGGAATCAACTGAATGGCAACTAGTTATTGAAAATACCTATGTCCTAATCCCTGGAATCTGTGAATGTTACCTTACACAGCTTCAGTGTGATTACTTTTGTATGTGGCCTTTCTAGCCATGGTCTTTTAAATCCCATCTAAGTGATTGTGTTGATAGGGTAATTGTGGCCTACCAAGGGGATTGGTCAGTTTTGCCTTAAAAGAGAGCCAATTCCAGAGCAGATAGGAGGAGCCCACCACCACCAAAGAAAGAGAGACCAGCAGGAGAAACCTGGCTGCAGGAGATGGTGCAGTGGGCTTCCCAGTCTACAGAGAGAGAAAGCTGAGTCCCTTTGGGCAGAGACTGAGGGCCAGGGAGAGGCATGCCTGTGAGCACAGTGGGGAGATGCTATCCTGACAGAAGAACTGTATCCTGAATGTTCTTGAACCTGAATTGTAACTGTTATTTCCCTAATAAACCCCATACAAGTGAGTATGGCCTGTGAGTTCTGTGTGGCCACTGCAATGAATTATCAAACCCAGCAAAGAGTGCTGTGGGAGGAACAGTTGATGTCAGAATTGGTAGAGATGGAGATGCTGTCTGACCTCCACTTTATAGGAATCAGCATTGGGCTGTTGACTTTGGTTCTTCTTCCCCCTTTTGGGGTTGGAGGAGTCAGACACCCCCCCCATGCCATTTTTACAACAGCAAAAGCAACTCTGCAGATGTGATTAAGTAAAGGATCCTTGAGATAGGAAGATTATCCTGGGTTATCCAAGTAGGCCAATGTAATCACAAGGGTCTTTATAAGAAGAAAGTAGGAGGATCGGAGTGAATAATAGCAGATGAGACCACTGAAGCAAGAGGTTGTAGTATTGCAAGAAAGAAATAAAGAGTTGAGAAACACAAGTGGCCAAAAGCTAGAAAAGGGAAGAAACCCAATTCTCCCCTAGAACCTCTAGAAGGAACTAGCCCTGCCGACACCTTGACTTTAGCCCAGTGAAATTGATTTCAAATTTCTGGCCTCAAGAACCTTAATAAGAAAATAAATTTGTGTGGTTTAAAGTCATTGAGTTTGTGGTAATCTGATACAGCAGCTGTAGAAAACTAATACACTGGGGAAGTGTTAGACAACTAATTACACAATGTAATGCAATTGTCGAAAGTACAAAAATGGTTAAGGTAAGGGAGATGAGGGTTTATAAAAGAGTCTGTGAAGTAGGATATCATATTTGGGAACTGACTTTTGATATTAGATTTCCAAACTGAAAAGATATTAGGCAAGGGAAGAGGAAGGAAGAGAGAGATTTCGAGGTATAGGACAAGCAAGTACAAAGACCTTCAGCAGAAGGAAGAAGCTCAGAGAACAATGGAGAAGAAGAGAGAAAGACAAAGTCAGTGAGGTAGGGTCCAAGCACTAAGGAAAGATCTTACACTGAAACGGCAGACTAGCTTGTTTCAGGTCAACATGCCCACTGAGAACAATTAGAAAAGCTGGACAAAATTGTTTTTTAACCTCTTAAAATCATCAGAGTTACCAAGGTCATTAGTGTTTGGAGAATTAAGATTACAGACAGAATGAAGTTCAGAGAGGCGAGCCTGGCATTCTGCAATACTTTTTCTTCAAAAAATTTGCTGATTCAAAAGGAGTAGTGAAGACCCTAGGAAACTGAGCAAAAAGTGGCAGCTTGAGCAATTAAGAAATCGAGCAGAACTTTGGAAATCTGACGAGCCTGGAGGGATGAAAAAATTGAAGTACAGGGTCTCAGGCAAGGCGCGAAGCACTGTTAAACATTTACTTTCATTCAGGACCCCCCATAAGACTACACTGTAGGAATGAGAACCAGAAATGAATCAACCCTCAAAAGGACCGAAGTCCAACTTGAAACAGCTCAATCCTTGATGGAATTATTTTTTTTCCCTACCGCAACCACCTGCCAAAAGGAAAATTAAATCCTCTCTACAGGGAGATAACATCTTCCAGTACCTGGCATTATCTCTAAAACTTTCAATACACAATGCCCAACAGGAATAAAAAATAAACAGTCATAAAAATAAAAAACTTGACTGAAAACAAAAAGGGAAAAAAAAATTGAAATAGACCCACAAGGCACCCAGATAATGGAGTTCTCAGCCATGGGATTTTCAATTATTATGTTTGACATGTACAAAGAAGAGGAAAATAGGAACTATGAAAATTATATTTCAAATGGAAATCTGGAGAACAGGAAAGATAATAATGGAAATTAAGACATCAATAGATGGGTTTAACAGCATATTAGATTCAGCAGCCAAAAAAAACAGTGAACTGAAAGATTAGAAGATACTCAAACTACAGTAAAGAGAGACAAAAGAAAAGTGCCAAAAGGTACATAAGAGGCAAACGGGATATTAGGAAAAGTTCTAATACGTGTTAGAGTTCCAGAAGGAGAGATGAGAGGAGAGAGTGGAAGCAACAAATGGAGAAGTGATGACTGAATTTCCGCAGAACTGATCAAAGACATCAAATTGCAGGTTCAGGGATCACTATGAACTCAAGGAGACTAATAACGAAAGAAATCAAACCTGCACACATCATTGTAAAACTGGAGAAAAGCAAAGACAAAAAGAAAAATCTTAAAAGCCAGGAGAAGAAAGCCACATTACCTTCAAAGGGGCTAATGTCTCTTTAGACAGAGTAGAAGGCAGAAGCTAATGGAATTATGCCTTCGGAGTTCTCAGTCTTCAAATTGAGAGTAACCGTCAACCTGGATTCTGTGAAGAAAAATCAAGCAAATAAAAACTGAAGAGAAATTGTCATCAGCGGACCTGCAAGAAATAATATAGAGCTCTTAAGGAAGAAGGAAAATTATGTCAGAAGAAAGCAATGAGATGTAGGAAGAAACTAAAAACAATGTAACCTGTTGTTGTCCAGTCGATTCCAACTCATAGCAACCCTATAGGACAGAGTAGAACTGCCACATAGGGTTTCCAAGGAGCAGCTGGTGGATTTGAACTGCCGACCTTTCAGTTAGCAACCATAGTTCACTGTAACTCTAAACCACTGTGCCATCAGGGCTCCAGAAAACAATGTAAAGGAGATGCATATGAATAAATAAAAATGTATACTGACTGTATGCATATAGTAATCATGTCTTAAGGAAGTTAAAAAATATATAAAGAGAATAAAAAACAACAGAAATGACAATAAAAGTCTCCGCATGTTGCAATAATGGTTTAAAAAATAGAATTTATATTACAGTATGTTTTTTTGTTGAGTGCTGTCGAGTCAATTTCATCTTAAAGTGACTCCATCCAACAGAGTAGAGCTGCCCTATAGGGTTTTCTTGGCTGTAATCTGTATGGAAGCAGGCCGTTAGGTCTTTCTCCACAGACCCACTTGGTGGGTAGGTTTGAACCACCAACCTCTTGGTTAACAGCTGAGTTCTTAAACACTAAGCCACCAGAGCTCCATATATTACAATACAGTACGTCAAAATACATGTTGTAATCTCTGTGATAACCACTAGAAATAGCAAAATAAATCACACGAAAGAAGCTAATAGAGGGGGTAAAGGGGTTTTAAAAAATTTTTAATTCAAAAGAAAATGATGAGGACAGAAAAATAAATATAAACTGAGTAGGAGAAATAGAAAGTAAATGTAAGATGATATATTTAAATTCAAATACTTCAGTAGTGACAAGAAATGTAAATGGACTAAATACTCCAATTAAAAGACTAAGGTTGTCAATAGGCAAAGGATATGAACAGGCACTTCACTAAAGAAGACATTCAGGTAGCTAACAGATACATAAGGAAATGCTCACGATCATTAACCATTAGAGAAATGCAAATCAAAACTACAATGAGATTCCATCTCACTCCAACAAGTCTGACATTAATCCAAAAAACACAAAATAATAAATGTTGGAGAGGTTGTGGAGAGACTGGAACACTTATATACTGCTGGTGGGAATGTAAAATGGCACAACCACTTTGGAAATCAATTTGGCGCTTCCTTAAAAATCTAGAAATAGAACTACCATATGATCCAGCAATCCCACTCCTTGGAATATATCCTAAAGAAATAACAGCCTTTAAACAAACAGGTATATGCACACCCATGTTCACTGCAGCACTGTTTACAACATCAAAAAGATGGAAGCAACCAACGTGCCCACCAAAGGATGAATGGATAAATAAATTATGGTATATTCACACAATGGAATACCGTGCATCGATACAGAACAATGATGAATCCACAAAACATTTCATAACATGGAGGAATCTGAAAGGCATTATGCTGAGTGAAATTAGTCAGTTGCAAAAGGACAAATATTGTATGAGACCACTATTATAAGAACTCAAGAAATAGTTTAAACAGAGAAGAAAATATTCTTTGATGGTTATGAGAGTGGGGAAGGAGGAAGGGAGAGGGGTTTTCACTAATTAGATAGTAGATGAGAACTATTTTAGGTGAACGGAAAGACAACACACAATTCAGGAGAGGTCAGCACAACTGGACTAAACCAAAAGCAAAGATGTTTCCTGAATAAACTGAATGCTTTCAAGGCCAGCGTAGCAGGAGTGGAGGTTTGGGGACCATGGTTTCAGGGGACATCTAAGTCAACTGGCATAACAAAGTCTATTAAGAAAACATTCTACATCCCACTTTGGAGAGTGACATCTAACATTAAACGCTAGCAAGCAACCATCTAAGACGCATTAATTGGTCTCAACCTACCTGGAGCAAAGGCGAATGAAGAACACCAAAGTAACAAGGTAATTATGAGCCCAAGAGACAGAAAGGGCCCCATAAACCAGAGACTCCATCAGCCTGAGACCAGAAGAACTTGATGGTGCCCGGCTACAACCGATGACTGCTCTGACAGGGAACACAACAGAGAACCCCTGAGGGACCAGGAGAGTAGTGGGATGCAGACCTCAAATTCTCATAAAAAGGCCAGACTTAATGGTCTGATTGAGACTAGAGGGACCCCGGAGGTCACGGTCCCCAGACCTTCTGTTAGCCCAGGAGAGGAACCATTCTCAAAGCCAACTCTTCAGACAGGGATTGGACTGGACAGTGGGATAGAAAATGATACTGGTGAAGAGTGAGCTTCTTAGATCAAGTAGACACATGAGACTATGTGGGCAGCTCCTGACTGGAGGGGAGATGAAATGGCAGAGGGGGTCAGAAGCCCACCGAATGGACACAAAAATAGAGAGTGGAGGGAAGGAGTGCGCTGTTTCATTACAGGGAGAGCAAAAAAAAGGAGTATATAGCAAGGTGTATATAAGTTTTTGTATGAGAGACTGACTTGATTTGAAAACTTTCACTTAAACCACAATAAAAATTAAAAAAAAAAAAAGACTAAGTTTGTCAGCTTGATAAAAGTAGCAAAATTCAACTATATTCCGCTGACAAGATAAATCAAAACCCATTGTGGTCAAGCCAATTCCCACTCATAGTGACCATATAGGACAAAGCAGGACTGCCCCACTGAGTTGCCAAGGATCGCCTGGTGGATTTGAACTGCCAACACTTTGATTAGCAGCTGTAGCACCAAGGTTGCCACTGATAAGACACACACTTAAATAAAGGACGTAGAAAGGTTGAAGATAGGAAAAATGAAAAAGGATGTACCATATAAACACAAACCAAGAGAAAGCTGGTATAGCTATGTTAACTTCACAAAAATTGGAGTTTAAGTCAGAAAGAATTGAGATAAAGAAGGACATTTAGTAATGATAAAGAGGTCAATCCAACAAGAATATATAGCAGTTTTGAATTTATATGTACTTGATAAGAGAACTGCAAAATACAGCAAGTAAAAACTGTCAGAATAAATGAAAAACTCCACAACCAAAGTGGAAGATTCTGACGTACATTTCTCAGTCATTGCTAAAAAGGCAGACAAAAAGAAAAAGCACACAGGAGCTATAAACTACATGATTAACAAACTATTCAGAACTGACTCAATGGAAATGGGTTTCAGGTTTTATATATATATATGTTGTTGTTGTTATCGTTAGGTGCCGTCTAGTCGGTTCCGACTCATAGTGACCCTATGCACAACAGAACGAAACACTGCCTGGTCCTGAGCCATCCTCACAATCATTGCTATGCTTGAGCTCATTGTTGCACCCACTGTGTCAATCCACCTCACTGAGTGTCTTCCTCTTTTCTGCTGACCCTGTACTCTGCCAAGCATGATGTCCTTCTCCTGACAACATGTCCAAAGTATGTAAGACACAGTCTCTCCATCCTTGCTTCTAAGGAGAATTCTGGTTTTACTTCTTCTAAGACAGATTTGTTCGTTCTTTTGGCAGTCCAGAGTATATTCAATATTCTTCACCAACACCACAATTCAAAGGCATCAATTCTTCGATCTTCCTTATTCATTGCCCAGCTTTCACATCCATATGATGCGATCGAAAATACTGTGCCTTGGGTCAGGCACACCTTAGTCTTCAAGGTGACATCTTTGCTCTTCAACACTTTGAAGAGGTCCTTTGCAGCAGATTTGCCCAATGCAATGCTTCTTTTGATTTCTTGACTGCTACTTCCATGGTTGTTGATTGTGGATCCAAGTAAAATGAAATCCTTGACAACTTCAATCTTTTCTCCGTTTATCATGATGGTGCTCATTGGTCCAGTTGTGAGGATTTTTGTTTTCTTTATGTAGAGGGGCAATCCATACTGAAAGCTGTGGTCTTTGATCTTCATTAGTAAGTGCTTCAAGTCCTCTTCACTTTCAGCAAGCAAGGTTGTGTCATTTGCATAAGGCAGGTTGTTAATGAGTCTTCCTCCAATCCTGATGCCCCGTTCTTCTTCATACAGTCCAGCTTCTCGTGTTATTTGCTCAGCATACAGATTGAATAGGTATGGTGAAAGAATACTACCCTGACGCATACCTTTCCTGACTTTAAACCAATCAATATCCCCTTGTTCTGTCCGAACAACTGCCTCTTGATCTATGTAAAGGTTCCTCATGAGCACAATTAAGTGTTCTGGAATTCCCATTCTTTGCAATGTTATCCATAATTTTTTATGATCCACACAGTTGAATGCCTTTGCATAGTCAATAAAACACAGGTAAACATCCTTATTTTGTTGATATATAATAATATAATATAATAATGTAATAAATACAATATAATATTAAAAAAAAAAATCAAGCACATTGCCTTCAAGTCAATTCTGATTCATACAACCCTATAGGACAAAGTAGAATGGCCCCATAGGGTTTCCAAGGAGCAGCTCATGGATTCGAACTGCGAACCTTTGGTTAGCAGCCAAGCTCTTAACCACTGCACCACCAAGGCTCCATAATATAATGTAGTGTAATGTAATGTAATACAAATGTACATATATATATGTACACTTACTCACCAGTGGATTCTTCCAAACATTTAGGAAGAAATATCACCAATCTTTTATAAACTCTTCCAGAGAATAGAAAGTGGGAAACATTTCACAGTTTGTAAGGTCAGCATAACTTCAATCTTAAAAAGAAAAAAACCTGAAAATGACATTACAAGAAACAAAAGTCTTTCTCGTGGCATCCAAAACCCAGTGCCGTCTAGTCGATTCCGACTCAAAGCGACCCTATAGGACAGAGTAAATCCTAAATAAAACACTAGAAAATTGATATATCAGTTACATATAAAAAATACAACATGACTAAGATTTATTTCAGAAAATCAAAGTTGAAATAACATTTTAAAATTCAGTCACTCCAATAGAATAAAGAAAAATATCACAGTCATCTAATATAATAAATGACAAAAATAAAAAATACTCAACCCTTATTTGTGATGAAATAATACGTCTTAGCAAACTCATAGCACATTACTACTTTAGTCTGATAAAATACATGTAGAAAAATCCTACAGCAATCATCATAATTTCCCTTGAGATCAGGAGCAAAAGAAGAATACTTTCTATCATGCCATCTATTCACCTTTGACCTGGAGTTCCAGCCAGTACAGAAAGCCAAGAAAAGAAAAAGTACAAGGATTGAAACTGAAGAAATGGAACTCTCATTACTTTCGGACAACATAATTGTATATGTAGAAAATAAAATAATTTATCTATACTTAAATTGTTATAATTAATAAATGAATTTAGTAGTTTGTTGAATCAATTGTCAATAAATTGTATTTCTATATATCAGCAACAATTAGAAAAAAAAATCAACGGTACCACTTACATAAGAATTAAAAATATCAAATGTCTAGAAATAAGTCTAACAAAACATATGCAAGTCTAGTCTGCTAGAAATTACAAAAAGATGTTCATAGAAATCAGTGAAGATATAAATAAATGGAAGGGTATGCCATGTTCATGGATCAGAAGACTAAACACTGTAAAGATGTCAGTTGTTCCCAAAGTGATCTATAGTTGCAGTGTAATCAGCCTAGCATAAAGAAAAGGAGCCCTGGTGGCACAATGGTTAAGAGATAGGCTGCTAATAGAAAGGTTGGTGGTTTGAACCCACCCTGCGGCTCTGCAGGAGAGAGACCTGACGATCTGCTTCCGTACAGATTACAGCCTGGGAAACCACATGGAACAGTTCTACATGAGGTCGCTATGAGTCGAAATCAACTTGAAGACACCTAACAAAAAGAACAGTGTAAAGAAAGCAATAATCAGGAAATATTTTTCAATGTGGATTTAATCCAGGTGCTCAAATGCTTGCCAAACGCTGCTAAAATTGTTTTTAAAATATAAAAAAGACATTTCACATATTGTCCAACCTGCCATATATTTTTCGCTGTCACTTCAAATAGATCACCATCGCCCTGGCTAGACAGCAAGCTCCTTGAGACCTGAGACTAAGTCTTTTAGTCCTTGAATTCCCAGCACTGCTTGTCTGAAAAGCATTAGGCATTCAATAAATACTTGCTGGTTAATTTCCAGAATCTCTTGTGTGTGATAACTGAAGAGCAGCCATTCTGTGAAAAGAGTCTTATTTGAAACACTGGACTTTCATTCTTGGATGTCGCTAAGTTTACTGGAAATTGAAGTATCAGTATTTGCCGTTCTTGTCTAGAAATTTATCTGTTGCTGCTTTGGAACCTGTGGACTATGAAGCTTCAATTGAAATGAAAGCCAAGATATAAAGGTAGATAAATGGAAATAAAGGAGACCAAGGACATTTTTGTGTAGTTTCATGGCGAGTTTGCTCGGGGCTGCCTTCGAAGATTGGAAAGAGACTCATGCGTGATGAAAAAAAAAAAAATTCTATAATGCTCAAGAAGGCTAAATCTGGGCCAATTATTTCAGCTCAAAATAAAAACAAACTTTTTAACAATAATTGCTGTTCTACAAGTGATGGACTTCCTTGGGAGATGAGATTTCAACTGATGGAACTATTTAGACACTGAATGGTAGTCCAGCAGAAATAGCAGAAGAGTGAATGAGCAAGCGGGATGAACTTGAAGGTCCTTTTAAACACTTGGTTCTATTATTCATGCTGAACCTAATTGCTCAGTGGATATTCCTAAGGCCCCATCTCCTGTAACCCAATATGTTACATGGTGACAAGTAGCATCACTGAACCTAGACATTCTGCAAACAAGTACCTGAACCAGTAAGGAGAGAAGTAGGAAGAAAAAGATGTTAACAAAGCAGCCAGAATGACCTACATCAGACATTAAAACACTCATGGTGCTGTGAGCACAGGCCACTACAACTGTGTTCTATGACCAGCACATGGTAGGCACTTATGAAATATTAGCCACTTTCCCCTGTACTCCCCACTTCCAAGTAGGCACAGTGCTGGTGCTCATCCTTTCTCTTTGGACACAGAGGGTACGTCCTTTCCATCTGCCAGGTTATATATTAGACAATAAAGCTCCATTTGGTTACGGAATAGAAGTTTCTGGGTGATGCAAGCGGTTAATCACTTGGCTACTAATTGAAAAGTTGGCTGTTTGAATCCACCCAGAGGCATCTCATATGAAAGCCCTGATAATCTACTTCCAAAAGATCGCAGGCATGAAAACCCTACAGAGCACTGTTCTACATTGCAACACATGGGGTTACCATGAGGCAGAATTGACTTGACAAAGTAACTAGCTTGGTTTTCTGGTTCCATTTACTAATAGCTACAAGACAGGAAGCAGGGAGTTCTAAAAGTAACTTTGAAGACTCCCTTGTTATTGTGCTTCCATGATGGCACTCTGTCCAGTTTTTCTTAGTCTTAAGTTATCTGTCTCCTCTTCTGGAGCCCTGGTGGCACGGTGGTTAAGAGCTTGGCTGCTAACCAAAATGTCGGCAGTTCAAATTCAACAGCCACTCCTTAGAAACCCTATGGAGCAGTTCTATTCTGTCCTATGGGGTCACTATAGTCGGAATTGACTCATCAGCAACAGGTTTGGGTTTTTTGATCTCATTTTCTACATTGTGGAAACCCTGGTGCCATAGTCGTTAAAAGCTATGGTTGCTAACCAAAAGGTCAGCAGTTCGAATCCACCAGGCGCACCTTGGAAACTCTACAGGGCAGTTCTGCTCTGTCCTACAGAGTTTCTTCGAGTCAGAATCGACTCAACAGCGATGGGTTGGGTTTTTTCTACATTGTAAATTCTCTTCTAGATTTTAACTTCCTTAAAGTCAGAAAATGTCTTTTTCACCTCTGCATTCTTCACATCATCAACACTGAATTTTACTAAAGAAAGATGCAAAAAATGTTCACTGAAATTAATGCAAATATCCATATCACATGTCATCATTTTCACATTGACAGGAAAAATGGTGTGTGCTCTTCTTAGAAAACTGCCAAAGCTTCTGGCTTAATGTGGTATATAGCCTTATGGTTGTATATATTTGAATGACTTTGGTAACCCAGAAAAGCATCCTGACTTCCTAAAGGCATCACTGCGGGTTGAACCTATATTTTCTCCCACTTTAAAATATATATATATGTATATATACATATATGTAATTGTGATAATTGTGGATAGCACTTTTCATACGAAGTTGCTTTTCTGTCACAAAATCAGTATCTGATCTCAGGAATTTCTGCAAGCAGCCATCAAAGCCAATAAGACAGCTGGTGTCATTCTAGATTTCTGACTGCATTCTGAGAGCAAATACTCACATGCGCACATATGCACACACAGTATACATACTCTGAAAGGGAGAGGCGGCAGATTCCAGGCGGTCGAAACTATTATGGCTTGATGACTTGAAACAGACAGCTGGAGTGAGCTTAGCCCAGGACATTAGTTGCCATTATACTGTCAACGAACATTCTCTGCTAGAAGATATGAATCTTAATAATCTGTGAAAAGCAGTGATTTTTAACTTTGGTAGCCCATTAAAATCACCTGGAATGCTTTTAAAAATCCCAGTGTCTAGATTGGGAATGAGGTGGAATGTGAACAGAGATGCAATGAGGCAGTGAAAGAACAATACGCACAGGTATGAAACAAAGAATTTAGCAGATGCCGAGTGAGAAATTGTGGGCCAAAGGAGCGATGCCCACAAATCCTTTTGAAGAAGCTTTGCTAGGAAATGGATTATGAAAACCCCTTCAGGGAAAGCACTAGAAAAGGTCTGCACTTTGGACTTCCAGTTTAAAATGGTAAATTGAATTCTCACATTTACCTACCTGTCCTCTTTTCTAAAACACCACTATATTCCAGAAAAATGATAAAGTCGTACATCCACGAGGACAAAAAGAAAACAGCAGCAGACAAAAATGGCAGTTTCAGAACTTGAGAACATGTGGAAAGGTGGCAAAAGTCTCAGCAAATTATAAAGAGCAGAAAGATGACTGCACATGGGGAACAAAGTCAAGAAGCAAGAGGGTTCATGGTGCAGAACTCCAAAAAGTCTCAGGAATTGAAGGGCCTAGGGGTCAATAATTTGTCAATTCATCTCATTGAGGTTCCTCCTCTTCTTCACTGACCCTCTACTTTACCAAGTATGATGTCCTACAGTGGCTGCAACAATGGGCTCAACCATAACAATGATCATGAGGATGGCACAGGGCCTGGCAGTGTTTCATTATGTTGTACGTATGTTGTGTAACAACCCAGCGACACCTGAACCCAAGGTCGGCCACATTGCCAAGAGACCGAAGAAAGACTCTGGAACCAGCAATAACGACATATGGTTTATTGGAAAGTTTACTTACAGGATCATGGCCCAGGGCAGCATCTGGGCCAGTTTAGTGCTCTATAACCGCCTAGCAAGGGACACAAGCTTATATACCGTTCCAGCAGAACCAAGGCTCATTGTTTTTCTCCCACGTCCTTGGGCAGTCAGAGTTCCCAGGGACTTCACCTCCAGACCCAGATATTTTCCTTCGTGTTGCTAAGGCATTCCTCGGCCTTGGCCACTGGCCCAGTCACACCACTCCCGGCCTTGTACCATAGCCTAAGTCCATCCCAAATTCATTCCCAGCATGCTTCAGAGAAGAGCAAAACTGACTCCATTAGGAGGGGATGCATATAGCCGAACAGCATTACTCTACAACATAGGATTGCTATGAGTCAGGACTGACTTGACAGCACCTAACAGCAACCACAGGGGTCAATATTGCAGGTGCAGGAAAAAAGAGAACGGTTGTAAGCCTGCATGGGAACTCTTGAGCTTCTTTGCTTGGCTATCTCACTTTCACAGAAGAATTTTTTTTTTTAGCTCAAATTTTTACTGGGGGCGTAGCCATCTGGGAGTGGTAACTATAGACAAAGGTCTCTGATCTGAAATATCATGTTACCCAGACTTGGAGCTTTGTTCCCTGAGTGGGCATTAAATTAAAGACCTAATTCATCAGGAATCAGCAGTTGCTTACCTCACAATGTTGGTTCCATTCAGCTTCTGAGGATATCTTCTATTTTCATGTCAGCTCAGCCATTCATTTAAAAATGTAGGGGTGTGTGTGTGTGTGTGTGTGCATGCTTCAACATTTTTTGGTGTTGTTAATGGGCCTTTTTTTTCTAGACAACTAAACAAAAAAAAAAAAAAAACCAAACCCAGTGCCGTCGAGTCAACTCTGACTCATAGCGACCCCATAAGACAGAGTAGAACTGCCCCATAGAGTTTCCAAGGAGTGCCTGGTGGATTCGAACTGCTGACCTTTTAGTTAGCAGCCGTAGCATTTAACCACTACGCTACCCGGGTTTCCTCTAGATAGCTAGTTACCATATTTTCAGAAATTTAACTCTAATATTCTTTATACCATTTGAATGCCCCAAGTATTTCATAATATTTTTAAGTTAGACCCCTAGAAAGCCACTATAAGTCTGTTAGCCAGCCCATAAAAGCTTGATAATTTACTCTCCCCGAAAGGTTCAGCAAGGGACATGAGGCACAGGTGAGGAGTGCTCTTCCAAAAAGGAGCAGAGATAGATGAAAATCCACAAAGTGCATGAGGAATCCTAGGTACCTTTGCCCTGACTGGCTCACAGAAGCTGGCATTCAGGCTCATACATACCAAGAGAAAGACCTATAGATGCTGATATTTGAGGATTTCCAACAAAATAGTAAGCCTTTACTTGATAACCCTATAGTAAAGCCCACATTCAACAATAGCACACATGCACACAACTTTCAAACAGCTTTGTAGAGCATCAATCTTAAACCTAGAAAGACAGCCAAGAATTACAGACATTTAAGAAACAGATATCAAAATAAACAGAAAAAAAAAAGTCTGAGAGAGAGGCAAAGCATAAAGCAGAAGAAAACTTACTCCAAAACACAAAAAAGAAGATTTTTGTCTCCATAAAAACAGAAGAGAAGGCCACAAAAAGGAAAAATTAGGAAAAATAACAACAACAAAAATAGTTCATAATTTTCATGGTAAAGAGTAGATTCTAAGATCTCTCAGGAAAAAACAGTCACGGGGAGGGAAGAGCAATCAGATTTTTATCAGATTCCTCAATAGCAATGTGAGAAGCTAGAAGACAAGGGAGCCAGGTTTTCAAAGGCTTAGGGAAGAAGATGCACACACAATGGTCAACCACTTGACTGCTACCTGAAAAGTCTGCAGTTCAAACCCACCGGCCACTCCATGGGAGAAAAGACATGGTGATCTATAAAGATTACAGCCTAGGAAACTCCACAGAAAACTTCTACTCTGTCATATAAGTCGGAATCAACTCGACGGCACACAACGACATGTCTACATTACCAAACTATTAATGGAAGATGAAGGTAAGAAAAGAAACGGTTTCAGATATCCAAGATCTCAAATCAGTCACCTTCCACGAACCCTTTCTCAGGATATAATACAAAGTGTGTGACACCCAAATAGAGGTATAAGTCAAAAAAGAAAAAGATAGTAAACAGGGGCTCCATTATGGACAGAAGTGATTAGTCTTCGAGACTGTCTGTGCGTAGTGAGAAGTGGTGAGAGTCTGAGAATTCCCAGACCAATGGAGAAAGAAAATTCCTGGAATGAATACTGCAGAACCATCCAAACTCAAACAAGGGGACAGAGTTCCAAGGGGAAAAGATGACAATGGAAGCTAGTTAGGTATGTTTTAACATACGGAGAGGAGATATACTTCCTCTCCATAAATATTGCGTTGTTATATCATAACATCTGTGTAGTACTGCTTGAAATGCTGCTCCACTTTCATTTTCTAAATTCAACACGTGGTCACATTCGAAGAAAATACAAATCTAACTCCAGAAATTAGAAAGCATAATGTAGAGCTTTACTATAGGAGTTCTTTTTAGTTTTATTCTATAACAAGTGAAATAATACAGCAAAGTTCATCTTACTCCCACTCCCTCTAATTCCACACTTCTGAGTTAACCATCCTTATATAAACACACAAAAAACAAACAATATGTCCATATAATGGGAACTTAGTTTTGTTTTACATTTATGACATGGGTTTTATGCAGCACATCACCCAGGAAATCTTCCTACGTATTCTTTTCAGACACGTCTCCCTCTCCCTAAAGTTTTCTGACCCGGATACTGCCAAAATTTTTCTCCCTGGCTCATCCACATAGCCCCTTCCTACTACAGGGATACCTTATTCACTTTTTCTTCCCAAGTACTGAATATGCCACTCACATATCCAAAGTCAAAATCTATGGCCCTCCCCATCACGCACAGCCCTGTGGAACATGTAGTTGGTCTTCCATTTGGGAAGAGAGTCCCTTTGGGAAGAGAGAGCCAGCCTCTGTTATCTACCATGTTGCATCTGTTTTTGTCCTTCATAGACTGTAAACTGTATCCCCAGTGTCTAGTCCAGTGCCTGGCATGCAGAATGTGCTCCACCAATGGTTACTGAGTAAGCGAATGAATGAATGAATGCAATGAGATAAGATGATTTCTTTTCATTCTAAAGTAAAATTAAGGTAGCCTTCTGGCTCTTCTGTACCCTGCTTTACTACCAGCTTTTGAGGGGCTTAGTGAACAATGTGTGTTCAAAGACGTTTATTAACTAATAAAATTAGCACATTCATTTTACCACCCAAGAACTGGCTCCACTGAATGTTTTTACCTGGCAATTTAAAAAGATTTTCTGGATGTTATAATAATTGGCCCATCATAGGATAAGGAGCGGGTGAAAGAATTCATTCACTCATTAAAATACAGTGAAAGGAACATAATTAAAACCCTTAGGTAATTTCTGGAATGCAGAAAATGAATAATCAGAGATGTAAACAGACCCTTAGCCAGTTGATTGGCTGCAGAGGGCCCACACTTCCCGTTGCATGTCAGCTTGCTTTCTCATACCACTATAGACCAGCTGGATAAACACCCTCTCCTATACACCCTTACAAGTACACTTGATTTTAATATGTTCTATTCTTTGCCCACGAGTCCCTGGATGGCACAAACAAATAAGCGCTTTGCTACTAAAGATTGGTGGTTCTAATTCACCCAGAGGCTCCTCAGAAGAAAGACCTGGCCATCTACTTCTGAAAAATCACAGCCATTGAAAATCCTGTGGAATGCAGTTTTACTCTGAAACACATTGGGTCATCATGAGTTAGAATCAACTCCACAGCAACTGTATTTTCTTGTGTGTGTGTGTTTTGTTTTTGTTTTTTATACTTTGCTCAGAGTCCCTGAGTGCTGCAAAGAGTTAACATGCTCAGCTGCTAACTGAAAGTTGGAGGTTCTAGTCTACCCAGAGATGTCTCCGAAGAAAGGCCTAGCATTCTAACTTCTAAAAAATCAGCCATTGAAAACCCTATGGAGCCTTGTTCTACTCTGACACACATAGGGTTGCTATGAGTCAGAATCCACTGCGTGACAACTGTTTATTCTTGGCCTGGAAAACAGAACTGGGAGGTAGCAGAAATCATGGCACGGAAGCCCTCTGAACATGAAGAGAAGGGACTGGGGCTTCCTTTCCTGTGTCACTACCCCTCCTAATTTATTTTTGGCCTGACAGCTATACCTGCTGCCTTGCTTAGTGCTTTACACACATCATCTCATTTAATTCTCACAAATGAGGTACATATAATTATCCCCCTTTCATAGATGAAACTGAGGTTGAGTGATGTGCCCAAAGTCACATAGGCAGCTAATAAAGTCAGAATGCAAATAAATGGTTCTACCCAGACTGAGCCCCTGCTTTTAATCACTATGTCAACGTGAAGAGTCAGAGCTAATAAAATTAAATATTCACTGAGTCCTTATTATATGTCAAGCATTCCATTAAGTGATTTATGGGAATTAACTCGTTTATTCTCACCACAACCGTATGTGTTAGATAATCTATTGTTCTTAGACAGATAAAGTAACTTACCAAAGTTAGTATATGGTTAGTATATGGTGGAACCAAGGTTAAAATTAAAAAACAAACAAACAAAATGTCTGCAGGGCCGCAGTCTTACACGAAATGCCATCTTACCTTCATAATCAGAACTCATGCTACCTCCCTTTTTAAACTGTTTGGCTCACGATGGTGAAGTCTCCCAGGGTAACGGTGACCCATTACTGCTCTACTGCTTAGTCATGATGTAGATGGAAAATCAATGGCTGGGAGTGGAGTCCAGTTCCTTTGTCAATGCTAAGTGTGTGTAGAGAAACATCTTTCATACTCTTCTTCTCAACATTGTCTCCAAATCCTTGGCATTGAAGATAAATAGATGGAAACCAAGGGTAGAATCTGAAGGCAAGTCCAATCGATTATCAAAAGGCTAGAGACAGAATTGCAGCTGCCAGACTTTCTGCCTGAGGTCTTGAAAAAAGTTATCTGAAGAAATAATAGAGCTAGTATCATAGACATTTAATGAAAAGAGACTTGCAGAGACAGCAGAAAGAAAAATCTAATCGAGGCGAACAATGAACAAGCCTCTCTCTTGCCAGAAGCACTGAATAAAATCAGACTGGCTGAGATAACTCCTGTCCAGCCAGAGAAGGAGTATTCAGCTCCCTCAACTCACAGGTTCTCTGTGCCTCTTGTTTTCTCACTTTCTTCCCTCTCATACTACACCATGCCCATTGCACTGTTCCATAAACTAAAGGACAAGGTAAGGAGAGAGAGGAGGAAAAAAAGGATAATGAAAATCAAATTCTTTATGATAGTTCTGAGCATGGACTTAAATTTGAATTTCACCACTTCCTGTTGCCAGGCGAAAGGCAAAAGCTAGGAGAGAAATGTTTCCCTCTTGGTATCCCTTACATCTTCTGCTTGTGGAGCCCAGAAATGGACATACAACCTGTTACTTGTAGACTTCTTGGCACCACAAGCCTCCGGCCCAGTTATGGCTATTTGTGGCTCCAAGAGTCAAAGTCAGGTGTGTCAGTTTCTCTAAGAATCATCTGATTTTTTGGCATCCTAACTCCTGGGCCTTCTCTACTCCCTTCTGGTGGCGTTACACCATGGGAAGATGGTGTTTTTTTTTTTTTTTTTAAGTAGGGGTACATGCATGTGTTAAAAAATTCAATTACTTCCCCCGCCACAATCTTCCTAGATTCCCTCCCCAGAAATAGTCACTCTTCCTTGTGCATCTATGCAGAGAAACTTCATAATTCAAAGTACTTGACAATCAATATAAATGACTGTACATTATGTACAATGATACAGCAATCTGTGCCCATGGACAGTGGTTATATGTAGACACATATAACTGTCTATTTCAGGGTTGCTGTAATCTATTTTACTATTAGAGGCAGGCAGCCCCAGGGTGAATTATAGTGAGGTTATGAATCAATGTGACATTTTCAAAGTACTAGACAAATATGTTGTCATTTGTTTTTATTAATGATGTTAAAATTTTATTTTGGTTTCCATAAAGAGTCCTATACAAATTTGAATGGGTTTACACTTCAAGCTGTTGTATAATGGTACTTAAGTTATCTAGAATCATAAGGGGGTAAGCCAACAGATCCTCCTACTCCAAGACACGTGGCCGAATCAAGCAGTTTAAAAAATGCAATAATTTTTATTTATTGTGTGTAATAGACCAAAAAAAAAAAAAAAGTGATACCAACTGTCCATGCTCTCTTTATTCCATTCCAGTTCCAGGAAATGATACCTGTATGGCTAGGACATTCTCCCCTTAGGATAGATATGGCTGGTAACAAATACATATTTCATGACCCTTCCTAAAACTTGATTCAGTGTCCCACTCCCAAGGCTCTTGTTTGAGAAGGAGGAATCAGAGTAATAAGATGGGAATTCAGGACATTAAGGAAACAAGATATCTATGTCCAGCTGAGTCTCTTCTCCTGTAGAGGTTATCTTCAGAGCCTATGCACAGGGTAAAAATTGCATATAGTGAACTTATCCTTGACAATCTTTTGGAAAGACACTATCTTCTTCATATACGAGCCTTTACTAAGTTTAACAGAACAAATCACTGACTTCTGTTGGGCTCCAGATGCAGTGGTTGGTCTGTGTTTGGAGGCCATGCTGCATAAGCAATGCAAACCACCGAACACCAGAATCAATCTCGGCACATAGGCATGTGCATGCTAGAAGAAGCAATTGGAGAAGAAGGAAAAAGCAGATTTATATCTTCCATGCATTCTTCCTCCCAGGCATACACTTACTTGTATGACGGCCACCAAAATCACCAGCACTATTAAATTGTATTCCTCCAGCGTTCCACCTCACTTCCTTTCATTTTGCTTGCTGAGTTTGGTTGAACACCAAAGGTTATAAACTCAAAAGATGGAACTGCTCTATATAGCAACTAACTGCCTCAGGCTTGTGCATATGGCTCGGACACTTTATAGTGTTCCCTTGTCCCCACATTACTGCCCATCAGGGCCCGCATGAATCTTTCTGCCCTGAGATTACAATATGAGAGATAGGTGCCTACTTCTCATTGGTTTTTAATGGCCCACTGATGGACGTGGAGGCCTCGTTATTACTGGCTCAACAGCTATATCTTTGTGAAAAATTCACAAAGAATAAACATTTTTATAACCAGGTTGTGCTGGCCAATATAGCTATTTTTACTTTATTGTACGTTTCTAATTAAAATATATTCAGTACATGTTTAGATCCCCCTTTTTCTAGACAAAATTATCTCTGAATAAGATTCTAAAGGAAAATCATTATACAAGAGTACCTACTTTCATTTCTTCTCCTCCCAATGTGAGATAATCACAAATAGAACTTTAAGAAATCTACTTTAACAGATGCAAGAGGGATTTTGGAAGTCATGGAAATGCAATATCAAGAGAAAATGTTTGTTTGTAAAGTACATTTTCTTCTCAGCTAGATGTGATGACTATCAGTAAATCTTACTTAGCCTAACAACCTAAACAGAAAGCCTAACACAAGCTATCCTATATGACAGAATTTCCTCAAATTTGTTCTTTGGGACACTAAGTCCACATAATTTTTACAGGTATTAAGTCAAGTAACTTTGGGAAATGTTTTTAAACAAGTTCAAGAGTTTCATTTACTGCAGGACTTCTTTTAGTTCCTTTAGTAGGTTAATATTCAGGGTAGGCCTCCAAGAAGAGGATAGAATACACCCTACTTTGCAATCACATATGGCCACAGAACATTTGTTATGGATTGAATTGTGTCCCCCAAAAGTGTGTGTCAACTTGGCTGGGCCATGATTCCCAATATTATGTGACTGCCCACCATTTTGTTGTCTGATGTGATTTTCCTATGTGTTGTAAATCCCACCTCTATGATGTTAATGAGGTGGAATTAGGGCAGTTGTGTTAATGAGGCAGGACTCAATCTACAAGATTAGGTTGTGACTTAAGTCAATCTTAAAAAAGAGAAACAACCAAAGAAATGTGGAGATCTCATAGCACCAAGAAATAAGAGCCAGGAGGATAGTGCATCCTTTGGACCCAGGATGTCCGTGCTGAGAAGCTCCTTGACTGGGGAAGATTGATGACAAGGACTTTCCCCCAGAGCTGACAGAGAGAGAAAGCCTTCGCCTGGAGCTGGCACTCTGAATTCAGACTTCTAGCCTCCTAGACTGTGAGAGAATAAAGTTCTCTTTGTTAAAGCCATCCACTTGCAGTATTTCTGTTATACAAAAAACCAAACCCATTGCTGTTAAGTCAATTCCAATTGATAGCAACACTACTGAACAGAGTAGAATTACCCCATAAGGTTTCCAAGGAGCATCTGGTTGATTCGAACTGCCAATCTTTAGATTAGCAGCCATAGCTCTTAACAACTATGCCACCAGGGTTTCCATTTATGGTGTAATAGCCCTAAATAACTAAGACAGAATTTGGTACCAGGAGTGGGGTGCTGCTCTAACAGAGACCTAAAATGTGGAAGCAGTTTTGAAACTGAATGGATAGAGGCTGGAAGAGTTTTAAAGTGCCTAATAGTAAAAGCCTAGATTGCCTTGAAGAGACTGTTGGTGGACTTATGGATGTCAAAGAAAATTCTGGTGAGGACTTAGAAGGAAGTGAAGAAAGCTGTTACACTGAAGATGGTACAAATAGCCAGAAGCAGCAGCAGAACTGGGAGACTGATGCTAGATGCCACTGAAGCTGACCCACAGAGTCAGAGAACTGTGTACCTTCCATCTGAAATTTACTGTCAGAGTGGGGTGCCCCCACACACTTATCAGTGGAGCTACAGAGCTTGGAACACTTGCCAAAGCCAGGCAGATGTGGGTGGCAAGCCCCAAGGAGCTGAGAGGCCAAGGAACCAGGAAGCAGAAGCTGAAGAGACAAGGAACACAGGAAGCAGAGCTGCCTCAGTCTCACAAGGTAGGGCCACAACCTCTGGGTTCTCAAAAGATGGAATCACCACTCAGATAGACCAGGAGAATGGGGTCACCGAAATGCAAGGGAGCAATGTTGCTGTTCCAGTAGGCCTGGAAAGTGGAGCTGAATCACAGGGCTGAGGGGCCTCCACTCAGAACCTGGAGAATGTGGCCAATCCCTAGAGTCTGGAGGGCAGAGCCATTGTATAAATGATCTCAGAGAACAAAGGATTATTTTCAAGCCTTGAGAGCTATAGTAATGTGTTCTACTGACTTGCTTGGTGCCTGTTATCCCTTCTTTCCCTCTAATTTCTGCTATTTGTAATGAAAATATCTAGCTTGCACCTGTTCCACTATTATATTTCGGAAGCAGATAACTTGTATTCTAGATTTCACAGATGAAGAGGAATTTTGGGGTTTTGGACTTGGAGTCAATTTAAGACTTTTGATATGATATGATGGGGATGAATGTATTTATATGTGGCAAGGACACGAATATTGGGGGACCAAGGGGTGGGATGTTATGGATTGAACTGTATCCCCTAAAATGTGTGTCAACTTGGCTGGGCCATGCTCCCAGTATTGTGTGATTTTCCACCATTTGGTCATCTGATGTGATTTTTCTATGTGTTGTAAATCCTACCTTTACGGCGTTTTCAATTGCCTCATATGCACATGAAAGCTGGACAATGAATAAGGAATACAAAAGAAGAAATGACACCTTTGAATTGTGGTGTTGGCAAAAAATATTGAATGTACCATGGACTGCCAAAAGAATGAAAAAATCTGTCTTGGAAGAAGTATAACCAGAATGCTCCTTAGAAGCAGGGATGGCAATACTACGTTTCACTTACTTTGGACATGTTATCAGGAGGGGCCGGTCCCTGGAGAAGGACATCATGTTTCGTAAATTAGAGGGTCAGTGAAAAAGAGAAAGACCCTAAACAAGATAGATTGACACAACAGCTGCAACAGTGGGCTCAAGCATAGACACGATTGTGAGGATAGTGCAGGACAAGGCAGTTTTTCATTCTGTTGTACATACGGTCTCTATGAGTGGGAACCGACTCAATGTCACCTAACAACAGCAACAACAACAACATGATGTTAATGAGGTGGGATTAGCAGCAGTTATGTTAATGAGGCAGGACTCAATCTACAAGATCAGGTTGTGTCTTAAGTCAATCTGTTTTGAGATATAAAAGAGAGGAATGAGCAGAGAGATGTAGGGACCTCATACCACCAAGAAATAAGAGCCAGGAGAATAGTGCATCTTTTGGACTCAGGGTCCGTGTTCTGAGAAGCTCCTAGACTGTGGTAGATTGATGACAAGGACCTTCCCCCAAAGCCAACAGAGACAGAAAGCCTTCCCCTGGAGCTAACACTCTGAATTCAGACTTCTAGCCTCCTAGGCTGTGAGAGAATAAATTTCTCTTTGTTAAAGCCATTTACTTGTGGTATTTCTGTCATAGAACCTAGATAACTAAAAGAACCTTTTATGAAAACATCTCAAGGGACTAGCATTCCATGGAATACACTTTGGAAAGTGCTATTCTGTTGAGTACATCAAGGATGAGCCAGAAACAACAAATTGTTCAGAAGTGCAAAATTAGTTTTAGTATCAACAATTACTCTCTTTCTCAAGCCCGAATAGAGAATTGGGCTCTCTCTCTTGAATCTGCTTAAGAAAATGGTAAACGTTTGTTGGTGGTCTAGAACCACTTTAAATAGGTATAATTACTCAGGCTAGATAATGAAGATGACTAGCCAGAAGAAAGTGATGAAATCAAAAACCAAAGTTCAAAAGGCAAAAAGTACCCTGGGAGAGGAAAGAGGCAGAATCAAGATTAGAGATGAAATGGGATTGTAAACTGGAAAATAAAAGAAAAGGTACAAGTAGGAAAAGTAGAGCAGTATGGAGTTAATCCCACATATTCTCTGAGCATCTACCAGGCACTCCTTACTGGATAGACTGACATATTTTGCTGGGTCAGGAACTCTCTATATAGGTCCATGTTATCCTTCCTAGAATCTGAACCAGACTTTTCCCTATTTCTTTATGGCCGTGTCTGGGTGACCATAGCTTGGTTCAATGATAGATCTTCCTGAAATCTTACATTGTCCAAAGTAAAAAAAAAAAAAAAATTTTTTTTTTTTTTTGTCTTATCTCTGACAAATCCAAACTCAAAGGCAGACTTAAATATGCACGGGTTATAATATGTATCTTTCCAAAACTCAAGATTGGCATGCGACAGGAAACAAGTGGCATTCCAGGTTGCTCCCCGATTTCCTTCTGCGAGTCACAACAAGGAGCAGAGCCCCAGGAATGACCAGCCAGCATCGGTATTCTCCTCACAAGCTGAACCTCAAGCCGCCTCTACCTCCTCCAGTCTCCACCACTGGCTCAGTCAAGTCTCTTGCCTTAACCCCTACACCAAAATTCCAATTTATTAACTTGCCAAGTACTTCCATCTCCCTTGGACCAGTCTTGACCTTGAACCCTCAATCTCTGGATGGACTGACTAAATAAGTACCTCCTACCTGAAAAAAAAATTTTTTTTTTTACTGAAAAAAGATCATAGAATAGTCTATTATGGATTCATTACTGCTGTGCTCTATGCACCTGGTGGAATTTTACTACTTCAACTTGGAGATGTCCTCCCCCAAAGCACTGACATTTCAGTGAATCTCATCTAACTCAGCCTCTTACACTTGTGACTTGCTCACTTGAGTTGCATCCCTCAGGATCTAACAGCTTTCTGCTGTCTTCTTATGCAGGGTTGTTCTCCAAGAGAAGTCACTAAGCCTCTTATCCCAGTCCTGGGGTGCTAGAGTGTTTCACTTTCACATGGGTCTCCCAGCCTTTCTTCCAGGATAATTTTGTATCACTGTTCTCTGCTCCAGGGCCACATGGGGGTTTCCAACATACCTGATATCTCCACATCTGAGATCAAGGGCTTCAGTTTCAACATTTGCAATTACCTATCTAAATGAATAATTTCTTTTATAAGGATCAGTGCAAAGCTGGTTCTTATGAGGTGGAGGTTAAAGATGTTCCAAATGTCCAACTTTTCCAACCACTGTGCCACTCCATCATCTCTAATCAACTACTCCTCCTCCCTGATAGTACTCTCTCTCCCATCTTTGGGTTCTGTAAGTCACTGCAATGTCTCACAGAATTCACAATCCATCAAGGAAATGGCTCACACAATTGTGGAGGCTGGCAATTCCCAAATCCATGGGCCAGGCATCAGGCTGGAGGCTTCTCCTGACTCACGTGGTTACAGGGGTTAACGAACCCAAATCGGCAAGTCTAACAACAGGCTGCTGGCTCACAATGCTGTGGAAGCTGACAAGTTGGGTCAGAAGATAGGCTGCTGGCTCAAGTTCCAAGAACCAGATGTCAGATGGTAACAAGCCAGATGCAAGGTCCAGAGCAAGAGAGAGAAGAACTTTGCCAGAACATTCATATATATTGGATGCAGACCATACCCTCAAGGAAACTCCCCTTACTTGAGCAAAGTGGTGTAAGGGTGTGGCTTGAATAAGTGTGGTAAAGGTGGTGACTGGAGTAAGAATGGTGACTTGAGTCACACCCTCTAGTAAGGCAGTGACTAAAGATACAGCCCACCCCAATCCTGCCTCATTAACATAACAGACAACTCACTCCCAAATGGGACCATAACCACAGGCATAAAAAAAAAAAGGACTATTTCCATTGAATTGATTCTGACTCACAGTAACCCTAAAGGACAGAGGAGAATTGCCCCATAGAGTTTCCAAGGAGCAGTTGGTAGATTCAAAATGCCAGCTTTTTGGTTAGCAGCTAAGCTCTTAACCACTGTGCCACCAGAGATTCAACCACAGGCATCGAGGCTAGGATTTACAACACTTCACAAAATGGAAGATAATTACATCAAATCACAAAATGGAAAGCAATTACTTCAACAACAAAATAGAGGATGACTATGTCACTACATAACTGCCAAATCACATCATTACATAACTTCCAAAACACTGAAAATCATGCCCCAGCCAAGTTGACACAAGTTCCATACATCTTATTTGCATTTGCATTAGCAGCAAGCTATTCAATCACCTTGGTGGGCCACAAGCACCTTATTTGCATAGTCTCATCCAATCATTATGCGGAAGCCACAAAGACTATGCCTAGAAGGGCTTATTAAGTAATTCACTGCATCACGCTAGCAAGGCTTTCCTTGGAAAACTGGAGCCTTGTCTGCTCACAGCCACCTAATTTATACTCACACAAAAGATACATTGCTTCCTTTCTTTCACCCTCCAGCCCCTAAAATTCTACAGGAAAATATACAGAATTGACATTATATAATAATTTACAAAAAAAAAACAAAAAACAAACCTGCTTCCATCAAGTCAATTCTGACTCATAACGAACCTATAGGACAGAGTAGAACTGCTCCAAGGAACAGCTGCTAATCTTTTGGTTAGCAGCCATAGCCCTTAACCACTACACCACCAGGGTTTCCATAATAATTTACAGCTCATTAAAATCCTTCCATAATAGGATAAATCCGTCACTGTCCAGTCAATTCTGATTCACAGGGACACTACAGGACAGACTAGAAATGCCCCATAGGGTTTCCAAGGCTGTAATCTTTATGGAAGCAGACTGCCACACCTTTCTCCTGCAGAATGGCTGATGGGTTCCAATCGCTGACCTTTTGGCTAGCAATGGAGCACCACCAGGGTTCCTCACGTGTAATAGCATGATTCTACGGTTTTGCCAAGGAGCCCTGGTACAGCAACAGTTAAGTGCTCGGCTGCTAACTGAAAGGCGACTAAAAGGTTGGCAGTTCAAACCCACCCAGCAGTTCCAGGCGAGAAAGACCTGGCGATCTGCTTCTGTAAAGATGATTGTATGTGTTGTAGAGTCGATTCCAACTCATAGCAACACTATATTACGGAGTAGAACTGCCCCCATAGGGTTTCCTAGGCTTTAATTTTTATGGGAGCAGATCACCAGGTCTTTTCTCCTGAGGAGCCCTGGCTAGACAGCACCTGACAACTGTTTTTGCCATTTATTTTAGATACGGTACCGAACTTTTCTGAGCCTTCCCCCCACCCCCATTAAATGGAGATGATAGCTATCTCATAAACTTTCTGAGAGGATTCAATAAGATAATGCAGATAATTGTTTATCACATTCCGCACACATAACTAATATTTATTGAGCTCTGCTCTATTGTTCTCATTACGATGGAGTACTCTAACTTTATATTTGTAGACTTCATAACTTGGAATGTTCACTTAAATTTTCAAAGCCAAAAAAGAAAAAAAAAAATCAAAATTATGGCACATCTATGTGCCTCTGCTCTACAAAACCAAGTTTAAAAGTGATTTTTCTCTGCCCCCAGCCTCCTCCACTGGCCTAGAGTTTTACCCCACTCCATAGATTCTGTCTTGCAAAACAAGAATAATCAAAGAAGAAAGCAAATAGCTACCCAGGAACTGATATATGTTTAGCAATATACCATGAACTGAAAAGGAAGGAAAAGAAGGGAAAAGCACAGCGAGGCATTACACAGAGGTTTTCTTCGAAGCTTCAACTAAACTGGCTTGAAGAAGTCCCTGGCCAGATTAAAGACAAATTCATTTAAAAACTGGAAAATATGAGTCAAAACTACAATGGTGCTGCCTAAACATTTTGGCCAGGATGGGACAACAGAAATAGACCATTAAAAAGAAATTACAGACTTAAAACGCTGCATCAGAGTAAGAAATTAATATCAACATATTCTTGTTATTTTTAAAGCAAAATTTATTCCCAGAAACAGTTAAAGGACTGCTCTCATAGCAATCAAAACTTATTATCCATCTTTCTTCTTAAAAATCCATTTGCCAACATGGATTTTCCCCTTCCTCAGCACACCCCCTGCACAATGCACCTACGAAGGCTCCCTATGTCCTCAAAGCTGCTCCTCTCTCCACTCCTAGGGAGGAGCCAGAGGCCACTTTGACAGAACAGACTGGAGGCTTGGGGCTTTAGCAGCATCCTTGTTACAGCTTTTACCCAGTAAGCTTGGGCAAAAGGCACTGTCTTGGTCATCTGGTGGTGCTATAACAGAAATACCACAAGTGGGTGGCTTAACAAAGAGAAGTTTATTCTCTCACAGTCCAATAAGCTAGAAGTCTGAATTCAGGGCACCGGCTCCAGGGGAAGGCTTTCTCTCTATTGGCTCTGGAGGAAGGTCCTTGTCATCAGTCTTCCCTTGGTCTGGGAGCATCTCAGCGCAGGAACCTCAGGTCAAAAGGACGCGCTCTGCTCCTGATGCTTCTTTCTTTGTGGTCTGAGGTACCCCTGTCTCTGCTTGCTTCCCTTTCCTTTTATCTCTTGAGAGACAAAGGTGCTGCAGGCCACACCCCGGGGAAATTCCCTGTACATTGGATCAGGAATGTGACCCACATAAGGGTATTACAATCCTACCCTAATCCTCTTCAACATAAAATTATGATCACAAAATGGAGAACCACACAATACTGGGAATCATGGCCCAGCCAATCTGATACATATTTTTGGGGGGACACAATTCAATCCACGATACGCACGCACAGGTAAGGCTGCCAACAGCATGTCAGAGAACCTTCACACCTCTCCTTGGGAAGCTTCTCAGGCAGCTTCTCCTCCCACTGTTTCAATATATGGGTTGTTCTGGGCAAAGACTTTGAAGACGAAAACAAAGTCTGGGACAAGTTGAACGAATCTAGTGTCTTGCAGCTGGAGGTCCAGGTGTGCTCTCCACCACAAATGGAAAGGTGAAAGCGGTAAGCTTAAATATTCACACCATCTTTTCAAACAATTGTTACTAATTCTTGCATACTTTGTTTTGTTGTTCTATGACAAGTCCCCTACACACTACCTGATGGTGAAATGTCTATATTTATAGCAACTTTGGCCCCATGAAATTCCCCAGAGCTGGGCTTGGACACTTTTTAACGTGCAGTAAACAGGAACTCAGGATTCCCTAGAGATACTGTTGCTAGTTTTCTGTTTCGATGGCTGTCATCTTAATGCAAGTCCTAATGAGCCCAGTCCTGAATCTCACCAGCTGTCCCCTAACAAGCATGGGCTACCAGGCACTAAGCCACAAAAATAATCTTTCCAAGGAGTACCGTTGGGGGCCCTCCTCATACACACTCCCAGACTTCTCAGCTAACTCTTCCCAGCTTCTACCCTCTAGCCACCACTCTCATCTTCAGTTTTGTAGATGGTTTTCCTGGCCATGCCCCTGGCCCCTCCCAGGCTCTGAGTCATTGCACCTGCCATGCCCTGCCTGTGACAGCCTCCTACCTCCACTTCTCTGTCAAAGCACAACCCTCCTGCCTTCCAAACTTTGCCTGAGACTTGCCTTCAGTCACGGGAGCTTTTCTTCTCATCTATATCTTAGACTGGAGCTCCAAGAGGCTTCTGGAAGAGCGTGCATTTGCTCCAGTAATGCTCGTGGTGTACTTACAGACTGTTTCTTTCCCTGATGACCAGCCCTAGCCAGGTCACACTTAGAGATTTACATTGCTATCTAATACTATGTTATCAGATGGGGATGGACATGCTGGCATTCTGCCAGGGGAGCAGGCAGCTGAGAGCACTTAATGGGTTTATGTAGATACTGAACCTTCATCACTCAGGAAAAAAGCATAATGTCAACGTTTCTTCAACAATGGAACTTTTTGGTCTTGTTCATTTCAGACTCTTGCCTCTACATCCCATTACTCTGCTTGGGTAGGAACTGCCTCAAGGAGACTAAAAAACAAAACCCCGCACCGAACCAACAAAGTGTTTCCATAAGGGTTTGCATGCATGGTCAAGAGTGTTTTCATGCTGATGAACAGTTTTCTTGCCTCTTCAATAGGCCCCTTATTAGTAATTGCTTTTGAGAAAATAGCAGACTGGGGTTCAACTCAAGCACCACTCAGAGAGATGAGCTAGGCTTCCCAAGAGTGATTCAGATGGTTGTGAGGAAAGCAATTCTTCCAATGATACAAAGCACCTCTGAAAATTATTTAGTGCACATAAGTTTTCTCCAGTGGCATTGTTTTGATCCCAATCTTCTCTCCTTGTGTCTTATGAATACTGTTCAATTGAAAATCAGAAAAAACAAACGCAAGTTGATAGTTGTTTCTTTAATTAACCAGAGGGCAAGAAGATTCTAAATAAGTGAACTAAATCATTACTTGCACACATGCTTCAAGCCAAAATGATAAAAAAAACTTTTGCCCACGTGGATTAAAAACTGAAAGCAGGTTTTGTTGGGAAGGGCTTCAGGGCCCACTGACTTTTTATTTGAAGAAGAACTAAAATAAATCATCTTGTCCCTGTGGAGCTCTCCTTACCCACAAAGACTAGGAAGACAGCATACCCACGCCCTTTACCCAAATATCTTTGACACAAAACGGGCCAGCAGTTTGGTTTGGAGTGTTATCCAAAATAGTCTGACTCACACATTAGCACTTGGGGGTATCTCCTCATCCACCACCAGTGCACTCAGATCTACGGGTGGGTTAAGGAAGAAAAGCAGCCGAGGAGTTTGTGGGAAGGTAGGGGGTACCTTGGCCTCAGACTGGAGCAAGAGCCCTGGATTTGAAACTGTGTTCTGCTTCTCATGAGCTGTGTGACCTTGAGCAAGTCAGCTACCACTTCTGAATCTCAGCCTCTTTAAAGGTAAAATTGGGAAAATCCCAGCATCATAGTTTTTGTTTTGTTTTATGAGAATCAATAAACTAGCATGTGTGAATGCTCCTTGTGAACACTAGCTAAGTGTAGTGTTCATATAGCAAGGCATGAGTAAACAACACAGACTTGCTTCTATTCTAGGCCTGGAGTGTGATAGTAATTAATGTCCAGGGCTCTTCCCTACCTTGAAGATACCATCTGTTCTGCAGAGCTGTGAACTCCCAGACCCATGTGCCATCAGCACATTTATGGTGCACAGGTATTGGGCGTGGTTTACTTCAGGGGAAATCTCTGTATCACTGTACTCAAAGTCCCCAAGGTCATTTGTTTTAGGAGGTGTTGGAGCATAGTGACAGTCCTGGAAGAAAGAAGTGAGATTTTATGTTGCTTACAAAAGAATAGTATGACCCTGACTCTGTCATAACTCAACACAGATTGAAATCTTTATTGTAGGCTGCCACTATCTTCAAACTTGTCTCAGATAATTCCTAGAAGTTTATCTTAAGAAGCCAGTTCCTCCAAGTTCTTCCTCTCAATGATGTAGAAATTATGAGAACCCCATCGTATTTTCCAAAAGGTAAATACTAAATTTATTAGATCTATTAAATAAATATATATATATATATATATATTTTTATACCCTGGTGGTGTAGTGGTTAAGTGCTACAACTGCTAACCAAAGGGTCGGCAGTTCAAATCTGCCAGGCGCTCCTTGGAAACTCTATGGGGCAGTTCTACTCTGTTCTATAGGGTTGCTATGAGTTGGAATTGACTCGACGGCACTGGGCTTGATTTTTTGGTTTTTGGTATAACTATTATAAGTATGGATAAATATCATATCCATATCATATTGGTCAATTACTTCTTGTCTTCAATGGCAGAGGTGGACTGACTTGAATGAGAACTGGAGTACAGACCCAGAGGATAACACAGTTATCCACACCATCTATCACCATCCATCGCATTAATTGGAAGGATAAAAAAAAAAAATTGCTATAATATCTTGATAACAGAGACAAATTTATGTAAAATTCTATGGGCTTTCCATATTTCTATACCTCTCTGCATGTGAGAGGTCCAGAAAGGACAGAGATTTTTAGAGATAACTCTGCCATTTGTTAGATCATAAGTTTGGGTTTGCAGAACTAGAACTTCATGGCTTCCTTACTCTGGAGAACTAGTTCTGCAGCTCAGGGTGCTGGTGGTGCTTGGGGAATGGACCATGATCCATGGCTGGCCATGCTCTGATTGAATCATGGTGGCCAGAGCAAATGTTTCTACTTTTTAAATTATGCTTTTTAAAACTTAAAAAAAAAAAACTATTAATTCATCTACTTGCATATTAAGGAGTTTCAACTCCTTGGAGTACACAAATGATAAGGCTTAAATCTTTTTCCCAAGATATTATCCCAATCATGTGAAATTCTCATTTTCTATTTAGTAATGTCATTTTTGGAGTCCCTGGGTGGTACAAACAGTTAATTCACTCGGCTACTCATGGAAGAGGGCCAAGTTCACCCAGAGGCTCCACAAAAGAAAGGTCTGGCCATCTACTTCTAAGAACTCAGCCACTTAAGACCCTCTGGAGCACAGTTCTACTCTGACACACATGGAATCACCATGAGCCAAAATCAACATGACAGCAACTGGTGGCAAAATGTCATTTTAGGAAGATTCTGTGAGTCTCCAGTAGAGTTTAAAACTTTCATTTTATATCCCATCCAAAAATCTTTCCTCATTCCATTGCAGATTAGACATATAGATGGAGTGGCTCAAAATGCCTCACCTTTACACATTTTCCCTTCCTCCCTTTTGTAGGCTCTAACTCTTCCTGTGTTAGGGCAGAAAAGAGAAATGGGAGGTGAAATATTTATCTATTGCTACATAACAAATTACTTCAAAACATAATGATTTAAAGCAATAATAATTTATTACCTTTCATACTTTCTGTGGGTCAAAAATTCAGGATTGGTTTAGATGGGTATTTCTGGGTCAGCTCACATGATGTTGGTGTGGGCTGCAGTCAGCTAAAGGCTAAACTGGGGCTGAAGGATCCACTTTCAAGCTATCTTACACAGTTGATATGTTAGTGCTGACTACTGGCAGGAGGACTCAGTTCCTCTGCACATGGGCCAGTCCTCCGGGCTGCTCAAGTGTTCTCCCAGCATAGAGGCTGGTTTCTCCCAGAGTGACCCACTACTCAAAATGAGAAGAAACAGCTACAAACATCCATTAATAATTGGAACGTATGGAGTATGAATCTAGGAAATTCAGAAATTGTCAAAACTGAAATGGAATGCGTAAACATTGATACTGTAGGCAATAATAAGCTGAAATGGACTGGTGTTGGCCATTTTGAATCGGAAAAGCTTATGGTTTACTATCCAAGGAATGACAACTTCAAGAAGAATGGCTTTGCATTCATTATCAAAAAGAACATTTCAAGGTCTATCCTGAAGTACAACGCTGTCAGTGACAGGATAATATCCATATGCCTACAAGGAAAACCAGTTAATACGACTATTATGCAAATTTACACACCAACCACTAAGGCCAAAGATGAAGAAATTCAAGATCTTTACCAACTTCTGCAGTCTGAAATTGATCAAACATGCAATCAGGATGCATTGATAATTACCGATGATTGAAATCCAAATGTTAGAAACAAAGAAAAAGGACTGATACTTAGAAAATATGGTCTTGATGATAGAAATGCCAGAGATCACATGACAGAATTTTGCAAGACCAATGACTTCTCCATTGCAAATACCTTTTATCTACAGCATAAATGTCGACTATACACATGAATCTCACCAGATAGAATACACAGGAATCAAATCAACTATATTTGTGGAAAGAGCCGATGGAAAAGCTCAATATTATCAGTCAGAACAAGGCCACAGGCCAGCTGCAAAACAGACAATCAATTGCTCCTACGCACATTCAAGTTGAAGCAGAAGAAAATTAGAACAAGTCCACGAGAGCTAAAGTATGACCTTGCATATATCCCACCTGAATTTAGGGGCCATCTCATGAATAGATTTGGCGTGTTGAACACTAATGACCAAAGACCAGATTAGTTGTGGAATGACATCAGGGACATCATACATGAAGAAAGTAAGGGGTCATTAAAAAGACAGGAAAGAAAGAAAAGACCAAAATGTATGTCAGAAGAGACTCTGAGACTCGCTCTTGAACGTCAAATAACTAAAGCAAACAGAAGAAATGCTGAAGTAAAAGAGCTGAACAGAATATTTCAAAGGGCTGCTTGAGAAGGCAAAGTACTGTAATGACATGTGCAAAGACACTTGGCATTTCTCAGGCTGAAAGAACTGAAGAAAAAATTCAAGCCTCAAGTTGCAATACTGAAAGGATTCTATGGGGAAAATATTAAGCAACACAGGAAGCATCAAAAGAAAATGGGAAGAATACACAGAGTCACTATACCAAAAAATAATTGGTCAACGTTCAACCATTTCAGGAAGTAGCATATAACTAGGAACCAATGGTACTGGAAGAAGAGGTCCAAGCTGCACTTAAGGCATTGATGAAAAACAAGGCTCCAGGAATTGATGGAATACCAATTGAAATGTTTCAACAAATGGATGCAGCACTTGAAGTGTTAACTCACCTAACCCAGAAATTTGAAGGACAGCTACCTAGCCAACTAACTGGAAGAGATCCACATTTATGCCTATTTCCAAGAAAAGTGATCCAATGAAATGCAGAAATTATCAAACAATATCATTGATATTACATGCAAGTAAAATTTTTCCGAACATAATTCAAAAATGATTGCAGCAGTACATCAACAGGAAACTGCCAGAAATTCAAGCAGGATTCAGAAGAGGATATGAAACCAAAGATATCATTGCTGATGTCGGATGGATCCTGGATGAAAGCAGAGAATACCAGAAGGATGTTTACCTGTGTCTTATTGACTATGCAATGGTATTCAACTGTGTGGATCATAAGAAATTATGGATAACATTGCAAAGAATGGGAATTTCAGAACACGTACTTGTGCTCATGAGGAACCTGTACATAAACCAAGAGGTTTAAAGTCAAGAAAGGTGTGCATCAGGGTTGTATCCTTTCACCATGCTTATTCAATCTGTATGCTGAGCAAATAACCTGAGAAGCTGGACTATATGAAGAAGAATAGGGACCCAGGATTGGAGGAAGACTCATTAACAACCTGTGATATGCAGATGACACAACCTTACTTGCTGATAGTGAAGAAGGCTTGAAGCACTTACTGATGAAGATCAAAGATTACAGCTTTCAGCATGGATTACATCTCAACACAAAGAAAACAAAAATGAACCAATAAGCAGCATCATGATAAATGGAGAAAAGATTTAAGTTGTCTAGGGTGGTGGTGTAGGATTTCATTTTATTTGGATCCCCAATCAACATCCATAGAAGCAGCAGTCAAGAAATCAAGCTATGCACTGCATTTGGCAAATCTGCTGCAAAAGATCTCCTTAAAGTGTTGAAAAGCAAAGATGCCACCTTGAAGACTAAGATGTGCCTGACCCAAGCGATGGTGTTTTCAATTGCTTCATATCCATGGAAAAGCTGGAAAATGATTGAAGAAGACCAAAGAAGAATCTATGCCTTTGAATTACAGTGTTGGCAAAGAATACTGAATATACCATGGACTGCCAAAAGAACAAACAAATCTGTCTTGGAAGAAGTACAGCCAGAATGCTCCTTAGAAGAAAGGATGGCAAGACTTCATCTTACAAAATTTGAACATGTTATCAGGAGGGATCAGTTCCTGTAGAAGGACATCACGCTTGGTAAAGTAAAGGGTCAGCAAAAAAAAAGAAGGCCCTCGATGAGATGGATTGACACAGTGGCTGCAACAATAAAAAAAAAAAAATTTTTTTTTTTTTTTTTTTTGCAACAATAGGCTCACGTATAACAACTGTGAGGATAGTGCAGAGGGGGGCAGTGTTTCATTCAGTTGTACACAGGGTTGCGGTAAGTCAGAACTGACTTGATGGCACCTAACAACAACAAAAACAGCCACCAAGAAACCAAGGTGAAAGCTGTGATGCCTTTTATGACATAGCTTAGAGAGTGTCACATCTTTTCTTCCATAGTATTCTATTAATTATACAGATAAGCCCTGTTTTAATACTGGAAGGGACTACATAAGAGTACGGGGTATCTTGGAGGCTGGTCACCACAGCTGGAAAAGGCAAATGTCTCCTGACTTATCTAAGCAAAGCTTCCCTTCTCTTTGTTGGTTTTCTCTTCTTCTACCAACACTGTCTGACTGTCAGTGTCTTCTGTATAGTAGACATCATAATACTGACTCTTTTGTGGAGCCTATGAAAGGGTTATCTATAGGGCCTTGTGGGACCATCCTACGTCAGAGTTCCCTTACGTGGAAGATTTGACTCTGGTTCAACCTCTTTTGTCATCTCCCCAGCATCTCCCGCTAGCAGTCAATGACATAGCCTTTTGCTTTTTGAGGTACCTGTATTCAGAGAGCATGCTTCCTGGGTAAAGATAGGCAAAATGGCCCAAGCTAACTTCTGTGGTGTTCACCTAACTCTTGGCAAATTCACGTTTCCTTGACATACTAAGCTTTGGCATGCAGACTCTCCTCTGTTGCCCCATCTTTCTGACCTGCCATCTTGCTCCAGTTCTCTTTTCCCATGCTCCAATAAGCACAGAGGCATAAGAAAAAGTTGTTCAAATGGGGAACAAATATAATTTCAGTCTTCCTTCTGAGAAACACCTACTATGTCTACACATGACTCTCTTGGAAACCCAATTCCAACCTTGTGGTAATGAGAAAGGAAATTCTCCCAGAAATCCACAAGACTGTGATAACTCCCCCCTTTACCTAGCCTTCTTTTATAGACCAGAAAGGAAGTAGGGATTAGTGGTAATTGGATTGATTTGACCATGTCTTGATAAACAAATGCTACAAGGAAGATTCTGACTCCAACTCTAGGTTGTTCATTGGCAGTTTTGTCTAGAATATGGGAGTATTTAGCAACCTCAGTTTTCAGTTTTGATCCTTGGCCACAATTTCATGGCTATAGGACAAGTTTTACCCAAGTTAAGCATAAACAACATTCAACCAGCCATGTAAAAGAATCGCGTCTAATTTGTACCTGATCTTTTGTTTCTCCTCCTATGTTTTAGAATGCTTCTCTGATACTTGGAAAAAGAAGTGATTCAAGTCTACCTGAGAGAGTTCTTTGGCAATTTAAATTAAACTGAGGAGAGAAAGTAGGTTTTATGTCAGATATTAAATCATATGATTCTCATTAGTTACTTGGAAAATTGTAATGATGATTGAAAGGCTAACTTCAGGCTCAGTGGAAAAGTGAGCCTTGATCAATTAGCAATGCCTCCAGGGGTACAGGAAGCAGGGAACAGGTAACAGTCACAGCGAATATTTTCTAGCCTTAATCTACCTTCTTCTGATAGTCCAATGGGAATGTCCTTGTTTTGTTCATCTTTTCCTTCTGTTAGGAGAAATTTTCTAAAACTTAGGGGTGGTACATTTGTGTACCCCTTATCCTGGAACAACTCCTACCCCTGTGTCTGTGTTCACCAACACATCTAAAGTGCACAGCTTTTTACTTTCAATTTTTTACCCAAAATTCCTTTGGCTTTTATTTCAGACAGCATTACATACTCTGTGTACCTTTATCCTGACTGCTGAGAGCCAACTTAAATTCAATCAAGTCACAATAAGTTTCTAAAATGATGTTCCAATTACCTTGCACAAGATTGTCAATTATAAAACCCATGAATAACTTCTCCAAACCCAAAGCTTTATTTCACCCTGACATCAGTCTGGAGTCTTTTTCAAACTATCTTCAAACTCCTCTTAACAGGCAAGTTTCCATAAATATGAAACCCAAGACAATTTCACAAGATTCTCCTTAAATGATAGAAGAAGTTACAAGTTTCACCACAATAGATTTTAAACAATACAAGGGTTCAGTGGGCAAAAGAGCAGGATATCCATTTGTAAGATGCTTCAAAATTGGGGGAAATAATATTTTTTATATTATTTGTGGTAAGAACTAGATAATAACATTGCTGCCATCTTCCTCCATGTAATCACCTGTTCACTTGTCAGCAACATACTAGTTAGTACCAGTTGTCGTCTAGTCGATTTCAACTCATGGTGACCCCATGTGCGTCAGAGTAGAACTGTGCTCCACAGAGTTTTTGATAGCTGATTTTTCAGAAGTAGGTTTCCAGCCTCCAAGATAGCCCATACTCTTCTGTGGTGCCTCTGGGTGAGCCTGAACCTCTAACCTTTCAGGTAGTAGCCGAGAACAATAACCATTTGCACCACCCAGGTACTCCTATCAGCAACACTGTCTTGGTTATCTAGTGCTGCTATAACAGAAATATCACAAATGTGTGGCTTTAATTAATAGAAATTTATTTTCTCAAGGTTTAGGAGGCGAAGTCTGAATTCAGGGCACTGGCTCTAGGGAAGGCTCTTTCTGTCCACTCTGGGGGAAGGTCCTTGTTTCTTTTCAGCTTCTATTTCTAGGTTCCTTGAAGATCATATGGCTTGTATCTTCCCTATCCGTCTGTTCCTGCTTGCTTGCTTAATCTGCTTCTTTATATCTCAAAAGAGATTGATTTAAGACACACCCTACACTAATACTGCCTTATTAACATAACAGAAAGAAACTTATTCCCAAATGGGATTATTTCAATACATACTTTGGGGGGACACAATTCAATCCGTAACAAACATAAACATGCAGAATAATGTTTTCCTTTTCCCCTCATCCATTTCTTTTCTTCCCCTTGTCATTCCTAGTCTTTGATAAGATAGAGCAAAGAGAGAGAGGTCAGAATAGTAGAATAACTCATCAAAGTTATGCAATAAGAATCCATCAAGAGAAAGGATTGTTTGCCTTGTAGCTGCTCCTCTCTGAAGATTCTGGATATCCAAAGCCTACTCCCCTGGCAGACAGCAAGGTCCTATCACCACCCTTCTAGGATGGATCCATAAGCTGTGAGCATCATGGTCTCGAGGATCATGTGACTACCTCCAACACAGAGTCTGGACACCAGAGTTGGAGGAAGGGAAGTATAAAAAATTTTTTTAAAAATATAGAGAGAGGCAGACAAACGATGGGGAGCCAGCAAGAGAAATTACCTTATATGGAACAATGGCAGATTCTGTAAAAACCTACAGCAACTTTATAGGAAAGTAAAACATTTTGTACCATTTTTTTGGACTCTGTGTATGTTCAAAATTTGAAGGTACTATGATTCTTTACTTTCAGTTAACCATCTGTGCCTGTTTGTCCTTCTAGATAGTACAGGCAAAACCAAGGAGATATACAAGGAACCATCATGCTAGACTCCTTGAGGCCAGAAGTTGACTTTGAAGGTACCCTTTGAATGGATTCCAATCAGCTGCAGACCTCACTTTTCTTAGAAACAACTCAGCACCCTCAACATCTCCCTACTCAACCACCCACAGATAAGGCCATACATAAACTCTTAGTCCTCCCTCCCACAGTACTACTTTGCCATTTTGTCTTCCTCTTGCCTCTAACCTTGAAACCTCCTACCTTAGACTCACCTGAGCCAAATGTTAATCCTTTTCCTTTAGATTGAATCAAGTCTCCTTATCGTGCCCTTTATATTTGATGCTTAGGGCAATGCTTTGGTTCCTCAGTCATTGTTCTGATTTTTTGCCTCAATTCCACTTTCCTTTGCCCTCAAGAGAGGACCAGGCCCACACCCAGAAATCTCAGCCTGGGCAGAGTCCAAGAACCTCTTTTTAATAAGAAGTAGAGACTTACTCCTGAAATACTGTAAAGTTCCTCATTTCTACATGTCCTTGACAAATACTACAAGTAAAAAAAAAGAAAAGAAAAATTCGGTCAACTATTTGTTATCGCCTTCCACCACACACGCACACACAGTGCGTGGATAAAATAGGGGAATTACCTTTTAGACTAATCTTTTTTTTTTTCCCCCACAGAATTGTCTTTCGTAGGCCATTCTTCCCTCCATCCATAGCTTGTGTTTGTCAGGACTCTGTCTATACAGCAATCAATTAATAAGTTAGAAAACAAACCCATCAGTTGAAGCTTGGCCTCTATCTTGCCAAATTGGCTAGTTTATTTTTCCCACTGAATTGACAGAGTTGGCTTTCTTTGACAATAGGAAGACAGCTTGAAAATGACCTGGTTTTGCTTGTTGACATGGATAGATTTATTACAAAACAAGCTCTCAAAGGAGAGAGAATTGGGGTGGATTTTAAAACCAAAAAGGGGGGAAAAAATAGCCCTTATGACTTACATAGGATGAGATGCAATCTTGCTATTTATGTTCAGAGAGAACATGGTGAGTTTTTCCATAGAGAACATAGTGAGTTTCTCCATGCAATAAAAGAAAACCATAACATGCGATGGAGCACAGGTAGTCATAGAAAGACATCCTTAATTAACTCCATTCTAAGGCTGAGTCATTTGAGAGTAATCAACTACGCATATGGAAAGAAGCCCAAGAATTGTAACCAATCATCAATCAAGGCTTGTTGAGAGGTTTCTCTGAACAGAGAACTTCAGTAAGAGTTCCTGTGGGAAACGAAGACCCAGTTCCTGACCTCAAACTGCCTGCACTTTCTTAAGCCAAGACAGGCCAGATGAAATATTTTAAGGGAGGAAGGCAGGATTCTATAAACTTCATCTGGATGTAAACTAAGTTCTTTAATAGAAGTTCAGCGTTATGTGTAGGGGTGATTCACAGTCTGGCCCTTCTACAGATGGCATGCGTTATTGTAACTGTTAGTAGTAGACAATAGAGGTGAATCCCATTTGTTTTCCATTCTGTTACCTCAGTCTCTACGTTTATTTACACATCCTTTATTTCTCCACATGCTGCCAAAAGTCCTACCTTTGTGACACAGCCATCAAACAGGTCATGACAATAAAAGCTGCCACTTGTGTCTCTGGACTATCCTGTACTTTGGAAAGCATTTTCACACATGTAATTCTGTGTAATTATGTGTGATGCTCTCAAAAGACATGTGAAGAAATCATTAGCGCTCCCATTTCACATACGAAGAACTAAGGCTCAAAGATTTTGTTAATTGTTCTCAAAACTGGTTAAAAAATAAATAAATAAAAAGTCCTAGGCCCCACCCCACAAGCACAGGGGTTATTTTGTTATAATTTACAGCCTTTGGAAAAAACTGGTTTGTCCAAGTAAGACAGGGAACAGAGGGCCCCCCAAATCTGCAAACAAAGTAAGAAGAAATGGGCCAGAGTGCAGAAACAAAGCCACTCCCCAGAACAATGGGGCAGGGTATCAGAAAATAGCCTGCAAACGTCTTTAAAATTGTCTTTCAGAAACACCTGGAGAAAACCAGCCCCAGGGACATGCACAGAACTTCTACCAGTGACCGCTGTGTGACCTTCCACCAGGGGCAGTGAGGGGCTGCAGCAGGAGCCTGGAAATCGAACCCTGGGAGCGAGAGAGTGCACAGGTGTGACACCCCATAATAAATCCTGCTACGAACCCCAGAGGCCTCCGGGACAAGAGCCATCTTGGAAAGCTGCAGGGTGTACCATAGTTAACATATCCCCATCTGTGCCTATGAATAAACATGAATCTTTTCCCACCCAAGAACTTTTAAAAACCCTGGCCTGTCTTTTGTTCCGTGAGACGGGGGTAAGCTTTGCTCTAGGCCCTCCTTGTCTCTGCTTGCAAGCCTCTTCAATAAAGCTTTGCTCCTGTGGAAAATTCTGCGTGCCTTACCTGTTCATTCTTGACCAGTGAGAGGCAAGGACCTTATTCCGGTAACATAAGGATCCACATGACTTAATCGAATCAAGAATCGTACCCATATTTTTTGTTTCCAAACCCAACTAGATCATTCTGTATTCCTAAATGCCATTATTTTCTGGGGAGCTTTCCCCTGTATGTCCTCATTTAATCCATTTTGTGCCATGTGGTGAAATCTAATCGAAGTACGCTTTGGCAGGATTGCTGTGTGAATGTTTGAGAGTCTGTGCACGTGAGTTTGATCAAAACCAGAAACAGAAGGTGAAGGCCCAGATTTGCACAGCCCTGAAAGGGTCAAGATGTTTTAATTTGTCCATATTTTGTTGAAAAGAAATGAAGGAGAAATTCTTCTATGAGCTGCCAATGAGAAGAAGTATTTAAAAATATTTGAAAAACAAGGTTGGTGAAGAATTAGAATTTCACTTTCTTTGTATCTTCTCAAAACTCTGTTATCACCAGATTAACTTGAGGTATAAATGGTCTTGGGATGACTATGCCAATCAAAAAAAAGGCCACCGTATATACTCATCCCTGCCCAAGGACACATGGATATAGGAGAAATTCACTCACCATCCTCAAACCTCGTGGCCTTTTCCTAACTCTGCCACCCAGAGGGGACACATTTTGCTAATAAACATTAAGATGCACTGTAAGTTAGAGCAGAGCCCTGGTTGCACCGTAGTTAAGTGCTAAGCTGTTAACCAAAAGGTCAGCATTTCAAATCCAGCAGCTGCTCCTTGGAAACCATATGGGGCAGTTCAGTCTGTCCTGTAGGGTCACTATAAGTAGGAATTGATTTGAAGCAAAGGGTTTTGTTTTTGTTTTTTTTTAATAAGTTAGAGCAGTACTTCACAACATTAATAAGCATGAGTCACCTGAGGATATTGTTAAAATCCAGATTTTGACTCAGTAGGTCTGGGGGCCTGAGTGTCTGCATTTCTAACCTGTTCCCAGGTGATGCTGATACAACGATAGGCCAGACCACACCCTGAGTCGAAAGCTGCTAAAGTAGACCCCATTTCACAAAAGGAGACACAACCACTTCTGCATAATTAAGGTAACATATCGACAGGAATCAGAGGCCAACAATCAGAATTTTAAAAAAGGGAAAAAATTCCTTTACATGTTGGTTTATTTAAAAATTATAGCCAGCTGAAAGTGTTTCTGTATCTGAGATTGATAAGGAGGACCCTAAGGACTATAAAACTTAAGATGGTTTTCCTGGAGCTATACAGCTGGAGAAATAAGCATTTCAAACATCAACTAATAACCCATGCTTCAACACTCATTTTTGTTGGATCTGTACCATGGGTTACTATTACAGGATCCGTATGTATAAGGGCAATAATAAGAAAACACTGTGGAACCGGGAAATAAGAGGGACCAGGCACCAGGAACCATTGTGAAATTGGGAAAGAAAATGTCCCCTGAAAGGTAAACCCTAAGTGAACTGACATAGATGTGCAAAGTCACCTTAAGTCAAGAAAACTTGACTCTAATCTAATTGGAGAAATGATCATATCCTAAGATATCTTCATCATAAGGGTGCTTGGCCGTGACAGAGGCCTAGAAAGAGGCAAGTCACAGAAATCAATCGTTACTGTTTAACTAAGGAAAAAACAGCTCTGATTCAAGATAGTGAAGAGCCTCATATAGACAGCTTCTATATAACTGTGGGGGAAATGAATATATGAGGCTGTCTGGACCTAAGGCCACAAAACAGGGGTTGGCAAACTACAGCCCATGGGCCAAATCATGTTTTTTGTTTTGTAAATAAATTTTTATTGGACCACAACTACTTCCATTTATTTACTTATTGTCTATAGCAGCTTTTGCACTACAGTGGCAGAGTTGAGTTGTCACAGCAAAGATCATATGGCCCACAAAGCCTAAAATATATACTCTCTGGTCTTTTGCAGAGGAACCCTAGTAGTGCAGTGGTTAAGTGCTCATCTGCTAAGCAAGGGGTTGGCAGTTCGAACCCACCAGCAGCTCCACGGTAGAAAGACGTGGCAGTCTGCTTCTACACAGATTTATGGCCTTGGAAAATCTATGGGGCAGTTCTACTCTGTCCTATAGGGTCACTATGAGTCAGAATTGACTCCTCCAGGCAGTGAGTTTAGTTGTTTTTTGGGGGGTCCTTTACAGAAAAAGTTTGCCAACTTTTGCCCTAACACTTTTCAATCATATGTCTAACCCCTGTTGCGCTGACTCCACACTCACTAAGCAAATGTCTTGTTATAATTTGGCTTCCCAGGTAGTATACCAAGAACAGAGGAAGGGCCTCAGCCAACTGTTATTTCTAGCTATATTTGCATTCTAGGTTTTGTTGTTGTTTTCGAGTTTTTTTTTTACATTTACTTCAGTCTCTGGGGGATTGCCTCATCTCAATTATTCTTATGAGCGATGGTTCCTGTCTAAATTTGCTGGGAAAAATATTTTTCTGAGCCTATCAGACAAAAAGGGCTAGATACCTAGATTGTGGTGGGTTTCACTTTTCTTCTTGCTAAAATACATTCTTAATAATTCTCTGCTGAAAATCTTCAAGACTTAAATGCAAGCAGTGATCCTAGGTCCAATTCCCCATCTCACAAAGTATACGTTTAACTTTGCTATCCCCAAGAGCAAAACTCCCCACTGTACTGCTTGCTCCCACATGAAGGGTCAAGCTTTCCATGTTTTTAGCCTTATTCACTGCTTTGTGATTCTGTTTCATTTCTGGTTTGTGGAGGTTTTCACCCTATTTTTTAACTTGACTGTGCCTTATTATGTGGGAGAACGAGGTGGCAGTCTGTTTTTGTAAAGGTTCACCGTCTTGGAAACCCTATAGGACTATTCTACTCTGTCCTATGGAGTTGCTATGAGTTGGAATCAACTCCACAGCAATGGGTTTGGTTTTTGGTTTGGTGCCTTTTTATCTCTTTATGTATATAATTTATACTTTATGTTCTCATATATTTAGAATAGAAAGGGAATATCTTTATATGAACATGCTATATCATCTTGACTAGAAACCCCCTTTGCTATCCTCCAATAAGATTCTTTCATTCTGTCTAATTGACTGGATATTTTATCATTCATTCTTCCATCAGTGTTTATTAAGCTCGTATAACATAAAACACACTGAGCACACACGTTGTGGAGACTATGTTCAACTCTGGAGATTCAGAGGTAACATGGCCACATCTTTGCTGTCCTTATGAAGTTCACATTTGTGGGTGGGATGAACCATTTGACAATCCACCTCTAAGACTGAGCAAAATTGCCAAATTGACAATTTCCCCAGCCCAGGTTCATTGGGTCATTGTGACAAAACTAATCCATCTTCTTCAGTTAAACTTGTCATCTAAATTATTCTCTTTTAAGAATATCCTAAATGCTTATTTCTTCTGTGATACCTTTGATACCACATCAACAAATTAATGCTTTGATTTGGGAGACACTAAAAGCTCAGCAATACTGAATTTTTAAGCCACCACTGTCTTTTTTTTTTACTTCAATTTTTTTTGTTACTGTGCTGTAAGTGAAAGTTTACAGCTCAAGTCAGTTTCTCATACAAAAACTTATACACACATTGTTATGTGACCCTAGCTGCTTTCCCTTTCACCTAGTATTTCCCATATCCAACCAGTTTCTGTCCCCTTCTGCCTTTTCATCTTGCCTCCGGACAGGAGCGGCCCATTCAGTCTCGTGTATCTACTTGGACTAAGAAGCACGCTTTTCTTATCATTTTATGTCCTATAGTCTAGTGTAATCTTTGTTTTAAGAGTTGGTTTTGGGAATGTTTTCAGTTCTGGCTTAATAGAGAGTCCAGGGGCCATATCTTCTGGGGTTCCTCCAGCCTCAGTCAGACCATTAAGTCTGGTCTTTTTACTAGAATTTGAGTTCTGCACCCCACTTTTCTCCTGTTCCCTCAGGGACTTTCTGTTGTGTTCTCTGCCAGGGCAGTCATTTTCTCTGTCAGGGCAGTCATTGGTGGTAGCCAGGCATCATCTAGTTCTTCAAGCCTCAGGCTGACGGAGTCTCTGGTTTATGTGGCCCTGCTTGTCTCTTGAGTTCATATTTAACTTGTGTCTTTGGTGTTCTTCATTCTCCTTTGCTCCAGATGGATATGGACAAAAGGATGCATCTTAGGTGGCCGCTCACTAGCTTTTAAGACCCCAGACACCACTCACCAAAGTGGGATGCAGAACATTTTCCTAATAAACTGTGTTATGTCAATGGACCTAGGTGTCCCCTGAAACCATGGTCCCCAGACCCCTGCCTCTGCTACTCATCTTTCAAACTGTTTGGTTGTATTCAAGGAACTTTAGATTTTTGTTTAGTCCAGTTGTGCTGACTTCCCCTGTATAGTGTGTTGTCCTTCCCTTCACCTAAGATACTTCTTGTCTACTATCTAGTTAGTGAATACCCCTCTCTCTCCCTCCCCACACTCGTAACCATCAAAGAATGTTGTCTTCTGCATTTAAAGCTTTTCTTGAGTTCTTATAATGGTGGTTTCATACAATATTTAACCTTTTGTGACTAATTTCACTCAGCATAATGCCTTCCAGGTTCATACAAGTTGTAAGATGTTTCACAGATTCATTGTTATTCTTTATCGTTGCATAGTATTCCATTGTGTGAATATGCAATAATTTGTTTACCCATTCATGCATTGATGGGCACCTAGGTTGTTTCCATCTTTTTGCTATTGTAAACAGTGTTGCACTGAATATGGGGTGCATATATCTGTTCATGTGAAGGCTCTTATTTCTCTAGAATATATTCCGGGGAGTGGGATTGCTGGATCGTATGGTACTTTTATTCGTAGTTTTTTAAGGAAGCACCAAATTGGTTTCCAAAGTGGTTGTACTGTTTTACATTCCCACCAGAAGTGTATAAATGTTCCCGTCTCTCCAATGTTCCTGTCTCTCCACAACCTCTCCAACATTTATTATTTTGTGTTTTTTGGATTAATGCTAGCCTTGTTGGGGTGAGATGTTACCTCATTGTAGTTTTGATTTGCATTTTTCTAATGACTAATGATTGTTAGCATTTCTTCATATATCTGTTAGCTGCCTGAATGTCTTCTTTGGTGAAGTGTCTGTTCATATCCTTTGCCCATTTTTTAGGTGGGTCATTTGTCTTTTTGTTGTCAAGGTTTTGCAGTATCTTGTAGATTTTAGAGATTAGGTACTGATAGGATTTGTCATGCCCAAAAATATTTTCCCAGTCTGTCAGTTGTCTTTTTACTCTTTTGGTGGAGTCTCGGGATAAGCGTGTTTGATTTTTAGGAGCTATCTAGTTTGTTTTCTGGTGTATGTGCATTGTTAGTAATGTTTTGTATTCTGGTAGGGCTCCTAGCATTATCCCTATTTTTTCTTCCATGATCTTTATCATTTTAGATTTTATATTTAGGTCTTTGATCCATTTTGAGTTAGTTTTTGGGCATGGTGTAAGGTATGGGTTTTGTTTCTTTTCTTTTCTTTTTTACAGATGAATATCCAGTTATGCCAGCACCGTTTGTTAAAGAGGTTATCTTTTCTCCATGTAACGGACTTTGGGCCTTTGTCAAATATCAGTTGCTCACAGGTGGATGACTTTATGTCTGGATTCTCAATTCTGTTCCATTGGTCTATGTATCTGTTGTTGTACCAGAACCAGGCAGTTTTGACTACCGTGGCGGTATAATAGGTTTTAAAATCAGGTAGTGTGAGGCCTCCAACTTTGTTCTTCTTCAGTAATGCTTTACTTATCTGGGGTCTCTTCCCTTTCCATATGAAGTTGGTGATTTGTTTCTCCATCTCATTAAAAAATGCCACTGGAATTTGGATCAGGGTTGCATTGTATCTGTAGATTACTTTGGGTAGCATTGACATTTTCACAATGTTGAGTCTCCCTATCTATGAGCAAGGTATATTTTTTCTACTTACGTAGGTCTTTTTTGGTTTCTTGCAATAGTGTCTTGTGGTTTTCTTTGTATAGTTCTTTTACATCTCTGGTTAGATTTATTTTTAAGTGTTTTAACTTCTTGGGGGCTGTTGCAAATGGTACTGATTTGGTGATTTCCTCTTTGAAGTTCTCTTTGTTGGTGTAGAGAAATCCAGCTGATTTTTGTATGTTTATCTTGTATCCTGATGCTTGCTTACATCTTCTATTAGTCCCAATAGTTTTCTTATGGATTTTTTTTGGGTTTTCTGTGTATAAGCTCATAACACCTACAAATAGAGATACTTTTACTTTGTCCTTACCAGTTTGAATGCAATTTATTTCTTTTTCTAGCCTAATTGCTCTGGCTAGGACCTCCAGCCCTATGTTGAATAAAAGTGGTGATAAAGGGCATCCTTGTCTGCTTCCCATTCCAAGAGGAATGTTTTCAGACTCTCTCCATTTAGAATGATGTCGGCTGTTGGCTTTATATGAATGCCCTTTAATATGTTGAAGAATTTCCCTTCAATTGCTATTTTGCTGAGAGTTTTTATCATGAAGCGGTGTTGGACTTTGTCAAATGCCTTTTCTGCATCAACTGATAAGAACATGTGGTTCTTGTCTTTTGTTTTATTTATGTGATGGATTACATTGATTGTTTTTCTAATGTTGAACCGTCCCTACATAAAAGTGTGAATCCCACTTGGTCATTGTGAATTTTTTTATTTTTATTTATTTATTTTTATATGTTGTTGAATTCTATTTGCTAGGATTTTGTTGAGCATTTTTGCATCTATGTTCATGGGGGATATTGGTCTGTAATTTTCTTTTCTTATGGTGTCTTTACCTGGTTTTGATATCAGGGTCATGCTGGCTTCAAAGAATGAGTTTGGGAGTATTCCATCTTTTTCTATGTTCTGAAATACCTTTAGTAGTAGTGGTGTTAACTCTTCTCTGAAAGTTTGGGGAAGCTATCAGGGCCAGGGCTTTTGTTGTTGTTGGGTTTTTTGTTTTTTTAAATTACCTTTTCAATCCCTTCTTTTGTTATAGGTTTATTTAGTTGTTCTACCTCTGTTTGTGTTAGTTTAGGTAGGTAGTGTCTATCTAGAAATTTGTCCATTTCCTCTAGGTTTCCAAATTTGTTAGAGTACAATTTTTCATAGTATTCTGTTACAATTCTTTCAACTTCAGTTGGGTCTGTTGTGATAGTGCCTATCTCATTTCTTTTTCAGGTTATTTGCTTCCTCGCCTGTTTTTCTTTAGCCAATGCTTTATCAATTTTGTTAACCTTTTCACAGAACCAACTTTTGGTCTTGTTAACTCTTTCAATTGTTTTTCTATTCTCTATTTCATTTAATTCTGCTCTAATTTTTATTACTTGCTTTCTTCTAGTGCCCGAGCGCTCTTTTTGTTCCTCTGTATTTGTTCAAGTTGTAGGGTTAATGTTTTGATTTTGGCCCTTTCTTCTTTTTGGATATGTGTATTTATTTCTATGAATCGACCTCTGAGCACTGCTCTTTCTGTGCCCAAAGGTTCAGGTAGGATGTGTTTTCATTATCATTTGATTCTGTGAATTTCTTTATTCCATCCTTAATTTCTTCTATAACCCTGTAGTTTTTGAGCAAGCTGTTGCTCAGTATTGATTTCTGGTTTTATGGCTTTATGGTCAGAAAAGATGCTTTGTAATATTTCAATGTTTTGGATTCTGTTAAGGCTTGCTTTATGGCCTAATGCTCGGTCTGTTCTGGAAAATGTTCCATGTGTGTTGCAAAAGAAAGTATACTTGTATACTGTTCAGTGTTCCGTATATGTCTATGAGATCAAGTAGACTGATTGTGGCATTTAGACCTCCCATGTTTTTATTGATCTTTTCTCCAGATGTTCTGTCCTTCACTGAAAGTGGTGTGTTAAAGTCTTCTACTATTATTGTGGAGCTGTCTATTACTCTTTTCAATGATGCTAGTGTTTGTTTTACGTATTTTGGAGCCCTGTCGTTGCATGTGTAAATATTTAATATGTCCTCCTGGCATATTGACTTTTTAATCATTAGATAGTGTCCTTCCTTACCCTTTGTGGCGGATTTAACTTTAAGTCTAATGTGTGTCTCTTGTAGGCAGCATATAGGCTGATCATATTTTTTTTTTTTAATCCATTCTGCCATTCTCTGTCTCTTTATCGGTGTGCATTTAGTCCATTTACATTCAGCAAAATTATTGATAGGTATGAGTTTAGTGCTGTCATTTTCATGTATTTTTTTTGTGTGTATGTTGTTGACAGTTTCTTTGTTCCACTTAATTTTCTGTGCTGAGTCGTTTTTCTTTATGTATTTTCTTTTCATTTTTTCATTGTTGTTGATTTTGTATTTGCCGAGTCTTTATGATTTCTTGTTTTTTTATTTTGATGTGTAGGATTCTTAGTTTCCTTTGTGGTTACTTTAATAATTACCTCTATTTTTCTAAATTTAAGCCAATCTTTTATAACTTTAAATTGCCTTAACTTCCTCTCCATATGACAGATGTATGATGACATTGGGAAATCCTGGTGGCATAGTGGCTAAGTGCTACAGCTGCTAACAAAAAGGTTGGGAGTTTGGATCTGCCAGGCTTTCCTTGGAAACTCCATGGGGCAGTTCTACTCTGTCCTATAGGGTCGCTATCAGTTGGAATCAACTGGACAGCAATTGGTTTTTATTTATGACTACTTTATTTAGTCCCTCTTTTTTGTTTTACTTTTGTCATCTTTTACATATTGACATTTGTTTCTCCATTATCAGTGTTTTAGCTTTATTTGTGACTTCCTTATTTGGGTTGATATCTGGTTGTTCTATCCTGTGTTCTGACCTTGGGTTGTTATCTGATGTTATTGATTTTCTAACTGGCAGACTACCTTTGGTATTTCTTGTAATTTTGGTTTGGTTTTTACAAACTCCCTAATCTTCTGTTTATCTGGAAATGCTCTAATTTTGCCATCGTATTTGAGAGGTAGTTTTGCTGGATATATAATTCTTGACTGGCCCTTTTTTTTTTTTTTTCCTTGTAGGCTTCATATATGTCATCCCATTGCCTTCTTGCCCAAGTGGTTTCTTCTGAGTAGGCCAAGCTTAGTCTTATTAACTCTCCTTTGTAGATGACTAGCCACTAGCTCTAGCCACTCTTAAAATTCTCTCTTTATCTTTGGTTTTGGCAAGTTTGATTATATGTCCTGGTGACTGTCTTTTGGGATTCACTTGTATGAGGTTTATCAAACCTCTTGGATAGATATCTTCTGATCTTTCATGATATCAGAGAAGTTTTCTGCCAACAAAAATCTTTGACAATTCTTTCTGTATTTTTTTTTTTTTAATCCCTCCCTGTTCTGGTACTCCAGTTACTCATAAGTTATTCCTCTTAATAGAGTCCCACGTAATTCTTAGGGTTTCTTCATTTTTTTTTTTTTAATCTTTCATCTGATTTTTCCTCAAATAAGTTGGCCTCAACTGCTTTATCTTTAATCTCACTAATTCTGACTTCCATTGCCTCAATTCTGCTCCTATGGCTTTCTATGTAGTTGTCTAATTCTGAAACTTTATTGTTAATCTTTTGGATTTCTGATTGCTGTCTTTCTGTGGATTCTTGCAGCCTGTTAAATTTGTCATTGCACTCTTGAATAACCTTCTTCAGTTCTTCTGTTACCTTGTCTGTGTGTTCCTTGGCTTGTTCTGTACTTTGCCTGATTTCCTTCCTGATCTCTTGAAGAACTCTGCATATTAATTTTTTTGAATTCTACTTCCAGTAATTCCAAGAAGTCTTCTTCCTCTGGAAGGTTTCTTGATTCTTTCTTTTGGGCACTTGCTAAAGCCAGCATGGTCTGCCTCTTTACGTGATTTGATATCGACTATTGTCTCCAAGCCATCAATAAGTTATATTTATTTTATGCTTGCTTACTGTGTCCTAGCTTCTTGTTTTGTTTTGATACACCTAAATAGGCTGGTCATGTGAGCTAGTTTGATTATTGGTGACTTTGAAGCTCTTATGTCCTGTCATCATGTGGTTAGAGCTGTTACTAGGTATGTGAGCTGAGTTCATTTACTTTTCTTGTATAGATTCAGCTCAGGTGTCCAGGTAGTCAGTCACCAAGTGTGTGGTGCAGGCTCTCACCTACAGCCCTAGATAGGGAAGGGTGATTGGAGTAGGCACAGGTATCTGGCTACAGTAGGGTCTCATGCACTGAGCAAGGCAGGGGGTTGATGTCTGTCCCTGAGTGTCTGGGAGGAAAGGGTGTCCCTATTCCCTAAAGCACGTAGGTGGGTGGGTTTTATAGCCAGGCTATGGGCACCCAATGCTGTTGGCTGTAAGGACTGGGGGGCACCACTTATTCTTGGACCCCTGTCGTGGGTGGCTAGGTGTGGTGGGTGGAGCCATCAATCCTCAGGCCCCTGATGTGGGTAGGTGAGGACCATGCTTAATGGGCAGCCTGGTGTCAAATATCACAAATCTGGCACTCCACCTTATAGTTGATAATAGACTTCAGGTATAAACCCTGCTGTACTGTGCTAATGAGGGCCTATGCTGTTGAAATGGGCCCACACAGGTCTATGCAGGGTGAAAGGCATTAAAAGTCCATGGACCCCTTATGCCTGTGCCTAGGCATAAGGGACTGTGCCTGCCCTTGGTTCCCAGCTTAGGGGAGCTGGCAGATTATTTTTTCCTGTTTGTTAATTTGTTTCTTCCCCAAAGCCAGGAAAATGGCTCAGAACACTCAACGGGTTCTACTTCCAGCCCAGGGGATGCACGAATTGCTGAAGCCAGCCTGGGACCTGGTACAGAGTAAGAAGGGAGTGGGTAAATGGGAGAGAGGTTCTTCCCAAAGGCGGTGTTTTTTTGATCCACACAGTAGCTTAGACGCATGTACTTAGTTTTGCCAGTTGAACACTGCTTTTTACTGGTTCTGGATGATTGAGTAGACTCCTCGCAGCTCGGTTTCTCCTGATTGGAAAAACACGTCCTAAGTGCCACTGCTTGTCTCACCTCACTTGCCAGCCAATCTAGCCTGCAGGGTGCCGATTCCTGCTTGGTCAGGTCTGGCAACTCCTCGCTGCTTCTGAACTGTCTCTCCCTCCCCCTACTGCTCAGACCAATTCCTAAACTTTGCCTTTGACGTGCAGGACTCCTGGATTGTCATATATTATCGATTCACTTGTTTTTTCTGGTCTTTGTTATAAGAGTGACCACAGGAAGTGTCTGACTACTCCACCGTCTTGGCCCTGCCTCCCACTGGTGTCTTTTGAGAAGGATATTTATGTTTGTGTTTCATTGCTCATGCATAGTATTCTGCAAAGTTTAAGAATCACAGGCACCTGCCTCATCTCACAGTGCAGCATTCCTTGAGCAGAGTGGGGTAAGTGGGGTTCTCCTGTGTGTGCCCAGGCACTTTCTTTATATAGCTGATCTATTTTTTACATAATTGCTGTCCTATTGTCTTCAGCTCCCAGCTTAGGAAACTAAAAGTGCCTTCTTTTCAGGTCTCCATTGAGTTTGGCACATTGTTGACCTTCAGCACAACACGGGAATTTGTTTTCAGTGTGTTTAGCTGGCCATTTTCTTTGCAGCATCATTAAGAACACTCAGCAATAACTGTCCTACTTCAAGAAACACAGATGCAGCATGGTAAGATCTTAGTGGGAACATTATAGTTGAACCAAATGTAATCTCTTCTAGTATTTCCTATGTAAAATAATGCAAAATCCTGAGTTATTAAACCACAAATGAAATTACTTTCACCACATATTTTTACTGATATGAATAAGGACCACATGTGTATATTTTAAATTAATCCTGATGCCATCTAGTGGTCACTGAGAGATTTTTGTCCCAGAAATTTGGTAACAGCTTCAGAAATTAATAATAATAATAGCAATAATAACAGCTGCTGCTTTTTAAAAAGAATTATTGAGCACCTGGAACTCTGTGCTCAGCATTTTATGTGCATTATCTCATTTTATCTTTGTTGTTGTACTTGTTAGGTGCCATGGAATCAATTCTGACTCATACTGACAAAATGTGACAGGTTAGAACTGCCCTATGGGTTTCCTAGGCTGTAATCTTTACAGGAGCAGGTCCCCAGTTCTTGTCTCCTGAGGAGCCTCTGGGAGAGTTCAAACTGCCAATCTTTTGGTTAGTAGTCGTGTGCTTAACCTTTAGGTCACCAGGGCTTCTTATTACCTTTACGATAACCTAAATAGGTAGATCTTATTTACCCCCATTATACATATGAGGAAACTAAGGCTTACTGCAATTAAATAACATGCTGTATTCACAGATCTAGTAAATACCTAGTGGGGATTCAAACCCAGGTTGTCTAGGCCATCGCCTTTATAGTCAACCAGAACGCTATACTACTTACCATCAGTTTTGACTAAAAGAATATGGTTAATAGACTAAAATATACTGTATCTTAACATATGCCTTCTGCTTGTTTGCCGGCTGCACTCTGTGCTCCCCTCCCGCTGGCAATGTTCAAAAGCTTGTTATGCTAATTTTTTTTGTAGCAACATGTGAAAGATGATTGGCCCAGAGCATGGGGAGGGGCGCAGAGGACAAGCCAGTAGACAAATGCAGAAGACAAGAATTTGCGTTAAAATAAGGCATACAACACACACATTCAAACGTTAATGTGTTTGAAAGAAGACAACCCTCAGTTTTTCATTCTAAAACCAATGCCCCCCCCCCAAAATGCCCATTATGCTTCAATTGCCAGGCTTCTCCCTCAAGCAAGATTTGAATTTCGTGGGGATTTTTACACACTTGAAATTCACATCTGGCATCTCTAAAATGTGATGAATTCACTGATTCACGCAAAAAATATTTACTAAACTCTTTGCTTAAGTGCTGGGAATTCACACAGACAGACACAGTCCCTTCCCTTGTGGAGCTTAAAGTACAGAGGACCAAAACCCAAAATCAAACCCCACTGCCCTCAAGTCAATTCTGACTAATGGCAACCCCATGTGTTACTGAGTAGAACTGCTCCATAAGGTTTTCTTGGCTATAATCTTAACGGAAGCAGATCTCCAGGCCTTTCTTCCACAGCACAGCTGGGTGGGCTCGAACCACCAGCCTTTAAGTTAGTAGACAAACTGTACCACTCAGGGATCTTTTTAGTGAGAGGACAGATAGACATAAATTACATGAATCATGATATATCATGGAAAGGGCTTCTGGGAGAAATGCAGGGTGCTGGCAGGGTGTTTTTAACAGGATGGCCTGCCTTTGGGACATGAGAGTAGTGAGTGAAGAGGGCAGAAAGGCTTCTGTAAAGAAATGACCTCTAAGCTGGGCCTTGAAAGCATGGGAGTGGGAGTTAACCAGCTGCATAGAGATAGAAAAGGGCGTACCGGTTAAAGGCACAGCATGGCCAAAGGCCACTGAGGAAATAAGTAAGTGGCAGGGAAACAGTATGGTGCTAACAGGCTGCAAGAAACCTGGCACTTCTCACTCTGTCACTGGCATGTTTGTCCCACGCCTGCTGCCTAGAGTGAGACTTCCTCTCCTTTGTATTTCGTTTCAAAGTAATACAGGGCGTTTCACCTGAATCACTAAAAGCTTTTAGCACACATTTCCAGGTAGTTGGATAATTACATCAATTGCACATGTGGCAACACCCCAGTTTTCAAATTCTGGTTTTCAGCAGATGCCATAAAAATGAGCACGGGGGGTTTGAGGATGGCAATATTGGAAGAAGAGGGTGGCCTTAGAACAGAAGTAGTGATCTAAGCAAGGATTTCTGAAATTCTGACGTGTTCCCTGGGAGCTTTCTCTGGGCCTCCTGTGTGTTGGCTTAACCCAAAAAAGAAAGGGGACATAAATGTGAAGAAACACGTGAGGCTTTTAAAGAAGGAGAGAATTATCTGATGGAAAGGTGAAATCCAGCCACAATGAAATAGATTGTAGAGCAAGTGATGTTGTTGTTGTTAGCAACCCTATGAACAGAGTAGAACTGCCCTACAGGGTTTTCTAGGCTGTAATCTTGGAAACCCTCTGGGGCAGTCCTACTCTGTCGTACAGGGTCACCATGAGTCAGAATCGTCTCGACGGCAATGGGTAATCTTTATGGGAGCAGACCATCAGGAATTTTTTCCACGGAGCCACTGGTGGGTTCAAACTGCTGACCTTTCAGTTAGAACCTGAGCGCTGTAACCGTTGTTCTACCAGGGCTCCTTAGAGTAAGTGATAGTAAACTGATTTCCTAATAGCTGGTATTCTGGCATGGATTGAGCCTCTGCCTTTGATAAGACCTGTGGACCAGAAGTAAAATGGAGGTCTTACCTTAACTCCTCTTTCAGAGTGCCCAGGATCTGTGAAAGGCAGACAGCCTACTCTTCCACCTCTAAAACATGGAGCCTACTGCCTCCAGTCACTCGTTCTTCATCTGCTACACACCCCTTCCCTGAGCCCCTGCCTGGGTCCTCAAAAGCAAGACAATGAAAGACTCCTTGGTTCAAGCCTTAAATACTCTCCAGCTCTGCCTGTGGACATCACACCATGCAGCTTTTCCTGTCTTCTGATGCAAACCCTCTGGATCAGATTGCATTATTGCTCTCCGTCCACTCTCAACCCTTGCCCTGTCTCATAACCTGAGTATTGGCAGAGACTAAGCCCCTTGGTGGATTAGGAGGAATGAGACATCCAGGGTCTTTAAAATTAAAGAAATTCTCTCTCCCCTTTAGGAACAGAGTACCAATGTGTTCCCCAGTATCTCTCCTGAGACAGAAAATATTCACGTCCCACTCCACTCACCTGTCACCCAAAGAAGGCTTTTTGTGCTGTGTAAAATGTCTGGATTTACCTGTGTTGTCCATGTCATCCTGAGGGAATCCCTTCTTCCAAATATCTGTTTCCAAAAATTTTCTACAAGTTCTCAGTGGCAATTGATGTTATATGCTTCACCTGTTTTTCAGTAACTGCAAAGAAACATTTCTACAGCTGCTGCCTCTGAAGCTTTTTTCTAATGAAATTTTTTTCCACCTACAGCTCCCTGGGTAGCAAATACTGGGTCCCCCAATATTACACTTACCCTGGGGAAACTTGACAGTAAATCAGCGTGTAATCAAAGCACTCAATTATTTTGCCATAAATGGAATTTGTATAAAAGGCAATTATTAAACCATATATATATATATAATTTTTTTTTTTTTTTTTTTAATACTTTAAACAAATCAACTCTACAGAAAATACTAAAAGTGAATGACATTGGAACTGTTTTGGAATACGCACCCATAGCAATGATTATGCTAATTGAAGTTTCCATTGGTACTTATGAATAACTTAAATGTCTCTTAAATAATATTTTTTAAAGTTCATTTGGAGATGATAGAAGTAATATGGCAGATGACATAAATAACACAGAAAGAACAGAGAAAAAAAGAAGGAAAAAAACACTAACACATCCTATAAATGAGAGATAATGTTAACATTTTGGAATGTTTCTGTTCAGTCTGTTTCCTATGGAAATTTTACCAAGATTAGATTGCATATACCATTTTGTAACATAATTTATTCGCCAAACATCATAATTATTTCCCATGTTATTTATTATAAACTCTTTGTTAACATTTTGACAGCTAGATAATGTTTCATTATATGGATATATCCCAATTTATTTATTTCCCAGTTGCTGAGTATGTGGATTGCTTCAAACAATCAATAATAATGATTAAGTAACATAAGAATAATAAATGGGTTATAACAAATAATATACAATAAACACTACATTGCATAAAGCTTATTTCTTTAAAGCATGATGATTTATCCACCAGAATAAGCCAAACCAAATTCATCGTCATCAAGTCGATTCTGACTCATACAGACCCTACAGGACAGAGTAGAACTGTCCCATAGGGTTTCCAAGGCTGTGATCTTTATGGAAGCAGACTGCCACATCTTTCTCCTGTAGACCTGATGGTAGGTTTGAACTGCCAACCTTCTGGTTAGCAGCCGAGCACTTAACCACTGTGTCACAGGGGCTACTTTCCACCAGAGTAAAACTCAGTAAATAGTACAAATCATTGTCAAGTGATTAAGTAACTGAAACGGCTTATGCATGTCTGAAAAAGAATTTAAGGAAGTAGCAAAGCAAATTACAGAAGCAAAATCATTGCTCATGATCTTTGACCTCTCCTTCCATGCCTCACTACCCAACCTTCACCTCCCTTAGCTGCATTCTGCATCAATCTTAAAACAAGCTGCAGTAAAATTAATGGGTATCTTTGTTGGGGCATCCCAGTAAGCCACCCTAAAATCCCATTTGTGAAATGATGTGTCACGTTAACACATTTTATGGGCTTAAACATGTGCTGCCTAATTGAATAAGTTAATATTTGTGAAACTAGTCTGACTCACACAATTACATAATACACACACACATGCACACAGAGGGGTTGGAGGCGGAGACAGTTTAGCCCTTCTTTACCCTGAACACGCCCTGGTGCTTTTCAAGTTGATATTTAGTGCATTACAATTTATGACTGCTATTCATGTTTGGAAACTCTGGTGGCGTAGTGGTTAAAGTGCTATGGCTGCGAGTCAAAAGGTCAGCAGTTCGAATCCTCCAGGTGCTCCTTGGAAACTCTTTGGGGCAGTTCTACTCTGTCCTATACGGTCGCTATGAGTCGGAATCGACTCGATGGCACTGGGTTTAGTTTTTTTTGTTTTTATTCATGTTTTGACATAGGATATTTACTTGATACAAAATCAAATTGGGGTTGCAACATTTCTTCTTCTAATTGGGTTGTGTTTAGTAGGTATATGTCCATTTTCCAGATGCTAGGATTCTTGGACAGAGGTTCCACAGAAAAGCATTAACAAAAGTACAGGAAACCACATCCATTATGCCATGAGTAGGGTAGTGCTAGAGGGAGGGTGATGCTCTGAACAGTCATGACTGAGCTGTCCAGAGCCTTTAACAACCCCTTCACTCCACAGCAAGCAGCTGAAAAGGATGACTATGTAGACTGGTCCAACGTGACCAAACCAAACGGTGCCGCATACACTGAATCTGATGGGAGCAGGGAAGGTTTGGGGTTACAACTGATGTTTCACTAGGTTTGATTCCTGGCTCAATTATATACTATCAACTCTGTAGGGAAAGTAAGTTATTTAACTTTTCTATAGGTCATTGATCTTTTTTAAAAAATAGGGATAACAGTAAAAAAGAAAACTAATTGCCGTCAAGTCAGTTCCTACTAATAGTGACCCTATAGGACAGAGCAGAACTGCCCCATGGGGTTTTCAAAGAGCAGTTGGTGGATTTGAACTGCAGACCTTTTAGTTAGCAGCCGAGCTCTTAACCAGTGTGCCACCAGGGCTCCACTGTGCCTACCAGATAGGATTATTCAGATGATGAAATAATTCATGTAAAACTCCTAGTGCATAAAGCCATAGAACGTTTAGAAGAAAATATAGAGGTGTGATGGTTAAGATTGTGTGTCAACTTCTCTGGGCCATGATTCCAAGTGGTTTGGAAGTTGTATAATGTTGTGATCACTTCCCTATTCAAATTTGATACATGATCACCCACATGATGGAATCTGCTGAGTGGTACTGGTGGGAGTGCGGCCTGTGGCAGCTCACTGCCCCCTCAGTCTTCATCTCTCTGCCCTCCTCCGCCTACTTCCTTCCTGCTCGCCTTGCCAAGGTTGTTGGCTTATTCTGGATCCAGTAGCTGTCTCTTGTCTGACCTCCAGTTCTTGGGACTTGGGCTAACAGCTTACCTGTGCATCTTGGGATTTATGGATCTTCACAGCCTGCGAGCAAGAGTACTGCTCCCTGACCTGCCTATCTTGGGTTCACCAGTCCCAGCAGCCATGTGAATCAGGAGAAATCTTGCTGTCTTGCCTGCTGATCTCAGGGATTCCTCGACTGTCATAGCCTGTGAGCAGGAGCCCTGCTTGCTGACCTGCTGATCTTGGGTTCACCAACTTCTGTGGCTTCGTGAATTGGGAAAAGCCTCTAACCTGATCCAAGGACTTGAGATGTTCCAACCTCTACAATCTCATGAGCTGTTTCCTTGGTATAAATCTATCTATATATATTTATATGTTTTACTCGTTTTGCTTCTCTAGAGAGTCCAGCCTAATACAAGAGGGAAAGCTTCAGGACCCTCTTTTAGGTGATGGGTTCTTAGATATGACATCTAAAGCATGAGCGACAAGATCAAAAAAAAGATAAGCTGGAGTTTTTCAAAATTAAAAACTTTTGTGCATCAAGGGACGTTGTCAAGAAAATATACAACTACAGACTGGGAGAAAATATTTGGAAACCTTGTATCAGATAAGAGTTTAATATCCAGAATATATAAAGAACTCTTCAAATTTAACAACAGAAAGACTAACAGCCCAATTTAAAAATGGACAAAGGATTTGAATAGACATATTCCCAAAGAAGAAATACAAATAGCCAACAAGCACTTGAAAATATGCTCAGCATTAGAGAAAGGCAAATTAAAACCACAATGAGATACCACCTCATATTCAGTAGGATGGCTTTAAAAAAAAAAAATCAGAAAATAACAAAGGTTGACATGAATTTGGAGAAACTGGAACACTCGTACATTGCTGATGGGAATGTAAAATGGTGCAGCCATTGTGAAAAACAGTTTAGTGGTTCCTCAAATTTTAAACATAGAATTACTATATGACCCAGCAATTATATTCTTAGGTATATGACCAAAAGACTTGAAAGCAACAACCAAACAGGTACACATATACCAATGTTCATTGCAGCATTATTCACAATAGTCAAAAGATGGAAACAGCCCACATGTCCATCAACAGATGAATGGATAAACAAAATGTGGTATATACATAAAATGGAGTATTATTTAGCTACAATGAGAAATGAAGTTCTAATACTTGCCACGGCGTGGGTGAACCTTGAAAACATTATGCTAGGTGAAATAAGCCAGACAAAAAGGACAAATATCATATGACCCCCACTTATATAAAATATCTTCAATAGGTAAATGCCTTGAGACAAAAAATTAATAGTTACCAGTGATTGGAGGGAGGGGAGAATGGGCAGTTAAAATTTTTAATCAATCAAAAAAAAAAACAAAAAACCTAACAGTGTCCGGCACATAGAAAGCACCCAGTGAATTATTATTGTTATTATTATTAAAACTATTATGCATTTCATCAATGAGATAAATGTTTTATTTACATTAGTTCAATCTGATCAGGAATACATCCCTCAAATGTTCCTTTTTGCTCTTTACTTCGCTGTCTGGAAACCACTCTCCTTGGTACCAAGCTATACATGAAATGCACAATTTGTTGGAAAGGCAGAAGGTAATGAACACCATAGAATTGCTTCCACTTGAAGAAACGTTTCCTTTTATTCATCCCTAAGTTCCATGAAATCAGGGGCCACGCTTGCCTTGTTGATCAGCAGTAAGCACAGCGCCTATCACATAGGAGGAACAAGTACAGTATACATTTAAGCGGGTAAATACTTGTTACTGTCAAGTCAATTTTGACTCACAGCGGCCCTACAGGACAGAGTAGAACTGCCCCATGGGGTTTCCAAGGCTGTAAATCTTTACAGAAGCAGACTGCCACATCTTTCTTCCACAGGGTGGCTGGTGGTTCCAACCCAGTGACCTTTCAGTTAGCCACTGAGTGTTTAACCACCACACCACAAGACTCGTAAGTGGGTAAATAAATAATCCTAAAACAATAATTTGAGTTAGAGCTGCTATATGACCCAGCAATTCCACTCCTAGGCATATACTCTCGGAATCTAATAGAAGTGATGCAAACAGACATATGCACACCTCTGTTCACTGCAGCACTATTCACAATAGCACAAAGCTGGAAACAACCTAAGTGCCCAACAACAACAGATGAATGGATAAGTAAAATGTGGTTCATACATATGATGGCATACTATTCAGTGACAAAGAAAAATGAGTTCCCGAAACGAGTTTCTGAAACATCGCATAACGTGGATGAATCTGGAAGACATTATGCTGAGCAAAATAAGTCAGTCACAAAAAGACAAATACTCTAACTTTCATGAAATGACATGAATATGTAAATATACAGAGATTAATGTTTATTACTGGTTTCCAGGGGTAAGGGAGAGGGGGAAGAGGGAGAAACACTCCCTAGGTAGAAGTTGCTTTTTGTTTATAGAAATGGGAAAGGTGGCACCAAATGTGGGTGAAGTTTGCACATGACTGATTTAACTAATGTCAATAAGCTGTACACAGGGAAAAGGGATAAATGAGCAAATGCTAGGTTGTATGTGTTTTGCAACAGTAACGACAATCAAAAAAGGGGGGGTACAGAAACTGATACTAATCAGACATAACCAATCAAGTCATGGAATTAGTTCTCTCGATTCGAGGGCTTAGGACCATGGTGTTGTGGGACAATCCTGTCAATTGGCGTAATATAGCTCTTAAAGTTTATGTTCTACCTCCCAGTGTGGTGAGTAGTGTCTGGGGTCTTAAAAGCTTATGTGCAGCCATCTAAGATAAAGCTATTGGTCTTTATTTCTCTGGAACAAAAGAGAAAGAAGGAAACCCAAGAATCAGAGAAGGAACTCGATTACAAGACTAATTTTCTCCATGAATCACTGCCTTCTCCACCTTGAGACCAGAACTAGATGGTGCCCACCTACCACTACTGAATTTTCTGATTAAAAAATGGAGAAAAAATATAGAACAGAACTTCAGATTCTTAAGGAACCCAGACATACTGGACTTATTCAAGCTGGAGTAGTCCCTAAGACTATCACTCTGAGTTACTCTTCAAACTTTAATTAACATTACCCGCTAAAGTCACCTTTGAAATAAGTAACAGCTTAGCTCAAAGAGTAAAGACTGTCACCCTTGAATGTTGCATCCTTTAAAAAGAAAAAAAAAATCTATATGAGACCAAAGGGTCAACAGCTATTCTGAAGCATAGATGAAAAGGTTGAGGGGCAGGGAGTTTAAGTAAATGGAAGTGAAACAACTAGAACATAAATAATGTGAATGTCGACACAACGTGAAGAATGTAACTAATGTCATTAACCATTATGTCTAGAAATTGTAGAATGCGAGTGGGTTTTGTTGTGTATATTTTCATCAAAAATAAAAGTATTAGAAAAGCAATAGTTTCACAAACGGCTATTTCTGAGCTCTATTCAAATTAAGATATTTTCTCTTTTTTCATAAAAGTTGCCAGAATGGAAACTTCTTGTCAAGCTTTTCCTTTGCCCCGATACTCCACTGCCCTTGGCAAACACAGATGCAGTCTTGGCTTTCTCAATAAAAAGCATCATATGTCAACCACAGAGAACCCAGCAGGTTTAGTACAAGGTCTACAACGTTTTGCTAACTCTTTGGAACAAATATTACTCACAATATTGGAAGTCGCCAACTTAATAAGCAACTCTCACTCCATGAAAAGAGGAGACGGCATTTGAAAATTGAAATTATATTAAATCTGCTGTTTTCTGAGGTTTCATTCAACTGGGACATTTATTTGTAGCACCAGGAAGGTATGAAATTGGCAAGTTGTTGTTGCCTTTTTATTTAAACAGTTACGAGATGAATACGGCGTTTTACCTCTAGCAACAGCCCAATCTGTATTGCTGCCCATATCCTTTGCTCCTCTAGTCAAGCAACCCCCCTCTTTCCTTACAAATTCCTCATCCCCATTTTTTTTTCCAGAATGCTACAGCCCAGAGCAAATTAAAGCAATATTCAATGCATATACTCAGATAATACCCTCCTTTCGTGAATCTAAAATGGATCTCTTTGTGATAATATTAAAGATGCCCTATAGCTCTGGTGATGCAAGGGTTAAGCATTCAGCTGCTAACCGAAAGGTCAGTGATTCCAATCTACCAGTGGCCTCATGGGAGACGAGACCTGGCAATCTGCTCCCATAAAGATTACAGCCTAGGAAACCCAATATGAGGCAGTTCTACTGTTTTACAGGATTGCTAAGAGTCAGAATCAACTTGACAGCACACAATAACATATCTAGGGTAAACATACATCCCGGTTTGTTTAGAACAGTCCGTACTTCATGCCAGTTGCCCTGGAATCCCATCCAGCTTAGCATTTGTTCTACATTTTTCATTTTTACTTAAGTATTATTAGCAGTATAGCTGCTTTAAAATAAGCCTAGATGGGATTGGTAGGCCTTCACTTGTGTGTCTAGCTTCTACTATGCTCTCATCTAGTAGCAAGTGAGATATATTTGCAGGAAACAGACCTCTCACTTTAACTTGTAGTTAAATCTGAAGATAGCTAGCAATCTAACCAACCAGTTGAGTAGATTGAGATTCACGGTGACCTCACATGTTTCAGAGTAGAACTGCACTCCATAGCATTTTAAATGCCTGTGACCTTTCATACGTAGATAGCCAGGCCTTTCTTCCAAGATACCTTAGATGGATTTGAATCGCCACCAGCCTTTTGGTTAGCACCTAAGTGCTTAACTGCTTGTACCACCCAGGGACTCTTAACCAGCAATTACCCTGTCTCTTTTCCTGAGACTTCTCAGACCTTTTCAAGGACAGCATACAGGGGGCTAAAATGACATGCTTACTCCTCGTTCCACGTATTGAGTGCCAAAAACATTAGCTTTTCAAGCTTTTAGCAAATTGCACATCTTGAAAACAAAGCGTGTGAACTGGAAGACATTTAAATTTATCCCTGTAAAAAAGAAAGGAAATAAGCAATTTAAACAATGGGTCAAATAGTGTAAAAGATTTCATTTTGAAATTTTATAATTACACTTTGGGATATCTTGAATTAGGAGAAGAAAATTTGATGGAGCCTTGGGGAGTGGGGAGGAAAGAGCTCACACACCAAAGATAGCTAATCAAATAGCAATAAACTCAAAAGCAACACAATTCTGAGGTGAAATAATTTTCAATCTAGAATATTAAACCCAGGAAAACTATCAGTTAAGCAGGTGATAGAATAAAGATACTTTAAGACAAACAAGCTCTTAAGATATTTACTCCCATGCACCTTCCTCAGAAGCTACTGGAAGGTGTGCCTCACCATAAAAGGGCACAAACCAAGAAAGGGAAGGACAAGAAAGGGAAAGAAATACGAAATGCAACACAGGAGAAGGGGAAAGGGAGTTCCTAGGATGAGAGTGAAGACATACCCAAAACAATACTGTGCAATTGGTCTCAAGAGACATTAGTCCAGATTGAATGAAGCAGGAAGTTTCAGAAGCATGTCTCCAAGGGGAGTGGGGGGGGGGCAGGTACTGAAAGGTTACTTGATTTGTTGCCATATTGTGAGGTATTATTTTTAGAAGTTTGAGGCTGATTTAGTCAAGAAGAATTTTAAAAGTAATTAAAAAAATGAGGCATTTATCCAGTTCTGGTCTTATAGCAAAAGACATCGTTCATGGAGGCAATTAGGTACACGTTCCATTTCCTCATCTTATTCCTGACTCTCCTTCTTCCTCTGTTTCTCCAGGCAAATAGAGACCAATTGAGGTGCCTTGGATGGCCGCTTGCAAGCTTTTAAGACCCCGGGCACTACGCAACAAACTAAGAGGTAGAACAGAAGCACTGAACACATTATCAGGCCAATTAACTAGGATGCCCTTAAACCTTCAAACCATGGAAACAAATCCCATTTGAGGTGTTTGGTTGTATGTAAGCAGCCTCAGCAGCTAACCTTTTGTTTTTTTGTTGTTGTTCTAAATATATCTATCAAAGGATTCTATAGAGTAATTCTGATAAAAGGGCAAAAACACAGAACAGAATTTCTAATTCTCATGGAATCCAGACTTTCTGTATCCATGGCAGCTGGACAAACCCCTGAAACTATTGCCCTGAGATAATCTTTAAACCTTAAATCAAAAATATCCCCTGAAGTCTCATCAAAACCAAACAATAGTTTAGCTTAACTAGTAAAGAATGTCTGCCTTGAGCATTGTGCTCTTTTAAGATTTATTTATATGGGATCAAATTGACAACAGCAACTCAAAAGATTAGATAGGAAACTTAGGGGGCAGTGAGTTTATGCTTATGGGGAGGAACAACTCAGAAAAAGAGGTGAGAATGATCGTACAATTCGAAGAATGCAATCAATGTTACTGAATTGTACACGTAGAAATTGTTGCATTGGTGTATGTTCTGCTGTGTATATTCCAGGGCTTTGAATTGGTTTGTTCCAGTTTGAACCCCTGCTGAGAATTTCCATTTCTAACAAGTTCCCAGGAAGTTATATATAAGAATCATCTAGAGATCTTATTAAAATGTAGATTCTGACTCAGTATATCTGTGGTGAAAATCCAAATCCTTAGCAGGGAACTTGTTAGAATTGCAAATTCTCAGCAGGGGTTTGAACTGGAACAAACCAGTTCAAAGCCCTGACTGGTATATTCCCAAGAACGACAACAAAAATAAAATAAATTATTGAAAAAAATGAGGCATTTATTGACTTGGAAAAAAAAACAAAAGTTGAACAAGAAATAAAATACATTTAGCTGTGAACAGTATTTACATTGTTAAAATAGTATAACAATTTCTGCCCCCAACTGTAATACAGCCATATTAAGGGCTTAGCAGAAGCATGTGTGTGCTTGCATGAGTGTGTATGTTTTACATTTATTAAATTCTAGTTCTTAGTTGTAGAAAAACAATAATCTTTAAAATCTAGAAACAAAAATGAATAGAAGCATAAGCAGATTATTAGAGATATGGAGGTAAATGCCCAAACAATCTGCTAAGATAGTTGAAAATGATTGTATCTGGTTGACACAACTAGGAGATGAAAGGAGATGAGGAGGAGAGAAAAGAGGGAGGCAACTGTTGTATTTTATTAGCCTTGGCATATGCTTTGGCTTAAAATGTATATTTATTATTTTGATTAAAAAATGAGCAACTTTCCAATTTTCCTCCCCACATTCCAATCCTTTTTCAACTATTGATGGGAAAGGCATCTTGCCTAAGTTTGGGGAAAGAGGTGGAAGTGGGGATATATAAAAAGGAATTTTGGGCAACCCGGAGGTTAAGGGATGGAAGAAGCAATTGACTGCACAGTTAGCTTGAGACCAGCCCTGCAGAGAACAGTATCAGAAAATTCATAGTCAAAATTCTGGGCTTTGGCACATTCATCAGAAATGCCTTTCATAATGACAGCTAAGACATTCGTTACACTCCTCCTGCAAGTGATCTGGAAGAGTGAGCAAGTATCTTGGCAGGCGCTGGCAATAGATATTTGTTCTAACTAAGGTTGTCAGGTTGGCCAGACACTCTCTTTTTCTGTGACTTTAAGTTCCTGCTTTGGTAACTTTCTTCAATTTCTGTGTGTCCAGAAATTCAGGGGACAAATGTTAAAGGACTAGTTAATGTGATGTGAATGTGTGCCTGTGTCTTTAGCTAGGCTGCCATCTTTCTTATATTATTAGCTATGCATTACGTATTTTTTTTTTTTTTTATGATTCTTCATTAACATTTAATTGCAGATTATAATGGAGGAAAGGCTCTGAAATGCCTTAGCAAGAATCAGTCTGATTATTCTGTAGCCCTATGCCTAGGAGACTCCATTCCATTCAATTTAAACATTTAATGAGTATTAGCTGTGTACTGTGAAGGATTAAAAACACACAAGAATCAGACCTGGAGTCAGCATTCTGGGGACTCACCACCTACTTGTAGAGAGAGACATGTATACAAATATCTCTAACCACTGATGTTGCTGGGTGCCATCGAGTCGATGCCAACTCTTAGCAACTCCACGTGACAGAGTAGAACTGCCCCCATAGGGCTTTCTTGGTTGTAATTTTACAGAAGCATTACCTGATCTTGCTCCCACAGAGCAGCTGGGTAGGTTTCAACCAAGGCTTCGAACTTGTTCATTCTGGTTAGAACTTCTGCTGAGGATTTGCATTTTAACAAGTTCCCTGCTGAGAATTTGTATTTCCACCCCAGATATGCTGAATGAGAATCTACATTTTAACAGGTTGTCTTAGTCATCTAGTGGTGCTATAACAGAAACACCACAAGTGGATGGCTTTAACAAGGAGGAATTTATTTCCTCACAGTAAAGTAGGCTAAAAGTCTAAATTTCAGGGTGTCAGCTCCAGGGGAAGGCTTTCTCTTTCTGTCGGCTCTGGAGGAAGGTCTTTGTCATCCATCTTCCCTTGATCTGGGAGCATCTCAGCACAGGAACCTTGGTCCAAAAGACACACTTAACTCCTGGCGCTGCTTTTTTGGTGATATGAAGTCCCCAACTCTCTTCTTGCTTCTCTTTCCTTTTATCTCTTAGGAAGATAAAAGGTGGTGCAGGCCACACCCCAGGGAAACTCCCCTTACATTGTATCAGGGAGATGACTTGTGTAAGGGTGGTATTACAATCCCATCCTAATCCTCTTAACATAAAATTACAATCACAAAATGGAAGACAACCACACACTACTGGGAATCATGCTCTAACAAAGTTGATACACACATTTTTGGGGAGGATATAACTCAATCCATGACACAGGTGATTCTTTTGTATAACTTCCTGGGAGCCAGTTTGAAGCCCTGGTTTCAACCACCAATCTTTCAATTCAGCAACCGATCTCTTAACCGTTGCACCACCAGGGCTCCTTCCCTAACCCCTAAAGCCTTTTAAGTGCTAATGGAGTCGGGCTAAGGGTCAGGTAAAAGGAATTCCAGCTGAAAGCTCTGGATGAGATTTGAGCTGGCTCTTGAAGAATTGGTAGAATTTCTCAGTGGAACTCAGTTGAATGGAATCCAAGTAGAGGAATAATTTGAGGAAAAGCATGGGGACTATAGGTTGCATATGGAGAATAAGAAATAGAAGGATGCTGCTGGGTCACAGCATATGTAGGGGCATAAGTATGTACACTGAAGGCAGCAAGAAGCTGAAGAGAGAAACTTCTTTAGAAGAAAGATAATGACTTCAGGTTCCTGCTCATTAAACTTTTCTTTTCTATTGAAATCTCATTGCCTGAGAGATTGAAATAATGCCCAGACAGAAATGAATAACTGGGATAGCAAATGGTCTGGGATTTGATTTTGGCTATTTTGATTTTGAAAGCATAGTGGTAATGTAAATGCATGTACCTCCGGTAGGTGATCATAAGTATGACGTAGAGGAGCAAATTAGAGATTAGATAGTCAGTGCTACAGACCTGACAACACATAAGGGTGAATGAGCTACCATAGGAAGAGATTAAGTGAATCAAAGGCTAAGGATAGATGGTACTAGTCGACAGAAATCAATATTAGGTAGAGAGGAGAGAAAGAGCTTAGAAGGTTAGCAGAACTGCTTGTTGTCGTTGTTAGTTGCTGTTGAATCATTTCCCATTCACGGCAACCCCATGTGTGCAGACTAGAACTACTCCATTAGGTTTTCAAGGCTGTGACCTTTTGGAAGAAGATTGCCAGACTTATCTTCCAAGGCACCTCTAAGTAAGTTCAAACCACTAACCTTTCAGCTAGTTGTCAAGAACCTAATCATTTGCACCAGCCAAGGTTCCTAGCAGAACTGTAGAAAACCCAAAATATTGTATTTCAATTGTTGGGTGGTCAACTATTAAAATCCATCCTGGCACAACTGGGTGAGAACCTGGAAAAAGCTATTTAGCTTAGCAATTAAGAGATCACTAGTAAATTTTGAAGGAGCCCTGGTACTGCAATGATTAAGCACTGGGCTGCTAACTGAAAGGTCAATGGCTCAAACTCACCAGCCTCTCTGCAGGAGAAAAGACCTGGTGATCTGCTGCTCCCATAAAGATTACATCCTAGGAAACGCTATGGGTCAGTTCTACTCTCTTTTATAGGGTTGCTATGAATCAGAATCAACTCGACGGCACTGGGTTTGGTTTTTTTTTTTTTTTTTTTTTTGGATGTGGCAGAACCAATGGCACACGACAACAACAGTAAATTTTGAAAGTGTAACTGAAAACAACTGGTGGCAGGGGAAAGGCATCAATAGAGAGAAAGGAAAGAGATGAGAGAAGGAAGCCATTGAAACCTCTTGTTTAAGGAAGACAAAGTTGATGGATACAAGAAAATTAGCCCCTTGGTTACTGGGATTAATTACAGCAAGCCTGTGGCTTTGACAGCACCTGTCAGCAAACAAACAGATGCATGTTCCTGTGGTGATACAGAAATATTTTTCAGTGTCTGTATCTTCTTATCTCCTTGAATTCTCTTTGATTTTGCTTGATATCATCAATTTATTTTAGAGGGATTGAGAGTATACCATTTGGGGAATTAATTTAATTATTTCCACTCTAATACATTAAAAAAAAAAAACAATATTGTCAAGCTGATTCTGATTCTGACTCATAGTTCTATAGGGTTGCTATGAGTCGGAATTGACTCGAAAGCAATGGGTGTTGTTTTTGTTTTCTTTAATATATTTTCATTATTTGGCAATTTCATATCGTTCAAACCAATTAAAAGGAGTAAGAAATTCTTTTGTAATCAGTAGTTAGCGCTACCAGAAGCTCTGGTGGCACAGTGGCTAAGCACTTGGCTGCTAACCAAAAGATCAACAATTCTAACCCACCAGCTGCCCCACAGGAAAAAGATGTGGCAGTCCGCTTTCGTAAAGATTACAGCCTTGGAAACCCTACAGGGCAGTTCTACTCTGCCATATAGGATCGCTGGGAGTAGAAATCAACTCAACTACAATGGGATATAGGTTAATTAGCAGAACAGTGGTCCAGGCACATTCAGAACACTGGGACTGGAGAGGTAGTTCCTGGTTTTGTGATCTAACCACCCATTTCAACCATGGACAAGAGAGTGTGCCTGGTGAGTTTGAATAACAGCTAGGATGAAAAGAGGGCAGTGTGGCTGGAGCGGAGTGAGCAAGGAGAGGAGCCAACGGGGGAAAGTGGAGCTGAACATTTTAGGAGAATCTGGCAGTTATCACAAGGACTTGGGCATTTATTCCAAGTGAAATGGTGCAAAGTCACACACATCATTCAGTTTCTTAGCCATATCTTTCTCTCATATCATGCTGCTGATATTTTTATGAAGATTTTTTCAATATAGTTTTATAAAATTGCCTGTGATCTTTTTGAAAGTTTAATTTTATTGCTCATGAATTAGAAACTGTCAATGTTTCCAACTGACTCTTTTTTGTAGCAAGAATCATAATAGCTTTAATTGAGAATATTGAGGAAATTGGGTAAAGTAAGAGAAAATTCTACTAAATGGCAGGTATTCTCAATTCTAATTTTCTTCATGTTGAAATTTTTAATTATTTCAGCCCAAATATTTTCACAGGTTTATCCTTTTGTCTTTATCGGTAGTACCTGTTTTTTGACAAATATTTGTACAAGACAAAACTTGTCAAATAAGTTGTCTCTATTTTTGATTCTTTTGAACATGTTGCCATATTTAGATGCTGCAAAATTGTAGACATCTCCATTTCATTTACTCCAATATAAAACCCCATTGCCATCAAGTTGATTCCGACCCATAGCGATGCTATAGGACAGAGTAGAACTGCTCCATAGAGTTTCTAAGGAGCGGCTTCTGGATTTGAACTGTCAGCCTTCTGGTTAGCAGCCAAACTGTTAACCGCTGCACCACCATTCAAATGTAGAGTATAATTTTATCCTGTTTAACTGGAAGTCCTTTTACTAATATTTTTGAGCAATAATTTGGTACAAGCATTATATAATTTCAGTGGTGTCTCAATGATTGTTAGTACCATAAGCCTTTTATGAAGTAAAATTTTAGGAGTAACCAAGTTAATTAAGAAAGATAAAAGCAGAACTTCTGTGATTGAAGTCTGTGACTGCTGTTTTGCAGCATAAAATGAGTGAAAAATGAAAAGTCCAGCCAAACCAAACCAAACCCATTGCTGTTAAGTCGATTCTGGCTCATAGCAACGCTATAGGACAGAGTAGAACTGCCCCCTAGAGTTTCCAAGAAGTGGCTCGTAGATTGAATTGCCATCCTTTTGTTAACAGCCAAGCTCTTAACCACTGCACCACCAGGGCTCCAACATAATAAAGCAAATAGAATTAAAGCATCAGATATTTAAAAGTCAAGATCACCCATATTCCTAAACACTGATGTCGCAATTTTTGCAGACATCTTAGTGTAGAAGCAAACAAAAATTACAGTGTCCTACAGACAGGGTACAGACAGTGCATTCTGTGTGCCTAAAGGGGTGGGAAAAGGCTGACGAGTTGTAGAGCCTGAGAGAAACAGAGAACAGAGGTAGGGAATATGTTTCTTCTGTCTGGATCTGGAAATAGTTTATGATTTTAAAAAATCCCCTTTCAGACTTTGCAAGCATATATTAAGTCAGAAAAACCCTAGAATGTAAAGCTGTTATACACGAATGCGATCACATTTGTCCTCATGCTCGCAGGATGGGTAGGTTGGAAGACCGTCATGAGATGGACTGACACAGTGACTGCAACAATGGGCTCAAACATAGCAACAATTGTGAGGATGGTGCAAGACCAGGCAGTGTTTTGTTCAGTTGTACACGCAGTCACTATGAATTGCAAGGGACTTGATAGCACCTAACAACAACACCAACAATTTTGTGTAACAACATTGTTCAGCTCACTTGCTTTGGACACATCAGCAGGAGGGATCAGTTAATAGAGGAGGACATTATGTTTGGTGAATGGGAGGGCCAACAAGGGTGAGGGAGATCCTTGATGAGATGGATTGGCATAATAGCCACAACAGTGGACTTGAACATGCTGATGATTTTGAGGATGATGCAGGACTGGGCGACATTTTTTTCTGTTATACATAAGGTTGCCATGAGTCAGAGCTGACTTGATGGCAGCTAACCGTAACAACAAGTTTGTAAAAAAAGTACCCATTTTAACCTAAATTTATAGAGCTCTCAAAGAACCCTTCCCCTAACATACATTTTTGCTGTCTTCTACCAGTTCCATTCCCTCCTTCCTGCCTGACATTTAATCTATCAGTGCCTTACGGTGTAGGACCCTAGTGGTGCGGTGCTTAGGAGCTCAGCTTGGCTGCTAACCAAAAGGTTGACAGTTCAAATCCACCAGCTGCCCCCTGGAAACCCTATGGGGTAGTTCTACCCTGCCGTATAGGGTCTCAAAGAATCAGAATCGACTCGGTGGCAACATGTTTTTTTTTCTTGCTGCTGTTTGCTTGTTTTTTGGGGGGGTGGTCTCATGGTAGGAGGATGAAGTGATCATTATCCAGAGAGATAAGTGGGCTAATTGCTGCAAACCTCACCCTTTATAACAAGAGAAGCCAAATCATCTACTTGCAAGCCCTTGGTATTATCAGCATCTACTTAAGAACACTGACTGATGATATTGAGCTTTTCCATCGTCTCTTTCCACAGATGTAGTCAATTTGATTTCTGTGTGTTCCATCTGGTGAGGTCCATATATATAGTCACCGTTTATGTTGGTGAAAGAAGGTATTTGCAATGAAGAAGTTGTTGGTCTTGCAAAATTCTATCATTCAATCTCCAGCATTGTTTCTATCACCAAGGGCATATTTTCCAACTACTATAATTTTTTTTTAATGCTTCTTGTTTCCAACTTTTGCATTAAAATCACCAGTTATTATCAATGCATCCTGATTGCACTTTCGATCAATTTCAGACTGCAGCAGCTGATAAAAATCTTCTATTTCTTCATCTTTGGCCCTAGTGGTTGGTGCGTAAATTTGAATAATAGTCGTATTAACTGCTCTTCCTTGTAGGCTTATGGATATTATTCTATCACTGACAGCATTGTACTTCAGGATAGATCTTGAAATGTTCTTTTTGACAATGAATGCAACACCATTCCTCTTCAAGTTGTCATTCCCAGCATAGTAGACTATATGATTGTCCGATTCAAAATAGCCAATACCAGTCCATTTCAGTTCACTAATGCCTAGCATATCAATGTTTATGCATTCCATTCCATTTTTGAAGATTTCTAATTTTCCTAGATTCATACTTCGTACATTACAGGTTCTGATTATTAATGGATGTTTGCAGCTGTTTCTTATCATTCTGAGTCATGCCACATCAGCAAATGAAGGTCCCGAAAGCTTTACTCCATCCACGTCATTAAGGTCGACTCTACTTTGAGGAAGCAGCTCTTCCCCAGTCATCTTTTGAGTGTCTTCCAACCTGGTATTTTCAATCATATCTTATGCATAGGAAAGCCGGACAATGAATAAGGAAGACTGAAGAAGAATTGATGCCTTTGAATTGTGCTATTGGCAAAGAATATTGAATATACCATGGACTGCCAGAAGAGCTAACAAATCTGTCTTGGAAGAAGTACAACCAGAATGCTCCTTAGAAGCAAGGATGGCGAGACTGCGTCTTATACATACTTTGGACATGTTGCCAGGAGGGATCAGTCTCTGGAGAAGGATATCATGCTTGGCAAAGTACAGGGTCAGCAGAAAAGAGGAAGACCCTCAACGAGGTGGATTGACACAGTGGCTGCAACAATGGGCTCAAGCATAACAACGATTGTAAGGATGGCTCAGGACCGGGCAGTGTTTCATTCTGTTGTGCATAGGGTCGCTATGAGTTGGAACTGACTTGACGGTACCTAACAACAACAACACTTAAGAACACAAGCTTTTGCAGATATCTTCGAGCTTGGAATGCTCTCACATGTTTAGCATGATTAGGTTGAGAGAAAAATGCCCAGAATTCATGGATTCTACAGACAGGAAAGCTTCTTCAGATTCCATAAATAAATGCAGGCTTCTGGCCTGCAGTTTGTTTATTGGAGAATGGCAGGGAGCAGAAACATTGCTTAATATTGGAACAGTGACATCTCCAATCGCTAATGCTGAACTGGGAAACTGATCTTCCGATTCTATTGCCGTGATCACACATACCATTAGCCAGCTATGGTACTCATCATTAATAACATGCCCACTGATGAAAGCCTTTGCCATAATTGTACATTAAGATGAGGTCACTGTTTTAGATTCAAGCAGTTGATGCTGGAGGAAGAAAAGGCTGATTCACCTCTCAGACTCCCTATCCTACAGGTTAATATTCTAGACCCCAGTTGTGAACAAACTCTCAACTCCCACTCCCTATTCTGGCTGCCCCGGTCCATGTTGAAAGACCAAAGACAAAGAACGACTCCCCTGGAGGAAGTGTGGGAGTAGGCATAAAGGTATGTTTTTATAGCTATATACTGTTTATATATATATGTATATATACTTTTGTACCTAGAGGAAGAAAAATAGTGTAGAAAACAATAGATCAAGGTGACAGTCACCAAAATTTTCAAACTGGAGGCATCCATGTCAGATGTAAGGATGATGGGGCCAATATACATTCCCAGGAAGCAAAAGGTCAGGATGTAAACCATTTGTTCATGGGAAGAATGTGTCAAGATATAAACAATTTTTTCCCAGGAAAAAAGTATTCATGACTGCAATCATTTACAACTGAACCAGCTGGCACCACTTACCAAGGTGGTAACTCACTCCTCCTAGCCAAGTGGCCAACTTTTAGACTTCAAAGGACTTCAAGCTGAAGCTAATTTTATCTATAATCTATCAATAACCGCCTACCTTTCCTTTGTGTACAGACTCCTCTCTCCACTGGAACAGCAGAGTGCTCTGTATTTTCACTTAGTGTGGCCCAGCTCAAGGTGTATTTATTCCTCATAAAACTCTTCTTCTTTCACTTCTAACAGAGATCTTCTTCTTTGACATTTCTTTGGTCAGAAGTGAAATTTCAAATGTGCGTTAGCTTTGACCATTCCTGGGCATTGGGATAAAGGCATGGTACCTGCTGAGCTGCTTTGGGCTCCCCACCTCCACGAATCCTTGGGAATTATTTAAGGTTAAAAAAAAAAAAAAAAAAAACTCTAGAATCTGAGCTCCACTCCCTTGCATTGATAGCTCTTCAAGTTTTACTGTGGATTTGTTTTGCTGTGCCCCTCCCCGCTCCCCCACGCCATTTCTGGGAGGACTGTGCTGTACTGCTCCACTGGAGAGCGTCTGGTACAGGGACTCCCCGAGTCAGCACTGCCCCTCAGCACCATATTTTTTTTCTTTATCTTTCCCCTTCTCCCTTTTCATTCTTCCTCCTCCCTAGTTCCAGTTCTGCCTCCACACTTTCCTGATAAGCATGCCATGCAAATCAGCAAGAAAGACATCAACTTGCTGTCCCCCCAATTCTACCCTGCCCCCAACAGCCAGCTCCCCCACCACATTTATTTATTTTTGTCGTAGTAGTTTTTTTTTTTAATTTATTTTGTTTGTTGGTTGTTTTCTTGCCTGTCTTTCCCCTCTTTCCTTCCCTTTTTTCTGCCCACCTAGCCCCATGCGCTGCCCATGACCCTTCTCAACAGGCTGAACTGCACCACTCATTGAGAGAACCATCGGCACATGGCCTCGCTGGGTCTGCCCTGTCCCTACCTGCTGAATCATACCATGTGCCATTTTATTTACTTTTTTTTTCTTTTTTCCTTTTCCTTCATTTTTTTTCTTTTTTGCTTTTGTTTTTCTCTCTTCTTTATCTTCTTTCACTCGTGTACTTAATTCCACATTCATATCCTCTCTCATTCCTCCTCCCTATCTGCACTGTACATGGAGCACTGTGCATCCAAGTGGCACTACAGTGGTCCCCCAGGCCCCAACCTTGACTGCCCACCACCCCTGCTCTGTCAGTCCCAGTTTGGGCTGCAAACTACTCACCCCCACCGTCTTAGTCATCTAGTGCTTCTGTAACAGAAATACCACAAGTGGATGGCTTTAACAAAGAGAAGTTTATTTCTTCACAGTAAAGTAGGCTAAAAGTCCAAATTTAGGGTGTCAGCTCCAGGGGAAGGCTTTCTCTGTCGGCCTTCTCATCAATCTTCTCCTGGACTAGGAGCTTCTTTTTGCAGGAACCCTGGGTCCAAAAGACGTGCTCTGCTCCTGGCACTGCTTTCTTAGTAGTATGAGGTCCCCCATCTCTCTGCTCACTTCTTTCCTTTATATCTCAAGATATTGCTTCAAGACACAATCCTAGATTGAGTTCTGCCTCATTAACCCCACTGCTGCCCATTCTCCCTGATTAACATCATAGAAGCAGGGTGTGCAACATATAAGAAGATCACACAATACCAGGAATCATGGCCCAGCCAAATTGATACATGCATTTTTTGGGGGACATAATTCAACCCATGACATCCACTCCTCCAGCCCTGCTGGACCCACCCTGCTGAACCATAGCTCAGTGAGGGGCCCTGTCCACCTGGAAAAGGTTGTGAGAATTATCATGCCCGCTAGCAATAAAGCAACAAATCAAGCCCAACCTAAATTCTCAGATATAACCAAATAAAACGAAAAAGCAAGACAAAAGAAACAAATCTACAATCAATGTGTAAAGAAAATAATTCTGAATGTCCTGGAGACAGCATACAATATCAAAATATATTTTAAAAAATTACAGGATGGCTCCAGAAAGCAACCAAAATACAATACTAGATGACCTTCCAGTAAAAAAAAAGAAAGGCATTGGAACTACCTGATAGGGAATTTAAAACTCTAATATTCAGAGCTCTCCAAGAGATGAAGGAAAATGCAGACAAAATTAGGAAAAAATTGACAAAATCATGAAAAATGCAGACAAAACCATGGAAAACACAAACAAAGCAACAGAATAATTCAGGAAATTAATATAGGAATAAAATGGCAAGATAGATAAACAACTAGAAATCATACAAAAACAGAAATTAGAAATTCAAAAGATAAATAACAAGATTTCAGAAATGGACAGTGCAATAGAAGGTTTTAGGAGCAAATTTGAAACAATGGAAGACAGGGTCAGCAAAATTGAAGACAAATCCTTGGATACCAATTTTTTGAAGAAAAATAAGAGAAAAGAATAAAGAAAAATGAAGAAACTCTGAGAACAATGTGGGATACAATCCAAAGCAAAAATTTGCATGTGATCAGAGTTTCAGAAAAGGGGGAGAAAATATAAAATACAGAAAGGATTGATGAAGACAGAAAACTTCCCTAATATCATGAAAGACAAAAAGTCAAGCACCCAAGAAGCTCAATGAACCCCATTCAGGATACACCCCAAAAGAAAGACACCAAGACATATCATAATCACAATTGCAAAACAAAAGACAAAGAAAGAATCCTAAGAGCAGCTCGAGAAAAACGAAAAGTAAGATACAAAGGAAAACAATAAGACTAAGCTTTGATTACTCAGCAGAAACCATGCAGGCAAGAAGAAAACAGGATGACATACATAAAACCCTGGAAGAAAAAAACTACCAAACAAGAATAACGTATCCTGCAAAACTCTTGCTCAAATATGATGATGAAATTAGGACATTTTCAGATAAACAGAAATTAAGGGAACATGTAAAAACCAAGCCAAACTTACAAGAATTATTAAAGGGAATCCTTCAGTTAGAGAACAAACAACAACCTGAATCTAGGACAAAACACAGATAGCCATACACTAACCTAGGTAATGAACTCTAAAGGGCAAAAAAAAATTAAAATATTTACAACAGGGGACCAGAAAGATCATTCTGTAAATGACAATAATGTCAGAACAATACAAGAAGGAACAAATGTGTAGTGTAGGTATAGAACTTGCAAATAGAGAGGAAGTCAAGGTGATATCAAGTAATAAGAGACTAGTTCAAACTTAGGAAGATAGAAGTAAATTTCAAGCTAACCACAAAAAAAGTTAACAAAACTACTCAACAAAGAAGAAAAACATAAAATCTCAGTAAACATAAAAACAAAAGAAATGAAAAACAAAAATCTCAAGCAAAAGGAATTTGGCACAGGAAGAGTAAGAGGAACAAAGAAAACATCAGCACCACAAAAAAACGCTACAAAATGTCAGCAATAAACCCACACCCATCAATAATCACACTGAATGTAAATGGCTTAAATGCACCCATAAAGAGACAGAGAGTGATGGAATGGATAAAAAAAAAAAAAAAAATGACCCATAAAAATGCTATCTACATGAGACACACCTTAGAGACAAAGACATAAATATATTAAAAATCAAAGGATGGAAAAAAATGTATCAAGCAAACAGCAACCAAAAAAAGTATGAGTAGTTATACTAATCTCAGATAAAACGGACTTTAAAACAAAATCCTCTATAAAAGACAAGGAAGAACATTATATAATGATTAAAGGTATAATCCACCAGAAGGATATAACCATAATAAATATCTATGCACCCAATGACAGGGATCCAAAATACATAAAACAAATTCTAACAGCACTGAAAAGAGAAGCTGACAATAATAGTAGGAGACTTTAACACACCACTCTCAGTAAAGGACAGAATTCCTAGAAAGAAACTCAACAAAGATACAGAAGATCTAAAGGCCAAAATCAACCAACCTGAGCTCATAGACATATATATGGAACACTCCACCCAACAGCACCAAAGTACACATTCTTTTCCAATGTACTTGGAACATTCTACAGAATAGACCACATCTACAAAGCAACCCTTAACAAAATCCAAATCACTAAGATAATACAAAGCAACTTCTCTGATCACAATGCCATAAAAATAGAAATTAAAAGCAAGAAGAGCAAGAGAAAAAATCAAATACATGGAAACTGAATAATACCTTACTTAGAAACCACTGAGTAATAGAAGAAATCAAAGAGGGAATCAAAAATTCCTAGAATCAAACGAGAATGAAAACTCATCATACCAACACTTTGAGACACACCAAAGGCAGTGCTCAGAGGTCAATTTATAGCAATAGATGCACACTTCAAAAAAGAAAAAAGGGAAAAAATCAAAACATTAGCTATACATCTCAAACAAATAGAAAGAGAACAGCAAAAGAAGCCAACAGCCACTAGAAGAAAGGAAATAAAACATCAGGGCAGAAATAAATGAAATACAGAATAGAAAAGCAATAGAAAGAATCAACAAAACTAAAAATTGGTTCTCTGGAAGGAACAACAAAATCGACAAACCACTGGTAAACTTGAAGAGAGAAAAACAGGAGAGGATGCAAAAAACCCAAATAAGAAATGAAATTGGGGACATTACAGCAGGCCCAACTGAAAAAAAATGATCATAACAGAGTACTATGAAAAACTGTACTCCAACAAATTTGAAAACCTAGAGGAAATGGACAAATTTTTGGAAACACACTACCTACTTAAATTAACACAAACTGAGATTGAAAATCTGTATAGACCCATAAGAGAAGAGATTGAAAAAGGTAATAAAATAATAATAAACTCCCAACAACAACAAAAAGCCCTGGCCCAAATGGCTTCACTGGAGAATTCTGCTAAACTCTCAGAGAAGAGCTTGCACCAGTACTACTCAAACTATTTCAGAACATAGAAAAGGAAGGGATACTTCTGAATTCATTTTATGAAGCCAGCATAACCCTGATATCAAAACCAGGCAAAGATATCACAAAAAAAGAAAATTACAGACCAATGTCCTTCATGAATACAGATGCAAAAATTCTCGACAAAATTCTAGCCAATAGAATTCAGCATCATATCAAAAAAGTAATACACCCCGACCAAGTGAGATTCACACTAGATATGCAAGGATGGTTCAACATCATAAAATCAATCAATATAATCAACCACATAAATAAAACTAAAGAAAAGAATTGCATAATCATCTCAATTGATGCAGGAAAGGCATTTGATAAAGTTCAATACCCATTCCTGGTAAAAATTCTCAATAAAATAAGTATAGAAGGAAAATCCCTCAACATAATAAAGGGCGTCTAAACAGAACCAACAGCCAACATCATTCTTAACAGAGAAAGGCCGAAAACATTCTCCTGAGAACACAAACAGAACAACAATGCCCTTCATCACCACTCTGATTTGACATTGTGCTGGAAGTCCCAGCTAGAGAAATAAGGCAAAAAAAAGAGATACAGGACATCCAAATTTGGAAAGAAGTAAAACTGTCCATATTTGTAGATGATATGGTGCTGTACATAGAGAATCCAAGGAACTCCATAAGAATACTACTTGAACTAATAGATTCAGCAGGCTAGCAGGATAAAAGATAAACATAACAAAAATCAGTTGGATTCCCATACACCAATAAAGAAAACTACGAAAAGGAAATCAGGAAAGCAATGCCATTTATAATAGTCCCTAAAGAAATAAATACTTAGGAATAAATCTAACCAGGGACATAAAAGATCTATACAAAGAAAACTACAAAACGCTACCTCAAGAAACCAAATGAGACCTACATAAATGAAAAACATACCATGCTTATGGATAGGTAGACTCAACATTATGAAGCTGTCAATTCTATCCAAAGCAATCTACAAAAAGAATGCAATTCCAATCCAAATACTTTAATGCTTTAATGAGTTGGAAAACTAATCATTAACTTTACATGGAAAGGAAAGAGCCCCAGATAAGTAAAGCACTATTGAAGAAGAAGAATAAGTAGAAGGCCTTGTACTACCTAATCTCAGAACGTACTATGCAGCTATGGTGATCAAAACACCCTGGTACCGGTACAATGACAGACACATTGACCAATGGTACAGTATCAAAAACTCAGATGTAAATCCATCCACCTACAGTCACTTGATCTTCAACAAAGTCCCAAAGTCCATTATGGGAAAAAGACAGTCTTTTTAACAAACAGTGCTGGCAAAACTGGATGTACATCTGTAAAACACATGAAACAGGACCCATACCTCACACCATACCCAAAAACTAATTCAAAATGGATAAAAAAAAAACCTAAATATAAAACCCAAAACTATAAATATCATAGAAGAAAAAATAAGGTCAATACTGTTGTTGTTGTCAGGTGGTGTCGAGTCAGTTCTGACTCATAGTGATCCCTATGAACAACAAAATGAAACAATGCACTGTCCTGAGCCAACTTTCAATCGTTATGCTTGAGCTCATCGTCATTGCACCCACTGTGTCAATCCACCTCATTGAGGGTCTTTCTCTTTTCCGCTGACCCTGTACTCTGCCAAGCATGATGCCCTTCTCCAGGGACTCATCCCTCCTGACAACACGTCCAAAGTATGTAAGACACAGTCTCATCATCCTTGCTTCTAAGGAGCATTCTGGTTGTACTTCTCCCAAGAAAGATTTGTTCATTCTTTTTGGCAGTCCATGGTATATTCAATATTCTTCACCAACACCACAATTCAAAGGCATCAATTCTTCTTTGGTCTTCCTTATTCATTGTCCAGCTTTCACATGCATATGATGCGATTGAAAATACCATGGCTTGGGTCAGGCCCACCTTAGTCTTCAAGGTGACATCTTTGCTCTTCAACACTTTTAAAGAGGTCCTTTGCAGCTGATTTGCCCAGTGCAATGCGTCTTTTGATCTCTCGACTGCTGCTTCCATGGCTGTTGATTGTGGATCCAAGTAAAATGAAATCCTTGACAACTGCAATCTTTTCTCTGTTTATCGTGATGTTGCTCATTGGTCCAGTTGTGGGGATTTTTCTTTTCTTTATGCTGAGGTGCAATCCATACTGAAGGCTGTGGTCTTTGATCTTCATTAGTCAGTGCTTCAAGTCCTCTTCCCTTTCAGCAAGCAAGGTTGTGTCATCTGCATAACGCAGGTTGTTAATGAGTCTTCCTCCAATCCTGATGCCCCGTTCTTCTTCATATAGTCCAGCTTTTCATATTATTTGCTCAGCATACAGATTGAATAGGTATGGTGAAAGAATACAACCCTGATGCACACTTTTCCTGACTTGAAACCAATCAGTATCCCCTTGTTCTATCCGAACAGCTGCCTCTTGATCTATGTAAAGGCAAGAGGCTAGGTGGTCTGGGGGGAGCTTCAGCCCTCAGTTCCCTGTTGTGGGTCATTTAGGGCTCTGTTGAATAAGCAGAGATATCAGACCTGGGAAACTTGTTTTTCCAGTAAATCCACTAAAAAAAAATGCAGTCAGATCCCTATCAGAACTGCCTTTGCATTATAACATCCACCTTGTTTCCTGTAAAGATGAAAGCCCGAGATTTGGATCATATATGCTTGGCTGGAGCTGGTTCTGTGTTTTTAGTCCAATTAGGGAAGGATTTTTGGTCCCTGGGTTTTTGGTGGTTGCTTCTCTCAGGCCAGAAGAATGGGTTAGGAAAAGACCAAAAAAAAAAAAAAGCGAAAAGCAAAGCCGCGGAGCCGGAGCCATTCTCCCTCTGGCTCAGGAAATTCCAGTGTTAATGAAGCCACCTGGGAAGGGGAGGGGAGGGTTTAGAAAAACGGAAGAGAGTAGCACCCTGGAATATAGCCAAAGTTGCTTATCTTGCTTGGGATGACTTTTTTATCTGAGATTCCCGAGAGGCATGTCGCCTATGTGTGCTGGCTGTGTGGAGATTGTCCCCGAGGGTCTGGCCCACTGAAGCCGCGGTCAGATCCTCTGCTGCCAATCCAAAGCCCAGCGTCAAGGTTCCCCTGCTGGGACGCTGCACTCCCGGCTCCAAAATCAGTCGCTGCCTCCCGGGGACTTCTCTTCCCGCCAGCCGCGTCACTGCGCCGCCTCCGCGGACTGGCTGGGCCCCCTCCCGGGGTTAGTTCGGGGAGTAGGGCTGCGCCCCGTGTTTGCGCCGTGACCAGATACCTTGTTCAGCTCCCCTGTGCCCAGTCCAAAGCCCGGCGCCAAGGTTCCCAGGCTGGGACACTGCACTCCCAGCTCCAAAACCAGTCACTGCCTCCCGGGGACTTCTCCCACCAGCCGCGTCGCCACGCCGCCCGTAAGGACCAGCTGGGCCCCCTCCCGGGGTCAGTTCAGGGGGGTAGGGCTGTGCCCTGTGTTTGCACCATCACAAGAAGTTGTGTTCAGCTCCCCTGGGCCCAGTCCTAAGCCCGGCGCCAAGGTTACCTGACTGGGACGCTGGCTCCAGGCTCTGAAAACAGTCGCTGCCTCCCCGTAGTTGTTCGTTCTCTGTCTCTGTCACTCAGGTCAACTCTTTAAATCTGTGTTTGTTGTTCATGGTTCGTAGATTGTCATGTATGTGATCGATTCACTTGTTTTTCCGAGTCTTTGTTGCCAGAGGGATCCGAGGTAGCGCCTACCTAGTCAGCCATCTTGGCCACCCCCAGGCCAACTTTTAAGATGCATTAAAAAAACAAACCAGTGCTGTCAAGTCGATTCCTCGCTATGAGTAAGATGCATTAGAGGTACTCTAGTCTTGGTATAAAAGGATACTTAGACAGTGCTTTAATAACTCAGAAGAGGGACTTGAGCTAGATAAGGACAAATTATGATCACATTTCTGTTTGTGACACAATCTGTCAGTCTTGCTCTTTCCCTTTCTCTCCTTGGAGAAACTGCAACCACAAACCTTCCAAAAATGCTCAGTGGCCTTGCTATATTATTCGTCATTTCATCCTGGAATCCCACAGACCCTCTCCATTGAAATCTGTTGCTGTTGAGTTGATTCCAACTCATAGCCACCCTATAGGACACAATAGAACTGCCCCATAGAGTTTTCAGGGAGTAGCTGGTGGATTTGAACTGCTGACCTTTTGGTTAGCAGCCAAGTGTGCCACTACAGGCCCTCTCCAGGGGGCTTGAATTACCTGAACTATACAAAGAAACTGATTGCAACAACCCACGGTGACCCTGAAGTTGCATTTATGGTCAACAAAAATAAGGGTCATAAAATCTCTTCTCATAAATCCTGCTTATTTTTTTCACAGTTTAAAGAGAGGTGATATGAAGAATATTTAAAGTCAGCCAAATGTTTTCCCTTTCTCTGCTCTGAAGCCCTTCTTTGCCCTGATATCCCAAACTCTTCTCCTCCTAGTCCCCATCCCTCAATTTAGTGAGATATTTGAGGCAATGTAATTGTTGAGAGTGATTTTGGAGGCAGACATGTCTGAATTTCAAATTCAGCTCTAAAGTGGCGAGAGTAGCTGGAAAACAAGGTGCGGTCAAGCCAACTGACATGAAACATAAGAGCTGTCTGATACACGCATCTCTTACATAACCATAGCAGTAAAGTTAATCAGGATAGTTCCCCACAGCTATGCATTATTTCACTCCAAGGTTAGTCCTGTTGAAGAAGATTCCAGTTTGTAAGAGGATCGTTAAGAGAATCAATAACACCTGGTACATGACTCATTCTTCTCTAATATAGAGCTGGCTGCTACTGAGTAACTGGTAAGCCTTTTGACATATAATTCTACCGATGGGCAGAAAGGGAAATGTGAATTAATTTGCTTCTCTCAAGGGAAAACCATGTGTTGAATATACTGGCTCAATTACCTTTGAAGCATTTTATCATCAAATTTGAGAAGCTATTTGGCATTGACTTTAATATTCACTCTGCATTTTCAGAAATTCTCCATTAAAATAGCTAATTTTCAGAGAAGTTCTGTTCAATTTTTTGTTGAGGTTATCCTTGCTTCTTCTCAAAAGACCTCCAGTCTCCTTCTGCCTCTGTTTTCCACAAACTGACCCTGCGCCAGGGCTTTGAACTGGTTCATTCCCATTCCATTCCTTCCTGAGAATTTGCATCCCTAACAAGTTCCCAGGAAGGTATACATAAGAATCATCTGGGGATCTTGTTAAACTGTAGATTCTGATTCAGTGTATGTAGGTCTGATTCAGTGTATGTAGGTCTGATTCAGTATATCTATGGTGGAAGTGCAAATTCTCAGCAGGGAATGTGTTAGGAATGCAAATTCTTAGCAGGGGTTCAAACCAGAATGAACTTGTTTGAAGGCTTGCCTTGAGAAAGACTACCTTCCCTGAACTTCAGCATTTTTTTTTGTTAAGTTTTTATTGAATAATGATTCTCAATGTTTGGCTTGCTTCAGAGTCACCCGGTCCCACCAACTGGATTTCTGATTCAATAAATCTGGTATGGGCCTGAGACTTTACAAATCTAATAAATTCTCGGGGAATGCTGATGCTTGGAGAGCCAGTGGGCAGACCTAAATAGACCTTAAATCTATCTTATCATTAGGCTCATATGGGGAAAGTTTTTATTAAAAATTATTTATTTATTTGTTGTTGTTGGGAATGTACACAGCAAAACATACGCCAACTCAACAATTTCTCCATGTACAATTCAGTGGCATTGGTTCTATTCTTCAAGTTGTGCAACCATTCTGACCCTCCTTTCCTCCAGTTGTTCCTCATCCATTACCATAACCTCACTGCCCTCTAAGCTTCCTATCTAACCTTTCCAGTTGCTGTTGTAAATTTGGTCTCATATAGGCAGATCTTTAAAAGAGCATAGTGCTCAAGGCAGATATCCTAATCTGCTGTTTGGTTTAAAGAAGACTTCAGGGATATTTATCTGGAGGAACTTTTGACAAATAAGGATGCCTGAGGTCCATTATTGAATGCATCAGAATCTTTGGGAGTAAGGGCCAGGACTAAGGTGAGGTGAGGGAGGTGCCTAAGATGGAAAATTAAGGAGGTGCTCACATTTACAGGCATGCAAGGGCCAACCCTGAGAGTAAGTGCCTTCTTAAATTCTGCATTTTGAATGCCTCACTCACCTCACACAAGTCTTTGCCAGCTGGGGGTAAAGTTTGAGAGTTTATATTCAATGCATCAGACTAGCTGCTGCACAAATGTCTCTCCAAAGCATGCTTGAGTAACAAGAGTATGAGGTAACCTCTTTTCCATTCATAGATTGTGTTATTTCTTTCAACAAGGGATATTAGCACAGTGATATTTCTGGGGCTAAAGACCCACAAGAAGTCACAGGGTGGCACAAATGGTTAAGTGTTTGGCTACTAACTGACATGTTGACAGCCTCGTCCACTCAGAAATGCCTCATAAGAAAGCCCCGGTGATCTACTTCTGAAAGGTTACAGCCATTGGAAACCCTGCAGAGCAAAGTTAATACTCTGACACATGTGGAGTTGCCATGAGTTGGAACTGACTCTAGGGCAACTGGTTTAGTTTTTCTAAAAGACACAGCCACACTTAACCTGTTTCAGCTGAATTCCTTCTTTGGGGCAGATCCTTAAGTTCCTCGAGGCATTGAAGGTTAACTGCTGATGAACCACTGACTTATATCCAGAAAACATAAAATGCAATGAAAGGTATGAGAGCTGGGGAGATGCTCACTGTGGTAGCTCCTGTTTTTCTCGTCACTTGTCTTATGCCTAAAATAATACTCAGTGATTAGCGTGTCGCAGAGGCAAACAATGCTTCCTTTTCTAAAAATAATTTATTTTGAAATAATTTCGAACTCACAGAAAAGTTGCTAGAAGAGTACAAAGAACTCCCATATTCCCAATATCTAGATTCCCCACTTGATAATATTTTACTGCATCTGCTGTATCACCCTTGGTCCTTCTCTGCCAATCGATATCAGTCTCTGTCTCTATCTCCTTTTCCTTCCTGGTCCAGGATCCCATCTAGGAACATACAGTGTATTTATTTGTCAGGTCTCTTCAGGCTCTTCCTGTCCAGAACAGTTTCTCAGTTTTTCCCTGTTTTCCATGTCCTTGACAGTTTTAAAGAGTACAGGCCTTTCATTTCGTAGGGTGATCCTCAACTGTCTGATATTTCCTCATGACCAGGCTTAGATAATACATTCTTGGCAGGAACACCACGGAAATAATGTCCTTCTCAGTGAATCATATCGGGAAGCACATTCTCAATTCTCAACCACCAGTGGTAACATGAACCTTGACCATCTGGTCATGTTGGTGTACGCCAAGTTTCCCTACCTTAAATTCACCAATTTTTCCTTTGTACTTAATTAAAATTTTGCCCTCTACTTCTATGATGTCTGCCACATGGTGATTCTCTATTTCTACCACTCTTCCTACATTTATTAGTTGCTATTTTATTCCATAGTAAAAAAGAGATTATTATATAGTAAAAAGAGATTATTATATACTCATGGATTCCTGTTTTATTAAATGGGCTATAATTTGATACTTTCATTAATTATTTGATGTTAAAATTGTCCCTGAGTTGACCAGTGGGAGTCCCTTCAGGACAAGTTCCCATCACTCATTGACTGTTTTCTTACTTTTTGGCACACCAAAAAAAAAAAAAGATATTTGAGGCTCATATTGAACTTTTTGTGCCTCAGGCCTGGAATCAGCCATTTTCCCAAATGGAACACTCATTTGATAGTCCCCAAATTCCCACTAAATAAATAATATTGGTAAATGAGAATGCATGTTAAGAATTCAGTTAATTTTCTAAATTGGAGCATAAGTATATTAGCAGATATTAAAAACTCAAAGCAAACTGTCTACCTAGAAGGAATTAGATATACCAGAGTAAACTTGTATGGTCCTCATTCCCCTCTTCTCAAATCTTACCATCACCTGACAAATGTGTATATCTCCTAGCATTTTATTTGTACTTTAATTTCCTTTGGTGTTCACTTGGATCTAGTTACTAAATTTCCTTCTGGTTTGATGGTCCAGATTGACCTGAACAGTTCTGGCTGTTGACCTTTCAATATATTCCCATCAGGATCTAGGAGAGGAGGGAGATGAAGAGTTCAGCCCATTTTGCTAGTCAAGCATAAAGACGGTTCTGGAGAAGATCTGTTTGTTGTGGGCAGTTTGCAATGCCACTCCTAATAAAGCCAAGGATCGTGCTCTGGAAAGAAAGGCCAACTCAGAAGGAAATCTGCTGTTAATGTGTAATTCTGGCAGTGTTCTTAGAAGTTCCCATTGCTTCCTGCTGAGCTTCCTTGCCAAAATAATTAACTTGCAACCTGGGAACAGCAGTACAGAGGGTGGAGGGGGAGACGAAGGCGCAATTGCTTCCTGCGAATTTCAGTTTTCCTGAAAAGATTTCAGGGTTTGAAAAGTTCTCTGCTATTTTTAAATTTTTTCATTCTAAAGGAAAGCAGACCAGGTATCATGTAATGGTTGAGTTGGTATGGTAATTGCATTAAAATAAATGGCTGAGGTGCTCAGCCCACAAAGCTGACCTAAGACTCACTCTTCTCTTGCAACAGGGGACTCTTTAATAGCAACTGATTTTAAAGGCTGTTATCTCTTTGGACCATATTTTCCAGGTATAAAGAAGTAAAAGTCTACCTTAAGGGCTCTGTGTTGGGTATGAGTAATTTGCTAAGATGTCTTTGCTAAGATGAGGAGTGTTATTATCCAGAGGAAATTAGGCTGACACAATTTAGGCAGAAATGATATAGGAGATAGTTGGAAAAATCAAATCTTTTGTTTTTCTAAGAAAGTAATGAAGGTATCTTGGCGTTACTGGGAGGAAAATAAAAACTAAACATTTTAAGAACGTATCCTTCTCTAGAATATGGCAGAATGATGCTGGAATTGCTAGATTTATGAAATAGATATGTGAAATACATTTTATGTATATTCTTTTCCCACTAATTGTCATTGTTAACTGAAGTCTTCATTGTCTCCCTTACATAAATCATACCCATTAAATAGTTTCTGATTTATATAAGTGAGATAATGAAGATTCCAATCCTTAAAACCAGAGTCAATGAAAGGGTCCTGCACTACATCAAAAGATAAATGGATAAATTCACATTTATGTCTATCATGTTTAAAAAATTTAGGTATGTATACATCCTTTTTATATAAATCATACCCACTATATAGCTTTTAAGATGAAAATGGATGTCAGAAGGGATGCTAAAACTTGCTGTTAAATGTAGATCAGTTAAAGTAAATGGAAGAAATAATGAAGTAAAAGAGCTGAACAGAAGATTTCAAAGGGTGGCTTGGGAAGACAAAATAAAGTATTACAATGAAATGTGCAAAGACCTGAAGTCAGAAAACCAAAAGGGAAGAAAATGCTCAGAATTTCTAAAGTTGAAAGAACTGCAGAAAAAATTCAAGCCTTAAGTTGCAATTTTGATGGTTTCTATGGCAAAATATTGAGCAATGTAGGGAGCATCAAAAGAAGATGGAAGGAGTATACAGAGTTACTGTACCAAAAAGAATTGGTCAACGTTCAGACATTTCAAGAGGTAGCATATGATCAAGAACCGATAGTATTGAAGGAAGAAGTTTAAGCTGCACTGGCATTGATGAAAAAAGGCAACAGGAATCAATGGAATACCAATTCAGATGTTTCAACAAACGCATGAAGGGCTGGAGGTACTCACTCCTGTATGCCAAGAAATTTGGAAGACAGCTACCTGGCTAACTGGAAGAGATCCATATTTGAATTCATTACAAAGAATGTTGATCCAGCAGAATGTGAAAATTATTGAACAATATCATTAAAATTACAAACAAGTAAAATTTTGCTGACGGTAATTTAAAAAAGATTGTAGCAGTATATTGACAAGGAACTGCCAGAAATTCAAGCCAGATTCAGAAGAGGACGTGAAACTAGGCGTATTGTTGCTGATGTCAGATGGATTTTGGCTGAAAGCAGAAAATATCAGAAAGATGTTTACCTGTGTTTTATTGACTATGCAAAAGCATTGACTGTGTGGATCATAACAAATTATGTATAACATTGTGAAGAATGGGAATTCCAGAACTCTGAATTGTGCTCCTATGAAACCTGAACATAGACCGAGAGACAGTTCAAACAGAAGAAGGGGTTACTGCATGGTTTAAAATCAAGAAAGGTGTGCTTCAGGGTTGTATCCTTTCACCATACTTATTCAATTTGTATGCTGAGCAAATAATCTGAGAAGCTGGACTATATGAAGAAAAATGTGGGATCAGGATGGTGGAAGACTTATTAATAACCTGTGATATGCAGCTGAAACATCCTTGCCTGCTGAAAGTGATAGGACTTGAAGTACTTATTGTTGAAAATCCAAGACTGCTGCCTTCAGTATACATTACACCTCAACAGAAAGAAAGCAAAAATTCTCACAACTGGACTAAAAGCAACATCATGATAAACGGAAAAAAGATTGAAGTTGTCAAGGATTTCATTTCACTTGGATCTACAATCAATACCCATAGAAGCAGCAGTCAGGAAACCAAATGACATATTGCATTGGGCAAATCTGCTGCAAAAGATCTCTTTAAAGGGTTGGAAAGCAAAGATGTCACTTTGAGGACTATGGTGCACCTGGCGCAAGCCATGGTATTTTCAGTTGCCTCATATGTATATGTAAGCTGGACAATGAATAAGGAAGGCCGAAGAATTGATGCCTCTGAATTATGATATTGGAGAAGAATATTGAATATATCATGGACTGCCAGAAGAACAAACAAGTCTGTCTTGGAAGAAGTGTAGCCAGTGTGGTCCTTAGAAGGGAGGATGGTGAGACTTTGTCTTACATACTTTGGACATCTTATCAGAAGGGACCAGTCCTTGGAAAAGGACATCATGCCTGGTAGAGTAGAGGGTCAATAAAAAAGAGGCAGACCCTCAATGAGATTTATTGACACAGTGGCTGCAACAATGGGCTCAAACATAGCAACAGTAGGATGGTTCAGTACTGATAAGTGTTTCATTCCCTTGTACATAGGTTTGCTATGAATAGGCACCTAACAACAACCACAGTAGTCCTGTTAGGATCCCTGATGTCATTTTGAGGACTAAGGTGAGCCTGACCCAAATCATGGTATTTTCAATTGCCTCATATGCGTGCAAAACCTGGACAATGAATAAGGAAGACTAAAGAAGCGATGCATTTAAATTATGGTGTTGGTGAAGAATATTGAATATACCATGGATTGCCAGAATAATTGCCACAAATGTGTCTTGGAAGAAGCACATCCTGAATGCTCCTCAGAAGCGAGGATGGCGAGACTTTGTTTCACTTAATTTGTTTTTTGATTTTAATTTTTTATTGTGCATTAGGTGAAAGTTGACAGAGCCCATTAGTTTCCCATTTGATTGTTTTTACATAAAATGTTCCGTGACATTGATTTCTTTCCCCACAATGTTTCAGCGCTGTTCCTATTTCCATCCTAATTACCCTATTTCCTTGTGTTCTGACTTTCTACCCCTTCCTGCCTTCTCATCTTTGCTTTTGGACAAATGTTGCCCTTATGATCTCATAAAACTAATTGTTCTAAAGAGCATGTTCCTCTAGGATGTTATTGTTTATTTATGGTCCATCTATGGTTTGGCTGAAGGTGGTCTCTGGGAATGTCTTAAGCCCCAGTTTAGAAGGGTATCTTAGGGCCATAGTCTACGGCATTTCTTTGTCAGACCAGTAAGTCTCGTCTTTTTTGTGAATTTGATTTTTTGTTCTACAATTTTTCTCCCACTTTGTCTGAGACCCTCAGTTGTGATCACAGTCCAAGAGATTGGTAATGGTAGCTGGGCACTCTAGTTCTTCTGGTCTTGGGGTTGTATAGGCTGTGGTTCATGTGGTCCATTAGTCCTTTAGACTAATTGCTCTGTTGAGTCTTTGGTTTTCTTCACCTTCCTTTGCTCCAGATGGTAAGAAACCAATAGCTGTATCATAGATGGCTACTCACAAACTTTTAAGACCCCAGAAACTGCTCACCAAAGTAAGATGCAGAACTTTGTCTTTATGAACTATGTTGTGCCCATTGACATAGATCTCCCCCAAGTCTGTGGTCCTTTGCCTTCAAGCCTAGGAACTTTGTCCCGAAAGGTGTTTTCTTATGTATAAGAAGTTGCCCAGCAGAAGCAAAGAAGTTCCTGAATAAACTGAATGCTTCGAAGGTCAGTGTATCAGGGGCAGGGGTTTGGGTACCATGGTTTCAGGGGACATCTAGGCCAATTGGCATAATAAAATCTATTAGGAAAACATTCTGCATCCCACTTTGGAGAGTGGCGTCTGGGGTCTTAAACACCAGCAAGAGGCCATCTAAGATGCATCAGTTGGTGTCAACCCACTTGGAGCAAAGGAGAATGAAGAACACCAAAGACACAAGGTAATTATGAGCCGAAGAGACAGAAAGGGCCCCATAAACCAGCAACTCCATCAGCCTGAGACCAAAGAACTGGATGGTGCCTGGCTATAATCAATGACTGCCCTGTCAGGGAACAGAACAGAGAACCCCTGAGGGAGCAGGAGAGCAGTGGGATGCAGACCTCAAATTCTTGTAAAAAGACCAGACTTAATGGTCTGACAGACTAGAAGGACCCCAGAGTTCATGGTCCCCAGAGCTTCTGTTAGCCCAAGACAGGAACCATTCCCAAAGCCAACTCTTCAGATGGATTGGACTGGACTATGGGATAGAAAATGATATAGGTGAAGAGTGAGCTTCTTGGATCAAGTAGAGACATGAGACTATGTGGGCAGCTCCTGTCTGGAGGGGAGATGAGAGGGCATGGGGTCAGAAGCTGGCAGAATGGACATGAAAGTAGAGAGTGGAGGGAAGAAGTGTGCTGTCTCATTAGGGGGAGAGCAACTAGGAGTCTATAGCAAGGTATATATAAATTTTTGTATGAGAGAATGACTTGATTTGTAAACTTTCACTTAAAGAACAATAAAAATTTAAAAAAAAGAAGTTGCCCTGACTGTGCTGCTTGTGTGCTGTGTGGTGTATAGTCTATATTAATATATAAGCAACACATACAGTTACGTATGTAGAAATAGCTACTATCAAACCTATATCTGCAGGTGGGTGTGTTCCCTTAAGCCATCCCACATCTCTTGGCATACCTATCTACCTATGTATCCATTTGTAAATTAGTGTTTGTTGATACTATTTTTGCAGCATTGTCTATACTATAGTAATTACCATTGTTCTTCTGTTAATCTGTGTCCTCCCATGCCTTGATCATGTTTTGGTGACCTTCCCCATATTGTGTACTGCCTTTCCCTTCACCAGTATTAACATATGTTTTTTATCAATTTGATAATTTTCCTTCCCTCCGCCTCCTGTCCCTGGTAGCCATCAAAGGATTTTTTTTTCTGTGTGTAAACGTTTTCTTTTTTCTTTATAATAGTAGTCTCATACAATATTTGTCCCCTTGTGATTGACTTATTTCACCCAGCATAATGTCTTCCAAATTCATCCATGTTGTGAGATTTTGTGGATTCGTCATTATTCTTTATTTTTGTGTAGTATTCCATTGTGTGTAGGTACCACAGCTGATGGGCACTTAATGCTGTTTCCATCTTTTTGATAATGTGAATAATGTTGCAATGAACTTGGGTGTGCATCTGTCTATTGGTGTCATGGCTTTTATCTCTTTAGGGTATATACCTGGTAGTGCTATTGCTAGGCCATACGGTATTTCTATTTCTGGCCTTTCAAGGAAGCGCCATACTGTTTCCCATATTGATTGCACCATTTAACATTCCCACCAGCAGTATATGTGTTCCAATTTCCCCACAGCCTTTCCAACATTTGTTATTTTCTGTTTTTTTGATTCATGCCAGTAATGTCAGTGTGGGATGTACTTTTGGTCTGCATCTCTTTAATGGCTAACGATCACAAGCATTTCTTCATGTGTTTGGTAGCTGTCTGAATTTCTTCCTTGGTGAAGTGTCTGTTCATATCCTTTGCTCATTTGTTAATTGGCTTGTTTGTTTTTTTGTTTTTGAGGCATTGAAGCTTTGCATAAGTTTTAGAAATTAGACCCTTGTCAGAGATGTCACAGCCAAAAATTTTTCCCTGTCTCTAGGTTCTCTTTTTACTCTTTTGGAGAAATCTTTTGATAAACATAAGTGTTTAGTTTTTAGGAGGTCCCACTTATCTAGTCATCTGGTGAATCTTTATAAAAGTTCCAGTACTTTTCTTGTGGAATCTTTAGGGTTTTCTATGTATAGCGTCATATCATCTGGGAATAGGGATAGTTTTACTTCTTCCTTACCAATTTGGATGCCTTTTATTTCTTATTCTTGCCTTATTGCTCTAGCTAGGACTTCCAGCACAATGTTGAATAAGAGTGGTGGTAAAGTGCATCCTTGTCTGGCTCCCCTTCTCAAGGAAAATGCTTTCAGTCTCTCCTTTGAGAATAATGTTGGTTGCTGATTTTGTATAAATGCCCTTTATTATGTTGAAGAATTTCCCTTCTTTTCCTATTATGGTGAGAGTTTTTATCTGGAATGTGCGTTGTACTTTATTAAAACCCTTTTCATCATTGATTGAGATTTATTCTTTTGTTTTATTTATGTGGTTGATTATGTTGATTGATTTTCTAACGTTGAACCATCCTTGCATACCTTGTATGAATCCACTTGGTTGTGAAGTATTATGTATTTATTTTTTTGATATGGTGTTGAATTTTATTGGCTAGAATTTCATTGAGAATTTTTTTGTCTGTATTCATGAGGGATATTGGTATGTAATTTTCTTTTTCAGTAGTGTCTTTGACTGACTTTGATATCAGGATTATTTTGGCTTCATAGAATGAATTTGGGAATATTCCTTCCTTTTCTGTAGTCTGAAATAGTTTGAATAGTATTGGTGTGAGGTCTTCTCTGAATGTTTGGTAGGATTCTCCAGGGAAGCTGTCTTAGTTATCTAGTGCTGCTATAACAGAAATACTTCAAGCAGATGGTTTTAACAAAGAGAAATTTATTTATTTATTTAGTAGGCTAGCTCTGCTCCCAGCACTGCTTTCTTGGTGGTTGGAGGTCCCCAAGTCTCTGCTTACTTCCCTTTCCTTTTATCTTTCGTAAGATAAAATGTGTTGCAGCCCACACTCTAGGGAAAGTCCCTTTACATTGGATCAGGGATGTGATTTTAGTAAGGGGGTTACAATCCCACCCTAATCCTATTTAACATAAAATTACAATCACAAAATGGAGGACAACCACACAATACTGGGAACCATGGCCAAACCAAGTTGACACATATTTTTGGGGGGACACGATTCAATCCATGACAGAAGCCAACCAGTCCAGGGCTTTATTATTGTTTGGAGTTTTTTTTTATTACCTCTTCGATCTCTTCTTTTGTTGTGGGTCTGTTCAGTTTTTCCACCTGAGTTTCTGTTAGTTTATGTAGGTAGTGTGTTTGCAGAAATTTGTCCATTTCCTTTGGGTTTTCAAATTTGTTTGAGTATATACTTTTTCATAGTATTCTGTTATAATCCTTTTCTCTTTTTTTTTTTTTTTTTTTTTCTGATGGGTCTGTTGTAATGTCATCTATCTCATTTCTTATTTGGGTTATTTTCTTCCTCTCCTGCTTTTCTTTTATCAATTTGGCCAATAATTTGTCAATTTTGTTGATCCCTTTCAAAGAACCAATTTCTGGTCTTGTTGATTGTTTCTAAGGTTTTTCTGTTCTCTTTTTCATTTATTTCTGCTCTAATCTTTATTATTTCTTTTCTTCTGTTGACTGTGGGCTTTTTTTTTTTGCTGTCCTCCTGTTTTTTTGAGTTGTAGGGTTAGTGTTTTAATTTTGGCCCCTTCTTCTTTTTCAATGTGTGCATTTATTGCTGTAAATTGACCTCTAAGCACTGCTTTTGTTGTGTCCCTAAGGTTTAGGTAAGATGTGTTTTCATTCTCATTTGAATCTAGGAATTTTTGGATTCCATTTTTGATTTCTTCTATTACCTAGTGTTTTTTTTAAGAAGGTGTTATTCAGTTTTCCATGTATTTTATTTTTTTTTCATTGCTATTCCCTTTATTGATTTCTACTTTACGATGTTGTGATCGCAGAAAATGTTTTATGTTATTTTGATTGTTTGGATTTTGTAAAGGCTTGCTTTGTGGCCTAAAATGTGGTCTATTTTGGAGAATGGTCCATGTGCAATGGAAAAGAATATATACTTTGCTGGTGTTGGGTGGAGTGTTCTTTATATGTCTGTGAGGCCGAGTTGGTTGATTGTACCATTTCAGTCTTCTGTATCTTTGTTGAGTTTCTTTCCTGATGCTCTGTCCTTCACCAAAAGTGGTGTGTAGGTGTCTCCTACTATTACTGTGAAACTGTCTGTTTCTCTTTTCAATGATGTTAACCTTTGTTTTATATATTTTGGAGCCCTGTTATTAGGTGTGTATATATTTATTATGGTATGTCCTCCTGAGGAACTGACACTTTAGTCATTATATAATGTTCTTTCTTATCTTTTACGGTGGATTTTGCCTTAAAATCTATTTTATGAGATTAATATTGCCACTCTTGCTTTTTTGGTTATCGTTTCATTGATACATTTTTTTCAATTCTTTGAGTTTTAGTTTATTTATGTCTTTGTGTCTAAGGTGTCTTTCTTGTAGACACCATATTGATGGGTCATTTTTTTAAATCCATTCTTTCACTCTGTCTCTTTACTGGTGTATTTAAGCCATTTACATTTAGCATGATTATCGACAGGTGTGAGTTTACTGCTGTCATTTTGTTGTACGTTTTTGTGGTATTGACAGTTTCTTTGTTCTTAATTTTCTGTGCTGAGCTCTTTTTGTTGGTGGATTTTCTTTGCATTTCTTTCATTGTTGATTTTCTGTTACTGAGTCTGTATGTTTTTCTTGTTTTATATTTTGTTGTGTAGGTTTGTTATCTTTCTTTGTGTTTACCTTGAAATTTATCTTCCTAAGTTTAAACCAGTCTTTTATTTATTGATATTGCCTTGACTTTATCTCCATATGAAAGCTCTATATCTATACTGTTTATTCGCTCTTTTTTATTTTGATGTTGTCATTTACAGATTGACATATCTGTTTTGAGTCTTTTAGCTTTCTTTTATTTCTGAGAATTCTTTGCCTGGGTTGGTACCTGGCTGATGCTGTCCATTATCCTAATCTGAGGTTGTTGTCTGATGTTGTTGGTTCTTTATCTGAAGGATTCCTTCAATGCTTCTTGTAAGTTTGGTCTGGTTTTTACAAATTCCCTTAATTTCTCTTTATCTAGAAGTGTCCTAATTTTGTCACCGTGTTTGAGAAACAGTTTTGCTGGACATGTATAATTCTTGGTTGGCAATTTCTGTTATTTCATTGTTTTATATATGTCATCTCACTGCTGTGTTGCCTACATAGTTTCTGCTGAGCAATCAGAGTTACTTAGCCTTATTGGTTCCCTTTTGTAAATAATTTTTTGTTTTTCTCAAGCTGTTCTCAGGATTCTTTTGTCTTGCTTTTGGCAAGTTTGGTTATAATATGTCTTGATGAATTTTGTTTGGGGTCTATGTTGTGTGGAGTTTGTTGAGCTTTTTGGATGGATATCTTCTTGTCTTTCATGATATTAGGAAAGTTTTCTGCCAGCAAATCTTTGAGAGTTCTACCATTACCTGCCTCCCTCTGTCTGGAACTCCGATCATATGTAAATTTTCTTCTTGATAGTGTCCCACATAATTCTTCGGCTTTCTTCATTTTACTTCATTCTTTTTTCTCCAAAAAATTTGCCCTCTATTGCACTGATTCTGTATTCGATTGATTCAGTTCTGCTCCCGTGCTTTTGTATCAAGTTGTCTATTTCTGAAATTTTATTGTTAATCTTTTAGACTTCTAGTTGCTGTTTTCTGTGGTTTCTAATTGCATATTTATTTTGCCATTTTGTTCTTATATTGTTTTCCTGAATTCTGCTATTGCTTTGCTGTGTTTTCCTTGATTTTGTCCATGTTTCCACATGTTTTGTCTGTGTTTTCCTTGATCTCTTGTGGAGCCCTGTATATTAGTCTTTTAAATTTCTTATCGGGTAGTTCCATCCTATCCTGCTTCTTTATGTGATTAGATATTGTCTGTTTTTTCTGAGTCATCAAGAAGTTATTATATCACTTAGTTATTGTATATTTGTTTGCTGCGCCCTGAATTTTTGTTGTTATTGTTGTTTTGCTTTGGTATATCTGAGTAGGGTGGGCATGTGTGCTACTCTGGTCACTAATCTGGCCACATTGAATCTCTCGCCTCCTGTCTCCGGGTAGGTGGGATAGCAAACTGGGTGTGTGAGTGTGAGTCTCCATTTGCTGGTCTTGTAGGGGCGCTGAGGATGTAGCTGACATTTCTGGTGAGGTGATGTATCTTTCCGGCCAGTTTCCTGGCCATGGGTGCAGGGAGTGCTTGCTCTCCCTGGTTGCTATGTTAGGTATTGTGTATATGTTCTGCTAATTGCCAGGTGGCTGAGGCAATGGTGTTCAAGTCATCGGTCACCAGGTGGGTGGTGTGGAAACTCTCACCGATGATCCCGAGTAGGCAAGACTGCGTGGAGGTGTTTGGAGTTGGCACAAACTTCTGGTTGCAGGGGTTGGGGCAATGCAGGTGGCAAGGTAGTGGGGATGTCGCCCCTCTATGGGTGCTCACTTGGAGGATGTGCCCCTGCCCATTGGAGTGCACTGAAGGAGAGGATGTGCAGCTGGTCCTTGGGCCCCTGGCATAGGTGGCTAGAGGGAGGAGGATGCACTGCCAGTCCTCGGGTCCCTGGTGTGGCTGGCTGGAGGAATTAAGAGGCACCACTGATCCTCAGGCCTCTAGCACAGATGGCTGGGAGGATTTAGAGGCACCACTGGCCCTCACTGCCCTGGCATGGGTGGCTGGAGGGAGTAGGTAGTACCACTGGTCTTCAGGTCCCCAGTTCAGTTGGCTGAAGGGAGTAGCAGGCACTGCTGGTCCTCAGGTGTCTGGCTGGAATGGCCAGAGACAGTATGAGCCACTGCTAGCCCTCAGGCTTTCAGCAAGGTGGCTGGAGGGGATAGTGGAGGCCTGAGGTCATAGGTGGCTCTGCCAGCACTTAGACCCCCAGTGCAGGTGGCTAGAGGGAATAGGAGTACTGCTGGCCCTCGGGCCCCTGGCAGAGGTGGCTGAGGGAGTAGGAGGTGATGCAAGTCTGTGGGCCCCTGGCGCAAGTGGCTGAGCAAAAGGGTGGGTGCCTCCAGTTTGTGGGCTCTTGGCTTAGGGGGCAGGGCAGTGGTGGGTGCCACCAGACTGTGATCACATGTGGTGAAAGGGAATGGATGAGAAGTGTGGGGGAGCCTCGCAGGCCCAGGGAGAGGCCTTTGGCACAGTGGCTGGGGTGCATGCACTTAATTTTTGCAGGGCAAGAAGCAATCCTGCCTAGCTCTGGGCACAAGTGCAGAGTTGCTCCTACTTGGCTACACCAGGTGATGGGGGTTTCATCTGGAAATACTTTTTGCTTTATCTCAATATGTCCGCACTGTGCCAGTTTGGCTAGCATGGTGCTGGTGAGCCACAACTCTCTGTGTCTGCTGTGTTTGTACTGTCTCTCCTTCCACCTGATGCTTGATCCAATCTTTCAGCCTTCGATGCCTAGGGTTCTAAAGTTGTCATTTATATCCAATTCACTTGTTTCCTCTGTTCTTTATTGTAAGAGGAATGTTATGAAGTGTCCGACTAGTCCGCTATCTTGAACCACCTTTCCCCCTCTACCCCGTCTCACTTACTTTGGATATGTTATCAGAAGGGACCGATCCCTGGAGAAGGACATCATGGGTTGGTAAAGTAGATGGTCAGCAAAAAAGAGGAAGACCCCCAGTGAGATGGATTGACACAGTAGCAGCAACATTGGGCTCAAACATATCAGTGACTATGAGATTGGTGCAGAACCGAGCAATGTTTTGTTCTTTTGTACATAGGGTCGCTATTAGTTGGAACCAACTCAACGACACCTAACAACAACAACAGTGATTAAAGGCTCAGGCTCTATGATGTTTCATGTTAACCAGTAAATTTAATTTGGTACAGGTGCAAATGAATCTGTCTTGTAGAAAAGAGAACCCTAAACCTTATCTTTTTAATGGCCTGCAGGGTATTACTAGTTTTATATCTTAGTTAAGAGCTCAGGCTGCTAACCAAAAGACTGGCAGTTCAAACCCATCAGCCACTCCTTGGAAACTCTAGGGGACAGTTCTACTCTGTCCTATAGGGTCACTATGAGTTGGAGTTGACTTGATGGCAGTGGGTTTGGTTTTTTTTTTTTTTTAGTATCTTATTCTAATATTTTCTCTTTAAATCAAATCCTTTAAAAACAAATTCAATTAATTTTTTTTGGTGAAAATATACACAGCAAAACATACGCCAATTCAATAATTTCTACGTATACAATTCAGTGACATTGATTATATTTGCCTAGTTGTATAACCGTCCTTGTTATGGTTTTCCAAAATTTTCCTCCACTATTAAACTCACTGTGCCTTAAGCTTATCATCTAACCTTCTGAGTTGCTGTTGTCAATTTGTAAGTCAAATCATTTTATATACCAAATTCCTCAAATGGTTAGAATAGGCTTTCCCATGCTGCTGGTTCCTTCATTAATGTGTTGACATGCTTTCATTCTTTATTTGCATGAGAGTCCTGTTTTTGTGATACTTTGATATACCTCTGTCTGGCTTATTTAGGATCTGTCAGAACATGAACTTTTAGAGTCCCATTTCACTATGGTGGGGTAGGTGGCCTGAGTGCCCCTGTTACATGAATTAATTCCCCAAGTTATTGGACAATTAAAGAGAAGAGGGATTACCTAAGTTTTTCTACTCTTAGTAAAGGGGATGGAGTGGGCTGTTGGTGGTGGTGGTGGGGCTCCAGTAGTTACTGAAAAACTAAAAGTTTTAGTTAACTAGAAAACTAAAAGTGACGTGACTATAATGCCACCTTGAATTTAATCAGTTTTTAGGGCCAGGGCAATAATTTTTTGAATTCTTGAGGTAAAACTCACTCCTTTCCCCTTGTATGTCTGATAGTGGCATTTGAAAGGGATCCTTAAACTGCAGATGTAGAGGTAGCAGCGTAACATTCTGGGTCTTTAGTACTTAAATAGGACACTTGCTGGGAGTTGCAGTTCATATGCATAGTTTGCTTTGGAACATTTTAAGGAGGCTTTGTGGTCTTAAAAATTCTCAGAAACGGGAGAAAATAAATGTGGCCATCTCTCTTTTTGAATTGTTTAGCTTGCTCTGAAATTTATTTAGTTGGCATCAGGTGCTCAATCTAGCACTGGAAGTGATATACCCATTATGATGATCATTTCTAACATTTATTGAACATTTCCTATCGCCAGGCACCCTTCTAAGCACTTACCTGTAGTAATTCATTTTTGTAATGAAACGCGATCAAATTACATAACATTTTTACTGTGTAATAAATGCAATGGCAGCTGTTGGAGAAAAGCTTCCCCAGGAGGCAGGTGCTCAGACAGAGATTTGTATTAGGAGTTGAATTAGGGATTGTTCTTGGGATCAACATCGTAGGGAAGTGAAGGAAGCAGAATTGTTCAGAGATGGGTTGTGAGGCAGTCACAGAAAAGGGAGTTGTGGGTGTCTCGGGTGGTCTGTTAGGTGTGGCATGAGAAAGTAAGACTCCGCAGGACAGGCTGAAAACAAACAGAATTAAGTACTCACAGGTCCAGAGAGGATGCACCTCCATGCAGGGCCACACCGGGGGTTGCACCTAGGGACAGGGCAACAACAAGCTGGAAGTAGGAGAGGGCTTATGCATGGCAAGTAGGGTGGTGTCTAGGGGTCAGCATGCACTGAAGTCTTATCGATCAGTTTAAAACTTCCTAGTGCATTAGCACAGGAGCTGTGAGAAATTTTATCACAGGGAATCATGGGGCATGGCTGGAAGGGGCAAGGAGTAATTATGGCCATTGAGAGGGGCACGGCTGAGAGGGCTAGAGACTATAACTATTGAAAGACTGTGACAAGATAGGAACAACCATGGCAGCAACTAGGTGAAAAGGCAACTAGGAGGAATTAGCAGATGTCGAGGCAGTGAACTAAATAGGCTACAAATTGGCTTTCGGACAAGGCCCCTGCTGATCCCATAGAAAGCTCTGGAGTGGGAATGGCCTGGCAGAATTGTCCCAAATTAGGGAAAAGGGGCTGAGATTTTGAATCCCTTAACTGACTCGTCTTGGGATGCAAGCGGACCCTCTTACCCCAGGGGGCTGTGACCTTGGACAGAGTGGAGCTCCTAAGCAGAGAGGCATCACTGGGAGGGGGGCTCAGCTGTAAGCTGTGGGCTGTCATCCTTTGTTCAGTTGGAGGCAAGGGTGCTTCAGTCCTGAAAAGGGTGAGGAATTTGAGTATCCACTAAGCAAACTTTGGCTTATGCTGTGTTATAATGCGGACTAGTCTCATTTTCATTTTTAATACCTGCAATTTCTAGACAGCCAGGTTTCTGGCCATCCCTTATAGATACTTTTAAGGGATCTTTGGGCTCCTTTTGCTCTTTCCCCATTACACGTTGGTATTTCCTGAGGCCCCAGCCTAAGCCTTCTCTTCTTGCATTACGTATGTTTTCTAGATGATCTCATTGATACTCATACCTCCTGCTATTTACACATAGGACAATCTACTATGCAGTGTTTTATGGATTCCCTTAAGTGGTTCCATGGAGACATTGCTGGGTAGCATATTTGCTTTACTAGCCCTTTTGATGGGATAGAATCTGTGAGGGCACAGCCCTATAAAGTTATATCAAGACACTGAACAACAACAACAACAAAAAGTCTATAAAAAACAAATGCCCGCCATTGTGGTAGAGTGAATGTGCAATATGAGAAATCCTGGAAGATTTCAGGCTGAAAACCTCTTTTCTCTTAACTTTCATTTTATTTCATTTGCCAAGTGGCATGCAAGGTCTCAGGGTGCACAGTTCTCAAGCTTCTCAGAATTCCAGGGAAAAAGACACTGTATAAATGACAAAAATTCCTTCCAGCTCTATCTCAATTGAATTGTCATCTCTCCTTTCCACTGGCACCAGACCTACTTCTCTGGCTACTCAAACTATTATCTCCATACTTTATCTTTACAGAAGAACATTGGCAATGCAGTATGGACCATCGCTTCTGCTAAAGAAGGCCCACCATCACCATCAGTGGCCTTTGACTAAATTCCGACTCATGGCTACCCCATGTGTGTCAGACAGAAGCATAGCTAGGGTATGGCACGGATTGCACCAGCCCTGGGCACGTGGTACCACTCAGCATTTTCCATTAACCCAGTACAGCCAGCAGTGTATCTACAGAAAATGGCGTCTATGGCAAGCACTGAAATTATGCCTTGTGCAAACATCTGACAGCTTTCCTTTAGATAACTTTGCCATAATATCAGCTCAAAAATATAACTCAAACTTGTTAATTTTTTAACTAACACATTACTGTGTTTGAGGAAGGGTGTTGGGCCATACCGGGTTAATAGAAAGTACTCAGTGGCGCCATGTGCCTAGGGCCTGTGCAATACCCTAGATACACCACTGGTGTCAGGGCAAAACTGTTTTGTAGGATTTTCAGTGACTGTTTTTTTTGGAAGTAGTCACCAGGCCTTTCTTTCGAGGTGCCTCTGGATGGAATTAACCCTCCAACCTTTTGGTTAGAAGTTGAATGCATTAACTATTTATACCTCCCAGAGACTCCAGGAAAGCCCCGAATAAACCAAATCTATTGCTGTTGAGTTGAATTTGACTTATGGTGACCCCATGTGTTACAGAGTAGAAATGTTCCATAGGGTTTTCTTGGCTTTGTAATCTTTATGGGGAAACCCAGGTGGCGTAGTGGTTAAGTGCTACGGCTGTTAACCAAAGGGCTGGCAGTTCAAATCGGCCAGGCGCTCCTTAGAAAATCCATGGGGCAGTTCTACTTTATCCTATAGGGTCACTATGAGTCGAAATTGACTCGATGGCACTGGGTTTGGTTTTTTTTTTTTTTAATCTTTATGGATGCAGATCACTGGGCCTTCTTCTGTGGCATCGCTGCCTGGGTTCGAACTACCAATCCTTACATTAATAGTGCAGTGCAAACTGTTTGCCCCGCCCGGAGACCTTTCAGGGCGCCCCAGAGGGTGTTCATATGGCTCTCAGATGTCCCCCGAGGGAGGCAGCAGAGCGCAGATGTGAAGAGCTGCCTGCCGTGAATCTCTAAGCAAGTTTCTTGTCTTTTTCCTGTAGCTCTTTCCTTATAAAATATCTTCATTACAGGTGGTTGTGTGACAAAATGAGACACTGTGGGTAAAGTGCATAGCCTACTACCTGATCACGTATTTACTGATCAGCTGGAAACTCTATGGGGCAGTTCTACTCTGTCCTATAGGGTCGCTATGAGTTGGAATCAACTCGACGACAACGGGTATATATTAATGATTCATTTAATATCTTTTTACTGTATATTTAATATTCTTTTGTTACTTCATTTATCTCTTTTTCAATTAATATTTTTTTCTCTCTTTAAGGCTCCTTCTACCTGCCCAGCTAATGCTCCTTCCTGTATATGAGAGTATACTCTCGTACTGGTTCTGGAGTACATACAGATGTCATGTCTTGGATGACTGTAAAACTTACCTTTGCTCAGAACCTTCCTTTTGAGCTTAAGATACCTATTTTTGGTTTCTTGTTAGGAACCTCTTCCTGTCTGTCTCACAGGCATTTCAAATCCAACAATTTCAAAACTAAATTCAGGACCTTTCTTCCCAAACTTTAGCCCTGAGCATCTATTTGCAAATAGAATCATCATCATATGCCGATTTTGAAGGAAGAATTATTGAAGTAATAACAGATTCCTATTTTTCCTTCACTCCTCACATGTAAGGATTCATCAAATTCCTATGGATTCTGCCACCAAGACTTTGCTTCATCTCAGTTCACCTCACTTTCTCAAATCTTATTTCTCCAGCATAGGTTTAGGCTCTTGCAATTTTCTTCCTGGATTTTTCAGTGGTGTTTTAACAACTCATTTCCCAGGTCCCACTACTGTCTTCTTTAATTAGGCTGACATATAATTTATCAACTACGCTGGGACACTTTTGAAAGGGAAATAAGAATGCTATTAAGCTTTACATTCAGAAAGCAGACATCAGCAAGGACCATCCCAGGCAAACTGGGACATATGGACACCCCTCTAATTTATCCTGCACAGTTGTCAGAATGCTCTTTCTAGAACATGTGTCTGACCCTGTTGCTTGTTTTTCTATAGTGTGTCTAAACAGAAAGCATGTACTGGTCTAATAATTGTGCTCTGCGTGGCTGAGTTTCTTGTCATAAATCAATCAATTAGCTGTTTGTGTCCCTTGTAGTTTGGTGTAAATTTTAGTAAATAGAAGTTTTCCCAGGGTTGGATCACTTTTAGCTATGACAAAAAAGCAAGCTTCCATATTTGCCAAGCTGAAGTGTCCCTGGAATGTGCTGACCCAATATAGGTATCACCTGAGACAGTTCTGCCCCACCAATCAGCCAGCAACCCTAGAAGACACCACCACCACACATCTTCAGCCCTGAGCACTCATCTCTCAGCTGCTGTCAAATTAATGCCTGAGTAAATCAATGAGAAGTTTGATAAATGTCTGGACAAAGTACAAAGTGCTCAGTGATGTTCACTAGTTATACCATTGCTTTCCTTGTACAAAGCTTTTTGTTTCTCAGGGCAAGTAGAGATTTTTTTTTTTTCTGACAGGAATTCGTTTACTTTTCATTCACTGAAGAAAAGAACCCTTTCTCACAACTTCTCTGAGAAATCAGCTATTCATAAAAGTGATATTTGCAATCTTTCTTAAGATTTTTATTACATGAGAAATTTATATTTATTGCAGAAAAATTTGGAAATACAGATTAGCAAAAGGAAAAAAGTACCCATCCTCCTACATTATATATAAAATTCTATTAGTATTTTGTATATATTCTTGAGTTTTCTGTGTAAATGTGTAAGCACTAAGCATGCTGAACTGTAACTTGTTCACTTAGTAGTAAATAATGCCTTTCCCATCAATAAGTGTGTGTCTGTATCATTATTTGTAATAGTAGTTCTATATCCCACTGTATGGTTGCTCCATACTTTATTAACAATCCTCTATTTTATGGCATTTACAAAGTTTCTAACTTCTTGGCCGTTCAATAAAATATTTACTGGATATCCTTGTATATACTTCTTTTCCCATTTATTATATCTTTAGGATTAATTTTTACGTGAGGATTTACTGAATTGCTTTTAGGCTTTTGAGCTATCTAACTCTTTGAGCTTTTCATTTTCATATGCATTGCTGAGCCTCACAGTTGCCTGGCTGGACAGCTTTACTGGTGGAGCCTCAGATTTTTTTAGATTCCTTGGTTGCTTATTAGAAAATGACAAGTTTTAAGCTCAGAGAGATGCATATTTGAAAAACTCCATTAAAATCCTTTGTACAGGAAAGCTGAAATGGGACATGAACTAAAGAATTTGTTCACAGAAAAATTCAAGTCCAATATATATTATTTTTCTCAAAGGTATTTTTGTTGCAGTTTCTTCCCCAACTCTAGGTTGTTGCAAAAAAAAAAGAAAAAGTTTCACCTTCTTTCTATAGTTTACTTTTTACTTCCTTTGTATAGTTTATTTGAATAATGTGGACTCAAATGTTATGATTGAGACTTCCTAGGGAAAACATAAAAGAAAATTTAACATATTTCTAATTTTGAGCAGATCCCTATTATGTTGTTGAGTCGATTCCGACTCACAGCGAACCTATAGAGCAGAGTAGAAGTACCTCATACGGTTTCCAAGGAGTGGATGGTGGATTCAAACTGCTGACCTTTCAGTTAGCAGCCGGACTCTAAGCCACTGTGTCACCAGGGCTTCCTATTAAATATAAGCACTTCGAATTAACCAGGAAAAAAAAAAAGAAGACCAGAATGTGACATATACTTGAGTTCAAATGTTTTATTCTTCAGACTATTCTTTCACAGAATTTGATAGTTGTCTGGATCTACTAAAATTCAAATTTGTGTCATAGTCCTTTGTGATTGCTTTCAAGTAAAAATTGGCAGCATGACCGGGAATTGTGATGGATCAAGGAGTATTGGCTCAAGAGACGTAATGCCAAAGGATGCTTCAGAGATGACAGTATTCAGAAAAAAACAAATTCTCAATTTAAACAGATAGTGTCAAAATGAAAGTCAACTTTCTTTAGGTATTTTCTTGGTGGCAAAGAAGAAAGAAAAGGAGTTTTATTGAGGAGTAATACAGTTCAAGCTAGGCAGCGCTAAGTAAAAATACAAAGCACTCCAAGTGGAGAAAGGGGTCTATATACACAGAAAACAAAGGAAAGGTAGGGGGTTAATGATTTATTATAGATAAGATTAGCTTCAAGTTGAAGTCCTTCAAAATGTAAAGTTTGGCCACCATGTAAAGATGGGCTGGGGGGAGTAAGTTACCCCCTAGGTGAGTGCTGTCAGCCGGTTTCGTTATACATGAATGCAGTCATGAACACATTTTTCCCAGGAAAAAAATGCTTACATCTTAACACATTCTTCCCATGAACAAATGGTTTATATCCTGACCTTTTGCTTCCTGGGAATGTGTGTTGGCACCATCATTCTTACGTATGACATGAGTGCCTCCAGTTTGAAACTTTTCCATTTACATTTCCCGTTTTTGATAAAGACTCCTTTAGGGGTTGCTGATCACCCACCATGGGGTAGCCTTTCTTCTGCAAGGACATTGTTTTCTTGAGGAGCTTTGGTTAATAAAAATTATTTTCTCCACCTTGCCAAGCTAATAGGCTTCATCTTCAGAGTGAATAGGTTTTATGGGAGAGCATCTTAACGGACAAGGCCACATCAGAGGAATATATTTCAGTCAGGACAGAATGATAGAGGTCAAGATGAAACATACCCAGGGAGACATAAGGGAGGTGACTAAACAACATGATTGGTGAAAGCCTGGGAAACCAGCATGATTTTATGTGAAAGTTCAAATGGTTTTTGAAGTACAGCATTTATGGATAAAGTTTGTTGAACTAAAGCAAAGCAGCTTTTTATAATTACAATAGTAGAAACTATGAGGAATATAAAGATTCCAAAACAAAGTAGAAATTTTTTTCCACCACCCACCCCAAGAGGAAAACCAATTGCTTACAATATCAGTCAAGGAAGGAACAGGATCATTAAGGCAAGATACCACACACTGCATATGATTAACACAGAGTGTAATATTAGCACTATTGTCAGGAATGTAGACACTGCAATCAGATTTCATTATGGCACAGATACCTCCTTAGGCTACAGTGAGAATGTCAAGGGCCATTCTATTTTGGAGTACTATTTTTCTCATCATTGCTATTTTGGTACTGATCTCTTGAAGCCCATGGGCACTGTCATTTAGGGCAGTTTGTATATATTTGGTTAATATTTCTACATGTGCCATAACATCTTCAAGTCCTATCTGAGGTATGAATACTGCCACTAAATGATCAAGCCAATGAAACACTGATCAAGATCATTGAACTCTTAATATGGGTACTTTAGCTGGTAGAGGGATTCAGTTAAAATAAGTCTTTGAGTCCAGCTCAGGCCCAGAGTACATCTTCCAATCCAGCCTGGTGGGAGCCAGGGATAAATGTTGGTTCCACATAGCCAAAAGGTGTCATTAGAGGCTACCCAATAGATGCCTGAGCATCATAGCCAGTTGGTGGTGAACCAATTAATAGCTTATAAGGTTATAACTGATGCACATTCAGACATTGGAAGCCATCCCATAGGTCTGGTGATGGCTGGGTTATTCATATGGCTGTCGTTAGATTGTTTTAGCAAAGGGGAGCAACTTAATTCAGCTTCCATGCTTGGGGAGTTAACCAGGTGAATTTGCTGCACAGTTTTTGATATGGACCTACAATATGAAAAGTACTGTTTGTGGGTTTGGACGATTCTTTAGCTAGTTCTTCTTAGGTGACTTTATTTAGTAACTTAATGGTTGTGTTAAGACTAAAGATTAATTTATGGCCTGGGTTTCATTCAGATCTGAAAAGAGGCCAATTAGCAATGGAAAATCTAGTAATAGTGATTTCCTATATTAATGAACTATTTCTCTGTCGTTCTTGCATCCACAGATCAAGAGCAACCCAATCAGACCCCTATAGTAGAAGACCGACCAGGGAAGGCCAGACTGAATTGAGGTTGGGAAGGCACCACATATACAACAATTAAACCTTTTAAAATGGTGAGCATAAGTATATGCCCAATTTAGGAAACATTAGTAGAGGCATGACTATAACAAAGGTAAAAAGAAAAAAAAGATAAAAGGTGCATTTACAGGCCTGGTCTAGGGTCTTGTCTCAGCCGTTTCCTCAGATGTCGTCTCTTTCTGGCTATAAGGGTGTTCAGATAAACTTCAATTCTCTGGTGGATTGGCTAGTCCAAAGAAAAGTCTTAGTCTTTTTTAACTGTGACAAATGAATGTTAAGTAGACTTCAGGAGTCTAGTTTCTGTTTGTCAAAGACTTCTCTAACCTGGAAAGATTTTCTTTAGAATACTAGATTAAAGACTGGCAATACTTCAGTAATTCTGGTTGATCAAGGTTAGGGTTGGTGCAGGCAACATAAGGAAGGACCATGGGTCCCTCAATAATTATTTCATAGGGGGTAAGTTTGTGAGGCCCAAATAGTGTGGACCTTAGATTTAAAATAACTAAGGGAAGGACCCATCAGTTATCCCACTAGTTCTCTCTACTAGACTAGAAGGCTGAGGATGGTAGGGGCAATATAACCTTTGAAAAATGGGGAAAACTCAACACAGTTCTTGGATGACTTGACTGGTGAAGTGAGTTCCCCAATCACTACAAAGAGTTTTGGGTGCTCCCCAGGTGAATATGATGTTTCCAAGAAATTTCTTTGCTACAAAGGCTGCAGTAGCATGATGGCAGGAGAAGGCATCCATCCAATATGAAAATCTACAAATCATTACTGATACATAGGTGGGAGCTGAACAAAATCTAGCTTCCATTCAAGCATAGGCCTGGAAGATAAAGGTTATTGTCCGGGTAGGACTTTGAGATGTTTTCTGGGATATAGTGAGGGCAAATAGGGCAATGGATGGCAGCATATTCAGCAGCATTGGAAAATTTTCCCCAACAATATTTTTTTTAAGGTCGCAATCATTTCATCTCATCCCATGTGGGAACTTTCATGAAAGGCTTGCATCATAGGAAATTGGGTAAGACAGCTTTCTTATTAGGCCCAGTTTGCAATTTAGTGGCAGGGTCTTGGTAACAGCCTGCTTTTTTCTGTGCCTTAATTTTTTCTGTTTGGTCTAACTGTTGGTGTTTCAAGTCTTTCTAAAGTTAATTCATAAAGGTTGAATTTATCAATAGACAAATTTGGGGAGTCCCCTTCTTTATTTATCATAAGTGCAGAAATAACTTTAGAGGTATCTTGTTTGCCTACCATATCAGCAAGATTATTTTTTCTAATTTCTTCAGTTTGAGGCACTCCTTTTGGTTGGTGAGCTTGTATTTTTATCACAGCAATTTCAGAAGGGAGTAATAGAACATCTGGAAGGTCCACTACTAAAGCTTTATGACATTTCCAGAAGAGGTTAAAAATCTTGTTTCCATAACATGCCAAAATCATCTACAGTTCCAAAACAGTATCTACAATCCATAAAATTATTAGTGGATTTTCTTGAAGCAATTCTATAAGCTCTAGAGAGGGCAATTAATTTGGCTTGTTGGGCTGAAGAGGCTTCAGGGAAAACCTGACTTCCAAGGACATCAGTAAAGTCATAACAGCATATCCAACTTAAGGATTAGGTTTTAAATAAGGCTAGTAGGATTAGGTTTTAAATAGGAAACATACACAAACAAAACTAAATCAGGACTAAAGGGACTCTTTTAAGTCTGTCTGAAGGGTTAAAAGTTGCTCAGTCAAACCTAGACAATCATGTGTAGGATAATTATTCTCATTATTTGAGAGAAAAATAGTAGCTGGATTTAAACAGGCCATGGAATGTATTCTAATGTTAGATGCAGCTACAACAGCTTCACAGGAGATGAGCCTGCTGCAGAAAGATGTTGTGTTAAGGCAGAATTAAGTAAGGCAGACACAGTATGGGGCACAGAGACATCTAAAAAGTTTCCCAGCACCACATCTGCTGTGGATTCCACTAGTTTGGCAGAAGCAGCCAAGGCCTAAGGCAGAGAGGGTATCTCCTGGCTACAGGGTCAAGCTGTAGGCTATAATAGCCTATAGGTCTTCATTGTCCTCCATGTTTTTGAGTTAGTGTGCTTAAAGCATTTCCAGGTACTTCACGTACAAGTAAAGAAAAATCTAGGTGGTAATTGGGAAAACCTAGAGTGAACATGCTCATCAAAGCTCCTTTTAATTGAATTACAGTCTCTTGATCTTCTGGTGAAATTTGGAATGAATTAGGCTCAGAGTCTTTTAAATATTTGTATAAAGGTTGAGCCAACAAAGAAAAATTAGAAATCCAGATTTGACAATGGCTGCAGAGTCCTAGAAACCCCCATAGCTGCTTCTTTGTTTTGGGTATAGGAAAGACAAGGATAGCTTCTTTACACTTAGGATCAGTAGAGATGCCTTGTGTAGAAATTAGTTTGCGCAAATATTTAACAGAAGGCTGAACTAATTTTAATTTTTCTTTGGAAAAATTATGTCCACCAGCAGCCATATATTTTAATTGAGCTATACTGTCATTAAGCTAGGCTTGCTGGGAGGTTGAGCAAACTAGCAAATCATCTACATATTGCAGCTATGTGGATTTGTTTGTAAACTCTAAAGGCTGCAAATCTACATGCAGACTCTGAGAAAAATATATGGGAGATTCAGTAAACCCCTGGGACATTACAGTCCAGGTAAATTTTTAATTTTCCCAGGTAAAAGCGAACAAATATTGACTTTCAGAATGCACAGGAATACTGAAAAAAACATGTTGCAAAGATTCACTACCATAAAATGAGTTGCATTTGAAGGGATATTGGCAAGAAATAAATGAGGATTAGGGATTACAGGGATCTAGAAATAACAATATGGTTGGCTGTACATGAATCTTGCACAAATCTCCAGCCCCTGATATTTTTTTCTTGAAAAACAAGAATATTACAAGGGCTGGCACAAGTGACAAACCTTTAGAAAGGAAATCTTATATGATGAGAGCTAGTCCGTCTTTTGCTTTTCTTTTCAGTGGATATTGGGGAATTTTTGGTGAAGGTTTAGGTAAATTTATTTGAATTTTAATCAGCTCAGCTGACAAATCTTGCCCTACATCCATGGATGCAGTGGCCCATATGTTTCAGGAACCAGGGAAAAGATGTCAGAAGGGAGACTAGGCTAAGATGAATTTTGGAGAGGTTTGACAAATGCTTGCATATAGCAAATGGCTTCTTCTTCCTGAATATTGTCTAATTCAGAGCCTGTCTCGGTTCACTTAGGGATATCAGGCAGACTCAATAATATTTCACCCTTTTCATTAAATGACAAATGGCAATTCCACTTGGATAAAAGATCTCTTTCCAATAGGTTGACAGAGATATCAGAATTAAGCAAGAAAGGGTGGAAACCTTCAATGACCAAAAACAAAACCTGTTACTGTTGAGTCAATTCTGACACATAGCAACTCTATAGGACAGAGTAGAACTGCCTCATAGGGCTTCCAAGGAGCACCTGGTGGATTCAAACTACCAATATTTTGGTTAGCAGCCATAGTTCTTAACTACTACACCACCAGGGTTTCCAAGTCTTCAATAAAAAAAAAAAGTCTTCAATAGAACCAAGAAATATCAGAATGGATTGGGAATAAATCAACATTTGTTCCAGATTGGTGATTCCTACTACTTTTGAGGTGTTAGTACTCCACAGCAGGGGCCATGGTAAACGGGTGGGGTTAATAGGCAGGGTAGTTCCAGTGTCAGTTAAAAATTGGCAAGGTTCTCCATTAATATGTAAAATAGTTTCTCCTTGTAGATTAGAAGCCCCAACAGGAAAAAACCTTAGGGATAGCCTCCAGGAACTTTTTACTCACGGCCTGTGAATCTTCCAACAGCTTAGTGACCATTTTATCAATATTTAAGGCTGAACTGTCCTTGAGGTCTTTTCATTCTGACCTTGCTATAAATGGGCTTCCCCTGGGCCAATAATCATCTGAACAAGCTGGTATAGGTTGGGGAACCCAGGATGGGAGGCTTCAAAAAGGATTTTAAACACTTCAGACAATCTGTAGGGGTCCTCATGGAGCTTAGGAAAATATTTCACGATGTTACATAATTCTGAGCATGCCCATAAGGCAAAAGTGATATGAGGGGAATCTGTGACAACATTACTGGGATGAATTTTAACGGGAATTTCAGACAAAGGTTTATTTGCTGGTTTTTTAAGGATAAAGGGAAGTTCATACAAAGTGTTATCAGAGGAGTAGGAAGGCAAAGAAGGGTATAAAGAGGTGGCACCAACAGGGGAGAAGAAGCTTTTAAGACCCCAGATGCTAATCACCAAAATTGGATGTAGAACATTTTCTTTATAAACTATGTTATACTAACTGAGCTAGATGTCCACTGAGACCATGGCCCCCAGCCCTCAGCCCAGTAATTCAATCCCTCAGGGAGTTTGGATGTGTCTATGAAGCTTACATGACCTAGCCTTGGTCAAGTTGTGCTGACTTCCCCTTATTGTGTATTGCCTTACCCTTCACCAAAGTTACCACTTAATCTATTGTCTAGAAGCAAACACTGGTGGCATAGTGGTTAAGTGACACGGCTGCTAACCAAATGGTCGGCAGTTCAGATTTGCCAGGCGCTCCTTGGAAACTCTATGGGGTAGTTCTACTCTGTCCTATAGGGTTGCTATGAGTTGGAATCGACTCGACAGCAACGGGTTTGGCTTTTTTGGTTTATTGTCTAGATAGTGTTTTTCCCTCCCCACCATTCCCTTCCCTAGTAACAATCAAAGATTGTTTCTTTCTGTGTATAAACTTTTCATGAGTTTTCATAATAGTGGTCTCATACAGTATTTGTACTTTTTATGATTGACTTGTTTCACTCAGTATAATGCCCTCCAGATTCACCCATGATGTGAGATGTTTCACAAATTCGTTGTTGTTCTTTATCGTTCCGTAGTATTCCGTTGCGTATATGTATCATAGCTTTATCCATTCATCTGTTGATGGGCACTTAGATCATTCCCATCTTTTTACTATTGTAAATAATACTTCAGTGAACATGGATACACTTATGTCTATTTGGGTGATGGCTCTTATTCCTCTAGGATATACTACTAGAAGTGGGATTGCTGGATTATATGGTATTTCTAGCTTTTTAAGGAAGCACCATATCGTTTTCCAAAATGGTTGTAACATTTTCCATTCCCACCACTAGCACATAAGAGTTCCAATCTCGCTGGAGGTTCCCCAACTTTTGTTATTTTCTAATTTTTGATTTGTGCCAGTAATGTCAGGGTGAGATGGTACCTCACTGTAGCTTTGATGTACATTTCTCTAATGGCTAGTGATCATGAGCATTTTCTCATGTGTCTGTTAGCAACCTGGATATCTTCTTTGTTGACGTGTCTGTTCATGTCCTTTGCCCATTTTTTAATTGGATTATCTGTCTCTTTGTTATGGAGGTGTTCGATTTTCCTATAGATTTTATGCATTAGACTTTTGCTGGATTTTTCAAAGCCCAAAAATTTCCCCCCAGTCTGTAGGTTCTCTTTTTACTGTTTTGGTGAAATCTTTTGAAGAGTATAAGTGTTTAATTTTTAGAAGGTCCTGCTTATCTAGCTTATCTTCTGGTGTTTGTGTATTGTTAGTTACAGTTTCTATGCTATTTATGCCATGTATTAGGGCCTCTAGCATTGCTGGAGATTGAATGATAGAATTTTGCAAGACCAACGACTTCTTCATTGCAAATACCTTCTTTCACCAAATAAACAGCGACTATACACATGGCCCTCATCAGAGGGAACACACAGAAATCAAATTGACTACATCTGTGGAAAGAGATGATGGAAAAGCTCGATAGCATCAGTAAGAACAAGGCCAGGGGACGATTGTGGAACAGACCATCAATTGCTCATATGCAAGTTCAAGCTGAAACTGAAGAAAATTAGAGCAAGTCCACGAGAGCCAAAATATGATCTTGAGTACAACCCACCTGAATTTAGAGACCATCTGAAGAATAGATTTGACGCATTGAACACTAGTGACCAAAGACCAGAGGAGTTGTGGAATGACATCAAGGACATCATCTCTGAGGAAAGCAAGAGGTCATCGAAAAGATAGGAAAGAAGGAAAAGACCAAGTTCGATGTCAGAGGAGGCTCTGAAATTTGTTCTCGAATATCGAGCAGCTAAAGCAGAAGGAAGAATTGATGAAGTAAAAGAACTGAACAGAAGATTTCAAATGGCATCTCAAGAAGACAAAGTATTATAATGACATGTGCAAAGAGCTGGAAATGGAAAACCAAAACGGAAGAACACGCCCGGAGTTTCGCAAGCTGAAAGAACTGAAGAAAAAATTCAAGCCTCGAGCTGCAAAGGTGAAGGATTCCATGGGGAAAATATTAGAAGACGCAGGAAGCATCAAAAGTAGATGGGAGAAATACACAGAGTCGTTATACCAAAAAGATTTAGTTGATGTTCAACCATTTCAAGAGGTGGCATATGATCAGGAACCGATGGTACTGAAGGAAGAAGTCCAAGCTGCTCTGAAGGCATTGATGAAAAACAAGGCTCCAGGAATTGATGGAATATCAATTGAGATGTTTCAACAAACAGATGTAGCGCTGGAGGTGCTCACTTGTCTATGCCAAGAAATATGGAAGACAGCTTCCTGGCCAACTGACTGGAAGAGATCCATATTTATGCTTATTCCCAAGAAGGGTGATCCAACCGAATGTGGAAATTATAGAACAATATCATTAGTATCACACGCAAGCAAAATTTTGCTGAAGATCATTCAAAAATGGCTTCAGCAGTATATCGACAGGAAACTGCCAGAAATTCAGGCCAGTTTCAGAAGAGGACGTGGAACCGGGGATATCATTGCTGATGTCAGATGGATCCTGGCTGAAAGCAGAGAATACCAGAAGGATGTTTACCTGTGTTTTATTGACTTGTTTCACTCACTTAGGGGTCTAAGGAGGGTGACACCTACCAATCAGTAGAGGTACTTGCATTGGGAGCCTAAGGTACAGCTGCAGAGCCCTCCAACCAAGGTGCTATAGGAATAGAGACACACCTACCTCACTGACACTTGGGGGAAGCCTGTCAGCATCCTGCCCCCCCCCCCCGGAGTGTGAACCCCAGCTGCTAATAGAATCTGGTGCACACAACTATCACCACTACTTCTCGAGGTGGATAGGTGTTAGGGCGCAGCACACACTTGATGACACAAAATCAGATTCTACTCAAGAATAGTGAATAGACTCAGGCATATATATCTGGCAACAGCCCAAACCAGCTGGTAATAGGTCATAAGTAAGTCAAGGGCTACAACAAACAAGACAGCACAATCTAGTAGCCCATCCACGTATATTGAAAGAAAACAAAACAAGATAAGACTCAGTGAGCAATTATAGAATAAATCACTACTATATCTTAGTGATGGCCCAGAGACAGCAGTCGATATCAAACCACATAGAGAAGCAGACCATGACTGCTTCTACAACACCCCAAACAAAAGAATCAAAATCTTTCCCAAATGAAGATACAATCCTGGAATTATCAGATACAGAATATAAAAAACTAATTTACAGAATGCTTCAAGACATCAGGGATGACCTCAGAAATGAAATAAGGCAAACTGCAGAAAAAGCCAAGGAACACACTGATAAAACAGTTGAAGAACTCAAAAAGATTATTCAAGAACATAGGGGAAAAATTAGTAAACTGCAAGAATCCATAGAGAGACAGCATTCAGAAATCCAAAAGATTAACAATAAAATTACAGAATTAGACAACGCAATAGGAAGTCAGAGGAGCAGACTCAAGCAATTAGAATTCAGAGTGGGAAATCTGGAGAACCAGGGAATTAACACCAACATAGCTGAAAAAAAATCAGATAAAAGAACTAAAAAAAATGAAGAAACCCTAAGAATCATGTGGGACTCTATCAAGAAGGATAACTTGCGTGTGATTGGAGTCTCAGAACAGGGAGGGAGGACAGAAAACACAGAGAAAATAGTTGAAGATCTGCTGACAGAAAACTTCCCTGACATCATGAAAGACGAAAGGATATCTATCCAAGATGCTCATCGAACCCCATTTAAGATTGATCCAAAAAGAAAAACACCAAGACATATTATCATCAAACTTGCCAAAACCAAAGATAAAGAGAAAATTTTAAAAGCAGCCAGGGAGAAAAGAAAGGTCTCCTACAAGGGAGAATCAATAAGAATAAGTTCAGACTACTCAGCAGAAACCATGCAGGCAAGAAGGCAATGGGATGACATATACAGAGCACTGAAGGAGAAAAACTGCCAGCCAAGGATCATATATCCAGGAAAACTCTCTCTGAAATATGAAGGCGAAATTAAGATATTTACAGATAAACACAAGTTTAGAGAATTTGCAAAAACCAAACCAAAGCTACAAGAAATACTAAAGGAAATTGTTTGGTCAGAAAACCAATAATATCAGATACCAGCACAACACAAGGTCACAGAACAGAACATCCTGATATCAACTCAAATAGGGAAATCACAAAAACAAATTAAGATTAATTAAAAAAAAAAAATGCTCGAAACAGGGAATCATTGAAGTCAATACGTAAAAGATCACAATAATCAAAAAGAGGGACTAAATACAGGTGGCATAGAACTGCCATATGGAGAGGGGTACAAGGCGATATAGGACAATACAAGTTAGGTTTTTACTTAGAAAAATAGGGGTAAGTATTAAGGTAACCACAAAGAGGTATAACAACTCCATAACTCAAAATAAAAGCCAAGAAAAACGTAACGACTCAACAAACATAAAGTCAAATAATATGAAAATGAGGATCTCACAATTTACAAAGAAAAACGTCTCAGCACAAAAAAGTAAGTGGAAAAATGAAATTGTCAACAACACACATAAAAAGGCATCAAAATGACAACACTAAACACTTACTTATCTATAATTACGCTGAATGTAAATGGACTAAATGCACCAATAAAGAGACAGAGAGTCTCGGACTGGATAAAGAAACACAATCTGTCTATATGCTGCCTACAAGAGACACACCTTAGACTTAGAGACACAAACAAACTAAAACTCAAAGGATGGAAAAAAATATATCAAGCAAACAATAAGCAAAAAAGAAGAGGAGTAGCAATATTAATTTCTGACAAATTAGACGTTAAACTTTAATCCACCACAAAGGATAAAGAAGGACACTACATAATGATAAAAGGGACAATTGATCAGGAAGACATAACCATATTAAATATTTATGCACCCAATGACAGGGCTGCAAGATACATAAATCAAATTTAACAGAACTGAAAAGTGAGATAGACACCTCCACAATTATAGTAGGAGACTTCAACACACCACTTTCGGAGAAGGACAGGACATCCAGTAAGAAGCTCAATAGAGACACGGAAGACCTAATTACAACAATCAACCAACTTGACCTCACTGACTTATACAGAACTCTCCACCCAACTGCTGCAAAGTATACTTTTTTTTCTAGCGTGCATGGAACATTCTCTAGAATAGACCACATATTAGGTCATAAGACAAAACCTTTGCAGAATCCAAAACATCGAAATATTACAAAGCATCTTCTCAGACCACAAGGCAATAAAACTAGAGATCAATAACAGAAAAACTAGGGAAAAGAAATCAAATACTTGGAAAATGAACAATACCCTCCTGAAAAAAGACTGGGTTATAGAAGACATCAAGGAGGGAATAAGGAAATTCATAGAATGCAACGAGAAGGAAAATACTTCCTATCAAAACCTGTGGGACACAGCAAAAGCAGTGCTCAGAGGCCAATTTATATCGACAAATGCACACATACAAAAAGAAGAAAGAGCCAAAATCAGAGAACTGTCCCTACAACTTGAACAAATAGAAAGTGAGCAACAAAAGAATCCATCAGGCACCAGAAGAAAACAAATAATAAAAATTAGAGCTGAACTAAATGAATTAGAGAACAGAGAAACAATTGAAACAATTAACAAAGCCAAAAGCTGGTTCTTTGAAAAAATTAACAAAATTGATAAACCATTGGCTAGACTGACTAAAGAAAAACAGGAAAGGAAACAAATAACCCGAATAAGAAACGAGAAGGGCCACATCACAACAGACCCAACTGAAATTAAAAGAATCATATCAGATTATTACGAAAAATTGTACTCTAACAAATTTGCAAACCTAGAAGAAATGGATGAATTCCTGGAAAAACACTACCTACCTAAACTAACACAATCAGAAGTAAAACAACTAAATAGACCCATAACAAAAAAAAGAGATTGAAACGGTAATCAAAAAACTCCCAACAAAAAAAAGCCCTGGCCCGGATGGCTTTACTGCAGAGTTCTACTAAACTTTCAGAGAAGAGTTAACACCACTACTACTAAAGGTATTTCAAAGCATAGAAAATGACGGACTACCCAACTCATTCTATGAAGCCACCATCTCCCTGATACCAAAACCAGGTAAAGACATCACAAAAAAAGAAAATTACAGACCTATATCCCTCATGAACATAGATGCAAAAATGCTCAACAAAATTCTAGCCAATAGAATTCAACAACATATCAAAAAAATAATTCACCATGACCAAGTGGGATTTATACCAAGTATGCAAGGCTGTTTTAATATGAGAAAAACCATTAGTGTAATCCACCATATAAATAAAACAAAAGACAAAAACCACATGACCTTATCAATTGATGCAGAAAAGGCATTTGACAAAGTCCAACATCCATTTATGACAAAAACTCTCACCAAAATAGGAATTGAAGGAAAATTCCTCAACATAATAAAGGGCCTCTTTTTTTATGCAAAGCCAACAGCCAACATCACTCTAAATGGAGACAGCCTGAAAGCATTTCCCTTGAGAACAGGAACCAGACAAGGATGCCCTTTATCACCGCTCTTATTCAACATTGTTCTAGAAGTCCTAGCCAGAGCAATTAGGCTAGACAAAGAAATAAAGGGCATCCGGATTGGCAAAGAGGAAGTAGAATTATCTCTATTTGCAAATGACATGATCTTATACACAGAAAACCCCAAGGAATCCTCCAGAAAACTACTGAAACTAATAGAAGAGTTTGGCAGAGTCTCAGGTTATAAGATAAACATACAAAAATCACTTGGATTCCTCTACATCAACAAAAAGAACATCGAAGAGGAAATAACCAAAACAACACCATTCACAGTAGCCCCCAAGAAGATAAAATACTCAGGAATAAATCTTACCAAGGAGGTAAAAGACCTATACAAAGAAAACTACAAAGCTCTACTACAAGAAATTCAAAAGGACATACTTAAGTGGAAAAACATACCTTGCTCGTGGATAGGAAGACTTAACATAGTAAAAATGTCTATTCTACCAAAAGCCATCTATACATACAATGCACTTTCGATCCAAATTCCAATGTCATTTTTTAAGGTGATGGAGAAACAAATCACCAACTTCATATGGAAGGGAAAGAAGCCTCGGATAAGCAAAGCATTACTGAAAAAGAAGAAGAAAGTGGGAGGCCTCACTCTACCTGATTTCAGAACCTATTATACAGCCACAGTAGTCAAAACAGCCTGGTACTGGTACAACAACAGACACATAGACGAGTGGAACAGAATTGAGAACCCAGATATAAATCCATCCACATATGAGCAGCTGATATTTGACAAAGGACCAGTGTCAGTTATTTGGGGGAAGAGATAGTCTTTTTAACAAATGGTGCTGGCATAACTGGATATCTATTTGCAAAAAAATGAAACAGGACCCATACCTCACACCATGCACAAAAACTAACTCCAAGTGGATCAAAGACCTAAACATAAAGACTAAAACGATAAAGATCATGGAAGAAAAAATAAGGACAACCTTAGGAGCCCTAATACAAGGCATAAACAGAATACAAAACATTACCAAAAATGACGAAGAGAAACCAGATAACTGGGAGCTCCTAAAAATCAAACACCTATGCCCATCTAAAGACTTCACCAAAAGAGTAAAAAGACCACCTACAGACTAGGAAAGAATTTTCAGCTATGACATCTCCGACCAGCGCCTGATCTCTAAAATCTACATGATTCTGTCAAAACTCAACCACAAAAAGACAAACAACCCAATCAAGAAGTGGGCAAAGGATATGAACGCACATTTCACTAAAGAAGATATTCAGGCAGCTAACAGATACATGAGAAAATGCTCTCGATCATTAGCCATTAGAGAAATGCAAATTAAAACTACGATGAGATTCCATCTCACTCCAACAAGGCTGGCATTAATCCAAAAACCACAAAATAATAAATGTTGGAGAGGCTGCAGAGAGATTGGAACTCTTATTCACTGCTGGTGGGAATGTAAAATGGTACAACCATTTTGGACATCTATCTGGTGTTATCTTAAACAGAAATAGAACTACCATACAACCCAGAAATCCCACTCCTCAGAATATACCGTAGAGAAATAAGAGCCTTCACACGAACAGATATATGCATACCCATGTTTATTGCAGCTCTGTTTACAGTAGCAAAAAAGCTGGAAGCAACCAAGATGTCCATCAATGGATGAGTGGCTACATAAATTGTGGTATATTCACACAATGGAATACTACCCATCGATAAAAAACAGTGACGAATCTGTGAAACATTTCATAACATGGAGGAACCTGGAAGGCATTATGCTGAGCAAAATTAGTCAGAGGCAAAAGGACAAATATTGTATAAGACCACTATTATAAGATCTTGAGAAATAGTATAAACTGAGAAGAACACATACTTTTGTGGTTACGAGGGGGGGAGGGAGGGAGGGTGGGAGAGGGTTTTTTACTGATTAATTAGTAGATAAGAACTGCTTTAGGTGAAGAGAAGGACAATACTCAATACATGGAAGGTCAGCTCAACTGGACTGGACCAAAAGCAAAGAAGTTTCCGGGATAAAATGAATGCTTCAAAGGTCAGTGGAGCAAGGGTGGGGGTTTGGGGACCATGGTTTAAGGGACTTCTAAGTGAATTGGCAAAATAATTCTATTAGGAAAACATTCTGCATCCCACTTTGAAATGTGGCGTCTGGGGTCTTAAATGCTAACAAGCGGCCATCTAAGATGCATCAATTGGTCTCAACCCACCTGGATCAAAGGAGAATGAAGAACACCAAGGTCACACGATAACTAAGAGCCCAAGAGACAGAAAGGGCCACATGAACCAGAGACCTACATCATCCTGAGACCAGAAGAACTAGTTGGTGCCCGGCCACAACCGATGACTGCCCTGATAGGGAGCACAACAGAGAACCCCTGAGGGAGCAGGAGATCAGTGGGATGCAGACCCCAAATTCTCACAAAAAGACCATACTTAATGGTCTGACTGAGACTAGAGGAATCCCGGCAGTCATGGTCCCCAAACCTTCTGTTGGCACAGGACAGGAACCATTCCCGAAGACAACTCAGCAGACATGAAAGGGACTGGACAGTGGGTAGGAGAGAGATGCTGATGAAGAGTGAGCTAATGATATCAGGTGGACACTTGAGACTGTGTTGGCGTCTCCTGTCTGGAGGGGGGATGGGAGGATAGAGAGAGTTGGAAGCTGGCAAAATTGTCACGAAAGGAGAGACTGGAACGGCTGACTCATTAGGGGGAGAGCAAGTGGGAGTACGGAGTAAGGTGTATATAAACTTATATGTGACAGTCTGTTTGGATTTGTAAACGTTCACTTGAAGGTCAATAAAAGTTAATTAAAAAAAAAAGTTGGCCTCATTTAGGGGGCGTCTAGGTCAATTGGCATAACATAGTTCATAAAGAAAACATTCTACATCCTACTTTGATGAGTAGCATCTGGGGTCGTAAGGGCTTGTAAGCAGCCATCTAAGATACATCTATTGGCCCCATCCCATTTCTGAGCAAAGCAGAATGAAGAAAACCAAAGACACAAGGAAAATATTAGTCCAAAGGACTAATGGACCACATTAACCACGACCTCCACCAGCCTGAGCTCAGAACTAGATGGTGCCTGGCTACCACCACCAACCACTGTGACAAGGATCACAGTAGGTAGTCCTGGACAGAGCGTGAGAAAAATGTTGAACAAAATTTAAATTCACAGAAAAGACCAGACTTACTGGTCTGACAGAGACTGGAGGAACCTCCAAGACTATGGCCCCCAAACACCCTTCTAACTCAAAACCGAAGCCACTCCTAAAGTTTACCTTTCAGTCAAAGATTAGACAGATCTATAAAACAAAGAATAACACATGTCAGGGACGTGCTTCTTAGTTCAATCAAATACATGAGACCAAATAGTCAACACCTACCCAAAAGCAAAGACGAGAAGGCAGGAAGGGACAGGAAAACTGGGCTAATGGAAACTAGGAATCTGGATAGAAAGGGGGAGAGAGCTGACACATTGTGGGGATTACAACCAATGTCATGAAATGATTTGTGTATAAATTTTTGAATGAGAAACTAATTTGCTCTGTAAACTTTCAACAAAAAAAAACAAAAAAAAACTTGGCCTCACCCATTGCCTTGTACTAGTTGAGTGGGTGAGCACATACTGAGTTCCTTCCCTATTTGTTGACCCAGTTGGTATTGGAATAATTGCTAATATTTATTTATTTATTTATTAAGCACTTAAGGAGCCCTTCTGGCACAGTGGTTAAGTGCTCCGCTGCTAACCGAAGGTTGGTGATTCAAACCCACCCAGCCCCTCTGCAGGAGAACAACCTGGAGATCTGCTTCCATAAAGATTACAGCCAAGAAAACCGTACTGGGTGGTTCTACTCTGTCACATGGGGTCTCTATGAATCAGAATCAACTCAAGAGCATCTAACGACAACACTGAGCACTTATTACATGCCAGGCGCTCTGCCTAATACTTCACATTGATACCTCCTTTAATACAATGCCTGATGAAGCTTCCATTCTACAGATCCTATAGATGAGAAAACCAAGGCTGAGAGCAGAGGTTGTCCATAAGCAGGAGAGCTATACTGCCACCTGGTAAGTGCCCCTGAAAACAGCAATGGAACTGATGGGCTGGGAGTTCACAGCACTGTATGCAGGTTGCACGTGCAGGTATAGAACTTTGGCACCTGAGACAAATGTGTAGCCTCCTAAGACTCTGGGTGCCCCAAAAGACATCCTAACAGGAAGCCCACGAAGCAGGAACCCAGTTGGTGTTATGCACTGTTTCCTAACTGCTTGCCACCAGCTGACAAGTTAACGGGTTTTTAACTGTCTATACCGGAAGGCTTTTTTCACCAGGACTCAACCTTCCACTAAAGACCAGAGGAAGACACATGGGGCATTATATCCTGCATTTGCCACCACCAAGACAGATTCATATTCTTTCTTGTCCCAACTTAAAAATCCCTGAGCTGGGATCTGACTCGTGCAAGTTGAATCAGAGGTCTAGCGCTAGATCAATCACCAGTGAATATACGTAGCCACTGGAGGGCCTCCCCTGGGGGTTCCCAAAGAAGGGTAAAGCACCCTGAACTGAGTAGTCACCCCCTTGTATATCTCATTCCAAGTTGAGTATAGCTAAGTATTTAATCTTGAGCAACTCAAATTGCATTCCAATGTTATATCATTACACTGCGGTCTTATTCAGATTATTATTAAACAAAATACAATTAATAAAAACTATAATGGTACACCAATGCCAGGGAGGTTTTCTGAGCTCCCTGTACATGCCAGTGGCTCTCTAGTTCAGGTAAAGGTTTTCTTTAATATTTACATCAGTATCAGAAATTCATTAACATGTGTGCTGCCTGGAGGTTTACTGACATAGTGCTCCAAGAGAAAGGATTAATTCTTGGTATATGATTATTGACATTAATTCAACCTGAATTAACTGTCCTTAGAGACTTGCTTCATCCCTAACCCATGCACTTGATGAATAGATTATGGAGTTAATAATTAAAAGTAAAATGAAAAGTAAAAAAGGGAATTCTCTTAAGGGTGATGGTATAATTTGGGAACAGATGAGGGTTATGGTAAAACAACCTGGTGAACATAATTAACGTCACAGAACTGTACATGTGAAGACTGTTAAAGTGGCAAATATTTTGTTACATATACATTTACCAGAATTTTTTTTTAAAAGAAAAAATATGGGGATAGAGAGGAGAAACACTGAATGGGTTAGGTAAAGATGTGTCTATTTCTAACATAAGAGATACCTGTGACTAAAGAAGGGTGGCGCAAACAGTTTGCACTCGACTACTAACGGAAAGGTTGGCAGTTTGAACTCTTCTGTGGAGAGCCACAGAAGAAAAGCCTAGTGATCTGCTTCCTAAAGGTTACAGTCAAGAAAACTCTATGGAGCAGTTCCAGTCTGTTGCCGTGAGTCAGAATCAACTCAATGGCAATGGGTTAGGATTTTTTTTTTCCTTTCTTTTTTTGGTGACCAAAGAAGAGAATGTGAGAATGACATGAGAATGTAAATGAGAATAAACATGAGAATGTTTATTCATCTTTCATGGATGATTTAGAAATCATATTCTCCAAATGGCCTTCATGACCCCCCAGCTCTGGGTAAGGTGGGTTTCTCACATGATCTCATAGCACAAATCTTACTATATTGCAATTGTCTCTTGATTTTGTATCCCCTGTTGGACTGTAAGTCCTGTGTTGGGAAGGGCCATATACACCCTATTCACCATTGTATTCCCAATGCTTAACAAAACACCTGTCACATAGAAAGCACTCAATAAACGTCTGTTATGTCAGTAAGCTGTAGCAAGTGAACGTAAGTTAACTCCAGCGCCGGGGCAAAGAATACCTGGTGGCAGTGATAATACACATTTCCAAGCTCCTGCTATCCTAGGAAACCTTCCGCTCGCTACCCATGAATGTTATGGGATAATTAAGCAAGAGTAACATGAGTATGCTGTTCACGCACATGTTATAGAATATAGCAGATGTTATTTTTCACAAGATTTAGATCTGGGAAATCTTGGTAGGCCAGCAAAAAGTGAGGTGTAGAGCCTATAAGTGTTTTTAAGGCCTCTGGTTAATTGGGTTCATGGTCTTCTCTATTCATAGTGCTAAGTGATGAATACAAGTTAACCTGTTACATGGTTAAAATGTCTTATCTCTGCTTTGTCCCAGTGAACTGGCAGTATCTGAGAGCCATGAATCTCTTCAGAGGTAGCCCTAATACAATAAGGAGTTTTCAGAGAGCAAGTGGCTGCTGCAATCCCACAAGATTGAGAGAAGCTGCTTACTAATGTCAAACGGAAAGTCACCAATTTCTTCTTTTCTGTCCTCAGTGGAAATAGCCCACTGCTTGCATAGGGTCTTCAGGAGTCAGAGGAAGACTAGATAGCAGCTGACAACAACAACCACAAAGTTTTGCAAAGTATTCCTTTGTTTCTTGAAAATTTGCTACTCTCACTCACCCACACCCCAGCTCCTCTAGTTGAAATAATCCCAATTCTCTTAACCTTTCTTTAGAAGGTCCATTTAATCAATTACTATTGCTCTCCTCTGGGCACTTTCTCAGTTAGATTTTATTCAATCCTGAATTGGACAAAGTACTTTAATAAGGGTTGCTCCCCACTGCTCCAGGGACGGGTGGTGGCGATGTCCTGATGGGGAACTGGCATGAGATACTGTGTGTGGAAGCACTTTGTGAGCTTTTAAGCAGCACCCAAAGGAAGAGCTGGTTATTAAACTGCACATCTCTGAGCTCTTCATTCCCCAGAAGTATAAAGAAGAACCTAGTCTATCATTTGTTCATCTGTACCTTCAACAAAAATTACCTGGCACTCTGCTAGGTACTAAAGATGTACTGATAAATAAGATAAGACCCCTACTCTCCAGAAAATAATGGTACTGGCAATAGAATTATCCCCCAAATTATAGCCATATGTCCAGATGTGCTTGCATATACCATGCCATTCAAGCCTTACAACAATCTCATTGGTAGGCATTTTTATTCCTAGTATATAGAAGAAGAAACTGAAACTCAGAGCTATTAAGAGCAGTGCTGAAGAAAAAGTGAATTTGGCCAAGTTGAAGTTTTATTTCTCCAGTCTTTGTCTTCCTACCTCTTTGAGTATAATATTGTTATTATTAGCTCCTGTTGAGTCGGCCCGCAACTCATGGTAACCCATGCACAGTGGAACAAAATGCTCCCCAGTTCTGTACCATCTCCGTGATTGGTTACATTGTGATCCATAGGGTTTTCACTCACTGATTTTCAGAAGTAGATCACCAGACCTTTCTTCCTAGTACATCTGAGTGTGGAAGCTCTCCTAAAACCTGTTCAGCATCATAAGAACGCACAAGTCTCCACTGACAGACAGGTGGTGGCTGCATATGAGGTACAATGGCCAAGAACTGAACCCCAGTAGGAGACCGCATCGAAGGTGAGAATTCCTCCACTGAGGCGCCACTGCCTTCCAATGACTAAGGCATCTAGTTCCCTCATGCTACTCCCCAGTAGGGAAGAGCATCATTTTACCCACACTGGGGCAGCATGTCAGGGCTCCTTCCGCGCCAGCCACTGAAATCACTCCTGGCAGAGCTTAGTTCCTCCCTCTAACACCTTGTTAAACATGCTTTGCGGTCACATGGCTGAGCTTTGAAGAAATACAGACCTAAGTTAAAGAGCTGGATCTGTGGTTTACACAGGTTTTTGTACAACTTTAGGCATGTTGCCTAACCTCTCTAAGTCTCATTTCTTCACTTGTAAAATGGAAGTAATTGAACCTACTTAATTCTATTGTTGTAATGATTAAATAATTGTTTCATACAGAGCCTAAGACAGGAAAGTGTTCAATAAATAGTTGTTGGGACTGCTGCTTTTGTTACAGCATTGGTAAATCAGACAAACCAAAGCCTTTTAATTTTTCCCTGGTTTAACTCCAGAGACGTTAACTGTGACAGGGACTAATACTAAACAAAAAATCAAACCCATTACATCGAGTCGATTCCAACTCATAGCTACCCAACAGGACAGAAAAGGAGCAGCTGGTGGATTCAAACTGCCAACCTTTTGGTTAGCAGTCAAACTCTTTACCACTGCACCACTCCAATAAACCCCACCACTAAGAGACCCAATATTTCAAAGGTTCTACTTATTTCTTCTAATAATTTTTCTGAATTTGGATAAACAGCCACCAGGTCCTTGCAGTCCAAACATTCCTGAACATAGATTCACTGAATGTGGCAGAGACTGTCAGCGGTTTGCCTGAAGTGTCTCCTTTCCCCCTAAAAACAAAACTACACTATATTTCCCAATCTCATTTGCAGTTAGGTTGTTAGGTGTGGTGACCATATGACCCAGCTCTAACCAATGGAATGTAATAAGAAGTGGTTTGTGCCTCTTGCAAGCCCAGAACATAAAATCCTCCCGCACAGTGTCCTTTATTCTCTGTATTAGCTGTCTACTGCTATGTAACAAAGCACCCCAAAACTTAGCAGCTTAAAACAACAAACACTGATCATCTCACACAATTTCTGGCTGGTCTGGCTCGGTGGTCTGGCTCAGGGTCTCCCAGGAGGTTGTAGTCAAGTCATTGGCCTGGACAGCATTATCTGAAAGCTTGACTGGATTGGGAGGATCCACTTCCAAGCTGGCTTCTTCACATGGATGTTGGCAGAAGGGCTCAGTTCCTCACCATGTGAGCCTCTTTCTCCACATGGCTGCCTGAGTGTCCTCATGACATGGCAGCTGGCTTCCCCCCAAGTGAGCAATTCAAGAGAGAGAGCAGCAGGGAGTCTTTATGATTTAGCCTTGGAAATCACACACCAGCACTTCCTTTTTATTCTGTTCATTAAGAGCAAGTCACTAAGTCCATCCACACCCAAGTGAAAGGGGATAAGGGTTCACCTCTTGAAGGAAGGAGTATCCAACAACTATGTGGTTATTTTAAAACCCTTTTATTCTTTCTCACTATCTGCCAGCTGAACAGAGAGAACAACAAAGACCTTTAAGGAGGTGGAAGATGAAAGCAGCCCAGGATCCTGAATGACTGCTTGGAGCAGTGGCTCCCTTCCATCCACCTTAGACTATGCTTGTTGTTAGCGCAGTCGAGTCAGTTCTGGACCCCATGTGTGTAGAGTAGAGCAGCTCCATAGAGTTTTCGAGGTTGTGGCCTTTCAGGAGAAGATCAGCAGGCCTGTCTTCCAAAGGGCCTCTGGGTAGGCTCAAACCAACAACCTTTAGGCTAGCTGTCTGGTGCTTTGATGTAAGAGAGAAATAAATACCTATTGTGTTAAACCCCTGAGTTTGGGGATGTTTTGTTACAGCAGTTAGCCTTTCCTGACTAATTCCTAAATTACAAAGAATGTAACGTATTTTGGCAAGAGCATCTCATAGTGTCTGTATACTAGCTAACGACTATGGTCATAACATACGGATCAAGATTTTAAAAATTCGAACAAGTAGGTAGTACTTGTTACCCTCTTGGCATCGTGAACCCCAATCCTTCCTTTCTTTTTCATGAAGCAGTAAAAGATAGAGCCCTTAACTAGCATCTTTTCACTCACCAAACCCCTAGGTCTTAAGGTCATGTCAGTCTGCAGCTTTTCCCTCCATGCCTGGTTTCTGTATTCTCTACCTCTGCCTTATTGAGTAATTTCCCCACAGGTTTTAGTACAATTTACTTCAAAGCTCTATATATTCCTTCCATGAGTTTTGAAAGAAAGAAAACATATTAGTTCCTAGAATGACTTTTGCAATAGCGAGAAGATTTTCCTCCATTGAGCTTCCTGCTCAGTTCTCTACCCTTTGAAGTAAGAATTTGTAGAAATCTTAGTTGCTTCAAACTTGGATCTACAACTTTTAAGCCACAGCTCACTTCATTTACCGATTTTTGCAGACTTAAAAGTCTGCCTTTGCTTTTTTCAGAAAGAAAGCAGTGGACTTTTATCAGAGCATTTAAAAAAATATGTGAAGAGAAAATAACACCATTATTATGTAGACAAATAAAACGATTTCTCCATAATTCCAAGGTTAAAAGCCTTAATCTTTGGGGTAGATCATATTAATGGCAAATTCTTCACCTGTATTTGTATCTACTTCTTTTGCCCATGTGATAAGAGTAAGTTATTATTAAGACGTAATAAAATATTGTTTTAATCCATTGAGTTTTGGAATGGCTAGTTACTCAACAGTAGCTAAGTCATACAGAAATCAGTAAGGGCACTGGTGTAAGAAAAACTTACGTTATGAGACAATAGCTTTGGAATGAGGTGTGTACGGTAACTGGGAAAATTGCCTAGAAATTGTTAAGGAAAGCCAGAAAAATGGTTAGAAAATTTATAGGAGGATGAAGAAACTGTGGTCTGTGTTACGTGACATGAAGTACTTGGCAAAATTGTCAGCTATGGTATTTGGCAAAACTGTCACCTATGGTAATGTGGAAGATAGAAAACGTACCTAATAAACTCTTGAACTCATCCAAGGAGATCTCCAGACAGATTTTAAAAATGTCATCTGGTAGCTTTTAGCTGTTTTTACGATAAAGTATTACACGAGAGTTGATCCTCAGAAAGAACTAGCAAATTTGTGAAAAGAATTGAGAGGAAAAGGAGAGAGTCCAGAAATGCAGGCTAGCCTGAAAAATAAAACTATCTCACATCCAGTCTTTCCAAACAATAAAAGATTCTCAAATTAAGATAAATTCTGGGAGAATAGATTTAGGGCACTGCAGTAAGACATGCCTTCAGGGTAAAGATCCAATCAAGGTTTGGTTGTATATCTTTTGTAAGACCTCTGGAAGACAAAAGGCATCTTCTCAGATGGACAAAAGGATTTGTACAATGCTTAGCGTAGTAGTCCCACAGCATCCAGTTATGCCCAAAGTGTTGTTATTGTTAGGCCATACAGTCGGTTCTAACTCATAGCAACTCTATGTACAACAGAATGAAACACTATCGCGTTCTGCACCATCCTCATAATCGTTGCTATGTTTGAGCCCATTACTACAGCCACTGTGTCAATCTATCTCATTGAGGGTCTTCCTCTTTTTTGATGATCCTCTAGTTTACGTGCATGATGTCCTTCTCCAGTGACTGGTCCCTCCTGATAACCTGCCAAAAGTAGAAGTAATTAAGACTAGAGAGAAAAGACTAGATCAAAAAGAGTTGTTGGTATGGCTTTTAGTTCATGGAATAGGCTCAAATCAAATATATAAAAAACATTAGACTCTATACAGAGAACTGTGTTAGTCAAATTACCACCAGACTGAGATAAAGGAGACTGACAGTATTAAAGGGTGAAAAGACGTGTGGGTTCCCAATTTTGGGTAGGAAAAAGGCTAAAAAATTACTGAAAGAGCATATTCCAAACTCATCTTTGGAAGTGAACAAGGCTGATGAAAAAGGGAAGACATCTCTGAGGGAGCAGCCAAAAGCTATGAAGAACAATGAAATTGGAGCAACATCCAGGGAGCAGGACCCAGGCCTGATTTAGGAATGTTCCCCACATCTGAGTCAGGAGATCTGGCAACATTTGCCCTGTGAAGTTTCTGTGTGCCTGGCTGTTCTTTCCCTTTTGGGATGGATGTGTTTATTGCACACTAAAAGTGTGTTTCATTATTATATAGTATGTGTTAAAGGGTAAAAAATTTGTCTTTTTTGATCTCTGAATCAAGAGGAACCATATTATCAAGAGGAGCCCCATTCAGACCTGATGTCAATCACAGTGTTCAGAATTTGAGTCTGTTGCTGTGATTGGATAAAAATTTTGGAGGTCCTGGATAGGGGCGAGTATATTTTATACATGAAAAAAAAAAATTTTTTTTTTTTTAGAACCTGACCCAAACCCACTGTCACTGAGTTGATTCTGACTTACAGCAACCCTATGGGACAGAATACAACTGCCCCACAGGGTTTCCAAGGCTAAAATTTTTACAGAAGCAGAGTGCCATATCTTTCTCCTGCAGAGTGGCTGTTTGAACTGTTGACCTTTCAGTTAGAAGTTGAGCACTTTCACCACTGTGCCACCAGGGCTCCTACACATGGTAGGGACACAAATCTAAACAAAACTGTATTAGATTGTGATAATGAAACCATTCTTCACCTCTCCTTTTATCCACATCCTCTGCCATGTAACTTTGCAGTTACTCTTTGAGTTTGTTCACGTGTCTTACTTTGGCCAAGAGGATGAGGCATGAATGAGGTGTGTCTGTTCCAAGCAGTTTCAAGAGGCCTTGCATATTTCTCTTTGCTCTAATATCACTGTCATTACCATGAGAATAACATGCTGGGCTAGTCTGCTTGTCCAGACAGAAAATGAGACTCCAAGAAAACAATGATACTCCCTCCTCTCCATCTGCTGAGCCCAGACTAGATCATACAACTTCTAGCTGACCGAAGACATGTGAAAAATAAAAGCCATTGTTGTTTCAAGTCACTGAGTTTTGGGGCAGTTTGTTATGCAGCAGTAGCTAATGGATCCAACATTTAATGCAGTATTTCTGAAACTTTAATGTGAATAAGAATTACCTAGCATGCTGTTTTGGCTCAAATTCTACAGAAGCAAACCCTGAAACAAGGGCTCACATGCGAAGTTATTTATTAATAAAATATTCCCAGGTCAAGCCAGTAAAGGAGTAGAAGAAGCAGGACAGGGGAAGGAGAGAAAATGAATGTAGTAGATGCAGTTAGCAGCTCACTCGGATCAACTCCACCAGGCCAGCTGACTCACAGATGTCCTCTTCCCTAGAGTACAGGTAACCCCTGACTTATGATGGGGTTGTATTTCGACAACTCCATCATAAGCCAGTTCTGACATAAGTAGAATACCTTTTTTTTTTTTTTAGTTTTCATTATTACTGCCTTTTATTATCAGTATCTTTATAAACCAGATCTTTTCCTTTGGAGGTTGGTATAAGAATGATAACACCAGCAAATAACACACGGCAACACTGTATGTGGTACATATTACTAACGATAAGACGTACAAAAAGAAAAGATGATCATCAGTGAGGTTCATATTAACTCGAGTATGTCATAAGTTGGGGTCTACCTGTACTGTCTTCAGTCTAATGGGAGGAGCCTTGGCCAGGAACATATGCATCACCACTACCACCCTACCCCTCGTCCCTGCCCCTGCCAGCCAGTGAGCAACGACTAATGGAGTGAGGTGAGACTGATACCAAAGTATAATTCATCCTTCAGAGCTCCCTCATGGAGCCAGACTGAAGCCAGTCTCTGGCCAAAACTACATCCTGAGAGAACTTCCTCAATAAATCACTTATCTCTGTACTGGGCTCTCTTTCTAGGGAATCTGACTTGAGACAAAGCAAGTATACGATCTGAACAAAGTCTCATGGTGGTAGCTTCAGCCTGATCCTTCAGTGGATATCTAGAGTATAAATTACGCCTCAGATCTTTTCCCCCGGTTAAGGCCAGGAGTTTCATACTTCAGCACCAGTAAGCAATGTCAAGGAAAAAGAGTGTTCATAAACCCTCAGGCATTTCCTTTGCCAAAGACAAGTAGCAGGTGGGGTCAACTGGAGGAAAAAGCACACCACAAATCAAGTGGATGGGCACAGAAGCCGTAAAAGTGTTCAAAGATATCTTGATGAAGCACTGACAGCTTCTGCTACCCACACTTACTTAAAATGCAGATTCCTTGGCTTTGTCCTCAAAGATTCTGACTCAAGAGCTCTGAGATGGGGGCTGGAATCTCCATTATTAACAAGGACCCCCAAGAGATTCTAATGTGGGTGGTCCAACACATTGAAAATTATTGCTTTTAGGATTAGAGCAAATGGTTTGAGTGTCCAGTCACCAGCCACAAAACCAGGGGATTAAAGTGCATCAGAGATGCAGAAATACAAGCAATTTTTTAAAATTCTCACCTAAGTTTTCTGTATTTGCTAATTTATCACACCTGGTGTTTGTTTTGAGTATTAAGAGTCCACCCTGGTCTCCAGCCACTCATCATCTCAGCACACACTTTGCCTGCACACATGGAATCCGCCTCTCTCCACGAATGCCTTCTCCTGCTAGGAAACACAGGATGGCACTCAGCCAAAGGAGAGCACAGGCAAAGTCAAATGAAGCCCCCATTGTCAAGATTTTGCTTCTGCTGGGCCACAGCCCCCGGGGGCACACTGCATGCGCGTCACTTCTCCAAAGAGAAGGCCGAGATCCAGGCATCCAGGGCCCCAGCAGTCCAGAGTCTGTGGATGGCGGCATACTCTGCGGATGGTGGCACCTCTTTGCCACGTACAGGAGGGAGGCCTGGGCCCTAGACTGGCTCCGCTAGAGCTCCACGACCTCAGCTATTTTCCGTGACCTCTGGCCCGTGCCCTCGTGAGTGTGTCATCTCTAGTTACACTTCTCCTCCAACCACTCTGAATCCGCCACCTGCGGATACCTGAGCGTGGAAATCAACATCTATCACTGGCTGCAGTGTCACAGGTCACTAGGTGTCTAGGCTCAGGCTGACCTTGGGTGTCTTCTGTCCAGGCAAGGAGCCTGATCCTTCAAAGGAAATGAGGACACGGGGTCAATTAGATGGCTAAATATAGTAAAAAAACAAAAAACCAATGCCGTCGAGTGGATTCCGACTCATAGCGACCCTATAGGCCATAGTAGAACTGCCCCACAGAGTTTCCAAGGAGCGCCTGGCGAATTTGAACTGCCAACCCTTTGGTTAGCAGCTGTAGCACTTAACCACTACGCCACCAGGGTTTCCAAATATAGTAAGCCACTTGCAATCCAGTAGTAGACACTGATCATCAACATACAAACTAGATGGTAAAGGAACTCTACTGGTATATGAAGAGCTAATCTAAGGCTATATTAAGGCTTCATTCCTGACACCTGGAAATAGATGTCAGCTTTTTAATATGAACCTCCTCCTTTCTCTTCAAGAGTTCTATTCTTAATTAAGCAAAAAGACAATAAAATATCGGGATTGGGCTACACTCAACTTTTTACCATAGGGAATCACAGTTCATGTGTTAAATATGAGTTGGTCTCCCTGCTTAAGAACTGGAGGAAGCTCTGTCTATATTCAAAATGATAAAGAGTTTAAGAGAAAACTGAGGAAAAATATATGAAAGAAAGTATTCATTTACTCACTCATTGCTTCATATACTCAGTGCATGTATAATGAGTGCCTACCATTTACCAGGTACTGTGCTGGAGGTTGGAAGTGAAGTTGTAAAGAGACCCAATCTCTGTCTTCACAGAGCAGATTAGAGGAAAGTTTAGGTATCAGCCAGTTACTGTACAATGTGACAGCCTCTACAGTCGAAGTACAGGGTATTGTGGGTGTACCTAGGAAATACCTAGGACTTACAATAGGGTTGCATTCTGACAACTCCATCATAAGCCAGTTCTGACATAAGTAGAATACCTTTTTTTTTTTAATTTTTCGTCATTACTGCCTTTTATTATCAGTCCTAGAGTGCCAGGGAAGAATTCTTGTAGAAAAAAGACATTGAAGCTGAAAGCTAAAATGACTAAGAAGCTAATGGTTCTAAGGAGCCTGAGGAAGACTGGTGAGTAGAAGAAGAATGTGACCAAGAATATGATGAGAAGAGATGGGAGCAATAGACCTTTACAACAGTCCAAGACTGTTTCTCCAGGAGGAGAATTGCGGTCTCCTGGAGAAAAAGCAATGCTTTATGCTTCACAGGACAAGAAGACTGGTACTAGGAGGCTCTAAGAAGCCTGTTTCTTGGCCTAAAGAAGCTCTCAGTCTTTGATGGCAGCTTCCATGGAGGTACCAAGATTTAGTTCTCATAAACCTGACATGTCCTTCCAGCAGTCACCTCTCCTATGGAGAATATAGAGTCATGACATCACCCTCTCCCTGCTCTACTGATTTATGTGGAGGTGGCTGATTCTTCCAAAAGCAACCTAGAGACCATCTCTCAGGACTATGGAGTGTGTGGAAAGAAGCTGGAGGGCTTGTAAGTTTAAGGACAATTTACATATTTTAACATACAGTTCAGTGTTGGAAATTTGTATGAGAAATGAAAATGGGATGTGAATAACTAGCTACATAGAGCTGTTACAAGGTGCATTTCCATTTTCTGGGCTTGGGTTGGTCACAGTAGAATGATGGACTCTTTAGCTAAGGCCATGATACATGTCACAAAAAGAGAGAAAAGATTTGTTTTCCCATAGAGTTGCCAGTGTGATTAAAACTGAATGCTAGGTGGCAGAGAAAAGGCCCAGATCTTTATAAAACCAAATCCAGTGGAAAGTTTTGAATATCATGTAGGGGAAAAAATTAAAATTGTGGGGTCAATATGCAGTAATTAACAGGAGAAAATAAACTGTGTAGGAGTTAAGGCTATGTTGGTAAATGTTTAACAATCAGCTCTCTAAGGAAAAATAAGTGTGTGTGTATACATTCAAAATAAGTTTATTATAAATTTTACTGGTATAAAGTATGTACAGATCATAATTTACAAATAATAAAACATATAATACTCTTTACTGTAAATCTCATATAGTCAATTGATTCTTACAGAATGCTTTTGTTCATTTTTCCCAAACTCTTATGTCTTTATCTCATGTATGGTTGCAATTGACAAACGAATGTAGTTCTGACATAAGTTTTGGTTGATAATTTCATTTACGTTAACAAGTAAGGACAAAAGCAAAGCAAGGAAGACATATGTTGAAACATCATTCACACATCACGATGTGAGAAATTTCTTTGCTGAATCGGAAAATAGTTGTCAAATAGTGGAAGAATATTTTCTCTGTTTTTGTGCTACGTAACATAGTAGCTACAGATACAACATACACTTGTGTTAATTCTGTGTTATTAACATTTGTTCCATCACTTTAAATCTAGACAGTCAACAAAACAATAAATCAAGCCCTTATTTGTACTATTTGCTGATTTTCACAGTATAAAAACTCCCACTGTAGCTAATTTCAAGCTACCAACTTGATGTATCAAAGAGTTGGGAAGAGATGTGCATCAGCACACCATTGCATTAAAATTTCTACCGTGCAAACACAACAGGCATAAATAGCCTTAAGAGTACAGACAATACTAAAATAATTCGAAAGTGATGTTTTGAGTATTTATTACCTGTGTGTTTAATTTACTTGATTATATGTTTGTATAATTTGTTAATAATGGCTTTGCTTAACAACTAGCCTGCAAAATTTCCGGAAATTTAACAGTCAATACAAAGCCAGATCCAGGCTTATATGTTTATGGGAAATAGACAAGGAAAACTTGAAGTTTTAATCCAAGAAGGAAATAACTGTAGTTATTACTGAGAGTCGATGGGGTAGGAATAAGGACAGGAACGCAATCAAGCTCCTTAGATGAGTTTATATTATCCGGACCAGAGACTTACTCTTCTACGTCATCTCTTGACACTCCTTGCCTTGAGCTTCATGTTCCAAGAGCATTAATCAACTTCTATTTCCCAGCTCACATCATGATATCTCTACCTCCATGCCTTTACTCTCATGACTACCTCTCTATCCAAAATACCTTTTCCCCACACCCAGGCCCCACTTTCAACTTTCACATGGCTAATTCCTACTCATGGCTAATATCTACTTATGTTTGAAAATTCAACTTAAATGTCACAAATCCTGGGAACTCACCCTACCTCATCTCTCAAACAGGATCAGAACTGTCCCTAAGCATTCTCATGATATCTGTGCCTCTGTCTGCCACAGATATCATATCTATTGAAATGTTTGTTTTTAGCAGGTATCTTGCTGAGAGATCAGATTGCTCCTAGAAATGGAGACGGTGTCTTATTTATTTTTGTATTCTAAGCCTAGCACATACTAAAAAAAAAAAAAAAAAAATTCAGGACTCAATAAATGTTTGCTGAATGCTAGGCTCTTCTCAAGATAGACATCCTGGCCAACGGTGGACCTGCCTGGCTGCAATGGTACCATCCCTTTCAAGATAAGAGAATGAGAGAGGAAGAGTAACTAGATAGTTAATTTTGTTCAATTAGGAGAAACTGAAAGAAAATAAGGATGTGATGGAACCCTGGGAGAAAGCAACTCTGTCATGTTTGAGCTCATGACTGCTCTGGAGAAGATCAATGGGCAGAGTTGGGCAAGTTTTGTCACCAATAAGTAGACAGAGAACAAATACGTGAACACTAACTATAACATAACACAGAATGAAAGGAGAGAAATACACAAATTCTTATACTATGAGAACAATGAGAAGTTGCCCTTAATACTGATAGAGGGGCTTGAGAAGGCATCACTAAAATATTAATATTTGAAATGCATGTTGATTAATGAATGAACTTTCAATAGGCAAGATTGGAAATAAAGATTAGTCCAAGATCCAAAAATGGCAGAAGAAGAGGCAGAGTGGCATATACTTGTTCAGAAAATAAAGTCTGATGAGAGACCCTGTAATAGAACAATTAAAAAATAATATTAGCTTAATAAAGCTCATTGTTCATGAACACTTGAGAGTCTTAGTGATTATAGTTTCCTTTGCTAAATAGTAACCATCAATAATAATTTATTCTAGAGTCCTTCCCAATATTAGTCTCAAAGGCATCAGTCTCTCATTTCTAGTGTTCATCTTCTCCTCTCTTCTGTGAAAGAATCAAATTTGCCCAGCTCCGATATTTTGGGCATCTCTTCCTTTTTTTGCATTCCCTCAAAGACTAGAAACAGTGGGTTAGCAAATTCATTTCTGAGTTCTATCAAAACCCAAGAAAATAAAACCAAAATTATTTAGGAGGTGAACAAACCAACTACAGACTACAGCAAAAAAAAAAAAAAAAAACATAAAACACAACCCCTTGCTTCTCTGCCACTGTTCTAGAGAAGTTATCAAAAGTTATGTAGGACTTTGGTTTTAAGCTCCAATCTCCAAAATTCTAAAGTGTGCAAGTAAAGAAGGTCCCATGCAACTCCCAGTTGAATTAGTGTATGAAAGTAAATATGTAACTATGAAGTTTTTCAAGAAAAACCTTACAGAAAGACATATCCTCTGTTTAACTCAAGAATAAAACAGGAACAAATACCTCATCTTTTTAAATGATAGACTTTATGTTGATTGGTAATAACATATTTTGCTAGCACTACAATCAAAGAGCAATTAGGTCCAGTCAATAGTTTTTGAAATGAAAAGGATCAGTTTCACATTAATAGCTAGGTTATTTGAACAGCCACATGAGTGATACACTTCAGAGATTATTCTCTATACAATATTCACTTTAATCTCTTGGAAGAAAATAAGTTCTTTTTACTCTCCTCAAAGAAGACTCTAAAAGCTTAAAATAAAAATAAACAGAAACAACTAAGATTCCTTATTATAATAAGTAAGTAAAACACTAGTAAACGTTAACAAATTAACATACTCAAAACTTAATTGTACATTAACCACGTTTCCCAGTGAATGATTCATTGAACATGGGGAAAATTCCCACAGACTAGCTTCTATTCAAACTATTTTAAGAGTTCCAAATCATGGGCCATGAGAGTTCTCTTGGACTTGGTGGAGACATCAGTCACTATAAATGAGAAAAAACTGTGGAAAAAATCAGGAGGCTGATCACAGGTCAGGAGGCCAAAGATGATAGCTTTACTCTCATCTTTTCGCACTACGGAGGTGGGGGAATCTTTCCTTTTAGCAAATCTCTATTCATCTTAACACAATGCCAGGTACTGCTCCAGGAACCAAGGATTAATAGGCGAATGAGATACAATCCCTGTCCATGAGGTGTTTATAGTTAAATAATTTAAACTCTCCTCAAAGGAATAATCTGAGTTTTAAAAACTGGCTAGAATACAAAATACAATGTGGTAAGTACTATAGGAGTACATGGAGAACTTCAGAGGAGATAGCCTTAAGGGATGAGTGGTCTTTCTGACGTGAGAATGAGGGCAGGACACTGCAGACAAAGGAAACAGAGCAAAAGCACAAGGTTCAGAAAATTCAGGAAGGGTTTAGGAAAGATATTTTTGACAGTGGATGCTGTAAAAACAAAGAGAGTGTCTGTCTGATTCACCATTCTATCCCTGATGAGAAACACAATGCCTGCTTCAGGGTGAGGGCCCGTCATGGACTGAATTGTGTCCCCCCAAAATATCTGTCAACTTGGCTATGCCATGATTCCCAGTATTATGTAATTGTCCACCATTTTGTTATCTGATGTGTTTTCCTATGTGTTATAAATCCTACCTCTATGATGTTAGTGAGGTGGGATTAGTGGCAGTTATGTTAAGGAGGCAGGACTCAATCTACAAGATTGAATTGTGGTTTAAGCCAATCTCTTTTGAGATATAAAAGAGAGAAGTGAGCAAAGAGACAGGGACCTCATGCCAACAAGAAACAAGGACCAGGAGAATAGCGTACCCTTTGGACCCAGGGTCCCTATGCTGAGAAGCTCCTCAACTGGGGAAGAATGATAACAAAGACCTTCCCCCGAGAGCCGACAGACACAGAAAGCCTTGCCCTGGAGCTGGCACCCTGAACTTGGACTTCCAGCCTCCTAGACTGTGAGAGAATAAATTTCTCTTTGTTAAAGCCATCCACTTGTGGTATTTCTGTTATAGCAGCACTAGATAACTAACACAGGGCCCAACACATGTTTGTTGACTGAATGAGTCCAAATTGAATGAAGCCTAAGAGATATGAGGGAATAAATAGGATATGATAGAGGGGCTTTACATGTCAAGCCAAGGACTTTGAGCACAATTCTGTAAGCAGTGGGGAGCCACCACAGGTTTTCAAATATGGTAGTCTATCTCCATCTATAAGTCATGAATGATGCTATTGGTGATTACTTATTTCAAGGTAACTGTTAATAATTAAAAATCATAAACCATCAATGAATACATGCTCAGTGCCTCTGAAAAATATTCGGGGCAGGTTGTGTCTTAGAAAATTGTGTGAATGGCTGGATGGGCAAATACAGCCATCTTTCCATCCTGAACTTTCCACTTTCCCCAAATCACAAAGTTATCACCAGGGTGCTGAGCTCCACTGAGCTGTAAACAGAATCTGGGCAGACTTCCTCCAAATACGCTTCCGTTTCATTCTGGTTCACAGAGGTACTCTGTGACTCCTTTTTTGAGGAAAGATGTCCTCTGATAATGTTTTCTTTCTGATATTTTTTTTTCAGGGAGTCCTCAAGCAGCGTACCTTGCTCAGAGGGGTGATATGAAGACTGAATGAATCAGTAGCTACTTTTAGTAGTTCATCAGTGAGCATTGACTTAAAATTTCCCTTGTGCTGAATTGAGTTTGTTCATCTTACTCATAGATTGGACCAAGCATGATATTCTCTTTGAGCAGACTATTGCCACAGGAGCAGACATTGAGGGTAGACTGCATAACTGCAGCTTAATTCAAATCCAGAGCATTTTCACTGCCCTTGTTGAGACGCTGGGTATGGAAAGACCTTTCTCATAACCTTTAACAATCTCTATACTTGCACTTCTAGGTAGGTGTGGAGTTGGATTTTTTGTGTTATAAAATGGGATATGTTGGTTTACAGACGCATTCAGTCACTAACAAGGCAATAAAGGGATCTGGGTTTTAGTCTGGCTCAGCCACTGAACTAGTTGCACGACCTCAGCAAGTCCCTTAACTTCTATGAATCTGTTTCCAAAGAGGTAATAAGATAAGGTCCCTTTTAGCTCTCACAGTCTAAGGTTTGCTGCTTATATACTTTGAGCACATTTCAGCGCAGAAGTATTATGTGATACATATTTTTTTAATCACAAAGCTAGTTATCTTCAACTCTGAATATGCTTAAATAAAAAACTCTTTCCCACGGAAATGTTCTAAGATTGTTCATTAAGCTAAATGTGTTTTATGTCATATTGAGGAGGCTAAGGAAAACTGTCAGTCAAGTCTAGAGCACAGCTCACCTCCATGAGGCGGGGAGAAATGCTGGAAATAGAAGTGATGGAGACAGGAGCTTGTAGTTGGCCATTCCTTTTTCCTGGGATGAATATTGGCTAGCCTCGGCCTCTCCCCTTGCTGGGCAAGAAGTTTTGGCATCATCACTCAGAGCAGTTCTGCAAAAGTGAAGAACTAGACAGCTCTCTCTCTCTCTGGAAAGGCAACACCTTACTAAATCCATGAAGGCATCCCTGGGAGTTTCTGTTTGGATTACATCTGCTTAAACAAGGTGGAGTCAAGAACAAGTTTTCTGAAACTTGGAGTTTGATATATGGGTATAGTTGGCCAATGACTGACTTAGCAGTACAGTTGGACAACCCCTTGCCTCAAGATGAGACTGATTATAAGTCACAATTTGTGCTCCAGAACTTCCCCAAAGGATTAGACTGAAACTAGTCCCCAGCTTGGATGACATTCTTGTTACCTTTCTTCCTCTGCTTTGTCCTGCTTCTCTCACCCCCCTTCTTCTGAGATTACTCCCTCAATAAGTCATGTAAATCCTCATCTCCAGATCTGCTTCTCAGGAATCTGACCAAAGAAATAAGACAAGGGAAAACTTATTTTATGGTCCATATTTTTTTTTATATATATTCTTGTATAATCCTCACAGCCCTCTAAGGTAGGTCTCATGATCTTGAATTTACTAGATAACGAAACTGAGGATGGAGAGGATAAGATATTTGCCCAAAATCACACATAGAATAACAGGGATTAAAACCAGGTCCAGAGCCTGCATTGTTAACCCTACGCCTCACCTTTCGGCTTATTTGAGTTCTAGTGACATCATTACAATCATATGTTTCAAACCTTCCTGGGGGCTCAGGAATTAGTAAAGCTGAAAGTCAGCATTCTCTTTACCTCCCAGAGGATATCAGCTCTCCTTTGGTCTGAATGCCTATCTCTAGGTCACTACTGAATCTATTCATTTGACCCAATTTGAGGTCTCAGGAAGGCGTGCCTGAAATCTTATTCATTCATTCAATAAATATATACTATCTTAGGATGAGTTCTCTAAAAGGAAAACCAGTAAAGCATACAAATACATAGAGAGAGAGTTATATCAAGGAAATGGCTCATGTAGTTGTAGAACGTGGAACGTCCTAAGTCTGTGGGTCAGGCTGTAGGCTTATCCTGATTCACACAGCCACAGAAGCTGGCAAACCCAAGATCGGCAAGTCAGACAGCAGGGCTCTTGTTCACAGGCTGTGAAAGCTGAAAAATTCCAAGATCAGAAGGCAAGACCACAGGTAAGCTGCTAGCTCATGTCCCAAGAACCGGAGGTCAGATGAACAGGAGCCAGCTGCAGGATCCAGAGCAAGCAAAAAACCCACAACCCTTGCCAAAAAGTTCACCTATATTGATGCAGTCTACACCCCAAAGGAAACTCTCTTTCAACTGACTGGCTACTCAAAGCAGATCCTATCATGGAGGTGATCACATTATATCAGATCTCATCATGGAAGTGATTGCATCATTATACGACTGCCAAACTACATCATAACTGCCAAACCACTGAGAATTGTGACACGGCCAAATTGACACAAGCCTTAACGATCACATATACTGTACACCTACTAATTGCCTAAACTGACTCAATGGCAACAGGGGTTCTAGGTTCTGATGTTGCAGCAGTGAACAAAAAAGATCCTTGTTCTCACAGAGCTTACGTTCCTCATTCACTGCATAACCGTTGCTACTGAAACATTTCCAACTCATAGCAATTCTACAGGGCAGAGCAGAACTGCCTGATAGGGATTTCAAGACTATAATCTTTATGGAAGCAGACTGCCACATCTTTCTCACGAGGAGCTGCTGGTCAGTTTGAACCACCAAGCTTTCAATTAGCAGCTGAGTGTTTAACCATTGTGCCACCATGGCTCCTTCATTTACTGTATAGATTATTATGAATCATCCCTTTGAAAAGGTCCCTTGGTTTGTATTATCCTAGGAAGGATATAAAATTGAATACTTTGTATGACATGACATTTCACAGAAAAACCAAAAAACCCAGTGACGTTGAACTCAATTCCGACTCATAGCGACCATATAAGACAGAGTAGAACTGCCCCATAGAGTTTCCGAGGAGTGCCTGGTGGATTCAAACTGCCAACCCTTTGGTTAGCAGCCGTAGCACTTAACCACTACACCCCCAGGGTTTCCACATTTCACAGGAAAGGCCACTAATTCCACAAGCTCTTCCAGTAATCATGTCAAAATCTTTGTCTACTCATTTGATTATGCTCATTTAGGGAGCATAGGCCATAAATCTGCCTGTGAACTGAAATCACATTGTATTTGGCCCACATGGGTATTTTTTGCTTGCCAACATTTAAGAATTGGAAGATACCAGACAAGAATCCATATGTCCAGCCTATATCAGTCAGAGTCCAGCTTCAAAGAAAAGAAATTCAGAGCAGAGTATCTGAAACACAGAGGATACGTGAAGGGAATTGTTTATCTAGGTGATGGGAGAATTGCTAAACCAACAGAGAATGGTGAGGGAGTGTGGAAATTAGCAGCAATAGGAAGCTACTACCTACCACATCTAGGCTGGAGGGAGAGGAGGTGGCAGAGATGAGAGGGGTAATGGGGATTACCCAGTAAAGCTGAAATCATAGTGGGCCTCTCCCACAGAGTGGGCCTTTGAAGAGATATTTCTGCTGGTGGAGGCATTAGCTGAAACAGAGAGGTAGGTTTCTCCCTTTTGCTCCAATCTCCCACCAGTGTCTCCATTGGAAGGAAGAACCCAGGCAGAATCCAACTGACTTGGGTGCCCAGGAACTGCAGCCTGTAGGGGTTAGTCCCCATGATTCAGAGCAGAGCAGAGGGTGTGGAGGAATAGACCTGAGAGCAAAAAGGATGGACTGACACAAATCAGAATTTGCAACACTGGCCTTGCAATCCTGCCAGCACCTCTGGGCTTAAGCTGAGAAGAAGCTTTGTCCTTATCCTGGGCACACACTGTTCAGCTTGCCTCAGTTAGTACCTGTTCATCTTCTCCCATTAAGTTGTCTGCCTGGACCATACGAGCAGGTGCCATGGTATCCAGGAATCACAGATTACCAGAACTGGAAAAGAATGCAGAGATTATATCATTATATGTAATATAGTATTACAGATAGATATTTAGATAGATAGACTGACAGATAGATAATAGATGATGGATAGATAGATGATAGATAGACAGATAGGTAGATAAGTAGATAAACAGTTTTAATTCTCCTGGAATCCAGATTTCTGCAGTCCACGGAGTTGGGGTGACCCACCCAGGCCATTGCTCTGCAGTCTTCTTTAGAACCTTGAGCCTTGATGAAACTGTTCTTCCTAAAGTCACCGTTAGGTCAAACAATAGCCTAGCTTAAGTTGCGAAAAGTATTTGGCTTGGCCTTGTGAAGAATTGTCTACGTGTAGTCAGTTTCCATGAATAGAAATTCCACGGTCAGACTAGAACTCTGCTTTAGGGTAAAGTGTTATCATATAAATACTGTTCTGGCTCCATCTCCATTGCAATGTCCAATACGTGTGGTGTAAGAATTTTGGAAGTTCTTTTCATCTTTGGAACATTTTTCACTCTATTCAAAATGTTGTCCTGATTGCAAATTCTACATTAAATAAACTTCAATCAATTTCTATTATTGGCTTGATATGAGTTTTGTTTTTAACAACTGTTGTTAGGTGCCATCAAGTCAGTTCCGACGCATAGCAAGCCTATGGGACAGAGTAGAACTACCCCATTGAGTTTCCAAGGAGCAGCTGGTGGATTTGAACTGCCGACATTTTGTTAGCAGCCAAACGCTTAACCATGGTGTCACCAGGGCCCCTATCTGTGGCAGAAAGGGTTTTAAATTCTCCTCCCTCTAATCACAGAGACAGTGCCCTAGGAATGACTGTTTATTTTAAAATGCAAAACAACAATCCAGACTTTTGAGGAACAAAATGGTTGGTTTAAATCAGGTAAAAAACCCATTTAGAAAACGGGCTTAATAAAAAAAAAAAAAATCTCCGAAATCTAATCTAAAGGGATTTTTGCCTCCCTGTTGTTGCTGTTTCCTCTTTTTTTTTTTTTTTTAACTAAGTCTGAACAACATGTTCTTTTTCCTTTTAAGTGACTTTAGAATGAGCACATAATAATGAAAGCTATTGCAATGAAGCTTTTTTATGAATTAAAATACCTACTTCGTTGTTTCAGATAGCTGCACTGATTCTCTCAATATCCTATTGTATTAGGCTCTCTGGCTTTTATCTGGAAGCTCTGATGGCGTAGTGGTTAAGAGCTACAGCTGCTAACCAAAAGATTGGCAGTTTGAACTCACCAGGCACACCTTGGAATCTATACGGGGCAGTTCTACTCTGTCCTGTAGGGTCACTATGAGTCAGAATCCACTCTACGGCAACAGGTTTGGTTTGGTTTGGGCTTTTATCCACTACATAAGAAAATGGGGAGAGGGCGCGTTTTTCTGGTAACCATATTCATTTGTACCTTTTTCTTTCACATACTCTAGCACACATACTTTGGAGGAGAAAATAACTTTTAGTAGCACAGTAAGCTGACTTTTAATAGCAAGAGTTCGGAAACTTTGGACTTATCGAAGAGGCCTGGACTAGGTTTAAGTGAATCTTATTTGCTTAAGTAAGTTGAAGAGTTAACAGCGATCACAATCCTTAATCAACTGCTCTCAGCAGTGTTCCTAAGCTTCTTCTCTAAATTGGCCCCCTCCTGCCCCTACACAGAGCAGTTTTCCAGGGGAGATTTAAAGAAATTCAACACCAAATGGCAATAGCACTAAAGTCCACCCTTGTCAGAGCCAGATAACCTCACAGCTTCCTTTCCTCTCATTTTAACTGCACCCTATTTACCTAGGGAAATTATGCTAGTAAATATGGTAATCCACATCAGCATTATTAGTTTTAGTTTCCCTGCTATTTCAACAATAAAATATTAATGATCATTTGGATTCATTAATTCTAGATTTCCAAACAGGGATTCCTAGGATTTTAACAACAAAATATTAGGCCCACAGAAATATTTTATGGCAGAATTAAAGAAGGGAAAGATTCTGTTTTGAGAAAAGAAACTCGTTTTCCTTGTCTTCCCAACACATCTTTTTCTCAAGTTGAAAAGCCTGTGTCATTTATAGAAACGAGGTTACAAATGAGCTCATAGGTTCTCATCAGTAGCTTATTAGTCTCAATCTTTTTAATAATCTCATTGTTCTTTCTCAGAAGCTAACAGCAGACCCAAGATCATTTTGAAAGATAATTGATTTTGGCATAGATAAATAGCCATGTTTTGAGGAAGCTCTGAAAGAAAAAGGCTCACAAACCACCAAAACAAAACTTAGAGTCCTATGATCCTTGTGGCCAGAGTAAGAGCACATCCAGGTCTCTCCCTCAAGGAGCTTCCTAATCCCTGACAAACCAAAACCAGAAATCTCTGTTTGACCCCAATCTGAGGACTTATTCCCCACTACTCCCAGGCTAGCTACTCCTCCTTAAAATTAGAATAGGTTCAACTCTTCTACTCAGAAGGCGATTCTTTTCATTCTCACCAGACAATTGCCTTTACTTGAAGAATCCTTGTTACTGGGATGGCATTTCCTTGCTTACCATCTGTCTTAATCCTAGTCATCCTTCAATTCTATTCTTTCATGATGCATTCTATGACTACGCCAGTCCTCATTGATCTCTCCCACATCTAAAACCCTACAATTCAGCAGTTAAGCATGTATGTCCATTGGGAAAAGCTGGATGGTGCAAATGACTAACCACTCAGCAGCTAACCAAAAGACTGGAGTTTTGAGTCCACTCAGAGGTGCCTAGGAAGAAAGGCCTGGTAGTAAGTAGACTTACTTCTGAAAATTCAGCCATTGAAAACCCCGTGGAGCACTGCTCTACCCTGACACACACGGAGTTGCCATGAATTGGGGTTGACTGAATGGCAACTGGTTTGCCAGACAATTTCTGAGAAAATTGGGATAGAAGAGTAGATTGCATACTTCTAAACCTCAAAAATGGAAGCATTATCCATTTCTTTCCAAACAGCACCCCAATTTTGTTTTGGGTAGCAATTGTCTAACCACTGAGAATTAGTCATGATTGGCCAAGTCAACAATGACAATCAGATACCTCACTTTGCCAGCTTCCCTTGTTGCTAGGCATGGTCATGTGACTCAATCCTGGCCTAGGAGATACACGTGAAAGTCATCTGATAAAAGGTCAAAGATGTCCTATGCCAGTTAATTGGCCTAATACCATTTTCAGTATTTCTGTTCTACCTCTTACTTCACTGCGTAGTGTCTTGAGTCTTAAAAGCTTGCAAGTAGCCCCTCAAAGTACAACAATTGGTCTCTAACCACTTGGAGGAACAGAAGAAGAAGGAGAGTCAGGCACAGGAGGAGGAAATGGGATATGTGGCTAATTGCCTCCATGTACAACTGTCTCCCTTGTCTCGAGACCAGAAGAACTAGATGGTGCCTGGCCACCATAACTTCATATTTTGATCAAAGACTCCACAGAAGAATTCTGACCAAAGGGGGTGAAAATGAAGAGCAGAATTTTAAATTTTCATGGGATCTAGACTTTCTGATTCTGAATCCCTGAAACTATTGCCATATCTTTAAACCTGAAACCAAAAATATCACCCGTAATCTTCTTAAACTAAACAATAAAATAAAATTTAAAAACCATTGCCATAAATTAATTCCAATTCATAGTGACCCTATAGAACAAAGTAGAACTGCCCCATAGGGTTTCCAAGGCTGTAATCTTTACAGAAGCAGATTGCCACATCTTTCTCCTGCAGAATGGTTTGAACTGACAACCTTTTGGTTTGAACTGACAACCTTTCGGTTAGCGGCTGAGTGTTTAACCGCTGTGCCACCAGGGCTTCAAACCAAACAATAAAAAAAAATTTTTTTTTTTAATAGATTAGCTTAATTAGTACAGAATGTTTGCCTTGAGCATTCTGCTCTTTTAAAGAATGATCTATACGGGATAAGATTGACAGTAACAATTGAAAAGATTAGATAGTAAAGTTAGAGGGCAATGAATTTATGTTGATGGGGAAGGGACAATTCAGAAAAGGTGGGTGAAAAGCATGGTTGCACAACTTGAAGAATATAAGCATTGTCACTGAACTGTACATGTAGAAATTGTTGAATGGGTGTATATTTTCAACAACAATAAAATAAAAAGGTCAAGCAACAACATATCAAAAAAATAACTCACCATGACCACGTGGGATTCATACCAGGTATGCAGGGATGGTTCAACACTAGAAAAACAATCAACGTAATCCAACACTTAAATAAAACAAAGGATAAGAACCACATGATCTTATCAATTGATGCAGAAAAAGCATTTGACAAAGTCCAACACCCACTCATGATAAAAACTCTCAGCAAAATCGGAATAGAAGGAAAATTCCTCAACATAATAAAGGGCATTTATACAAAGCCAACAGCCAACATCATCCTAAATGGCATCTAAAAGCATTCCCCTTGAGAATGGGAACCAGGCAAGGATGCCCTTCATCACCACTCTTATTCAACATTGTGCTGAAGGTTCCGGCCAGAGCAATTAGGCTAGAAAAAGAAATAAAGAGTATCCAAATTGGTCAAGCAGAAGTAAAAGTATTTCTATTTGCAGATATGATCTTATACACAGAAAACCCAAAAGAATCCACAAGAAAACTACTAAAACTAATTGAAGATCCAGCAAAGCATCAGGATACAAGATAAACATACAAAAATCATTTGGATTCCTCTACACTAACAAAGAGAACTTCAAAGAGGAAATCACAAAATCAATACAATTTATAATAGCCCATCTTAGTCATCTAGTGTTGCTATAACAGAAATACCACTAGCGATGCCTTCAACAAAGAGAAGTTTATTCTTTCACAGTCCAGTATGTTAGAAGCCCGAATTCAGGGTGTTGGCTCCAGGGGAAGGCTTTCTCTCTCTGTCCGTTCTGGAGGAAGGTCCTTGTCATCAGTCTTCCCTTGGCCTGGGAGCATCTCAGCACAAGAATTTCAGGTTCAAAGGATGCGCTCTGCTCCTGGCACTGCTTTCTTGGTGGTATGAGGTCCCCAAGTCTCTCCGCTCACTTCTTTCTTTTATATCTCAAAAGTGATTGGCTTCAGATGCTACCTAATATCTTGCAGACCTCATCAATATAACTGCCACTAACCTATCTTATTACATCGTAGTGATAAGATTTATAACACATAGGAAAATCACATAAAATGGTGGACAATCACACAATACAGAGAATCATGGCCCAGGTAAGTTGACAGATATTTTTGGAGGACACAATTCAATCCATGACAGCCCCCAAGAAGATAAAATACTTAGGAATAAATCTAACCAGAGACATAAAAGACCTATACAAAGAAAACTACGAGATGCTACTGAAAGAAACCAAAAGAGACCTACATAAGTGGAAAAACATACCTTGCTCATGGATAGGAAGATTCGAAATTGTAAAAATGTCTGTTCTACCCAAAGCTATCTACAGATACAACACAATCCCAATCCAAATTCCAACGACATTTTTTTAATGAGATGGAGAAATAATGCACCAACTTCATATGGAAAGGGAAGAGGCCCCGGATAAGCACACCATTACTGATAAAGAAGAACAAAATGGGAGGGCTCACTGTACCTGATTTTCAAACCTATTATACCACCACGGTAGTCAAAACAGCGTGGTACTGGTACAACAGATACATAGACCAATGGAACAGAATTGAAAATCCAGACGTAAATTCATCCACCTATGAGCAGCTAATATTTGACTAAGGCCTAAAGTCCGTTAAATAGAGAAAAGACAGCCTCTTTAACAAATGGTGCTGGCACAACTGGATATCCATCTGCAAAAAAATGAAACAAGACCCATATCTCACATCATGCACAAAAACTAACTCAAAAATGATCAAAGACCTAAATATGAAATCTGAAGTGATAAAGATCATGGAAGAAAAAATAGAGATGCTAGGAGCCCTAATGTGTGGCATAAACAGAAAACAAAACATTACTAACAATGAGCAAAGATCAGAAGAGAAACTAGACAACTGGGAGCTCCTAAAAATCAAACCTTACGCTCTTCAAAAGACTTCATCAAAAGAGTAAAAAGACAACCTATGGACTGGGAAAAAATTTTGGCTATGACAAATCTGATCAGTGTTTAATCTCTAAAATCTACAAAATACTGCAAAACCTCAACAACAAAAAGATAAATAACCCAATTAAAAAATGGGCAAAGGATATGAACAGGCACTTCACCAAAGAAGACATTCAGGTGGCTAACAGATACATGAGGGAATGCTCACAATCATTAGCCATTAGAGAAATGCAAATCAAAACTACAATGAGACACCATCTCACCCTAACAAGTCTAAAAAAAAAAAAAAAAATTTTTTTTTTTAATAAAAAAAATAATAATAAATGTTGGAGACATTGTGGAGAGACTGGGACACTTATACTCTGCTGGTGGGAATATAAAATGGTACAACCACTTTGGAAATTGATCTGGCTCTTCCTTAAAAGGCTAGAAATAGAACAACCATATATATGATCCAGCAATCCCACTCCTTGCAATATATCCTAGAGAAATAAGAACCCTCACACGAATAGATATATGCACACACATGTTCACTGAAGCACTGTTCACAATACTAAAAAGATGGAAACAACCTGGTGCCCACCACCAGATGAATGGATAAACAAATTATGGAATATTCACACAATGGAATACTATGCAATGATAAAAAACATCGATGAATCTGCAAAACATAACATGGATGAATCTGGAAGGCATTATGCTGAGTGAAATTAGACTGTTGCAAAAGGACAAATATTATATGAGACCACTATTATAAGAGCTCAAGAAAAGGTTTAAACACAGAAGAAAACATTCTTTGATGGTTACAAGGGTGACGGGGGAGGAAGAGGGGTGTTCACTAACTAGATAAAAAAAATTAGATAGTAGACAAGAATTATCTTAGGTGAAGGGAAGGACAACACACAATACAGGGTAAGTCCACACAACTGGACTAAACCAAAAGCTAAGAAGTTTCCTCAATACAACCAAATACTTTGAGGGACAGAGTAGCAGGAGTGGGGGTCTGGGAACCATGGTTTCAGGGGACATCCAGGTCAACTGGCGTAACAAAGTTTATTAAGAAAATATTCTGCATCCCACTTTGGTGAATGGCATCTGGGGTCTTAAAAGCTAGCAAGTGGCCACCTAAGATGCATCAATTTGTCCCAGCACACCTGGAGCAAAGGAGAATGAAGAACACCAAAGACACAAGGAAAATAATTAACCCAAGAGACAGAAAGGGCCACATAAACCAGAGACTCCATCAGCCTGAGACCAGAAGAACTAGATGGTGCCCAGCTACCACCAATGACTACCCTGACAGGAAACACAACAGAGAGCCCCTGAGGGACCAGGAGAAAAGTGGGGTGCAGAATTCAAATTCTAGTAAAAAGACCAGACTTAATGGTCTGACTGAGACTGGAGGGACCTCAGAAGACATGGCCCCGGACTGTCTGTTAGCCCAAAGCTAAAATCATTCCCAAAGCTAACTCTTAAGACAAAGATTAAAAAAAAAAAAAAAAACAAAGATTAGACCGGACTAAAAACCAAAACCAAACCCGTTGCCATTGAGTTGATTCCAACTCATAGCAATCCTATAGGACAGAGTAGAACTGCCCCATAGAGTTTCCAAGGACAGCCTGGTGGATGTGAACTGCCAACCTTTTGGTTACCAGCTATAGCACTTAACCACTGTGCCACCAGGGTTTCCTGGACTAGACTATAGGACATAAAATGATACTTGCGAATAGTGTGTTTCTTAGCTCAAGTAAATACATGAGACTAAATGGGTAGCTCCTGCCCAGAAGTGAGATGAGAAGGCAGAAAGCGACAGGAGCCGGTTGAATGGACAGAGGAAATACAGGGTGGAATGCAGGAGTGTGCTGTCACATTATAGGGAGAGCAACTAGGGTCACATAACAATGTGTGTATAAACTTTTGTATGAGAAAATAACTTGAACTGTAAACTTTCGCTGAAAGCACAATAAAAAAAATAAAAATGTCAAGGATGTACTGATCCTTCACCCTTTTTCCTGGTGGCTGGACCTATAACAGTCATCCTGTAACCATGAGGCAACAAACAGGGAATGAAAACCATCTGGCTAAGAGTGACAACACAGAAAGATAGGAAGCACTTGGGTCTTTGATGGCATAGTTGAGAGGGTGAGCCAACATCAGTAACTACCTACCACTGGACTGCCAACTGTGTTTTTTAAAAATGAAAACAAAAAAGTAATAAACTCTATTGAACTATATTGGTTTAAGCTACTGATGGTAATTTCTATGTGCTATAACCTTTTCCCAGAAAAACCCTAGAGACCTTCTTTGTCAGTGAAATTATTTTTCCGTTCACTCTAATGTGAATGAAAGAAAGAAAATATCTTGTCTTCATATTCCCACATCATCAAAACAAAACACACAGGGTTGGGATTTTCATCAGTTTGACAAATTTTCTGAAGTGCTCAATTTACTATTGTGCCAGCAAAATCTTGTAGCTGCATCCAAACTGATTATTTATAACAGAAGTCACTTTTAGCAGCAATGTATTTTATTTTCCAATTACACTTGTTTAGTAGGTAAGCTATTTATTTACAGAACTGCTGCTTCTATAAAGTAGTTTTAGTATTACAGATCTAAATCACTTAATTTATTCACACACGATTACAGGGTACAGTTTGGATAACCTGTGTTCATAATAATATCTCTTTTAATGTCAGAGCAAAAAGAACAACAGATTACAGACTGATTTATTCTACCACCCTAACCCTTAAACTCTAGACAAACTTTGCTTCACCCATCTCAGCTGAGTGAATTAAGAATGATTAGAAGTTAATGAAATCATTGTGTAGTACAAAGTCCCCACTAAACAAAGTTAATGGCTCAAAATAATATAATTCTGGCTATACAGGACACTAGTTGAGTAACAGTTTAATGCCTGGTACATAGGAGACACTAATGAAGAAAAATAGCTAGAAAAACGAAAGTTATTTACACTAATGTTAAAGAAAAAAAAAGCTTTGCGGACTCTTAAACTACCTATTCCAGGTGTGTGTGTGTGTTTCTAAAGTTTTTTTTTTTTTTTTTTTTTTTTTGCTTTTAGTTTATATTTTCTTCATGGGTTTTATTAAGCAATAAGCCAGAATTTTGTTTAAGGAAAAAGCTGGAACTGACAAATATGGGTCCCAATTGGAACATTCAGGCATTGTTAAATGTTAATTTCTAATATTCTTCCATGAATAAATTTTTAAATTGAAACTTCTTTGAAAATCTAGCCAACTTATGCCCATGGAAGACAAACCAATGTTTTCAAATAGTTTTTGAATGTCAGAGTTATTTCCCTGGGCACAAGCTACATAAAATTAACAGACCCTCCTCTGACATTTTAAAATAGAATAATACCTTCACAGGCATGCAAAGCTGTCAGACTATCATAAAACATTAATCTTGTATTTCAAAAATAAACTTTTATGTTTAAAAGTGGAAGATATTCTGCTTTCCAGAGTTGATATTCTAACTACACAATTTTTGTGCAAGGATAGGCCTCTAATCACTATTTCAAAAATTAGTGAAACAGGTTATTTACCCCAAAGTCCCAGTCCAGATGGCCTGCATGGCATGACAAGAAATACAAATAATTTATCTCAAGTTAACATATCTATATAAGACAACAAAGAACCTTGGTGATGCAGTGGTTGCTAACCAAAAGGTCAATGGTTGGAACCATGAGGTGCTCTGCAGAAGATGTGGCAATCTGCTTTTGCAAAGATTACAGCCTTGGAAACCCTATGGGGCAGATCTACTCTGTCCTATAGGGTCACTATGAGTCAGAACTGACTTGTTGGCAATGGGTTTGATTTTTTACATAAAAACCTATTGTAGGATTTAAAAATTGTTTTTATTTCCAGAGAAAGAGAAAAAAAAAAAAAGTCAACCTTTTATTATATTTTGAAATACCTAGAGGAAACCTATCCTAGATGTTCCTGGAATGGGAAGCTGTGACATTAAATTCGAACCAGGTATGTGCCTGCAACTGCTGGTAAAAAAAAGAATAAATAAAAAAGAATTAGCTTCCCTTTTTTTTTTTTTTTATTGGTTACAGGGTATGGGGATGTTTGAGAGGAAGAATGTAAAGCTGAGCAAGCAATGTAAAATCTGTTTAAGTGGAATGAAATGGTACGGTCAACACGAGGATTAGGACATAAAGCGCTCTTAGAGCGTTCATATTTTTCAGTTATCACTGGTGGCACGCTTATCTAAACAGTGATTCTCAAACATTTTTTCATCCTAATAACCTAAAGACACATTCCCAAAAGTAACAGGGAGTCCCAAAGATATTGAAACCTATCAAAATCTTTATAATGACACAGTACTTCAAGTGATTCTAATATACTCCCCCTCCAAGGAAGCCTATTCTCATATCATAATCTCCATTCAAAATCACTGATCAAAATCCTGCAAAAATCTATATTGCATACATTAAAATATTTTGCAGCATATATACACATTTTTTAAATCTTAGAATCATACCCTCCTGGACGTAGAAAGGGCCCTTGCATTCCTGGAAGGTGCCAAGATGAGACACAATGCTCTAATCGGACCACTCTTACAATGTAATTGTTATAATAGGAACCACCTAACATGTTCAACAGGAATACAAAGAGTGTCTATGGCTGATGGGGAGCTTTGGGCTAGGACCCTATCATCTTAGACGCAGGGGTCAGCAGTTTTTTTTTTTATAAAACCGGATAGTAAATATGTCAGGTCTTAGGATCAACATGTGGACTGTACTGCATGTAGTCTCTATTGCATATATACATACATACAGGTATAGATATACAGACATAGAAATATAGATGCATATATATGCATATATATAAACAAAAGCCATATGAATATACATGGGTTTTGTTTTTTAACAACATTATGACAACGACAAAATGCACTGGACAACTAGGCAATGATTTTATTTAGGCTACTGCAATAGGGCAAACATTCATTAACGAGAAAGGTCTCAAAGAAAGGGAAGGGAGAGCCCAGGTTTTCCGGAAGCAGGCAACCAGGAGACTCATCCCTGAGTCTTATGGGAGTCACAAGGCAGGATGGAGACCAGTCTTAGAAGATGTGAGAGCACAGCCAGCTTTTGTGGTTAGCCTCAGGAAATAAAAAAAAGGTGAGGGGATTTCTGAAAAGTTGCATTTTTTCCAAGAGTACAGGATTGGTGACACTGATGCAACACTGTCACCTTTAAAAATGTAAAAGCCATTCTTAGCTTGTGAAGCCTATAAAAAACAGATCCGAGCCAGATTTGGCACTCAGGCCGAAGTTTGTCATACCCTATTCCAGAGGATTGTCAGAGCTAACCACGGGCCTTGCTGTCGTGCACAATCTGTCCCATCCTGGGATTAAATACAAATCATCATTTAACAAGCGATGAGGTTTTTATCATCCCCCATCAGTACGCTCTGTGCTTTATGTACACCTTCTCATTTAATCTTTACAAAACCCTCTGAGGTAGGTATGGTTTCAATTCTCATTTTATAGAAGAGAAGCTTGGAGTTTAAAGAGGTAAGAAAATGTGTCCTACGCTACCTGGCTGGAAGACGATAGGGCTAGGCTCCAAGCCAAGGAGCCCTGGCAGTGCAACGGTTAAGCGCTCAGCTGCCCATCAAAAGGTTGATGGTTCAAATCCACTTAGCTGCTCCATAGAAAAGACCCACCAATCTGTTCCTTTAAAGATCGCAGCCTAGAAAACCCTATCTGTCATGTGGGGCAGGTATAAGTTGAAATTGACTCAACAGCCCCTAATAGCAGTATTTAAAACTCTAGAGCCCATTCTCTTCACCACTACTCAGTATGTCCCCTGCAAAATCCTCTTCATCATGACCTCATCAATCATTGTCTCAGCTCTCTGACTCTCTTTAGCTATGTTAGATTCTGCCTAGATATGGCTGGGTTTTTTTTTTTTTTTTTTTTGGGTTGTTGCTTGTTTGTTTTTTTTTTTTCCAATTTAACAGCTGCAAAACCTTAAAGTTATTTCAATTTGAATACAAAGTTCTGTGTTTCTTAAAACAAGCAAGAATTTGGTACATAACACATGCACTCAGTTACTAAATTCAGAGAGCAGCATGTGCTAAATGTCTCAAAATGTTCTGTAATTCTTGCTAAAACCTCTTAGATCCAGAGCCAGATTAACAGAAAATTTAAGATAATTATGAATATTACTGATAGGAAAACATTGCTCTCAGCAGCTTATAAAAACTTATAGGTATTCTTTATTCTAATATAAATTTCTTAGAAAGACTGAATCCATCAGAGTTGAGCTGTTAGGCTTGGCAAAATACCAAGTCAAAGCAGCTTTCATTCAGTAGGGAGCTGGATCCGATTGTCTCTTCAGTTCTTTTCTGATATCTACCAAGGGAGAGTGCTGCCTCATGAGTAATGGCCAAAGTACAGCTGTCCAGAGCTACCACTGAGCTAACTGGACATCACCTCTAGAAAGCTTCTGTATAAACTGCACACCAAAGCTGAGCATGAAAAAAGAGCTATATTCAGGAAGTGATGCAGGAAAGAAAGCTACAGTAGGACAATTGTTTTGCTAGGAATCTAGTGTGTTATGTGCTTCACTTAGACACTTTGGCTGAAAGCAGAAACCAACCCAAGCTAGGAAGGAAAAAAATGGAGAAATGTCTAAAAGGAATAAAGGGAATGTCATGACACCCAACAGCAGAAATGCAAGGAAGGCCCTAGATGATGGAACAGGCAGGGCCTTAGAATTGTCTTTTCACTCTCATTTGTGATCATCTTTGCTCAACTTTCATTATTCTTCCTACTCACTGACTTTCTTTGATCCATAATCCCCATATATCACCATCCTATAGCTTTCAAGTTTACATGTTAGAGATCCAGTCATAAGAACTGTCTCAATTCTAGGCCTCAATTTTAAGATTTCTCAGGTGATAAAGCTTAAGCTTTGTTCCATCAACCAAGGCCAGGAGACCTATGGTCACATGGGACAAAAATTGCTATTTGGAAGCCTATCCTGATGAATCATGGGAGGAAACAGAGGGAAGACTAATTCTCAAGAGATGGTTATTAACGCCTCAGCTGGACAGGTAACTCCAAATAGATCTATATGCTAGCTACCTCCAATGTAAGTTAATTGAGAACCTACTATGTACCAGGCTCTCAAATTGGGAGAGCCACATTGTGAAAATTATCATACCACCTCCGACTCCAATGTTGACACACTTGTTCTCCCTGCTGACTGGAAACAGGCAACAACTAGGACTAAACACCAGCATGGAAATATGAATAGACATGAACACAAATTTCATTTCTTCTACAAATATTATATTGGTATTTTGGATATGCCAGGATCTGTGCTGGGTACCAAGTTACAGAGGGTTAATGGATGTGGTCTGGGCCCTCACAAATTATAGAGTCCAGCCCAGCAGACAGCTTCCTAATAGAGCTCAGAAAAGCCTCTGAAAAAATATATCATTAAAAATAAGACTGAAAGGGCACTCGCACATTGTTATAGATGATTTCGTTGTTTTCTTCTTTTTGCTTAACTGTGTTTTCCACTTTTCCAATACTGAATGAGTAATTTTTGCATAATTATAATTTTAAAAGAAAGATCTCTGAATCACCCAAAAATAGCCTCCCACTCTACTAAAAAATAGAGATTGCATAAGCTAGGAGCAAAGACTTTTATTGTCAAATAGAATAAAGACATAAGGTAAGCACCTCCTTGTAAAAGTAACATTTTAACTCAAATTCACACTGATGGGATATTCTTTTCTATGAACAGTTTGCCTGGAATGAACACTGAGTTATGGAATAGGTGCCCATAGAGGGAAATTCTAATAATTCATAAAACCACTGCTGGTGAAAGACCCATCTCCATTTTTTTCACAAATACCCTCGAGGTGTTTATAGGCTATTTTACTGTGAGCATGGCAATGTGAACTCTTTAAGACTACAAAACAGAGTGACTTGAGGAGAGTCCTGTGGCCACAATATGGCTGATTGCTTGGAAAACTGGGGGAAAACTAGGTAGGAGGCTATTGCAATAATCCAGTGCCTATGGGGACTCATCCTTTCAGGAAAGTTTTTACCCTCAAAAAGGGAAAAAAAAAAAACTTTTAGGGAAGTAGCCTTTCTTACGGAGAAGAAAGGAAGAATAAAATGAATGTCCTCTGCTTGAACCGTCATACACAACTTCTGAGCCAGGCAGCTCCACTAGCTTCCACAAAAGTTTTCTGCCAATAAAGACGGTAGGAAGCCAATTGAGAGGTCTATGGCTTGAGCTGCTAAAGGTCAAGGGAGAGTGGGCAGCCAAGTGAACCTCAAAGTTATCCCCTAAACAGAAAAAATGCAACATCATCACCCAGATGCCCAAGCCTAAGACTTTGGGCACCATCTTGAGTTCTTATCCTTCCCTCGCCTCCCTTCCCTCGCCTCCCACATCATATCATTTATTGAGTCTTGTCTAGTCTACCGCCTACACACCTCTTAAATTTGTCTTTCTTTCCAACCCCACTGCCACCTTCACAATCCAAACTGATGTTCTCTCTTACCTGGATTCTAAAAGCTTTCTACCTTTCTCTTCTACCTCTCTCTGTCTCTCGTCTTCCCTCTTCAATTATTTCTCCATCCTGCAGCCAGGAAGAATTTTGTGAAATACTAATCCAATCAGGACACTTCCTTGATTAAAGTTATTCAGAGGTTTCCACTGCAATTCCTTCACGTGGGTTCAAGAGGCCCTCTACAATCTGACTTCTGCAGTCTCTCCACCATTCACTCTCTGTCTCTCTCTCCTACCCTCTAGCCAAACGAAACTCTTTTCATATCTTTGAACATATCCTGCTTTTTCTCTCCTCCAGACCTTGTACATACTGGTACATCTGTCTCGAATACTACCTTCTACTTTTGCCACCTATGTATTTTTCAGTTTCCTGCTTAAACATCTCTTTCACAAGAAAATTTCCAAAGCTCTCTAATCCTGAGTTAGATGTCTCCTATGTGGTCTCATGATATGCTACGATTTCTGTAGCATGAAATGTAATATGATTGCCCAGTTACCTATCATACTCATCCAGTAGGCTGTAGGCTCTGTGAAGACAGGAACCCTATCTATGTTGTCCAGAGTTACAGCCACAGTGTTTATGGCAGGCTAGATGCCGAGTAGGTGTTTATGTCATGAACAGTCTGTAATCTATCTGGGCATCTCTTTTTCCCTCAGGCACAAATCTTCCAGAATCTTCTACCAGTCCCCCATCATCTTGCAAAAAAAAAAAAAAAAAAAAACTCCTTGCCTGACTCTCCCTATCTTCTGGGTAAGTAGCCCCAAACACTGGTAAAATGAGTCTCACTCAGTACAGACATCAGCATAGTCACCTCACGATGGCCCCACTACAGCTAGGCAAGGCTACTCAAAGACTTCCATTATATTGGAGTGAAGAGACTTTTAATATACCCTCTTCCTTTTTTCCTGAATCTCCCCACTGGCCCCCATCCTCAAGACTAGATGTTCCATGTAGCTGCACTCACTTCACTCATTAAGTATGCCTTGGATTGTAAGCAATTCTGCTCCCAAAAATACCAAATAACTCTGACTTTGTAAACATCCCTAAATCATTAAGGCCCCACAGTATTTCAGAAATGAATTTTTGGGGTATAATCTGTACATTTACATAGTATTAGAGCTAAAAAGGATCTTTGATAGAATCTAGCCCAGCTTTATATTTTCTAGTTGAGGAAACCAAGACACAGAAAGATGATGTGTCTTGCCTCAGGTCACAAACCTTCCGAATAAGGAAGCTGGGAGGACCAAGGTTAGAACTCATGACTTCTTTCTCTTTCAACTACATCAAGACTTCTAAAACAAACCGCATCAGCATGAACTTACCTGTCCAAAGCACTCCCTGAACATCCAAGCCCCAGATCTCCACCTTGGACACTCTCCCCCACGGTGCACAACACAGATCCCTGTTATCCTTCTAGGCTCAAAAGCTCAGTTCTCCATGGCCTCAGCTTTGCAAGCAGTTTAGTTTTAAAAACATTCTGATTGACAGGAACATTTTGCTGAAAAGTAATACAATTAGGGCAAAAACCCAAAAAAACCCAGTGCCGAATTATGGTATACCCTGGGAAATCAGGTTAAGGCTGCTTCTGCCAAATTAACCTTTCAAATGAATTCCCAGGTCAGTTCAGGTAAATCACCAGTTAATCTGATTTTTTTTTAACTTAATTCTCAAAGATGGAATTGGTTGCCTCTTTCAGAAAATTTTTTTTTTGTTTTAATATCAAATTGGCTCATTGTCAATAAAAGTATTTTCTTTCTCAAATCCCTATCTTAAATTGGTTCATTTTTTGCTCCAGTGGATAATATTTTTTCTTTCTGATATTTTTGAGGAGTTTAAATGGCTTGTATCATTTTGCTTGGGATTTTTGTTTTCTCTAGGATTGAAAGGGATGGGAGTTTAGTGACCAGTAACAGACTAAGTATTTCAAAAATTTGCTCAAATTTGCACATGGTACTTGGCATCTAACTTCACAGACCCAAATAATTTAGCCATGAACATAAATATGTAAATGAAATCTGCCTACATATATAGGCAACTAGTTTTCCTCAAGAAATATGGAATATGGATTTTAATTTATCCGTTTACTCAAGAACATTTTATTGAGCATCAGATACATATGTACCCAAGAACCTGTGCTAGTGATAAAAATAATACAGCTGAATTCCTGTCCTCAAGAAGCTCACTCCAGAGAGGAAAAAATAGTCAACTAAACAAACAATGGATGGGACTTCCAGTCAACATGGCACCATAGACAGAAGCACCACACTGTCCCTCTATAGCAAAGACCCAAAAAAACTAAGTAAAACAGAGACAAACGTCATTCCTAGAACATGAAGTGTCAACTAATGAGATAAAGAACTCAGCCAAGCACTGAATGGAATAAGAAACTAACAGAGGACAAAGAGCAAGGATAGATACCTGTGGAGAGCCCCATCACTAATGCAGCATGCATCCACCATCTTGGACTCCTGTCCAGGACGGCAGACAGGGAGCATGGGAAAGCAGCTTCCTGGAACTCCCAGCAGGAGACAGAGCACCAGGTAACCAGTGATACATGCTTGCCCACCCCACCCTCCCCCCATTCTCTCCCTGCTGCTCTACCTCTGAGCTTCCTGGCTGGCTGCAGTGGCTCGGCCAGCCAGGAAGTGCAGCGTCCATGCCCCTTGGATTCCCCCATCCACGTCAGAGATCGGAAGACAGTGGGTACTGGAAAGCGGCTTCATGAAGTTCCTAGCAGGAGACAGAGCACCTGCTGGGCTTGCCCTGCTGCACCATAGCTGATGGACTGGCCCTGACCATTGGACAAGGAGGTGAAAAGTATTGTGACTACAGATGAGCAAACAACAAAGAACACACAGCCCGCCTGCTCAGACTTAACCAAATAAAAAAAAGTAGGATGAAACAAACAAATCTATAATAAACAATGAATGCAAAAAACCAAACCGAACCCATTGCTGTCCAGTCCTTTCTCACTCATAGCAACCCTATAGGTCAGAGTAGAACTGCCCCATAGGGTCTATAAATCTTTACAGAAGCAGACCGTTACATCTTTCTCCCACTGAGCAGCTAGTGGGTTTGAACTGCTGACCTTTTCGTTAGTAGTGGAGTGCTTAACCGCTGTGTCACCAGGGTCCCTCAACAATGGATGCAGTAGATAAAAAATGGAAGAATGCTCTCTCCATGTCTTGTTATGGTGAAGCCTTTATTTTCCATTAGTCCAGAATAGGGTGAAGGGAGCACTTATCATTCTAGACTGAAATATTGACTCACAATGGGAGACAGACAGTATGCCCAGAGATGCTACAACTGGGTCCAGGCTTTGAAAAAACTATAACTTACATTAGGTTTATATTTGGTCCTATCTCAGTTCTTTCCTCTCCCCACTCCTGGCCCCAGCTTGTAGCTATCCTTCCATTCCTACATGGCCTTGACTAGCAATAATAATAAGAGCTAACATTTTAGCAGTCACTGTGCTATGTTCTGGACATTTGGTTTTATATTACATTCTAAAGGTTACTACTAGATCGTATCATTATCTTTGTGTTATATGTAAGGGCGCTGAGAAACAGAAAAGCTAAATAATTTGCATAAAGAATTTGGTACCAGATACTCTACTCAGAGCCCAAGGTCTCCACCATCATCATTTTCAGGAACCTACTACACTAAAACCATTTATCTGTCTAATAACTAGTGTATGATGTCCTACTTCCCTGCCCCAATAAAAGCTATTTTCATTTTAAAGGAAGAATTGAATCCATTGGGTTGGAATGTCAAGTACTGTGAAATGATAGAAAAATTAGTAGATGTGAGAGGGAATGAACCAGCTCTGACAATGCCCTTCAAAAAGCATTAGTGATCTGACTTGTGCTTTTAAGAAACAGAGCTGAGAAAATGTATCTTTAGATTAACATTCAAACAGCTCACATAGTAATCAACAAGGAGATGTTAAAGCCTGTTCCTGACTCACTCTGAACCCCTTGAGAGCTGAATTGTAGGCTCCAGGCACTTCAGATTAGCCCAGTAATGCCAGCAATTACTGTGTACCCATGAGTGGCATGAGTCATCCAGGCTCAAGCAAGGCGGAGAATCTGCAGTAATAACCTGAGTTTTATGGCACTCTTTTGAGTGGTTTTATGCGTTTACCTTCACTGCATTTTTTCCCAGGTTGGAAGGGTAGGTATTATTAAACCCATCCTATAGGGTCGCTGTGAGTCGGAATCGACTCAACGGCACTGGGTGGGTTAAAGATAAAGAAACTCAGGACCAGTGAGGCATTTAAAAAGAAAGCCCATTGCTGTCAATTCCGACTCTAGCGACCCTATAGGACAGAGTAAAACTGCCTCATGGGGTTTCCAAGGCTACAGTCTTTATGGGAGCAGACAGCCACATTTTTTTCCTCCATGCACCAGCTGGTAGATTTGAACTGATGACCTGGTTTGCAGCTGAGCACTTAACAACTGTGACACCAGTGCTCCTTTTAAAAAGGCATAACTTCATATAATATGGCAGAGTCTGACTCTCAATACGAACATTTCTTGCCTATAATTTGCTGTTCTCTTGGTGAACTGTTTCTTAACCTCCAAAACCAACTCATTTGTCACCTCCTCTGAGAAGACTTTCCCAAGAAGAATTATTCACTCTTCTTCTGTATGCTACCAAAACATTATGTGAAATACCAGATCTCTCTTATAACTCTTGTGCGATGGTTCTGTTTGGAGAAACCTCTTTTACACACCTGCACGGCTTAGTATAGCACAAGGGTTGACAAACTACAACCCGCAAGCCACATCAGGCCCGCTGCTCACAGACTGTGAGCATGAACTAAGCATAGTTTTTTATATTTAAAAAAAGTTATTAAAAAAGAAGAATTAGAATTAGGACCACGAGGACAATATGTGACAGAAATTTTATGTGGCCTACAAAGATTAATATCTATTATCTGGTCCTTTACAGAAAATGTTTTTTGATCCCTGGTTTAGCATATGAAGTCATACGTTGTTATGGATTGAATTGTGACCCTCAAAAATGTGTGTCAACTTGGCTAGGCCATGACTCCCAGTATTGTGTGATTGTCCACCGTTTTGTCACCTGATGTGATTTTCCTATGTGTTGTAAATCCTACCTCTATGATGTTTATAGGTGAGATTATAGGTGAGATTAGCAGCAGTTATATTAATGAGTCAGGACTCAATCTACAAGATTAGGTTGTATTTTAAGTCAATCTCTTTTCAGATATAAAAGAGAGAAGCAAGCAGAGAGACAGGGGACCACATACCACCAAGAAACCGGAGCCAGGAGAATAATGCATCCTTTGGACCCAGGGTCTCTGCACTGAGAAGCTCCTCGACCAGGGAAGATTGATGACAAGGACCTTCCCCCAGCACCAACAGGGAGAGAAAGCCTTCCCCTGGAGCTGGCACCCTGAATTCAGACTTCTAGCCTACCAGACTGTGAGAGAATAAATTTCTCTTTGTTATAACCACCCTCTTGTGGTATTTCTGTTATAGCAGCACTAGATAACCAAGACATACATGATTGGGCCTCTGTACTTTTCTGGTCATCTTTTCATTTACCCTTATGCTCTAGACATACAGAGCCAACAGAATTTTCCAAATATATCAGAATTTTTCACACCTTCATATTCTTAGTATGCCTAATATTTGTGGGTATAGGTACATGTGCATCTGTGTTGGCCTCATTTTATTAATTTACTGTTGATATGGCTGGTTTCCTTTTATTTTTATTATTTCTACCACCATCTGTCAGTTTATCATACTGTGCTGGTTTGCATGTTGCTGTGATGCTAGAATTTCAAATAACAGCAAGGTCACCCATAGCGGAGAGGTATCAGTGGAGCTTCCAGACTAACACAGAGTAAGAAGAAAGGCCTGGTGATCTTCTTCTGAAAATTCACCAGTGAAAACGTTCTAGATCACAAAAGAACATTGTCTGACTTGCTTACTTTGGACACACCATCAGGAGGGATCAAATGCTGGAGGAGGGACAGCAAAGGTGAAGGGGACCCTCAGAGAGATAGATTGGCACAATAGTTGCAATGATGGACTCAAACATGCCAGCAATTGTGAAGATGACATAGGACTGGGCAAGTTTCATTCTGTTCTACAAAAGTTTACCGTGAGCTGGAATTGACTTGATTGTGGCTGTCTATTTTCCTACTGGCTCTGGTGGCACAATGGTTAAGCTATTGGTTGCTAACCAAAAGGTCGGTGGTCAGAACGCACCAGCAACTCCAAGAGAGAAAAGACTTGGCCATCTGCTCCCATAAAGATTACAACCTTAGAAACCCTATGGGGTAGCTCTACTCTGTATACATGGGATCATCATGAGTTGGAATCAACTGGACAGCAACTAACAACAACATCTATGTATCTTATACTGCAATGAAATGCACTGATCTTAAGCGTAAAAAAAAAAAGAGAAAATTACTGTTGAGTCAATTCTGACTCATGGTGACTCCATGAGTTTCAAAGTAGAACTGCATTCCATGGGGTTTCCAGTGGCTTTGATCTCACAGAAGTAAATCACCAGGTCTTTCTTCAATGGAGCCTCTGAGTGGACTCCAGCTGCCAAATTTTCAGTTAGTAGCTGAGTGCAAACCGTTTGCAGCGCCCAGGGACCTGTTCTTAAGGGTACCATTCAATAAATGCTGATAAAAACATATATCCTGTAATTCATACCACTATCAAGATATAGGATATTTCCAACACCCCAGGAAGATCTCTCCTGTCCGTTCCTAGTTAACCCTCATTCCCCATCCCCAACCAAGAGGCAGCCAATATTTCTACCACCATAGATAACTCTTGCTGCTTTGAGCTTCGTATAAATTGAATCATACACTATTTACTCATTAGTGACTGGATTTTTTCACCCAGCATGTTTCTGATATACATCCAGTAGCATACTAGAGCTGGCTTGTATTGGTTCACAAGAGCCAAATGCTAAATTTTCAGGAATTTCGAGAGGCAGTTGTTAAACATAGCCATTATTAAAATCCAGTTATACAGCCATTAAATTAAATAACCAAAAACCAAACCCATTGCTATTAGTCGACATTAAAAATAAAGATAGTACTCTTGGAGAAGAAACTAGTCTACAGGACAGTCTACACGAACCACAGCCTCATCTACCCTAAGACCAGAAGAATTAGATGGTGCCCAGCTAGCACTAACGATCTTTCTTATCAGGGCCACAACAGATGGATCATGATAGGAGGGGAGAAAAACATGGAACAGAACTCAAATTCTTACAAAGTCCAGACTTACTAGATTGGAAGGACTATCACCCTGAAATACTCCATAAACTTTAAACTGAAACTACCCCCTGAGGTCACCTTTTAGCTAAATAACAGATTGACTCATAAAAGAGACAATATTACCAGTGAGTACAGCACACCTTTAAAAAATCATCTATATGAGACCAAATGGTAAGTAATTCTCTAAAGCAAAACTGAAAGGATAAGAGGACAGGGAAACCAGATTACTGGAAGTGAAGTTTCCAGAATGGAATTAATGGGAACCTAATTTGCAAAAAAATAAATAATAAAAAAAAATTTTTTTTTTAATTTGCTATGTAAACTTTCACCAAAAACACAATAAAATATTATTTTAAAAAAAAAAAAAAGAGAAAAGATCAACTGGACTGGACTGGACCAAAAGCAAAGAAGTTTCCAGGATAAACTGAATACTTCAAAGGTCAGTGGAGCAAGGGCGGGGGTTTGGGGACTATGGCTTAAGGGGACTTCTAAGTCAATTGGCAAAATAATTCTATTAGGAAAACATTCTGCATCCCACTTTGAAATGTGGCGTCTGGGGTCTTAAATGCTAACAAGCAGCCATCTAAGATGCATCAATTGGTCTCAACCCACCTGGATCAAAGGAGAATGAAGAACACCAAGGTCACACGATAACTAAGAGCCCAAGAGACAGAAAGGGCCACATGAACTAGAGACTTACATCATCCTGAGACCAGAAGAACTAGATGGTGCCCAGCTACAACCGATGACTGCCCTAGCAGGGAGCACATCAGAGAACCCCTGAGGGAGCAGGAGATCAGTGGGATGCAGACCCCAAATTCTCACAAAAAGACCATACTTAATGGTCTGACTGAGACTAGAGGAATCCCGGCGGTCATGGTCCCCAAACCTTCTGTTGGCACAGGACAGGAACCATTCCCAAAGACAACTCAGCAGACATGAAAGGGACTGGACAGTGGGTAGGAGAGAGATGCTGATGAAGAGTGAGCTAATGATATCAGGTGGACACTTGAGACTGTGTTGGCATCTCCTGTCTGGAGGGGGGATGGAAGGATAGAGAGTTGGAAGCTGGCAAAATTGTCACGAAAGGAGAGACTGGAAGGGCTGACTCATTAAGGGGAGAGCAAGTGGGAGTACGGAGTAAGGTGTATATAAACTTATATGTGACAGTCTGACTTGATTTGTAAACGTTCACTTGAAGCTCAATAAAAGTTAATAAAAAAAAAAAAGAGAAAAGAATACACTTTTCTTGGAGAATAAAACAGGAAAAAAAAAGAAAAGGACTACTCAAAATGATCTTTCTTTGCTCTATTTAGCAAGATTGCTTCTCTCTGTTTGGGGTCCACTTCTCTGTGCGCTGGTTTGGAAAGTGCCTCCAGCAAAAAAGCTGAATGTGGAGCTCATTTCATGTATTTTCTGATTCTGAAGGATCACATCACTATAGTTGAAAACAGTTGATTTATTTTATTTTTACAGTTTTATACCTTTTTATGACAAAAGGTTAAATCTAATACCTGTTACTCTGTCATGGCTAGAACAGGAAGTTGGTATCTTTTGAACTTTTGAGATTCAACTCAAGGCTTTAGCCATGCCCATTCTCCTGGTCAAACTCTCTGGTCCCATAGGTTACACGGTATATAGTGCCTTATACTTTCATTTATGTACATCTCTACTTTCTCTCTTATGCTGTGAACTCCTTGTGAGAGGGGGCATGAATTAGCATGGCATAGAACATAGTCGGCATTCAATAAAGGTACCGTGATAATTGAAAAATAAATTGGATAAATGCTTTCCACTTAAATTGTGGCATGTCTATATAATTAACTTAATGTACTAATTATATGTAAACTCTTTGAACCACCTGAGAAAAATTATAGGAAAAAATCAGGGGCTGATATCAGCTTTGGAACACCAAGATTTACACAAAGAGACACAGACGCGGCCCCCAGTCTAAGGAGATAATGGCTAATGCCCCAGGTAGCAGGAAACTCGCCCTAATGTAGAAACGAGTTGAAGGATTCTAGGTTCTCTTCTGGTACTAAATGGCTGGAGGGAAAGGAAAATTACTTTTGCTAAGTGGAGTGGGCTATCTTTCAAAGTTTCTCTGACTCAACCCCAAGAATTTGTTCACATTGCTTATTAGAGATTAAAAACTGAAAGAATAGTTTCAGATGGTAGTTCAGAGCTAAAGACTCTTGAGATTGATATTGTCCAGCCCCTAATACCTTGTCTGGAGTCCCTGGGTGGTGCAAACAGTTAACGAGATCAGTGCTAATGGAACAGTTGGTTGAAGGCTCAAGCCCACCCAAAGGCACTTTTGAAGAAAGGTTTGGTGATCTACTTCTGAGGAATCAGCCATTGAAAACCCTACAGAGCACAGTTCTACTCTGACATACTTGGGGCTGTCATGAGTCGAAGTTGACTCAATGGCAACTAGTGACAGTGATAATATCTTGTCTGGCACTTAGCAGGTGCTAAAAAGATAATTACTGACTAAATAAATGAGTGAATGAGCAAATGAAGAAATGATTAAAGCATATCTCCTGGGAATGAGAGATTTTGCCCAAGGTATGCAACCAATCAACAATAATCTCTTCCATTTGGGTGATACTTTAGAGTTCACAAAGTGCTTTGTATCTTGTGTCAGTCCCCCATCAGGGCATCACCAAGTGACTTGCCTCAGAACAATGGGAGACAACCTATTAAACTACTCTGTACAATTCACAGCTGAAAAAAAAATCTAAAGAACTCAGACAGGATTCATAAGAGAGCAATAAAAAAAGTGATTAAACAGGCCTGAAGAGAGGTTAAAAGAAAAGGCATTGTTTAAGCTAGAAGAACGGAAGGTGACTATAAATTTTCAAGCAATGAAAGAATATCATGTAAATGATGGACGTTAACAATGAGCCAGTTCCACCAAGGACAAAAAAAGAGGAAGCTGACATTTGAGGAGGGAGAGATTTTGTTAAATTTAAGGAGCAACCAGGAAAAACAGTGATTTGGAACAAATAAGAATAACCAGACAGGTATCTAACTGAAGAGACCTGTGTTTACATGACACATACTATGTAGATTCATAAAGTTCTTTTTTTAAATCAAAATAGTTGTTTTCTACTTTTCATAATGTTTTTTATTCCATGGTTTGACATGGCACACTATGAAGCCTACTTGTGATGAAACACGGTATATGGGCATGAGACGTTCAAGGGAGAGACTACCATATAATTAAATTGGATTTTTTTAGCATACCATAACCTAAGCACCATTAGGAGAGACTCACTTTATTCTGAATTATACTTTATCATGAATAATAATTTTATTTATATTTCAGTGAGTTTCCATCAAAAAGTTCATAATCACCACGCTTGTTATTCAGTAGCTGTCTATGTATTTGTAATGCTCTGAAAAATACAGTTATCTACCTGTGTCCAAAAATACATTCTACTGAGAAGTGCCTCTAAAATGGCTGCTAAGATGCAGGTTTGTCTGAGCCAGTGAAAACAAGATTATGTGATTTAACACTGGAAAGAGAAACTCAAATTTCAATCAATTAAATCTTAAAAAAGTAAAAAATTCAGACTAGTTTGGCCTAGGAAGACCAAACATTCATTTCATCCAGAAGTTCTGATACCCTAAAGATTTGGCCAAGGGAAATTTAAAAGTAGCTTAAAATTAAAAAAAAAAAAAAAAAAAGTCTGGGTGCAAAACACCTGGTTAAAAAAAAAAAAAAAAAAAAAACCCAGTGCCGTCGAGTCAATTCCAACTCATAGCGACCCTATCGGACAGAGTAGAACTGCCCCATAGAGTTTCCAAGGAGCGCCTGGTGGATTCAAACTGCTGACCTTTTGGTTAGCAGCTGTAGCACTTAACCACTATGCCACCAGGGTTTCCAAACACCTGGTTAGGTAAATTAAAATGTACAGGGTGCTGTGAAGATTTAAATGAAGAAATTTATTACATAAAATTCTGTGAGGCATGAATGGTTAGAAGACTGTACTAGAAAGACAGCTTTTGGCTGGTCATTAAAGGCTGCCTGAAATGTTATTAAATGTAGTAGCAATGACGGCCACCACACATCTGTCAGTTTGTCATACTGTGGTGGCTTGCATGTTGGTAGGATGCCAGGAGCTATGCCACCAGTATTCATCCATGGTAGACAGGTTTCAATGGAGCTTCCAGATGAAGATAGAATAGGAAGAAACACCTGGCAATCTACTTCTGAAAATTAACTAATGAAAACATTATGGATCATAACAAAACAGTGTCCAACTCACTAGCTTTGGACACATCACCAAGAGAAATCAGTCACTAGAGGAGGACATAATGTTTGGTACAGTACAGGGCCAACAAGGTCATGGGAGACCCTCAGTGAGATGGATTGGCACAGTAGCCACAACAATAAACTAGAACATGCTTGTGATTGTGAGGATGATGCAGGACTGGGCAACGTTTCATTCTGTTGTTCAGAAAGTCGCTAGGAGTTGAAGTTTACTCAGTAACAGCTAACCAAAATAAAAACAGCAATGCAGGAGACCTCCGAAGACTTACATAGTAATATAAGAACGATGAAGAGTTTATTTAGGGACCAGAGAACATTCCAGTTTGGCAGAACTTCATGATGCGTATAATTTTGGAGAGATAGAGAGATAAGTTGGAAGCTGGTATTAGAAACACTGAATTACCCATCAAAGGCATTATAAGGCAAACTTTCTTCATTGAATGGGTAGCATGGCTAAGCCAGGACAGGTGAAGAGGTTTCATATTGAGTACCAACTCCCATGAATTAGTAGTGAAGGGCTGGAATGGTTTACTGAGAAGGATTCTGAGGTCATATCTTAATACAGTACGAAAAATGTTGTGATCGGTTACTGATGTCTGCTATGGTCACTGAGGATTAGCGGTGTAGATTTCCCAGGTATTTGATGAAGTGACCTCCATGAGTCCTTTTAGTGCAGATTCTAAGATTCCATGTACTCTGAAAAATATATATTTTTGTTAAAGACATAATTTGTATCTCTATTCTTAAGGTTAGTTTCAATCTTTATTTTGTGGAGAATAACCAGGCAGTTGATTCAGTCTTGAGTATCTTAATCCAATGAAATTCTGTTATAGTAAGAAAAAAGCAAACAAGAAAAAGCGATTTGGAGGCGAATTTGAGTTAAATGAATTGTCTGAACAGCACCTGTACTTTTCTTTTCCTCTCAGCTTAGTATAAGTATTGCACTGTCTTGAGGAAGTGGTTCAGGAAGAAAAAAGGGAGTTACGTTGTTTAGTGGCCACTCCATTTATTCTAGACGCTATTGAAAGACAGCTGCTGTGACACACACGCATCAGGGTTCACCCCTTTCTTAACAGAATATACTGGCAAAAAAAAAGCAAAGGAGACACCATTTTCCTAAAATAAGATGTGTTATTCTGGAAGGTAGTTCTCTTCACAGTTACCAGTGTAAAGAAGGTTACTTTTCAGTTAGCAACACAGTTCTTCGAGTATCATAAATGTTAGAAAGAGTAAAATCAATGAAATTGTGGACAGAGTGAAATTGTGTGCATGGATATCCTTTCAGGCATTCAAATTCAAAATAGCAGGAAATAGCTTTTTTTTTTTTTCTCACATTTTTCTTCTAGTGGTATTCTTTTCAAAATTTAAATGCAGTCTTTAACCTGTTGATAATTGTATATCAACCCATGCCAACTGAAAACTTCATCTTGTCCCCTCCCTCACCTATCTACTCCATCTCTCCCCACACTATCAACTTCAGAAAATAAAACAATGGGCAATACAAAATATTCTTGCTAAAACCCATAACGTGTCATAGAAGACAAGAATCCATACAAGCCCAATTAACTGGATGCAGGAATCGTGAATGTTCATCTCCCTCCAAGTTCACTGAAGCAGTTTCCGGTGTAGGAGTTAACTATCAGCTTAGAATGCTGCCTCACCAGAATGGAAGAAGCTGGATGGAGATGGGATGGGAGAGCCTGAGCATGTAATTACTTGGTGTATGTCTGTTCATTGACTCAAAATTTAATGTTTATTTAACAAAATGTATTGAATCCACACAGTATGGTTGCACTGGGTTGCAAAGATGGAATAGGTGTCCTGATTTCAGGGAGTTACCAGTGTAATGGAGGAAATGAAAATAAGCAAGGTACCAGGACACTCCCAGATGACCTTTTAGAGCAGAAAAGACCCATGCTGTGGAAAATATTTTGGCAACGAAAGTTCAAGCCCCCAAACACAAAATCAAGTAGAGAAGTCTTTTTTAAAAGTCACTTGTGACCATTAAGGTTGTGTGTCAATTGGCTGTGCCATGATTCTCAGTGGTTCAGCAGTTATGATGTAGTTTTGCAGTCATATAATGATTTGATCACCTCCATAATGAGATTTGACATAATGTGATCACCCCCATGATGGATCTGCTGTGAGTAGCCAATCAGTTGAAAGGCAGTTTCCTTGGGGGTATGGCCTGCATCCAATATAAATGGACTTTGTGACAAGGCTCGTGGGCTTTTGCTCACACTGGGTCACAAAGAGGAATTTTTAATAGTTTATTTTGTTTTGTTTTTGAAAATATACATAGCACAACAAACACCGATTCAACAATACCTACATGTACGATTCAGTTACATTTAATTACATTCTTCAAGCTGCGCAACCATTCTAACCCTCCTTTTCCTAATTGTTCCTCTCCATTAACATAAACTCACTACCCCCTAAGCTTCCTATCTAACCTTTTGAGTTGCTGTTGTCAATTTGATCCTTTATAGATAGTTCTTTAAAATCACACAATGCTCAAAGCAGCCATTCTTTACTAATTAAGTTAAGCTCTTGTTTGGTTTAAAGAAGACTTCAGGGGCTATTTTGGGTTTAGAGTTTAAAGATTATCTCAGCATAATCGTTTCAGTGGTTCATTCAGCCTCAGTGGCTCCAGAAAGTCTGGATTCTGTAAGAATTTGGAATTCTGTTTCATATTTTTCCCCCTTTGAACCAGGATTCTTCTACAGAATCTTTGATCAAAGTGTTCAGTAATAGGAGCCAGGCACCATCCAGTGTTTCTGGTCTCATGGCAAATAGGATAGTTGTTCATGGAGGCAATTAGCCATGCATTCCATTTCCTCCTTCTATCCCAGACTCTCCTTCTTCTGTTGCTCCAGATGAATAGAGACCAATTGTTGTACCTTGGATGGTCGCTCACAAGCCCCAAAGAAGAATTTTGATGTCAGCTGTGAATTGAATTATAAAGGAAAAAACACAGCTCATTACATACTAAAATGTAAACAGTGGAATTTCAGAGTTCTGGGACAGTGAGCAATTTTTTTTTCCTTTGTGGTTTTCTATATTTTCTAAATTTTTTGTGTATTCCATTTCAAGTAAGAGCAACAAAAAGAAATATGATATTATTTTTTAAAGCACTAAGTTCTGAGAAGAGTGTGTAGAAGGCGTCTGTCAGGGAGGAAGGGTGGAGGCACTCACCACTCTCCCCACTTTAGCGGGGTGGTCAGGAGTCGGCTTAGCAGGGGCCTCTAGTGGGGCAAGCTATTTGTACATTTGGTCCTCTAGGGTCTGTTGAAGCTGCCCTTGCAAAGGTCACCCCATACCCTCCCTTTTAAAACCAATGACCTTTTCTCAACCTTATTCTCTAGACTTGTGCCTGATGACAGGAAAGAGAGGGAGAACCAAGCCTCTTAGGACTTACCTTCTTACATGGCTTTAGGCTTCCTCACATTCTGGGTTTAGAGATGCTGCTAGGAAGGAGGCACTGGCAGCAAGGAGGGTCCAGGGGTGGAGAGAATTGGGATGTGGAGCTGACTTCCTAAGAAATAGTTTCTGACCAAAGGGATCCACTAATCTCAGCTGTAATGATGCAGCTACAGGGTTTTGCTGCCTGTCATCATCACAGCTGCTTAGTTGTTCAACAGAGAAGTTTTCCTATTGGGGATTCAAATTAAAAGGTCATATTTCAGTTTGTGGGTTTTCTAAATTTTAATTTAACTTGTTGCATTAATCTTTTTTTCAGGATTCACTGGCACAGACAGACCACCATTTGCTAAGTAAGCAGCACCCCGCCCCCAGGCCTCCCACCCTAACACTCAGCCCCTAGGAGAGCCTCTGATTAATTGGGGAGGGGCGCATACACTCCACCAGGGCTGGGAGAAATAGTTCTCCTGTGAACTCAGCTTCGGGAGATGTCCTCCACCCTTCACTTGGTTTCAGCCTCAAGGGGTTACTTCTCCCTTCACCAAAGTCTCTCAAGATTGCTGTTTTCAATTTTACAGTTTACACCAAAGATTTCCTCCAATTTATCTTCCTGCTCCAGCTAGAGGTGTAGGGGTGGAATTTACTCACAGTTTCCCAGGCACCCCATGAACCTTCCTGCCTCTGTGCCTTTGCCCTCCCCATGCTCAACCGTACCCTTACAACCAGCCCACTGAAAATGCCTCTGGAATCTCCTCAGTCGGCAGGATTCTCGTCACACTTACAAGGCCGTCTCGCAGCTCATCTGCCCAACGCCACCTTCTCTGAGAACTCCAACCACAATGGTCTCTCATTCCATAAATCTCCTTCCTCTGGTAAATTCATATAGAAATTACTGTCAATCTTCGATAGTCTAGGCCTTATTGTTACTGGTAATAACAATAGCTACTATTTTTGTGAGTTTATGTGCTAGTATCTGTATTAATTGTTTGGATGCTTTTCATAAATTAGCTCTTTAAGTCCTCACAACACTCCTAGGAGCAGATACAGGCAGGTGAAGGGCCAATGCCCTGGTCCTACACTTCAGGGGGCCTACACTTTTCTGAAGCACCTTCCTCACCATTTTCAAAGTCCTCCTCTGATGCCCAAGCTGGAACTGCCTTCACACAACGGTAGGGTCAACCAAGTGCTAAGCAGCACGAGACTCACACCTATGGGCTGATCCAGCCCTGTTTCCAGAACAGTACCTATTGAACAAATTCTTCCAGCAGGATGGTGTGAGATTTGGCCACCAGAATGGTGCCACCATACTAATTTGGAGAGAATCAAATTGTTTATGTAGAAAGAAAACCAAAACCAAATCCATTGCCACTGAGTTGATTCCAACTCATAACGATCCTACAGGACAGAGTAGAACTGTCCCATAGTGTTTCCAAGGAATACCTGGTAGATTCGAACTGTCGACTTTTTGGTTAGCAGCCAAACTTCTAACCACTACACTTCCAGGGTTTCCATATAGAAAGAGGACTCACAAAAAATTTTTCCTGGGACCTGCACACTCTACAGTGGCCCTGCCTCTGGGACAAGTTGTTATGGATTGAATTGTGTCTCCCAAAAAGATATATGGAAATTCTGACCCCTGGTACCTGTGAGCATGGCCTTGCTAGAAATTGAGTCTTTGAAGATGTCAGTTAACGTGAGGTTATGCAGGAGTGTAGCGGGTCCTAATTCAATCTGAACAGCGTCTTTATAAAAAAGAAGTGACGTGGAGAGATAGACAGAGGAAGGATGCCCTGGTAAAGATACATCTACAAGCCAACGAATACCTGAAGCTACTGGAAGCCCAGAGAGACAAGAAAGGATCTTCGCCTAGAGAAACAGGAGGGAACATGGCCTGGCCAACACATTGATTTGGAGTGAAATGTTGGGGGTTCGAACCTACCAGTCACTCTGTGAGAGGAAGATGCAGAAGTCTGCCTTGGAAATGCTGTGGGGCAGTTCTACTCTGTCCTATAGGGTCACTATGAGTCAGAATCAACAGTTACAGATCCTTCCAGCATTTGCTATTTGCCTTTCTTCTCTTTCTTCTCTCTCTCTCTCTGGTTCCTCCTCTTTCTTTCTTCCTTCCTTTCTTTTCAATATATGGGTTTTTTTCATCAAATACTCCTAAGGGTAGAGGTGATGCGTTAGAGGTCATCCAATTTTCCTACTCTGCCTAGCACAGCGCTTGCATATGGTAGGTCAATAACTGTGGTGCTTGACTGAAAATGCAGATGTGGCAGTCTGCTTCTGTAAAGAATTACAGCCTTGGAAACCTCACAGGGCAGTTCTACCCTGTCCTATAAAGTTGCAATGAGTCGGAATCGACTCAATGGCGATGGGGTCACCACGATGAAAAGCATCTGGAGATTTTCGGATCCAGGAAGACAGCAGCTGCTTGGCTAAGTGGAGGCCTGAGTAGAGATGCTGAAACTCTCCCAGATAGAAACGCTCGGACTAATTGGTCTGAGATTGATGAGAGAGAGCAGGGTGAGAAAGGAGGGATGCAGAGACGGACATTTACTGGAAGCTCTCTGAAACAGTACTTTGACTCGAAGAACTGGGAAGGAGCCTGAACAGAGTCTATTATACATCCTTATCACTGACCTCACCCAGGGAGCAGATGAGGAGGAGGCAGGACTGAAGACTCCTTACTGCGAGCACACTTTTTGGCTGTAAAATAGCAGGTTTTTGATGGGAATAGAAGAAAGGATCCAATGCCCTTAATGAATTCTAGCCCCTGGAGATTTATTTTGTAATTCAAGTTTGTTATCCACATCTATGCAAAGTAAATTATTTTTATTGGTCAATTTCACTAAATTGAAACAAGTCTTAGAAGTTCTTTTCACCACCTTTTTAAACCTGCTGATTGTTTTTTGATGAGCTCCAGCAATGACAGGTGTTAACAAAGGAGACTGTTTTAAACAGTTTATCTAATATAACCTGTGTTTCCCAGGTCAGTCCAGCGTGGAGTCAAAACAAGGGGCACGATAAGAGAAAAAAAATCCTGTTTCTCTGACTCCACTTCCCACCCGTATAGCAGAACTTTAGCCCTACCATACGTCCCACTCCCAAATAGCTCTGGGGGCTTTATGGGGTGTCCCCAGGTTTCCTCCTCCCTGGCTCCACTTTCCATGGAGCTGTTTCTGACACTGCCCTGTCCAAAACCCAAGCTCAGCCTGCTGCTGGCTGCTCTAGTCCTTGGTCAGGCTGCCTGCTCCCCAGTGAACTGGGAAAGAGGCTTTGCATTAAAACCCTCTATATGTACCTGAATTACCCACATATGGAAATTTCAATGAGAGAAGAACTTTGATGCCTTTTTATTTCTGTCTCCACTTCTCCAGATGCTGGCACAAGTACCTAGAATAGGTAGGGAGGCAAAACAGATCTAGGGTGCAAAATACCCACAAAGTCCCTATCTTTTCACACCGAGCCTTTTCCTTCGACCAAATTTGTACTTTCCAATTCTCTTCAAGTTCTTTCCCAAGAGACTCCTAGTCATTCCTCTAAATGGCCCCAGGCAGGCATCACCGTGTGGATGTTCTGACAGACAAGGGTATAACCAATAAAAATTGCTTCAGTCCAAAGCCCTCCTCTCTTGGACTCCTGTGTATTATAGTTCAATGCTTGTTCCTGTTAACAGGCAGAAAGGATCTGGGTAAGAAGGGGTGATGATCTTGGGGATGGGAGTACAGTAATGTCTAGAATAAGATGGGCCTGCCTCAATCCAATCTTCCTCCTTTCAAAGGGAGTCAACCACTGTCTGACGACCACCCATTACTCCAGCAGAGACAAAGGCACAAAAGTTTCTGTCAAATGCCCTTCCCTTCAAACATTGCCCCTGTACAGTTCATGGGACCCAATGAAATACACTGGTTGTCTTAGCTTAGGTTAAATATGGCATATATACCCATAATACAGGAAAAGCCTGCATAAACTTGCAGTGCAACTCAGCTAACTCAATTATTTCCTGGAAACAGATTCTCTTTCATGACTTTAGAAATTCTTTAGAATTTATAATCCACTATTAGTCAAGAATTTCTTCGTTGCAAGTGGCAAAAATCCAGCTCAAAAATTTTTGTTAAAAAAAACAAAGAAAAAGAATAGGTTCATGTACCTGGAAGTCTTGGGGTACACCCTCTCAAAGACGTGACTGGATCCAGAGGCTCAAAAACATCATCAAGACACTGTCTTCTTTCATCTCTCATTTCCTCTAAGTTGCTTCATTCTTATGCGATCCCCATGTTATTACAAAATGGATGCCGTCTACTCCATGCTTACAGCCTATCAAGGTAACAGCCCTCAAAGTGTTTCCCCAACAACCTTAGCAAAAGCCCCAGAATTGATTCTAATTGGCCTTTTTCAGGTCACATGGCCACCAGTGAACCAATCATTGTGGCCAGTGTTCTCTTACTTCAAGGCCTGAGTCACCTACTTACCCTTTGAACTAGAAAGTGATGTTATACTTACTTGATCTATTTTGACCAAAATAAAGGAGAGGCACTTTCTAAAAGAAAATCACAATATTGTTACCAAAAGAAGGAGGAAGGGATGCAAAGAAAAACAAAACAGGAGCAAGTAACTTCATAAGCCTGCTGTTTATGAAGGTGCTGTTATATCCCATTTTAAATAAGAGGAAACTTAGGCTGAGGGAAGTTAAGTGACTTGCCAAAAACACATATCTGGTGCATGGCAGAGCTAAGATTCAGGCTCTCAAGTCTGAACTTCTAGCCACTGCACTATTCAACCTTCTTGATGATTAAAAAAAAATTAGGTAATAGTGTATTATGCTATTTGATGTCTCTTCATGTCCAATCTGCTCAACTGTCCTTTATTATAGGGAAATTTAGCAAGATGCTAAATAAGTAATATACCTCTTCCTCTATAATCTTGATCAAAATGATAAACACAAAATACTCCAGCCAAAACAAGAAATGATAATTTTCTGGATTGGATCAATGATCCATTCAACTCAACAGCATCTTCAACAACATATTTGTAATGTGATTCACTCATGATTGCAATCTTAACAGGGAACAACATTTCCCAAGCATTTCAGGGTCTCTTAATCCTGGTTCTTTTATCCATGAATATATCAAAACATTTTTAATCTCACAATGTTGCTCTTGGTTTACTATCCACCAAAGAAAGTCGTGTTTCCTTTTACTTGTCCTAAGCATAACTCCCTCAAGCTGCAAAGGGGGTCTGCCCTCTCTTATATTCTAGCATTTGGTGAAACTGGCTCTGTTCCCATACTATACTGTTTATCCCCCATGGAACCCCTTCTCTTTCCAGGCGAGATCTTGAAGAGTTAGGCTTATCCTCATGAGTCATCCCTCCCACCATATCTTTCCTGAAAAACTGCACTTGTGTTTGAGGTATGGCTCACAATCACTTAAGGGAAAAGATGCTCCAAAACAGAGCATTATGGGACCTGCGGACTACACCATCTTCATGTCTCCAGTCCAGATCGGTTGGGAACAGACGTCATTCAAAAGTGAAGGGACAAGGGAAAAGCAGTGAGGAGACTGGTAAGCAGTAGGCAGGTGAGATCCACATTGATTGGATTTATCAAAAGCTAGATTCCACAGCAGAGACATGAGTCTAAAGTGTTAAAATGCTTAAGATATTTTAGCTATGAGTACTTGTCAAGTTTTATTCATTCTTGCTGCTACAAGGGCAAAAGCCTCTAGTAAGCTACTCAAAGATGCAGTCATTAAAGGAAATTTTTGTAAGAAAATACAAATAGAAAAGAATGTTTGATCAGTAGATTCTTGCGTTATCAGTCAGCAAGGTAGATAGGTGACTAGTTTCCCGCAAGACTTAGTCCTTTTAAAGTTTACCAGAAAATCACTTAAGCAGTTTATCGGGAATGCCAATTTCTCCTAGAAGGAGGCTGAAAATTACATCACGTAAAAAGATCATGTCCCACACCAGGTTTGGGGCAAGTTCTTTTTTACCACAGTTAAAGTGTTTAAAGGTATTGGCCACAGAATTCACTTGACAGAGTTAGAAACTATAAATAATATAGAGAGCCATGAAAAAGGATGGAGGCGGTTCACATCTTGGACCACTTGGGTGGTCCTTTGCAGTTAGCCACTTCCTTGAACACAAAAGAGAGAGATTTCTTGATCGTTGCTGCTAAAGTTCAATGTTGTCAAAATAAAGTACAAAAGCATTTAGCAGGAGACTAAGGGCACACAGTGGCACTTACAAATGGCAACAATTGTTGTTATTTAGAATAAACAGAAGAGTAAAGACTACCAAACCTAGGACACGGTCACCAGGAGTTTCCTTGTTGGCAGCTGCTCCCACCAGGGCCTGAGGTCCTTGGCTGTTTCTCACTCTGGGCTGCCTGCCAGGCTCCTGATAACTAAAAGGATCTTCACTTGTCACTTCTCACTTACATGAGGCTGACTGGGATCTCCAAGTGAGTGAGCTCCTGAGGACTGAGGGCTAAGGAGAACACCAAAGGCACTCCAGGAATAGGCGACTGGGGATTGGAGGAGAAGGAGCCAGCAAGCCAACCAAGAAGAAGTGACACTGAGGAAGAAGAAAAACAGGAGAATGTACTGTCAAATGAAGAAATTATTGAGTGGGAGCCAACTGTTTCAAATGTCACTGGTTAAATAAGATGACGCCTGAGAATTGACAACTGGATTTAGCAACATTGAAGTCATTACACACCAAATGAAGACTAACAAGCCCTCTGCAACACCATTCTTCCTCTGAGTATTGCTTCTTAAGGCAGCTGAATTACTAATTAGTGACTATTTGGATGTTTACTGAGTATGTCCTATATAAGTCAGGCAGCACACTAAATTCTGGAGAATCAAAGATGAATAGGACATGGCCTCCAACTTTAGATGCTACTTGATTATATTGCAGAGTGACACAGAAGCCACAGTGGAAATCTGTGTAGCATACAAGAGAAAACATGCCACGTGGAGTCAGATTAGCCTGGGTTTGAATCCTAGTTCCATTTCTTACTGGTTGGGTAACAGCAGACAAACTGATCTTCCTGAGGTTGCCTCCTCACATGAAAAAATAGCATCACTTCATGACATTCTGGAGACTATTCAAAGTGATTATGTATATGGAGTGTACAGGAAGATGTCTGAAGTAGAGGATGTGCTCAAGAAATATGATCATTACTATTACAGAGGATCAGTGTTGCTGTAAGGAAGCCCCTGTGAAGGAGACTATCTCTGGCTAAACTTCTAACCCTGCCAGGAAAGTGGGAAAAGCTTCACAGAGGTGGTAACATTTTTCAGCACAGTACAAGGAAAGGCCTCTGGGTTTGAGTGGTACAGCTCCCTGCAGAGGAGCACTCACAGACACCAAGTCTCAGAAAAGCCAAGGCACGGGCTCACTCTATACAAGAAGTGGTGTGACCCATACTCCTGAATCTTCTAAGCAAAGAATGCAGAAAATTTCAGAAAAGCTTTGGAGCAGTGACTGACTTGGCTGCTGGATGGTGAGCATTGTGTGAGGGCCTCTGCATACAAAGATAAATAAGACAGTTCTTCAGGAAAGACCGCTCACTAGGAAAGGATATCATGTTTGGTAAAGTAGAGGGTCAGCAGGGATGAGAGAAATTCTCAATGAGATGGATTGGCATAATAGCCAGAAAACTGCTTTTGAACTTACCGATGATCATGAAGATGGCACAGGACCAGGCAAAGCTTTGTTCTACTATGCTTGAGGTTTCCATGAGTCAGAGGTGGCTAAATAGCAAATGACAATACATTTAGGAGAGGGAAGAGGTATACTGGATATGCACTGAGATGTGCAAAGCTGGGATGTCCTTGATTTCTCTATACTTGAGGTAAATTTTCAGTGACATAATAATACTTCAAAAATATCTAAAAACTACCTTCAATTACTCCCTTCAAGCATACCTAGTTCTAACTCTTCTGAGGTGGTCATTTTGTGCAGCTCTTTCTCCACGTTCTTGACCTGGGAGGAAAAACTTAGTTGCCAACAGTGAAACTTCAGGTATTGGTGGCTCGCCTGTGCTAGACTGAATAGTGTCCTAATTCCTGTACCTGTGAATGTGACCCTGTTTGAAAATAGGGTCTTTGAAGATGTTATTAGTTAGGTTAACATCAGGTCATACTGGAGTAGGCTGGGTCCTAATCCTGTATGACTGGCGTTCTTTGGGGCTTTGATCATTGTCCACCCTGTTCTCAGCAGGACAAGAGAAGTGACAAAGCTTCCTAGCTGCTACTGAGCAGCTTAACAGCAACAGCCCAGGAGATGTGTTTCCAGTTCCCTTTTCATGAGCAGACAAACTGGAGAACAGATGCCAAATTGCATTCTGTTACATGAGGATGCCCTTTTCCTTTATTTCTTTTCTTCTGCAGTCTCTCAAATACACAAACCTGAATTCTGTGTTTGCACAGATTCAATTCCATTTCTAAGTTACTTTGTCTTAGTCAAAGGAAGACATTTTATGCCAGCCAAAATTTGGGAAAGAGATACCATGTGAAAGAAAAAACATCACCAGGTTCTGGTCTTGGTTCTGCCAATAACTGGCTAGTTTAATCTTAGGAAAACCATCTCCCTCCCCTAGGCATTCTACTCCATCTGAGTAATGAAGAAGCAGAATGAGACCAAGGATTCTCTATCTTTATTTCTTATGTCCTACTAATTACCAGGTCAAATAACCTAACTCCCACTGTGAGAGAAACCAAAAGTTGACCTTCTCTGAGCAGAATATTTACATAGTTATAGGACTGCTGTTATTACATTTATCATTTCCTATGTTTTTTTTTATGTGTTAAAACATTGCAGTGGCATTGCTGAGACTACATATTATTATCATGGTTTACAAGCACAGGTAAAAATAATAACTCCATTGGTGGTTAAAAACTGTAATAATTCCAATGGCATAGATTTTATTGCTACTGTAACTCTGAAATACAAAAAATATGTTTTAATTGTAATAGTAGGAAAATATAGTAGTAATGGGGTGGGGGGGATTAAGAGAAGCAAGAGGTCAGACTTGAATAATTCATAGCAAGAGATATCAGACTCATCCACAAATGCTGGAATTTGAGTAAGTTATAAAAAAGAAGGAAAATGTAACTATTCAATATTCACACTCTCTTCTCCTTCTCCAACAATTCTGACGGCCTTGCATTTCTCCCTAACTCTCAACTCACCCCCACACTACTGTGCTTTCCTATTCAGATGTTGGGGTCTTGAGAAATCAGCAGGAAAGCCTGGCTTTACAAGAAAAAAAAAAAAATTATAAGAGGAAAGAAAAGAGTCAGAGGAGACAAAGAGAGAAACAATGACTCTGGGTTTCAAAGAATATTTGGAGTTGGGAGTTGAGAGAAAATGGTTTCGAAACCAGCTTTTATACATAAGGTATAATTTGAGAGGGACAAAGATAGAAAGAAGGATTTTAAGAAGCTTGGGTATAAAAAAAAAAAAAAAAAAAAAAAAATTTTTTTTTTTTTTTTTTGGGTATACATTAGAAATGTTCTTACCACCTCTGGCATTTCCTCATTAGACTAACTTTTGAATTTTTTTTAATTAGTCCTTTGTTATTAAAAGTGTGTCCTTAAATTCAGCCCTACACACACAACCTGTGTACTATGCAAGACAGAAGCAGAAGAATATCTTGCTTTTATTCAGGTTATAGTTACAGAATTTTTTAAACTCTGAATACCATTGCCGTGTGTTCTATAGTTTGCATTTAAATACTTCACCAGAGACTACCTACTACTTCTAATCTACCCTTCTGAAGTGATCCATTACCCTAATGGGGAACACTCACTCCACAGGCTGCAGCTAGTAGTTGTAAGCCTATGACTAATAGGCCACACTCCAGAGGTGACTCCTACAAGTGTATCAGCTACCTGTATTAACACCAGCTAGTGATAATAGCATTATGAATGATAGCAATGGTTTTTCATTAATGAAATTAATGGCTAAAAGTAATGTAAAGGCTCTTTCTGCTCTTGAATAAATAGTATAAACAAAAAAATCTAGCAAGTGCAGAACTTTGTATTCTTAGGAATGTACCACAGGCTTGATTCCAGACAGAACAGCAGGAGATTCTTGCTGTCTGTATCCAACTACAGAGTTGCTTGAATCTAATGGCCACATGTTCCTCTCATGGATCTTTCATACCAGATCTTGTCAGAGAACCTAAAAAGATCACATCTGATCATTTGAGGACCTGCTTGCTGCCAAATTGCAATGTGTGTGGCAGGATTTGGTTGGAAACTTGTTTTCCTCTTATTCTGGTAGGAAGTTGTGAACAGGATGCCATAACCCTCACCAGAGTCTAATCATCAGGGACCACTGACATTTACCAAAAAGAACCCAATGGTTGTGCATGAGCAAATTAGTTTGGGTCATTTCACAAGATCTACCTCAGTGATGATGTGGATTGAGGGCCACAATCTCGAGGATTCTCCAGCTGTAAGTTTCATATCCAACAACTCACATAAAATCTACCCTGCATCTGCCTCCCATGCCTGGAAGCAGTTATAGAACCATGAAAGGCCTCCCTGTGCATGAGCAAATTGTTGTTCTTGTTGTTAGGTGCCCCTGAGTAGGTTGTGACTCATAGCGACCCTATGTACAACAGAACAAAACATTGCCTGCTCCTGTGCCATCCTCACAATCATTTTTATGCTTGAGCCCACTGTTACAGCCACTATGTCAGTCTATCTCATTGAGGGTCTTCCTCTTTTTTGCTGACCCTCTACTTTACCATGCACGATATCCTTCTCAGGGGATTGGCCCCTCCTGATAACATGTCCAAATTGTGTAAGATGAAGTTATATCATCCTCACTTCTGAGGAACATTTTGGCTGTGCTTTCTCCAAAACATATTTGTCCTTTCTTCTGGCAGTCCATGGTATATTTAATATTCTTTGCCAACACCATAATTCAAAGGCATCAATTCTTTGGTCTTCCTTATTCATTGACCAGCTTCATATGCATATGAGACTATTGAAAACACCATGGCTTGGTGTTTTCAGGCACACCTTAGTCCTTAGAGTGACATCTTTGCTTTTTACCACTTTAAAGAAGTCTTTTGCAGCAGATTTGCCCAATGCAATGCATTGTTTGATTTTGGTTTCTGTTTTCTTTATGTTGAGGTACAATCCATATTGAAGGCTATAGTCTTTGGTCTTCCTGAGTGTTTCAAGTCCTCTTCATTTTCAGCAAGCAAGCTTGTGTCATCTGTATATCGCAGGTTGTTAATGAGCCTTCCTCCAAACTTCACACTCTGTTCTTCATATAGTGCAGCTTCTCAGATTTTTTGCTCAGCATAAAGATTGAAAAAGGATGGTGAAAGGTTAAAACCCTGATGCATTCCTTTCCTGATTTTAAACCATTCAGTATCCCCTTGTTCTGTTTGAATGATTATCTCTTGATCTGTGTACAGGTTCCTTATGAGCACAATTAAGTGTTCTGGAATTTCCATTCTTCGCAATGTTATCCACAGTGCGTTATGATCCACACAGTCGAATGTCTTTGCATAGTCAACAAAACACAGGTAAATATCTTTCTGGTATTCTCTGTTTTCAGTTAAGATCCATCTGACATAGCAATGACATTCCTCTTTCCACCTCCTCTTCTGAATCCGACTTGAATTTCTGGTAGTTCCTTTTCAGTGCACTGCTGTAATCACTTTTGAATGATGTTCAGCAAAATTCTACTTATGTGTGATACTAATGATGTTGTTTGATAATTTCCTCATTGTGTGGATCACCTTTCTTTGAAAGGGACACAAATATGGATGTCTTCTAGTAGTTTGGGCAGGAAACTGTCTTCGAAATTTCTTGACATAGATGAGTGAACACCTACAGTACTGCGTCTGTTTCTTGAAACATATCAATTAGTATTCCATCAGTTCCTGGAGCCTTGTTTTTAGCCAATGTCTTCAGTGCAGGTTGGGCTTCTTCCTTCAGTATCATCGGTTCTTGATCATATACTACCTCCTGAAACAGTTGAATGTCAACCAATTCTTTTTGGTACAGTGACTCTGTCTGTTCCTTCCATCACCTTTTGATGCTTCCTGTGTCATTCAATATTTTGCCCATAGAATCCTTCAATATAGCAACTCAAGGCTTGAATTTTTTTGTCAGTTCTTTCAGGAGGAGAAATGCTGAGCATATTCTTATCTTTTGGTTTTCTAACTTCAGGTCTTTGCACATTTCATTGTAATACTTTGTCTTCTCCAGCAGCTCTTTGAAATCTTCTGTTCAGCTCTTTTACTTCATCATTTCTTCCTTTCACTTTAGCTATTCCATGTTCAAGAGCAACTTTCAGAGTCTCTTCTGACAACCATTTTGGTCTTTTCTTTCTTTCCTGCCTTTTTAGTGACCTCTTGCTTTCTTCATGTATGATGCCCTTGATGTCATTGCACAATTTGTCTGATCTTTGGTCATTAGTGTTCAATGTGTAAAACCTATTCTTGAGATGGCCTCGAAAAATTCAAGTGCAATATACTCAAGGTTGTACTTTGATTCTCATGGACTTGTTCTAATTTTCTTCAGTTTCAACTTGAACTTGCATATGAGCAATTGATGATATGTTCTACAGGCAGCCTCTGGCCTTGTTCTGACTGGTGATATTGAGCTTTTCCATCATCTCTTTACACAGATGTAGTTGATTAGATTCTTGTATATTCCACCCGGCGAGGTTCACATGTATAGTTGCCATTTATACTGTTCAAAAAAGGTATTTGTAATAAAGAAGTCATTAGTCTTTCAAAATTCTATCCTGTGGTCTTCGGCATCATTTCTATCACCAAGGCCATATTTTCCAACTACTGATCCTTCTTCTCTGTTTCCAACTTTTGCATTCCAATCACAGTGATTGTCAATGCATCCTGATTGCATGTTTGATCAATTTCTGACTGCAGAAGTTGATAAAAACTTTCCATTTCTTCATCTTTGGCCTCAGTGGTTAGTGGGCAAATTTGAATAACAGTCATATTAACTGATCATTTTTGTAAGCATATGGATATTATCCTATCACTGACAGCATTGTGCTTCAGAAAAGATCTCGAAATATTCTTTTTGATGATGAACACAACACCATTCCTCTTCAATTTATCATTCCTAGCACAGTAGCATATTATTGTTCAATTCAAAATGGCCAATACCAGTCCATTTCAGCTCAATAATGCCTAGGATATTGGTCTTTATGTGGTCCATTTCATTTTTGACAATTTCCGATTTTCCTGGATTCAAACTTTGTACATTCCATGTTCCTATTATTAATGGATGTTTGCAGCTGTTTCCTCTCCTTTTGAGTTGTGCCACAACAGCAAATGAAGGTCCTGAAAACTTGGCTCCATCCACATCATTAAGTTTGACTCTACTTCCGGGAAGCAGCTCTTCCATGGTCATGTTTTGAGTACCTTCTAACCTGAGGGGCTCATCTTCTGGTACTATATCAGACATTGTTTCACAGTTATTCATAAGGGTTTCGCTGGCTAATTTTTTTTTTTTCAGAAGTAGACCACCGGGTCCTTCTTCCTGTTCTGTCTTAGTCTGGAAGCTTAGCTGAAACCTGCCCACCATGAGTGACCCTGCTGGTATTCAAAATATGGTGACATAGCTTCCAGCATCACAGAAACTTGCAAGCCACCATATTAGACAAACTAACAGACATGTCAGTTTGAGCAAATCAGTTTGGGTCATTTCACAAGATGTACCTCAATGATGATGCGGATTGACCATCCCAACCTTGAAGATTCCCCAGCTATGAGATTCCACATTGAACAACTGACCTAAAACCTGCACAGTATCTGCCTCCCATGCCTGGAAGTAGTTACAGAACCATGAAAGGGCTCCTTGTCTTTCAGTCCTCATTTAGGTGTTGATCTTGTCCATCAATATTGGTTAAAGAAACTGACTAGGTTTTTCCAAAGCCAGATATCCCTATTTTCAAAGATGTTGTTAAAGTAGGGATGGCGTATGATGTTATCCAAACTAGCCTAAAAGACCTCTCCAATCTCTGAGTTTCCCCAACAATTGAAAAGTTCTGCTTTGTGACTCTGGAGACCAACTCCTAGCAGCCATGCCCTTACCTCAACTTCCCTTATCCCTCTTCCCATCCTACAGCCCCAGAGTTTATTAATGCTGACTCTTCCTCAACCATTGGTTTTGGTCATTCTGGTAGGGTGACCAACTGCCACTTTGCCCAAGACAGAGAGGCTTAATGGGACATAGGATTTTCAATACTAACATAAAAAATGTCCTGGGAAAACCAGGACAAGTTGGTCACTCTACCAAGAAGCCATGCTCTCAATGAATAAGCTAACACTTCCTATGAGGGATCATCTTAAGCCTATTTCTAAGTCTTCTTAATTTTCATCCACCTGACTTCCACCCAGATCCATGGAAACAGGAACAGAAGCAATGCTATTAACTAGAACTTGAAACTCTGTGTCAATTTTAGCTGCTGGCTGCCTGCAAAAACTTGGAAATACCAACTTTTACATGACCCTCATGCTGCTTCGAGGGAAAGAATAATTAATAAACCACTGTCCATGTCCCTAAGTATTGTCAGTCAATCCAGTCAGGTGCTGTCTCTCTCTGGCTCCAGATAATTAGGAGTAATACATTTTAAGTCCTGTGGCTTGAGGGGTTGTAGCTGATCCAAATGACAGAGGCCTTTTGCAGAGAACAGCTTCGGTTCCTTGTGACCTTTGCTAAAGTAAGAATGAACGGAAGTTTTTATGTGAGAACCCTTTCCTCCAAGTTGAGTCCTGTTCCTGGGATCCCATTTTTGCTAGATCACCTTGTGGTAAAGTGTTACTTTCTGCTCAGGGAAGACGCGATGAGTACTACGAATATCGTCAGTCAGGGAAGTTCACCCTAGCTGCTTTGGCGTCCAGAGTTTTTATCGGGGTTTCATTACATGCACACAATTTATTGAGTCATTGCCACATGATTGAACTCAATCTCCAGCGCCCCCTCGTCTTACAGGGGATCAATCTTTCTGGCTCAGCAAATCCCCGTACTGAGTCCTCTCTTTAGCATAAACTCTAACATATGATCTAGAAAAAAAAAAAACCCTTAAATAACAATGATACTCCACTTTAGACCCATTGCCATTGAGTCGATTTCAACTCATAGTTACCCTATAACACAGAGAAGAACTGCCCCACAGGGTTTCCAAGGAGCACCTGGTGAATTTGAACAGCCAACCTTTTGGTTAGCAGCCAAACTCTTAACCACTATACCACCAGGGCTTCTGATTCTCCACTGGGAATGGAAAATTCCAAGGGTTTAGAGGCTACTTCCCAGGAGCCAAGGACAAAGGATAAGTTCTTCTGATGAAGTTAATTCTTCATTCCACAATGCCATAAGTGAGCCCTGAGTCTCCTGAAATGGCATTGCTCAGTACTCAGCTTTCTTCTCACAGCCAGAGGCAAGAACTAGTCCCACAGTAATTGATCTAGACACTACTCTTCTTGGGACCATCATCAGAAATTCCCAGCTGAGATGAATGTCTGTCTTAATGGAGAGAGAGAGAGAGAGAGAGAGAGAGAGTGTGTGTGTGTGTGTGTGTGTGTGTGTGTGTGTGTGATAACCATCATGGAGAGATTTTCTCCCCATCTTTTCTCCTTCCCATCACTGCATGTGGAATGATTCACACAGCAATGGCAGAGGCTTTCTCCACCAAACTGCTCTATGAACCTCTTAAGAAAGAAGGCAGGAATAAAAATAAGATTGGAAAGAGAAAGAAGTGGGTGATTCTGCTTTCCTTGCACCTACAGAATTGAAAAAACAAGTAGTATTCATCGAATAAAATGTGTTAGCAAAGCTGTGGTTTAAAAGAGAGAGAAGTGGGACTGACAAGTAGATGAAGCAGGTCTTCACTGGCTAAGAGGGAGGGAGTGAGGAATCCATTAGAAATATGAGAAAGTAAAAGAAAGTTTCACCAAAACCAAATTAAAATCTGGCTATTTCTCTGTGAATTACCCTAAGGAAAAAAACCATGGATGTGTGCAAAACATTAGCTCCAGTATTTTTCAATGCAGGATTTTTTAATAAGAAAAATCTGAGAAACTTAGATGACTAACAAGATGGGGTGGGCTAAATAAATCATAGTACATTCACACAATGAAACACTACATAGCTTTTAAAAGTATTGGGGAAAATATTTAAAAAAATCAAAAGACGTTCACCACATATTGTTAAATGGAAAGGAAGCTATGAAGCAGCATGCACGTTTGCTTCTAATTTTACTGAAAAAAAGTTTAGTTACGTTAAAAAAAAAAAGTCCAAAAGGACACACACCAAATGTTAATTTATTGTCCCTCTGGGTGGTACAATTGATTACTGTCATGGATTGAATTATGTCCCCCCAAAAAAGGGTGTATCAACTTGGCTAGTCCATGATTCTTAGTATTCTGTGGTTGTCCTCTACTTTGTGATTCTGGTTTTATGATAAAAGTGTTAGGGTGGGATTGGAACACCACCCTTTCTCAGGTCACCTCCCTGATCCAAGGTAAAGGAAGCTTCCCTGGGGTGTGGCCTGTAACACCTTTTATCTCTCACAAGATAAAAGGAAAAAGAAGCAAGCAGAGAGTTGGGGACCTCATACCACCAAGAAAGCAGCACCAGGAGCAGAGCGCATCCTTTGGATCTGGGGTCCCTGCGCCTGAGAAGCTCCTCAACCATGGGAAAATTGAGGACAAGGACCTTCTTCCAGAGCCAACAGAGAGAGGTGACGCCTTGAATTTGGACTTGGAGCCTACTTTACCATGAGAATATAAATTTCTCTTTGTTTAAGCCATCCACTTGTTGTATTTCTGTTATGGCAGCACTAGATGACTGAGACAGTTACAGGCTATTTCTCTTTATTTATTTTTTTAATCTATATAAGTTTCAAGTTTTCTGTAATCAACATGTATTATCATGCAATACATCTAAGAAAAACAATTTTTTTTTTAATTCAAAAGAGAATAAAAAATAAGTGGTCTTGAAGCCCATGGCAAAATGTTGACATGTTTTCAAATGTGCACCTGATCTAGGAAGCTGCTAGAATTCTGAGTAGCCGAAAGACAAGAACTAAGGAGTGAACTCAAACATTTTGGTTGTGTGGGTGAAAGTGGCTAAGAAGAACTTTTGCTGAATCTTGCGGAATATTCAGAGGAAGGAGAAAGAGTCTTGGGCAAAGAAAGTAGCAAGGAAATCAGTGTGAAATGACCAGAGCTTAGACAAGGAATTAGGCATGGCAGAGAAAGAGAAAAAGAAGAAATGTCAGGGAATGTTGCAGAGAGAGAAATGGCAAGATTTGGTAACCGCCTCAGCTTGTGGACAGGTAAAATGAGGATGACATCCACAATTACTCTTGCACAGCGGACCTGCAGATACCTGACACTGTAGGAGGAGGCTAGTCTCTGAAACACCTTTTGGGAAAAAAGACATGTTGTAGCTTAACTATCCTGCATTTGAAGCAAAAGCAGGGCTTCTAATAAATAGAAATATCCTGAGTCAGCAAGAGGGACTCAGAGATAAAATCAAGTAGGAGAGTCACCTGCTCATAAGTTTTACAGAAAATTAAGAAAAGGAATAGGTTTCTATGTCATGTGAAAAGAAAAAAAAAAAATTGTGAGTTTGACCAATGGTCACTTAAATATTTTTTAAAGTTGGAAGCAATAAAGAGCTTAAAATATAGTACAGTTACAGAGTAAATGCTCAGTAAATGGTAGATATTATAATTGCTTACACAGAAGTTTTAGCAGATCTTTCTGGATACAAACTGTCTTTTTTTTATTTTAGTATTCTCCCTCCAAAGGGTCTAGTTCAATGCCTTGTCTATAGTAGATGCTCAACAAATGTTTGTTAAAAGAATAAATGAATAAAGATTGTTAATAATTCTAGTATGCCTCTTCTAAATGCCACCTTTACTGATAACGTTTCTCTTTCCTTTTCTTTCCAATCTTTGCATGATAATATAGAAATAGATGGAAGAACATGCAAATGAGAACAAGGGCCATTTATTCAGAGATAGCTATAGCAGGGAAGTCAGCCACCATCACTTGCATTTGGCAGAAATTCAAAGTCAGGCAGAGGAGTGAGAAAGCCTTAGAGTAGAAAAAAGGGAAAGCTTCTGGTATGTCCTACTGGAAGCTGTTGGCATGGAGAAACTGGAGACAGAATAACTAAAAGCTGGGTATTCTGTGTGATTCATTAGTGGAGTATATTTGGCAGTCTCTGATTGGTCCTAAGTTGGAAGCCGAGATAAAAATTAGGGAAGCTGTCAGTTATTTCACATCGTAGGTGTTTTGGGGCCCATTGTTACAGGGGTTGTTACTGGGCTTCCTGGACGATTTGCTACAGACAGTGGTTTGACTTCCTAGACTGGTTTCTGCAGATAGTGGTTTGGCTTCCCGGGCTGGTTGCTACAGGTTGTGGGTCAGAGTTCTATTTTTATATACAGTCTGGCCATTATCTGTTTGCATATCCAGTCTTTCAGCCCCCCTTTCGGTCATTCTCTCACTTGGAATTGATTAGTCAATCCAGGAAAAAAAACTAGAGCTCCACGTCTTCGTTGTTCAAAGATTGTTCAGTTATCTTCATAGGCAACCATATTGCAACATGTTCTTGACATTTTTGTTCTTCATAGCAATCATCTGACAAGAGAGTGGTTGCACAAAAGCACTTAAGACTCTGGATATAATGCAATGGACAAGCATCATACCACTACGACAAGAAAAATTGATACTGCCTGTAAGGTGCTTCAGAATCGGACACCTCAATTGCCCAACCAAATCCAAGAGAACAAATCCATAGGCCATGATGATCAAAATTAGATAGCCAAGTAGCTTTTTCCTTATAGCAGTATACACTCTATTCCACCCTGTCTATTTCACTGATCCAAGTACAACAAGAATACTTAGCAATGCCACAGATATTACCATGACTAGCCAACAAGAAATCTAGAGCAACAAGGTTGTACATCGTGACTCGTGCCAATGAGTTGAGGCTGATCACTATTCTATCTAAGGTAGAAGTGGCATCATTAATAACTTCTGCCATAGTTAGTGATAGGTTTCTTACAATCATTTTTATTTATATGATTTGAGCCAATGGAAATACTGCTCTGATTGTTTGCATAAACAATGAGTCACTAATTCCCCCCGAATAATCAAATTGGCGTCATTTTAGAGCTCATCTCTGAGTCAGAATTTCCAGCCCTGGTGACTTATTGAATGAGAGTCTCTGTGTACAGATAAGTACTTGAATACTATTCCTAAAGTGCATAAGGTGTTAGCTTGAGGCAAATAGGACCAGGCATCCTAGCCACAAAGAAGTAGTATTCAATAGGGCACATGGAGACCCAAGAAAAAAAAGGAGGTGTTCATGATATGACATTGAAATCTAGGCCCTATATTATCTGTATTACATATTTGGATCTTTATTGGGCTCTTCCGGGTGACAATAATTTCACCCTACAAATAGTATTGAATTCAAATTTGGAATTACCTATGGTCTCATCAATAAATTGTAATAATTGGTTCTTTTTCTGGGAGAGAAAGGTACAGTCAAATCCAGGTTTATTTGTCTATACTCATTTGTCCATGTAGGCGCAGGTGGAAATACCATCAGCTGTAATTCCCTAAGGTTTCATTTGATGAGACTGGAATTGCCTAGAGGTTTTTACCATGAGGGTCTGGTCGGGCTGCCCAAGGCTAGAAGAAAAAAATCAAGCAGCTTTTAAGCAACTTTAAGGGCTATAACTTTTCAGTAAGGAAATGTCTCAAGATATGTAATAAGTTAAGCATAGTCAAATCCCACGGAGGGTGGAAGCTGGATAAAATCCATCTAAAGGTGTTCAAAGGGTTCTTGAGGCTTTAGATCCTGGCCATGTCCTACTTTACAGTTTTTCTAGGATTGTGTTATTGACAGGTAACAAGTGATGTGAAAAGAGCCTCAACTGTCTTTTAAAATTTTCCCCATTAATGTTGATTTAAGATACTAGCCAACCTGTTTATTCCAAAATGAGTAGTTTCATGAAGAAATCATCTGGTTCCACCAAGGCAGCCATCTTAAGAGTACCAGAGATTATCTGAGTGAAGGGTACAACCAGGTTTTTTTCATTCTTCCTTTTCAAAATTAGGGGCTAAACATAGGTATTTTATAATGGATTCTGAATCCTTCCAGAGATTTATCATTTGTGGGTTTAGATAGGATCATAATCTTGGTTAAAGTGGCTAATTTGGCATAATCGTCTGCTTGGATAGCTTCCATATTATCTCTTTTTACCTTTATAATAGTTATCTCTCCAGGAAATAGGAGTACATCAAATAAAAGTTCCTTAATTTATTGTCCATTTTTTTATAGAGATTCCAGCAAAGCTAAGATACCCCCCTTTGTTTCCAAAGCTTCACAAAGTCATGTACTATTCTACTCTCTGGTCTTTGGGTAGTTGACAAGCTCCAGTAAGTGTAATAAGTTCTGCCATCTGGGCTGATTTTACCACAGATAAGACCCCTTGTGGTGCAGTGGTTAAGTGATCAGCTGCCAACTGAAAGATTAGCAGTTTGAACCCACCAGCCACTCCATGAAGGAAAGATGTGGCAGTCTGCTTCCATAAAGATTACAGCCTTGGAAGCCCTATGGGACAGCTCTCCTCTGTCCTGTAAGGGTCACTATGAGTTGGAATCAACTCACAGCAACAGGTTTGGTATGGGGTTTCGAGTACTATATTCTATAAGAGAGCTTGAATTAGTGATAGTATGTCCTGCTTGATAACTTCCAGTTTTAGTTTTGCAGTTGAAATATCAACAAACAATATTAGGTCAGAATTCTCAACAGGAATCTCTAACAAATATCAGCAAGGTACAGGGAGTTCCCTAATTGAAGTAAGAAAGTCATTTGGCTCCCCCTCTCCTGGTATGGGAAGAAGATAGCAGGTTTCAGGGTGTTGCAGGGGTGAAGAGTAAGGTGAGACGGGGAGGGTAATAGAATCTTAATAAAGGTGAATCTGCTGAGGTTAATGAGGTCAAGTGGGGAGCGTAGAACTAGTTCAGCAGAAGCATCAAGTTTTGCAGTGGCAGCTATTGCCCTAAGACAAGGGAGATAAGCCTTTGCAACTGGGTTAACAGTAAAGCTATAGTAAATGATGGGCTTTTGATGATTTCCATGTACGTGTGTTAAAATCTCAAGGTCCTGTTCAGATTGTTCACACACGAATAGGTGGAATGATTTTTTATAGTTAGGAATGCCCAGGGGAGAAAGCTATTGAAGAGACTTTTTCAGGTTACAGAAGACCTGTTCATTTTGGGGCTCCCAAAGGAGAGGGTCTTTTACTGAGGAACTAGTCAATGCATAAAGAGGTGCTGCAATCTCAGCAAAATTTGAAACCCATTCTTTGCAGTATCCAGTTAAACCCCGAAAAAACCCCCTCAACTATTGTTTTATTAGGAGTCTAAGATAAGTTTGGATAGCCTTTAGTCTATCAGAAAAGAGTCTTTTCCCTGTCCTAAAAAGGCCATGCCCTAAATAATGAACTGTGTTCTAGCAAAATTATAATTTTTTTTTCAAACTTCATGTTCCTTTTCTGCAAAGGCTGAGAGCAAGTCAATGGAATCCTCTTTACAGGCTTCCTTGTTCTCTAAACAAAGTAGAAGATCATCTACATATTATATCAGAACTGAATCACAAGGGACATTTAGATATTTTAAGTCTTGATTAAGGACATAGGAAAAGTAGGACGGAAGTGACCCACTAGGGTATGACTGTCCAGATATATTGTTATCCTCCTCAAGGGAAAGCAAAAAGGTATTGACTCTCCTGGTCTTAAAAAAAAAAAAAGAAAAAAAAATTGCCATCAAGTTAATTTCAACTCATAGTGACCTTACAGCTTAGAGGGACCCTAAAATAGGCAGAACAAAGATATACTAGAAGTAAGTGGCTTCAGGAGGAATTGATGTTAGAATGGTATTTGGGTTAGGTATTATTGAGAAAAGAGGGATAGCAATTTTGATGACTGCCCTGAGATCTTGAGCAAATTAATATCCTCATCTGTTTGGTTTCTTTAGTGGCAAGGATGGAATGTTACAAGGGCTAGTGCAGTGGATAAGAAGACCTTTGAATATTAGGCTTTAAACTTTGCTTCTGCCTTCTTTTGCTCCTGATTTTAAGGGATATTGGGGAAGTTTGGTAATGATTTAACAAGATCTGTCTGAACTTTTACAGGTCTGCTCCAATTATTTCGATTATGTCAATGTAATTTTTAGCCCATAAAGTGTCAGGTACAGTATTAAGACCCTTATCTGGATAATACCATTTATAATAGCCCCTAAAAGATGAAATACTTAGAAGTAAATCTAACCAGGGACATGAAAGACCTATACAAAGAAAACTACACAGAACCATCGCAAGAAACCAAAAGAGAACTACATAAATGGAAAAACACGCCATGCTCATGAATAGGAAGACTCAACATTGTGACTATATAAATTCTACCCAAATCAATAAACGGATATAATGCAATCCTGATCCAAACACCAATGGCATTCTATAATGAATAGGAAAAATGAATCACCAACTTTACATGGAAAGGAAAAAGGCCCCAGATAAGCAAAGCATTACTGAAGAAATACAATAAAATAGTCTGATCTCAGAATCTACTATACAGCCAAGGTAGTCAAAACAGCCTGGTACTGGTACAAAGACAGACACATAGACCAGTGGAACAGAATCCAAAACTCACATGTAAATCCATTCACCTATGGTCAGCTGATCTTTGACAAAGGACCGAAGTCCATTAAATGGAGAAAAGACAGCCTTTTTAGCAAATAATACTGACAAAACTGGATGTCTATCTATAAAAAAAATGAAACAGGACCCATACCTCACACCATATACAAAAACTAACTGAAAATGGATCAAAGACTTAAGACCATGGAAGAAAAAAATAGCAACAAGCTAGGGGCCCTAATACATGGCACAAATACAATATAAACCATAACTGACAATGCACAAACACTAGAAGATAAACTAGATAACTGGGAGCTCCTAAAAATTAAACACCTGTGCTCATCAAAAGACTTCACCAAAAAGAGAACCTACAGACTGGGAAAATTTTTTGGCTACAACATATCTGACAAAGGCCTAATCTCTAAAATCTATAGAATATTTCAACACCTCAATAACAAAAAGACAAATAATCCAATTAAAAAATGGGCAAAGGACACGAACAGACACTTCGTCAAAGAAGACATTCAGTCAGCTATCAGACACATGAGGAAATGTCATACTCATTAGCCATTTGAGAAATGAAAATCAAAATTACAATGAGATACCATCTCACCCCAACATTATCGGTACTAATTAAAAAAAATAATAATAAAAAACAGAAAATAAAAAATTTTGGAGAGGTTGTGGGGCAGATTGGAACTCTTATGCACTGCTGGTGGGAGTATAAACTGGTACTTCCATTATAGAAAATGATGTGGCATCTCCTAAAAAAAGCTAGAAATAGAAATACCATATGATCCAGCAATCCCATTACTAAGAATATATCCTAGAGAAATAAAAGTCATCACACAAATAGACATATGCACACCCATGTTCATTGCAGCATTATTCACAATAGCAAAAAGATGGAAACAACCTAAGTGTCCATCAACAAATGAAAGGATAAACAAATTATGGTACATACACAGAATGGAATATTATGCAAAGATAAATCTACGAAACATCTCACAACATAGAGGAATCTGGAGGGAGTTATGCTGAGTGAAATAAGACAATCAAAAAAGGACAAATATTGTATGAGACCACTATTATAAAAACTCATGAAAAAGGTTTACACACATAGAAAGAAACAATCTTTGATGGTTATGAAGGAGGGGAGTGGTGCTAAGAGAAAATCACTAACTAGATAAGTGTTACACAAGAGTTAACTTTGGCGAAGAGAAAGACAACGCACAATCTAGGAGAAGTCAGAAAAACTTGACCAAGGCAAAGTCATAGGCACTTCCTAGACACATCCAAACACCTTGAGAGATGGAATTACTGGGGCTGAGGGCTGAGAACCATGGTCTCAGAGAACATCTAGGCCAATTAGGATAACACAGTTCAAAATAAAATGTTCTAAACACAAAATCTACAAAAACAAAGAAAAGAAAAACATACACAAACAAAAGGGATTCAGCACAGAGATGAAAAAGGAACAAAGAAAAGGTCAGCACCACAAAAAAAAGCACTACAAAATGGCAACAATAAACTCACAGCTATTAATAATCGAACTGAATGTAAATGGATTAAATACACCCGTAAAGAAACAGAGAGTGACAGAATGGATTAAAAAAAAAAAAAACAGGACCCATCAATATGCTGTCTACAAGGACTCACTTAGAAACAAAGATAAATTTATTAAAAATCAAAGAATGGGCAAAAATAAGCAAATAGCCTCCAAAAAAGAGCAGGAATGGCAATACTAACCTCGGATAAAATATACTTTAAAACAAAATTCGCCATAAAAGACAAAGAAAGGTATTATATGATGACTAAAGGGACAATCCACCATAAAGACATAATCATAATAAATATCTACATGTCCAATGACAGGGGTCCAAAATACTTAAACTGTAACAGCAGTGAAAAGAGAAATTGATAGTTTCACAACAATAGTAGGAGACTTCAACCTACCGCTCTCGATAAAGGACAGAATATCTAGAAAGAAACTCAGCAAAGATACAGGAGGTCTAGAAGCTAAAATCAACTAACCTGACCTCATAGACATATAGAACACTCCACCCAAGAGCAACAAATTACACATTCTTCTCCAACGCACATGGAACATTTTCTAGTATAGACCACATTTTAGGCCACAAAGCAACCCTCAACAAAATCCAAAACATTGAGATAATACAAAGTATCTTCTCTGATCACAATGTCGTTAAAGTGTAATTAACAACAGGAAGAGCATGGGAAAAAAATCAAAGACGTGAAAACTAAATAACACCCTGCTTAAAAAACACTGGAAAATAGAAGAAATCAGAGATGGAATAAAAAAAATTCCTAGAATCAAACAAGCATGAAAACACACCACACCAAAACCCTTGGGACATAGCAAAGGCAGTCCTCAGAGGTCAACTTATAGTGTCAGCTGCACACATCAAAAAAGAAGAAAGGGACAAAACCAAAACATTAGCTACACAACTAGAGAAAATAGAGAACAGCAAAAGAAGCCCACAGCCACCAGAAGAAAGGAAATAATACAGATCAGAGCAGAAAGAAATGAAATAGAGAATAGAAGAACAGTAAAAAGAATCAACAAAACCAGAAGTTGGTTCTTTGAAACAATCAAGAAAGTCAACAGACCATTGACCAAATTGACAAAAGAGGGAGTAAATGACCGAAATAAGAAATGAAATAGGGAACATTACAACAGGCCCAAGTGAAATAAGAAGGATCATAACAGACTGCTACAAAAAACTATATTCCAAAAAATTTGGAAACCTAGAGGAAATGGACAAATTTCTAAAAACACACTACCTACCTAAACTAACACAAAGTGAAGTTGAAAATCTGAACAGATCCATAGCAAGAGAAGATATTAAAAAGGTAACTAAACAAACAAACAAAAAAAAACTCCCAACAACAACAACAAAAAAGCCCTGGCCCAGATGGCTTCACTGGAGAGTTCTACCAAGTAGTCAGAAAAAAGCTTACACAAGTAATACCGAAACTATTTCAGAACATAGAAAAGGAAGGGATATTTCTAAATTAATTCTATGAAGCCAGCATAATTCTGATACCACAACCAGGCAAAGACACCACAAAAAAAGAAAATTACACACCAATATCTCTCATAAATATAGATGCAAAATTCTCAAAAAAAATTCTAGCCAATAGAATTCAGCATCGAATAATAATAATAATAATAATAATACACCATGACTAAGTGGGATTCATACCAGGTATGCAAGGATGGTTCACATTAGAAAATCAATCATCGCAATCCACCACATAAATAAGAGAATCGCATGATCATTTCAATCAATGCATAAAAGGCATTCCACGAAGTCCAACACCCATTTCTGATTAAAAACTCTCAATAAAATAGGTATAGAAGGGAAATTCCTTAACATAACAAAGTACATCTATACAAAACCAGCAGCCAATATCATTCTTAATGAAGAGAGGCTGAAAACATTCCCCTTGAGAACAGGAGCAAGACAAGGATGCCCTTTATCACCACGCCTATTTAACATTGTGCTAGAAGTTCTAGCTACACCAAGAAGGCAAGAAAAAGAAATAAAGGGCATCCATATTTGGAAGGAAGTAGTAAAACTGTCCCTATATGCTGATAATATGATACTCTACATAGAAAACCCAAAAGACTCCATGAGAAACCTACTGGAACTAACAGAAAGCGTCAACAGAGTAGCAGGATACAAGTAAACATACAAAAATCAGTTGGATTCCTGTACACCGATAAAGAGAATGACAAAAAGGAAATCAAGGAAACAATAATATTTAAAATAGCCCTTAAAAAAGTAAAATACGGCTCCCAACACCCTCATAGCTCAATAATGAAGTCACTCCTGGGGTTCACCCTTCAACCGAAGATTAGGCAGGCCCATAAACAAATTGAGACTAAATGGGCACACCAGCCCAGGGGCAAGGACAAGAAGGCAAGAAAGGACAGGAAAGCTAGTAATGGGAAACCAAGGTCAAGAAGGGGAGAGCGTTGACATGTTGTGGGGTTGGCAACCAATGTCAAAAAACAATATGTGTATTAATTGCTTAATGAGAAACTAGTTTGCTTTGTAAACCTTCATCTAAAGTACAATCAAAAAAAAAAAGAAAGAAAATGTTCTGCATCCTACTTTGGTGAATAGCACCTGGACTCTTAAAAGCTTTTGAGCAGCCATCTAAGATTCATCTGTTGGTTTCGTCCCATCAGAAGCAAAGGAGAATGAAGAAAACCAAAGACAGGGAAAATATCAGTCCAAAGGATTAATGGACCTCATGAACAACGACCTCCACCAGCCTGAGCCCAGAAGAAGTAGATGGTACCTGACTACCACCACTGACTCTGACAGGGATCACAATAGAAAGTCTCAGGCAGAGAGGCAGAAAAATGTAGAACAAAATTTAAATTCACAGAAAAAGACCAGACTTACTTGTCTGACAGAGGCTGGAGGAATCCCTGAGACTATGGCCCCAGGATACCCTGCTAGAACTGAAGGAGTGCCTAAAGTCCACCTTTTAGCCAAAGATTAGACAGGCCTATAAAACAAACAGAAACCCTGGTGGCATAGTGGTTAAGTGCTACAGCTGCTAACCAAAGGGTCAGCAGTTTGAATACCACCAGGCGCTCCTCGGAAACTCTATGGGGAAGTTCTGCTCTGTCTTGTAGGGTCGCTATGAGTCGGAATCAACTCGACAGCACTGGGTTTGGTTTTTCTGTTTTTTGTTTTTATAAAACAAACACACGTAAGAAACATGCTTCTTAGTTCAGTGGAGTATATGAGACCAAATAGGCAACACCAGCCCAAAAGCAAAGCCAAGAAGGCAGGAAGGGACAGGAAAACTGGACGAATGGACATAGGGGACCCAGGACATAAAGGGAAAGGGGGAGAGTGCTGACACATTGTGGGCATTGCAACCAATATCACAAAATAATTCGTGTATAAATTTTTGAATGAGAAACTAATTTGTGCTGTAAACTTTCACCTAAAGCACAATAAAAAAAAATTTTTTTTAAAGATCCTTACCTGGTGTATGTATCAAACCTAAGGCAGAAGGCAGAGATATATTCAGGGTTTCAAACAGGTTCATTGTGGTTTGAACCCCTGCTGAGAGTTTGCATTTCCACCAAGATATACTAAATCAGAATTTACATTTTAACAAGATCCTTGGGTCATTCTTATGTATAATAAATTTTGAGAACCACTACTTTACTAGTGGTTCTCAGAACCAGCAGTATTAGCATTGCCTGGAAACTTGGTAGAAATGCAAATCCTCAACAGGGGATTGAACCCGAGCGAACCGATTCAAACTCCTGGGTATATCCAGATCAAACACAACTTGATTATGAATAAAGGAGTCCTCTGGAATCTCAAGACAGTCCCTCTGATGTGCATTTAATATTACAATTAAAGTAAGTATTAAATTTGCAAGGGTGGTATTACAGAAGAAGAAATAATGTTTTCCAGTCAAGGACCCAAGGTTTATGGTTAAGGGCTAAGAGATAGGAAAAAACTGTGGGTTATTTGAAATACCCACCACCTGTGTGGTATGTTTACTACAATGAAGAGGTTGAGAAGAAGTGGCACGGTTTAATGTAAAAAGCAGGGGATTGCACTGGTTCGTTCCAGTACAAAGAGAAGCTCCTGTATCTACCAGGAATTAATTAGGTTGATCATCTGTTTTTACAGAGAATTCATTGTGAACTAAGAGTGTAGCAGGATGCTGGGGGCATTTTCTTTCCTTGGAGCATCCTCATTGATCCGAACTGAGGATTTTTCTTTGTCTTGGTTGGCAAGCAACGGTAGCAAAGATTATTTTACGTATCGTCCCAAATGTTTGTTACATAAATTGAAGTTGGCGCAGATGTAAAGTCGAAGAATGGGTGGGCGTGGAGCCTTTTTTACTGAAAAGTGCTCTGTCTCCATCTGGTGAACAACCTTCTCATTGCAATACCAGCCGTGCTTCTCAAGCCTGGTTGCACATTAGCACCACCTGGTGCTTGTTAACAATCCCAGTATGTAGGCTCCTCTCAGACCAATTAAATCCGAAGCTCTAGGGGTAGGACCCAGGTGTCAGTATTTTTCAGAAGCTCTGTAGGCGATTTTGATGAGCAATTACCGTTAAGAACCACTGAGACAGAAGCAGCTATAAATCCGTGATGACTACTGAGATAATCATTTCTCCTATAAGATTGCTGCTGTTGTTGTTGGATGCTGTCAGGTCAACTTAGAGCAATCCATGTGACAGAGTAGAACTGCCCCATGGAGTTTTCCAGGCTGTAATCTTTACAGGAGCAGATTGCCAGGTCTTTCCCCCACGGAGCCATTGGATGGGTTCAAACTGCCAATCTTTTGGTTAGCAGCTGAGCACTTAACCATTGCGCCACCAGGGTTCCTCTTCTATAAGACTACCACAGAGAAAAGAGTATCTATGGAGGTAAATAACATAATCTTCTAAAAGCTTTTCTACACCTTTCAGAAGAAAAATCATTAAGGAGTTGCTAAAAATGTAAGAAATCTGAATTCCTTCCTGTGTGACCCCGCACTATGATGAGGCACAGAGTGCTGAGCAAAGACACACACACACGCACACACAGACTTGTCCCTGGACAAAACCACCAAATAGTTTCAATCTGATTTTGATACCTTATGTGTTAAATACACATATTACATATCTCTTACATATTTTCTAATTTAATCCGCTCAAGAGCCTGTTAAGGTGGGTATTTCTTCTTTCCCTGAGTGCCAATTCTGGTCTAAGAACACATATCCCTAGAGAATCCTAGGTGCCACTCAGCCCCTGCCTTTCCCTCCATCTTCTCAATCGATAAAACTTAATTAGCCTGAATCTGCTTTCTCAGCTAGCTGTCTTTTTAAAAAGTTTCTCAAACTAGCTGCCAATAATAATGGCTCAGTCTTTCATAGCACACATATTATTGGTATAAAATTTATTAAAAAAAGGAGAACAAGTTCTGCTTTTGGCAATGTCAAACTAGATAGTTCTGATCAACCCTCTCACTGAAAAAAACCAGAAAAGTTGTACAAAATACATACATACCACTAAAAGAGTGAAAAGGCAAGCCAGACAGTAAGAAAAAATACCTGCAACATATATAACCAGCAAAAGAACTCGTATATAGAATGTATAAAACTACAAATTAATATGAAAAGCACTAACAGCACACACACACACACACAAAATAGGCAAGAGGTTTCTCAAAAGATTGATAGATTTCAAATGGTCAATAAACACATGAAAAGCTCTCAACCTTATTACTAATCAAAGAAATGCAAATTAAAACCACAATGCATACACTTACTACACCCATCAGAATGGCTAAAGTTAAAAAGACTGACAATATCAAATGATAGTGAATAACTCCAACTCACATACCTAGCTGGCGGGAGTGCAAAAAGGTACAACCAGTTTGGAAAATTGTTTGGCAGTATCTCCTAAAGTTGAACATACATCATACACATATTTCACAGGTGGGTTTAGTTATATCCGCAGGAGTCCCTGGGTGGTGCAAATAGGAAGCCCTCGACTGTTAACTGAAAAGTTGGCGGTTGAAACCCACCCAGAGGTGCCTCAGAAGACAGGCCTGTAGATCTGCTTCCAAAAGGTCACAGCCTTGAAAACCCTGTGGAGCAGTTCGATTCTGCACACATGGGGTTGCCATGAGTCAGAATCTAATCGACAGCAACTAACAACAACAGGGACGCACACTCTGATCTTAACTGTCCACGGTATTATGGAGAGTGACTGTGCTCTTTCACCAAAATGGGAAAAGAATACAAGGGTCTACCTTTTATGCAGACTTTTAATAAGTCTTCTTTTCAGAGGTGCCTGACACTATAAATTCCTGAGACTTTCTGGGGTTCTGTGGTACAAATCAACTTGCTTTCTTGGGTTTGCCTAGTGAATTGTTTTTTAGTATTCAATATTTCATGGAGTTCTCCTCTCTTCCATTCTCTTTCTATTTGAGGGTTCATACTTTCTAAAATTACCTTTTTTTCTGTCATTTTAGTGACATTTTGGAATACTAGCAAATGTATCTATTCAATGTGTATCTTTAAATAGACGCCTCCATATGAGTCGGAATCAACTCGACGGCACTGGGTTTTGTTTTTTTTATTACTATATTTTTAAGGTTGTGTTTTTTGAATATAAATAATAAGCAAACTTTAAGAAGAGTTTGTATATATTTTCCAGATAGCAAAATGAAAACATTTCAGTGCATAAAGAGATTAAGTTTTAATAAACTATTGGATGGAATTTTTTCCAAAATATGGTCTCACTGTCTCCTGAAAAAAAAGAAAAAAAAAAAAAAGACACCAAAGATAACTTTTGTTTCTGATTCAGGTTCATCATTAAATAATCAAATAAACAATGCGGAAATCCAAAAGAGCCTTTAGGGATTCTTTGTATAAAAGTATGTTCTTAGGTTAAAAAGTCTTGGTTGGCAACAATTTTTGAGGTCTCTGTTTTGTGTTTTTTATTGGCCTCTTATTGTTGTTTATTAAACCAAGAGCTCAAGACACATTAGCTGTGTGCCCAAAAACCACACCAAAAACAGAAACACTTGTGCCATAATGGTTAAGTGCTACAGCTGGTAATCAAAAGGTTGGCAGTTCAACCATGCGTAATCAAGTACCACATTTTTGCACAAATAGCATGTACCTTCTACATTTTGGGGGACAACTGTGCCCTCCCGCCCGAGGTATTTTTGAAAGCACACTATGCCAATTTTTTTTACAGCAACATGTAAAAAAAATTGGCACAACAGTGCTTATGAAAATTCTTCAAAGGAGGGAGGGTGTGGTTGGCAAATGAACATAGAAAGCCTGCATTATTTGTGTAAAAATATGGTAAACTTTATGGGTCCCAGTTTTCACACCTATAAAATAAAGAAAACATATTTTTAAGGTCCTTCTAGGTTTAAAATTCTATTTCTCCTCCAGTTGTCAGTATTTTGTCCTCTAGATGTTATCTCCTCTTCCTTTTTAATTTGCTAGGTTTTTTGTTTGTTTGTTTTTTGACTTCTGTGTCCTGGAAAAATCAGAAAGTCTATTCTCCAATTATTAAAAATGACTAATTAAAAAAAGAGCTCTTTTCTAAATAATGTGCATAAGCTTTTTGGCAAGAAGGAGACCTATACACAGTTACCTCCCTGGATTCTAGCTGTGATACAGACAGATAAGTGAAATCAGTGTACCTTCTAATTTTTTGTCAGATGCTATCGATAGCCACCCTATGTACAATAAAATGAAACACTGCACAGTCCTGAGCCATCTTCACAACTGTTCTTATGTTTGAGCCCATTGTTGCAACCACTGTGCCAAACCAACTTGCTGAAGGTCCTCCACTTTTTCACTGACCCTCCACTTTACCAAAGGAGGGAGTAACTTGATAACTCGTTCAAAGTCTGTGAGACAAAGTCTCACCATCCTCCAGAATGCTTCTAAAAGCAGCATTCTGACTGTGCCTCCCCCAAGACAGATTTGTTTGTTCTTCTGGAAGTCCATGGTATATTCAATATTCCTTGCCAACATTATAATTCAAATGCATCAATTCTTCTTTGGTCTTCCTTATTCATTGTCCAGCTTTTGAGGACGTATGAGGTAATCAAAAATGCCATGGCTTTGGTCAGGCACACATTAGTCCTCAAGATGACAGCTTTGCTTTTCAACACTTTAAAGAGGTCTTCTGCAGCAGATTTGCCCAATGCAATACTTCATTTGATTGATTGGCTGCTGCTTCCATGGGTGTTGACTGTGGATCCAAGTAAAATGAAATTCCGACACTTCACTCTTTCCTACGTTTATCATGATGTTGCTTATCAGTCCACTTGTGAGGATTTTTTTTTTAAGTTTCTTTTTTTTTTTAATTTTTATTGTGCTTTAACTGAAGCTTACAAATAAGGCAGCCTCTAATACAAAAATTTATATTTTGTTGTTGTTAGGTGCCGTCGAGTCGGTTCCAACTCGTAGCGACCCTATGCACAAGAGAACGAAACACTGCCCGGTCCTGCGCCATCCTCACAATCGTTGTTTTGCTTGAGCTCATTGTTGCAGCCACCATGTCAATCCACCTCGTTGAGGGTCTTCCTCCTTTCTGCTGACCCTGTACTCTGCCAAGCATGATGTCCTTCTCCAGGGACTCATCCCTCCTGACAACATGTCCAAAGTATGTAAGACGCAGTCTCGCCATCCTTGCTTCTAAGGAGCATTCTGGCCGCACTTCTTCCAAGACAGATTTGTTCGTTCTTTTGGCAGTCCATGGTATATTCAATATTCTTCACCAACACCACAATTCAAAGGCATCAACTCTTCTTTGGTCTTCCTTATTCATTGTCCAGCTTTCACATGCATATGATGCGATTGAAAATAACATGGCTTGGGTCAGACACACCTTAGTCCTCAGGGTGATAACTTTGCTCTTCAACACTTTGAAGAGGTCCTTTGCAGTAGATTTGCCCAATGCGATACATCTTTTGATTTCTTGACTGCTGCTTCCATGGCTGTTGATTGTGGATCCAAGCCAAATGAAATCCTTGACAACTTCAATCTTTTCTCCGTTTATCATGATGTTGCTCATTGGTCCAGTTGTGAGGATTTTTGTTTTCTTTATGTTGAGGTGTAATCCATACTGAAGGCTGTGGTCTTTGATCTTCATTAGTAAGTGCTTCAAGTCCTCTTCCCTTTCAGCAAGCAAGGTTGTGTCATCTGCATAAAGCAGGTTGTTAATTGGTCTTCCTCCAATCCTGATGCCCTGTTCTTCTTCATATAGTCCAGCTTCTCGGATAATTTGTTCAGCATACAGATTAAACAGGTATGGTGAAAGAATACAACCCTGATACACACCTTTCCTGACTTTAAACCAATCAGTATCCCCTTGTTCTGTCTGAACAACTGCCTCTTGATCCATGTAAGGGTTCCTCATGAGCACGATTAAGTGTTCCGGAATTCCCATTCTTCACAGTGTTGTCCATAGTTTATTATGATCCACACTGTCTAATGCCTTTGCATAGTCAATAAAACACAGGTAAACATCCTTCTGGTATTCTCTGCTTTCAGCCAGGATCCATCTGACATCAGCAATGATATCCCTGGTTCCACCTCCTCTTCTGAAACCGGCCTGAATTTCTGGCAGTTCCCTGTCAATATACTGCTGAAGCCATTTATGAATGATCTTCAGCAAAATTTTGCTTGCGTGTGATATTAACGATATTGTTCTATAATTTCCACATTTGGTGGGATCACCTTTCTTGGGAATAGGCATAAATATGGATCTCTTCCAGTCAGTTGGCCAGGAAGTTTTCTTTCATATTTCTTGGCATAGGCAAGTGAGCACCTCCAGTGCTGCATCTGTTTGTCGAAACATTTCATTTGATATTCCATCAATTCCTGGAGCCTTGTTTTTTGCCAATGCCTTCAGAGCAGCTTGGACTTCTTCCTTCAGTACCATCGGTTCCTGATCATATGCCACCTCTTAAAATGGTTGAATATCGACTAGTTCTTTTTGGTATAATGACTCTGTGTATTCCTTTCATCTTCTTTTGATGCTTCCCGCATCATTTAATATTTTCTCCATGGAATCCTTCACTATTGCAACTCGAGGCTTGACTTTTTTCTTCAGTTCTTTCAGCTTGAGAAATGCCGAGTGTGTTCTTCCCTTTTGGTTTTCCATCTCCAGCTCTTTGCACATGTCATTATAATACTTTACTTTGTCTTCTCGAGAGGCCCTTTGAAATCTTCTGTTCAGTTCTTTTACTTCATCAATTCTTCCTTTTGCTTTACCTGCTTGACACTCAGGAGCAAGTTTCAGGGTCTCCTCTGACATCTGTCTTGGTCTTTTCTTTCTTTCCTGTCTTTTCAGTGACCTCTTGCTTTCTTTGTGGATGATGTCCTTGATGTCATTCCACAACTCGTCTGGTCTTTGGTTACTATTGTTCAGTGTGTCAAATCTATTCTTCAGATGGTCTCTAAATTCAGGTGGGATATACTCAAGGTCATATTTTGGCTCTCATGGACTTGCTCTGATTTTCTTCAGTTTCAGCTTAAACTTGCATATGAGCAATTGATGGTCTGTTCCACAGTCGACCCCTGGCCTTGTTCTGACTGATGATATTGAGCTTTTCCATCGTCTCTTTCCACAGATGTAGTCAATTTTATTTCTGTGTGTTCCGTCTGGCGAGGTCTATGTGTATAGTCACCGTTTATGTTCATGAGAGAAGGTATTTGCAATGAGGAAGTCATTGGTCTTGCGAAACTCTATAATTCGATCTCCGGCATTGTTTCTATCACCAAGGCCATATTTTCAAACTACTGATCCTTCTTCCTTGGTTCCAACTTTTGCATTCCAATCACCAGTAATTATCAATGCATCTTGATTGCACGTTTGATCAATTTCAGACTGCAGTAGCTGATAAAAATCTTCTCTTTCTTCATCTTTGGCCCTAGTGCTTGGTGCGTAAATTTGAATAATAGTATTGACTGGTCTTCCTTGTAGGTGTATGGATATTATCCTATCACTGACAGCATTGTACTTCAGGATAGATCTTGAAAAATTCTTTCTGATAATGAATGCAACACCATTCCTCTTCAAGTTGTCATCCCAGGCATAGTAGGCCATATAATCATCTGATTCAAAATGGCCAATACCAGTCCATTTCAGCTCACTAATGCCTAGGATATCCATGTTTATGCGTTCCATTTCATTTTTTACTATTTCCAATTTCCCTAGATTCATACTTCATACATTCCAGGTTCCGACTATTAATGGATGTTTGCAGCTGTTTCTTCTCATTTTGAGTAATGCCACATCAGCAAATGAAGGTCCCGGAAGCTTTACTCCATCCACTTCATTAAGGTTGACTCTACTTTGAGGAAGCAGCTCTCCCCCAGTCATCTTTTGAGTGCCTTCCAACCTGGGGGGCTCATCTTCCAGCACTATATCAATGTTCCGCTGCTATTCACAAGGTTTTCACTGGCTAATGCTTTTCAGAAGTAGACTGCCAAGTCCTTCTTCCTAGTCTGTCTTAGTCTGGAAGCTCAACTGAAACTGTCCTCCAAGGGTGACCCTGCTGGTATCTGAATACCGGTGGCATAGCTTCCAGCATCACAGCAACACACAAGCCCCCACAGTACGACAAACTGACAGACACGGGGGGGGAAAATATTTGTATACACCTTGCTATATACTCCTAGTTGCTCTCCCCCTAATGAGATAGCACAGTGCTTCCCTCCACTCTCTATTTTAATGTCCATTCTGCCAGCTTCTGACTCCCTCTGCCGTTTCATCTCCCCTCCAGTCAGGAGCTGCCCACATAGTCTCATGTGTCTACTTGATCCAAGAAGCTCACTCTTTACCAGTATCATTTTCTATCCCATTGTCCAGTCCAATCCCTGTCTGAAGAGTTGGCTTTGGGAATGGTTCCTCTCCTGGGCTAACAGAAGGTCTGGGGACCGTGACCTCTGGGGTCCCTCTAGTCTCAATCAGACCATTAAGTCTGGTCTTTTTATGAGAATTTGAGGTCTGCATCCCACCGCTCTCCTGGTCCCTCAGGGGTTCTCTGTTGTGTTCCCTGTCAGGGCAGTCATCGGTTGTATCTGGGCACCATCTAGTTCTTCTGGTCTCAGGCTGATGGAGTTTCTGGTTTATGGGGCCCTTTCTGTCTCTTGGGCTCCTGATTACCTTGTGTCTTCATTTGCCTTTGCTCCAGGTAGGTTGAGGCCAATTGATGCACCTTAGATGGTCGCTTGCTAACATTTAAGACCCTAAACACCACTCTCCAAAGTGGGATGCAGAATGTTTTCTTAATAGATTTTATTATACCAATTAGATGTCCCCTAAAACCATAGTCCCCAAACCCCCGCCCTTGCTACGCTGGCCTTGAAAGCATTCAGTTTATTCAGGAAACTTCTTTGCTTTTGGTTTGGTCCAGTTGTGCTGACCTTTCCTGAATTCTGTGTTGTCTTTCCCTTCACCTAAAATAGTTCTCATCTACTACCTAATTAGTGAAAACCCCTCTCCCTTTTTCCCTCCCCACTCTCGTAACCATCAAAGAATATTTTCTTCTCTGTTTAAACTATTTTTCAAGTTCTTATAATAGTGGTCTCATACAATATTTGTCCTTTTGCAACTAATTTCACTCAGTATAATGCCTTCCAGATTCCTCCATGTTATGAAATGTTTCATGGATTCATCGTTGTTCTTTATTGATGCGTAGTATTCCAGTGTGTGAATATACCATAATTTATGTATCCATTCATCCACTGATGGGCACCTTGGTTGCTTCCATCTTTTTGCTATTGTGGATTTTTGTTTTCTTTACTTTGAGGTGTAATGCATACTGAAGGCTGTAGTCTTTGATCATCATTAGTAAGTACTTCAAGTCCTCTTCACTTTCAGCAAGTAAGGTTGTGTCATCTGCATATTCCAGGTTGTTAAATGAGTCTTTCTCCAATCTTCACGCCCCACTCCTCTTCACATAGACCAACTTCTCAGATTATTTTCTCAGTGTACAGATTGTATAAATATGGTGAGAGGCTACAACGGTGACACACACCTTTCCTGATTTTAAACCACACAATTTCTCCTTGTTCTGTTTGAATGACTGCCTCTAGATCTATGTACAAGTTCTGCATAAGAACAATGAATTGTTCTGGAATTCCTGTTCTTCACAAAGTTATCCACAATTTTTTATGGTCCATGTAGTCAAATGCCTTTGCATAGTCAATAAAACACAGGTAAACATATTTCTGGTTGTCATGGATTGAATCATGTCCCCCCAAAAATGTGTTATCAACTTGGTTAGGCCATGATTCCCAGTATTCTGTGATTGTCCTCCATTTTGTGAGTGTAATTTTATGTTAAAAGAATTAGGGTGGGATTGTAACATCACCCTTACTCAGGTCACCTCCCTGATCTAATGTAAAGGGAGTTTTCCTGGGGTGTGGCCTGCACCACTTTTATCCTTAAGAGATAAAAGGAAAGAGAAGCAAGCAGAGTTGGGGTCCTCATACCACCAAGAATGCAGCACCAGGAGTAGAGCGTGTCCTTCGGACCCAGGGTTGCCGCACCTGAGAAGTTCCTCGACCATGGGAAGACTGAGGGCGAGGACCTTCTTCCAGAGCCCACAGAGAGAGAAAGCCTTCCCTTGGAGCTGACACCTTGAATTTGGACTTTTAGCCTACTTCACTGTGAGGAAATAAATTTCTCTTTGTTGAAGCCATCCACTTGTGGTATTTCTGTTATGGCAGCACTAGATGACTAAGACACTGGTATTCTCTGCTTTCAGCCAAAATCCATTTGACATCACCAATGATATCCCTCATTCCATGTCCTCTTCTGAGACCAGCTTAAATTTTTGGCAGTTCCTTATCAATGTACTGCTGCAACCATTTTTTCTAATTATCTTCAGCAAAATTTTACTTGCCTATTAATGATATCGTTTGATAATTTCCACATTCTGTTGGATGGCCTTTCTTTGGAATGGGTCCTATATGGATCTCTTCCAGTCAGTTGGCCAGGTAGTTGTCTTCTAAATTTCTTGGCATAGATGAGTGAGCACCTCCAGCATGACATCCATTTGTTGAAGCATCTCAATTGGTACTCCATCAGTTCCTGGAGCCTTGTTTTTCACCAATGCCTTCACTGAAACTTGGACCTCTTCCTTTAGTATCATCCGTTCTTGATCCTATGCTACCTCCTGAAATGACTGAAAGTCAACCAATTCTTTTTAGTACAGTGACTCTGTATATTCCTTCCATCTTCTTTTGATGGTTCCTGTGTCATTTAATATTTTCCCTGTAGAATCCTTCAATATTGCAACTTGACGCTTGCATTTTTTTCTTCAGTTCTTTCAGCTTGAGAAATGCCGAGTGTTCTTCCCTTTTGGTTTACTATCTCCAGGTCTTTGCACATTTTATTATAATATTTACTTTGTCTTCTCCAGCCGCCTTTTGAAATCTTCTGTTCAGCTTTTTTACGTCATCATTTTTTTTCCTTTTACTTTACTTATTCCATGTTCAAGAGCAACTTTCAGAGTCTCTATTGACATCCATTTTGGTGTTTTCTTTCTTTCCTGTCTTTTTAATGACTTCTTGCTTTCTTCATATATCATGTCATTCCACAACTCATCTGGTCTTCAGTCATTAGTGTTCAGTATGTCCAATCTATACTTGAGATGGTCTCTAAATTCAGGTGGGATATACCCAAGGTTGTACTTTGTCTTTCTTAGACTTGTTCTAATTTTCTTCAGCTTCAACTCGAACTTGCATTTGAGCAACTGATGGTATGCCCTGCAGTCAGCCCCTGGCCTTGTTCTGACTGATGATATTCAGCTTTTCCATGGTCTCTTTCCACAGATATAGTCTATTTGATTCCTGTGTTTTCTGTCTGGTGAGATCTGTGTGCATAGTCACCATTTATGTTATTGAAAAAAGGTATTTGTAATGAAGAAGTTGTTGGTTTTTTTTAATTCTATTACGTGATCTCTGGCATCATTTCTATCACCAAGCCCATGTTTTCCAACTACTGATGCTTCTCCTTTGTTTACAACTTTGAAATTCCAATCATCAGTAATTATCAATGCATACTGATTGCATGCTAATCAATTTCAGACTGCAGAAGTTGATAAAAATCTTCAGTTTCTTCATCTTTGGCCTTAGTGGTTGGTGTGCAAATTTGAAATAATAGTTTATTAACTTGTATTCCTTGTAGGCATATGGATAGTATCCTATCACTGACAGCATTGTCCTTCAGGATAGATCTTGAAACGTTCTTTTTGACGATGATTGCAACGGCATTCCACTTCAACTTGTCATTGCCAGCATAGTAGATCATGTCATTGTCTGATTCAAAATGGCCAGTACCAGTCCATTACAGCTTACTAATGCCTAGGATATCGATCTTTATGAGTTCCATTTCATTTTTGATGATTTCCAATTTTCCTAGATTCATATTCCATATATTCCACATTATGATTACTAATGGATGTTTGCAGCTGTTTCTTCTTGAGTCATGCCACATCCGCAAACAAAGGTCCCAAAATCTTGACTCCAGCCACATCTTTAAGGTAGACTCTGCGTTGAGGTGGCAGCTATTCCCCAGTCGTATTTTGAGGGCTTATCTTCTGGCAATGTATCAGACAATGTTCCACTGCTATTCATAAGGATTTACTAGTCGATTTTTTCAGAAGTAGACTGCCAAGTCCTTCTTCCTAGTCTGTCTTATTCCAGAAGCTCTGCTGAAACCTGCCCATCAAGGATGGTCTGCTGGTATTTAAAATACTGGTGGCAAAGCTTCCAGTATCCCAGCAAGAGGCAGGTTACCACAGTACAATAAACTGACAGACACATGGTTTTATATATATATATATATTCATCACTGGTTTTGCTTCTCTACAGAACCCAGCCTAAGACAATAAGTGCTTCAAATAATTCTTTAATGAGCTTTCAAAGCAATGGTTTTATAACTTAGAATGTAGAATGAACATTTTACAGCAACTAAAAAAAGACGTAATATTCATCCAAGGGAAAAAAATATGCACAAATCAGACAGACCATGAAAAATGGCCAGCAGAACACTACATACAACAGCAAGCCCTAAATGACCCTAATTCTTCACCACCTGCATTTAAGTGCTGTCTCATACCTGATAGCTCCTGTTGCAAAAGATCTCTCCTCATTTTTATTGGCCATTTCCTGTTGAAGGTTTTTCTTTTCATTATTTTTCTATTTCACTTTCATCCACTAAACAAATGCAAGCACGATAGAAAATTAAAACTTTCTCTGTAATAGCACAGCCTGTTCTGAGTGAGGAAAATGAGTCATAGAGTCAGGGTGGCAACTACATTTTTTTCTTAGCAGAACCTGAAGGTGGGAGGATATGACTGAATGTCAATTCTATATTTTTACCTTGTACATTTGGACAGATAAGTGCAACTCTTGTGATAAAGACAACATGAAAGTAAATGTTACAGGCAAAGAATTACTAATAAGTGGTAATTCTGTTAGTGGAAGTAAAATTCTTCTGGTGAATTTTCAAATGAAAATGGATAAAACACTCTTAAACATCGATGCAGTATTTATATTTAACTGCTATCAATTTATACATCTGAGACCAAAATCTAAATTTGAAACATTTGCTTTAAGAAATTTGAGCTAAAGAATAGAAATGCAAATGATTGTAAAATTCAATTATGGACACTTCAGAATTTAAAAGAACATAAACAGTTTACCATTAATCAAAATGGAAGCACTAGCTTACCACGTGGCCATAAATATCCATAGGACATGAAATTTCATTTGTGTATAATTTCCGTTTGGCTTGTTTTGGCTGAGATGCATTTTCTTGCTTCGACATTTGAAGGCTTTGAAGAGCTTGTTGTTTCAATTAGCTTCTTTGCTAAGGAAAAAGAAAATTCAATTTCTGAGATAAAAAATGATAATTTTCTAACTTCATATATTTGATATCCTTACTAAAGAAATAATAAACACAAATTAATAAGAAAAACTGTGCAATATACAATCAAAGGACATGAATAGCCAATCTAGGAAAAAAATTAAATGCCTAATAAATACTTGAAGTAATAATCAACCTCAAAAAGAGCAAATAAATATCTTTTGGTTAATGTTCAACACAGTGAAAAGATTAGGCAAATTATAATACAAAAGTAAAACTCAGGAATCTTTAATGACGTGCAAGAGACATGCTATGTTAACCAGAATAGTAGGATACATATACAGTGAACTATGCTCCCTTAAAAATAATAAGATCTAGTTAAGTACTGACATATTCAATGTTGCCAACGAATGTTGAGTGAAAGCAATTTGTGTGTTGTGAGCTGGTTATTTATAGTTAACACACACACAACAGAATGGGTAGCAATCAAACTGTTTACAGTTGATTGCTTCTGGGAAGTAGAATAATAGGAATTTTTTTAATTTTCTACTCTTTGTTTTTTTTTTAGTAGATACATATTGCTTTAATAGAAAACAAATTTCCATTTGGGTAAATTCCTGGATAGAATGTTCATATACATATGATGTCAATGATACTTTTTAAAAATAGAGAAGGGAAAACAATTTAAGGAAATATGCTAAATTGAGTCTCTATGTGCCAGCCACTATATTAAGAGCAAAGGGTTTGAATAAAAGAGACAATTTGCCATTGCAGAGCTTACATTTTAGTGGGAAAAATAAATAATAATTAGAGTCCGAATGAGTGATAAGAAAAATACCAAGATGGAGTAATAAGGGGGCCCTGGTGGTGCAGTATCGACTCAAAGGTTTGGTGGTTGGTTGGTGGTGCAGTGGTTGAGAGCTATGGCTGCTAACCAAAAGGTGGGCAGTTCAACTCCACCAGACACTCCTTGGAAACCCTACGCGGCAGTTCTACTCTGTTCTATACGGTCGCTATGAGTCAGAATCGACTTGACAGCAACGGGTTTGGTTTAGTTTTTTTTTGTAGTAATAAAGATTAAGGGGGGCTGGAATGAGGGCTAGTGATAGGGTGGTGACAGAAGGCACCTCTGATAAAGTAGCATCTTTGATGAGAGCTGAAGGATGAGAAGGAAGCAGCCATGTGAAAAGTCAGGATGTGTTTCAGGTAACAGTAAACACAAGTATAATGACCTTAAAGCAAGAAAGAATCCAGCAAGTTTTAGAAGCTGTCAAGAATCTAGCAGGATTCAAGCCAGCTAGTTATTAACCATAGAACAACAGGAGATAAGGTTGGAGACAGAGTCAGAAACCAGGCCAAGCAGGGAATGGGGCTCATTAAAGAATTTAAAACACAGGAGTGACATAATTTGATTTGCATTTGAAAAGATCACTCTGGCTGTCATGCACTGAGTGAGGAAAATGAGTGGAAAGCTGGGAGACCAGAGATAATGAGTAGTGGCGAAGTGGTGAAGTGTTTTGATCCTAACCAAAAGGTTGGCAGATCAAATCTACCAGCTATTCCTTGGAAACACTATGGGGTAGTTCTACTCTGTCCTATAGGTCGCTATGAGTTGGAATCAACTCAAAGGCAATGGGTTTGGTTTTTTGTTTGTTTGATCAGAGCAATGAGCCCTGGTGGTGCAGTGGTTAAGAGATACAGCTGCTAACCAAAAGATCTACCATTCGAATCCACCAGCCTCTCCTTGCAAACCCTATGGGGCAGTTCTACTCTGTCCTATAGGGTCTCTATGAGTTGGACTCAACTCAATGGCAATGGGTTTGGCTTTGGTTTTGGATCAGAGCAGCAGAATTTCAATAATAAATCTGTTCTCTTTTCCTTATAATTCCAAATGATCTAAAACAGACATGTATTACAATTTCCATCTGAAAATTCTATAATTGAAAGGATATCTTATATTCCTAGAAATAAGTAAAAGAAAGCCCATGCTAGGTGTTTAAGTAGGGAAGCTGTTAAGAAACTGAGTCAATCAAGAAGGTAATTATTATCGGTACCTCCTTTTCCTTGAAAACATATTTCTTTTGAATATATAAGTGATAATATAATTTAAGTAAAATGCATTGTTGTTGTTGTTGTTGTTACGTGCCATCAAGTCAGTTTCAACCCATAGTGACCCTACGTACAACAGAAGGAAACACTGCCTGGTCTTTCCCCATCCTAATAATTGTTGCTATGCTTGAGCCCATTGCTGCAGCCACTGTGTCAATCCATCTCATCAAGGGTCTTCCTCTTTTTTGCTGATCCTCTGCTTTACCAAGTATGATATCCTTCTCCAGGGACTGATCCCTCCTGATAACATGTCCAACATATGTGAGACAAAGTCTCGCCTTCCTTGCTTCTAAGGAGCATTCTGGGTATACTTCTTCCAAAACAGATTTGTTCCTTCTTTTGACAGTCTATGGTATATTCGATATTTTTTGCAAACACCATAATTCAAAGGTGTCGATTCTTCTTTGGTCTTCCATATTACTTGCCCAAATGAAGGTCCCGAAAGCTTGACTCCATCCATTTCATTAAGGTTGACTCTAGTTTGAGGAGGCAGCTCTTCCCCAGTCATATTTTGAGTGGCTTCCAACCTGAGGGGCTCATCTCCTCACACTGTATCAGACAATATCCCAGTGTTATTCGTAAGGATTTCACTGGCTAATTTTTTCAGAAGTAGACCACGAGGCTCTTCTTCCCAGTCTGTCCTAGTCTGGAAGCTCAGCTGAAACCTGAGCGCTGTGGGTGACCCTGCTGGTATTTGAATACTGGTGTAGCATAGCTTCCAGTGTCACAGCAACATATAAGCCCTACAGTGTGACACACTGACAGACATAGAGTATAAAATAAAAAGTCTCTCCTCTCCAAATTTAAATACTTGACAATTTGCTATACATCCTTCCAGGTATTTTTAATGCCTGTACAAACAATACATGTGTTAAAACAATTCCCTCTGAACACACACAGAGATTTATTAATATGTATATGTGTATTAATACGTCTACATTGTGTTATAAATTCTCCTGAGTAACAGATCTGCTTGGTTTTGGAGTTCCCGCCTTAGTTGGAATAGAGTAAAAATATTCTCAATGACAAGAGTTGTTTTGACTATTTGGAAGTCTCTTATTAATGCCCCATATGTGCATGATAAATTGGTAGGAAGAAGACAAGGTAAGGCTGGTTTCTACAAAAGAAATAATACCCCAAGGGGGTGCACACAGTGCTGAGAGTATAAGAGTCATTGACTACCATGGGGGTCAGCCAGCCAGAAGTCCCTCTTGGGTGAAACTGGAAAGTCTGCATCAGGCAGGGGCAAGTGTAGAGGAGGAGAAGACCACAACTATCAAGGTCAAAACAGCCCCAATAGTGAATCTCATGCCTTGTTTCTCCGATGGTCCAGTCACCCACATCATGAAAAAGAACAAGTTGGTATCTAGGGAGGCATTTTGCTCCTTCAGTGTCAGAGTCCAGTTTGGGCAATGCACTGAGTCCAGATTAATAAGATTGGGGTACCTGAGGTATCAGAACGAACTATGGTTACAGAAACGTAAGTATAGTATTCAGCGGCACTGCGATCAGATGTTTGTCTGTGGCATAGCTCATATTGGGAAACTGAGAAGTTGCAGAGACCAGTGACTCAAATGGCAAATGTGGATTGCTAGGGTGCAGGGTGAGAGTGGCTCCTTGGAGGGCCTCCAGGGCATCCGGCTGGGTCGAGGCCCCACTCAGAAATACCAACATTTCTGGTAACCCAGTAGTTGTGTGCCTTTAAAATCCTCTCATAGGGAACATGAGAGTGCGAGAAGCCAAACTGTCCACCTATCTCTGGGCTTCCTCTTTATTGGTTGGGGCTAAAAAAAAAAAAAAACAAACAAACAAACCTGAGGCTGTCAAGTTGATTCCTGCTCATAGTGACCATATAGGACAGAGCAGAACTGACCTATATTGTTTCCAGGAACAGCTGGTGGATTTGAGCTGTTGCCCTTTTTGTTAGCAGCCGAGCTCTTAACCACTGAGCCACCAGGGCTCCATTTGTTGGAGCAGAGAGGGCCAAAAGCTTAGCAATTGTCTCCTCTGGAATGAGACACTGTGCTCCTTCCCAGATTACACCTAGGAATTTTACTTGGGTATTGTTATTTTTTTTTTGTTGTTGTTGTTGTTAGTTGCCATAGAGTCAATAATATAGATAATATAGAATAGTATAGAATAGAACAGTTCCATAGGGAAACAGATCACCAGGCCTGTCTTTCAAGGTACCACTGGGTAGGTTCAAACTGCCAACCTTTTTGTCTGTGTTAATGGTCCAGCCATACTGCTGCATGAGGGTCAATAGGGCATTCAGTCCTTGTTGAGTGGTGCCCTTGTCTGGGCCCAATAGGAGGAAGTCATCAATATAGGGTCCCTCCAGGAGCAGGGCGTTTTCCAAGTCTTAGACTACCCATTGATGGCAGATAGCCAGAGAATTTAGGTAGCCTTGTGGAAGGGCATTAAAGGTGTATTATAACCCATTCCACATGAAGGGAAACTGATCCTGAACATCCAGATGGTGAGAAATGCTGAAAGTGGCATTTGCAATGCTCGTTGTTTCATGCCAGGTTCCCTCAGCTTGGATAATAGCACCTGTAACAGTCACAATGTCAGGTAGTGCGGGCACAAAGGGCACCATTATGGCATTCAACCATTTATAGTCAGTGGCGAGTTTCCAGGCACCCAATCTCTTGTGCACAGGCCAGGCAGGGCTATTGAATAGAGAAGTAGTCTCACAGGAGCTCTGTCTTCCTTAAATTCAGCAATCAGTTCAGCCATTTCTTTTTCTGCCCCCAGGTTTACAGTCTTCCACATGCCTTAGTAAGATCGTCATAATTGCAGCCATTTTAATTCTGTTAGTGACTGAGGGTGAGGGTCAGTGATGTGCACATAGATAATACATCGACATCAATAATATGTTCAGCAGTGGGGGCCATAACAATGGAGGTTTATAAGGGCCCAAAGAAACCCACCCATAATTGGGCTTGTGCAAGGGTTTGGGTGGTGGTGGCCTTAGCTCCCAAAGCCAAGAAAGCATTACCTTTTTTTTTTAATCTTTCCTTGAGGGGTTGCAGAGACTATGGTCATATGTGCACCGGTATCTAGAAGGGTCAAGAAGTGCAAGTCTCCCCCACCTCCCCTTTAAACTCTAATCTTGGCATAGGGGCTTTAGTCTCCCCTGAGAACAGGGCTTGGCTTTACCCCAGTCTTATTTATTTTTGAAAGCTGAGAGGTCAAGGTAAAAGTTTCCAGGGCTCTCCAATTCTGATTCACTGAGAGGGACAAAGGAGAAAGCACTTGTATCAGTCATAGGGACTGTCACCATGAGGACACTAGCAGAGCCACCTGTCAGTCCCCCAGTGACCTAGTACCTGGCCATGAGTTCCTTGGCCCACCAGTCTCCTCCTTTGTATTACTGAGTAACCACCAGAGATCTTGCTGGGAAGGCTCTTGCCCAAATCATCCAGGAGAGGGTGCTCAATTACCATTCTTAGATTGCTCTTTCTGCTGGTCACTTGTTGCTATTTTGGCAGCAGTCACTTTTTCCCTGCTGGGGAATTTGTCAGTTAAGGTCTGGCTTGTGTCACTGATCAATTCACCTGACCTCATGAGGAAGTTTAATTGGAACTGATATTCAGCAGAAACAGCAGGAACAAACCTAAAACTCTGAGGCTGGTTAACAATCTCATCATCTACTTGTCCCGCTCCCTCATGGTAGACCCAAAAGACCACAAGGGTGGCTTGCAGGCTGCAGTAGTCTCTGCAAGGTTTGGTCCAAACATGTTTTACAATGGCAGGGAACTCATCACGAGTGGTCCAAACGTGTCAGAGTACAAATACTACCCAGAGGAGGAAAAAGGTTTCATGTGTTCGTGCCTTTTCATTCTCCCCTATTCCTCCTCTTCTGTAAGCAAAGTGGCTGGCCACAGAGTACTGAAAGGGGGGTCCGTAGTGGCATGCCCCACAAGATGTCACTCTGCCTCAATAAGTTTAACGAGATTACCTCTTTCATCATAGAGGTAAAATAACTATGTCTGTAAGGTCTCTTAAATCACTGAACAAAGAGATCCCAGATGGCTCTACATTCTCTTCCATGAAAGGTATGAGTCTCAATAACTCCATTGACACTAGGGACCTGCTCAGAGATAATAATAGTCTTTGGATACAGCTCAGCTCTCAGAGTCTCTGACCACTCTTGGTCCCATTATGGAGGACGGTTAAACAGGTAGACAGGGAAAATTGCTTCCCAGGGTTTCTTAGAGCCTTTCTGTTGGATCTCTAATTTGACCTGCCAGGTGAGCTCAGCCAGGGAGTCTGAGGTGAAAGAGAAGGGCCAATGGTTTCTCTCAGAACCAAAAAGTTTATGTAAACAGTCTGCTAGCACCTTCCAAGAATTCCCTAGAGCTTCTGCTAGCACTTCCAGAGAGTCATAGGCATGGCTAGCAAAGTGACACACAAGATCCAGTAGCACTTCCCAAGAACCATTGTCAAAGTGCCCTGAGAGCATTCACTCTTGCAAATGATCCACAAGTACCTCCAAGAGTGTCCCATGGACTCTGATAGCATCCTGTTGCACAAGTGGCCCACGGGGCTTTCAGTCTTTTTGTTCTTCCAGATAGCATTTTGCTTAATCAACTACCCTTCTCACTTTGCCAGTTTGTCAAGAATTGAGATGAGCTGGCGAGAGCTGAACTACCAGGTGTTGGAGCAGTCAATTAAGGTAACAAACTAAAATGAATGTAACAGTTAAGCCTTTAATCACTTACTGCAATAGTCTAAGCAAGATATTAAACAGGAGAAAGCACCAACTCCTTCAATGTCCATTTTTCCTCATGGCATGGTGCCAGGTGAAAATCAGATTGATCTGTACAGATGTGAGGATCGTCTTACTGCCAAAGAAGCCCCAAACAAAAGGCTTCTGTTGTTTTTTGGACTCTGTGCCAGGGTAAGGGAGAGGGGGAGGAGCTAGGAGTAGAAAAATTCTAAGTACTGAGTCAGAATGGAGACAAGGATCTTCAATGCTCCTCCTGCCCCCACTAAGAGGTCTTGGCAGAGTCACAAGGGAAGGGCTTTGTTAAGTACCCCTCCCCCCAATAGCCTAAAAAACCAAACCCGTGGCTGTCAAGTCGATTTTGACTCATAGGGACCCTATAGACAGAGTAGAACTGCCCCATAGAGTTTCCAAGGAGTACTTGATGAATTTAAACTGACAACATTTTGGTTAGCAGCTGTAGAGCTCAACTACTACACCACCGGGGCTTCCCCCTCAATAAGGAGACCTTCAAACGAAAGTGCCTGGGTCAGGAATGCAGACATGCAGAAGAGCGCGGCCAGCCAGAAGACCCTGAATCCTTGGCTGCAATGCTTTCTGAGACTGCACCAAGTCTCATGTGGGGAAGGCAGCTTTCCTACATGAGGCCTGCCAGGCAATATCTTTGTAATTATCAATAGTCAGGCCTAAAAGATTACACAAGATTTTAGCCAGGAGCCAGACTGCTCAATACGTGAAACATCTCCCAATAAAGCTGTTACAAAAATAGAAATTTCAATTTTGACAAGTGGAAAAGACAACAAATGAGGATTTATGTAAACTAAATTTGAAATGAGACATCAAACTGGAATTGTCCATCGGGTAGGTGAAAGTTCAGGATTAGAACAAAAGAAAATTTTACTCCTGAATGGAAAATATTTTAAAAGCAAGCATGATTATATCATATTTTATTCTTTTAGATTTTACCTAAAAATCAATTTACTCTGTCTTGAAACAGTGGGCTAAGTAATTAAAACCAACCTTCCTCCTCAGAAAAACAAGAATAGCTAGACCAAAAAAAAAAAAAAAAAAGAACAACTTGGTAGAGCTAACAAGGCAATGAAGATTTATGAGGAAGAGATGTCAAAGAAGACATATGGAGAGGTAATCCCTCATTTAGGGCTGCTTTTCCACCAAAGGCATCGAACAATTCCAAAGGAAGTCACTTAGAAGCAGAACAGTGTTTTAGATAAGACTACAGGGATTGTGGTGTCAAAGGCTGGAATTTAGAGTCTGAAAATAGTGGGAGGAGCTTATAAATCCACATACTTTGGGTTGGAACAACAAAGGTGTAGGTAAGGATGAAGCAAAAATAGACTAGTCTCATGCAGGGACTGAAATGTGTCATTGTCTCAATCCCTGAAACTTGATTGTCTTTTTCCTCCATCATCTGCAAATGTAATTACTTTTAGAAGATAACATCATCCTAGACTCAATTTTCTGCATAATATTTCATATATGATTTCAGACACTCAGTAAGAAATAATCAGGGATATATGAGATGACAAGAACAAAACCCAATAAAAACAAGAGAAACAAAACCACAGATATTCCAAACACAGAATTATTAAATGTAACCTTTAAAATACATGTAAAGAAAAATAGAATATAACATTTAGAATTTGAGCAAATAACTAAAAATTAATTTAAAAATGGAAATTCTAGACCTAAAAAAAAGTGAAATTAAAAAGTCAACAGGTAGATAAACAGTAGTATAAACACCACTGAAGAAAGAATTAATGAATAGGAAGTTAGAACTGAAGAAAATACCCAGAATGAGACACATAAAACAAAGGAATGGAAAATACAAAAGAGAGGGAAAGAGGCGTTGAAGATAAAGTGAGAAGTCTAATATATAGGTATTTTTTTTTTTTTTTTTAGAGTCCCAAAAGGAGAGGAGAGAGAATAGGGCCTACGTAACACATAAATAATTTCTAAAACTGACAACAAACCACCAATTCAAAAAAAAATCCAAGGAAATAACAAGCAGAATCCGACATCTAGGCACATCATAATGGAACTACTGAAAACCAAAAAGAAAATGAAAAAATCTTAAAAGCAGCCAGAGAAGAAAGATTGCTTTCAAAGAAACAATAATTTTGTAACTGCTAAAAAACTTAGAAAAAATAAAATGAAAAAATTTTATTTTTTTTCTAAGTTTTCAGCAATTGGCTCAAGAGTAACAATTGTGAGGATGGCACAAGACTGGGCAGTGTTTCATTCTATTGTACATAGGGTCTCTATGAGTCAGAACTGACTCGACAGTACCTAACAACAACTACAAGTTTTCAACTAGAAATGGAAGCCAGAAGATAATAAACTGATCATAGAACAGAAAGAAAATAACTGCCAACCTTAAATTCTATATTTAGTGAATATATCCTTCATAAGTGATGGTAAAACAAAGACATTTACAGACAAAAAAACAAAATAATTTGTTATCGAACACACATGCTAAAATGGAATGTTAAAAAGCAGATAAAAAATTAGCACAGATGGAAGCTTTGAGATGAAGGAAGAAATAAAGAAACACAGAACAAATATGTAGGTATTTTTTATGTGAGTACATGAAAAATAATAATACTACGTTGGTAGTTAAAATACATAAAGATTAAAAATATTGGACAGTAATATCATGGAAACCAGAAGAAGGCTTTTGTTGCTGTTGTTAGGTGCCGTGCAATCAATTCCAACTCATAGCAATCCTACGTACAACAGAACAAAACAATGCCCAGTCCTGCACCACCCTCACAAGCGTTGCTATGTTTGAGCCCAATGTGTTAGCCACTGTGTCACTCTATCTTGTTGAGGATCTTCCTATTTTTCACTGACCCTCTACTTCACCAAGCATGATGTCCTTCTCCAAGGACTGGTCCCTCCTGATAACATGTCCAATGTACATGAGACGAAGTCTTGCCATCCTCACTTCTAAAGAGCATTCTGGCTGAATTTCTTCCAAGACAGATTTGTTCGTTCTTCTGGCAGTCCATGTCATATACAATACTCTTCACCAAACTATAATTCAAAGGCATCAATTTTTCTTTGATCTTCCTTATTCATTGTCCAGCTTTCACATACATATGAGGCAACTGAAAATACTATGGCTTGAGTCAAGTGCACCCTGGTCCTCAAAGTGACATCTTTGCTTTTCAACATTTTAAAGAGGTCTTTTGCAGCTGATTTGCCCAATGCAATGCATAGTTTGATTTCTTGACTGCTGCTTCCATGGATGTTGATTATGGATCCAAGTAAAACGAAATTCTTGACAACTTCAAAATTTCCTCCATTTATCATGGTGTTGATTACTGGTTCAGTTGTAAGGATTTTTGTTTTCTTTACGTTGAGGAGTAACCTATACTGAAGGCCGTAGTCTTTGATCTTCATTAGTAAGCGCTTCAAGTTCTCTTCGATTTCTGCAAGCAAAGTTGTGTCATCTGCATATCATGGGTTGTTAATGAGTCTTCCTCCAATCCTGATGCTGTGTTCTTTTTCATATAGTCCAGCTTCTGAAATTATATGCTCAGTATACAGATTGAATAAGTATGCTGAAAGGATACAACCCTGACACACACCTTTCCTGTTTTTAAACCATGCAGTATTCCCTTGTTCTATTTGAATGACTGACTCTTTGTGTATGTACAGGTACGTACAATCAAGTGTTCTGGAATTCCCATTTTTCATAATGTTATCTATAATTTGCTATGATCCACACAGTTGAATGCCTTTGCATAGTCAATAAAACACAGGTAAATATCTTTCTGGTGTGTGTGTGTGTGTGTAAAGAAAGAAAATAACCAGGGTTAGAGCAAACAGTAACAAAATAGAAAACATTACATATTAGGGACAATTAAAAATTTAAAATTTGTTCTTGTAAAAAATGTGAGAATTATTTTCTAAAGGCTATATCATGGGGGAAAAAAGGCTATATTGAAAATAATGACAATAACAAATAAAAGTAAACATCAATACAAAACCTAAAGACATTTAAAAGGTTCAACTAGGAGATTATGAACAATTTTATATAAATCAATATTTACATATGAAAGTTTTAATAAAAACATTCCTAGAAAAACACAACTTAAAGCTGATAATAAAAGAACTAGGGAATTAGAATGGTATCATAACTACTGAAATCATAATTTAAAATCTTCCTACAGAGAAAATTCTACATCCTTATGGCTTCAACTATAAATTTAATTAAAGATTTAAAGAATAAATAATGCCAAGCTTACATGAAATTCTCCAAAGAATAGACTAAAAAGTGAGGAAACGTTCTCTAACTCATTTTATGAGTACCAAAATAACTGTGATACCATATTTTTACACAAAGAACACCTATATGCTATAGTGCTCTTATGAAAATACCTCATGGGGGAAGGATGCTGTTGGCAAACAAATGTCGAAGGCATGTGTTATTTGCATAAAAAATACCATATATCTAAAATTGTTGTTGTTGTTAGGTGCCGTCAAGTCGGTTCCGACTCGTAGCAACCCTACGCACGACAGAACGAAACATTGCCCGGTCCTGCGCCATTCTTACACTCGTTGTTATGCTTGAGCTCATTGTTGTAGCCACCATGTCAATCCACCTCGTTAAAGGTCTTCCTCTTTTCTGCTGACCCTGTACTCTGCAAAGCATGATGTCCTTCTCCAGAGACTCATCCCTCCTGACAACATGTCCAAAGTATGTAAGACACAGTCTCGCCATCCTTGCTTCTAAGGAGCATTCTAGTTGTACTTCTTCCAAGACAGACTTGTTCGTTCTTTTGGCAGTCCATGGTATGTATATTCAATATTCTTCACCAACACCACAATTCAGAGGTGTCAACTCTTCTTCAGTCGTCCTTATTCATTGTCCAGCTTTCACATGCATATGATGTGATTGAAAATAACATGGCTTTGGTCAGGCGCACCTTAGGCTTCAGGGTGACATCTTTGCTCTTCAACACTTTGAAGAGGTCCTTTGCAGCAGATTTACACAATGCAATGTGTCTTTTGATTCTTTGACTGCTGCTTCCATGGCTGTTGATTGTGGGTCCAAGTCAAATGAAATCCTTGACAACTTCAATCTTTTCTCCGTTTATCATGATGTGGCTCATTGGTCCAGTTGTGAGGATTTTTGTTTTCTTTGTGTTGAGGTGTAATCCATACTGAAGGCTGTGGTCTTTGATCTTCATTAGTAAGTGCTTCAAGTCCTCTTCCCTTTCAGCAAGCAAGGTTGTGTCATCTGCATAACGCAGGTTGTTAATGAGTCTTCCTCCAATCCTGATGCCCCGTTCTTCTTCGTATACTCCAGCTTCTCGGATTATTTGTTCAGCATACAGATTAAACAGGTATGGTGAAAGAATACAACCCTGATGCACACCTTTCCTGACTTTAAACCAATCAGTATCCCCTTGTTCTGTCTGAGCAACTGCCTCTTGATCTATGTAAAGGTTCCTCATGAGCACAATTAAGCATTTTGGAATTCCCACTCTTCGCAGTGTTATCCATAGTTTGTTATGATCCACACGGTCAAATGCCTTTGCATAATCAATAAAACAAAGGTAAACATCCTTCTGGTATTCTCTGCTTTCAGACAGGATCCATCTGACATCAGCAATGATATCCCTGGTTCCACCTCCTCTTCTGAAACCAGCCTGAATTTCTGGCATTTCCCTGTCGATACACTGCTACAGCCGTTTTTGAATGATCTTCAGCAGAATTTTGCTTGTGTGTGATATTAATGATACTGTTCTATAATTTCCACATTCAGTTGGATCACCTTTCTTGGGAATAGGCATAAATATGGATCTCTTCCAGTCGGTTGGCGAGGAAGCTGTCTTCCATATTTCTTGGCATAGACAAGTGAGCACCTCAATTGATATTCCATCAATTCCTGGAGCCTTGTTTTCGGCAATGCCTTCAGAGAAGCTTGGACTTCTTCCTTCAGTACCATCGGTTCCTGATCATATGCCACCTCTTGAAATGGTTGAATATCGACTAGTTCTTTTTGGTATAATGACTCTGTGTATTCTTTCCATCTTCTTTTGATGCTTCCTGCATCATTTAATATTTTCCCCATGGAATCCTTCACTATTGCAACTCGAGGCTTGAATTTTTTCTTCAGTTCTTTCAGCTTGAGAAATGCCGAGTGTGTTCTTCCCTTTTGGTTTTCCATCTCCACCTCTTTGCACATGTCATTATAATACTTTGTCTTCTCGAGAGGCCCTTTGAAATCTTCTGTTCGGTTCTTTTACTTCATGAATTCTTCTTTTTGCTTTAGCTGCTCGATGCTCAAGGGCAAGTTTCAGAGTCTCCTCTGACATCCATCTTGGTCTTTTCTTTCTTTCTCTTCAGTGACCTCTTGCTTTCTTCATGGATGATGTCCTTGATGTCTTTCCACAACTCGTCGGGTCTTCGGACACTAGTGTTCAATGTGTCAAGTCTATTCTTCAGATGGTCTCTAAATTCAGGTGGGATATACTCAAGGTCATAATTTGGCTCTCGTGGACTTGCTCTGATTTTCTTCAGTTTCAGCCTGAACTTGCATATGAGCAATTGATGGTCTGTTCCACAGTCGGCCCCTGGCCTTGTTCTGACCGATGATATTGAGCTTTTCCATCATCTCTTTCCACAGATGTAGTCAATTTGATTTCTGTGTGTTCCATCTGGTGAGGTCCATGTGTATAGTCACCATTTATGTTGGTGAAAGAAGGTATTTGCAATGAAAAAGTCGTTGGTCTTGCAAAATTCTGTCATTCGATCTCCGGCATTGTTTCTATCACCAAGGCCATATTTTCCAACTACTGATCCTTCTTTGTTTCCAACTTTTGCATTCCAACTGCCAGTAATTATCAATGCATCTTGATTGCATGTTCAATCAATTTCAGACTGTAGCAGCTGATAAAAATCTTCTATTTTTTCATCTTTGTCCCTAGTGGTAGGTGCGTAAATTTGAATAATAGTCGTATTTACTGGTCTTCCTTGTAGGTGTATGGATATTATCCTATCACTGACAGCATTATACTTCAGGAAAGATCTTGAAACATTCTTTTTGATGATGAATGCAACACCATTCCTCTTCGAGTTGTCATTCCCAGCATAGTAGACTATATGATTGTCCGATTCAAAATGGCCAATACCAGTCCATATCAGCTCACTAATGCCTAGGATATCGATGTTTATGCATTCCATGACATTTTTGATGATTTCCAGTTTTCCTAGATTCATACTTTGTACATTCCAGGTTCCGATTATTAATGGATGTTTGCAGCTCTTTCTTCTCATTTTGAAAAGAAACACAACTCAAAATGAGAAGAAATAGCTGCAAACATATCCAAAATATAAACTACTAAAAACTGGAAAAAAAATGAAAATTGTATTCATAAACTTATACGCAAAAATCCTTACAAAATACCGGAAACAAGATCCAGTAACACATAACAAGGATAAAACATCAAGAGCAAGTTTGGTTCATTTCAATAATGCAAAACAGTAACTTTAGAAAGTCAATCCATAAAAGTAATTTCATTAAAAGAATGAAAAAAAGAAAATAGTATTATCACCTAACCAAAAACACCTAAGCAGATGGAAAAAAGCTTGTAAAATTTAACATGTATTCAAGATAAAAATTATTTGCAAACTAGGAAATCTGCTTCAGTTGATAAAAGATGTTTAAAAAAAAAAACTGTGAGCATCATACTTAATGGCAAAATTTTTTTTAATGTTTTCCTTTATGTTCAAAGACAAGACAAAAATGTTTGTTAACACACTTCTCTTTATCACCTTCCTGAGGGTCCCTTGTTGTTGTGTGCCATGGAGTCGATTCCAAGCAGAACTGCCCTACGGGGTTTCCTTAGCTACGACCCTTATAGGAGCAAATCACCAGGTCTTTTCTCCCATGGACCAGCTGATAGGTTTGAACCATCCAGCTTTTAGTTAGTAGCCCAGAGCTTAACCATTTCGCCAGCAGGGCTCCTTCCTGAAGGTTCTAGACAGCAAAATAATGCCCCCTGGGGGGTGAGGGAACCATAAAAGATTGATAAAAAGAAGCACCGAACCAAACCCACTGCCATCAAGTGGATTCCAACTAATAGCAACAATATAGGGCAGAGTAGAACTGCCCCATAGTTTCCAAGGAGCACCTGGCAGATTCGAACTGCTGACCTCTCGGTTAGCAGCCATAGCACTTAACCACTACACCACCAGGGTTTCCAAAAAGAAGTAAATCTGCAAATATTCATAGATGCGATTACGTATGTAAAAATCTAAAACAATCTACAAAGAAATTAGCTAAAGTTATGGGATTTCTTTCTGAAGTGCTGAAAATCATCTAAAATTGACTGTCGTGATGATTGCACATACCTCTGAATATACTAAAAACCATTGAATTGTCCTCTTTACCTTAGTGAATTGTGTGGTAACAAATATCTCAAAGCTGTTTTAAAACGAATTAACAGAATGAAATGAAATAATATAGAAAAATATACTTAGTTTAATGTCTGGCACACAGTAGATTAAAAAAAAAAAAACCTAAAGAAATAGAAGGTATTTATACTGATGTAAAAAAAAAAAAACCCAGGGGGCAGGAGGGTTATTGTTGTTAGGCGCTATTGAGTCAATTTCAACTTATAGTGGCCCCATGTGACAGAGTAGAACTGTCCCATAGGGTTTTCTAGGCTGGAATGTTTACAGGAGCAGATCGCCAGGTCTTTCTCCCACGGAGCCACTGGGTGGATTTGAACTGCCAACTTTTCAGTTATTAACAGCCCAGGGCTTAACCTTAAAAAAAGGCTTAAACCAAAAATAACCCGTTGCGGTCAAGTCGATTCCGACTCACAACCCTATAGGATAAAGTAGATCTGCCCCATAGTTACCAAGGACCGCCTGGTGGATTCGAACTGGCAACATTTTAGGTAGCAGCCAAACTCTTAAACTCTGTGCCACCAGGCTTAAGGTGTCTTTATCTGTCTATTCCAGGTGTTTTTGTATGTGTGTTTCCCTTCTAAAGCTTTTTAATGCTCTTAATTCAAATTTTCCTCATAGATTTTATCGAGTTAAAAGGAGAAATTTGTTTAGGGAAAAAAGCTCAAAATGATGACAAATATGGGTCCCTTCAGGCATTGGTGAATGTTAATCTCTAATCGTTGTTCCGTGAATACATTTTTATTTAAACTGAAACTTCTTTGAAAATCCAGTCAAGTTACATCCACAGAAGGCAAACCAATGTTTTTCAATAGCTTTGAATGTTAAAGAGGGGATGTTCCTGCCTAGGGCACCAGCTACATAAAATTAATAGACCTTCCTCTGGCATTTTGAAGGAGAATAACTTTAAACCCTAAATAATTCCTTCACATGCATGCAAAGCTCTCAGATTTGTGAAAACAGGTTATTTATATCGAAGTTCCAGCCAAAAGTAGGCAGCAAGGCATGACAAGAAATACAAGTTATTTATCTCAAATTAGTACATCTACCTAAGAACCTGTTCTAAGGTGTTTTTTCCCCCATCATTTTTTATGTCCAGAGAATCAGAAGAAAAAAAAAAAAAAGCCAATCTTTTAATGGGCCTTGAAACGCTTAAAGGAGATCTACCTTGCGATGTTTCTGGACTGGGAACTGTGGCAGTAAATTGAAATCAGTTATTTGCCTGTAACTGCTGAGCAGGTAGAGAAAAAAAAAAAATTATCTCCACTTGAATGGTTTCAGGATATGGGGATATTTGAGAGGAAGAATGTATAGTCTAAAAGATCACTTAAAATGTTTAAATGGAATAAAATGATACCTGAAATGATTCCCTAGATAAGGATGTAAAGTGCTCATACAGTTTGGGCATTTTTAAGTTATACCTGTGGCCTGTGCATCTAAACAGTGATCCTCAAACTTTTTTTTCTCATCCCTGAAACTTAAGGACACACTCTCGAAGTAACAGTGAATCTCAAAGATGTTGAAACCTGTAAGAGTATTTAGAATAGCAAACTTTCTCAAGGGATTCTGATAATGTGCCCCCTCCAAGGCAGCCTTTTCTCATATCACAATCACCATTGAAAATCACTGATCCAAATCCTGCAAAAATCTGTGTTGTAGGCATGAAAATATTTTTTAGTAAGAATTAAGGATTTTTAAAAATCTTGGAATCATATCCTCTTAGCTACAGAAAGGATCTTCGAATTCCTGAAAAGTGCCAATTTAGGACACTTCACAGCCTGGCCCCTGGTTGTGCAGCCCTAGTTGTTAAAAGTTCTGTTTAATGAGTCAGAACCTGACTGGTTCCATCTTCCCTGCAGTGCACCCAAGTCTACTCACCATTCTACACAAAAGGTCTTCAAATTCTTGAAGATAATCATTATGCCAATGTGGTTTTAGTGGAAAGAGTGTGGTATCTACAGTCAGAGAGCTCAAGGTTCACATTCCAATTACATCCCTTATTTATTAGCTCTGTGACCTTGGGGTGAGCCCTGGTGGCGTAGCAGTTAAGCATTTAGCTGCTAACCACAATGTTGGTAGTTCAAAATTCCCAGCTGCTCTGTGGGAGAAAGATGTAGCAGGCTGCTTCCATAAAAATTACAGCCTTGAAGCCTATGGGGCAGTTCTGCCCTGTCCTATAGGATTGCTATGAATCAGAATCGACTTGATGGCAATGGGTTCGGTTTATGGTGGTCTTGAGCATGGTACTTACCTTTAATAAACTCAATTATCTAATCTGTAAAATTGTGTGATGAAAGCCTACTCTGCATGATTGCTGAAGAATTAAATGGGATGATATAAGGAAAACGTCCAGCGCAAATACATACTTTCCTAATTGTTCTTTGTTCCCCATTTCAATGCTAGATTAGACCTCTCTCGTCTTATGCTTTAGGTAAGTCATAATAGAATCACCTAACATGTTCAGCAGAAATACAAAATGAACATCTAAAGCTGATGGAGAGCTTAGGGACAGGACTATTTGATCTCAGATAAAGGCCAGATAGTAAATATTTCAGTTTTGAGAGCAACATACAGTCTTTGTTGCATATATTTCACCATTTTTGCTTTAAAAAAAATTTGTCAAAGACAAAATGCACCAGACAATTAAGAGATGGTTTTGTTCAGGCTATTGTAATAGGTAGAAGGTTCATTAATGAGAAATATCTCAAAGAAAAGGAAGAAGACCTGAGTTTTACAGAGGCAGGTAAAGAGGGGAATGATTCTGTGTCTCATAGGAGTCATGAGGAAGGATGGAGAACAGTGGTGTCACTAGGGTTGATGTCACCCTGTGCAGTGACTCCTGGTGTCACCACAGAACTCCTCCTGTACCAGGCCATAGAGAGTCCTTAGTAAAGCTTTTTGTACTAACGTTACCCGTAAATCATAATTCCCATATACCACTCTTCTTTTCCTTTAAATACTATTTCATTCTCAAAAGTTATTGATACAGGTTCACAAATACTAATTACCACAATATTGTAGCTAAAACACCAGAAAATTTGACAAAATCAGCAACTATAGAAACACTGACAGCAATGAAAACAATAACATGTGCTTATAGCACATGCAGATGAAGCCACATGATTTGAAGAGCCGCTGTAATTGGATAATAATGACATCCCTGACCATAGTACATTAGAAGGTTCAAAAAATAAATTAGCATAGAGTTTTAGCCTTGTAGGTATGTTGATACATGTAAGCTGGGCTTACAAAAAATATTTTTGTTTTTACAACTAAATTAAAAAAAAAAAAACAAACCTGTTGCTGTTGAGTCAATTCCAACTCATAGTGACCTATAGGACAGAGTAGAACTGCCCCGTAGAGTTTCCAAGAAGTGGCTGGTAGATTTAACTGCTGACCTTTTGGTTAGCAGCTGAGCTCTTAACCACTGCGCCACCATGGCTCCTATAACTACAGGAATGTTTTTATAGAAAATGACAAATTCCTGTTGAAACACTACACAAAAATTTCATGGTCCTTTTGGTGTCACCCCTCTGACAATGTCACCCAGTGTGATCTGCACCCCCCACACCTCCCAAGTGGCACAAATGATGGAGACAGATCCTATCTTGGACTATGTGAGACCCAGGTGATCCTTTGCAATTAGTCTCCAAACACGAGAGTGAAAGGAGTTCTTAACACTTTCATTTTTCCAGGAACACAGGGTTCAGGTGAAGTTCATTCAACATTGTTGCCTTTAAAAAACTTAAAAACAGTTCTTAGCCTATGGACCATAAGCACAGGCCCCCAGCAGGTTTGCCTCTAGGGCTAAAGTGTGCTGTATCCTGTTCCAGAGAACTGTTAAAACTAACAGTGGCCCTTCCTGTCGTCCACACCTCCTCACCCAGCCTGTCCCTCCTGGCACTAAATACAAATAATCACTTAACAAGAGATGAGTTTTCTGTTTTTGTTTTGTTTTGTTTTCATCATGCTCCATCTGTACTCCTGGTGCTTTTTGCTTACTATCTCATTTAATCTTCACAAAACCCCATGAGAGAGGTGCTATTTCAATCAGGGATTCCTACCGGCTTATTTCTTTGCTGAGAATTTGCATTTTCATCCCAGACACAGTGAATCAGTATCTACAGTTTAACAAGATCCCCAGGTGATTCTTATGTACAATAAGTTCTGATAACCACTGCTCTATGAGTGGTTCTCAGAATTTGTCCTTAACTAGCAGCATTAACATCACCTAGGAACTTGTTAAAAATGCAAATTCTGAGAGGTAGATTCACCATGGTGCCCTAGACAGACCACCACTTTGACCCTCTGCAGCAAAGACCTGAAGAACTAAGTAAAACAGATATAAACATCAACCCTGGAACCCTGAGCATCAAATGAAGGGATAAAGAATTAGATCAAACATTGAATGGAAAAAGAATCCAATGGGAAACAGAACAAGGAGAGATACATCCTATTTCCATCTCCAGCTCTTTGCACATGTCATTATAATACTTTACTTTGTCTTCTCCAGATGCCCTTTGAAACCTTCTGTTCAGTTCTTTTACTTCATCAATTCTTCCTTTTGCTTTAGCTGCTCGATGTTCAAGAGCAAGTTTCAGAGTCTCCTCTGACATCCATCTTGGTCTTTTCTTTCTTTCCTGTCTTTTCAGTGACCTCTTGCTTTCTTCATGATGTTATTCCACAACTTGTCTGGTCTTTGGTCACTAGTGTTCAATGCGTCAAGACTATTCTTAAGATGGTCTCTAAATTCAGGTGGGATATACTCAAGGTCATAGTTTGGCTCTCGTGGACTTGTTCCATGAGATTTTCTTCAGTTTCAGCTTGAACTTGCATATGAGCAATTGACTGTCTGTTCCACAGTCAGCCCCTGGCCTTGTTCTGACTGATAATATTGAGCTTTTCCATTGCCTTTTTCCACAGATGTAGTTGATTTGATTCCTGTGTATTCTGTCTGGTGAGGTCCATGTGTGTAAAAAAAAAAAAACAGTGCCGTCGAGTCGATACCAACTCATAGCGACCCTATAGCAACCCTATATGAGTCCATGTGTATAGGTGCTATCTATGTTGGTGAAAAAAGGTATTTGCAATGAAAAACTGGCTGGTCTTGAAAAATTGAGTCATGTTATTTCCAGCATCATTTCTATCACCAAGGTCCTATTTTCCAACTACTGATCCTTCTTTTTTATTTTCAACTTTCACATTCCCATCACCAGTAATTGTCAATGCATCCTGATTGCATGTTTGATCAATTTCAGACTGCAGAAGCTGGTAAAGATCTTCAATTTCTTCATCTTTGATCTTGGTGTTTGGCACGTAAATTTGAGTAATAATTGTATTAATTGGTCTTCCTTATAGGCGTATGGATGTTATCCTATAAATGACAGCGTTGTACTTCAGGATAGATCTTGAAATGTTCTTTTTGACAATGAATGCAATGCCATTCCTCTTCCAATTGTCATTCCAGGTATCATGGATTGAATTATGTCCCCCCAAAAATGTGTGTATCAACTTGGTTAGGCCACGATTCACAGTAGTCTGTGTTTGTCCTCCATTTTGTGATTGTAATTTTATGTTAAAGAGGATTAGGGTGGGATTGTAACACCCTTACCAGGTCACATCCCTGATCCAATATAAAGGGAGTTTCCCTGGGGTGTGGCCTGCACCACCTTTTATCTCTCAAGAGATAAAAGGAAAGAGAAGCAAGCAGAGAGTTGGGGACCTCACACCACCAAGAAAGCAGCACCAGGAGCAGAGCATGGTCCTTTGGATCCAGGGTCCCTGTGCCTGAGAATCTCCTCAGCCAGGGGAACATTGAGGACAAGAACCTTCCTCCAGAGCCGACACAGAGAGAAAGCCTATCCCTAGAGCTGAAGCCTTGAATTTGGAATTTTAGCCTACTTCACTGTAAGGAAATAAATTTCTTTGTTAAAGACATCTACTTGTGGTGTTTCTATTACGGCAGCACTAGATAACTAAGGGAAACCCTGGTGGCGTAGTGGTTAAGTGCTACGGCTGCTAACCAAAGGGTCGGCATTTCAAATCCACCAGGCACTCCTTGGAAACTCTGTGGGACAGTTCTACTCTGTCCTATAGGGTCGCTATGAGTCGGAATTTGTTTGTTTTAGATGACTAAGACACCAGGCATAGTAGACCATATGACTGTCTGATACAAAATGGCCAATACCAGTCCATTTTATCTCACTAATGCCTCGGATATTGATCTTTATGCATTCCGTTTCATTTTTAACGATTTTCAACTTTTCTAGATTCATACTTCGTACATTCCAGGTTCCAATTATTAATGCATATTTGAGTCATGGTGTATGAGCAAATGAAGTTTCCAAAAGCTTGACTCCATCCACGTCATTAAGGTCAACTCTGCTTTAAGGAGGCAGCTCTTCCTTAATCGTCTTTTGAGTGCCTTCCAACTGGGGCAGGGGTCATCTTCTGGCACTGTATCAAACAATATTCCACTGCTATTCACTAGGTTTCACTGGCTAATTCTTTTCAGAAGTAGACTGCCAGGTCCTTCCTCCTAGTCTGTCTTAGCCTGGAAGCTCAGCTGTAACCTGTCTGCCGTGGGTGACTCTGATGATATCTGAATACCAGTCGCATATCTTCCAGCATCACAGCGACATGCAAGCCCCCACAGTACAACAAACTGACGGGCACATGTGGGAGCAGAAATACAGCTGAGTCTAATGAATGTGTCTTCCTTATTCACTGTCCAACTTTTGCATGCATATGATATGATTGAATGGAGCCCCAGTGGCACAGTGTTTAAATGCTACAGCTGCTAACCAAACTATCAGCAGCTCTAATCCACCAGTCACTCCTTGGAAACCCTATGGAGCAGTTATACTGTGTCCAACAGGGTCACTATGAGTCAAAATTGACTTGACTGCAATGAGTTTGAAGGCAATTGAAAATACCACGTCTTCAGTCAGTCACACCTTAGTCCTCGAAGTGACATCTTTGCATTTTAACACTTTAAGAGGTCTTTTGTTGCAGATTTGCCCAATGCAATGCTTCTTTTGATTTCCTGACTGTTGCTTCCGTGGCTGTTGATTGTGGATCCAAGTCAAATGAAATCTTTAACAACTTCAATCTTTTCTCTATTTATCATAATGTTGCTTATTGGTCAAGTTGTGAGGACTTTTGTTTTCTTTATGCTAAGGTGTAATCCATACTGAAGGCTGTAGTTTTTGATCTTCACTAGAAAGAGCTTCAAGTCCTCTTCACTTTCAGCAAACAAGTTTGTGTCATCAGCATATCGAAGGTTGTTAAAGAGTCTTCCTCCAATCCTGATGTCACGTTCTTCTTCACGTAACCCAGTTTCTTGGATTATTTTCTGAGCATACAGATTGAATTAGTGAAAGGATACAACCCTGATGCACACCTTTCCTGATTTTAAGCCATGCAGTATCCCCTTGTTCTGTTCGAACAACTGCCTCTTTCTTGGTCTATGTATAGGTCCCACACGACCACAATTAAGTGTTCTGGAATTCCCACTCTTCGAAAGGTTATCCATAATTTGTTATGATCCACACAGTCGAATGCCTTTGCTCAGTCAATAAGACATAGGTAAACATCCTTCTGGTATTCTCTGCTTTCAGCCAAGATCCATCTGACATCAACAATGAGATCCCTTGTTCTATGTCCTCTTCTGAATCCAGCTTGAATTTTTGGTAGTTCCCTGCTGATACACTGCTGCTAACATTTTTTGAATTGTCTTCAGCAAAATTTTACTTGTGTGTGACATTAATGATATTGTTCGATACTTTCCACATTCCATTGGATCACCTTTTTTGAAATATGAATCTCTTCTACTCAGTTGGCCAGGTAGCTGTCTTCCAAATTCCTCGGCATAGATGAATGAGCGCTTCCAGCATTGCATCCATTTATTGAAGAATCTCAATTGGTATTCCATTAATTCCTGGAGCTTTTTTTTTTGCCAGTGTCTTCAGTGCAGCTTGGACTTTTTCCTTCGGTATCATCAGTTCTTGATCATATGCTGCCTCCTGAAATGGCTGAATGTTGACCAATTCTTTTTAGTATAGAGACTCTGTGTATTCCAACCTATAGCTCCTAAATTGACATGATAAAGATCCAGCCACACAAACAATCCAAATTTTAAATTCTCAGGAGATAAAGCCTAATTTCTCTCTCTCTTTCTTCTCTGACTCTCTGTGACTCTTTATTCTTCACTCTCCCACTTTACCTTGCTTCTACTCTGACATAAGTGATCATGCTCTCTCTCTTCCACCTCCACTGAATTCCACCCACCCTCCCCCCATAACATTAACTGGCTTCTGATTTTCCAGTCCATGTGACCACACACACACACACACACACACACACACACACACACATATATATATATATATATATATATATATACATGAAGAAAGCAAGAGGTCATTGAAAAGACAGGACAGAAAGAAAAGACCAAGATGGATGTCAGAGGAGACTCTGAAACTTGCTCTTGAACATCAAGCAGCTAAAGCAAAAGGAAAAATTGATGAAGTAAAAGAACTGAACAGAAGATTTCAAAGGGCCTCTCGAGAAGACAAAGTAAAGTATTATAATGACATGTGCAAAGAGCTGGAGATGGAAAACCAACAGGGAAGAACATGCTCGGCATTTCTTAAGCTGAAAGAACTGAAGAAAAAATTCAAGGCTCGAGTTGCAATAGGAAAGGATTACATGGGGAGAATATTAAATGACACAGGAAGCATCAAAAGAAGATGGAAGGAATACACAGAGTCATTATACCAAAAAGAATTAGTCAATGTTCAACCATTTCAAGAGGTGGCATATGATCAGGAACCAATGGTACTGAAGGAGGAAGTCCAAGCTACTCTGAAGGCATTGGCGAAAAATAAGACTCCAGGAACTGATGGAATATCAAATGAGATGCTTCAACAAACAGATGCAGCACTGGAGGTGCTCACTCATCTATGCCAAGAAATACGGAAGACAACTTCCTGGTCAACTGACTGGAAGAGATCCATATTTATGCCTATTCCCAAGAAAGGTGATCCAACCGAATGTGGAAATTATAGAACATATCATTAATATCACACACAAGGAAAATTTTGCTGAAGATCAATCAAAAATGGCTGCAGCAGTGTATCGACAGGGAACTGCCAGAAATTCAGGCCAGTTTCAGAAGAGGATGTGGAACCAGGGATATCATTGCTGATGTCAGATGGATCCTGGCTGAAAGCAGAGAATACCAGAAGGATGTTTACCTTTGTTTTATTGACTATGCAGAGGCATTTGACTGTGTGGATCATAACAAACTATGGATACCACTGTGAAGAATGGGAATCCTAGAACACTTAATTGTGCTCATGAGGAAGCTTTATGTAGATCAAGAGGCAGTTGTTCGGACAGAACAAGCGGATACTGATTGGTTTAAAGTCCGGAAAGGTGTGCATCAGGCTTGTATTCTTTCATGATACCTATTCAATTCGTATGCTGAGCAAATGATCCGAGAAGCTGGACTATATGAAGAAGAATGGGACATCGGGATTGGAGGAGGAGCCATTAACCTGCGTTATGCAGATGACACAACCTTGCTTCCTGAAAGGGAAGAGGACTTGAAGCGCTTACTAATGAAGATCAAAGACCACAGCCTTCAATATGGATTGCATCACAACATAAAGAAAACAAAAATCCTCACAACTGGACCAATGAGCAACATCATGATAAACGGAGAAAAGATTGAAGTTGTCAAGGATTTCATTTGACTTGGATCCACAATCAACAGCCATGGAAGCAGCAGTCAAGAAATCAAAAGACGCATTGCATTGTGTAAATCTGCTGCAAAGGACCTCTTCAAAGTGTTGAAGATCAAAGATGTCACCCTGAAGACTAAGGTGCTCCTGACCTAAGCCATGTTATTTTCAATCACATCATATGCATATGAAAGCTGGACAAGGAATAGGGGAGACTGAAGAATTGATGCCTTTGAATTGTGGTGTTGGTGAAGAATATTGAATATACCATGAACTGCCAAAAGAATGAACAAATCTATCTTAGAAGAAGTACAGCCAGAATGCTCCTCAGAGGCAAGGATGGCGAAACTGTATCTTACATACTTTGGACATGTTGTCAGGAGGGATGAGTCCCTGGAGAAGGATATCATGCTTAGCAGAGTACTGCGTCAGCAGAAAAGAAGAAGACCCTTAACGAGGTGGATTGACACAGTGCCTGCAACAATGAACTCAAGCATAACAATGATTGTAAGAATGGCTCCACCGGGCAGTGTTTGGTTCTGTTGTGCATAGGATTGCTATGAGTTGGAACTGACTCAACGGCACCTAACAACAACATGTAAATACATATATATAGCTACTGATGGCTTCCTCTGCACTTCATTCTTCACACTGATTTATATATATATATATATAGCTACTGATGGCTCCTGAGTTTACGGTTACAAGGCTAGCCAAGATGATAGAGACTGAACCCTGACTGGTTCAGCTTTGGTCAGGTGGCCCCCCTGGCTGCCAGTTTTTCACCAACACCACAATTTAAAGGCATCAATTCTTCTTCAGTCTTCTTTATTCATTGTCCAGCTTTCACATGCATATGATGTTCTGGACAGTAGATGGGGAGAAGTCATCTCCACAGTAGGACAGAAGGGAAGGTAGAAAACCTTGGTCTATTACATCTAGAAATGGTTTAAACAGAGCAGACTCTTGGTTGATCAAACACTTGCTTTTAATTTAATTACTTTTAACAACTTTAATGTAGCTTCAGGCTGGAATACTAATAAGAAATCAGTATACACAGCAAAATGTGCAGATTCTCTCTTCTCAACTGAACACCCTGACAAAGGTATCCTGGAAACAATTAAGACCTTCAGAACAGAAAATGGAAACAAATTACTCAAATGCAATTAATAATCATTAACAATTAATGATTATTCCACCCACATACTAAGATTCTGCCTTTATTTTAACAAGCTAAAGATTCAAGGATTACATTTTTCCCGTGTGTATTTTTTTAGTTCTTTTCAATCATTCTATAATTACTCTCAAATTAGCCTTCAGTGTTAGCAAGAGCCTACAGGGCAGACTCTCAGTCTTTCTTAAGATTTCCCAACCTGATGCCAATATACTTAAACCCCAGACTTATCTCTGTCACTTCCCCTCATTCACCTAAGTTGTAGACACATAGAATGTCTTGATCTTCCCCAATCTATGGAACAAACCTATACTATAAAATTCTTCATTATTTATCTGAAAAACAAACTATGTTATGTCATGCTTTTATTTACTAAATCTAGAAATCCCACCCAGATCACACTCTCTGATCACACACCCAGATTAAAGCTCCCTGACCTTGTCACACTGTTTCTTTCACTTAGGATGCCATCCACCAATCCTCTCCTTGGCTAACTCACACATCAGGAATCACTTCCAATGCTGTTTTCTCTATAAAATGTTCCCTATTTTCCTCAGGTAGTTAGACCATCTGCAATACTTTACTTCAGTATCTATGAAAGCATTTATCACATTGAATTGACATTTACAATTAGCCTAACTGCTGCCCCACTACCATGAGATCTACAAGGGCACTATGGGATTTTGTACCACATCTTTGTATCTCCCTGTTTGATACACTTTATATCAGTAGTTACATTTTATAAATGTTAATAAGTAGTTATTAAGTAGTACATAATAAAAGATCGTTGAATAAGCTAATGAATTCCTTTGTTAAAAAAAAAACAAACTATTGCTATCATCTATTAGCTGCCATCCTACTCATATATCTTCCTCTGCACTTCATTCTTCACACTGATTTATCTCCTTAAGACAATATTTGTCAAACTTTAGTTCACTCTTTAACAGGTAGAAAGACCAATTTAATGGATAAGGACTGGCGTGAAATAATAGAGTGAGGTACCTTAGAGGGAGTTGGAGAGGACAAGAGTAGAGTGAGAGGAATGGACTGTAAAATATAGTGCAACACACATAGTAAGGCTAAGGCTTATTTTGTTAAACTTATGTTTCAACTGTGTGTTGTGAGTGTGTGTATACCAAATTTCAACATAAAATTCATTTCCTCCTGTGGGTTATGGTCAAAATACTGTGAAAACCACAGTCCTGAAGCATGACTTTGAGCACCTCATGTCCTATTATTAACATCAGCATTGCCTATGATCTTCTGTTACTCTTTCTTGTGATTTCCTGGCACTCTCTTCAAAAAGTTTCAATGATTCCCCATTTTCTACAGGATTAAGCCCAATCCCTTTAAGCTGACATTCAAAGTCTTCCATAATCTGATCCTAGTCTTTCACTTAGACATTTATTCCCACGATTAACTCCATTAAACAAACCATCTACTCCAGGCAAATGGTCTGTTTACTCTGCTTCTTGCTCACTCTCACCCCAAATATACAAAACATACAGTTTGATTCACAAATTTTGTCCCAATTCTCCCATAGTCACCCACTATGCCTGTCACTGCTAATGGCCTCTCTCCTCTCTGCTTTCCAAAAGCCCGCACTTAAGCCCAATTTATGTTTGTGTGACCATGAGCAAGTCACTTCCCATATGTTCATCAGGTCCTTCTAGACAGAAAGAGAAGATTGGTTGAAAAGCTCTCTGATGGGCCCATCAGCTCTAACAGAGGATCATTCGATGAGCTCAGGTCCCATTGTCCCAGGAAGCACCAAGCCCTCCGCGGAGCATGCTTTTCCTGCCATCTTCTCTAGCACTTACCCATTCCCAACAACTGCCAACACTTGTCCTATAATATACTACTTCATGGACAAATCATTCTCTCCAGCCAATCTGCGAACCTTCTAAGGAACTTATACTGCATCCTCATCGCACCTAATCTAGTCCTGTGCGAAACAACTGGCCTGGTACAATCAGCTAGTTTTTGGTGTTGCTTCAGACTGGCCTGGAAAATAGGTTCTTACATGTAGTTTCACCTGTTGACAAATAGTTTCACAAAACATCAACAACAGACAAGTCCACTCTGTGACTGTAATAGATCTAGGCAAAAATAAAACCACTCCAGAATCATGTCTGAACACTAACGAAACACGAATATTGTCTAATCCACAAAATACCAAACTTGTCTACTAGATAATAAGAATCATTGCTGCTTTATAAATTACAGTTTTAGTCTCCTCAGTTTAATCTGGCCAATGAATAGGTAAGATTTATTGAGAAACCTAATCCTAGAATTATTTCTGTTTACTGGCAATATCTAATTCAAAGTCAATCCCTACTTTCTTATCCTTCAAAATATTACCTAACACAGCCCAAGTCCCAGAATAGGTTCTTTGTTAGCACCTTAGTACTGAAGATGCTCCACAGTTCCTCATAGTATGCATTTTCCATTCCCGCAATGAGTAATCACCTAAATTTGTTCAACTACAGGTATGTTCCTGGTAGTCTACTTAGAAGACATTGGCACCTTGCACTTGGTAAGTACATACACAATGTTTTCTAGAAGAAACAGCATTGAGATTTTCCTACCCCCGATGATTTATTGCTTTCACAAGGTAAAAATTATCTAAATTGTATGGCAAGTGTTGTCTGGAAAGTACAGATTGAGGTTAGTTACATACCCAATCTAGGTTATATGAATCAGAGCTACATGAAGAGTGCCAGACCAATTGCAATCTAACCATTGTTTTAATTTACTGTGATGTCTTCTCACAGTTACAAATATGACAAATTAATCAAAATGCATGCCTCACTGGTCCATGACTCATGTTAGCCACAGACAACTGACACAACCAAAGACATTTCCTTTCTCCCAAAAAAAATAGCTTCAAAACCTTTAGGAGAAAGAAGCAATATGTAAACACAATTCAAAATAAATAATGCTATACTTTTATATTTGACTTTGTAGTTCTCAAAATTTGCCAGCATCAATTATTTCTGGGTCATGTCTAATCCCACCACTCTTGACTAAAAGTGGCTTACTTAGCATTTGTGTTCATTACAAAAACAATTCATATAAATCCAGAAAACAAATGTTTTCTTTTTCAACAGCTCCTACATGTTCTTTGTAAATACTAATAATCATATATGTAATCTATTCAATCCAATCATATGAATTCTAAATTCCTTGTAATATCATACCCTCCCCAACAGCATAGTGCATAGCAGAGGTCTAATAAATATATTGATTCAGATACTGAAGTCAAGCAATAAGTATTAAATGTGTACTGAATACATTTCATTATTTGATCTTCACAGCAGACCAGGAGGTACATATCAGGTAACTAAAATTAAGCACCATTTCCAAAGTCGTAAAGATAATGGTAACAATGGTATTTGAAATCAGATCTCTGGACACCAAGTCTAGTATTCTATACAATATGTTATGCAAAATTATTTACCAAATGCCATATTGGACCTGTCTTTGGACAATGTTATGTACTTTCCTGGAGCTCAGAGAGGTAATATGAAATGTAGCCCTTTGTGTACAACTCATATACAATGGTTTGCCCCCTCCTTGATGTTTACCATTGAGGGAAGTAGGATGAACTAAAGAAAGGCCTTCTCACAATTTTGCCAATTACCTTCTAACCAGAATTCACCAAACTGTGAATTTCAAACCACAGTTCTCCAGACTGCAAGTCTGTCCAAGACTTCTGACACCAATTTCAAGGAGTTAGGGTCCAACTCCAAAGTTAAAGCATACTGTTCCCAAGACTTCTCACTTTTCTGACACCAACTGCAAGTTTGGAGGGTTCTCAAAACCACCCTTAGGATTGATAATTCACTACAAGTACTCAGAGAACACGCTGAAAGCTATTATATTCATGGTTACAGTTTATTACAAGGAGCAGATACAGATGAAAGAAGCCAAAGGAAGAGATGCATAGAGTAGAATCTTGGCTTCTTCCAAACATGAAAATTCCATTGTCCTCAGGACATACTACTTTCCAGGTTTCAATCTGTAAAAATAAGCTCTGAGTATTGCCAACCAGGGAAGCTCATCCAAGCTTCTTCAAGGCCTACAGATTTTTATTTGTACTTCATTATATAGCCATAATTGATTGATTGGTTCCCCATTTTGTTGAACTCAGTTCCAGCTCTCCTACCCCAGGAGATCTGGATGATATAGGTGATCCAAGAGGCTTATCATGAGTCCCCCTGTTAGTATACGCCATCAAGTGTGGTTCCCCGGGCCCAACATGAGTCACCTAGTTAGCATAAGCTATCAGGGGTAGACCACAGGGCAGATCAAGAATAAGAAAGTCATTTCTATCACCAGGAAAATTCCAGAGTATAGAGGATACTTCCCAGGATGTGAACACAGAGGCTAGTTTTCTATAAAATCAAACCAAACCCACTGCCATCAAGTTGATTCCAACACATAGCAACATTAAAAAACCCCAAAAACCATTTAAGGCCAGACTAAATTCATTACTACACTTTTAATGTGCTTATGCCTTACAGATATGCCTGACGAAGGCAGTTGCAATGAAAATACAAATAGTAGTTACATTGGGAGTGTACTAGGTGCCAGGAACTGTACATATATTTTGTCTAATACTCACAAAAGCCTTCATACTTGGAGTGATTAGTCCCATCTTACAGATGAGAAAATTGAGGCACAGGGTAGTTTCTCAAAGTTTTGGAGGTGGAAAGTGACAGATTTGACCATGTTGACATAAAATACCCTTGGTCTGTTGCAGCCATTGTTGCCAACTTAATTCATTCTACAAGTATTTATCAAATGTCTGCTCGTGCAAGAAAATATTCTAGGTGCTACAGATACAGAGAACAAAACAGACAAAAATCCATGCACTCTTGGAGTTAATATTATAGTGGGAGAGACGAACAATCAGCAATAATTTTTCTGGGGGTTAAAGATTCCAGACAGAAGTAGGAAGGAATTCCGGGCCCTGAGATGGAAGTGTGTCTGGTACATCAAGAGAACAATAAGTGCAGTGGCTGTAAGCAAATGAGCAAAGGGTATAGGAGTCTGGCATTGTATTTTGCTTGCATTATAAAGGTCAGCATGTCAGGGGATATGGGAGTTATTTTCTTTGGAGGTGATTAGAATCAAGCTTCTCACAAGGTTCTCCCAATTTTAAGTCTACATGGCAATACCTTGACTCCAAGTAAAATAGCAAATCCAACATGCTACGGGGCCTCTCAGAAAACTTTGCTAAGGAAGGGACCCATATCGGAAACTATTTGTTCCAACTATTTGTAACAATTTCTTACACTTGCCAAGACGATTGGCAAGCGTAACTCCCAAAGTGAAGTTGGCAAGGCACATCTTGACTGGGAAAGACATATCAGTGAAGTTAATTGGCAAGACCTAACAGAACTCTTTCAGCCTCCATAAACTATGCCGTGAAGTAAGAATCATGGAGACTCGATCATCCCAACATAGTGAAATTATTTCAAGTAATTGAGATTGAGAAAACACTCTACATTGTCATGGAGTATGTAGTGGAAGAGGTGTTTCAGAACCTAGTGGCACATGGCAGGATGAAAAAATAGAGAGAGATGCCAGAGACAAGTTCTACCAGAAGGTGATGTCTGCTATACAGCACTATCAAAAGATGTTTATAGTCCATAGAGACTCAGTGACAGAAAATCTGCTCTCAAATGCTGACATGAACTTCAAGATTGCAGAATTTGTTTTAAGCAAATTCACCTTTGGCAACAAGCTAGACACCTTCTGTGCCAGTCTCCCTTATGCTTCCCCAAAACTAACTCTTCTGGGGCCAAAAGTATGAGGACCCATCCTAGAATCATCCTACATACACTGGTCAGCAGATTCCTGATTTTACACAGACAGAACTTGAAGGACTCATGCGAGCAAGCACTAAATGGAAATACCATATTCCCTTTTACATGTTCGTGGAATATAAAAACCTGCTCAAGAAATGTCTCATTCTCAATCCCAGCAAGAGATGCACTTTACAAGGTTCACAGATGAATACGGGTCATAATACTAATAATAACATTGAAATAAAACTTTACATGGAGCCACAGCTGACTATAAGGATACCTAAAGACTATGTTAATTACGTCCATGAGACACAAGGGAAGAGATCCAGGACTCAACTAATGAGCCAGTTGATGACCACCTATCTGCTCCTGAGTTGAAGGGCTACACCATTTCCCTGAAGTTCTAGCCTTCAGCAGATCTGACCAGTAGCAGCACCCCTGCCCCATCGCACAAGGTATAGCTTAGCATCTCTGCCACCCCAAGCAGTGGGGTTTCATTGAGCCTGCCATTCCCATCTCTAAGCCTACAACTAAAAATACTTAGAATAGCAACACAAAATATAAGGGATCTGTGGAGAACCAGAAATTAGAGCAGATCATAAGCAAGGCAAGGTGTCTGCCAATCCCTGCCCAGCCTGCATAGAAAGACCACCATGCCTATCCTCTCTGGAAACAGTGACACCTCCATCATCACAAATCAAAGCAGAAATTTCCCGCTTTAGAATAGGGCCAGCTTTGACCAGGCCTCCATTCAGAATGGCAAAGACAGCCTAATCATTCCAGAGTCCAGGGCCCCACAGTTTCTGTTTGTGCCTCAATCTCCCTGGTCCACCCTGCCTGTACCAGGAACTCAGGTCAGCTGGTTGCAGCCCAACGAGTCCTCCGGGCTGTGTCCCACAGAGAGTAACTGTGAGAAGCCACAGCTCAGCACAGCTCTCCAGGGTGTCCCTGTGGCCTCCTCCTCTGCTCACAATATCAGCAGCAGTGATAGAGCCCCACACAGACCCAATATCCCCAGGGTGTGTACAAAGGAAACTTTGTCCATACTGGTCACAAAAACTATTGTGCAACCAGCAGAATTTGCTGGCAGGGAGACGCCGGGAGTATCTTTGAGTTTATATGCAGAAATCTGAATTTCAGTGTGTCAGAAGGAAACCGAGTGAACCTGAAAGCAGAGACCGAGTGGACATTCTCAAACCTTCAGAGGCCAAGCTGCCTTCACTAGACTTTACACAGAGTATGAAGATCATGAGCTCACGGAGCCCATGAGATGGTGCGAGAGATTGACAAGATGCTGGAAGCAAACACCTTGGAGTTGGAGCTGACCAAAAAATGTGTGCTGCTGTGTATGCATGGCATGCCAGGCTAAGAGGACTTCTTGCAGGAAGGACACAGGTGTACAAACCGCCTCGGTGTTGTCCAATGGCGTTCAACTGAAGAGACTACCTGGTACCTCCATGGCCTTCAAAAGCATTTCCTCCAAAATAACCAAGAAACTTAAACTTTAAAAAGGCTGCTCAGAGCCACTTGGGAGACAACAGGAGGGGCTGGCAGGCCTCAGGTTCCAGCTAACCATATCCAATCCACCTCCACCTGAGGGAAACTGCAGAGACTGGAAGATGAGTTTTTCCTGGGGCACTTCTCTCCTCCCCTAACTTTCTTCAACTTTTCTTCTGTATTTTTGGAGGAGGGGAGATGGATCTGTAGGAATAAACAAAGATAATCTAAATAATTACAAATAAAGGCTATTTATCCAAAGCTGTGTATAGCAAGAGAATCAGCCATCACTTGCGACTCCAAGGGAGGCAGAAGAGTTGGGAAGCTGTATAGTGAAATAAAGGAAAGGTTTCAGGTATGCTCTGATTGGAGGTTGTTGGCCAGTGGCAACCTTTCATAATTTAAGAGGTAAATTATTTTTTAACCTATACTTAATTCTATACCCACCTAAACTATCAATTATGAGCATAGACTAAAGCAATTATCTGACACGCAAGGCTTAACATTGATCTCTTAGACAGCCTATATAAGAAACATACTAAGATACACTCCATCAAAATGAGGCAATAACACAAGAAAGAAGAGAATATGGGATCCCAAAATTAGGAGAGCCAATATATGAGAGAAACAAATGGAATTGTTAGGATGAAGGTAAAGGGAGATCTCAGGATCTAGAGAATAAGCAGTCAAGATTGCAGAAAGAGAAAGGAGGGCTAACTTATTCATTACACATAGTAAACACAGTGCCTAGGGACCAAGAAGCTTGTAGGAAATTACAAAAATGTTCTCATTTTGATTTTTTTTAAACAGAAGAAATGAATATCATAAAAATGGATATATAATAATGAATCCAGCCTAGTTTGCATTCATCTTCATACCAATGAAGTTGTAAAATATAATTCTTACATACTTTTTTTATGAAGTAAGGGGCCCACAAAGACAAAAGTACCTAGAACCCACAAGAGTCACAATGCTTCTCTGGCCTACAGGAAAAAAAAGAAAGAAAGAAACTGGATAGTTCATTTGAACATATCAAAACCTGATGGAGAATTTTGTAAAAATTTGTTAGAATAGACTGGTAACAAACAAAAATCAAGATAATATATAACTTTGACTTTTGAAACAAGTACATATGTTACTTTAACGACATTTAAAGTTAAAGGAACTGTGATGGTTAATGTGTCAACATGCATAGGCCATGATTTCAGTGGTTTGGCAGATATTAAGTAATCATCCTCCATTTTGTAATCCGATTCAAGCAGGAAATCGTTGAAAAGGGAATTTCCTTGGGGGTGTTGCCTGCGTGCAATATGTATGGATGTTCTGGAAAAGCATGTTCTCTCTCAATCCTGCATCCAACTCATTATCCTCTGACCTCCAGTTCTTAGGAAATGAGCCAGAAACCTACCTCCAGACCTGCAGATTTTTGTATTTGCCAGATTCCACACCTAAAAGCTAGCAGCATTCCACCAGACCTGCTGATTTTGGGTTCCTCAGCCCCTGCAACCACACTGTTACCGCAAATCACGGATTCAAGCTGCCTGCCACAAAGCCAATACTGAGACAGGAGGAGGTAAGCAGCAAGAGGGCTTTATTGGACACCGGTGTACGAGAGAGAGAGGGTTAAATTTCTCTCAAATTCTGTCTAAACATAGAGGACTATTTGGAGAGTTTTTATACGGGGAAGGTCAGGGTTTAGAGGTTTTCAGGAATGTTGGTTTTTCTTTGAGGTAGACATGATGATGAAGTGAGCTATTATTGAAGTCCTGCAAGTCTCTTCATGCCATCCTGGAGTCCTGCAAGTCTCTTCATGCCATCTTGTTTTTTGTCACAAGATGGATCTAAGCTTTGTTCAGCTAACTCAGTTTTATGTATTTTTTTCTTGGGAGAGGAACATAGTTTAATCAGCAACTAAAAATTTATTACCTTATTTTTCTTTAAAGGAACAATCGTGGGACAGATTCTAGAGCAAGTAATTACGTTTCAAAGACTAGCTTATACAGTTATACTAAAACATTAGAAAATATATTCTCTCTACTTCAATACTAAAACGCTAAAGAAAATACGTTTTCTCTGCTACAACATGAGTCAGGAGAAGCCTTCAGCCTGATGCCTGACCCATGGATTTGAGACTTGCCCACCTCCACAACTGTGTGAGCCATTCCCCTGAGATAAATCTCTCTATGTTGTTGCTGTTGTTACATGCCATCAGCCAGTTCAAACTCATAGTCACCCCGGTCCTGCACTATCCTCACAATCAGAGTTATAAAAATCTCTATACATACACTTCAATAGTAGCTCCTCTAGAGAACTCAGCCTGAGAAGGAACTATAGGAATTGCTGACAGTTAATATATTTATTGAAAAAATTTTCTATTTTCCTAAGTGTTTATGCATTAAATCGCTAAAAGGTTATGAAGTGAGAAATCAAACTGACCCGAATGCCAGAAACCTGAGAAATTATGAATGTGCTCAAGGGACATTAAAGAGGACATTGAGTAGACTGTGAAGGCAGAATGAGATTCTAAAAGAAGGGAATGAACAGAGAAATGCTGCAAAGACAGGAAAATGACTGAAAATGAAGAAAGTAAAAAACGTTAAAGCTAATTAACCTAAAGTACCACAATGAAACAGTCAGTAGGTTAAAATTAGTATGAAAGCATATAACACTGGTTACAAATATGAACTCTTCATGACAAGATGCTGAAGAAAAGGTTTAAAAATAGAATAAATACCATAATGATTTAATAATAACTATTATATTCTGCTAAAATGGCATGTACTAGATGGGCTACGGAAACCCTGGTGGCATAGTGGTTAAGTGCTAGAGCCGCTAACCAAAAGGTCAACAGTTCGAATCCACCAGGTGCTCCTTGGAAACTCTATGGGGCAGTTCTACTCCGTCCTACAGGGTGCTATGAGTCGGAATCGACTCGATGGCAGTGGGTTTTTAGATGGGCTACTACTTAGTATATAAAAAGCCTCGAAGGTGCTTGAAAATATATTCACAAAAACTTAAAAAAAAAATTCAGAAAGTCTTTCATGATTCTTATAACTCTATAACAACTTTCCTACAATGACGTGGTCATACCACAATGCTGTATCCCAATCCATGGGTGATTGAGCTGTGTGATTTTAAAAAGAGAAAAGATACACTTATTCAAAAGAAAATGAAAGTAATAGTTTTCCTCTCAGACAAGAATTCAAAGCATCCTATTGCCATAGAGTTGATTCTCTTGATGTTAGGTAATGTCGAGTCAATTTTCAACTCATAGTGACCTCATGTGACAGAGTAGGACTGCAACATAGGGTATTTTGGGCTGTAATTCTTCCAGAAGCAGATTACCAGGTCTTTCTCCCACAGAGCCTGTAGGTGGGTTTGAATCACCAACATTTCGGTTAGCAGCTGAGCGCTTAACCGTTGCACCTAAGGTATTTAAAAAATCTGTTTCACTTTACAGAAGTAGGGAAAGAAATTGTGGTGATCATGGCATACTGAGGAAAAAAAGAAGATAGGAAAGCAGAGAACAGCTATGATGAAATTATTAATGAGCAGTGAGGTACAAGCCAAAAGTTTTCAGACCACTGCAGGGCCCTACCTACAGAGCTTAAGGCCATTTCACACTTCTTAGAGACTGGCATGGGTTTGGGAGTCCAGGAGACCATTCAAATGCTGCCTAAGATACAAAAAATAATTTTACCTGGTAAACATTTTACACAAGTTAGCTAAAGCCAGTTGCTCACGTACCATCTTTCTCAGGCAACACCCTAATATTTCAGAATACGAGAACTAGATAAATTTTGAGAATTATCATTTATTGTGTGTTTAACATGGGCCAAGTATATATATATTAGACCCTAACATAATGCAATTATCCTTCCTACAACTAAAAACACCATAAACCTCTCCCTAAAAGAGGATGTGAAGTCCCATATGTCACTTTATCTATCTTTGCAGAATGTTCATTCTTTTTCTAACTGAGTCAAACTCCCCTTTTAATGTCCTGAGATACAAGCTTAACCACTATTAATATATTTTTATGGTCGATAGAAGGAGATTGGAGTGTGGAGAATAAAGAAAAAGAATTGGTATTATGTAACACATACAAATGTATTTATACAATTTGAAATGCTCATAACCACTATAGTCCTCATTTCTATGACTGGTCTCATGGTTGCAGCTAGTGCTTACAATTTCCTCCTTCCACTACCCATTCCATATTCCCTTTGCCCTTGGAATATATCTTGGCTTGTCATGGTTCCAACTTGGTGGAGTGAGCCAAGCCTTTCTTCCTGAAGGGTCTATGCCACTTTAGCAGCCCAATCTGTATTGAGCTGTTATAGTTTTAACATTGATCTCAGGCTATAGAAATAATAAAAGCAACCCTCAATGGACTTCTTTTATTCCACGCATACTACTCCTTACCCCCATTATGTAGTACCAACCCAATTCCTCCATGATATCCATGATCAATCACATTAGAATTGTTGCCACTTACTGCTTATCATGTCCAAATCAGCATACCCCATCAGTATCACAGTGGACAAACATGATATCTTATTAAATGGAGAAATTATCACAGTCTATGTTGACAAAACAGAGACAGAAAATTGGAGAATTAATATACCTCTGAAATAGGACAGTGAGGGTGTATTTCTGGTCCTGCCAGCTGAAAGCAAACTTCTTCTGTTCATTTTTACTACACCAATTACCCATTGCCATGGAGTCGATTCCGACTCATAGTGACTCTACAGGACAGAGTAGAATTGCCCCACAGGGCTTCCAAGGATCTGCTGGTGGATTCGAACTGTAAACATTCTGGTTAGCAGCCTGAGCTCTTAATCACTGTATCACCGAGGCTCCATGGATACAGTCCTGGAAGTGCTCACTCATCTGTGCCAAGAAATTTGGAAGACAGCTACCTGGGCAACTGACTGAAAGAGATCCATATTTATGCCTATTCCAAATACAGGTGATCCAATAGAATGTGGAAATTATCGAACAATATCGTTAATATCACATGCAAGTAAAATCTTGCTGAAGATCATTCAAAAGCAGTTGCAGCAGTACATCAACAGGGAACTGCTAGGCATTCAAGCCAGATTCAGAAGAGAATGTGGAACAAGGGATATCAGATGGATCCTGGCTGAATGCAGAGAATACCAAAAAGATGTTTACCTGTGTTTTATGGACTATGTAAAGGCATTTAACTGTGTGGATTATAACAAATTATGAATAACATTTCAAAGAATGGGAATTCCAGAACACTTAATTGTGCTTATAAGGAACCTGTACAAAGATCAAGAAGCAGTCATTCGAACAGACTAAAGGGATACTGCGTGGTTTAAAGTTAGGAAGTGTGCGTCGGCGTTGTACCCTTTCACCATACTTATTCAATCTGTATGCTGAGCAAATAATCTGACAAGCTGGACTATATGAATGCTGCATGATGAATTATTTTGGTTTTTTTCTAGCCATGGTCCTGTAACTCCCACCCAGGAGATTGGGCAGGGCTGTGTGATACGGTAATTGTGGCCCACCGAAGAGATTGGTCAGTTTTGACATCCCACTGGGCTAGAAATGAGCCACCCCAGAGACAGGCAAGAGAAGAGTTCTCCACCACTAACAAAGGAGAGACCAGCAGGAGAGACTCGGTAGCAGAGACCTGGCAGCAAGATGGTGCGATGGGCTTCCTGGCCCATGGAGAGAGAAAGCTGAGTGCCTCTGGGTAGAGACTGAGGACAAGGAGAGATGTGCCTGCAAGCATGGATGGAAAGAGGTTATACTGATGGAAGAACTTATCCTGAGTGTTCCTGAGCCTAAATTGTAACTGTTGTAAATAAACGTTAATAAACCCCATAATTGTGAGTATGGTCTGTGAGGTCTGTATGGCCATTTCAGTGAATTATAGAACCCAGTAGAGGGTGCTATGGGAGGAATGGTTGATGTCAGTGTTCTTAAAGACGGCAGAGAGAAGAGGCGTGTCTGACCTCTACCTCACAGGAATTAGCCTCGGGAAAAAATTTTTTTTTTTTTTTTTTTTTGTTGATCTTGGTTCTCCTTCCGCCTTGTGAAGGTAGAGGAGGTCAGACGCTGCCCTCACATCATTTTTCAATGAAGAAGAAAGGGACGTTAGATTGGAGGAAGACTCATTAACAACCTGCACTATTCAGATGACACAACCTTCCTTGCTGAAAATGAAGAGAACTTGAAGCACTTACTGATGAAGATCAAAGACTACGGACTTCGGTGTGAATTACATCTCAACATAAATGAAACAAAAACCCTCACAACTGAACTAATAAGCAACATCATGATACACAGAGAAAAGAATGAAGTTGTCAAGGATTTCATTTTACGTGGATCCACAATCAACACCCACGGAAGCAGCAGTCAGGAAATCAAACAATGCATTGCCTTGGACAGATCTGCTGCAAAAGACCTCTTTAAATTGCTAAAAAAAAGCAAAGATGTCACTTTGAGAACTAAGGGATGCCTGACCCAAACCATGGTGTTCTCAATAGCCTCATATGCATGCGCAATCTGGATAATGAGTAAGGAAGACCAAAGAGGAACTGATGCCTTTGAATTATGGTATTAGAGAAGAGTATTGAATGTACCATGGACTGCCAAAAAAAGGAACTGATCTGTCTTGGAAGAAGTACAGCCAGAGTGCTCCTTAGAAATGAGGACTGCAAGACTTTGTCTCACATATTTTGGATGTCTTATCAAGAAGGATCAGTCCCTGGAGAAGGACGTCGTGCTTGGTAAAGTAGAGGGTCAGCAAAAAAGAGGAAGACCCCCAGCGAGATGGACTGACACAGTGGTTGCAACAATGTGCTCAAGAATAATAATAATTGTAAGGATGGTGCAGGACTGGGCAGTGTTTTGTTCCATTGTACAAAGAGTCCCTGTGAGTCGGAACCAACTCAACAGGCACCTAATGACAACAACAAAAATTACCAATTGGCCTTTTTTACTTTGCCTAATTTACTGATCTTTACTTCTTAGCTTACTTTACCGGTCTTTACCAGATAAATAGGTTCACAGCAGGTGTCAGGGAATGTGTTGATTTGCCCCAGCAACAAAGACATCTGGAACAGCAGCTGAATGGGAGTGGCCGCCTGATTAAGTTAATAATACTCCACTTTCAACAAAATCCATCAGCCGTTTGCTAGACCTAAGACATTGAAAAACCTGAACATTAAAAAGAAGAAATTGGGGTCAAAATCACACAACTAGTAAGTGCGTGACCAGGATTCGAGCCAGTCTCTTCTCCTCCAAAGTCTAAGCTCATCATCACTAACCCATATTACCTCCGTGGCTCTGCAATCCCATTAAGTTGCCACCCTCAACTAAACCTGCAGATCCATTCACAGGAATTAGTGATCTCACTTTTTGGTAAAGAATTTTTTTTTTTTTTAATTACCCTCCCAAGTATTAAATAGATTGCAAGACAAGTACGGGAAAATGAGAACCAATTCTTCTCCTGCACCGTCTAACTGATCTCTGACGGAAGTTCAAATCGTTACTCATCTCCAGATGGTGATATCCTAATGTCTCAATGCCCCTAAAGGTTATTCCGGGAATTTGGCAGCTCCAGCTCCAGCACAAGTCATGACAGCTGTGGACCAGCTGCAGACCCAGCACCAGAGAGGCCACCAGGAAGCCTAGTGCCGCCCTCTCTAAGCACAGCCCCAGGGAACATCCCCTCCACCCACCACCCCCCCACCACCCCACAGCCCCAGCCCCAGCTCCAGGACCTGGGGTAGCAGAGTTTGGTGGCACTGCTCCAGGAGATGAGGAAGAGCCAAGAGAGACTTTTGCACAACGAAAGATTCATTTGCAAATTGCCCTACAAAGTTAAAAAGATCCTAGACTCTGTTGCCAGGGCCTGGCTGTTCCACTGTAGATAAAACAAGTCATCTAATCCAACCTCACAAAAACAGAGACTCCTACAGGTCATTCACAAAGGTGATAAAGAGATATCCAGGCAGACGACCAGCTAGCAAGGCACAGCTTCAGCAGCAGGGCCAGTGCAAACCCCTTGCGGAAGGACTGTCCCCTCAGCTTCATGTTTGACAACAAGCAAAAGATATTTCCAGCAGCCCTGACAACCTGTTCATTGGGAGGTTACAATTGCAGACCAAGCTGAACGCCACTCGGAAAAAAAAGGATAACTTGATAGGCTTTCACAGTGGGACTCAGAAGTCTCATTATATGAAGTGCTAGAAGTGTGAGCCAAAACCCAGTGCTCCCACACATCCATTTAAAACAAATGCATTACCTTCTCAATAAAATGATTCATCTAGTCATTGTCAAGAAGAGGGTCTTCTCTTTCCTCAGGAAAGACACCACAGGAATAAGAAGTATCTTAATAACATCACAGTAGCTCAGCTTCTACCCTTTCACCATATGCCTACAAAATAGCTGTTCTCCTGGGAAGGATCTCTGGCACTTCAGAAACAGAATTATGAAGAGATGCAAACCAAGCTGGCAGCACAAAACTTAGCTGAATGACTGAATTAAAAAAAAAAAATGCAGAGCTATAAGCCAGAAGAGGAAACTCGGGTAAATACTGGGAAGTAAGGGGTGAAGGTGATCAGTCCTCTGATGATAAAATCTGAAGGTGGCCATTAGCTAGTCTCCTAAATCTCTCACTGTTGAGGTGCCATTATCTTACATCAGTGTCTGACATTGTCAAAAAAAAAAGATTATAAAATTACACTAACATAACAATAACAAATGTACCGATAAGCAACATCATGATAAATGGAGAAAATATTGAAGTTGCCAAGGATTTCATCCACAATCAACACCTACTGAAGCAGCAGTCAAGAAATCAGAGGACACATTGCATCAGGCAAATCTGCTACAAAAGTCCTTTTTAAAGTGTTAAAAAGCAAAGGTGTCACTTTGAGGACGAAGGTATACTTAACTCAAGCCCTGGTATTTTCAATTGCCTCCTATACATGCAAAAGCTGGACAAAGAATAAGGAAGACCAAAAAAGAATGGATGCCTTTGAATTATAGTGTTAGCAAACAATATTGAATATACTACAGACTTCCTGAAGAATGAACAAATCTTTCTTGGAAGAAATACAACCAGAATGCCCCTTAGAAGCCAGGGTGGTGAGACTTCGTCTCATGTACTTTGGACATGTTATCAATCCCTGGAAAGAACATCATTCCTGGTAAAGTAGAGGGTCAGCAAAAAAGGGGAAGATCCTCAGTGAGACGGATTGACACAGTGGCTGCATCTCTGGGCTCAAACATGGCAACAGTTGTGAGGATGGTGTAGGACTGGGCAGTGTTTCATTCCCTTGTACGTAGAGTCACTATGAATCAGAACAGACTGGACAGCACCTAACAACAACAGCAGCAGCAATAATAAGAGCCCAGTTCATATTTAGAGGACGACTTTCAAGTGCTTGAAAATTGTGTTTAAACATGTTATATTAAAATGTTCAGTTTGTCATGCATTGCTCTGACATATTAGTAATTATTAGAGCACTTTTTTTTCTAAACCAAAGCAAAGCGAATACCTCTGCTTTTTCCCTTATTCTTACTTCTATCAAAGAGTATGTGTCTTTCAGCGAAACACTTAGTTGTCCCAACATCACCTAAAAGGAATTACACATAGTTGCCCCCTTACCTGAGTAAAGGAGGGAGCAGTTGAGAGAGTTTTGCACGTATTTGCAGGGGGTTATTGAAATATTGGGTGTGAGGTAGCTAAGAAGAAGTTCATAGGAAATGCTGAACAAATGTTTGTTTCCATCTCCTGTCTCCCCTTGGCAAGAATGCTGTCTTTGTTTTGATTAGGAATAAGTAGTACTTTTAGTAAATGCTGGAGGGTGGAGAGTCATTCTAGATGACCAGATTTGCCTCCAGTAGCCTGAGGTCTAGGAAAACTTCTAAGATGACTCATCTGGGTAATAGAAGGAGCTCAGGCTTGTGCTTTGCTCTAACAGATGATAGATAGGTCCATTTACAGGACACTGAAGCTTGAGAAGGAAACTCATCTTTAAAAAGCTCCAATTGAATTACTGCCTTGCCAATACATTACCTTTTCTTTCCCTATAAGGGGAACGTGTTGGCTGCAGAAACCCCAGTCTCACACTTACACACATTCACGTCATCTTAAAGGGTTATATGGTTTCTCCAGAGGAATTAACACTTACACAATCAAAGACTTTTTTGTCTAATGTGCTGGAGCATTTAAACGAGGTTGAAATGAAAAATAAACATTAATTAGAGCACAAAAGATTCTTAAAGGTGTGTCTACCTTTAAACCTACAAATTTTATTCGTAGACTTAATGAAATTACCACGGGTGTTCAGCCTACGCAGGTTTTAAAAATGAAAATAACCTGAACATTCCACAGTCAGGGAACTGGACAAGTAATTAAGTTATTGTACCTCCACATGACAAAATAATACATGCAATGGTCAAAAATGATTTTTCAAGTGTTTAATGACATAGAAATATTTCCATTTTTAAGTTGGAATAAAAGCAAAGTACAAGCCCATTGTAAAATTATATATGCCAAAGAAAAAAGGGCTGAACTATATACACCCATGGTAACTACATAATAACTAGAACCCATTAAAAATAAGCAAATAAATTGAATTTACAGACAGGAATTTACTAAAAGGAAAATCATAGAGAAAAAAATAAAAAACTCAGGGAAATATTTGTATTATAACAGACAGAGAGAGAATTTCTTTAATATATAATGAACTTCAAATCAATTGGAAAACAATTAACAACCCAATTTCAAAAAGTAAAGACATATTTAGTGGGAATCTAAAATGGTACAATCACTGTGGAAAAGGATATGGCACACCCTTAGAAAGCTAGAAATAGAAATACCATATGATCCAGCAATCCCACTTTTAGGAATATACCCTTGAGAAATAAGAGCCATCACCCAAATAGACATATGTACACCCGTGTTCATTGCAGCATTATTCACAATAGCAAAAAGATGGAAACAACCTAAGAGCCCATCAACAGATGTGTGGATAAACAAGCTACGTTACATACACACAATGGAATACTATGCAACAATAAAGAACAATGATGAATCCTTAAAACATCTTACAACATGGATGAATCTAGAGGGCATTATGCTAAGTGAAATAAGTCAATCACAAAAGGGTAGATATTGTATGAGACCACTATTATAAAAACTCAAGAAAAGATTTACACACAGAAAGAAACAATCTTTGTTGGTTATAAGGGAGGAAGATGTGGGGAGGAGAAATCACTAATTAGATTGTATACAAGTGTTAACTTTGGTGAAGGGAAAGATAATACACAATTTAGGGGGAGTCAGCACAACTTGACCAAAGCAAAGAAAGACACTTAGAGAAAAACAAGAAAGGAAAAAAAAAAGAGGCAACCACAGTAAATACTACAGCATACACGACACTAAAACAACAGAAAAAAATAATAATAGCTTATAAACAGACACATAGGCAAATACCTGTGCTGAATAGAGGAAGGAGGACATGTAGAAGTATACCCTGATATATATGTGGCTAGGCTGTGTATATTTTTATATGCATATTAGGATGTACAGCATGTATATTCACATATATAATAGATGCACAAAGGGAGCACAGTCATAGAAGCTGCCTAGGCACATTCAGACACCTTGAGGGACCAAGTTACTGGGGCTGAGGCCTGGGGACCATGGTCTTGGGGGACATCTAGGTCAATTGACATGACAGAGTTCATAAAGAACGTGTTCTACATCCTACTTTGGTGAGTAGTGTCTGGGGTCTTAAAAGCTTGCAAGCAGCCATCTAGGATACATCTATTAGTCCCATCCTGTCAAGCAGAGGAGAATGAAGTAAACCAAAAACACAAGGAAAATATTAGTCCAAAGGAATAGAGCACCACATGAACCATAGCCTCCACCAGCCTAAGCCCAGAAAAACTAGATGGTACCTGGCTGACACCAATGGCCATTCTGATAGGGATCATAATGGAGGGTCCTGAACAGAGAGAAAAATATAGAACAAAATTCAAATTCACATTCAAAAAAAGACCAAAACTACTGGTCTGAGAGAGACTGGAGGAACCCCTGAGACTATGGCCCCCAGACACCACTCTAACTCAGAACTGAAGCCACTCCTGAAAGCCACTCACCTCTCAGCCAAAGATTAGATGGGCATATAAAACAAACAGTAAGACAGGTGAGGACCACACTCTTAGACCAATGAAGTCTAGGAGACCAAATGGGCAACACATGCCCAAAAGCAAAGACCAAAAGGCAGAAAGGGACAGGAAAACTGTATGAATGGAAACGGGAACACAGGGGTAGAAAGAGGGAGAGTGCTGACACATTGTAGGGATTGCAACCACTGTCATGAAACAATTTGTGTATACATTTTTTGAATAAGAAACTAATTTTTTCAGTACGTTTTCACCTAAAGCACAATTAAAAAAAAAAAAAAAGGCCACAGTGGGAGCAGGAGGGGTGGGAGGAACACCTCACCCGGATTGTAAAACAGAGGAGCGTCCACAGGGAGCTCCAGCTCCAGAAGCTCCTGCTGCTCCAGCAGCTCACACAGCTCAAGGCAGATTTAGATACATCAGGATGGAAGCGGGGCTCGGGGCTGAAGGCAAACAAATATTTTTATCCAGGGATTGTAAGACAGCTAGGGCTTTTCAACAAGATTCTCAGAACCTCCAAAGATGAATATCAGTTGCAGCTAGGTTAAAAAAAAAATTAATAATAATAATTCATCATAATAACAACCTACATGTATTTGTAGCCTCCTGGTTTACAGAGCATTTTTGTTTAAATTATTTCACTTGATTTTCACAGCAGCATTAAAGACAGAGGGCATATTATTATCCAGGCTCAAGGTCACACTATAAAATTTAATATCAATTCAGAAAAGTACTTCAAAGATCTAATTCAACGACAATTATTTTTTGAAATTGTAGCTAGAATTGGCAGCTACTGAAGTCGTTTTGAGTATATTTAGATCTTTCTGATATCCATAGAGACATCTTTAAAGGTATCTAAGAAAAGCCCTGGCAATCTGCTTCCTTTAAGATAACTGTTGTTCTTTCTGTTAGTCCAAGACTGGAACCATTCCCGAAGCCAACTCTTCAGACAGGGATTAGACTGGACTATACTACAGGAAATGATACTGCTGAGGAGTGAGCTTCTTGACTCAAGTAGACACATGAGAGTATGTGGGCAGCTCCTGTTTGGAGGCGAGATGAGAAGGCAGAGGAAGACAGGAGCTGGCTGAATGGTCACAGGGAACATAGGGTGGAGACAAGGAGTGTGCTGTCTCATTATGGGGAGAGCAGCTAGGAGTATATAGCATGGTATGTGTAAGTTTTTGTATTACAGACTGACTTGATTTGTAAACTTCCACTTAAAGCACAAAAATAAAAAAAGTTCTAATCAAAAAAAAAAAAAGAAAAGATTGTTGTTGTTAGTTGCCAGCAAGTTGATTCCAACTTATAGCAACTCTATGTGTTCAGAATGGAATTACTCCATACGGTTTTCAAGGCTGTGACCTTTTGGAAGTAGATCACAGGCCTGTCTTCCCAGGCATTTTCGGGTGGGTTCAAACCACCAACTTATCGGCTAGTAGTCAAAAAAAAAAAAAAAAAAAATTAGTAGTCAAGCGCTTAACAATTTACACCACCCAGGGACTCCCCATTAAGACAGTACAGTCAAAAAAAAAAAACCCTATGGAGTAGTTCAACTCTGCACATGGGAGGTCTCCATGAGTTGGAATTGACTTGACAGCAACTAACAACAACAACAACATGGTGAGTGGCAGGTCCAGGTGTGGATGTGGTCTTTCACTCTCAGTCCTCCTCACCACCCCGTCACTCCGCAACACAGTCTCTTACTTTAAACCCATGCCACTTACTGTCCCCCTGATTACATTGTTGTCTCCAGAGCTAAGAGTTTATGATTGGCCGGTATTTGCTTTGATTGTAACAAAGTTTTCATTAGAAAAAGCAAAAAAAAAAAAAAATAGTAAGGCACCCCTTCCTGAATTTATATAAAAATATATCCAAAATATAGTAATAATGCAAGGTATATACTTGTCTGATTGAACACTATCATTTTGTAAAAATAATAATAAGATAAAGGGTATGTGTAGGTTTGTGTGGTTATATAGACACACATCTCTTTGGGAATAGAACACCTCTGGAAAGTACACAAGGAGATTGATAAATTTCTTCCCTTATAATTTTGAGGGCTAGTCGGACAAGCTTCCAGAAGCTAATTAATTCTTATTCTTTGCCTCAAACTGCGCTTTTCATTTCTCCATTTCCAAAAACATACAACCACTTAATCCAGTTGATATTGTCATAAAGTGAGAACCAGCTTTGTTACTTCTTTTGCACATCCACTACCACCCCATTAAATTAATCATCACGTTCTGCTAACTTTACCTCCAAAACCTATCTCGACTTTGTCTATTCTGTGGCAGAAGATGTTGGTTGTCGTTCCTTTCATCCTTAGCCATAGAACTTCTAATTTTCAACTGGACTGATGTAGTCTACAATAACTATTTTATTTCCCAACATCTATGCAACCAGGTGGGATTATGAAAGTCAGTTTTGTCCAATGAACTGTAAATGAGTATCATTGTAATTTCTAAGGAATGCTCTTAAATAAATGCTCTATTCCCCATTTATTGGAATGGAAGAGCATGTCTGGAATAAAAGCAGCCATCCTGAGCCAGGAGGTGAAAATAAATGTTGAGAAACAAGATAGAAAGAATATTGTCCCTGGTTGATTTTGGAGTCACCAGTCTAATTCTAGACTGACTATGTGCAGACTTCACTTAACTGTGAGAGAGAAATTAACACTATCTGTCCAAGCCACTGTATTTGGGGTTTTCTGTCACAGCTACTCCTAATCCCAAAGGATAAAATATCTCTGCATGTCAACCGTCACCCACCTGTTCCAAATCCACTCCATTTCACCTGAACAACCACAACCGTCCTTGTTATATGCAACTTTGACTTCTCTCTGCATTCTCCACACTCCAAACACAATATTCTGGTAAAAGTGCATACAAGATCAAATCACTCCTTGTTTATAATCCTTTTATGAATTCTCACTTGTATCCTACAACTAGTGAGAAGTTCAAAATTCTCAACAAAATGAGAATGAGGGAGAGAGAGTGAGAATAAAAGTGAGAGCTAGAGCAAGACTTTGAGAGGGGCAATTTGGAAGGATATTTGGAGTTGGGATTTGAGAGAAGATGAGAGCTTCTAGAAGCAGCTCTATCCTTGATGAATATTTTAAGCATGGTGAAGACAGGAAGAAATATTTCAGGAAGTTTGTCTATGTATTAGGAATGTTTTTGCCATCTTAGGCATTTTCTTGATTTTTTTTTTTAATCACTCCTTTCTTGTTGATATGTGTTCATTAAATTCAATGTTATACACAAGCCGTGCACTATCCAAAAAAACAACATAAGGAAGTCTTGCTTTTATTCAGGTTATAATTATAGATTTTATTTTTATTAAAATTTCCTGAGTACCACTACTATGTGCTCTGTAACTTATATTTATTTACATACTTCAGCAGAGACTACTTACTAGTTCCAATCTAACCTCCTGGAATGTTCTATTACCCTAATGGGGAACACTCACTCTGCAGCTGGTAGCTAGTATTTCAAAGACTGACTGAAAGGCCAGACTCTAGAGTGGCTCTTAAAAGTGTATCAACTACTTTTATCAACACCAGATCAAGATAATCAGCATGATGAATATTAGCAATGGTTTTTCATTAGTGAAGTTAATGGTCTTTGTCTTAGTAATCTAGTACTGCTATAGTAGACATAACACAAGTGCATGGGTTTAACACACAGACAAATTTATTCTGTCACAGTCTAGAAGGATAAAAGTCCAAACTGGGCATGCCAGCTCCAGGGGAAGGCTTTCTCTCTCTGTTGGCTCTCGGGGGGGTCCTTGTCATCAATCTTCCCCTGGTCTAGGAGCTTCTCAGTGCAGGGCCCCAGGTCCAAATGATGCACTTCCCTCCTGGTTCTTCATTCTTGATGGCATGAGGTCCCTTGTCTCTCTGCTTGCTTCTCTCTTTTGTATCTCAAAAGAGACTGACTCTAGATATAACCTAATATTTAGGTTGAGTTCTGCCTCATGAACATAATTGCCCCTAATCCTGCCTCATTACTATTTACAACACATAGGAAAATCACATCAGATGACAGAATGGTGGACAATCACACAATGCTGGGAATCATGGCCTAGCCAAGTTGACACACATTTTGGGGGGGACATGATTCAATCCATAACATTCTACCCTTTTCCCAAAAAAATTCACATCCTTGCCACATGTAAAACATTCACCCCATCACGTCATCCCAAGAATCTTAAATCAACTCCAAGTCCAAAATCTCATCTTCTGCAAAATTCCTCTTCATCTGTGAAATCTAGAATACAAGTTATCTGCTTCCAAAATACAATGGTAGAACAGTCACAAGCTAGACATTTCTATTACAAATGGGAGAAATTGGTGGGAAAGAGGGGATAACAGTCACAAAACAAGACAGTAGACTACATTACATCAGCTCTCAAGCCTTGAAAATAATTCTGTTCTCTGAGATTATTTAGGCTATGGTCCTAGCCGCCAGACTCTGGGTGTTAGCCACACTCTCCAGACTCTGGGTAGAGGTCCCTCTGCCCTGGGCTTCAGCTCTGCCTTCTAGGCCCACTGGAATTGCAACTTTGCTCCCTCAGCTTTGGGCAGCCCCACTCTCTTTTAGTCCGTCTGAATGGCGACCCTACCGCCTCGCCTCAGCAGACACCTTTTTTCTGTCCCTTGAGCATGGCTTCCTTTACCTTCCTTTACCTCATCCGCATCTTACAGCTTCAGGGTTCCTTGTTGCTGTCTCTTCATCAACCATCTATCTTCCCCCTTGCTCAGGACAGCAAGGTTTACCAGGACCAGAACTTTCAGTATTAAAACCAAGGAAGGACTCGGCGAAGCAGGACAAGTTGGCCCCCTAGCAAGAAGCTTAGCTCTCGATACATTTGAATTCCAATACATTTGAAGTGCTAGAATGAAGGTTCAGAATCAGAAAAGAGGGAAAATTTTAACACGTTCTAGGATGGCTGGTTTCCTGAGTTCAACTCTTTCTAAGCCTTCTTTGTTTTCATCCATCCAGCTTCCACCCAGATTTGTGAAAACAGGAACGGCAACAAGGCTATTAACTAGAATTTGAAACTCATGTTAATTTTAGCCGCTGTCTGCCTGCAGAGACCTGGAAATGTGCCAAGTGTTACATGACCCCCATGCTGTTTGGAAGGGGACAATAATTAATAAACCAGTGTCCATGTCCCTAAGTGTTATCAGTCAATCCAATCAGATGCTGTCCCCCTCTGGCTTCAGATAATTACAAGCAATGTTTTATAAGTTCTGTGGCTTGCAGGGTTGTAGCTGATCCAAATGGCAGGCCCCCTGCAGAGAACAGCTTCTGTTTCTTGTGATTTTTGTTAAAGCAAGAATGAGAAGGAAAGTTATAAGTGAAACCTCTTTGCTTCAAGTTGAGTCTTGTTCCTAGGACCCCATTCTTGCTAGATTGCCTGGTGGGAAGTGTTGCTCTACTCAGGGAAGAAGCAATGAGCTAATACTCATGGAGAACCACGTATGTGTTAAGACTTGCCATTAGATGCCATCGAGTCAATTCCGACTCATTGCTACCCCATGTAACAGAGTAGAATTGCACCATAGCGTTTTCTTGGCTTTAATCTTGACAGAAGCGGATTGTCATGTCTTTTCCAGCAGAGCGGCTGAGTGGGTTTGAACCACCAACTTTTCAGTTAGCAGCCGAGAGCTTAACGGCTGTATCACCAGGGCTCAGGACTTGTCATAGCTATTTTAAAAGCCCAGTTTCCCTTTATCTCAAATCAATTGTAGGAAGAAGGCATTTATAATTCCCTTTTACAAATGAGGAAATCAAATCAATGCCCAGAGAAGTCAGCAGAGTCCTAGGTTACACACATAGAAAGTCTGGAGCAGAAATCCAACCAGCAGAAATGGACAGGGTTCCCTGAGCAACAGCTTCTTCTTCACCTGACACTCTGCTTCTCCCCATGAGGTTCCTGCACCTGCCCATGTTCAGTGTAACTAACATGGGGCAAGGGAGGAGGAAGCCTTTTAAAACCTGGACCTTAGCAATGGGAGCAACACTTCCTCTGAGCAGCACCTGGCTCCTAGGACAGGCAGACGGTTTTCAGGCACTCTCAATATTGTCTGCGAAGAAGCAGCCAAAGTTGACCCTAATGGTTCCTGATCGTGGAAAGAACTCAATACTGCCTTTCACATAGGGTATTTGTCTATACCAGGTATGTTCCTGGGGGTTTTGGGCTGGAGGGCATTGACCCAGTGAATGGCCAACCCTGCAACTCAGTAAGGCTAAAACCTTGAATAAACGTTTCCCTTTCTTTGGGCCTCATTTCTCCCCTGAAAAATAAAAAAGCAGATATGACTTTTAAAAAACTATTGCCACTGAGTCCATTGCAACTTATAGTGTCCCTATGTGAAAGAGTAGAGCTGCCCCATAGGGGTTCCAAGGAGTGGCTGGTGGATTCAAACTGCCAACCTTTTGTTTAGCAGCCAAACTCCACCACTCCACCACCAAACCCAAAACCAAACCCACTGCCATCGAGTAGATTCCAACTCATAACGACCCTATAGGACAGAGTAGAACTGCCCCCACAGAGTTTCCAAGGAGCATCTGGTGGATTCAAACTGCCAACCTCTTGGTTAGCAGCCCTACTACATAACCACTATACCACTAGGGTTTCTACTCCACCACCAGGGCTCCAGATATGACTTAAAAGACAGAACCAAAACCAAACCAATTGCTGGCCAGTAGATTCTGACTCATAGCAACCCTACAAAACAGAGTAGAACTGCCTCATAGGGTTTCCAAGGAGCAGCTGGTAGATTTGAACTGCTGACCTTTTTGTTAGCAACTGAGCTCTTAACCACTACGTCTCCATGGCTCTAGATTAGACAGTCATAAATAACCTATATACATATATAAATACCTAGATATTTCTCTAATGAGTATTCATTCCTTCTCGGTAGTGACAAACTAAATTTAAACCAATCTGGAAAACTTGGCCTAGTGTAGTAATTTCTTCTATCCTTTCTTGTTTAAAATGTAATCTTCTCAGATATTGTCCACGAATAATCCACTAATAATCAGAATGTGGAATGTATGAAGTGTGAATTATGAGAGTTGGAAATCTCCAAAAATGAAATGGAATGCATAAACATCGATATCCATTAGTGAGCTGAAATGGACTGGCATTGGCCATTGTGAATCAGAAAATCATATGGTCTACTGTGCTGGGAATGACAAATTGAAGAGGAATGCTGTTGCAGTCATCATCAAAAAGAACGTTTCAAGATCTATCCTGAGGTACAATGCTGTCAGTTATAGGATAATATCCATAAGCATACAAGAAAGACCAGCTAATACAGCTACTACTCAAATTTATGCACCAACCACCAAAGCCAAAGATGAAGAAATAAAGATTTTTACCAGCTTCTGCAGTCTGAAATCGATCAAACATGCAACCAAGATCCATTGATAATTACTGATGACTGGAACAGGAAGGTTGGAAACAAAAAAGAAGGATCAATAGTTGGGAAAAATCCTGAGTTCTCCAGCATCACAGGTGATAGAAATGATGCTGGAGAACACATGATAGGTCTTTTGCAAGACCAGCAACTTCTTCATTGCAAATACCTCTCTTCATCAGCATAAATGGTGACTATACGCATGGACCTCACAAGATGGAATACACAGGAATCAAATAGACTACATCTGTAGAGAGAGGCAATGGAGAAGCTTAATATCATCAGTCAGAACAAGGCCAGGGGCCAAATGCAAAACAGACCACCAATTGTTCATATGCAAGCTCACATTGAGCTGAAGAAAATTAATACAAGTCCACAGGAGTCAAAGTACATCCTTGAGTGTATTTCACCTGAATTTAGAGACCATCTCAAGAATAGATTTGATGTGTTGAACACTAATGACCAAAGACCAGAAACATTGGCGGAATGACATCAAGGATATCACACATGAAGAAACCAAGAGATCATTAAAAAGACTGGAAAAAAGAAAAGACCAAAATAGATGTCAGAAGAGACTCTGAAACTTGCTCTGGAACGTTGAGTAGCTGAAGCAAATGGAAGAAATGATGATGTAATAGAGCTGAACAGAAGATTTCGAAGGGCAATTGGAGAAGATAAAGTATTATAATGACATATGCAAAGACACAGAATTAGAAAACAAAAAGAGAAGAACATGCTCAGCATTTCTCAAGCTCAAAGAACTGAAGAAAAATTCAAGCCTCGAGTAGCAATAGTGAAGAATTCTCTTGGCAAAATACTGAACGACACAGGAAGCATCAAAAGAAGATGGAAGGAATATAGAGTCATTGTACCAAAAAGAAATGGTCGACATTCAATAATTTCAGGAGGTAACATATGATCAAGAATGGATAGTAATGAAGGAAGAAGTCCAAGCTACACTGGAGGCATTGGCAAAAAACAAGACTCCAGGAATTAATGGAATGTCAATTGAGATGTTTCAACAAACGGATGCAGCACTCATTTGTCAATGCCAAGAAATTAGGAAGACAGCTACCTGGTCAATGGACTGGAAAAGATCCATATTTATGCCTATTCCAAAGAAAGGTGATCCAACCCAATGTGGAAATTATAAAACAATAACATTAATATCAGAGGTAACTAAAATTTTGTGAAGATCATTCAAATGCAGTCGCAGCAGAATATTGACAGGGAACTTCCAGAAATTCAAGCTGGATTTGGCAGAGGACATGGAACCAGGGATATCATTGTTGATGTCAGATGTATCCTAGTTGAAAGCAGAGAATACCAGAAAAACACTTACCTGTGGTTTATGGACTATGCAAAGACCGTTGACCTTGTAGATTATAACAAATTATGGACAACATTGCAAAGAATGGGAACTGCAGAACACTTAATTGTGCTCATGAGGAACCTGTACATAGACCAAGAGGCAGTCCTTCAAACAGAACAAGGGGATACTGCATGGTTTAAAATCAGGAAAGGTGTGCGTTGTTTCACCATACCTATTCAATCTGTATGCTGAGCAAATAATCTGAAAAGCTAGAGTATATGAATAAGAATGGGGTATCCAGATTGAAGAAAAAGACTCATTAACAACCTGCAATACGCAGATGACAAAACCTTACTTGCTGAACGGGAAGAGGACTTGAAGCACTTACTGATGAAGATCAAAGACCAAGCCTTCAGTATGGATTACACCTCAACATAAAGAAAACAAAAATCCTCACAACTGGACCAATAGGCAGCATCATGATAAACGGAGAAACACTGAAGTTGTCAAGGATTTTGTTTTACTTGCATACAGAATCAACACCCATGGAATCAGCAATCAAGAAGTAAAAAGACACATTGCATTGGGCGAATCTGCTGTAAAAAAAAAAAACCTCTTTAAAGTGTTAAAAAGCAAAGATGTCACCTTGAATACTAAGGTGCACCTGACCTAAGCTGTGGTGTTTTCAATCGCCTCAAGCACATGCCAAAGGTGGGCAATGAATAAGGAAGACCAAAGTGGAACTAACACCTTTGAATTATGGTGCTGGCAAAAAATATTGACTATACCATGGACTGCCAAAAGAACAAACAAATCTGTCTTTGAAGAAATGCAGCCAGAATGTGCCTTAGAAGTGAGGATGGTAAGACTTAGTCTAATAACATGTTGGACATGTTATTAGAAGGGATCAGTCCCCGGAGAAGGACATCATGCTTGGTAAAGTATAGGGTCAGCAGAAAGAGGAAGACCCTCAACAAGATGAATTGACACAGTGGCTGCAACAACGAGCTCAAGCATAACAAAGATCGTGAGGATGGCGCAGGACAGGGAAGTGTTTTGTTCTGCTGTACTTAGGGCTGCTATGAGTCAGAACTGATTCGATGGCACCTAACAACAACAACAACAACATTCATCAAGTAAAATTTGCTAACAAAGCTGTGGTTTCAAAGTGAGAGAAGTGGGGCTCACAAGGAGATGCAGCAAGTCTTAGATGGCTGAGAGGGAGAGAGTGAGGAATGGATTAGTTGCAGTGCAAGAAATTTCACCAAAATGCAGTGAAACTTGACTATAATAGTGGGTTAAGAGTAAATATATTCTGAATGAAATTATCCTAATGAAAAAAGAATCACAGCATGTATAAACTTAGGTCCAAAATTGTTCAGTACAGAGTTGTTTCTAATAAGGAAACACTGGGAAACCTAAGTGACTTAGAAGATTGGGCAGGCCAAGTAAACTGTCCATATGATGGAAATCTACACAGCCTTTAAAGCACTGGGGGAAAATAATTAATAAAATCAAAAGACTAGATGGAAAAGGAAGCCACAAAGCAGTATGAACATGTACTTCTATTTTTGTTGAAGAATAAAATATAGAGTTACAGGAAAAAAATGGTGCAAGAGAATATGGCTCAAATGTAGCTTTCCCCCTTATGGTGTTAGCATGCAGATGGCTTTCCTTTACTTTTTTTTTTTTAATTCGTATAAGTTTTATAATTACTCTAATCAGCATGTATTACTCTGCAATACCCATGTAAACATTTTTTTTAATCAACAGAAATGAAAAATAACTGGACTTTGAAGGCTATGCAAAGGTGCTCCTGATCAAGGAAGCTGTTAGAATTGCAAGCTGCAGAAAGACAAGGACAAAGCAGTGGACTCAAACAGCATGGTTGTGTGGGTAAAGGAGTCTAGGGAAAACTTTTGCTGGATCAAGCAACATATTAAAGGGAGAAAGAGAACTGGGCAATGGAAAGCAATGAGGTAGGTATGAAATGAGCAGAGCTTAGATGAGGAATTAGGCGTGGCAAAGAAAGAGGAACAGAGAATAGTGAGGGAATCCTGCCGCAAGAGAAATAGCAAGTTTTTGTAACTACTTCAGCATGTGGATGAGTGAAAATGGCAATGGTGTCCAAAATTCCCTTTTGGATTGTGGACATTGGAATATATAACACTGAAGAAGGAGGGTCTCAGGACTGCCTTTTCAGGAAAAAAAAAACGTATTGTGTCTTGATCATGCTCTACTTGAAGAAAAAGCAGGGTTTCTAATAAATAGGCATGTCCTAAATTAATTAGAAAGGTTCAGAGATAAATTTTAAAAAAAATAGAGGAATCAACCTCTTATAAATTTTAGAGAAAATTATAAAAGGAAATCGGGTTGCTATGGCAGTGAGTGGAAAGAAACAAGGATTGTGAGTTTGGCTGATGTTTGTTCAAATATATGTATACATGTTGTTCTTGTTAGGTGCCATCGAGTCAGTTCCAACTCATAGCGGCCCTATGTACGACAGAACAAAACACTGCCCTGTCCTCGGCCATCCTCACAATCCTTGTTATGCCTGAACCCATTGTTGCAGCCACGGTATCAATCCATCTTGCCAAGAGTCTTCCTCTTTTCACTGAATCTTTACTTTAAAACAAGCATGAAGTCCTTCTCCAGGGACTAATCTCTCCTGATAACATGTCCCAAGTATGTGAGATGAAGTTTCGCCATCCTCACTTCTAAGGAGTATTCTAGCTGTACTTTCTCCAAGACAAATTTGTTTGTTCTTTTGGCAGTTCATGGTATGTTCAATATTCTCTGTCAACACCATAATTCAAAGCAGTCAATTCTTCTTCAGTCTTCCTTATTCATCGTTCAGCCTTTGAATGCATTTGAGGTGACTGAAAATATCATTGCTTGGGTCAGGCACACCTTAATCCTCAACGTGATATCTTTGCTTTTCAACATTTTAAAGAGGTCTTTTACAGCAGATTTGCCCAATGCAAAGTATCATTTGATTTCTTGACTGCTGCTTCCATGGGTGTTGATTGTGGATCCAAACAAAATGAAATCCTTGACAACTTCAATCTTTTCTTCATTTATCATGATTTTGCTTATTGGTACAGTTGTGAGGTTTTTTGTTTTCTCTATGTTGAGGTGGAAAACTTGGTGGCATAGTGGTTAAGTGCCATGGCTGCTAACCAAAAGGTCAGCAGTTTACATTCACCAGGTGTTCTTTGCAAGCCCTATGGGGCAGTTCTAGCCTGTGCTATAAACTTGCTATGTGTCAGAATCGACTTGAAGGCAATGGGTTTGGTTTATGTTGAGGTACAATCCATACTGAAGACTGTGGTCTTTCATATTTATCAGTAAGTGCTTCAAGTCCTCTTCACTTTCAGCAAGCAAGGTTGTACCATCTGCATAATGCAGGTTGTTAATGAATCTTTCTTCAACCCTGATGCCCCCTCTTCTTTTTTTTTTTTAATTTTTATTGAGCTTTAAGTGAAAATTTACAAATCAAGTCAGTCTCTCACACAAAAACCCATATACACCTTGCTACACAATCCCAATTACTCTCCCCCTAATGAGACAGCCCACTCTCTCCCTCCACTCTCTCTTTTCGTGTCCATTTCGCCAGCTTCTAACCCCCTCCACCCTTTCTTCTCCCCTCCAGGCAGAAGATGCCAACATAGTCTCAAGTGTCCACCTGATCCAAGAAGCTCACTCCTCACCAGCATCCCTCTCCAGCCCATTGTCCAGTCCAATCCACGTCTGAAGAGTTGGCTTCGGGAATGGTTCCTGTCCTGGGCCAACTGAAGGTCTGGGGGTCATGACCACCGGGGTCCTTCCAGTCTCAGTCAGACCATTAATCTGGTCTTACGAGAATTTAGTGTCTGCATCCCACTGCTCTCCTGCTCCCTCAGGGGTTCTCTGTTGTGTTCCCTGTCAGGGCAGTCATCGGTTGTAGCCAGGCACCATCTAGTTCTTCTGGTCTCAGGCTGATGTAGTCTCTGGTTCATGTGGCCCTTTCTGTCTCTTGGGCTCGTAATTGCCTTGTGTCCTTGGTGTTCTTCATTCTCCTTTGATCCAGGTGGGTTGAGAACAATTGATGCATCTTAGATGGCTGCTTGCTAGCGTTTAAGACCCCAGATGCCACACTTCAAAGTGGGATGCAGAATGTTTTAATAAATTTTATTATGCCAATTGACTTAGATATCCCCTGAAACCATGGTCCCCAGACCCCTGCCCCTGCTACGCTGGCCTTCGAAGCATTCAGTTTATTCAGGAAACTTCTTTGCTTTTGGTTTAGTCCAATTGTGCTGACCTCCCCTGTATTGTATGCTGTCTTTCCCTTCACCTAAAGTAGTTCCTATCTACTATCTAATTAGTGAATGCCCCTCTCCCACCCTCCCTCCCTCCGCCATTTCGTAATCACAAAAGAATGTTTTCTTCTCAGTTTAAACTATTTCTCAAGTTCTTATAATAGTGATCTTATACAATATTTTGTCCGTTTGCAACTAATTTCACTCAGCATAATGCCTTCCAGGTTCCTCCGTGTTACAAAATGCTTCACAGAGTCCTCACTGTTCTTTATTGATGCATAGTATTCCATTGTGTGAATATACCATAATCTATCCATTCATCCGTTGATGGGCACCTTGGTTGCTTCCATCTTTTTCCTATTGTAAATAGTGCTGCAATAAACATGGGTGTGCATATATCTGTTCGTGTAAAGGCTCTTATTTCTCTAGGATATAATCCAAGGAGCGGGATTGCTGGATCATATGGTAGTTCTATTTCTAGCTTTTTAAGGAAGCACCAAATCCATTTCCAAAGTGGTTGTACCATTTGACATTCCCACAAGCAGTGTAGAAGTGTTCCAGCCTCTCCACAACTTCTCCAACATTTATTACTTTGTGTTTTTTGGATTAATGCCAGCCTTGTTGGTGTGAGATGAAATCTCATTGTAGTTTTGAGCTGCATTTCTCTAATGTCTAAAGATCGTGAACATTTCCTCATATGTCTGTTAGCTACCCGAATGTCTTCTTTAGTGAAGTGTCTATTCATGTCTTTTGCCCATTTTTTAATTGGGTTATTTGACTTTTTGTAGTTGAGTTTTTGCAGTATCATGTAGATTTTAGAGATCAGGCGCTGATCAGAAATGTCATAGCTAAAAACTTTTTCCCAGTCTGTAGGTAGTCTTTTTACTCTTTTGGTGAAGGCTTTGGATGAGCATAGGTGTTTGATTTTTAGGAGCTCCCAGTTATCTAGTTTTTCTTCTGCATTCTTAATAATGTTTTGTATACTGTTTATGCCATGTATTAGGGCTCCTAACACTGTCCCTATTTTTTCTTCCATGATCTTTATTGTTTTAGATTTTATATTTAGGTCTTTGATCCATTTTGAGCTCATTTTTGTGCGTGGAGTGAGGTATGGGTCTTGTTTCATTTTTTTTTGTGGATGTATCTCCAGTTATGCCAGCACCGTTTGTTAAAAAGACTGTCTTTTCCCCATTTAACTGTTTTAGGGCCTTTGACAAATATCAACTGCTCGTATGTGAATGGATTTATGTCTGGATTCTCAATTCTGTTCCATTAGTCCATGTATCTGTTGTTGTACCAGCACCAGGCTGTTTTGACTACTGTGGCAGTATAATAGGTTCTAAAATCAGGTAAAGTAAGGCCTCCCACTTTGTTCTTCTTTTTCAGTAAAGCCTTATTTATCTGGGGCCTCTTTCCCTTCCATCTGAAGTTGGTGATTTGTTTCTCCATCTCATTAAAGAATGTTTTTGGGATTTGGATCAGAATTGCATTAAATGTATAGATCGCTTTTGGTACAAGAGACATTTTTATAATGTTAACTCTTCCTATCCACGAGCAAGGTATGTTCTTCCACTTATGTAAGTCTCTTTTGGTTTCTTGCGGAAGTGTACTGTAGTTCTCTTTGTATAAGTCTTTTACATCTCTGGTAAGATTTATTCCTAAGTATTTTATCTTCTTGGGGGCAACTATAAATGGCATTAATTTGGTGATTTCCTCTTCAATGTTCTTTTTTTTGGTGTAGAGGAATCCAACTGAATTTTTGTATGTTTATCATGTATCCCGATACTCTGCTGAACTCTTTTTTAGTTTCAGTAGTTTTCTTGAGGATTCCTTAGGGTTTTCTGTGTATAAGATCATGTCATCTGCAAATAGAGATACTTTTACTTCTCCCTTGCCAGTGTGGATGCCCTTTATTTCTTTATCTAGCCTAATGTTCTGTCTAAGACCTCCCACACAAAGTTGAATAAGAGCAGTGATAAAGGGCATCCTTGTCTGGTTCCCGATCTCAATGGGAATGCTTTCAGGCTCTCTCCATTTAGGGTGATGTTGGCTGTTGGCTTTGTATAAATGCCCTTTATTATGTTGAGGAATTTTCCTTCTATTCCTATTTTGCTGAGAGTTTTTATCATGAATGGATGTTGAACTTTGTCAAATGCCTTTTCTGCATCAATAGATAAAATCATGTGATTCTTGTCTTTTGTTTTATTTATATGGTGGATTACATTAATTGTTTTTCTAATGTTGAACCATCCCTGCATACCTAGTATGAATCCCACTTGGTCATGGTGAATTGTTTTTTTGATATGTTGTTGAGTTCTATTGGCTAGAATTTTGCTGAGGATTTTTGCATCTACATTCATGAGGGATATAGGTCTATAATTTTCTTTTCTTGTGGTGTCTTTACCTGGTTTTGGTATCAGGGATATGGTGCCTTCATAGAATGAGTTTGGTAGTATTCCGTCCTTTTCTATGCTCTGAAAAGCTTTTAGTAGTAGTGGTGTTAACTCTTCTCTGAAAGTTTGGTAGAACTCTGCAGTGAAGCCCTCCAGACCAGGGTTTTTTTTGTTGGGAGTTTTTTGATTACCTTTTCAATCTCTTCTTTTATTATGGGTCTATTTGGTTGTTCTACCTCTGTTTGTAGGTAGGCAGGTAGTGTATTTCTAGGAATTCATTCATTTCTTGTAGATTTTCAAATTTGTTGGAGTACAGTTTTTCATAGTAATCTGATATGATTCTTTTAATTTCAGTTGGGTCTGTTGTAATATAGCCCATCTCATTTCTTATTTGGGTTATTTGCTTCCTCTCCTGTTTTTCTTTTGTCAGTTTGACCAGTGGTTTATCAATTTTGTTGGTTTTTTAAAAAAAACAGCTTTTGGTCTTGTTAATTCTTTCAATTGTTTTTCTGTTTTCTATTTCATTTAGTTTAGCTCTAATTTTTATTATTTGTTTTCTTCTGGTGCCTGTGTGGCTGGCTGCTTCTCCCTGAGGAAACTGTGGCCAAACGCTAGTACCAGCCCACTGCCACTGCCGCCGCCACTCCAGGAATGGAGCCTGATGGCTCCCAGAGATTCAGATCCGGTAACTCCTCTCCACTTCTAAACAGTCTCTCTCTCCCCCTGCCCCTCAGTTCGTTGTCTAATCTTGCCTTTGATGCTCGGGGCTCTCAGCTTGTCACAAATACACTCATTTCACTTGTTTTTTGGGGTCTTTGCTGTAAAGAGGGCTTGCTGGAAGCATCTGTCTATTCTGCCATCTTGGCTCTGCCTCCCCTCTCTTCTTCCAGAGTCCAGCTTCTTGGATTATTTGCTTGGCATATAGATTGCATAAGCATGATGAAAGGATACTACCCTGATGCACACCCTTCCTGACTTTAAAACACACAGTATCCCTTTGTTCTGTTCAAATGACTCACTCTTGATCTATGCACAGGTTCCTTATGAGCAGAGTTAAATCTTCTGGAATTCCCATTTCTCGCAATGTTATCCAAATTTTTTATGGTCCACACAGTCCAATGCCTTTGCATATTGCATAAAACACAGGTAAAAGTCTTTCTGGAATTTCCTGCTTTCAGCCAGTATCCATCTAATATCAGCAATGATAACCCTGGTCCCATCTCCTCTTCTGAATCAGGCTTGACTTTCTGGCAGTTCCTTGTGTATGTACTGCTTTTGAATGATCTTCAGCAAAATTTCACTTGTGTGTGATATTAATTATATTGTTCGATAATTTCCACATTCGGTTGGATCAACTTTCTTTGGAATAGGCATATTTTGTACCTAATAAAAAAAAAATAAATTTTGCCTATAATAAATAAATTCCATATATATGGAATTTATATATATTTATATATATATTTCATATGTATATATACATATATGTATTTGGAAGCAATACAGTGCTTAGCCCAGAGTAAAGGTACATTATAATAAATCCTCAATAAATGGCAGGTTCTATAATTTCTTGTACAGAGGTTTTGGCTCTCCTAGTAAATTAATGCATCCCTCTTAATATGCACTGTTAGTATTCTCCCTCCGAAGTGCCTAGTGCATTGCCTTGTTTATAGTAGGTGCTCAACAAATGTTTGCTGAAGAAATATATGAATAAAGAGAGTTAATTCCCTTTGTCCATCCTAAATACCACCAAAATCCTTCTCTTTCCTTATCTCCCCAGTCTTTGCCACTATAAATAGGAAAGGACAAGGTCTACTAACCACAAACTAGATGAGGAGTCCCAGTAAAAGGAATTCATTTGGAATCACAGACTGTTGGGGGTAGAAGGCATTTTAGAAATAATCAATTCCAAAGATTTTCAATTTGTGCTCCATCCTACCACCTTGGAATGGGGAGTGACCCACACTCATCTTTAATCAGAGTGACTGAGCTTTAATTTGTTATATATACTGGGATTTCTAGTTACGTTTTAGCAAAGATTTGAATTGAACAAAATCTGAAAAGCATTGAACCTGAACCCTCTCATTTCATAGATAAGGAAACTACAGCTCAGAGATGCAGAGCTGTGGCTAGAAAGCAGCCCTTCTGACACCTTCCAAAGTTCTTCCTGACACATCAATCAACCTCTAATTCAGGCTACATTTTTTCAAGTCACTTACATGTAGATATGTCACAAAAACACAGGATGCCTAGTTTAAATTTGAATTTCAGATAAACAACAAAAAAATTTTTTGTAAAATATGTCTCCAACACAGCTACCCTTGTCCAGCTGTCCAGCACCAGGATCCACAAACACTCCATCTTAGAAGCTGCTGCAGCATCCCAGTTTTCAGTGTATTGCTGCCAGGAGATTATTCCTCTACTTTCAGTTTAAACTTTAAAAAACAGTCCATAAATCATACTCTCAAGTGTGCTATTGTGGAGTGAGTCAGGATCAAACAGCCATTACCGCAGCCACCCTGACCATCCATTAAGGTTAAAATGAGATCTTTCCTGTGCAAAGTGGAGAGATACCTTAAAGCTATGGTCAATGTTATCTTAAAGATAATGTCCTGCACATGATCACAATTTTGTGGGTCAAGCGGATATACCCACTTGGTGTTCAAGAGAATATATGTTTTTAAGGGAGTTTTAACATTTATGCTTTTGCTTTGGGGCCACTGGACAATCAAATCTTAAATCACCAAGAACGTCCTTGTCTCAGGCATCAAATTACATTTCCTCCAAGTAAACTAATATATCTCCAATTCCTATTCTATTTAATAATGAGCATCCATTACAAATACCACTTGCCATGTATAGCACTAGACATAGAGATGTGTAAAGTTCCCTCCTTGATGTGCCCACATTCTATTAAGGGAGGTGAATGTGAAGTATACAAATAGAGTGCAGTGTGCTAAATGTTGTAAAGGGCTAAATATGCACAAACTGCTGTGATACATACGAGGAGCACGTGCAGTGGAAGCAAAGTGGGAGTTAGACAAAGATGAGAAGATGAGGTGAATCCATGAGGACAAAACAGCATGTCCAAAGTTCAGGGGAATGAAAAGACCTTGGGTAGCACAAACAGTTTGCTCTTGGCAAACCCACCCAGCCGCACCATGGAAGAAACAGGCCTAGGGACATGCTTCTGTAAAAATTACAGCTAAGAAAACCTCATGGAGCCGGTCTACTCTGTAATACATGGAGTCTCCTAAGTCATAAATCAAAAACAAAGCTCAGGGGCATGAAAACCATAGTGTACCTGAGGACTTTGGTACTGCTCAAGTGTGAAGTTCAAGAGGAAAAAGCAAATGCCAATTAGGTTGAAAATGTGGACTGACTTTATAACACAAAATGACAAACCAGAAAGCAACATTGTCAGATAGTGGTTTGGGATACTGCTGTCTGGAGGCAATATGGAAAGGAGCATGGGATGGAGTGAAGGGGAAGAGGGAAAGTATAAAAAGCCCGGCATCAGAGAGTACTGAATGGTCCAAATATAAGATGGTGACAGTCTGAACTGAGGTAATGAGGAAGAGAGAGAGGATATGGACTAAGAAAGATTTAGGAGGTCATATAGGCAAGGTTTGTGGTTGGCTTTTCCGTTGTCTGTCATGTGGATCAACCAGGAATCTGTATACTTTGATCTGGTGTACGTGCTGAAGAAATCACAGGTTATGTGATGGGATATCCAAGATTTTCTTTAGAATTATTCTGTTGAAAATATTCATCCCATAGTCAGGTGATATATCAAACTATGTATTTTGGCTCAGAAAAATGTTAGGACAGGAATGCTTAGTAGATTACAGTGTTCATGTAATTAGGCCTTGAATGCTTTTTTGGAGCTGAACAGATTTCAAAGGGCAACTTGAGAAGACAAAGTATTATAATGACATGTGCAAAGACCTGGAAATAAAAACCAAAAGGGAAGAACACGCTCAGCATTACTCAAGCTGAAAGAATTGAAGTAAAAATTTAAGCCTCAAGTTACAGCAGTGAAAGACTCTATGGGGAAAATATTAAATGACACAGGAAGCATCAAAAGAAGTTGAAGAAATATACAGAATCACTGTACGAAAAAGAATTCGTTGATGTTCAACCATTGCAGGAGGTAGCATATGATCAGGAACCAATGGTACTGAAGGAAGAAGTCCAAGCTGCTCTGAAGGCATTGGTGAAAAACAAGGCTCCTGGAATTGATGGAATATCAACGGAGGTGTTTCAACAAACGGATGCCTTGCTAGGAGTGCTCACTCATGTACGCCAAGAAATTTGGAAGACAGCTACCTGGCCAACTGACTGGAAAAGATTCATATTTATGCCTATTACAAAAAAAGGTGATCCAACTGAATGCAGAAACTATAGAACGATATCATTAATATCACATGCAAGTAAAATTTTCCGGCAAATCATTCAAAAGCAGTTACAGTATATCGACAGGGTACTGCCAGAAATTCAAGCCAGATTCAGAAGAGGACATGGAACCAGAGATATCATTGCTGATGTCATATGGATCCTGGCTGAAACAGAGAATATCAGAATGATGTTCACCTCTGTTTTATTGACTATGCAAAGGCATTTGACAATGTGGATCATAACAAATTATGGATAATATTACAATGAAGAATGAGAATTTTAGAACACTTAATTGTGCTCATGAGGAAACTGCAAGTAGATCAAGAGACAGTCGTTCGAACAGAACAAGGGAATACTGCATGGTTTAAAGTCAGGAAAGATGTGTGTCAGGGTAGTATCCTTTCACCACACCTATTCAATCTGTATGCTGAGCAAATAATCTGAGAAGTTGGGCAATATGAAGAAGAACAGGGAATCAGGATTGGAGGAAGGCTCATTAACAACCTGCGTTATGCAGATGACATGACCTTGCTTGCTGAAAGTGAAGAGATTTTGAAGCACGTACTGATGAACATCAAAGTCTACAGCCTTCGATATGGATTACACCTCAACAGAAAGAAAACAAAATTCCTCACAACTGGACCAATAAGCAACATCATGATGAATGGAAAAAAGACTGAAGTTGTCAAGGATTTCATTTTACTTGGATCTACAGTCAACACCCATGGAAACAGCAGTAAAGAAATCAAAAAATGCATTGTATTGGGCAAATCTGCTGCAAAAGGCCTCTTTAAAGTGTTGAAAAGCAGAGATGTCACCTTGAAGATTAAGGTGCCCCTGACTCAAGCCACAGTGTTTTCAATTGCCTCATATGCATTCGAAAGCTGGACAATGAATAAGGAAGACCAAAGAAGAGTTGATGCCTTTGAATGGTGTTCGCAAAGAATATTAAATATACCATGAACTCCCAAAGGAACGAACAAATCTGTCTTGGAAGAAATACAACCAGAGTGCTCCTTAGAAGCAAGGATAGTGACACTACATCTCACATAATTTGAATATGTTATCAGGAGGGAGAAAGACATCATACTTGGTAGAGGGCCAGTGAAAAAGAGGAAAACCCTCAATGAGATGGACTGACACAGTGGCTGCAACAGTGGGCCCAAGCATAACAAGGATTGTGAGGATAGTACAGGATCGGGTAGTGTTTCATTCTCATAGGGTCACTATGAGTCAGAACAGACTCGATGGCACCTAACAACAACAACAGACGTAATAACAAAAAAGGAACTTGAGCTTCCAATGTCCTCCTGCCTTTGTACAAAGCCCACAGAGGTTCTGTAACTAGAAAGGATAATGTCTAAGGTAAAAATTACAAATGTCTTATATCTATAGTCTAAGTGCCAATATAATAACTTCTCAATGATGGGTAAATTATGAATAAATTCATCTGCAAATAACAGGAAACCTGATAAACAGTGGCTTTTTCCCCCCTTTCATAACAAGTTCAGAACTAGGCAGTCCTAGACTAGTACAATAGTTGCTCAGAATTGTCACAAAGGAGGGACCTAGGCTCCTTCGGTTATGCCCTCTCTGCCATCCTTAGTTATATTTGCTTTTGTCCTCAGACTTGTTATCTCATGGACAAGTAATGGTTGCTTCACCTTCAAGCCTCATGTCCCCAGGAAGATGAGAGTGGGAGAACAAAGGGGAAAAAATTTTCTTTCTATTGAGGCTGTGCCATTTTATTCAGGAAGACAAGACCTCCCCAGTGATTTGTACCAGTTGATCATTGACCAACTCCAGCTACAAGGGAAGAGAGTGATCAAGTTTGCAGCTTTTATAGCTTCTACAGTAGAGCTGAGGTAAAAGAGAGAAAGAAATGGAAGTTGGGAACAGCCAATCAAGTAAGTACTTCAGAATTAAGGGTAAACCAGAATTACATAATTTCATCTGCATATTTCCTAAAATCTTATGAGCAACCTATCTTAAGCTAATTTTCTTCTGAAGATGTTGATTTCTATTTCCTTAATTCTTGGCGAGATCTTATTACAAAATTTTCCCGTTTTTTATGATATATGCACAAGATTACCCTCCTTTTTATTTTCAGTCTCGATGTTACTTTATATGGTGAATTATAGCTAAATGAGATATAAAAAGGTTTGAAAATACTTCTAGATACTAATTCAGGTAATTGGGTGAAGAAAATATATTTTTAGCCACATATTATTTCTTAAATTACTTCCCAGAATTTTCCTTAGTGGTGGCAAGAATTTCTTTGGTTTATAAGCAACAGTACCAGATATAATTTTACCTATTGTGATGTTTAATATTGTATGTCAACTTGGCTGGGCCATGATTCTCAGTGTTTATATGTGATCACTCCCACGATGGGGTCTGCTGTGAGTAGCCAATCAGATGAAAGGGAGTTTCCTCAGGCATATGGCCTGTGTCGGAACATAAGCAGACGTTCTGGCTTTTTGCTTGATCTGGATCCTGTGGCTGCCTCCTGTTCACCTGACCTCCGGTTCTTGGGACTTGAGCTATCAGCTTATCTGCCGATCTTGGGATTTGTTGATCCTCACAGCCTCCGAGCGGGAACACTGCTGAGTTCCCCAGGAGAAGCCTTTATCCTGATCCACAGACATTCCAGCCTCTACTAACCCATGAGCCATTTCCTTAATATAAATCTATGTATATTATATGGAAACCCTGGTAGTGTAGTGCTTAAGTGCCATGGCTGCTAACCAAAGGTTAGCAGTTCGAATCTGCCAGGCACTCCCTGGAAACTCTATGGGGCAGTTCTACTCTGTCCTATATGGTCGCCATGAGTCGGAATCGACTCAACGGCACAGGGTTTGGTTTTTGGTATAAGATATATTATATATATATATATAAAAAAAATATATATATATATATGTATGTATATATGTGCTTTACTGGTTTTGCTTCTCTAGAGAATCCAGCCTAAGATACCTATCTTCCCATATGTTTGCCCTGCATCTTCCCACATGTTTGCCCTGCTTGGTATAATATATAAATTGAAGTTGGCACAGGTGCAAAGAATGGACAGAAATTGGAGCAGTGCTTTGTCTCCATCTGGTGGACAAATTTATCTTTGTAATGTCACAACATCAATGGTTCTCAAGGCTGGTAGCACATTAGGATTACCTGGTGCTTGTAAACAATCCCAATTATTCCCTCACCCCCAGGCTCCCCGCAAGGAGAACAATTTAGTTAGAAGCTCCAGGATAAGACCCAAGTGTCAGTATTTTTTTTTAAAGATCTGTAGGCAATTTTGATGTGCAATTAGAGGAAGAAGCACTGAGATAGAAAAAGGTCTAAATCAGGGATGAGTACTGAGACAATCGTTCCTCCTACAAAATTAACATGAAGAAAAAGAGCAACCTATGGAGGTAAATTATATAATCCTCGAAAGGCTCTTCTATACCTTCCAGAAGGAAAATCATCTGGGAGTTGCTGAGAATACAGAAATCTATATTCCTTCCTAGGTAGCCTCCCCTGTGATGAGGCAGAATGTGCTGAGCAAAGACTCAAACACAGAGACTCGTCCCTGGGCAGAACCATCAAGTCATTTCAATCTGATTTTGGTAGGTTAGATGTTTACAGAAAATATTCTTATATATTTTCTCATTTAATCCACTCAAGAACCTATTAAGGTGGGCCTTCTTTCCTTCCCTGAGTAACAATTTTTGCCTAAGAATACAGATTCCTAGAAAACCCTAGGAAAGCATTCAGACCGTGCTTTTCCCTCCATCTTCTTGCTCACTAAAACTTGCTTTGCTGGATCTGCTTCTTTCTCAGCTTGCTATCTTTTTAAAAAGTTTCTCAAACTAATTTTCCCTGGTGGTGGCTCTGTCCTCATCCTGATGATATGAGAAAATTTTTGGTATAAAATCTAGTCATACAAAAGGAGATCAAGTTCTGCTGCTGGCAATTTTGCACTAGATGGTTCTGATCACTGAGAACAACTAGAAACGCAGTACAAAACATGTGTCATAGTGGAAATAAATGGAGACCACTCAAATGAGAACAAGCAAAAACTATTTATTCAGAACTTGTTACAGCAAGAGAGTCAGGCATCACTTGCATTTGGCAGAGACTCAAAAGCAGATGGAGGAATTCGAAAGCTTGGTAGTGGAAAAAAGGGATGGTGTCAGTTATGCCCTGATTGGAGGCTGTTTGCTTGGGGAACCTGGAGACCGGCTTACTAGAAGTGAGGCACTCCATGTAATTGGTTGTTGGTGGTGGGTGCCACTGAGTAGATTCCAATTCATAGTGAACCCAATGTGACAGAATAGAATTTCCCTATATGATTTTTTTGGTTATAATCTTTACAGAAGCAGATCACTAAGTCTTTCCACGAGCATTTAACGATGGTACCATCAGGGCTCCTCACATGTAATTGGTTAGGGAAGCATATTTGAATTTCTCTGTTTGGTCTTAAACTGAAAGCTGGGACAAAAATTAGGGAAAGTGTCAGTTATTGATCAAGTCCTGGCCATTTTGGAAGGATTGCTAAAGAGGTTGTGGTTTGGCTTCCTGGGCTGGCTTCTGCAGGTTGTGGGCCAGAGTTCTTTGATACGTGGTCTGGCCATTGTCCATTTTTATATTCAGTCTGTCAAAGACCAGTGATTTTGAATGAATTTATAGAGTTCTGTATCTATCATCCCAAAAGTTCCCTGTGTCAGTTTATACTCCACACCTACTCCTATCCTTAGCACCAGGCACCACTCATCGGCATTCTGTCTGTAGAGATTTGCCTTTTCTGAACAGTTCATAAAAATTAGCTTTTTTTTTTTTTCTGAATAGTATTCCACTGCATGGATATGTCACATTTTGTTTATCCATTCAACATTTAAAGGACAATTTTAATGTTTTCACATTCTGGCTATTATGAATCCTTGAAGTGAACATTCATGTACAATTATTGCAGATGTTTTTATTTCTCTTGTGTAGATACTTAGGGGTGGAATTGCTAGCTCGTATTTGTAACTTTCTAAGTGTGATGATTAAAGTAGTGTGTAAACTTGGCTGGGCTATGATTCTCAGTGTTTTGGCAGTTATGTAATGATGTAATTTGGCAGTTATGTAATGATGTATTCATCCTCCATGATGTGATCTGAGGTGATCAGCGAATCAGTGGTAGGGGGAATATCCTTGAGTATGTGGTCTGCATCCAGTATTTATACGGATGTTTTGGCAAAGTTCGCTTACTTGCTCTGGATCCTACAACTGCTTGTCATCAACTGACCTCTAGGTTTTGAGACTTGAGCTAGCAGCCTGCCGACTGACCTGCCAATCTTGAGTTTGTCAGCCCCTGTGGCTACATAAGTAAGAAAGCCTTCAGCCTGACACCTGACCCACGGACTTGGGATTAGCCTCTGTAACCACGTGAGCTATTTCCTTGAGATAAATCTCTCTCTCTCTTTTTCTATATATATATATACTCATATGCTTCACTGATTTTGCTTCTCTAGAGTACCAAGCCTAAGACACTAAAATTGCCTAGTTGTTTTCCACAGTGGTTTTACATTCCCAACAGCAATGTTTGAGGGTTCCAGTTTTTCCACATGCTCACCAACACTTGGTATTGTCAGTTTTTCTGATTATACCCACTCTAGAATGTATTAGTGGAATTTCCTTGTCATTTAAATTCATATTTTCCTACTGACAAATGATGTCGAGCATCTTATCATGTGCTTAATAGCCAGTCATGTGTTATCTGTGGTAAGATGTCTATTCAAGTTTTTCCCACTTTTTAATTGGGTTGTTCGTGGTTTTATTATTTAATTGTAACCAGTTGCCATCAATCCTATCTAACTCACGGTGACCCCATGTATCTCAGAGTAGAACTGTGTTCCACAGGATTTTCAATGATTCATTTTTTGGAAGTAGATCACCAAGTGCCTCTGGGTGGACTTGAACCTCCAAACTTTCAGTTAGCGCCTGAGCGCATTAACCATTTGCACCCCCTGGAATAAAAACGGTTATTTTTTAAAGCACTCACTTCTGAGAATAGAGTATAGAAGGCCTCTGTGGGGGCATAAGAGTGGTTACGCCCACCACTCTGCCTGATTCAGAGAAGTAATTGAAAGTTGACCAAGTAAGGCCTTCTAGTGGGGCTGCCTATGTTCCTTTGCTCCTCCAGGGTCTGTTCAAGGTGCTCTTGCAAAGGTCACCCCCATTCCCTTCCATCTAAAGCCAATGTCTTTTTTGTAGCTTCACCCCCTAGACTTGCCCCTACTAGGAAAGGCAGGGAGGACAAAGCCTATAAGCACTTACCTTCTTATAAGGCTTTAGGCCTCCTCACATTCTGGGCTTAGAGGCGCTGCCAGGAAGGATGCACTTGAGGCAAGGAGGGTACAGGGGCAGGGAGAACCTGGATATGGAGCTGGCTTCGTAAAAAACTGTTTCTAAGCGAAGGGCTCCACTAACCTCGGCTGTAATGAAGCAGCTGCAGTATTTTATAGTCTTTCATCTTCACAGCTGCTTAAGTGTTGATCAGAGAAGTTTGCCTGTTTGGGGCTACAAATTAAAAGGTCTCGTTTCAGTTTGTGGGTTTTCTAAATTTTAATTTATGGCTTTAGTCTTTTTCAGGATTTACTAGCACAGACACACCATTGTTTGCTAAAGTAAGCACCACAGCCTCAGGACTCCCACCTTCACATTCAGCCTCCAGGAGAGCCTCCAATTAGCTGGAGAGGGGAATATGGCTGGGAGAAATAGTTCTCCTGTGAGCACAGCCTTGGGGAGCCATCCCCAGCCAGCCAGGTGATCTCTCCTGGGTGCTCCCTGTTAGTTTCAAGACATGCACTTCTCTTCTTAGCTCCATCTCCCTTCGCCAAAATCTCATAGGACTGCTGTCTTCAATTTTATAGTTTACACCAAATCTCTCCAATGTATTCCTCTGCCCCAACTTGACTGAGGAGAAAGAGGGTTTACTCACTATTGCCTGAACACCAGCTCAACTTTGCTGCCTCTGGACCTTGGCTTTGGCTCTTCCCCTACTCACCCTCCTGTCAAAACCAGCACCCAAAAATGCCTCCCACTCTCGCTTTCTTCAGCTAGAAGGACTCCTGGGACTCCTGTCACACTTATGAGGCTGTCTCACAGCTCATCTGCCCAGACTTGCCTTCTCTGAGAACCTCAACCACAGTGGGCTCTCATTCCATAAATGTCCTCCCTCTAGGAAATCCCTACAGTAATTATTGTCCATCTTCATGTAGCCTTATATAATGCTATTGGTAATAATAATAATAGCTATCATTTTTGTGAACTTCGTATGTCCTCATAGCATTATTAATTGTCTGGATACTTTTCATAAATGAGCTACTTTATTCTTCACAACAACCCTCGTCCCAGATACAGGCAGGTGAAAGGCAGATGCCCCAGTCCCAGGCCTAGGGGGACCTACATTCTAAAGCTACTTCCTCATAATTTTCTAGGTCTTCCTCCTGAGCCTAGTGTCTACTGGGTTGGCAGTCCCTTCACACAAGGGTAAGGTTAACCAAGTGCTAAGAAGCTCTGAGATTTGCACCTATGGGATCTTCCCAGGTTCACATGGCCAGGGCCTGATTCCAGAAGGACAGTCTAGTGAGCAAATCTTTACCTCTGCCCAGAACAGTATTTCTTTCACAGGTTGGTGAGTGGTTAGGCCACCATAACGGTGGTGGCATTCTGATTTGGGGGAGAATCAAATTGTTTATATTAACAGGTACCTACAAAAAATATTGCTGGGGACCTGCACACCCTTGGGGTGGCCCTGCCTCTTAGGCAAGTAAAGTTACTATGCTATTTTATAGATGAGAAAACTGAAGCTTGAAGAGATTAAGAACCTGTCCCAAAGTGCCCAGGAGAACTGAGATTCGGATATAATTATCTTTGATAATCTCCTAATCACCACTGGGGAAAGCATCTCTTAACAATGATGATGATTAGTGGTTTTCAGTACAAATTTAGCAATCTGGTTTATTCACTGGAGCCCTGGTGGTGCAATGGTTAAGATCTACAGCTGCTAACCAAAATGTTGGCAATTCGAATCCACCAGCCTCTCCTTGGAAACCCTGTTGGTGCAGTTCTACTCTGCCCTATAGTGTCACTATAAGTTGTAATCTACTCGACAGCATCATTTGGTTTTTTGTTTGTTATTTTGTTTATTTGTTTTTGGTTTATTAATTAGTACTCTTGTTTCAAGTAACAGAGCCCACTGTTGTGAACTTAAGAATAAAGGCTGATTCACCATAAGGTAAATGAGTACTTCATTAAACGCAAAATACAAAGACAGGAATGCAGCCGATACCTTGGAAAGGTAATGGATCCAAGGAGTAGACCACCACTGGGTTCTCTCTCTTCTCTCCTCTCTCCATCCCCCCAAGTCCCGCCCCTTAGCTCTTTCTGTTTTATTCTTCACCCTCACTCTGGCATACTTTAGCTCTAACACAAGTACTCACACACTCTTTTTTATCGTTTCACTGAATTGCTTCCCTCTACGCATGTACTTCACCTGTAGTGTTGACTGACTTCTGATTTTCCAGTACATAAGGAAAAAAAAAAAAAAACATGGCTACTGACGGCTCCTGAGTTTTTGGCTACAAGGACCACCAGGATAAGAGAGACTGAACTCTGATGGGCCAACTTGGGTCAGGTGGCCTACCAGGAGCCATCCATATAATGTAGCAGTCAGTGAATGAGGAGGAGAACCATTTCCACAAGGAAGAGGGGAGGGAAAATAGACAAGTTATGTCTTAAATTGCTTATACAGAGCACAGATTCACTTGGTTAACTGCACACATAATATTAATTCCATTGCTGTTAACAACTTAAATGTGGCTTCAGGTTGGAATACTAATAAAAAATCAATATAAACAGCAAATTGTGATCATTCCTTCTTCTTTACTAAACACTCTGACAAAAGCATCTTAGAAACAAGGCAGACAAGATAGAAGATAAATAAGAATTACTCAAAGGAAATTCATAATAATTAATAATCATTCCACTCACACACTAGGATGCTGCCTTTATTTTAGTAAGCTAAGGAATCAAGGGTTACATTTTTTCTCCATAATTATTCTTAAATTAGCCTTCAGCAAGAGTCTGCAGGATAGATTCTTAGTCTTAGTCTCTTAAAATTTATCAACCAGATCCCAATATACCTATACCCCAGATTCATCTCTGCCACTTCCCCACACCCACCTATGTTGTAGACACATAGAATGTGTCCTCCCAGATCTATGGGACATACTTATACTAAAAAATTCGTTCTTTATCTTAAATTCAAATATAACAGGGCATCCTATATTTTTATTTACTAAATATGGCAACTGGGCCCAGATCACACACTCTGTGCTTTCAAAACTCACCTTGTCCAGGGCGGAGCCAAGATGGCGGACTAGGCGGACGCTACCTCGGATCCCTCTTACAACAAAGACACGGAAAAACAAGTGAATCGATCACATACATAACAATCTATGAACCCTGAACAACAAACACAGATTTAGAGACGGAGAATGAACTAATACGGGGAAGCAGCGATTGTTTCCAGAGCCTGGAGCCAGTGTACCAGTCAGGTACAGCACAAGCACAGAGACCTGCTCCACCCTCCTGAACTAACCCCGGGAGGGGGACCAGCCGGTTCCACGGGCGGCGTGGGACGCAGCCGGTAGGAGAAGTCCCCCGGAGGCAGTGACTGGTCTTGGAGCAGAAAGAGCAGCATCCGAGCCGGGGAACCGTCCCGCAGGGATTTGGACTGGACACAGGTACGGCATAAACACGGAGAGTTGCTCCACCCCCCTGAACTAACCCCAGGAAGGGGACCAGCCAGGTCGCACGGGCGGCATGGGACGCAGCCGGTAGGAGAAGTCCCCGGGAGGCAGCGACTGGTATTGGAGCGGGGAGAACAGCGTCCCAGCCGGGACACTCGGTCATGGCACAAGCACGGGGACCTGCTCCACCCGTCTGAACTAACCCCGGGAGGAGGCCCATCTGGTTCTCGGGGGCGGCACGGCCACGCGGCTGGAGGGACGAGAAGTCCCCGGGAGGCAGCGACTGATTTTGGAGTCGAGAGTGCACCGTCCCAGTAGGGGAGCCTTGACGCTGGGCGTGGGGCTGGAAGCGGAGGATCTGACTGTGACTCCAGCGGGCCAGACCCTCCGGGGGCAATCTCCACACAGCCAGCACACATAGGCGACGTGCCCGCAGGAATCTCAGATATAATAGTCATTCCAAGCAAGACAAGCAACTCTGGCTATATTCTGAGGTGCTACTCTCCTATCTCTCTGTTCCCTCCCCCACCCTCCCCAGGTGGCTTCATTAACATCTGAATAGCCTGAGCCAGAGGGAGAACTCTGATAGGGATCTGACTGCATTTTTTTTTAGCGGATTTTCTGGAAAAACTAGTTTCCCAGTGATGGCTCGGAGACAACAATCCATATCAAACCACTTAAAGAAGCAGACCGTGACAGCTTCTCCAACCCCCCAAACAAAAGAATCAAAACCTTTCCCAAATGAAGATACAATCTTGGAATTATCAGATACAGAATATAAAAAACTAATTTACAGAATGCTTAATGATATCACAAATGAAATTAGGATAACTGCAGATAAAGCCAAGGAACACACTGATAAAACTGTTGAAGAACTCAAAAAGATTATTCAAGAACATAGTGGAAAAATTGATAAGTTGCAAGAATCCATAGAGAGACAACATGTAGAAATCCAAAAGATTAACAATAAAATCACAAAATTAGACAACGCCCTAGGAAGTCAGAGGAGCAGACTCGAGCAATTAGAATGCAGACTGGGACATCTGGAGGACCAGGGAATCAACACCAACATAGTTGAAAAAAAATCGGATAAAGGAATTTAAAAAAATGAAGAAACCCTAAGAATTATGTGGGACTCTATCAAGAAGGATAACCTGCGGGTGATTGGAGTCCCAGAACAGGGAGGGGGGACAGAAAACACAGAGAAAATAGTTGAAGAACTCCTGACAGAAAACTTCCCTGACATCATGAAAGATGAAAGGATAGCTATCCAAGATGCTCATCGAACCCCATTTAAGACTGATACAAAAAGAAAAACACCAAGACATATTATCATCAAACTCACCAAAACCAAAGATAAACAGAAAATTTTAAAAGCAGCCAGGGAGAAAAGAAAGGTTTCCTTCAAGGGAGAATCAATAAGAATATGTTCTGACTACTCAGCAGAAACCATGCAGGCAAGAAGGCAATGGGATGACATATACAGAACACTGAAGGAGAAAAACTGCCAGCCAAGGATCATATATCCAGCAAAACTCTCTCTGAAATATGAAGGCGAAATTAAGATATTTACAGACAAACACAAGTTTAGAGAATTTGCAAAAACCAAACCAAAGCTACAAGAAATACTAAAGGATATTGTTTGGTCAGAGAACCAATAATATCAGATATCAGCACAACACAAGGTCACAAAACAGAACGTCCTGATATCAACTCAAATAGGGAAATCACAAAAACAAACAAATTAAGATTAATTAAAAAAAATAAATAAAAATACACATAACAGGGAATCATGGAAGTCAATAGGTAAAAGATCACAATAATCAAAAAGAGGGACTAAATACAGGAGACATTGAACTGCCATATGGAGAGTGATACAAGGCGGTATAGAACAATACAAGTTAGGTTTTTACTTAGAAAAATTGGGGTAAATAATAAGGTAACCACAAAAAGGTATAACAACTCTATAACTCAAGATAAAAACCAAGAAAAACATAACGACTCAACTAACATAAAGTCAAGCACTATGAAAACGAGGATCTCACAATTTACTAAGAAAAAGGCCTCAGCACAAAAAAGTATGTGGAAAAATGAAATTGTCAACAACACACATAAAAAGGCATCAAAATGACAGCACTAAAAACTTATTTATCTATAATTACCCTGAATGTAAATGGACTAAATGCACCAATAAAGAGACAGAGAGTCACAGACTGGATAAAGAAACACGATCCATCTATATGCTGCCTACAAGAGACACACCTTAGACTTAGAGACACAAACAAACTAAAACTCAAAGGATGGAAAAAAGTATATCAAGCAAACAATAAGCAAAAAAGAAGAGGAGTAGCAATATTAATTTCTGACAAAATAGACTTTAGACTTAAATCCACCACAAAGGATAAAGAAGGACACTATATAATGATAAAAGGGACAATTGATCAGGAAGACATAACCATATTAAATATTTACGCACCCAATGACAGGGCTGCAAGATACATAAATCAAATTTTAACAGAATTGAAAAGCGAGATAGATACCTCCACAATTATAGTAGGAGACTTCAACACACCACTTTCGGAGAAGGACAGGACATCCAGTAAGAAGCTCAACAGAGACACGGAAGATCTAATTACAACAATCAACCAACTTGACCTCATTGACTTATACAGAACTCTCCACCCAACTGCTGCAAAATATACTTTTTTTTCTAGTGCACATGGAACATTCTCTAGAATAGACCACATATTAGGTCCTAAAACAAACCTTTGCAGAGTCCAAAACATCGAAATATTACAAAGCATCTTCTCAGACCACAAGGCAATAAAACTAGAGATCAATAACAGAAAAACTAGGGAAAAGAAATCAAATACTTGGAAAATGAACAATACCCTCCTCAAAAAAGACTGGGTTATAGAAGACATCAAGGAGGGAATAAGGAAATTCATAGAAAGCAATGAGAATGAAAATACTTCCTATCAAAACCTCTGGGACACAGCAAAAGCAGTGCTCAGAGGCCAATTTATATCGATAAATGCACACATACAAAAAGAAGAAAGAGCCAAAATCAGAGAACTGTCCCTACAACTTGAACAAATAGAAAGTGAGCAACAAAAGAATCCATCAGGCACCAGAAGAAAACAAATAATAAAAATTAGAGCTGAACTAAATGAATTAGAGAACAGAAAAACAATCGAAAGAATTAACAAAGCCAAAAGCTGGTTCTTTGAAAAAATTAACAAAATTGATAAACCATTGGCTAGACTGACTAAAGAAATACAGGAAAGGAAACAAATAACCCGAATAAGAAATGAGAAGGACCACATCACAACAGAACCAAATGAAATTAAAAGAATCATTTCAGATTAGTATGAAAAATTGTACTCTAACAAATTTGAAAACCTAGAAGAAATGGATGAATTCCTGGAAAAACACTACCTACCTAAACTAACACATTCAGAACTGGAACAACTAAATAGACCCATAACAAAAAAAGAGATTGAAACGGTAATCAAAAAACTCCCAACAAAAAAAAACCCTGGCCCAGACGGCTTCACTGCAGAGTTCTACCAAACTTTCAGAGAAGAGTTAACACCACTACTACTAAAGGTATTCCAAAGCATAGAAAATGACGGAATACTACCCAACTCATTCTATGAAGCCACCATCTCCCTGATACCAAAACCAGGTAAAGACATTACAAAAAAAGAAAATTATAGACCTATATCCCTCATGAACATTGATGCAAAAATCCTCAACAAAATTCTAGCCAATAGAATCCAACAACACATCAAAAAAATAATTCACCCTGATCAAGTGGGATTTATACCAGGTATGCAAGGCTGGTTTAATATCAGAAAAACCATTAATGTAATCCATCACATATATAAAACAAAAGACAAAAACCACATGATCTTATCAATTGATGCAGAAAAGGCATTTGACAAAGTCCAACACCCATTCATGATAAAAACTCTTACCAAAATAGGAATTGAAGGTAAATTCCTCAACATAATAAAGAGCATCTATGCAAAGCCAACAGCCAATATCACTCTAAATGGAGAGAACCTGAAAGCATTTCCCTTGAGAACGGGAACCAGACAAGGATGCCCTTTATCACCGCTCTTATTCAACATCGTGTTGGAAGTCTTAGCCAGGGCAATTAGGCTAGACAAAGAAATAAAAGGTATCCGGATTGGCAAGGAAGAAGTAAAGTTATCACTATTTGCAGATGACATGATTATATACACAGAAAACCCTAAGGAATCCTCCAGAAAACTACTGAAACTAATAGAAGAGTTTGGCAGAGTCTCAGGTTATAAAATAAACATACAAAACTCACTTGGATTCCTCTACATCAACAAAAAGAACACCGAAGAGGAAATAACCAAATCAATACCATTCACAGTAGCCCCCAAGAAGATAAGATACTTAGGAATAAATCTTACCAAAGATGTAAAAGACCTATACAAAGAAAACTACAAAGCTCTACTACAAGAAATTCAAAAGGACATACTTAAGTGGAAAAACATACCTTGCTCATGGATAGGAAGACTTAACATAGTAAAAATGTCTATTTTACCAAAAGCCATCTATACATTTAACGCACTTCCGATCCAAATTCCAATGTCATATTTTAAGGGGATAGAGAAACAAATCACCAATTTCATATGGAAGGGAAAGAAGCCCCGGATAAGCAAAGCACTACTGAAAAAGAAGAAGAAAGTGGGAGGCCTCACCTTACCTGACTTCAGAACCTATTATACAGCCACAGTAGTCAAAACAGCCTGGTATTGGTACAACAACAGACACATAGACCAATGGAACAGAATTGAGAACCCAGACATAGATCCATCCACGTATGAGCAGCTGATATTTGACAAAGGACCAGTGTCAATTAACTGGGGAAAAGATAGCCTTTTTAACAAATGGTGCTGGCATAACTGGATATCCATTTGCAAAAAAATGAAACAGGACCCATACCTCACACCATGCACAAAAACTAACCCCAAGTGGATCAAAGACCTAAACATAAAGACTAAAACGATAAAGATCATGGAAGAAAAAATTGGGACAACCCTAGGAGCCCTAATACAAGGTATAAACAGAATACAAAACATTACCAAAAATGATGAAGAGAAACCCGATAACTGGGAGCTCCTAAAAATCAAACACCTATGCTCATCTAAAGACTTCACCAAAAGAGTAAAAAGACCACCTACAGATTGGGAAAGAATTTTCAGCTATGACATCTCCGACCAGCGCCTGATCTCTAAAATCTACATGATTCTGTCAAAACTCAACCACAAAAAGACAAACAACCCAATCAAGAAGTGGGCAAAGGATATGAACACACATTTCACTAAAGAAGATATTCAGGCAGCCAACAGATACATGAGAAAATGCTCTCGATCATTAGCCATTAGAGAAATGCAAATTAAAACTACGATGAGATTCCATCTCACACCAGCAAGGCTGGCATTAATCCAAAAAACACAAAATAATAAATGTTGGAGAGGCTGCGGAGAGATTGGAACTCTCATACACTGCTGGTGGGAATGTAAAATGGTACAACCACTTTGGAAATCCATCTGGCGTTATCTGAAACAGTTAGAAATAGAACTACCATACAACCCAGAAATCCCACTCCTAGGAATATACCCTAGAGATACAAGAGCCTTCATACAAACAGATATATGCACACCCATGTTTATTGCAGCTCTGTTTACAATAGCAAAAAGTTGGAAGCAACCAAGGTGTCCATCAACGGATGAATGGGTAAATAAATTGTGGTATATTCACACAATGGAATACTACGCATCGATAAAGAACAGTGACGAATCTCTGAAACATTTCATAACATGGAGGAACCTGGAAGGCATTATGCTGAGCGAAATGAGTCAGAGGCAAAAGGACAAATATTGTATAAGACCACTATTATAAGATCTTGAGAAATAGTAAACCTGAGAAGAACACATATTTTTGTGGTTACGAGGTGGGGAGGGAGGGAGGGTGGGAGAGGGTTTTTATTGATTAATCAGTAGATGAGAACTGCTTTAGGTGAAGGGAAACACAACACTCAATACATGGAAGGTCAGCTCAATTGGACTGGACCAAAAGCAAAGAAGTTTCCGGGATAAAATGAATGCTTCAAAGGTCAGCGGAGCAAGTGCGGGGGTCTGGGGAACATGATTTGCGGGGACTTCTAAGTCAATTGGCAAAATAATTCTATTATGAAATCATTCTGCATCCCACTTTGAAATGTGGTGTCTGGGGTCTTAAATGCTAACAAGCGGCCATCTAAGATGCATCAATTGGTCTCAACCCACCTGGATCAAAGGAAAATGAAGAACACCAAGGCCACACGACAACTAAGAGCCCAAGAGACAGAAAGGGCCACATGAACCAGAGACCTACACCATCCTGAGACCAGAAGAACTAGTTGGTGCCCGGCCACAATCGATGACTGCCCTGACAGGGAACACAGCAGAGGACCCCTGAGGGAGCAGGAGATCAGTGGGATGCAGACCCCAAATTCTCATAAAAAGACCAAACTTAATGGTCTGACTGAGACTGGAGGAATCCCGGCGGCCATGCTCCCCAGACCTTCTGTTGGCACAGGACAGGAACCATCCCCGAAGACAACTCATCAGACATGAAAGGGACTGGTCAGCGGGTGGGAGAGAGATGCTGATGAAGAGTGAGCTAATTATATCAGGTGGACACTTGAGATTGTGTTGGCAACTCTTGTCTGGAGAGGGGATGGGAGGATAGAGAGAGAGGGAAGCCAGCAAAATTGTCAAGAAAGGAGAGACTGAAAGGGCTGACTCAAGAGGGGGAGAGTAAGTGGGAGTAGGGAGTGAGATGTATGTAAACTTATATGTGACAGACTGATTGGATTTGTAAACGTTCACTTGAAGTTTAATAAAAGTTATTAAAAAAGAAAAAAAAAAAACTCACCTTGTCACATTATTGCTTTCACTTAGGGTGCCCTCCATCACTTTGGTAAACTCATACTTTATGAACTACTCAAATGCTGTTTTCTCTCTAAAACATTCCTTATCTTCCTTAGATAGTTAGGTTTTCCTGACATATTTTCCTTAAATCTCTATGAAAGCATTTAGCAAATTGAATTGGCATTCACAGTTAGTCTGTTACTCCATTGGCCAAGAAGTCTTCAAGGGCTCTACAAGGTTTTATAGTGTAACTTTGCACCTGCATGTCTGATGGTATTGTTTTTGTTGTTAAGTGCCATCAAGTCAGTTCTAGCTCGTAGTGACCCTCTGTACAAGGGAACAAAACTCTTCCAGGTCCTTCATGATCCTCACAATCATTTCTATGTTTGCACCCATTGTTGCAGCCACTGTGTCAGTCTATCTCTTTGAGGGTTTTCCTCTTTTTTTCTGGCCCTCTACTTTACCAAGCATGATATTCTACTCCAGGGACTGGTCTCTCCTGATAACATGTCCAAGTACATGAGACAAAGTCTCATCATCCTTGCTTTTGAGAAGCATCCTGACTGTACTTCTTCGAAGACAGATTTGTTCATTCTTCTGGCAGTCCGTGGTATATTCAACATTCTTCACCAAAACCATAATTCAAAGGCATCAATTCTTCTTTGGTCTCCCAAGTTAACTATCCAGGTTTTGCATGCATAGAAAAAAGGTGATTGAAAATACCACAGCTTGGGTCAGATGCACCTGAGACCTCAAAATGACATCTTTGCTTTTTAACCTATATTTTCCTGGTGGAAAGAAACAGCTCAGAATGGTATATTTAGGCAATTTTAAAACATTTATTATTTACCTCAAGACCAAATATGATAAATCTGTTCTAAGTTTTGTGTGTCAATCCACAGTATGGAGCTGTCACAATGTTACTACAGATACGCATAGTAAAGATTATGAGATCCCTACACACTAACTAGATTTGTAACTTAGCCATATGATAAAGACAGGCCATCATGTGAAACCCCCACGCATCTGTCAGTTTGTAGTACTCTGGGGGCTTGTGTGTTGATGTGATGCTGGGAGCTATTCACCGGTAATCAAATACCAGCAGGGCCACCAGCAGACAGGTTTCAGCTGAGCTTCCAGATTAAGGTAGGCTAAGAAGAAGGACCAGGCAGTCTACTTCTGAAAAGAATTACCCAGTGAAAACTTTATGAATAGCAGCAAAACATTGTCTGATATGGTGCTGGAAGATGAGCCCCTCAGGTTGGAAGGCACTCAAAATATGACTGGGGAAGAGCTGCCTCCTCAAAGTAGAGTCAACCTTAATGACGTGGATGGAGGTGAGCTTTCAGAACCTTCATTTGCTCATGTGGCACAACTCAAAATGAGAAGAAACAGCTGCAAACATCCATTAATAATCAGAACCTGGAATGTATGAAGTATGAATCTAGGAAAATGGGAAATCATCAAAAATGAAATAGAACACATAAAAATTGATATTCTAGGCATTAGTGAGCTGAAATGGACTGGTATTGGCCATTTTGAATCAGATGATTATATGGCCTACTATGCCTGGGATGACAACTTGAAGAGGAATGGTGTTGCATTCATTGTCAGAAAGAATATTTCAAGATCTGTCCTGAAGTACAATGCTGTCAGAAATAGGATAATATCCATACGCCTACAAGGAAGACCAGTTAATATGGCTATTATTCAAATTTATGCACCAACCACTAAGGCCAAAGATGAAGAAACTGAAGATTTTTGCCAACTTCTGCAGTTTGAAATTGATCGACTATACAATCTCAAGAATGCACGGATAATAACTGACTATTGGGATGTAAAAGTTGGAAAAAAGAAGAAGGATCAGTAATTGGAAAATATGGCCTTGGTGATAGAAATGATGCCAGAGTTAGCATGGTTGAATTTTGCAAGACCAAAGACTTCTTCACTGCAGATACCTTTCTTCACCAACATTAATGGTGACTATACACTTTTTTTTTTTTTGAAACCCTGGTGGAGTAGTGGTTAAGTGCTATGGCTGCTAACCAAAAGGTAGGCAGTTCGAATCCACCAGGCACTCCTTGGAAACTCTATGGGGCAGTTCTACTCTGTCCTATAGGGTCACTATGAGTTGGAATCAACTCAATGGCAATGGGGTTTTTTTGTTTATTTGTTTGTTTTTGTTTTTTTTATACACAGGGACCTTGCCAGATGGAATACACAGGAATGAAATTGACTACGTCTGTGGAAAGAGACAATGGAAAAGCTCAATATCATTCAGTCAGAACAAGGCCAGGGGCAGACTGCAGATTAGATTATCAATTATTCACATGCAAGTTCAAGTTGAAACTGAAGAAAATTGGAACAGGTCTACGAGAGCCAAGGTATGACCTTGAGAGTATCCCACCTGGATTTAGAGACTGTCTCAAGAACACACTTGATGTATTGAACACTAATGATGGAAGACCAGATGAGTCCTGGGATGACATCAAAGACATCATACATGAAGAAAGCAAGAGGTCATTAAAAAGACAGGGGAGAAAGAAAAGACCTAAATGGATCTCAGAAGAGACTCTGAAACTTTCTCTTGAACATCAAGTAGCTAAAGCAAAAGGAAAAAATGATGAAGTAAAAGAGCTGAACAGAAGATTTCAAAGGGTGGCTCAAGAAGACAAAGTAAGGTATTATGATGACATGTGCAGAGACCTGGAGATAGAAAACCAAAAGGGAAGAACACACTCAGCATTTCTCAAGCTGAAATTACTGACAAAAAAATTCAAGCCTTGAGATGCAATACTGAAGGATTCTATGGGGAAAATATTAAACCACACAGCCAGCATCAAAAGAAGATGGAAGGAATACACAAAGCCACTACACCAAAAAGAACTGGTAGATGTTCAGGAACTAACGGTACTGAAGGAAGGAGCCCAAGCTGCATTGAAGGCATTGGAGAAAAACAAGGCTCCAGGAATTGACAGAATACCAATTGAGATGTTTCAACAAATGGATACAGGGCTGGAAGTGCTCACTTGTCTATGCCAAAAATTTGGAAGACAGCTACCTAGCCAACAAACTGGAAGAGATCCATATTTATGCCTAGTCCCAAGAAAGTTGATCCAGCTGAATATGGAAATTATTGAACAATATCATTGATATCACATGCAAACAAAATTTTGCTGAAGATCATTCAAAAGCAGCTGCAGCAGTATATCAACAGGGAACAAAAAGAAATTCAAGCCAGATTTAGAAGAGGATGTGGAACCAGAAATATTATTGCTGATGTCAGATGGATCCTGACTTAGAGAATACCAGAAAGATGTTTACCTGTGTTTTTTTGACTGTGCTAAGCCATTCAACTGTGTGGATCATATCAAATTATGGATAACATTGCAGAGAATTTCAGAACACTTAATTGTGCTCATAAGGAATCTGTACATGGATCCAGAGGCAGTCATTCGAACAGAACAAGGGGATCCTGCATGGTTTAAAGTCAGGAAAGGTGTGCTTCAGGGTTGTATCATTTCACCATACCTATTCAATCTGTATGCTGAGCAAATAATCCAAGAAGCTGGACTCTATGAAGAAGAACAGGGCATCAGGATTGAAGGAAGGCTCATTAACAACCTGCATTATACAGATGACACAACCTTGTTGCTGAAAGTGAAGAGGACTTGAAGCACTTACTGATGAAGATCAAAGACTATAGCCTTCAGTATGGATGACACCTCAACATAAAGAAAACAAAAATCTTCTGCAATTGTCAAGGATTTCATTTTACTTGGATCCACAATCAACACCCATGGAAGCAGCAGTCAAGAAATCAAAAGATACATTGTATTGGGCAAATCAGCTGCAAAAGGCCTCTTTAAAGTATTGAAAAGTAAGGACGTCACCTTGAGGACTAAGGTGCTCCTGACCCAAGTCACAGTGTTTTCAATCACCTCATATTCATGCAAAAGCTGGACAATGAATAAGGAAGACCGAAGAAGAATTGACTCCTTTGAATTGTGGTGTTGGTAAAGAATAGTGAATATACTATGGACTGCCAAATCTGTCTTGGAAGAAGTACAACCAGAATGCTCCTTAGAAGCAAGGATGGTGAGATTACATCTCACACACTATGGACATGTTATCAGGAGGAATCAGTCCCTGGAGAAGGACATCATGCTTGATAAAGTAGGAGGTCCTGGAAAAAGAGGAAGATCCTCAAAGAGATGGGTTGACACAGTGGCTGCTACAATGGGTTCAAGCACAGCAACAATTGTGAGGATGGTGAATGACAGGGCAGTGTTTTGTTCTGTTGCGCATAGGGTCACTATGAGTCGGAACTGACTGGATGGCACCTAACGGCCTAACAACCTGTTTCAATTATGTGTGTGAATTGTGTGTATCCTGAATTTCAACATAAAATGCATTTCTTCCTGTGGGTTATGGTCAAAATAGTATGAAAACCACTGTCTTGAAGTACAACTTTGAACACCTCATGTCCTATTATTAGCATCAGCATTGGCTATGATCCTCTGGTATTCTTTCTTGAGATTTCCTGGCATTCTCTTCAAAAACTCTCAGTGACTGTCCATTTTCTATAGGATTAAGTCCAATCTCCTTACCCTGACATTTGAAGTCTTCTATAACCTGATCCCAATTTTTCACTCAAACATTTCTCCCCACAATTAACTCCATTGTACAAACCATCCACTCCAGACAAATGACTTGTCCATTCTGCTCCTTGCCCATTCTTACCTCAAATACACAAAACATTCAGTTTGATTCCCCTAGTCACCCAACACACCTGCCACTCCTAATGGCCTCTCTCCTCTCTGCTTTCCAAAATCCAACATTTATTTAAAGCCCAATTTATACTTCTGTGACCAAGAGCAAGTCACTTTCCATGTGATCATCTGGTTCTTGTAGACAGAAAGAGAAAATTGGTTGAAAAGGTCTCTGACAGACCCATCAGCTCTAATAAGGATCGTTCAATGACCTCAAGTCTCATTGTCCCAGGAAGCACCAAGCCCAGCCCAGAGTCTGCCTTTTCCTACCAACTCGTCTAGCACTTACCCATTCCCAACAACTACCAATACTTGTCCTATAATATACTACTTCATGAACAAATCATTCTCCCCAGCCAGTCTGTGAACCTTCTAAGGAACTTATACTGCATCCTCGTCACACCTAATCTAGTCCTGTGCGAAACAATTGACCTGGTACAATCAGCTAGTTTTTGGTGTTGCTTCAGACTGGCCTGGAAACTAGGTTCTTAAGTCTAGGTTCACCTGTTGACAAATAGTTTCACAAAACATCAACAACAGACAAGGCCACTCTGTGACTCTAATGGGTCTAGACAAAAATAAAACCACTCTATAATCATGTCTGAACACTAACAAAACATGAATATTGTCTAATCCACAAAATACCAAACAAACTTGTCTCCCAGATAATATGAGCCATTGCTGCTTTATAAATTACAGTTTTAGCCTCCTCAGTTTAATCTGGCTGATAAACAGATAAGATGTATTGAGATACCTAATCCTAGAACCATCTTTTTTTACTGACAATATCCAATTCAAAGCCAATCACTACTTCCTTGAACCTTCCAAAAAATTACCTAACACAGCCCAAGTCCTAGAATAGGTTCTTTCTCAGCACCTTAGTACTGAAGACACCCACAGTTCCTCATAGCATGCATTCTCCATTCCTGCAATGAGTAATCACCCTCGTTTGTTCAACTACAGATGTATTTCTGGTAGCCTTTGCTTAGAAGGCATTGGCACCTTGCACTTGGTAAGGACATATATAATGTTTTCTATAAAAAAAAATAGCAATAAGATTTTTCTACCTCAGGATGATTTATTGTTTTCACAACGTAAAAATTATCTGAATTATATGGCAAGTGTTGTCTAGAAAGTACAGAGTGAGAGGTTAGTTACACACAGTCTAGGTTACATGGATCAGAGTTACATGAAGTGTGTCAGACAAACTGCAATCTAACCATTGTTTTAATTTGCTGTGGGTGTCTTCTTATAGTCACAAATATGACGAATTAATCAAAATGCATGCCTCATCACTCCATGACTGATGTGAGTTAGCCACAGCAAACTGAAACAACCAAAGACTTTTTTTTTCTCTTAATAAACACCTTCAAAGCCTTTTGGAGAAAGAAATAAGAGATACATTTCAAAACAAATAATGTCATACTTTTGTTTTACACTCCATAGTCTTCGAAATTCTTTGACATCAATTATTTGGGGGCCATGTCCAACCCCCAGTCAAGACTAAAAAAAAAAAAAAATTTTAAAAGGGGCTAATTTAGCATTGGTGTTTGTTAAGGAAATAATTCAAATAAATACAGAAAGCAAGTGTTTTCTTTTTCAACAGCTCCTACATGTTATTCATGAATGCTGATAATCAATTTATAAGCATATGTGTAATCTAATCAATCCAAACATATGAATTCTAAACTCCTTGCAATACCATAACCTTCACCAATAGTATAGACTATAGCAGGTATCTAATAAATATATTGTTTCAGATTTTGAAGTCAAGTAGTAAGTATTAAATATCTATTGCATACATTTCATTATTTGATAATCACAGCAGACCAGTAAAGTACGTATCAATTAATTAAAATTAAGCAACATTTCCAAAGTCAGAAAAATAGTGGCAATGATGGGATTTGAAACCAGATCTCTGGACACCAAGTCTAGTATTCTCCATGTCATGGAAAATTGTTTATTAATGTCATATTAGACCTAACTTTGGGCTAAGCTCTGCACTTTTCTGGAGCTCGGAGAGGTAAAATGAAACACATCTCCTTTGCATGCAACTCATATTCAAAGGTTACAGCTCCCCCCTCCCATATTCTTTACTGTTGAGGCAAGTGGGATTAACTAAAGAAAGGCTTCTTCACAATTTTGCCAGTTACCTTCTACCCAGAGTTCTCCAAACTGTGAATTTCAGGGCATAGTCCTCCAGACTACAAGTCTGTCCAAGACTTCTGACAGCAATTGCAAGGAGTTAGAGTCCAACTCCAAAGTTAGAGGATACTGTCCAAAAGACTTCCTTCATTTCTGACACCAACTGCATGTTTGGAAGGTTCTCGAAACCAACCTTAGATTTGATAATTCACTACAAGGACTCAGAAAACACACTGGAAGCTATTACATTCATGGTTAGAGTTTATTAAAAGGAACAAATACAGATCAAAATTAGGAAAAGGGGGAGATGCATAGGGTAGACTCTTGATGAGTTTCAAACATGAAGGTACCATTGTTCTGAGGACACATTACTTTCCAGGATTCAATGTGTGACAATAAACTCGAGTATTACCAAACAGAAAAGCTCATTCAAGCTTCTTCAAGATCTACAGTTTTTTATTGGGACTTCAATACATAGGCATAATTAATTGATTGATTGCCTATTTGGTTAAATGCAATACCAGCTCCCCTACCGCAGGAGATCTGGATGATATACGTGGCCCAAAGGGTTTTTTGTGAGTCATTCTGTCAATATACACCTCCAGGTGTGGTATCCGTGGCCCAACATGAGTGACCTTATTAGCATAAACTCTAAGCTGTAGTCCACAGGGCCTGTCATAAATAACAAAGGCACTTCTATCACTAGGAAAATTCCAAGGGTACAGAGAATATAGCCCAGGATGTGGATATAGAAACCAGACCTCTCTGGGAAAAAAAAAAAAAAAAACAATAAAAAGGCTAAATTCTTTACTCCGCACCTTTGATCTGCTTATGCCTTACAGATATGCCCAACGAAGGCAATTGCAATGAAAATAAAAATATTAGATATACTGGGAATGCATTAGGTGCCAAGACTTGTACATATATTTTGTCTAATTTTCACAACAAATCTACACATTTGGTGTGATTAGTCTCATTTTACAGATGAGAAAATTGAGGCACAGGGCAGTTTCTCAAAGTTTTAAAGCTAGGAAGAGTAACAGATTTGACCATGTTGACATACTATACTCCTTGGTCTGTTATAGCCATATTGCCAATGTAATTCATTCTACAAGCATTAATCAAATGCCTGCTATGTGCAAGAAAATGTTCTAGGTGCTGCATATGCAGAGGACAAAACAAACAAACAAAAAAAAAACCTCTGCTCTCAAGGAGTTAATCTAACGGGAGAGACAGGCAATAAGCAGTAAGTTTTCTGGGGGAAAAAAGGTTCAACATAGAAGTAGGAAGGAGTACAGAGCCTGGAGATGAGTGTGTGCCTGATATGTCCAGAGAACAAAATTTGAGTGGCTGTGAAAGAATGAGCAAAAGGTAAAGGAGTCTGGCATTGTATTTTGTTTGCATTATAAAGATCAGTATGTTGGGGGACTTTGGAAGTTATTTTCTTTTGAGGTGATTAGGATAAAACTTCTCACAAGCTTCTCCCAATTTTAAGCCTACATGGCAATAGCTTGACTCCAGGTAAAATAGCAAGTCCAACACGCCATAGGGCCTCTCAGACATCTTTGCTAAGGAAGGGACCCATGTTGGAAACAATTTGTTCCTCAAGACCATTGGATTGGGGAACTTTGCCAAAGTGAGGTAGGCAAGGCACATCCTGAATATGAAAGTTATCAGTGAAGATAATTGACAAGACCTAACAACTCTTTCAGCCTCCAGAAACTGTGCCATGAAGTAAGAATCATGAAGACTCTCAATCATCCCAACTTAGCAGAATTATTTCAAGTAGTGGAGACTGAGAAAACACTCTAACTTGTCACGGAGTACATCAAAAAAAAAAAAACCCAAACCCGTTGCCATTGAGTCAATTCCGACTCATAGTGACCCTATAGGAGAGAGTAGAACTGCCCCATAGGGTTTCCAAGGAGCGGTTAGTGGATTTGAACTGCCGACCTTTTAGTTAGCAGCCATAGCTCTTAACGACTCCACCACCAGGGCTATGTAGGTTACATAGTGGAGGAAATACTTGAGGACCTAGAAACACATGGCAGAATGAAAAAAAAAAAAAAAAGGGAATGCTCAGCCAAGTACTGCCAGAGAGTGTATGCTGTACAGTACTGTCAAAAAAAGTTGATTGTCCATAGAGACTTAAAAGCATAAAACATACTCTTAAATGCTAACATGAACATCAAGATTGTAGATTTTGTCTTCAGCGGAAAATTTACCTTTGGCAACACCAAACTAACTCTTCTGGCCAAAACTACACAGAACCCATCTGAGAACTCCTCTGACCAGATGTACTGAGAACCCATCAGAGAATCATCCTACATATACAATTCCCTCCCTTTTCACGGACAGAACTCAAAGAGCTTGTAGTACTGAGAACCCATCAGAGAATCATCCTACATATACAATTCCCTCCCTTTTCACTTACAGAACTCAAAGAGCTTGTAGAACAAGTACTAAATGTTAAATACCATATTCCCTTTTACATGTTTGTGGAGTATAAGAACCTGCTTAAAAAATGTCTCATTCTCAATCCCAGCAAGAGAGGCACTTTAGAGCAAATCAAGAAAGATTCTTGGATGAACAACCCATAACCTGTTGCCGTCAAGTTGATTCTGACTCATAGCGACCCTATAGGACAGAGTAGAACTGCCCCATAGAGCTTCCAAGGAGTGCCTGGTGGATTCAAACTGCCATCCTTTTGGCTGGCAACTGTAGCTCTTAACCACTAGGCCACCAGGGTTTCCCTTGGATGAACACGGGTAACAATGACAATAAACAAAGCCTTACATGGAGCCACAGCTCACTATAAGGACACCTGCAGACTGGGTTGATGATGTTCTTGGGACACAAAGGAAAAGGTTCAGGACTCACTGATGGATCAGCAGTACAAAGTGATGACCACTTATCTGCTCCTGGGCTACAAGTGATCTGAGCTGGAAGCCTACGCCATTGCTCCAAAGTTCCAGCCATAGCAGATCTGACCAGTAGCAGCACTACTGCCCCATGCCACAAGATACAGCTTAGCGTCTCTGTCACCCCAAACAGTGGGGGTTGCAGTAAGCCTGCCATTCCCACTCTAATTCCTACACTAAAAATACATAGTGTAACAACGCAGAATATAAGGGACATGAGGAGGACCAGGTGTCTGCCACCCCCTACCCAGTCTGAAGAAGAATACCACTACACCCATCCTCTCTGGAAACAGCGATATCTTCACCAGCACAAATCAAGGCAGAAATTCCCGACTTTTGAACAGGGCCACCCTTGGTGAGGCCTCCATTCAGAATGGCAAAGATAGCCTAATCATGCCAGGGTCCAGGGGCCCCACAGTTTCTGTCTATGCCTCAATCTCCCCAGTCCTACCGTGCCTGTACCGGGAACTCAAGGAAGCTAGCTGGTTACAACCCAACCAGTCCTCTGGGCTATGTCCGACAGTCTAACTGTCAGAAAACACAGCCCAGCACAGCTCCCCAGGATGTCCCTGTGGCCGCTTCCTCTGCCCACACAATATGAGCAGCAGTGGTGGAGCTTCACCCAGACCCAATTTCCCCAGGATGTATACAAAGGAAACTGTCCACACTGGTCACGACTGTTGTGCAACCAGCAGAATTTGCCAGCAGGGAGACACTGGGAGCATCTTTGAGCTTATATGCAGAAATCTGTGTTTCAGGTGTGCCAGAAGGAACCTGAGTGAACCTGAAAGCAGAGACCGAGTAGACATTCTCAAACCTCCAGAGACCAAGCTGCCCTCACTAAACTTTACGAGGAGTATGAAGACACGAGCTCGTGGAGCCCATGAGATGGTGCAGGAGATCCACAAAGTGGTGGAAGCAAACGGCTGTGACTTGGAGCTGACCAGGAAATGTGTGCTGCTGTCCATGCATGGCATGACGGGCCAAGAGGACTTCGTGCAGGAAGGACGGAAGTGTGCAAATTGCCTTAGTGTTGCCTCAATGGCGTTCAACTGAAGAGACAATCTGGAACCTACAGGGCCTTCAAAAGCATTTCCTCCAAAATAACCAAGAAACTTAAACTTTAAAAGGCTGCCCAGAGCTACTTGGGAGAAAACAGGAAGGGCTGGCTGGCCTCAGGTGCCAGCCAACCACACCTACTCCCCCCCCACCTGAGGAAACTGCAGAGACTGGAAGGTGAGTTTTTCCTGAGACACTTCTCTCCTCCCCTGACTTTCTCATCTTTTCCTCTGTTTTCTGGAGGAGGGTAGATGGATCTGTAATACTGAACGAAGACAACCCAAATGAGTACAAACAAAGGCTATTTATCCAAAGCTTGCTATCGCAAGGCAATCAGCCACCATCACTTGCATTTGGCAGCAACTCCAAAGGAGGCAGAGGAGTGGGGAAGCTGTATAGTGAAATAAAGGGAAGGCTTCAGGTATGCTCTGATTGGAGGTTGTTGGCCAGAGGCAACCTTTCATAATTCAGGAGGTAAATTATTATCAAACCATAATTCTATACACAGCTAACTATCAATTATGAGCATGTTGCTGTTGTTGTTGTTAGGTGCTCTCGAGTCAGTTCCGACTCATAGCGACCCTAGGCACAACAGAACGAAACACTGCCCAGTCCTGAGCCATCCTTACAATCGTTGTTATGCTTGAGCTCATTGTTGCAGCCACTGTGTCAATCCACCTCGTGCAGGGGCTTCCTCTTTTCCGCTGACCCTGTACTCTGCCAAGCATGATGTCCTTCTCCGGGGACTGATCCCTCCTGACAACCTGTCCAAAGCATGTAAGATGCAGTCTCACCGTCCTTGCCTCTAAGGAGCATTCTGGCCGCACTTCTTCCAAGACAGATTTGTTTGTTCTTTTGACAATCTCTGGTATATTCAATATTCTTCGCCAACACCACAATTCAAAGGCGTCAACTCTTCTTCGGTCTTCCTTACTCATCAGCCAGCTTTTACACGCATATAATGTGATTGAAAATACCATGACTTGGGTCAGGCGCACCTTAGTCTTCAGGGTGATATCTTTGCTCTTCAACATTTTGAAGAGGTCCTTTGCAGCAGATTTGCCCAATGCAATACGTCTTTTGATTTCTTGACTGCTTCTTCCATGGCTGTTGATTGTGGATCCAAGTCAAATGAAATCCTTGACAACTTCAATCTTTTCTCCGTTTATCATGATGTTGCTTATTGGTCCAGTTGTAAGGATTTTTGTTTTCTTTATGTTGAGGGGTAATCCATACTGAAGGCTGTGGTCTTTGATCTTCATTAGTACGTGCTTCAAGCCCTCTTCACTTTCAGCAAGCAAGGTTGTGTCTTCTGAATAACGCAGGTTGTTAATGAGTCTTCCTCCAATCCTGATGCCCCGTTCTTCTTCATATAGTCCAGCGTCTCGGATTTTGTTCAGCATACAGATTAAACAGGTATGGTGAAAGAATACAGCCCTGCTGCACACCTTTCCTGACTTTAAACCAATCAGTATCCCCTTGTTCTGTCCGAACAGCTGCTTCTTGAACTATGTAAAGGTTCCTCATGAGCACAATTAAGTGTTCTGGAATTCCCATTCTTCGCAGTGTTATCCATAGTTTGTTATGATCCACACGGTCAAATGTGTTTGCATAGTCAATAAAACACAGGTAAACAACCTTCTGGTATTCTCTGCTTTCAGCCAGGATCCATCTGACATCAGCAATGATATCCCTGGTCCCAAATCCTCTTCTGAAACCAGCCTGAATTTCTGGCAGTTCCCTGTCAATATACCACTGCAGCCGTTTTTGAATGATCTTCAGCAAAATTTTGCTTATTTGTGATATTAATGATATTGTTCTATAATTTCCACATTTGGTTGGATCACCTTTCTTGGGAATAGGCATAAATATGGATCTCTTGCAGTCAGTTGGACAGGAAGTTGTCTTCCATATTTTTTGGCATAGACGAGTGAGAGCACCTCCAGCGCTGCATCTGTTTGTTGAAACATCTCAATTGATATTCCATCAATTCCTGGAGCCTTGTTTTTCCCCAATGCCTTCAGAGCAGCTTGGACTTCTTCCTTCAATACCTTCAGTTCCTGATCATATGCTACCTCTTGAAATGGTTGAATATCGACTAATTCTTTTTGGTATAATGACTCTGTGTATTCCTTCCATCTTCTTTTGATGCTTCCTGCATCATTTAATATTTTCCCCATGGAATCCTTCACTATTGCAACTTGAGCCTTGAATTTTTCTTCAGTTCTTTCAGCTTGAGAAACGCTGAGGGTGTTCTTCCCTTTTGGTTTTCCATCTCCAGCTCTTTGCACATGTCATTATAATACTTTACTTTGTCTTCTCGAGAGGCCCTTTGAAATCTTCTGTTCAGTTCTTTTCCTTCATCAATTTTTCCTTTTGCTTTAGCTGCTTGATGCTCAAGAGCAAGTTTCAGAGTCTCCTCTGACATCCATCTTGTTCTTTTCTGTCTTTTCAGTGACCTCTTGCTTTCTTCATGGATGATGTCCTTGATGTCATTCCACAACTTCGGTCACTAGTGTTCAATGTGTCAAATCTATTCTTCAGATGGTCTCTAAATTCAGGTGGGATATACTCAAGGTCATATTTTGGCTCTCGTGGACTTGCTCTGATTTTCTTGAGTTTCAGCTTGAACTTGCATATGAGCAATTGATGGTCTGTTCCACAGTTGGCCCCTGGCCTTGTTCTGACTGATGATATTGAGCTTTTCCATCGTCTCTTTCCACAGATATAGTCAATTTGATTTCTGTGTGTTCCATCTGGCGAGGTCCATGTGTATAGTCGCCATTTATGTTGGTGAAAGAAGGTATTTGCAATGAAGAAGTTGTTGGTCTTGCAAAATTCTATCATTCGATCTTTGGCATTGTTTATCACCAAGGCCATATTTTCCAACTACTGATCCTTCTTCTTTGTTTCTAAGTTTTGCATTCCAACTGCCAGTAATTATCAATGCATCTTGATTGCATGTTCAATCAATTTCAGACTGTAGCTGCTGATAAAAATCTTTATTTCTTCCTCTTTGGCCCTAGTGGTTGGTGTGTAAATTTGAATAATAGTCATATTAACTGGTCTTCCTTGTAGTCATATGGATATTATCCTATCACTGACAGTGTTATACTTCAGTATAGATCTTGAAACGTTCTTTTTGACGATGAATGCAACACCATTCCTCTTAGAGTTGTCATTCCCAGCATAGCAGACTATATGATTGATTGTCCGATTCAAAATGGCCAATACCAGTCCATTTCGGCTCATTAATGCCTAGGATATCAATGTTTATGCGTTCCATTTCATTTTTGACCATTTCCAATTTTCCTAGATTCATACTTCGTACATTCCAAGTTCCAATTATTAATGGATGTTTGCAGCTGTTTCTTGTCATTTTGAATCATGCCATATCAGCAAACGAAGGTCCCGAAAGCTTTACTCCAACCACGTCATTAAGGTTGACGCTACTTTGAGGAGGCAGCTCTTCCCCAGTCATCTTTTGAGTGCCTTCCAACCCGGGGGGCTCATTTTCCAGCACTATATCAGACAACGTTCTGCTGCTATTCATAAGGTTTTCACTGGCTAATGCTTTTCAGAAGTAGACTGCCGGGTCCTTGTTCCTAGTCTATCTTAGTCTGGAAGCTCAGCTGAAACCTGTCCTTCATGGGTGACCCTGCTGGTATCTGAATACCAGTGACATAGCTTCCAGCATCACAGCAACATGCAAGCCCCCACAGTACGACCAACTGACAGACACGTGGGGGGATTATGAGCATAGACTAGTACATTTATCTGACATGCAGGGCCTTAAATCTATGTCTTAGACAGCTTATAGAAGAAATATACTAAAAGATACACTCCACCAAAATGAGAGAATAACAAAAGAGAACATGAGATCCCAAAATTAGGAAAGTCAATATATGAGAGAAAAAATGAAGTTGTTAGGATGAAGGTAAAGGGACATCTCAGGATCTAGTGAATAAGCAGCCCAGATTGCAGAAACAGAAAGAAGGACCAACTTATCCATTACACACAGTAGACACAGTTCCTAGAGTCTAACATGCTTTTAGGGACTTACAAAAATGTTTTTATTTTGATTTCATTTAAAAACAGAAAGAGGAAATGAATATCAAAAAAATGGATATGTAATAATAAATTCACCCTATTTTATATTCATCTTTATACCAACGCAGTTGTAAAATATAGTTCTTACATACTTTTTTTATGAAGTAAGGGGCCCACAAAGACAAACGTGCCTAGCACCCACCACAATGCTTCCCTGGCCTACAGGAAAAAAAAAAAAGAATAGTTTGTTTGAATATATCAAAAACTTCTGAATAGTTCATTTGAATATATCAAAACTGATTGAGACTTTTGAAAAAATTTGTTGGAATAGACTGGTAACAACTATATAAAAAACTAAGCAAACAAAAATCAAGATAACACATTAATTAGAAACAAGCACATATGTTACTTTAATGAAATTTAAAATTAAAGCAACTATGATGGTTAATGTCATGTGTCAACATGGATAGGCCATGATTCTCAGTGGTTTGGCAGATATTGTGTAATTATCTTCCATGTTGTGATCTGATGTGAGCAGCCAATCAGTTGAAAGGGGCATTTCCTTGGGGGTGTGGCCTGCATCCAATATATATGGATGTTCTGGAAAAGCTTGTTTTTTCTCAATCCTGCATCCTACTCATCATCCTTTGACCTCTGGTTCTTGGGACGTAAGCCAGCAGCCTGCCTCCTGACCTGCAGATTTTGGGATTTGCCAGCTTCTGCAGCCCCATGAATCAGCAGCCTTTTGCCTAACCTGACATTTTTTGGTCTTCAGCCCCTGCAACTACATAAGTCAGGAGAAACCTCTAGCCTGACGCCTGACCCATGGATTTGGGGCTTGCCAACCTCCACAAATGCTTGAGCTGTCCCATGAAATAAATCTCTTCGTGTTGTTGCTATTGTTGCCATCAAGTCGGCTCTGACTCATAGAGACCCCAGTCCTGCACCATCCTCACAATCATAGTTAATAAAAATCTCTCTACATATATATTTATATATACACTTCACTAGTTTTGCCCGCCAAGAGAACCCAGCCTATACAGGAACTATATAGCATTGCTGACAGTTAATATATTAATCTAAAAATTTCTATTTTTCTAAGTGTTTATGCATTAAATTACTAAAAGCTTGAGAAGGGAGAAATTAGACTGACCTGAACGCTTGAAACCTGAGAGATTATGACGGTGCTCAGGGACATTAAGGAGGACACTGAGTAGACTGTGAAGGCAGAATGAGATTCTAAAAGATGGAGATGAACAGAGAAATGCTGCAAGGAGAGGAAAAGGATTGAAAATGAGCAAAGTAAAAAATGTTGAAGCTCATTAATATGAAGTACCACAAGGAAACAGTCAATAGGCTAAAAGCAGTCTGAAAGTATCTAACACTAGTTACAAACATGAGCTCTTCATGACAAGACACTGGGGAAAAGACTTAAAAATGGAATAAATACCATATTTTATTAATTTTTTTCTTTTTTCAGCTAAAATGGCATATGCTAGATGGGGTATTACTTAGTATATAAAAATCCTTGAAGATGTTTGAAAATATATTCACAGAAACTTATAAAAAAAATTCAGAATGTCTTTCATGATTCTTTTAACTCCATAACAATTTTCCAGTGACAACATGGTCATCTCAAAATGCTATATACTAACGCATGGGTGATCGAGCTGTGTGGTTTTAAAAAGAAAAAAAAAGAGAGAGAGAAAAGATACTTTTATCCAAAAAAAAAAGAAAGAAAGACAATAGTTTTCCTCTCAGACAAGAATCTAAAGCATCCCATTGCTGTCAAGTCGATTCTCTTGATGTTAGGTACTATGGAGTCGATTTTCAGCTTATAGCAACCCCATGTGACAGAGTAAAACTGCTCCATAGGGTTTTCTTGGGTGTAATCTTTACAGAAGCGGATTACCACGTCTTTCTACCACAGAGTCCCTGGGCAGGTTTGAATCACCAAATAAGCTGCTGAGTGCTTAACGATTGCACCTAAGGTATTTAAAAAATCCATTTCACTTTACAGAAGTAGGGAAAGAAATTGTACTGATCATCGCCTACTGAGGAAAAGAAGAACACAGGAAAGCAGAGAAGGGCTATGATGAAGTTATTAGTGAGCAGCGAGGTATAAGCCAAAAGCTTTCAGACCACTATGGGGCCCTACCTACAGAGCTCAAGACTATTTCACACTTCTCAGAGACTGGCATGGGTTTGGGAGGCCAGCAGACCATTCAAATGCCACCCAAGATACAAAAAAATAATTTTCCCTGATAAGCGTTTTAAGCAAGTTACCTAAAGCCGGTTGCTCAGGCACCTTCTTTCTCTGACAACATCTAATATTTGAGAATATAAGGACTAGATAAATTATGAGAATTACCATTTATTGTGTGTTTAACATGGGCCAAGAATATTTTTTTAATAACATAATACATTTATCCCTCCTACAACCAAAAACGCCGTAACCCTCTCCCCAAAAGAGGATATGAAGTCTCACTTTATCTATCTTTGCAGAATGTTCATTCTTTTTTTTTAGCTGAGTCAAATTCCCCTTTTAATGTCCCGAAATATGAGCTTAACCACTATTAATACATTTTTATGTGTGATAGTAGGAAATAGGAGTGGGTGGAATAAAGAAAAAGAATTGGTATTATATAATACATACAAATCTATTCATATAAAATTAAAGAAGAAATACTTATAACCACTATAGTCCTCATTTCTATGACTGGTCTCATGGTTGTAACTAGAATTTACAACTTCATCCTTCCACTACCCATTCCATATTCTCTTTGCCCTTGGAATACATCTTGGCTTGTCATGGTTCCAACTTAGTGGAGTGATCCAAGGCTTTCTTCCTGAAGGGTCCATGCCATTTTAGCAGTCCTACTTGTACGGAGCTATTGTCGTTTTAGCATTTATCTCAGGATATGGAAATATTAAAAGCCACCCCAATGGACCTCCTGTAGTTCATACATACTACTCCTTACCCGCATTGTATAGTAGCAACCCAGTTCCTTCTTGATAAAAATTTCTTGATAGCCATGATCAATCACACTAGAATTATTGCCACTTACTGCTTGCCATGGAAACTCTGGTGGCATGGCAGTTAAGTGCTACAGCTGCTAACCAAAAGGCCGGCAGTTCAAATCCACCAGGCACTCCTTGGAAACTCTATGGTACAGTTCTACTCTGTCCTATAGGGTCACTATAAGTCAGAATCAATGAGATGGCAATGGGTTTGGTTTTTCTTTTTACTTCTTGCCATGTCCAAATCAGCACACCATCAATATCACGGTGGTCCAGCACAGTATTTTGTGAAATGGAGAAATGATCACAGTCTACGCAGGCAAAACAGAGACAGAAGATTAGAGAAGAATGGAGAACTCACAAAAAAGACCAGACTTACTGGTCTGACAGAGACTGGAGAAACCCCAAGAGTATGGGCCCCGGACACTCTTTTAACTCAGTACTGAGTCACTCCTTCAGGGAATGATAGACAGGCCCATAAAACAAAACAAAACTATATGGACATACCAACCCAAGTGCAAGGACAAGAAGGCAGTAGGAGACAGGAAAGCTGATAATGGGGAACCCAGGGTCGAGAAGGGGAGAGTGTTGATGTGCCATGGGATTGGCAATCAATGCCACAAAACAATATGCGTATTAATTTTTAATGAGAAACTAATTTGCTCTGTAAACCTTCATCTAAAGCACAATAAAAAAAAAAAAGAAAATATCAGAGGAGATACACAGTATGATACTATTTATATAAAGTCGAAGAGCATTTAAAATGAAAAAAAGATTGGAGAATTAATAAATTACCAAGGATGTTTAGCTTATATGGATTTTAAAAATGAAAATAACCTAAACATCCAACAGTCAGGGAATTGGATAAGTAAGTTATTATACCTCCACATGACAAAATAATACATGCAATGGTCAAAAATGATTTTTTTAAGTGTTGAATGATATAGAAATATTTCCATTATTAAGTGGGAATAAAGGCAGATAATTACATAATATGTAAAGTATGAGCTCATTTTTGTAAAATTATATAATTTAGAAGAAAAAAAAAGGTTGAAAGTATATACACCAATGGTAACTACAAAATAACCAGACCCCATTAAAAATAAGCAAATAAATTGAATTTACAGAAAGAAGTTTACAAAAGGAAAATCATAAACAAATAGAATACAACAATAAATTATAGGGAAATATTTGTATCATATAACACAGAGAGATCATTTCTTTAGTATATAATGAACTCCTTCAATCAATAAGACAAGGATTAACAAACCAATCTTAAAAGTGAAGATATTTAGAAAGGGAATAGAAATGATTTTTAATCATGTGAAGTGTTAGATCTCTCTCATAGTAAGAAAAAAGCACATTAAAACCAAAACCACATACCATTATATTTTATCTATAAGCTTGGCAAAGATCAGAAGGTTTGACATACTGAGTTGGCAAAAGTATAGGAAAAACAGGCACTCTATTGCTGGTGGAAGTATAAATTACTAAAACTTTTATGATGATAAATAGGCAAATCAAAATGTTCAGGGTGCCTGCCTTTGAACCCAACAATTTCACTTAAAGAAATTTATTCCACAGTTATATTCACCCATTTGTTTAATGACATATGTGTAATGATATTCATGACAACATTTTTCATAACAGGAAAATACCAGAAACAACTTAAATGTACACAAATCAATAAGTCATGGTTAAATAAATTATGGCACAGCCATTCAATGGAATACTCTGTGATTGTTAAAAATAGTAAGGCAATAATTTATAGCAATAAATGCACACATCAAATAAGAAGAAAGGCCAAAATCGATACCTTAACCCTACAACTCAAATAGAAAAAGAGCAGAAAAGAAGTCCGCAGCCACCAGAAGAAAGAAAATAACAAAGACTAGAGCAGAAATAAATGAAACAGAAAAGAGAAAAACAATTGAAACAATCAGCAAGACTAGAAGCTGGTTATTTGAAAGGATCAATAAAATCAACAAACCGTTGGCCAAATTTACGAAAGAAAAAAGGAGAAGATGCAAATGACCCAAATAAAAAGTGAGATGGGCAACATCACAGCAGAACCAACAGAAATAAAAAGAATTATAACTGAATACTACAAAAAATTATACTCCAACAAATTTGAAAACATAGAGGAAATGGACAAGTTCCTCAAAACACACTACCTGTTTAAACTGACACAAACAGAGGTAGAAAATTTGAACAGACTCATAACAAAAGAAGAAATTAAATGGTCATAAGAAAAACTACCAATAAAAAAAGAAGCCCTGGTCCTGACAGTTTCACTGGAGAATTCTAACAAACATTCAGGGAAGACTTGACACTAATATTACTCAAACTATTCCAAAATGTAGAAAAGGAAGGAATACTCCTGAATTCGTCCTATGACGCCAACACAACCATGATATCAAAGCCAGGCAAAGACACCATTAAATAAGAAAACTATTGACCAATATCATTCATGAACATTGACATAAAAATTCTCAGCGAAGCTCTAGCCAATAAAATCTAATAACATATCAAAAAATAAAAATAATACATCATGTACAAGTGTGATTCATACCAGGTATGCAAAGGTGGTTCAACCTTAGAAAAATCAATCAGTCCAATCTGCTACATAAATAAAACAAAGGAAAAGAATCACATAATCATCTCAGTAGATGCAGAAAAAGCATTCGATAAAGTCCAACACCCATTCCTGATAAAAACTCCCACCAAAATAGGAACAAAAAGGAAATTCCTCACCATAATTAAGGGCATATACACAAAACAAACGTCCAACATGATTCTCAATGGAAAGAGACTGAAAGGTCCCCCCTAAAAATTGGAATCAGACAAGGATGCCCTTTATCACCACTCTTATTCAACATTGTACTGGAAGTCCTAGCTATAGCAATAAGACAAGAATGGTAAATAAAGGGCATCCAAATTGATAAAGAAGAACTAAAACTATCCCTATTCGCAGGCAATATGATCCCTCACATAGAAAATCTCAGAATTCACAAGAAAGCTACTGGAAATAATAGCAGGATTTGGCAAAGTGGCAGGGTACGAGATCATCATACAAAAATCATTTGGATTTCTCTACATAATGAAGAGAACTCTGAAAAGAAAATCAGGAAAACAATACCATTTACAATAGCCCCCAAAATATAAAATACTTAAGAATAAACCTAACTAGGGACATAAAAGACTTATACAAACTACAAAACACTAGTGCAAGAAACCAAAAGAGACCTACATAAATGGAAAAACATACCATGCTCATGGATAGGAAGATTTAACACTGTGAAAATGTCAATACTACCCAAAGCAACCTATAGATACAATGTAATCCCAATCCAAATTCCAACAACATTCTTTAACAAGATGAAAAAACTAGTGACCAACTTTATGTGAAAGAAAAGAGCCCCCAGATAAGTAAAACATTATAGAAAAAGAAGAACAAAATAGGAGGCCTCACACTACCTGATCTCAGAACCCACTACACAGCTACAGTAGTCAAACAGCCCGGTCCTGGTACAACAACAGACACATAGACTAATGGAATAGAATTGAAAGCTCAGAAATAAATTCATCCACCTGTGGACACCTGATCTTAGCCAAAGGGTCAAAATTCATTAAATGAGGACAAGACGGTCTCTTCAACAAATGGTGATGGCAAAACTGGATATCTATTTGCAGCAAAATGAAACAGGATCCATACTCCACCCCATACACAAAAACTAACTCAAAATCGATCAAAGACCTAAATGTAAAACCTATAAAGTTCACGAAAGAAAACATAGGGACATCACCAGGGGACCTAATTTATGGCATGAATAGAATACCAAGCATAACTAAAAATGCACAAACTGCAGAAGATAAATTAGATTACTAGGACCTCCTGAAAATTAAATGCTTATGCTTATCAAAAGACTTTTCCAAGAAAGAAAAAAGGTAACCCATAGACTGGCAAAAAATCTTAGGCAATGAAATACCTGCTAAAGATTTAATCCCTAAAATATACAGAAAACTTCAACAACTTAACAATAAAAAGACAAGCAATCCAATCACAATACCAGCAAAGGACATGAACAGACTCTTCACCAAAGAGGACATACAGATGGCCAACGAATACATGAAAAGATGCTCACAATCATTAACAATTACCCACTCCCACTGCAGTCAAGTTGATTCCGGCTCATAGCGACCCTATAGGACAGAATAGAACTGCCCCAATTAACAATTAGAGAGATGCAAATCAAAACCACAAAGAGATACCATTTCACTCCTGCAAGTATGGCATTGATCAAAAACCCAGATAAATGCTAATGAGGCTGTGGGGAGATTGGAACTCTCTCGTACACTGCTAGTGGGAATGTAAAATGGTACAACCACCATGGAAAATGATATAACACTTACTTTAAAAGTTAGAAATAGAAATACCATATGATCCAGCAATCTTACTCCTAGGAATATATCTAGAGAAATAAGAGCCATCACATGAACAGACATATCCACACCCGTGTTCATAAACAATAGCAAAAAGATGGAAACTACCTAAGTGCCCATCAACAGATGAATGGATAAACAAATTATGGCACATACACCCAGTGGAACACTATGCAATGATAAAGAACAACGATGAATCCACAGAACATTTCACAACATGGGTGAACCTAGAAGACATTATGCTGAGTAAAAAAGTTGATCACAAAAGGATAAATGTTGTATGAAATGACTATTATAAAAACTTAAGGAATGGTTTACAAACAGAAAGAAAAAATCTTTGGTGGTTACAAAGGAGGGGAGAGGTGGGAAGGGGAATCTCTAACTAGATACTAGACAAGTGTTAACTTTGGTGAAGAGAAAGACAATACACAATATAGGGGAAGTCAGCACAATTTGACCAAGGCGAAGGAAGACACTTAGAAGAACACAAGGAAAAAAACAAAAGAGAGAGAAACAACCACAGTAAATACTATAGCATATGCAACCCTGCAACTACAGAAAAAACAATTAATAACTTACAAACAGATACATAGGCTGGTACCTATGTTGAACAGCGGAAGGAGGGCATACAAGAGTATACCTGGGTACATATATAGATTAGGCTGTGGATATTTTTACATATATATTTAGATATACAGCATGTATATTCATATATATAATAGAGCACAAAGGGGGCACAATCACAGATGCTTTATAGACACATCAAAACACCTAGAGGGACCAAGTTACTGGGGCTGAGGGCTGGGGATCATGGTCTCAGGGGACATCTAGGTCAATTGGCATAACATAGTTCATAAAATAGTGAGTAGAGTCTGAGGTCTTAAAAGCTTTCTAGCAGTCATGTAATATACATCTCATCCAGTTCAGAGCAAAGGAGAATGAAGAAAACCAAAAACACTAGGAAAGTATTAGTCCTCTGGACTGGTGGACCACATGAACAACAACAGCCTACACCAGCCTGAGCCCAGAGGAACCAGATGGTGCTTGGCTAGCATCACTGACCACTCTGACAGGGATCACAATACAAAGTTCCAGACTGAGAGGGAGAAAAATATAAGACAAATTCAAATTCACCAAAACAGAAAAAAGAAGACCAGACTAACTGGTCTGACAGAGACTAGAGGAACCCCTGAGACTATGGCCCCCGGACACCCTTCTAACTCAGAACTAAAGCCACTCCCGAAGTCTACCTTTCAGCCAAAAATTAGGCAAACCTATAAAACAAACAATAGCACATGTGAAGAACATGCTTCTTGGATCAACCAAGTGTATGAGACCAAATAGGTAACATGTATCCAAAAGCAAAGATGAGAAGGTAGGAAGGGACAGGAAAACCAGATGAATGGAAACAGGTAACCAAGGGTGGAAATGGGGAGACTACTGACACTTTACAGGGATTGCAACCAATGTCATGAAACAATTTGTCCATAAATTTTTTTTTAACGAGAAACTAATTTTCTCTGTAAATTTTCACCTAAGCCAAACCAAAAAAAAAAAAACAAACCCGTTGCCGTCGAGTAGATTCTGACTCAGAGCGAGCCTATAGGATAGAGTAGAACTGCCCCATATGGTTTCCAAGGAGAGACTGGAGGATTGGAGCTGCCCACCTTTTGGTTAGCAGCCATAGCTCTTAACCACTACGCCACCAGGGTTTTTTTTCACCTAAACCACAATCAAAAAAAAAAAAGGTAAGAAAGGCCCCAGTGGAAGCAAGAGGGGCGGGAGGAATACCTTACCCTGATTGTAAAACAGGAGTGCTCCCCAGGTAAAGGTCACAGGGAGCTCCAGCTCCAGCAGCTCCTGCAGCTCTAGCAGCTCCCACAGCTCAAGGCAGATTTAGATACACCAGAACGGAAGGGGGCCCTGGGCTGAAGGCAAACAAATATTTTCATCTGGTGATTGTAAGACTGCAAGGGCTTTCAAACAAGATTCTCAGAACCTCCAAAGATGAATATCAGCTGCAGCTAGGTTAAAAGGAAATTAATAATAATAGTTCATCGTAATAACAAACTACATGTTATTTGTAGCCTCCTGGTTTACACAGTGTTTTTTTGTTTAAGTTATTTCACCTGATTTTAACAGCAAGGTTAAAGACAGAGGATGTATTATTATCCAGGCTCAAGGTGATGCTATAAAATTTTACACCAATTCAGAGAAGTACTTCAAAGATCTAATTCATTGACAATCATTTGTTGGAACTCTAGCTAGAATAGGCTGCTACTAAAATTATTTCAAGTATATTTAGATCTTTCTGATACCATCAGACATTTTTAAAGATCTCTAAGAAAAGGCCTGGCAATCTGGTTCTGTTAAGATAGTTGTTATTGTTGTTAGTTGCCAGCAAGTTGATTCCAACTTATGGCAACCCAAAGTGTTCAGAGTGAAACTGCTCCGTAAGATTTTCAAGGCTGTTACCTTTTGGAAGTAGATTGCCAGGCCTGTCTTCCAAGGCACTTCTCAGTGGGTTCAAACCACCAACCTACAGGCTAGTAGTCAAGCGTTTAAGCATTTGCACCACCCAGGGACTCCCCATTAAGAGAGTACAGTCAAGAAAACCCTATGGAGTAGTTCACCTCTGCACAAGTGGGGTCGCCATGAGTTGGAATCAACTTGACAGCAATTAACAACAACATGGTGAGTGGCAGGTCCAGGTGTGGACGTGGTCTTTCACTCTCAGTCCTCTCCTTCACCCTGTCATTCTGCAGCACAGTCTCTTAATGTGTAACCCATACCACACACTGTCCCCCACTTACATTGTTGTCTACAGAGCCAAGAGTTCATGATTGGCCGGTATTTGCTTTGATTGCAATAAAGTTTTCATTAGAAAAAGAAAATAGGAAGGCACTTCTTCCTGAATTTATATGAAAATATCTCCAAAATGTAATAAGTGAAAACGTAAGGTATTCAATTGTATGATTTAGCACTCTCATTTTGTACTAATAATAATTATCTAAAAAAAAAAAAATTTTTTTTAAAGTGTGTGTGTGTGTGGTTACATATATATCATATATACACTGATACAGACATGCATCTGTTTGGGCATGGAACATCTCTGGAGAGTACACAAGGAGATTGATAAATTGCTTCCCTTATAATCTTGAGGGCTAGATGGACAAGCTCCCAGCAGCTGATTAATTCTTCTTCTTTGCCTCAAAACTGCACCTTTCATTTCTCCATTTCCAAAAACATACAACCATTTAATCCAGTTGATACTGTCATAAAGTGAGAATCAGCTTTGTTACTTCTTTTGCTCACCCACTACCACCCCATTAAATTAATCATCACAGCCTGCTAACTTTATCTCCAAAACCTATCTCAACTTTGTCTATTCTGTGCCAGAAGATGCTGGTTGTCCTCCAATGGTTGTTGTTCCTTTCATCCTTAGTCATAGAACTCCTGATTTTCAACTGGACTTATGTAGTCCAGAATAACCATTTTATTTCTCAACATCTTCTGCAACCAAATGGGTTATGAAAGTCAGTTTTGTCCAATGAGCTGTAAATAAATATCATTGTAATTTCTAAGAAATGCCCTTAAAGAGAGGGCACATACCCTTTTTCCTCCATTCCTCATTCACTGGAATGAAAAGAGCATGTCTAGAATAAGAAGAGCCATCCTGAGCCCAGAGGTGGAAATAACATGTTGAGAAACAAGACATACTCTGTGATTTTGTAGCCACTAGTCTCCTTGGAAACTCTATGGGGCAGTTCTACTCCATCCTATAGGGTCGCTATGAGTCGGAATTGACTCAACGGCACTGGGTTTATTTTTTTCGTCTATTTCTAGACCGACTATGTGCAGACTTCACTTATGTAAGAGAGAAATTAACACTATCTACCCAAGCCACTGTATTTGGGGTTGTCTGACACAGCTACTCCTAATCCCAAATAATAAAATGTCTCTCCATGTCAACCACCATCTGCCTGTTCCAAATTCACTCCGTCTCACCTGAACTACCACAACTGCCTCTTAACTGCCCTTGTCATATCCAATCTTAACCTTTTTCTCCATTCTCCACACTCCAACCAGAATATTCTTGTAAAACTGCATACTAATGAGAATCCTTTTATGAATTCTCATTAGTAGGAGAATAAGTTCAAAATTCTCAACAAAAAGAGAACCAGGGAGAGAGAGCAAGAATAAAAGCTAGAACTAGAGCAAGACTTCGAAAAGCGTGGTTTGGAAGGATATTTGGAGTTGGGATTTGAGAGAAGAGCTTCTGGAAGCAGCTCTGTCCATGAGGAATACTTTAAGCCAGGCAAAGACAGGGAGAAATATTTCAGGAAGTTTGTCTATGCATTACGAATGTTTTTGCCATCTTAATCATTTCCCCATTATCTTAGTAAATTTTGATTTTATTTTTAAATTACACCTTTGTTGTTGATATGTGTTCATTAAGTTCAATGTTATATGCAAGCTATGTATTATCCAAGAAAACAGCATAAGGATACGTTGCTTTTATTCAGGTTGTAGTTATAGATTTTATTTTTATTAAAAATTCTTGAGTACCATTATCAGGTGGTCTGTCATTTACATTTACATACTTCGGCATAGACTAGCTACTAGTTCTAATCTATCTTCCTTGAATGATCTATTACCCTAACAAGGAACACTCACTCCAAGGTGTTAGCTAGTGTTTGAAAGACAAAGAGGCCATACTCTATAAGTGGCTCTTACAAATATATCAACTACCTTTATAAACACCAGATCGAGATAATTACCATGATGAATGGTAGCAATGGTTTTTCATTAGAGAAATTAATGGTCTTCAAGATACGTAGCTTGGCTAAAAGTACTGTGAAGGCTCTTCCTGATCTTGAACACACAAAAAAAGACCCAAACCACATCAGCTGCCATCGAGTCAATTCCAACTCATGGTGACCCCATGCATGTCAGGGTAGAATTGTTTCATAGAGTTTTCATGGCTGCGACCCTTTCAGAAGAACATCACCAAACCTATACTCTGTGGAGTCTCTTGATGGGTTCCATCCACCAACCTTTCGGTTACTAGTCCAGCACTTAACCATGTGTGCCAACCAGGGGGAAATGAAAGCTAGCAAGAACTTTAGTCTATATCATCTGGAATGTACTCTAAGCTTGATTTCAGAGAGAACAGCTGCTGATTCAGGACATTCTTGCTGTCTGTATCCAACTGTAGAGTTAGCTGAATCTATTTTCCTCTTATGGACCTTTCCTATGAGGTATCGTCAGAGGACCTAAAAGATCACATCTGATCATTTGAGGCTCTGCTTGGTACTAAATGGCAGAGCATGTGGCAGGATTTGGTCAGAAACTTGCTTCGCTCATATTCTGGTAGGAAGTTGTGAGCAGGAGGCTATAACCCTCACCAGATTCCAATCGTCAGGGACCACTGACATTTACCAAAAAGAACCCAATGATTATGCATGAGCAAATTAGTTTGGGTCATTTCACAATATGTACTTCAATAATGGTGCAGATGGAGGATCACAATCTTGAAGACTCTCCAGCTATAACATTCCATATTCAACAACTTACATAAAATCTGCACAGCTTCTGCCTTTTCTGCCTGGAAGCAGTTATAGAACATGAAAGTGCCCGCAGTCTTCTAATCTTCCTTTAGGTGATGAGTCTTTTCCATCGATATGGATAAATTAACTAGGTTTTTCCTAACCCAGCAACTTCTATTTTCAAACGTGCTATTAAGTAGTGATGGCATATGATGTTAGCAATCACTAGGACTTGGCAACAATAAGGATCCAGGAGACTGAAGCGGATTTGGCCTCTCCTCCCTGTCCAAGGAGGCTTCCTTCTGAATCATGCCACCTGAGGGGAGGTATTGTGTGATGAATGGAGCTGCTCCACTCCCTCTTCTTAAATGTCTGGATTGAAACCCTCTTACTGATGTCTTCTGCTGCCCCTTCTGTGGAGGGTCCTTTCACCTGTGGCAAGAGTCCTGCCACTATGGGAAAAACCAGTTGGACACCCAGAATGGGATTATAAAATCTAGTACAGCATTAACCAGCACTCTTCCGCAGAAAAAGCCATCTCTCTCTTTTAAGAAAGAGTCCCAAATTCTACCCAAGCCAAGATCTTATTGAGCACCTATTATGTGCCAAGCACAGTGGTACAAAGGTGACTAAAATAGACCTAATCGTGGCCTCATGACACTCCCAGTCTAGGCAACTGGAGGTGTGTTCTGAAAAGAAAGGTCCAAAGCACAATGAGAGCATAAACCAAGTGGGTTTAACCTTGCCTCAAACGTGTTAAATAGGAAACTCAAGATGCGTAGGAGTAATATATGCACAGATAAATTTATAAATAAATACATATACATATGTTGAAGTTATATATTTAATTTTTCTTTACCACCAGAATGATCAAAAAATACTTGCAGATCATTGCCCTCAAACCTCGTTTCCACTAGAATCCTACAAGTCTTATAAAAGTACAGACTCTCTGTCTCTAGCCACAGTGATTATATTTGGTAGATTTGGGATGAGGTCCAGGAAAATATTTAACCAAGCAGTCTAAGTGATTTTGATGAGGCCTGCTCTGCAGACCAGGAGTCCTTGGGTGACACAAACGATTAAGAGCTTGACTACTAGCCAAAAGGTTTGCAGTTAGAAACCACCTGGAGGCATCTCAGAAAACAGGCCTGGTGATCTACTTCTGAAAGGGCAGTAGACCCTATGCAGCAGTTCTACTTTGCACACATGAGGTCACCATGATTCAGAACTGACTCCATGACAAGTGAGAAAAACAAAGCCCTGCAAACCAGTTCCCTAGAAGGCTGATTTACTGAGTTTTCTACCAGTCCCAAGAAGGTCCTTGAAAATAGTCCGTACTTAGTGTGTAGGTAAATTTTGTTTATTTCTGTGTTTTTGTGGCATTTGAATATTTTGCTTATTAGTATCCAAAGTGGCCTAAATCATCTCTCTAATTTCTGGGTTTATGTGATAACAGTTTTGCTGCATGACTCTGGGGACCCACTCTCAGTCAAACTTCTACCTGGGCTTCCTTTACCCCTGCCCCCATCTTATAGCTTCAGAGTTCCTTGATGCTGTCTCTTCATCAACCATCTGTCTTCCCCTTGCTCAGGACAGGGAGGTTTACCAGGACCAGAACTTTCAGTACTAAAACCAGAAAAGTACTGGACAAACCAAGACAAGTTGGTCCCCTAGCAAGAAGCTTGGCTCTCAAATAGTTTTTTATTTGAAGTGCTAGAAGGTAGGTACAGAGCCCAAAAAATGGGAAAACAAGCTAACATTTACTAGGAGGGCTGGTTTCTTGAGCCCAACTATTCCTAAGCCTTCTTTGTTTTCATCCTGCCTAACTTCCACCCAAATTTGTGGAAACAGGAACTGCAACAAGGCTATTAACTAGAATTTGAAACTAATTTTAGCTGCTGGCTGCCTGCAGAGACTTGGAAATGCCAAGTGTTACATGACCCTCATGTTGTTTGGAAGGGGACAATAATTAATAAACCAGTGTCCATGTCCCCAAGTGTTGTCAGTCAATCCAATCAGAAGCCATCCCTCTCTAGCTTCAGATAATTAGGAGTAATGTTTTCTAAGTCCTGTGGCTTGAAGGGTTGTAGCTGATCCAAATGGCAGCTGATCCTGCAGAGATCAGCTTCTATTCCTTGTGATCTTTGTTAAAGCAAGAATGAGAAGGAAAGTTATGTGTGAAACCCCTTTCCTCCAAGTTGAGTCTTATTCCTAGGACCCCATTCTTGCTTGATTGCCTGGTAGGAAAGTGTTACTCTACTCAGCAAAGAAACAATGAGCTGATATTCATGGAGAACCACCTATGTGCTAGGACTTGTCGTTAGATGCCATCGAGTCAATTATGACTCATCACGACCACGTGTGACAGAGTAGAACTGCCCCATAAGGTTTCCTTGGCTTTAATCTTGATGGAAGCAGATTGCCAGGTCTTTCTCCAGCATAATGGCTGAGTGGGTTTGAACTGCCAACCTTTTGGTTAGCAGCTGAAAGCTTAACTGCTGCTATTTTAAAAGCCCAATTTCACATGATCTCAAATCAACTCTAGGAAGCAGGCATTTTCAATTCCCTTTCACAAATGAGGAAATCAAATCAATGCCCAGAGAAGTCAGCAGAGTCCAAGGTTACAGCGATAGAAAGTTTAGAGCAGAAATCCAACCAGCAGAAATGGACAGGGTTCCCTGAGCAACAGCTTCTTCTTCACCTGACACTCTGCTTCTCCCCATGAGGTTCCTGCACCTGCCCATGTTCAGTGTAACTAACTATGGGGCAAGGGAGGAGGAAGCCTTTTAAAACCTGGACCTTAGCAACGGGAGCAACACTTCCTCTGAGCAGCACCTGGTTTCCTGGACAGGCAGACAGTATCCAGGCACTATTTCAATATTGTCCCCGAAAAAGCAGAGTTGACCCTGATGGTTCCTGATACTGGAAGGGATTCAATACTGCATTTCACACAGGCTATTTGTCTACACCAGGTGTGTTCCTGGTAGCTTTTGGCTGGAGGGTATCAACAGAATGAATGACCAACCCTGCCACTTAATAAGGCTAAAAGCTTTAATAAATCTTTCCCCTTCTTTGAGCCTCATTTCTCACCTGAAAAGTATAAAAGCAGATATGATTTAAAAACCCATTGCCTTTGAGTCAATTCCAAATTATAGTGACCCTATTTTTTTTTTTTTTTTTTTATAGGTCAGAGTAGAACTGCCCCATAGGGTTTCCAAGAAAACGCCTGGTGGATTCGAACAGCTGACATTTTGGTGAGCAGCTGAGCTCTTAACCACTGCATCGCCATGGCTCTAGATGTAACTTAGACAGCCATAAGTAATCTATATACATATATAAATACTTGGATATTTCTTTAATGAGTACTCATTCCTTCTCAGCAATGACAAAATAATTTAAACCAATCTGGAAAACCTGGCCTAGTGTAGTAATTTTTTCTATCATTTCTTGTTTAAAATGTAATCTTCTCAGGTAATGTCATCATTATCAGTCGCCCTGACCTCTAACACTCTATCTGTAAATTTCCAGGCAGCCTCTCACACTTGATCTTGGCCCCACAAGTCTGGATGCATGTAGGTGATAAAAGGAGATTCATCAGATTCTTGGTCATTTCGCTGCCACTTTTCATGGATGATCTTACAGAACAGTCCTATTACCTTCCCCATCAAACCCTGTGAGCGGCCTTAGCTTGTCTCACTGACAGCACAGGTCTCTAGCAGCGGACTGGTGGCAAGACAGCCCCTGTTTCCTATGAACTTCCAGGCTCTCTCAGGGATCACAAGAAAATTCAAGTGTCCATGCACTACAACGCTCTCTCAGCTGTCCCTTTCCACAATTCTCCATGCCCAGCCTTTGTTGAGTTCCAGATGAGAGGCAAACATCAGCTCATATCTTCAAATTAACTCAAAATTCCTTGGGAATTCTCTTGGGTCCCCTCCCACATGCAGCAGCCCACTCTCCTTGCCCCCCTCCGCCACAAAAAAAAAAAAAAAAAGGAGAAGGAGGGAGAGACAAACAAACTTTAGTTAGGAACATGGCCTCTGCTCACTCCAGAAGACCTCCTCATTTTATACCAGAACTCTTCATGTCTTCTTCTCTGGCAAGCGAAACAGACAAACCAGCCAGATTCCCTTATTCATATTTGCTTCCGGCTCCCCACTCTGGATGACTCCTGGGTGGCTCCGTTGTCACAGAACCCTGTTCAAAACACCACAGTTGCTTTCTTCCTCTGCTAGTGAATGTGTAGGTCATAACACAAATGAGCCCTGAGGCTTGCTGAAATGACACTAATCACTGCCTGACTTTTTTCTCACACCCAGAGGCCGGAACTAGCCCATTTGTGCTTGATCTAGACTCCACTCTATTGGGAACTCCCAGCTGAAGTGAATGTCTGTCTTAATGGAATGTATGGGGGGCGGGCAGTGGGTGTGAATTAGGACTGCCATGGAGAGATTTTTCTCTCAGTCGTTTCTCCTTCCCTTCACTGTGCGTTGAATGAGTCACACAGTGATTACAGAGGCTTCCTCCCCTATGCTGCTCCATGAAGCTTGGATTGGAACTTTTCCATCCTTCTAAACTCTCAAGAGAGAAGGCGAGAATAAAAATAAGATTGGAATGAGAAAGAAGTGGGTGGTTCTGCTTTCCTTCCACCTATAGAATTTAAAAAAAAAAAAAAAAAAGTAGTACTCATCAAAAAAAATTTGCCAGCAGAGTTGTGGTTTCAAAGTGAGAGAAGTGGGGCTGACAAGGAGATGAAGTAAGTCTTACATGGCTAAGAGGGAGAGAGTGAGGAATGAATTAGTTACAGCACAAGACAGTTTCACCAAAATGCTGTGAAGCTTGACTATAATAGTGAGTTAAGAGTAAATATATTCTGTGTGAAATTTAACAGAAAAAAAAAAAATCACGACACGTATAAAACTTTAGCTCCAAAATTGTTCAGTGCAGGGTTGTTTTAAATAAGGAAACCATGGTGCAGTGGTTAAGGTGCTTGGCTGCTAATGGAAAGGCCAGCAGTTTGAACCCACTAGCTGCTCCACAGGAGAAAGACATGGCAGTCTGCTTCTGTAAAGATTACTGGCTCAGAAACCCTGTGGGGCAGTTCTACTCTGTTCTACTGGGTTGCTCTGAGTTGGAATCAACTCAACGGCAGTGGGTTTTTTGGGTGTTTTTTATTTTTATTTTGGTTTTAGGAAATCTAAGTGACTTTTTTTAAGTGACTTACAAGATGGGACAGGCTAAGTAAACTATCCACATGATGGAAGCCTACACAGCCTTTAAAGCATTGGGGGAAAACAATAAAATCAAAAGATTAGATGGAAAAGGAAACCACAAAGCTAAATAAGCAAAAACCACTGTGATACACAGGAAGAGCGTGTGCAACAGAAGCAAAGTGGGAGTTAGACAAAGATAAGGAGCTGAGGTGAATCCATTAGGACAGAACAGCATGATGAAATTTCAGGGGAATGAAAGGCTGTTGGGTGGCACAAACGGTTTGCACTTGGCTGGTACCCAAAGGGTTGGCAGTTCAAACCCACCCAGAGGCACTATAGAAGAAACAGTTCTAGGGATCTGCTTCTGTAAAGATTACAGCCAAGAACACCCCATGGAGCAGTTCTACTCTGTAACACATGAGGTCTCCTAAGTCACAAATCAACAAGACGTTCAGGGGCATGAAAATCATAGTATACCCAAGGAGTTTGGTGTTGCTCACGGGTGAAATTCAAGAGGAAGAAGCAAATGCTAATTAGGTTGAAAATGTGGGCTGACTTTATAACATAAAATGACAAACCAGGAAAGCAACATTGTCAGATAGCAGTTTGGGATAACACTGTGTGGAGGCAATATGGAAAGGGATGTGGGATGGAGTGAAGAGGAAAAGGGAAAGTATAAAAAACCTGGCATCAAAGAGTACTACATAGTCCGAATAGAAGATGGTGAGAGTCTGAACTAGGGTAATGAGGAGGGGAGAGAGCAGATGGATTGAGAAATATTTAGGAGGTCAAATAGGCAAGGTTTGGTGGTTGGTTGTTTGGTTGTCTATTATCTGGACAACAGAAAGGAACCTGTAGGCTTTGATCTGGTGTGTATTTTGAAGAAATCACAGGCTGTATGATGGGACATGCTAGATTTTCTAGAATCATTCTTTTGGAAATATTCATCCCATAATCAGGTGATATGTCAAACTATGAATTTTGGCTCAGAAAAGATGTTGTTAGGACAGGAATGCTTGGTAGATTACAGTGTTTGTGTAATTACACATTTGATGCTTTTTAGAAATAATAACAAAAAGGAACTTGAGCTTCCAATGTCCTGTCTGTGTACAATGCCCACAGAGCTTCTGCAAATAGAAAAGATAATTTCTAAGGTAAAGATTATAAGTATCTTATATCTATAGTCTCTATGCCAATATAATAACTTCTCCATGATGGATAAGTTAGGAATAAATTTATCTGCAAATAACAAGAAACCTGTTATTTTCTACTCTATACGTACAACATTACCTTTCTATTTTATTTTCAGTCTTGATGTCAGTTTACATGGTGTATAATAGAAAAGTGAGCTATGAAAAGGATTGAAAATATTTCTACATATTAATTCAGGTAATTGGGTGACTAAAGTATACTTTTAGCCACATATTATTTCTTAAATTACTTCCTGGAATTTTCCTTAGTGGTGGCAAGAATTTCTTTGGTTGGCAAGAAACAGTACCAAATATCATTTTACCTGTCTTCCCACAAATTTGCCCTGCATCTTCCCACACATTTGCCCTGCATCTTCCCACATGTTTGCCCTGCTTGGTATAATATATAAATTGAAGTTGGCACAGATGTAGTCAAAGAATGGATGGAAAATGGAGTCTTTTTACTGAGCAGTGCTTTGTCTCCATCTGGTGGACAAATTTATCTTTGTAACCTCACGACACTAGTGCTTGTAAACAATCCCAATAATTCCCTCACCCCCAGCTTTCCCACATGGAGAACATTTCGTTTAGAAGCTCTAGGATAAGACCCAGGCATCAATATTTTTTTTCTTAAAGATCTGTAGGCAATTTTGATGTGCAATTAGGAGAAGAACCACTGAGATAGAAAAAGCTCTAAATCAGGGATGAATAATGAGACAATCATTCCTCCTACAAAATTCACATGAAGAAAAAGAGCAACACATGGAGGTAAAATATATAACCTTCCAAAGGCTCGTCTACACCTTCCAGAAGGGAAATCATCCAGGGGTTGCTGAGAATACAGAAATCTATATTCCTTCCTGTGTGGCTCCCCCTGTGAGGAGGCAGATTGTGCTGAGCAAAGACACACACAGAGAGACTCCTCCCTGGGCAGAACCATCAAGTCATTTCAATCTGATTTTGTTACCTCAGATGTTTACAGAAAGCACTCTTATACATTTTCTCATTTAATCCACTCAAGAGCCTCTTAAGGTGGGCACTCTTTCCTTTCCTGAGTGCCAATTCTCCCCTAAGAATACAGATTCCTAGGGAACCGTAGGTAAGCACTCAGACCGTGCTTTTCCCTCCATCTTCTTGCTCATTAAAACTTGCTTTGCTGGCTGGATCTGCTTCTTTCTCAGCTTGCTATATTTTTTAAAAGTTTCGCAAACTAACTCTACCTTGAGGATGGCTCCATCCTCATCCTGATGGTATAGGGACATTATTAGTATAAAAATCTAGCCATTACAAAAGGAGACCAGTTCTCCTGCTGGCAGTGTTGCACTAGATGGTTCTGATCAACCTCTCACTGAGAACAACTAGAAAGGCTGTACAAAATACATGCCATTGTGGAAATAAATGGAGACCACTCAAATGAGAACAAGCAAAGACTGTTTATTGAGAACTTGCTATAGCAGGAAAGTCAGTCATCACTTGCATTTGGCAGAGACAAAAGCAGACAGAGGAAATTCAAGCCTCGAGTTGCAATATTGAAGGATTCTACAAGGAAAATATTAAACGACACAGGAAGCACCAAAAGAAGTAGGAAGGAGTACACAGAATCACTATACCAAAAAGAATTGGTGAATGTTCAACCATTTCAGGAGGTAGCATATGATCAGGAAGCAATGGTACTGAAGGAAGAAATCCAAGCTGCTCTGAAGGCATTGTTGAAAAACAAGGCCCCAGGAATTGACAGAATACCAGTTGAGATGTTTCAACAAATGGATGCTAGAAGTGCTCACTCATCTATGCCAAGAAATTTGGAAGACAACTACCTGGTCTACAAACTGGAAGAGATCCACATTTACACCTATTCCCAGGAAAAGTGATCCAACCAAATGTGGAAATTATCAAACAGTAACATTAGTATTAACATGCAAGTAAAGTTTTGCTGAAGATCATTCAAAAGTGGCTACAGCAGTACAGTGACAGGGAACTGCCAGAAGTTCAAGCTGGATTCCGAAAAGGATGTGGAACCAGGGATATCATTGCTGTTGTTAGATGGATCCTGGCTGAAAGCAGAGAATACCAGAAAGATGTTTACCTGTGTTTTATGGACTATGCAAAGGCATTCAACTGTGTGGATCATAACAAATTATGGATAACACTGCAAAGAATGGGAATTCCAGAACACTTGTACTCATGAGCAACCAGTACATACATCAAGAGTCAGTCACTGGAAAAGAACAAGGGGATACTGGGTGTTTAAATTCAGGAAAGATGTGTGTCAGAGTTGTATCCGTTTACCACACTTATTCAATCTGTACGTTGAGCAAATAATCCGAGAGGCAGGACTATATAGAGAAGAACAGGGCATCAGGATTGGAGGAATACTTATTAACAACCTGCATTATGCACACACAACTTTGCTTGCTGAAAATGAAGAGGACTTGAAGCACTTACTGATGAAAATCAAAGACTGCAGCCTTCAGTATGGATTACACCTCAACATAAAGAAGACAAAAAAACCTCACAACTGGACCATAAGCCACATCATGATAAATGGAGAAAAGATTGAAGTTGTCAAGGATTTAATTTTACTTGGATCCACAATCAACACCCATGAAAACAGCAGTCAAGAAATCAAAAAATTTATTGCATTGGGCAAATCTGCTACAAAAGACCTCTTTAAAGTGTTAAAAAGCAAAGACGTCACCTTGAAGACTCAGGTGCTCCTAACCCAAGCCATGGTGTTTTCATATGCATGCGAAAGCTTGGCGATGAATAAGGAAGACCAAAGAAGAATCGATGACACCTTTGAATTGTGGCGCTGCCAAAGAATATTGAACACACCATGGACTACCAAAAGAACGAACAAATCTGTCTTGGAAGAAGTACAGCCAGGATGCTCACTAGAAGCAAGGATGTCAGACTACATCTCACATACTTGGGCCATGTTATCAGGAGGAATACGTCCCTGGAGAAGAACACCAGCTTTCTAAAGTAGAGGACCACCAAAAAAGAGGAAGACCCTCAATGAGATGGATTAACACAATGGCTGCAACAATGGGCTCAAGCATAACAAGGATTGTGAGGATGGAGCAGGGCCAGGCAGTGTTTCAATCTGTTGTACATGGAGTGGTTACGAGTCGGAACCAACTCTACAGCTCCTAACAATAAGAACAATTGGTAAATCACAGCACAAATCCTTCATATCTTGGAGTAAGCTCTCCAACTTCTACACATAACTACACTCCTTTTGGAGCCCTGGTAGCACAGTGGTTAAGAGTTCCACTGCTAACCAAAAGCTGCTCCTTGGAAACACTATGGGACAGTTTTACTGGGGCAGTCCTGTAAGGTCATTATGAGTTGGAATTGACTCAACGGTAATGGGTTTGGTTTTTTGTTTTTGAGAAACAGCTTTCGGCTTGTTACTGGGCCTTTGTAGAGACTGAACACTTAACCGTGGGCCACCAAGCCACCATGCAGCCTGAGCTGCCCATCATGAACTGGGTGTTATCTGACCCACAGAGCCATAAAATCAGACATGCACAGCAGCCCTCCATCATTAAATGGAAGTAGTACATATGAGCCCCCACGTGTCTGTCAGTTTGTTGTACTGTGGGGCTTGCGTGTTGCTGTGATGCTGGAAGCTATGCCACCAGTATTCAGATACCAGCAGGGTCACCCATGGAGGACAGGTTTCAGCTGAGCTTCCAGACTAAGACAGACTAGGAAGAAGGACCTGGCAGTCTACTTCTGAAAAGCATTAGCCAATGAAAACCTTATGAATAGCAGTGGAACATTGTCTGATATACTGCAGGAAGATGAGCCCTCCAGGTTGGAAGGCACTCAAAAGATGACTGGGGAAGAGCTGCCTCCTCAAAGTAGGGTCGACCTTAATGACGTGGATGGAGTAAAGCTTTTGGGACCTTCATTTGCTGATGTGGCACGACTCAAAATGAGAAGAAACAGCTGCAAACATCCATTAATAATCGGAACAAAGTATGAATCTAGGAAAATTGGAAATCATCAAAAATGAAATAGAACTCATAAACATTGATATCCTAGGCATTAGTGAGCTGAAATGGACTGGTATTGGCCATTTTGAATCGGACAATCATATAGTCTACTATGCTGGGAATGACAACTCAAAGAGGAATGGTGTTGCATTCATTGTCAAAAAGAACGTTTCTCAAGATGTATCCTGAAGTACAACGCTGTCAGTGATAGCATAATATCCATACACTCACAAGGAAGACCAGCTAATACGACTATTATTCAAATTTACGCACCAACCACTAGGGCCAAAGATGAAGAAATAGAAGATTTTTATCAGCTGCCGCAGTCTGAAATTGATCGAACATGCAATCAAGATGCATTGATAATTACTGGCGATCGGAATGCAAAAGCTGGAAACAAAGAAGAAGGATCAGTAGTTGGAAAATATGGCCTTGGTGACAGAAAAAATGCTGAAAAACAAATGATAAAATTTTGCAAGACCGATGACTTCTTCGTTGCAAATACCTTCTTTCACCAACATAAATGGCAACTATACACATGGACCTCGCCAGATGGAACACACAGAAATCAAATTGACCACATCTGTGGAAAGAGACGATGGAAAAGCTCAATATCATCAGTCAGAACAAGGCCAGGGGCCGACTGTGGAACAGACCATCAGCTGGTCATATGCAAGTTCAAGCTGAAACTGAAGAAAATCAGAGCAAGTCCACGAGAGCCAAAATATGACCTTGTGTATATCCCACCTGAATTTAAAGACCATCTCAAGAATAGATTTGACACATTGAACACTAGTGACCGAAGACCAGACGAGTTGTGGAAGGACATCATACATGAAGAAAGCAAGAGGTCATTGAAACGACAGGAAAGAAAGAAAAGACCAAGATGGATGTCAGAGGAGACTCTGAAACTTGCTCTCAAATACTGAGCAGCTAAAGCAAAAGGAAAAATTGATGAAGTACAAGAACTGAACAGAAGATTTCAAAGGGCGTCTCGAGCAGACAAAGTAAAGTATTGTAATGACATGTGCAAAGAGCTGGAGATGGAAAACCAAAAGGGAAAAACACGCTTCGTGTTTCTCAAGCTGAAAGAACTGAAGAAAAAATTCAAGGTTCAAGTTGCAATAGTGAAGGATTCCATGGGGGAAAATATTAAACGACGCAGGAAACATCAAAAGAAGATGGAAGGAATACACAGAGTCATTATACCAAAAAGAATTAGTCGATGTTCAACCATTTCAAGCAGTGGCATATGACCAGGAAGTAATGGTACTGAAGGAAGAAGTCCAAGCTGCTCTGAAGGCACTGGCAAAAAACAAGGCTCCAGGAATTGATGGAATATCAATTGAGATGCTTCAACAAACAGATGCAGAGCTGGAGGTGCTCACTCGTCTATGCCAAGAAATATGGAAGACAACTTCCTGGTCAACTGACTGGAAGAGATCCATATTTATTCCTATTCCCAAGAAAGGTGATTCAACCAGATGTGGAAATTATAGAACAATATCATTAATATCACACACAAGCAAAATTTTGCTGAAGGTCATTCAAAAATGGCTACAGCAGTATATTGACAGGGAACTGCCAGAAATTCAGGCCAGTTTCAGAAGAGGATGTGGAACCAAGGGTATCATTGCTGATGTCAGATGGATCCTGTCTGAAAGCAGAGAATACCAGAAGGATGTTTACCTGTGTTTTATTGACTGTGCAAAGGCATTCCAATGTGTTGATCATAACAAACTATGGATAACATTGTGAAGAATGGGAATTCCAGAACACTTAATTGTGCTCATGAGGAACCTAGTCATAGATCAAGAGGCAATTGTTCGGAATGAACAAGGGGATACTGATTGGTTTAAAGTCAGGAAAAGTGTGCATCAGAGTTGTATTCTTTCACCATACCTATTCAATCTGTATGCTGAGCAAATAATCTGAGAAGCTGGACTATATGAAGAAGAATGGGGCATTGGGATTGGAGGAAGATTCATTAACAACCTGCGTTATGCAGATGACACAACCTTGCTTCCTGAAAGTGAAGAGAACTTGAAGCACTTACTAATGAAGATCAAAGACCACAGCCTTCAGTATAGACTGCACCTCAACATAAAGAAAAGAAAAATCCTCACAACTGGACCGATGAGCAACATCATGATAAACGGAGAAAAGATTGAAGTTGTCAAGGATTTCATTTGACTTGGGTCCACAATCAACAGCCATGGAAGCAGCAGTCAAGAAATCAAAAGACGCATTGCATTGTGTAAATCTGCTGCAAAGGACCTCTTCAAAGTGTTGAAGAGCAAGGATGTCACCTTGAAGACTAAGATGTGCCTGACCCAAGCCATGGTATTTTCAATCACATCATAGCATGTGGAAGCTGGACAGTGAATAAGGAAGACCAAAGAAGAATTGACGCCTTTGAATTGTGGTGTTGGCGAAGAATATTGAATATACCATGGACTGCCAAAAGACAAACAAATCTGTCTTAGAAGAAGTACAGCCAGAATGCTCCTTAGAGGCAAGGATGGGGAAACTGCGTCTTACATATTTTGGACATGTTGTCAGGAGGGATGAGTCCCTGGAGACGGACATCATGCTTGGCAGAGTGCAGGGTCAGCAGAAAAGAGGAAGACCCTCAATGAGGTGGATTGACACAGTGGCTGCAACAATGAGCTCAAGCATAACAATGATTGTAAGGATGGCTCAGAACCGGGCAGTTTTTCATTCCGTCGTGCATAAGGTCGCTATGAGTTGGAACTGACCCGACGGCACCTAACAACAACAGCAGTACATATGAGATCGGAATTGAGCAAGATCTGAAAGCACAAGTAAGTTGCATGAGGAAATGGCCAACATGCCCATGGCCTCCACTCCTGTCACATTATCTTCCATCTCCCAGTCTGTACCTATGGCCTCATGGGGAGTTCCTTATGATCTGTTGACTGAGGAAGAGAAAACTCATGCCTGGATTACAAAGGGTTATGCACAACGTGCAGGCACCACTCAAAAGTGCACAGCAGCAGCGCTGCAGCCCCTTTCTGGGACCTCCTTGACCACAGTGGTAAGGGCAAATCCTCCCGATGGGCAGAATTTTGAGCAGTGCACCTGGTTGTTCACTTTGCTTAGATAAATGGCCAAATGTGTGATTATATATTTATTCATGGGCTGTGGCCAATGCTCTCACTGGATGGTCAGGGAAGGAACATGATTGGAAAATTGGTGACAAGGAGGTATGGGGAAATGGTATGTGGATAGACCTCTCTGAATGGGCCAAAGACATGAAGATATTTGTGTCTCGTGAACGCTCACCAAAGGATGATCTCAGCAGAGGAGAATTTTATCAAGTGGACAGGATGACGCATTCTGTGGAAACAATTCATCCTCTTCCCCAGCCACTCCCATCATTCCCCAATGTGCTCATGAAGAAAGTGGCCACGGCGACAAGGATGGAGCTTATGCATGGGCTCAGCAACATGGACTTCCACACACCAAGGCCAACTTGACTACAGCCACTGCTGAGTGCCCAACCTGCCAGCAACGGAGACCAACACTGAGTTCCAGATATGGCACAAATCCTCAAGGCTATTGACCAGCAACCCAGTGGTAGGTTGATTTCATTGAAGTGCTTCCATCATGGAAATAGCAGACTTTCATTCTTACTAGGATACACACTTACTCTGAATACAGATTTGCCTTCCCTGCACACAGTGCCTCTGCCAAAACTACGATCCATGGACTCACAGAATGTCTTATACCATCTTGGTATCTCACACAGTATTGCCTCAGGTCAAGGGACTCATTTCACATTAAATGAAGTACAGCAATGGGCCCACGCTCATGAAATTCACTGGTCTTACCATGTTCTCTATCATCCTGAAGCAGCTGGCTTTGATAGGACAATAGAATGGCCTTCTAAAGACACAATTACAGCACAAACTAAGTAGCAACACTTTGCAAAGCTGGGGGTGTATACGCACTAAACCAGTGTCCAATATATGGTGCCGTTTCTCTTATAACCAAGATCCATTGTTCCAAGAATCAAGGGGTGGAAAAGGGATTGCCATCACTCACTATTACCCCTAGTGACCACTCACAAAATTTTCACTTCCTGTCCTCTTGACTCTATGCTCTATGGGACTAGAGGTCTTAGTTCCAAAGGAAGGAGTGTTCCCACTTGGAGACATAACATGAATTCCACTGAACTAGAAGTTAAGAATGCCACCTGGCCACTTTGGGCTTCTCACGCCTCTGGATCAACAGGCAAAGAAGGGAGTTACCATATTGGCTGGTGTGCCTGACTCTTGACTATCAAGGAGAAATCAGATTGATATTTCATAATGGAGGTAAAAAATACCATGTCTGGAATACAGGAAATCCTTTAGGGCATCTCTTAGTATTACCATGCCCTGTGATTAAAGTCAATGGAAAACTACAGCAACCCAATTCTGACATGACTTCTAATGGCCCAGACCCTTCAGGAATGAAGGTTAGTGTCACCCCATCAAACAAAGAACCACAACAAGCTGAGGTGCTTGCTGAGGATAAAGCCATTACAGAACAGGTGGTGAAAGAAGGTAGTTCTAAATGCCAGTTGAGACCACATGACCAGTTATAGAAACAAGACTGTAAGTTATGAGTATTTCCTCCTTGTTTTATTATACATGTATGTGTGTGCGTATGTATACATACATAGCAATTATTTTTGCTTTCATCACTCCTTTTAAAATATAAGATATAAACAGGGCTAGTACATTTTTGGTTGTACACATGTTAGTTGTATCATGTTAGGTGCAAGTATGTCTTTGTAATAGCCTTTAATTAGAGATTGTGTATGTTTTAAGGAGATGTGTACAGGCACCAGGTTGACAAGCGGTAGACTGTGACCATTAAGGTTGTGTGTCATCTTGACTGGGCCATGATTCTCAGTGGCTTAGCCATTATGTAATGATGTAGTTTGGCGGTTATGTACAGATGTAGTTTGGCAGTAATGTAATGATGAAATTTGCCAGTTATGTAATGATGTAACCATCTTCTGTGTTGTGATGTGTGTGATAAGTCAGTCATAAAGGAGTTTCCTCAGGGGTATGGCCTGCATCAAGTATATTTATGGACCATCTGGAAGAGCTTGCTTGCTTACTCTGGATCCTGCATCCAACTTGTTTTCATCTGACCTCCAGTTCATGGGATCCATCAGCCTCTGCAGCCTGTGAGCCAGCGGGTTGTCCTCTTACTAGCTGATCTTAGGATTCGTCAGCCTCAGCAGTTGCTGAGCCAGCAGCATATCATTTTACCTGCCTGCCTTGGATTCGTCAATCTCCGAAGCCCATGATCTAGCAACTTGCCATCGGACTTGCTCATCTTGGGTTCGTCAGCCTCTAAAGCTACATGAGTCAGCCTGGCCCTGAGGCACAGAGCTACAACTTTCAGCCTCTCCAACCACATGAGCCATTTCCTTGAGATAAATCTCTCTTTCTTTCCTTCTCTCTCTCTCTCTCTATAAATATATATGTGTGTGTGTGTATATATATGTGTGTGTATTTTATATATGTATGTGTGTATGTATATATACATACATATACCCAAAAACCAAACCCATTACCACTGAGTCGATTCCTTCTCATAGTGACCCTATAGGACAGAGTAGAACTGCTCCACAGGGTTTCCAAGGAGCACCTGGTGGATTCAAACTGCCAAACTTCTGGTTAGCAGCCGCAGCTCTTAATCACTATGCCTTCAGGGTTTCCACATACATATATACATGTACCAAAAAAAAAACAAAAAGAAAAAACCAAATCCATTGCCGTCAAGTCAATTCCCATTAATGGCAACCCTACAGGACAGAGTAGAACTGCCCCCATAGGGTTTCCAAGAAATGACTAGTGGATTATAACTGCTGACATTTTGGTTAGCAGCTGAGGTCTTAACCACTGTACCACCATGCCTCTCTCTCTCTCTCTATATATATATATACTTCATTGGTTTTGCTTCAATAGAGAACCCAGCATAAAACACCATCCTGTTCTTATTCCCTCTCTGACCTTCACTCTTCACACTGACTCATCTTCTTAAAACAGTATTTGTCAAACTTTAGTTCACTCTTTAGTAGGTAGAAAAATAAATTTAGTGGGTAAGGACCAGCATGAAACAGAATAGAGTGAAGTACTTTAGAAGAAGGTGAAAGAAGAGTGGAGTGGAATGGAGTATAAATTAGCATGCAACATACATAATAAGGCTAAGCCTTGTTTTGTCAAACTTATTTTTCACTTGTGTGTGTGTGGGTGTGTGTATACCGAATTTCAACATAAAATGCATCTTTTCCTGTGGGTTATAATCAAAAGAGTATGATCCTAAAGCACAACTTTGAGCACCTCATGTCCTATTATCAACATCAGCATTGACTATGATTCTGTTACTCTTTTTTGTGATATTCTGGCACTTTCTTCAAAGACTTTCAATGACTCCCCATTTTCTACAGGATTAAATTAAGTCCAATATCCTTAACCTGACATTAGAAGTCCTCCGTAATCTGATCAGGATTTTTCACTCAGACGTTTCTTCCCACAATTAACTCCATTGCACAAACCATCGACTCCAGACAAATGATCTATTCATTCTGCTCCTTGCCCATTCTCACCTCAAATATACAAAACATACAGTTTGATTTTTAACTTTTGTCCACCTTCTCCCATAGTCACCCACTACACCCACCACCTCTAATGGCCTCTCTCTTCCCTGCTTTCTGAAATCCCACAATTATTTAAACCCAACTTCTGTTTCTACGACCATGAGCAAGTCACTTCCCATGTGATCATCAGGTCCTCGTAGACAGAAAGAGAAGGTTGGTTGAAAAGCTCTCTAATGGGCCCATCAGCTCTAACAGAGGATCATTCAATGAACTCAAGTCCCATTGTCTCAGGAAGCATCAAACCCAGCTCAGAGTCTGCCTTTTCCTGCCAACTTCTCTAACACTTAAATTCCCAAGTCCCACCAACACTGGCCCTGTAGTACACTACTTCATGAACAAATCATTTTCCCCAGCCAGTCTGTAATCGTCTAAGAAACTTATACTGCATCCTCATAGCACCTATCTAGCCCTGTGAGAAAGAACTGACCTGGTACCATCAGCTAGTTTTTGGTGTTGCTTCAAACTGGCCTGGCAACGAGGTTCTTACATCTAGGTTCACCTGTTGAATACAAACAGTTTCGCAAAACATCAACAACAGACAAGGCCACTCTGTGACTATAATGGCTCTAGTCAAAAATAAAACCACTCCATAATCATGACTGAACAGTAACAAAACAAGAATATTGCCTAATCCACAAAATAGCAAACAAGTTTTCTCCCAGATAATATGAGCCATTGCTGCTTTATAAATTACAGCTTTAGCCTCCTCCATTTAATCTGGCCAATCAATGTTGTTGTTAGGTGCTGTACAGTCATTTCTGACTCATAGTAATCCTATTTACAACAGAGCAAAACACTGTACGTTACTGCGATATCCTCACAATCATTGTTTTGCTTGAGCGCATTATTGCAGCCAATGTGCCAATCCCTCTTGTTGAATGTCTTCCCCTTTTTCACTGACCCTCTGCTTTACCAAGCACCACGTCCTTCTCCAGGAACTGGTCCCTCCTAATAACATGTCCAAAGAATGTGAAAGAAGTCTCACCATCCTTGCTTCTAATGAGCGCTCTGGCTGTATTTCTTCCAAGACAGATTTGTTTGTTCTTCTGGAAGTCCATGGTATATCCCATAAAAAAAAAAAAAATATCCCATAGATAAGATTTATTGAGATACCTAATACTAGAGTTATCTCTCTTTACTGATAATATCCAATCCAAAGCCAATGACTACTTCCCTAAATCCCCCCCAAAATTACCCAACATAGACCAAATTCTAGAATATGTCTTTTCTTAACACCTTGGAAACCCTGGTGGCATAGTGGTTGAGAGCTATGGCTGGTAACCAAAAGGTCTGCAGTTTGAATCCAGCAAGCTCTCCTTGGATCTCTATGGGGCAGTTCTACTCCCTCCTATAGGGTCGCTATGAATCAGAATTGACTCGACGGCAGTGGGTTTGGTTTTTTTTGTTTTTTGTTACTGAAGATGCCCATGATTCCTTATAGTAGGTGTTCTCCCTTCCCGCAATGAGTAATCACCCTAATTTGTTCAACTACAGGTGTTTCTGGTAGTCTTTGCTTAGAAAGCATTGGCATCTTGCACTTGATAACTACATACGTAATGTTTTCTATTAAAAAAAAGCATTAAAATTTTTCTACCAGGATGATTTATTGCTTTCACGAGGTAAAAATTATCTGAATTATATGGCAAGTGTTGTCTGGAAAGTACAGAGTGAAAGGTTAGCTATACGCACAATCTAGGTTATATAGATCAGAGTTACATGAAGAGAATCAGACCAACTACACTCTAACCATTGTTTTAATTTACTGTGGTATCTTTTCACAGTCACAAATAGAACAAATTAATCAAAATGCATGCCTTACCAGTCTGTGACTGAAGTCAGTAAGCCACAGACAACTGAAACAACCAAAGACATTTTCTTTCTCTTAATAAACAGCTTCAAAGCCTTTTGGAGAAAAAAGCAATATATAAATACATTTCAAAATAATGCCATACCTTTGTTTTACACTTCATAGTCTTCAAAATTCTTTGACATCAATTACTTTTGAGTCACTTTCAATCCCCAGTCATGATTAAAAGTGGTTAATTTATCATTTGTGTTGATTATGAAAATAATTCATATAAAGCCAGAAAACAGGTGTTTTCAACAGCTCCTATGTGTTCTTTATGAATGCTGATAATCAATTTATAAGCATATGTGTAATCTATTGATTCCAATTGTTATGGATTGTATTGTGTCCCCCAAAAACATGTGTCAATGTGGCTAGGCCATGATTCCCATTATTGTATGATAGTCCACCATTTTGTCATCTGATGTGATTTTCCCATGTGTTATAAATCCTACCTCTATGATGTTATTCTGGGTTATGACGTTAATGAGGCAGAATTAGAGACAGTTATGTTAATGATATGTTAATGAGGTGGGATTCATTCTACAAGATTAAGTTGTGTCTTAAGCCAATCTCTTTTAAGATATAAAAGAGAGAAGCAAGCAGAGAGACAGATAATAGTGATGATGGGATTTGAAATCAGATCTATTCTTTACATCATGCAAAATTGTTTACTAAATGTCATATTGGACCTAACCTTGTGTTAAACTTTGCAATTTCCTGGAGCTCAGAGAGGTAAAATGAAACACATCCCCTTTGCATGCAACTCATATTCAGTGGCTTATCACCCATCCCTCCTTATGTTTACTATTGAGGGATATAGGATTAACTAAAGGAAGGCTTCCTCACAATTTTGCCAATTACTTTCTACCCAGAGTTATCCAAACTGTGAGTTTCAGGGCACAGTCCTCCAGACTGCAAGTCCGCCCAAGACTACTGACACCAACTGCAAGTAGATAAAGTTCAACTCCAAAGATAGAGGGTACCATCCCAAAGACTTCATTTCTGACACCAACTTCAAGTGTGGAGGTTCTCAAAACCACCCTTAGGTTTGATAATTCACTACAATGATTCAGAGAACACACTGAAAGCTATTACATTCATAGTTACAGTTTATTACAAGAAACAGATACAAATGTAAAGAAGCCAAAGGAAGAGATTCATAGGATAGAATCTTGGTGGCTTCGAAACATGAAGATTCCATTGTCTTCAGGGCACATTGCTTTCCAGGTTTCAATGTGTGACAAGAAGCTCAGAGTATTGCCAACCAGGGAAGCTCATCCATGCTTCTTCAAGGTCTATAGTTTTTTATTGAGACTTCATTATATAGGCATAATTAATTGATTGCCCACTTGATTGAACTCAGTTCCAGTTCCCCTACACCAGGAGATCTGGATGATATAGGTGGCCCAAAGGGTTTATTATGAGTCGCCCTGTTAGTATACACCATCAGGTGTGGTCCCAGGGCCCAACATGAATCACCTTGTTAGCACAAACTATTAGGTGTAGACCACAGGGCCCACCATAAATAACAAAGGCATTTCTATCACTAGGAAAATTCCAAGGGTATAGAGGATACCTCCTGGGATGTGGATATAGAGACCAGACCTCTCTTGAGGCAAGGCTAAATTCTTTACTCCACAATTTAATCTGCTTATGTCAACAAAGGCAATTACAATGAAAATAAAAATAGTAGCTATACTGGGAGTGTATGTATTAGGTGCAAAGACCTATACACGTATTTTATCTAATTCTCACAACAACCCCTACATATTTGGTATGATTAGTCCCATTTTACAGATTAGAAAATTGAGGCACAGGGTAGTTTCTCAAAGTTTTAGAGCTAGAAAATAACAGATTTGACCATGTTGACATAGCATACTCCTTGGTCTGTTACAGTCATCTTGCCAATGTAATTCCTTCTACAAGCATTTATCAAATGTCCACTATGTGCAAGAAAATGTTCTAGGTGCTGCAAATAGACAAAAACCCCTGCTCTCATGGAGTTAATATTATAATGGGAAAGACAGGCAATAAGCAATAAGTTTTCTGGGGGGAAAAGGTTCAAGACAGAAGTAGGAAGGAGTGCAGAACCTGGAGATGGGTGCGTGCCTTGTATGTCCAGAGAACAAGAATTCAAGTGGCTGTGAAAGAATGAGCAAAGGGTAAAGGAGTCTGGCATTGTATCTTGTTTGCATCATAAAGATCAGTACGTAGGGGGACTTTGGAAGTTATTTTCTTTTGAGGTGATTAGGATAAAGCTTCTCACAGGCTTCTCCCAATTTTAAGCCTACATGGCAATACCTTGACACTGGGTAAAATAGAAAGTCCAATATGCTACAGGGCCTCTCAGACATCTTTACTAAGGAAGGGACCCATATTGGAGAATATTTGTTGCTCAAGACCATCGGCAAGGGGAACTTTGCCAAAGTGAAGTTGGCAAGGCACATCTTGACTGGGAAAAAGTTATCAGTGAAGATAATTGACAAAACCTAACAGAACTCTTTCAGACTCCAGGAACTACGCTGTGAAGTAAGAATCATGAAGACTCTCAACCATCCCAACTTACTGAAATTATTTCAAGTAATTGAGACTAAGAAAACACTCTAATCTGTCATGGAATACATAGTGGATGAGGTGTTTGAAAACCTAGTGACACATGGCAGGATGAAAAAAAAGGCCCAAGCCAAATTCCACCAGATAGTGTCTGCTGTACAGTACTGCCAAAAAAAAATTGCCCATAGAAACATAAAGGCATAAAACCTGCTCTTAAATGCTAACATGAACATCAAGATTGTAGACTCTGTCTTCAGCAGAAAATTCACCTTTGGCAACACCCTCTGTGCCAGTCCTCCTTATGCTTCCCCAAAACTAACCCTTCTGGTCAAGAGTACGAAGACCCATCTGAGAAATCCTCCGACCAGAAGTACTGACAACTCATCTGAGAATCATCCCACATATACAAATCAATTCCTGGCCGTTTAGTGAACGGAACCTGAAAGATTTGTGGGGACAATACTAAATGGAAAATACCATATTCCCTTTTACATGTTTGTGAAGCATAAAAACCTGCTCAAGAAATGGCTAATTCCTAATCCCAGCAAGAGTGGCACTTTAGAGAAAATCCTGAAAAGATACTTGAACAGGGGTCATAATGACAATGAACAAAGCCTTACATGGAGCCATAACTAACTATAAGGATACCCACAGACTGGGTTTATGATGCCCATGGGACACAGGGGAAGAGATCCAGACTTCACTGTTGGGTCACAAGCACAGTATGATGACCACTTATCTGCTCCTGGACTCCAAGTGATCTGAGCTGGGGGGATATAACATTGTCCCAAAGTTCCAGCCTTAGCAGATCTGACCAGAAGCAGCACTCCTGCCACATGCCACAAGGTACAGCTTAGTGTCTCTGCCAACCCATGCAGTGGGGTTTCAGTGAGCCTGCCATTCCCACCTCTAACTCCTACACTAAAAATACTTAGAGTAGCAGCACAGAAAATAAAGGGCCTGAAGAACAGGAGTCAGGGCAGAAGGTCAGCAGCACAGGCAAGATGTCTGCCAACCCCTATTCAGCTTGGAGAGGAAGACCACCGTGCCTATCCTCTCAGGAAACAGCGACATCTCCACCAGCACAAATCATAGCAGAAATTCCCCGCTTTTGGAGAGGGCCAGCCTTGGCCAGGCCTACATCCAGAATGGCAAAGACAGCCCAATCATGCCAGGGTTCAGGGGCCCCACAGTTTCTGCTTATGCCCCAATTTCCCTGGGCCCACCCTGCCTGTACCGGGAACTCAAGACAGCTGGTTGCAGTCTGGCCAGACCTCTGGGCTATGTTCCACAGTGTAACTGGGAGAAGCTACAGCCCAGCATAGCTCCCCAGTATGTCCCTGTGATCTCCTCTTCTGCCCACAACATCAGCAGCAGTGGTAGAGCCCCACATAGACCCAATTTCCCCAGAGTGTGTCCAAAGGAAACTCTGTGCACACTGGTCACAACAACTATTGTGAAACCAGCAGAATTTCCTGGCGGGGGGACACTGGGAGCATCTTTGAGCTTATAAGCAGAAATCTGTGTTTCAAGTGTGCCAGAAAGAAACCTAGTGAACCTGAAAGTAGAGACTGAGTGGACATTCTCAAACCTCCAGAGGCCAAGCTGCCCTCACTAAGCTTAACGTGGAGTATGAAGATCATGAGCTCATAAGGTCCGTGAGACGGTGCAGGAGACCGACAAGGTGCTGGAAGCAAACAGCTGTGAATTGGAGGTAAAAAAAAAAAAAAATGTGTGCTGCTATGCATGCATGGCATGACAGGACAACAGGACTTCGTGAAGGAAGGACGGAGATGTGCAAACCACTTCAGCATTGTCTTAATGGCGTTCAACCAAAGAGACTATCCAGTACCTACATGGTCTTCAAAAACATTTCCTCCAAAATAACCAAGAAACTTAAACTTTAAAAGGCTGCCCAGAGCTACCTGGGATACAACAGGAGGGGCTGGCTGGCCTCAGGTGCCAGCCAACCACACCCACTCCACCCCCACCTGGGGGAAACTGCAGAGACTGGAAGATGAGATTTTTCTGAGGCACTTCTCTCCTCCCCTAACTTTCTTCATCTTTTCTTCTGTATTTTGGAGGAGGGGAGATAGATCTGTAGGAATAAACAAAAATAATCTAAATTAGTACAAACACAGGCTATTTATCCAAAGTTTGCTATACCAAGAGAACCAGCCACCATCACTTGCCTTTGGTAGCAACTCCAAGGGAGGCAGAGGAGTTGGGCAGCTGTATAGTGAAATAAAGGGAAGGTTTCAGGTATGCTCTGATTGGAGGTTGTTGGCCAGTGGCAACCTTTCATAATTCGAAAAGTAAATTATTTTCAACCTATATGGAATTCTATACCCAACTAAACTACCAATTATGAGTGTAGACTGAAGCATTTATCAGACACACAATGCCTCATATTGATCTCTTAGACAGCTTATATGAGAAACATACTAAAAGATACACTCCATCAAAATGAGGGAATAACACAAGAAAGAAGAGATTATTGGATTCCAAAATTAGGAGAGTCAATATATGAGAGAAAAAATGGAATTGTTAGGATGAAGGTAGAGGGAGATCTCAGGATCTAGAGAAAAAGCAGTCTGGATTGCAGCAAGAGAAAGGAGGACCAATTTATCCATTATACACAGTAGACACAGTGCCTAGGGACCACGATGCTTCTAGGGACTTTAAAGAAAAAAAGTTTTTATTCTGATTTCTTTTAAAAACAGAAAGAAGAAATATCATAAAAATTATATAATAATGAATTCTGCCTAGCTTATATTTATCTTTATTCCAACGCAGTTGTAAAATACAATTTATATATATATATATTTATAATGGTATAAGGAGTCAGCAAAGACAAAAGTGCCTAGAACTCACAAAATCACAATGCTTCCCTGGTCTACAGAAAGAAAAAAAAAACTAGTTGGTTCATCTGAACATATAAAAACTTGATGGAGAATTCTGTCAAATTATTGGAATAGACTGGTAACAACTACATAGGAAACTAAGCAAACAAAAATGAAGATAATACATAACTTTGAATTTTGAAACAAGTAAATACGTTACTTTAATGAAATTTAAAATTAAAGGAACTGTGATGTTACAAAAAATACAAGACTCACTGGCCCAACAGAGACTGGAGAAACCCAAGAGTATGGCCCCCAGACACACTTTCAGTAATGAAGTCACCCCTGAGATTCACCCTTCAGACAAAGATTAGACAGGCCCATAAAACAAAACAAGACTAAAGGGGCACACTGCCCCAGGGGCAAGGACTAGAAGACATGAGGGAACAAGAAAGGTGTTAATAGGGAACCCAAGGTCAAGAAGGGAGAGTGTTGACATGCCATGGGGTTGTTACCCAAAGCCGTAAAACAATATGTGTACCGACTGTTTAATGAGAAACTAGTTTGTTCTGTAAACCTTCTTCTAAAGTACAATAAAAAAGAAATGTTATGTGTCAGCTTGGCTAGGCCATGATTCTCAGTGGTTTGGGTAATCGTCCTCCATTCTGTGATCTGATGTGAGCAGCCAATCAGTTGAAAGGGGAGTTTCCTAGGAGATGTGACCTGCATTCAATATATACGGATGTTCTGGAAAAGCTTGCTCTTTCTTAATCCTGTATGCAACTCGTCATCTTCTGACCCCTGGTTCTTGGGATATGTGCAAGCAGCTTGCCTCCAGACCTGTGGATTTTGGGATTTGCCAGCTTCCACAACCCCAAGAACCAATAGTCTTTCACCTTACCTGTCTTTTTGGGGTTTGTTAGCCCCTGCAGCCACATGAGTCAGGATAAGCCTCCAGCCTGATGCCAGATCCATAGATTTGGGACTTGCCTGCCTCTACAACTGCGGGATCCATTCCCTTGAAATAAATCTCTCTCTATATATATATATATATTTACATATATGCTTCACAAGTTTTGCTCCTCTAGAGAACCCCCAGAGCCTCTGGGAGGGTTTGAACCACCAACCTTTCAGTTAGCAGCTGAGTGCTTAACTGTTGCACCTAGGGCATTCACAAAATCCATGTCACTTTACAGAAGTAGGGAAAGAAAATTTTTCTGCTCATAGCGTACTGAAGAAAAATACAGGGAAAACAGAGAAGAGCTATGATGAAGGTACAAGTGAGCAGTGAGGTACAAGTCAAAATTTTCAGACCACTGCAGGACCCTACCTACAGAGCTCAAGGCCATTTCACACTTCTTAGAGACTGGTATGGGTTTGGGAGGGCAGTAGACCACCCAAATGTCACCCAAGATATAAAAAATAATTTTCCCTGATAAGCATTTTAAGCAAGTTAGCTAAAGCCCGTTGCTCATGTGCCTCCTTTCTCAGGTCAAACCCTAATGTTTGAGAATATGAGGACTAGATAATGAGAATTATCATCTATTGTGTGTTTATCATGGGCAAAATACATATATCAGGCCCTAACATAATGCAATTATACCTCCTGCAACTAAAAACGCCCTAACCTTCACCCTGAAAGAGGATATGAAGTCCCATATGTCATTTTATTTATCTTTACAGAATGTTCATTCTTTTTCTAGCTGAGTCAGACTCCCCTTTTAATGTCCTGAGATACAAACTTATCCACTATTAATACACTTTTATGTTTGATAGCAGGAGATTGGGGGGAGGGGCAAGATAGAGAAAAGGATTGGTATTGTATAAACCAAAAAACAAAACCCGTTGCCATCGAGTTGATTCTGATTCATAGCAACCCTATAGGACAGAGTAGAGCTGCCCGTAGCATTTCCAAGAAGTGCCTGGTGGATTTGAACTGCCAACCTTTTGGTTAGTAGCCGTAGCTCTTAACCACTATGCTATCAGGTTTTACATAATTTATATATAATTTTATATATTTATATAAAATTAAAGAACAAATGCTCATAACCACCATAGCCCTCATTTCTATGACTGGTCTCATGGTTGTAGCTAGAATTTACAGCTTCTTCTTTCTACTACCCACTCCATATTCCCTTTGCCCTTGGAATATACTTTGGCTTGTCATGGCTCCAACTTGGTAGAGTGATCCAAGCCTTTCTTCCTGAAGGGTCTATGCCATTTTAGCAATCCCTGTATTGAGCTGTTGTCGTTTTAACATTTATCTCAGGATATAGAAATACTAAAAGCCACCCCAACGGACATCCTATAGTCCATACATACTAATCCTTACCCCCATTGTGTAGAAGCAACCCAATCCCCCATTGATATCCATGATCAGTCGCACTAGAATTGTTGCTACTTACTGCTTGCCAGGTCTAAATCAGCACGCCATCAATATCACAGTGGTCCAGCACAGTATTTTGTGAAATGGAGAAATGATCACAGTCTATGCAGACAAAACAGAGACAGAAGATTGGAGAATTAATATATCTCTGAGACAGGACAGTGAAGATGTATTTCTGGTCCTGCCAGCTGCAAGAAAACTGCTTCTGTTCACTTTTAGTAGACCAATGACCAGAAATTCAAGCTGGATTTAAAAGAGGACATGGAACAAAGGATATCAATGCTGATGTCAGATGGATCTTGGCTGAAAGCAGAGAATACCAGAAGGATGTTTACTTGTGTTTTATTGACTGTGCAAAAGCATCCAACTGTGTGGTTCGTAACAAATTATGAATAACATTACAAAGAATGAGAACTCCAGAACACTTAATTGCGCTCATGAGGAACCTGTACATAGACCAAGAGGCAGTCATTCAAACAGAACAAGGGGATACTGCATGGTTTAAAATCAGGAAAGGTGTGCATCAGGGTTGTATCATTCACTGTACTTATTCAATCTGTATGCTGAGCAAATAATCCAAGACCATGAAGAACTCAGCATCAGGACTGGAGGAAGACTCATTAACAACCTGCGATATGCAGATGGCACAAACTTACTTGCTGAAAGCAAAGAGGACTTGAAGCACTTACTAATGAAGATCAAATACTACAGCCTTTGGTATGGATTACATCTCTACACAAAGAACAAAAACCCTTGTGACTGGATCAATAAGCAACATCACGATAAACAGAGAAAAGAATGAAGTTGTCATGGCTTTCATTTTACTTGGATCCACAATCAACGCACATGGAAGCAGCCTTCAAGAAATCAAACAGCAGTATTGCATTGGACAAATCTGCTGCAAAAGACTTCTTTCAAGTGTTAAAATGTAAAGATGTTACTTGGAGGACTAAGGTACACCTTACCCAAGCCATGGTGTTTTCAATTACCTCCTATGTGTGCAAAAGCTGGACAATGAATAAGGAAGACTAAAGCAGAATCTCTGAATTATGGTGTTGGCAAATAATATTGAATATACCATGGACTGCCAGAAGAATGAACACATGTCTTGGAAGAAGTATAGCTATGCTCCTTAGAAGTGAGGATGGTGAGACTCTGTCTCACATACTTTGGAAACGTCATTAGGAGGGACCAAACTCTGGAGAAGGACATCATGGTTGGTAAAGTAGAGGGTCAGCGAAAAAGCTGAAGACCCTCAACGGGATGGACTCACACAGCGGCTGCAACAATGAGCTGAAACTTAGCCATGATTGTGAGGGTGGCGCAGGACCGGGCAGTGTTTCATTATGCAGTATATACGGTCAGTACCAGTCAGAAGCGACTTGTGGACACCTAACAACAATTACCAACCGGCCTTTTTCACTTTGCCTAATGTACTGGTCTTTTCCAGATAAATAACTGCACACCAGGTGCCAGGGAACGTGTTGATTTACTCCGGCAACAAAGACATCTGGGAGTGACCACCTGATTAAGTTAATAATAGAACACTGTCTTTCACTAGGATCCATCAGCCTTTTGCATAAAAAAAAAAAATAGACATCAATAATTGGACAAGCCATGCTTTAAAGAAGAAGAAATTGGGTCAAAACCATACAGCTAGTAACTGTGACCAGGATTAGAACCAGCCTGTCTCCCTCCAAAATCTAAGCTCTTCCTTACTAACCCGTATTACCTCCCCACCACTACCCGCGTATTACCTCCGTGGCTCTGTAATCCGGTCAAGTTGCCATCCACGTCTAAACCTACGGACCCATTCATAAGAATTAGTTACCTCATTTGTCATAAAAAATTTAATTCACCCTCCCCCAAATATTAAACAGATTACAAGGTAAGTACTGCAAAATGAGAACCAATCCTTCTTCCGCACCATCTAAATGATCTCTGATGGAAGCTCAAACCCTTACTCAACTCCAGATGACGGTTTGCTAACGTCTCAACATCCCTAACAGTTCTGCCAGGAACTTGGCAGCTCCAGCTCGAGCCCGAGTCACCAGGGCTGCGGACGGGCACGAGCAGGGGCTGCCAGAGAGCAGAGCACCGCCCTCTCTAACCGCAGCCCGCGGGACGTGCCCGCCATCCGCAGCGCCAGCCCCAGCTCGCCAGGACAGGTGGCGGTGGAGTTTGGTGGGACTGCTCCGAGAGATGGACAAGAGCCAGGAGACTTAGCGGCGAAAGATTTATTTGCAAATTGCCCCTCCAAGTTAAAAAGATCTTGGACTCTGTTGCCAGAGTCTGGCTGTTCCTCTGTAGATAACACAAATCATGTAATCCAACCTCACAAAAACAGGGACTCGTGCATCCCATCCACAAAGTACATGAAGAGACTTCCAGGCAGAGGACTGGTGAGCAAGGCAAGCTTCCAGCAGCTGGGCCACCGTAACTTCCTCGGGGAAGGGGTGTCTCCCTTAGCTTCGCGTATCATCGGAACAAGCAAAAGAAAATTCCAGCAGCCCTGAGAACCTGTTTATTGGGAAGTTACAATTGCAGACCAAGGTGAACACTGCCCAGAAAAAAACTGATAAATTGACAGGCCTTCACAGTGGGACCCAGAAGTCACATTCATGGAAGTGCTAGAAACATAAGCCAAAAACTCAGCGCCCCCACACATCCATTTAAAACAAATGCGCTACCTCTAACAGATAGGACATTAAAATTTAAAAAGGATATTAATTTTCTTTAAAAACCTGCAATTGAATTGTTGTATTCCCAATACATCACTTTTTTTCCCTTTTAAGAGGCACATAATGGCAGCAGAAACTTCAGTCTTACATAAATACACTTTCATGTCGTCTTCATGGATTGTATATTTTCTCCAGAGAAATGAATACTTACGCTATCAAAGATTTATTTGTCTAATATGTTGCAGCTGTTAAAAAATCTTGAAAGGAAGAATAAAATATTAGAGGAAATAAATCCTTAAAGGTGTGCCTACCTTCGGCCTACGAGTTTATTTCTAGGGCATGATCCTAACAAAAATTACCATGGATGTGTAGCTCATATTGGCTTTATTTATTTTTTGCTCATATTGGTTTTAAAAATGAAAATAACCTGAATATCCAACAGTAAGGAGATTGGATAAGCAAACTATGGTATCTCCAAATAAAATAACGCATGCAACCATTAAAAATAATTTTTTAATGTTGAATGACATTAAAAATCTCCATTATTAACTGGGAATTAAAGACAATAGAGAAATAATTTGTCCAGCGTGACTGTATTTTCATAAAATTGTATTTGCAGAGGAATAAAAGATTGAATGTATATACAGCAAAATGTAACCATATTGAAGCTAAATAATCCTTGTTTCTTTGCCTCATAACTGTCTCTCTTTTACTTCTCCATTTCCAGAAATGTACAACCACTTATCCAATTGATAATGTCATAAGTGGGAATCAGGTTTGTTATTTCTTTTGTTTACCCACTCCCAACCCATTAAATCAATCATCAAATCCTGTCAGTTTTACCTCAGAAATGTATCTCAACTTTGTCTGCTTCTGTGGCAGAAGAGGCTGATTGTCATCCAAAGTTTGTTGTTTCCTTTGTTCTTAGTCGTAGAACTACAGATTTTTAGCTAGACCTGGAGTCACCTAGAATAACTATTTTACTTCCCAGCAATCCTTGAAACTGATTGGGACTATGCAGCACAGTGAATTACCTAATATAGCCCTTCTAGCCATAATCTTTGTGACTCCCACACAATGATTGGGTGGGACTATGTGAATAAGGTGCATGGTACTCTTGTGGGGGTGGGACCATGCAAATAAGGTGTATAGAACCCTAATGAGGGGATTAGTCAGTTTTGCCATCCAACTAGGCTTAAAATGAGCCATCTCAGAGGTGCCCAGGGCAACCTCACTACCACCAAGAAGAATAGACGGGAGCAGGGTGTGTCTTTGCACTGAGAACCTCCTAGGCCCAGGAGCCAGAGACAGAGAGCTGAAAAACCAGAGATGGGGCAAGCTAGCAAGAAACAGGCATGAGAAGGTACAGTGAGCTTCCTGGCCCATGGAGCAAGGCAGCTACATTGGGTGTGCTGAGTCACAGAGTGAGAGAGCTAAGTGCCTTCCAGCAGGAGGCTTCCTGGCAGAGTGGGGTGCCTCTGGGTACTTGGTGGATCTAGGCTCGCTGACTCATGGAGCGAGACAGCTGAGTGCCTTCTGTTCGAGGCTTACTGGTGGAGTGGGGTACCTCTGGGCACTCTGGACAGAGCTAAACAGCTTTGTAACACTTGCCTGAGCAGAGCAGAGGTCGGGCTGAAAGGCCAAGGACCAGAGACAGGCCAACCTGTGGGCACAACCAATAAGCTGCAGTGATCAAAGAATTGTATCCTCAGTCATTCCTGATCCTGAGTTGTAGCCCGTCACTTCCTTAATAAACCCCATAACTGTGAGTACAGTCTGTGCATCCTGTGTGGCCATTGCAATGAATTGTCGAACACAGCAGAGAAGTAGAATGCCCTGGGAGGGACAGCTGGTGTCAGAATTGGGGAAAAGGTTGGAGAGAGGAGGTATGTTTGACCTCCACTTCATAGGAATCAGCCTTGGGCTAATGTTGATGGTGATTCTGTCTCCCTTTGTGAAGTTAGAGGAGGTCAGATGCCTCTGCCAAGCCATTTTTACAGATCATGTGACTCAGTTTTATCCAATGAGCTGTAACTAAAAGTGTCACGTGTAATTTCTAGGAAATGCCTTTGAGAGGGAACATACCCTTTTATCTCCATTCCTCACTCACGTTGGCTGTGATGAAAAGAACATGCCTAGGGTTAGGGCAGCGATCTTAGGTAGGGAGGTAAAAAATCAGTGTTGAGGAATGAGATAGTCTGTTGTTGTTGGGGGCTGTCAAGTTGATTTCAACTAATAGAGACCCCACGTGACAGAGTAGAAGTGCACCTGAGGATTCTCTTGGCTGCAATCTTTACAGAAGTAGATCACCAGGTCTTTCATTTGTGGTTTCAGTTAGCAGCCGAGCACTTAACCATTGCTCTAGTCCTGGCAATTTTGAAGCCACTAATCTAATTCTAAACTATGTACAGACTTCAATTATGTAAAGAGAAATAAACGCTACCTGTCCAAGTCACTGTGTTTGGGGGTTTCTGTGACAGCTACTCCTAATCCCAAATAATAAAATGTTTCTCCATGTCAGCCATCACCCACCTGTTCCAAATCCACTCCATCTCACCTGAACAACCACAGTTGCCTCTTAACTGTCCTTGTCATATCCAACTTTGACCTCTCTTCCCATTATCCATATTCCGACAATATTCTTGTAAAAATGCATACAAGATCAAATCACTCCCTTATTTATAATCCTTTAATGAATTTTCACTAATTTTAGGATAAGTTCAAAATCCTCAACACAGTCTAATCAATTTTTCACTATCTGGCCACTAAAACCCCAGCTTAACTCCTCATTCTGAGCTCCAGTCACATTGAAGCTCTGAATTTCCTGTTCCCTTTACTGTTCTATTCATCTTAAGCCTTCTCTCCCCAGTCCTGCCTGCCTATCCAACTTCTACTAATCTTTCAGGTTTCTAGTAAAATGTAACTTCTTCAGGAATGATAGTCGGGGGTCATTACTGTACCTCCTCATGGCATCTTGGGCTTCTCTTTGTAGTCCTTACCTCATTTGCACTTACATAATTATTTGTGCAATTATTCTTTTAGAGGCTTCAGTGGTATATAGGTCTAATGTGCCTACAGATGCATTCCATGGCCCACACAGTATTTTTTATATTATTATTATTAAATTTGAAGAACTTTAATCAGTATACCGCCTTTTGGTTTATCATAGGTCCCACCAATTCTTGCCATTTCACACACTTAAGTCCCCCATAGGTCTTTGCCAAGGTCTTGTCTCCCATAGGTCTTTGCCTCTTTGGTCTGTCAGATCATTAGTTTTATTCTGGTTTTTTTTAAATAGTAAATGGCTTGGTGCAACATTATATATTTTCCTATTTTTATTTCTCTCCCTTCTATTCATCATATTTGACTGAATAGAATCAAAGATGCAAAGCAATAACCTTCTGTAACTTCAGGTCTCCATTTAAAAACATCTCCATTGGCCTTTCTTTCAACTCATTGGAAAAACAAGTCATATTGTCTAAAACTTAGGAGTTACATGCTGTTGTGGCTATTTCCTTTTTGCTCAGAGCAGTCTGTCCAACAAACCTATGCCCTTTAAAAATGAGCTTCCACAAAACTCAAATTTCTCTAAATTTACCTTCACGATCATTTTTGGATGGTAAGTTATTTCTCATTTCCATTAGCCATCTCAGAAAATCCAAAATCATTTGACTCCCTCATTGATACATTCTCTGATATGAATAAAAACAGCAATTATTTATTGAACTTTCCTCCAAGTGCTGTGTTAAATCTATGTATCTTTCCAGTAACCTACTATTAGTCAATAATTGTTTGGGTTGTAAAAGACAAAAAAAAAAAAAAAAGCTCAAAACATTTTAGATAAAGAAGAATAGGCTTATGTACTTAGAAGTCTTGAGGTACAGCTACCCAAAAGCATGGCCGGATCCAGGGGTTCAACAATGTCATCAGGACATTGTCTTTCCCTCAGCTCTACTTTCTTCTAAGTTGCTTCATTCTCAGGCTATCTCCATGTTACACAAGATGAATGCCATCAGCTCCATGCTTATAACCTATCAAGTGAGAATAGGTCCTAGAACCAACCCACCAATTGAGAAGAATGCCCAGGGCACTCCAGCAATAAAAGACTGAGGATAAAAGGAGGAGCCAAAGGAGACTGTGAACAAGTAACCCATGAGGGAGAAGAAAAACCAGAGAGCATAGAGTCCAGTAAAGAAAGTATCCAGAGGAGGGAGCCATCAACTGTTTCAAATGCTAGTGGTCAAATATGATGACTGAGAACTGACAATTAGATTTAGCAACATGAAAGTCATGTTGCCTAGCAGGCCCTCTAAGTTTCCATTTTTCCCTGAGTAAAGGGGCCCTAAGGATCCCTGGTGGTATAGTGGGTAAGCATTTGGCTGCCAACCCAAAGGTCAGCAGTTTGAACCCACAAACCACCCACAAAAGAAAGTGTGGCAGTCTTCTTCTGTAAAAATTTACAGCCTTGTAAACCCTACAGGGCAGTTCTACTCTGTCCTATAAGGTTGCTATGCATTGGAATTGACTTGACGGCAATGGGTTTTGGTTGTTTTTGAAATGAGCCTCATTGGCACAGTGGTTAAGCGTTTGCCAAAAGGTCAGCAGTTTGAACCCACCAGCCATTTCACAGGAGAAAGATATAACAGCTGCTTCCATAAAAATTACAGCCTTGGAAACCCTGTGGGGCAGTTTTACTCTCTCCTATAGGGTCACTATGAGTCAGAATTGATGTGCTATAGTGACCCTATAGGACAGAGTAGAACTACCCCATAGGGTTTCCAAGGCTATAAATCTTTACAGAAGCAGACTGCCACATCTTTTTCCTGCTGGTGGGCTTGAACCATCAATCTTTTGGTTAACAGCCACATACTCAACCACTCCACCACCAGGACTCCTTACATACCCCTTACTATACAGGAAACACACCCACTGGCCCTAGAGGAGGGGGAGCTTGAAGCTGTCTTTCGAAGAAGAGAGAGAAAGGGCTGAACCCTTCACCTTGCCCAACTCCAGAGGGTGCCTTTCATGTTGCACTCCAAGTAAACTGCACCCCATGAGCACAATACAAGGAAAGGCCTCTGGAGTTGAGTAGTATAGCTGCCTGCAAAGGAGTACTCACAGTCACCAAGTCTCAGAAAAGCCAAACCCTAGGCTCCCTCTGTACAGGAAGTGGTGTGACCCCACTCCTGAATCTCCTGAGCAGTGGATGCAGGAAATTTCAGAAGAGCTTTGGTGCAACTGCTGGCTCTCCACTGCTAGATGCTGAGCTTGTATAAGGGCCTGTGGGCACAAAGGTAAATAAGACTGTTAGTAATTTCAAGGGAGTTACATCTAGAAGAGGGAAGAGGCATACTGCGTCTACACTCGAGTATTCAAACAGAATATTTTTGATTTCTTTAAATTGAAGGTAAATTTTCAGGAAGATAGTAACTTCCTGAAAGTTATTATTAGACTTTTACAATGTTAGACATTTTAGATTTCCAAACTGTCTAAAAACCATTTTCACTTGTCCCCTTCAAGCATTCCCATTTCCATCTTTGCTGAGTGGGGTTCCTTCTCCACCTTCTCTCAGGTTCATTCCCTGCTTCATTCTATACAAATGCTGAGCTGGGAAGAAAGCTTAGCCACTGATAGCGGAACTTCAGGTATCAGAGGTTTGCCTGAGGTAGCAAATTTTTGAACAGGAACCCTTCCAACCATAATGCAGCATATCTCAGTTCATATACCGCCCTCTACTCCTGCTTCTAGAACTCAAACTCTCTTCTCTTTAAGGGCTTTTCTCTTTAAGCCCTTCTTAAGGGCTCTGGACTTTGATTAGCCTGTTCTCGGCAGCTGAAGGGAAGTCTCAGTCATGGCAGCTTAACTAACAGCAACAGCTCAGGACATGTGCCTCCAGTTCCAGTCCCTTTTCATGAGCAAGCAAACTGGAGAACAGAGGCCAGGTTGCATTCTGCTGCATGAGGACACACCCTTCCTTTATTTCTTTTCATCCATAGTTTCCTGGTTGCACAAACATAAATTCTGTGTTGACACAGAAATTAAATTCCATTTCTTAGCTATTTTATCTTAGTCAAAGCAAACCATTTTATGCCACACAAAATCTGACCAAGAGACAGCACGACAGCAAGGAAGGGGCACAAGGTCTGGTCTTGGTTCTGCCACTAACCAGCTGGTTTAACCTTAGGAAAACCATCTCCCTTCTCTGGACATTCTGTCATTATCTGAAATGAAGAAGTAATGAAGAAATGTAACAAAGAAGTAGAATGAGCCTAAGGATTTTCCTTCTTTCATTTCTGTGTCCCATTAATTATGGGGCCAAATAACCTGACTCCCACTGTGAAAGGAACCAAAAGCTGACCTTGTCTGAGTAGGATATTTACATAGTTACAGGATTCCTGTTGTTATAGTTATTATTTTCTATGTGTTTAAAACACTGCAGTTGAAACCGAAGACTCAGAGAAGAAACTAGTCTACAGGACAAATAGTCTACACGAACCTCAGCCTCTTCTACCCTGAGAGCAGATAAAACTCGTGGCTGGCTAACACTACCAACCATTTTATTCAGGGCCACAATAGATGGACCCTGATAGAATGGGAGAAAAACGTCAAACAGAACCCCAAGTTCCTAAAAAAAAAAGACCTACTGGTTGATATTGGAGGACTCTCCAAGACTGTGATATGGAACTAACTGAAACTAATCCCTGAGGTCACCTTGAATAACAAATTGGCTCAAAAAATAATATCACCCGTAAGTACTGTGCTTCTTTACAAAATCAACTCTATGAGACCAAACAGTCAACAATTACTTTAAAACAGAGGTAGGAATGTTAGAGGGCAGGGAAATTAGATTAATGGTAACAAAACCACCAGAACAGAAATATTGAGAATGTCCACGCATTGTGAAGAATATAATCAATGTCACTGAATAACTTGTGTAGAAATTGTTGAATGGGAACCTAAACTGCTATGTAAACCTTTACCAAAAACACAATAAAATATTATTTAAAAAAATTGCAGTGAAATTGTCAGGAATAAATTTTATCACTGTGGTTCCCAAGCATGAGTAAAAACAGTAATTCCATTAGTGGTTGAGATTTGTAATAAATCCATTGACATTTATTTGATCGCTACCAAAACCAAAACCTAACCCAGTGCTATCGAGTCGATTCCAACTCATAGCGACCCTATAGGAGAGAGTAGAACTGCCCCATAGAGTTTCAAAGGAGCGCCTGGTAGATTCAAACTGCCATCCCTTTGGTTAGCAGCCATAGCACTTAACCACTACACCACTGGGGTTTCCTTTTATTGCTACAGTAACTCTAAAATACAAAAATATTTTAAGTTATAATAGTAGTAAAATGTAGTTGTAATAAGGGAAAGAAATTAAGAGAAATAAGAGGTTAGACGTGAATAACCCATAGCAAGAGATATCGAACTCACCTATAAACCTGGGGTTTAGTAAATTAGAAAAAAAAAAAAAGTTGAATATTGAATATTCACACTCTTCCTCTCCAACAATTCTGACATTAGCCCTGCATTTTTCCCTAACTTTCCACCCAACCCCATACTTCTGTGCTTTATTATCCAGGTGGTGAGGTTGTGAGAAATCAGCAGGAAAGCCTGGATTTATAAGGAAAGAAAAAATGATTATGAGAGGAGAGAAGAGTCAGAGGAGAAAGAGAGAATGATCTGGGTTTGGAAGAATCTTTGGAGTTAGGAGTTCAGAGACGATGCTTTTGGAACCAGCTTCTACACAGAAGGAAAATTTGAGAAGGGCAAAGGTAGGGAGAAGTATTTTGAGAAAGTTGCTGTACATTAGGAATGTTTTTACCACCTTTGGCATTTCCTCATTAGGCTGAGTAACTTTTGAATTTTCAATTGCTGCTTTATTTTTGATGTGTATGTCCTTAAATTCAGCCCCATTCACAACCTATGCACTATTCAAGAAAGAAGCACAAGGATGCCTTGCTTTTATTCAGGTTATAGTTACAGAATTTGTTTTAAAAAAAAAATCCTGAGTACCATTATCATGTGGTCTGTAATTTATAATTAAATAGTTCAGCATAGACGACCTACTAGTTCTAATCTTCACTCCTGGAGTCATTCTGTACCCGAATAGGGAACACTCATTCTGCAGGTGATCAGTAGTATTTGAGAGATTCTAACGGAAGAGTCCACAGGCCAGAGTTGGCCCTACAACTCTATCAACTACTTATACCAGGTACTGATAATTAACATGTTGAATGACAGCGATAGTTTTTAATTAGTGAAATTAAGCTATCGGGTCAATATGAGCCAGAATCCACTTGACAGTATACAACAACAACAAAGCTATGTATTGAAACTTGAAGACCATTTCAAGCTTGGTTGAAAGTATTATAACAGCTCTCAACTCTTACATTCTTGTTAGGTGCCATTGAGATGGTTCCGACTCATAGCGACCCTATGCACAACAGAATGAAACACTGCCCGGTCCTGAACCATCCTTACAATCATTGTTATGCTTGAGCTCATTGTTGCAGCCACTGTGTCAATCCACCTCATTGAGGGTCTTCCTCTTTTCCGCTGACCCTGTACTCTGCCAAGCATGATGTCCTTCTCCAGGGACTCATCCCTCCTGACAACATGTCCAAAGCATGTAAGACGCAGTCTCACCATCCTTGCCTCTAAGGAGCATTCTGGCCGAACTTCCTCCAAGACAGATTTGTGCGTTCTTTTGGCAGTCCATGGTATATTCAATATTCTTCACCAACACCACAATTCAAAGGCTTTGGCTCTTCTTCGGTCTTCCTTATTCATTGTCCAGCTTTCACATGCATATGATGTGATTGAAAATAACATGGCTTGGGTCAGGCACATCTCAGTCTTCAGGGTGACATCTTTGCTCTTCAACACTTTGAAGAGGTCCTTTGCAGCAGATTTACACAATGCAACGCGTCTTTTGATTTCTTGACTGCTGCTTCCATGGCCTTTGATTGTGGATCCAAGTAAAATGAAATCCTTGACAACTTCAGTCTTTTCTCCGCTTATCATAATGTTGCTCCTTGGTCCAGTTGTGAGGATTTTTGTTTTCTTTATGTCGAGGTGCAATCCATACTGAAGGCTGTGGTCTTTGATCTTCATTAATAAGTGCTTCAAGTCCTCTTCACTTTCAGCAAGCAGGGTTGCATCATCTGTATAACCCAGGTTGTTAATAAGTCTTCCTCCAAACCTGATGCCCCGTTATTCTTCATATAGTCCAGCTTCTTGGATTATTTGTTCAGCATACAGATCAAATAGGTATGGTGAAAGAATACAACCCTGATGCACACCTTTCCTGACTTTAAACCAATCAGTATCCCCATGTTCTGTCCAAACAACTGCCTCTTGATCTATATAAAGGTTCCTCATGAGCACAATTAAGTGTTCTCAAGTTCCCATTCTTCGCAGTGTTATCCATAGTTTGTTATGATCCACACAGTCAAATGCCTTTGCATAGTCAATAAAACACAGGGAAACATCCTTCTGGTATTCTCTGCTTTCAGCCAGGATCCATCTGACATCGGCAATGATGTCTCCGGTTCCACGTCCTCTTCTGAAACCAGCGTGAATTTCTGGCAGTTCCCTGTCGATATACTGTTGCAGCCATTTTTGAATGATCTTCAGCAAAGTTTTGCTTGCGTGTGATATTAATGATATTGTTCTATAATTTCCACATCTGGTTGGATCACCTTTCTTGGGAATAGGCATAAATACGGATCTCTTGCAGTCAGTTGGCCAGGAAGTTGTCTTCCATATTTCTTGGCATAGACGAGTGAGCACCTCCAGTGCTGCATCTGTTTGTTGAAACATCTCAATTGATATTCCATCAATTCCTGGAGCCTTGTTTTTCCCCAATGCCTCAGAGCACCTTGGACTTCTTCCTTCAGTACCATTGGTTCCTGATCATATGCCACCGCTTGAAATGGTTGAATATCAACTAATTCTTTTTGGTATAATGACTCTGTGTATTCCTTCCATCTTCTTTTGATGCTTCCTGCGTTGTTTAATATTTTCCCCCATGGAATCCTTCACTATTGCAACTTGAGCCTTGAATTTTTTCTTCAGACACACAGCCGAGCGTGTTCTTCCCTTTTGGTTTTCCATCTCCAGGTCTTTGCACGTGTCATTATAATACTTTACTTTGTCTTCTCAAGAGGCCCTTTGAAATCTTCTGTTCAGTTCTTTTACTTCATCATTTCTTCCTTTTGTTGTAGTTGCTCGATGCTCAAGAGCAAGTTTCAGAGTCTCCTCTGACATCCATCTTGGTCTTTCTTTCCTGTCTTTTCAGTGACCTCTTGCTTTCTTCATGGATGATGTCCTTGATGTCATTCCACAACTTCGGTCGCTAGTGTTCAATGTGTCAAATCTATTCTTCAGATGGTCTCTAAATTCAGGTGGGATATACTCAAGGTCATATTTTGGCTCTCGTGGACTTGCTCTGATTGTCTTCAGTTTCAGCTTGAACTTGCATATGAGCAATTGATGGTCTGTTCCACAGTCGGCCCCTGGCCTTGTTCTGACTGATGATATTGAGCTTTTCCATCGTCTCTTTCCACAGATGTAGTCAGTTTGATCTCTGTGTGCTCCATCTGGTGAGGTCCATGTGTATAGTTGCCGTTTATGCTGGTGAAAGAAGATATTTGCAATGAGGAAGTCATTGGTCTTGCAAAATTCTATCATTCAATCTCCTGCATTGTTTCTATCACCAAGGCCATGTTTTCCAACTACTGATCCTTCTTCTTTGTTTCCAACTTTCGCATTCCAATCGCCAGTAATTATCAATGCATCTTGATTGCATGTTCAATCAATTTCAGACTGTAGCAGCTGATAAAAATCTTCTATTTCTTCATCTTTGGCCCTAGTGGTTGCTGTGTAAATTAGAATAATAGTCATATTAACAAAAAAAAAAAAGTTTTTTTTCTTTCATTGTAGGCATATGGGTATTATCCTATCACTGACAGCGTTGTACTTCAGGACAGATCTTGAAATGTTCTTTTTAACAATGAATGCAACACCATTCCTCTTCGAGTTGTCATTCCCAGCAAAATAGACTATATGATTGTCTGATTCAAAATGGCCAATACCAGTCCATTTCAGGTCACTAATGCGTAGGATATCGATGTTTATGCTTTCCATTTCATTTTTGACAATTTCCAATTTTCCTAGATTCATACTTTATACATTCCAGGTTCTGATTATTAATGGATGTTTGCAGCTGTTTCTTGTCATTTTGAGTCGTGCCACATCAGCAAATGAAGGTCCCGAAAGCTTTACTCCATCCACGTCATTAAGGTCGACTCTACTTTGAAGAAGCAGCTCTTCCCCAGTCATCTTTTGAGTGCCTTCCAACCTGGGGGGCTCATCTTCCAGCACTATATCAGACAATGTTCCACTGCTATTCATAAGGTTTTCACTGGCTAATGCTTTTCAGAAGTAGGCTGCCGGGTCCTTCTTCCTAGTCTGTCTTAGTCTGGAATAAGAGTCTTGCATAAGAGGGCAAAAGAAGAATCTAGCAAGCACAAAAAAAACAACCTGTTGCCATGGAGTCAATTCCAACACATGGTGACCCTATGAGTTACAGTGTAAAACTTCTCCATATGGTTTTCTTGGCTGGAATCTTAACAAAAGCAGATAGCTCGGGCTTTCTTCCATAGTATTGCTTAGTGGGCTGAAATTGCTAACCTTAAGGTTAGTAGTTGAATGCAATCTGTTTGCACCACTTCTAGAATGCACCCTGAGCTCGATTCCAGACAGAATAGCTACTGATTCAGGAGATTCTTGCTGTCTGCACCCAACTATAGAGTTAGATGAATCTAATGGCCACACTTTTCTCTCACAGACCTTTCCCATGAAGTATTATCACAGGGCCTAAAAGATTACATCTGATCATTCGGGGGCCTGCTTGCTACTAAATGGCAGTGCATGCGGCAGGATTTGGTCAGAAACTTGCTTCCCTTATTTTCTAGTAGGAAGTTGTGAGCAGGAGGCTATAATCTTCACCAGAGTCCAATCATCAGGGACCACTGACATTTACCAAAAAGATCCCAATGGTTGTGCATGAGCAAATTAGTTTGGGTCATTTCACAACACCTACCTCAGTGATGATGTGGATTGAGGACCACAATTTCAAGGATTTTCCAGCCATAAGATTCTACATTCAACAACTTACATAAGTCTACCCAGCATCTGCCTCCCATGCCTGGAGGCAGTTATAGAACCATGAAATGGCTCCCTGTCTTTCAATCCTCATTTAGGTGTTGATCTTTTCCATCAATATTGGTTAGAAGAAACTGACTAGATTTTTCCAAAGCCAGCAATCCCTATTTTCAAAGATGCTACTAAGAAGTGATGGCATATGATATTAGCAATCACTGGAACTCCGCAACGATAAGCCCCAGGAGAGTGAAGTGAATTTGGCCTCTCACCTCCCTGTCCGAGGAGGCTTCCCTCTGAATCATGCCGCCTGAGGGGAGGTATTGTGTGATGAATGGAGCTGCCCTACTCCCTCCTCCTTAAAAGTCTGGATTGAAGAAAGCCTCTTACTAATGTCTCCTGCTGTTCTTTCAGTGGAGGGTCCTTTTGCCAGTAGCAGGAGTTCTGCCACTGTGGGAAAAACCAGCTGGACACCCGGAAATGGAATTGTAAACCCTCTCTGGGTACCTGGCACTGACCAGTAGAGAGGTTCCTACATGAACTTCAGATTATATTTCCATGGAAACATGAAGCAGTGTGGACAAGCAGTGTTAAAATTAACCAGCACTGTTCCACAGGACAAGCTTTCTCTCTCTTTTAAGGAGAAAACCCAAATTCTACCCAAGCCAAAATCTTATTGAGCACCTATTATGTGCCAAACACGTGGTCCTTTGAGTGCAAAGGTGAATAAAATAGACCCGGTCCTTGGCCTCATAGACTTTTCCCAGTCTTGCCAACTGGAGGTGCTCTGAAAACAAAGGTTCAAAGTGCAATGAGAACATAAACCAAGTGGATTTAACCTCGAATTGTTAAACAGGAAACTTAAAATGAGTAGGAGTAATACGTACATAGAAAATTTATAAATAAATGCATATACATATGTTGAAGATTTATATTTAATTTTTTTGTTTGTTTTTACTGCTAGGGGTGAGTGACCAAAAAACTTTTGAAGATCGCTGCCCGTTATGGATTGAATTGTTTACCCAAAGAAATATTTTGAAGTCATAACCCCTATACCTATGAATGTGACCTTGTTTGCGGAAATAGGGTTTTTCTTTTGCTGTCAATTGGGTTAACAAGGTTATACCAGAGTAGGGTGGATCCTAATCCTAATTCCTTCTGAATTGTGTTTTATAAAAAGGAAGTGACGTGTGACATGGAGGCAGACGCTTCTGTAAGCAGCAAAGGATGTCAAGGATCCATGGCAGCCACCGGAAACCAGGAGAAGGAATCAATGTGGCCGAGACCCTGATTTTGACTTTTAGACTCCAGAACTGAGAGAAAGCCACCAACTTTGTGGAGTTTTGTTATGGCAGCCCTAGGAAACTAAGTCACTGCTCTAGAGCCAAGGATTTCCAATATTTGCTTCATATTAGAATCACCCAGGTCTTACTTAAAATGCACAGTCCCAGTTCCTACCCTTAGTAATTATGTTCAGTAGATTTGGGGTGAGGTCCAGGAAAATCGTTAATAAGCACTCCAAATGGTTGTGATGACTTCTGTAGACCAATTTCCTAGAAGGCTAATTAGTTTACTCAGCCACCAGTCCCTAATAACATCTTTGCCTGGGGATCACCCCATTGTCATCGAGTCCATCCCAACTCATAGCAACCCTATAGGACAGAGAAGAACTGCCCCGTAGGATTGCCAAGGAGCAGCTGGTAGATTCAAACTGCTGACCTTTTGGTTAGCAGCCTGAGCTCTTAACCACTACGCCCCCAGGGCTCCTTGTCTGAGGATAGTCCACTTTTAAATTTAGGGTAAGGAGTGAATTTTGTGATTGTGTTTTAGTGGCCTAAATTGCCTCTCTAATTTCTGGGTCTACACGATAACAGTTCTGCTATGTAACTCTGGAGACTCACTCTTAGCACTCAAACCCCTACCTGGGCAAATTGTACTCCTGTCCCCATCTTATAACTTCAGAGTTCCCCAATGTTGACTCTTCCTCAAGGATCTATTTTGGCCATTCCTGGTAATGTGCCAACTGTCCCTTTGCCCCAGGACAAAAGGTTTACCAGAGTACGGAATTTCCAGGCTAAAACCAGGAAAGCCTTGGTCGGGTAAACTGGGACAAGTTGGTCACCCTAGCAAGAAGCTTGGCTTTCAATAAACAGGCATATATTTGAAGTGCTAGAAAGGAGAATCAGGACCCCCCAGAAAAGTTAACACCTACTAGGAGGGCTGGTTCCTGAGCCCAACTATCCCTAAGCCTCCTAATATACCTGGAACAAGTATATTCACTGGAACTTGAAACTTTCACATCAGTTTTAGTTGCTGGCTGCCTCCAGAGACTTGGAAACGCCAAGCTTTACATGACCCTTATGCTGCTTGGAGGGGGAGAATAATTAATAAACCAGTGCCCACGTCCCTAAGTGTTGTCAGTCAATCCAATCAGATGCTGCCTCTCTGTGGTTCCGGACAATTAGGAGTAATGTGTTGTAAGTCCTGTGGCTTGAGGGTTTGTAGCTGTTCCAAAGGGCAAAGACCTGTGGAGAGCAGCTTCTGTTCCTTGTGTTCTTCGTTAAAGCAAAAATGAGAAGGAATCCTGGATTTTCTAGGATGAATCTGCTGAAAATGCTCACCTTATAATCAGGTAAGGCGTCAAACTATGTAATTTGGCTCAGAAAGTGTTGTTAGGGCAGGAATACTTGGTAGACTGCCTGGTATATATAATGAGACACAACACACGCTTTTTAGAAAGAACAAAAAAAGGAACTCGATTTACTAAAGTCCTGGCTTTGTGCAAAGCACACAGAGCTTCTTTAACTAGAAAAGATAACGTCTAAAATAAGATTATAAATATTTTCTATCTACAGTCATTTTGCCAATATAACAATTTTTCAGTGACGGATAAGTTAGGAATAAATTTATCTGTAAAAAACAGAAAACTTGATTTAACAGTGGGTTTTTTTTCTCTCTCTCTCATAACAAGTTCAGAGCTAGGTAATCCCACACTAGTACAGCAGCTGCCCAGAGCTGTCACCAAGGAGGGACCTAGGGTCCTTCTACCTATCCTCTCAGCCATCTTTAATATTGGCTTTTGTCCTCACACAAGTCCTCTCATGGACAAGCGACAGTTGCTCCATCTCCAAGCTTTATGTCCCCAGGAAGATGGGGGTAGGGAATACTGGCAAAGAGAAATTCTTCTAGGAAGGCTCTCCCTGGTGATTTTCACCTACACCTCAGTGACCATCTCCAGCTATGAGAGGGCAGAGTGATCATGTTTGTAGCAGTTACAGCCTCTATGGTAGAGCTGAGGCGCTGGTGGTCGAATGGTAGAACGCTCCCCTTCCATTCAGGAGACCTAGGCTTGATTTCTGGCCAATGTACCTCCTGTACAGTCACCAGTCCTCCCTCAGTGGAAGCTTATGTTTTGGTACAATGTTGAACAGGATTCAGCAGAGCTTCCAGGCTAAGACAGGCTAGGAAGGAAGGCCTGGTAGTCTACTTCTAAAAATTAGCCAGTGAAAGCCCTGTGGATCACATTGGCCCAATCACCAACCAGTCATGGAACTGGCACAGGACTGGGCAGCAATTTGTTCCGTTGTTCATAGGGTCCCCATGGGTTGGGGGCCGACTCCACAACAGCTAACAACAACGGCAGAGCTAAGCAAAAGAGACAGCATGAAATGGGAGCTGGTCAAGCGCTTCAGAATTAAGAATAAGTCCCAGTCCCCTTACTTCATCTGCATATTTCCTGAGATCCTATGAATAACATCTCTTAAGCTAATTTACTTCTGCCGATGTTGATTTTTACCTGCATGATTCTTGGAGTGATCTTAATTTCAAAATTTTCCACTCCATAATATATGAACAATTTTACCCTCCTTTTTTATTTTCAGTTTTGATGTCAGTTTACACAGTGTGCTTTATCAACCAAAAGCCCAAATTCACTGCGGTCAAGTCAATTGTGACTCATAGGAACCCTATAGGACAGAGTAAAACTGCCCCCAGAGATTTTCTAAGGCCGTAATCTTTACAGAAGCAGACTGCCACATCTTTCTCACATGGGTTCAAACTGCCAACCTCTTGGTTAGCAGTCGAGCACTTTAACCACTGCACCACCGAAGTTCCTTGTATTATTTCTCAGGGAAGCATAAAAAGGACTGAAAATATTTTTAGATGCTAATTCAGGTAACTCGGTGAATAACAAATTTTTGTCACATATTATTTCTTAAATTTTCCTGGAATTTTGCCTAGTGGTTACAAGCGTTTCTTTGGTTAGCAACAACAGCTCCAAAGATAATTTTACATATTTCCCCCACATTTGCCCTGCTTGGTATATTACATAAACTGAAGCTGGTGCAAATGTAAAGCCAGAGAATAGGTTTTGAGTGGAGCCTTTTTTAACGAGCAGTGCTTTGTCTCCATCTGGTGGACAATCTTGTGTTTGCAACACCAGCTGTGCTTCTCAAACCTGGCTGCACACTAACACCACCTGGTGCTTGTAAAAAATCCCAGGATAACGGGCCCGTTCCCAGACCAATGAAATCAGAAGCTCTGTTTAAGACTCAGATGCCAGTATCTTTTAGAAGATCTTAAGGCAATTTACAATCAGGGTTAAGAACCACTGAGACAGAAGCAGCTCTAAGTGGTATCACATCTTCTCACTCAGTAATACATAATTCGCCAGGATCTGCTTCGTCTCAGCTTGCTATCATTTTTTAAAAAAGTTTCTAAACACTGATAATGGCTCAGTCTTCATCCTAATTCATGCATTATTGGTATAAAATTTAGTTATTAAAAAAGGAGACCGTGTTCTGTGTCTGGCAATGTTGGACTAGATGGTTCTGATAAACCCTCTCGCTGAGAACTAGAAAAGCTGTACAAAATATATACCATTAAAAGAAAGAAAAGGCAAGCCGGAGAGTGAAAATCATCTTTGCTACACATATAACTGAAAAAAGAACTCATATCCAGAATATACAAAACACACATAAATTGATGGGAAAAGAACTAGCAACGGACGGACGGACGGGGAGGGGGGGAGGGGGCGTGGATAAACAAGGGACTTCACAAAAGCCGATATTCAAAAAGCCAATAAACATGAAAACGCTCTCAACCACATTAGTAACCAAAAAAAAATTAAAAGCACGATCAACCCACCACACCCACCCATCAGAATGGCTAAAGTTAAGAAGACTGACAATAACAATAGTGAGCAGCTCCATCTCACGTACCCACCTGGTGAGAGTGTAAAATGATACAACCACTTTGGAAAATTGTTTGGCAGTATCTCCTAAAATTGAACATAAACCCGTTGCAGTCAATTCCGACTCATAGTGACCCTGCAGGACAGAGTAGAACTGCTCCATAGGGTTTCCAAGGAGCAGCTGGTGGATTCAAACTGCCAATCTTCTGGTTAGCAGCCAAGCTCTTAACCACTGCACCACCAGGGCTCCAAAGTTGAACATAACAGCATACATAGTCTACAACCTAGCAAGTTCACTGCTAGGTACACCCGAGAAATGCATGTAGGCATTTATCCAACCAAAAACTAGAAACCTAAATGTCCATCAATAGTAGAAGGGATAAATAATTTGTGACATACCCATACAACAGAATACTATATAGCAATAAAAGTGAGAGAAAAAAAAAACTATACATACACACAATAAACCAAAACCCAAACCCACTGCCGTCAAGTCGATTCCGACTCATAGCGACGACAGAGTAGAACTTGCCCCATGGAGTTTTCAAGGAGCACCTGGTGGATTTGAACTGCTAACCTATTGGTTAGCAGCCATAGCACTTAACCACTACGCCACCAGGGTTTCTATACACACAATAACTTGGATAAATCCATAAATGGAGTATTGCATAAATGAAGTCAAACACAAAGGGTGTACATTGTTTCATTCAAATTACATAAAGTTCAAAGCAGGCAGAACCTATCTACACTGTAAAAGTCAAGACAGTAGTTATCTTTAGGTAATAGGGGCAGTAAGTTACTGAGAGGGACAAGAGAAGGTAACGACATATTTCTTGCCCTGAGTTGTCATTACATAGATGTGTTCACTTAGTGATAATTCATTGAGCTGCATATCTTTTTGTGCACTTCAATTTTTTAAAAAAGAAAAAAAAAAAAACCAGTATATTCAAAAATACTTTTGTAACATTCAAGTCTTCCTTGTGTTTTTCACGTTAAGTTTTAATTGATGAGATATAACCAGCAGATAGTCTCCAACTTTAATATATATAGGAATCACCTGGAGATCTTGTTTAAAAGCAGATTTTATCCAGTAGCCTGGCTGGGCTGCAGCTAAGGAGCCCCAGCGGCGTGGTGGTTAAGCACACTACTGCTAACTGCAAAGGCTGGCAGTTTGAACCCACCATCAGCTCCATGGGCAGTCTGTGGCAAGATGTGGCAATCTGCTTCCCCAACCCTATAGGACAGAATAGAACTGTCAACAGGGTTTCCAAGCAACAGCTGGTGGATTCGAACTGCTGACCTTTGATTAGCAGCCATAGCTCTTAACCACTGTGTAATCAGGGCTCCCCGTAAAGATTACAGCCTTGGAAATCCCATGGGCAGTTCCACCCTGTCCTATAGGGTCCCTGTAAATTGGAATGGACTCGACGGCAATGGGTTTTTATGAATTAGGGTGGAGCCCAAGATTCTGCATTTTTAGAAACTCCCGGGTGATGCCCATGCTGCTGGTCCACTGACCACACTTTGAGTAGCAAGGACCAAGGGCAGTGTTTCCCAGATGATGCTCTACAAATATTGATATTATGCAGATTGTTAAGAGATGTTATTAATACTACTAAAATTTAGCCAAAACTTGTTTTGTGATATTTTGTCTTTAAAAATGAGCATGCCATACCTGAAAATAATAATAGTAAATGTTCAGAAAAACTTATTTATGTGTCAAGCATTGTAACACTTCATTTGTTCCAGAAGAAAATATCAGGAAGTGACATTAAAGGTCACCTGACAATGAACACAAGATGTTTGGCACCTTGATGGATAAGAGGCACAAAGCAACTGGCATATCTATGTTGGACTGCCTACTGCAGGGACTGGCACACTTTTTCTGTAATGGGCCAGATGGTAAACATTTTAGACTTTGCAGACCATATGGTCTGTATCACCACAACTCCAATCTGCCCTTATAGCGTGAAAGCAATATAAAGAGTATGTAAATGATGAGCAGGGCTATAGTCTGTGAATTTTTATTAACAAAATAGGTTGCAGGCCATAGTTTCCAACCTCTGGCCCACTGAATCATCAGTTAATGTTACATATGTACCTTGCCTTAAAATGTCGACATAATATATTATCTTAGAAAATAATTTCTAATTTTTCTATTAAGTATCTTTAAAAATCAGTTTTCGCTTCTTTTTAACTAAGGTTGTATCCTCAGAGTGACTTTTGGGTGTTGTTAATGGTCATTCTTGATCAATGGTCAAATGAATTTAAAAACAGTCATTTATGGAAAAGGATCTCACAATTAAATGCCATTGTTTAAAATAATGACATATATATCAGTAAGAAAAATGCCGATCTACTGCCCAATCTGGTCACTTTTTAGAATTTGGCCAAAGTGGGTACATCAGCAGACTTTATATTTTACAAAATATGTGGAGAGGAATTAAAATGCCCATTCTGATTAAATTGCAGTCATTGCAATTACAGCTGAAGTGATGGTTTTAACAAGAGATCAAGTAACAACAAAAGTGCTTCTATCTTGCTTCAAAGTAGTGATGGGAGAAAGACCAAGAATAGGGAAGCCGGGTAGTCAGGAGCTGAAGCACAATTTGATGTGGCAAATTAGCGGAATCAGAGCATTACACTCACCTGTTTCTCCTGGCTAAGATTAAAGGAGACTTGCTCAGTGAGAACATTCAGTATATTGGACTGTGAATTTACAAAACCTGGCACAACTGGACCAAGTGATGAACAAACCTCTTTGAATCCATAGGAACCAAACATAAATAGGCTTGCTTAACATGCCCACCAGTAGCAATAGTCTTCTGAATTTCATTGAGCTTTTTTCCCTTGATTTTAACACACTGTGGGCTCTCCGTATCCGCAGTTTCCGCATCCACAGATTCAACTAACCATGAATCGAAAATATTCAAAAAACAGAAATAAAACAGATTTTCTTTCTCGTCATTGTTGCTGAAACAATACAGTATAACAATTATTTATGTAGCATTTACATTCTATTAGGTATTATAAGTAATCTAGAGATGATTTAAAGCGTACTGGAGGATGTTCCTAGGTTATATGCAGATACTCCACCATTTTATAGGAGGGACTTGAGCATCCTCAGATTTGGGGAAGCACAGGGGTCCTGGAACCAATCCCCCAAGGATACCAAAGAATGACTGTACTTCATTTCTCTCGAGTGTTATCGAAGACCAACAAAATTATAATCAAAAGAGACTTAGTATATCTTCTTCCCTCTTTTAGATATACTGTATTTGGCTTTTTTCCCTTGTGCTTTTAAATAGTATTTAACATAATAAATTCTTGAGACATACTCATAAATGACTTCTAATCACAAAAGGGTGTACCCTTCTGTAAGAAAAACAATAAAATTTTAAGCTTGTAAAAGATAGGTTAGAAATTGATTATTCTACTGTATCTACATTAAAGCTTACTGTTTACAAAAGACTTCACAGCAGACTTCCTTTGATTAATGGTCTCCTCTAGGGCATTCAGAATTAACATGCATTTGTCCTGCAAACCATTTTGAGTAGCATCTACATAATTTCAAACTGTCCCCCAAAATCTGCTCTTACCAATTACCTCATCAAGTGGAATTATGAACTTTCTTAAGTGTACTTTCACAAAATGCTTCAATTATTAGTCTGTATTTCTAACTCACCATATTTCAGTTGTCAAAGATGCCTCAAAAACATGATCTCTTGATATATTAAAGAATGAGTGCACCCTCTCTATAAACACACACACACAATGCGCTAGAAGCTAGAAGCTTTCACTTGGTATTGTCAGTCTTTCTAATTTTACCTACTCTGTATAGTCTGAATCGACTCGATGGCACTGGATTTGGTTTGGTTTGGTTTTTAGTCTGCATGGAGTGGGAGAAAGATGTGGCAGACTGCTTCTGTAAAGATTTATGGCCTTGGAAACCCTGTGGGGCAGTTCTCCTATGTACTATAGAGTTGCTATGAGTCTGAATCAATGACAATGAGTGAGTGAGTGTGTATAGAATGGTATCACACTGTGTGTGTGTGTTTTTTAAATCATTTTTTCTAGTTTTTTATTGAAGTAAAATTTGTATACAACAAAATTCATCTACTTCAAATGGACAATTTGACTTTTAGTAATTGTATAGGGTCACTATGAGTCAGAATCAACTTGATGGCAATGGGTTTGGTTTTTCGGTTTGGTATGCCCCCCACATGTCTGTCACTTTGTCGTACTGTGGGGGCTTGCGTGTTGCTGTGATGCTGGAAGCTATGCCCCCAGTATTCAGATACCAGCAGAGCCTCCCATGGAGGACAGGTTTCAGCTGAGCTTTCAGACTAAGACAGACTAGGAAGAAGGACCCGGCAGCCTACTTCTGAAAAGCATTAGCTAGTGAAAACCTTATGCATAGCAGTGGAACATTGTCTGATATAGTGCTGGAAGATAAGCCTCCCAGGTTGGAAGGCACTCAAACGATGACTGGGGAAGAGTTGCCTCCTCAAAGTAGAGTCGACCTTAATGACGTGGATGGAGTACAGCTTTCGGGACCTTCATTTGCTGATGTGGCACGACTCAAAATGACAAGAAACAGCTGCAAACATCCATTAATAATCGGAACCTGGAATGTACGAAGTATGAATCTAGGAAAATTAGCAATTGTCACAAATGAAATGAACGCATAAACATAGATATCCTAGGCATTAGTGAGCTGAAATGGACTGGTATTGGCCATTTTGAATCGGACAACCATATAGTCTACTATGCTGGGAATGACAACTGAAAGAGGAATGGTGTTCCATTCATCGTCAAAAAGAACATTTCAAGATCTACCCTGAAGTACAATGCTGTCAGTGATAGGATAATATCCATACACCTACAAGGAACACCAGTTAATAAGACTATTATTCTAATTTATGCACCAACCACTAAAGCCAAAGATAAAGAAAGAGAAGATTTTTATCAGCTGCTACAGTCTGAAATTGATCAAACATGCAAACAAGATGCATTGATAATTACTGGTGACTGGAAAGCAAAAGTTGGAAACAAAGAAGAAGGATCAGTAGTTGGAAAATATGGCCTTGGTGACAGAAACAATGCTGGAGATAGAATGATAGAATTTTGCAAGACCAACGACTTCTTCATTGCAAATACCTTCTTTCACCAATATAAACGGCAACTATACACATGGAACACACAGAAATCAAATTGACTACATCTGTGGAAACAGATGATGGAAAGGCTCAATATCATCGGTCAGAACAAGGCCATGGGCCGATTGTGGAAAAGACCATCAATTGCTCATATGCAAGTTCAAGCTGAAACTGAACGAAATCAGAGCAAGTCCACAAGAGCCAAAATATAACCTTGAGTATATCCCACCTGAATTTAGAGACCATCTGAAGAACAGATTTGATGCATTGAACACTAGTGACCGAAGACCAGATGAGTTGTGGAATGACATCAAGGACATCATCCATGAAGGAAGTAAGAGGTCACTGAAAAGACAGGAAAGAAAGACCAAGATGGATGTCAGAGGAGACTCTGAAACTTGCTCTTCAGCGTTGAGCAACTAAAGCAAAAGGAAAAATTGATGAAGTAAAAGAACTGAACAGAAGATTTCAAAGGGCCTCTCGAGAAGACAAAGTAAAGTATTATAATGACATGTGCAAAGAGCTGGAGATGGAAAATCAAAGGGGAAGAACACACTCGGCATTTCTCAAGCTGAAAGAACTGAAGAAAAAATTCAAGCCTCGAGTTGCAATAGTGAAGGATTTCATGGGGAAAATATTAAACGATGCAGGGAGCATCAAAAGAAGATGGAAGAAATACACAGGGTCATTATACCAAAAAGAATTACTCGATATTCAACCATTTCAAGAAGTGGCATATGATGAGGAACCAATGGTACTGAAGGAAGAAGTCCAAGCTGCTCTGAAGGCATTGGCGAAAAACAAGGCTCTAGGAACTGATGGACTATCAATTGAGATGTTTCAGCAAACAGATGCAGCGCTGGAGGTACTCACTCATCTATGCCAAGAAATACAGAAGACAGCTTCCTGGCCAACTGACTGGAAGAGATCCGTATTTATGCCTACTCCCAAGAAAGCTGATCCAACCGAATGTGGAAGTTATAGAACAATATCATTAATATGGGAGTGTGCAGCAATGTGTATATGGTTTTTGTGTGAGAGACTGACTTGATTTGTAAACTTCCACTTAAAGCACAATAAAAATTAAAAAAAAACATGGGAGGAATACACAGAGTCATTATACCAAAAAGAATTAGTCGATGTTCAACCATTTCAAGAGGTGGCATATTTTTAGGAACCAATGGTATTGAAGGAAGAAGTCCAAGTTGCTCTGAAGGCACTGGCTAAAAACAAGGCTCCAGGAATTGATGGAATATCAATTGAGATGTTTCAACAAACAGATGCAGCACTGGAGGTGCTCACTCGTCTATGCCAAGGAATATGGAAGACAACTTCCTGGCCAACTGACTGCAAGAGATCCATATTTATGCCTATTCCCAAAAAGGTAATCCAGATGAACGTAGAAATTATAGAACAATATCATTAATATCATATGCAAGTAAAATTTTGCTGAAGATCATTCAAAAATGACTGCAGCAGTGTATCGACAGGGAACTGCCAGAAATTCAGGCCGGTTTCAGAAGAGGACGTGGAACCAGGGATATCATTGCTGATGTCAAAGGGATCCTGGCTGAAAGCAGAGAATACCAGAAGGATGTTTACCTGTGTTTTATTGACTATGCAAAGGCATTCCAATGTGTGGATCATAACAAATTATGGATAACATTACAAAGAATGGGAATTCCAGAAGACTTAATTGTGCTCATGAGGAAACTTTGCGTAGATCAAGAGGCAGTTGTTTGGACAGAACAAGGGGATACTGATTGGGTTAAAGTCAGGAAAGGTGTGTGTCAGGGTTGTATTCTTTCACCATACCTATTCAATCTGTATGCTGAGCAAATAACACGAGAAGCTGGACTGTATGAAGAACAGGGCATCAGGATTGGCGGAAGACTCATTAACAACCTGCGTTATCCAGATGACACAACCTTGCTTGCTGAAAGTGAAGAGGACTTGAAGCACGTACTAATGAAGATCAAAGACCACAGCCTTCAGTAGGGATTGCACCTCAACATAAAGAAAACAAAAATCCTCACAACTGGACCAATGAGCAACGTGATGATAAACGGAGAAAAGGTTGAAGTTGTCAAGGATTTCATTTGACTTGGATCCACAATCAACAGCCATGGAGGCAGCAGTCAAAAAATCAAAAGATGTATTGCATTGGGCAAATCTGCTGCAAAGGACCGCTTTAAAATGTTGAAGAGCAAAGATGTCACCCTGAAGACTAAGGTGGGCCTGACCAAAGCCATGGTATTTTCAAACCCATCATATGCATGTGAAAGCTGGACAACGAATAAGGAAGACTGAAGAAGAATTGATGCCTTTGAATTGTGGTGTTGGCAAAGAATATTGAATATACCATGGACTGCCAAAAGAATGAACCAATCTGTTTTAGAAGTACAACCAGAATGCTCCTTAGAAGCAAGGATGGCAAGAGTGCAACTTACATACTTTGGACATGTTGTCAGGAGCGATCAGTCCCTGGAGAAGGACATCATGCTTGGCAGAGTACAGGGTCAGCAGAAAGAGGAAGACCTTCGACGAGGTGGATGGACACAGTGGCTCCAACAATGAGCTCAAGCTTAACGATTTTAAGGATAGGTTAGGAGCAGGCAGTGTTTTGTTCTGTTGTGCATAGGGTTGCTATGAGTCGGAACTAACTGGACGTCACCTAACAATAACAACATATCAAGATACAGAACATTTTCTATACCCTAAAGTTTCCTCTTGTCCTTTGATCCCCTTTCCTGACCCCACTCTTTAGGCAATCACTGATTTTCTTTCCCTCACTATAGCTTTTCTCCCAAACTGGCTTTCATTTGCATTTCCCTGATGACTTTAGCATCTTTTCATATGCATATTGGCTATTTCTTATCTCTTTATTCCAGAAACATCTATTCTTTTCCCAGATTTTTATTGGGTTGTTTGTCTTCTCATTATAATTTTAGGAGTTTTTTATATATTCTCATAAATAAGTCCTTTGTGTCATAGATTGAATTGTGCCCCTCAAAAATATCTGTTAACTTGGCTAGGCCATTTTTCCCAGTATTGTGTGATTGTCCACCATATTGTCATCTGATGTGATTTTCCTATATGTTGTAAATCCTACCTCTATGATGTTAACGAGGCGGGATTAGCAGCAGGTATGTTAATGAGGCAGGACTCAATATACAAGATCAGGTTGTGTTTTAAGTCAATCTCTTTTGAGATGTAAAAGAGAGAAGCAAGCAGATAGACATCGGGACCTCATACTGTCAAGAAAGTAGTGCCAGGAGCAGTGTGTCCTATGGACCCGGGGTCCCTTCGCTGACAAGCTCCTACGTCATTGGAAGATTGATGACAAGGACCTTAGCCTCTTAGACTTACATGACTTTTGCATTGCAAGATATCTTTCCATATCCAATTAAGAATAAAAATCTCCTACTTTTCTTTGTAGATGTTTTATGTGTTGTTATGCTGTTAGGTGCTACCGAGTCGGTTCCAATTCATATGTACAACAGAACCGAACACTGCCCAGTCCTGTGCCATCCTCACAATCTTTGTCACGGTTGAGCCAATAGTTGCAGCCACTGTGTCAATCCATCTCATTGAGGGTCTTCCTCTTTTTCACCGGCCTTCTACTTTACCAAGCATGATGTTCTTCTCCAGGGACTGATCCCTCCCGAAAATATGTCCAAAGTATGTGAGACAAAGTCTTGTCATCCTTGCTTCTAAGACGCATTCTGGCTGTACTTCTTCCAAGATAGATTTGTTTGCTATTTTGGCTGTCCACGTCAATATTCTTCACCAACACCATAATTCCAAGGCATCAGTTCTTCTTTGGTCTCCCTTATTCATTGTCCAGCTTTTGCACACATATTAGGCAAATGAAAACACCATGGCTTGAGTCAGGGGCACCTTAGTCTTTAAAGTGACTTCCTTGCTTTTTATCACTTTAAAGAGGTGTTTTGTCAAAAATTTGCTCAATGCGATGAATCACCTGATTTCTTGACTGCTGGTTCTATGGTTGTTGATTGTGTATCCAAGTAAAATGAAATCCTTGACAACTTCAATCTTTTCTCCGTTTATCATGATTGCTCTTTGGTTCATTTGTGAGGCTTCTTGTTTTATGTTGAGGTGTAATCCATACTGAAGGCTGTGGTCTTTGATTTTCATCAGTAAGCGCTTCAAGTCCTCTTCACTTTCAGCAAGCAAGGTTGTGTCATCTGGATAACGCAGGCTGTTAATGAGTCTTCCTCCAATCCTGATGCCCTGTTCTTCTTCATGTAGTCCAGCTTCTCAGACTATGTGCTCAGCATACAAATTGAATAAGTATGGTGAAAAGATATAATCTTGACACACACCTTTCTTGACTTTAAACTATGCAGTGTTCCCGTTTTAGTCAAATGACTACCTCTTGGTCTATGTACAGGCTCCTCATGAGCACAATTAAGTGTTCTGGAATTCCCATTCTTCGCAATGTTACCCGTAATTTGTTATGATCCTCACAGTCAAATGCCTTTGCATAGTCAATAAAACACACGTAAACACCTTTCTGGTATTCTCTGCTTTCAGCCAGGATCCATCTGACATCAGCAATGATATCCACTGTTTCATGTCTTCTTCTGAAACTGGCTTCAATTTCTGGCAGTTCCCTGTCCATGTACTGCTGCAATCGACCTTGAATCATCTTCAGCAAAATTTTACTTGCCTGTGATATTAATGATATTGTTCAATAATTTCTGCCTTTGGTTGGATCACCTCTGAAATAGGCATAAAAATGCATTTCTTCCAGTCAGTTGGCCAGGTAGCTGTCATCCAAATTTCTTGGTATAGATAAGTGAGCACTTCCAGCTCTGCAGCCCTTTGTTGAAACATCCCAGTTGGTATTCCGTCAATTCCTGGAGCCTTAATTTTCAACAATGTCTTCAGTGCAGCTTCGACCTCTTCCTTCAGTACCATCAGTTCCTGATTATATGCAACCTCCTGAAATGGTTGACATTGACCATTTCTTTTTGATATAGTGATTCTGTGTATTCCTTCCATCTTCTTTTTAAGCTTCCTGCATCATTTTATATTTTCCCCGTAGAATCCTTCATTATTGTAACTAAAGGCTTGAATTTTTTTCTTCTGTTCTTTCAACTTAAGAAGTGTTGAGCATGTCTTTCCCTTTTGGTTTCCTAACTCCAGGTCTTTGAATGAGTCATTACAATACTTTGTCTTCTCGAGCTGCCCTTTGTAATCTTCTGTTAAGATCTTTTACTTCATCATTTCTTCCTTTTGCTTTAGCTACTCAACATTCCAGAGCAAGTTTCAGAGTCTCTTCTGACATCCATTTTGTTTTTTTCTTCCTTTTCTGCCTTTTTAATGACCTCTTGCCTTCTTCATGTATGATGTCCTTGATGTCATTCCACAACGCATCTAGTCCTTTGTCATTAGTGTTCAATGTGTCAATCTATTCTTGAGATGGTCTCTAAATTCAGTGGGATAAGCTCAAGATAGGACTTTGGCTCTCATGGACTTGTTCTAATTTTCTTTAGCTTCAACTTGAACTTGCATATGAGCAATTGATGGTATTGTCTTGCAGTCAGCTCCTGACCTTGTTCTGACTGATGATATTGAGCTTTTCCTTTGTCTCTTTCCACAGATGTGGTCAATTTGATTCCTGTGTATTCCATCTGGCCAGATCCACATGTATAGTTGCCATTTATGTTGTTGACAAAAGGTATCTGCAAGGAAGAAGTCGTTGGTCTTGCAAAATTCTATCATTTGATCTCTGGCATCATTTCTATCATGAAGGCCATATTTTCCAACTACCAGTCCTTCTCAATTTCCAGCTTTCACATTCCAATCACCAGTAATCATCAATGCATTTTAATTGCACATTTGATCAATTTCAGACTGCAGAAATTGGTAAAAAACTTCAATTTCTTCATCTTAGACCTTAGTGGTTGGTGCATAAATTTGAATCCTAGTCGTATTAACTGGTCTTCCTGGTAGGCACATCAATATTATCCTATTACTGACAGTGTTGTATTTCAGGATAATTTGTGATATGTTCTTTTTAAGGATGAATGCAAGGCCATTCCTCTTCAACATGTCATTCTGCGTATAGTAGACCGTTATGATTGTCTGATTCAAATGGTCAATACCAGTCCATTTCAGCTCACTAATGCCTAGGATATTGTTTATGCATTGCATTTCATTTTTGACAATTTCCAGTTTTCCACGTTCTGATTATTAATGGCTGTTTGCAGTTGTTTCTTCTCATTTTGAGTCATGTCACAAATGAAGCAACAAAGGTCCTGAAGGTCTCAAAGCTTGACTCGCTCCATGTCATTAAGGTCAGCTCTACTTTGAGGCGGCAGCTCTTCCCCAGTTGTCTTTTGAGTGTCTTCCAACCTGAGAAGCTCATCTTCCAGCAGTATATCAGGCAGTGTTCTGCTGCTATTCATAAAGTTTTCAGTGGCTAATTATTTTCAGAAGTAGACTGCCAGTTACTTCTTCCTAGTCTTTGTCTAGAAGCTCAGCTGAAACCTGTTCACAATGGGTGACTTTGCTGGCATTTGAATACTGGTGGCATAGCTTCCAATATCAGAGCAACATGCAAGCCCCCACAGTATGACAGACGCACTAGGGAAATACACCATGGGCTGCCAAAAAACAAACAAATCTATCTTGGAAGAAGTACAGCCAGAAACTCCTTAGAAGCAAGGATAGCAAGACTTCGTCTCACGCACGTTGGACATGTTATCAGGAGGGATCAGTCCCTGGAGAAGGATCTCATGCTTGGTAAAGTAGAAGGTCAGCAAAAAAGAGGAAGACCCCCAATGAGATAGACTGACACAGTGCCTGCAACAATGGGTTCAAGCGTAACAAAGATTGTGAAGAGGTGCAGGACAGGGCAGTGTTTCCTTCTGTTGTACATAGGGTCACCATGAGCCAGAACCGACTTGATGGCACCTATCAACAACAAATTTTTTTTCGGTCTTTCTCTCCACAATGTTTAAAGTTTTCAGTTTACAGGTTTATCACCTTTTTTTAAAGTGTCACTATATATTTCATTATTTTGATGCTATTAAAAATTGTATTCTTTTGTTGCCAGTACATAGAAATAAGATTGATTTGTTAATGTTGACTTCTGTCCTTCAATCTCAATAAATTGTTTAGCAGCATTTTGGTACTCACTGGAACTTTTCTAGGTATGTCCTCATGTCATCTGTGAATAAACAGTACTACTTTATCCTTTCCAATCTTTTTGTTTGTTTGTTTTTCCTCTTGCTTTACTGCACTGTTCTCGTACCTTAAACACAAGTTTGAATAGAAGTGGCAAGAGCACACAAATCCTTGTCTTGGTGTTGATCTTAGGGGTAAAGTGTTCAATATTTTATCACTAAAGATGGTGTTATCTGTAAGTCTTTCATAAGTGCTCTTCATTAGGTTGAGGAAGTTCCCTTCTATTTCTCACTTGATAAGAAATTTTATCACAAACTTTGTAAAATGCTTTTGCTGCATCTATCAAAATATGTTTTTTTCCTTAGCTGTGTTACTATGGCAAATAAAACTAACTGATTTTCAAATACTAAATCAATCTTGCATTCCTCAGAAAACACCACGTGGTCATCATGATTACCCTTCTTATACTCTGCTGGATTAAAGTAGGTAATAATTTGGTAAGGACTTTTTTTGGGGGGGGAGGGTTAGAGCTTTCTTTTCTTGAAATTATCTTTGTCTGATTTTGGCACATGGGTAATACTGGCCTTATTAAATGAGTTAGGAAGTGTTCCCGTCTCTGTTCTCTAAAATATGTACGATGGCGATTATTTTTTCCTTTAATATTTGATAGAATTCACCAGTGAAGCCATCTGGGCCTGGAATTTTCTTTGTAGGAAGGGTTTAAAATACAAATTCAATTTCTTTAACCCTTTAAAAGATTTTTTTTTTTTTAATATTTTGGTGATACCATGTTTTTTCACAAATGGAATGGATGCTGAATCACTGTTGGTAATTTTTTATTATTTGAAGAAATAGGATGCCAAGTCCAAGTGGGCCATATCAGTCCCATGGTCCATGAATTACATCACAAACACAGTACATATGGCCCAGGAAGTGCATCACAAACTGTTTTCCGGGAGGTGAGCATTTTATAAAAGGTGTCATCAGGGAGGTGAGCACCTTATAAAAAATGTCATCAGGAAGGTGCCTAATGCAAGCAGGCCATATTGGCCCCATGTTCCAGGAAGCACATCACACACTTGGTAGATATCAATACCAAGACCCTGGAAGTGCATCACAAAGCGTTTTTTCACCCCCAAAATAACTCATTTACTTGGATATTTCCAAGTGTTTGTAATCGTACCTTCCCAATAACACAAAGGAAATAGTAAACATACTTGTAAGCCTTATTTTGCTGTACCAAAGTCAAAAGACACAAAAGTTTCACACAATCACCCCTCTAGGAAGCATCCCCTCATAAAAATGACTGTGAACACTCAAATATGGCACGGACCAACTTCCTTGTTTTTTAGGCAGTTGCACCAGCTTCCATCATGATGCCAAAACATATTAAAGTGGCTCAAATGCCTGCCAATAAATCCCCGGGGTAGACAATGTAGCTGAAACATATATGTGCCATCACCTTTTCATGTCTGTTTTGGTAAATTGTTTCAAAGAATTTATCTATTTCATCTACGGTGTCAGACTAGTATATAGTTGTCTCTAACATTCCATTATCCTTTTTTTTCTGTAAGATCTCTAGGGATGATGCCTCTTATCATTTCTGATATTGGTAATTTGTATTTCCCCTCTGGTCTTCTTGAACAGTTTAGCTAGTGTTATTAATTTTATTGATACTTTTCAGTAAATTTTTAATTTCACTGATTTTCATTGTTTTCTATTTCACTGATTCCCAGTCTAACCATTATTCCTTTTATTCTCATTTTGAATGTAATTTGCATTAATTTAGTTAGCATAAATTCCCTTCCTTTTACCTATTTTGATTACCATAAAATAGCATACATAACTGATTTTAAACCATTTGCCTTCTCTAAATAATATAAGCATTTAAACATGTCGTTGTTAGCTGCTGACCCAAGGCAATCCCATGCACAACGGAATCAGACTGTTATGACCTGTAGGGTTTTCACTGGCTAATTTTTCAGTAGATCACCAGGTCTTTCTTCTTAGTCTTAGTCTGGAAGTTCCATTGAAACCTGTTCAGCATCATAGCACACAAGCCATCACTGATACGTGGTGACTGCACTTGAGGTGCACTGGCTAGAATCAAATCTGGGTCTCCTGCATGGAAGCTGTTGTTTTCCTTTGAAGAGTATTGGTTTTTCTTCTAGTAGGCATTTTGATTACTGGCTGATTACTTTCGTATTATATAAATATAGGCTTCATTTTATGCCTTGTTGATGTGGATCTGAGAAACGCCCCAAGTGTTTCTTTTGGGCTTTCAATTTATCAGAATTCAACCTCCAAACTCTTATCTCCCTTATGGATCTTGTTGAGGTTTGATTTTAGTCTTTTTTTTAGTTGTAGTTGTTGTAAGTTGTGGGCTTTCTGGTGTCTCAGCTGGATCCTTGAATTATTAAGTAGGTCTCTTCACACTAGCTGGAACAGAACTTGAAAATCTCCCAGCAATGCTCAACATTTAGCATATCTGTTTCATTCTCAACTCCCTACCAGCTGCTTTCTGGAAAGTCTTGCATGGTCTCACTTTATGCATGGGTCCAGTCCTAAGCAAAATTTGCAGAAAGCCATGGCACACTTTTGAGTAACTCTCGTGCACAGTTCCCCACTCTCTGGTATCTTGTTTCTATAAAATCCAGCCATTTCAGTGGCCCAAAACTTTAATCTTTGTCTCCATACCACAGCCAGACCTCCATTCTCTGCTTTGGCTCCAGCTCACTGCTATAGTTGGGAAATTGTCAACAGGAAGAGAACAAGAACAAATTTGAGCCTCACCACTGAATTTCCCTTCTCTCAGAGATCAGTTTAATGCTGCCTGTCATCCAATACCTTAAAATGATTGCCTCATATTTTGGCCAGTTTAACAGATGTATATGAACAGAAAGCTAATCACCAGTTATTCCACCATGGTCAGATATGAAAATCCCTAAAATCATTCTATTTTAATATGATGTTGTAAAAATGGTGTGGTGGCGGCATAAGACCTCCTCTAACTTCACAAGGGAAAAGGAGAATCAAGATCAACAGCCTAAGCCTGATTCCTATGAGGCAGAGGTCAGATATACCTCCTCTCTGCCATCTTTACCAGTTCTGACAATTGTCCCTCCCATGGTCCTCTGTACTTCTCTGCTAAGTTCCATAACTCATTGCAATGGCCACAGAGAACTCCAGACAATTTTCACGATTATGGAGCTTATAAGGGAAGTAATAGGTTACAATTCAGGTTGAGAAATACTAAAGATACAGCTCTTTCATCAGGACAGCCTCATCTCAGCTGTGCCTGCAGGCACACCTCTCTCTGGTCCCTCAGCCTCTGCTCTGCTCGGGCAAGTGTAACACAGGTCTTTTAGCTCTGCCAGTAAGTGTCCAGAGGCAACCCACCTCACCAGTAAGCTTCCTCCCCAAAGGCACTCACTCAACTTTCTTGCTCCATGAGCCAGGAAGCCCACCATGCTATCTCCTGCTGGTCTCTCCTACTACTTGTTTCTTTGCCACCACTTCTCGCCATCTTCAGCGTTACAGCTCTCTCTCTTGATCTCCTGGTTCCAAGAGCTTCTTACTGCAGGAACCCCGCGTCCAAAGGATGTGCTTTGCTCTTGGTTCTTCTCCCTTGGTAGTGGTAGGATCTTCTTCCTGTTCTGAAATTGGCTATTTTAAGCCTAGCAGGGTGGCAGAAATGACCAATCCTGTTGGTGGGTCACAATTACCTGATCTGCACAGTCCCACCCAGTCATTTGGATGAGAGCTACAAGGCCATGGTGACAAAGATCACACCAAAACGATCCATCGCACTGCAGATGTCTTACTAAAATTGTATTTAAATATTCTACAATGTTCCATTTATTACACATATCTTAATTTTAATCCACTAATGCCTTAATTAAGGAGCCCAGGTGGCGAAGTTGCTAACGAAAAGGTTGGCGGTTCGGACCCACCAGCTGTTTCTCGAGAGAAAGATGTTGTATGTCTGGTTCCATAAAGATTTACAGCCTTGGAAACCCTATAGGGCAGGTGTACTCTGTCCTCTAGGGTTGCTGTGAGTCAGAATTGACTAGACGGCAGTGGGTTTGCTTTTCTGGAATGTCTTAATTAAGGAGCCCTGGTGGCACTGTGGGTAAAAGCTTGGCTGCTAACCAAAAGATTGTTGGTTTGAATTCAACAGCTGTTTCAGGGGAGAATGACATGGCAGTGTGCTTCCGTAAAGATTACAGCTTTATCCTCAACAAAATTCTAGCCAATAGAATTCAACAACATATAAAAAAAATAATTCACCGTGACCAACTGGGATTCATACCAGATATGCAGGGATGGTTCAACATTAGAAAAACAATTAATGTAAACCACCATATAAATAAAACAAAAGACAAAAACCACATGATCTTATCAATTGATGCAGAAAAAGCATTTGACAAAGTCCAACACCCATATGACAAAAACTCTCAGCAAAATAGGAATAGAAGGAAAATTCCTCAACATAATAAAGGGCATTTATACAAAGCCAACAGCCAACATATCCTAAATGGAGACAGTCTGAAAGCATTCCCCTAGAGATCGGGAACCAGACAAGGATGGATGCCTTTTATCACCACTCTTATTCAACATTGTGCTGGAGGTCCTAGCCAGAGCAATTAGGCTAGATAAAGAATTAAAGGGTATCCAGATTGGTAAGGAAGAAGAAAAAGTATCTCTATTTGCAGATGACATGATCTTATACACAGAAAATGCTAAAGAATCCTCAAGAAAACTACTGAAACTAATAAAAGAGTTCAGCGGAGTATCAGGATACAAGATAAACATACAAAAATCAGTTGGATTCCTCTACATCAACAAAGAGAACATCCAAGAGGAAATCACCAAATCAATACCATTTACAGTAGCCCCCAAGAAGATCAAATACTTATGAGTAAATCTTACCAGAAACTTAAAAGACCTACTATACAAAGAAAACTACAAGACATTACTGCAAAAAACCAAAAGAGACCTGCCTGAGTGGAAAAACATACCTTGCTCATGGATAGGAAGACTTAACAGTGTAAAAACGTCTTTTCTACCAAAAGCAATCTATAGATACAATGCAATTCTAATCCAAATTCAAATGACATTTTTTTAAGGAGATGGAGAAACAGATGACCAACTTCATATGGAAGGGAAAGAGGTCCCACGTAAGTAAAGTATTACTGAAAAAGAAGAACAAAGTGGGAGGCCTCACTCTACTTGATTTTAGAACCTATTATACTGCCACAGTAGTCAAAACAGCCTGGTATTGGTACAACAACAGGCACATAGACCAATGGAACAGAATTGAGAATCCAGACACAAATCCAACCACATATGAGCGGCTGGTATTTGATAAAGGCCCAAAGTCAGTTAAACGGGGAAAAGACAGTCTCTTTAACAAACGGTGCTGGCATAACTGGATATCCATTGGCAAAAAAAAAAATTAGACAAGACTCATACCTCACTCCATGCACAAAAACTAACTCAAAATGGATCAAAGACCTAAATATAAAATCTAAAATGACAAAGATCATGGAAGAAAAAGTAGGGACAACAGCAGGAGCCCAAATACATGGCATAAACAGTATATGAAACATTACTAACAATGCACAAACACCAGAAGAGAAACTAGATAACTGGGAGCTCCTAAAAATCAAACACCTATGCTCATCCAAAGACTTCACCAAAAGAGTAAAAAGATTACCTACAGACTGGGAAAAAGTTTTTAGCTATAACATTTTCGATCAGCATCTGATCTCTAAAATCTACATGATGCTACAAAAACTCAACTACGAAAAGACAAATAACCCAATTAAAAAATGGGCAAAGGATATGAACAGACACTTCACTAAAGAAGACATTCTGGTAGCTAACAGATACATGAGGAAATGCTCATGATCATTAGCCATTAGAGAAATACAAATCAAAACTACAGTGAGATTCCCTCTCACTCCAACAAGGCTGACATTAGTTCAAAAAACACAAAATAATAAATGTTGGAGAAGTCGTGGAGATACTGGAACGTTTATACACTACTGGTGGGAACGTACGATGGTACAACCACTTTGGAAATCGATTTGGCGCTTCCTTAAAAAGCTAGAAATAGAACTACCACACTATCCAGCAATCCCACTCCTTGGAATATATCTTAGAGAAATAAGAGCCTTTACACAAACATATATGCACACCCATGTTCACTGCATTACTGTTTATAATGGCAAAAAGATGGAAGTAACCAAGATGCCCATCAATGGAAGAATGGATAAATTATGGTATATTCACATAACGGAATACTACGCATCGATAAAGAACAATGATAAATCCATGAAATATTTCATAATATGGAGGAATCTGAAAGGCATTATGCTGAGTGAAATTAGTTGCAAAAGGTCAAATGTATGAGATCACTATTATAAGAACTCAAGAAATAGTTTAAACAGAGAGGAAAATATTCTTTGATGGCTACAAGAGTGGGGGCGGAAGGAAGAAGAGGTCTATTCACTAATTAGATAGTAGACAAAAACTACTTTAGGTGAAGGGAAAGACAACACACAATACAGGAGAGGTCAGCACAATTGGACTAAACCAAAGCAAAGAAGGTTCCTGAATAAACTGAACGCTTTGAAGGCCAGCATAGCAGGGGTGGGGGTTTGGGGACCATGGTTTCACGGGCACATCCAGGTCAGCTGACATAACAAAATCTATTAAGAAAACATTCTGTAACCCACTTTGGAGAGTGGCGTCTGGGGTCTTAAACACTAGCACGTGGCCATCTAAGATGCACCAAGTGGTCTCAACCCACCCAAAGCAAAGGCGAATGAAGAACACCAAAGACACAAGGTAATTATGAGCCCAAGAAATAGAAAGGGCCACATAAATCAGAAACCACATCACCCTGAGACCAGAAGAACTAGATGGTGCCTGGCTACAACTGATGACTGCCCTGACAGGGAACACAACAGAGAACCCCTGAGGGAGCAGGAAGCAGTGGGATGCAGACCTCAAATTCTCATAAAAAGACCAGACTTAACGGTCTGACTGAGACTAGACAGACCCCAGAGGTCATAGTCCCCAGGCCTTCTATTAGCCCAAAACAGGAACCATTCCCAAAGCCAACTCTTCAGAGAGGGATTGGACTGGACTATAGGATAGAAAATGATAGTGGTGAGGAGTGAGCTTCTTGGCTCAAGTAGACACGTGAGACGATGTGGGCAGCTCATGTCTGGAGGGGAGATGAGAAGGCCCAAGGGGACAGAAGCTGCCTGAATGGACATGGAAACAGAGGGTGGAGAGGAGGAGTGTGCTCTCATTAGGGGGAGAGCAACTAGGAGTATACAGCAAGGTGTATACAAATTTTTGTATGAGAGACTGACTTGATTTGTAAACTTTCACTTAAAGCACAATAAAAATTAAAAAAAAAAAAAAAAGATTACAGCCTTGAAAACCTTTGAGGGCAGTTCTACTCCACCCTGTAGGATAGCTATGAGCTAAAATCTGTTTAATGCCTTAATTAACTGCACAAGTGTATGGTTCATTTAATTCACTCAATAGAAAACATGGGCAGGTAATCAAACTATTCCTGCTCCAAAACACTCTGCTAAAATTTCAGAATGCTTCATAAATTATACATTACATTAAATATAAACTTTTAATATAACAGGTTTATTCTTTCTTCTGACATAAAAAAAGTGATAGCTTGGGATTTATACTATAAACAAGGTGATATATTTTCTACTACTGTTTTAATCATTAATTTATATTTTTACTGAAGTGTATCATCTTAAAATGTCATATTGTTCTTTTAAGTCTGATTACCAAAAAGCAAGCAAATAAACCAACAAACAACAAAAAACACAAGAAACCTCTGACCCCTGTCCATTTCTTACACTGCTCACAGCAATCACTATTTTAACTTTTTCTCTTAGCATTTACTCCATATCATTTAATAATAACATAAATATACTGGGTACTATTCCAATTTAGATATTATCTACTGACTTCCCACTATGGAATATGAGGTCTTATACGAAATAGCACCACTGCCTGCGTCTATCCCCATGATCCTCCTCAATAACTGTCTTCTCTAAATAATCAATTTTTTTGTTACATCAATATTCAATGTTTGCATTACGAAGATGGAAATATTATACCCTGCTAAACCAAATAATTATATTAGGATTACATTTACTTCCTTACAACATTTTGTTTTCCTTGGAATTAATACTACTTTAAAAATTTTCATTTGTTTAGTATCTTAGTTTCTTATTGCTCATATAAAAGAAATTCCCCAAGCGGATGGCTTTAACAAACAAATTTATTTTCTCGCAGTTTAAGAGGCGAGATAAAGAACAGTGACGAATCTCTGAAACACTTCATAACATGGAGGAATCTGGAAGGCATTATGCTGAGCGAAATGAGCCAGAGGCAAAAGGACAAATATTGTATAAGACCACTATTATAAGATCTTGAGAAACAGAAAAAACAGAGAACAACACATACTTTTGTGGTTACAAAGGGGGGAGGGAGGGAGGGAGGGAGGGAGGGAGAGGGTTTTTTATTGATCAATTAGTAGATAAGAACTGCTTTGGGTGAAGGGAAAGACAACACTCAACACAAAGAAGGTCAGCCTAATTGGACTGAACTAAAAGCAAAGAGGTTTCCGGGATAAAATGAATGCTTCAAAGGTCAGCGGAGCAGGGGCTGGGGTCTGGGGAACATGGTTTGAGGGGACTTCTAAGTCAATGGGCAAAATAATTCTATTATGAAAACATTCTGCATCCCACTTTGAAATGTGGCGTCTGGGGTCCTAAATGCCAACAAGCGGCCATCTAAGATACATCAATTGGTCTCAACCCACCTGGAGCAAAGGCAAAGGAAGAACACCAAGGTCACACGACAACTAAGAACCCAAGAGACAGAAAGGGCCACATGAACCAGAGACCTACATTATCCTGAGAGCAGAAGAACTAGTTGGTGCCCGGCCACAATCGATGTCTGCCCTGACAGGGAGCGCAACAGACAACTCCTGAGGGAGCAGGCGACCAATGGGATACAGACCCCAAATTCTCATAAAAAGACCATACTTAATGGTATGACTGCGACTAGAGGAATCCCAGAGGCAATGCTCCCCAGACCTTCTGATGGCACAGGACAGGAACCATCCCCGAAGACAACTCATCAGACATGAAAAGGACTGGTCAGCGGGGCGGAGAGAGATGCTGATGAAGAGTGAGCTAATTAAATCAGGTGGACACTGGAGAGTGTGTTGGCAACTCTTGACTGGAGGGGGGATGGGAAGATAGAGAGAGAGGAAAGACGGCAAAATTGGCACGAAACGAGAGACTGAAAGGGCTGACTCAATAGGGGGAGAGCAAGTGGGAGAAGGAAGTAAGATGTATGTAAACATACATGTGACAGACTGATTGGAATGGTAAATGTTCACTTAAAGCTTAATAAAAATTAATTAAAAAAAAAAAAAAAAGAGGCGAGAAATCCGAATTCACGATGCCAGCTGGGGGGAAAGTTCCTTGTCTCTTTTCAGCTTTTGTTCCTTGGTTCCTTAGTGATCTTCATGTGGCCTGTATTTTCCCCTTTGTTTGTGCTTCCTTTTCTGTACCTACTTTCCTTTTTTTATATTGTAAAGGTGATTGGCTTAAAATACGCCCTAATTGATATGGCCTCATTTACATAACAAGGAAAGTCCTATTTTCAAATGGGATTACATGCACAGGTTTAAGAATTAGGATTTACAACACATATTTCGGGGGGACACAATTCAATTTGTAACATTGTTTTCTAATTTATCCCCCACAGTCAATGTCTAAATCTTCCAATTTTTTATACATTAAACATTTAATCAATTTGATCTTGGAGGCATTTCTTCCAGAGACCTCTGTGGCCCTGATTCAAGTAGACTAGCTAAATGTGCTCCACAACTGTCATCTTGGAATCTCCTTTTATAATTATCCAGGGATTCCCTTCATATCTGTCCTGTTTTATATTGCACTTCTTCGACCCAATGCTATGATTCTGGTTATAATTCAAACAGATATGTGAAATCAGTTGTATATCCTCATAGAGGAAAAACAATCACTGAACACTGTTAAGCATAAGTAAACCAAACATCCGACCTGTAAAATCATGCACAGAGAAATAAATAACAATAACCGCATCTTTTTTAGGAGCCTCAATGATCCCATGCCTTGGATAACAGGAAAATACACATAATTTGCAAGGAAGTTTCTCTCCAAAGCCTCATAAAAATATACAAGGAAAATGATTACTGACTTACATTCTTTATTCAAGTAAAATTTACACCATGTATAAAACAGCAATCAATATAGACTGATTTAGTAAAAAAAAAAAAAAAAAGTACAGCATAATATATACAATTATATTTTTAAAAAGTCAGGATGTAAGTTACTATGATTACAAAAATAAAATCTGTATTAAAACATTCTCCATAATGGATTTATTTAGCCGTTTTTGTTCGAAGTCGTCGTTTGAGAATCTGGTGATCACTTTCCTTTACTTTCTGGTCCATCACTATCTAAAATTTACAATTGCACAATTATTAGAAAATGTATAAGTGAAAATACAAATGAAGACTTTTTTATAATAAATATGTTCATGTGCTTAATAACTGAAATAATACACTGTAATATTTTTTATCCTCTTAGACCGCAGGTATAAAGTCATCCTTAAAAAGGGTGCCTAGAGAAATAACAAGGAGCCCTGGTGGTGTAGTGGTCAAGTGTTTCCCTGCTAACTGAAAGATGGGCGGCTCGAGCCCACCAGGCTCCGTGTGGGAGAAAGATGTGGCAGTCTGTTCTCAGGAAGATTTACCGCCTTAGAAACCTTATGAGGCAGTTGTACTCTTCCATAAAGGGTCACTATGCTCTGGAATCAATTCAACAGCAATGGGTTTGTTTTTTATAGCCAAAATACTTATTGAAATATTTGAAGACAAGTGCTTCAAATAATTTCTTTTAAATGACCTTTCTTAGCAATGGGTTAATAAACTTAAGAGGTAGAGAGTGCATTACACTGTAATTAAGAAAGGAAGTAATATTCAGCCAAGGGAAGAAACTATGTAGTAATCAGAGAGATGGTAAAAAAATGACCAACTGAACAAGTTATACAAGAACATTTCCTAATTGACCCTAATTCTTTACACCTGCCTTCAAGCGTCTAATAGCTACTACTGTGAAAGGTCTCTCCTGATTTTTCTTGCCACTTCTTGAAGGTTTTTCCTTTCATTATTTTTCTATCTTCACTTTTATACATTAAGCAAACGTAATTCCATTCTATTATGGAATTAAAACTCCTCGGATGAGTTTTCAAATGCAAATGGTCTAATACTTTTATACATTAATGCAGTGTTTCTATTTAATTACTATAAATTTAATACACCTAAGACCAAAAGTATAGCATTTTAAGAAATCTGATCTAAAGAGCAGAGATTCAAACTATTATGAAATTAAAATTATAATAAACACCTCAGAATTCAAAAGAACATGAAGAGTTTTATATTTATCAAAAATGAAACACTAGCTTACCACTTGGCCAGATATATCAATAGGAGATGAAATTTCACTTGTGTATAATTTCCGTTTGGCTCGTTTTGGTTGAAATGCGTTTTCTTTGCTTGTGTCCACGTTTACGGGCTTTGAAGTACTTATTGTTTCAATTAGCTTCTTTGCTATGAAAAAAGTTTAATTAATTCCTGAAATAAAAAATCATTTCCTAGCTGCAAAGATTTGAAATCCTTAAAAAAAAAGAAAGAACATGTACATAATAAGAAAAACACTGCAATATATAAATGGTCAGAGGACATGCATAGAAAATTCACAAAGAAAAAATAAAGTGCCTAATAAACACATGAAATAATGATCAAGCAAACAAAATCATGTAAATAAAATATCTTTTGATTGATGTTTAACATAGAGAAAAAGATAAGTTTAAGTTATAGGATAAAAAAAAAAATAAAAAACAGGATAGCCAGTAAAATTCAGGAGTTTTAATGACTTGGAAGAGGTTTATGCCATGTTAAACAAAAGGATACATATTAGTAGACTAGGCAGCATTAAAAATAATAAGGTAGTAGATTTAGTTAAGGACTGATATGTAAAGATGTACACAATGAACATTAAGGGAAAGCAGTTTGTATATCGTCAGCCCTTGACTTATATTGGAGCCCTGGTGTCACAGTGTTTAAGCGTTCGGCTGCTAACCAAAAGGTCAGCAGTTTGAATCCATCAGCCGCTCCCTGAAAACCCTGTGGGGCAGTTCTACTCTGTCCTATAGGGTCACTATGCGACGATATCAACTCGACGGCAACAGGCTTTACTTATATTTAACATACACACACATAAAGAAATAGAAACCAAACTGTTAGCAGTTGATTGCTCCTGGGAAGTGGAATAATACAAATTTTTAAATTTCCTACTTTGCACTTTTTTTTTTTTAATGGACACATATTGCTTTAAATAGAGAACATAGTTCCATTTGGGAAAATTCATGGAGAGAAAAATCTAAATATATATGATATCAACAATATTTTTTAAAAATAGAGAAAGAAAAAATTTAAGGAAATACACTAAATTGATGTGCCAGCCAGGGAGCCCTGGTGGAGCACTGGTTAAGCGCTCAACTGCTAACTGAAAGGTCGGTGGTTGAAACCCCACAGTTGCTCCATGTGAGAAAGATGTGGTAATTTGCTTCTGTAAAGATTTACAGGCCTGGAAACTCTATGGGACAGCTCTCCTCTGTCCCAGAGGGTCGCTGTGAGTCAGAATTGACTTGACAGCAGTGGATTTGTTTGTCTTTTTTTTTTTTTGGTATGTACCACCAGCCATTATACTAAGCAAACGATGTGAATAAGAGAGACAATTTGCCCTTGCAGAACTTACATTTTAGCGGGAAAGAGAAATAATAAAAAAACAAATAATTACAGTTTGAATGAATGCTAAGAAGAAAAGTATCAGGATGGAATAACAAAGATTAAGTCGGGCTGGAATGAGGGTGAGGGAAGGCATCTCTGATGAAGTAGCGTCCGCAATGAGAGCTGAAGTGTGACAAGGGAGCAGGCATGTTCAAAGTCAGGGTGTGTTGTAGGTAAAAGAAAGCACAAGTGCAATGATCTCAAAGCAAGAAGGAATTCTTCATATTCTAGGAGCTGTCAAGAATCCAGCAGGATTGAAGCTGGCTAGCTATCAACGATAGAACAACACGAGATAAGGCTAGAGACCCACTGCAGTATCGAGTGGATTCTGACTCATAGAGACCCTACAGGACAGAGCAGAACTGCCCCATAGCGTTTCCAAGGAGCGCCTGGTGGATTTGTACTGCCAACCTCTTGGTTAGCAGCCGTGGTACTTAACCACTATGCCACCAGGGTTTCCAGTTAGAGAGTCAGAAATCAGGCTATAATTTGATTTGCATTTGAAAATGTCACTCTGGCTGCCATGTACTGAATGGATAGAAGATGGGCAAGAACGGAGAGCTGGGAGACCAGTAACACTGAGTAATGTATTAACAGTGCTTATCAGAGCAGCAGAATTTTAAGAACTAATCTCTGTTGTCTTTTTTCCTTACACTTCCAAATGATCTACAACAGACATGTATTGTAGTTATAATCCAAAACTTCTTAAAAAGGGATATCTTATATTCTTAGAAATATGTTTTTAAAAAAATCCATGTCAGTTGTACACACTGGGAAGCTGTTAAGAAACTGAGAGCCAATCAAGTAAGGTAATAATTATCAGTATCACCTTCTCCTTGAAAACATATTTCTTTTTAATGTAACGGTGATAGCCACTATAACTTAAATACGTAAGACTATAAAATAAAAGTCCCTCCTCTTCAAACTTGGACACTTAACAGTAGCTGTTTGCCCTTCCAGGTATTTTCAATGCTTGTATAAACTATATATATATATATATATATTTTATATATAAACTATGTATATTTTCTACATACATATACACACACACACAAGATACAGACTATAATATATATAATGTATACTTTATATATGTATATAAAATCAAACCAAACCTGGTGCCGTTGAGTCAATTCCCACTCAGAGCTACCCTACAGGACAGAGGAGAACTGTCTCATAGGGTTTCCAAGGGGCAGCTGGTGGATTCAAACTGCTGACCTTTTCGGATAGCAGCTGAGGTCTTAATCACTACCCCGCTAGGTAGTATGTGTGTGAGTGTATGAAGTATATTTTTAAAGAAATAGACAAATGAGTCTAGAAGGTCTGAAGTTTCCAAACTGCACTGAGGCATGACACAATAAAATCACAGGACTACCTTAGAATTTTTTTAATTTTCAAGGAAAACAATAATACTCAATAGCTCAAGGTAGTTTATAGTTTTAAAATGAAATCATATTACAACTCCTTTTGATGACGAGATTTTTGCAACCTGAGTTTTCATGAATTGAATTTTCAGTGATTATTTGGCCATAAGTACTTAACGGATGGTACCATTTTTTTTTTTTTTTAAATTAGATGTTTGCTTTGGCCCAAGGACACAATGAAAAGGAACGCTGAGACATTAAGGAAACTGTGAACCAAGAAAAGTTCAGGAACCTTCATGGTAAATTTTCACTCAATTCAATTTTCCCCTATTTCTAGTCCCTCTCCCTCCCCATTCTCCTTACCTCTAGTCTCCAATTCAGCCTGCTGCTGCCACTCAAGTAATCTCCACCCCCTAGTATGCATGTACACACACAAGTGTATGTGTATATAAATATTATACACACACACACGTATTAATGTCTACATTGTAAAGTTAAAAAGTACAAAGCACACTATTTCTGCAACTAAATTCAATAGATGTTTATAGAAATACATGTTTTTGACATATTAAAAAACATGAGAAGGATATATATCATCATCCTAACAATGAATACCTCTAGTGGGTATAATTATTTGGGGCAAAACGGTGCCTACGACATCTCTTCTCGTATCTGTTACAATCATGTCATTCCTTCAATGCCCAAGTTAAATCTCACCTCCTCCATAAAATCTTCCCAAAGCCCACTGATTAACATAATAGTTCTTTGCCCTCCACTGCTACCTTAGCACTTTGCTTATACCTCTATTACTACATTAAGCAGCCTTCCCTGGATCAATTATTTAAATATGTCTTTCTACTCCACTACATAGTGAATACCTAGGCATATCATCCTTTCATCTGTTTCTTTCTACAGTATCTAGTATACATAGTATAATATTCATTGTATCAAATCGTTGTTGGGTTTATACACCAATCAAATATTAGAAAACACCCTGCACATAACAAAGAAGGTCATTTAATTAACTCTATGCAAACCTTTTGATTGAAGAATTGCTGGAGATTGTTGTAAGAATTCTCCAAATTTCTGCAATGTTCCTTCTTTTTTCTTAGTGGCCAAGTTTACACTAATTGTGGATGCCTGACTCCGTAAAGAGTAAGTTTTCTTAGATGATGGACGCATAGAAACCTAATAAACACACATTTTTTTTTTTGTCATTATTGATGAGGAATTGTTAGAAGGAAATAACTATAGCTGTGCTTAGAAAATTTAGCAAAAACAGTCAAAATTTTTAAGTTTCTACATTTTGTCTACGATATTAATGTAATTAAAAAGTAGAATTTAAAAAGCCAGAGTCAGGTCATAAATTCTCAGGGATGGAACTTAAAATTATGTATATGAGGAGAAGGATCAAAGGGCCAGAGAATGGCAGAAATGAGTTTGACAGGTGAGTGTTAAGTCAGAACTTAACACAAGAAAAAGTGCCAGCTACTGGGCAAATGTCGAAAGTTATATTCCAAACTGAATTTTATATAAATATATATATATATATATATATTTTTTTATATATATAGGAAATGGATGATAACTGAGTTATAACTGAACAAAATTGGATTTCTGGATAATAGTTAATCAGAATTTGACATCTATGTTTTTATCTTTTACTTTATAAATATATTATGAATACAGTCAATTTGGGACAAAGAAAAAGACAAACCTTTTGTTCATTTTTGGCAGAAGAATTTCCATGTTCTGAAATGGGGAGCTTCGAATTAGTTCTGGGTATAATATTCTTCTTATTTTCATACTTCACCAAGTCCTTAAAAAAATGAATTTCAGCTCTGGGTAATTTCTCAACTATATTTCATTTTTCTAGACATTAAAAAATTCTGTGAAGGCTATATTATTACTGATATGGGATATAAAAATTGAAAGAGGCATCTGACCCGAAGGAAAATGGCTGACCTAATGCTAAGGCTCAGGGTAACCTTTTACCCAAATTCCTGTCAATAAAGAACCACACCTTTCACTAAGGAAATTTTCTTTGTGGTTAGGCTAAGATTGTAAATCTCTAACCAAACCTTAACAAAACTCTTCATGTTAGATCTCCCCAGGAGATCTTATGCTCTGAGGGAAGTAATGTTTACCAACCTGTTTCCGACAGTATGCGTCCGCCATAGTCATGCCATTATTTTGTGACACTCATGAGAACCCCTCTGCAACCAGATACCTTGCAATTATGTCCTTTAGCCAATCAATGTATTCTAGCTGTATTAATGTAACCAGTAATATTAAAAATCACTCTTTGCTTTGTCTTGCCTTTGAGACCTCAATCAGAATGCTGTTTGTAGTTCCTCCTGTGGCACTATAATTATGTATAATTTGCATCCCCTCCCTGATTTGTGAGCCTCAGACCCTCAGGTTTTCATGTTTCCCCATTTGAATAATCTACTGGCTTCAATAAATCTATTTAATTTTACTTCAACAGAGCTGGAGAGTCTTCTCTTTAACATTTGACAATAGTCAGCAGGATTTGGAATCACCTCTCTCCAGCAGGATGCTGAGGGGTTGAAAAACGCCATCAGGCACTGACAAAGGGTCTCTTTTGCCCTCTCACTTTCTTGGACCCACTGGGAACTGTGAGAAGGTGAGTGCTCCTGAATCGAACCCTGAAGCATTTTGGCTCAGTTCTTTAGGATTTATCGAAGCCTTCTCTACTTTTATTATCTCATTCACAGCTGAGCAAGTTTGTTGGAAGTTTGTGTTTCGTTCCTGGCTGAACAAGTTTGTGGGACATTTATGTTTCCAACTGTGGTTTGAATGTTACAGGTTGCCACCTACTGGCTTTATCCTGCTAAGAGTGTTCATGCTCATCTTTCTTGTTCTGTTTGCCTATTTCTAACTGGTTTCAAAGGCTGTCTACTGAGGTGCCTTCAGGTCTTGTAAGCTGCAAAAACAAAAGGCACAGTTTGCAAACCACATCCCAACCCTGCGGCAAAACCCAATAGATTTTTTTCTCCCCTCTCAGACCCTGAAGTTCTCAGTGAGCTTTTAGGTCAGAATTTTGTTCCTGTTCGTGGTTTGAACATTTTAAAGAAATTTTGAGCATGACAAGCCCACCATCTAGCAGATAAAAGGTATAACTCCCCATACAAACCTTTCCCTTTCGTTTCTGTTTGTCTCTACAAAGGGTCTTTGTGTCTTCGCCGTCATCTACTGGTTAATAACGCTCAATTCATCTTCTGTTTGCACTCTAGCAAACGCTTTGGTTTCTTTTCCTGTCTGCTATCCTTCAGATGTTTTGGTCTGCGAGATCAGCTTTAAAATTTGTTAACCTAGGTTTCCTGTACGTTAGTGGGGGTTGCTACAAGGAGCCTCAGAGCCTTTTGACTGAGACTCTGAAAAACCAAATGCAACATTTCGCTGTTGCAGTCTTTTTTTGTGCAGTTGAGTGGAATCACCAAATCTTGCAATAAAATAGGTAACGCCAATTTGCAGGGGGCCGTGGCAGCTCCTGACCTGTTTTGTGCTGAAAATTCAAATTCACAAAAAAAGAACAGGCTTGGTGGTCTGAAGAGGCTAGGAGAACCCCCAAGGCTATGGCCCCCCGACACCCTAACTCAGAACTGAAGCCACTTCTGAACCCCTCTTTTCAAAGATCAGATAGGCCTATAAAACAAACAGTAGCACATGTGAGGAACGTGCTTCTTAGTTCAATCAAACATACGAGACCAAAGGGGCAACTCCTCCCCAAAAGCAAGATGAGAGGGCAGACAGTACAGGAAAGCTGGACAAATGGACATGTGGAACCCAGGTGGAAAGGGGGAGAGAGCTGTCACATTTCAGGGATTGCAATTAATTTCACAAAACAATTTGTGTATAAATTGCTCATTGAGAAACTGGAGCTGTAAACTTTCACCAAAAGCACAATAAAAAAAAAAAAAAGGATTATTATATCTAAAGCTCTTTAAAACCATGGTTAATCACGATGTTTAGAGATATTTTCATCTAAAATTCTTTTGTTTTTGAATTGACTTTATTTGGCTTTACATTACTTTTATAATTAATTCTCATCAAGTCTTTCACTTTCGAAAGACATAAGTTAATCATAACCATTTCAGTTTGTCATCAGCAGACAAGTTTCACTTTGCTTAACTATTTCTAACAAAAATGAACTCTATCAGATTTATGTTATCATTGTTGTTGTTAGGTGTCATCAAGTTGGTTCCAAAATATTTCAAATATGAGTATCACTGGACTAAATTAAGGTTTCTAGGACTCTAATGCAGAAGCTGATGAGGTTTTCAGACTGCTTTTACTGATCCAGAGCTGCATGGAGCCAAAATTAACTACACTGGACTGAGTAAACTAAAAAATTTCTTTAAGATTTATATAAGAATACTGCTAATGTTCAATGTTCTATTGACTAAATATAAGAAACTGTTTTTTTTTTTTTTTTTTCTTCTCTTTCCCTTGTTAGTCCAGATCTGTATTTCAATGGTGTAATCATTTAACTTCCATTTTTGTACCTCAAATAGGATTACGGAATGTCATAGCACATGTCAAAATTCTGACAAAACGTATTCAGTGTTTTAAATGATTCCATGCATAGACTCCAAGAAATGAATACTGAAATGACTACAGGAAAAGCAGTTCTTCAAAAACGGAAGTCTTCCCTTATGTCACTTATACCAACAATCTTTAATACTCTAAAAGATATTTTTCATAGGTTAAAGAAACCTTTGATAAGTAGAAACTAGAACTCAAGTCTACTTAACATCTCCCCAGAATATATATTAGAAGAGACATCAGTTAGAAGATTCATTGGAACCTCAATCAAAGGAACCCTACTTAATCTTTCTCACTAACCCTTGTACTACTAAATTACAGGGGGTTAAGGCATGGATCCATCTGTCTCAGCTAAAGAAGACTCCATCATCGGAGTGGACTGTTGGACCTGCTGAGGGATTCAAATAAAATTTAAGGGATCCAAGGACAAGAACCAGATGACATCTGAGTCAACGGCTTGCTTTCTCAAGACACCTGGACCAGGCATGTATTTCTCCTCTAAGACCTTAAAGGATTTATGAGTAAAGACAAGATTATTGGCCTTTGTTTGACTGACTTCATCATATTTGCTATTCCCTTTTTCTTACGTGTTTTTAAAATTTTAGGTCTCTTAACAGGCCCATGGTAAACATCATTCTATACTTCCTAGAAATTAACTGAATATATATGAGAGTGTTAATCTACTTTGGATGCTTGTAGTATTATTCTTTGACTTCCTCATAACAATGATGTCAATTATAGCTGTTTTGCTTGCAAGAGAACCTGGACCCTTTAGCCACCCATTTTGGCCTATAACTTAGTTCCTCCTCCAACCCTTAATGACAGCCTAACTTTTAAGTGAGCCATACATGTTAAATTATGTCACCCTAAAAAAAAAAAAAAATTTTTTTTTTTCACCTGAATTACCACACCACCCCAGAGTTCCATGTTTTAATAGAACACACTGTTCCTCCTAGATTTTATAATCTCTGGTTAGGCGACTATATGAAGATGGTAAATGGAACCATTTATTTGTGGAATTAATGCCCGCCTACAGAAATACTGGGAACAGAATTAAACAGGTAGATTAACCTTATGTAATAATTTTATTTTTGAAGTTTGATCATCCCATGTGAACCTTACTGTTCCCACACCAAATAATTTGGAACAAGGTATAATTTGTGCACCATATGGATATATTTTCCTTTCTGGAGGCTCCAAACTATAGCTTCATAACAGAGCCTTACCCAGAGGACAGCCCGCAGGCATGGGCTCTTCCCTGTTTAAACGGTTAGTTATGAGGGGCCAGTGCACTTTGGGACCCTTAAGTATTCCTCTAAGCATCCACACCCATGCAGATAGTATTCAGTGGATAAATGATCTTAAAATGCTTTCCATTTCTAGGGGGAATTTGAATTTGAATCCCATAGCTGACCACCCTGGATGGGGATAGTACTTTTTGTACAGCACTATACTATGGTTAGAGACTATACAATTAGAGCAGTCCATTCACAATTTATCAGTCCAAAACCCAAAAAAAACAAATCCACTGCTGTCAAATTGATCCCAACTCACTGCGACCCTACAATAGAGTAGAACTGCCCCATAGGATTTCCAAGGCTGTAGATCTTTATGGAAGCAGAATGCCACATCTTTCTCCCACGGAATGGCTAGTAAGTTTGAACCGCCGACATTTCAAGTTCATGGTTGAGCACTTTAACCACTGCACCACCAGGGCTCCTACTATAGGCAGTAGTCTTCATGAACTAATGAACCCACTAGGGGCAATGGGACTCTGACTTAGATCACTGTGGCTGATTCACAGAAAGGATGCAAAAGCAGCTCATTTGTAAAGTCTCGGTGCTGGGGAGCTGGGTGACAGAGAAAGGCTGCATGGGTAGTCAATGAAGGATAGTCCTTCTAGCTTGTGACCTAGTCCAAAGAGCTAGAGAGACAGAGAAGAGGAACCAGCAGTCTAAATTACAGGAAGTTGTGCAGACTCCTGACACCATGGCTAGTACCCAATAATCTGGCTTTGGGTGGAAGAGGATAAAGTCTGACCTAACCCTGGGTGGTTAGGGGGACAGGATAAGAAGTGGCTGGCAACGAGGGATGGAGATGTGGGAAGGTGAAGCTTACCCATTTCTTCCTTCAGTAGTAGAGTTAGCAACAATGCACCTTCCAATGGAGAGAAAGTGACTAGGATTGAACAAGGATAGTATATTCAAACAGCTCTCTAGTATAATACACCATTATCTGGCCTATCACATCATTACTGGAACAAAGGATGAGCTGGATATTTAATATCCATAACCTTTGTGTTTTTTTGTGTTTAAGGACTATTAAACCAGTGATATTCTTCTTTTTTTTTAATTTATTATGTTTTAAGTAAAAGTTTACAATTCAAGTCAGTCTCTCACACAAAAACTTATACACACTTTGCTATGTAAACCTAGCTGCTCTCTCGCTAATGTGACAGCACACTCCTCCTCTCCACCCTGTAGGCCCTATATCCATTCAGCCAGCTTCTGTCCCCCTCTGCTTTCTCATCTCCCCTCCACACAGGACCTGCCCACACAGTCTCATGTGTCTACTTGAGCCAAGAAGTTCGCTCCTCACCAGTATCATTTTATATCTTATAATGCAGTCCAATCCCTGTCTGAAGAGTTGCCTTCAGGAATGGTTCCGATCTTGGGCTAACAGGATCCAGGGGCCATGACCTCTGAGGTCCTTCCAGTCTCAGTCAGACCATTAAGTCTGATCTTTCTATGAGAATTTGAGGTCTGCATCCCACTGTTCTCCTGCTCCATCAGGGATTTTCTGTTGTGTTCCCTGACAGGGCAGTCATTGGAGGTAGCTGGGTACTATCTAGTTCTTCTGGTCACAGGCTGATGGAGTCTCTGGTTTATGTTTTCTGTTTCTTTGGCTCATATTTACCTCGTGTCTTTGGTGTTTTTCATTCTCCTTTGCTCCAGGTGGGCTGAGACCAACTGATGCATCTTAGATGGCCACTTGCTAGTGTTTAAGACCCCAGATGCCACTCAGCAAAGTGGGATTCAGAACATTTTCTTAATACATTTTGTTACGCCAGTTGACCTAGATGTCCCCTGAAACCATGGTCCGCAGACCCCTGTCCCGGCTACTGTGGCCTTCGAAGCATTTGTAAACCACTGATATTCTTAAAGGGTATAAAATATAACATAAATTGTGATTTTGGTCTCTAATAGCAGTATTTACATACTATGACTCAGATTAATAATAACAAAATTTGCTTGTTATACTTTCTCATCAGTGAAGTATTTACCTCCTCCATGTCATTACTCTTCCTCTTTCTGGGCTTGGAAATCTTAACTGTCACTGGTGAGGTACAACCAGGGTGTTTCACTGCCACTTTGTTTGGCCGCAAAGGTGTAAACTGAATCTCTAACTCAGGTTTTGGAAATCGAGTCATTTGAACATTTTCTGTTGACACTTCACAAGAGTCAAGGACTACAGTTCCATCCTAGAACAGAAAGGGAAAAAGTCTTAACTGGAAAAATATGAATTTATGAATCCCAAAGGATTAACTCCCTTAAATATCTATTGAAGACCATGAATTGGGAAAGATAAAGTATGAAAGATAAAGGTGCTGGGTCAAATTTGCCACAACAAGAACAAAAGAATGAGATCTTATATACCCTCTCCAGGTTTACACATAATATGTTAATATTGGAAAACTTAGAGGTTAGTATTTCTCAAACTTGAGTAATCATAAGAATTACCTGGAGAAATTTGTTTAAAGGATTCCTGGACTCTATTACAAACATACTAAATCAGAAATCTACATGGGAGAAGTCTAAAATTTTTAGCAAGCACTCCAGTTATGAGAGATCGAGGTTGGATGCAAATGCTTTGCTACTCTTCCCACTAAGGAATGGAATCTAATTCCCCTCTCCCTGAACCTAGGATAGCCTTAATGACTTTCATGACCAACAGGATATGTGGAAGTAACATCATGGTTCTTCTGAGGCTAAATCTTAAGAAGCTTCATAACTCTTAGAAAGCCTCTTCTTGGGACACGACCTCTCAAAATACCCCTTTCTCAAGGTCTAGCCACCATGCTGAGAGAAGTCCAAGCCACAAAGAGTGGCAACATATAGGTCCAGCTGAGCTCCTAAAATCAACTGCCAGGTATATGAACGAATAATTTTGGACTTCCAGCCCAGTTAAGCATATTGACAAGAGAAATACATAAAACAGCATAACAAAACTATTCCCCAAAGCTGTGGTATATACTATAATTGCTGGACTCCTTAACAGGAAACTGGAACCAGGAGGTTTAGGGCAGCACATATAAATTTCTAAAGGAAAGAATATTCCATTATATATGACTGCCTGTGCAACCAAGAATTAAACCTTATTTATGGATCAACTTCAAGCCTTTCCACGCTATTTTATGATCCGTATTAGTATCTATGGTCAGTCCTAATTATGTAAGGATTCATGAAGAACTATCAAAGAAAAGCCAAGAGAAAAGAATTGCTCCTATCATTTCCCTCAATTAAAATGTCCTTTTCTTCCCCTTCTCTATTTGACAAACTTCTATTCAATTCGCCTTCAAGACAGAGCTTAATATTATCTTCTTTAATCCACTTCTACAACCACTCAGGCAAAATTCATTGTATTCACCTCTGTGTTCCTTGTAGCACTCTCTACATACTTCTGCTATTCCATCTAGCCTATAGTTAAGGCTAAACAATAATTCACATTCCCATCTTACTAGGTTCTTTACTTTTCTTTTTATATTTTTTATTGTTATTGTTGAGAATATACACAGCAAAACATACATTAATTCAACAGTTCCTACATGTACAATTCAGTGGCACTGATTACATTTAAGTTTTGTAACCATTCTCATCCCTCTTTTCAGAGTTGTTCCTTCCCTATTAACATATACTCACTGTCCCCTAAAGTTTCTATTTAATCTTTCAAGTTGCTGTTGTCAATTTGATCCCATATAAATAGTTCTTTAAAAAAGCACGATGCTCAAGGCACACATTCTTTACTAATTAAGCTAACTACTGTGTTGTTGGAAACCCTGGTGGCGTAGTGGTTAAGTGCTAAAGCTGCTAATCAAAGTCTACACAGTTTGAATCCGCCAGGCGCTCCTTGGAAACTCTATGGGGCAGTTCTACTCTGTCGTATAGGGTCGCTATGAGTCGGAATCGACAGCACTGGATTTGGGTTTGGTTACTATGTTGTTTACTGTATTGGTAAAGTGGAGGGTCAGCAAAAAAGAGGAAGACCCTCAATAAGATGGACTGACACAGTGGCTGCAATGATGGGTTCAGGCATAGCAACAGTTGTGAGGATGGCATAGAACTGGGCGGTGCTTTGTTCTGTTGTTTGTCCATAGGGTCGCTATGAGTAGAGACCAACTTGAAGGTACCTAACAACAACAACAACAACTATATTGTTTGGTTTAAAGAAGTCTTCAGGGGATATTTCTGATTTAAAGATTATCTCAGGGCAACAGTTTCAGGAGTAGATTCCTTACTCTTTGAGGATAGCAATAGTGTATTATTTATGTTTGTATCCTCTGTGCTTGGGACAACATGAATGCTCCCCAAAAAATGTGTTTAAAAATAAATTTTAAAAAGTAATTTCATCTTCAAAAACTCTAAGTGACATAGAATATTCTACTTCATATCCAAACTGAGAATCTCTAATATTATCCAAAGTGATTCACAGCACCCTAAGCCCACTGCAAATTAAGGAGACTCATTTTGAGTTATTGAGGTTTGGTGATAAAGCTACTGAATCGGTACAACTTCAAAGACCCTGCAATTTGCTTCCATAAAGATTACAGGCAAGAAAAATCTATGAGGCCCTTTAAACAATAAACTACACAAGACCAAATGGTCAATATTTATACAAAAGCAAAGATGAGAAGGCATGGAGGGGCAGGGAAACTGGATGGATGGAAACAGGGTAGGCAGGGTAGAAATGGTGAGAGTGCTAACATATTACGGGGAGTGTAACCAATGTTCCAGAACAATCTGTGCATGAACTGTGGAATGGGAACCTAACTTGCTGGGCAAACTTTCGCCTGAAAAACAGTATTTTAAAAAACACGCTATGGGGCAGTTCTACTGTCACATGGGGTCGTTGTCAGAATTGACTTGACAGCGCCCAACAACAATAATAATAATTTCAAAAAACACTATTTAATTGAATGCTTAATAAAGGAACTGCTTGTAAGAGCAAATAACCACTCCTATTTTATCTTTTGTGAGACTTCCTATTTCTCACCATCAAGTTTGTTGACATTAACAGATCTGCTGTATTTGAGAAGATTAACAATCTTTTGCAGACTAATCTCCCAAAAGAATTTTCTTCTCCTCAAAAGCCTCTAATTTTCCTTCACACAGTCAAAAGCACATTTAGCTAATTGTGCAGCAAGATGCCTACAAAAACTGATTACCACCAAAGTGGAATGTGTTACCAAATACCCACCTCAACTTCACTTGTGGAAATTTCAAAACTTGTTGGTTGAGTGTCAGTTTCAACTCCACCAGGATCCATCAAGCTAGTATGTCTGGGCATGATAGCCACACTTGATTTTTCCTAACATACAGAAATATTAAAGCAGCAGTCCACTGTAACTTGAAAATATATCAAAATACTTTATACAGAGACTATAAAAATCAAGATTTCATGGACTAAACAGCAAAAATAAAGACCTCTTTAATGACCACCTAATTCTCCTCCTTCTCTCTTTCATCTTTAGAGACTCAGACAAATTCCTAAGCAGGAATGTGAAAGGTTACTCTCAATTTCCAGTGTTTTATATGCATTCTTTCATTTTACTTTTATTGCAACTTTCAAGGTTAGTATTATCAAAAGTCATTCATTATTCCTGCTTCCCAGATAAGGGAATACATACCTAAAAAAACACATACCTAGAGAAGTTAAATGACAGGGCCAACATCTGTGCTGAGATGGAATTTAAAGACCAACAAATAAAACAATTTTGGAAAACCAGAGGTTTCTTGGGAATGCAATTATACCATTAGAGTAGAAAGGCCATATAGGTCACAGAAACCTTTTCTTGCCACCTACTCTTTCCTTCATCCCACTTTCTCAGTAATAGGGCGTGTTCTATTCCTACACCCTATATCTAAGTATTTTTTAAAGAAATTTCAGATTATAGGTTTAAACCTGAAAAATTCCAAGGCATCAAAAACCAAAGTCAACTACACTTCTTATGTCACCTAACCAGTGTTGCCAAATATTCATGCTGAATCACATTTCTACTTTTTAAAGGTACATAAGAAAACTAAATCATAAATTATTAATTATCTAATTACCTTACCTGGAAGAAATGAACAAAATAGTGGAGAAAATACTATTTCTCAGTTTGTTATTCACAACTTAATCATAATGATTAGCTGTAAAAACTCGTAATAATTCACAGCAAATATTCAAATAATTTTTAAAAGTGATTGATCTCTGGTCTATTAAAAACTTTTTTTTTAATCCTTCGAGAGTTAATCATTTAGATAATCTTGAAAAATTTCTATTTAATCATTTAGATAATCTTGAAAAATTTCTATGTCCAATAAAAAAAGCATAGAAAGAACAAGATCCTACTGACCATTTTAGAAGCCTCTGATGTGATCTTCTTTAATTGTTCAATTTCATTATCTTTCTGTACATTACTAGAGATCAGTGCTCTCAGCTGTATTTCTAAAGCTGCAACCAGTTGATCTCGTTCTTCTCGCCACTTTTGAAGGTCATTATCTTTCTTTGCCAGCTGTTCTGTAAGTTTTTCCTAAACAGGAAATAGAGAGAGAATATTAAAGTAAACCTTGAAACATTATGAATCTAAGAATGTTTGGATAGTTTTATTATAAATAATACCATGAATACAATTGCAAACAAGGCATATAACAAACTGCACGGTCAAGTCTGCAGAAAACATTTACTTATAAAACAAAATACACAATATATTTCTATACATTAAATGACCACATTCTATATTTATTGCTTTTTCACTCCATTCCAAAACCAACTTATTGGTCACTACTTTCAATAAACATAGTTTAGCTATTTCTACCAATACAGTCTTCTGGAAACTATTTAGCTGACTTTAAAAAAAAAAAAAAAAAACACTACAAATCTGCTTATGAGATAAAATATACACATCATGTCAGACTAATTCAAAATGCAGAAAGTTTTAAAACGTAGTAGGGAAAACCTTGTAGCAGACAAAGGAAAAGATTTACAAGGTCTGTATCCAGATATTCAAAAGCAATTAAGCATTTTCCGCACTTGCTAAATGGTCTTTAAAAAGTTAAAGAACATAAGTAAACTTCAAGATAAGCTAGGATTCAATTCTAGTTATATACCCAAAAGAACTGAAAGCAAGAACAAAAACAGAAACTCATACACCAATGTTCGGTGCAGCACTATTCACCATAGCCAAAACGTAGCAACAAACGTCCACCAACAGACGAGTGGATAAATAAAATGTGGCCTATATACACAATGGAATATTATTCAGCCGTAAGAAGAAATGAAGTCCTAATACATGCTACAACATGAACGAATCTTGAAAACATTATGCTGAGTAAAATATGTCAGTCACAAAAGGACAAATATTCTTTGATTCTACTTATATGAAACAGGCAAATGTACAGAGGACAAAGCTTCATGGTGGTTACCAGGTGTAGGTGAAAAGGAGAAAAAAGGAGTCATTTCTTAGGGGGCGCTGAGTTTCTGTGTAATAACTTGGAAAAGGATAATGATAAGAATGGTGGCACAACATGAGGAACGTAATCAATGTCACTAGATTGTATACGTCAAAACTGTTGCTCTGGCAAATGTTTCGTTACATATATTTTTACTACAATTAAAAAAAAACTGGATTGGAATTAGGAAAAAAAAAGATAAACTGGGACAGAAAAATCATCTTACAAACAGACAACTTGCCTTAAAAAACAAATATAAAACCACAGGCAACCACGTAGAGTAGTTAACAATCCCAGAGAAAAACTTAACAAACCAACAAAAGCAGGTGAAATACGTTAAAAATACAGTATAACTGTTACCAACCACTACATTCTGTTGCTTTAAACAGCGTTCTCTCTCTTCAGCGTATTTTTTCATCACTTTGTTTCGAAGGTTTTCAGCTTCTTTTGCATTAGTGATAAGCACCATTTTTTCTTCTAACCATTTTTTTCTATCAGCTTTATATTTCTGTTCAGATTCCTATACAAATAAATGGAGCAAGTTACTACCACATGTCTAAAACAAATCTATTTTTCCAACATTTTCATATAAGCCTTTACATTTCACCTTTTTTAAAACTTAAAAGTTAGGTTTTTTTCTTTAAATAATGATCAGAATTTATTTCTGTTTACAAAAAAGAAACATCAGATGGTTTGTTCTCCTAAACAGTATCTTCTTTATAGACTTAATCTGGCTGAAGTCCAGTTAAGAACTTTCCTTCATCGGTGAGCTTAAAAAATAAACTCTTTAAATTTCTGAAAGAGTTACAGTGACCACATTTTCTATATGTCAGCGGAAAAAAAGACTTGCTTTGTGACGGTCATTTCTAATGGCACAGTTCCAAAAATAAAATATTTCTGGGTATACATGTTGCCAAATAAGAAATAATTTGTTCAATAGGACATTTACTCATTTAAGAAATATCGCATTGGAAACAGCTGGAGCAAGAATATAGTTGATCATGATTTTCAGACTAGGTTCCACTGAGCATTCAGGTTCAGAGGCATCTAATTTATATATTAAATATCCAAGTAAAACTTTATCTGGAAAAAAAATACTTTAAAAATATGTATCCCATGTGTCCCATAAAAACTTACATTTTGATAATATAATTTTATAATATAAACATTATATAAACACTTTTAAAACCACTGCACTAGATGAACTATGGCAGTTCATTCTAGGATTACACAGCTTATGATTATAATCAAAGATGTGTGATTACATTATCTTAGAGTAACAGCAAAGAGAACACCAATATTTCTTCATATGAACATTCTCAATAAATTTTTTTTTTCCATAATTAATGGAGCATTTACTTTCTTCTAGCCCCTTCTGGATTTTCACAATGGAAAGGGTAAATTCTACAATATATAATGAACAGTTACAAAGGAAAGTAATAAATTTTTTTTTTGTTATTTGTTTTCAGTACCTGTTTATATACAATCCGAATTTAAGAAAACACTTTAGACGCAGCCAAATTTTCAAAACCATTATTTTGATGTTTTCTTTGATCCCAAAACTACAGTTATGTATGTAACCTTTAACAAAATGTATATAATTTTAAATAGTATTGAAGGAATCCCATGAAAAATTATTTCCCCATGCATTGCATTCTATACATAGTGCGTTGGAGGTGAACACTGGAAAAAATATAAACACAAAATATCTTTTCTACAGTAGGGCTTCATATGCATTTCAGCATTCAGATATACAGCTCCATTATTTTCCAATTTAATAATTTAACTTCAATAAGATTTTTTATGCTAATCAAAATAATTCTCCCGATAGTCTATCTTCTCAATAGCTGTATGTGACGAGTAAGAATTTTAAGATAGGAGAACAGGTACAAAGACATAAGAAATGGTGATTTTAGAATTGAATATATAAAATCGAGGACCCATCTGCTGTATCTTCTTCAGCACACAGTAGTTTGTATAAAGAATTTCTTTCCCTGTGTCATTTCAATTTGTGCTGAAAAATTGTATCTGTATTTTAACATTTAACATTTCCCAGGTATTACTTTACCCACTTCTAATTAATTATAAAACACTTACGGAATTCTCCTCTTACTATAAATATGATGAACAGCTATATAATCATACCTGTAACTCATCTTGAAGCTTACTGAGCTTTTTACTAAGTGCATTTGTGTTATCCTCAAATTCTTTATTTGAACTTTGATTAGTTTTGGTCTCCAGGTCTTTGAATTTTTCCTTCCATTTTTCCAATTCTGATTAGAAAACATAAAATTATTTTTAAAAGCTCATACAAAAGCCAGATCATGTAAAAATATATGTGACATGGCCTACTAACAAGAGTCAGCAGAGCCTGGGAAAAGAGGGACATAAACCAAGACGAATCAGACTATTCCAAAAGCTACCCCTGTAAAAGTTCTTACCAAATTCTTAGTGACGAAGAACTGTAAGAACCTCTCAGGACTCTGCTGAATAATGTTCAGAGTACGCAGTATAAATTCAAGTCGACATTAATTACATAAGAAAATTTACGTAGTTCTCAAAAAAAAAAAAAACATATATCGTATCCACAAAAGTGGCTAGAAAAGTAAGAGGTAGCATGTACTTAGCATCATTATCATTTTATCCACAAAATATTGAGTTAGGGTTTGCAAAGTGCTCTTAAATTTATCATCTCAAGTGACCTTCAAAACAATAATGTGCAGGAGTCATATGATTTTTTTCATCATCGACCACATTTTATAGATCAGGAAAATTAAGCTGAGACAGCACAAGTGTCCTTCAAAAGCCATATATTAAATGGCAAAAGGCAATAACCTAATTTTAAATTTCTTGCCCTTTCTACAAAAATCACACATAGCTTTATCATTAGTAAAACAAACAAACAAACAAAAACTCCAAACCCATTGCCGTCAAGTCAATTCCGATTCCTAGCGACTCTGTAGGACAGAGTAGAACTGCCCCATAGAGTTTCCAAGGAACACCTGGTGGATCTGAACCACGGACTTTTGGGTTAGCAGCTGTACTGCTTGACCACTAAGCCACCAGGGTTTCCTGTTATTAGTTAAGTAGGTGTTAAATCTTGCCACATCCTCTAGAATGCTATCTAGAATGCTATCTCTAGCATCCTCTGATGCTATTCTGAAGGCAACGGATGTGTACTGAGGTACACATCTAGGATGATGCTAAGAACTGGACAGAAATGAAACTCAGCTGCAACTTTACTCCTGGGCAACGCTGCAAATTTTTATCCAGTTATTATTAAAGGTATCCTGAATCCTTCTTTACTACATACAACTTCACTTACATAAAACAATTTTCATCACAGTGGAAAATGACAAGTGAAGGAGGATTCCAAAAACATACCAAATATTTTTTCATTATGAATTATTATGAATACTATATTCCTTTTAAAAAAAGAAAAAAAAAACTAGGAAAAATAAAAGAAAGAAACAGTATGTTTTGAGATATTTAAGCACTCTTGTTTTACCTGTAGCCAACCTTTCAGTTTCCTCTAATTTAGCCTCAAGTACTTGATCCTGTTCTACCTGGGTTTGTTCTTGCTCTTCCAGTGTCATTAGCATATCTTCGATTATTTTCTCTTTAACATTCAGATCTAAAAATTTGGGGAGAACATTTTGGAAATTAATAGCATGATATCTAATTTTTCTTGATTTCTTCTGAAATTAAAATATATTTTTGTTAACTACAATAGAATGAGTTTCACACAGATAGAACTTTGTCTTGTTCACTGCTGTATCCTCAATGCCTAGAAGAGTACTGGCATATATGAAGCATTTGGATGTTTGGATGACTACAAGGGACAGGTGGATGGATGAAGGGAGGAAGAAGAGGAGATGGGGGAGAAATAATTTTTCACATAGATTTTTAAATTTTCAAAAATAACTAAAATGTTAATAAAAATGTTGGGACTTAGAAAAATGTTATTTGGCAAAATGTCTACAATATTTGATTCAGTAACATTTTCCAACTATTCTAATAAACACTTATTTTTAGTATTAATATTCTTAAAGCAAAACCAAAACTACCTCTTAAAAAAAAAAAAAGGTCAATCCCAATCTGATTTATTATTTTTTTTAATCTGAAGTAATTAATTTTTCTAGAAAATTTCTCAAAGCAAGTATTTTATTTCTAGTGTTTTCAAAACCAGCTCCTTAGGAATGACAGTGTTACTAGCCTTATCAAAATTGTTTCTGGCCTTTAAAAAAGTAATGACTTGCAAGCAAGTCTATTTTAACCCTGTGTACAAGGAACAGATGAGAAGAAATACTACTTGGATGCCTCCAGTGATGCCATATAGTAAGCAGTAGGGCTCATTTCAGACACCTCTTATCAAAACTATACTGGTGTCACAGGTAATGAACCTATAAATGCAAATCTCAATCTCAGGCCATTTTTAATGACAAAAATCCCAAAAGATGGCTTCCCCAAAATACACATAAAGCAAGGTCAAAACAAACAAAATAAGAAAAAATTATGAGTAATTTTCAGAATTTCTGTCCACTGCAGCAAAAGACAGAATTTCTCCTAAAATAAAACAACATAAAGAGTTCTACATATGATCTATCACAGCACAATAAACAACTGTCACGTGAAAAGCATTCATGTGCTTAACACTCAGGTAAGAGGACCACTGAGAGTTCCAATGGCTTTGGAAAGCTTCAAGAAGCAAAGGTTTAAGCATGACATTTGAAAACAGGAAGGAAGTGGAAAGAAAGGATATCACACAAGCTGGAGACAAAAATGAAATATAAAAGTCACGAAACACTTGATTAGAAATACTTGCTTAGTGATGGTTCCAATGTATTTCAGAATACCACTGTTATGTATAAAACTAGTACAAAGGCTTGAAATCATGCTTCACTTATCATATTAACAATGTTTAAAGTCTGATAACACCTGCTGTTGGCAAGATGGGGGAAAAGAGGCGCTCTATACTTTTTTTTTTATATACTCTACTGCTGGAAATATAAACTGATATCACTACTTTAGGAAGTAATTTAGCAATATTTAGGAACTTCCTCTACAAATATATTTGCATGTGTGCATAAAGTTTTTGTACAAAAATATTCATGGCAGTGTCTGTAGCAACAAATATCCGAAATAAAGAAAAAAAAATTCATGAAATACTATGCAGTCTTTACCAAAAAAAAAAGAATCAATTAGATCTGTACATGATTATACGAAAAATTTTTCTAAATTTTCGAACTATATAAAAACTCAAAACAGATGGGGGAAAAAATAACAATACACCTACACAATGATTTGATCTGTTTCAAAAAGACATACATGCTATATGTATTCTGGTCAGGCATGAACATTTTCTGAAATGTTACTTAACAGTGGATTATTTCTAGAAATAAAAAGTAAGGTGATCACAGTGATAGGAGAATGAAACATCATTTCATGCTTTCTATACTATTTAAAATTAGCATGTGTATATACTTTTTAAAAATAAATTTAAATAAAAGAACTAATAAGATGATCTAAAAGAGATTTTATTGCTATGCTTATGATTAACGTTAATAATTCTTCAAATGGGTAAACAGGCAGTTCCCAGATTACAAATGAGCTCCATTCCTAAGACTGTCTTTAAGTTGAATTTGTATGTAACTCATAACTCGGAGCAGTTAGGTACGGTTCTTATCTAACATCAGTTAGTCAAATGTTTGTCTTAGTATACAGTATACAGTGTACCTTTCCATGCATAAAACACATTAAAGAAACACTTCCAAATGCACTAAGACAGCTTTAACATAGTAATACAGTAATAACAATGTTTGATGCAGGTCACAAAGTAGCATTGTTATTACAAAACTGTTGTATATACCCCAAAAATGTTTATGTCTGAACCAGAATATATATAGCACGTACATCTTTTGTTCTTAGCTACGGGTAGTACTTAAGTCAGATGTTCATAACCCAGGCTGCCTATACCGTTTTAGTTACTGATTTCTCCTGGGGTCTTTTTCTTGAGAACAAACATTTCAAAGGCAATATGGTCTTTTATTTGCCTTTTTTAATGACAGGAACAGAGACAATATGCAGGGAAGGATTAGGGGTTAGGAAACAAATTAGTTGGATAAAACAGAAAAATTGTACAAACTTAGACTAGAAAAAGGCAGGCTGGAATGCCACACTGGAGGGTAAAATTTATTATGTGGGCAAGGTGAAGTGACTGAAAACATTTAATACAAAAATGACCCAATGAAATGAGAAAAATTTAATCTAGTTGTGTGACTATATGCCAGAGTGAGTCTAGAAATCAGTTAAGGAGCAGTATTCCAGGTTTGACATAAGACCTGTAATGGAACAAAACAAATATGAGGAGCCCTGGGAGAAGAAAGTAACAGAATTTAAGTACCGGATCTAAGGGTGAGAATAAAAGATGAAAGATTATATGAAGTCTAAACCAGGGGTGGGCAAATGTTTTCTGTAAAGGGCTAACACCAAACATTTTAAGGTCTGCCGAAACCATTCAACTCTGCTATTGCAGCACAAAAGCAGCCACAGACAATACAAAAAAAAAAAAAAATCAATGTGTGTGGCTGTATTCCAATAAAACTTTATTCACATAAATAGGCAGTAATCTGGGTTTGGTTCATGGGTTGTCATTTGCTAAATTCTGGCCTAAACAATGGAAACAGTGGAGATCAAGTAACAGAAACAGAGGGCTCAGAAGATTAAGACAGTGTTGGCAGAAAAAGGCATTCAGGTTAAGAAGTTAATAAGCCTCTAAAACCAAACATATCACAAGAAAATAAAACTACAAACCAATGTTCTCTATAAATTTAGACATAAAAATTCTCAACAGAATACTAGCAAACTGAATTCAGCAACATATAAAAAGCATTATACACCATGACCAACTGGGATTCATGCCAGCAATGCAAGGTTGGCTAAACATAGGAAAACTAATCAATATCATATATCATATTAATAAAGGACAAAAGCCACATGATCATCTCAACAGATGAAGATAAAGCATTTGACAAAATTCAATACTTTTTCATGATAAAAACACTAAACAAACTAGAAATAGAAGGGAACTCTCTCAACCTGATAAAAGGCATCTACAAAAATCCATGCCGAACATTATACTACAGTAAAAGAATGAAAATTTTCACGTCTATTCACCATTGTTTGATGGTTCTAGCCACAGCAATTACGTAAGAAAAGGAAATAAAAGGCATCAAGATTGGAAAGGAAGAAATAAAACTATATTTACAGACGATATGATCTCGTATATAGAAAATTCTAAAAAATACACATACACACAGAAAGCATTAAAGCTCATAAACACATTTCTCAAGTTTACAGGACAAAATAGCAATAACAATTGTGTTTCTATACACTAGCAATGAAAAATCCAAAAATGGTATTAAGAAAACAATTCCATTTTCAATAGCATCACAAAAAATATTTAGAAATAAACTGAACAAAAGTTCTACATAACTTGTGCACTGAAAACTAAAAAAAATCTTTGAAAGAAATGAGACAATACCTCAATAAATGGAAAGGCATCTCATGTTCATGGATAATATTGTTAAGATAGCAACACTCCCAAATAGATCTACAGATTTAACACAATTCCTATTAAATAAAATCCCAGCTAGCTTTTTGGCAGAAACTGACAAACTGATCCTAACATGTATGTAGAAGTGCAAAGTACCCAGAATAACCAAAACAATCTTAAAAAGGATGAAAATCACACTTCCCAATTTTAAAACTTTCTTAAAAGCTACAGTAATCAAGACAGTGTGGTACTAGAATAAGGACAGACATAAAGATCAATGGAATAGAATTGAGAGTGGAAAAATAAACACATTTAAGGTCAACTGATTTTTAACAAGGGGGCAGAGACAATTCAACAGGGAATGAATAATTTTTCAACAAACAGTACTGTGACAATCAAATACTCACATGAAAAGAATAAAGTTGGACACTTATCTCACATAATACACAAAAATTAACTCAAAATGGATCAAAGACTTAAATATAAGAACTAAAACTATACAATTCTTAGAAGACATAGATGACTTTGCATTAGGCAACGGCTTCTTAGATATGACACCTAAAGGACAAGCAATTAAGAAATAAATTGGAGTTCACTAAAATTAAAAACTTCGGTGCATCAAAGGATACTATCAAGGAAGTGAAATGAAAACCCCCAGAACAAGAGAAAATATTTGCAGATCATTTATCTGATAAGGGTCTGGTATCCAGAACATATAAAGAACTCTTACAACTCCACAACAAAAATAACCCATTTAAAAAATGGGCAAAGGACCTTGTTATGGATTGAATTATGTCCCCCCAAAAATATGTGTTGTAAATCCTAACCTCTGTGCCTATGGTTATAATCCTATTTAGGAATGAGTTTTCTTTGTTATGTTAATGAGGCAGGATTAGTGTAGGGTGTATTTTGAGATATAAAAGAGATTAAACAAGCAAGCAAAAGAAGAAGAGATGCAGGAGGAGAGATCCCAAGCCATGTGAAGATCGCCCAGGAGGAGAAGCTCAGAAGAGACAAGGACCTTTCCTTCAGAGACGAGAGAGAAAGCCTATCCTAGAGCTGGCACCTTGAATTCAGACTTCTAGCCTCCTAACTGTGAGAAAATTAATTTTTGTTTGTTAAAGCCACCTACTTGCGGTATTTCTGTTACAGCAGTGCTAAATAACTAAGACAGACTTGAATGAACATTTCTCTAAAGAAGACATACTAATGACCAACAAGTACATGAAAAGATGTTTAACATCATTAAAGAAATGCAAATCAAAACCATAATGAGATACAACTTCACACCCACGAGGATGGTGTACCAGATTGAATAGTATCAAACAAAAATTGACGGCCACCCAGAACCTGTGAATGTGACCTCATCTGGAAATAGGACTTTCACAGATATAACCAAGTTATAAATGAGGTCACAGTAGATTACGCTGGGCCTTAAATCTAACATGATGGGTGACCTTATAAAAAGAAGAAAATTTGGAAAGAAACACATGGAAAAGACACAGACACAGAGAGAAGATGGAGGCAAAGACTGGAATTAAGCATCTCTAAGCCCAAGGAGGAAACCCTGGTGGCATAGTGGTTAGGTGCTATGGCTGCTAACCAAAGGGTCGGCAGTTCGAATCCGCCAGGCGTTCCTTGGAAACTCCATGGGGCAGTTCTACTCTGTCCTATAGGGTCGCTATGAGTCGGAATCGACTCGACAGCACTGGGTTTCATTTTTTTTTTTTTTAAGCCCAAGGAGGAAACCCTGGTAGCATAGAGGTTAAGTGCTACGGCTGCTAACCAAGAGGTCATCAGTTCAAATCTGCCAGGCGCTCCTTGGAAACTCTATGGGGCAGTTCTACTCTGTCCTATAGGGTTGCTATGAGTCGGAATCGACTCAACGGCAGTGGGTAAGCCCAAGGAATGCCAAAGATTTCCAGCAGCCACCAGAAACTAGAAGCAATTATGCTTTGATTTTAAACCTCTAGCATCCAGGACTGTGAGAGAATACACTTCTGTTGTTTAAAACCACCCAGTTCGTAGTACTTTGCTACAGCGGTTTTTGGAAACTAATAAAAATAGCTATAATATAAATAAAAACAAGTGCTGATGACAATGTAGAGAAATTGGAACCCTCACACATCACTGGTAGGAATGAAAAATGGGGCAGCCACTGTGGAAAATAATTTGGTACTTCCAAAAAAGTTAAACATAGAGTTACCATAAACCAAAAAGCAAACTCACTGTCACTGAGTCAATTCTGACTCATGGCAACCCTGTGTGCGTCAAAGTAGAACTGCACTCCACAGGGTTTTCAATGGCTGTAATCTTACAGAAGTAGACCAGACCTTTCTTCCTTGATGCCATTGGTTAGATTCAAACTGTCAACTTTTTGGTTAGTAGCTGAGCGCAAACCCTTTGTGCCACCCAGGGACCCGGAGTTACCATATGACCCAGCAATTCTACTGCTAGCGATATATCCCCCCCAAAAATGAAAACATATGTTCATATAAAAACTTGTACATGACAGAGAAGCCCTGAGGGAGCAGGAGATCAGTGGGATGCAGACCCCAAATTCTCATAAAAAGACCATACTTAGTGGTCTGACTGAGACTAGAGGAATCCCGGCGGTCATGCTCCCCAGACCTTCTGTTGGCACAGGACAGGAACCATTCCCGAAGACAACTCATCAGACATGAAAGGGACTGGACAGTGGGTGGGAGAGAGACGCTGATGAAGAGTGAGCTAATTATATCAGGTGGACACTTGAGAGTGTGTTGGCATCTTCTGTCTGGAGGAGGGATGGGAGGATAGAAAGAGTTGGAAGCTGGCAAAATTGTCATGAAAGGAGAGACTGGAAGGGCTGACTCATTAGGGGGAGAGCAAGTGGGAGTACGGAGTAAGTTGTATATAAACTTATATGTGACAGTCTGACTTGATTTATAAAGTTCACTTGAAGCTTAATAAAAGTTAATAAAAAAAAAACTTGTACATGAATGTCTACCAAAGCCAAAAAGAAGAAACAACCCAAACGTCTATCAAGTGGGCAAAGATAAAATATGGGATATCCATACAATAGAATATTATTCAGCCATAAAAAGGAATGAAGTATTGATATATGCTACAGGTGAAAACACTGTGCTAAGGGAAAGGAGTCAGACACAAAATTCACATATTATATAAGCCCACTTACATAAAATGTCCACAACAGGCACAGCAATAGAGCCAGAGAGTAGATTTTAGTGGTTGCCAGGGGCTAGGGGGAATGGGGTACAGGATTTCTGTAAAGGGTAATGAAAATGTTCTGAATTTAAATAGTGGTGATTGTTGTACAACCCTGTGAATATACTAAGCACCACTAAACTGTACACTTTTAAAAGAGGAATTTTACAGTATGTAAATTATATTTCAATTTAAAAAAAGAATTTAATAAGATAGCTAAATGAAGGTATTCAGTATTTAATGGAAATTCAGAAGCCAGGGAAAACCTTAAGACCTGAAGATGTAGTTTGTTTGTTTGCTGGAAAATGTCTCACATGTTGAAATTATGGGAGTGAATGAACTCTCTAGGCAGAAAACAAAGAGAAAAAAGACGATTGATGTCTTAATCATTAAAGCTGCCAAAGTAGCTGAGGCTCATTCTGAGAGAAAGGAGGTAACTAGTACATGATAGATAACAAAAGCTAAAGCAAGAGAATTTCAAAATGGGGAAGCTACACATTACTTTTACATTTAGGAAAAATACACTCACACAATAAACAGAACTTAAATAAAGAAAATGAAGACAAGAAAGATAGTGGACAATAGTGTCAAAATAATATAAAAATTAGGGAATACAAAAAGCTAATAGATTTGAAGATATGCAGGTTATAGATGACCTGGGAGCAAGTTTCAAGAGCACAGAGAAGATGGAAGTCAGATTAAAGTACTATATTTTTATGCAAGTAACGCATGTCTTCTGTTTGTTTGCCAGCCTCGCCCCACTCTGAGGTACTCTGTTAAGCATGCTACGCCAATTTTGTTACAGCAAAATGTTAAAAAAAAAAATCAGCATAGCAGTGCTTATGAAAATATCTGGCAGGGGTAGGGCATGGTTGGCAAGCAAACTTAGAAGGCATGTGTTATTTGTGTAAAAATACGATAGTTGCAGTGGTCCTATGCCAAACTTCCAATATTTGGTCAAAAAAGATTGAAATAAGTATGATAAAAGTTACAGCACACCCTCATTCAAGGGAAAGTTTTTTCAGCATAGCTGAGTCTTGTCTACATTTGCCAACACTGATAAAGATCCAAAGCCAAACAGCCAAACTTGCTCCCGTTAAGTCAATTCCGACTGACTCATAGCTACCCTATAGGACAGAGCAGAACTGCCCCATGGGGTTTCCAAGGAGCGCCTGGTAGATTCGAACTGCTGACATTTTGGTTTGCAGCTGTCGCTGTTAACCACTATGCCATCAGGGTTTCCATAAGGAGTCAAACAAAAGGGATTATTTAAAAGGGTTATGGAAATAGGAGATAATGAGGGACAAGGGCCTAACCAGGAAAGGCAGGAGGAAACAGGACTGAATTAAGAAATATGTTCTCACATCCATTTACTAAAGAGTAAATATTCATCCAAGTCAACTCTACAAACGTCCATGTCATAAAAGTAAGTAATAATCTGGTTCTCTTAACCCCTTCTCTTTGTTGGTCAAATAGAAACAGCACGGATTAGTGACGAGAGTCTGGGACTTAAGTGTGAAGCAGATCTGGGTTCAAATCCCAGCTCTATTACTCACACAACTGAGAAATCATGGGGTGAACGATGCGAAGGTGGGGAATCTACATGGTTTTAAGAATAGAAATATGTATATATCATACAAAAAGATAATTTTTGTAATACTTAAAATAAGGAATCAATACAATTGGAGTAAGAAACACATATTTCAACTCCTAGGATTCGAATCTAAAATATTAGTTTTTAAAAAATATATTATTTTAAATTTAAAGATCTTTTACCTGAGGTATATTCTTTACATGACATCTATTGCATTCATCATGACTAACGTGACTTTCACTGACTTTATTTTTCACAAAATACTGGTCATTACTAAGGAATCAATGTTGCTTTGACTGAGTATTTTTTATTGTTTTGTTTTTCCAAGAGTAAACTGTAAGCTGACAAACTATTCATTAGAATGACGCTTTTCACTTTTGATAAAGTTAGATCTTATGTTGCGCCCATTTTATTTTAAAAATTTCAAAAGAAAATGTTAAATCAATTGTTTTTGTTTTTGTTTTGTTTTTTTCAGTTATTTTAATATTGGAAGTTCTATTGTTTTTTTTTGTTTGTTTTTTTGCAGTTTTTTTAGCATTGGAAGTTTAAGTTTGTTCCTGACCTTTGCAAACTTTCTCATACTGTTGTAAAGCTTCTTCCATTTTCTGATTGCTTAACTGCTCCTACAAAGGAAAGAATATGCATTAAATGCAAATATAACATAAAATACACAGCAATATTTAACAGTGGGACTTGAAAACAGGGCTTAATAAGTTTGAAATCCATCTTCTACATAGGTAACTATCAGTCTCAAGCTTCCAAGTTTCTTTTGCCTTGAAGGGCAGGATGAGAAAAATAAGAAATAAAACCTTTGCACTTTTAATCTACCTCTAAGTCACCTCCCAGTTATTTTACTTACTTAACACTTTACCTACCATGTTCTCTCCCACACCATAAAAAACAGAAACAAGGAAAAAAGGTCTACCATGTATTCGGAGTACCTGGGTGGCGTAAACAGTTAAGCACTTGGCTGCTAACCTAAAGGCCCACCCAGAGGCATCTTGGAAGACCAGTCTGGGGATTTACTGTATTTTACTCAAATAACGCAGGCATTATATGTTTTTTTTTGCCAACCACACAACCCCCTTGTGCATTCTTTTCCTAGGCGAGCTTTGCACATTACATGTATGGGTGCGTTTTATTTACAAAAATACAGTACTTCCAAAAAGTCAGCCATAAAAAACCCTATGGAGCACAATTTACACCGATACCCATGGGGTCAGAAGTATATATAGGCATGGCAGGTATGGGGCTGCCCTGGGCACCACTTGAAGGGAGGGGAGTAGAATACCACTGAACAGTTTCTATTAACCATCTCAGTTTCCATCTCCAGCTGTGAGAGATCATTCAGCAAGTTAAAACTAATGCTTTTGTATTTGAGACCCTCCATGGGTCCAGGCTGACTGTGTGATCTTGCTCTGCTGAGCACAGAAGGAGAAGAAACTGCAAAAATGACTTTGAGCACATCGTAGACCAATTTTCATCAGCGAAAGCAAGGAAGGTGCAGTGCCATAATGTGTTAAGTAAAGACTGAGTTTGCGTTTTATTTTTGAGCTGATATCATGGTAAAGTTATCTAAGAGATAGGTGTCAGGTGTCAGATATTTGGACAGGGGTGCAATTTCAGTCCTTGCCATTGGTGCAATTTCTGAAGATACGCCTCTACATGGGGTCGCCACAAGTCAGAATCAATTCAACAGCAAGTGGTTTGGTTTTTTTGTTTACTATGTATTTAACACAGGAGGAACAAAGAAAATCATTTTAAAAAAAAAGTTGCCTATCAATAAACTCAAAATGTAGAAAAACACGGTCCCTATATCCCCTCTAAATAGAAAGTAGTTGAGAGACCTGGAAAAAAAAAAAAAGTAACAGAACCCACAAGAGGCAAGATTAAATTATGGGGACTGGATATCCTCCAATTCTAGTTTCAACCTGTCAGATAATCTACCCTCCATTCCCAATCTCATCTAACTTCAGCGCTATCTCCTTACTTCATAAGTCTTAGAATGAATCATTGTAGAACCTGGAGCTCTCTGAATCCTATAATGAAAGGGTAGATTGTTTCGTTACAATTATAGTCAAAAATAAGGTGAAAACAATTGTTTTTATACCTGAATATTTTTGAGTTTGCTTCATTTAAAAGCAAAAATGGAAAGAATACAGGTAGTCCCCGGTTTAAGATGGGGTTCGTTTCCAAGTCCATCATAAGTCAGTTCTGACCTAAGTCGAATACCTCATTTTTTTCCTTTAGTTTTCATTATTACTGCATTTTATAACCAGTATCTTTATAAATTCAATCTTTGTGGAGATTAGAAATATTACATATAAACTTACAGATAAATTTTAATATACATAAAATATACATGTCCATAAAAAAATGGACAATGTTAGCATTTTGTCAGTTGTGGTAGTAATTCCACCTGTGGAAGGTTCTGGATCATCTGGATTATCCCTGGGAATGTGGATGGCATTTCTAGTCAGAAAATTAGTGACAGTCATCTGTATGGTCCTTTTACGCGCTACAACCTTGTGTGTAGTACATATTACTAACAAAAAGATGTACATAAGTCGGGCACTACCTATACAAAGAATTCATATTTTTTATGGTCATCTTACTCATTTAATCAAAGGCAACCAAAATATTACCATTTATAATAAAGAGACTTTGCTTTTTAAATCATTTTTATAAGAACTGGAATTCATTTTTTTTTTTTACTTTTTCTTTTGAAATAATTTTACGTTTACAGAAAAGTTGCAAAGATAGCACAGAGGTTTCCTGTATAATCTCCCTTAGGCTTCTCCTAATGTTACCATTTTATATAACCAGGGTACATTTATTTAAAAAAATGAAGAAATTAACACTGGTACAATACTATTAACTACACTACAGACTTTATTTGAATTTTACCAGTTTTTCCACTGATGTCTTTTTTCTGTTCCAGGATACTATCCAAGATACTACACTACGTGTAGTCATCAAGTCTCCTTCCAAAACCAAAGGACGAGTCAATTCCAACTCATAAAGACCCTATAGGACAGAGGAGAACTGCCACATAGGGTTTCCAAGGCTATAAATCTTTATGGAATCAGACTACCCCATCTTTCTCCCATGGAGTGGCTGGTGAATTCAAACTGCCAACATTTCGGTTTGCAACCAAGCACTTTAACCGCTGTGCCGTCAGGGCTCCTTCACGTCTCCTTGGTCTCCTCCAATCTGTGACAGTTCCTCAGTCTTGCCTTGTCTTTAATGACCTTGACATTTTTGAAGAGTACTGATCAAATATTTTATAGTACATCTTCAATTTGAGTTTGCCTGATGTTTTCTCATGATTAGACTTAAAGTATGGATTTGGGGGAAGAACAGCACAGAGAAGGTTTGCCCTATCAATATGACTTACTACTCATGACATTATTTTTGAACACTTGGTTATGGTGGTGTCTACCAGGTTTCTCCAATGCAAAGTTACTATTTTTTCCTTTCCATGCTCTGTTTGTTAGACACAAGTCACTATGGCCTTATTTAATTTTAAACAATTTATTTTTAGATTCCAGAAAAGTTCAAAACAGAATTTGTTTTAAAGAACTAGCTTAACACCTTTAGTTTCAAAGCCAAACCAAACCCCTTGTGGTTGATTCTGACTCACAGCAACCCTATAGGACAGAGTAGAACTGCCCGACAGGGTTTGCAAGGCTATAATCTTTACAGAAGCAGACTGCCACATCTTCTCCCTGAAGCAGCTGAATGGGTTCAAACCACTGACCTTTCGGTTAGCAGCCAAGTGCTTAATCACTGCACCACCAGGGCTCCTCATACATTTAATTAGACACTAAAATATATCAACAGAATTTACTTACACCACCATTAAAAACCATACCATTACCCTGAGTTGTTGAATAGTTCGCTGTTTCATTTCTATTTCCTGAGAACATTGGTTTTTCTTTTTCTCCAGTTCATTAATTTTAATCCTCAGTAATTTTTCCTCATCACGCATTACACAGACCTACAAGTGTTAATAAAACAAAGGAGATATTTTTTTAAAAAACAATACTAATTGCTTTTTGCTGTTTAAAATACATGGACACTTCTTTAAAGATTCACGTGCTTTTAATGTCCATTAGAAAAATCAGACATTCTATACACCAAGGAAACCCTGGTGGTATAATGGTTAGGTGCTACAGCTGCTAACCAAAAGGTTGACAGTTCAAATTCACCAGGCGGTCCTTGGAAACTCTATGGGACAGTTCTACTCTGTCTTGTAGTGTTGCTCTGAGTAGGAATCAACCGGATGGCAATGGATTTGTTTTTTCTTTTTGTTTTTAATACACCACATGACACAGCTTCATATTATAAGAAAATGTCTTAATATTCTAGTGGAGAATGCATATGAAAAGATCATTTTCTTCTCACATTATTTTAAGAATCTCAGATTCTATAAATGCTCTCGAAAAAGAACCCGTATAACACCTGCATACAATAGCAAAATCTTTATCATGGGAAATCAGTAGTGATACTCTAGGGAAAAAACTGGCTCAAATTTCCAAGGTTTATTGAATAATATGACCCAGTGATACAAGAAATACTTTAAAAGCTAATATATGTTTTCATCATTTTAAGAAAATGTTGAAGTTGACAAAAGATCTTTTAGATCTTAATACAGAGGAAAACAGTCTTCACCCTATTAAATTTATGGTACAACTTTTCAAATAACCAACCTCTTTCTGTACTTGCTCAATCTGCTTTTTGGCATCAGCCAGTTTCTCTTTCAGCTCAGAATAATCATCATCTTTCCTCTGAAGATCTGCTTTCAGATTCTGGGTAAGAGCTGAGCTTGCAGAGAGCTCCTCTTTCAATCTAAAATATACAAATCATATTTCTATAATGATGCACCATTAACCAACTAGGCTCATACATGCAATCTGATAACAATCTTTACAAAATTACATCTTTTCTCCAATTTGGAATGTCCAAACCATGGATGAGTCTTTCAGAGAGAATTTCATGTGATTTTATGAGCAAACCTTTGCAGAAGACTTTTGGCTTCAAAGATTTACATGAAACAAAGTACAAGCTCTTCACTCACTGTGCACACTATACTTTATCAAATTAAGTTATGCTCATCTCACTGTTCTAAAGCAACATAGTAAGAACATAACCAGTATCACTAAACTATATGTGCAGAAGTGGTGTATCTTTGGATGTATATACTTTCACCAAAACAAACCAAAAAAAAAAAAAGACAGTAAAATGTATGCTTTACATATTCTAGTAATATTTAGCTTACTTTTCTGTTTCTTGCCTGTTGGTTTCATTTTCTTCTTCCTTTAGCTGAAGCGAGTGCTTCACATCTTGCAAATTATTTGTTAATTGTGTGATTTCTTCTTTCAACTTGACTTCTCTTTCACTTAAATCTTTGGTGTTCTTGACAGAATCCTGAAGATTTGCTTGCAATTCTTCCAGGTTTCTTTCCAGCTTAAGGATGACAGACTCCTTTTCCAATATTTCTTGTTCTAACTTGGCTGACAAATTGTATTTGTCTTTCTGTGTCTCTAAGATTGTTTCCAGTTCCTGTATTTTTGCCTTACAACAAGTAACGTCTTGTGTAAGCTCTGAAAATGCTCTTTTTCCTTCAACTACATGCTGTACTTCAACATTAAGACTAACGGTTTTTTCTTGCAGTTCTTCTTTCAGCTGTTGTATAAGACTTTCTTTTTCTTTTAGTAGGTCATCTTGATTTTTATTCTCCCTCTCTTCTGCATTTAGTCTATCATTTTCATCTTTATAGCTTTTCACTTCTACCTGTAATTTTTCAACTTTTTGTTCCAGCTCTTGGATCTGATGACTTTTTTGGGAGGAGGCCTTCACAATCTCCTTACATTCTTCCCAAATGGCTTCAATACTAGAGTAGAAAGAACTTTCCCGACTGAGTCCTTGAATACAAGATTCTTTAATCTGCTGACTTACCAAATAATCGTCATCTAGAAGGTGTAACTGTGTAGTCAGCAAACTATCCTCCTGGGAACCATTTGACAGATCCCTGAGACTGAGTAAATCTATGTTTGAGATCTGAGAACCTGAATCAAGCATACGTAATTCATCTATTTTTGTCTGCATCAATTTTATTTTTGAAACATTATTTGTTATGGTTTTTCTCGCAGTTACTAGCTCATTTGACAGTTTCATAATCTTTTCCTCCTGTCCTTGATTTATACCTTTCTGCACATGTAATTCAGAAATTGCATTTTCATATTTTGATTGAATTTGTTGGACCTCTATACTTAAATCAAAAATCTTTTTTTCAGAAGAAGAAAGTTCCTCCTGCAAACTAATAATCTGCTTATTTAATTCTGCTTTTTCTTCTTTTTCATTTATAAGTTCATTCTCAATAGTGAGTAAATGCGTTTTCAACTCCTCATTATTTTTTTGTAAAACTCTAATGTCTTCCTCTTCTTTGGAAATGTTTTGTTGCATATCTTCCCTTTTCTTGTGATCTTCAGAGATAGACGGGCTAATATTTATAGGTCCTTTAAAAGTAAGAAAATTGTTAATTTAGCAAATCTCAATAATACTAAAAAATTACCGTATGAGTCAATATTCAAACATAGTGAAAAACAGAAATATGTTGTTGAAGGAAAAAGAAAAAAAACAGGTTGCAAAGTATATGTGGTATATGCTCATTATGTAAAAATTATAGTTCCATAAATTAATATTTAACATGCAAAGAGAGTTAGCAAAGGAAGTACACTATCTCTGAATAGTACCCAGTTATTTCTTTCTTCTTTTAGTATAATTTAAAATTTCTATGAAAAATCTTTATTATCATTATAAAATGTGGCAAAGAGGAGGAGCTCACATAATGAAACACCATAGGCAAACATCCCATATCCTAAAAAAGTTTTTAAAGTCCAATTATATGATGGATTCTATTAAATTAGTGATTTGTAAATTGATTACCTAAATTTCCATAGCTAAAATTAAGAAAAACTGTTAGAAGCAGGACAACATGGCAAAGTAAGTGGATGCTCCCCAGCAACTAACTCACTGAAAAATGAATAAAAAACAAGCACAAACTGAAATCTCGGAACTCTGGACAACAGATTAGGTACTGGAGAGTCAGGGTGAGTCCAGAAGTTGGGTAGAGGAGGAAAGCAGTTGGCTCAGAAGCCAGGAGATCGTACCTGCTAACATAGGACACACTCAGTCATCACAGCCATTTTGGGATGGGGCTGGCTAACAAACACAGAACACAGAAAAGAAGCTAATTTGAGGAATCTCTAGCTTGATGTTTTTTAAGGCAGCATCAATTGGTCATGGAAGTCTGCCAGATATGCAATTGGGAGGGAGCAAAGGGACGGTGGTGTTGTGTGAGCATGCTGGCTGTTGAGTATCACCAAGATCCCATTCAGTCGGGCTCTAGGGCTGAGAGGTACTGCAAGAGGAATACTTTAGACTGACATGGACAAAGGAAACAGCCCACAGTGGGCCACTGTGGGAGTGTCTGTGCAGAGGCACTGGTGAGAGAAAGGCATAGAAAGCCCCACACTGTTGCCAGAGTAAAGTCAAGCCCCACTGTTTACAGCAGAGTCTCCGAACAACTAACTTTCCACTCTCGCACATGTGCATTGAATTCCAGAAACCAAGCATACAGAACTCCTGAAACGTTACTGGAAATAAACTAAGAATAAGAGTGCCATCTAGTGGTTCTCAGGAGAAGACATCAAGCCCACTGCTGCTGGGTCATTTTGACTCATAGCAAACCTGCAGGGCTGAGGGAAACTGCATCCTTTGGGGTTCCCAGAGCTGTTGGTGGCTGGTGGGTACAGACCCCAGCCTTTCAGTTGGCAGCTGGGCAGCTGCCAGCTGCGCCACTGGGGTGTCCAGTCAGAAAATTTACCGACAATTAACAGAATAAAAAATTTGAAGCAAAATTTTTAAAAAATAATAAAATGGCCCAAGTGCAACAAAAGTTAGTAAAACACACAAAATTACAACAGAAAATGGAGCAAGCAAAAGCAAAATATGAGGAAGAGGAAATCTCCCTTATGGAAGCCAGAATAATGCAAAGATTTGATAATTTTCAAACTACGGTACTAAATATGTTCCAAGACAGGAAAAGGACACAGAAAACAAACCAGGGGAGTTCCGGAAACAAATGGAGGAGCAAAATGAGAAACTTAAAGAAACTGAAAACAATAAATAATAAAGAGAACTACTGGCACTGAAGAATAAAACACGCAAATTAAAGCAAGAGAAACACTTAACAATAGAGTCAAACAGACAAAAGACAGAATAAGTGAACTAGATGACAAAATAACTGAACTTATCAAGTCTTAAGAGAAAAGAACAAAGAAAAGCAAACAAACTTGGAAGGAAATGTGGGATTCAATTAAGAAATCTAACATTAGAATTATTGGAATCCCAGAGCATCATAACGATAAAGCCCCAGAAAAAAATCCAATAGAGAATCAGAGAGAATTTCCCAGACTTGAACAGAGAACCAGTCCTGCAAATACAGGAAGCTACACAAACCCCAATCAGAAGAGATACAAAAAAGATCAACTCTGTGACATATCCTAGTAAAATTTCTTGAAAACCAAAGAAAAGGAGAGAATCCTGAAAGCAGCAGCAATGACAACAAAAAAGAACACAATATAATATACCAAGGGTCTTCCAAAAGAATGGATGTGGGTTTCTTCCCAGAAACTCTCAAGGCCAGAAGACAATGGAGCAATATATATACTGAACCAAAACAAATGCCAACTAAGAATTCTTTACCTAACAAAAACAAGGGGAAAATTAAGACATTCCCAAAGAAACAGAAGCTCTGGGAATTTGCCACTACCAGACCAGCTTTGCAAGTATTACTGAAGGAAGTACTCCAAATGGAAAGGCAAAAGCATTAAGAAATAAGTACAAAGCAAGTTTATCAAATATAAGTAGTACATTGATATTAATGGAGACACACCAACAGAAAGGGGGAGGGAGAAGCATATCAGGAATAGATTTATTTATGTTAAGGTTGTATGTTAACTGCTGTTCATTTGGCAAACGGTGCTGTAATTGTAAGTTGTGTAATGCAACATATGTGGTAACCACTAAGAAATCACCAAGAAGAAACATTCAGAAGACAAGAAGGAAGATACCAAAAAGGCTCGCTTCAAGAAAGCACCCAAATTCAAACAAAAACAGAAAAGTCAGAATGAAAAAACAAAGAAGACAGGAATCTCTCAAAAGACAAATAGCAAAATATATGACATAGACATTTCATTTTCAGTAACAACCTTAAACGTAAATGGTCAAAAGGTCCCAAACAAAAGGCAGAAAATGCAGAATGGATAAAAGAAAAATGATCCACCCTTTTGCTGTTTAAAAGAAACACATCTTAGACAAAAGGACACAAACATGCTGAAAATAAAAGGATGGAGAAAAAAAAGTTCCATGCAAACAATAAACAAAAAAGAGCAAGGGTGGCCATACGATATTACATAAAACAGAATTTAAATCAAAACCTACTACAAGAGATAAAAAAGACATTACATAATAACAAAAGGGTCAATCCAGCAAGAAGACGTAACAATTATAAATATATATGCACCTAACAGCAATGCACCAAAATACATGAAACAAATACTGACCAGTATAAAAGGAGAAACAGCCAGCTCCACAATAATAGAAATACCTGATGATTTGCTTCTGTAAAGATAACAACCAAGAAAACCCTATGGGGCAGTTCTACTCTGTCACACAGATCCCTGGGTCGGAATCAACTGAACAACAACAACATACTTTTTTATTATATATGGGAACTTTAAGCACAAGAAATTTGATTCTTACCCATTTTACGGAGATACCAAATAAAAATATAAGTGAAATCAATAGGTCTTTCTCCTATGGACCAGCTGGGTAGGTTCGAACCACCAATCTTTCAGTTAGCAACTGAGTGTTCAAGAAGTATAAGGGAGTATTAAGCCACAAAAGTAGAAAACAATTATAAGGGAGGCCTGGCTCAAAATCTTCTTCTTTAAGAAACCTATTACTTTCAGCTGGTGTTGTCTCATGAATTTAAAAAGGGTCTGTTTTAGAGTTTTCTTTTTAACTTAGCCCTACCTTCATCCTCTGCATTTTAGCACTTGGAAATTATATAGCAATATAATGTCTTTCTTTCACCTACTAGATTCCAAACTTCCTGACGGCAAACTCCCTCTGTCTTATCTTTATATGCCCTGAAAAAAATATATCTAAATAAAATATTTTTTTTAATTTAGCTACAACACATATATCCTTTCCCACCTCTAAGACACATCATTGTACCAGAAAACACTTATTTAATTTCAGCAATCAGAAACCAATTTTAGTTCTAGATATATACAAATTCTTAATGAGATATACACCAGCTGTATTAACTTGGTAACTTTAATGTTACTTCACGTTTAAAAATGTAAGGTCCTCTCTTCTATAACATCTTTTTACAACAGCGATTCCCAAGTTCTATCGGACAGAAAAAATCATTCAAGGGCCTTATTGAAATATAGACTCCCGGGACCCATCCACAAAATTACTGACTTGGTAAGTCTGAGGTGGGTTGTACAAACATTTTGAGAATTACGGCATTAAGCAATTATTTTTGAAAATTTTCTGGGAGAAGTGGACAGTTACCTTCATAACCACTTCTGGGATCTAAACCTACTTGTCTGCTTCATTACGAAGCCTTTATCAGGTGGCCCTGCTACATATAATCATTCTGTAAAAGTCAAACGTCAAACCTCATGTAAGTATGAGATTCAAATCTTTGAAAAACCTGTGCACTCTAGTTGGGAGATGACAGTAACCCATGGAATACACATGGAATGAATCTGTTCCATGAAGAAGCCACCATTTTTGAGATCATAAAAAGCTCTTTAAACTTTGGAGAAATCTATCATCCCATATGGTAACCCTAGTGGTGCAGTGGTTAAAAGCTATGGGTGCTAACCAAAAGGTCAGCAGTTCAAATCCACCAGATGCTCCTTGGAAACTCTACGGCGCAGTTCTACTCTGTTCTATAGGGTCGCTATGAGTCGGAATCGACTCAACGGCAGTGGGTTTGGTTTTGGTTTTATCATCTTATATACAAACATGTAAGTTTCTACCTTCCTATATACTAATCTCTGTTGAAGTTGTAAGCAAAATAAAGGAAGAGCATAAACATTTATGAAAGGTCCTTCAGGTACAATTATATAATGTGGGAAAAAAACACGAAGTGATTATTTGTTCTTAAGATTTTTAATCCCATGACCCCTTTTGATAAATTTAAAACCCTCCCACTCTCACAAGATGATGAGTTGTGCCCAGTGGGTGTATGCCTCCCCAAAAAGAAATCACTATATAACCTGAGAATCTCATCTCTCCACTTCATTCAGTTAATTTATTCAATTTTGCCTTCTAGTAGTAAATATGCAAAAATAAGTTTTTGTACAATTTTATTTTCCAAATACAATCCACATCTTTTGCTTCACCCAATTGTCTAAATGCTCTTGGGTAGCTGTAATTATGTAATTCTTATTATGGGGTCCTAAGGCTGTCTTTATTTTAATACAGTCTAATTTTAAATGCTCATTGGACAAGGCTTTCTTATCTATAATTTATATTGTCTCTCCAGTTTCAAAGAGGTGAGGGGAAATACGGTGTCACTTCTACTGTATAGGGCCCTGAAGGCGCAAAGATTAAGACCTCTAGCTGCTCCTTGGAAACCCTATGGGACAGTTCTACTCTGTCCTATATAGGATCACTAAGAATCAGAATTGACTCAACGGCAACGGGTTTCTGCTGCATAGCCTCACATTCTCAACAGCTGCTGAATTTATTTTTTAAACCTTTTCAAATAATAGCAGTTACATTTTCCTAACTTATTTCCTCAAGACCATCAGTTTAATGTAAGAATTCCAGCTATTCTGGAATCTTTAACTTAAAAAGATTTGCCCCTCTTACTTTGACAACAAATTTGACCACCTACTCATGGATTTTTAAAAAAATAATCTTCAACTTATATACTATTTTTCATTAGATACATAAATTGTCTCCTAGCATCTTACCAAAGTCGTAGCTGGTCACCCCAAAGTGGTATAGCCCAATGTATTCACTGGTTCGGACTTCTACTTTTCTTTCAACTAAAGTTTCTATTTATGATCCTATTTCATACAGAAGACTTCATCAGTAGAAATGACTAATTGACAAAAAGCTAAATATGATGATAATAGTGTTGAATTATTTTTCATAACTTAAAAATGTTCAAAAATATCCTCTTGCTCTTTAAAAAGACAAGTTGAAAAAAAATCTGTGTCAGTTAAAAGTGACAACAGAGCCTGCAAACAGACTGAGTACCTTGAGATTTGAGTTATACATACTATATAGATACAGTAATCCCAGAAGTGAATAGAAAAGGCTGAAATTTTATTCTTTCTGTATTCACTTCTGGGATTATTGTATCTATATAGTATGTATAACTTCTGTGATCAAGGTTGTTCTCTTAATTTTAGCAACTAGTATTATCATAACATATAATGCAAATTAGGTGATTTGCTTTTGTACCTGCTTTTCTTTTTCAGATATTCATACCGTTCTTTCATTAAGTTTTAAATAAAAAATCTGTAGAACATATTCAGGACAGCCTTGCCAGGGAGAAATAAAACTACTAGCCCAGCAATAATATTGGGAAAAGGATTTTCTCCATATCTAGAGTAAAGTTAACTTATAAAAGGTAAACATAAACAGAAGAGAATGCAGTTAACACTTTAACTGGATATTTACACTACTTTCAACCTCTCCTTCTTCTGCATACACATATTATGTTATAAAGAATTATAGTTTTGATTGAGAAATCAGAGGTAAGCAGATTGCTTTATATCTCCAATGCTATCTGAAGGCTTATTTCTAGGACAATTTACATGGTGACAGCTTCCCCAAAGTATAAATACAGTGACCTCAAACAAATTCACTTTCATGAGGAAAAAAGCCTTGCATTCCTTGTAAATAACAGGAAATGTGGATTCTATGCAAATACCAACCCCTTGACCCTATCCTAACAGTTACAGAAGTCAAATTGTTCCACAGATTTTTAAGAAGTGATTTAGCAAGGAGGAAGAGTAGTTTTCATTTGATACCTTATGTAATCCCTATAGCATGGGGTCACCATGAGTCAGGGCCAACTTGACAGCAGGTGACAATAACATAGTCTCGAACAACATGGATAATCAAGAATTAGCCATTCAAAGTGACTGTGAATTATAGTAGAAAAAAGTACTTTGTTATGTTACCTAAACTGCCTTTAACTCACCCACACCCAAATTATTTATAGCTAAAAACTATAGTACTTTCACAATCTTTTTCTTCATAAATGGGGTACTTTTAGGATTAGGCCTAAAAAAAGGCATACTGTGTAGATTATTTGCTCCTGCACACTTCTACTTACCTAGGTGATCTACTGATCCTACAATCACAATTACTCCATGGCACAGCACAGACCAAGTTGGAAGAAAGGAACCACTTGCTGCTGTGGAATCAATTCCAACTCACAGTGATCCAACAGGACAGAGTAGAACTGCCCCATAGGGTTCCCAAGGCTGTAATCTTTACAGCAGACTGCTACATCTTTCTCCAGTAGAGCTGCTGGTGTGTTCGAGCAACCGATCTTTTGGTTGGCAGCCAAGTGCTTTAACCACTGTGCCACCAGAGCTCCTTCAATGAAAGGAACGGTGCTATGAAAATCAAAGCAAGGTATCCTCCCATTAGATAATGTACCCTTCTTCAATAGATAACAGAAGGCTAACCATTCTAACTATTCACAGTGGAGTCCCTGAGTGGTCAAACAGTTAACGTGGTTGGCTACTAACCAAAAGGTTGGCAGTTCAAGTCTACTCAGAGGTGGCTCAAAAGAAAGGCTTAGTGCTCTACCTCCAAAAAGTCACAGCCATGAAAAAACCCTATGGAGCACAGTTCTACTCTGACACACGAGGTCACCATAAGTTGGAATCAACTTGATGACAACTGGTTGGTTAACTATGCATATTAGTCTCATCCATTTAGCTCATACAAGCACTACCGTAAATCACGTACCTAAGCCTATGCTATTCCTTAAACATGTAATTTTGAAAATATTTGTTTTACTGAAGGCATACAAGGTGCTTACTATTTTGGTTTCTTACTCCATTTTATTCAACCCTGACAGTCTCAGGGTGCAGGTAGTATGACTTTATTTCACTAATGATGAAAGAAAGACTGAACACATCCAATTTCTCAAGGTGAACCTGCTAGTAGGAAGTAGCAAAGTCTGATTTCTAAAGCTAATGCACTTTCATTTAGAAAACCCTGCCTAAGAAATATTCAGTAGCTCAGAGATAACTTAAAGAATACTGACAAAGTAACATACCATCTTTTCCCTTTTAAATCAGGAAAAAAAAGTTGGTATGTTCCTGTACATAAACAGAGTGATATAGTAGTACAGAGTAAGGATACACTCTACATTTTCTTAACAATTCTGTGGTAAATACAACAATTGGGCATATTTGTTTTTAGCAATATTAGCTCAAAGACTTACTATCAAATATCCTTTTCTCCAAATAAGAATGCAAAGGAAGAAAAAAAATGTGAAGAGATTTTAGCAAAAATGGATATTACAATTATTTACAATGAAGTGTAACATTTTAACTATTATAAGCGTAGAAGTGAAAGCTATAATGATAGGCAAGCAAAAGAAACACGTGATAATCCACAGTATCTAAAAACACTTACTAAAATAAAGCCAAAAAAAAAAACCAAACCCATTGCCACAGAGTTAATTCCAACTAAAGGCAGCTTTAAACACAGTAGTCCCCCCTCTTATTCACAGTTTCATTTTCCACAGTTTCACTTACCCTCCATCAACTGCGGTCGGAAAATGTTAAATAAGCAGCATGATGAAATCTCACGCGTTCCCATTCTGTCCCGCCCGGGGACCACATTCACATAACTTTTATTACAGCATATTGTTACAATCATTCTATTTTATTATTTATTATTGTTGTTAAACTCTTACTATACCTAATTTATAAATTAAACTACATCACAAGTATGCACGTATAGGTCAAAACACAGTATACATAGGGTTGGGTACTATCCAGTTTCAGGCACCCACTGACTATCCCCTGCAGATAAGGGGGCCTAATGTACACCTATTCTCTGACGGTTTATAACTTATTAGCATAAAAGCTAGTATTAGTGACATTTAAATTTCCCCATGTTTTTTTCTTAGACAAGTAAATTTTCTTCTATATGAATTTTTCTGTTTACTAGTTTAGGAGCTAACTTTCTTAAAGGCCTCCTGCTGGCAGCTGAAGCAGTACCTTTCTTTGCTGGTGGTTCATCTTGTTGAAGAAGTTCATTTTCATTTGATCTTTTTCTTCCTGAAGAGGTTTTAGTTTTGCTGTCCTTAGGTATTTCAACTATTTCAGTGTAAGTCAATTTATTGTTTATTATTAAAGATGCATCAGTCTTGTCCTAAAGTAAAAGAAATGAATTCACTTATAGAGAGCAACAATCCATGTAAAAAGTACACAAATTATCTTTCAATAGTGTATCATAAAAATTTTCCATATCTGTGGAAACATCTGCGAAGTTATTTCTTAAGCCCTGCCCTAAAATAACTGATGGCTTTGGCAAATGAAAAAAAAAAACTTAATTTGTACACTCACCATAGATGAAAAAAAAAAAAAAAACCTGTTGTAAAATCCAGTTAAGCCTCTAGTTTCACACTGATACCTAAAAATAAATTCATCCTCATACTTCCTACAGTGATTGATAGTGAATTAGAGGTTAACTTGGAAACAACTAGAGCACTCTAAGACCACTTACTCCATCACATTCAAAATATGTTTTGAAAAGTATGAAAACACTAAGACCATTATTTGATAAAATTGTTTCTTGTAGATATTTTTACTTAAAACCTTGAGCTCCCACACTAGGAACTCACCAATTAATCTGTTTTGTAACCAACATCTCTTAAACATAAGAAGCATCTCTAATAACTCCCAGAAAAACAGTCTGACCTTGGCTTCTAGTCTACATACATATACATATATATATTCAAAGATATACACTCAACATACAGCTTTAGCACTGAAGTCCTAAATCGGGTATTTTTTTCTTTTTAAGGTAAAGACTATGTTCCCTAAAAGGCTGGCAGAAAGAAGGTACAATGCAGTCCTATTTAGAAAAAGGAAAAGTGAAACTATGGTTAACTATGCAAGTCTAAAATGGAATTAAGAGAAAGTATATTTTAAGGGAAAAAACTCATTAAATCCCTGAATACTGGTAACAATCCATTTTGGGAAAAAAAATACATAAAAAACAAAAAGCGCCATTTTACATCATAAAACCAGCAAATGTTTTATCTATTGGAAATACAGATGACTTTTTAAGTCATCAAATAACGAGTTATTAAAAAAAAAAAAAAAGTGCTGACCCTGCTTGTGTACAACCAAATACCTCACGGAATTTGGTTCCTTGATTGAAAGGTTTAGGGGTATAGTTTCATGGGACACCCCAGTTAATTGGCCTAATGTGTTCAGTGCTTCTGTTTGACCTTCACTGTGCAGTGCCTGGGGTGTTAAAACTAGCTTGCAAGCAGCCATCCAAGGCACAACAATTGGTCTCTAGTCACCTAAAGGAACAGGGGAAGAAGAGTCAGGCATAGGAGGAGGAAATGTAACGTGTGGCTAACTGCCTCCATGAACAGCTGCCTCCTTTGCCATCAGACCAGAGGAACTGGATGGTACCCCGCTACCGTTACTGAATATTTTGATCAAAGATTCTTCAATAGAATCTTTGATCAAAAGGGGGAAATGCACAACAGAATTTCAAAATCTCACAGACTCCAGAATTTCTGTAGTCATGAAGGCTAGATGAACCCCGAAACTACTCTCTTGAGATAATCTTTAAACCTTAAACCAAAATTATTCCCTGGAATCCTCTTAAAACTAAATAGTTTAGCTTCACTAGTAAAGAATGTCTGCCTTAAACATCGTGCTGTTTTAAGATATACCTATATGGGATCAACAGCAACTCAAAAGATTAGATAGGAGCCTTAGAGGGCAGTGAATTTATGTTAATTGGAGAGGAACAACTCAGAAAAGGAGAACAAGAATGATCGTATAACTCAAAGAATATAATCAATGTCACTGAACTGTATATGTAGTAATTGTTGAATTGATGTATGTCCTTTTGTGTATATTCTCAACAGTAATAAAAAAATTACCCTTTCATGCATAAAAAAACCAAAGTTTTATAAGACATTTCTAAACAGAAGATGTCATAAAGAACAACCTCCGTGTTTTCTCATAATTAGTCCCTTGATGTCACTGATAAACAACATCCTGAGAACTGATGGATCACAACTCTGACAAAGCTTGAGAATTTACAAACATTCCACATAACATGTTCAGATTGCCTCCCCCCTCCACCCTTAGCACCTAACAGAATGACCTGGCCGATTTTTTTCTACCTTCAAACTATACAATCCTCACCAAAAATCTATCCTCCAGAAGTCACTGTAATAGAAAGGAATGTTTTTTGCTCTTAGGATATGCTTGGGTAGGAAATAAGATAAAGAACCACCATTCAACATAAACTGCTAAGAGAGCATAAAACTTTTGCATCATTGGAAAGAGTCTACTTTTAAAACAAGCTTTGGAACAATGACCCTAGTTCAACAGTTATTCACCACAGTCAGGTTATGTTCCAAATTAGTATGGATTTGTTTATCTCTGTATTTATGTGAATATTTAGCACAATGTTTTAGTTGATAAAACAGGGTCTAGAACTTATCTATAAAGTTTGTTTACAGGCAAGAATTAATTAAATTAGCAATTCTTTTTTTTTTAACTTTTTACTTTTTCCCGTGGCTGTTGAATCTAACTCATGGCGACTCCAAGTGTTAGAGTGGAACCGAATTCCATAAGTTTTTCTTGGTTGTAATTTTTAATGAAGCAGATCTTCAGGCCTTTCATCTCTGGCTCCACGAGGTGGGTTCAAACCACCAATACTTAGGTTAGTGGTCCAGCACAAACCATCTGTGCCACTCATAGGCCTCATTACTATTGCTTACTTAAAAACTGCTAACACACTGTGGTTTGCTAACATATTAGAGAAAGAGATATAACACTATGTTAAATTTCCAACCATTTTCTTTGAAGTTGTAGTGGCCAGAAGTAATCTGTCTCTGGCTTTCCTTTTTCTTGTTTTTATTTTCCTTCCCAAAACCAAAGACCAGGTTAAAAAAACCCAGATCAAGTAATCAGAGTAAAAGTGTGCAGTGAATGAACAAATAAAAGTACCGAGAGCCTGCAGGTTCAGCAATTAAGTTACTGGAAAAAGTCAGGCCCTAAGTAAGTCCCAAAGGTCTTAACCTCCCCTATTTCACAATTCAATTTCTTCTCTTTATCCCTTCTACCACCGCCCATTACCCCAAATCAAAGTCTTCATCAATGATCACCTGAACTCTTCCCATAGTCTCCTGACTGGTCTCTCTGCCTCCAGCCTAATTTCATTTCAAGACGTAAGACTTTTCTAGAAGAATTCAAGAAATTTTACAGTGGCCACCATCAAAAAGAGGTATGAGCGGAAAAGGACTTGTGCTTTTCAATTAATCACATTCATTTATTACTATCAAAATTATTTTTAAAATAAATGTGCCTAGTCATTCATGCCCTCTTCATTTACTTAAGTTCCTTATCAAGATAAAGTAAATAAAGCTTAAAATAGTACCTTATTAGAGTTCTCGAGCTCTTGAGCCAATGAATTTAAATTAATTTCTGATTCTGAAAAAATAGAGAACAAATTAATAATGAAAATAAGCATCTTAAAAAATATATAGTGGAATAACTATGGAATATAAGTTGTTATAGTAGACACTAATGTTACTTTCAGGAAAGAAGATTTTGGCCAGTACTCAATGCACACAGCACTCAGCTGCTAATTCTACCAGCAGAGAGTAATGTTTCAGAAAAACCCACTTTCAAATAGCCGCTCAGAGGGCTAAATAGTAAAGAACAACCAGAGTAATGTGAAGGAAGAGAGGAGCCAGTGTCCTTCTGGTCTACTTCATAGTCAGAGGCAACATTTACCTACTATTTTTCACTCATCTTGTTTCACACAGAAAAGGGCAAAGAATAGAGCATTTCACGTAACTCTCTTAAAAGCCAGATGTGACAATCTTACATATATACATACATATATATATACACGAGTGTACACATACACACATACTCATTCCATATATCCTATGTGATTTCTTAATTTCCTGATAAAGATTAACAGCAAATGAAGAAAAAACATTTAATATTAAGTTAATGAAAAGTCATATAAATGGCAAAATATTAAATATGCTACCCGGATTAAAGAATTTTCTGGTCACTGGAGTAAATAAGCCACATGAATATCTTAAACTTACCAAATGTACTGTTTATGTGTTTATAATAAAGGAAATGTAATTTACTTACCATTTTCTCTCTTTTTTAACTTTTCTTGGGTTTTGGTTAATTCTTCTTTGGCCTTAGCTAATTCAGCTTTAAGTTGATTAAACTTTAGTTCTAAACAAGCAATAGCTTCCTGGGGGTCAGCAAGAGATGCAATATATAAGTGAGCGATTTCAGCCTGTTTCTTAATATCAGTGACATCATCTTGAAGAGAATCAATAATGTCTTCAATTCCTACACAATTACGTGTTCCCTAAAAATTGCAAAAACCACATGCCTGATGTTAACAGTGGCTTTCACTCTTACAGTGTGGTACCACATTAGACAGTTTTAAAATCAGACAGCAAAAAATTCACAACTTGAGATTTAAAAAAAAAAGAATTACATAGAAATATCTCCAATTATGAAAATGTTGTGTTCCATTATCCCTTTTTGGCTGTATGAAGCATGAGGCATATTTTCCCATAAAAACAATGTCATTAACTGTGATAAATCATTATAGAATAATTATGATTACTTAGTTCATGAATAGGCTCAATTACATACTGAGTTTAGAAAGACGTTGGTGAAAAAGCACAGGAAACAAACCTCCATTTTCACAACTCAGTTCAAGTCCCAAACCATGTCAGGGACACATAATGGTGTTTTGACAGCAAGAGCCTAGATGTCACCTTCCCAGGCCCCTGAAGTGAGTGATTAAAAAACAAAACAAAACAAAAAAAACCACCAAAAAAGTCGGACCCATTTCAGGTTCAGTGGCAGCGTGGACAAGGTGTACAGAAAAGCATGCTTCTGCAACAGGAGGGGATGGTCAGTTCCCCAGGAAGGGCAATCCTTTTTGTGTACCCTTCTTTGTGTTAATCAGAACAGTTACACTAGATGACCCCTTAAGATCCTTGCATGTTAAAATTTTTCAAGTTTAAAAAAATCTGGGAGGGGTATCCACTAAATGGATAAAAAGGAATGGAAACTTACAATTAATATCTCAAGCAATGCCAATATCAGGCACAAACATAAGCAGTGTAAATTTTTCCAAGTCCAATCACTATATTAATCTATATGTGCTTACATAGCTAAAAGAACAGGCTTAATAATAACAAAACTACATAGTAAGATTTGTGTTTGTTTTTTTTTTTAACTCTAAAGTATATTGTTTTTCACTATTTATATAGCATGCTAAATGCTACAACCAAAAACCTCACTGGGTTTTTTTTTAACATTCAGTTAGCATACTTCAGTTTCAACTTTCAGGGCACGACCTCCACTCGTTGGTTCTTCTTGAACGTCACATTTACCAACCAAATCCTTGAAGATAGCCAGACGACACTCAGCATTCTCTTCCAATATTTCTCGTTCCTGAAGGAGAGTTTCCCTTCATAACACAAATTAATCCCATTAAGTAACAGCAAAAACACGACTTCATGTTTTTGTTTTAAACATCTAATATTACATACTGGCACATTATAAACTAAAGGCAAATAATCATCCAAATACAATTCAGAACTACTACAGAGATTTCTAAGAGCTATTTTCAACCTTGTACGGACATCAATTCCTTAATTCAGATACTATTTAATATAAAACAAGTAAATAAAATTCTCAATTTTTATCAGGACACAAAGGAAACAACTTACTTAAAGTCAGCTTCCCGCTCAGTCAAATACTGAGTAAACTCCTGTGTAACTTCTTCTCGAATTTTAAATTCCAATGTTAACTTTTCTTTTTTTTCATTTATCAGCTTTTTTTTCAAGTCTTCAATTAAATCCAAGAGTTTCTAAAACATGTATATATTAAAGTTTTTATAAAAGAATAAATATATCCCAAAAGAAATACTATGCAGATATGCAGAAATAAAATTCTTACTCTTTTCACTCAGTTGTTTTTAATTATGCATCCTTTTAAAAATTATTATAACTAAAAATTAGGCATTTGAAAAGATTCTTAATCTGGAAAGTCAAATAAAACTTTCCACATTTTATAAACAACAGACCTATATTAACTCGAATGTCTTTCACGTATCTAGTTATACCAAGAAAAAAGGAAAATAAATTTGAGCAGTGAGCATTATCTACCTGAGAAATCTTTGGAAAGTTTCATATTTAATTTCATTTAATCCATAAAATTTTCTGTGAGCTTGGTAACGTTCACATATCTTAAGTGGGGAAAGTAAGACCAGGTCTCTGGTAAATGTTAAAGTTGGGGTTCAAAACTGGTCTGTCAAACTCTAAGACTCAAGGGTATATTAAAAAAAAAAAAAAAAAAATCCAGTTGCCCTCAAGTCAGTTCCAACTCATAGCAACCCTACAGGACAAAGTAGAAATGCTCCATAGGATTTCCAAGACTATAAATCTTTAGAGAAGCAGACTGCCACTTCTCTCTCCCCCACGGAGCAGATAGTGGGTTCTAACTGCCAACCTCTCGGTTAGCAGCCAAGCATTTAACCACTGTGCAGCCTGAAACACTTTCCAAAGTGCCAGAGAGAGACACCACAAAAATTTATTTTATTGGGCTTTTAACTATCCAAGTGTGGGCAACAACTCTATAGCCTTTGATACACATACATAAGCAAATAATATGGACAATGACAAAATAAAGCAACTAATACTTAGCACAGCAATTATATATTCATAATAAAATTAATTACATCATTAAGGAAACAGCCAGATAGCCTGAGACCAGAAGAATTACATATTGCTGGCTACCACTACCAGCCGTTCTGACCAGGGATACAACAGAAGGTCCTGGACAGAAAGGGAGAAAAATATAGAACAAAACTCAAATTCCTAAAAAAGGTCAGACTTATGGACCAATAGAAACTAGAGAAATCCCCAAGGCTATCGCCCTAAGATATCCTTTTAAATCGGAACCAAAGCCACTCCCGGTGGTCACCTTTCATCCAAATTATAGAGTGGATTATAAAATAAACACTACCACCCGTGAATAATGTGCTCCCTTAAATAATCAACTATATGAGACAAAATGGACAACATTTACCCTAAAACCAAGATGAGACACTAAGGAGGAGCAGGAAAGCCTGATTAATTCAAACTGAACAAAAAATGTAACCAATGTTATGGAACAAGCTGTGTAGAAATTGTTAAATGGGAACCTAATTTGCTATGTAAACTTCCACCTAAAACATAACAAAATTTTAAAACAGCCAGATATTCTTAAGGTTTCTGATTAAAATGTCTAACAATAAATTAATCAATATCCTCTTTAAAAGCTATGAATCTTATAATTTCTCAACTTAATATTTGAAAATATTTCTATAGCTACCCTGGCTCAGAAATTCTGCTTCTAAGAACCTATACTGAAGATATAATTACATACCATGACCCAATGTTTTAGCTGTAAGAATAATTATCAATGTTGTTTTGTAGTGGTGGCTGTATTTAAACAGAGGAAAGTGAAACCCACCTCAATGGCCAGTCATCAAGGATTGGTTCAATTATGGTAGTCAACAGTAAATTACTACATATATAATCAATAATGATGGCTTGCAATAAATCCCTACTTGTCATAATTTATTTTTAAATAAAGAAAATCAGGTTACAATGTATAGCCAAAATGCATTAATAGTAGATTAGAGAGATCTTTAAATTTTTCTTTTTCTTATTTATTTCCAGTTTCTACCATGGCTATATACTACTTACTGCTAATTTTCTAGTTTCAAACAACCACCAACTTTCCCACTGTTTATAGACAAAAATAGAAATTATGGAAGGAGAGATATGAGAGACTTAGAGATCTCAAGAGGAATACCTTGGAAAGTTAATTTTAATAATTCCTAACGATTAGTTTTTTTTTTTATTGTTGTTAGTATTTCATCATTTTGGCTGAGAGAAAAATTCTGGTTAGCTATTCTAATGTAAGCTAGTGTGGTAATCTAGTTAAGTATAAATATGCTATTATCAATATATTTCCTAATTATTTTTAATAGCCCCAATCCTTCAATTAAAATGCTAATTATGTAAAGCCTAATCATTTCTACTTTTAAAAGTCAAATATTAGATAAAACTTTGATGAAATTTTTAAAGTATCTAGTCAATGTTACAGTAAGAATGAATTTATACCATGTAATTCATCATAAACTATAAAAAAAAACCCAAACCCAGTTGCCGTCGAGTCGATTCTGACTCATAGCAACCCTACAGTATTAATTTTTCCTTAGTAAACTCATAAATTTTACTAACATCTCAAATTTAATCAGTATTATATAAAAACTTCAATTTTGTATGAGTCCAAACTAAAACAGGACTAATAATGGCTCCTTTTTTCAGAGAAAAGTACTAAATTACAGAGGCCCAAGTAAATAAGGTCCAATCACATAGTGACCACATAAATTGGGACTTGCATAGCATCAGAAGCTTTCGTTTTTGTTTCCAAACAACAGAGGTGCAATAATGGCTTTCAGGGGCACTTAAATAAATTATTTAAATGGCAGTATTTAAACAACACATTATCCATTTCAATTTGGACTTCTACAGTCCAAAAGATCACTATGATGTGAGATGTGTCAACATCATTAAAGCATACCCACAAACACAGGTTTACCCATGTTCCCAGGACACTGGTAAGAAGACTGCACATATACATATGTAGTTATGGTCAATTAATGAGGGGAACTGGTAACATGGACATGATCTAAATTTCAGGATTAATTCAACTAAAATAGATGTGTGAACTGTATTTGGACAGAGGTTCAAAAAACCACTCTTAAATATCATTTATTATAAAATTCAGATTACCAAGCAATACCTGTTTTTGAAGAGTCAGGATAACTGGTATTGGGTAGACATTTTGAGCACTTGTCCTTAAAATTGCACATTATAGACTGGTGGAATATGCTAAAATCACTGGGTGAAAGGATACTGGGGAACAGGATATTGACACGGTCCCAAAGTATCATCCCACAGATTAAGTGGTTTTATATTAAAGAACTGTTAACTTTAACTTCAGAATAATAATACACCAAGTTTACAAGTATGAGTTGTTAATACATACTCTCTTCTCTTGACTAATGACAGCCTTGTCTTCCTCTAATGTTTGATCTAGATCTTCTTCAGTAAATTCAGTTCCCACATTTTGGTTTTCCTCAGCTTTTTCTAGATCCTCGGCCAAATCTTCACCTTCCACCAGATCTTCTAGACTACTTTCCCATGAAATGGTTGTTCTTTTTACATTTAATATTTTATTGTCTGAATCATTAACATCTAATGACGTTTCTTGAGAAGATCTGACAGGTGCAAAAGATTTTCCTAGAGATGTATTTAAAGTGTCCGGAACGAAAACCTGTTAAGATATCCAATGTGACTTTTAAAGCAGAAAAGGCAAGGACTGTCTGCTAAAAGATAATTAAATCGAATAACAATTTGAATTTTAAAAAACTACACAAACAAGCATACAAAAAAAAAGGAACTAGCATCCTTAAATCAGCATTCCAATAAGAAAATGCTAACTGCATATGTAAAATACAGGTAAACCTACCTTCCTGGGTTTAAGCTTAGTACTATAATTAGCAGGGTATACCCAGAAGCACTAAATGAACTAGATGGATGGTAAAGAAGACAGTTCATTCTAAGAACACCCAAATTTTGTAACTGATGTTCATTACTAACCTTTATTACTAAGGTCATTTTAATCCTCACAGAGGTAACTTTCAATCTTTTCCTGTCTCCTTCCACTTGGTCAAATATTCACTTTTTTAACTTTTAATTATTTCCTGGGTTTACAGTAATAAGTGTAAAATATATTATTTATTCTACGAAAAGACAGTTAATAGTCTAATAGTCCGAAGAGGTTTAATACTTTCTGCATGAGTTTAAATATACTTACTTTTTGTGCAGTGGCTGAGAACTTCAACACATGAAGTGTTTCATCATAGGCAAAATGATCCTGGCTGATGTTGACGATCATACATACTTTCCCTTTACCATTAAAAAAACTTTGAAAATAGTGGGTAAGTTTACTTTCCCGAAAAGGCACGTGCTGTTGAAACCTATGGGAAAATTTTTCAAGAAAAAGTGATTTATAACAAATCTCCTGAAGTCACGACATTGATAAATTTTACAAAGAAGTAATTGATCTAGCTACCACGGCATTAAATTCTAGGTTAGTGGTTAGTTCCACCTGTAATAGTTTTTTTCTGTCTATTTATGTTGTGTTCTTTAAATAGTACTACCACTGCTAATAGGGGTCCCTAGGTGTCCCATTACGGTTAAGCACTAGACTACTAACCAAAAGGTTGGCAGTTCAGACCCACCCAAGGCACCTCCAAAGTAAGGCCTGGCAATCTCCTTCCAAAAGGTCACAGCCTTGAAAACCCCATGGACTGTAGTTCTTTCTACTCTGCATGCATGGTCGCCATGAGTCAGAATCAACTCAACAGCAACAAACAACTACTAATAACTATTTGTATTAGTAAGCCAAGTGTAAAGAAAACTATACATTTAACTGGGTTGCATTCCCTAGAGAGCAATTATGTGATACCTCTGTTGCTGTCAAGTCAATTCCAACTTAAAGCGACCCTTTAGGACAAAGTAGAACTGCCCCATAGGGTTTCCAAAGAGTCGCTGGTGGATTTGAACTGCCGACCTTTTGGTTAGTAGCTAAGCTGTTTAACCACGCGCCACCAGGGTTCCAATTATGCAATAGGTGCCAGGAAGCAACTTAACTAAGAATGGTGAAGGCTGACTTCTCATTTACCCAGCCTAAAACGCTAATTTATGCAGAAATTTATTATAACTAGAAGAATACACACAACGCATTAGTAAGAAGAATAAAGAGGTTTTAAATACTAAATTAGCATGATGAGAAGCTTATTATCCAAAGTACCTGCTGGTATTTGATATTTGTTATGGAAAATATTGAGGAGACCTAGTGGCACAAACAGTTAAGTATTCTGCTGTGAACTGAAAAATTACTGGTTCTAATCTACCTGGCAGCTCAGCAGGCTCTGCAGGAGAAAAATGTGGTGATCTGCTTCCATACAGATTACAGCTTAGAAAACCCTATGGGGAAGTTCTTACTCTGTCACATAGGGTAGCTATGAGTCAAAATTGACTCAGTGGCACCTAACAACATGGAAAATATTGTGTTTATTTGATTACGTCACTGGTGTTGACTGACGTTTTTTATCCTTTTTTTTTTTTCTTGGTTCAAGTTTAACAGAAACTACAAACGATCAATGGACTCATGTTCTACTTTAGTCCTTTGGGCTAGTATTTTCCTTGTGCCTTTGGTTTTCTTCATTCTCCTTTGATCCGAATGGGATGGGACCAATTAATGAATCTTAGATGGGTGCTCGCTAGCTTTTAAGACCCAAGATGCCCCTCATCAAAGTGGGATATAGAACATTTTCTTTATAAACTATGTTATGCCAAATGACTTCAATGTCCCCTGAAACTATGGTGCCCAGGTCCCAATTACTTTGTCCCTCAAAGTGTTTGGATGTATCCAGGAAAGTTCTTTGCTTTCGCTCTCGTCCAGTTGTGCTGACTTCCCCTGTATTGTGTGTTGTCCTTCCCTTTATCAGTGTTGATCCTTGTCTACTATCTAGTTAATGATTTCCCCTCTTTCTTCCCTTCCCACCCTCATAACCATCAAAGGATGCTTTTTTCTGTGTTTAAACCTTTTCTTCAGTTTTTATAATAGTGGTCTCCTATAATATTTGTCTTTTTGTGAGTGATTTATTTCACTCAGCATAATGCCCTCTAGAATCATCCATGTAGTGAGATGTTTCAGGGATTCTTCACTGTTCTTTATCTTTGCGTAACATTCCATTGTGTGTAGATACCATAATTTGTTCATCTATTTGTCTGTTATAGGAATTTGGCTTGTTTCCATCTTTTTGCTATTGTGAATAATGCTGTAATGAACACGGGTGTGCATATGTCTATCTGTGTATTTGTTCTTACCGCTCTCTGGGATTTTCTTAAGAGTGGGATTGCCAGATTGTATTTCTATTTCTAGCATTTTAAGGAAGCGCCATATTGTTTTCCAAAGTGCTTGTACTATTACACATTCCCACCAGCACTGCACAAGAATTCCCATCTCTTCACAACCTCTCTAACATTTGTTTTTTATATTTGTTTTTTGGATTAGTGCCAGTCTTGTTGGGTTGAGACGGTATGTCACTGTAGCTTTGATTTGCATTTCTCTAATGGCTAATGATCATGAACATTTCTACACAAAGATCCAATGTTATCTTCCTATTTTTGATTTTTACATTCTAAAGAGGAGACAAATATCTAAATCAGCCTCTATTTATATCCTAAATCATTAAGTCCCAAACATTTAGCCATAGCTCCAGCACTGTATTTTCCAACTAGCTGCCAGATATTTCAACCCAGTGTTCCACTGTCACCCACATACCTGCCTGCCTAAAACCAATTATCTTTCACCTAGCCCAAATCTCTTCAACCTGCTCCTTCTCTTGACATTCCAACTTCTATTGGAATATTTAGCTGCCTGAGTGTCTTCTTGGTGAAGAGTCTATTTATTCTTCAACCATTTTTTAATTGGATTATTTTTTTGTTGAGGCGTTGCAGTATCTTGTAGATTTTAGAGGTTAGACCCTTATTGGATATGTCATAGCCAGACATTTTTTTCCCAATCTGTAGGTTCTCTTTTTAGGCTTTTGGTAAAGTCTTTTGATGAGCATAAGTGTTTGATTCTTAAGAGCTCCCAGTTATCTAGTTTCTCTTCTGGTGTTTGTGCATTGTTAGTAATGGCTTGTATACTATTTATGCTGGATCGTATGTATTTCTATTTCTACCATTTTAAGGAAGCGTCATTTTGAGTTAGTTCTTATATATGGTGTGACTTATGGGTCCTATTTGACTTTTTTAACAGATGGATATCCAGTTACTTCAAGCACCATTTATTAAAGACTACCTTTTCCCACATTTAACAAACTTTGGGCCTTTGTCAAATATCAACTGCTCATAGGTGAATGAATTTGTGTCTGGGTTTTCAATTCTGTTCCGCTGATCTACGTGTCTGTTGTACCAGCACCAGGCTGTTTTGACTACCGTGGCAGTATAATAGGTTCTAAAATCAGGTAATGTGCGGCCTCCCACCTTGTTCTGACATTTTTTTTTATTTCTACCTTTTTATAATCTAAGATCACTAAGTATAATCCATACCAGTACTACATAAAAAAGTAAAAAAAAAACTTTCTAAAAATACTAAAATCAAAAGTTTAAATATCATCATGCTTAATATGCTAATGGCACTTACTTTCAGCAACACTTACTTTGACTTTTCACTGTTCTTCAAAACATTAATACACTTTCCAAGGGTCAATAAAGAAGTGTTGATATTTCCAGTCTCTCTTAATCTTTCACCTTCATTCTGGGTCTTCATGCTTCGTTCTGAACCAGCAAGATCACATAAAGACAATCTGAATTAACAAAAATAATAATTATTATCTTAAAACTCCTTCAAAACTGTTCAAAATAATTACAATTTTTAAAATGCTCAACTTACTCGCTGACTCGCATTACACGAGGCATTTCAGAATCTTCAATCTGTAATATTCTAATAGTAAATATGCTGTGACTAAAAGGAAATACACAATGATTAAATGTCATCTTTCCATTTTTGTTTGCATTCTAAATAGGAGAGACAAGCATCTAAATCAACCTCCATTTATATCTTAAATTATTAAGTCCCAAACATTTAGCCATAGCTCCAGCACTGTATTTTCCAACTAGCTGCCAGAAAGATCAACCCAGTACTCCACTGTCACTCACATGCCTGTCTGCCTAAAACCAGTTATTTGTCATCTAGCCCGAGTCTCTCAAACCCGCACCTTCTCTTGACATTCTAATTTCTACTGATTGAATCATTACAATAAATTTCCAACCTACTTCTAAAAATCATATAATTAAAATGGTATAATGTGTAGCTAATCTTCTTTGAATGTATACCTAGAGCAAAGCATGGATTTGACCCATGTATAGGCATATCTGGATCTTAGGATATGGAAGCTTTTTCCCCTTAAAGAGAAAAGCTATTTAAAATATCTCACTGCTTAAATTTATATCTTTTTGTTTTCCAACCCCCAAACCCTTCCAATTAAAATATCCTTCTTTAACTCCTTAAGATTTATGGCCTAACTCAGTATGCATGTATTGTCTGTGTTCATGGGGGTAAGTAGGAAAGGCCAGAGAAAAGCACACCATTATAAGCAGCTTTGAAAACACTGACCTTAGACATCCACATAAAGAGAAAGTAAAAATACCCAAGAGATTTCTCTCAAATCAATAAAACTAATGTTAGGATAAGAAATAGTATTGATATTATTATGTGTTTAGTACTCTTCAGTTTAAAGAATGTTTTTATATCTATGAATTCGTTTAACATATCAGAGAACCTATTGCCTACCTTAAGCTAAAATTACTTATATTTTAAATTAGCACAGAATGCTGAGTGATTCAGGCTTATACCTTACCTTCTACTAGAAGCATTATTCAGTTTTGTGAAGGCAACACTCTGGTTCTTTATTCCTACTTTTAAAAGTTTATATGCTTCTTTGGAATCAGATACCTGAATCCACTGAAGATCTTTAAAAAAAAAAAAAAAAAAAGGACACATCAATTCATAAAAACACAGGATGCGTTCTGCAATGTAACCTCTTCGAAGATCTCTTCCTAACAACGTATAATGAAATCTTTCTTTTAATAAGACACCCTAGATGGAGTTAACACAGCTCTTCCATATGATACTAAAGAGAAGGTACAGAAGAAGAGAATATTATAATGATGTTCCAGTACTTATGTTATATAATCACACAAAGTAAATGTTCTTCAACAGTCTGCCAAAGGGAAAATTAAAAACAAGTTTTTAATTCCTTAGAATTAGAAACTCAGAAAGATGACAAAATACAGTAAAGACTAAATTTGCAAAATTACCTAGATGTGAGACACTGCAGGTTACAATTCATTAATGAGTCATGCAATCAAATTTACTGAGTCACAACGAGCATTTTTTTTAAAAAGGACACAGAAAACAGCAAACATGACAGTGCCTTCCTTGTAGTAAGGGTAAGTAAGAATAGTTACTGAAACTTTTGAGTTATAAATATACCTATACACATACACATGTGCAGATACTCGTCATGATGTTATTAATGTGCATTTCTTAAAGTGGGCAGTGGTTTCATTTGTTTCAAAATCATCACTGTGGAAGCACAGCAACATTTCAGAGCTCCAAAGCCTGGACACTGTTACTAAGCAGTAGAATGTGACTCTCAATACACACAGGTTTTTCCATCTCCAGAAATCCAATCACTGGTACTCAAGCAAAGATAATACTAAAATAAACCAAAACCAAACCAAACCCAGTGCCACTGAGTTGATTCCAACTCATAGCGACCCTACAGGGCAGAGGAGAGCTATCCCACAGACCTTCCCAGGAGCACCTGGTGGATTCCAAATGCTGACCTTTTTTGGCCTAGACCCCTTTATATTCAACTGTTAATTAATGAAGACACCAAAACATACTTACACAGTGCAAACTCCTCTTGTTCTATTGACTTTCATAATTAGTATAAAAATTTCTAGTTTGTTTTCCTTCAAGTTATGACAAAGCCTAAAAAGGAGATTTGGAGTAAAAACAAAACTATTCATTGGTATACCTTTTATAAAAGAATAGCCCTTTACATCTTGGGAAAGGCGCAGCATCCTTCTCTTTTGGAACTTGGGTGATACAGGAACAAACAGATCATAGACGCATTCATTATAAATTTCAAAGAAAGAAACCCACACAGAAAATTTTATATTATTATCCATATTCAAGCTAGCTTGTTCACAATTTATCACGGATTCTTCACACTCGGGGGTATTCAAAGAGTCTATTAAACTTCCTAGGGAAAAGAAAAAAGATAATTACAAAATTAAGCAATTGCCTAAAAGTGAGACAAAAGGACAAATAAATCAAGACTGCTGGGCCTGAAAAACTAAGTATCCTTAATCCTTTGACCAGCCACGTAAAACACATTTTGGAACAAAGTAAAATGTAAATAATAATATTTGGATTAAATAAAGTTTGGCTGCTTCTTCTTTTTGAAAATATGCTAAGGAACCGAATTGAGTTTCAAGGTAAAGGACAAAGGAAAACAAATGTCTACTCTTAAAATATGAAAGTCATAACCAGTAAAAGGGGTAGCTGCAATAATCAATCCAAATAAAACTTCATGCTGACAAACATTTCATATAGGCATGTATCACTGCTCAGGTATCATTATGTAATTAAAGGAAACAGCCGATTTGGGAATGACTCATATTAAAAGCCTCTCAAATGTATTTCATATAAACAATATTTTAAAGAAAAGTGGGAAAAGGAACTTTACCACAAAGAGTATCATAACTGCCATTATGCACGGCAACCTAAACAAGAAAGTTAAAAAAAAAAAAAACATATTGAGTTATGGTTAAATAACCAAGATATTACTTATTTATTCAAATAAATCACCAACCACACCACAACCTTTCATCCACTTGACTTAATGACTTATGTTTATTTTTTTAAATAACACATCTTCATAATAGTAAATTTCAGAAACTACAAAAGAATGTTTCTAAAATATCATCATGCATAATCCCTGCCATCCAGAAACAATTACTGTTAATATTTCAATAAGTCTCCTTTTATTCCTTTCCTTCACACTTAAGGTGCTATAAGCTTTTTCTCCCTATAATTAAAAATTCTTTGTAAATATTTCATGGGTGCATAACTGAATAGATATAAAAAACAATTATTCCCGTATTATAGAACATTTCAATTATTTACAGTTTTGCCAGTAGAAACAATATTATAAAAAGCATCTCTGTATATTGTTTTTCCTCCTGTATTCTACTATTCTTTAGGATGTATTTCTAAAACTGGAATTGGTGAGTGAAAAGATACTAAAAAATTTTTAAGTTTTTACTCTTAATATACTATTGTCAAATTGCTTTCTAGAAGCACATTTTGTAATCAATGCATGTAAGTGCACATTTCATTTTATAAACTTTTAAATAATTACATATAACTTCATTAGGGAATTTTTCTCAATACTAACATTTTTAATTTCCTTTATGAATTATCATGAAATTATCTACTAACCTCCATAATTTTTGTTAAAGGACTCAACTATTTTATTTTCAGAGATAATAATCATGGACTCTCAACTTTGATCTCCATGACAAAACTTTTCCTTATTACCCTGAGACACTGGTTTCTAAATGTCTTTTTTTCTTTAATTCCCATTACTAACTTTTAAATTTTTATTTATAAATATTTATAAAAACTGTTAATAGTTTTTAACAGTCTTGAATAGGGTTAGCATCTGAAAACATAACACAAAATCCAGAAAACACAGGGCAAACGGACAAATAAAGCCCTAAAAAAAGTTTTCACAAGTCTATATGGCACCACCATATACAAAATAACACCTCCTCACAGCACATTATATAGGTATTTTTCTATTAACGTATTGTTAGTTCTTCCCCTACTACAATAAAACCTCCATTAGGGCAGTACTGTGTTCTCAACACTTAAAACACTGCCTGGACCCTCTAAGTGCCCTAATACAAATTGGTTAGATGGTAAAAAACACAATAATCAAAGAAAGTTGGAGACAAACAATAAGCAGGAAAATTCGCAACCTATAATAATGAATAAAAATTTTTAAATAAGCTCTTATGAATCTTAAGAGTTACATTATAGTAGAAAAATGGGCAAGCAACACATTTGGCAATTTACAGAAAAATTCTAAGATGCACTAATCACCTCATTTATAAATCCAGAAATATATATTAAACCTAAGTAAGACCATTTTCCCTTGTCATAACCAGAAACTTTTAAATGTCCATTGCTGGCCAGGGTTTCGGAAAACTAGCACCATCATATGGATAGTGGGGGAGTAATCTGAGAATAAAATATAAAATATACATATCCTTTGACATAGCAGTTCTATTTCTAAGAATTTATCCTTCATAAATACTTAGATGCAAATATGTATGCAAAAGGATGTTTTCTCACTGGCGCATTGTTTAAATAGTGAAAGATGAAAACAATCCAAATGTCCGTCAACAGTGAATTGGTTTAAAAATGTGATTAAAAAAATTATAAAGAAAACAAGGTAAACACACAAATAGATAACAGACACAAGAATTAAGGTAGTAAGAGCTTTCAGATGTGTTAAAGAGCAAGTTATAGAAGGATATACATCGTAAGATCTCATTTTTGTAAAAAAAAAATATTTCACATACAAATAAATGAAAATAATTGCAACCATGCATACGGTTGTGTATGTTTATGTATATAGAGACATATACAGAAAACTGTTTATGTGAATGTTATAGCAACAGAAAATACTCAAAAAAGAGCATTTTCCAATCTCTTAACAGTGGTTTTTTTCCCTTGGGGAATGGAATTATAAGGAACTTCAGCTTTTTCCCCCACATTCCCTTGTTTAAATTTTGTGTGTACATATTACTTTTACAATAATAAAAGATTTTTAAAAACCATTTACAAATTATACATCAAAGTACAATGTTATTTCTACAACAACCAAAAAAGATTTCAAAATCATTTACATTTATACTGTTTAAGCATTCTTGCTGTTCATAAAATATAAAATAGATATGAGATGTCTTCAAACAACATTTTAATATTTTTCTCAAAAATTAAAGACAACAAAAACAACCATAAACATAGTCTAATATTGGATTAAAAAAAAATAAAGAGTTGATTAAACTCATGATTTACATCTATTTTACGTAGTAAAATATTTACATACCTCTTTAATTTGGCGAAGCAATGCGCTTTTGTTAGCAACTTCTTCTTTCTCTTGATCTGGTGATAACCGTAAGTATTCTCTGGATCTATGTGGTTTAAGGTTCATCTTTGTGTACAGTCTTTCCCGAAGACTATCAAATAATACATTCAAAGCTCGAGGGAGAATACCAATATTTTCTTCTGTGCCTGTGAAAAGAATTTTTGCTTCATATTCTTTCAGAGTAGTGGAAAGGAAGAAACTTCCCTGGAATATTAAGGATCCCTTATGTCACCAATAGGGTGTGCTGATGGCACAGTGCTTACGCGCTCTGCTGCTAACCAAAAGGTGGGGTAGTTAGAACCCACCAGCGGCTTCTCAGGAGAAATAAAGATGTGGCAGTCTGCTTCTGTAAAGATTTCAGCCTTCAAAACCCTATAGGAAAGTTCTACTCTGTCAGAGTCAACTTGACGGCAACAGGTATACTACCAACAGGCAAGAGTAAACAGCTAGGAAATTGAGGGATTACTCAAAGCTTTCCATCACTTTAGTCTTCACTGTACTATTAACATTTTATCAACTACTAAACCCAACGACTCCAACTCATAGTGACCCTATAGGACAGAGTAGAACCCACAGGGTTTCCAGGGAGCAGCTGGTGCATTCAAACTGATGACCTTCTGGTTAGCAGCCAAGCTCTTAACCACTGCACCACCAGGGCGCTTATCAACTACTATTCTGACGTAAAGTCTAAAATTTAACATTCTGATCAGGCCAAAAATATTAAGATTTGTAATCACTTATAGTTACAAAGTATAAAAATAAAATGAACTATAAAATATCTCCCTGGTTTTTTTTTTTTTTATTCATTATCACACAGATTTTAAATTTTTTGAATTTTCATCATCATCTTATTCTCTATCATATGGGTAATGTCATGTCATAAGTCAACTAAATCAACCTGAATTAAAAGCCATTTGCAAAACACATTCAGTATGCTATTCCTATTAATAATGGAGCAAGCATGTTTGGCGATGGAAACAAAACTACACACAAGTATGAAAAGAGGGGTGAATATTACTGCTTTTTTTTTCCTTTGACCAAGAGTAAAACAATGTATTTACCTTGAACTGTGTATGTTTTTCCTGAGTTAGTTACCCCATAAGTAAATATCAGCCGACTTTGTCCTTTCAAGAGATCTTTTACTAATTGTATAATGCAACCCTGAAAGAATTCCTTCTGTGTAGTTTCTGGGCCAAAAACCTGAATAAAAATGATTTTTTAGAAAATTCAAGTTAATATTTACAGTGAGTTCTATCTTCTCTCTCATGTTTTAAAAATTAAAAAGACTGGTTTTATAAGATTCATTCTTGTAACCAGTTCCATACAGTCACTCTCAAAAACACACTTAGCAGTTTAACTACTAAGTATCAGAAAGTTTTAAAGACTGGAATCTGACACAGCCAATCAAGTTTTGATACAAGTTTTCAAAAGAATCTATCATTTAGAGAAAAGGAGAGGGTATATAAGTACTATACACTGATTTATTTACTTCCAAGTACATTACAGACTTGAAATTTGACCCCTAAACTTGAGGAAAAAACATCACTGCCTAAAATCTAAGATTCATAAAAACAAAATATATAATTCATTATATACACTTACAAAGCAATTTAACCTAAGACAAGTCACTTTCTTTTAAAAAAAAAAAAAAAAAATTCAGTTTCACGTGGGTACTTACCTTGGAAAAGCTGAATTTCTGTGCCATCTGCCCAGAGCTCTTCTCACTTGACTGACCAATGATGCTTTGGGGATCTTTAAGCAGAACCGTCTGTGAATCCAAAATACACACACAGCCCTAGAACATACACCCACAATAAATAAATGGGAACAATGGTATTCTACTCATTTAACGAAAGTAAAACATTAAAACCCAATTAAATTCAACGAACCTCAGATTCACGTTCCTTTTCTGACTGTGTTAATGATCTTATTCGAAGACAAACCTGGAGATAATCTTTGGATTCCAAACTATTTATCTTAAGGAAAAAAAATACATATTAAAAAGACACCAAATGTAAATTTTCAGCGATCAGCTTTCTTTAATGTGGCTGATTGTTACATAACAATCTGAAATTAAAAAGAATCTTTAAGCAAACAGTGATGATTCTGTTTTTAAACATTTTATGTTCAAAGAAAAATTCAATAAATATGTTTTAAAAAACAAAATATACCACAACAGTCAGTCAGTTTCCTCTGCCTTCTATATTTTACTTGAAGTTTATAATAAGCCTTTAATAAAAATCCTCAACTTTAAACCTAGTAAAATTGACATTGTCTAAATTATTTGAAAAAATAGACCTCTTGAAAATCACGGGTAACCAGAATAGTCTATAAACCCAAATTCATGATTCCATCAAGCTTTTAGAATTTTTTTTTTTTTAGTATATAACTCCTTACTGCTTCCCTTGGGTTAAGAAATAAAACTAGTAGTTCATTTTCAAGTATAATTCTAACTTTTTAAATACAAAAAACAAATAAAATGAAATAATTCTCTGAAGAACAGAATTTACTTACACAGACAAAAAAAATCAGAAAATCTAAACAAGTCTATATCTATTAAAGAAATTCAATTATTAATCAAAAAACTTCCCACAAAAAAAAAAACTCCAGCCCTGGTAGTTAACTGGTAAATTCTCTCAAACATTTAAGAAAGTAATCACACAAATCTTCCATAAATTCTTTAAAGATCTTCCAAAAAATCTTTAAGAAAGTAAAGGAAAAGGTAACACTTCCCAACTTATTTTATGAGTTCGGCATAAACTTGACATCACAAGTTAAAAAAGAACATCTCAGAAAAAATTACTGAACAATACCCCTCATTAAGATAACGGCAAACATTCCTTTAGAAAGTATCAGCAAACCAAATTCAACAATATATAAAATAGGTAATACATCCTAGACAAGAATGATTTATTCCAGGAATTCAAGGTCAGTTTAGCATTCAAAAACCAATCAGGAAGCCCCAGATACGTAAAGCATTATCGAAGAAGAAAAAGAACAAAGTAGGAAGCCTTGTATTAACTGATCTCAGAAACTACTATATAGCCACAATAGTCAAGACAGCTGGTACTGGTACAATAGACACATAGATCAATGGAACAAAATTGAGAACCCAGATGTAAATCTGTCCCTTAGCTGATCTTTCACAAAGGTACAAAGTCAATTAAATGAGGAAAAGAAGTCTCTTTAACAAATGGTGCGGACAAAACTGGATGTCTATCTATTAAAAGAAAAAAAATTAAACAGGACCCATACCCCACATCATACACAAAAACTAATTCAAAATGGATCAAAGACAAAAATATAAAACCTAAAATGATAAAGATCATGAAAGGAAAAATAGGATGCAAACCATAACTAACAATACACAAATACCAGAAGATAAACTAGGAAAGTGGGATCTCCTAAAAATTAAACACTTACGCCCATCAAAAGACTTCGCCAAGGGAGCCAAGATGGCGGAATAGACAGACGCTTCCATCGAGCCCGCTTTACAACAAAAACGGAAAAAAACAAGTGAAATGAGTATATCTGTGACAAGCTGGGAGCCCTGAGCATCAAAGGCAAGCTTAGACAACAAACTGAGGGGCAAGGGGAGGAAGAGCCTGTTCAGAAGTGGAGAGGAGTTACCCGACCGGAATCTCGGGGAGCCCTCAGGCACCATTCCCAGAGCAGCAGCAGCGGTGGGCTGCTACTAGCATTCGGCCACAGTTTCCTCAGGAAGAAGCAGCCAGCCACACAGCCTACTCGCACCTCCAGAACCTGAGGAGAACGGGGCTCTCGGCAAAAGCTAAGTACTTGCATATAGTGCCCCCCACCCCCAAGCCAGCTTCAGCGGCTGAATCCCTGGACCTAAGATAGACCCTGGTGAGCACCTAGAGCCATCCTCCCGGCCTTGGGGAATGAAAAAAATTTGCAACTGGGGGGAAAAGATAATTTGCTAGCTCCATTAACCAGGGGAGCTCAGGACAGGAGCGGCTCCTGTCGGCTCCTGTCCAGGCATAAACCGTCCATGGACCTTGAGCACCCTTCCCTTCTGCATGGACCTGTGTGGGCCTATTTCGGGAGAATAGGCCCTTGTTGGCAAACTCCAACCACTTCAGCTGTGCGGTGGAGAGGCAGGTGTTTGACGTTTGACATTGCTTTGCCTATTAAACAAGGTCCTCACCTACCCACATCAGGGACCTAAGGACTGCTTGCTCCACTCAGGTCACCCAGCCACCCGTGACAGGAGTCCAAAGATAGCTGGTACCTCCCAGTCCTTACAACCAAAAACTTTGGGTGCCCATGGTCCCTCTGCAGAACCCACCCACCAGCACACTCTAGGGAACAGAGACGCATTTTCCTCAGAGACACTTGGGGGTCAGTTCTCAGCCCCCTGCCTTGTTCAGAGCATGACCCCCTGCTACAGTCAGATACCGGTATAAACACCAATCACCCCTGCCCCTCTAAGACTGTAGGACAGAGCCTGTACCACACACTTGATATCAGCTACCTGGAAACCTGAGCTGAATTCATACAAGAAAACTGAATGGACTCCTAGACTGATACACCTGATAACAGCTCTAGCCAGCTGGGGACAGGACACCAGAACTCCAAAGGTGAAAATAATCAAACTAGCTCACTCAAGCAACCCATAGGGGTATACCAAAACAAAACAAAGCAAGCAGCTACGACACAGTAAGCAAGCATAAACTAATACAATAAACTTATAGATGGCTCGGAGACAAGTCAATATCAAGTCACATAATGAAACAGACCATGATCACCTCAACAGGCTCTCAAAACAAAGAATCCAGGGATCTTCTAGATGAAAGTGCATTCCTGGAATTAAGTTTAATATACAGAACCCTTCAAGACATCAGGAAGGAAATGAGGCAATACACAGAACAAGCCAAGGAACACACAGATAAAGCAACTGAAGAAATTAGAAAGATTATTCAGGAACATAATGAAAAGTTTAATAAACTGGAAAAATCCACAGACAGACAGCAATCAGAAATTGAGAAGATTAACAATAAAATTACACAATTAGATAACTCAATAGAAAGTCAGAGGAGCAGAATTGAGCAAGTAGAAGCTAGAATTTCTGAACTCGAAGATCAATCACTGGGCACTAATATATTTGAAGAAAAATCAGATAAAAGAATTTAAAAAAATGAAGAAACCTTAAGAATCATGTGGGACTCTATCAAGAGAAATAACCTACGAGTGATTGGAGTACCAGAACAGGGAGGGATAACAGAAAATACAGAGAAACTTGTTGAAGATTTATTGGCAGAAAACTTGCCTGATATTGTGAAAGATGAGAAGATATCTATCCAAGACGCTCATCAAACTCCACATAAGGTAGATCTTAAAAGAAAGTCACCAAGACATATTATAATCAAGCTTGCCAAAACCACAGATAAAAAGAGAATTGTAAGAGCAGCAAGGGATAAATGAAAGTCACCTACAAATGAGAGCCAATAAGAATAAGCTTGGACTACTTGGCAGAAACCATGCAGGCAAAAAGGCAATGGGATGACATATTTAAAAAATTGAAGGAAAAAAATTGCCTGCCAAGAATCATATATCCAGCAAAACTGTCTCTTAAATATGAAGGTGAAATTAAGACATTTCCAGATAAACACAAGTTGAGGGAATTCATAAAAACCAAACCAAAACCACAAGAAATACTAAAGGGAGTTCTTTGGTTAGAAAATCAATAATATCAGGTATCGACCCAAGACTAGAACACTGGGCAGAGCAAACAGAAGTCAACCCAGACAGGGAAATCCAGAAAAACAAAGGAAGATTATAATAATAAAAAAAAGACTTCACCAAAAGACTAAAAAGAGAACCTAAAGACTAGGAAAAAATTTTGGCTATGACATATCCAACAAGTTTAATCTCGAAAATCTATAGGAAAACTCAACACCTCTACAACAAAAAGACAAATAACCCAATTAAAAGATGGGCAAAGGATATGAACAAACACTCCACCAAAGACATTCAGGTAGCTAACAGACACATGAGGAAACACTCAGGATCATCAGCCATTAGAGAAATGTAAATCAAAACTACAATGAGATGCCATCTCACCTCAACATAACTGGCACTAATCAAAAAAATCAGAAAATAACAAATATTGGAGAGGCTGCGGGGAGATTGGAACTCTTATGAGCTGCTGGTGGGAAGGTAAAATCCTACAACCACTATGGAAAATGATGTGGCATTTCCTTAAAAAGCTAGAAATAGAAATGCCACATGATCCAGCAATCCCATTCCTAGGAATACATCTAGAGAAATAAGCTGTCACACAAATAGACATGTGCGCGTCCATGTTCGTTACAGCTTTATTCACAATAGCAAAAAGATGGAAACAACCTAAACATCCATCAGCAGGTGAATGGATAAACAAATTATGATACATACACACAATGGAATACTACACAACGCTAGAGAACAATGATGAATCCACAAAACATCTCACAACATGAATCAATCTGGAGGGCGTTACACTGAGTAAAATAAGTCAATCACAAAAGGACAAATACTGTATGAGACCACTATTATAAAAACTCAAGAAAAGGTTCACATACAGAAAGAAACAATCTTTGATGGTTAATGAGGCCAGGGAGAAGTGGTCAAGGGAAATAGCTAACCAGATAGTAGATAAGTGGTTTAACTTTGGTGAAGTGAGAGACAGTACGCGTAGGGGAAGTCGGCACAATGTGACCAAGGCAAAGTCATAGAAATTTCATAAACACATCCAAATACCCTGAGGGATTGAGTTACTGGACTGAGGGCTGGGGACCACAGTTTTGGGGGACAATCTAGCTCAATTACCATAACATAGTTCATAAAAAAAATGCTCTACATCTGACTTTGGTGAGTAGCACCTGGGATCTTAAAACCTTGCAAGCAGCCATCTATACACATTTACTGTTACCATCCCATCCAGAGCAAACGAGAACAAAGAAAACCAGGGACACGTGGGAAATGTTAGTCTAAAGGACTAATGAACCACAAATACCACAGTCTCCACCAGCCTGAGCCTAGAACAACTAGATGGTACCTGGCTATCCCCATCTACCACTCTGACAGGGTTCACAATAGAGGGTCCTGGATAGAGCAAGAGAAACATGTAGAATAAAATTCAAGTTAACAAAAAAAGACCAGACTTACTGGTCTCATAGAAACTGGAGGAACCCAAAACTATGGCCTCCAGGAACCCTTTTAACTCAGAAGTGAAGTCACTCCTAAAGTTTACCCTTCAGCCAACGATTACACAAGTCTATAAAACAAACAACAACACACATGAGGAACGTGCTTCTTAGCTCAGTCATGTAAATGAGACCAAAGAGACAACACCTGCCCAAAAGCAAAGATGAAAAGGCAGGAAGGGACAGGAAAACAGGATGAATGGAAATGAAGAACCCTGGGTGGAGAAGGGGAGTGCTGACACATTGCAGGGATTACAAAGCAATTTGTGTATAAATTGTTGAATGAGAAACTAACTTGCTCTGTTAACTTTCACCTACAGCACAAACACAAAAAAAATCAGATTTGAGGCGGACAGCCCATGCCAACACACGCAAACCTAGTCCTGCCCCTTTGCCCTCCTTGAGGTGCAAACTATCTGTGCAAACCCAAGCACATTCCACTTCATCCCTCAACCAATTCCGAATGTGCAGGCTTCAGAACCTTCCCGCCCACAGACCCCTCCCAGCTGAGCAAGACTGTATGCCCTACCTGCCCAAGCACCCTCAGCCGTGTGGGACTCTGCATCCTGCTCTGCTGACCACCCCCAGCAGAGAGGGACTCCACACACTTCCCAGCCAACACTCTCCCCCAGTCTAGCAGGACTCCGTGCCCTACCCAGGCGGCCCCTCTTCCCTGGCTGAGACTCTGTGCCCTGCCCTGCCAACCTGTGCCCTATCCTGCACGTCAGAGTTTGCACGAACTGATTGTGGCAATGCAAAGGAAACACATTATCTCTCAAGAGATGTGAAAGGACCTTGACCAACTGACACCTGGAGCCACAAATCAGGGAAAGAACCTGTTCGCGCACCACCAAGCATTCCTCTGAGAAGACATATAAGCCTAACGGCATAAGACCACAATAAGTATGTGATCCGCCATACTCACCAGTGAGAAGAAAGCATACCCAACCATCCGACAGCCCCAAAACCATACCCAGACCAATCAACTGGCACCATCATACTCATACATAGGCCAATACTACAAAACAACATCAAAAAGAAAGGGGGAAAAGCTAAACCCCAGACACATCAAGACAATACAAAAAAGGAAACAAACGGAATCTATAAAAAAACACATAAACAAAAATTATAGCACCTTAATGCCTCAAAAACAGCAGTTGATTACAAATCATATGAAGGAACAGGGTATGATGGCTCAGGCAAATAAGCAAAATAAAGGGATGGACACCCTTCTGAGGAAAAACTAATAACAGATCTACCTGACAAGGAATTCAAAAGACTAATATTTAGGTTTCTCAAGGAGATCAAGAAAAACACAGAAATAAAACCTAGCAGAATTTAGGAAAACAGTGCAAGAACAAAATAACAAACTCAACAGAGAAACAGAAACCATATAAAAACAACCAGAAAATCAGAAGCTTAACAATAAAGCATCAGAAATAAAGAACTCAATAGAAGAACATACAAGTAGAATTGAATCCATGGAAGACATGATCAATAAAATTGAGGACAAACCCACTGATACAAAATTGTTTGAGGAACAAGTAGAAAAAAGATAGAAGAAAAATGAAGCAAGTCTTAAGGGTTATGTGTGATACCATTAAGAAAAATAATATTTGCATATTAGAAATCCCAGAAGGGGAAGAGAGAAAAAAAAAAGTACAGAGAGAATTTTTGAGGACATAATCGCAGAAAACTCCCAACTATCATGAAAGACAAGATTTCTACCCAAGAAGTTCAATGAATGCCATACAGGATATGCCCCAAAAGAAATCCATCAAGACATATCATAATCAAACTTTCCAGAACCGAAGACAAAGAATTTTGAGAGCAGTTCAAGAAAAGCAAAATATCACCTACATAGGGGCCTCAATAAGACTAAGCACAGATTTCTCCTGAGAAACCATGAAGGCAAGAAGGTAATGGGTTGACATATACAAAGCCCTGAAAGAAAAGAACTGCCAACCAGGAATCATATATTAAACAAACCTGTCTTCAAAAATAAGGGCAAAATTAGGATATTCCCAAAGGAGCAGAAATTAAGGGAATTTGTAACCACTAGACCTACTCTACAAGAAATATTAAAAGGAGTCCTTCAGGTAGAAAACCAAAGACATCAGACAACAACTTAAGATAAAGACATATGACAACATTACCCAGAAACCAAGCCAAGTAAAGACTTAAAAAAAGTAAAATAAAGCTACAGAATTAAAGGAAACCAGAAATATAAAGACGTAAACAACAACTTCAAAACAAAAGGGGAAATGGATAGTGTAGTTACAGAACTTCTATACAAAAAGGACATCGAGGGGATCTCAAGATATAACAGACTGTTTTAAATTTAGGATGATAAATGTAAATTTCAGGATAACCACAAAGAAAAGTAATAAAGCTACTCACCAAAACAAAGAAGAAAGGCAAAAAGACTCAGTAAACACAAAAACAACAATAACTAATGAAAAGAAAAGCCATATACAAAAAGAACTCATCACAGAAAGTAGAGATGAACAAAGTAATCGTTAACACCACAAAAGAAACTGTAACAAAATGGGAGCAGTAAATCCACACCTATCAGTAATTCCACTGAATGAAAATGGATTAAATGAACCTGTCAAGAGGCAGAGTGGCAGAATGGATTAAAAAATAAAAATACAAAAACGTGACCATCAATATATTGTCTACGAGACACACATCTGAGACATAAAGACAAACAGGTTAAAAATTAAAGGATAGAAAAAAACATACCAAGCAAACAGTAAAACCAAAAGGCAGCAAGAGTGGCATTATTAGTCTCCGATAAGATAGACTCTAAGTCAAAAGACATTATATAATGATAAAGGTCAACTCACCAAGAAGATATAACAATTATAAGTATTTATACACTCAGTGCCAGAACACCAAATTTTAGAAAGCAAACTCTAACAGAATTAGAGAAAAAGACAGAGCTACGATAATAGTAGATTTTCATATACCATTTCCAATGATGATCAGAACAACTAGAAATAAAATCAGCAAAGATATAGAATACCGAAATAACACTATCAACCAACTGGACCTCACAGACATACAGGTAGCCCCCGACTTGTGGCAGGGTTCTGTTCTGATGACTCTGTTGTAAGTCGGTTCTGACATAAATTTTTTTTTTTTTAGTTTTCATTATTAATAACTTATTATCAGTATGCTTATAAATCCCATCTTTGTCTTTGGGGTTAGGCATGAGGATGATACCAGCAAATGACGTGCTACTGTACTGTGTGTAGTACGTATTACTAACGACAAGATGTCCAAAAAGGGGGGCGGGGGGCATGGTCGTAAGTATGATTCATTGTAACTCGAACATGTCATAAGTCTGGGACTACCTATATACAGAACACACAACCTGACAGAACAAAAATACACATTCTTCTCCAAGGCACAAGGAACATTTCCCAGAAAAAGACTACATGTTAGGCCATAAAGCAAGCCTCAACAAATTTTAAAAGACTGAAATTATACAAAGTACCTTCTCTGACCATAACAACATGCAACTAGAAATCAGTAACAGAAAGTACAAGGAAACTAATACATGGAAACTAAATAACGCATTACTAAAAAACTACTGGGTCACAGAAGAAATCAAAAGTGAGTTAAAAAATACTTAGAATTAAATGATAATGAAAACACAACATACCAAAACATTTGGGATGCAGCAAAAGCAGTGCTGAGAGAAACGTATAAACAATGAATGAACACATTAAAAAAGAAGGTCCAAAATTAATAATTTAACCCAACAACTCAAACAAATAGAAAACGAAGGGCAAAAGAAAACCAAGCTACCAGAAGAAAGGCAATAATAAAGATTAGAGCAGAAATAAATAAAATAGAAAACAGAAAAACAATAGAAAGAATCAACAGGACTAGAAATTGGTTCTTTCAAAGGACCAGTAAAATAGACAAACCACTGGCTGAACTTGCAAAGGAAAAAAATGAGAAGATGCAAATAACCAAAATAAGAAATGAAATTACAGGCATTACAATAGATCCAACAGAGATTTAAAAAAAAACCCGTTGCTGTCCTGTAGATTCTGACCCATAGCGACCCTAGAGGGCACAAGAGAACTGCCCCATAGGGTTTCCAGGTGTGCCTGGTGGATTCAAACTGCTGTACTTTTGGTTAGCAGCCATAGCTCTTAACCGCTACACCAACAGGGTTTCCAACTGAGATAAAGAGGATCGTAATAGAATACTATGGAAAACTGTACTCCAACAAATCTGAAAACCTAGGAGAAAAGGACAAATTTCTAGAAAATCACTACCTACCTAAACTAACACAGAGGTAGAAAATCTAAATGTACCCATAACAAAAGAAGGGATTGAAGGTATCATCAAAAAACTCCCATCAAAAAAAGCCCCTAACCCAGATGGCTTCACTGGGAAATTGTACCAAACATTCTTGACACCAATTTTATTCAAACTCTTCCAAAACATAGAAGAACAAGGACTACTCCGCAACATATTCTATGAAGACAGCATCACACTGGTAACAAAGTCAACTAAAGACACCACCAAAAAAAAAAAATCATCAATCAGGCTGTATGATCTCACTTACATGACATAAGCCAATACATAGAAACCAAAAATTATCAGTGGTTACCACAGGTGGAAGGGAGGGGGATCAAGGGAATTTTAGCTTGGAATAAACTAAATGTATGTTCCTGGTGGTGGGATACTTTGGAAAAAGATAGCAAGAATGGTTACACAACAACTTGTATATATAACTGTTAAATAAAAAACTAATTTGCTCTGTAAAGCTTCACCTAAAGCACAATTAAAAAAAAAAAAAAGTCATTGCACAATTTGAAGAATATAATCGATGTCACTGAGTTGTACATGTAGAAACTGTTGAATTGCTGTATGTTTTGTTATATATATTTTCACAATAAAAAAAATTACAAAAACAAATCAAGGTAATCGACCACTTCAAAAGAAAAAATGAAAAGAAACTTTATTATCTCTATAGATGCAAAAAAGCATTTGACAAAATTCAATATCCAAAGAAAGGGCCAAAATCAAAGAATCATCTCTACAACTTGAACAAATAGAAAGACAGCAACAAAAGAAACCCTCAGGCAACAGAAGAAAACAAATAATAAAAAATTAGAGCAGAACTAAATGAAATAGAAAACAGAACAATTAACAAGACCAAAAGCCGGTTTTTTGGAAAAAAATCAACAAAATTGATAAACCACTGGCCAAACTGACAAAAGAAAAATGGGAGAGGAAGCAAATAACCGGAATAAGAAATGAGATGGGCTATATTACAACACACCCAACTGAAATTAAAAGAATTATAACAGATTACTATGAAAAACTGTACTCTAACAAATTGGAAAACATAGAAGAAATGGATGAATTCCTAGAAACACATTACCTACCTAAACTAACACAAACAGAGGTAGAACTATTAAATAGACCCATAACAAAGAAGAGATTGAAAAGGTAATCAAAAAACTCCCAACAAAAACAAGCCCTGGCCCAGACAACTTCACTGCAGAGTTCTACCAAACTTTCAGAGAAGAGTTAACACCACTACTACTAAAGGTATTTCAGAGCATAGAAAAGGACGCAATACTACCAAACTCATTCTATGAAGCCAGCATATCCCTGACACCAAAATCAGGTAAAGATACCACTAAAAAAGAAAATTACAGACTTATATCCCATGAGCTTAGATGCAAAAATCCTCAACAAAATTCTAGCCAATAGAATTCAACAACATATCAAAAAAATAATTCACCATGACCAAGTGGGATTCATACCAGGTATGCAGGGACGGCTCAACATTAGAAAAACAATTAATGTAATCCATCATATAAATAAAAGTCATGAATCACATGATTTTATCAATTGACGCAGAAAAGACATTTGACAAAGTTCAACACCCATTCGTGATAAAAACTCTCAGCAAAATAGGAATAGAAGGAAAATTCCTCAACATAATAAAGGGCATTTATACAAAGCCAACAGCCAACATCATCCTAAACGGAGAGAGTCTGAAAGCATTCCCCTTGAGATCGGGAACCAGAAAAGGATGCCCTTTATCACCGTTTTTATTCAACATTGTGCCGGAGATGCTAGCCAGAGGAATTAGGCTAGATAAAAAAATAAAGGGCATCCAGATTGGTAAGGAAGAAATAAAAGTATCTCTATTTGCAGATGACATGATCTCATACACAGAAAACTCTAAAGAATCCTCAAGAAAGCTACTGAAACTAATAGAAGAGTTCAGCAGAGTATTAGGATACAAGATAAACATACAAAAATCAGTTGGATTCCTCTACGCCAACAAAAAGAACACTGAAGAGGAAATCACCAAATCGATACCACTTACAGTAGCCCCCAAGAAGATCAAATACTTAGGAGTAAATCTTACCAGAGATATAAAAGACTTATACAAAGAAAACTACAATACACTTCTGCAAGAAACCAAAGGAGACCTACAGAAGTGGAAAACATACCTTGCTGATGGATAGGAAGACTTTAACATTATAAAAATGTCTGTTCTATCAAAAGTGATCTGTATCAAAGGAGAATGAAGAACACCAAGGACACAAGGTGATTACGAGTCCAAGAGACAGAAAAGGCCACATGAACCAGAGACTACATCAGCCTGAGACCAGAAGAACTAGATGGTGCCCGGCTACAACCGATGACTGCCCTGACAGGGAACACAACAGAGAACCCCTGAGGGAGCAGGAGAGCAGTGGGATGCAGACCCCAAGTTCTCATAAGACCAGACTTAACGGTCTGACTGAGACTGGAAGGACCCCGATGGTCATGACCCCCAGACCTTCTGTTGCCCCAGGACAGGAGCCATTCCCGAAGCCAACTCTTCAGACATGGATTGGACCGGACAGTGGGTTGGAGAGGGATGCTGGTGAGGAGTGAACTTCTTGGATCAGGTGGACACTTGAGACTATGTTGGCATCTCCTGCCTGGAGGGGAGGTGAGAGGGTGAAGGGGGTTAGAAGCTGATGAAAAGGAGAGTGGAGGGAGAGGGCAGGCTGTCTCATTAGGGGGAGAGTAATCGGGAGTGTGTAGCAAGGTGTATATGGGTTTTTGTGTGAGAGACTGACTTGATTTGTAAACTTTCACTTAAAGCACAATAAAAATTATTTTTTAAAAAAGTGATCTATAGATTTAATGCAATTCTGATCCAAATTCCAATGACATTCTTTAATGAGATGAAGAAACAAATCACCAACTTCATATGGAAAGGAAAGAGGCCCTGGATAAGTAAAGCATTACTGAAAAAGAAGAACAAAGTAGGAGGCCTCACTCTTACCTGATTTTAGAACCTATTCTACCGCCACAGTAGTCAAAACAGCCTGGTACTGGTAGAACAACAGATACATAGACCAATGGAACAGAATAAAGAATCCAAACATAAATCCATCCACGTATGAGCAGTTGATATTTGACAAAGGCCCAAGTCAGTTAAATGGGGAAAAGACAGTGTCTTTAACAAACGATGCTGGCATAACTGGATATCCATCTGCAAAAAAATGAAACAAGACCCATACCTCACACCATGCACAAAAACGAACTCAAAACGGATCAAAGACCTAAATACAAAATCTAAAATGGTAAAGATCATGGAAGAAAAAATAGGGACAATGCTAGGAGCCCTAATACATGGCATACACAGTATACAAAACATTACTAACAATGCAGAAGAAAAACTAGATAACTGGGAGCTCCTAAAAACCAAACACCTATGCTCATCCAAAGACTCCACCAAAAGAGTAAAAAGACTACCTACAGACTGGGAAAGTTTTTAGCTATGACATTTCCAGTCAGCACCTGTTCTCTAAAATCTACATCATACTTCAAAGATTCAACTGCAAAAAGATAACCCAGTTTTTAAAAAGACAACCTACAGATTGGGAGAAAATTTGGGGGAACCATATATCCAATTAGGGTTTAATATCCCAGATATATATAAAACTGCAAATTATCATTAAAAAGGTACATAACCCAATCCAAAAAATGGGCAAAGAACTTGCACAGACATATCACCAAAGATCATATTCAAATGACCAACAAGCACATGAAAAGATGCTCAAGGTCATTAGCCATTGTTGGTTGGTAGATGCTGTCCAGTTGATTTTTGACTCATAGCTACTTCTGAGATGCAAATCAAAACTACAATGAGATACCACTTCACTCCCAGTAGGATGGCTAAGATTAAAAAAAAGAAAATAACAAATGTTGCAAGGACGTAGAGAAATTAAAACCCTTATGCACTGCTGGTAGGAACATAAAATAGCACAACTGCCCTGAAAAATGTGTGCAGTTTGGTGGTTAAACTCAAAAAGTTAATCATAGTACGACCATATGACCCAGGAATTCCACTCCTAAGTACAGACCCAAGAGACCTGAAAGCAGCTATGCAAACAGACACATGTGTACCAGTGTTCATTACAGCACTATTTACAACAACTACAAGGTGGAAACAACTTACATGTCCGTCAATAGATGAACAGATATACAAAGTACATACATATAATGGAATACTACTCAACCCTAAAGAGAAATGAAGTCCTGATACATGCTACAACATGGATAAACCTTGAAAACATGTTCTGTGAAATAAATCAATCTGAAAAGGACAAACGTTATATGATCTCACTTATATGAAATAATACGAATAGGCAAATATATAGATATTAGTAGTTACCAGGAGCCGAGAAGGAGGGGGATGGGGGAAATCACTATTTAGGAAGCAGTGAGTTTATGTTGATGAGAAATTTGGCAATGATTATGGGTGATGGTTGCACAACATGATTAATGTTTTTTAACTGATATTCTAAACTGAAAACTACTGAATTGGCAAGTGTAATATATATTTTTATAACAATTTAAAAAAAGGGAAGAGAAAAAAAAAAAGAAACATTCTTGGCTCATGAGTGGTACAAAAACAGTGGTCAGGCTGGACCTGGCCTGTTTGCTGACCCCTGCGTGAAGTGAAAGGTCCTTAGGTGGGGCTAACAGTTTTCGATCAGTTACTAATCAGAAGGTTGGTAGTTTGAAACCACCCAGCAGTGCCAGGAAGGGTCCTGATGATCTACTTCCATAAAGATCACAGCCAAGAAACCCCTATGGTGCTCAGTTCTACTCTGTAACACATGGGATCACCACGAGCCAGAAATGACTCAACAGCAGCGAAGTTTTTGCTTCTTAACGCTGAGAAGTCAGACACAAAAAGACTACATAATTCTATTACATGAAATTAAAGAAAAGGCAAAGCTATAATGGCAGAAAGCCGGTTAATAACTACCTAGGACCACAGGTGGAGCCCAAAATTGACAATCAAGGAACACTTATCACAGAATTCTTTTCATTCTCTCATTACTTACTTATGTTTAAATGAGCTGAGGTGTATAAAAGAACCTAGCACATCATGAGTACTAATAGGTATTATTTTTTTAATCTACATCCCCAATCTCCCCACTTCCTTTTTAAATGGTTTAGTCCATATCGCTAAGGCATCGAACTTAAAATTTAAAACATAACAAGCAGAATATAAATGAACTGATGAGTTTACGCATAAGAAGAGATCTACAAAGACACACAGCAAACAGAATACTGGTTATAGGAAGGGTAGTGGAAGGACTTTTATTTCTTAGTCTAAATACTGCTGAATAATTTTAATTTTTAAAAATTTGTAATTTTTTATATTAAGGCCCACAATTCTTAGCAGCACAGCAGGGTATCTTTTTTAGGGAATCACAGCAATATTTGACATCTGTTGGACACCACACAAACTCTTAGCTTGAGGTAGTTCAGTTTCATCACTAGATCACTCTATTTCTGTTGATGATGACATCTTTGTGAAGCTGGGTTTTTAGTAGCTGCGCTATGATAAAAAAGGAAACCCTGGTGGCATAGTGGTTAAGTGCTACAGCTGCTGACCAAAAGCTGGCTGTTCAAATCCGCCAGGCACTCCTTGGAAATTCTATGGGGCAGTTCTACTCTGTCCTGTAGGGTCGCCATGAGTTGGAATCGACTTGACGGCACTGGGTTTGGTTTTGGTTTATGATTAAAAAAACAACTACTACACGGAAAAAAAGGAGCCCCGGTGGCACAACGGTTAAGCACTCGGCTGCTAACCGAAAGATTTGCAGTTCAAACCCACCAGCTGTTCCTCAGGAGAAAAGTTTAATGATCTGCTCCCCCATAAAGATTATAGCCTAGGAAACCCTGTGGGGCAGTTATACTCTGTCCTACAGGTCGCTGTGAGTTGCAATCAACTGGACAGGACATGATAACCACAAAAAAATCATTGAGGAACAGGAAACAAGAGTAGCAAAGTGTTTAACCTGATCCCAAAGTTTGAGAAGCTGTGCAGTCCCCAAAAGCACAACTTTCCCATTAGTAAATATAGTTAAGAACTAATTTTTTTTTTCAGTTGTGACTAGTTAAGGCACAGATGCTTATAAAGTTGTCTGGACCTACTACTTGAAAAAGGAACCTGGCAAATTTCTTTTGGTCTAAGGGTACCACAAAAAAATTAGTGACACAAACACACACAAAAAAAATCTCAAACCCATTGCCATCCAGTCGATTCCAACTCACAGCGATCCTACAGAACAGAGTAGATCTGCCCCATAGGGTTTCCAAGAAGTGCCTGGTGGATTCGAACTGCCAACCTTTTGGTTAACAGCCATAGGTCTTAACTATTACGCCACCAGGTCTCAAACCCAAAAAGTTTAGGACTCTCTTCTCTAGGCAACCCCCTAAAAAACCAAAAACAAGCCTTTTCATTCAATCTTGATAAGCAATATAATACTTTTCTTGTACTTACCTCAGCGCCTGAAGCAACTAAAGAAAATTCATGAGAGAGATCAAGCTTAATGCCATCAAAATTTATTTCTGAAGGCCTTTCAATCGGATCAGCACTAAAAACATAAGATGGTCTAGGCACCTCATCTTGATTCAAATTAGATGCCATCCTGCAAGAATAATAGCACCTTCTTCAGACAACCTTAGTAAGTCAGCATGTAAACCAACCCACACCCTTCCTCCCCCACCATATCTAGAATTACAGTGAAGAAAAACATTTAACTGCTTCATCTATAACACACTGACCCACGGAAGGAACAAAAACTCAAATTATTTACAGATTCTGAATCAAAATAATAATAAGCCTAGCCTGCCACTATTATTTATATGATTTTTTTTTAACCCATAGCTATACCCAAAGAGATATCATGAGTAAAGATAATCCATAAAATGACACAGTAAAAACTTTCAATCTCTACCTGAACTCCTCTGAGAAATCAAATAGCAAGGAGATCATAGAGAAAATTATAATCTTATGTTATTTTAGTTATTTAGTGTCTTTTGAAGAATGTTACAGATTTTGTAATGTTTTAGCACTTAGGAATTGAACTCAGTTATCTGGGAAATTAATTTTAACTAAACTTCCAAATAAGTAATAAGTAAAAAATTAGAGAAATAATATATGGAACATGTTCAAAACAATACCTGACACATAGTAAATCTCAAACTGAATATGGAATAACACATCAGTGAACTATTACAACTGAATTAAATATCAAGTCACTGAACTTAAAGTTAAACTTAAGGGTAATCTTAAATTAAAAAATATTAGCACTGAAATATTTACTGAGAATCTACTCAGTACACAATACGATAAGGAAAGAGAAAGCTCCATCCATGCTATAATTTATCTCTGACAATACCAGAAAGTATCCAGAGCAGTGACTCCCAAACTAGGGCCCTTTGTTAAAGAAGAAAGTAATGGGCATCCAGTTATTTTTTTCCCCTAAATTGCAAAAGGCCTAAGGGAAATTGTACATTTACATTCAATAAAGCCCAGTAGACTCCAGGATCAACCAATCAAACAATTAAACAAGTTTAATATCTTTATTGCTTCCATTTTTATCATATATTTAGTGATGTAATAATGGGAAAATTACCTAAATATAGTTTCATAAAATATTTCAAACATGCAATTTATAGGTGAAAATAAGAAAAAAGGTATCTTACAGAGTAAAAAATAATCACTCATCTAGAACACTGGAAGACAGTTTTCAAAAATATTGGCATACTGGCTTGACATTTCATAACGCAGATTACACGGAAATGCCCAGAAAACTGAAAGATAAGTTTCATTCTTTGCCTTCAGTTAATTTTTGGTTTTGGGGAAAAAAAAAAAAGTTTTCTGATAAACCTTTTCAAAAATTGCTGCATTAAAAAGAATATTTGTACCTCCCAAAAACTAAGGTTAAAGAAATCTGTACTTATTCACACATTCATTTTTCAACTAACAAGCTACCTCCAAACATTTCTAAAATTGTTGAAATGTACAGTCATTTCTTACACTTGTAGTTGACTTCTAGTTACGCATGGCCTCTCCAACAAGACTGGAAATTTCTTGAGGGCAAGGGCATTATACTACTCTGTGTCTCTTACAAGAAATTCTAACATAGATCTAAGTAGGCATACAGGCTTCCTGTCCAGTGACTTAAATGATACATAAAATCCTCTCAACCCAAAGAAAAATTGGTCCTACTCTTTTAGTGTTTTATCTATAGCAACAGCAGAGTTTAAGATCTCATTTTTCATTTTGAAAGGTTGTTTCCATCACTGGGAAACTGCATTTTTCATTTATCTTCTCTCCAGCGGGACTGAATAACTTTAGACTTTGGTGAAAATAGCAGTACAGGTAGTCCCCAAGTTACCAGTATTCTTACCAGCACTCCATTTACCACTAACTGCACTTAATTTTCTTTTTTTTACATTTTATTGTCAGTAATTGTGTTGTGCTTTTTAATGTATACCCAAAACATCCAATTAATTTGCTGATGTCTCACTCTCATGCCAACCCCCAAAGACAAATAAAAATAGGATTTATAAGGATACTGATAATAAAAAGCAAAAAATAATGAAAACTAAAATAATAACAATGAGGTATTCGATTTACCTCAGAACAGACTTAAACTGGAGTCCTCTGAAAGGAACCCTTCCTAAGTCGGGGACTACCTATATCTGCAGCTGAATTAGTAGGTTTCTGAATGTGACCCATTTAAATTCAGCCTGAAAACGTTTTCACAACTTTATGATGAGTTCTTCATACACAGGAAAAGGAAATGAGTAAGTGTACTGATGTATGCCTGGCACTGCAAAGCCCTAGAAGTGCAAGACCGAGATAACGGCAGAAATAGAAGTGGCGGTCCCCACTGGGCTTCCCCCAGAAAAGACGCTATATCATCTACCAAAGCAAACCGCTCACCTCAGAGATTCGGAAAACTAGGTTCGGCAGGAGGCCTCCGTCTCAACAACAGCAAAAGCAGCAATAACAAGAACACAAATATTTATTGCACTCAATGCCTACTATGTATCTAACACTGTTTCTAACAACTTTATACATATTATCATTCAATCTTCACGAGCCTTAAGAGGTACGTAGAGTACTGTAATTGTTGTTAGTTGCCGTGGAGTCGATTCCGACTCAGGGCGACCCTCTGCGTGCACAGAACTGCGCCATAGGGTTTTCAAGGCTATGACCTTTCGGAAGCCGATCAGAGTACTATTAGAGTTCCCCCTTTCAACAGACGAGGAAACTAAGGTCCAGAGATTAAATAGCTTGCCCTACTTAGCTAACCTGAGGCAGAGACGAGATTGAACTCCTGAATCAAGTAGTAGGGTTCAGTCTGTGCTAACTATTAGGCTAAACATATGGGGTGTGGCGCAAACCCAGACGCCCTCATAGCTCTGCAACCCAGTCCCTGCCTGCAACCTCAGGGGCGCCAGGAGTTTTGTCGAAAGATGCCGAGATTGCCAGAGCCGTTTCCCACCTAAAGACCCGGTAAGTGCGAAGTCACCCACCTCTTTCCCCACACCCTCACCTGGGTCCGTCTTCACCTGCACACTAGCCGAGCCAGCCAGAGCAGTTAGCAGCACCTAGATATTTTGGTTTTCAAATTCAAACAATGGCGGCCAGAACACCGCATTGAATGCTGGGAGTGGGCGGAGCTATCCGAGCACCGCCCAGGAGCGCCTCCGGCTCATGCAGTCAGCGCTCCACCGACTCCAGAAGAAGCTTTCAAACCTGAGGGCGGGTCTTGAAACGCAGGGCGGCCAATGGGCGGAGGCGCGGTTGTGAGCGCCCGGAGCGCGGAAGGTTGGGGGTTTTCCCAGCTCCGCGAGTGGCGCTGTGCCAGTGCTTACTCGTGGCTCCGACAGGAGCTACGCTGTGTTAGCGGGGATGCAGATTTTGGATCCATCCTTGGGAATATAAAGACTTGGCCAAGGCCGCGAGGCGAGGCTGCGGCCGCCACACTCAGCCCCACCAGTCCCCGAGGGACCGGCCGAGGAATGGCGGGCTGCCTTTACCGTTAGCCACCGCCCGGTCCCGTCCCTGCGGGGCCTAAACAGGGTCCTTATCCGGAGGGTCACTATCCTCGCTGCAGACCCTACCTGCTTTCAACAGCGGCCCCCACGGACGAAATAAAATTTTCCCAGAATAAATTTTGTATGAGCATTTTCAGTTCCAACTTTATGAAAATGTAAAGCAGTTACCGCTGCAAGGCTCTGTGCTGTGATACAGGCAAGGTCTTTGCACTGCCCAAAATGTAAGTGCCAGACCATCTTTCTCTGATTATTTGAAGTGATCCTCTTCTGAGTTTGGTACGGTTACATTCATATGGCAAGTATTTACTCCTTAGATTGTCTCACTATTGTAAGTTCTTTTTAAAGAAAAATAACTGCTAACGTTAATTGAGCGCTTACCTTGTGCCAGGCATGTTGCTAAACGTATAAAATGGATTATCTTACTGATCCCAAGAACAACCCTTTGAGGTAGGTACTATTATTGTCCCCCAGTTTATAGGTCGCAAGTAAACTGAGTTCACAAGGTTAAATAATTTGCTCAAAAGGTATACGGCTGCTAATGCTGGAGCTGGGATTTAAACTCAACTGAACGATTCAGCCCACGGTTTTATATGTGGTCTTATTTTCAAGTATTTTACTTGATTAGTAAATTTAAAACATCCAGTTTGATGAGTTTTTTTTTATATATATATATAGATAGATAGATTTCCCATCACCTACCCCTTCCCTCACTAACTTCCCACTGTCTCCTCATCCCATTCGCCTGCTTTCCACACAAAATAATTATATTTGAGGTGAGCCAGTTTGGAATAGAGAAGAGGGCAAAGAATAAAAAGGAAGAAAGAAATTAGATGAAAAAGGGAAGAAAGAGAATGAAGGAAAGAAAGGAGGGAAGGGTACAGATAAAAGAAAAGCTGTTTTCAGGTCCAGGCTGCAACTCAATCAAGTCTATGTTGGCCTCCATGTCAAAGTCTCCATTTCTATCTAAGCTCTATCTGCAAATCTGTACTTTTTCTCATACTGAACAATGTCTTACTGCTTTTGCTAGTTGCTACTGATTCCCAGCCCATGCACCCACCAGTGGATGCATTTTTACTTTTTGTTTGGCAAATATGTTTGTGGCATATGCTAGGGAAACCCTGGAGGAGAGTAAGCAAAATAGGCATTAACCCTCAAGGAGTGTACATTCTAATGGAGGAGACAATCAAGTTAGAATGCAAATCAAGTGAGAAATTACAACTGTCCTGAGTGGTTTGAAGGAAGTGTTCTCAAAGCTGTAAGACAGTATCACAGAGGAACCTGAACAAGTAATATTTGATCTGGGTGTCCAAGAATCTTTGGCAGTTAAGTAAGTAAAAAAGTGGAGTAAGCATTCCAGGCAAAGAGAACATCATACCAGGCACAGGGGAAGGGAGGAACTGAAAATCCAATAGATTCTTAGTCATCTGTTACCCCTGCTTCCAACAGCATTCCACACAGTTGGATGTTTCATCCATACCATTAAATGTTTCATCTTTGAAATAATCAGTTGCCTTCTGAGCCATCTTCTTGTTTACTGCTAACCTCACTGGCCACTCATCTTAGTCTTCTTTCCTATTTCGTCTACGTAAGCTCTAAATAGAGCCTGGGTGGCAAAGTGGTTTAGAGCTCAGGCTGCTAACCAGGTCAGCAGTTCGAATCCACCAGCCATCCCTTGGAAACCCTAATGGGACAGTTCTACCCTGTCCTATAGGGTTAAATCAGAGTTGACTCAGCACACAACCACCACAAGCTGTAAATAATAGGATTCCTTAGAGCTTGGTCTTGAGCACCCGCTTGTCCCCTCTTCTACAGTCTTTCTCTTCGCACCTTTATCAGCTCCCATGGATTTAAATATCATCTATATACAGACACCTCCCAAATTTCTTATATACTCCAGACCTCCCCTCTGAGCGTCAACCAGATACAGAAATCCACCTACCTACTTAACATCACTTGGATGTCTAACATATCTCTAACATGCTCAAAATGGGACTCTTCATTTTTTACTCCAAAGCCCAAAGCCTTTCCTCCTTAGTCTTCTCTGTCTGAGTAATGACACTACCATGTATCTACCCAGTCGTGCAAAACAAAGAAATCACCTCTAAGTCCTTCTTTTTTTCCTCACCACCAATATGTAGTTCATTAACAAATATATCTATTGTAACTCCATGTTTTAGGTGATATACTCCTTTTTTCCCTTTTCATTGCACAGAACACCATGGCCTCTCAACTGGTCTCCTTATTTAAGATCCTGTTCTGCTCCAGACCATTCTTTATAGAGTAACCAAACTAAGCTCAAAATGTAAATTATGATGGCACTCCTTTCTTAAAGGCTTTCAATGACTTCTTAAAATAAAATCTTACTTTTATCACATGAAAATAAGATGCAAAAGAGTATACAAAGTGTACAAACTTTTGCATGAGAAAGAAGGAGAAATGAGAGCATCTACTCATGTAACTGTATACACACACCCACATTTATTTGGCTTATTTTTGGAAAAGATAAGTACAAAAACTGTAAATCAGAAAATTGATTTTAAATGGTTACCCATAGGGGTTGTTTGGGAACATCCTACAAGAGTTAGTGATGGAAATGTGGCTTCCATAAGTAAACTCTTTTTAAAATACAGTTTGCCTTTTCAAAAAAGTAAATCAAAAAGGATAGAAATAAAAGGAAAGCCTAAATTTACTACAAACTACTGAACTTACCTGTATCTCAAATTGCTACCATAAGCATACAGAAAAAAAGTATTCCTTCACTTAACACGAACACAGTACTCTGAGTATATGTCCTTATGGGATATAGTTTAGTTAAGGACAGCAGAAGTACCAACAAATCATTAACTTTGCATGCTGTGAAGAGGAGTATTGGTGTACTGATTTTGACATTATTATGCATGTATTATAGGAAAAAGCAAATGAGGAAGTGTATTGATGTTTTGAACCAGGATTCTCAACGTGAAAGAGGGTGATATAACAAAGATAGAATGATGGAAGATGAGGAAGAACGCTGTGGTGTTGGATTTGAATTGCCATAGTAGAATGAAGTTATGATTTTTTTTATCCTAGTTAAGTCCATTGAGAGAATTTTGAGGCCTAGAATCCCTGACACTCAGGTAACCATTATCACACTAGTGCCCAGATCTTGGTTTCTAAATATCATTTTCTGCTAAAAGGAACCAGTGCTCCTTGCAGGGAAGGCTGATTGCAGCTCTGGAGCAGGAAAATTACAAAGTAAGCCTTGTCTTGTCAGAAAGCAAAGAAATACTTAAAAATTAATGGGGTCATTTCAAAGGGATACTAGACCTGCCTTAATGGGACTTCCACTGGTCAAATGGGACAATTTCAGCATTAAAAAGGAGTAATGATAGCAGTGGATTAAAATTTTAATTTTTTTGAGTCCTCCTCTTACCCGTTACTACCCGTTGCCGACGAGTTGGTTCCAACTCATTGAGACCCAACAGGACAAGAGTAGAACTGCCCCATAGAGTTTCCAAGGAGCGCCTGGTGGATTCAAACTGCCGACCTTTTGGTTAGCAGCTGTAGCACTTAACCACTACGCCACCAGGGTTCTTAGCGATACTAAAATGAGAGAGAGAAAGAACGGGGATGAATGAAAAGCTCTTCTTTACACAAGAATGCCAGTTAAGGAATCCAAAAGAAATAGTAAATAGAAGATTCCGATTTTGCGCTCCCAATGTATGCTGAGCAAATAGTCCAAGAAGCTGGACTATATGAAGAAGGACAGGGTGTCAGGATTGGAGGAAGACTCATTAACAACCTGCATTGTGCATTCAGCAAGCAAGCACAACCTTGCTTGCTGAAAGTGAAGAAGACTTGAAGCACTTACTAATGAAGATCAAAGACCACAGCCTTCAGTATGGATTACACCTCAACATAAAACAAAATCCTCACAACTGGACAGATAAGCCACATCATGATAAATGGAGAAAAGATTGAAGTTGTCAAGAATTTCAATTTACTTGGATCCACAATCAACAGCCATGGAAGCAGCAGTCAAGCAATCAAAAGACACATTGCATTGGGCAAATTTGCTGCAAAGAATCTCTTTAAAGTGTTGAAAAGTAAAGATGTCACCTTGAAGACTAAGGTGTGCCCGACCCAAGCCATGGTATTTTCAGTCACATCATATGCATGTGAAAGCTGGGCAATGAATAAGGAAGACCAAAGAATTGACGCCTTTGAATTGTGGTGTTGGCAAAGGATATTGAATATACCATGGACTGCCAAAAGAACAAACAAATCTGTTAGAATGCTCCTTAGAAGCAAGGATGGCAAGACTGCATCTTACATACTTTGGACATGTTGTCAGGAGGGATCAGTCCCTGGAGAAGGACATCATGCTTGGTAAAGGACAGGGTCAGCAGAAAACAGGAAGACCCTCAACAAGATGGATTGACATGGTGGCTGCAACAATGGGTTCAAGCATAACAACGATCGTAAGGATGGCCCAGGACTGGAAAGTGTTTCTTTCTGTGGTACATAGGGTCGTTATGAGTCGGAACCGACTCTACGGCACCTAACGACAACAACGTAAAGATTAACTTAGGCAAGGCTTATCAATGGATACCAAAATCGGTGGATGAAAGGAAGATGCTGAAACCATTGGGTGAAAGGTTGCTGGAGAACAAGACATTAACACTATCTCAAAGAACCACCCTACAAATTAAGTATTAATTATAAAAGGAAAAAGTAATTTTACAATGAAGAAATTAGATATACCTCAGTCAAGTGAGCATGTTGAGCTCACCAATAATGGTACAATGTATATCACCTGATAGGATTTGGCCAGAAATGTTTAACCTGACTCTAGTCATGAGGAAACAATCAGGAAAAACAGGATATAGAACATTCTAGAAGACAGCAAGCCTAGGCCCTTCTTCAAAACTGTCAATGTCATAAGGGGAAAAAGAAAAACACACAAAAGTCAACAGCCAGGCTGAAGTTACCCTAATAAGGAGACTAAAGAAACTTTAAAGACTAAATAAAATCCGTGAATCTTGATTAGTTTGTAGATTAAAAAAACAAAAAAGCAACTATGAAAGAGTTCTTGGACAATTGGGGAAATTTAGACGATATTGAATTAGCATTAAATTTGTTGAGTATGGTTATAGATTTGTCACTATATAGAAAACCAGCTTTGTTCTTGGAAGATACACACTAAAATACTTAGCAAGGTATTACGGTATCTTAAACTGACCTTAAGAAGGTTTGGCAACAGAATAAAACAAAAACAAAATAGAAAGAAAGCAAACATGGCAAAATATTAATGATTGATGAATCTGGGTGAAAGGTATAAATTGTACCTTGTACCATTCTCAGCTTTTTAAGATCACAGAGATTTTCCAAAATAAAAAGAGGGGCAAAACAAAAGAATAAGATTCTTATTCTTTACAGTAGCATAAGGAGCCCTGCGGGTACAATGGCTAAGTGCTCAGCTACTAACTGAATGTTTGGCGGTTTGAACCCCAGCAGTGGCTCTGAGGGAGAAAAGACCTCTTCTGCCATAAAGATTACAGGCTAAGACATAAAGATTATACCCTAGGAAACCTTATGGGGCAGTTCTGCTCTGTCCTATAGGGTCACTGTGAGTTAGAATTGACTCAACGGAAACACCACCACCAGAGAGCCCTGCATGATCACATACCAACCAGCTTCACTGCCCTATTAACTTTGTGCAATAGGCTCTGGGTACTTCAAACACACTAGGTTCTTCCCAGCACATACCAGTCTTTGCATGGGTTCTTCCCTCTATCTGAATTTGCTCCTCCTCATTCCTCATATGGAAACCCTGAGAGTGTAGTGGTTAAGATCTATGGCTGCTAACCAAACGGTTGGCAGTTTAAATCCGCCCGGTGCTCCTTGGAAACCCTATGGGGCAGTTCTACTCTGTCCTATAGGGTAGCTATGAGTCAGAATCGACTCTACAGCACCAGGTTTGGTTTTTTGGGGTTTTTTTTCCTCATATCTCTCACTTCTCTTCCTCCTTTAGATCTCACCTGAAGTATTACCTTCTTAGAGAAGACTTTCCTGACCACCTTACCTCAAATGGGTTCTCTTATTTGCAGACTCACTTTCATTTTCATACTTACTACAACTTAAAATTATTATGTTTGCCTGCTTGTTGTTGTTTTTCCCTCACCCCATAAGATATAAATTCTGTGAGTACAAGAACTATGCTCCTTATGGTGTACCCTGAGTGACCCTATAAATACACGTGTACCATAAATACGTGTCAGCAAAGAAATCTTTGTAAAACAATGCATGAAGGCTCCTGTGGCTGGAGCACAGATGGTGGGGAATGACAGGGAAGGAGGCCAGCAGGATGGGCCAAGGCCAGACCCTGACAGACGTAGTCAGCCAAGTTAATGACCTGCGTCCTTATCCTAAGAACATGAGAAACTCTTGGGCTGTTCTAAGCAGGAACACAGTATGATCCAGTGGTCCAGTTTGCATTTATGTTTTGAAAAGGTTCTGGAGAATAGAGGCAACAAAGGAGGATGCTGTTGAAGCAGCTTAGAGCTACTGTAGCCATCCCAACAATCTAGAATTCCACCTGTGCCCTTGAAGTAAATGTTAGAGTAAAATGAAAAAAATTATGTTACATCAAGTTGATTGTCTGCTCTGGTTACAATCTCTAATAATAGTAATAGCTAACTTTCTATGTGCCAGACCATTCTAAGCACTTCATACTCATTTAATCCTAACAGTAATCCTATGAGATAGTTTGTTGTTAATATCTAAGAGAGGAGGAAACTAAGGAGGCACATATTAAATCATAACTGACTTGAATTTGTATAATTAATTAACGATAAAATTGGAATTTGAATCCTGGTAGTCTGGCTCCAGAATCTGCAGTTAACTACTGCACATTCCTGCCTCTCAGAGCTTGGGCCCAAAGCCCCCTGAATTCTATGAAGAGAAGACTGAGTGCCTAACTTCTGCTGCAAAGAAACTTATTTTCTTTCTTACTAAGTTTCTGTTAAGAAACAAACGTACCCTTTTCCGAGATAAAATGAAAGCTTCAAAGGATAGCGAAGCAGGGGCTGGGGTCTGGGGAACTTGGTTTGAGAGGACTTCTAAATCAATGGGCAAAACAATTCTATTATGAAAACACTCTGCATCCCACTTTGAATTGTGGCATCTGGGGTCCTAAATGCCAACAAGCAGCCATCTAAAATAAATTAACTGGTCTCAACCCACCGGGAGCAAAGGCAAAGGAAGAACACCAAGGTCACACGACAACTAAGAACCCAAGAGACAGAAAGGGCCACTTGAACCAGAGACCTACAATATCCTGAGACCAGAAGAACTAGTTGGTGCCCGGCCACAATCGATGTCTGCCCTGTCAGGGAACACAACAGACAACTCCTGAGGGAGCAGGAGACCAATGGGATGCAGACCCCAAATTCTCATTAAAAGACCACACCTAATGGTATGATTGCGACTAGAGGAATCCCAGAGACAATGCTCCCCAGAACTTCTGATGGCACAGGACAGGAACCATCCCCGAAGACAAATCATCAGGCATGAAAAGGACTGGTCAGTGGGGGGGAGAGAGATACTGATGAAGAGTGAGCTAATTAAATCAGGTGGACACAGGAGAGTGTGTTGGCAACTCTTGACTGGAGGGGGGATGGGAAGATAGAGAGAGAGGGAAGAAGGTAAAATTGGCACGAAACGAGAGACTGTAAGGGCTGGCTCAATAGGGGGAGAGCAAGTGGGAGAAGGGAGTAAGATGTATGTAAACCTACATGTGACAGACTGATTGGAATGGTAAATGTTCACTTGAAGCTTAATAAAAATTTAAAAAAAAAAAAAAGAAACAAACTTACCTTTAGGAGGCTTACAGTTTAAATTTACAGTTTTCTCCGCCTCCAGTTTCAAGAGAGACTTAATCCCTAATGCCTTAAGGCATCCATTGTATGTAACGTAATAACCTTCTCCTGTATATCTAGAATGGCACTAGTCCTGCACCATTCTGAGAAAACTGAGAAATTAGTCACAAATAACATTTTATGTCATGTGGTTCATAGGGGCCATTTGCTGTATAACCCGTTTCAAAATGACACGGCAAATGCTGTGAGGGAAGTATACAATGAGTAATGGGAGCAGAGTTAAGTGTAGCTTAAGAGCAGCAGCTCTGGAGTCATAGAGACTTTGGTTTGAATATAAGCTCAGCCTCTTACAGGAAGTGACCTCAGGAAGGATATTTTACTTCTCTGTGTCTCATAAAGTTGTTGCGAGGATTAAAATATCATACGTGAGTTATTTAGAATAGTACTGGCACATAACTGTTTCACAGTGGTAGTTATTTCCATTGCCTGTTGTTTAAGTCACTGGGATGCAAGTTCATCAGTGTCTTTCTTGGACCACTATAGCCCTGGCACCTAGAACAGTGCCTTGCACATAACAGCACTCAATAAATATTTTTCGGTTGTCATCTCCCAGGGAAGACTTCTTAAAGTAGTGTAAGAGCTAAAATAAGTGGAACTTCGCCGGTAACTCACAGAAGAAGGCCATTCAAAGCAATGGAAACCTGTAAGAGGCAATTGAAACACACGCACACAAGTTTCCAAAAACTCTAAGTACATAATTTAGTACAACTGTAGAGTACAGCTAAAGTGGATGATCTCTGGGTGAAAAAGTAGGCAGTGGCTAGGTCATAAAGGGCCCTGTATGCCATGCCAAAAAAAAAAAGCTGGAATTATATTCTGCAATGCATAAGATCTTGTACCCAGCAGAAGCATGAAGAGAGGAGTTGAGGAAGAGAAGCAACAAAAAGGGAATATCTCAGTCTTACAAAGTGAGAGTCGAGATGAAAGAAGAGGAAGTAGAAGTTAAAATATGTTATTTAGAGATACAAATGTAAACGGTAGAGGAACAAAAATAACCATAACTTTCTTCAGCCAAATCTTTATCTGTCATTTAAAAAAAAAAGAAAAGCCCATTGCCATCGAGTCAATTCCGACTCATAGTGACCCTGTAGGGCAGAGTAGAACTGCCCCATAGGTTTTCCAAGAAGCGGCTGGTGGATTTGAACTGCCAACCTTTTGTTTAGCAGCCAAACACTTAACCTCTGGCACCAGATAAGGCTCCCTTATTTGTCATAAAAAAAGAAAAATACCAAACCCGTTGTCATTGTGTTGATTCCAACTCATAGTGACCCTATAGGACAGAGCAGAATTGCCCCATAGAGTTTCCGAGGAGCACCTGGTGAACTCAAACTGCTTACCTTTTGGTTAGCAGCTGTAACACTTAACCACTATGCCACCAGGGTTTCCTCATCTGTCACACTAGGAAGTAAATAGATAATATCTATAGCTGAAACATTTAGAAATAACATTAAACCAAAACCAAACCCAGTGCCGTCGAGTCGATTCCAACTTATAGCGACCCTATAGAACAGAGGAGAACTGCCCCACAGAGTTTCCAAGGAGCACCTGGCAGATTCGAACTGCTGACCCTTTCATTAGCAGCCGTAGCATATTATTTACAGGTAAGTATGGCTTTTTTTTTTTTTTTTTTTATGGCTACAGGGTCGCTATGAGTCGGAATCGACTTGACGGCAGTGGATTTTGGTTTTTATGGCAACTGCCAAAAGAACTAAAATCAAATTATTGAGAGTGGTTGCCTCTGGGAAGCAGGTCTGGAGGTGTGGAAGGGTGGGGCTTTTTATTATAAACTCTTTAAATTTGTAGTAAACATTTATTTAAATTTTATGTGTCAGAAAAAAGAAGCATTCCTTCATTAAACACTTATTGTGTGTCAGGCTGTAAGATCCATCACCTCCTTAGTGAAGGAGGCGCCCCACTCCTGATCCTGCAGGAAACTGTATCATTGGCCATCTTTCTAGAACACACCAGACTGGTACTTGCCTCAGAGCTTCTGCACTTTCTGTTCTTCCTCTCTGAAATGTTCTTTCCAAATGCCTTTGCATGACTAATTCCTCATTGTTCAGTGCTCATCTTAAATACACCCTCCTCAAAGAGGCCTTCTTTGCCCATCCTACCTGCAGTTGTTCCCTTCACCCCCGCCCCCCCACCACACCCTCTTCCCAGTCACTGTCTGGACCTCATGTACATATTCTTCAACAACAATCACAGACCTTTGATGAATCTCTTTGTTCCATTTCTGATGAGGATTCTACCTTTCTCAGAAGCGAGAATTCCAAATGGCCTTCTTATTTTAGAAAATATTATATTTATTATATGCTTTTTAGATTGCAGTTATTGGGGGAAATAATGCCATCAGGAACAGTTTGGTTATTTAAGGGAAGCCTTTGAATTACTATAATCAATTGTAAAATAATAAGACCAATTTCAATAAATCCTTTACAAAATACAATCTTTACTGTGTGCAAACAGGGCCTTAGTTAATCCTGTGGGGCAGTTCTACTCCGTCCTACAGGGTCACTATGAGTCATTAGAAGAAAAAGGATTTGGGGTTTTGGTAAGAGTCACGCTTTCATGTTCTTATTCTTTATAACTGGGCAAGAAGTAACTGCCCAGTTATAACTGTGGCTAAATAATACATAAGAATTTAAAAACTGATTAAAGAAAAACATGCAAATCTTGACTTGTGAATAAAGTATGATAGATTAATGTATCATCACCCAGTACAGGTAATAATCTGGTGTAAATTTTAAATGGTTAAAACTTAATATATAAGAACTGATGAAAATCATATCAATGTCATCATCTTTTAAAAGTATGACAGCAGAAAAAATAAAGGCAACTATGGAAAAAAAAAACAGGGCCTTAGTGATATGTGAGGAAGGAAAGATGGGTGGCAAGTAAGGAAAGAAGGAAAATGAGAATGGAAAAAAATGAAAACATTTTAGATACTTATTGTTTTCAGTCATTTGAGGAATTATTCATGTATTAAGCCACAGAGTTATAGAATATAAAGGAGCCTACAAATGGTCTGATTCAACTTTCTCATTTTATAGGGGGAAAAACCAAGGGTCTGAAAAATTCAGTGGCATGCCCAAGCACTCATTAATGAATGGCAGAGCCCAAATATGACACACAGAACATATGCATTAAAAAAAAAAAATAGATACACAAATGAAAATATCAAGTTTTAAACAGTATAATACCTCATTTTTATTAAAGGAATACTGAAGTCAATTTAATTTTTCTTTTATTATATGGACATACACATATGCAAATAACAAGTTGCAAACATTTAAAAATACTGACATCAATTTTATCATATTAGGGATTTTCTCATTGTTGAGTACCTGAATTTCACTGCTTCTGTCACATCCCACTGCTTCTTTGCACTGAGTCATCAGATATGTCTCTTGTCCTTTGAGTAGTTCAGCAATTAATTATAAAATCTCAGCTTTTCCTTATGTGTCTCAAAGCGTTATTCACCGCTAACATGAGCTATTTGTCTTGGAGTGAATGAAACCAGTCAGGAACCACAGATTGTAAACTATTCGGGCGGTAAATAACAAAATGCACGTTCTTCGAACACTTTATCCTATCATATATATAGTTTCCCCCACTACTTACATAAATACCTTCAGAATTGCAATTTAACACTTCCTTGGAAAGTATTCAATATCAGAATTATTGAATCCCCAGCACTGCGTGTTGATCTATGAGAAATACTGCTACTATTACTACTACTAATAATAGCAGTATTTTTAACACAATGTCTGACTTCAAGGACCATAGTCTTGAAATATTTGAATCGGCATTGCCTAGGAAAATTTTGAAATACTATGCACCCCCTTGCACATTTTAAAATTGACATCTAACATTTGCGGCGTGTATAATTTCTAGGTATCAAAAGTTTGAACATTTTTAAATAAGACAGCTATATTGCCCTTTTAAATATAAACAAAGGAATCTAATGGTATTGGAATTTTTATACCATCACACTTAAAAAAAGCATTCACAAGCTCTTCTTTAAACCAAAAAAACACCAAACCCATAGCAAATTAGCATTGTTCCGTTTACTTCCTTAAGGCCTTTTCCTTACATTTTCTTGATAATTTTACCCTAACGTAAATTTTTTACCCTAATGAATGTAAAAGTACTTACGCTCATTTGTCTCCGAAACAAAAATATTTATATAGATTTTGTTTTTTAAATTTTCTCTATGCCAAGTTTTAAAAAATTTTAGTTAGCATTATTATTATTATACAAGTAGTCACAACAGTATAAATATATTGAAGATTTTTTATAAATAATTATTAAGCATTGAAGTAGAAAATTTCAGAAATATGCCTCTTATTGGAATGGATGGGAATTTTTCAATTAGTTTGTGTATTCATGGATGAATATTAATTACGGCTAGAATGAGAAAGAGTTCCATGTCGATTCTGTTGCTATTGTTTATTTTTATAGATGTAGATGTAAAGTTACCTTATACACAAAAATAACTAGATGGGGATAGAGTGGGAAAAAAATGTGGAACAGAACTCAAATTTTTAAAAAGTCCAGACTTACTAGACTGGCTGAGACTAGAGGACTCTGCGAGACTATTGCGCTGAGATACCCTTTAAACTTTGAGCTAAAACTATGCCCGGACATCACCTTTTAGCTAGATGACAGATTGTCTCAGAAAATAAAGAATACCACCCATGAGTACTGCACTCCTTTAAAAAAATCATCTGTATGAGACCAAACAGTCAACAATTACTCTAAAGCAACAATGAGAAGGTAATGGGGCAAGGAAACTAGATTACTGGAAAAGGAACACCTAGAATGGAAATAATGAGAATGCTGACACTTTGTAAAAAATGTAACCAATGTCACTGAACAGTGTCACTGTGTAGATAATATTAAATGGAAACCTAATTAGCTTTGTAAACTTTCACCAAAAGCACAGTAAAGTATTATTGAAAAAAATAACTAGATGGGGATAGAAAGAATTTAATTATTAGAATATAACCCAATTTTTCCAACTCCTTTCAAATTGGATGCCAAAACTCAGAGGAATTTATTATCAAAAACTATTTTTAAACACAAAATATAGGATATTATCCATGAATATGGTGGTCTATTAAAAACCATCTGTATGAGACCAAAAGCTCAACAATTATTGTAAAACGAAGATGAGAAGATGAGGGGGCAGGGAAACTAAAGTACTGCAAATGGAACAACCAGAATGCAATTAAAGGGAATGTTGACACACTGTGCAAAATGTAGCTAAGGTCACTGAAAAATTGCTGCTGACCTTTCGGCTAGCAGCCGTAGCTCTTAACCATTGCATCACCAGGGCTCTGAACACTTTGTGTAGAAATTGTCAAATGGGAACTTCATTGGCTTTGTAAACTTTCACTGAAAACACAATAAAATACTATTTAAAAAAAAATTATTTTTTACCATACAATCCAGCAATCCCACTCCTTGGAATATATCCTAGAGAAATAAGAGCCTTTACACGAACAGATATATGCATATCCATGTTCATTGTAGCACTGTTTACAATAGCAAAAAGATGGAAGCAACCAAGGTGCCCATCAACAGATGAATGGATAAATAAATTATGGTATATTCACACAATGAAATACTATACATTGATAAAGAACAGTGGTGAATCTGTGAAACATTTCATAACATGGAGGAATCTGGAAGGCATTATGCTGAGTGAAATTGGTCAGTTGCAAAAGGACAAATATTGTATAAGACCACTATTATAAGAACTCAAGAAACAGTTTAAACAGAGAAGAAAATATTCTTTGATGGTTATGAGGTGGGGAGGGAGGTGGGAAAGGGGTATTCACTAATTAGATAGTAGATAAGAACTACTTTAGGTGACGGGAAAGACAACACACAATACAGGCGAGGTCAGCACAACTGGAGTAAACCAAAAGCAAAGAAGTTTCCTGAATAAACTGAATACTTTGAAGGCCAGCGTAGCAGGGGCTGGGGTTTGGGGACCATGGCTTCTGGAGACATCCAAGTCAATTGGCATAATAAAATCTATTAAGAAATCATTCTGCATCCCACTTTGGATAGTGGCATCTGGGGTCTTAAACGCTAGCAAGTGGCCATCTAAGATGCATCAATTGGTCTCAACCCACCTGGATCAAAGGAGAATGAAGAACACCAAGGACACAAGGTAATTACCAGCCCAAGAGCAGAAAGGGCCACATAAACCAGAGACTACATCATCCTGAGACCAAAAGAACTAGATGGTGCCTGGCTACAACCGATGACTGCCCTGACAGGGAACACAACAGAGAACCCCTGAGGGAGCAGGAGAGCAGTGGGATGCGGACCCCAAATCCTCATAAAAAGACTAAACTTAATGGTCTGACTGAGACTAGAAAGACCCTGGTGATCATGGTCCCCAGACCTTCTGTTGGCCCAGGACAGGAACCATTCCCAAAGCCAACTCTTCAGACATGCATTGGACTGGACAATGGGTTGGAGAGGAATGCTGGAGAGAAGGCAGCTTCTTGGATCAGGTGGACACTTGAAACTATGTTGGCATCTCCTGCCTGGAGGGGAGGTGAGAGGGTAGAGGGGGTTAGAAGCTGGCAAAATGGACAAGAAAAGAGAGTGGAGGGAGGGAGCAGGGTGTCTCACTAGGGGGAGAGCAATTGGGAGTATCTAGCAAGGTGTGTATAAGTTTTTGTGTGACTTACAAGTCAAGTATGACTGACTTGATTTGTAAACTTTCACTTAAAGCACAATAAAAATTTTTAAAAATATTTTTAAAGATGTATCAGCTGACAAATTCATTTAGAGCCTCTCTTTAATGTTGTTGAAACCTAAGAATTAGAAAGCACCTACTTATAAACAGTTTTATTACACAGACATTAGAGTCTCAGTCTGTGAAACTGTTACTGGAAAAAGATTCTTGCCTCTCACTGGTCAAGAATGAGCAGGTAAGGCACGTAGAGTTTTCCACACTAGCAAAGTTTTATTCAAGAGGCTTGCAAGCAGAGACAAGGAGGGCCTAGAGCAACACTTACTCTCATCTCACAGAACAAAAGGTGGGAGTGGGTTTTTGAAAGTTCTTGGGCAGGAATAGATCGATGTTTATTTATAGACACAGGCAGGGATTTGTTAACTAAGGGGCATGTTGCAGCAGCTTTCCAAGATGGCTTCTGTCCCAGAGGCCTCTGAGATTCGTAGTAGGACTTATTATGGGGTGTCACGCTTGCGCAGTCTCCTGCTCCCCAGGTTCGATTCACTGGCTGGGGCTGCAGCCCCTCACTGCCCCTGGTGGAAGGTCACACACCAGTCACAGGTGGATGTTCTGCGCAGGTCCCTGGGGCTGGTTTTCTCTAGCTGCTTCTGGAAAAAAAAAAAAGGGCAACTTTAAAGAAGTTTGCGGGCTATTTTTAGATACCCCGCCCCACTGTTCTGGGAAATGGCTTTGTTTCTGTGCCCTGGCCCATTTCTTGTTACTTTGTTTGCAGATTTGAGGGCCCCTCTGTTTCTTGTCCTAGGTTCCACACCCAACTTCCCTGATAGTATAGCCTATCTCTCTTTTACTTGCTTCTCTTCTGATCACACCAATCTCTCCTAATTCTCAAATAGGCACCCTCTGATCTTGGGGCCTTTGCTCCCTGTCTTAAAACAATGCCAGAAAAGCTTTTTGTCAAGGATTATTAAGGGACTGTTTATTATACCTTTTACTCTTTCACACGGAGCATACTTAAACCAATATGCTCATTAAACCAACCCACTGCCATTGAGTCGATTCCGACTCCCATTAAAAGTTATCAATATTAATTTCAATATCTATGCTAACAATATTTTCATAATTATTTTATATGTTCTAAACATATTTATTTCAAAATTTTAAAGGTTTTGCTTATTGAATACATGGAAAAATGTTATTACATAACCTACTCGACAAAAGTAATCCTCATTATCAAACTAACCAGCCAAGTAAGACTTATTTTCTGTCAGAAAAAGTGTAATTGTATTTTTCAGGTCAAGTAAATATGTTAATGTTTGTTTTGAGAAATAGTATTAAAAGTATTGAGAAGAAAGTTATGGAATCCATGTTGTAGAAAATCCTTCAAAAAGCAGTCAAGATTAAAGTTGATATAGCTCTAATGTAAGTTATTTTACATTAGCTAATTAAAACAAGGTAATAGTTTTTTTTGTTATATCATTTACAATAATGCAGTGTAGTATCCATCTAAAACTACAAGTTATTTATGAAGCAAAACGTTTGAGAGTAGGTATGATATCTTTACGTAAGTGTGCAAGCGTATAATGTTTTGAACGCTGATATTAGGTTTTCAAGTATAATAAAAAATGTGCTTTAAAATCAGAAATAAGGTCATTAATTTTACTAGACATAACTAAACTTTTGTACGTATTTTATAAACTATAAAGGCATATACTGTTTTTATTAATCAGGTTAATTAAAGCTAGGTGCTGTAGCAAACAGCTGTACAATGGTTTATTTCTCACTCATTTCGTAGCTCCAGTGTGAGCAGGACGCCTCTCATGGGCAGCTGTTTTCCAAACAGTGACTTGGTTCCTTTCATCTGGTGATTTGCATATTTGAACATTAACCTCGGTAGTCATAGTGAAGGAAAGAGAGCACTTGAATAATGATGTGGGGGAGTTTAGAACAAGGCCTGGAAGTGGCATACATTACTTCTGCTCATATTCCTTTGGTTGGAACCCAGGCGTGTGGTCCCAGTCTAACTGCAAGTGAGAATGGAAAATATGGCTTTCCTGCACATCCAAGAAGTGAAAACCTGGCTGGTGAGCATATAGCCAGTCTCTGCCATTTTGCCAAAACTCATTGGTCCAGCAGCTAGCAAATTTATGTGTTGTTAATAGGAAACAGTAAAAATTAAATATTTCCTGAGATAAAATGAAAATCGACTGTAATCAGATGCGTATTCCATAATCTGATTTGATAAAACACTTTTTAACTACCTTGTGGATGATATATAACTAATCTGTGAGAAATCTTGTAAAACTTTTATCTGTAGGTGTTAACCAGTGTCTCCTAAAAAAACTTTGGTATTCACAGAAAACATTCCAGTTACATTAAAAAATAATCAGCATTGCTACCACTACTATTTAGGCTATTTGGAGGTACTTTTCTTTCCAGCTAATGACAAGTCGTAGGATGAGTATTTTTTAAATAGCTGAAAGAGGTGGTTTTTTAAAGCAGATTTTTGGTTGGATTTTTTTGTTGTTGTTTTTAGATTTTTTTGCTTTGTTCTCATGGGGCTCTCAAGGAGGTTGCATTTTTTGATGGTAGTCCAAAAAGTGAACAGGCATAGCACTACAACTACTCATTCTAGTTCAGAATATCCCAACACTGGCCAAAATACCCTGGTTCTAAAGCAACCCTTAATGGAGATTATATGTAAGTAGAGGAAAGACATGCATTAAGCAGGTTTTTTTGTGTTGTGATTAATTATTCCAAGAGGCTCCCTCAAAATCAATATTTTGAATTGTCCCTTTGTTGGACAACCAGGGAATTTTTACTCCTTGGGACAATGTGCCTTGAGAAGATTCCAGGTAAGTGGGGGGATGCCTTTCACTTATAAAGTGGGAGAAAGGAATACAGTCGTGCAGCCATTCAGGCAATATCCTGTGGATATACATCCATGGTCCCATAAGGTTATAGTAGAGTTCAGACATTCCAATTGGAGAATGGGACCTAGCAGGTGTAACCAGATATAGCAAAGGCACCAGCTTCCCACACGCAATACCTACATATATCCCATGTCACTTGTATACAGAGTGATAGCGCTGCCAGGCATGTAGTGGTACAGTACATATATAACCTATAACACATATATCTTGATAGTCATAATAAACACCTATGTTACTGGCTTATGTATGTACTGTACTTTCTACTGATATTTTAATGTGAACTTTCCCTACTTAACAAATAAAATTTTACGGTATAACAGTGTATGCTTCAACGCTAATCTCATGTATCATGCGTCTCCTTAGTATTGTAGCATTATCTCTGTGTTTAATTTTCTTTTCAAAGTATTACTGTGAAGTGCATCATGGCTCCCAAATGGAGCAAAACCAGTGCTAGTGATAGCAGCAGCAAGAGGCAAAGGAGAAATATCCATGAGGAAGTGAAACAAAAGGCATCCCATATAGCTTTGCTAAGTCTGTAATACGGTGTTCACACATTGCCCAAATTACATAATGTCCTATTTCACAGAACGTATTTTTTATCATGGACGATAAGCAACACATGACTGTATAGTGAATGGAGAGGTAGGAATGCAGATTTGCTCAAGGCAAGGAAAGAGTATGTTGAGGTAAGAAAAAAAAGGAGGGCCTTATTGTTTTTAAGCAGATGGGTGAATTCTGGGCTCTGTCACTTAGAAGTTTGTGACACTGGGCAAGGGCAGCTTAACTGGCTTCTCTGAGTCTGATATTTCTTAAATACCTGCTTTCCTATGTGCCAATGAATGGCACCCAATAAATGATAATTATTATTGCATTTAACAATAGAGATCAATGTAGAAAAGTGATAAGGGGGTAATCTACCCTGACCAAACACATATGATTGGTTTTTCTCCTAAGGGAGAGAATCCTCATAGGATTTTATATACTTTTCATATGTATTCACTGTATTTTTAACTCTCAGATAACAGTAAGCTTTACTCATTTTTGAAAACCCTCAGCAAGAACAGCTGCTCGTACACCCATGGGAAAGGAGAGAGAAACTTGAGCCCAAACCACCAGTCTTCAGGCTTTTGCAGTAGTTCATATTAGACATTTGATGAAGGTCTAAGTAAATGTGGGAATGGTGCGAATGAAGAAGGAAAGCTGGCTCTCCAATAGGAACTCATAGTACTTAGAATAGGACCCAAACTACAGAAGCTTAATAATTATTAGAAATTCTAATGAATTCCTTCTAAGTTCTAAGTTGAAGGAATCACTACACCTAAAATGTGTTTTAATTCTGAACTTGACTAATAATTCTAAGCCACAGTTGGAACATAGAATTTGCAGAACAGTTAAAAAAGAAAGAACCAACCAAAAAAAAAAAAAAATCTTTCAAATGCGTGGATATTTAGAGGAAATTCTTGGGAGTGTTTGGGACATATCTGAAATGAACTGTCTTATTTTTCATGATTGCTTATTATATGGCAAGGTGACCAGGGAGGTAAGTACCAAACAGATAATTTGGTAAAAAAAGGAAAATTTACAGTCAATGACTACATATTTAACATCTCTATCCTTTTCTTGCCAAGGCATCTCAATGTTATCTAGCATGGGGCTCAACTACTGACTTTGTAAGTCAAACAGCCAAGGGTATCAGACTCCTTTGCTAAAAATATTCCAACTCAAATCATCTTAGTAGTTAAAAAAAAAAGAAAATTCTGCCCAGTAAAGTGACCAAATTTCAAGAGACTGAATTTAAGAGTAAAGAACAGTTAATGCTGCATAATCTTAGGCAAGTGACTAATTATGACTCAGTCTTTTCACGATCAAAATAATGTTTTTAATACAGGTCCACAATCTCTACTCCACAATTCTATAATAGGAAAAACAAAAAACTCTGAAACCTGGAAGCTTTGTAAATTTGACACCAGGACTGATCTGAGGCCTCTGTTATGTCTCAGCAGTATATCCACCAGTCATATACACTCCTGCTCTATTTGCTGAGATTTTGTGACTTGAGGATTAATCGTACTATGAAAATGTCCAAAAGAGCTAAAGATATACCTATGGGTAACAGTGAGAAGAAGAAAAGAAAGCATCTGTCTTTATCAATAGCTCAGAAAGTGGAGTTACAGAAGCTTGATGGCAGTGTGTCTGTGAAGCATCTTACTGAAGAATATGGCATGGGAACCACTACCATATATAACTTAAACAGACAAGTTGCTGAAATTTTACAGTGACAGTTATAACCAAGAACTCATGAAAAATAGAAAAATATTGCATAGGGCCAAAAATGAAGATCTTGACCACGTGTGATTGAGTGGATTCGACCACAAAGAAGTAAAGATATGCCACTGACTGGTTTGCTGGTCATGAAACAAGCTAGAATATACAATGAAGAACTGAATATTGAAGGTGAGTGTGAATATTCAGAAGGCTAGCTGCAGAAATTGAAAAAGCGTCACGGTATCAAGTATCTTAAAATCTCTGGTGAAAAAGCTTCTCCTGATCCTGAAACTACTGAAAATTATATTGATGAATTTGCTAAAATAATATCTGCTGAAAACCTTAGCCCTGAACAAATTTGCAACTCTGGCAACAGCTCTGTTCTGGTGCTATGTTCCTAGAAAAACTTTAACAATGGCTGACTAGAGAGCCAACAGATATCAAGGATACCAAGAAAAGGCTAACTGTTCTTGGGTATGCTAGTGCTGCAGGCACGCATAAGATAAAGTTGGCAGTGATGGGAAAAAACCTGTACCCAAGATATTTAAAAGGTGTGCACAATTTACCTGCACATTATTATGCAAACAAGAAGTCATCCCTAACGAGAGAACTCTTTTCTGACTAGTTGAATAAACACTTCGTGCCAGCAGCCTGAGCTCATGGCAAGCACGCTAGACTGGAAGAAAATTGCAAAATTTTATTATTCCTGGACAACTGTTCTGCATGTCCCTCACCTGAATTTCTTGTGTAAAGTAATGTTTTAGCATTTACTTTCCCTAATGTGACAACCATAATACAGCCTTGTGACCAAGGAATTCCATGATCCACGAAGAGCAAGTATAAACACTTTTTTTTGACCGGCATGCTGTCTTCAGTTAACAGAGTCCTGGAGATCTAAGACTTCCTCAAAGAATTCAATCTTAAGGACGCCCTCTATGCAGTTGCTAATGCTTGAAATGATGTTGATAAGTCAACATCAACAAATGCTTGGCAGAGACTTTGGGCTACAATGATGTTTGAAAATAACCTGGCTGATGAAGATTTTGAAGGATTTAGAGATTCTGATGAGATATCAAAATCATTATTTATGCCAAAAGTTTACCAGCCAAAAGTGTAAGTAAGTTAGAAGAAGCTGACATTGAAGAACTAGAGAACATTGACAATGGTGCACCTGTTGTGTGTACTTTGAGTGATGGGGAAACTGCTGAGACGGTGTTAAATACAGATCAGTGTGATGATAGTAGTAGTAATGATGATGACATTATGAGCACAAGTGAAAAGATCTCCATAGACCATATGGTGAAAATGTGTGACCAGTTAGTCGCTGGTCTTGAACAATGCACATTTTTCAGCGAGCAAGAAATCATGACAATTTACTCAATTAAAAAGAAACTGCTTAGACCAAAACCAGCGTTAAGGAGATCAGTGACACCTGGAAGTCTTTAAAAAGGCTGTTTGTGGTAATGCCTTCTCAACACTTGAGAGTCTTGTTTCTGGCCCAACATCACATGTCAGGCTCCAGTCTAGTCTCAGTGACAGTGGCAACACTGGTGTAACCTCTTCTCTAAGATTCTTAAGCAAGCAGAAGTGATGAACGTTTATTGCATGTATATGTGTATGGATTTACCTCAAGTTTTCATCAGTACGAATTTAACATTTTACTAAAAATTTTCCTTAGAAATCATCAGCAACAAAAGAAGCTTAGAGTGTGTATAGCTTGTATTTATCCTGCTGTTTCATTTACCAATAAATTTATTTTCCAATAAAGTTACTGATTTATTTTGATAAATAAATTGTAATATTATTTATAGGCTTTAGTCTACTTAGTGTGAATGTGCATACGTTTTCTGCAGAAATATTAATATGTTTCATTACTGGGTGTGACTCCAGATCCATTTGGATGTTACAAAATATATAGCATGTGTGCATATTACCTTTATAAATTTCAAAAAAATCTTAAACTTCCAAAATACAGCTGGCCCCCAGTGTTTTGAGTAAGAGATTATGGACCCGTAGTACCTACCTTAGAGAGTTGTTCTGAAGATCCAGTAAGATGATCAATGTGAAGTGCCTGGTGCAAAGTAAATGCTCATTGAGTATATTTATTATGTCAAACCCCTACTCTTAAAATGTGGAGACAAGGTCTCTCTGACATTGAAACTAATAAAGTCAACCTAGCATAAATATTAAGTATTCTTCAAAAATTGTCATCGTAAGAGATACTTTGGCAATGTGCTGCTTATAACATATACTATATGTACCAAAACCAAACCTATTGCTGTGAAGTCCATTCTGACTCATAGTGACCCTGTAGGACAGGGTAGAATTGCCCCTTAGGGTTTCCAAGGATGTAATCTTTACGGAAGCAGTAGTGCCTGGTGGGTTTGAACCACTGACTTTTTGGTTAGCAACTGAGCACTTTAACCATAGTGACACAAAGTATCTCCTAAATCTTCATCCAAGAGATGGACATGTATCCCAGATTAAAGGGTAGATGATGTTATACTACTTCAAGCTACATTGCATGTTAATAAAATGCACATACCTCTAGCTAACCCTTATTTTATTTATCAAAGAAATATAATTTGTTTATCTCTCTGCTAGCCATTTCCTCAACTCCCTTCACACAATCGTGACGTGAACAATAATTTTAATCTCCCTTTTGAGCAAGGATTCTTAACCCTCCATATTACCTTAACTTCTATCATAAGACCTGGAACGTAACTAAATAAATGAAGTTGGTACTCTATTTTATAAATAAAGCTTTTGTTAGCCTGATGAATGTGAATTGATTCCACAGAGCCTCGTCTCCTTCATTTTGTTTTTTCTGACTGGCCCTTTTTTTTTTTTTTTATTGGCTTCTGTTCTCCACCCAGCAGTGTTCTCGGATTGGGCTGAGCTAAAGCTGTATGGAAGTAGGGTTATGTGACATGAAGGGGAGAGTCACAGAGGGGAAAGAAATAGCAGGCAGCTCCATCTCTAGGGATAAATCCTGTGTCCTCAGTATTATTCATCCTACTCTCTTAGGGTCAGTCACTGAAAAGGGTACCAACTAAGAGATGTCTGGAGTCACTGTGCCGCCCTGAACATCTCAGCCAGCCACATGATTAAAAAAAGTCTGCCATATTGTTATTTAAGCCAGAGTGGACTACCAGCCACCAGGTGGTACTAAACTTCATATCACGAGCCAGACCCTAGGAACTGGTCTTATATAATTTAATCGTTGGCCCCATTTACGATGTTCTGACAGGCTTATTCTGTAATTTTTGCAAGATTCTAATGATAAATAATATTCTCCTTCCTCTCCCAAATAATATACTTTACCTTAGCCATTAACTTCTTTATCTCAGGACAATAAATATGTGTCTCTACGGTGTAAATTCCGATTGACTGGTAGTGGCTGCCTGAAGTACAAGTTTGAGAATTTGGAGATATGTCCTGGCTAGTCAGTAAAAAAGTGTGTGCTATCATTTATGGATGTCTGCCATTGGTGCAGAAGGTGGAAATGGCGTAACGTGTGACACTTATCTTTTATGGGGGTGGGGGCCTTACATTTTTCCTATTTACCTTTGGTTCAGACCTCCTGCTTTTGCAGAATTAGTTTAGTTTATAGGTGATCTCTTCTACATTATTTTGCTCCAGACATAGGTAGGACCCCTTTTCCTTGACACATACACATACAAGTCATTTGTGTTATTTATCAGTCGCAATTCAAAGGATGCAGTGATGAAGAGGGTATTCAGAAATAATACATTTAAAGACGTTCCTGTTTTAAAAAGACATTCCACTAAAATGAACCCTGTGGTATCAGACTGGAATCCAGTGTGTCAGGGTGAACTCATCTATATCACATATGTAACCAAAACCAAACCTGTAACCGTCAAGTTGATTCTGACTCACAGCGACCCTATCAGACACCATCCGGTGGATTGAAAGTGCCGACCTTTTGGTTAGCAACCAAGCTCTTAATCACTGCACCAACAATATATATACACAAGGCCCTGGTGTTACCACTCCTTAGAAACTCTCTGGGGTAGTTCTACTCTGCCCTATAGGGTCACTATGAGGCAGAATCGACTCGACAGTAACAGGTTAAGTTTGTTTTTTGGTTTTATATTTATGTATATAACCAAAACCACAAAACCAAACCCACTGCCGACAAGTTGATTCCGATTCATAGTGACCCTATATATATGTATATATGCATATATATACACACATATATATGTAAATATATAAAACCAAACCAAACCCATTACCACTGAATCAATTCTGACTCATAGGGACCCTATAGGACAGAGTAGAACTGCCCCATAGGGTTTCCAAGAAGCGGCTGGTGGATTCGAACTGCTGACCTTTTGGTTAGCGGCTGTAGCATTTAACCACTACACCACCAGGGTTTCCAAATAGCTGTAAGTAAATAATTGATTGAATAAATAGGAGAGAAGAGAGCTCTTCCTTACTATAAAATTCCGATTAATAAATGAAAAAGAATAGCAAAGAATATAAAATCACCATTAAGCAAATACCGCAGTGATCATTGTAGACAGGATCTGTTGATGGATGCTAAAATTAGTGGGCAAAAGTTTGGGGAGAAACATTTTGCATAGTCTCAAAAAGTATTCCCAAGTTATTAACTACTTGGAGAAAAATAATAACTTTACAGTGTAGAAACCCAACAGAAACCACATTAGTCAAGTGATAGGTCACCACCAGTAATAAAGCATATTAACATCATGAATCCTACTATCTAATGCACTGAGAAGGGTACAATATCATTTCTGTTGTATTCTTGCCAAAAATGCATAACCTCAATCCATCATGAGAAAATATCAGATAAACCTAAATTAAGATATATTCAACAAAATAACTGACCAACATATTTCAAAAGTATCAGGGTCATGAAAGATGAGGAAAGATTCAGGAACTGCTAAAGACTGCAGGAGACTAAGGAAAAATAGCAACAATGTGTGATCCTGAATAGGATTCTGGAACAGAAAAAAAATGGCATTAGTGGAAAGACTGATGAAATTCAAATAAGGTTAATAATATTACTCTAATGTTGATTTCCATGTTCTGATCATTTTACTATGATTATGTAAGATGTTAACATTAAGGGAAGTTGGATGAGACATATATGGAAATGACGTTATTTTTGTACCTTTCCCGTAAATCTAAAATTTGTTCAAAATTTTTAAAATTCTAAAAAATTTTAATAAAAACTCCTTCAGCCATGCCATATGAAAGGAACTCCTCTCAACCTCCACCCTTTCCCATACTCATCCCTCTCAATTTATTATACAGAATGATTTCTTTCTCTGCCCATTAACTGAAGGCTGCCTTTGTATGTTGAAAACTCATTAATGTGATAGATGTATTTACAACAATGACATAACAACAAAAAATACTGCTGAGGCTGCTTATGTACAACCAAACACCTCGTGGGATTTGGTTCCTTGGTTTGGAGGTTTAGGGTCATGGTTTCAGAGCACATCCCAGTTAATTGGCCTAATAGCATGGTTAGTGCTTCTGTTCCGCCTCCTACTTCGTTGTGTAGTGCCTGGGATCTTAAAAGCTTGCAAGCGGCCATCAGGTGCACGATAATTGGTCTCTGTTCACCTGGAACAACAGAGGGAGAAGGAGAATTCACAACAGGAGGAGTATATGGAATCTGTGACTAATTGTCTCCATGAACAACTGCCTCCTTTGCCACGGAACCAGAGGAATTGGATGGTGCCCGGCTACCATAACTGAACATTTGGATCAAAGATTCCATAGCAGAATCCTGACCAAAAGGGGGAGAATTTAGAATAGGATTTCAAATTCTCATGGACTGTAAACTTCCTAGAACCACAGAAAGTGGACAAACCCCTGAAACTATTGCTCTGAAATAACCTTTAAACCTTGAACCAAAAATATTCCCTGAAGTCTTCTTAAAACAGAACAACAATTTAGCTTAACTAGTGGAAGTTTTTTTTTTTTTAGTGAAAATAGGTCTGCTTTGAGCATTATGCTCTTTTAAGAACTATCTATATGGGATCAAATTGACAACAGCGAGTTTGTATTAACGTGCGAGGAACAACTCAGAAAAGGAGGGTGAGAATGATTGTACAACTCAAAATCGATGTCACTAAATTGTTCTTGAAGAACCTAATGAATTGGTGTATGTTTTGCTGTGTATGTTCTCAGCAACAACAAAATAAATAAAATTTTAAGGAAAAAATAACTTATTAATGTGTTTAAACAAGAGATGGTCTATTCCAGATCCTTTCCTTTAGCTGCTTGGAGGAACTGATAGAAGCTTAATCATTTTAATCTTTCTTTGCTCCATTCTCCAGACTCTGAGAACAGAAAGGTTCAGAATAAAATTTGATTTCCCCATTGATATGAATTATTTCACCACTGCTCTTGAAATTCAGAAGTATTTTTGTTTTTTGCTCTTGAAATTCAGAAGTAACTATGGTCAATTTGGGTTTTAAGTAACACTTGTACGATGTGGAAAGAAGAGCCCACAACCACCAATGAAGAACAGCCAGGAGCCAGCATATTCTTTGCACCCGGGATCCCTGTGCTGAGAAGCTCCCGGACCCAAAAGACAGAGAGTGAGTTGTAACTCTGAAGATGCTTAGAAGCGGCAGCAGCAAAGACCCAGCAGCAAGAAACAGTGTGGTAGGCTTCCTGGCCTGTGGAGCGAGAAAGCTGAGTGCCTTTGGGCAGAGACTGAGGGCCAGGGAGAGGTGTGCCTGAGAACATGGCTGAGAAGAGGCTATCCTGATGGAAGAACTGTATCCTTGAGTATTTCTGAGTCTGAATTGTAACCTGTTACTTCCCTAATAATAATCACAAGTATGGTCAGTAAGTTTTGTGTGGCCATTACAATGAATTACCAAACCCAGCAGAAAAGTAGAGAGTGCTGTGGAAGGGACAATTGGCACCAGAACTGGTAAAGATGGTGGAGAGAGGAGGCTTATCTGGTGGTCTCTGCCTCATGGAAGTCAGCCTCACACTGTTGATCTTGGTTCTCCTCCCTCGTGAAGTTGGAGGTCAGACACTGCCCTCTTGCCATTTTTACATTAGTGTATCATTTCAGGAGTCACATGATGTTGATAAGTGTCATTACTAGTGATGTTAACCATAATTACTTGGTTATGGTGGTATCTGCCTGGTTTCTGCACTGTAAAGTTACTCTTATTCTCTTTGTAGTTAATAAATTTCATGTGTGGAGATACTTTGGGACTATACATATACTGTATCCTGTTTCTCATCATACTTTGGCTCACTAATGTTAGTATCCATCGATAATCCCTATCTACAACAATTATTAGTATAATTTTGGCCTAATGGTGAGGCCAAGATTTGAGCTTTACAATAAAGTTTGGGAAGAGTCCCCAGAAGTAGGTGATAGACATCTTGCAATCTGACAGTATAATGTGGTGAGTAAGAGTAGGAGTTTTGTAGTCAGACAGAGCAAATTTCAAATATTGGCTCTACCATTGGTTATGTTACCACAAAACATTTTTGTTTCATCTTTCAGAAAATTTTCATGTATTAGCCATGTGATCTTAAGAAAATTAGTTAACTTCTCTGAGCATCAACTTAAACATTGGTAATGTGGGGATTTTGAAGTCTACCTTACAGAGTTTTTATGATGATTAAAAATATAATGAATGTAAAGCACTTGGCAGTATCTGGTATGTAATAGTCAGTAATGTTAGCTAGCTATTATTATAATGATGATGATTCTTATTACTGTAACAATCTTTAGAAAGGAAACTAAAAGTTACTTCCTTGACATAGTTACGTAAAAAATGACCTTTCTTTTTCCTTCTTTTTTTTTTTTTCCTCTTTCTTTTTTTAAATCGTTTATAAAATCTATTTGGGAAGAATATACTTCTTATGAACAAAAATTAAATAAGCGAGAAACTAGATTGAACACATGCCATACCCACAAATATCTTATGCCCAGTGTTTTGGATTTGATGACAAGGGAGAGAAACTAGCAGAGATAAAAGTTTATATAAAAATGTGTAGGATTATTGAGCACTGTGGCAGATATTGCTGGGTTTTCTACCCAATAACTTATTTCCCTGAAGGAACCCTGATAGTGTAATGGTTAAGTAATTGGCTATTAACTGAAAGGTCAGTGGTTCAAACCCACCAGGAGCTCTGTGAGAGAAAAGACCTGGTGACCTGTTCCCATAAAGATTGCAGCCTAGAAAACCCTATGGGACAGTTCTACTCTGTTACATGGCGTTGCTGTGAGTCAAAGTTGACTTGACAGCACACAGCAACAACACATAGTAGCAGAACAATCTCCCACACATAGTAGTAGAACTGTGTGGTGCAGGTAAATGAAAATGTACCAGCTAAAATAATTTGAACTAAGGGTGGCTACCCTGGCTAATAAGCAGAAACGTGCTAGGCATGACTTCTGGGAAAGCTATGAAATTTTGATAATAGGAGGTGGAGCCAAGATGGCAGACTTGTCAGTTGCACTGAGCCATCCCCCTGCAACAAAGACCCCGCAAAAAAACAAGTAAAACAGATACAGACATCAATCCTGGAACTCTGAACCTTAAATGAAAAGGTAAAGTATTAGATCGGAAGCCACTGAGAAGAAGAAACTGACAGAAGACGGTGAAGGAGTAGAGATGTGGAGTGGAGGTTCCCAGCCAAATGGCATGACCCAGCCAAATGGCACGAAATAAAGCCAACAACCCCACATGCACAAAGGGACCTCTACAGAATTCTCAATAGGAGATAGAAGTACAGTGTGGACACACTCTGGGCTAAGTAGGACCTCGTTTGCTGGCTGCTCCTCAGAGAAAGCCAAGACTTGCCCAGTAACCACAGGAGCATGCTCCTACATCCCCCATCCCTTTCGTGAATAGGGGCAAGAACCACTCCATTCTGGCAGCCCCAACTTCTGGGAACCACAGTACTAACCCACCCTATGGCCCTCCTCCATCTAGCCCCCTCTGCCCCTGCCTTTGCCCCCCTTCTGCCTCTCTCCTCAGCCCTGCCGACGGACCCCAGGCCCTGCCCAGCTGACTCAGCCACTGCATCACCATGCTCCATGGCCCTGAGGGGAACCAGCCCAGATACCCAGACCCATCCTTGCCAGCTCAGCTACTGCATCACCATGCTCTGCAGCCCTGAGGCAAACTGATCTGAAACCCCAGAACCCTCTCTGCCAGCTCAGGCTCCACCTCACCATGCTCCCCAGCTCCAAGGGGCACTAGCCCACCCTGTCACAGGCATCGTTTCAGCACCCAGACCTGGCCAAGTTCATGCTGCAGACAAATGAGATATCTCTTCCCCTTCCCTCCTGCTGGATCTACCCTGCTCCACCATAGCTGAACAACTGGCCCTGCACACCCAGACAAGATAGTGAGAACTATCATTCCCATAGGTGAGCAAGCAAAAAAGCATGCTCAGACTGCCCACCCAGACATAATGAAACAAAACAAAAAAGCAGGATGAAACAAAGAAACCTACAATCAACAAATAAAGAAAATAACACCTGAATGTCTTGGAGTCAGCAGACAATATCGAAACATATAAAAAGATGGGACAAGATGACTAGAGTAAGTGACCAAAATAAAGCACCAGATGACCTTCTAGCAAAAGAAAAGACGCTGGAACTATTGGGTAGGGAATTCAAGGGCCTATTTCAGGGTTCACCAAATAAAATGTAACCAAAATCAAGGAAAATACAAACAAAGCAATAGAAGAATTTGGGAAATAATACAAGAACAAAATGTCAAAATAAATAAACAAGTAGAAATAACACAAAATCCGCAGTTAGAAATCTGAAAGATAAAGAGCAAAATCTCAAAAAATAACAATACGATAGAAGGCTTGAGGAGCAAATTTGAAACAATGGAAGACAGAATCAGCAAAATTGAAGACAAATACATGCATGAGGAAAAATAAGAGAAAAGTATGAGGAAAAACCTAAGAACTATGTGGGATACTATCAAGAGCAAAAATTTGCACATCATCAGAGTTCCAGAACAGGGGGAGAAAATGGAAAACACAGAGAGAATCATTGAAGATTTGCTGACAGGAAAACTTCCGTAATATTATGAAAGAAGACAAGCTGACCATCCAAGAAGCTCAATTAACCCAATATTGGATAGACCCCAAAAGAAAGTCACCAAGACATATCATATTCCCACTTGCCAAAACCAAAGACAAAGAAAGAATCCTGAAAGCAGCTCGAGAAAAATAAAAAGTAACATACAAAGGGGAAGCAATAAGACTAAGCTCTGATTACCTGGCAGAAACCATCCAGGCAAGAAGGCAATGGGATGACATGTATAAAACCTTGAAAGAAAAAAATTACCAATTGTGATTATTAAGGCTGTGTGTCAGCTTGGCTGGGCCATGATTCTCAGTGGTTTGGCAGTTATGATGTAGTTCAGCAGTTGTGTAATGATGTGATCACCCCTTGATGAGATTTGGCATAATGTGATCACCTCCATGATGGGATCTACTGTGAGTAGCCAATCAGGTGAAAGAGAGTTTCCTTGGGGGTGTGGCCTACATCCAGTATAAATGGACTTTCTGGTAAGGCTCTTGGACTTTTCCTTGCACTGGATCCTGTAACTGGCTGCTGTTCATCTGACCTCTGGTTCTTGGGACTTGAGCTAGAAGACTACCTCCAGTATTGCCTGCCAATCTTGGGATTTGTTGATCTTTGCAAACTGTGGGCCAGAGCTTTGCTGTCTGACTTGTCAATCTGGGGTTCGCCAGCCCCTGCAGCTATGTGAATCAGGAGAAGCTTCCAGTCTGACTGACATTTCAGCTTCTACAACTACATCAGTCATTGCCTTAATATATATATTATGGAAATATATATTATATCATATATATACACACACACACACTTTACTGATTTTGCTTCTCTAGAGAACCCAGTCTAAGACACCAACAAAAAATAATACATCCTGCAAAACTCTCTCTCAAATATGATGGTGAAATTAAGACAATGCCAGATAAACAGGGATTAAACTTACAAGAATTATTAAAAGGGGCCCTTCAGATGGACAACCAACAACATCAGACAACAACCTGAATCCAGTACACAGGCCAGTAACAGCCAGATACCGATATAGGTAATGAACTCAAAGGATAAAACAAAAGAAAAAAGACTTAAAACAGTGAACTAGAGACGTCAATCTGCAAATGGTGACAACATCCGAACAATAAAAGGGGGAATACATGGTGTAGGTATAAAACTTTCAAATGGAGAGGAAGGTGATGTTGAGTAATAAAAGACTCATTTAAACTTAAGAAGATAAAGGAAAATTTCAAGATAATCACAAAGTTAACAAACCTACTCATCAACATAAAGAAGAAAAAGTCTTGGTAAACACAAAATCTACAATAACAAAAGAAATGAAAAGAAATTCCGTAAACAAAAGGAACTCAGCATAGGAGAGCAAGAAGCATGAAGAAAACCTCAACACCACAAAAAAAGCACTAAAAAATGACAGCAATAAACTCACACCTATCAATAATCACACTAAATGTAAATGGGTTAAATGCACCCATAAAGAGACAGAGAGTGTCAGAATGGATAAAAAAAATATGACCCATCAATATGCTGCCTACAAGAGACACCCCTTAGAAAAACTGACATAAATATATTAAAAATCATTTTTATTTTATGGGAAAAATATATCAAGCAAGCAACAACCAAAGAAGAGTGGAAGTGGCAATACTAATCCAGGTAAAGTATACTTTAAGGCAAAATCCACCATAAAAGACAAGGAAGGACATTATATAATGATTAAAGAGACATCCACCATGATGACATAAGCATAATAAATATATATACACCCAATGACAGCGCTCCAAAATACGTAAAATAAACTGTAACAGCACTGAAAAGAGAAATTGACAGTTCCACAATAATAGTGGGAGATTTCAACATACCACCCTTGCTAAAGGATAGAATATCTACAAAGAAACTCAGCAAAGATACAGAAGATCTAAAGGCCATAATCAACCATCTTGACCTCACAGACCTATATTGAACACTCCACCCAACAGCAGCAAAGTACACAGTCTCTTCCAATGCATATGGAATATTCTCCAGCATAGACCACATCTTAGGCCACAAAGCAACCCTCAACGAAATTCAAAACATTAAAACAATACAAAGCATCTTCTCTGATCGGAACACCATAAAAGTAGAAATTAGTAACAGGAGAAGCAAGGAAAGAAATCAAAAACATGGAAACTGCTTAAAAACCACTGAGTAAAAGAAGGAATCAACGATAAAAAATTTCTAGAATCAAATGAGAACAAAAACACATCATTCCAAAGCCTTTGAAACACAGCAAAGGCAGGGCTCAAAGGTCAATTTATAGCAATAGACACAAATGTCAAAAAAGAAGAAAGGGACAAAATCAAAACATTACCCCTACAACTTGTGGGCAAAAAAGTCCACAGCCACCAGAAGAAAGGAAATAATAAAGATCAGGGCAGAAATAAATGAAATAGAGAATAGAAAAACAATAGAAAGAATCAACAAAACCAAAAGTTGGTTCTCGGAAAGGATAAACAAAATTGACAAAGCATTGGCAAAATTGACAAAAACAGGAAAGGGTGCAAATAATCCAAATAAGAAATGAAATTGGGAACATTACAAGAGACCCAACTGGAATAAAAAGGATCATAACAGAGCGGTATGAAAAACTATGCTCCAACAAATTTGAAAACCTAGAGAAAATGGACAAAATTCTAGAAACACACTATCCACGTAAACTAATACAAACAGGTAGAACATCTGAACAGACCCATAACAAGAGAAGAGATTGAAAAAGTAATAGAAAAATTCCCAAAACAACAACAAAAGCCCTGGCCCAGATGGCTTCACTGGAGAGTTGTACAAAACATTCAGAGAAGAGCTTGCACCAATACTACTCAAACTATTTCAGAACATAGTAAAGTAAAGAATACTTCCCAATTCATTCTATAAAGCCAGCATAACCCTGATAACAAAACCAGGCAAAGACATCACAAGATGAAAATTACAGACCAATATCTCTCATGAATATAGATGCAAAAATTCTCAACACGATTCCAGCCAATAGAATTCAGCATCATATAAAAAAAATAATACACCATGACCAAATGGGATTCATACTAGGTTTGGAAGAATTGTTCAACATTAGAAACTCAATCAACGTAACCCACCACATGAACAGAACAAAAGAAAAGAATCACGTGATCTTCTCGATCGACAAAGAAAAGGCTTTTGATAAAGTCCAACACCCATTCCTGAAAAAAATTCTCAATAAAATAATTACAGAAGGGAAATTCCTCAACATAATAAAGGGCGTCTATACAAAACCAACAGCATTCTCAAAGGAGAGAGGCTGAAAACATTCCCCGAGAAGAGGAAAAAGACAAAGATGGCCTTTATTACCACTCCTATTTAACATTGTTCTAGAAGTCCTAGCTAGAGCATTAAGACAAGCAAAAAGAATAAAGAGCATCCAAATTAGTGAGGAAGAAGTAAAACTATCCCTATTCTCAGATGATATGATACTATACACAGAGAACCGTAATAGAGAGATTCAGCAGAGTAACACGATAAAAGATGAATATAGAAAAAACAGTTGGATTCTTACACACCAATAAAGAGAACTACAAAAAGGAAATCGGGAAAACGATACCATTTATAATTGCCCCTAAAAAAATAAAATACTTAGGAATAAATCTAACTGTGGACATAAAAGAAAACTACAAAACTACTTCAAGAAACGAAAAGAGACCCACATAAATGGAAAAACACACCGTGCTTATGGATAGGTAGACTCAACATTGTGAAAATGTCAATTCTGTCCAAAGCAATCTACAAGTACCATGCAATCCTGATTCAGATACCAACAGCTTTTTTTTAAAGAGATGGAAAAACTAATCACTAACATTATGTGGAAAGAATAAGTAAAGAACTATTGAAGAAGACCAAAGTTGGAGGCCTGGCACTACCTCAGAACCTACTATACAGCTACGGTAGTCAAAACAGCATGGTACTGGCACAACGACAGACACGTTGACCAATGGAACAGAATCAAGAACCCAGATATAAATCTATCTACTTATGGCCATTCAGCTTGAACTTGCATATGAGCAATTGATAGCCTGTTCCACAGTCGGCCCCTGGCCTTGTTCTCTTTCCACAGATGTAGTCAAATTGATGGGTCCTGTCTGAAAGCAGAGATACCAGAAGGATGTTTACCTGTGTTTTATTGACTATGCAAAGACATTGGACTGTGTGGATCATAACAAATTATGGATAACATTGCAAAGAATGGGAATTCCAGAACACTTAATTGTGCTCTTGAGGAACCTTTACATAGATCAAGAGGCAGTTGTTTGGACAGAACAAGGGGATACTGATTGAGTTAAAGTCAGGAAAGGTGTGTGTCAGGGTTGTATTCTTTCACCATACCTATTCAATCTGTATGCTGAGCAAATAACACGAGAAGCTGGACTATATGAAGAAGAATGGGGCATCAGGATTAGAGAAGACTCATTAACAACCTGCGTTATGCAGACGGCACAACCTTGCTTGCTGAAAGTGAAGAGGACTTGAAGCACTTACTAATGAAGATCAAAGACCACAGCTTTCAGTATGGATTGCACCTCAACATAAAGAAAAGAAATATCCTCACAACTGGACCAATGAGCGACATCATGATAAATGAAGAAAAGATGGAAGTTGTCAAGGATTTCGTTTGACTTGGATCCACAATCAACAGCCATGGAAGCAGCAATCAAGAAATCAAAAGACACGTTGCATTGGGTAAATCTGCTGCAAAGAACCTCTTTAAAGTGTTGAAGAGCAAAGATGTCACCTTGAAGACTAAGGTGGGCCTGACCCAAGCCATGGTATTTTCAATTGCATCATATGCATGTGAAAGCTGGACAATGAATAAGGAAGACTGAAGAAGAATTGACGCCTTTGAATTGTGGTGTAGGCAAAGAATATTGAATATACCATGGACTGCCAAAAGAACAAACGAATCTGTTAGAATGCTCCTTAGAAGCAAGGATGGCGAGACTGCATCTTACATACTTTGGACATGTTGTCAGGAGGGATGAGTCCCTGGAGAAGGTCATCATGCTTGGCAGAGTACAGGGTCAGCGGAAAAGAGGAAGACCCTCAACGAGGTGGATTGACACAGTGACAGCAACAATGAGCTCAAGCATAACAATGATTGTAAGGATGGCTCAGGACCGGGCAGTGTTTCATTCTGTTGTGCATAGGGTCACTATGAGTCGAACCAGCTCGACAGCACCTAACGACAACAACTTATGGCCACTTGATCTTTGACAAAGGCCTAAGCCCATTAAATGGGGAAAAGACAGTCTTTTTAACCAAAGATGATGGCAAAACAGATGTCCATCTGTAAAAAAATGAAACAGGACCTTACACCATACACAAAAACTAATTCAAAATTGGTCAAAGTCCTAAATATAAAAACTATAAAGGTCATGGAAGAAAAAACAAGGTCAATGCTAGAGGCCCTAACATACAGCATAAATAGGATACAAACCATAACTAACTATACACAAATGCCAGAAGATAAGCTAGATAAATGGAATCTTCTAAAAATTAAACACTTATATGCTCATCAAAAGACTTCAACGAAAGAGCAAAAAGAGAACCTACAGACTGAGAAAAATTTTGGCTATGACATATTCCATAAAGTTCTAATCTCCAAAATCTATAGGAAAATCCAACATCTCTACAACTGGATGTCTTAGGCTGGGTTCTCTAGAGAGGCAAAAGCAGTAAAGCATATAAATACATATATAGAGAGATTTATATTAAGGAAAAGGCTCACACAATTGTAGAGACTGGAACATGCCAAGTTGGTGGACCAGGACAGGGACTTCTCTCGAGTCACGTAGCTGCAGGGGCTGGTGAACCCAAGATCTGCAGATTAGAGAGCAGGACTCTTGCTCTCAGGCTGTGAAGATCGACAAATCCCAAGGTCTGCAGATAAGCTGGTAGCTCAAGTCCCAACAGCCAGAGGTCAGATGAACAGGAGGCAGCAGCAGGATCCAGGGTGACCAAAAAAGCCAGAAAGTCTGCTTATATTCAAATACAGGCCATACCTCCAACGAAACTCCCTTTCAACTGATTGGCTACTCATGGCAGATTCAATCATGGAAGTGATCACCTTTAAATACCGAGAATCATGGCCCACCCAAGCTGACACACAATCTTAACCATCGCAACAGACAAAACAAAGTGTCCAATGTCTTTGACAAGCAGAACTTCAAATATTACTTACTTGTTCTCTTTGTTGACTACCACCATCTCCAGTTTAATCAGTAAAAATGATCAGGCAGTTCTCTGGCACTGCATCTTTCACTCGTGCCAATGAAAAACATTTTAAACAGTGACTATCAGCTTGTGGTGAGCGTCCCCAGCAAGTAGTTGTTACCCAAGCAATACATCCAAAATGCTAGGGCTTAGATGCAGAGGTCACAAACAGAAGGACAGTAGGTATGTTTTGATTGGCTGGAGTAGATTTTTAATAAATTGCTTGTGTTAGTATTGATATCACATAATAATTGAGATTTCTAGCTGCACTTTAAAAAATCTGGGTCTCTATTCCTGAGTGGCCGTAACTAACTGAACCTGCACCCCTCCAGGATGCCATTCCATTCAACACTGCTTATCTGACTGTAACTCAAAGTGCCCATTTCCAAGTATCATCAAGTTTGTTCTATTGTGTTTTTTTGTTTGTTTTTTTATAATATAGAAATATTTCATCCCTATCAAATATTTTATTTATTTTTTTAAAAAAAGAAGGAAAAAGTTGGATCAATTCCAACTCGTAGCAACCCTATAGGACAGAGTAGAACTGCCCCATAGGGTTTCCAAGGAGTGGCTGGTGGACTCAAACTGCCGTCCTTTTGGTTAGGAGCCAGGCTCTCAACCACTGTGCCACCAGGGCTCCAAAACAAAAAGGAGCTGCCAATTTCTTATACTTGGCCCACTTAAGGCATTGCAGTTACCTGCCTGGCCCAGAAGGCATGGAATTTGAAAGAATATTCAAACGAGTACTTCCTAAAGCATTCGTTTAGCAGACCCACAAGTCCTTAGCTCATTCACAGTACTTCCATTTCATGTTACTTCAGCAAGTTTTTACGACAACTTTTGCAGTATTATTATTCTCACTGGAATGGAACAGGTTAGGTAAGATTTCTAAGATCTTGCCCTTGTGTATTACTGTTAGAATTTTCACCATTGTTTTGTTAATTTGCAAAGCTGTTATCTCTGAGTATTCTTTTGGGGCAAATGAAAATGGGTGGAATAGGTTGACCAGTGGACCTCTGTCTCAACTAAATTAATGACTTCACATCATCACTTCTTCACTACCCTCTTTCTCATCATTATTATAAAATGAGGGAACATTATTCAGAACTATGTGCCACAGGCACTGTGCTAAGGGCTTTACATGCATTGATTAATTCAGTCATCATAATACCATTCTGGAGTATGTTGAAGGATAATTTTAAAAAGTAAAATCACCATGATTGCATACAAATATAAAACGCACTAAAATTTTTTCTTGTAAGTAAAACAAACGTGTTGAACATATGTCTATGATTTTATTTAGCCTGTTAATTAATTATGAAATCAGTAAAATGTTACAATCAGTTTAAAGAAGAATCTAAAAGCAAGTATATTTACCAATCAGGAATGCTGAAAATGAATATACTTTCATTAAAAAATAAGAAAGTGTACTCTGTTAAAAGTAAAACCAGAAATTTCTTGAAGGTTCGAAACAGTTCAAACTGGGGAGACGTGTGGTCTCACAAAGTGAGACCAAATCCTCCATCAGACTGCAGGCATATTTATACAGTAAAATCAAGAATTAAAGGTACAGTATTTCTGATTGTTGCTCATTGATTTAGGGAAGTGGGAGGCAAGATTATTCAATGTTGGGAATGGAAAGGGATTGGTGCAAAACGTAGGTGGGCTATTTGAATTGGTTACATTCTTAGTCATTATAGAAAGTACATGTTTAAAGCGGAGCATACAGGGTGGTCATAAGACAATCACAAGACATTCTTTTGAGGATATTCTGTTAATATAGCTTCTTGAACAAGATGTTTCCTGAGTGCTGCTTAGCAGGAGATTTCTGATAAGCCATTTATGTCAAGACCTCCTCCAGGATGTCTTATCGACATACTCCATTAGCCAACTGTGAAGAAAAACATTTCCTTAACTATACCTTTAGTTTGTACAAAGGTTAATGGTTGTTAGGGAAGTTAACAGAAGTTAAGATGGAGTCTGAACCCAAACCTAGTCCAGCCATTTTACTAGGGTCAAACACCTCAATTTGGGGGCTGGCACCCACTTTATAGATGCAAAACTAATGAATTGCCACAGGATAATTACCAATTGTAACTCTACTAGACACAATTTATATTTCTATGTACAAGGATAATGTGCATTACCCTGTTTTCTAAAATTTAAAGAGTTGTAAAATAGCTCAAAGACAACAAAGTACAGAGAAAATCCAGATAGATAAGCTAGATAGGACACCCACTAATCTTTTCTTTTTTCTTTTTTGTTCTCATCTCAATGTATGTCACAATTTTTCCTGTAAAGTAGTTCTATCATTATTTCCCTTTCACAGATAGGGATATTATAGGCAAAAGAAGTTAACCAGCTTTTTCAAGGTCTTATAACCAGTAGGTGATGGAATCATATTGAAACATGGGTCTACTTGAATCTGGAAAAAATAATTCAGTTTGTTAAATCGGTTTTTCTTTTGGATTTTTTGTGCATGAAAAATTCAATTCAGAGCAAGCAAGAATCAGGAAATGGGAACCTACTGTTTATTGTTTTATAGATATTATAAACAAGCAGCTTGAATTCAACACAAGGAAACTTAGTGGCTTATAACAATGAACATTAATTTTCTCATGTGGCTTAGCTGGGTGGTATTGACTCAGGGTCTCCCATGAGTTTGCAGACACATCAGCCAGGGCTGCATCATCTGAAGGTTTGACTGGGGCTGGAGGATTCATTTTAAAGGTGGCTCACTCACATGATTGGTAAGTTGGTGCTGGCTATTGAAGGGAAGTTTCAGTTACCCCTTATGTGGGCCTCTTCATAGACAGCTTCAATGTCATAATGACAGAATAGCTGGCTTCTCCCAGAGTGAGAAATCCCAGAGAAAGCAAGACAGAGTGACACTGTCTTTTATGACCTAGCCTCAGAAGTAAGTGACATATCATTGCTTCCTCCACATTCTACTGGTCAATCAAACCAAGCCTCATGGGTTCATGGGAGGTGACTACACGACAGCATGAATACTATAGGAAGAGGGTCATTGGAGATCATCTTAGAGACTGACTACCACATGAACATTTAAACACCACAAGATTACACACAAGAATCTAGGTTTCTGGTTTCTCTTGAAACATCAGAAGATTTGGCAACCCTGGGCCTGCATTCCTACATGAGAATACTTAATTGGAGTTGAATAGTTGATGGTTGCTTAAGAAAGAGCATGCACTTCCTGAATTCATTCTGGTTCCCATTCAACTCATGCATATAACCTGCTTGGCCCTTGGAACCTCTGCTTCATGGTAGAAATAATGTTGAAGCTATTTGTGCCTTTTGGCAGGTCTGGAATAAGTTTAATAAATAACAGAAGTGGAAAAAAATACAAAACAAAGTAATAAGATTTTCTGGGAGCTCCATGTTTCCCCAGTTAAATTGCAATCATTCCCCCTTCCTGTTTCTCACCTGTGGCTCTCATTTGTATTCTCTTCTCTCAGCTGTTTTATTGCGTAGTCACTGTGTCCATGAAGCTTTGTTTGTGAGTTGCTAAGTGTAATTCCTAGAGGAGCTTGGGAATGGGAAGGAAAAGACTATTTCACTTCAGAACTTTTCATGGAGACAAAATACATAATCTCTTCACGGCAGGTAATATAGATAAATTCCCTGGACCTGTCTGTGTCCAGATTACCTCATGACTAGGGTCAGGTAGGCAAAGGGAAATATTCCTACAGGGAAGTGGGAAATGATGCCTTAACATATTCTAGCTGGTTGATTGTCCCATCATTCTCTCGTTATTTGTTCTAGTGTTCCTTTCTGTGAATAGTGAGCCCACTCAAGTCAGTCAAGTTTTTGAGCTTACATAACAAACATTTGTTGGTTTGACTTTCAATATATCTTCTCTCCTCTACTGGTGATTTATTAGGGGGGCACACATCTTATACCTCTCAATCCAGGTTCAAGTAGAGTTGACTCTGGCACCTAGCACTAGGGTTGAGCATGTGAAACAGTCCTGGTAAGGACAACCGGCATTTTCCTAGCCACAAGGATTAGTTAAAGGAAGGGAATTGCCCAATGGGACCAATCAAGGGTTGATCCCAGGGCTTTTCTGAAACCATTGAAGGTCCTACCTGAGAATGAAGTCAACACAGAAGTAAGAAGAACTGAGAGATAAAGACAGATTCCTGATGATATTGTTTCAACACCTGGAACTAGCCATAGCTGCAGGTAACTTATCCCTGAATTTTTCTATTACATAAACAAGTAGATTTCTTTTTTTTTACTTCAGCCATTTTGAATTAGGTTTCTATTACTGTAACCAAGAGTCATGAATAATACAGCAAATAAGTGCATGAAATTGACTTAGGTCCTAGTTTGGCTCTGTCACTTACCAGCCATGTGACCTCGTGATGGTATCTTAACCTATTTAACCTTTAGCTTACTTATTTGTAAAGTGAGGATAACAATAGAACTCATAAGGAGATTATAAGAATTAAGTGAAACAATGTCCTTAAATGCTTGATATAGTATGTGGCACACAGAAAATATCCAACAAATATTTTCACAGTTTACAAAGGTGCTATGCTGCACGACAGTGATTTATTTTAGTCATTTCCTCATACAACTCATAGATAAGGAAGGTAGGTGTGATTTCCCACTTTAGACCAGGAAAATGAGTCTTAGACTAGTTAAAGCACTTGCCCAAAACAAATCAGCTTTTAAGTGACTGAGGTAAACCATACTGCCTGCCATCAGCCAAGGGTTCTTGCCATTATGTGAGTCAGAATTGAGGAAATAGAGAACTCTGCAGGTACTTTAAGCAGAAAAGAGTTAATAAATGGAATTAATTGTTGCCAATTCCATTTATTAGTTGGGGGGAATTCTGTTTTCCATATCTTGGGTAAATGGGAGCTGTGATGGATTTCATTTTATTTGTATCCACAGTCAACACCCATGGAAGCAGCAGTCAATTAAATGATGTATTGCATTGGGCAAATCTGCTGCAAAAAAAAAAAAAAAACCTCTTTAAGTTATTAAAAAGCAAAGATGTCACTTTGAGGATTAAGGTGTGCCTAACCCAAGCCATGGTATTTTCAATCACCTCCGGTGTATGCAAAAGCTGGACAGTGGGTAAGGAAGACAGAAGAAGAATTGATACCTTTGAATTATGGTTTTCGTGAAGAATATTGAATATTCCATGGACTTCCAGAACGAACAAATCTGTCTTGGAAGAAGTACAGCCAGAGTGCTCTTTAGAAACAATGATGACAATATGTCGGCTCACATACTATGGACATGTTATCAGGAAGGAACATTCCCTGGAAAAGGACATCGTGCTTGGTAAAGCAGAGGGTTAGCAAACCAAGGAAGACAACGAGATGAATTGACACAGTAGCTACAAAAATGGGCTCAAACATAACACCAATCATGAGGATGGTGTGGGACCAAGCAGGTTTCATTCTGTTGTACATAGGGTTGCTATGAGTTGGAACCAACTCGACAGCACCTAACAAAAACATGATCGATCCTCTAATCCCACAACCCGATCGTAGATATAACACAGTCTTTGAAGTATTCCTCATCTTAAGGTGGTAGAAGAGATCTCTAGGAATACTCCATAAACAAATGAATGAAAGCTAAATCTGAAACAACTAGAGAGCAGAGATTGAGTCAGTTAGCAGCGGTAGTTTTGGCCACATGGAGTGGGACATCCTGGAAGTCAGACCTCAGAAACAAGGAGGATGGGAACTAGCTTGAACCAGCAGGGAGGGGTGAGATTATTCTACAGAGTCCTGTAACAACATGGTTGTGGGAATACTAATGGTGGGGATAGCAACAAGAGGAGAAGCCAAGTCTGAGACTCCTAGTCTGAGCAAAACCCCCAATGGGGGGTGGAGGTGGGTTTAGGTCAAGGTCACCACTCTAGGCTACCAGCAGACACAGAAACAAATAATCTTGTAAGGAAAGTCTTAGCCAGTTAGATCCTTCAGTTAAATGCATGACCTTTTCAAGATTACAAATGCATGAGAAGTCAAGTCGCTAAAAGTGAAAAATAAGAAACGAGAGATTTGGACCCCTAAGAACCGTCAATATGCAAGGTTTCAGATATGAAATTCATGAATAGGTTAGAAAAATGTATGAATATGTAGGAAATGTATGCATAAAGACAACATACAGTTATGAAGTATGAAGATAAGCACACACAGCAAAAAACTATCAGGAATGAAAATACAATCTTGAACAAAATGAACCATCTAAATATGGAAATATAATTATTGAAGCAAAAATTTTAATGACATTAAATATCAGATTAGATACAAACGGGAAAGAAGTAGCAAGCTGGAAGATTTATTTAAAGAATTTACTGAAAATTAAGCAAGGAAGATAAGGAAGTAAAAATTATGAAAAAAAAAAAAAACCCCAGTGCCATGGAAAATGGAATTTGAAGGTCTAGTATATATCCAATGCTAATCCTATAAGGACAAGAAGAGAGACTATAATAGATAACAATTACAAATTTTCCAGAAATAATTAAAAACATGTATCTGCAGTACCAAGAAACACAATGAATCCCAGGCAGATGAAATAATAACTCCATGCCATTACCCTGATACCAAAACCAGGCAAACACACCACAAAAAGGAATATTGTAGACCAAAATCTGTCATGAATATGGTACAAAAATTCTCAACAAAATTGTAGGCAATAGAATTCAGAATCATATTAAAAAAAAATAATATACCACAACCAAGTGGGATTCATACCAAATATATATTTTTATATAAGGGTGGTTCAACATTAGAAAATCAATCACCATAATCCACCACATAAATAAAACAAGAAAAGAATCACATGATCATCTCAATCAAGCAGAAAAGGCATTCATTAAAATCCAACACCATTCCTGATAAAAACTCTCAATAAAAGAGAAATAGAAGGGAAATTCCTCAACTGGGAATGCAAAATGACAGCTCTTATTTCTGTAGGATATATTCCCTAGGAGTGGGATTGCTGGGTCATATGGCATTTCTATTTCTAGCTTTCTAAGGAAGCACCATATCATTTTCCAAAATGGTTGTATCATCATTTTGCATTCCCGCCAGCAGTGCATAAGAATTATGATCTTTCCACAGCCTCTCCAACATTTGTTATTTCCTATTTTTTTTTATTTGTGCCGGTAATGCCAGGGTGAGATGGTATCTCATAGTGGTTTTGATTTGCATTTCTCTAATGGGTAATGATCATGAGCATTTCCTTATGTGTCTGTAGTCTGCTCGAATGTCTTCTTTGGTGAAGTGTCTGTTCATTTCCTTTGCCTAATTTTTTTTTTAATTTTTATTGTGCTTTAAGTGAAAGTTTACAAATCAAGTCAGTCTCTCATACAAAAATTTATATACACCTTGTTATATACTCCTAATTACTCTCCCCCTACAGAGACAGCACACTCCTTCCCTCCACTCTCTCTTTTTGTGTCCATTCTGCCAGCTTCCCACTCCCACTGCCCTCTCATCTCCCCTCCAGATAGGAGACGCCAACATAGTCTCATGTGTCTACTTGATCCAAGAAGCTCACTCTTCCCCAGCATCATTTTCTATCCCATTGTCCAGTTCAATCCCTGTCTGAAGAGTTGTCCTTTGCCCATTTTTTAACTGGATTATTTGTATTTTTGTTGTAGAGGTGTTGGATTTTCCTGTAGATTTTAGGCATTAGATCTTTGTCTAATTTGCAATAGCCAAAAATTTCTTCCCAGTCAGTAGGTTCTCTTTTTACTATTTTGATGAAATCTTTTGATGAGCACATAAGGGTTTAATTTTTAGAAGATCCCAGTTATCTAGTTTATCTTCTGGAGTTTGTGTGCTGTTGGTTATGATTTGTATCTTATTTATGCCATGTATCAGCACCTCTAGCTTTGATCCTATTTTCTCTTCTATGAATTTTATAACATTTGGTTTTATATTTAGGTCTTTGATCATTTTCAATTAGTTTTTGTGTATGGTGTGAGGTATGGGTCCTGTTTCATTTTTTTGCAGATGGACATCCAGTTTTGCCAGCACCATTTGTTAAAAAGACTGTATTTTCCCCAGTTAATGGACTTTGGGCCTTTATCAAATATCAGGTGACCGTAGGTGAATGGATTTACATCTGTGTTCTTAATTCTGTTCCATGGCAATGTATCTGTTTTTGTACCAATACCAGGGTGTTTTGGCTACCGTAGCTGTATAGTAGGTTCTGAGGTCAGGTACTGTGAGTCCTCCTACTTTCTTCTTTTTTCAATAGTGTTTTATTTATCCAGGGCTTCTTCCCTTTCCGTATAAAGTTACTGGTTAGTTTTTCAATCTCTTTAAAGAATGTTCTTCAAATTTGGATCGGGATTGCATTGTATTTGTGAGTTTCTTTAGGTAGAATTGTCATTTTCACAATGTTGAGTCTATCTATCCGTGAGCATGGTATGTTTCCCATTTATGTAGATCTCTTTTGGTTTCTTGCAGTAGTGTTTTCTAGTTTTCTTTGTATAGCTCTTTTACATCCCTGGTTAGATTTATTCCTAAGTGTTTTATTTTTTTAAGTTATTACATTATAAAATGGTATTGTTTTCCTGATTTTCTTTTCATCATTCTCTTTATTGGTATATAGGAATCAAAGTGATTTTTGTATGTTTATCTTGTATTCTGCTACTTTGCTGAATCTTTCTATTACTTCCAGTAGTTTTCTTGTGGAGTCTTTTGGGTTTTCTATGTATAGAATCATATGATCCACAAATAGGGACAGTTTAACTTCTTCATTACCAAATTGGATGTTCTTTATTTCTTCTTCTTGCCTATTGCTCTGGGTAGGACTTCCAGCACAATGTTAAAGAGGATTGGTGATAAAGGGCATCCTTGTCTTGTTCCTGTTCTTAAGGGGAATGTTTTCAGCCCCTCTCCATTATGAATGATATTGGGATAAAAAAGATGCCCTTTATTATGTTGAGAAATGTCCCTTGCATACATAAATGTATTAAGAATTTTTATCAGGAATGGGTGTTGGACTTTGTCGAATGCCTTTTCTGTGTTGATTGAGATGATCATATGATTCTTCCCTTTTTTTTATGAGGTGGATTACGTTGATTGATTTTCTAATGTCGAACCACCTTGCATACCTGGTATGAATTCTACTTGCTTGTGGTGTATTATTTCTTGGTATGATGCTGAATTCTATTGGTAGAATTTTGTTGAGAATTTTTACATCTATATTCATGAACGATATTGGTCTGTAATTTTCTTTTTTTGTGGTGCCCTTGCCTGGCTTTGGTATCAGGGTTATGCTTGCTTCATAGAATGAATTCGGAAGCATCACTTCCTTTTCTATGTTCTGAAATAGTTTGTGTAGTATTGGTGTAAGCTTTTCTCTGAATGTTTGTTAGAATTCTCCAATGAAGCCATCTGGGCCAGGGCTTTTTTTGTTGGGAGTTTTTTAAAATTACCTTTTCAATCTCTTTTCTTGTTATGCTTCTGTTCAGATTTTCAGCATCATTTTGTGTTAGTTTGGGTAGGTAGTGTGTTTCTAGAAATTTGTCCATTTCTTCTAGGTTTTCAAATTTGTCGGAGTATAGATTTTTATATACTCTGTTACAATCCTTTTTATTTTAGCTGGGCCTGTTGTAATGTCCCCCATTTCATTTCTTATTTGGGTTATTTTCATCCTCTCCTGTTTTTCTTTTGTCAGTTTGGCTGGTGGTTTGTCAATTTTGTTGATCCTTTCAAAGAACCAGTTTTTGGTTTTGTTGATTCCTTGTATTGTTTTACTATTCTCTTTTTCATTTATTTCTGCTCTGATCTTTACTATTTCCTTTCTACTGGTGACTGTGGGCTTTTTTTTTTTTTTTTTGCCATTCTCTTTCTATTTGTTCAAGTTGTATAACTGATGCTTTGATTTTGTCCCTTTCTTCTTTTCTGATTTGTGCATCTATTGGTATAAATTGACCTCTGAGGACTGCCTTTGCTGTGTCCCAAAAGTTTGTATGATGTATCTTCATTCTTATTTTATTCTAGGAATTTTTTTATTCCATCTCTGATTTCTTCTATTACCCAGTAGTTTTTGAGCAGGATGTTCCTTTTCCATGTAATTGATTTTTTTTTCCTTGCTCTTCCTGTTGTTAGTTTCTACCTTAACGGCATCATGATCAGAGAAGATACTTTGTATTATCTCAATGTTTTGGATTTTGTTGAGGGTTGCTCTGTTGCCTAAGATGTGGTCTATTCTGGAGAATGTTCCAAAGCAGTGGAAAAGAATGTGTACTTTGCAGCTGTTGGGTGACATGTTCTGTATCTGTCTGTGAGGTCAGGTTGGCTGATTGTGCCCTTTAAGTCTTCTGTATCTTTGTTGAGTTTCTTTCTAGATGTTCAGTCCTTTACCAAGAGTGGTGTGTTGAAGTCTCTTACTATTATTGTGGAACTGTCAATTTCTCTTTTCAGTGCTGTTAAGAGTTTGTTGTATATATTTTGGAGCCCTGTCATTGGGTACGTAGATGTTTATTGTGATTAATTCTTCGTGATGGATCATTGACTTAATCATTACATAGTGCCCTTTTTTGTTTTTTATGGTGGACGTTGTTTTAAAGTCTATTTTATCTGAAATTACTGTAGCCACTCCTGATCTTTTTTGGTAGTTATTTGCTTGATTTTTTTTTTCCATCCTTTGATTTTTAATACATTTATATCTTTGTTTGTAAGATGTTTCTCTTCTAGACAGCATATTGACGGATCCTGTTTTTTTAAAATCCATTCTGTCTTTATGGGTGCATTTAGGCTATTTACATTCAGTGTAATTATTGATGGGCGTGAGTTTTTTGCCATCATTTTGTAGTGATTTCTTTTGTGGTGCCAACTTTTTCTTTGTTGCTTTTACTCTGCTGAATCCCTTTTGTTTGTGGATTTTTTAAATTTCCTTTGTTTTTTTAGATTTTGGTTTTACTGAAACTTTATGTTTTTCTTCTTTATTTTGGTGAGTAGGTTTGTTAACTTTCTTTATGGTTACCTCGAAATTTACTCTCATCTTCCTGGGTTTGAACGAATCTATTATTACTTAGTATTGCTTTGCCTTCCTCTCCACTAGAAATTTCTATACCTACACCACTTATTCCCTCTTTTATTGTTCTGACGTTGTCGTCATTTAGAGATTAACCTCTCTTGTTCCCGGTTGTAATTCTTTTGTTTGTGGATAGTCCTTGAGAGTTCGTTTCCTAGGTTGCTATCTGGCTGGTACAATCTTGCGTCCTAGATTCAGGCTGTGGTCTGATGTTGTTCTCAAACTGAAGGGCTCACTTTAATAATTCTTGCACATTTGGTTTGATTTTTACATACTCCCTTAATTTCTGTTTATCTGGAAATGTCCTACTTTCACCATCATATTTGAACAAGAGTTTTGCAGGATATATTATTCTTGGTTAGCAGTTTTTCTCTTTCAAGGTTTCATATACGTCATCCCAGTTTTTCTCTTTCAGGGTTTCATATACGTCATGCCTTCTTGCCTGCATGGTTTCTGTCAAATAATCAGAGCTTAGTCGTATCGTTTCTCCTCTGTATGTGACTTTTTGTTTTTCATGTACTGCTCTCAGGATTCTTTCTTTGTCTTTGGTTTTGCCTTGGTGATTTTCCTTGGGGTCTGTCCTATACGGGGTTTGTTGAGCTTCTTGGATGGTCAGCTTTTCATCTTTCATGATATTAGGGAAGTTTTCTGTCACCAATTCTTCAATGACTCTCTCTGTGTTTTCTGTTTTCTACCCTTGTTCTGGACCTCAGATCACTCACAGATATTTCCTTTTGATTGTATCCCACATAATTTTCAGGGTTTCTTCATTTTTCTTTGTTCTTTTTTCTGATTTTTCGTTAAGCAAAGTTGTATCCAAGTGTTTGTCTTCAACTTCACTGATCCTTTCTTCCATTGTTTCAAACCTGCTCCTCAGCCCTTCTATGACACTGTCCATTTCTGAAATCTTGTTGTTTACCATTTGGATTTTTATTGTTGTTTTTGTATGATTTCTAGTTGTGAATTTATTTTTGGCATTTTGTTCCTGTATTATTTTCCCAATTCTTCTATTTTTTTTGTTTGTATTTTCCATGAATTTGTCTACTTTTTCCTCATTTTTGTCTGCTTTTTGCTTCAACTCTTGGATAGCTCTGAATATTAGAGATTTGAATTCCCTATCAGGTAGTTCTAGTGCATTTTCTCCTACTGGAAAGTCATCTGGTGTTTTATTTTGGATACCTACTAGAACCATCCTGTCCTGATTTTTTATATGTTTCGATATTGTCTGATTTCTTCACGATATTCAGTAGTTATTTTCTCTGTTTATTGATTGTAGATTTGTTTGTTTTGCCATGCTTCTTTGTTTTATTTGGTTATGCCTGATCAGGCAGGCTGTGTGTTCTTTGTTGTTTGCTCATCTGTGGGCATGATAGTTTTCACTTCCTTGTCCAACAGGCAGGATCAATAGCTCAGCTGTGGTGCATCAGGGCAGGCCCAGCTGAAGGGGAGGGGCTGGGATGGGTTGTTTGTGGCAGTACTAGGGCTGACAGGGCAGGCTGGGAATAGTACAGGCATGTTCTGGTAGGCCATGCCTATGCTACTCAGGTCTGTGATGTTCAACGCACAGTGCAGGTAGGCAGGAAGGAGGGGGAAGGCTGTGACATGTGGAGCTAGTATGGGTATGGGAAAGAAGAGAGAGAAACCGGAGCCAAAAGCAAGCAAACAAAAAACAGTGTGAAGGGAGACTGCCATTGGAGTAGAAAGATGAGAATCTGAGAAATGAAGAAAAACACAAAGAAAGAAAAAAAGAATAGAAAGTAAAAAAAAAAAAAAAAATCAGAAAAAAAGAAAAGACTCCAGGGATCCCATCAGTGCAACTGTGAAGACAAGGGAAGTGGCTTCCAGGTCGTGCAGTACAGCCTGTCTAGAAGGGGCTCCCAAGACACAAAAAGAAAAAGAAAACAAACAAAATAAAACAAAATGAAAAAATGGGAGGGGGGAAGGCCCCAGGATCCCACAAACGTGGTAGCGCAGACTGGGGAACAAGCTCCCCAGCTAAGTGGCACTTTACAGCCTTTCAAGAAGAAGGAAAGCTGGCACATGGACCCAGGTGTTCTAGAGAAAGGTGGGGGGGGTGGTGAGAGGCAGGGAGGAAACCAAAAGAAGTGGAAAAAGCAACACCAGCAACAAAGAAATGTAACTTATGGACCAGCCAATGTGGGCAGGGTGAATCTAAGCAGCAAGGGGCTGGAGCTGGTATCTCCAAGCCAAGAAACTGTGGCCTGCAGGAAGCAGTGGAGGCCTGGGGGAGGGGGGAGGGCGGGGGTGGGGAAGTGTATTTTGCTGTTTACCGGGTGCTCTCTCTCCTGCTGGGAGCTCCATGAATCTGCTTTCCTGTACTCCCTTTCCACCAATCTCTGATGTGTGCAGGGTGACTCCAAGTGGCATGAACCCTGCTTTACCCGGGTGGCTGAGTGACTGCAGCCAGCTAGGAAATGACAGAGGCCAAGCAGCAGGGGGGAGAAGGATGGGGGTAGAAAAGCATATATGACTGGTTACTGGGTATTCTGTATCCTGCTGGGAGCTCTGTGAAACTGTTTTCCCGTACTCCCTGTCCACTGATCTCCAACAGGAGTCCAAGGTGGCAAATCCGTGCTGTGTTAGCTGACAGGGGATTTCCACACGTATCTCTCCTCGCTGTCTGTTTTCTGTCAGTTTCTTATTCCATTCACTGCTTGGCTGAGTTCTTTATCTCTTCATTTGATGCTTAGGGTTCCAGGATTGACGTCTGTCTTTGTTTCACTCAGTTTTTTGGGACTTTCTATGGAGTGACTGCATGGTGCTTCTGTCTATAGTACCATGTTGGCTCTGCCCCTCACCATGTACTTACTGTTGATGGTAACCAACCAAATAAATCTGGTGTTTGTAAGGTTGTTACAGTGTGTAATCAAGTAGCTTGCTGTCTAATTCTGTGTATGTCCTGTTCTACTCCTCCTGTGTCATTTATCCAAATACAACAAGAGGTATTTGCTACAGAACAGACTACACTTTCTTGGGCTAATAAAAAAATCTTAAGGCTATTTTGTTATCTCATGTTAACTTCGCTAATGAGGTCAGAGATTACTGTTGTGTGTTTATCTCATTAGCAAATTTGTCTGTTATTTGTCTCATGATGATTGATAAATTTCTCAAAGATTTCTCCAATTCAAACATACCATAACTAGGAATTAAAGCTACCAACCATATCATGAGTGTTGGACCAATGGATTTCTTTTTGACTCTTGTTTTATAGTGTGTAACAACATAACATTACCTTTTCAATATTTACTAGTATCATTACTATGAATATCTGAAGGTAATCTTAAAATTCTCAAAGTGTATTGCCCATGCATTCACTAGGAATCTAAACAAGAGACTGCCTGCATAAACTCACTGTTAGTTGGAAAGGGATCATTTAAAACCAGTATAGTTTGATCCACCACACTCAAAGTTGTTTAGAGAAAACAGAAAGTATAGAAAAATTCACATGTGGCAACCAGATTTTCGTTAGAGAATACATGATTAACAAGATGATATAGGATGGCCTTCTCCTGGTGGAGGTCTTCAGTTAACCTGTTTAAAACATACTAAGTGTTCTTCTTGAGGGCAAGTTGTTCCTCCTTGGTCTACCTATTAACAGTCATGGGTCACTTTCTCAGAAGCAGTAGTGTCACAAAAGTGTTTTTATGAGAGATGAACTTTTATTTCAAGAGTTACAATATGTAAACCCATTAGTTAAATAATTTAGGAGAAAGGAAAATGATTTCTTATATCTAGAAAGCAGGACTTTAAAACATGAGCAATATTCTCACATAAAATCCATAGTTTCCTTTTGTTTACTAAGTCTTACATAGTTAATTTCTGTTCTACATCATCTGGATGACCCACAGTCAGCTTCTGTATAGGAGTTCTGGAAATTTTATTCAGTCTAGTCAGTCCTTTTTGCAAGTCCAATATAGCCCATCTTTTTATTGAGATATTTTGGTCAAACGTTTTCAGCAAATCAGCAAAATAAAAGCTTATCTGCAGATGACAAAACTTAATATGACAATGATTAACATAAAACAGTACTCTTATAATGAAAGACCTGATAGAATTTAATTACAAGCATAATGTGAGGGCAAAATAAAATCAGTTATAAAAAAAAAAAACTTTAGATAAAAATGTCTCTAAATATAACCATTAACTCTATTTTTAAAGAGCTTCAGATATAATACAGGATAATCTTGAGACATAATACCAGGATATACTAAGTCAGGATAAACCAAGAATATACCAAGATTATCAAATCTTTAAATACCTGAATAGTAATAAAAGAAAACTTCATAGGTAAATGATGTGAACTACCAATCAAACCATTGACTTTGATGAAGTTGCAACCAAGTTAGCAATTATGAAATAATATTATGTGTTTGTTGTATAATATTAGGCAAAAACACAAGAGGAAATGCTAACATATAAATCTTAACCTAAAGAGAATCAATCAGTTATTTTTCTTGATTTTGACAACACCTTCCATGTAATTTATTAAATAAAACTTTTTAGCACTTTTCCTTTATAAAAATTTTTTCGTGGCTTTCCATGAAGTTTCAGAGTTGTCAGGAGTTTATTACAGGTCACCATGAAACAATACTTATTTAACCAAAGATCTTAAAGTGAAAATCTTAGCTTTTTGTTTTTTTTCCTAAAAGCCATGTGGTTTTGTTTTCGGCTCAGGAAACTTGTTCTAATGAGAGGCTGAACCTCTGCCATCAAGGGAGATTACACAAAGAATAAATTAATACTTTAACTCAGAAATCAAAGAAAATTTTGTTATTTTAACAGCAAGAAACCAAATTCTTTGTTTTAGATTTTATTTAACGTTAAAGCTCTTAAAAAATCTCATAAATTAAATGAACACACTCATTAGCAGACCCAAACATACACATGTTTATCCTTTTTCTTGTGTCGTAAAAGGCAGAAGTATACAAGCTTAAATGATGACAAATATCTATTAACTCAATTTAACATCAGTAAGTTACCTAAAAGGTCTTAGAAATTATTTTAAGCCTGTATACCATAAAACATAACTGTCCTTGAAAGAAAGTCTGTGTAAACATTTTTGCAGTTAACTTTTTCTTTAAATAAAACACGTTTCATATAATTTCTAGCTTAAGTTACTTAGAAAGGCTTTGTTTTTATGATTGGCTTAAAGTTTTTTCAGTATAGCTACTAAAAATCTAAATCTAAATCATAAGACAGATAAGACATAGTTATTTTTGGATAAGGAAAGAGCTGAGGTTCTAAGACAGCCTTATTGAAAAAACAGCAATTCTCAGCCATAGCCTCCAACCTGACACAAGACAGAAGCTTAGCCACAATGCTCTAGACCAGAAGCAAGCTCTCAGAACAAAAGAAGACAGAAAGACCACATAAACTCACTGAACAATCCCACACAAAACAAGAATATGGGGATTCTAGTTTCTTAAAGTATATGTAGCAATTTTTGGTAAGATCGACTCAATTCAACAGAAATAACAGATTTTAGATAAAACTCATTAACTTGCCAGAGCGTCAGATGGAGGGATAATATCATGATTCTTTATTAAGAAACTCTATCATAAAACAGGTATGCAAATTTGGCAAAACAGAGCACTATTTTCCAGGTTTTATCTGAACCACAAAAAGAAACCTAAGGAGGAGCACCTCACAGTTTGGACAGTGTTTGCTTAGTTAGGCCAATGTGTATCTTCCTTGCGAAAGCATTTGCTTGTGGGTGGCAGGCAGCCTAGGGCTCTAGCCTTTCTCTCAATCACCTCATCCTGTCATGGGAGTCTTTAATACTCGTGATGAGTGCTGGCAGCCACCCTAATGGCTTTTACTGGTTGACCTGTGTCTGAATTTTTGCAGCTTACAGTGGCTCAGAGCTTTTTCAAAATAGAATTACCTGCTTAATGTTTTGAACACCCAAATCTGGATTTAAACTGCAATTTCACAAAGAGTTACTAGATATCACTCTTAAACAAATGATCAAACAAAAATCTAAGAAAGATTCTCCTTAAGCAAACAACCTGTTTTTCAGACAAAGGTGCCGAAAGAAACTTAAGAAAACATGAGAAAAAAGAATAAGCAAATGCTCTTTTTTTGAGAGCACTTGCCCCATGGGTGTCAAAGGGACATGGAGTGCAAACCTTTGGACCCAGAAGATAGGACTTCTCTTTTTGCCAGCTTCTGCTCTGCAGTCTAGGTCTCCTCGAGGGCACCTGGATTCGTTTTAGAATCCCTGCAGCAACTAACCGTTGCAGGGTGAAAACACCACAAAGATTAGTTAAACATAAAGGAAGATTTTATTTGGCACATATTTAAAGAGGCAAAAGTAGGAAAGGGACAAGCATGCTGCCAGAGCCATGTTTGTCCGACTCACTGTTCTCAGTTCTTAAGGATGCGTCTTAGCGGGCTGCATTTCAGGATCCCTTGAATGTTCTCCATTCTGTAGATACGCACACTTACACACTCACACACCTAATCTGGTGCACAAACTTAACAGGTACATGAGCCTTTTATGCCCTCAGCAGTCAGTTCCTCTCACTTCTTGGGACTCTTCTAAGGCCTTACCAAGGAATTACCCTGTTACTTCCCAAGTAACCTCAGATTCCCAATCCGCTCAACGGTTAATTTCTCCCACTTCTTGGGACTCTTCTAAGGGCTTACCTAGCCACTTACCAAAGAACCCAGGTGTGTTTCATGTCTCTCACAGAGCCATCGTTTGGGTCCCAGTGGGGGGATCAGCTTTCAGAGCTGCTCCAAGGTCTCTAGGAGAAATCTCCTGGTGGCTCTAGACATTGGGGCTGTTCTGCTTTCCGATCTAAATCAGGAACCAAGCAGATGGCTCCTGGCCGGCTCACCAGAAATGCTACTGGGTAGAAAACCCAGAGCCTTACTTGGCATGACTCATATTGGCCAATAATGAGACACCAAGGTGGAAGAACAAGAAAGACACCTTTATTTCTTTGTACAAGAAAATGGACTCAGTCAGAGCTACTACCGCCAAGACTGCTGGCCAAGGGGTTTACAAATAGGGAGTTCATACAATTACGTCAGCAGCATTCTTAATCATACTACGCAGGCCAGGCACAATGGGGTTTTACATATAACCTGCAAGCAAAAGCAGGATTCAAATGCAAAGCTGAGGGTGGGGAACCCAGCAAAGGAAATGATATAGCAATACAACACTGTAGGGGAGGAAGCCAGGTAAAGAATACAGCACTGTGGGAGTTCTGTCTCTTCTTCACTTCTGTTTCCTGGTTCCTTGGCATCAATCTTCCCCCATCTCTGCTTCTCTGGATTGCTTGTTAAATCTCTTTTTCTATATCAAAAGAGATTGATTTATGCCATGCCGTGCACTAATCCTGTCTTATAAAAAAGACAATCCATTGCCAAATGGGATTATAACCACAGGCATACAGGTTAGGATTTACAACACATATTTTTGGGGGACACAATTCAATCCATAATAACATTGTATTATTTTTTCCAAAAAAAAATTTTACTATGTTTCTCTAAAAGTTAGGGTCCTTCCTTTTTAAACATAACCACAATACTGTTAAAAAATCCCATTGCCATCAAGTCAATTCCAACTCAAAGTGACCCTACAGGACAGAGTAGAACTGCCCATAGGGTTTCTAAAAAGCGGCTGGTGAATTTGAAATGCCGACCTTTTGGACAATACTATTATCACACAAAAAATTAACAATAATTCCTTAATATCATCAGATATCCAGTGTTCAAATTTCCAGTTGTCCCTTAAAAGTTATATTTTTGCAATTTAAAGTATCTAAATAAGACCAATACTTGCAATTAATATATCTTTGGAGTCGTTTTTAATCTATAAGATCCCCCTTCATCTTTTATTTTTCTGCCTCACAATTAATTTTTCGAAGAAACCAGGTCATTTGTCCTGTAGAGTTTTCCACAGTCTGGAGTCTCCTGATTGCATTCTTCTGTTTGTCCTCTGTACTCCATATATCTTGTAAATTAGTAATCGGATCTATAGGTTTAATTAGATTCAGGTTTGTTTTTGTTTTGTTGTTGTTGCTTTTTTTTTTTTAATTTTTATTGTTCTTTAAGTGCAAGTTTACAAATCAAGTCAGTTTTTCACACAAAAACTTACATACACCTTGCTACATACTCCCAATTGCTCTCTCCCCCTAATGAAACAGCCCACTCCCTCCCTCCATTCTCTCTTTTTGTGTCCATTTCACCAGCTTCTAACCCCCTCCACCCTCTCATCTCCCCTCCAGGCAGGAGATGCCAACATAGCCTTAAGTGTCCTCCTGATCCAAGAAGCTCACTCCTCACCAGCATCCCTCTCCAACCCATTGTCCAGTTCAAGCCCTGTCTGCAGAGTTGGCTTTGGGAATGGTTCCTGTCCTGGGCCAACAGAAGGTCTAGGGGCCATGACCACTGGGGTCCTTCTAGTCTCAGTCACACCATTAAGTCTGGTCTTGTTGTTGCTTTTCTTGAGAGGTGAGGGGCAAAACCTATAGGAGGTGTTGTGTTTTGCTATTCTGCTATCTGGAGACAGACACCTGTTATTTAAACAGATAAGCATCTCCCTTTTCCTTTTATGGTTGTGAACAGCCTCTGATGATTAATACCTAAATCCATTAATTCTTTATGCTACTAAATGGTGATTAGTAATTCTATCATTCCTTCTTCATTTATTAGCTGGAATGCTTCTATAGAGGAACTTTCTGCCTGTACTATTGGTTACCCAGTGGTACAGATAACAAAGGAAAGGTAAATGCTTGATTCTTTCCCGCAGTTTACCAGTTTTGATAATAACGAATTGATTCACTAGCATTCTCCAATAACTAGTCAGGCTTTTTTCTTTTTTTTTTTTTTTAACTATCAATACCAACTCATGGATTTAAGCATATTTGGTACATTTCAATCCATTGCCGTTATTATCCTTATTCATGCTTAAATTGTCCCATCTTGGGCCACTGGGACCTTCTCCAACTTGTTCTCCGATTCATTTTTCTCAGAAAACACCAAAATTTCCCAAGACATCGCTTGGCTGATTTCCACTTCTGTCTCACTGGCCAGAATTGTGTCACATGACCTCCCTGAGCTGGTGATGGATGGGTTTTGAGTCATTCATCATCTCCTCAAAGACACCCTAGCTAAAGAGGGCACACCCTATTATTCTGCAGAACACTATTTCCTTTATATTACTAACTGTAAACTATAGCTGTTTTTTTTTAACTTTCTTTTTTAAAAATTTTATTTTATTTTATTTTATTGTTGTTGAGAATATACACAGCAAAGTATACACCAGTCCAACAGTTTCTGCATGTATAATTCAGTGACGTTGATTACGTTCTTCGAGTTGTACAACCATTTTCACCGCCTTTTTCTAAGTTGTTCCTCCTCCATTAACATAAACTCCCTACCCCCTAATGTTCCTATCTAATCTTTTGAATTGATATTGTCAATTTGATCCTATATAGATAGTTCTTAAAAGAGCATAACGCTCAATGCAGATTAAGAGAAAGTTAAGATAAACTATTATTTGCTTTTAAGAAGACTTCAGGGGATATTTTTGGCTTAAAATTTAAAGATTATCTGGGGGCAATAGTTTAAGGGATTCATCCAGCCTCCACGGCTCCTGAAATTCTAGAGTCCATGAGAATCTGAAATTCTGTCCTACATTTTCCCCTTTTTGATCAGGATTGCTCTACAGACTCCTTGATCAAAATGTTCAGTAATGATAGCTGGGCACCATCCAGTTTCTCTGGTCTTGTGGCAAAGGTGGCATTTGTTCATGGAGGCATTAGCTAGCTACACATTCCATATCCTCCTTCTATTCCTGACTCTCCTTCCTCTGCTGCTCCAGGTGAATAGAGACCAACTGTTGTGCCTTGGATGGGTACTCGCAAACTTTTAAGATCCCATGCACTACACAACATACTAGGAGGTAGAACTAGAAGCACCAACCTTATTATTAGGCCAATTAACTGGGATATGCCATGAAACTAGGACCCTAAACCTCCAAACCAAGGAACAAAACCCCATGAGGTGTTTTGCTGTACATAAGCAGCCTCAAGAGCTATTTTTTTTTTTTTTTTTTTGTCATTGTTGTAAATATATCTATCACACAACTTTTGCCACTTCAGCTTTTTTCAAGTGTGGAACTTATCTACAGCAATTATAATAATTGACTGTGAAACTATAGTTATTTTATTTGTTCACTTGTTAAGGGTCTGACTGCTTCACTAGATTATAAACTTTGTTATGTTTTGCTCTTCATTGTATCCTCTAGCACAATACCTACGGGTGTTCATAGAAGCTGTTCAATAAATATTTGTTGAAAAAATGAGTGAATGAGGTAGACACTATATTGCCATCCCCATTGCATATAATGCTGTCCAATGTACTGGTTACTAGCCACATTAAATATTGAAATTTAAATGTACATCAATTAAAATGAAATAAAATAAAAGTTTTAGTTCCTTCATAGCATTAGCCACATTTCAAGAGCTTAAAAGCCACATGTGGCTGCTGTTGTTGTTGTTAGGTGCCATTGAGTTGGTTCCGACTCATAGCGACCCTAGTGAGTATTATATTGGACAGTGCAGACACAGAGCATTTCCCACATCACAGAATTCTATTGGATAGTGCTAAATGGAAGAAGAAACTGGCTAAGAGGTAAGTTAACTTAATCAAGGTCACACAGCTACTCAAAGGTGGAACTGGGTTTCAAATCTATGAGTGACTTCAGAGATAGAACTCTGAACACCACAATGTAGTTATCACTGTTATTACCTGCTTAGTCTTGCTTTCAATTTCAGCTCCTCTGGAGGAATTTACAGGGGCTTTAATCCTGGCTACCTCATGTGGTGACCAATCTGGGACTGAGGTAATTCCCCAGACTTGAAAAATTTCCTGTGAAACCACACAATTGCATTATCAAATTCTCTGTTGAGGTTTGTAATGGGTAAATAAATTGGCTCACTCAACTCCACTTTAACTCCTTGTAATATGGCATACTGCATGCTAGAAGAGAGAAAGCTAAAGACTTCATTTTCCAGACTCTCTTACAGTTTCGGTCCTATACAAGGCCCAGCTCTGCCAAGCATGTCCCAGTGTCTGATCCTTAACTTCATAGATTTGGAAACACAGGGTATGGGAATGCATTTTGCCGGTGTAGATTCAGCCTGAAACAGTTAGTCTTGGAACCAGCAGTTGAGGTGGTGACTTTCTGATTTCTCAGTTTATGATGGTAACAGAGGTAGCAGTTCCCTTACTGTCTCAGTTATCTAGTGCTGCTATAACAGAAATACCACAAGTGGGCAGCTTTAACAAACAGAAGTCTATTTTCTCACAGTATAGTAGGATACAAGTCGGAATTCACGGTGCCAGCTCCAGGGCAAGGCTTTCTCTTTCTGTTGGCTCTGGAGGAAAGTTCTTGTCATCAATCTTCCCCTGCTCTAAGAGCTCCTCCGTGCAAGAATCCCAGGTCCAACGGACGCGCACTGCTCCGGGCACTGCTTTCTTGGTAGCATGAGGTCCCTCGTGTCTCTCTGCTTGTTTTCTCTTTTATACCTCAAAAGAGATTGACTTAAAACACAACTAATCTTGTAGATTGAGTCCTGCTTCATGAACAAAGCTGCCACTAATCCCACCTCATTCACATCATAGAAGTAGGATTTACAACACACGGGAAAAATCAAAATGGTGGACAATCACTGGGAATCATGGCCTAGCCAAGTTGACACATTTTGGGGGGATGCAATTCAATCCATAACACTTAGTGAGCTAATTCTGCAGTGGAATTCGGGAGTCATTACTCCGAGCCTAGCCTAGAGCCTGTTCCTTCAGCACTTCCAATGATTTTCTATCCACCCAATACCCTGTATTAATTCCTTTTTTGATGAAATGAGCTCAAGTGGTTTTTATTATTTGCTGTTGAACCCTCACTATTCACAGGGAACTTCTGGCAAATAAGGAATAGGTGAGGCAAGTGGAAATGTCCTGCATGCTGGAACCCAGTATGAGGCTCTCCCTTTCACTGCTCTCACACTCAACGGAATGAATACATACCCTAGTCACTGGAATTCTGACAATACTGGAACTTTTATTATGGAGAGATATAAAAGGAGACACAACTTAATCCAAGACTCTGTGTGTGTGTGTGTGTGTGTGTGTGTGTATTTCTTTCTCTCATTTTCCATATGCTAGAATGCTCATCCAAATCTCTTGACATGACAGGTCACATCGGAACATTCGGTACCAGCGTACATGTTGCTTCTTTAACTACCCTTGTCTAAACTGGGCCCCTTTTTCAGTTATTTTTCACAGCATTTTGTTTAATTTTTTCTGATCACTTTAAATAATCTGCATTTACTTACTTACCTAGTGTCTGTCTTCCCCTGTGACCTCCATCTAGAGGAATGTATGCTTCTTGGTGCCAGGAACATTTTTTTGTTCTTGCTCATCACTGTACCTCAGTACTTGGAACAGTGACTAGCACATGGTAAGCATCATTTAAAAATATTTGTTGATTAGATACGCAAAATAGAAATCATTATAGCTTAGAAAATTTTTAAAAAGGACAAAAAGGCTCTTTTGGAAACAAGAAGAATGTGAGATGGCAGACTACAAAAAAATTACAGTGACAAATAAAGGAACTCAGTAATTGTTATTAAAGGCAATACTGTGTGGGCAGTGGAATATTATATCATGTATTTGTAACCCATGGTTTGTAAAGCCTGCAGGTAATGGGAGATAAACTGCTTTTTTGGAAGCCACTAGAGTTGAGTTATAAACTGTGCAAGTTCTGGAGTCACCCAGACCTGATTTCAAATGCCTGTTACAGAGAGGGGGGGCAAGATGGCTGACTAGGTAGAAGCTACCTTGGATCCCTCTTGCAACAAAGACTCGGAAAAACAAGTGAATCGATTACATACACGACAATCTATGAACCCTGACCAGCAAACACAGATCTAAAGAATTGACCTGAGTGACAGGTGAGTGAAAAGCTGCGTCCTGAAGCAGCAACTGCCTCTGAAGCCAGCGATAGGCACCACAGCCATGAGCCCTCGCAGTTCCCTGGTGCTGAGTGGCGGGGCTGATTGTGGCTTGCTGAGGCGGGGCAGGCACGGGACACAGCCCTAACCCCTAGCCCCCTGGGGTAACCTCCGTAGAGACTCAGCCATCGCAAGCAGACTGCACACTGACGCGGCTGACGAGAAAACGAGCAACCACGGAGAAGCAGCGACTGTTTTCAGAACCTGGAGCCAGATTCCCAGTGAGAAAACCTTGGCCCCGGGCTTTGGACTGGGTGCAGGGGAGCTGAGCATGGCATCCTGAGACGGCGCAAACACGGGATGCAGCCCTAGCTCTCTGAAGTGACCTCGGGGGAAGCCCAGCCAGTGCACGCAGGCAGTGCAGCGACGCGGCTGACAGGAGGAGAGGTCACTGGGAGGCAGCAACTGGTTTTGGAGCCTGGAGTGTGGCGTCCCAGCCGGGGAAACTTGGTGCTGGGCTTTGGACTGGGAGCGGAGAAACTGACCACAGGTTCTGGAACAGCACAAGCACAGACGCAGGCCTGACCCTCGGGGGCAATCTTGACCCAGCCAGTGCACACAGGCTACACGCCCTTCAGGAATCTCAGAGAAAACAGTCATCACCAAACAAGATAAGTAACTTTGTCTATATTCCTGGGTGCTACTCTGTCCTATCTATCTGATCCCTCCCCTCCCTTCTCAGGTGGCTTCACTAACATTGGAATTTCCTGGGCCAGAGAGTGAAGTGCTCTGCGGTTTTTGTTTTTTTTTTTTATCTCTACCTAACCCATTCTCCTGGCCTGAGCGAAGCAGCTACAAAAAAACTAGGCACCAAAAATCCTTCCCTTACTTCCCGGAATTGGAATGAAAATACAGAACCAGCTCCAGCCAAGCATATGAGAGCCACAGTCTTGGGCTTTCATCCCTACGGGGAAGAAGGTGGCTATTATAATGCAAAGGCAATTCTGATACGGATCTGACTGTAATTTTTTAGCGGATTACTGGAAAGACAAGTTCTCCAGGTCTGATATCTCTACCTATTAAACAGAGCCCTCACTGACCCACAATGGGGAACTGAGGGCTGAAGCTCTACCCAAACCACCTAACCTTCTGCCACAGGGATATGAGGATAGTGACACCTACCAATCTGTAGAGGTACATGCATTGGGTGCCTAAAGTACAGCTTCAGAGCCCACCCACCAAAGTGCTTTAGGAATAGAGACACACCTGCCTCACTGGCACTTGGGGGACGCCTGTCAGCATCCTGCCCCCTGCTGGAGTGTGACCCCCTGCTGATGCTAGAATCTGGTGCACACAACTATCACCACTACTCCTCTAAGTGGACACGTAACAGTCTACACCACACACTTGGTGATCCAAAATCAGATTCTACTCAAGAATAGTGAATGGACTCTTAGACTTATTTATCTGGTAACAGCCCAAACCAGCTGGTAATAGGACATAAGTGATTCAAAGGCTACAGCAATCAAGACAGCACAATCTAGTACCCCATCTATGCATACTGAAAGAAAACAAAACAAGATAAGACTTAGTGAGCAAAAATAAAATAAATCATTACAATATCTTATAGATGGCTCGGAGACAGGAGTCGATATCAAACCATATAAAGAAGCAGACCATGATTGCTTCTACAACTCCCCAAATTAAAGAATCAAAATCTTTCCCAAATGAAGATACAACGCTGGAATTGCCAGATGCAGAATATACAAAACTAATTTACAGAATGCTTCAAGACATCAGGGATGACCTCAGAAATGAAATAAGGCAATCTACAGAAAAAGCCAAGGAACACACTGATAAAGCAGTTGAAGAAATCAAAAAGATTATTCAAGAACATAGTGGAAAAATTAATAAGCTGCAAGAATCCATAGAGAGACAGCATTCAGAAATCCAAAAGATTAAAAGTAAAATTACAGAATTAGACAACTCAATAGGAAGTCAGAGGAGCAGAATCAAGCAGTTGGAATGCAGACTGGGGGAGCTGGAGGATAAGGCAATTGACACCAATATAGTTGAAGAAAAATGAGATAAAAGAACTTAAAAAAATGAAGAAAACCTGAGAATCATGTGGGACTCTATCAAGAATAACAACTTGCATGTGATTGGAGTTCCAGAACAGGGAGGGATAACAGAAAATACAGAGAGAATAGTTGAAGATCTGTTGGCAAAAAACTTCCCTGACATCATGAAAGACAAAAGGATATCTATCCAAGATGCTCATCGAACCTCATATAAGATTGATCCAAAAGGAAAATCACCAAGACATATTATCATCAAACTTGCCAAAACCAAAGATAAACAGAAAATTTTAAAAGCAGCCAGGGATAAAAGAAAGGTCTCTTATAGAGGAGAATCAATAAGAATAAGTTCAGACTACTCAGCAGAAACCATGCAGGCAAGAAGGCAATGGGATGACATATATAGAGCACTGAAGGAGAAAAACTGCCAGCCAAGGATCATATATCCAGCAAAACTCTCTCAAATATGAAGGTGAAATTAAAACGTTTACAGATAAACACAAGCTTAGAGAATTTGCAATAACCAAACCAAAGGTACAAGAAATACTGAAGGAAATTGTTTGGTCAGGAAATCAATAATATCAGATACCAACACAACACAAGGTCACAGAACAGAACATCCTGATATCAACTCAAATAGGGAAATCACAAAAACAAATTAAGATTAATGTTAAAAAGAAAAAAATGCTCAAAACAGGGAATCATTGAAATCATTATGTAAAAGATCACAATAATCAAAAAGAGGGACTAAATACAGGAGGCATAGAACTGCCATATGGCGAGGAAAACAAGGCAATATAGGACGATACAAGTTAGGTTTTTACTTAGAAAAATAGGGGTAAATATTAAGGTAACCACAAAGAGATCTAACAATTCCATAACTCAAAATAAAAACCAAGAAAAACATAATGACTCAACAAACATAAAATTCAACTACTATGAAAATGAGGAACACACAATTTACAAAGAAAAACGTCTCAGCACAAAAAAGTAAGTGGAAAAATGAAATTGTCAACAACGCACACAAAAAGGCATCAAAAGGACAGCACTAAACACATACTTATCTATAATTACGCTGAATGTAAATGGACTCAATGCACCAATAAAGAGACAGAGAGTTTCAGACTGGATAAAGAAACACAGTCTGTCTATATGCTTCCTACAAGAGACACACCTTAGACTTAGAGACACAAACAAACTAAAACTCAAAGGACGGAAAAAAATATATCAAGCAAACAACAAGCAAAAAACAGCAGGAGTAACAATATTAATTTCTGACAAAATAGACTTTAAAGTTAAATCCACCACAAAGGATAAAGAAGGACACTACATAATGATTAAAGGGACAATTGACCAGGAAGATATAAGCATATTAAATATTTATGGACCCAGTGGCAGGGCTGCAAGATACATAAAACAAACTTTAACAGAACTGAAAAGTGAGATAGACACCTCCACAATTATACTAGGAGACTTCAACATACCACTTTTGGAGAAGGATAGGACTTCCAGTAAGAAGCTCAATAGAGACACTGAAGACCTAATTGCTACAATCAACCAACTTGACCTCATAGACTTATACAGAACACTCCACCCAACAGCTGCAAAGTATACTTTTTTTTTCTAGCACACATGGAACATTCTCTAGAATAGATCACATATTAGGTCATAAAACAAACCTTTGCAGAATGCGAAACATCGAAATATTACAAAGCATCTTCTCAGACCACAAGGCGTTAAAAGTGGAAATCAATAACAGAAAAATCAGGGAAAAGAAATCAAATACTTGGAAACTGAACAATACCCTGCTCAAAAAAGACTGGGTTATAAAAGACATTAAGGAGGAAATAAAGAAATTCACAGAATGCAAAGAGAATGAAAACACTTCCTATCAAAACCTCTGGGACACAGCAAAAGCAGCGCTCAGAGGTCAATTTATATCGATAAATGCACACATACATAAAGAAGAAAGAGCCAAAATCAGAGAACTGTCCCTACAACTTGAACAAATAGAAAGCGAGAAACAAAAGAATCAGTCAGGCACCAGAAGAAAACAAATAATAAAAATTAGAGCTGAACTAAATGAATTAGAGAACAGAAAAACAATTGAAAGAATTAACAAAGCCAAAAGCTGGTTCTTTGAAAAAATTAACAAAATTCATAAACCATTGGCCAGACTGACTAAAGAAATATAGGAAAGGAAACAAATAATCCGAATACGAAACGAGATGGGCCAAATCACAACAGACCCAACTGAAATTAAAAGAATCGTATCAGATTATTACGAAAAATTATACTCTAACAAATTTGCAAACCTAGAAGAAATGGATGAATTCCTAGAAAAACACTACCTACCTAAACTAACACAATCAGAAGTAGACAAACTAAATAGACCCATAACAAAAAAAGAGATTGAAAAGGTAATAAAAAAAACTCCCAACAAAAAAAAAGCCCTGGTCCGGATGGCTTTACTGTAGAGTTCTACCAAACTTTCAGAGAAGAGTTAACACCACTGCTACTAAAGGTATTTCAAAGCATAGAAAATGGTGGAATACTACCTAACTCATTCTATGAAGCCACCGTATCCCTGATACCAAAACCCAGGTAAAGACACCACAAGAAAAGAAAATTACAGACCTATATCCCTCATGAACATAGATGCAGAAATCCTCAACAAAATTCTAGCCAATAGAATTCAACAACATATCAAAAAAATAATCCACCATGACCAAGTGGGATTTACACTTATGCAAGGCTGGTTTAATATTAGGAAAACCATTAATGTAATCCACCATATAAATAAAACAAAAGACAAAAACCACATGATCTTATCAATTGATGCAGAAAAGGCATTTGACAAAGTCCAACACCCATTCATGGTAAAAACTCTCAGCAAAATAGGAATTGAAGGAAAGTTACTCAACATAATAAAGGACATCTACACAAAGCCAACAGCCAACATCTCTCTAAATGGAGAGAGCCTGAAAGCATTTCCCTTGAGATCGGGAACCAGACAAGGATGCCCTTTATCACCGCTCTTATTCAACATTGTGCTAGAGGTCCTAGCCAGAGCAATTAGGCTAGACAAAGAAATAAAGGGCATTCGGATTGGCAAGAAAGAAGTAAAATTATCTCTACTTGCAGATGACATGATCTTATACACAGAAAACCCTAAGGAATCCACCAGAAAACTACTGAAGCTAATAGAAGAGTTCAGCAGAGTCTCAGGTTACAAAATAAACATACAAAAATCACTTGGATTCCTCTACATCAACAAAAAGAACATCAAAGAGGAAATCACCAAATCAATACCATTCACAGTAGCCCCCAATACTTAGGAATAAATCTTACCAAAGATGTAAAAGACCTATACAAAGAAAACTACAAAGTACTAGTGCAAGAAACTAAAAGGGACCTACATAAGAGTGGAAAAACATACCTTGCTCATGGATAGGAAGACTTAACATAGTAAAAATGTCTATTCTACCAAAAGCCATCTATACATACAATGCACTTCCGATCCAAACTCCAATGACGTTTTTCAGTGTGATGGAGAAACAAATCACCAACTTCATATGGAAGGGAAAGAAGCCCCGGATAAGAAAAGCGTAACTGAAAAAGAAGGAGAAAGTGCGAGGCTTCACTCTACCTGATTTTAGAACATCTTATACAGCCACAGTAGTCAAAACAGCCTGGTACTGGTACAACAACAGGCACATAGACCCATGGAACAGAATTGAGAACCCAGATATAAATCCATCCACATTTATGAGCAGCTGATATGTGACAAAGGCCCAGTGTCAGTTAACTGGGGAAAAGATAGTCTTTTTAACAAATGGTGCTGGCATAACTGGATATCCATTTGCAAAAAAATGAAACAGGACCCATACCTCACACCATGCACAAAAACTAACTCCAAGTGGATCAAAGACCTAAACATAAAGACTAAAATGATAAAGATCATGGAAGAAAAAATAGGGACAACGTTAGGAGCCCTAATACAAGGCATAAACACAATACAAAACATTACTAAAAATGACAAAGAGAAACCAGATAACTGGGAGCTCCTAAAAATCAAACACCTGTGCTCATCTAAAGACTTCACCAAAACAGTAAAAAGACCACCTACAGATTGGGAAAAAATTTTCAGCTATGACATCTCTGACCAGTGCCCGATCTCTAAAATCTATATGATTCTGTCAAAACTCAACCACAAAAAGACAAACAACCCAATCAAAAATTGGGCTAAGGATATGAGCAAGCACTTCACTAAAGAAGATATTCAGGCAGCTAAGAGATACATGAGAAAATGCTCTCCATCATTAGCCATTAGAGAAATGCAAATTAAAACTACGATGAGATTCCATCTCACTCCAACAAGGCTGGCCTTAATCTAAAAAACACAAAATAATAAATGTTGGAGAGGCTGCGGAGAGGTTGGAACTCTTATACACTGCTGGTGGGAATGTAAAATGGTACAACCACTTTGCAAATCTATCTGGCGTTGTCTTAAAAAGCTAGAAAGAGAATTACCATACAACCCAGAAATCCCACTCCTCGGAATATACCCTAGAGAAATAAGAGCCTTTACATCAACAGATATTTGCACACCCATGTTTATTGCAGCTCTGTTTACAATAGCAAAAAGCTGGAAGCAACCAAGGTGTCCATCAATGGATGAATGGTTAAATAAATTATGGTATATTCACACAATGGAATACTACGCATTGATAAAGAACAGTGAGGAATCTGTGAAACATTTCATAACATGGAGGAACCTGGAAGGCATTATGCTGAGTGAAAGTATTCAGATGCAAACGGACAAATATTGTACAAGACCACTATTATAAGATCTTGAGAAATAGTACAAACTGAGAAGAACACATACTTTTGTGGTTATGAGAGGGGGGAGGGAGGGAGGTTGGGAGAGTGTTATTTACCGATTAGATAGTAGATAAGAACTACTGTAGGTGAAGGGAAGGACAATACTCAATACATGGAAGGTCAGCTCAACTGGACTGGACCAAAAGCAAGGAAGTTTCCGGGATAAACTGAATGCTTCGAAGGTCAGCGGAGCAAGCGCGGGGGTTTGGGGACTATGGCTTAAGGAGACTTCTAAGTCAATTGGCAAAATAAATTCTATTGGGAAAACATTCTGCATCCCACTTTGAAGTGTGGCGCCTGGGGTCTTAAATGCTAACAAGCGGCCATCTAAGATGCATCAATTGGTCTCAACCCACCTGGATCAAAGGAGAATGAAGAACACCAAGGTCACATGATAACTATGAGCCCAAGAGACAGAAAGGGCCACATGAACTAGAGACTTACATCATCCTGAGACCAGAAGAACTAGATGGTGCCCGGCCACAACCGATGACTGCCCTGACAGGGAGCACAACAGAGAACCCCTGAGGGAGCAGGAGAACAGTGGGATGCAGACCCCAAATTCTCATAGAAAGACCAGACTTAATGGTCTGACTGAGACTAGAGGAATCCCAGAGGTCATGGTCCCCAAACCGCCTGTTGGCCCAGGACAGAAACCATTCCCGAAGACAACTCATCATTCATGGAAGGGATTGGACAATGGGTTGGAGAGAGATGCTGATGAAGAGTGAGCTACTTGTATCAGGTGGACATTGGAGACTGTGTTGTTATCTCCTGTCTGGAGGGGAGATAGGAGGGTAGAGAGGGTTAGAAACTGGCAAAATTGTCACGAAAGGAGAGACTGGAAGGAGGGAGCGGACTGACTCATTAGGGGGAGAGTAAGTGGGAGTATGGACTAAGGTATATATAAGCTTATATGTAACAGACTGACTTGATTCGTAAATGTTCACTTAAAGCTCAATAAAAATTATTAAAAAAAAAAAAGAAACCAGACACACACACACACACACACAAATGCCTGTTACACCATTTTCTGCTGTGTGAACTTGGACAAGTTCATGATCTACTTTAAGCTTTAGTTCCCTGTTATGGAATATGAGGTTAATAATAGTATTCAACTCACAGGGCTGCTGTGGTGATCAAAAATGATGACATTCATAGTGTGCTTCGTATGGTGTAGGGCACATGAGGACTAAGTAAATATTAGATAATGTGACTATTATCATTTTGCTGAACACAGCTCCATTCATGAAATTATGCCCAGTACTTGGGGTCACTGTAAATATAGCCTATCAAATTTTTAGGCAGTCACACCCTATACCCCTTCACCAAAGCAGAATTAGTAGGTGTTCAAAAAATATTAGTGATAGACAGGAAGTTTGTTCATGTGGGATGTGTTTCACTCCTGAACACAGTTATTACTGGTAGTGGCAGCTGCTGATGCTTTTTTTTTTTTTTCCATTTATGCTGACAAAAAAACTTAAATAGGCAACATGAGTATCTTGGGTAATAGTGTCTGAAGAAACTACTCCATTACCAGGGAGAAAAGCAACCAAAACAGAAGCATTAAAGAGAATGAGGTTATTGTCTTCTGATCAATTATTGTGAAAGACTCATTACCAGAGGAACTGGACTCTAACCCTCTCTAATAGTTCATTCTGGAGCCCTGGTGATGCAGTTATTAAGAGCTCGGCTGCTAACCAAAAGGTTGGCATTCAAATCCACCAGCCACTCCTTGGAAACCCTATAGGGCAGTTCTACTCTGTCCTATAGGGTCACCATGAATTGGGATCGACTTGTGGGGAATGGATTTTGTTTTCGCAGTTCGTTCCAGTGAACAATTTTTCTCTCATTTGATTTGCGCTATGAAGAGGGACAGTTTCAACTCATTCAACACTTAATTTAGCAAGTATTTATTGAGAGTCTACCATATTTATGAAATGGGGTAGCCAAAGGATACTCCCTCCACATTCACGCCAACAGTAGTTGACTTCCATTCAATTTTCAGAATTCAGTTGAAATAATCACTTCTCTACTCAAGTCTAAGACTAGGCCTGGCCACCTTGGTATGGACCCCCTACAGCCCTTAGAGTCTTGCCTTTTTTTTTTTTAGAGTAGTTTTAGGTTTACAGAAAAGTTGTGCAGAAAGTACAGAGTTCTTATATACCCCCTCCTACCCACAGTTGCTCGTATTATTAAAATCGTGTGTTTGTGTGGTACATTTATTACAACTGATGAACCAATGTTGACACATTATTGTTAACTAAAGTAAAAAAAACAAAAACTGTTAATATTAGGGTTCGCTCTTTGTGTTGAACAGTCCTACGCATTTTCACAAACGTTATGTGTCCACCACCATTACAGTATCACACAGAATAATTTCACTGCCCTAAAAATGCCCTGTGCTCTACCTATTCATCCCTCCCTCTTCCCCCTGGCTCCTGGCTACCGATGATCTTTTCACTATTTGTATGGTTTTGCCTAGGAGCCGTCATGGCACAATGGTTAAGCCTTCAGCTGCTAACGGAAATGTTGGCAGATTGAATCCACACAGCTGCTCCAAGGGAGAAAGACCTGGAGATCTGCTCCCATAAGATTAAAAGAAAACAAATCAAACTCGTTGCCGCCAAGTCAATTCTGACTCATAGCAACCCTATAAGACAGGGTGGAACTGTTCCATAGGATTTCCAAGGGGCAGCTAGTGGATTTGAACTGCCAACCTTTAGGTCAGCAGCCGAACTCTTAACCACTATGCCACCAGGGCTCCCCGGTAAGATTAAAAAAAAAAAAACACAGCCTAGAAAATCCTATGGGGAAGTTCTTCTCTGTCACATGTAGTCACTATCAGTTGAAAATCGACTCAATTGCATCCAACAACATGGTTTTGCCTTTTCCTCAATGTCCTATAGTTTGAATCATAGAGTATGTAGCTTTGTCAGACTGGCTTCTTCCACTTAGCAGTATGCCTATGAGGTTCCTCCATGTCTTTGTGTAGCTTGATAGCTCATTTGTTTATCACTGAATAATTTGTTTTTATTACTGAAGAATACTCCATTGTATAGATGTACCACAGTTTGTTTATCTATTCATCTACTGAAGGACATCTTGGTTGTTTCCAATTTTTGGCAATTATGAATAAAGCTGCTATAAGCATTTCTGTGCAGATTTTTATGTGGACATACATTTTCATCTCACTTGGGTAAGTATCTAGGAGCATGCCTTCTGGATCGAACGGTCAGTCTATGTTTAGCTTTGTAAGAGACTGTCTTCCAAAGCGACTGTACCATTTTGTATTCCCACCAGCAATGAATGAGAGTTCCTGTTGCTCTGTATCCTTGCCAGGGTTCAGTAGTGTTAGTATTTTGGATTTGAGCCATTCTAATTTTTTTTTTTAATAGGTATGTAGTGTTATGTTATCATTGTTTTGATTTGCAATTCCCTAAAGGCATTTTTTTTTAATATGCAAGCATTTTTTCATATGCTTATTTGCAATGCATATACCTTCTTTTGTGAGGTTTCTGTTTAGATCTTTTGCCCATTTTGAAATTGGGGTGTAGTTGCTATAGTTGTAATTGTTGAGTTCTAAGAGTTCTTTGTATATCATGGTGTCTTAGGCTGGGTTCTCTAGAGAAGCAAAACCAGAAAAGGGTATAAATATGTATACATTGAGATTTATATCAAGGAAATGGCTCATGCAGTTGTAGAGGCTGGAATGTCCCAGGTCCGTGGGTCGGGACGTAGGGATCTCCTGATTCATGTAGCCAAGGACTGGAGAATCCAAGATTGGCAGGTCAGAGAGAAGCGCTCTTGCTCACTGGCTACAAAAATTGACAAATCCCAAGATTGGCAGGCAAGAGTGAAGGTAAGCTACTAGCTCGAGTCCTGGAAACTGGAGGTCAGATGAGTAGGAGCTAGCCGGAGGATCCAGAGTGAACAAAAACCCATGAGCCTTGCCAGAATGTCCACTTACATTTGATGCAGGCCACACACCTAAGGAAATTCCCTTTCAACTCATTGGCTACTCACAGCAGATCCCATCATGAACTTGATCACATTATATCAAATCTCATCATGGAAATGATCACAGCATCATATGACTGCCAAACCACTGAGAATCATGGCCTACCCAAGTTGACACACAACCTTTACCATTACACATGCATTCAAGTCTTTTATCAGATATGTGTTTTGCATGTATTTTCTCACAGTCCATGGCTTGTCTTTTCATTCTCTTCACAGTGTCTTTTGCAAAGCAGAAGTTTTTAATTTTAATGAAATCCAACTCGTCAATTTCTTCTTTTATGGATCATGCTTTTGGTGCTATAATTAAAAAGTCACCAAACCCAAGGTCACTTAGATTCCCCCTATTTTATATTCTGGAAGTTCTATAGTTCTGTGTCTTATGTTTAGGTCTGTGATCCATTTTGAGTTGATTTTTTAAAAGGTGTAAAGTCTGTATGTAGATTCTTCTCATTATTTTTGCACATGGGTGTCCAGTTGTTCCAGTAGAAAGACTACACTTTTTCCATTGAATTGCCTTTGCTCCTTTGTCAAAGGATAGTAGTGTGATCCTCTAACTCTGTTCTCCTTTAGTACTGGGTTGGGTATTCTGGGTCTTTTGCTTTTTCATATAATCTTCAGAATTAGTTTGCTGATATCCACAAAATAACCTGCTGGAATTTTTATTTGGATTGTGTTGAATCTATAGATTAAGTTGAAGAACTGACATCATAATAATATTAAGCACTCCTATCTATGGATACGGAGCCCTGGTAGCACAGTGGTTAAGAGCTTCGTTGCTAACCAAAAGTTTAGCAGTTTGAATCCATCAGCTGCTCCTTGGAAACCCTATGGGGCAGTTCTACTCTGTCCTACAAGGTTGCTATCAGTCGAATCGACGACAACAGGTTTGATTTGGTTTATCTGTGAATATGGAATGTCTCTCCATTTATTTAAATCTTCCCTGATTTATTCATGGGCTTTATTGTTTTCATCATATAGATAGTGTACGTATTTTTTTAGATTTATACCTAAGTATTTTATTTTTTTGTACTAATATAATTGTGTGTTTTTTTTTTTTTATTTCAAATTCCAGTTGTTCATTGCTTCTATACAGGAAAGCAGTTGACTTTTGTATATTATCCTTGCATCCTGCTACCTTGCTATAACTGCTTATTAGTTCCAAGAATTTTTTAAACTTTTTATTCTCTGGGATTTTCTGCATAGACAATCATATCATCTGTGAACAAAGACAGTTTTACTCCTTCCTTCTCAACCTATATACCCTCTATTTCTTTTACTTGTCTAATTGCATTAGCTAGAACTTCCAGGAGGAGTGGTGAGAGGGGACATCCTTATCTTATTCCTGATCTTAGAAAACAGCTAGTTTCTCGCCACTGAGATGCATTCAGATGCAGGTGGCCAAAAAGAACACATCTTGACAGGGAGGGGAGATTTGGTATCCTGTTTGATGGTCTTTGAAGAGACAAAAAAAAAAAAATTACAATAAAATGTGATAAATGTTTAATTAAACCAAGATAGACATAGAGTGATATGGCATACACCAGCGAAGAGTGGCGATCTGCTCAGAGGTTTTGCACCGAGTACTTAAGTTGAGCCTTGAACAATAAGCAGGTGATAATCAGGCTGGGGACATGGAAGTTCCTAGAAGCAAAATAGCACAGTACGTTTGAGGAACTGCATAGAGTATAGCTTCACGGGAGCATCGGGTATGAATTGGGAGAGGTAGGACATAAAGGCTGAGGCAGATAAGGCCAAGGACATGAAGGACCTGCTAAAGGGTTTAGATTTGCTGTGAATTATGGCACAAGCAGTTTGCGATCAGTTACTAACCTGAAAAAGGTTGGCAGTTTGAACCCACCCAGTGGCTCTGCAGAAGAAAGGCCTGACAAACCGCTTTCCTAAAGATTACAGCTAAGAAAACTCTAGGGAGCAGTTCTACTTTGTAATACATAGTCTCCACGACTCAATAGCAATGGGTTTTTGGTTCTGGTGGAACATCAATAAAGGAATTTAGGTACAGAATGTCATGATAAGATCTGCATTTTTAATGGATTATTCTTTTTAAAATGTGAGTCGCAGGGAGAATATAGTTAGAAGGTTTGACTTTTTCTGTATTCTTTGTGTTGCATATGGATACCACTGCATCCCCAGTTGCCCAAATTGGAAACAAATCATTCTAGTCTTAGCTTTTTCTCACCCTCCAGTTGGCCACCAAGTCATATAGATTCTACCTTTAAATAACTCTTGAATCTACCCAAAGTTCTTATTCTGACTGTTATGTCCTTTACTCAATCTGTTATTACCTTTTATCTGGTTTCATCCAATACTCTACTATCTGGTCTTCGACTCTGGGCTTCCTCCTCCAATCTATTCTCCACACCGCTCCTGGGAATCCTCTCAGAATGCAAATCCAGTCCTTTTTTCACTGCTTAAACCTCTTCTCTTCTGGGGGCAGTGTTGGTTCAGTGGTAGAATTCTTGCTTCTAATGGAGACCTGGGTTTGATTCCCAGCCAATATACCTTAAGCACAGCCACCCCCCGTCTGGCAGTGGGGGACTGTGTGTTGCTATGATGCTGAACAGCTTTCAGCAGAGCTTCCAGACTAAGGAGAAAGGCCTCTAATCTACTTCTGAAAATCAGCCAATGAAAACCCCATGGACCACATGACGTTGTGCGTGGGGTTGCCACGAGTCAGGAGCAACTCACAGCAACTAACAACAACAACAAAGCTCTTCTAAGGTTTCCCTTGGCTCTCAGTATAAAGTCCAAACTCTCTCCCGTGGCATAGAAAGTTATCTGGGGATTCGGGCCCCACATAACCTTTTCAGCTTTATCTCCTCCCTTCCTAGGTAGTCGATCAGCCTTGATGAACTGGCAATTTCTCAAACATGCCAGGCCGTTTGAATTCCCTCCAGCTTTCCCTCACTATTCACCTGGAGAAAACCCATTTTTATTCAAAGATCAGTTTAAGGGTCACTTCCTTACTGAAACTCTTCTCAACAACCAGCTCCACACAGTCTCCTCTGGTCTCCCCTCCCTTACTCCATCATCGCTCATTCTGGAGTCTATTGGGGTTACTTCCCACCACACAGGTGATATACTTCGCACATTTGCTTCTCCAAGCAAAGAACATATGCATCACAACCTTTTTAAAAAAACTCATTTTGTTTTTGAATTTATTTATATACTTATTATCACTATGCAGATTCCTGTGCTCCAAATCTACTGAATCAATCGCTGGACCGAGGCCTGGAATCTGCCTTTAAAAAATTTCCTAGGTTACTGATAATGCTCTGTTTCCTGACCAGGTGCTGGTTACATGAGTTGTTCATTTGCACAAAATGCACTGAAATGTGCCTTTAGGATATGTGTGCTTTCCTTCATGTATGTTATTTTTCGGTAAAAAGTTAAGATGTAAAGACTCCCTAGGTTATTCTTAACCTGAGAATGGTACCTGAGAACCACTGACTTATCTCTCTACTGGCTTGTAAACCACTTGGAGGCAGTTAAGCCATCTACAACATAGCACATACTTAATAAGGAATTGTTAAATAAGTGAATGAACGGAAGGAGGGAGAGGAGTGCCTTGTGGATACCTTTCGCCCTCACTCCCTTCCAAACATTTGTTTCACGTTCCCACTGGAGCACATGATATCTCATGCTTCAAAGTTATACCCCCAACACTCCCCCTGAATAAACCTGCGCAATGGCACCTGGCTTCTTCCCCACCATGCCCAGGGCGTAACTGATCCAGCGTGCCAGTCTGACAAGAGGGGAAAAAGGCAGCAGGTGGAGGACGTTCTGTCCCCAGAACCAGCTACTTCTGCCCTGCCTGGGTCTGAGCCACCTGGCTCAGGACTCCTCACCACACGTGGGAATCAAGCTGGACAGAATATGTCCCTGGAGATACTGCAATGCCAAGCTTCTATTTGCATCTCTAGTGTGATTTTTAGCAAATTTTGTGAGTTCTGGTGAAATATCACCTAAATTGTTCATTTAGTCATAAGTACCAAGAACTTCCTAGGCTCACAGTGATGAACCAAAGACAGACATACCCTGCCTTAGTGGAGCTGGCAGTCTAGCGGGGGAGACAGCCAATCAAATAACATCTAATCTTTTTTTTTTTTTTTTTTAAATAGTACTTAGGATATGCTGGGCACTGGTTTTTTACATTTATTCATTCATTTATTCTTTACATCCATTAATCCATTACATCATTGTAACAACTCAGTCATGTCCTATTATTATTATTCCCATTTTACAAATGAGAGGACTGATGCGTTGTATAGTTACATCATGATAAGAGTCATGAAGGTAAAGCATAGGGAGGTGGAATAGGGTTTACCAGGAAGACCTAATCTAGTCCTAAGGATCAGGGAAGTTCCTTAGATATGTGAGGCTGAAGAGAAGATCTGAAGGGTAAGGTGGAATCTAGTAGGCAAAGAGTCCTGGGTGAAGGATTTCAGGCAACAGAAACAGCTGATAGAAAAGGCTAATCATTTGTCTCAGGAACTGGAAGGCGGCAGCCAGTGTAGTGGCAGCACAGGGAGCCTGAGATGGGGCAGAAGAGGTGGGCACGGTCCAGATCACTCAGGGTTTTTTCCTCTACGTCTTCAAATAGCATGATAAGGTCAAAGAGGCAGAGAGGAAGTTAGGAGATTCAGGATTTAGTTCTAGCTTTCCTCCAAACAACCCCAACCACCTCTCCATGTCTCATTTTCCTCATCTGAAAAATAAGCGGCTCCTGTCATTCTAAAGCTCTAAGCTCTGTTGTAAGGAATTGACAAGCAATCAAATCCTGGATGCTGCCAGATGCATCAAGGCCCAACTCCTTTGAAGATGCAGTAAATACAAATTACAGAAAACAATAAATATGGCTCTAAAAAAAAAAAATATGGCTCTGAGCATGGTTTATTCCCTTTTCTTGAAGTCTGAACCGCTAATAGTGTTGTAAGAGTAGCGATCTCTTTTGAGCATGTACTGTGTGCCAGGATTATGCTGGGTACTTTTAGATAAATTTCCTCACAACACCCCTGTTAACAGGTAAGAAAGCTGAAGCCTCAAGGATTACACAACTTCGGGAAGGTCTTCACCACCCAAATTTACCCTGCGACTGAGCATGCCCAGTCCTGTTTCGTAGGGCCAGGTGTGTTAACTTGAGCAAGGGCATTCTCTTGTTTTGCTCACTGGCTGAGTTGAACTTTGAACCTAGCTCTGACTTCAAAGCTCATCCTCTTGACCAGGCCATGCCGCCTTCCCTTATAAAACATAGGCAACTCTTTATAAATAACGTGACATTGTCTCTTGAAGTCCTTTCTGGGTGAGGAAAGTGCTTTTTATAGCTAGGGGTTGCTTTCTGTTTACTTGGTCTCTTCCAGCACTGCTTAATCCTGCCTACAGCTGTGTCCTTCACTGTCCTTACACTGTACTCCTAGGTTTCCTCCCTGCAAGACAACTCCACCAGACCACATGGTGTGTGTGTGCCAGCAAATTTCACTCCACTTCCTAGGCCTCTGAGCGATTTGGTCACCTAACACAGACACACACAGACACACACGGGGGGAGAGGGAGCAACGTGAGTGACCTTGGTCACCTCACGCACACACACACGCAGCGGGGGCGGGGGGAGAAGAAGCAAGGAGAGTGACCTTGCAAAGGTATCTAGCCACAGAGGACAGGATTAGCAAACCTGAAACTTCTGTAAATATTTATTCGGTTTTCCTCCCGCATTTCTACCGAAGCTGCACGCTCCTCGCGCCTGCCTTGCCCAGTCCCCTCTCGGCTTTCTCCGCCACACAAAGTCCAACCCGTCCATCTCCTCTTTGCAAACCTAGAGAACTTCAGTCCCCATGTTGAAACTCGTCGGTGGAGGTGGCGGGCAGGACTGGGCATGCTCAGTAGCAGGGACAGGTCTGGAAGGCGAGGAAGCCGCGTTTGAAGTCGCGCGGCCGTGAATCGGGGGGACACAGGCCGTGGGGACCCCGGCCGGGGGTGCGCGGGGACCGGGTTCCACGCCAGGGGTGGGCAGGCTGAAGGCGGGAGCCGCGGGGCCGACGGGTGGGGGGCAGGGCGTGAAGGAGGGGAGGGAGCCGGTGGGAGAAGGGGAGGAGCGCCCGGCTCGCCATCCCCGGCGTCGGCTCTGCGGCTGCTGAATCGGAAGCCGCAGGGAGGATCCGGGGAAATAAGGACGCCCGAGAATGACCTCCAGCGAGGCTGCCTGAGCCGGTGCCCGCGCGCTGCCCCGCCAGCCCCCAGCATGGACGACGGCGGCGGGCAGCCGGAGCGCTCGGCCCCGCACGCCCCCGGGGCCCCCGCCGGCACCGCTGCCGTGAACGGGCTGCTGCACAACGGCTTCCACCCGCCGCCAGTCCAGCCGCCGCGCCTCTGCAGCCGGGGCCCCGCCGGCGGCGGCGACGCGGCGCCCCCGCGCCTCCCGCTTCTGCCCGAGCTCCAGCCGCAGCCACCGCCCCCTCAGCACGACTCCCCGGCCAAGAAATGCCGGCTGCGGAGGAGGATGGACTCGGGGAGGAAGAACAGGCCGCGTAAGTCCGGCCGAGAGGGGAGCGCGGGCGCGAGGCGGGCTCCGCGCGCTGGGTCCGGGGAGCCGCGGGGGCGGGGTTCGCAGCGCGCCCCGTGCGCCTTAGCGGCCGCCGTCTGGGGCTGCATGGAGGGGGTGCCTGGGACCGAGTCTTTCTCCGGGGCGCCAAACAGGATCGCAGCCTGACCCCGACCATGCTCGCTTCCATCCGTAGAATAGACCGATTGGAGATGCAGCCGCAGCTGGTTCTGGGTCACGGCTCTATAAAAGGAGAACGCACTGCCGGCCCTTATTTGTAGCTGGGAAAATAAATGCGAGTGTGTGAACATATGATGGGGTCCGGGAGTGGGGGTAAAGCGGGTGCGCACAGTCGGAGCTGCTCTCTGCATTCTCCTCGCCCTTCTCCCGTCTCAGAGCTCGCCTTTCTAGGGTTGGCGCTCAGGCGACTAGCTTGTCCGTTGAATCGCAGAGTAGCGGTCAGCACCTCGGGTCTATTGGCGAGCGCAAAGTCCGGAGGCGTGGAGTTTGACAACCCCCCAAATCACAGCCTATTAAAAGCTGTTTCTTAGCAGCCAATGAGAGGGCTTGTTGGGCGGGACACACCCACTGATACCATGTGGGCTGGAACTGTGTGGACCAATGAGGATTGGAGGTGTATCTTTGGAGGAGGGGGATGTAAAGTTGTAGGTTTGTAATTGTAATGTTCAGCGCAGAAAACTGAAATGAGTTATTTCACAATCTAAAGCGCGTATATATAATGTTAGTTTATAAAGAGTACCTTCCCGGCAGAACGTTCTGGAATGTAAATTTGTAGATCGTGTTTCAAACAGTTGTTTTGTTTTATCTGAGCCGAACCTCATTCAACTGGTTACCTCTTTCTGGGTTTCTTTAATGAAGCTCATAAATGGAAAAAAGCAAAGTAAGTAGAATGCATGTTATAAGCGATTGCGTTCAAACATGCACCTTTTGTATATAGATGATTCTGATAGGAAAATTGCTAGGTAGAGTTTTGATTTGTAAAAGCTTCATCTTGTTTCTGTTTTGACTTTTAGTTTTTCTGCACGGAATCAAACGTTTTAAAGACTTTGGAAAGCACTTTAACTTGACAGTAGGTTCATGGTGGCTCTGAACTTGTGTTTTGTAGGTTTAAAATGTTAAGTTTGAAAGGAAAGGTTTTGTGTGGCCCTTTGAAGCCACACTACAGTTTTGGCTATGGCTCTAAATAAGGCATCTAGCGCCCGAATTTTTATTTTACTTTTATTTTCCATACATGTCAGAGAATGACTTTCTTTATGAACGCGATATTGGTTATTTAAAATATACCAATCCGTTTTGCTTCTTTTGAAACCACCTTTTAGGTACTTCTCTGCTCTGCAGTAACAGGTAGCACGAGAGTTTGCAGTGTAAATAGCCTGTGCTGAAATACAATGAAAGAAAATTGTATGAATTTTTTGTTTAGAATTGCCACTTTGAATAGTCTATGCTCAATTCAGGGCATAAGACCTCTCAAAATAATTTTCGAGGAATTGAAAATACACTAACAGTGTCTTCCAGGCAGAGAAAAACTAACTTGGAGCCTTAACGTGTGCTTACAAATTCATAGGAATTACTGTTTTAAAGTACAAGAAAATATCACCTTCTGTCTGTCTGCTGCGTGTTAGAAATTAAAGTGGTATTTCTTTCAAAAGTTAATATCTTAAGTGCTTTGTAAATTAAAAAAAAAATTAATCAAAATTGGCGTTTCCTTATCCTGCTGTGTTTTCTCAGATTTGAACGTTTCTAAAATAAATTTTACATGTTCCCAGTCACATCTGTTGTGTTCGCCATCAAAATTTCTTAGTTAGAATTTAATATCTTTATGCCTTGCCTATTAACATTCATGATTTTTTAAGAAAAAGAAATATTGTTCAATCATTTGATATTTAGTTTCTGTAAGAGAAATCTACTCACAGTTAAACATCTCCCTATTTTCTGATGACTGATAGATGTGACATGAGCAGTTATTACAGTGAATATTGGGGTGTTTAAAATGTGAAATTTAAGAGTATGTTGGTGGTGGAGACAAGTAATTCCTGCTTACCAGCTTACAGCGTCAGGCTCCTGCCTCTGACTAAACCAGAGGCGGGTTAGGACAGGCAGTGTATCACTTCCATCAGATAAGCACCTGGAACGCATATGTAGGCAGGCGTGTTTGCTATTTGGTGATATTTTGGAAAGAGTGCAATACATACTAAAATACTTTATGTATGAAAATGATGAACGGAATGAAAGAAAGTTCATTCCATTTTTAGACTATTTGAAAATTGTAAATCTGACCCCTCAGTGTGGGGACCATTCACGATTTTATCTATAAATCAGATCAGTGGCAGGTTGATTTCCCTAAGCAGGAGAAGGGAAAATTGCCCACTGTTTTTATTCAACGTGCCATCACCTCACTCTGTTCATCCTTGGAGGGCTTTTCCAAGTCTGACTGCTTCACCAAGCTTCCTTGCTTACTTCACATGCCTCTGCTACTTAACAGCTGTGTGACCTCAACCAAGTTACTCTCCTTGACAGGATGGAGTTGGACTAGGTGATTTCTACGCGCTGTTTCTCGTACCTTTGAAATTCTATGTTTGAGAGCTCACAGATACTGTTCCTACGTGACTTCTATGCTGGTTATCCACTTTGTCACGTAACTTAGCATCTAATGATGTGCAGTTTTTTTTTTTTTTTCTTGTGCTGATTCTTTTATGTGTGTCATCTCCTCAGTAAATTGAAAATCTTTGATGAGACAAAATTTTTCCTGTATGCCTTGCACCTTGGTTGGGTTCATGGATGTGTGATTGATGTCACAGAATAAAGCTGATGTCATCACCGTTTCGTTGTTTGAGGTAGACATTTCCACCCCTACAAGGGACTTTGGCAAAAGTTCTTCAAAGGTATTTGTGGATTCCATAAGGTATCAGTAGGGAGATTCGTGTAGTCTGCTCCTTGGTGCTCTGCATTCTTTGAAGGATATACAAATAGCAGCACCTCATGGGGTCAGCTCAGTTCCCAAATATTTTGAAACGAATGATAATCCTGACTTAGATTCTGTGAATGCGTAACGTGTTGTAAGTGGTTTAGTCAGTCATTCAAACCTTAGAGCTTGGGTTTGAACCTTAACTGGGTGAACTGGGGCCAGTTACTTACTCTGTATGGTTCAGTTTCAGTGGAAGTCAAATAGATACAATCATACTAACACATCAAGGGGCCCTTGTGACACAGCACCTAAAATGCTTGGCTGCTAACAGAAAGGTCGGCAGTTCAAACCCACCAGCCTCTCTGCAGGAGAAAGATGTGGCAGTTTGCTTCCATAAAAGATTTACATCCTTGGAAACCCTATGAGGCAGTTCTTCTCTGCCCTAAAAGGTCACTGTGTCAAAATTGACTCAACGGCAGTGGGTTTGGTTTATACTAACTTATCAGGCTGATGTGAAGATTAAATGAGATAGCATATTTAGAGCACTTGAATTCCTCTTGGATATATAGCAGTTATTCAGTAAATGCCAGCTGTCATCGTCACCACTGTGTGGAATGCCCTTAATCCACAGGACAAAACAGGTTAGCTGGCAGAATCAACCTTAGACTGATTTTCATAATTTAAAAAAATATTCACGCCTAGAATAAGAAAAACTGGTTTTTAAAAAGGTTTTATTTGATTAGCTAAATACTCCTAGCCCTACATTTACTTTTTTTTTTTTTTCCTTTTCCTCCTGGGTATTGGTAAAAATATTTGATGGTACAAAAATGTAGAAAAAAAGGCTTATGGTATATCACTCCGAGACAACCCTCGTGCCATATTTTAAAGTTAATTTTGGATCATACTAAGATAAGGTTTTGATAACTTTTTTATTGAAAAATTTTAGTATAAGTATTTTTTATGGTATTAAAACAAACATCATTTTTAATGGTTGTATAATATTCCCAATATTCCATTATAGGGATATACTATAATTTAACCACTCTCTCAGAGGTTTAGGCTATGGTCAGACTTTCTATACCATAAACAGTGTTGCAGCAACTTTGCGCATAACTTTTTCTACCCAATTAGTTATTCTCGATGAAATTGGTGAATGTACACTTTTAGGGGAAGGAACAGAAATGACACGACATAGCGTGTGGGTGTTGCCTTGAGATTCTGTACATTTTAGACATCAAGAACGCTGGTTTAGATGAGCCACAACATTAGCAGAGACAGGAGAAAAATGAAAAAATCATCGACTCACAAATCATTACACTGCAGAAAGGCAAACATTTGAGCATCATCTGAAAGGCTCACGGCGGTCTGCTACCCTCTTCTTACAGGTGTGTGGCCACATTCGGGAATAATGGCTGGATGGTACTGGCAGCCTTCTAGGGGCAAAGTTCTGACTTCTCAGATTATCTTGATAGAACACTAGCAGAAAATGGTGAGAGTTCATTGTGTCCATGACATACTCTTGGTAGAAACTGAAGAATCCCAAATCTTTTACCACCATTATGAAAGTACGAGGCTCCGGTTTTCTAAATAGTAGAATATTTAGGTTTGACACTTGGACTTTCCATTACCCCTGAATCAGGCTAATTAGAAAAACCAGGATAAATAGATATTTTAAGATAGTTGGAATTTTCTGGTTGTATCTGCATAAAAACATAGAGAGTGGATATATATGCTTTCTTTTTTTTTTTTTTGGTGTAATTAATACTGTTAGAGGGGAAGCACTTCAAATTTGAGAACAGAAGACTAAAGTGGAAAGCAGGGGCATATTCTAGTATGGCTACTTCCTGGGACATGGTCAAATTCTCAAGTTTTCAAGCCTTTATTTTTTATTTCTAATCTAAAAAGCCATAAATTGTCATCCACTACTTATTTTACTAAGATACCAGATGTAATGATACTTTGTCTTTGATAGATTTGAATGACCCAGTCTCTGTGTTGTCTGTTAAGACTTGTACCATACACATTGAAGCTGAGGATTAAGAATTTATAGCCCAAGTGTTCAGCATCTAAGTGGTTAAATCAGGTATCAGGATTCTGTTAGACATATGAACGCCGCTTTTCCCCCTTTTCAATGTTAGTCTGAAGCACGTATATATATATATATATATATATATATATATATATATATTCTTTTTTTGGCCTAGTAACCAAAGATGGAAACAGTGCTATTAATTCTTAACGTGGGATATTTAACAAGTGAATAAAAGAAAACTCAACTTGGTTTTAGAGAAAGAATTAGTAGGGAAACAAAGGAGTGCTGTTTTTTTTTTTTTTAATTTTTATTGTGCTTTAAGTGAAATTTTACAAATCAAGTCAGTCTCTCACACAAAAACTTACATACACCTTGCTACATACTCCCAATTACTCTCCCCCTAATGAGACAGCCCGCTCCCTCCCTCCACTCTTTCTTTTCAGGTCCATTTCGTCAGCTTCTAACCCCCTCTACCCTCTGATCTCCCCTCCAGGGAGGAGATGCCAACATAGTCTCAAGTGTCCACCTGATCCAAGAAGCTCAAGGAGTGCTGGTTTTAAATGGCAGGCTTGTTTGTTTTAAGATAGCCTTTCTTTTTCTTTTTTTTTTTTTTGGCTTTTGTGCGTTGTTATTAATTTTTTAAATATAAGCCGTATTAAAGCCTTAGCTGTCAGCTCGTATTCACCTTGGGATGACAATATTTAGAATCAGATATGGAAAGTATTCAGTGCGTACCCAGCACAGTGAACAGAATTTCTAAGTAGACCTTTCCTCTAGATAGTGCAGCTGTCAAGCTTGGTATCTCATTACTTAATTTAAGACATCTCTTAGATGCTTAGAGTTGGCTAAATCGTGCTTGTGTATGTGCGTGTGTGTTTTCTCCGTGGGAATGTATTTGAAAGCAGCAGATGATTTGAAGGGACTAGGGAATGCTATTTTTAGAGGCAGTTACATCAAAATAATGTTCTGGGCCTCTAACAGATTTCTCTGTAGTTTAGAGAGAGGGTGGAAAAACTCACGATGGTAGTTGGTACCTACAGTAATTACTTTGATATACTGAGTAATTAGAGTAGCTGTTATTGAACAAGGAGTCCCTGGGTGGTGCAGTTAATTACTTGATTACTAGCCAGAAGGTTGGCAGTTCATATCCATTCAGAGGCATCTCGGAAGACAGGCCTGGCAATCTGCTTCTGAAAGGTCACAGCCTTGAAAACCCTAGGGAGCAGTTCTACTCTGCACACATGGGACCACCTAGAGTCGGAATTGACTTAACTGCAACTAACAACAACAACATTATTGAGCATCAGCTATACACCTGTTGTGCTGTATGTGTTTTTACTGGTCTTTTCAAAATCGTATGATTATGCTCCCACTCTCTGTTTTACAGACAAGGAGAAAGAGGCTCAGAGAAGTCAAGCAACCTACCTAAAGACCTATAGTCAGTGAATGGCAGGACCAATATTCAAGCCCAAGCCTAACTCCGTTACCAGCAGGCTTTCTTATCTACCACATATACTTATTACTTAAATTGAGAAAAGGAAGTGTGTTCTATAAAACTTCCAGAAAAGATGGATGTGTGTAGTCTGTACCTTTGGCAAAAAGTTCATCTGTGCAAATGTTTGTGTGTGTGTAAGTAGCGGTAACCAAATTTTAATGAGTGCTTACTATGTGCCAGGCACTAAGCTAAACACTTTACGTGGCTTATATCATCAAACACTTCCCCCACCCCCTGAGACTGGTGCTATTGCTATCCTCCTTCTATAGATGAAGCAACGGAAGTTTCATGACTCAGAGAATAAAATTATCTGAGTTCAGATTTTGAATCTACTGGGCCAGGGTACCAGACGCAGGACGCTAGGGGTTCCCCAAGGAAATGTGGGTACTGCTACCTTGCAGAGCAGGGTTCTGTTTTGGAAAGAGCTTTGCAACTCCCAGACCTCCATTTAGGTAGATGCTCATTCTGCTACTTATTAGCAGTGTAGCATTAGGTCAGATTCTTAACTCTTTGAGGCTCACTTTGTCTCATGGAGATAATGATGCCCATCTTACCCATTTTGGGGAGGACCAAATGTGAAAAGTATATGTAAAGTTTATACTAGAATGCCTGGAGCCTGGTAGGTGCATAGTTCAAGCTAGTTTAATATTAATATTATTGCTATTATTTAGTCACAGAGGCTTTAAAACTTTCCGAAGTCTCAGGATTTCCTTGAGCTCATCTTGCTGTTTTGGGGACTGAGTGTCAGAGTATCCTCCAGTCTGATCTGACATCATCATCTGGAAACCTCCCTAATTCCCTCTGACATTTCTAGAAGCAGGGCCTGCGTCACAAGTCTTGACCTCTTTGTCACTTTCATAGATTGCCCCACTGGAACTCCTGAGACCAAGTATAGTGTGACCTGCCTGAAAGTAATGTTGGTAACTTGGTAAGAAGACAGTAATTTATTATACTGCTAATATAGTGTCAGGACAAAGTTATTTTTTTAAAAAGGAAGTCTCCTCCTTTGATCTTTAGTGTTTGATATCTCAGCCCTTGAGTGAAGCAGATATGCCCAAAAGAGATGAGAAGGATCAAAAGTGAGCACTTTTCCTTTATAAAAGCCACATGAACTGAACAAGCCTTCAGAATTTAAAACAGCTGTATTCAGTCCATGGTTCATTCCCCCTCCCCGTGCCGTGGTTCATTTTTCAATCCATTCTCTCGCAAACAGCCTAACAAACTTTATTCTGGCAGATGATGAGATGGATATTTCTGGGTGCTTGGTGCTTTCAGGACCAGCACGTGGCCTTTCTGGTGTGCCTGGCCTTGACCCTACACTGAGAGTGAGATCACAAGGATTTTAGATAGAGGCGTGGGACAGACTGGACCTGCATGAACCTCTGTGAACTCTGGCCAGCCTGGGCAGTGCCAGTTACTTGGAGCCTTCTGGGGCTTCTGGACAAACAACTGCTTTGCAGCCTGAGGTGGTTGGTCCTGGGGTGAAAGAAGCAAGGGTCGACTTAGTTGACTGTAAGCTTGATATGAGCCAGCAGTGTAGTGAGGCTTCTAGTAAAACTTCAAAAAACCACCAAACCCAGTGCTGTCGAGTCAATTCCGACTCATAGTGACCCTATACTTAAGTACCCAGTAAATGTTAGCTATTATTATTGGTGGTGGTGTTACATGTTCTTTATCCTAAGTCAAAATCTGCCTCTCAATAACTTCTACCAGTAAAGCATGTCTAATCCAGCTTCTGTGTGACAGCTCATTAGATATTTAAAGACAGCTATTGTATCCCAAAGGAGTCCCAGTGGCACTGGTTAGGCACTTGGCTGCTAACCAGAAGGTCTGCATTTGAACCCACCAGCTGCTCCTAGGGAGAAAGATTTGGCAGTCTGCTTCCATAAAGATTTACATCCATGGAAACCCTATGGGGCAATCAGAATCAAGTCCTTGGCAATGGGTTTTAGTGTTTTCTTTTCTTTTTAATTGTATCCCAAATATCCCTTTGGTTGTAGACTCGGAAGAACCAAGACCCACATTCTGGACTGCCAGACTCTATCACCCATGTGATCCAGTATGTGGAATGGCTGGAAAGTATTAAAGCTTAGACTGAAAGATGGCCTCTTGAGGTTGTCATAGAGGGGTTCATGTAACTATTGACCTAGGTGGTCTCGAATGCCACCAGTATTTATTCCTTTGGCCCAGGCATTGTGCTAGACTCTAGAGGTGATATTTGATTTCGTGTGGCTCCAAGCTGGAGTGTAGCCTGAGGCCAGTCACTTGGCTTGATCTTACCTAGTTGCTGTGGTAGTTCCGGTCCAGACCAGTCCAGTTACCATTGAGTCAGTTCTGACTCCCAGCAACCCCATGTGTATTCAGTGTAGAATTGTGCTCCACAGTGTTTTCAGTGGCTGATTTTTTGGAAGTAGATGGTCAGGACTTTCTTCCAAAGTATCTCTGGGTGGACTCGAACCCCAGTCTTTCAGTTAGCAACTAAGCACGTTAACCATTTGCACCACCCAGGGATGTTGTGGCAGTTTCAGAAGTCACTGAACTTTGTGTGAGTTAGGAAGTTCTGAACGTTAGTTGAGGCTCTTAATTATTCATATGTCCCCAACTAGCAATGTTTGATGAAAAAAAATTCAAAGGATAGTCTGTATGTTGGGGTGGGGGTAATATAAATTTGGACAAGGGGATATCATATCTTCTTACTTTTTATAGAAGGACTAAGATTAAATGTCCTTACTGTGAGAAAGTGGCCCAGATATGATTACTCTTTGGGGTGATGACATAACATTTCAACATGTTTGAAAGGTGGTAGGGGGTACCGTTAATAATTATACCAGGACCTGGTATTGGTACAACAACAGACACATAGACCAATGGAACAGAATTGAGAACCCAGACATAGATCCATCCACGTATGAGCAGCTGATATTTGACAAAGGACCAGTGTCAATTAACTGGGGAAAAGATAGCCTTTTTAACAAATGGTGCTGGCATAACTGGATATCCATTTGCAAAAAAATGAAACAGGACCCATACCTCACACCATGCACAAAAACTAACTCCAAGTGGATCAAAGACCTAAACATAAAGACTAAAACGATAAAGATCATGGAAGAAAAAATTGGGACAACCCTAGGAGCCCTAATACAAGGTATAAACAGAATACAAAACATTACCAAAAATGATGAAGAGAAACCCGATAACTGGGAGCTCCTAAAAATCAAACACCTATGCTCATCTAAAGACTTCACCAAAAGAGTAAAAAGACCACCTACAGATTGGGAAAGAATTTTCAGCTATGACATCTCCGACCAGCACCTGATCTCGAAAATCTACATGATTCTGTCAAAACTCAACCACAAAAAGACAAACAACCCAATCAAGAAGTGGGCAAAGGATATGAACACACATTTCTCTAAAGAAGATATTCAGGCAGCCAACAGATACATGAGAAAATGCTCTCGATCATTAGCCATTAGAGAAATGCAAATTAAAACTACGATGAGATTCCATCTCACACCAGCAAGGCTGGCATTAATCCAAAAAACACAAAATAATAAATGTTGGAGAGGCTGCGGAGAGATTGGAACTCTCATACACTGCTGGTGGGAATGTAAAATGGTACAACCACTTTGGAAATCTATCTGGCGTTATCTTAAACAGTTAGAAATAGAACTACCATACAACCCAGAAATCCCACTCCTAGGAATATACCCTAGAGATACACGAGCCTTCATACAAACAGATATATGCACACCCATGTTTATTGCAGCTCTGTTTACAATAGCAAAAAGTTGGAAGCAACCAAGGTGTCCATCAACGGATGAATGGGTAAATAAATTGTGGTATATTCACACAATGGAATACTACGCATCGATAAAGAACAGTGACGAATCTCTGAAACATTTCATAACATGGAGGAACCTGGAAGGCATTATGCTGAGCGAAATGAGTCAGAGGCAAAAGGACAAATATTGTATAAGACCACTATTATAAGATCTTGAGAAATAGTAAACCTGAGAAGAACACATACTTTTGTGGTTACGAGGGGGGGAGGGAGGGAGGATGGGAGAGGGTTTTTTATTGATTAATCAGTAGATAAGAACTGCTTTAGGTGAAGGGAAAGACAACACTCAATACATGGAAGGTCAGCTCAATTGGACTGGACCAAAAGCAAAGAAGTTTCCGGGATAAAATGAATGCTTCAAAGGTCAGCGGAGCAAGCGCGGGGGTCTGGGGAACATGGTTTGCGGGGACTTCTAAGTCAATTGGCAAAATAATTCTATTATGAAATCATTCTGCATCCCACTTTGAAATGTGGCGTCTGGGGTCTTAAATGCTAACAAGCAGCCATCTAAGATGCAGCAATTGGTCTCAACCCACCTGGAGCAAAGGAAAATGAAGAACACCAAGCCCACATGACAACTAAGAGCCCAAGAGACAGAAAGGGCCACATGAACCAGAGACCTACATCATCCTGAGACCAGAAGAACTAGTTGGTGCCCGGCCACAATCGATGACTGCCCTGACAGGGAGCTCAGCAGAGGACCCCTGAGGGAGCAGGAGATCAGTGGGATGCAGACCCCAAATTCTCATAAGAAGACCAAACTTAATGGTCTGACTGAGACTGGAGGAATCCCGGCGGCCATGCTCCCCAGACCTTCAGTTGACACAGGACAGGAACCATCCCAGAAGACAACTCATCAGAAATGAAAGGGACTGGTCAGCGGGTGGGAGAGAGATGCTGATGAAGAGTGAGCTAATTATATCAGGTGGACACTTGAGATTGTGTTGGCAACTCTAGCCTGGAGGGGGGATGGGAGGATAGAGAGAGAGGGAAGCCGGCAAAATTGTCAAGAAAGGAGAGACTGAAAGGGCTGACTCAAGACGGAGAGAGTAAGTGGGAGTAGGGAGTGAGATGTATGTAAACTTATATGTGACAGACTGATTGGATTTGTAAACATTCACTTGAAGCTTAATAAAAGTTATTATAAAAAAAAAAAAATTATACCAGGACCACAGGCATAAACGGATTATTTTAGGCAAACTCAGAGTCCCAGTGGTGTGCTGAAGGCAGCTCATACAGGCTCTAGGAGCTAATTATACATGTCATTCCCAGTTCTGTAATCATTGTCCTTGTGTTGGTAGCTTGAAATTGGCCGTGGTGGGTATGTTTATACTACGGAAATTGGCAAACATTGCAAATCCAGGGCTTTATTTTCAGAGAGCCAGTGTTGAGCATTTGACAGGGATACAGGTCACAGAAGAGGCTAAAAGTCCCAGAAGACATCAGTAATCTCAATTGAATTATTGAATTATTTGAGGCATATAACGAGTGACGTAGTAGTTAAGAGCTATGGCTGCTAACCAAAAGGTCGGTGCTCTTTGGAAACCCAATGGGGCAGTTCTACTCTGTCCTATAGAGTCGCTATGAGTTGGAATTGCTTGATGGCAACAAGTAATGGGTAGAAAAGACAAGTCCTTCACTAAGGAGAACAATGTCAGAAGATGAGAAGTTAGATGAGGGAGCCTTATCCTTGGGAAAGAAAGTATTCTACAGATATTAATCAGTGGTCCACTTTGGTACAAGGATAGAATTTCTTAGCATCATGTTGTTATCTGCCTCTCTTTCTCCTTCTTCGATTCCTGCCATTAATATATTGGGCCCCATGCTGGATTACCTAATAGATAGACCGAACAGATATACCAGCAAAGCAGCAAGGGGACCCAGGAAAGAAGATGAAAATTACACACGTATATGTCTTTAGGAAACCCTGGTGGCCTAGTGGTTAAGTGCTACGGTTGCTAACCAAAAGGTCCGCAGTTCAAATCCGCCAGGCGCTCCTTGGAAACTCTGTGGGGCAGTTCTACTCTGTCCTATAGGGTCACTATGAGTTGGAATAGACTTGACGGCAGTGGGTATATGTCTTTATGTATACAGTATGGATATATACCCCTGCACACACCAAAGTATTAATCACAGGAAAGTCATAACTCTGGATTCATTTACATTTATTTCTTGATTTAGTATTTTTATTTTGAATGACTTGAAGTATTTTAAATTATTTACCCATTACTTATGTGCTGGAGAGCACTGTAATCTTTTCAGTACTTTAAAGCCTTTTTAATAGGTGTAAATCTGGCCCCGGTTTGGGTCTCACACCTTTTTAGTGTGATTTATAGTTTATTTATCGCTGCTTGAATGGCAGGGTGGACTTGCCAAAAAAATCTTCATTTCATGTTTCTGCTTGGACGGGCAGGTTGAAATTGGTCACAGGCAAGAGAGACAGAAGCTTGGTATGTTTGTCTCCCCAAGCAGGATCTGCGAGATAAAACAGGGACTTCCTCAGTTCCTACGGATTTGAATTATTCAGAGATAACTCACTGTTTTCCACTTATCCTCTTCTTGTTGTGTGCCGTGGAGTCAATTGTCACTCACAGCGACCCCATGTGACAGAGTGGAACTGCCCCATAGGGTTTTCTAGGTTGTAATGTTTACGGGGGAGCAGGTCTTTTTCCCACAGAGCCGCTAGTGGGTTGGAACCACCAGCCTTTCACTTGGCAGCTGAGTGCTTAACCATTGTACCACCAGGGCTCCTTATCTTCTAGCTGACCTGAATGAGAACTGGAAGAGTATGAGGATTTAAAAAATCTTTTTATTTAGGAAAATTTCAAACATTATACTAGATAGTGTAGTATAATGACCTGCCAGGTAACTGGTATTCATCACTCAGCTTCTGTAATTATCGACCCATGTCCAATCTTATTTTATTTATTATATGCCTCCCCCCAAAATAGATGGATTGTATTGAAGCAAATCTCAGATACATATCATTTCAACTGAAAATGTTTTCATGTTTTTCTGAAAAATAAGAACTCTTTAAAAAACATAAACACAATTCTATTACACTGAAAAAAAAAAAACCCACTGTGTTGATGTAATCAGATATCCAGTAGAGATTATAGTGTTTTATGATATCATATTAGATCAATACTTTCAGTTATCTAACCACAGTCAAAATTGTTACATCCTGTTTGTAGGTAGATAGATGAAAATCTGATATTGTGTTGTATCTGGACATTTATTTGCCATTATCTGTTATTTCTTTGTTTATGATTTAATTTTATGTGGACAGATATGCAGATAAATTTTTTAAAAGACTTCAGGGTTACAAAGTTGCCAATTACTGGTCTATTTATAAGAATTCCGAAGAAGCTTATTCCAAGGTCTTTAAAAAAGTTAGTTACCTCAGCATCAGCATTGTTCCAGCTAACATTAAGGGTTTATTACATGCCAGTCACTGTGATAAGATCTCTACATACACACTGAAGTAGGCACTGTTAGTATGCCCATTTTACAGATGATGAAACTGAGACTTGGAGAGGTTAAGGAACTTGCCCAAATGTTAGTTAGGCAGTCTCCAGTATGCTGGAATATGGTATAAAACACATACATGCTTTTTAATTACAGCTTTTAAATGGACAGAAATATTTTTAAAGAAGAATTTGGAATGAAACACTTGGACCCCCTGAAAGTTATGCCCAGCATATAGCAGCTACGTAACAAATATCCACTGAATGGATGAATAAATAAACAAAAAAAACAAACCCAGATAGTTTGCAAAAATTACCTAAGACTTCCCTGTATTACAGCCCAGTATAAAATCTGATATTAACGATGTCCCTAAATTATCGGGAAAATATTAAACGGTACTCAGTATGCTGGCAAGGAAGGCAGGAATATATGAAATGCATTTTCAGGGCAGTATTCATAAAACTGGTAAAAGTAAGATAAATTCTTGCAGTTACACAGGTAAGAATTCACTTAGGTGTAACTGGCTTGATCCAGGACTGTTTGATAAACAGTGACACTAATCAGGTTCAGGATCCTGTTCATTGTCCTTGTGGCTAACTTGAAATATAGGCTTATGGTCTAAAGATTGCCTAGAATCTCTGATTTCCCAAATTTCAGCGGTACCACTCCTGCAAACCCCAGGTTCAGCCCTGAATCCAGCACCTCCAGATTCCCAAGCCTGAGCTCAGCCCTCTATACCTTACGTGTCTTCAGGATGAGTGCTGGCTTGCCTGTCCCCACCAGCCCCACCTTAATGACTTCAGAGAAAAGAAGCATGGAATCCTTTTAATGCTGTTCCTAATCTCCTAATTTGTGTTACAAGACAAAAACTATATAGGAGATACTAGTCAAAAAAAAAAAAAAAAGTTTTTTTTTTTTCAAGTCACTTCTAGTCCAGTGATTTTGGGGGTGATCCCAAAGTACCATTTTTTGCACAGGACTGTTTTCCAAGAATAAGGTTTCACATCTCAGACCATGAAGAAATGGTTTGTAGCTCTGATGTCTTTTATCTACCTATATATACAAGGCAAGACACCAGTACAGCACACATGTACCACATTTGGTTAAAACTTAGGCAAGGTTTCTGCATACCTGCTTGGCGTGTGCTCTTTCTCTAGGTTATGTAACAACGAGTAAATTGGTAACCTGTCAAGTCCTGATTAATACTGTCTTAGAGTTTTAGCATGTATTATAAGGTTTGGATGCTTTTTGTTTGACTTATATCTATTGTAAGAAAAAAGCAAAAACCAAACCCAGTGTCATCGAGTTGATTCCGGTAAGAAAAATGAGTTTTTTTTTCGTATTCAGCTTTTCTTGTGAAACATTTTCAGTGAATCTTTCAAGCTTCTGAATCAGTTTTGATTTAAGAAATCGATGAGACTGCAGGAAAAGCTGTTAAAAAAAAGGGGGGGTTATGATTACCTCAGGGCAATAGTTTCAGGGGTTCATCCAATCTTCATGGCTCTAAGAAGCCTGGAGTCCACGAGACTTTGAAATTCTGTTCTGCATTATTCCCCTTTTGATCAGGATTCTTCTATGGACTCTTTGACCAAAATGTTCAGTAGTGGTAGCCGGGCACCATCCAGTTCTTCTGGTTTCATGGCACAGGAGGCAGTTGTTCATTGAGGCAATTAGCCATACATTCCATATCCTGAAACTATTGCCCTGAGATAATCTTTAAACCTTAAACCAAAAATATCCCCTGAAGTCTTCTTTAAAACCAAAGGATAGTTTAGCTTAACTAGTAAAACATAAAATAATATATTATTTTTTTAGTAAAAAATGTCTGCCTTGAGCACTATGTTCTTTTAGCAGCTATCTGGATGGGATCAAATTGACAACAGCAACTCGAAAGATTAGATAGGAACCTTAGGGTGCAATGAATTTATATTAATGGAGGAGGAACAACTCAGAAAAGCAGGGTGAGAATGGTTATACAAATTGGAGAATGAAATCAGTGTCACTAAATGGTACACGTAGAAACTGTTGAATTGATGAAATCATATATTTTTATAAAAAGAGCTATGATTTGCAGCTGCTCTCCTTGAATAAAACTTTATCTAGAAAAATTAGAGAAACAAATTGTATGCCGAAGCTCCTGAGAGTCTCTAGCTATCCTCCATAAATGACATTTCCAGCTTTTATGTTCATCAAAACAGCATCATTAACTTTAAGTGTGTGATATATATATATATATTTTTTTATCACTTTCATATGTTGGGCCCAGAATTAAGATTAAAAAAAAAAGGAGTCCAAGGCTAGAAAGTTTGAAAATCTATCCCTAATGGTATAGAAGGACATAGAAAAAACAAACCCATTGCAATTGAGCTGATTCAGACTGATAGCGACCCTGTAGAACAGGGTAGAACTGCCCCATACAGTTTCCAAGGAGCGCCTGGTTGATTCAAACTGCCGACGTTTTGGTTAGCAGCCATAGCTCTTAACCACTATGCCACCGGGGTTTCCACAGTGCCCTAAAACTCAGTAGCCCCAGACCAAAATATTATTTTTTTACTAATAAAATATTTTTGACTGCTCATATTTACTCTTTAAGAGTGTTAATCTTTTTTCCCAATCATGTATTACTTCTAGGTATGCCTTTCTTAAAAATTGTTATAGTAGAAAACACTACTCATTACAATGACTATTACGTCTCTGGCAACTAGCCATCGATAACCTAGAAGGCAGCTGAGAGCCTGGAAATAAGCAAGCACTAACGAGCAACCAAGATCCACGTTGGAAAGAAGGTAAAGACCCTCCTGTGCCTTACGCTTAAGAGAATTCTCTGGTGGTGTAGTGGTTAAGTGTTAAGGCTGCTAACCTAAAGGGTCGGTAGTTCGAATCCGTCAGGCGCTTTTTGGAAACTATGGGGCAGTTCTACTGTGCCCTATAGGGTTTCTATGAGTAGGAATCAACTTGACGGCGCTGGGTTTGGTTTTTTTTTTTTTTACACCAAAGCCACAGTTTTAACAGACTTGATCTTCTGGTTTCTCTGCATTCATGCATAGCAGGCGGAGTAGATACACTGTAGTAACACTGACAGCATCAGCCAAAACACAAAACACAGAAAGTTATAATAAGACAAAAGGATACTTAAACCATAGTCTGGGAGGCAGAGGCTTCGGTAGTTCCTGAGAGCGCTCCTGGGCACAATAATTGATTCTCATATGATGACCCTCAGTCATCAGAAAAGAGCTAAAATTCTCTTTAGTCTATTTTGTTTAAGAATATGCAAAAGGGGGTCATGCATTTTTAGCAAGATTTCCTTTATGAAGTATTATACTTTATCGTTTGTATTTTAAAGTGTGAGTTACCTATAAAATGAGGGGCTTTGAAAATACCATTATGGAGATGTAATTCACATATTATACAATTCACCCATTTAAAGTGTACAATTCAATAGTTTTTGGTGTATTCACGGAAGTGTGCAAGCAACGCCACAATCAATTTTAGAACATTTCTATCATTCCTCCCCCCCCCCAAAAAAACCGCTTTAGTAGACGCTGCCCTTTTCCTCGCACACCCACCAGCCCTAGGCAGCCATTTTCTGTCTCTATAGATTTGCCTGTTCTGGACATTTCATATAAATGGAGTTATACAATATGTGATCTTTTGTGATTGGCTTCCTTTACTTAGCGTGATTTCAAGGTTCATCCTCGTGATAGCATATATCAAAACTTCTTTCTTTTATGGCTAAATAATATCGCATTGTATGTATATACTACGTTTTGTCTCCTCGTTCATCTGTTGATGGACACTGGCACTGTTTCTATGTTTTGGCTATTGTGGATAATGCCACTGTGAACGTTGGTGTACAGATATCTCTTTGAGTCCCCCTTCTCAAGTCTTTGGGATATGTAACTAGGAGTGGAATTGCTGGGTTGTATGGTAATTCTATGTTTAACATTTCGAGGAACTTCCAGACCCTTTTCAAAAGTGACTACACTATTTTACATTCCCACCAGCAATATGTGAGGGTTCCAATTTCTCCACATCCTGGCCAACACTTGTTATTATCTGTCTCTTTGATGGTAGCCATTCTAGTGAGAGTAAAGTGGTATCTCATTGTGGTTTTGAGTCACGTTTCCCTAATGGCTAATTGGAACCCTGGTGGAGCGGTGGTTAAAAGCTGTGGTGAGCTACGGCTGCTAACCAAAATGTTGGCGGTGTGAATCCACCAGCTGCTGTTTGGAAACCCTATGGGGCAGTTCTACTCTAGGGTCACTATGAGTCAGAATCTATGCGGTGGGAACGGGTTTGGTTGGTTGGTCGCTCAATGGTTAAGGTCACGGCCGCTAACCAAAAGATTGGCCATTCAAACCCACAGTCACTCCTCAGGAGAAAAGACCTGGCGATCTGCTCCTGTAAGGATTACAGCCTAGGGAACCCTATGGGGCAATTCTACTCTGTCCTGTAGCTTTGCTATGAGTCAGAATCGACTCCATGGCACACAGCAACAATGGCTAATCGGTGGCACAAACTGTTAACTTGCTCAGCTGCTGACCAAAAGTCGGAGGTTCAAGGCCACCCAGAGGCACTTCGGAGGAAAGGCCTGGTGATCTACTTCTGAAAAATCAGTTATTGAAAACCCTATGGAGCACAGTTCAACTCTGAGGTACATGAGGTCACCATGAGTCGATGGCAACTAGTTAATGGCTAATTATGTTGAGCATCTTTTCATGTGTGAATTGTAGGCCAGAGCTCTTAAATCCTTCCAAGACTAACATGCTATGATTTTAAGCTTTTTATAAATTTGAGTCTTGTTTCCACCTTAATTACAATTTTCTTCAATGGCTAGAAAAAAGTGTCAGGCTTTCCATTGGGACAATTACTTTGCTAAAGAGAGTGCTCTATTACTTTGCAGAAGAGAGCTGCCATTAGTAAACATTAAAGGATTGTTTGTTAAGTAGTTCCTGGTTTTAGGACAATGTGGATTTCACTCAGAGCAGTGTTTTCATGCCTTCTTTCCAGACTATTCTTCTTGACTAATGATCAGTCTGTGAGGACTAGAATGTAAGTGCCAACAGGGCAGGTTCACCAACGCATCCTAATACTGTCTGTCACAGTACCTCACACTGTCTAGAAACAAAATAAATAACTAATGAATTCGTGAATAAGCATGCAGTCGGTCTCAAATTATTTGAGGAAATCACTTGGAATCTTGTTTGTATTTCAAGTGTGCCATGCAAGCGGCTGGCACATCTTTTCTTCAGTCCCCACCCATCCTGACTTTAAAGATTTGCCAGACTTTCATAACCCAGGCTAAAATAAATGAACAAAGGTGGTTTCTGGTAGACGTGTTCTTCTTCCTGGCAGTACAGCCTAGCAATGCTGTTCTCCCTGAAGCCTCTTTAATTAACCACTCACTGGAGTGTCAGCAGCATCCCTGGAGTTAAGTAAGCATGCTCTGGTGGCTAGTCAAGACAGATAGCTAAACCTCTTGATGGTTTAAACCGGGATTTGTTTAAGCAGGTAATGAGATTACCATCTTGAGCCTTCGCACTGGGCATTAGGTAGTGCTGGAAGAACCGTTCCCAGGTAGATGCTGTGATCAGCTTGGGTTGTTTAAAGGATCACATTGGAGGTATTCAGACAAATAAAATGTAGTTATGTAGTCAGGCCCATCTATTTAGTCAAAAGTATGAAATTACTTTTTAGTTCAGACCCTATTTTTCTGATGAAGAAGGTGGTGTAATTAAAACTGAAGGCCATGTGGAAGGTTGGTGTTCCATCTTCCATCTCTTCTGGATTGAGCAGAGCAGATAGCTTCTTGTGAGGGTAGGGGTGACATAGCTTTCTGTAATTGTATTTTCCTCCTATCTTCTCCCAGACAACTTGAGAACGTTACTGTGGAAAGGGAATCAAATTTCAGTTGCCCACCATTTCACATCCTTTAGACCCTGAAGTACAGGGCTTGACTGTGGGGATAATGGAAGGAAGGCCATCATGGTAGTCACTGGAGTCACACTCCTCTTTCTACTCTGATTTCTCATGTAAGGGTGGCATGGAGAGGCTCCAGTGACATTGGAAAAGAAACTGTACCTCACTGAGCTACTCAGAGACTTTAGGAAGAGACTGAAGGATAAATGTTTTTTAACCTCGTGGGTTTGACATTTTTGGGTCCCCTCATCTCTAGCTCCATCTCGCCTCTACTTCTGCCTGGCCCAGATCCAAGCTAAAAATACATGTACTTGTGTCACCAGAATGGTGCCTCAGTACGTGACTTCCTGTGCTTCTGAGTTTTTTTTTCCAAATCTCAACCTTAAAAAAAAAAAGCTGCATAGCTTTTACATTGGTGTGTCTGTTCTGATTTTATGTGGTTGTCTTGTATCAAGGTCAGCCACATGGATTGCAAACCGAAGAACGTCTGCCTGCATGGCCTAAATACATGAGTACTGTTGTCAGCTTCTTTATGGAGGATTGCTTGCTTACCTTTACAGTTTGGTCGTCGGGAGAGAGGATCCCATTTATGAAATTTAATTGTATGTTTTCTAAACCAATAACCGTAGGGTTAGTCCTGGCTGGCTAACACCTGGAACTTCAAAACCTGTATTTAAAATTTGAACATCACCTGTGGTACTCATCTTATAAATTGCCATAAACAATTTCATTAAGAAGCAATTAGATGTGTTCAAGCTCCTCCTGGGAGTGGGAACAGTGTACAGTGTCATTACAGTGTATTGCCATCAGCTGTCAGCCTCACAATTACAGGCAAGGGCAGCCCATTCAAACTCGGATTTCTCAGACAGCTTTCTAGCACTTTTAATATGCGGTCCAGCTACTAAAAGCATTTATTTTGATTCCACTAGAATAGTAGTTCTGAACTTGACTAATGAGAATTTCAGGGGCTCCTTTTTGGAAACGCTTTCTGGGGCACCACTCCAGTGCCATAGAACCAGAAACTCCAGGTGAGTTCTTGGCCTGGCAATCTGTGTCTTTAACAAGTGTCTTAGGTGATTTTTATGATTAGGCAAATTTGGGAAAAATATAGTTGCATATGTACAGTATTTTAAAAAATAAATATAATTAAACCTTTGACTTCAAAATTTAGTTGCACCAAACACTAAAATTGAAGTTGCTTTAAGGAAATGCAGTTATAAATGATACAGATTCAGTAAAAATTGCAAATGCAAAGCAGACTCTGATATGGTAGAGCCTCAATTCTAACCTGAGGTTGGATGTGGAGCAAAATGTCAACAAAGACTCCAAAGAAAACATGTCAGAAGGACTGCATTATGATTTTCATGGGTCCTGGACACACTTGAGGAGCCCTGGTGGCACAGTGGTTAAGAGCTTGGCTGCTAACCAGAAGGTCAGCAGCTCGAATCCACCAGCTGCTCCTTGGAAGCTCTATGGGGGCAGTTCTGCTTTATTGTATAGGGTTGCTATAAGTTGAAATTGACTCAGCAGCATCAGGCTTTGGGTTTTTTTGTTTGTTTTTGGGCACTTCTGCCTTCATGGACAGTGCCGGGGTGGATTACCCAGTAAACAAAGCATGCACTGGGCTTAATTGTATTTACTTATTTACTTAGTGCTCAGTATTATACCCCCCACATGTCTGTCAGTTTGTCATACTGTGGGGGCTTGTGTGTTGCTGTGATGCTGAAAGCTATGCCACCAGTATTCAGATACCAGCAGGGTCACCCAGGGAGGACAGGTTTCAGCTGAGTTTCCAGATTAAGACAGACTAGGAAGAAGGACCCGGCAGTCTACTTCTGAAAAGCATTAGCCAGTGAAATCCTTAAGAATAGCAGCGGAACATTGTCTGATATAGTGCTGGAAGATGAGCACCCCAGGTTGGAAGGCACTCAAAAGACGACTGGGGAAGAGCTGCCTCCTCAAAGTAGAGTCAACCTTAATGATGTGGATGGAGTTAAGCTTTCGGGACCTTCATTTGCTGATGTGGCATGACTCAAAATGAGAAGAAACAGCTGCAAGCATCCATTAATAATTAGAACCTGGAATGTACAAAGTATGAATCTAGGAAAATTGGAAATGGTCAAAAATGAAATGGAATGCATAAACACCGATATCCTAGGCATTAGTGAGCTGAAACAGACTGGTATCGGCCATTTTGAATCAGACAATCATATAGTCTACTATGCTGGGAATGACAACTTAAAGAGGAATGGTGTTGAATTCATCATCAAAAAGAAAGTTTTAAGGTCTATCCTGAAGTACAACGCTGTCAGTGATAGGATAATATCCATACGCCTGCAAGGAAGACCAGTTAATATGACTATTATTCAAATTTACACACCAACCACTAGGGCCAAAGATGAAGAAACAGAAGATTTTTATCAGCTGCTGCAGTCTGAAATTGATCGAACGTGCAATCAAGATGCATTGATAATTACTGGCAATTGGAATGCAAAAGTTGGAAACAAAGAAGAATCAGTAGTTGGAATATATGGCCTTGGTGATAGAAACAATGCTGGAGATCGGATGATAGAATTTTGCAAGACCAATGACTTCTTCATTGCAAATACCTTCTTTCACCAAAATAAACGCTGACCATAATTTTTTTTTATACACATGGACCTTACCAGATGGAACATACGGAGATCAAACTGACTACATCCGTGGAAAGAAACAATGGAAAAGCTCGATATCATCAGTCAGAACAAGGACAGGGGCCGATTATGGAACAGACCATCAATTGCTCATATGCAAGTTCAAGCTGAAACTGAAGAAAATCAGAGCAAGTCCACGAGAGCCAAAATATGACCTTGAGTATATCCCACCTGAATTTAGAGACCATCTCAAGAATAGATTTGACGCATCGAACACTAGTGACCGAAGACCAGACTAGTTGTGGAATGACATCAAGGACATCATCCATGAAGAAAGCAAGAGGTCACTGAAAAGACAGGAAAGAAAGAAAAGACCAACCTGGATGTCAGAGGAGACCCTGAAACTTGCTCTTGAGCATCAAGCAGCTAAAGCAAAAAGAAGAATTGATGAAGTAAAAGAACTGAACAGAAGATTTCAAAGGGCCTCTAGACATATGCAAAGAGCTGGAGATGGAAAACCAAAAAGGAAGAACACACTCAGCGTTTCTCAAGCTGAAAGAACTGAAGAAAAAATTCAAGCCTCGAGTTGCAATAGTGAAGGATTCCATGGGGAAAATATTAAACGACGCAGGAAGCATCAAAAGAAGATGGAAGGAATACACAGAGTCATTATACCAAAAAGAATTAGTCAATATTCAACCATTTCAAGAGGTGGCATATGATCAGGAACCGATGGTGCTGAAGGAAGAAGTCCAAGCTGGTCTGAAGGCACTGGCAAAAAACAAGGCTCCAGGAATTGATGGAATATTAATTGAGATGTTTCAACAAACAGATGCAGCGCTGGAGGTGCTCTCACTCATCTATGCCAAAAAATATAGAAGACAACTTCCTGGCCAACTGACTGCAAGAGATCCATATTTATGCCTATTCCCAAGAAAGGTGATCGAAATGAATGTGGAAATTGTAGAACAATATCATTAATATCACACACAAGCAAAATTTTGGTGAAGATCATTCAAAAACGGCTGCAGCAGTGTATCGACAGGGAACTGCCAGAAATTCAGGCTGGTTTCAGGAGAGGACATGGAACCAGGGATATCATTGCTGATGTCAGATGGATCCTGGCTGAAAGCAGAGACTACCAGAAGGATGTTTACCCGTTTTATTGACCATGCAAAAGCATTCAACTGTGTGGATCATAACAAACTATTGATAACACTGCGAAGAATGGGAATTCCAGAACGCTTAATTGTGCTCACGAGGAGCCTTTACATAGATCAAAAGGCAGTTGTTTGGACAGAACAAGGGGATACTGATTGGTTTAAAGTCAGGAAAGGTGTGTGTCAGGGCTGTATTCTTTGACCACACCTATTTAATCTGTATACTGAACAAATAATACAAGAAGCTGGACTATATGAAGAGCAGGGCATCAGGATTGGAGGAAGACTCATTAACAACCTGCACTATGCAGACGGCACAACCTTGCTTGCTGAAAGTGAAGAGGACTTGAAGCACTTACTAATGAAGATCAAAGACCACAGCCTTCAGTATGGATTACACCTCAACATAAAGAAAACAAAAATCCTCACAACTGGACTGATGAGCAACATCATGATAAGCGGAGAAAAGATTGAAGTTGTCAAGGATTTCATTTTACTTGGATCCACAGTCAACAGCCATGGAAGCAGCAGACAAGAAATCAAAAGACGCATAGCATTGGGCAAATCTGCTGCAAAGGACCTCTTCAAAGTGTTGAAGAGCAAAGATGTCACCCTGAAGACCAAGGTGCGCCTGACCCAAGCCATGGTATTTTCAATCACATGATATGCATGTGAAAGCTGGACAATGAATAAGGAAGACCGAAGAAGAGTTGACACCGTTGAATTGTGGTGTTGGCGAAGAATATTGAATATACCATGGACTGCCAAAAGAACGAACAAATCTCTTGGAAGAAGTGCGGCCAGAATGCTCCTTAGAGGCAAGAATGGTGAGACTGTGTCTTACATACCTTGGACATGTTGTCAGGAGGTATCGGTCCCTGGAGAAGGCCATCATGCTTGTCAGAGTACAGGGTCAGAGGAAAAGAGGAAGACCCTCAACAAGGTGGATTGACACAGTGGCTGCAACAATGAGCTCAAGCATAACAACGATTGTAAGGATGGCGCAGGATCAGGCAGTGTTTCATTCTGTCGTGCATAGGGTTGCTATGAGTAGGAATCAACTCAACGGCAACTAACAACAACAATAACAACAACAACAGTAGTATACAGTTTCACCTGGGTTTCACTATATATTTGTTCACACAGGCTTAATTGTGAAATCCAGGTGAAATTGTATACTACAGATTAGTAAGTAAACACACTTAAGCCCTGGCATAACTTGCTTACTGTAAGCCGGTACATACCATGCTTACTGGTTAATCTGTCTGTGCAGTGAACCCTCTTCTCCATAAAAACATTAAAAATTACGCTTTATGACTGTGTTTGGTATAAAGATGAATATATTAATATACATTAAAACATTTTCTTTGGCCTAGAAGTTCATGTTTTTTGTCTCCTGATTTTCGAAAGAAATCAAAATATTTTCTTGAATGCCTAAGAATATTACAGGCTCTAGGCATTATGCCTAATGGATGTCAGGCCTGCATGGCTGAAGCGGTGAGATGCAGACTGTCGCTGGCTGTGTGTCTAAGCTGATAATAATTCTCCCTGCCTTAGAAGTTCCAGAAAGAATTCTCGCTGTTCTCTTTTATGTCTCACGTATGGGAATATGATCAGCCCTTTTGTTCTCACCCTTGTCCAGGTGAGAGGGAGAAAACCAGTCGGAACCTGGGGCTGTGCCAGTGGGGAAGGATTATTCTCACAGGAACGTGGCCTTTCCCACAGTGATCCTTTCCTGCAAACCTGTCTGTGCCCCCTTAGGTGTGTTTTGAATTGCCAAGTTTTTGCCCTGACAAAATAGTAGGTGGGTGAATTAACCTTAGGCCTCTTCTCACCCCAGGAGCCCTTGTGGTATCGAGAATGTAACTGGCTGAACAACTCTGCTCTTGGATGTCAGGCTTTCCCTGTGGTTCTTCATGGCTTGTGTCTGACAGGCTTTGATAATAGGCTTGGTATGGGTAAGGGTATTGCATAAGAAGGGGAGAAAGTGTTGAGTTGGGGAATGAAGTCATACTGTTGCCTTGGGCAGGACCACAGATCTTCTCTCTGCTTGTTGAAGCGAAGTTAAAACAACTTCTTGTTCTTCGCATCGTTACAAAGAAGTAACTTTTTTTTTTCCTGATTATAAGGATAAAACGTGTTGATTACAATCAAAAACCTTCATCAGAAAAGCCAGAAGAAAAAAATCATCCTAATCCACGATCCAGAGATAATTGCGGTTAATATTTTGGCTTGAAGTTTCTGGTCTTGATTTTTGTGTCCAAATTGCCATTTCATTTTTAGACAAAATTGTAGTCATATGAAACGTACCATTTAATCTCCTGCCCTTTTCACCTGGTGATATATAATAAACATACTCCTCACATCAGCTAACTGCTGTCCTACAAAATTATTTTGATAGCGATGTATTTTTCCTTGTGTCACTGGTCCGTGAGCAATCATTTCAGACCACTCTTGTTGGGCAATGTGTTTTTTTTTTTTCATTATTATAAATAAAACTTCAATGATTTAAAAAAATTTTAGTTAAAATTTTGGATGCATGCCTAATTATTTCTTTAGGGTAATCTGGAACTAATATATCGAAGAGCATAGAAATGTGGAGCTTTTTAGTATATATTTCCAAATAACCCTATGGAAAGATTGTACCGGTTTACATTCCAATCAGTAGTGTGAGTGCTTGTGTACTTGTGCTCTTGCCAACACTGGGTATTATCATGTGACTAAAACTCAAACTAAAGAAATCTGGTATGCGTTAATTTGAAAGAAACCCTAACTCAAATTTCTTTTCATACTTAATGGTTAGCAGATTGCTCTGTGTGTAATAATTATGGGTTACTTTACAGTGTGTGTAATAATTATGGGTTACTTTTTTTTTTTTGGTTTTACAGTGTAACAGAAAGCCTTTTACTAAATTTTTACATTTACCACTTTCTTCAAGGCTTTCAATGCTTACGTTTTATGCTGCTAAAATTATGGCTTTAGGAGGCTGTGTAGGTACGGGTGTGTATATGTGTTTAGGATCATAGACTATCAGAACTAGGCAGAATTTCAGTGATCAGTTAGTCTTCCTTCATGTTAAAAATTAGTAAATGGTTCAAGTAAGAAACATGCCCATAATCACTCTATCTGTTGGGACTTTTTTGGTTGCAAGTGACAGAAAACTCAATGTAGACTGGCCCAACAAAAATGGGGAATTTATTGGTTTATGAAACTTAAAGGACGTGATTAGACTGACTTCAGGCAAGGCTTAAATTAAGGGGCATAAACAAAGTTCCTTCTCCATCTGGTGATATTGCTTTCCTCCACATTAGCTTTATTCTTAGGTGGCACATGTTGGCAAAATGGCTGCCAGCAGCGCCACTTTTGCATCTTGCCAGGTTCAAATCCTGTAGGAAAGAGTGTGCTTTTCTTCCCACAGTCCCACATTCTAGGTAGTTCCTATATCCACCTCTGAACCATTCACTGTGGCTGAAAAGAATGCAGTCCTCTTCTGATTGGCCAGGTCTAGAAGTAGCACCAGCTCCACTCAAAGTACATGGGGTGAGAGTAGATGGGATGCTTTCCAGAGGGGGACTGTATTTTTATAAATGAAGAGAATTGATTTTTGGTAGTCAAAGAACATGAAATATCTCTATATTCATAAATCTAGTGACCTTGAAAAGACTAAAAAGCCTGGGTATCCCATCGCTCACCCAGGCCTGTGCTGTTTCTACCATAGCATTGTTCCTGCATATGAAACAGTAAAGCAAACATTATGTGTGTAATAATAGGGAATTCGTTTGCTTGTAAATGTACTGTGTAGTTATGTAGTTTAGTGGCAACAGAAGAGCCATGATAATGGTATCTTGTAACTCTCCCATCTCTGGACCCATGTCCACCTGAGTTCTCTGTATTGCCTGCAGATAGAGGAGAAGCCACAGTAAAATACATTTAAGCACTCAGTCTTCCTTCACCCCCACCCCCTATACACATGCACACTCCTATACCTGCATGGTGGTTATAAACATTTTACCTAATGAGACAAAAATGTAAAAAATTACAACTTGGTAGAACCTTGAGAGTCGTTACTGACTGTGGCTGAGACAGATTCATGCCCACAGGAGCTAAGAACACTCGATGCCCAATTTACATTCAGGAGGAAATATTCGCCTGAGGGAAACTTGCCTCACCTGGCACACATCTTAGAACTCTGGCTGGTTGTTGTAAAACTCAGATTTTACATTTAGTTCCCTACACTGTCAAATCAGCAGTAGGTGGATTATCTCATGTCAGTATCCCTTAACTCTTTAAAATAGTTTCTTCAGCTGGTAGGACACATTTTCTATTTTGTTTTTTCATTTTTGTGTTTGTTCATTATGGTATTTGAAGTTCACTGTGTACCCCTGAAATTTACTGAAGGAAATATGAGTTCCCTCAGATTATTCTAGTGCTAAAAAGGTCTTTAAGAAACAGTCGGTGTTTCAAAGTCATTGAGTACTAATACAAATTTTAAATATTTTCTCAATATATTCAGAATACAGATTTACTGCATGGTTACTACCAGATTGACAATCTTGATTTGTATTGAGAGTAATTTTTAGACAGAAATAAATATAACAGGACCTACATATCTTTTTATTAAGACTCAGCTACCACATGTTTGGACTCCCAGCATGTAACAGGTGGTTAAGGGCCCAACTACTAACTGAAAATTCAGTGGTTTGAATTCACCCAGAGAGACCTTGCAAGAAAGACTTGCTGATCTGCTTCCGAAAGGTCACAGCCATGAAAACCATATGGAGCACAGTTCTACTCTGCAACACATAGGGCCGCCATGAGTTGATCAGCCATGGTGGCCGGTTTATGACATGTTTATCAGTAATAATGGTAGTCCCCAACAGAGGGGGCCAAGATGGCTGACTAGGTAGATGCTACCTCTGATCCCTCTTGCAACAAAGACTCGGAAAAACAAGTGAATTGATCATATACATGACAATCTACGAACCCTGATCAACAAACACAGATTTAAAGAGTTGACCTGAGTGACAGAGACCGAGAACAAACAACTATGGGGAAGCAGCGACTGTTTTCGGAGCCTGGAGCCAGCGTCCCAGTCAGGAAACCTTGGCGACGGGCTTTGGACTGAGTGCAGGGGAGCTGAGCATGGCATACTGTGACGGCACAAACACGGGGCGCAGCCCTACCCCTCTGAACTGACCTTGGGAGGGGGCCCAGCCGGTCCGCACGGGCGGCGCGGCGACGCGGCTGGCAGGAGGAGAAGTTGCCGGGAGGCAGCGACTGTTTTTGGAGCCGGGAGTGCAGCGTCCCAGCCGGGAAACCTTGACGCTGGGCTTTGGGCTGGCAGCGGAGGAACTGACCGCGGCTTCTGAGACACCTCAAGCATGGGACGTGGGCCTGACCCTCGGGGGCAATCTCTACCCAGCCAGCGCACACAGGCAATGCCCCCTCGGGAATCTCAGGTAAAACAGTCATCCCAAGCAAGATAAGTAACTTTATCTATATTCCGGGGTGCTACTCTCTCCTGTTTTTCTGAACCCTCCCCTCCCCTTCCCAGTCGGCTTCATTAACATTGGAATTTCCTGAGCCAGAGGGAGAATTGCTCCGCGGTTTTTCTTTTCCTTTTTTTTTTGGTCTTTTCCTAACCCATTCTCCTGGCCTGAGAGAAACAACCACAAAAAACCCAGGGACCAAAAATCCTTCCCTAATTGAACTAAAAACACAGAACCAGCTCCAGCCAAGCATATGTGATCCACAGTCTCCGGCTTTCATCCCTACAGGGAACAAGGTGGCTATCATAATGCAAAGGCATTTCTGATAGGGATCTGACTGCAATTGTTTTAGCGGATTTACTGCAAAGACAAGTTTCCCAGGTCTGATATCTCTGCGTATTCAACAGAGTCCTCACTGACCCACAACAGGGAACTGAGGGCTGAAGCTCCCCCCAGACCACCTAGCCTCCTGCCTTAAGGGTCTAAGGAGGGTGACATCTACCAATCTGTAGAGGTGCTTGCATTGGGGGCCTAAGGTACAGCTGCAGAGCCCTCCCACCAAGGTGCTTTAGGAATAGAGACACACCTACCTCACTGACACTTGGGGGAAGCCTGTCAGCATCCTGCCCCCCCTGAAGTGTGAACCCCAGCTGCTACTAGAATCTGGTGCACACAACTATCACCACTACTTCTCAAGGCGGATAGGTGACAGTCTGCATGACAGACTTGATGACCCAAAATCAGATTCTACTCAAGAAGCGAATGGACTCTTAGGCTTATATATCTGGTAACAGCCCAAACCAGCTGGTAATAGGTAGTAAGTGAGTCAAGGGCTAAAACACTCAAGACAACGCAATCTAGTAGCCCATCTATGTATATTGAAAGAAAACAAAACAAGATAAGACTCAGTGAGCAAATATAGAATAAATCACTACAATATCTTAGTGATGGCTCGGAGACAGCAGTCGACATCAAACCACATAAAGAAGCAGACCATGACTGCTTCTACAACCCCCCAAACTAAAGAATCAAAATCTTTCCCAAATGAAGATACAATCCTGGAATTACCAGATACAGAATATAAAAAACTAATTTACAGAATGCTTCAAGACATCAGGGATGACCTCAGAAATGAAATAAGGCAAGCTACAGAAAAAGCCAAGGAACACACTGATAAAGCAGTTGAAGAACTAAAAAAGATTATTCAAGAACATAGTGGAAAAATTAATAAGTTACAAGAATCCATAGAGAGACAGCATTCAGAAATCCAGAAGATTAACAATAAAATTACAGAATTAGACAACGCAATAGGGAGTCAGAGGAGCATACTCGAGCAATTAGAATGCAGACTGGGAAATCTGGAGGACCAGGGAATTAACACCAATATAGCTGAAAAAACAATCAGATAAAAGAATTAAAAAAAATGAAGAAACCCTAAGAATCATGTGGCACTCTATCAAGAAGGATAACTTGTGTGTGATTGAAGTCCCAGAACAGGGAGGGATAACAGAAAACACAGTTGAAGATCTGCTGGCAGAAAACTTCCCTGACATGAAAGACGAAGGGATATCTATCCAAGATGCTCATCAAACCCCACTTAAGATTGATCCAAAACGAAAAACACCAAGACATATTATCATCAAACTTGCCAAAACCAAAGATAAAGAGAAAATTTTAAAAGCAGCCAGGGATAAAAGAAAGGTCTCCTACAAGGGAAAATCAGTAAGTCCAGACTACTCAGCAGAAACCATGCAGGCAAGAAGGGAATGGGATGACATATACAGAGCACTGAAGGAGAAAAACTGCCAGCCAAGGATCATTTATCCAGCAAAACTCTCTCTAAAATATGAAGGCAAAATTAAGATGTTTACAGATAAACACAAGCTTAGAGAATTTGCAAAAACCAAACCAAAGCTACAAGAAATACTAAAGGAAATTGTTTGGTCAGAAAACCAATAATATCAGATACCAACACAACACAAAGTCACAGAACAGAGCATCCTGATATCAACTCAAATAGGGAAATCACAAAAACAAATTAAGATTAATTAAAAAAATAAACAAAACACTCAAAACAGGGAATCATTGAAGTCAATATGTAAAAGATCCCAATAATCAAAAAGAGGGACTAAATACAGATGGCATAGAACTGCCATATGGAGAGGGATACAAGGCGATATAGGACAATACAAGTTAGGTTTTTACTTAGAAAAATAGGGGTAAATATTAAGGTAACCACAAAGAGGTATAACAACTCCATAACTCAAAATAAAAACCAAGAAAAACATAACGACTCAGCAAACATAAAGTCAAATACTATGAAAATGAGGAACACACAATTTACAAATAATGGTAGTCCCTGTACCTGGCTCTCTAGGGTCGCTGTAAATAAGAATCCACAAGATGGCAGCGGGTTTGGGGTTTTTTTTTTGATACCTGGCCCTATAGGAGAAGGAGGGCTCCATGGAAAAAAAAAAAAGCAGCCAAGGAATTTGATGGAGGGTTATTAGCTTAGGCAAGGTTATCCTGCAATAATAGATAACACTCAAATCTCAGTGGCTTAAAACAGCAAAGGTTTATTTCTCATTCCTTCTACATGCCATTGAGGGCTGGCTGGGAGCTCTGTTTTGCCGCATCTTCACTCGAAGATCCAGTTGATAGGGCAATCATTATCTTGAATTTTACTGGTCAGGGTAATGGAGGGAAAAAGAGGTATGGAGGGTGTCACACCAGCCATAAGTGCTTTTACCTAGAAGTGACATATACCGTTTCCATTCACAACTCACTGGCCCTATTAGTCACCTGGTCCAGCCCAATTATAAAATGGCCAGTAGTTACAGTCCAACCCCACAGGCCTGGAAGGAAGAGAACCAGAAATATTTGGCCAGCAGCATTAATGAGTATTACAGCCTGCCCTCCTGATGACCAGATATTTGGCTCACTCCCCAACTCCATTCCTCATAGGCAAATACACTCATCCCTTCCCCAAGGGAGACAACCCCCAAAGGAGACCACCCAAAAGTTCTATCCAGTCACAGCATCTGGGCGGTGCACAGCAGTCTCTAAATTAGGGGGTGATACAAAGCAGATTCTATGTCAACTCTAAGTGATTCCTCTTGACCTACTTCTGGGTTAAAGAAGACAAGTTATCTGTTGTTCAGTGCCCCCCACCCCCACAGTCACATAGTATATTAATATACAATGGTAAAACAAAGATTGGAAAACTGTACATACATTTCCATTTGGAAAGAGAGTGAATGAGACACACCCAGCAGTCTCTGGTCAGAAGCCATTTTAAATTGCTAAAGCAATTCTGAAATCCTTCTGGGCTCCTTGCCTGTAGGTGGAAAATGTTCCTTTGGGCCCTTGGTTCTTCCCCCTGGGAGGGGCTCCCCAACCTGGGAGGCCTCCTTTTCTAATAGCCTCCTTGATCACCTCTGAAGTAATCACTGAAGAATATGCCCTCCTTAGGGACTGACCGAAGCCCTGGGTGGCGCAGACAGCTAACATGCTCAGCTACTACCTGAAAGGTTGGAAGTTTAAGTCCACCTGGAGGCACCTTGGAAAAAGGAACTGTCAACATCTGAAAAATCAGCTATAGAAAACCCTGTGGAGCACGGGTCTACTCAGACACACATGGGGTAGCACAACTGGTTTTTTTTTGGCTTAGGAGCTGACAAGCTTTCTCAGTGGCTTCCTGTCTGTAGAAGGTTGCGGGCTCAAGAGTTCTTTTAGGTCTTGAACAGTTTTCCCAGACTTTTTGGATTCATGTTCATGGTTTCCTTGATAGTACAATTCTCTTAAAAACTCAACAGATTTCTTATCTATTTGATCTCAGTTTATTTTCATATGTCAGTAGTCAAGCCCTCAGTTCTTTTCTAGACCTTGTTCTTTATTTGCTGGATGTCTTTGTATTTTTGCTTCCATGCTTTTCTTTATTGACTTAATTGATGATACTTTGAGCTTGTCAGGCTTTGGTAGGGGAGCTACACCTTAGTCTCATTTTCCATGAGCCATTCTAATTGAAAGAATTAACTGAGAGGCCACAATTTTAACTGTAGCTGTGTTTGAAGACATCTGAAACTTTCATTGTTAACAGTGGGTGCAATAGTCATTCTCTTGGTTTGAACCTCACCACAAAGCTGAGTGCTAATTGACCTTTTTTCACTGAAGGGGTTTCTCAGTTTTATTGTTTATCTCTTGGGGAAGAGAAGCAGCTGCTTCTTCCAGCCCTGCAAGTCCATTACCTTGTGGACTCTAGTTTTTTTTCCTGTTTGTAAACCAGTCAATATTTTCTGGGCTCATCTCTCTCTCTCTTTTTTTCTTCCTTTTTTTTTTTTTTATTGTATTTTAGATGAAGGTTTACAGAGCAAATTAGTTTCTCATTAAACAATTAATACACATATTGTTTTTGACGTTGGTTGCCAACCCCACGACATGTCAACACTCTCCCTTTCTTGACCTTGGGTTCCCTGTTACCAGCTTCCTGTCCTCTCCTGCCTTCTTGTCCTTGCCCCTGGGCTGGTGTGTGTGCCCATTTAGTCTCGTTTTGTTTTATAGGCCTGTTCTCTCTCTCTTTTTGATTGTACTTTTTAATTGTAGGCAGTAGTAACCAACACGTTACTAACCTTTGGCTTTCAGTCTCTTCCACTAGATCTACTAATTCTTTAGGTATATTATCTGTCTTCCCAGTTATACATAATACCCAAAACACCAAACAAACTTGTTCCTGTCAAGTCGATTCCAACTCATGGCGACCCCATATGTTACAGAGTAGAACTGAGCTCCGTAGGGTTTCATTGACTGTAATATTTATGAAAGCAGATCACCAAGCATTTCTGCTGTAGTGCCTCTGGGTGGGTTCAAACAGCCAACCTTTAAGTTAGTAGTGGAGTGCTTAACTGTTTTGGAACTTATGTTTGATATCCGTTGCTGTGGAGTCAATTCCCACTCATAGCGACCCTATAGGACAGGGTAGAACTGCCCCTTGGGGTTTCCAAGGAGCAATTGGTGGATTCGAACCGCCGACCTTTTGGTTAGCAGCCGGGCTCTTAACTGCTGCACCATGTTCATGCATGATAGTTTTACCAAATGCTTTACCAGTCTCCAAAATCCTATTTGCCTGCCGCCTGGCCTGTAAGCCACATTTTTTTGTTGTCAAAGCAGCGTTCCACTTTTGGTGTTGGTCAGAATAGTCCATGCTCCATTGCAGTAACAGTTAACACCCAAATCTCAGTGACTTAAAAGAACAAAGGCATATTTTGTGCTCATGCTGTATGTCCATCTGTTGAGGATTGGCTACATCCTCATCTGTCATCCTGTAGGCTGACAGATCAGTCACTGGCTGAATGTTTCTTGTGTCTGTGTCAGAGGGAAAGCTCTGGAGGGTCTCTTGCCTGGATGTGACCCACACATTATTTCTGCTCATGCTTAAAAATTATTTCCTTCAGCATTGTTTTTGAGCTATACATGTGTTGAGACACAGATCTAGTTGATTCTCTTGACTGTATATAGTACTCCCTCATATTGATACATCACATTTGACTTACATATTTCCATGTTGATAGACTCTAGGTGGTTACCATTTTTCCATTGTCACAAATTGCTGCAGTGAACATCTTTGTATGTGTTTCCTAATGCATATGTGCAAGTGTTTCTCTAGGAAATCGTTCCTTTTATTTTTTACAATATGCTAAGAGAAAAAATGGACCTAAAGTCAGCCATTTATCTGTAGCACCTAGTTTTCTAAAATGTTAGCGTCTAATTTATGTACACCTCACCGTGATAGAAACCATTTTGAAGGAGTAGATCTGTCTCCTTGTTTGTGGAAGTCTTCTTGGGTGGTTTGGACCTGGACTCTTACTGAGCATCTTTGATGAATATCCTAGAAGCTTTTAAAGAATGACATCTGGTTTAAGAAGGAATAAGGAGTACATGTAAACATTCAGTATCTAGAACTGCTTCTCCTGAAAACACAGGACAGGCTCTTCTTATCAGTGATTCAGCTGAATTTATCAAAACATCTGGATTTCTTGGATTAAAAAAATGAGTCATGGTTGACAGCTGCATTAAGATACTCTTCTTTCCCCTTCTCTTTTAACTTTACCCACAGCTTGTGTAGGAGAAGTTTAGGTTAGATAGACATTGAGAATCCCACCCATCCACTGCTGTCGAGTCGAGTCTGACTCATAGCGACCCTATAGGACAGAGGAGAACTGCCCCATAGAGTTTCCAAGGAGCACCTGGCGGATTCAAACTGCTGACCTTTTGGTTAGCAGCCATAGCACTTAACCACTATGCCACCAGGGTTCCCAGACATTGAGATCAAGAAGATGAATAAAGCCTTACATTTAGAATACAACAGTGTCCTGGGAAAGCATTCAAATGTAAATATAGGAGCATTACATTTTCCGTGAACGTAAGAAATGAACATAGATAAGTGAAAGCAATTTCTATTGTCATTTAAACTAATACAGTATTTTCAATTTTGATTCCCTGTTTACTTTAATCAAAGCTGCTGAGAAAATATTTAACTGGTTAAATTTTCTAAATGCTACACTTTTTTCCACGGTTTTGAGTTGCCAGCTAAAGCTTTGAAATGGCTCAAAAATGAGTAGAAGAAACAGGAAGAAACCAGGTTTTAAAATAACTTATGAAATGTTTCAGCATTCCCTGCAGTGTTTTTAAAGTGAGACCTCTTTTCAGTTTTCTGTGTTTACCAATATCCAACCAAATAAAAACAATGTGTGGGGGTTGTTCCTCTCAGAGGTAGCAGCTGTGGCTCGGGGAAATGCTAGATTTCTGGTACAGAACTAGGTTATTTTTTGTGTTTCACACAGTTTGTTCCTTCCGTTCTCTGCTGAGATGTTGCCTATCTTAGGACACATTACTGCTGAATTCTTATCTTTTCACTTTTGCATGTATAGAAAAAATATAGAAAGCTCTGTCTAAATATAGTATTTTCTCCATCCCCTCTGCCTGGTTCTCCAGCTTCTACAACTGCTCATCCTACCACCCTCTATAAATATTAACAACCTGGGGGCTGTCCTTGCATACTTTTCTGTAGAACATATAATCATAAGCATATATGGGCCTGCCTGTCTTCCTTTCTTTGTCACTTTCTTCTCTCCTTCCCTCCCTCACCTCTTTTTTTTTTTTTCTTTTTCTCAAACTAAATAGGGTTTAGGCATTTCTGTCTTACTTTTCTCATTAACAGAAGATTGCAGGAATCTCTCCAGTCAACTGGTATAGATCTCACTCGTTCTTTGTCATGGCTACATAATATTCCATGGGGTCGCCATGAGTCAGAATCGACTTCATGGCAACTGGTAGTGGTGGTAGAATATTCCATGGTTTGGAAGTCACACACCTTATTTCACTTTCCCTATTGAAGGGCATGTACTTTGTTTCCAGTTATTTTTGTTTTTAATTTAGACTCCAGAGGGTACTGCAGTGAACTCCAAAGGGTATTGCAATGAACCTACCCTTAAATACTGGTACTTTTATTTATATGGTCCAGGAGAGGGCTTAGCTGTGTTAAAAATGTATGTGTACTTTTAATTTTAATAGATGTTGCCAGAATCTTTCCAAAATATTTATACCAGCAGTATCCTTAATACCGGTCTCCCATTCTGTCCAGGGTAGGTATCTTTTCTATTTTGATAAGAATGGAGTATGTGTAACATTGGTTACCTAGCACAGGTGACCACTAACATGCCACAGAGCGTTTCCAGGGAGTTTAATACTAGGGATCTGGTTAGCCTATGTGATTGAGGGTCATTGTGATTTTTCTTTTGTATTTCTTGAAGAATTCAGAGGAAGCTTATAACTGGGAGGAAACTGGAGACCATTCTAATGCCCTCTGCTCTTTTCACAGGTGAGGAAATTGAGATAGAGAGGTGGTGGGACTCAGAGTGAGCTAGTTACTGGCCACTGCTACAGGAAAGGAGTTGTTCTGAATCCTAATTTGGGGCTTTACCTATTACGTGGTGCTGATCCTACACTGTGGGCCATGCTGACAGTGAGCGTTAAAGAATGGGCCAAGAAATATTATCTGTGAGCTGAATTGACTTTTAGGGATGAACTGTTTGCAGTTTTCTATTATCTTCTGCCAGGACAAGCAAACTTCCCAGCCTGTACTGGGCTGTGTGGGATTTGCCTTGCAAACTTCTGCAAAGATAACGGGACATTCATTATCTTAGTTTTGTCAGTGGAATTTATTGGTCTTAATCTTTTGGGAGCTTGGGATTTTATTTTTCTATAATGTTATAGTTTACTGTTTACCAAGTGTGGGACAGCTGATTTGGATCACAACTAAAATGATAACAGCGAGGCACAGGGGAGAAATTTTTGTTTCAGGGATGATTCTCTGCCATATATCCCTCCCTCCACTCTCCCCAACTTACTGATAAAGTGAGCTAAGTAGTAAAATCAAACCAAACCAAACCAAGCCAGTTGCCATCGAATCAATTTTGACTCGTAGTGACCCTGTAGGACAGACTGGAACTGCCCCATAAGTTTTCTTAAAAAAAAAAACAAACCCCAAACCCATTGCTGTCCAGTCGAATCTGACTCATAGCAACCTGTTATCTTTACGAGAGCAGATGGCCAGATCTTTTCTCCTGAGGGCTTGTTGGGTAACAACCCAGCGGCACCTGAACCCAAGGTCAGCTGCATATCCAAGAGACCGAAGACAGACTCCGGAGCCAGAGATCATGACATATGGTTTATTTGGGAAGCTTACTTAAAGGTCCATGGCCCAAGGCGGTGGCTGGACCAGTTTAGCACTCCGCAACCATCTAGCAAGGGACACAAGCGTATATACCATTCCAGCTGGGACCAAGCCTTGTTGTTTTTCTCCCACATCCATGGGCAGTCAGTGTTCCCAGGGACTTCACATCCAGGCCGAGATGTTTTCCTTCCTGTCACTAAGGCATTCCTCGGCCTTGGCCGCTCGCCCAATCCTGCTACTCCCAGCATTGTACCTTAGCCTGAGTCCATCCCGAATTCATTCCCAGCATACTTCAGGGAAGAGCACAGCTGATTCCATTAGGAGGGTATGCGTATAGCTGAATGGCGTCACACAATAGTAGAGGTACCTAAAAAAAAAAAAATTTCTGTAGGGTCTAGTAGTGTTCTGGTAATATAATCTCTAGGTGTAATATGCACAGTTTGACAAGGGCTCATTTGTTTTCTGTGCTTTAGATAAAGGTTTACAGAGCAAATTACCTTCTCATTAAACAGTTAATACACATATTATTTTGTGACGTTGATTGCCAACCCCATGACGACATGTCAACACTTCTCCCCTTCTTGACTTTGGGTTCCCTGTTACCAGCTTTCCTGTCCTCTCCTGCCTTCTCGTCCTTGCCCCTGGGCTGGTGTGCTCATTTAGTGTCATTTTGTTTTATGGGCCTGTCTAATCTTTGGCTGAAAGCTGAACCTCAGGAGTGACTTCTGTACTAAGTTAAAAGGGTGTCCGGGGATCATACTCTGGGTTTCTCCAGTCAAGACCAGTAAGTCTGGTCTTTTTTTGTGAGTTAGAATTTTGTTCTACATTTATCTCCAGCTCTGTCTGGGGCTCTCTATTGTGATTCCCGTCAGAGTGGTCGGAGGTGGTAGCTGGGCAGCATCTAGTTGTGCTGGACTCAGTCTGGTGGAGGCTGTGATAGCTGTGGTCCATTAGGCCTTTGAACTAATCTTTCCCTTGTGTCTTTGGTTTTCTTCATTCTCCCTTGCTCCAGATGGGATGGGGCCAGTGGAGTATCTTAGATGGCTACTCACAAGCTTTTAGACCCCAGACACTATTCAGCAAAGTAGGATATAGAACATTTTCTTTATGAACTATGTCATGCCAATTGAGCTATATGTCCCCAAGACTATGGTTCTCAGCCTTCAGCCCAGTAATTTGGTCCCTCAGCAAGTTCGGATATATCTGTGGAACTTCCATGACCTTGACAAGGACTCATTTGGATGGTCTTTCTCCAAAACAGAAACCAAACCAGTTGTCGTTAAGTCGATTCCAACTTGTGGTGACTTCATATGTGTCAGAGTAGAACTGAACTCCATAGAGTTTTCAGTGGCTGATTTTTTTGGAAGTAGATCACCAGGTCTTTCTTCTAAGGCACTTCTGGGAGGGCTAGAACTGCCAACCTTTCAGTTAGCAGCTGAGTATGTTAACCATTTGCACCACCCAGAGATGGATAGTTTTTAGGGTTAAATTAAACAGAAACTTTTTTTTTAAATAATTTTTATTGTGCTTTAAGTGAAAGTTTGCAAATCAAGTCAGCCTCTCACACAAAAACCCATATACACCTAGCTACACACTCCCAATTACTCTCCCCTTAATGAAACAGCCCGCTCTCTCCCTCCACTTTCTCTTTTCGTGTCCATTTCACCAGCTTCTAACCCCCTCTACCCTCTCATCCCCCCTCCAGGCAGGTGATGCCAACATAGTCTCAAGTGTCCACCTGATCCAAGAAGCTCACTCTTCACCAGCATCCCTCTCCAACACGTTGTCCAGTCCAATCCATGTCTGAAGAGTTGACTTCGGGAATGGTTCCTGACCTGGGCCAACAGAAGGTCTAGGGGCCATGACCACCAGGGTCCTTCTAGTCTCAGTCAGACCATTAAGCCTGGTCTTATGAGAATTTGGGGTCTGCATCCCACTGTTCTCCTGCTCCCTCAGGGGTTCTCTGTTGTGTTCCCTGTCAGGGCAGTCATCAGTTGTAGCCAGGCACCATCTAGTTCTTCTGGTCTCAGGATGATGTAGTCTCTGGTTCATGTGGCCTTTTCTGTCTCTTGGGCTCGTAATTGTCTTGTGTCCTTGGTGTTCTTCATTCTCCTTTGATCCAGGTGGATTGAGACTAATTGATGCATCTTAGATGGCCATTTGCTAGTGTTTAAGACCCCAGACGCCACTCTTCAAAGTGGGATGCAGAACGTTTTCTTAATAGATTTTATTATGCCAATTGACTTAGATGTCCCCTGAAACCATGGTCCCCAGACCCCTGCCCCTGCTACGCTGGCCTTCAAAGCATTCCGTTTATTCAGGAAACTTCTTTGCTTTTGGTTTAGTCCAGTTGTGCTGACCTCCCCTGTATTGTGTGCTGTCTTTCCCTTCACCTAAAGTAGGTCTTATCTACTATCTAATTAGTGAATGCCCCTCTTTCACCCTCCCTCCCTCCCCACTGTCGTAACCACAAAAAAATGTTTTCTTCTCAGTTTAAACTATTTCTCAGGTTCTTCTAATAGTGGTCTTATACAATATTTGTCCTTTTGCCTCTGACTAATTTCACTCAGCATAATGCCTTCCAGGTTCCTCCATGTTATGAAATGTTTCACAGATTCCTCACTGTTCTTTATTGATGCGTAGTATTCCATTGTGTGAATATACCATAATTTATTTATCCATTCATCCGTTGATGGACACCTTGGTGGGTTCCATCTTTTTGCTATTGTAAACAGTGAACACATGGGTGTGCATGTATCGGTTTGTGTAAAGGCTCTTATTTCTCTAGGATATATTCCAAGGCCTGGGATTGCTGGATCGTATGGTAGTTCTATTTCTAGCTTTTTAAGGAAGCACCAAATTGATTTCCAAAGTGGTTGTACCATTTTACATTTCCACCAGCAGTGTATAAGTGTTCGAATCTCTCCACAGCCTCTCCAACATTTATTATTTTGTGTTTTTTGGATTAATGCCAGCCTTGTTGGAGTGAGATGAAATCTCATTGTAGTTTTGATCTGCATTTCTCTAATGGCTAATGATCGTGAACATTTCTTCATATATCTGTTAGCTACCTGAATGTCTTCTTTAGTGAAGTGTCTATTCATATCTTTTCCCATTTTGTAATTGGGTTATTTGTCTTTTTGCGGTTGAGTTTTTGCAGTATCATGTAGATTTTAGAGATCAGGCGCTGATCAGAAATGTCATAGCTAAAAACTTTTTCCCAGTCTGTAGGTAATCTTTTTACTCTTTTGGTGAAGTCTTTGGATGAGCATAGGTGTTTGATTTTTAGGAGCTCCCAGTTATCTAGTTTTTCTTCTACATTCGTTATGTTTTGTATACTGTTTATGCCATGTATTAGGGCTCCTAACATTGTCACTATTTTTTCTTCCATGATCTTTACCGTTTTAGATTTTATATTTAGGTCTTTCATCCATTTTGAGTTAGTTTTTGTGCATGGAGTGAGGTATGGGTCTTGTTTCATTTTTTTGCAGATGGATATCCAGTTATGCCAGCACCATTTGTTAAAAAGACTGTCTTGAATAAAGCCTAGAGAAATAAGAGCCTTCACATTAACAGATATATGCACACCCATGTTTATTGCAACTCTGTTTACAATAGCAAAAAGCTGGAAGCAACCAAGGTGTCCATCAATGGATGAATGGTTAAATAAATTGTGGTATATTCACACAATGGAATACTACGCATTGATAAAGAACAGTGAGGAATCTGTGAAACATTTCATAACATGGAGGAACCTGGAAGGCATTATGCTGAGCGAAATTAGTCAGAGGCAAAAGAACAAATATTGTATAACACCACTATGATAAGATCTTGAGACATAGTATAAACTGAGAACACATACTTTTGTGGTTACGAGCGGGGGAGGGAGGGAGGGTGGAAGAGGGCTATTTACTGATTAGTTAGTAGATAAGAACCACTTTAGGTGAAGGGAAGAACAATACTCAATACACGGAAGGTCATCTCAACTGGACTGGCCCAAAAGCAAAGAAGTTTCTGGGATAAACTGAATGCTTCAAGGGTCAGCGGAGCCAGGGCAGGGGTTTGGGGACTATGGCTTAAGGGGACTTCTAAGTCAATTGGCAAAATAATTCTGTTATGAAAACATTCTGCATCCCACTTTGAAATGTGGCGTCTGGGGTCTTAAATGCTAACAAGCGGCCATCTAAGATGCATCAATCGGTCTCAACCCACCTGGATCAAAGGAGAATGAAGAACACCAAGGTCACATGATAACTATGAGCCCAAGAGACAGAAAGGGCCACAGGAACCAGAGACTTACATCATCCTAAGACCAGAAGAGCTAGATGGTGCCCGGCCACAACCGATGACTGCCCTGACAGGGAGCACAACAGAGAACCCCTGAGGGAGCAGGAGAACAGTGGGATGCAGACCCCAAATTCTCATAGAAAGACCAGACTTAATGGTCTGACTGAGACTAGAGGAATCCCGGCGGCCATGGTCCCCAAAACCTTCTGTTGGCTCAGGACAGGAACCATTCCCGAAGACAACTCATCAGACATGGAAGGGACTGGACAATGGGTAGGAGAGAGATGCTGATGAAGAGTGAGCTACTTGTATCAGGTGGATCCTTGAGACTGTGTTGTTATCTCCTGTCTGGAGGGGAGATAGGAGGGTAGAGAGGGTTAGAAACTGGCAAAATTGTCACGAAAGGAGAGACTGGAAGGAGGGAGCGGGCAGACTCATTAGAGGGAGAGTAAGTGGGAGTATGGAGTAAGGTGTATATAAGCTTATATGTAACAGACTGACTTGATTCGTAAACGTTCACTTAAAGCTCAATAAAAATTATTAAAAAAAAAAAAAAAAAGAGTTGCCATTGAGTCGATTCCAACTCATAGTGATCCTATGGGACAAAGTAGAACTGTCTACTCTGGTGGATTTAAACTGCTGAACCTTTGGTTAGCAGCCAAGCTCTTATTAAAATTAAAAAAAAAAATTTTTTAAACACAAAAAAGTATTAACCCACCGCCAAACCAAAAAAGTATTAAGGTAAGAAAATTGCAAACAATGAGGATAACGTGGGAAAACATAAACGTTTTAAATAGACTTGTATCATGGTAAAGAAAGGAGAGGAGGGGGCTAAAAAAGTAGATTATAGCCAGGTTCTAGAAGCCTTTATATTTCAGACTCACAGATTTGGATATTATACTGAAATCATAAATAAAATGTTTTTGTCTAGGAAATAGAAACAAATAATCAGTTATAACCCTGTCTGAAAAGTACTCTACTAGCGATATCAGAATCTCTGTTTCTTTTTCCCAAGGAGGCAGCTCTCAGGACATTTGACATGGACTTTACAGAACTATTTTTGCTTACAAGTGGATCAATATAATCTAGTTAATTCAATGATGACAATAAATATTTTAATGAATGATTAAAAAAAAAAAAGACTGTCTTTTCCCCATTTAACTGTTTTGGGGCCTTTAAACAGAAACTTTTTAAAGAAGGGACTTGAGCTCTGAGTTTTAAACTCTAGTTTTAATATTATGGTTTCAGACTTAGCAAATGGATTCTACTGTGGGAAACAAAAAAGGGAGACTCCACCATTTGGGTTCACTCTGTTCATTGCAGAGGATTTGACAGCTCAGCCTGTTGCTATAATAATAAAAGTAATTACTATGGAGATTCATTATATCATAGAAAATCATCTCAAGCTGATTAAATGTATGTTTTTCACCTAACTAGAGGCTTACCATCCAGTTTCAGACTTGATCAGGAACTGGTGGTTATTTGTCGGCTTGCCGGTCAGTGGCCATGGTTCTTCTGGTTTATGGTTCCCAGGCCTGCAGATTGGAATCACTAGGGAACTTTAAAAAAAAATACTAATGCCTGGCTCCTATCCCTGACGAAGTCAGAAACTCTGAGAAAGGGAACCAGAAATTGGAATGTCAGCTTCCCAGCTAAAGCACAGCTAGGGTGAAACTCCTGGATGGCCGTTTGAGATGGAGAGAGAGTCTCTGCTTAGTGTTGAAAGAAATAAGAGGTAACATGAGCTGTTCTTTTTACAGTTCCTGCCACCCTGGGGATCATCGTCTGCCCATTGTCTCTGGAATTGTACTTTCTCTCCTTCACCTTCCTATTTAGTCTGTGGATTAAAACAGTGGTGGTACATCTTCGATAGCACTATTTTTTTGTGTGTGTACCTTATAAAGTCCGTTCATGAAGCAAAAACTGAATGCTGTAAAAATGATCATTGAGAGTCTCCTAGAAAGGCACTGTGTGTTTTGGAAGCCAACATGCCATCTCTCAGTACACACACAGCATAGCCAATTTTTCCTCTGGCATTTGGAACGGATCACTGTTTCTTTGGCTGATACCCTGATAAAATAGTTAGCATTTGAGAGGCATTTTGAATGCAAAATATCTTTAGATATTGGAATTGTACTCAGCTTGGGGAGCTACTCAGCTGTGCGAAGCACATGGGAGTTGAGAGTGGCTTAGGGAACTGCAGAATCATTTTTTATCTCACTCAATTCTGGGGCAGACTTGTATTGAGTAGAGTGTGGGCAGAGTCATGGGCACCATTTAAATCATGACTTGCTTTCTGCCTGTGTCTTCTTTTAGGAGCGTATAGTTTAATTCAAGCAAATTGAATGTTAAATGTGCGTATAGATATGACACTGCATTATTTAATGTTCAAGAATTGAACATTTTGGGGGGGTCAAATTGCCCCTTTTTGGGAATGTGTAGAATTGAATAGCACTTTCTTTCTGCCCTCTAGCATTCCCATGGTTTGGCATGGATATCGGTGGAACACTCGTTAAGTTGGTCTACTTTGAACCGAAGGATATTACAGCCGAAGAGGAACAAGAGGAAGTAGAGAACCTGAAGAGCATCAGGAAGTATTTGACTTCTAATACGGCTTATGGGAAAACTGGGATCCGAGATGTCCACCTGGAACTGAAAAACCTGACCATGTGTGGGCGCAAAGGGAACCTGCACTTCATCCGCTTTCCCAGCTGTGCTATGCATAGGTTCATTCAGATGGGCAGTGAGAAGAACTTTTCCAGCCTTCACACCACTCTCTGTGCCACTGGAGGTGGGGCTTTCAAGTTCGAAGAGGACTTCAGAATGGTATGTCGGCTTTGTCCTTATTAAAACAACAAAACCACCTCTGAGGGAAAAAAAGAAAACCTCTCACCTGTCCATAATCTCCACAACTCATGCCTAAAAACTAGGCTACTGTCCTTGGGACTTTGGACAAGTTTACTTCACCTTCAGCTTCCTCAACTGTGTGAAAATAAAAGTAGCTCCTACCTCATAGGGTTTTTGCAGTAAAGGCTAAATGAGATAATATGTGCCAGGCACTTAGTAAGTGCTCAATAAATATTAGCTAACATCATCATCATTTTTGTCCCAGTTACTACTGTGTAATATACTAAAGACTACCCTGTTGCTGCTGAGTTGACTCTGACTAATAACGACTCTATAGGACAGAGTAGAACTGCCCCACAGGGTTTCCAAGGTTGTAAATCTTTATGGAAGCAGACTGTCACATCTTTCTTCCATAGAGAGTGGCTGGTAGATTCGAACTGCCCATTTTTGGGTTAGCAGCCAAGTGCTTAATCACTGTGCTACCAGGGCTCCTTCACTAGAGACTAGATGGTATAAACCCCCTTCTGAGGTAGTTTAGTTAGAATTTTTCAGACTCTTACTACCCATAAACCCATTGCCATCACTCACAGCGACCCTACAGGACAGGGTAGAACTGTCCAAGGAGCAGCTGGTGGATTTGGACTGCCAACCTTTTGATTAGCAGCCAAACTCTTAACCACTGTGCCACCAGGTCTCCAACTCTTACTACAGTTTCGTGGAAAGCATAACCATTACACCAGTATTATGTATATATACAGACTGAGGCCCACGGGAAGGTTTTCCACGACTTCTAAAAATCACTACTTCTGTCTACCCATTTGCTCTCATAAAAATCCTTTTTGATTATGTCATTTAGAAGTTTCACTCAGAAAAAATGAAGTCTTTGCTGCCATTTGTAGGTGAATTCCTTTATTAATGAATACCATTTAGGAAGTATGGTTCTATAGCATGAGAATAATGCTGTATCGAGACTGGCAGTACATACGTCTACGTTGCTCATTTAGATTCCACAAATTTGGCTAAACAGAGGTTATGGATGAGTGATATACAGTCCAGAGCTTCTCTTTATATAGCAATCCCTTAGCATCTGTGTGTTCCAATTTCACCATCTTTTCCAGTTAAGATAACAACCTTTGTAATGTCATACCTCATTTCATAGGACCTTGTAAGAATACAGTAAAATAATACATGTAGATGTAGTTTGGAAAATAAAGAGAGCTAGATAAACGTAAAAGGTGGCTGGGTGGCGCAAACGGTTAAGAGCTGAACTACTAGGTGAAAGGTTGGTGGTTTGAATACACACAGAGGCAACCTTGAAAGACAGGCCTGGTGATCTGCTTCTGAAAGGTCTCAGCCTTGAAAACCCCATGGAGCAGTTCTACTCTGCATACATGTGTTGCCATGAGTCAGAATCTTCTCAGTGGCAACTAACGATAACAACACATAAACAGAAGTGATGGAACATAGGAGAAGGATGGATTAGAAGTTTTAGAATTAGTCTTGCCCACTCCCAGTGCTGTAAGAGTTACCTGGGTCTTTCAAAGACTCACCCATGGGGTTCTGTTTTGTCATGGGACTAATGTAATACAGTCTTGTTATAAAGCCTATCATTAATTTTATTTCTGGAATGTATTATTCCTGGTATTTAATAAATCTGTAAATGCATGGAAACCCTGGTGGCGTAATGGTTAAGTGCTACAGCTGCTAACCAAAGGGTTGGCAGTTCAAATCCACCAAGTTCTTCTTGGAAACTCTATCGGGCAGTTCTACTCTGTCCTATAGGGTCGCTATGAGTCGGAATTGACTCAACGGCACTGGATTTTTTTGTAAATGCATACCATTTTATTTGTATCATCTAAAGTGGCACCATTTATCTCATTGATTGTAGTGAGTAGTTTCTTCAAAGCTGGCAACAGAGTACTAGAGCAGTGTCCTAGGTGGGGCCGCTCATGTTCAGGTTTTGTCTTTTTTCTTCTGTGGCCCCTTTCCATACCCAGCAGTAGAGTTTTATGCTGTTGCTTACTCCAGTGACCAGTGGGGACTTTTGTCCCACCAAAGAGGTCTAAGGGTCAAAGAGTTTTGAAGCTGAGAAAGTTGAGATCCATAGGAATTAAAATCAAATACATCATGGAAAATCATTGAACCTGAATTCTAGTCCTGCCTCTGTGTTTAACCAGCTGGGCGACTTTGGGTAAGACATGTCCCTCCTGTGGGCCTCAGTTTCATCATCTGCAAAACAATGGCGGTGGGTGGGAAGAGGACAGAGGATTTTTAGATGTCAGAATGTCAGAACTAGATGTCATCTTTGGAGATCAGAAAGTATGGCATTTATATGCCACAGGGATGAGGAAACTAAAGTTTAAAGAGATTAAGAGATTCCCAGAGTACTTCTTGGGTAGGAGCTGGGACATCGGCTCAATTCTGAGTCAGAAGAAAATGCTGACCCCCCAGTGCTTGTGAGCCCCCTCAGTCCCTCAAGGACACCTCACCTGGTCCATCTCCGCAAGGGAGCCTGAACTGAACCCAGGTGAACAGGAGGATTTATGCAACCTCTCTGGTGCCCTATAGGGCAGTTCTACTCTGTCCTATAGGGTTGCTATGAGTTGGAATTGACTCAATAGCAGGAGGTTTGGTTTGGTGGTGCCCATCCCTCCCCTGAGGTAATGTATATTCTGGGAGAAAGTTACTAAATATATGTTGGCCATAAGCAAGCAGTGTTACTCAATACTCAAGGTTCTGAACTGAGAAGGATCATATCCTATTACAACTAAAATAAGGAAGTCTATGCTTCTTCAGGCAGGCTAAGCTGTTGGAACCTAGTGAATAGACTGGAGCCAAGAGCCAGTGCAGAGTGTTTGCCAAACGGCCTAGCCAGGCCAGCATACATCTGCAAAAGAAAAGTACATGAGATGCCGTCTGTTTCCACGCTCAGTCTTGGCCAAAGTAGAGACAGAATTGAAGACAAACCTTTTCCTGCAGCCTGTTTGTCGGTGATGTGCCCTTATCCTTCCAGAGTTTGTGAGGCTTTTAGAATTTGGATAGGTTTTATTGTCCTCTTTCCTAAGCATTCATTTACTCACACAACAAATATTTATTGAGCTTCTACTGTGTGCCAAGTCCTGTTATGAACAAAACAAACCCCTGTCCACCTTGAGCTTAGATTCTAGTGGAGGAAAGGCAGTCAATAATTGAAAAAGCAAGTGAATATAGAATATATCAAATGATAAGAAATGTTATAGAGGGAAAAAGAGCAGGGCAAGGGGGGTAGGGAGTGTGGGGATGGACTAAGTGTGATGAATTAACATTGAAGCAGAGACAGAAGTAACAGAGCAAACCATGAAGGTGTCTGAGGAAGAGTATTTTAGGCAGAGGGAACAGTGCTGAGGCCCATAGGTGTCCTATAACCAAGCTCTCTCTTCCCAGAATAGAAAATTGGAGGTGCTTACTTAGTAGTAAAGGATCAATATATTCTACTATATGTATTGAACAAGTAGACAAATAATAAAGCAGTGCATATGCATGCCTGTAAATTCCTGCTGTTATTGTATAAAATCACTGTTTTTGCTCTAGTGCCACTTTGCACTATATGAGTTTTAACAATCTGTCTGCATGAGTAGGGCTAAATAAAAGCTGTTCGGCAGACCCTGAATAATTAGCAACTGTTATGTTTGATAACTATATCCTTTCATATATGAAAAAATATACTTAAATCCTTAGATAATGATAACTAGTCTTCATACAATTTAGAATGTACATAAAAGAACTATAAATCATGAGATAAGCGTTAAATTAAACCCCTGTTAGAATACTTTCAGTTGAACAAAAGCTTCATTCCTTTCTCCCTTACACCCTCCCTCCATCCATCCATTTTATGCTTTTAAATATTTTAGGATCACTATCACAATCAGATTTCTGACTGGTTAAAATTAGCCTTCAAAATCAATGATTTACCAAAATGGAACAAAGAAGAAAAATGTAATCTAAGTACAAAAGATCTAAGAAATTGATAAGGCAATGAAGAATCCCATCATTTTTTTAAAAAGTGGTACTCCTAGCTATAGTATTCTTCTCTTCGAGAGGGTACTGGCGTTTGGCTGTGCACCAAGCACCTAGCACTATAGGTTTCAGTTAACTTTATGTTTATCCCCACTGTCTGTATTCTGTGGGTTTTGTTTAAAGAATTTATCAGAATATTTAGTTTACCAAATGTATATTTCTCTACAACCACACTTCTTAACTTCAACAAGAGTATTCTTAACAGTGGAAATTTTGTAGAAAAAGTCATTCTTTCTGTCCATTTAGCTCTTCATTACAACAGATAATTTCTCCATGTGAGTTTTATTCAGCCCAAGGCTAAAACTAATTAGAAATTAAAAATGATTCTTTCAATTACTTAAAAAAAGACCCACTGAGCAAACAGGGTATAATGGCAATCTTTTTTGGTTGGTTTGAGATTTAGGGCAGAGGAAAGAATTTTCTGATTGTTATCATCATGTTTTTCAGGGTATGAGGACCTAGGGACTGGCTGTCCTTATGCCAGAAATCTCCAAGGGAACAGCCTCAAAAGTTAATAATGGTAGAAAAAATCATCAGGAGGGATAGGGTAATCGTGGATATGTGAAATCTCTGAATCTAAGTGGACCATTCAAGAAGATTCATTAGTTTGGTTATTTTTGTTAATGTAGGGACTGATTTGTACAGAGACATAAGTGTGGTAGACACTGACATTCTCCACTTTGTTCTGGCGTGACACTTTTGATCTGTGTCCCTCATGTATGGCCCCTTTCTTCAATGGTTAGGGAAGGAAGAAGCCATCTCTGAGGTTTTGATGTATTTCTCAGTCACCAAACATGTTTGAAATTCATTTTTCTCTCAGGTCTCTGTAAGGTCTCTTTCGTGAAAAGAGTCCTGAGTATAATTTGTAATTCAGAAGCAAACATTTTATCTATGCAAGTTGTTCTTGGTTTAGTAGGATAACATTTTTTGCCACTTAAAGTTTGGTTTATGGAGCTAGTGTCTGGCAAAAGCATCCTGGCAAGGGTAAGGCAGTGTACAAATGTGTGTTTTATTCATGTCTGAAATGACTCTTTTCTGAGCTCCAGTTGAGTGATATAACTGGTTTGGGGTAGGTCCACTGAATCCTCTCAGGTAGGAGGTACGGAACCTCTTGGAATCATTTCTAACAGATTTGTTTAGTTATTTAACTATTTTGTTATTTTTGATAGAATGAGCTGAAGTACGTAATAATTTTACAATGTTTCCAGAGCATGCCTTGTGCTTAAGACTCATATTTTTTCTAAATTAACATATAGGGAATCATTGAATTTCCTCTAAAAATTAGAGTCTTCAGTTTGGAAATGGAGTTTCCAAATGCATTTCAACATAAGATAAGAAGACCTGAATTATTTTACTTCTCTCATAATTATAACTCAGGAGTATAGCACTTTATACTTTTTAAAAGCATTTTAATCTCATTTGAGTCTTGAAAACAGCCCTTTGAGTTATTTAGGGCAGATATTATTAGGGAGATTATAACTTTATCAAACCCTGGTTATTGCTTCACTGGGGATATGGTAGTGGACTCCATCTCAGCTCCTCAGCTCCAGGCACTGTACAGCTCTTGGTACATCAGTTCGCAAAGTGTGGTCCCAGGACCAGCAGAACCAGCATTAGCATCACCTGGGATATTGTTAGACACACAATCAGAAACTCTGGGAGTGGGACCCAGCAGCCTGTGCCTCAACAAGCCCTCCAGGTGATTCTGATGCACCTACAGTTTGAGAACCTCATGTACCCATACTTGCTTCGGTGACTTTAGTACAAGGCAAAATAATGTTATCATAATTGTAGTTTGAAAGTTTTTCTAATTTTACCACTTCCTCCACTTGCTAACCTTGGGATCCTGAGTAGGTCACTTAACCTGCTGACCCTCTGTGACGTATTTCATCTGCAAAATGGGGAAAATAATAGCTTCCTTATCTAAAGACCTGCAGATGGAATCCATACACCTACTCTCTACTTACCAGCTATCTTGCTGTCTGATATTTCACATTTACGACAATAGTAAAAAAATCTACTATCCGACTGTTTTGTACGTTGACGTACATCTGGCAATAACGAAAGCCGATGTGTCAGGCGAGAGTAACGCTGGTTGTGATGGTTAAGGCTATATGTTAACTTGGCTGGGCCATGATTCTCAGTAGTTTGGCAGTTATGTAATGATATAATTTGGCAGTTATATAATGATGTAATTTGGTCATTATGTAATGATGTAGTCATCCTCCATTTTGTGATCTGATGTGGTCATCCTCTATTTTTGCATAATACCAACCTGCTCTTTGGAACCTAACCATGTCGATAAGTGAGGAGTGGGTGTGCAATTTTTTATTTGAGAACTTCCACTATTTACAGAGGGTTTGATTCTTAAGGCAATCACAGGCTTGTTTTTAAGTTTTATGAGTAGTTGATTTAGGAATTGGAAGAACTTATACTCTCCAAAAGTTTGCTAGGGAGAGTTCCAAGCACTGGTGTGCATGAGCCAGTTCCTATTAACTTAAAAGGGCCCATTATGTGCATCTCTTCCCAAATCTGTGTTTAGTGACATCGTTTTGATAGCTTGAAATTGGCCATGGTGGGAGAGATTCCTGCCTGCCCCCACTCATTGCCCTCAGGTTGACTCTGATTCATGGCAACTCCATGTATTATAGAGTAGAGCTGAGCTACACTGAGTTTTGTTGGCTGTAATCTTTACAGAAGCAGATGGCCAGGCCTTCCTTCCACAGAGCTGCTGGATGGGTTCAAGTCTTCAACCTTTTGTTAGCAGCTGAGGTAAACAGTTTGCAGCAGGGGTAATTACACCATGGAGGCTGGCAAATGCTACAAGCCAAGGCTGTTGCTCCCAAAGAGCTGGTTGTTTACCAGCAAACCTTGGTTACAAGGTTAGGTTCAAATTAACTGAAGCTTCATCTGCACATTGACTGGATCTGATATTTCAAATTTGTCATCACTTACACCCCATTATAAACATCAACACTAGAACATACATACAGTTGACAGCCCGACAGCTAGGTTCAGTCTACAGATGTGATTTGTGTGGCCTGTAATATTTATTTAAAAAAAAATTTTTTTTCTATTAGCTTAAAATGGGAAGATTTCACGTAAAAATCTGGATTTCTTGAAAAATTGGCTCATTTGGCAACACTGGGCTCCGTTACCACATGGCAACAGTAGGCTGGAGGTGAATCATAACCGTCTTTCTAAATAGGAGTGGGTTGTCTTGTTACTTTACATCTAGTCAGGGGCTTCACTGATTTATGTTTTCTTACTGTCTCCCCTAGAGATTTGAGTTTGTTGCCCCTGACAGAAAACTAAGCCCAGAGAGAGAGAGAGTTTCTCAACAGCTGACATCTTAACATGCTGTTTTAATAAGCTTTCTACAAGTTAACCCAATTGTACTCATGAACTACAAAGTCTGTTGAGTGGATTAATTTCCAACTTGTTCTGAACTTCAGCTAGCCTTGTTTCAAAACCCAAGTAGCTACCTGGAACATTGCTTACATTTGGGGGCCTGTCTTTTTCCTGGATGGTGAAGACTTTTGAGGAAGTCTTCTGGAGGTCTCTGTGAAAGTGACTAATATCTTTGACTCTCGGTCTGTAGATTTGTAACCTCAGGCTTCAGAAATAAACATCCCTCAGGAAAATGTGCAGAGATGTTTGTTCCTAGCGCTCTATTTGAAGATGATTTTGAGGGGAAAGTTGAGCTAACAGTGTTTCCTTTCAGATCTGTGTTGTACGTGCTTAGTTTATTTGCCTCGACAGATTTTTCTTCATCCCTAGTGTAGTTTCAGGATGTCCAGCTGGACAAACTGTCTTTGTCCATGTTTATAGTGTTGGTTCTGGACATGACTGTCAATATTGTTGATTGACCTGTGATTAATTTTTAAGCAGACTAACCTATGGTCCCAAGACTCACTGATGAAATTGCTACCTTTCAGTTCAGAATGATTGGGGGGAGGCAATAACTCTTTCACTGTCCCATTTAACAACTGTTTATTAAGCAAGTATTACTGAGAGGCCTTTGAGCATGGTGCTGAAGGGCACCCAATGAACCAGAAAACAAACAAGCCAGAATGTGGTGAATGCTGTAAGTGCCATGGAAGAGGTTAATAGGGCTGAGAATCAGGAGGGACAGAGGATATAGCATTTATACTGCTACAACCCACTGTAGTCTCTTTTAGGTTTCCAGATAGCTTTGTACCTATAATATTGGGGGGAAAAAAAAAAAAACGAACAGTAGCTGTTGAGTTGATTCTGACTCATGGTGACCCCATGGGTGTCAGAGTAGAACTGTGATCCATAGGGTTTTCAATGACTGATTTTTCAGAAGTAGATCACCAGGCCTTTCTTATGAAGCTCCACTGGGTGGACTCGAACCTCCAACATTTTGGTAACAGCTAAGTGCATTAATTGTTCACACCACCCAGGGACTCCTACTATACAGTATTAACAGCCCTTAAAATATTTATAATTACATACATTTCATCCAAAGTGAAATGGAACCTTTTATGGGATAGGTTTACTTATCGTCAAGTCTCATTTAGAATGTTTGTTTCTGTGTATCAAGAATAATTCCACCTCCTGGCTGGTAATTTATTCTAACTAACTCTGCTCTATGGGGGTAAATTCCTTGGATTTTGTTGACTAGGAAATTCAAGCAAGTGATACAAAGTCAGAAGTTTCTCCTACAATCAACTTTTGTAGTAAAGATGATGTCTTTTTGGCAGAACATCTAAGCATAGTACTTGTATAGGTTGTTTCCAGACCCCAGAAGCAGGACCCATTATGACAACAAACTATAGAACAGTGGATACTTGCTAGTTATATGACTTAGGGAAAGTTCTTTAATCTCTGTGAGCCTTAGCCATAAAATAAGGATAACAGTGCCTACTTAGAAGATTTTTTCTGTGATAATTAAATGAGCTGATACAAGTAAAATGCCTATGTAGTAAAAAGAAAAAAAAAGTAAGCACTCAATAAGTATTAGCTATTGTTTTCTAAAGAGATTTTTTTAAATCTAGGTTTTGAACTGCTGATCTTTTGGTTAGCAGCTGAGCACTTTAACCACTGTGCCACCAGGGCTTCTAAAATCTAAAAAAAAAAAACCCATTACTCTCCAGTCGATTCTGACTCATAGTGACCCTATAGGGACAGAGCAGAACTGCCCCACAGGTTTTCCAAGGAGTGCCTGGTGGATTCAAACTGCCGACCTTTTAGTTAGCAGCCGTAGCGCTTAACCAGTACACCACCAGCATTTCCAAAATCTAGGTTAGACCTTATAAATTAATTTTGGATCGTTGGCTTAATTTCATTGGCTTAGTTTCTTGTTGATAATTGTTAGGTTTTTTTTTTTTTTTTTTAATTCATGGAAAATAATCATCAACCTGTGAAAGCCAGGACTACCTTGTTTTTCTGGGTCTTGCAAGTTTTCTGCCTTTAACTTAAAGGGGCAATCTTCCCACTTCTCAGTTGTTCTCTATTAGTGGAAAATATTTGAGTTTTCCTTCTCTGACAGATTTTCACCTTATACAGGTTCTGGCTTTTGCAGGTTTTACTGTACCGTTTGTGAAGATTACAGAGTAAATTCTTGTGGGTACAAAGTGGCCACTAGCTCCTAAGGGTAGCCTACAGCCAATTCATTCCCCGTTTTTGTCCTGTCCCTAGGAGGGTGGCACTTCTTGTCTCATAGAAATGGGGGACTGTGGGGCCGCTCAGCTAGTAACAAAAAAGCCATCATTTTTGAGCCCTTCGTATGTGCCAAGCCCTGTTTTAAGCATTTTACATATATTATTATCATGTGATCTTCACAACACTGTACAGCGGGCATTGTTATTATCCCTATTTTATAAATGAGTAAGCTGAGGTTTGGGAAGTTAAATAACTCGCCCCACAATCTTCAGTTAGGTAAGTGTTGGAGTTAGAATTCAAAGCCAGGTCTGACTACTTCAGAGCCTGTACCTGGGAAGGGTAGTTGAGCTTTGTGACCTCAAAGGAGATTCTTCCCAGCTCCCAGGTTCCTTTGGGACCTCATGAACCCCTGTGGGAGGAAAGTGTAGGATTCTTGCTGCTTTCCAAACAGTCTCACCCTCCTGGGGAGCCCCCTTTGCATGGCACGTTTTAGTCATTTCCTGTGGCTGCTGTAACAAATTACTGCAAACTTGATTGCTTAAAACAACAGAGAGATTTTGCCCAGAAGTCCAAAATCAAGGTGTCAGCTGGGCTGTACTCCCTCTGGAGGCTCTAGGGGGATTCCTTTCCTTGCCTCTTCCAGCTTCTGGTGACTGTCCTGATTTCTTGACTTGTGACTGCATCACTGCAGTCTCTGCCTCTGTCATCACATGGCTTTTTCCTCTGTGTCAATCTGATCCCCCTTGTGTGTCTCTGATAAGGGCGCTTGTCAGTGGATGTGGGGTCCACCTGGATAATTCAGGATGATCTCTTCATCTCAAGAGCCTTAACTTAATTACACCTGCAAAACCTTTGTTCCAAATAAGGTTACCGTCACAGGTTCTGGGAATTAAGACCTGTGGGAAGCCACCTTTAACTACGACAGACACATGCCACGAGTGCCTTTCCAGTAAGCTCCCCTCCTTTAGCTCGCTGGTGGGCGGTGTGGTGTCTGGTGAACGCTACTTTTCCTGTGGGGTGACTAATTATCACCACGATTTCACCACTTGGTATTTCAAGGGTGTTTCCATGCTTTCAGTGTTAATGACCCAGTCTTAAATCCTGCTACAACCTCTCAGGCTTTCCCTGCGGTGCTGGTAGCCTCTCTCACAAAGTCTTGTTCTCTTTCAGATTGCCGATCTGCAGCTCCATAAACTGGATGAACTGGACTGTCTGGTTCAGGGCCTGCTTTACGTCGATTCTGTGGGCTTCAATGGCAAGCCGGAGTGTTACTATTTTGAAAATCCCACAAATCCAGAATTGTGTCAAAAAAAGCCGTATTGCCTTGACAATCCATACCCTATGTTGCTGGTTAACATGGGCTCAGGTGTCAGCATTCTCGCAGTGTACTCCAAGGACAACTATAAAAGAGTGACAGGGACCAGGTAAACATGTTTTACACTAGGAGAACCTTTTTGTGCTTACACCCAGGCCTTTTCCTTGATAACCAGTTTATAGTGGAAGGCTATTTGCATTAAATACATCTTTTTCAAAGGTCTTTTCCTCCTCCGAAAACCTGGTGGCATAGTGGTTAAGTGCTATGGCTGCTAACCAAAATGTCAGCAGTTCGAATCCAGCAGGCACTCCTTGGAAACCCTATGGCGTGGTTCTACTCTGTCCTATAGGGTCGCAATGAGTCAGAATCAACTCGAAGGCAATGGGTTTGGTTTTTGGTTTGGTCCTCCTCAGCCAGCCAAAAAGGACTAATTGAGTGATATGTTAAAGGAGTAAGAGGGTAATTTATCTAAAGATGTGTAAAACATAGTTCTTGCCCTGGTGGCAAGGTGGTTAAGCGCTTGGCTGCTAACCAAAAGGTCAGCAGTTCGAATCCACCAGCCACCCCGTGGGAGAAAGATGTGGCAGTCTGCTCCTGTAAAGATTTCAGCTTTGTAAACCTTATGAGGCAGTTCTAATCTGTCCTATAGGGTCATTCGTTATGAGTCAAAATCAAGTCGACAGCAACAGATTTGGTTTGGTTTTTTGGTTTTGCCCCACTGGAGAAAGGAGATTGTGGTCAGGTTGAGGAAAGAAGGGTCACTCACATCAAAAGAAGCCACACACACCAATAAGGCAGTACATATTAAGTGCCAAATGAATGGCAAGGACAACTAGTACAGTAGAATCCAGATGGAAGAATCACTGGGATGGTCAGAGAGGACTTCAGAAGAAGCCTTCTTTTGGAACCACCTTGGCGCCTGGCACAATGCTGGTACATACAAGGTACTCACTAAGGATAAACTGATGGACATAACATGCCATTCCAACAGCAAACCAAATGGTTTACAGAGAATATTTCTTCCCCTCAGGCCAATGCTCCAGCTGAAAACTGGAATGGCACACCTCAGGGAATTTCGGAATGCAGTGGACAGGAAAACAGCCTTGTGACTGTAGTTGAGCAGAGCTGTCTTGTTTCTCACCCACACTTACCAGGGCAAATGGGCTCAGCTTTCTGTTTTTGGGGATTCAACATAGAAAAAGGGTCTGGGGTGAGAAATTTTTGAGAAATTCTAGTGTAAACAAAATTAAACAGGTTTTCCTTACTGTAGAACTTTTTAAAGCCTTTACAATGTGCACATGATTTGTCAATTTCTAAGAGGAAGATTTGGTAGGAAGCATTTCTCTAACTTTTTGGACCACAGAACCCATTTTTTGAGGAACAACTTAAGGAACTAGTGCCTTGGGACATGTTGAAGCCCTTGTCTTTTATAGATGAAGATATCATGTAACTTCTCTGGGTGTCAGTGTCCTCTTTTGTGCCACGAGGGAGCTGTTTCTTAGGCTGTTTTTATGGGCTTTTCCAGCACTGAAATTCTGCTGTACTGCTCACCCATTAGGAGGCGAGCACTGCTTTTCCAGTGTATTTCCATGACTGGTGATGGATCTGCACAAATCAGTGGTCTCCACTGGGAAGGGGGAAGCCTTAGCTCCTCAAGAGATGTTTGGCAATGTCTGGAGATTGTCACAACTGGGGCTGAGATGCTCCTGGCATCTAGTGAGCAGAAGCCAGGGATACTGTTAAGCATCCACAATACACAGCCCAGCCCCTCACAGCAAAAAGTTATTGAGCCTCAAATGTCGATGGTGCCATTGCTGAGAAACTGGCCTAGATGCTCATGCAAGTGTGCATGTATGCGTACACACCTGTGTACTTGTGCACACACACACATTCTGATTGAATCCTGCTTGTGTCCAGAGTACAGGCTTTGGTAAGTTAATTGCCACTAGGTGTACATTTTCTTACTGGGAATACAGAACTAAAGCTTGCTTGCTCACATGGGAATCAAAACTGTGACTCCATGGTCTCATTTGGACTGTGAGGAGTATCAGAGATAAATAAGCATTTCAGCTGAGCTAGTTTTACTTTAGAGAATAATCTGATACAGGAACAATTTTTTAGATACTGTAGACTTCTTCCCAGGAATCACTTGAATTGGGGCTAATTCCAAGGTAACAACAAGCTAAACATTTTTCCACAATTAGAAATATTTATGATTGTGTCGATTAACATTTAACGTATTCATGAATTGCATTAAAGGTACACTTTCTCAGACTTGGAAATTCCTAGAATCTGGGTCGTCTTCACGAATAATGGCTAATGAACTAATTGCAGTTTTTGGCTTCGGTTACGTATGGGATACAAAAAAACAAACCAAACTCGTTGCTGTCAAGTCAGTTCTGACTCATAGCAACCCTATAGGACAGAGTAGAACTGCCCAATAGAGTTTCCAAGGAGCGCCTGGTGAGTTTGAACTGCCGACCTTTTGGTTAGTGGCCATAGCACTTAACTACTACACCACCAGGGTTTCCAACACATGTAATAATGCCTATAAATTCCAGCTATTGGTAATTGCTCATTAATGACCAATGCTTTGCCATCATCAACAAATCCTGTCTGGATATCCAAGCTTCCCTATAAGCTCTGTCTTTAATCAGTAGTTCTGGAAATGTACTATAGTATTCTGAAGGTTAATAAAGAGCTCTTTCAGGGACTGCCACATGCCAGGGGCAGGGGAAGTGAGACATCAAACCTGTGGGGCTCTAGGTCCTCCATGTCCAACTAGAACACTTATTCCAAAGATACCTTTAGATCCAAGTTAAAAAAAAAAAAAAAAAAAACACTGACATATACTGTTAGGGTCAGCAGTGAATAGCGTATGGAACATACTTTCGGAATCACTGATTTAAGCAAATTGCTTAATCTTTAAGCTTTGCTACTCCTATTATGAGACTGATAAGGAGCCCTGGTAGCACAGTGGTTACAGCACTTGGCTACTAACCAAAATTTACTAGCCGCTCCATGGGAGAAAGATGTAGCACTCTGCTTCCATAAAGATGACAGCCTTGGAAACCATATGGGGTCAACTTGACGGCAGTGAGTTTGGCTTGGTTTAGTTTTATTACGAGACTGATAGCTGTCACTCCATTAAGCATTTTTAGTTTTAGGAAACCACATCATTACATGATATCAATTTTGTTTTATAAATGTATGTTTTTTAAATGGTTTGTTTTAGTCTTATGTGTAATTTTATTGCATCCCAGATTGGTAGGAACATTTTTTTCCTAGTAACATAACTCTGATTTTATAATAGAAGTCAGTGAAAAAATAGGACTTTGCAGCTGACATTGTTAGAATGTATAGCCTAGTAAAAGAAACGTAGAGAATTTGTCATCTCATCATTTTGGAATCTATTTTAAAGGCACCAGCACTCAGTAATTGAAGGTTTCTTCTGTTCCCTAAAATCCCTTACTACAAGATTATTGGTTTTTTTTGAATAATGATAATATTCAGCAGCTGTTTCCAGCTATATGTTTTTCTCTCTGATTTAGCGAGGATCTTATTGTTTATCTGCCGAAGTGAACAGTTGTATCTGATTTTGAGTGAGGGAATCAGTTAATTAAATAATGGTTAGCAGGTTGAGGATATTAATAAAGTGCTGGGAGACGTTTTGACTTTCCTCCTATCTGTGGTGTACCAGTTGTGCAGACGCATGCTCGCTTCCCCCATTCAGCACAGATTGCTTTGTCTGGAATCACCTGTCATTTTCCAGTCATACAAAACACTTGTCCTTTTTCACCCATACCAACGCATCAGCTGATGAGGTGCCTTCTTTCTAAGTCAGCCAGTGTTCCTGTTGCCTGTGCTTGGAGTAGGTTGCCCCACGCTTTAATTAATATGAATACCTGACATTCAAAGAGAGGTTATTAGTCGAGGGAGGAGGGTAAAAGCCATTTAGAAGCTAGAACATGAAGAAAGCCTTCCTGTTTAAAAAATACACACACAGAAAACAAAACATTCAGATGACACACAAACTAAAAAGCGTTCCCATTAAAACACACTAGCTTTGTAGTTTCATTTGAAACTGACAAGCAGTATGAAATGTCCTGTTAAATGTAAATAAAAAGCTTCTTAGAGGAAAGCCAAACTTTCTACTCTGCCTGATTTGACAAGGTGATGAAGTACGTGGAGTTCTTATTTTCCTCATGGGGAAAACAGTGGAAAGCTTTTACAAACATGGTTCCAAGCATTGGAACCATTTTATGACCTTTGTTACTATTTTATGACTATTGTGTGGCAAATAAAATATTAACAACTTTTCCCAAAGTCTACTAGAAAAAAATTTTTATATCACATGGATGAATAGGTTTCCTCCCCTACCAAAAAAAAAAAAAAAAAAATCTCCAAGGAGGGTAAATGGGGTTACCTCTGCTAGAGAAGAGGTCAAGTGAAAGATACAGCTTTCGTTCAGGTTGACTAGACCTGGTAGAGTCCTGGGTCAGTTTTGTCGTCTGAGGGTTTGGCTCCATAGTTGTGAACATATTTCATGTACACACAGTTTCTTTTTCTGGGTGCTTATATTCAGCTGCAGGTGTGTTTTGTTTTATAGTAATCATTTCTCTGGTTAATTGCTGCTTATAAGGCACCCAAATAGGAGAGATTACATTGGTCCATCTTATAGGTGGGAAGACTGAAGCATTTAGGGTAGTGGCTAGTTGAAGGTCTCACAACGGAAATCAGTGAGAGTCTTTCTCTGGTTTTGGGTTTAAATTTAGGGGCAGGTTTTTCCTGATGTTTCTTTTTAATCTCTGCCCTCTTTCTTAGGTAATCTACCCTAAAGCTCTTTGGCACTCTAGCACTTCAATTCAAGTGCCCTTTGTTTTTCTTCACCTGTTTTTATTAACCCATATTAATGGCGTTGATGTAGTTGGGGACTCGGATGGGCATATCTTAAAGTAAAATTTAAAAATAAACCTTATTGTTCCTTCAGTCTTGGAGGTGGAACATTCCTAGGCCTATGTTGCTTGCTGACTGGTTGTGAGACCTTCGAAGAAGCTCTGGAAATGGCAGCTAAAGGCGACAGCACCAATGTTGATAAGCTGGTGAAGGACATTTACGGAGGAGACTATGAACGATTTGGCCTTCAAGGATCTGCTGTAGCATCAAGGTAGAGGCTAAGTAGCTAGGGGCAGTAGTGATTAAACACAAGGCAACCTCTCCACCCTGGCCATTCATTCAATTGTTTTTTTAAATGTCAACTTACCAGCCTGGTGCAAATATCTATCAGAATGGAACTCAGACTTCATCCTCTGCCCTTAATGAAGCACTAAGATGTATAGCTCCTGATGCTTATGCTTAAAATAGAGCAACTTTGAAAGAAGGTTCTGGAAAACTGCAACAGTTTCCTCTGTTCAGTTCTTATCCAGATATCTAGAGGCATTAAAAATTCTATGTCCCCATCAATAGCCATGCTATGTTGTCCCTATTAAGAAAAGGGCAGCCAACCATTCATATCATAATTCTGCTTATGAATCATGGTAGCCAAATCTGGTCATTTGAGTTTGAACAGGGTTATTCATAGAGCTTTCCACATTTCTTTAGTGGAAGCATAGACCTGTCTGAAGATCATTTGAACATTCTCACTAATATTTCCAACATAGCTTTGGCAACATGATGAGTAAAGAAAAGCGAGAGTCCATCAGCAAGGAAGACCTCGCCCGGGCCACATTGGTCACCATCACCAACAACATTGGCTCCATTGCTCGGATGTGTGCCTTGAATGAGGTAAGGCTCCAAGCCAAGGAAAGCCATGTGTCATCTGCACGCATCACCTTTGGCAGTGCAGTAACTGTTGACCCTTAAAAAACTATAGATTTTGGGAAACCTGCCTTTTTGTTTCAGACACACAGTGTAGAATGTGAGGGAGATGGCAGAGAAGTGGGAAGGAATAAGTGTTTTAAGCAGGTACTGGATGATAACAGATGATAAAACATCCAACCATGAAATGTGGTAAAATTATAACTCATGTCACATCCTCTCTAACCATCATTATTGCCATGTGCCTACCAAAAAGTGTGAGGGAAGTCTCCTGCACATAGTTGGCCCCTTTGTATCCTTGCAAATAATTTCACATAACGTGCAGTTCCTACAGATGGACCCATTTTATTATCAGAAACACTGTGGGAAAATCCACTTGCTCAACTTGAGACAGTCGATATTCTCTCTGCTTTCAGCTTCTTTACAGTGTTGCCTTGTGGCATGGAGTTCAAGCAGCATTGTACAGGGCTATCAAAGCATAGAGAGCTTGCTGCAGCCGAGGTCATCCAGAGCCCCAGGCACCAGAAGGGGTGGAGCTGGTGATAGACAAAGTGGGTTTTGAAACATGGCAAAATTCCTCTGAAAAAAAATGGAACCCTTTTCTGAAATATAAATTAGATAGAACAGCTCTCTTCTTGCTGAGAAGTGTTAGGAAGATAGGAGAGAGGAGTTAGGGCATGGAACAGGTAATAGGAGAAGTGTTAAAGAACCACAGTGGCATCAGTAACGGTTTTTTTTTCTTTAATATAATTTTTAATAGAAATATACATACAGATGCGGGCTTAAATCCTAGGTGTATGACTCAATGAACTTTCACATTCCTGTATGGCCACCACTTAGATCAAGACATGCAGCACTGCAGGAGCACCTTTGTGTCCCCTCCCAGTTGAGCAGTGGAGTGTTAAACAGTATGAGACAGTCCTTATGATAGGTATGTGCTAGCCTTGCCTCTGAGCTCTGGGGTTACAAAAGGGACACCCTATTTTTATGGCATTTGATAGAGTGTATTACTGGCCAGTAAATCAGGGTCCTAACTTTTTAAAGTTTAGAAGTCCCCATTTCAGATAGAATTTAAATGCAAAATGGAAGAATGTATTCTAGAGATGTGCCTTTTCAAAGTCCACTTCTGTCATGGGACTCACTGCAACAGAGGGTTTATTTCTTGACATTGACTTTTAATGTCCAAGTGGCCAAACAAGCCCTCAGACTAATATGTGTGTACTTGGCTGTACCCATGGGCTCTCAAAGGTGAATTAGATGGGAACATCCTTACCCGAGAGAGCAATAGGTGCCCTTTTCCTGGCTTTCCACAGAGCTGGCTTCTGGCTTGTACATTTGGCTTCAATGAGCCAGCAGGTCTTTTTACAGGTATTGTAATCACTTTAAGGGCAGGGCAGATGACTTTCTTTTCACTTTTGACCTCAATTTCAATACCACTTACTGTTGGAGTCTAGCAAAAGTGGCTATTTAAAAGCGTTGCCACGTTGTACACTACACTGGTTTGAGTAGTTATTTTAGATGGTTTTGTGGAGTTGAATAAATGAGGGGAATCACTGGATTGCCTTGGGGCAGAGGCTCTTTTAAATAAGGGTTGGAGTCCCCATAGTCCCATGTCAGTGCAGACTGCCTATGGGCACACCAGTGAGAGCGGTGACTCAAGTTCGTTGGTCATTGTTTTGCCCTCTGGAGTCACTGATTTGAAAATCTTTGATTTCAGCCATATGATAGATGGACACCACATTTACTGCCTCTAACATAGTGGAATGCTGTGAAATGTTCTTTATCAACTTTAAATTTTTTTTTTTTTAAATAGATAATACAATCACAGTACAGAGTTCAAAAGATATCAGAAGCATATACAGGAAGGTGAATCATCATTTCCACCTCTAGCCCTTGATATTAACCTCACTAGAGGTGGCCATTGTTTTTAGTTTTTATCCTATATTGTATGCAGTTTAAGATACACACATACATATACAGGGGTGTGTGTGTGTGTGTGTGTGTATATACACACACATATATATAATATATTCTTTCAAAGGTAGCAAACTCTACAAACTATTATTTAATAATAGCTTTGTTAAGATGTAATTCATATACCATACAGTTCACCCTCTACATACTATTCTACATCTTGGTGTGTTTATTTGACTGTTTGTTTATAAACTTTTAATTATAAGAATTGACAAACATACGTGAGAGAGAGAATAGTATAGAGAACCTCCATACATTCATCAACCCTGATTCAGCAGTTTTCCAGACTTTGCCACTCATGTTTATCTGTTTTCTTCTTCCTCCTCCCTCTGCTCTTTTCTCTTCCTCATCTCTATTTCACTAAAGTATTAGAAAGCAAATCCCAGATATTGTATCAGTCTACCCTACATGTTTCAGTATGTACCTCTGAAAATATCACCTCTTGCTTTTCTACATAATAATACATCTTGAGATTGTTCATAGCAGTACATTTAGAACTCCTTCATTTTTTAATGGCCATAGAGTATCCTATCATATAAGTAAGCTATTCTTGATTTGATCAATTTCCTAATCATGTTTCAGTTTTTCTAGTCTTTTGCTATTATTAAAAAATAGCAAAATGTTTTATATATAATACAGGCAGTCCTCAGGTTATGAACAAGGTCAGTTCCCACCTGTGTCTTTAAGTCTTGAGGTTGAGTTTGTAGGAAAATCAGAACAGGTGCCTACGGTTCTTATTTGGCCGTACTTCAGTGCAAGAAAAGGCTCAAAGGCTTTTCTATGATTTAAAAACTGCACATGCAGCAAGTAAAGGTGACTGTGATCAAGAATTTGTTGGGAGCAGGGGGTGGTTCAGTCATTCCAAAGTGAGGGCAAATTTATGTAACGTTAAAGGGCAAGTGTGAGTTTTCCGTAAGTCAGATGTTCATGGCCCAGGGACTGCCTATATATATATATATACATATGCGCATACCATTTTGCACACACACATCGTTATGCATTATGCGAGTATATCTGCAGTATAAATTCCTAGGAGGGAAATTGCTGAGTCAAAAGATATGTCAATTGACAGATATTACAAAATTCCCTGGTGGTGCTAATTTATATTCCCACTAGCAGAGTACAGGCTAAGAGTCCAAGTTTCTCCACAGAGGGTTAGCAGACATTTTGTTCTTTTCTAATCTAAGAGATAAGAAATGGTGTCTTGTTTTGTTTTCATTTGCATTTTTCTTATTATAAATGAAGTTAAACCTTTTTCATGTACTTAACAGCCTTCAGTGTTCCCCCTCTTGTGTGTGTGAACTGTTAATACTGTTTACCTATTTTTCAGTTGGATTGTTGTCTTTTTTTTTTCTTATCGATCTGTAGGAACTCATTAACTAGGTAATTAACTCATTTTGTATGATATATACTGAAAGTACTTTCTCTTTATTGCTTTCCATTTAGATTTGTTTATGGTGACGTTTTCCTGTGAATAAATGTTTGAATTTTAAGTAAATATATCAATCCTTTTTTAAATCTACATATTATTCCTTTTCTATTTTAATATTTTTTAAAAGAATTCTCCCATGTTTTCCTCTAATATCTTTTTCATTTCTTTTTTTAACATTTACGTCTTTGACCCACCTGGAGTTCGTTTGAAGTAAGAAATACACATCAGCTTTTAAACAAATGTAATGTGTTTGATGATTATTGTTGTTGTGTGCCGTCCGAGTCAACTCATAGCAGCCTCCCATCAGCTTTTAAGGCCACTTCTATTCTTCTGTCTTTCTACCAGGGTAATGCAGGACTGGGGTTTTGAGCAAATCCTACCTTAGGTTCCTTCGTTTTGGGAGAAAGGTTCAGAGCTCCTACATTTAATTAAATTCCTCTTTAATCTGAGTTTCTTACTTTGAGTGTTTCTTACCACCTCTCAGCCTGGGTCATTTGGGCTGTGTCTGTTTTTGTTGTGTAGAAACTTGCTAAACTAAAATCACTCCCACCCCTTTACCCATGGAAAATTTTCAGAGTGGCTAATGGGCTGATGAATGTGTATTGTTAAAACTTGAGACAGTTAAAAGGTGATGTTCTCAGACCCTGATTACTTTTGATAGACTGAGCAGAAAATAATGCCAGCTTCAAAGATTCTCCTTCCTTTTGATATGAGTGACCATAGCAACTGGCCTTTTCAGTGGTGAGCAGCCTCTGCGTGGTAGACAGGCCGAGCTCAGTTTTAAGCTTCTGAAACATCTGAGGGAGTAGGGAGTGCCATGAGCACACTGGAGCTTGAAGCTTATGGGATTTTAAATTATGTCTGCAGGGACAGGATAGGAGAGAAAAGTGTGCGATCAGAATGCAAAGCTATATCCATGCCTTGACAGAAATATAAATATATATCTTAAGCCTTATGTTGACCAAACAGGATATTCCACCGTATTTTCTGAGGGCAGAGACTGGGTATTGTTTCTTTTTGTATTCCCGGTGTTTGGCACAGAGTAACCCCTGAGCAAACTGATTAGATGAATAAACCACACCATGATTAGCCTTATTAGCGTGAATATTTATGAGTTGGGTATAGTAATATTCTATAGTTGGAAGTTTGGAGGATTTGTGAAATGAACAAGCACATTTAGCTAAACTCCAGTTACAATTTTATGTATGTGTGTTGGGAAGTGAATTTTTCATATCAGGCCTTAAGGCTACCAAACATAATACCTGCAAACAGGCTCAATATCAGTCTCTGCCTCACCTATCAAAAATCTCACCCTCCTAGAGAATGAGATCTCTTGTGGAATGTACTACAAAGTTTGCTTGACTTCATCTTGGAAATGCTGAAATAGTTCCATTAAAAACAAGAAAATTCACTCTGCAAGGCCCTAGGTGGAGGACAATGGCCTACGGAACATTGGGTCCTTGCTAAATGCTATTTTGATGCCATGCTTCAATTGTTTTCCTTTAATCTTCTTTTTCAGAATATTGACAGAGTTGTGTTTGTTGGGAATTTTCTCAGAATCAATATGGTGTCCATGAAGCTGCTAGCATATGCCATGGATTTTTGGTCCAAAGGACAGCTAAAAGCTCTCTTCTTGGAACATGAGGTAGGTTGAGGTTACATGGATTGAATTGCCCTATATGGAGTATATTTTGGGTTGTCTCATTTTTGGAGCCCTGGTGGCACCGTGATTAAGAGCTTAGCTACCAACCCAAAGATCAGTAGTTCGAATTCACCAGCCACACCTTGAAAACCCTATGGAGCAGTTCTAATCTGTTCTGTTGGGTTGCTGTGATTTGGAATTGACTTGACAGCAACAGGGTTTTTTCGTTAATTTTTGAGTGGATGTTCTTAGTTTGAAAATTAGTCAAATAGGAAAAGTTGTCATTTATACTGCATTTCTGCAAAGGATAAGGAGAAACTGTATGTAAAATGAAGCCCTTTTATCCAACAATCAGGACTGGTTGTCAGCTAATCAAAAAAAGCCAGTTAAAATATCTCCCTACTTCAACCATTTTATTTTAATTTTAAATGTATAAATATATATTCATTCAGCAATCTTTTGATGTAGGGCCAAGGCCTATTTTTGAGCATGGATTCTGCTGATTAGAATTCTGTAGGTGTCTAAAGCACAAGTATTATACACTCTCCTTGATTTCGACTGTTTCTTTACGTTGAATCTAGAAACTAAAGACACTTGTGAAGCAATCTGGGTGTAGAATCCTTCTAGATTTTTCTCTCAATTTTTTATGCTGTGTCATTCACACCTAAGCAGAGAGCAGGGTTTTGTGACTACCTTTTTTGAATCTTTCTCAAGCATTTAATTGAGTTTTCATAGCTGTAACCATTCTTTTTGCATCGAGTTTTCATTGGCTTATGCAATATGTAATTAAATTGCATTATTACATTGACAATAAAACTGTCATAAATGAATTCAAGGGTAAACACAGCTGATTGTTAGTAAGTACACAACTCAGCTGGGCAGAGCAGAGAGGTTCCTGGGCTACTGAGAATAGCCTACCACTGTGAGAGACGAGTGTACCTGGGCATCACTCAGTCTGTTTACAGAGTAAAATGGAGAGCATTTGCCAACCGAGAGAGCCCTTTATATAGAGTTCCTACAGTAATATAAATAACAGGTTCCCAAAAGTCTCCCTACCCTTTCTGCCACCCCTTCAGAATCAGCTCTACAGAAAGCCACTATTTATCATGGACAGTATCTAACTCCTTGGGTATAAATTCCCTGGGTGGTGCAAATGGTTAACATGCTCAGCTGCTAACTGAAAGGTTGGAGGTTCATGTTCACCCAGAGGTGCCTTGGAAGAAAGACCTGGTGATCCACTTTTGAAAAATCCGTCATCGAAAACCCTATAGAGCACAGTTCTACTCTGACACACATGATGTCACCATGAATGACAGTTGACTCAATGGCGAGTGATTGGTTGGTTAGGTAGTTAGGTATGTTGCAGCAAAAAAAAAAAAAAATTGAGAGAACTATTACTGTAAAATTGCACTTCAATTTTCTCATCTCCAATGGAATTATTTATTTGAAAAGTCACTGATGCATTTATAAGTTAATTAGAACTGACTATGCCTATATTTTGTTTTATGCACATATTTTGTTTTAGTATAAAACCCACTACCATTGATGTTTTAGTATAAAAGCATATAAAACAAGGACTTACTAAACTATCAAGGCCCTATGATAGAAATTAATACTTTAAAAAGTCTGTTTGATTTTTTAAAAAATTTTTTAATGCAGGCTTAAGGAAGCAATAGCTTTTTTTTTTTTTTTTTCCTTACATTTGGGGATAGAGTCCCAGAACTTCATTCCATCTCCCCAAGCTAGAGAAGCTCTTTTTTTTATCTTCTTCACTGAGTTTCCATGTAAGAGTTTGCTTGTTTAAAAAACAAAACACTTCAGCCTTAAGAAAAGTAAATAGAAAAAAGAAAGAAAATCACTGGTCTAACCCACATAGAGTTGCCACATTTAGCAATAACAGTATAGGACATCCAGTTATTGTATTTGTGTTGTATCTGGCAACCCTAAATCCGGATCCTCTTGGACTAATGCAGACAACAAAGCCTGGAAACAGCCAGGGATTAAAAACCATCTACAGGATCACAAAGGTAGTTAGTTGGTGGAAAAGTAGGGAATAAGATTCAACATTTTGGGAAAATTCACCTCTTTAGGTAAAAATGTAGTCATCTGTGTCACTTTGTACAGTCCTAGGCTACTGTGGAATATAGGTTTGATTTATTACTAAGTATCATAACTCAGCCTCTATGGCCAGTAAAAGAGGAACATTCTTATAATCCCTTGAAGGTGGCCCTCAGAAAATTCTCTACAGTCCTAATTTCATTCTGGCTTAGATAGACTTTACCAGATGACACCATGGAGAGAGAACTTTTGGAAGGAGTTGGTGTGGTGGCTTTCTAGTGCACTGACCTGGCCTTAGGAGTCCTCACTCAGTCTCTCATTCATTCAGCTAGAACAGTTGAGCATCTATGAGCAGTAGGTTAGCAAAGCAGTTAAGAGCACAGCCTCTTACTGACTCTGAGAACCTACAGACAACAATTGTACCTCTCTGTCTCCATTTTAGCATCTGTAAAATGGGATAATAGTATTTGTCTCACAGAGTTATCATGAAATTAAATGGATAAATCCATGTAAAGCACTTAGAACAATTCCTGGCATATAGCGAGGCCTCAGGTGGCACAGTGGTTAAGCGTTCAGCTGCTAACCAAAAGGTCAGCAGTTTGAACCCACTAGCCACTCCACGGGAGAAAGATGTGGCAGTCTGCTTCGTAAAGATTACAGCCTTGGAAATCCTATGGGGCATCTCCTCTGTCCTGTAGGGTCACTATGAGTCAGAACTGACCTGACAGCAACGGTTTTGGTTTGTTTTTGGTAGTGAGGCCTAAAATTTTAGCTGTTGTCATCAGCAATGGCAGCAAAGATCCTGCCGTCTAGTGTCCTGACACATTCCCACCTGTTCCCATTGTGACTGTTGAGTCAGGCACATACCAGCATAGCAGAGCCTCCTGCCTTTTGGAAACCAAAACCAAACCAGACACACTGCTGTTAAGTCAATTCCGACTCATAGCGACCCCACAGGGTTTCCAAGGCTATAAATCTCTACAGAAACAGACTGCCACGTCATTCTCCTGGGGAACCACTGGTAGATTGGAAACCAGGTTCTCTAAAAATTTCTATCTTTCGTTTTCCCAGAAACGTGGGCTTTTATTTTACAGATGAGCAAAGGGAGTCTCTGCTGATTTAGGTGCCTTCCAAGGTCTATGGAGGGAATGTTAGACTTCTTTTCAGTGAGATACAGCTTGGAAGTCAGACAGATTTAGGGCTGAGTTCTGGCACAAGCCGTGTGATCTTGAAAAGGTAATTTATTAGTTTCCATTTCTCATCTGGAAAATCAGATTTTACCATTGAATTTTGAAATGGTATTTTACCATTGCAAAGATTAAGATGAAATAATGCCGATTTCACCATGGCAAAGATTAAGATGAAATAATAATAAACAATACCCACCACTTGTAGAGCACACACCATGTGCTGGACGTTGTTCTAAGCACTTTACATATACTGACTCATTTAATCTGTATAAATTAGTAGGTGTTCAATAAACTGTATTGTTATTAATACTGCTACTACTCCTTCACCCTCCTTCATGGTGAAGAAGTCAGGTTTTAAATTTTTCTTATCTATAACATTAGCCAGCATCATTCTTAGCATGGAAACCAAAAGTATCTGGCTAATGGTCAAAGATAATCATACAGAAGTTTTCCCATTGTTTTTGTAGGGTTATTTTGGAGCTGTTGGGGCACTGCTGGAACTGTTCAAAATGTCTGCTGACCAGTAAAGATGAGCAGCAGAGGAATAGGCTCCTGTGAGAACTGCTGCTCGAGAAGGTGAAAGCCACTGTGGGGATGGAAGCCAAGCCATTATGGCAGTTAAACCTGCTGGATTTGTAAATAATTTAAAATCCTTCTAGCTGATCTTTCACTCTTGGGTTTTGAGCTTAGGATTCAAAATGGGGAATACAAGAGTTTTTCTGTATACTGTATTGAAAAAACAAACAAACAAACAAAAATTGTGCAGCGTGGCCAAACCTACCAATTTTGTGCATTAACTTTGTAAAGTTGAATGATGTTTCAGGAGGACCTGAAATTTAAGAGCTGTTTATTTTTCTTCTGGGGTTTGTGGTAATTTTAACTTCATTTAGTAATGACTCTAGGAGATTTTACCTTTACTTATATTTTTCATGACGTTTCATGATTTGCTGTTGGTTTCAAATGAAACTACAAATCTGGCATGTTTTACTGTGAACATTGTTTGTTTGTTTACCTTTTTTTTGGTCTTGTTTTTCTGTTTGAATGTCTTATGAAAAAAGAGAGTCCTTCACCCCCACTTCTGTTCTTGGGCGATCTCCCTCACCCCACTGGCCCAAATGATAACCTTCCTTTAACATAATCGTTCGTATTAATCAAGGTGCTGACCAACTCAATACAAGATCTAAAGCTCTCAGAAGTGCCCAGGAAGAGAAGACTCTGAATATGTTATTAAATTTAATGAGTCTGGCAGACATTGAAAATCATATGCAATTCTGTCTTATCCTTTATAAATATAACAGAGTTTTGTTGGATTTATGTTAGGTTATATTAAATTGAAATGCTCTGTGATGAAATGTCCTTATCCACGCATAGCATAGAATGGCAGCAGGAAATAATTTTTCACATCGGGAGACTTAGGGGAAATCATGGATACAGCTGTCAGGTTAGCAATAGCTATTTTTTGTGTACATGTATGTACCTGGGAGCTTTGTGAAAAGGCATCTTATAAATAATAATGTTAAAGTTTTTCATTTTTTAATAATTTAAATTTAAAACTGTATTTCAATCCCAGTTTCTAAAATTAAAAAAAAAAAGTTACAATACTGATCTTTTTTTTTTCCCTTCCTTGAAGACTCCATGGGGACTGATGGGTAACATTCAGATGAGGGTCTTGTACAAATACTGGAGCACATAAGAGCTAGTGACTTAAAACAAACTGATCTTTTGGGATTGAACGTATTGTCGAGAGGGATTTTTGAAAGGCAGTACAGTTGTTCAATGATGAATCTTTTCTTTCTGCCTTCTGAGCACCATCTTTAACTTCCGTGTCTTTAAGTCTTGAAGAAGTTGATGCTAATTGAAGTATTCACTTGTCTGGTTGAAATAAAGCCCGTTTTTGTTGTGATGTGTTTAGTGCGTATGTTATTTCTATTTCTTAACCCTTTTTTCATATGATCTGCTTTGTACCACAGAATTCATGTATGTTGTGTTTTTGCTACTCTGCATCTCCTAGTGTGAGGCTTTCATACAGGTGGGGTTAAGGTCCAAAACACTGTGCCTTCAGTGGAAGCTGTAGCCCTATGTAGGGATTTTTTAATAGCTTTATTGTTCTTATATAACTAACTCCTTCATGCCAAAATGTCAATGCTCTATTCAGTAATTCTGAAGGGGAGTGTATTATGTTTCATGTGGTCATCACAAATAAATTTTATCAACTATTGCCTGGCTTAAAAAAATCCAAGCAACCAAGGTATCCTTGAAAATGATATGTGTAAAAACCTACATGTTATCTTTAATGAGTGCCTTTTTGATTGGTGTCCTCTGCCATCTCTAAGCCTGTCTGTCAGAGAAGTGCAGACCTTGAATCATGTTCTGCAGAAAAAATCAGGGCAAGTTAATGTGACTATGTATGTTTTTAATTATCTGAAATCACTTGATCTCTTGTTATAAATATTTAAAACACTGGTTGAGCTAAGAAAATAAATTATTCCGTTATACAAATATGAGTTAAATTTTGGCTGTGTATAGTAGCCAGCCCCGCCTCCCCGGCCTTTTTTTTCTGAAAAGGAACTTGTAGCATAAGGATTTTTATATTCAGTTGAATTACAGAAACTTTCTTTAGACTCAGCATCAGAAAGAAACTCAGAAACACTAAAAAAATTTATCTTGTATTACATGAAGTCAGAATGGTCAGGTAGTTCAGAGCATGGCTTTTTTTCCTGTGAGATAACTTGGGTTTGGATCCCAGCTCAGCCATTTACTAACTGTGTGGGCAAATTGCTAGCCCTTTCTTTAAACCCTAGTTTCTTCATATGTAAAATGGGGCAAATAATTTTTAATGCCATATTTAAAGGGCTTAGCACAGGGGCTGACACATTGTAAATGGCTCATTTATGTTAGCTGTAATGGAAAAAAGAAATGTTTTTAACTTATGTCTTAGGTCAGTGCTTCCCAACCTGCTGGAGTGTGGGAAACCCTTTTTAGCATGGAAATATTTCACAGATTGCCACATAGCTAGTACATGTCCACAGTCCTTCATCCACAATTCCAAAATCCCAAACCTTTAACATTTGTCTTGATAACATGCATGGCTGCAAAACCTGACTTGAACTTTATTTATTATACTTAACAGAACTCTTCACATATTCTGTTGCAAAGCTATTTATATATTTGGTTACAGGATACTTTCACAGACCCTGCTAGGGGTATAAGTAGTGAACAATTTTGGATTCTGAAACATCTGGCCCTAAGAGTTTCAGATAAAGGGATTGTGGAAGTATGTTTTCTTCAGCTTATACAGTATACATGGATTCCCTTTGTTGGGAACCATTGTTGTATGTAATTTATACTCAATGCCATTCAGTCTACAAAGAATTTTAAAATGCTATCTTATGCCAGGAGGGAGCTGAGGAGACTAAGAGGAATAGAATACAACCCGAACAGTCCAGTGGGGGAAGACAGACACATTTCAAACCAACACATATGATAAAGCATCACAGGTATCCTTCATTTCATTCATTTGTTTATTGACAAATATTTTCATCAGTGAACAAACCAGGACCTCACCCTATTAGCATTTACATTATAGAAGGGAAGACAGATACATTTCTAAATATATAATGTTAAATCCTTATCAGCACTACAAAGAAAAATTAAGGCAGGGTTAGAAGTTAGAGAAGGGATAGTTGCATTTATAAAAAATGAGAAGGGTAGAACCTTCTTACTTTAGCATAGTCAAATATAACCCCTCATAAGAGATGACCTTTGAGCAGAGAGTCAAATGAGGTTCAGACCACACCATGCAAATGCCTGGGAGGAAATTCTTCATTCCTAGAGAATGGTGGTTTTGAGGAACTGCAAAGAGGCCAGTGTATCTGGAGTGAATGAAGGGAAGAGTGGTGGGAAGTGCAGTTTCAGGAGTAGCTGTGGGCCAGGTCCTTTAGGAAATCTGTAAGTAGGGGATAAAGGCTGCACTTGAAGGAGGGATTGGTCAGTCTTGCCAGGGAGGGGTGCTAGAAAAGGCTTCATAGAGTCTTAATCAATAAGTAGTGACCCACCAAATGGACCAGGAGGGAAGAGCCTCTCAAGCAGAGGGAGCAGGGTGAGCAGAAGCACCCAGGGAAGAAACAACCTGGCTTCTTCAGGGAGCTGGTTGTTTGCTTCAATTGGTACATGGTTAGTGAGAGAGAAACTAGATACTGTGAGAGAAGAAACCAGGCAGATTATCAAAGGATTGATATTCCATGCTAAATATTTTCTGTGATCAGTATAGAGCCATTAAAGAGTTTCAAGTAAAGTAAAAGTAGAGTTAATCTGGCTTCAAAGTGATAGAGTGAAATGTCCTGTTGAAGTAAGAAATGAACAAACCAGTTATCGTGCTTTTGAATACTTAATACCATTCCATTATCATGTTTATTTTATTTCCTCTATTGTGCCAGAACTCATGAAGTAGCTGCTTAGTGGACCGTGTTTCTCTGTAAAACTAAGATGGTTATATAAACTCTTGAGAATTTTCCCAGAGGACAAAGGCTACTAATAGCTACAACCAGTTCTGTTCATTGAGCAGGAAGGTTTCAACACCCGTGATCACCATAAACTCCATTTACTCCGGAGAATTGTTTGTAGAGAAGGTGTTTTTCCTCCCAGTGAACAGATGCCCCCACATTTGTGAGAAAGATTTAATTAGTCAGCATTGTCTACTGGTCTATCAGATGCTCATTCATTTACTCTTCATTTATTTACTTTTTGCTATAAATGCCTATGATCTGAGAGGGATTGAGCAGCATTCAGAATACATCTGTGAATACGACAGCAAGGCCCCTGCTGTCATTGGGCTTATATTCTAGTGAGGGAGCTAGACTTCAAGCATATAAACCAACAAATAAACAAGGAAATATCAGTTTGCGGTTAAGTTCTATGAAGGAAAGGACCAGGTGATATGAAGAGAGAAAGGAGGTGGTAATGAGATGCAAGTATGAATAAGTCATGGCTTTAACTTTTAAGTAATGACAGTCATGTTCACCATCTTTTCATTCCTATTGCCTCTTTAATGAAAAGGAAAGACTTTTTTGAGAAACTGATAGGTAAATCATTTTCTTTTTATTTGACTTATAATATTTAATTTACTGTTCATGTGTATTTCAAATTAAATATTACATAAAATAATATATTAATTTAGACATATGGCTTTTTTTCCTACTCATTCATTTCATGAAACAATATTATTTGCTGTTCACTTGGATTTTCAATGTCAATGGCTTTGTCATCACCGGAGTAATTTAATCATTTCCAGAGTACATAAAATTTGAGACATAGCACTTTATGAATCTGTATATGGTGTTGACACTGGATTTTTTTTTTTTTTTTTTAATCCAAGCCACAATCACCTATTTCTATAATAAGGTTGGTTGTTTATTTCATTTTCCAGATGGTATATACTAGTGATTGCCACAATGTGACCATTTATATAGAGACTTTTAAAGTCAACTTAAAAGGCTAGTTTATAAGTATTCATCAATATTACAATATAAAAATAAAAAGAAAATTTGTGTTAAAAGTTCTTTGCCTCCTTTTTTTCTTTTTATTTGTTTTATCAGATGAACACTGAGCATTCTAAACTAGAATTAATTGATGTGCTTTCAGTTAATGTCTTCATATAATTCTCAGCCAGTAGCAGTTTTATCTTCTTTTTGTATTTAAGTATTTTTTTTTTAATTTTCAACAAGTATTATAAGTAGACAGAGTCCTGGTGGTGCAGTGGTTAAAAGCTCGGCTGCTAACCAAAAGGTCGGTAGTTCAAATCCACCAGCTGCTCCTTGGAAACACTATGGGGCAGTTCTACTCTGTCCTATAAGGGTTGCTATGGGTTGGAACTGACTTGACAGCAGCAACAGCAACAATTATATGCACATAATTGAAAGAGTCAAATAGTTCTACAAGACTAACTCTGAAAAGTAGCAGTACCCAAGTTTTATTTTTCTTGTTTAACTGTTTCGTCGTTTTGAACACAGTAGCTCCCCAAGAAAAGGGTGGGGTGATAGGAAAAAAATTTTCGAGTACTTGGATTATAAAAATAATTTTATTTGACTCTTATATCTGACTCATAGTATGGCAGGGTATAGGATTTTAGGTTAGAATGTCATTTTCTCTCAGAATTCTCAAAGCATAGCCCTATTAGGGCCAAGCTTCCAGAGTCACTATGAAAAAGCCTGACACTGTTGTGGCTCCTGATCTCTGACGTGACTGTTTTTCTCCTTTTTGGAAGATTTTAGAAACTTCTCAACTTCCGGTTTCAGTTGTGACATATAAAGAACTTAAAAGCCATTACATCCTTACAACAAGAAAAAAAGCTGTGCAAACTGATAATCCACAACTTGCTCAGACTCATGAGAGAATTGAGGTTGCAGGGCAAACTGTCACCCTGAAATTTGGAGGTCAGGCAAATGCAGAGAATCACAGATAAGATCAGCTTACCTGGAGCAGTAGCCATTGGGAGCCATAAACGGGTAGGAACAAATGATAATTCTGACAAATTGCTAGAGGAAGAGTATGTTGTAGCATAAGAGTGAGAAAATTCTGAGGGCTACAGACTTGGGGGGGTCCCCACAATTTTGTGGGTTTCACTTCCAGAAACCCCACCAGGTTCTCATGGTAAAGAGCCTAGAAAAATCCATTTGTGTTTCTGCCAGGGATAGGGAAAAACTAACCCTTATGAAATACATCCAGATAGAAGTTATCCTAACAGCTCTCAATTCTTTCTGAGCCCTCATAAGAATCACCCTCATAGTTCATAATTCTGCCAATGGTCTCTTCAAGACAATCCAAGCTCAAGCACATCAAAATTTCTTCAGTCTATCTATACCCATTACCCAACTCCAAAACCACTTCCACGTTTTAGGTATGTTAGAGTAGCACGCAACTTCCCAGTACCAAGTTCTGTCCTAGGGTTTTCTAGAGAAATAGAGCCAGTGATATATATATATACATATATATGTATAAAAAATACACGTATATATATATATATATATACGTATATTACTGAGTTTATATGTATGTGTATATATATACACACAGATATATATATCACTGATTTATATATAGAGAGAGAAGAGAGATATTTACTTGAGAGATTTACTTCAGAGTATTGGCTCATATAATTGTGTGGAGGCTGGCAAGTCCAAAATCCATAGGTCAGGCAACAGGCTAGAGACTCCTCAGGCCTGCATTCCAAAATCCATATGTCAGGCAACGGGAATAGTGAAGAGAGAGTTTTGCCAAAACATCTATTTATAGTTTGGAGGCAGTACACACCTTAGGGAAACTCCTGTTTTGCTCTTAAAGCCTTCAACTGATTGATTGAGGCCTACCCACATTATGGAAGCTAACCTGCTTTACTTAAGGCCAACTGGTTCAATCAGTGCAACAACTCCATAACAGCAACTAGCCTAGTGTTTGGCCAAACAACTGGGCACCATAACCTAGCCAAGTTGACACAAAATTAACCATCACACCACTTCTATTCAACATTGCACTAGAGATTCTAGTCTGGACAATTAGGCAAGAAAATGAAATAAAAGACCTCTAGGTTACAAAGGAAGGAGTAAAAGTATCTGTATTTGCAGATGACATGATCTTGTATATAGAAGTCTAAGGAATTCTCTAAAAAACAACTAGAATTAATAAGGTTGCAGGGTACAAGAATCAAGTGTATTTCTATACGCTAGCAATGAACAATCCCAAAAGGAAAATAAGTGGACAATTCCTTTTACAATAGCATCAAAAAGAATAAAATTCTTAGGAATAAATGTAATAAAAGAAATGTAAAGTTTTACACTGAAAACTAAAAAACATTGTTGAAACAAATTAAAGACCTAAATAAATGGAAAGATTCCATGTTCCTGGATCAGAAGACTAAATACTGTTAAGATGGCAATACTTTCAAAATTAATTTACAAATTCAATGTAATTCCTATAAAAATCTCAGCTGGCTTTTTTTCTTTTTTGCTGACATTGAGAGACTGATCTTAAAATTAATATGGAAATGAAAGGGATTCAGACTAGCCAAAATAATCTTGGAAAAGGAGAATAAAGTTGAAGGACTCACACTTCATTATTTCAAAACTTATTACAAAGTTACAGTAATCAAAGAAGTGTGGCCTGGTATAAGGATAGAGATATAGATCAGGGAGAGTCCAGAAATAAACCCTTACAATTACGATCAGTAATTACATAATTATAATTACAATTATAATCAATAATGGGTGCCAAAACATTCAATGGAGGAAAGAATAGTCTTCAACAAATTGTGCAAGCACACCTGCATATCCATACAAAAAATAAGGAAGTTGGACCCCTTCCTCACACTATACAAAAAAATTAACTGAAAATGGATCATAGACATAAATGTAAGAAGTAAAACTAAAAAACTCTCGGAAAGAAATATGCTCAAATCTTCATGATCTTGTGTTAAACAAAGCCTTCTCAGATATGACACTAAAAGCACAAACAACAAAAGAAAAAATAAATTGGACTTCCTCAGAGTTATGAACTTTTATGCTTCAAAGGATACCATCAAGAAAATAAAAAGACAACCCACAGAATGGGAGAACATACCGTATTTTCAGGAAAATAACTTACCCCTGTGTTTGCTGGCTGTGCGCTCCCCTCATGTATTTTCGTAAGTATGCTATATTAATTTTTTTTTACAGCAACATGTGAAAGAGGATTGGCACGGCAGTGCTTGCGAGGGTGCCTAGCAGGAGGAGGGCGCGGACAGCAAACAAACGCAGAAGGCGTGTGTTTGCGTAAAAATACAGTATTTGCACATCATATATCTGATGTTGTTGTTAGGTTCTGACTCATAGTGACCCTATATACAAAAGAACGAAGCACTGCTTGGTCCTGCACTATCCTCACAATCATTGTGATGCTTGAGCCCATTGGTGCAGCCACCGTGTCAATCCATCCCATTGAGGGTGTTCCTCTTTTTCGATGACTTTCTACTTTACAGAGCATGATGTGATTCTCCAGGGACTGATCCCTCCTGATAGTATGTCCAAAGTATGTGAGAAGTAGTATCGCCACCCTTGCTTCTAAGGAACATTCTGATCACACTTCTTCCAAGACAGATTTGTTCGTTCTTTTGGCAGTCCATGGTACATTCAACATTCTTTGACAATATCGCAATTCAAATGTGTCAGTTCTTCTTTCGTCTTCTTTATCACCCAGCTTTCACATGCATATGAGGCAATTTAAAACACCATGGCTTGGCTCAGACTTGCCTTAGTCTTCAAGATGACTTCTTTACTTTTCAACACCTTAAAGAGGTCTTTTGCAGCAGATTTGCCCAATGCAATGCATCTTTTGATTTCTTGGCTGCTGTTCCATGGGTGTTGATTGTGGATTCAAGTAAAATGAAATCCTTGACAACTTCAATCTTTTCTCCGTTTATCATGATGTTGCTTATTGGTTCGGTTGTGAGGATTTCTGTTTTCTTTATCTTGAGATGTAATCCACACTGAAGGCTGTGGCCTTTGATCCTCATCAGTAAGTGCTTCAAGTCCTCTTCACTTTCAGCAAGCAAGGTTGCGTCGTCTGCATAATGCAAGTTGTTAATGAGTCTCCCTCTAATCTTGATGCCCCGTTCTTCTTCATATAGTCTAGCTTTTTGGGTTATTTGCTCAGCATATAGATTGAATAGGTATGGTAAAAGGATACAACTCTGACGCATACCTTTCCTGACTTTAAACCACGAAGTCAGTATCCCCTTGTTCTGTTTGAACAACTGCCTCTTGATCTATGTACAGGTTCCGCATGAGCACAATTAAGTGTTCTTGAATTCCCGTTCTTCACAATGTTATCCCTAATTTGTTATGATTCACACAGTGGAATGCCTTTGCATAGTCAATAAAACACAGGTAAACATCTTTCTGGCATTCTCTGATTTTAGCCAGGATCCATGTGACATCAGCAATGGTATCCTTGGTTCCACATCTTCTTCTGAATCCAGCTTGAATTTCTGCCAGAAATTCATATATCTGATAAGGGACTTGAATCTAGAATCTATAAAAACACTTAAAACTCATAATAAAAAGACAATCCAATTAAAAGGATTTGAATTGACATTAATCCAAAGAAGGCTGACAAAGGGCCAATAAGCACATGAAAGGAAAAGAAGATCAACATCATAGTCATTAGGGAAATACAAATTAAAACCACAATGAGGTATCATTTCACATTTACTAGGATGGGTAAGGAGCCCTGGTGGCACTGTGATTAGGCATTTGGCATTGACTCAATGGCAATGTTTTGTTTTCAGGATGGGTAAAATAAAAAAGATAGGTAATGGCAAGCATTGACAAGGATATGGAGGATTTGTGACCTTCATCCGTTGCTGGTGGAAATGTAAAATGGTGCAACCATTTTGGAAAACAGTCTGGCATTTCCAAAAAGGTTAAACACAGAATTACATATGAACCAGCAATTCTACTCCTAGGTGTATGCTCAGGGAAATGGATACATATGTCCACACAAAAACTCGTACACAAATATTCTTGGCAACATTATTCATAATAACCAAAAAGTGAAAACAACCCAAATGCCCACCAACTGATGAATGGATAAATAAAATATGCATATCCATACAAAGAAATGTTATTTGGCCATAAATAGGATGAAGTACTAGTACATGTTACAACATGGATAAATCTTGAAAATAGTATGTCAAGTGAAAGAATTCAGTCACAAAAGACCACACATAGTATGGTTCCATTTATATGAACTGTCTAAAATAGGTAAATATATTTAAAAAATATATTTACAAAAAACAGTTACCATTCAGTTACCACTCACAGCAACCCCATGCGTGGTGGTGCAAATGGTTAAGTGCGGATCTACTAACTGAAAACTTGGTGGTTCAAATCCACCCAAGAGGTGTTTCAGAAGAAAAGTCCTGGTGATGTACATCTAGAAGATCTCATAGCCACTGAAAACCCTACACAGTGCAGTTCTACTCTGAAACACAAGTAGTCAACATGAGGTAAATCCATAGAGACAGAAAATAGATTAGGGGTTTTCTAGAGCTGGGAGTGTGAGGGAAATGGGGATTGACTGCTAATGGGTACAAGGTTTCTTTTGAGGGTGATGAAAATGCTCTGAAATTGTGGTGATGGCTGCACAACTCAACATTGAATTTTATACTTTGAATGGATTAATTAGATAGTATGTGAATTAAATATGCATAAAGTTGTCTTGTAATAGCAATCTAAATTTGAAGACGGAAAAAAATTAGTTGAACATAGCACAAAGTGAAATGACATATAACTGGATGTTCATTTTTTAAAAAAGTGACTGGTAACATTTTCAATTTTGTAAGATATTCTACTTATTGCTCTTGCTTTTCTGCCTTCTTTTCCTCATCCGTTCCCTAAATTATTGCAACGTTTTTAGCCACAACCAAGTGCATTTAGTCAAATGTGTGTGTTCCAAAGTTGATGTCAGGCTGCATTAGGAGCATTGTGACATAAAGGCAAACAGCCTCAGCCTCGGTTGCCTAAGTGTTTTCTTTTTTTTTTAATTGAATTGATTTCCTTTTTAATTTTGAAGTTATAGCTTAAGGAGAGTTTTAAATTTACTTTTAGGTTGTAAGGCAACTAAAAAAAATTAAACCCTATTTCTATTAGACTTTCTCTTCATTCTCCTTGTCTCTTTCACTCAGTTCATGAAATTTGCTATTGCTATTTTAACTGGATTTGGTATCTGAAGAATTTATGCCATTTGGCTGCCATGACATGCCTATGAATTATGTCTATTTTACCATGGTCTATAAATGAGGCAGGTGGCGTATGTAACATTCTTGTGTTAAGAGGCATTAAATTTTAAAATAGTTTTCCATTAACTACTCAAGCTTATATACCTTAACATATTAAATATTTCTTTCACAGTATGCTTTCAAACTATATTTCTAGCATTTGTGTTGTGTGTGTGTGTGTACAGGTGTATGTGATGTATTGGGGAAGGGGTAGACTGCTACAAGTAATGGATCTAGAGTGTATATTAAAACTTTATACTTCTGGTACAGTACATTTTGAAATTCAACACTTGCATAATTTGTCAAATGTCACATTATTTTAAATGTAGGTCAAGAGTGTTTTTGTATTAAGTCCTGTAAGTATGTGGGTTGGAACTAGGTAAATGCCATCATGAATTTTAAACAGAAGAATTTTTCAACATTCTCCTTTGGTGTTTGATTGTTATCTATATTAAATTTATAAATTTTAAAATGAGTAGTCAATCTTCTGTCTGTCTGTTCAGCACCAACATCAATATTCAGTTTATCAAGTAGTAACTTATGCAATGTTTAGACAGGAGAAATGAAATGGAGAGGTGAGGCAATTATCTGTAAATCCTACCCTCACAAATTTTGCAACTGTGGAGGAAATGGTTTGGTTGTCCAGAACAATTGAGTTTTTGTTGGCTCTACTCTAGAAATTCAGTTAATTGTAAAATTCTTCAAGGCCTTTAGCTTGCATAGCTACGGTCTATGTCTGACCTTAGCCGGCTGTGGCAGTAACTCTGGAGTCATTAATTGACCTTGAGGACTGCCTTGGTACAATCAAGTTGTAGTGATCCCTGTTGATTATAAAGCTTGGTCTCAGAGAACCTGAAGGACCATGTTATCTCTAGCACCATCTGCTTTAAAGGCCATAGAGATATTACCAAGCTATAAACTCATTTGGATATAAGAAATTAGCCCATTTAAAAGGGTGCATGGTGTTAAGATTTGAGTTTTAAAAGGAAAACCCCATACCGTGCATATATTTTAGATGTCAAACAAATTCTCAATACACTGGTATGCAAACTGTAAGATGCAAAGATTCATTAATTCATGACATAATCTTAAATATTAATTACTACTCATGTTTTTGTGCTGGCTTTTACTCATTGGTTCAGTGCTGCAAAAGAGACTTCAGAAACAATAACTTTAAGCTTATTTTTTAACTCAGGAGAAGGTAATTTTGATCACTCAAGTGGTAAATTGCACAACTTTGCTAAAGGGAAGGCCCAAAGTAAGGCCACCCTGTGAGTGGCCATCTAAGATACTCCATTGGTCTCACCCCTTGAGAGCAAGGAATAATGAAAAAAACTAAACATATAAGAGAAAGATTAGTCAAAGGGCTAATGTACCACATCTACGATGCACTCTACCTGAATGAGTCCAGTACAGCTAGATGGTACCCAGCTACCAACACTGACTGCTCTGAGAGGGACCACAATAGATGGTTCCAGACAGAGATGGAGAAAAATGTAGAACAAAATTCTCACTCACAAAGAAAGACCAGACTTACTGGCCTGACAGAGACTGGAGAAACACCTTAAGTATGGCCCCCGGATACACTTTTAGCTCAGTAATGAAGTCACTCCCGAGGTTCACCCTTCATCCAAAGATTAGACAGGCCCATAAAGCAAAACGAGACTGAAGGGCACACCAGCCCAGGGGCAAGTTCTAGAAGACAGGTGGGGACAGGAAAGCTGGTAACAGGGAACCCAAGGTCAAGAAAAGAGAGCATTGCCATGTGGGGTTGTTAACCAATGTCAGGAAACAATACGTGTACTAACTGTTTAATGAGAAACTAGTTTGTTCTGTAAACCTTCATCTAAAGTACAATTAAAACAAAACAAAACAAAAAAGTAGGGCTACCAGTGTGGGAAATAGAAATCACATTCACAGGTTTCAACTTGCTATTATTGTGATTTTTTAATTCCTAAATAAATGTTGAACAAATATTTAGGGAATGTCAGATAGGCATGTGTGCAATTGTCAGTCTGTTTTGAACTCTCACAAGACCAGAGGTGACCTTTAACTTCCCTCCAAACTCCGAGAGTATAAGAATCGGGCATTCAGCCTCCCCTTACGAAGCTACCACAGGAGACTAGGAGTCCATGAGTGTTGCAAATGGTTAAGTGCTTGACTACTAACTGAAAGGTTGGTGGTTCAAACCCACCCAGAGTCATCTTGGAAGAAAGGCCTGGTAATCTGCTTCCAAAATGTCACATCCTTGAAAATTCTATGGAGGGCAATTCTACTCTGCAAAACATGAGGTCTCCATGAGTTGGAACTGACTCCGTGGCAACTGATTACACAAATGAGTTCACAAAACTAGTACTGACAGCTTGGATAGATTAAGCCTCCTATGCAATTGGCGCCCTATATGCACGGTTTCGTTTGACCCACCTACACAATGAATGAGGTGGGGATTCTTTTTTTTTTTTTTAATTTTTGTCAGGCCTTTCTTTCTCAGTGCCTCTGAGTGGACTCAAACCTCCGACCTTTTGGCTAGCAGTCAAGTGTGTTAACTACTTGCACCACCCAGGGCCTCCCTTAGCTATATAGCCATTATTAAGGATGGTTACAAAAGGAACTATTATTATTTTTTTAGTTTGGAATCTTTTTTTTGTGCTTTAAGTATAAGTTTACAAATCGAGTCAGCCTCTCATATAAAAATTTATATACACCTTGCTATATACTCCTAGTTGCTCCCTCCCTAATGAGACAGCACACTCCTTCTCTCCACTCTCTATTTCCATGTCCATTCAGCCAGCTGTCCCCCTCTGCCTTCTCATCTCCCCTCCAGACAGGAGCTTCCCACATAGTCTTGTGTGTCTACTTGAGCCAAGAAGCCCACTCCTAACCAGTATCATTTTCTATCTTATAGTCCAGTCCAATCCCTGTCTGAGAGTTGGTTTGGGGAATGGTTCCAGTCTTGGGCTAACAGAAGGTCTGGGGACCAAGACCTCTGGCGTCCTTCTAGTCTCAGTCAGACCATTAAGTCTGATCTTTTTACAAGAATTTGAGGTCTGCATCCCACTGCTCTCCTGCTCCCTCAGGGGTTCTCTGTTGTGTTCCCTGTCAGGGCAGTCATCGGTTGTAGCCAGGCACCATCTAGTTCTGGTCTCAGGCTGATGTAGTCTCTGATTTACGTGGTGCTTTCTGTCTCTTGGGCTCACAATTACCTTGTGTCTTTGGTGTTCTTCATTCTCTTTTGATGCATCTTAGATGGCCGCTTGCTAGCGTTTAAGACCCCAGACACCACTCTCCAAAGTGGGATGCAGAATGTTTTCTTATTAGGTTTTATTACACCAGTTGACCTATATGTCCTCTGAAACCATGGTTCCCAAACCCCCGCCCCTGCTACGCTGGCCTTTGAAGCGTTCAGTTTATTCAGGAAACTTCTTTGGTTTTGGTTTAGTCCAGTTGTGCTGACCTCTTCTGTATTGTGTGTTGTCTTCCTTTCACCTAAAATAGTTCTTGTCTACTATCTAATTAGTGAATACGCTTCTCCTTCTCTCCCTTCCCACTCTCAGAACCATCAAGGAATATTTTCTTCTCTGTTTAAACTATTATTTGAGTTCTTATAATAGTGATCTCATACAACATTTGTCCTTTTGCAACTGATTAATTTCACTCAGCATAATGCCTTTCAGATTCCTCCATATTATGAAATGTTTCACGGATTCATCATTGTTCTTTATCGATGTGTACTATTCCATTGTGTGAATATACCACAATTTATCCATTCATCCATTGATGGGCACCTTGGCTGCCCATCTTTTTGCTATTATAAACAGTGAACACATGGGTGTACATATATCTGTTCGTGTAAAGGCTCTTATTTCTCTAGGGTATATTCCAAGAAGTGGGATTACTGGATTGTATGGTAGTTCTATTTCTAGCTTTTTAAGGAAGCGCCAAATCGATTTCCAAAGTCATTGTACCATTTTACAACCTGAGGTGGGGATTCTTAACTTCATTTTGCAGGAGAAAAGATTCAGACTTGGTGAGGTAGAGGACCATGTCCGATATCATGTGCCAATAATCAAGAATCCTGAAATGGACTTCCAGCAAAAATCAAGACTTTTTTGGAATCAAATGAGCCAGAGATTTGCTTGTTCTCCAAAAGGGATTGTGTACTGAGGCAATGTCTGAATGTATCATTATTACTCCTATCATTCATCTTCTTGAATTTTCCATGTAGCCAGGCTCAAAATTTCACATTGGCTTAAGTGCCTTCTGCCTATTGTTAGTTAATGTTAACATTCCTACATTTGGCCTTCTCTCTTATTTCCTTCATCATGCTAAGTCATAGCTCCATCACACTGTACACAACCATTGATATTAGACTTGTACACACAGGGGTGCTTATAAAACAAACAAGCAAACAAAAAAACTAACTTTTGGACAAAACTTCTATGTGGTTACAATAATATATGTTCCTTCTTGTCCAGAAAGAAATACCTGACTCCACAAAATATTGGTGTTGTGAAGATCCATTCAAAATTATTTTTGAAAAGTGGAATGATCGCTGATTACTATATCAGTTTTCACTGTTTGAAACTTGAAATAAATGGTACCTTCTATTTTATTCAATAACTTGCTTTTTCCTTAACTCTGATATTCCTTTTGAAAATTTATCTCTCTAATGAAAACAGTTCATCTTGATGTGATTTTTCCCCCTTATTTTTCAATTGTTAAATTTTGGGAGAGGATATATATAGAAATAATGCTTTTTGGCTTTAGTAAGCATTTGTCATTAGATTAAAATTTTTTAAGAGTGATGAAATTTTTAGTTTCAGTGAGTAAGCCTCCTTTCAAGACTGATTAATTTTCAGTGATCTATGACTTCGATCTAATTATAATTTATATTTTGAAGAGCCCTTCTCCTTAGCTCTATACCAGTTGCCATCGAGTCAATTCCAACTCATGGGAATCCCATGTGTGTCAGAGTAGAACTGTGCTCCACGGGGTTTTCAACGGCTGATTTTTTGGAAGTAGATTGTCAGGCCTTTCTTTCTTGGTGCCTCTGAGTGGACTCAAACCTCCGACCTTTTGGCTAGCAGTCAATTGTGTTAACTACTTGCACCACCGAGGGGCTCCCTTAGCTATATAGCCATTATTAAGGATGGTTACAAAAGGAACTATTATTTTTTAGTTTGGAATCTTTTTTTTTTTAATTGTGCTTTAAGTGAAAGTTTACAAATTGAGCAAGCCTCTCATACAAAAATTTATATACGCCTTGCTATTGTACTCCTAGTTGCTCTCTCCCTAATGAGACAGCACACTTCTCTCCACCCTCTATTTCCATGTCCATTCAGCCAGCTTCTGTCCCCCTCTGCCTTCTCATCTCCCGTCCAGACATGAGCGGCCCACATAGTCTCATGTGTCTACTTAAGCCAAGAAGCTCACTCCTCGCCAGTATCATTTTCTATCTTAGAGTCCAGTTTAATCCCTATCTTTGGGAATGGTTCCAGTCTTGGGCTAACAGAAGGTCTGGTGACCATGACCTCTGGGTCTTTCTAGTTTCAGTCAACAAAAGGAATTATTTATTAAGAACTATTTTTATTCTTGTTGAGTTTTGTTTTGTTTTGTTCCTAGAATTGATGTAGATCAAAGACAGTTTTCTTCTTTTAAATAGAATCCTATGTTCTCAGTGATTTAGCTCAACATAATTACTTAGGTAATCTTAGCATCTCAGGCTTTTCTTTAAGGAGATGCTCATAAGACAGGGTCTCTTAAAGTGTGGTTGAAGCTGACTGGCCTCAGAATAACCTGGAGAGTTTGTTTAAAGTGACTGTTTGGGGAGCTTCTTCTCAGACCTACTGAGGAGACCCAGGATTCATTTTTTAAACCCCCCCCAGGTGATTCTTTAACACTTAAACTGTAAGAATCACTGCCGTAAAGGTTTCCTTACTACCAGTGCTAAAAAGCATAGCCAAGCCCATCAACAAATGAATGGGTGAACAAAATGTGGTATATACATACAATTAAATATAGTTTAGCCATAAACAGAAATGAAATTCTGATACAAGGATAAACTTTGAAAATCAACTATAGTCACTGTGTGATGACTGTCACCCCTTAAAACAATGGAGACAAATGTGACACTCACATTATGCCAAAACTGATTTTGCCAGCACACTTTTATAGTCTAATTTTCAATTTCTGTTCAACTCCCATATTTTTCTAATACTTCTCTCAGCATGAGGAAGAGAATGTTCTGATTTTGCTTTGCAGATGAGAAGGAATCTCTTAGCCGAGCTGTTGCTCTGCTTGAGATTGTCTGGAGTTCATCTGGGGTGGGTTACCTTCCCCGTTCCAAGTATGGAAGTGACAAAAGACACCTTCATGTGGTCAGCTTGCACTTACTACTGCTGCCATCTCTGGTTACATGAGTGGACACTTTGCATTGTTGAAATGCTCTGCAACTACACTTGAAAGTTTTTAAGAATAATGGCAAGGAAACGTAAAGATTCCATTTATTCTAAAATCTCCATTAACTGAATAGCAGTGTTGTAGTATAATTATTTTTGCTGTTATTGCTAGCTGCCATAAAGTCAAAAAAAAAGCTATGGGAAAATAGCAATCATACTTCATAATTTTGTAGCCCTTCTTCACCTAGGTGTATCTTCCCAATGTTCTCCAACAACAACAACAACAATCTATGACAAAGAGCTCAGTTTTCTAGCTGTTCAAGAGCACTTTTACAAAAGTCTCTACGACAGAGGTTAAGCCAACTCTAGCTTGTCAATCTCCATTTCATGAAATGCCTACTAAATTCAACAAATAGTTATTGACCGTGTCTTATGAGCCCAGCATGGTGTTTAGGCCCCCTTTCATTGCTGGGTTGTCAGAATCCAGGGCTCTCTCGATGTCTTAAGAGATGTCTCTACATTTCCCAAATTTCAACATAAAAGTCACTGAAGGTATTTATTTATTATTTTTAATATGTAATGCTCCCCATAGATTGGGAAGAGGAGAGGGGTTGTTTTAAATTCTTCAGGCTCTGGAATGTCAAAATTCCCAAATGACTGCAAATCACTTATTCATCTAGGTATTTAGACATCTTTAAAAACTCTATGAATGCACAGTATATCCTGAAACCATTTTACTTTGAAAAATCTGTACCATATTAAATTAAAGATCATTAGAATAAAGGTAGTTAATTGTCTTTGATTTTTACTATGTAATTGCCAAAATTTTCTCCCCAGGGTCATCTTATTTATCCAGAACCAGAGACATGGTATTTCCCCATGTAATGAGGTGATAATGAAGCAAAAACATGAAGAAAAAAAATCCAACTTTTTTTACTCTGTACACACTATATTGTTCTTGAAGTATAAGGTCCATTATTTCGAAAGCTAAAACTACATGAACCACTTCACTGTGAAGACACAATCTACATCTATACCTACATCTGTACATACCACCACCCATCTGTCAGTTTGTTGTACTGTGGTGCCTTGTATGTTGCTGTGATGCTAGAAACTATGCTACTGGTATTTTGAATACCAGCAGGGTCACCCATGGTCGACAGTTTTCAGCAGAGCTTCCAGATAAAGACAGATTAGGAAGAAAGGCCTGCTGATTTACTTCCAAAAAGTAGCCATTGAAAATCCTGTGGCTCACAACAGAATATTGTCCAATACAGTGCTGTAAGCTAAGCTTCCTAGGTTGGAAGGCACTACACAACAGCCACAACAACGGACTCAAACACATTAAGGATCATGAAGATAGCACAGGACCAGGCACCATCTTCTCATGTTGTATATAGGGTTGCCATGAGTTGGAGACAAATGGGCAGCAACTAACAACAACATAACTATGTAGCTATTTCATGGATTCACTTGCAATGTGTGTTCATAGATTGTTATTTATGTTATCTTTTAATAAACATTTATATTAAAAACTCTATTCTAATAATCTTTTATTAATTGTAGTATTTCATGCAACTATGGCCTCTTAAAGCTTCCTTTCTGCACTTAAATACAGTCAAGAGGAGGTATACAAAATCCTCAGATGATTTTGGCATTTGAACCAATCACATTACTTGAGCCCAGGCTAGTTGCTCTTTAAAGTTGACAGCTGGCCTTTCTAATGCCTGGTTACCCACACCACCCATTGATCGGAGGTGTTTGTTCAGGCAGCTGGGACACATTTTTGCCTTCCAGAATCAACTGCGTAAGGATTATTTCTCTTCTTGTTTCTTCCCCCCTGTTATTTTATTTTCAATAATCAGGCTTCCCTGAAGTTTCTGATTTGAAGATGGAGTAGGAGATACGGAATGATTTTTTTTTTCAAAAAAAGTTGAAGTTGGTATTTTAATCAACAAAAGGCAGGAACTATAAAGAACATTCTCATCCTATGACCACATCACATTTTTATGTTTAAATTAAGTCAGGGTTATGGCGGTGGTTAGTAACACACACTGACTGAAAAAGTCAAATGGCCTGATTATGAAGGGCAAACTTTTCCGGTTTTAGTGGGGAAACAAAATAATTGAACTTTACATTCCATTTTAGTTTTAAAAGGCTTTCCGGCTTAAAAAAACAAACGAACAAACTTCATACTTCTGTTACATATCAAACTAGGAATTATATTCTTTAAAAATGTGCTACTAACAAAATTTCATCTTGGCAGCTGGTTCAAATATTTATTTAAGAATATGTAGCAGTTGTGGCACTCATAATTTAAAACAGATGGGAGGATTTCACTGGCACTATAGCAAAAGTAGTCTATTTGAATTTTCTGAAAATGTTGTTGCTTTGAAGTTTGAGGGGACACAACTTTCCCTCTGTCCTGGGGTAAGCACATATTAGGTATGGAACGCTAACGTGTAAATAACGATTCTGCAGGCGTGGGCATCTGTTCAGGAGAGTGAATGAATGTAAGCTGTTAGGTATCCAACCCGGGCCAGAGGCTAGAGACCAGGATTTGCTCCCCTCACCTCCTTCCAGGTCATCTACTCTGTCCTCTTGTTAGGACATTTAGTTCATTTTCTGGCTCTTTGAGGACCCAGTGCTGGCACACACTCCCAAACTTAAGACAATTCATTTTCCTCATCAGAGAGAAGACAAGGAAAAGAATCAAGACGTATGTGGAGGTCAAGTGCATGTTGCCAGTATTTCTCTCTTCACCTCCAGCTATTAAAGACTGAAAGGTCCATAGATGGATGGACATGTAATGATTCTAGGCTCGAGCACAGGGCCTGGCACATAGTAGGTACTTAGTAAATATTGAACAAACAAATGTTGCCTTCAATTAGATTTTCTTCAGTTTATTTGGGTTTGCTGGTAATTATTCACTCACTTATTTAAGAAATATTTTTATCGCTGTTAAAAATATACACAGCAAAGCATACACCAATGCAACAATTTCTACATGTACAATTCAGCGACATTAATTACATTCTTCAAGTTATGCAACCATTCTCACCCTCCTTTTCCTAATTTTTCCTCCCCTACTAACATAAACTCACAATCCTCTAACCTTTCTAACTTTTTGAGTTGCTGCTGTCAATTTGACCCCATATAGATAATTTTTTAAAAGAGCACAATGCTCAGGCCAGACTGTTTATTTATTTATTCATTCGTTCAACCAATAGATATTTCTTGAAAGCCTTAATAGGCTCCACATTCATCCCAATATAAGGGCTTGGCAAATGGTTTACCTATACTCTTAAACTTTAAACTGCAAAAAATTTTTTTTATAAAAATAAACATCATTTTATTTTTCAAGCATTTTGTTTCTATTTGGCAATCAGTGGTGTTCTCACAACACAGGATATTTATTTTTCTGGTAAAGCCAAGAACCATCCAGATGTCCTCAACTAAGTGGTTAAGTAGGTTTAAACTTTTGGTCTGTGACAGTAGCCATTAAGCCTTCATGAGCAATCACTTGAGAGGCTTGTTTCACATGCAGATTCCCAGGACCCATCTCCAGAGATTCTGAGTTAATTTGCTGGGAGAGAGGTCAGGTTTTCAGTAATTTTTTAACCTCCCCAAGTGATTCTAGTGCATAATTGGGGCTGAGAACCACTGAACTAATGGGCAGGGAAAAGGCAGGCCGAAGGTAACACTCAATATTTCAACATCAATAAACATTCAGTGAGAGCTTCTGGCTGCAAAACACTGTGCCAGGTAAAGGGAACTAGCAAAAGTTTTTTAGGATGATGTGATCAAAGCCATGTTTAAAAAAAATTTTTTGCCAATAACACAGACTCCTTGCAAACATTGAGTAATAACACATCAGAGAGTCTCAATTTACTCATCCTATTCTACTCATCTAGTTATCTTTCTTGGAATGGGAATTTGTGTCTTCCCTCTTTTTAATTGATCAGTATGGCAGAAATTTTATCAAATTCTTTTTAATTTGATAAAAAGAACCAGATTTTGGTTTCCTTCTTTTTCTCTATTATTTTTCTGATTTCAGCTTCATTTGTTTTTGTCCTTATCTTTATTCTTTCCTTCTATTTGTTTGTGTTAGGCTTAATTTATTTATTTTTCTAAGTTTTTAAGGAGGAAGCTTGGATTATTGGTTTAGTACTTTTCTTATTTTCTAATCTAAGCATTTAATGCTATAAATTTCCCTCCAAGTACTACATTATCTGCATCCCCAAATTTTGATATGTTGTGTTTTATTTTCATTCAATTAAAAATATTTGCTAATTTCCCTTGCAACTTCCCCTTTGACCAGTGGGTTATTTAGTGTTGCTTAATTTCCAAATATTTGGAGATTTCCCGAATATCTTCATAGTGTAATTTCATTGTGGTCAGAGAACTTGTTTTGTATGATTTTGATTCTTTTAAATTTGTTAGATTTTGTCTTGTGGGCCAGAATATGGTCCATTGTGATGAATGTTTTGTGTGCACTCGAAAAGAATGTTCATTCCACTGTTGTTGCATAAATCTGCATAAATGTCAATTAGGTCCAGCTGATTTCTACTTGTTCTATCAATTACTGAGGGAGAAGTGAAATTTTTATCTATAAATTTGATTTTGTCTATTTCCCCTCTCAGTTCAATTTTTGCCCCATGTATTTTGTAATTCCGTTGTTAAGTATATATACATTTAAGATTGTTATGTCCTCCTCAATAATTGACCCCTTTATGTAACATCTCTTTTATCCCTGGTAATATTCCTTATTCTTAATTTTACTTTGTTTGATATTAATATAACATACTCTAACTTTTGTTAGTGTTTGTATATCTTTTTCTACTTTTATATGTAAAAAAATCTTGATATTTAAAGTGGATCTTGCTCTTCTTAAAAAAAAATCTAATCTTATAATCTTTGTGTTTTAATTGGGTGCTTAGACTACTTATATTAGAAACTATGCTTATAATTCTTTGAGCTGAATTTAAATTCCCTTTCCATGCAAATTCAAAGCAATTCTTGCATGGCTTTTAATATAAACTAACTTTTCTAGGTTTGCAATTACAGAGTAAATTGCATCATTGTTTTTTAAAGCAATTTTATCACGTTATTTACCATTTCAAAAACGTTGCCAACAATGGCAATACTGCCTGTGCATTTAAGTTGCCACCACTATATACCTATATTAGTATTATTTTACTAGCTGTCACATTCATAGTAATTAGGTGCAAGCCATCTCATTTTACTATTTAATACGGCTAGCCCTGGTGATGCAACCATTAAGTGCTTGGCTACTAACCAAAAGGTTGGTGGTTCAAACCAACCCAGCTGCTCTGCAGGAGAAAAGACCTAGCAATCTTCTCCAGTAAAGATTACAGCCTAGAAAACTCTATGGGGCATTTCTGTTCAGTCACATGGTATATCAGAATCAACTTGACAGCACTTATCAACAGCAGCATGACTATTTACTTATGGAAACATTTTCTGCTATTAATCCATGCCTCTTTTTGCTCCTTTGCATTAATTTTAGTGTATATAGTGGTTCTTTTAAACTTCCGTGAGTAGGTAAGTTATATCTAGGAATTTCATTTCAGGATAGCCAAAAGGGCATTACAGTGTATTTCTTATTAAAAAAAAGGTTGTTGGATTTGATAGCATTGAGGAACACTGGTTCCTTCTCTCTCCCAAGCTGACTTAGAGGCTCTTTCTTCTTGACACCCCCATACTTTGTACATATCATCACTAAAGCAATTGTGTGAATGTACGATAATTATTAACAAATCTCTTCTCCCTCCTAGACTATAAGCGCGTTGTAGGCAAGAACAATGTCTTTCACTTTTATATTTTCAAGGGCAAGTACAGTTTCTGGCACTCCATAAGTAATTGCTGAAGGATGACTAATGATGAATAAATGAAATGGTCACCAAAGGCAGCAGGCAGAGAGAAATACCTAGAGGGAAGGAGGGATGGGCATGGTTTCCAGACATCTGAATCGTGAACTACAAACACATCCTGTTCAGGCTCTGCTCGCTCACTTCTGATCTGATTCTCCAAGTCAGTCTGCCAGGTCACGGGCTCTGATTCCATTAGGTGCGACTCCTCTAAACCACCTCTCTTCGTCATCATCTGCCCCAGCTCTTAGTGGCCAGAACTCCACAGGCTGCTCTAGTGGCTGGTGGGACTTTACTTCCAGCTATTTGCCTATTTCTGGAGCCCTGGTGGCACAGTAGTTAAGAGCTTGGCTGCTAACCAAAAGGCCTGCAGTCAATCCACCAGCCACTCCTTGGAATCTGTATGGGGCAGTTCTAATCTGTCCTATAGGGTTGCTATGAGTCCGAAGTTACTCAACAGCAATGAAGGAGGATGGAGGAGAGGTGTGAGCAGTCTTTTAGAATGTTGTTAGCTAGGTCTCACTGCCAGAGAGATGCACACTGTTGGGCTTGATGGCAAGGAACTCAAATTTAAGCTGCGGTCCTCTACACAGTATGTTCATTTCCATCAAGCCCAGCTTGGAAACCACCTTCTCTGTGAGCCGTTCCTGCACTGCCACCCTCCCTGGACCTCCACTGTGACATGTTGCTTCTCTTCTCCAGTTGAACAGAGTAGTTTTCTTTTATCTCCCTTGTGCCACTTAGCATGTCCTACCCTCTAGTGTTATTTGAATGTACAACTCTTCCCCACCACTAAACTGTACCTTTTAAGGAGAGAAACTGGTGTACACATCTCTGTATCTTTGTTAACTCCTAGAACATGGTACAGTTAACAAATGACAGAATATGGTTTATTATGTATTTTGTTTAAATCTAGATATTACCAGTGAATATATTTATGTATCTTATTTGTAATTTACTGCAGGTATATGACATCTGCCCTGATTTTACCACCAGATGGCATTACTTTCCTGAGAATTTCTTGGTTGTTGCCCATAATATTTAGTGCAACTTAAACTGTGACATTACATCAATTCAAGGGTTGTTTTCACTGCAAAGCTGATTGATGCTTAATAAAACAGTCATTATGGGTGTTTTGACACTAGAGCAAACAATATGACATGGATCTAGCAATTGCATGTGGGTTATAGGCAACAGTGACTTAAGGGAAAGTAGATATTACTCTTAGATGTGTTTCAAAATCTTTCTTTCTTTCATGTTCAAAGAATTATCCTAACATGAACTTTTTATTAGGCTGCCAATGAATAATATCCCTGTCAAGTCTGTAATGACAAAGTATTACAGAGGATTTTATAATGTCATTGTGAGATCTACACAAGATTTGGGTTAGAAACCTGGCTTCATCTGTTAGCTAATAGGACCGCTGGCAAGTTGCTTAGCCTCACTGGCCTTGCTTAATCCTCTGGGAAAGAATGAACATAAATAACACCCTTTCCTTGGGGCTTTGTAAGTATCAAATGAAATTATGTTTGTGAACTTGGGAAGCCCTATGCTCATTGTTACTAATTTTGAAGATTTAAAAATTCAAATTCTTATCGGTATTTATATTATGCGTAAGATGTTACTCTTTCTTTAAGGCAGGCAGTATCTTTAAGCGCAGGGCTTATCAAAAATTTTAACAATTTAAAAAACAATTCCATTTTGAGCATCTCTCTGAGCCTACCATTAGAGGGGGCAGTTTGAGAAGATTCTGTGAGGAAATTATGCAATTTTAAGTCAAGTGACCTCTCTACTGGATAGTCTTTGTTTAGTAGGATAAGGTAACTTTGACTTGGTTGAAAATATATTTTAGAGTAAGAAGCATTTGTCATGTCCAGTGATTATAGTTTACGACATCTTTAACCTTTAGTGCTCAGCACAGAGTCTGGCACAGAATAAGTCTTAAATAAGTATACAAAGATGAATGAATGGTGCATTCTGTTTCTTATATTTCTCCCATATTTGACTAGAAGTTTCTTTAGGGTAAAAATGGTTTTGTCATTCATTGAATTCTCCTTGCATAATAGTGTTTGACACTCAAAAAAATCCAATAAGTGTTTATTGAGAGTATAAATGAAATAACAAATGAACAAATGACTAGATAAATATATCACTACAAAAATACAGAATACTTAGAAATAAAAATGTTTAACTTATGCCTTGAAATTATTAGCAGCTTATATCATAGTTATGCATTCTTATAATTTGACTTTGTTGCTTAGTTAAAGCTGCCCAAACAGCAACGGTAAGCAACTCTTGACAAATAAAACCCAGGCAAGGAAGTGAAATTCATTAACTAGGTTTATGAAGGATTCAAATGACCTAAATTTCTCAAAATGTAAGCAATACAGAGGTCTTTGCATATTTAGGCAGCGCTGGGATCTTGAAAACAGATTGGGTGAGGTACAGTTGGCACACATGGATTAAATGAGATAATCCCACGCCAAGTATTCAACTCAGTGTCTGGCTCAAAGCACCTGTGTGTTAATTAGGTAAAGATTACCTTGATGGATGGATGCAGCCCTGCTGGCCCACAGCTTGGCCCACAACTTTGCACAATGAAAAACTTGCAGAATGATATTTGGAGGCCCTGCCATGAGTTATTGTCGTTAATAGATAGCTTGACAGAGTGATCCAACTGCTTCTCCATCTTACTAGCTGATGCCTAGTAAAAGATTCACCCACTGCTATATAGTATCTTGGGTTGTTACTTACTTTTTTTTAGTCTAGTAAAGTGGTTAAAAATATGGGAGTTAAACAAACATTGGTTTGCAGTTTAGTCCCATCACTTGTTAGCTGTGTGGCCTTGTGCAAATTATTGCCTGCCTATAGTTTTTGAAGGAGCCCTGGTGGTGAAGTGGTTAAGAGTTCAGACGGCTAACCAGAAGGTGGGCAGTTTGAATCCACCAGCTGCTCTTTGGAAACCCTATCGGGCAGTTCTACGGTGTCCTATAGGGTAGCTATGAGTCGAAATCCACTGGAGGGGCCCATGATAACAACAACGACATAGTTTTTGAGATAATTAAATGAGATATTGCATCAAGAGTGCTTAGCACAGCGCGTGCACATACAAGGCTCTCAATAAATTGATCTGTTATGCTGTCTTGGGAGACAAAGGATAAAACGAAACCATTCTCTGAGCACCATATCCTTTCCTCCAAAGCAGTTGCTGCAGTTTGAAACTCTATGTATTTGAATGATTAGTTAATCGATGTCTGTTTCTCTCACGAGATCGTCGTGGGAGCTATGTTCTTACTGGTGGATCCCTAGCACTTAGCGTGGTGCCCAGAGCAGGGTGAACATTGAGTACAACGACAACCCTGCCTCACTGGCCATTAGCGTGCAGCTCCTATAATAAACACAAGGAGGCAGTGTTCTACCACCTGTCTCCACCAGGCTCAATTCAGAACTGAATTTTCTGTAAGTCTTTTTTTTTTTAAAGCCTAGCCTGAGCCAAGAAAGCAAGTTCTTTATTCTTTAAAGGCTTCAGGCTTACCGTTTTTTATTTACTACTGTCTGGAATATATCTCTATCCCTTCTATAGAAATAAAAATGAAATCTGAAAGCCTGGCTGGTATTTGTACCCTGGACTTAATAGGGATCTTAAACAACAAAACATTTAAACCAAAGAAGTTTAACTATCCCTCTCTCAGGTAACAGAAATTATGATGATATTGCAGTTAAAGTGGTTATCTGCCCTCTCTAAAACACTAATTTGCTCTATTATTGTGGACCCTTTCCTAAGGTAATTGTTAACCCTGAATGCTTTATTTCGCAAATGTTTACTGAGTGCCTCCTGTGTGCTAGGGATTTTTCTGGGTGCTGGGGATTTACCTGGGAAAAGATACCAGGGGTCGTGCCTTATGGAGTTTAGCCTGGTGAGTATCCTGCCAGGAGAGGGAGGGAGAGAACTCAACACCCCTGAAAATATCTTAGAAATGTTTAGATTTATTAAACTGAGTGAGGATTTCCAGATTATTTAGTGAAAACTTGGATGCCTAGAAGAGTCGGATAGATAATATACATTTTAAAAAAGGGCCAGGTGTGGACTACTATTAAGAGATGAGCCAATATCAAATTTAAGGCCCCTCCCAATAAGCATAGGCTCAAATTTTTTCTCTTTTTTATAAACAAAAACAAGACCAATCCCCCATACCTCCCCACACATTCTCCTAAAATCACTAAACGGAATGAACTGCTCTGGGAAAGGTAGATTCAGAGAACCAGGAGGGTGAGATGGCAAGGTAACATCCCCCTCCAACCAAAAAAAAAAAAAACCCTTGCCATGGAGTAGATTCTGGCTCAAAGCTACTCAACAGGACACAGAGGAACTGCCCCATAGGGTTTCCAAGGCTGTAATCTTTACAGAAGCAGACTGCCACATCTTTCTCCCATGGAGTGACTGGCTGGTGATTCGAACCACTAACATTGTGGTTAGCAACCAACACTTAACCACTCTGCCACCAGAGCTTCTCCCCCACTCCCATCCTTCTCGCCACAAAAAATTTAAAACAAAACTGTGCAGCTCAAACTGTGATAAATACTAAACAGTGCAAGACCACGGAATGAGCAGTGGCCAGAACTTCACCGTCTCTGACAGAGATAGATCTAAGGTATTGCAGCTACAGCACCAGCTGTGGGCGCCACTGGGCGGGGGGTGCGAGGGGTGGGGGGGTGGGGGGCAGGGGGGTGGGGATCACTGCTCAGTTCCTATTGGCCATTGCATTTTCCACTGCCAGCTGTGAGAGATCATTCAGCCATTTAAAACTAATTGCCACAGGGGCTATTTTCCAGAGATCCACCTCAGAGGTGTGGTATAAAGGAGGCCTCCTGCTTGCTTGCTTCTTTTTTCCTCAGGGTTTTCTAGGCCATTAAATGAGCTTCACCTTCTGGAACTGATTCTTCTAAGTCTCCCACTATTCACCAGGGACAGAGATGAGGCAGAACCATCTTCAGGTGCTCTCAGAAGAGATGCGCGGTGGGTTTGTTGTGCCTTCCACCCTTGTTATTTGTGAAAATGGGAGGATGATGAGCTGAGACAGGGCATCTCTGAGGTCAGATTTATCAAAGGAAGTTAGATTTTGATTTTTTAAGAGAAGCTAGAAATTTGGAGTTTCAAGTGAAATGTCTCACTTTTAGGAGGTTGCCAACTAATGAGAATTTTTAAAATGTTGTAGGCCAGTCTAAGCTCATCTCAGGGCCAAATTTGCCCCTCTGTCCAGCAGTTTAACCTCTAACCTAATTCGATCCCGTAATTTTACAGATGAGATAACAGACGCAGAGAAGTTACTGACTTGCCCAACATGTAATTTGTTTTCTTTCCATCTTAGCCATAAAATAGCTGCAAAAAGTGGAGAAAATAACTAAATATGGGATACTTCCTGTCAATTTTAAGTAATTTAGGATTGAAATGAACAACGTTTATGCTGAGATCATTCAAAAGAGGGTGATTCATGCTAATAATTACTGTAGTATCTACTGTGGAAAATGATTATTGCAGAGTGGCTAAAGTGGAAACAGAAGATTCATTTCTCTGGCTGCCATGGGTTACAAACAGGCACCATGATAGTCTATGAGCACTTACTCAATGTAACTAACTACAAAAACAGCAGTGTATTGGAAAACAGCTGCAGGATAACATATTAAGAAGTCCTGGGCAAATCAAACATTCTATTATTTCATAAATCCAATAAAAGAAATGCATTTGGATATTACAATTAAATTAAGAAAAAAATGTTTCAACAACACACGGGAAGCAAACGTGGGTATGGTGAAGAAACTCCAATGAATCAGGGGATGAAGGAATAGCCAAGTGAATTCAGCTGGGCTTCAAAATCTGGGGCCATTTCAAATGTATTCAGTGGTCATTTTACGGGAGTGGAGACTAAAAATATTTTAGTAACGCTTAAGAAAGTGCTATTTCTTTGTGTACTTAAAAAAAAAAAAAAACTGCCCTCGAGTTGATTCCAACTCATAGCAACCCTATGGGACAAAGTAGAACTGCCACAGGGTTTCCAAGGAGCAGCCAGTGGATTCAAACTGCCAATCTTTTGGTTAGCAACTGAGTTCTCAACCACTTTGCCACCAGGGCTTCTGTTTGTTTACTGAAAAAACAAAAACTGTTGTGGTTTAGTCAATTCTGACTTACAGCGACCCTATGGGACAGAGTAGAGCTGCCCCAGAGAATTTCCAAGGAGCAGCTGGTGGATTTGAATTGCTGACCTTTTGGTTAGCAGCCAAGCTTCTTAACTAAAAAAAAAAAAAAAGCTACATATGGCTAATTCTTGTGTCAAACTGACATTTTGAGAGAAAAGCAAAGTGCTGATGTCACCGTCTGGTTTTGCTAAGTCCTGATTTCTCCTGCACTTACCATCTCCTGATTCTGTTAGTGTAGGGTCGGTGTCTAACTCATTCAGTGTCATAGTTCCAGTGCAGTTCCTGACACTCAGAAGGCCCTCAACAACTGTTTGTTTAGTTGGGCTGAACTGATTTAGTTGGAACTGAAAAATCAGAAGCAATTGAAGGGGGCCTTAGAGCTAGATCTCATCATCCCTACCCACTCCCACACCTCCTCAGATACCGCTCCTTCCTCTTACACATCCAGTTTAATTAGTGATAGGAAATACGATGTACTGGTGTGCCACAGTTCACAAGTTGTCAGCTCTAATTTAATAATACTGCCCTAGACTCTTGCCAGATAGAGCTGAACTCCAAAATAGATTGTCATAATGTTCTTGGCCAAAATAAGCCTATACAGGCATACCTTGGAGATATTGTGGGTTTGGTTCCAGACCACTGCAATAAAGCAAGTCACATGAATTTTTTTGTTTCCCAGTGCATATAAAAGTTATGTTTACACTGTACTGTAGTCTACTAAGTGTGCAATAGCATTATGTCTAAAAAGACAACGTACAGACCTTAATTAAAAAATACTTTATTGCTAAAAAAATGCTAGCCATCATTTGAGCTGTCAGTGAGTCATAATCTTTTTGCTGGTAGAGGGTCTTGCTTTGGTGTTGATGCCTGCTGACTGATCGAAGTGGTAGTTGCTGAAGTTGGGGTAGCTGTGGCAATTTCTTAAAAGAAAACAACAATGAACTTTGCTGCATCTGTTGATTCTTCCTTTCACGGAAGGTTTCTCTGGAGCATGCGATGCTGTTTGACATCATTTTACCCACAGATAACTTCTTTCAAAATTGGAGTCAATCCTCTCAAACCCTGCTGTTGCTTTATCAACTAAGTTTATGTATTATTTTAAACCCTTTGTTGTCATCTCAACAACGTTGGAATCAGCTTCTTCCAAACTCCTGTTAATGTTGATATTTTCACCTCCTACCATGAGTCACAAATGTTCTTAATGGCATCTAGCATGATGAATCATTTCCAGAAGGTTTTCAATTTACTTTGCCAGATCTATCAGAGGAGTCATTATCTACGGCAGCTACGGCCTTACAAATGTATTTCTTAAATAATAAGACTTGAAAGTCAAAATCCCTCCTTGTCTATGGGCTGCAGAATCGATGTTGTGTTAGCATGCAAACAACATTAATTTCCTTGTACATCACCATCAGCACTCTTGGGTGACCAGATGCATTGTCAATGAGCAATAATAACTTGAAAGGAATCTTTTTTTCTGAACAGTAGATCTCAATAATAAGCTTAAAATATTAATTAAACCATGTTATAAACAGATGTGCTGTCATCCAGACTTTGTTGTTGTTCCATTTATGGAGCACAGAGTTGTTGTTGTGAAGTGCTGTTGAGTCAGTTATGACTCATAGTAACCCTATGCACAACAGAACGAAACACAGCCTGGGCCTGCACCATCCTCACAATCATTGTTGTGCTTAAGCCCATTGTTGCAGCCACTGTGTCAATCCATCTCATTGAGGGTCTTCCTCTTTTTCACTACCCTCTGCTTTACCAAGCATGATGTCCTTCTCCAGGGACTGATCCCTCTTGACAACATGTCCAAAGTATGTGAAACGCAGTCTCACCATCCTTGTTTCCAAGAAGCATTCTGGTTGTATTTCTTCCAAGACAGATTTTTTGGCAGTCCATAGTATATTCAATATTCTTCTCCAACACTATATTTCAAAGGCGTCAATTCCTTTTCAGTCTTCCTTATTCATTGTCCAGTTTTTGCATGCATATGAGGTAACTGAAAACACCATGGCGTGGATCAGGTGCACCTTAGTCTTCAAGGTGACACCTCTGCTTTTCAACACTTTAAAGAGGTCTTTTGCAGCTGATTTGCCCAGTGCAACGTGCCTTTTGATTTCTTAACTGCTTCTTCCCTGGGTGTTGATTGTGGATTCAAATAAAATGAAATCCTTGACAACTTCAATATTTTCTCCATGTATCATGATGTTGCTTATTGGTCCAGTCGTAAGGATTTTTGTTTTCCTTATGTTGAGGCGTAATCCATACCGAAGGCTGTGGTCTTTGATCTACATCAGTAAGTGCTTCAAGTCCTCTTCACTTTCAGCAAGCAAGGTTGTGTCATTTGCATAATGCAGATTCTTAACGAGTCTTCCTCCAATCCTGATGCCCCGTTGTTCTTCTTCATATACTCCAGCTTCTCAGATTATATCTTGGATGTATCAGCATACAGATTGAATAAAGGTATGGTGAAAGGATATAACCCTGATGCATACCTTTCCTGACTTTAAACCATGCAGTATCCCCTTGTTCTGTTTGAACGACTGCCTCTTGATCTATGTACAGGTTCCTCATGAGCACAATTAAGGGTGTTGGAATTCCCATTCTTCACAGTGTTATCTATAATTTGTTATGATCCACACAATGGAATGCCTTTGCATAGTCAATAAAACACAGATAAACATCTTTCTGGTATTCTCTGCTTTCAGCCAAGATTCATCTGACATCAGCAATGATATCCCTGGCTTGAATTTCTGACAGTTCCCTGTTGATATACTGCTGCAGCCACTTTTGAATGATCTTTGGCAAAATTTTGCTGGTGTGTGATATTAATGATAGTGTTTGATAATTCCCACATTCTGTTGGATCACCTTTCTTGGGAATAGGCATAAATATGGATCTTTCCCAATTGGTCAGCCAGGTAGCTGTCTTCCAAATTTCTTGGCATATATGAGTGAGCACTTTCACCGCTGCATCCGTTTGTTGAAATATCTCAATTGCTTCATTTTTTTGCCAATGCTTTCAGTGCAGCTTGGACTTTTTCCTTCGGTACCATCAGTTCCTGATCGTATGTTACCTCCTGAAATGGCTGAACATTGACCAATTCTTTCTGGTATAGTGACTCTGTGTTTTCCTTCCATCTTCTTTTGATGCTTCCTGCATCATTTAATATTTTCCCCATAGAATCCTTCAATATTGCAACTTAAGGCTTGAATTTTTTCTTCAGTTCTTTCAACTTGAGAAATGCCGAGCATGTCCTTCGCTTTTGGTTTTCTATCTCCAGCTCTTTGCACGTGTCATTATAATACTTTACTTTCTCTTCTCCAGCCACCCTTTGAAATCTTCTGTTTAGCTCTTTTCCTTCATTTCTTTCTTTTACTTTAGCTACTCGACATTCTAAAGCAAGTTTCAGAGTCTCTTTTGACATCCATTTTGGTGTTTCTTTCCTGTCGTTTTAGTGACTTTTTGCTTTCTTCACATATGATGTCTTTGATGTCATTCCACAACTCATCTGGTCTTTGGTCATTAGTGTTCAACATGTCAAATCTATTCTTGAGATGGTCTCTAAATTCAGGTGGGCTATACTCAAGGTCATATTTTGGCTCTCGTGGACTTGTTCTCATTTTCTTTAGTTTCAACTTGAACTTGCGTATGAGTAATTGATGATCTGATCAGCCATCGGCCCCTCGCCTTGTTCTGACTAATGTTGAGCTTTTCCATCATCTCTTTCCACAGATGTAGTAGACAGGCATACTAGATTTACCGTAATTCTTAAGGGCCCTAGGATTTTCAGAATAGTAAATTAGTATTGGCTTCAACTTAAATCACCAGCTGCATTAGCCCCTAGCAAGAAAGTCAGCCTGTCCTTTGAAGCTTTGAAGCCAGGCATTGATTTCTCCTCTCTAGCTGTGAAAGACCTAGACGGCATCTTCTTCCAATATAAGGCTGTTTCGTTTACATTGAAAATCTGCTGTTTAGTGTAGGCACCTTCAACAGTTATCTTTGCTAGATATTCTGGATAACTTGCTGCTTCACCTTGTACTTTTACGTTATGGAGATGGCTTTTTTCCTTAAACTTCAGGAACCAACCTTTGCTAGCTTCAAACTTCTTTTGCAACATCCTCACTTCTGTCAGCCTTCATAGAATTAAAGAGAGTTAGAGCCCTGCTCTGGATTAGGCTTTGGCTTAAGGGAATGTTGTGGCTGGTTTGATCCTCTATCCAGACCACTAAAAGTTTCTCCATATCACCAATTAGGCTGTTTCATTTTCTTAATGATCATGTGTTCACTGGAGTAACACTTTTAATTTCCTTCAAGAACTTTTCCTTTGCATTCACAACTTGGCTAACTGTCTGGTGCAAGAGGCCTAGTATTTGGCCTGTCTCAGCTTTTGACATGCCTTCCTCAACTAAGCTTAATCATTTCTAGTTTTTGATTTAAAGTGAGAGAAGTGCAACTCTTTGTTTCACTTGAACACTCAGAGGCCATTGTAGGGTTATTAACTGGCCTAATTTCAATATCGTTGTGTCTCAGAGAATAGGGAGGCCCGAGGAAAGGGAGAGAGATGGGCAAATGGCCAGTCAGTGGAGCAGTCAGAACACACACAACATTCTATCAATTAAGTTTGCCCTCTTATATGGGTGTGGTTCATGGCACCCCAAAACAATTACAATAGTAACATCAAAGATCACTGATCACAGATCACCATAACAGATATAATAATAATGAAAAAGTTTGAAATATTACAAAAATTACCAAAATGTGACACAGAGAGACAAAGTGAGCACTTGCTGTTGGAAAAACGGTACCAATAGACTTGCTCAATGCAGGATTTTTTTTTTACAAACCTTTAATTTATACAAAATGGAGTACCTGCAAAGTGAAACAAAGCAAAAAGCGAAGTGCAATAAAATGAGATATGCCTGTATTTCTAAGATGAAACTACATGGAATTCATTTGAGTTTTAATATAACCATAATTAGTATTAACAACACATGCTTAACAATCAATTGGCATTCTTCCTCAAGGAGCTCATCCCTTTTCTTCTTTCTTGCTGTGGTATTTTTGTACTTTTTGTACTTTAGGTGAACATTTATAAATCCCACTTCAAAAGGGGTGAAATACCTTTTAGTTCATAGAATTTTTCCAACAACAATGTGATTCAGCTCCACTGGATAAGAAGAGCAGTGGACTGGGGCTATTAGATCACCAGTCACCAATATAAGTCTGGGCCAAGTTTAATTTCAGATGCACACTTTCACTGAATCAAAAACAGAGGTATTTAATTAGTCTACATCAGGGCTTTCACACTGAAAACTCTGGATCCTTTCATTCATTCATCCAATAATTTTTGAGTTTGAAAACCAATGATGCGAACTCTATCAGTATATATATAATGTTCCTGGAGCACAGCACTTGAGGCAGATAAAGATCAGAACAGTTAAAATGGATGACTAAAGAACCATAGACCCACTGCTTTCAGCTAACCTTGACTTTGGGTAGAAACACTCCAGAGCAACTGGCAAACAGTTTGCTGGCAGACTATGTATGGCTTCTTCTTATCATAAACTGGTTATTTTCTTGTTTGCTTTTTTAAAACAAAGAACCAGGGATAAGGTAGTCTTTTTTACTTTATGCTTCTTTATTCTTTATGCTCCACTGAAATAAAATATATCTGATGACTATTTATAGTGCTAGGAACTCTTTGAGGTTCTTTCAGTCATAGAGATGCATTGAACATTTCTAACTTGATGTTATGCCATCATCTTTAACCGCTGAACTAATCAACATGAGTGTATAAATATGTGTCTCTGCTGAAAGAAGCAGACACAGTAATACACTGTATGTGTAATTTGTATAACCCTTTAAGTGTAGTTTCAACACAGAAACTAAGAGGGGGAATGGAGCCATTGTTCATTTACCTTGATACTTTATTTGGGTTGACTTTATCTTGATGAAATATTATCTTCAATTTGCACTTTCTGAATTTATCAAAATGAAAAGCCATGAAGCAGAAACTTGTTAATTCATGAAGAGAATCAACATGGAGAGTTAAAAAAGGGAAATCAGCCCAAACAAAGTTGTTTATATTTGTTGTTGTTGCTAGGTGCCATGGAGTCGGTTCTGACTCATAGCAACCCTATGTACAACAGAACGGAACACTGGGTGGTCCCGTGCCATCCTCACAATGGCTGCTATGTTTCAGCACCTTATTGCAGCCACTATGTCAATCCATCTCATTTTCTCCGACCCTTTACCTTACTAAGCATGATGTCCTTCTCCAGGCACTGGTCCCTCCTGATAACATGTCCAAAGTACTTGAGACAAAGTCTTGCCATTCTCACTTCCAAGGAGTACTCTGGCTCTACTTCTTCCAAAGACAGATTTGTTTGCTCTTTTGGAAGTCCATGGTATATTCAATATTCTTCACCAATGCCATAATTCAAAGGCATCACTTCTTCTTTGGTCTTCCTTACTCATTGTCCAGTTTTTACATGCATATGAGGTGACGGAAAATACCATGGCTTGGGTCAGGCGCACCTTAGACCTCAAAGTGACATCTTTGCTTTTCAACACTTTAAAGAGATCTTCCGCAGCAGATTTACCCAGTGCAATGTGTCATTTGATTTCTTGACTGCTGCTTCCATGGGCATTGATTGTGGATCCAAGTAAAATGAAATCCTTTTCAACTTCAATATTTTCTCCATTTATCATGATGTTGCTTATTGGTCCATTTGTAAGGATTTTTGTTTTCTTTATGTTGAGATGGAATCCACACTAAAGGCTGTAGTCTTTGATCTTCATCAGTAAGTACTTCAAGTCCTCTTTGGTTTCAGGAAGCAAGTTTGTGTCATCAGCATATTGCAGGTCGTTAATGGGTCTTCATCCAATTCTGATGCCATGTTCTTCTTCCTATAGTCCAGCTTCTCAGATTTTTTGCCCAGTGTATAGATTGAATAAGTTTGGTGAAATGATACAACCCTGACACACTCCTTTCCTGATTTTAACCCCTTGTTCTGTTTGGATGACTGTCTCTTGGTCTATGTACAGGCTCTGCAAGAGCAGAATTAAGTGTTCTGGAATTTCTATTCTTGGCAATGTTATCCATAATTTGTTATGATCCACACAGTTGAATGCCTTTGTATAGTCAATAAAACACAGGTAAACATCTTTCTGTTATTCTCTGCTTTCAGCCAGGATCCATCTGACATCAGCAATGATATCCCTGCTTCCCCGTCCTCTTCTGAATCCGGCTTGAATTTCTGCAAGATCCCTGTCGATGTACTGCTGCAATCGTTTTTGAATTATCTTCAGCAAAATTTTACTTGTGTGTGATATTAATGATATTGTTTGATAATTTTCGCATTCTATTGGATCACCTTTCTTTGAAATGGGCACAAATATGGATCTCTTTCAGTTGGTTGGCCAGGTAGCTAGCTATCTTCTAAATATCTTGGCAGAGATGAGTGAGAACCTCCAATGATGCATCCGTTTGTTGAAACATCTCCATTGGTATTCTGTCAATTCCTGGAGCCTTGTTTTTCACCAATGCTTTCAGTGCAACTTGGACTTCTTAATACCATCAGTTCTTGATCATATGCTACCTCCCAAGATAGCTGAACGTCAAGCAATTATTTTTGGTACAGTGACTGTGTATTCTGTCCATCTTCTTTTGATGCTTACTGCATAGTTCAATATTTTGTCCACAGAATCCTTCAAAATTGCAACTCAAGGCTTGAATTTTTTCTTCAGTTCTTTCAGGTTGAGAAATGCCAACCATTTCTTCCCTTTTGGTTACCTAACTGCAGTTCTTTGCACATGTCATTATAATACTTTACTTAGTCTTCTCAAGCTGCCCTTTAAAATCTTCTGTTCAGCTCTTTTACGTCATCATCTCTTCCATTTGTTTTAGGAACTTGGCATTCAAGAGCGAGTTTCAGATTCTCTTCTGACATCCATTTTGGTCTTTTTTTTCTTTCTTGTCTCTGTAATGATCTCTTGCTTTCTTCATATATGATGTCCTTGATGTCATCCCACAACACATCTGGTCTTTGGTCATTGGGGTTCAATGGATCAAATCTATTTTTGAGATGGTCTGTAAATTCAGGTGTGATAGTCTCATGTTTATATTTTGGCTCTTGTGGACTTGTTCTAAGTTTCTGCAACTTGAACTTGAACTTATGACCAATCTATGGTCTGTTCTGTAGTCAGCCCCTGGCCTTGTTCTGACTGACGATATTGAACTTTTCCGTTGTCTATTTCCGTAGACGTACCCAATTTGATTCCTGTGTTTTCCATTCAGTGAGGTACACGTGTATAGTCACCGTTTACGTTGTTGAAAAAGAGTATTTGCAATGAATAAGCCACCAGGCATCTGTCAGTTTGTCATATTGTGGTGGCTTGCATATTGCTGTTATGCTGGAAACTATGCCACCGGTATTTCAAATACTGGCATGGTTACTCATGGTGGATGGTTTTGGTGAAGCTTCCAGACTAAGACTAGGAAGAAGGACCTGGTAGTCTAATTCTGAAAAATTGGCCAGTGAAAATGTTATGAATAGCAGTGGGACATTGTCTGATACAGTGCTAGAAGATGAGCCCCTCAGGTTGGAAGGCACTCAAAATATGACTGGGGAAGAGCTGCCTCCTCAAAGTGGAGTCGAACCTTAATGATGTGGTTGGAGTAAAGCTTTCATAACCCTCATTTGCTGTGGTGGCATGACTCAAAATGAGAAGAAACAGCTGCAAACATCCATTAATAATCAGAAAGTAGAATGTACAAAGTATGAATTTAGGAAAGTGGGAAGTCAAAAATGAAATGGAATGTGTAAATATCAATATCCTAGGCATTAATGAGCTGAAATGGACTGGTACTGGCCATTTTGAATCAGACAATCATGTATGGAGTATCATGGATTGAATTGTGTCCCCCCAAAATATCTATCAAGTTGGCCAGTCCATGATTCTCAGTATTGTATGATTGTCCACCATTTTGTCAACTGATAAGATTTTCCTGTGTGTTATAAATCCTGCCTCTATGATGTTAATGAGGCAGGATTAGAGGCAGTTATGTTAATGAGGCAGGACTCAATCTATAAGATTAGGTTTTGTCTTAGTCACCCTCTTTTGAGATTTAAAACAGAGAAGGGAACAGAAAGACAGAGGAACTTCATACCATCAAACCAGAGCTAGGAGAATAGTGTGCCCTCTAGACCCAGGGTCCTGCACTGAGAAGCTCCTCCACCAGGGAAGACTGATGACAAGGACCTCCTCCCAGAGCTGACACAGAAAGAAAGCTATCCCCTGGAGCTGGCACCCTGAATTTGGAGTTCTAGCCTCCTAGGCTGTGAGTCAAGAAATCAAAAGATGCATTGGATTGGGCAAATCTGCTGCAAAGAACCTCTTTAAAGTGTTGAAAACCAAAGATGTCACCTTGAAGACTGAGGTGTGCTTGACCCAAGCCATGGTATTTTCAATCACATCATATGCATGTAAAAGTTAGACAATGAATAAGAAAGACCAAAGAAGAATTGATATCTTCGAATTATGGTGTTGGTGAAGAATATTGAATATACTATGGACTGCCAAAAGAATGAACAAATCCGTCTTAGAAGAAGTACAACCAGAATGCTCCTTAAAAGCAGGGATGGTGAGACTGCATTTTACATACTTTGGACATGTTGTCAGGAGGGATCAGTCCCTGGAGAAGAACATCATGCTTGGTAAAGTACAGGGTCAGCTGAAAAGAGGAAGAGCCTGGATGAGATGGATTGATACAGTGGCTGCAACAATGGGCTGAAGCATAACAACGATTGTGAGGAAGGTGCACAACCAGGCAGTGTTTTGTTCTGTGGTACGTAGGGTCGCTACAAGTCATAACCGACCTGATGGTACCTACCATCATCACCAACAGACTGTAAGAGAATAAATTTCTCTTTGTTAAAGCCATCCACTAGTGGTATTTCTGTTACAGCAGCTCTGGATAACTAAGACACTGGGAATGACAAATTGAAGAGGAATGGTGTCACATTCATTGTCAAAAGAACATTTCAAGATCTATCCTGAAGGTACAACTCTGCTATAAGGAAGGCCAGTTGATATGACTATTATTCAAATTTACACACCAATCAGTAATGGCAAAGATGAGGAAATTGAAGATTTTTACCAACTTCTGCAGCCTGAAATCGACCAAACATGCAATCAGGATCACCACTGGTGATTGCAATGCAAAAGCTGGAAACAAAGAAGGATCCACAGTAGGAAAATATGGCCTTGGTGATAGAAACGGTGCTGAAGATCATATGATAGAATTTTGTAAGACCACTGATTTATTCATTGTTTATATTTAAGAAGCAGAATTAATTAGTTAATCTGAGAAAAAAAAAATCTAAGAGGCCTAGGAAATATGATTATTTATATAAACATTCTAAAATATGTTTAAAATCATATAAATAATTACCTTACTAAGTTTCAGGGAAAAAATTGACATCTGGCTGTATATCTTTTACATGTGTGTAACAGACCCTTTTGTAAATCAGTTTAATAAGTCTCCACTTGTGTTTATGTTGTTAGCAGTGAACAATCCAGCTGGAACCATTCATTTCCTTCAAATGACTTATAGAAGCACTCTGGTCCTGCTGTGAGCAGGTCCTGCTTCATCAGTCATTTTTCTCTTGAAAGCAAATGCTTCCCCTCTGCTGGTATACACCCCTCTCCCTTCTTTGGATGGTCATCACATTTATGTGACTCTTATAGCACTTGCCACATTCTTCTTAGCATTCAGCTGTGCACGGTTCTTATCTCTCCTACTACATAGTATAGAAATTCTCCCAAGGTCTAGGCCTTGCCCTTCGGCTCTTGTGTCCTCTCTGGAAATCTAACCCTCTCTTTTGCACTGAAGATTTTCAAACCATACCTCTAGCCTTGACCTTTCCCCTTGATCTCTCACCAGAATTTTCAACAGCCTACTGGGTATTTCCCTCCCACCTCAAGCGTCATGTGTCTAATATTGAATAGTTCACAAGCTGCTACCCTTTACTTTCTCTCTCTGTTAATGATCACCATCCTCCTGGCTAGAAACATGCAGGTCATCTTTGCTTTTCATATCCCTTCTACTTCCTATCTAATCAGTCACTTTGTCCTATTGATTTCCTCTGTTCTCTTCAAAATTGCTTATTTACTCACTGCCAAAGACACCTTGCACTTTCCCGCTAGTCGTATTACTAACTGCAGTTTCACCTACCAGGAATGCCATCCTTCCTGCTTACTGAAATTCTCCAAGGAGTTCCAATCTCACCTCCTCTATAAAGTCTGCTATCACCTCACCAGCTTCTCTCCCAAGCGTTCTGCTTCTCTCCAGCTTCCAACCAAGTGTTGACTTCCTTTATCAAAATGATCACGCACCTTTCCTTTTTGAAATGTACTGTGAGATCACAATAAAGGTGTTCTTGAAATCTTGTGTTTTTCAACTTCTCTCATCTATATGCCTTCTTATATCTCTAATTAGATTGTAAATTCCTTGAACACAGGAACCATGTCTTAAAACACCATTGCACTATGCACAGTGTCTGTACAGAATAAATATTAAAAACTGTGGATTGATTTGTTTGCTTGAATTTGTCTGATAAAAGATAGAAGGAGAGCCACACACCATAGTTCAGTTTGCAGCTTAGGTATTCATTAAATTGGTTCATTAAACAGAAATAATTTCTTTTTAATGTACTGTTCATAAAATATTATTTTAAAATATTAAAAATAATTGAGAAGAATATAATAGCATCATAAAAACTGGGAAAAAAGACTTCCGATAGATGTATTGCAAAAACTTTCCTCCCTGTACTGTTTATTAAAAGGTATAGTTAAGCCTCAGGAGAAAGATGTGGCAGTCTGCTTCCGTAAATATTTACAGCTCTGAAACCTTATGAAGTGGTTCTACTCTGTCCTATAGGGTCACTATGAGCAAAATCGACTCATCGGCAATGGGTTTGATTTTTTTATTTAATAGTTAAATCTACAGAGAGTATAAATTTGCATTAGTTATCTCTTGATGAAATACTGCTGCATGACAAGCAACCACAACACCTCTGTGGCTACATAGTAAATATTTATTTCTGTGCACGAACCTGTTGGTTGGCTGGACAGTTCTGCTAGTCTGAGCTGGTCTCAGTGGGCTCACTCGTGCACCTACAGTCTATTGTGGGGCTGGTAGACAGCTTTGCTGATCTTGGCTAGGTTTTTGCTTGTGTCTGAGGCTTTGGCTAGAATGACTGGGGTGACTCAGCTCAGCCCCACATGTTTTCTCATCTTCCAGCAGGTTAGCCCAGACTTGTTCTCATGGAGATGGCAGGGTTTCTGAGAGAGAGCCACGGGTGCGTGGCCCCTTAAGGTCTAGACTCAGAACTGACCCACCATCATTTTCCTTGCATTCTACCATCTAAAGCAAGGCAAGCGCTGATTCAAAGGATGGGGACTAGGCCCCACCTCTTGCTAAGAGGAGCTACAAAGTCACATTGCAAAAGAATTGGAACCAGAGGTGGACAGAATCAGAGGTATTTTTGCAATTAATCTACTCCAGAGTTAGACAGGTCTAGTTTCATAATACATAAATCAAGAGGCAGTCTTTTAAACCCAACAAGGGGATACTGTGTGATTTAAAACCAGAAAAGATGGGCATCAGGATCATATCCTTCTACCATACTTATTTAATCTGTATGCTGAGAAAATAATCCCAGAAGCTGGAATATATGAAGTACACAGCATCAGTACTAGAGAAGAACTCATTTACAACCTGAAATATGCAGATGACACAACCTTGCTTCCCGAAAGTGAAGAGAACTTGAATTACTTACTGATGAAGATCAATAACTACTGCCTTCAGTATGGATTTCACCTCAACATAACAAAAGTCAAAACTCCTCATAACTGGACCGATAAGCAACATCATGATAAACAGAGAAAATCTTGAAGTTGTCAAGGATTTCATTTAACTTGTATCCACAATCAACGTCCATAGAAGCAGCAGCCAAGAAATCAAACATTTTGCATTGGGCAAGTCTGCTGCAAAAGACCTCTTTAAAATGTTAAGAAGCAAAGACGTCACTTTAAGGACTAAGGTGTACCTGACCCAAGCCATGGTATTTTCAATCACCCCCTATACATGCAATTGTAAGCAAGCTGGACAATGAAAAAAGAAGACTGAAGAATTGCTTTTGAATTATGATTTTGGCAAAGCATATTGAATATACCTGTAAAAATGGTGTGTGAGCAATGTCTGACCTCCTCTAACTTCACAAATGGGAAGGAGAATCAAGATCAACAGTCCAAGGCTGATTCCTATGAGGAGAAGTTCAGATATGCTGCTGGTCTCTGCCATCATTACCAACTCTGACACCAATTGTTCCTCCCACAGCACTCTCTACTTCTCTGTTGGGATCCCTAATTCATTGCAATGGCCACAAAGAACTCAAAGACAATACTCACGTTTATGGGGTTTATTAGGGAAGTAACAGGTTACAATTCAGGCTCAGGAACACTCAAAGATACAGTTCTTCCAACAGGAGAGCCTCTCCCCAGCCGTGCTCACAGGTATGCCTCTCTCTGGCCCTAGGCCTCTGCCCAAAGGCAGTCAGCTTTCTCTATCTGTGGGCTGGGAATCTCACCACACTGTCTCTTGTTACCAGGTCTCTGCTGTCACTTCTCACTGCCTTTACTATTACAGTTCTCTCTCTCTCTGTCTCTCGGTTCCAGGAGCTCCTCAGCACAGGGATCCTGGGTCCAAAGGACACGCTGGGTTTTCTTCCTTGGTGGTAGTGTGATTCTTCTCTTTCTTGCCTCTGGAGTGGCTCATTTCAAGCCCAGCAGGATGGCAAAACTGACCAATCCCTTTGGTGGGTCACAATTACCATATCTGCACAGTACTGTTTGATCACTTGGGTGGAAGTTATAAGACCATGGCTAGAAAAGCCACACAAAATCAACCCATGGCACCATAATACCATGGACTCTGCCAGAAGAATGAACAAATCTGTCTTGGAGGAAGTACAGCCAGAATGCTCCTTAGAAGTGAGGATGGCGAGACTTCATCTCACTTACTTTGGACGTGTTATTAAGAGGGATCAATCCCTGGAGAAGGATATCATGCTTGGTAAGATAGAGGGTCAGCAAAAAAGAGGAAGACCCTCAATAAGATGGACTGACACATGGCTACAACAATGATCTCAAACATATCTACTACTGTGAGGATGGTGCAGGATGAGGCAGCAATTTGTTCTGTTATATATAAGGTCGCTATGAGTCGAAGCCAACTTGACAGCACCTGACAACAACAACAACGGTTTTATATATCAGCATAATTTACTAGTTGCACATTATTGGGCAATTCATTTAACCACTCTGAACTACTTTTCCTCAAGGGAAAATAGCTATTGTGAGGACTGAACGAAATAACACATACACAGAGCACGGGTTATCAGAGGACCTCAGTACACATCGATAAATTTCCTATAAACTCCCCTGCCAATAGATTGCTCTTAAAATTATGGAATTAAATAACTTTATTAAAATTTAATTTGGAGAAATAAAATTTTAAAACCAAACATAAAAAAAAATGACATAAAAGTTTGAGCAATAAGTTGAAAGATTTTAAGTAAGTTAACTGGGAAGCTAAGCCCAATGGTATTAAAATTAGTAGGAGCTGTGTGCTGATGCGATGGGATCGAGAAAGGTAGGTCAGGAGTCTGTGGGTCAGAACATGGAGAATTTCTCACCTTATTTTTTTCATATTCCCCATCTGATTGGGTAATAACACCAGTTACTCTTCTCCATGTAAAAACCCGTTTCTTTCCCAGGCATGTTCTCAGATGGGGTCTTGGCTAGGTCAGAGAACTCTGACTGCATGGCAGCACTGAGGGAAGGAGATCATTGATTTCAGGGATAAAATATTGGGCTAGGTGCAGGCTATTATGGTTCTCTCCGTGGTTGTTAAATTTGTTCAAAGTAGATGCTACGTAGCAAAAGCTAATTGAATGAATCTTACTCAAGGAAGAAAAATAGAGGTGAATAACAGAGCTGATACATAACTAACATTCATTCATTCCACAAAGATTTACTAAGTTCTCTATTAATAAAGGTTCTGGGTGTTTCACAGCCTAGTCAATATTTGCTATTGTCAGCCATTTTAATTTTAGCCATTCTGACCAGAATGTAGTGATACAGCCCTTTGTGGTTTTAACTTGTTTCATAAATAAATGAATTAATGACAAAAAAAAAAAAGATTTGCTAAGTTCTTACTCTTTAGGCATTGGGGGAATAGTAAATGAGACAGATTGTCCCTGCTCATATAGCTTCCATTCCACTTTATGTGGTCAAGGGAGGGATGTTTGTTTTGCTTTCAGTTAAAATTTACTGAGTACTTAATATGCTCTGGAAACCCTGGTGGTGAAGTGGTTAAGAGCTATGGCTGCTAACCAAAAGGTAGGCAGTTCAAATCCACCAGGCAGTCCTTGGAAACTCTATGGGGCAGTTCTTCTCTGTTCTATAGGGTCGCTATGAGTCAGAATCAACCAGACGGCAGTGGTTTGTTGGTTGGTTTTGCTTGGTAAATATGCTAAGCACTTTACAAGTATAAATCTCATTTAGCCTTCACAACAGTTGTATGAGGACACTGTCATTATTATGTGCATTTCATAAAGGAGGAAATTAAAGTTCTGAGTTGTTATGTAACTTGTCCAAAGTCACCCAGCTAGCAAGAGGTGGAACCAGCCTTGAACTCAGACCCACTTGATGTCCAATCCTAGATTCTTAACCACTATGGGCTAGAGTTGGGTGGGAAGGCTTTGTAGAGAAATTGTGGGGGGGGGGGGGTGGTATTTTATTTATTTTAATTTTATTCTGACACTTTTCAAACACAGAAAAAGTTTAAAGAATTATACTTTAATACCCATAAAACTAGTTTTTTTTTTTTTACCCATATATGTCAACTAGACTCCATGTTAAAATTTTACTAATTTTCTTTTATCACATAAAAGACAATCTATTCATTGTCTCTTTCCACAGATGTAGCTGATTTGATTCCTGTGTATTCCATCTGGTGAAGTCCATATATATAGTTGCTGTTTATGTTGGTGAAAAAAGGTATTTGCAATGATGAAGTCATTGGTCTTGCAAAATTCTGTCATGTAATCTCTGGCATTATTTCTATTACCACAGCCATGCTTTTTTCCAACTACCGATCCTTCTCTGTTTCCAACTTTCCCATTGTAATCACTGGTACCTATCAATGCATCTTGATTGCATGTTTGATCAATTTCAGACTGCAGAAGTTGGTATGAATCTTCAATTTCTTCCTCTTTGGCCTTAGTGGTTGGTGCGTAAATTTGAATGATAGTCATATTAACTGGCTTTCCTTGTAGGCTTACGCATATTACCTTATCATTGACAGAGTTGTACTTCAGGATAGATCTTGAAATGTTTTTCTTTTTTTGATGATGAATGCAACGCCATTTCTCTTCAATTTGTCATTCCCAGAATAGTAGACCGTATGATTGTCTGATTCAAAATGGCCAATGCCAGTTCATTTCAGCTCACTAATGGCTAGGGTATCAATGTTTGTGCATTCCATTTCATTTTGACAATTTCCGATTTTCCTAGATACATACTTTGTACATTCCATGTTCCGATTATCAATGGATGTTTGCAGCTGTTTCTACCCATTTTGAATCTTGCCACATCAGCAAACGAAGGTCCCAAAAAGCTTGATTCCATCCACATCATTAAGGTCAACTGTATCTTGAGGAAGTAGCTCTTCCGCAGTCGTCTTTTGAGTGCCTTCCAACCTGAGGGGTTCATCTTCTGGCACAATATCAGACAATGTTCTGCTGGTATTCATAAGGTACTCACTGGCTAATTTTTTCAGAAGTAGACCTCCAGGTGCTTCTTCCTAGTCTGTCTTAGTCTGGAAGCTCAGCTGAAACCTGTCCACCATGGGTGACCCTGCTGGTATTTGAATACTGGTGGAGTAGCTTTCAGTATCACCGAAAAATGCAAGCCACCACAGCATGACAAACTGACAGACGATGGAAAAGCTCAATATCATCAGTCAGAATAAGGCCAGGGGCTGACTGAGAACAGACCATCAGTTGCTCATATGCAAGTTCAAGGTCAAGCTGAAGGAAATTAGAACAAGTCCATGAGAGCCAAAGTAGGATTTTGAGTATATCCCACCTGAATTTAGAGACCATCTCAAGAATAGATTTGATCCATTTAACAGTAATGACCAAAACCAGATGAGTTGTGGGAAGACATCAAGAACACCATACACGAAGAAAGCAACAGGTCACTAAAAAGAAAGAAAAGACCAAAATGGATGTCAAAAGAGACTCTGAAACTTGCTCTTGAATGCCGAGTATCTAAAGTGAATGGAAGAAATTATGACATAAAAGAGAGAACAGAAGATTTCAAAGGGTAGCTCAAGAAGACAAAGTAAAGTATTATAATGACAGGTGCAAAGACCTGGAGTTAGGTAACCAAAAGGGAAGAAAATGCTTGGCATTTCTCAAGCTGAAAGAACTGAAGAAAAAATTCAAGGCTGGAGTTGCAACATTGAAGGATTCTATGGGCAAAATACTGAATAACACAGGTAGCATCAAAAGAAGATGGAAGGAATATACAGAGTCATTGTACCAAAAAGAACTGGCTAACGTTCAGTCATTTCAGGAAGTAGCATATGATCGACAACCAATGGTACCGAAGGAGGAAGTCCAAGCTGCACTGAAAGCATTAGCAAAAAACAAGCCTCCAGAAATTGACGGAACATCAATGGAGAAGTTTCAATGAACAGATGCAGCACTGGAAGTGCTGACTCATCTGTGCCAAGAAATTTGGAAGACAGCTAGCTACCTAGCCAACCAACTGGAAGAGATCCATGTTTATGCCTATTCCAAAGAACGGTGATCCAACAGAATGCAAAAATTATTGAACAATATCATTAATATGACAAGCAAGTAAAATTTTGCTGAAGATCATTCAAAAGCAGTTGCAGCAGTACATCAACAGGGAACTGCCACAAATTCAAGCAGGATTCAGAAGAGGACGTGGAATGGAAGATATCATTGCTGATTTCAGATGGATCCTGGCTGAAAGCAGAGAATACCAGAAAGATGTTTATCTGTGTTTTATTGACTATGCAAAGGCATCTGACTGCATGGATCATAACAAATTATGGATAACATTGTGAAGAATGGGAATTCCAGAACACTTAATTGTGCTCATGAGGAACCTGTACATGGACCAAGAGGCAGTCGTTCGAACAGAACAAGGGGATGTGCCTGGTTTACAGTCAGGAAAGGTGTGCATTAGGTGTGCATACTTACTCAATCTGTATGCTGAGCAAATAATCCCAGAACCTGGGCTATATGAAGAAGAACACAGGATCAGAAGTGGAGGAAGACTCATTAACATTCTGCAATATACATATAACATAGCCTTGCTTGCTGAAAGTGAAGAGGACTTGAACCACTTCTTGATAAAGATCAAAGATTACAGCCTTCAGTATAGATTGCACCCCAACATAAAGAAAACAAAAATCCTTACAATTGGACCAGTAAGCAACATCATGAGAAACAGAGAAACAACTGAAGTTGTTAAAGATTTCATTTTACTTGATTCCACAATCAATGCCCATGGAAGCAGCAGTCAAGAAGTCAAATGACACATTGCATTGGGCAAATCTGCTGCAAAAGATCACTTAAAGTATTAAAAAGCAAAGGTATCACTTTAAGGATTAAGGTGAGCTTGACCCAAGCCATAGTGTTTTCAGTTGCCTCATATGCATCTGAAACCTGGACAATGAGTAAGAAAGACAGAAGAAGAACTGATGGCTTTGAATTATGGTGTTGGCAAAGAATATAGAATATACCACATACTACCAAAAGAGGGAACAAATCTATCTTGGAAGAAGTACAGCAAGAATGCTCCTTAGAAGCAAGGATGGACAGACTTTGTCTCACATCCTTTAGACATGTTATCAGGAGGGACCATTCCCTGGAGAAGGACATCATGCTTGGTAAAGTAGAGGGTCAGAGAAAAAGAGGAAGACCATCAATGAGATGAATTGACACAGCGGCTGCAACAATGGGCTTCAGCATAGCAATGATTGTGAGGATGGTACAGGAATGGGCAGTGTTTTGCTCTGTTGTACATAGGGTCAGAACCAACTCAACAGCACCTTACAACAACAAAAACCCATCTATCCAGTCCTCTATTCAACCATTAATCCATCTTTTTTTTGTTGTTATTGCCGTTTTTATGTCTTTCAAAGGAAGTTACAATCATCAGAAATTGGAATTTGAATTGGGCCTTGGAGGAGTTGTCAGATTTACATAGGCAAAAGAGACAGAGGAGGGGGCAGTCCAGACATGGGATAGAGTATGGGTGAAGGAACGGGGGCAGGAATGTACATGGTAACTTCAAAGAACAATAAGAAGGAGGCTGTGACAGAAGGTGACAGTGTTGGGGAACATAATAATGAAAGGTGGATAGGAAGGCCGGATGGAAGAAGGGTGTGGCTGAGTGGCAGGGGAGTACTGTTTCAGTGAAGTAAATACCAGAAGCAGGAACTGAGTTTCCGATAGAATTTAAAAATATATATAAGGCAATGACAACATCAGGAAAGGAAGCTGTACAGATGGACAGGGAGAGAGACTAATGTGATAGAAGTATAGTAGTTCCGGTGAACCATGCATGAAGAATTATGGATGTAGAGAGCAGTGAGAATAAACCAGGAGGGAGAGAGAACAAAATTATTAAGAAAATGTAATACAAGATCTTTGCTTTATCGTTGCTTAAATTAAAAAAATTACATTTGTTAGAATATGATAAGAATTCAGAACAATATAGTCTAAATTGTACGTTTTTCTAAAAAATGTTTTCAATTGTGACCTCCAGGGAGCATCCCAACAAGACAGAGCCCAGAGAATGAACGTACGCCCACATTCTACACATGTTGACCTTATACCAACAATATGTCAGACACTGTGCCAGCTGCTTTCATATTCGTCATCTCATGTAATCCTCATAGCACCCAGTGATGAAGGCACTATTACCCCTCCTAGTATTCCTCTAACCCAGTGGTTCTCAACAGGAGGCAATTTCGCTCCAGCCTAGGGGACATTTGGCAATATCTAAAGACAATGGGTAGAGACTAGGAATGTTGCTAACATCCTACAATGCACAGACAGCCCCATAGTAAAGAATTATCTAGTCTAAAATGTCATTCCTGCAGAAGTTGAGAGTCTAACGTCATTAGCACAAAGGGCTGGGATAAGTAGCAACCGAATGCACGGTTTTGAATTGTACTATTGATCTCATTTTATAGATGAGAAATACAAGGCTTTTAGAGGTTGAAAATTTCCTAACTTCATACTACTAAGAAACAGCAGAAATGAGACTGATATTGATGTCTTCTGATTCCAAATTCAATATCTTTCAGAAACAGAAACAGAAAAATGGGTTAAAAATGATTCCATGGCTTCCATAGTAAATGAGACAGAATTTTAGTGCCAGAGACCAATGCACTATGTTGGAAAGGAGAAAGTAGAGGGTTTGGGTGGATCAAAGGCAGACTGTAATAACTTCAGTTTCTGGTGTTTTAACGTTTGTAGTGCCGGGGTAGGAAAATTCCAGTGGAAATATCCACTGGACATTTAGTGAAAAGAACTGGAGTTCAGGGAGAGGTCAGAACTGGAAATGCAGACTTCAGAGCTACTGACATGCAGGAGGAGGAATACATTTTCCAAGGGAGATCGAGATAAGGGTTAAGAAAGGAGAGCAGAGAAATAGGGGGTAAATTCTAGAAAATGCTCACGAGAAAAAGAATGATGTGGTGAAAGAGGAACCAGGGAAGAAAATAGAGAAAATAGAATCTGAAAGGTGCCCTTAGGACATGATCTTATTAAAGAAGTCAGAAGAAAACAGGGGTCTGAGAAGGTTATTCAGAAATCTATGTTTCTTTGTGTGCAAGGTAGAATCTCACTCACTGTTTCCTTTCCACATATTGTGTTAATCTGTATAACTGACAATGTAAAATATTTTCATTTTGTTTTTGCTGCATTTGTAGTTATCTTGAAGATTCCATCCCAACCATCAGCCTTCTGCTAGCTTCCACTCTGATGTGCATACCCCAGATATTATTTATCTGGAGCCAATGTTCTCCTTTCTGTCTGCTGAGTCCACACATCTTTGTTTGACCAGATAACAGGAACAAACAATTCTTTCCATGATGGATATACCCTAAGGTGTCAAGTTGCTGAGAATCTCATCTGAAAGTTAATTCCGCTGAACCATGGAGGAATATGATTTTAGTTAATACAATTGTCATTTATTGGATACAAATGGTAGGGATTTGACCAAGTATATTGTGCCTCCAGGCCAGAATAGTACTGACAGTACACAGATTGGGGAGGAAGAAAGGAGAAGGAGCTGGTACAAAGCTATAAATGGTAGCTTTAGAAATAGTAGGTGAGTTATCAGATCAGCTGACCAAATCAGCAGAACGCTATTTAACTAATAATGATGTGAGTATAGCACCATGTCCCACTAGCTATATTTTTTAGTGTAATATAACTATTAATGGAAACCCTGGTGGTGTAGTGGTTAAGTGCTACGGCTGCTAACCAAGAGGCTGGCAGTTTGAATCTGCCAGGTGCTCCTTGGAAACTCTATCAGGCAGCTCTACTCTGTCCTATAGGGTCACTATGAGTCAGAATCGACTCGACAGCAGTGGGTTTGTTTTTTTTTTTTTTTTTTTTGGCATAACTGTTAATACTAATAGTGGCTAAAATTTTTTTGAACATTTACAAGGCACTTCATTAAGTACATTCTATGGATTATCTCATTTTGATTCTCCAACAACTCGACGATGTAGGTTTAATGATTATTCCACCATTGGCCTTTTGACAGATGAGGTTCTGACTAGGTCATGCAAAAACAGAAATAATCTGGGCTCATCTCCTCACCAAAATTTCATCTGTGTCTTCTTTTTTTTTTTTTTTTTTTTGCACTTTAGATGGAGGTTTACAGAACAAACTAGTTTCTCATTGAACAGTTAGTACACATATGACATTGGTTGACAACTCCACAATATGTCAGCACTCTCCCTTCTCCACCTCGGGTTCTCTATTACCAGCTTTCCTAACCCCTCCTGCCTTCTAGTCCTTGCCCCTTGGCTGGTGTGCCCCTTTAGTCTCATTTTGTTTTATGGGCCTATCTAATCTTCAGCTGAAGGGCAAACCTCAGGAGCGACTTCATTACTGACCTGAAAGGGTGTCCAGAGGCCAAACTCTCAGGGTTTGTCCAGACTCTGTCAAACCAGCAAGTCTGGTCTTTTTGAGTTAGAATTTTGTTCTACATTTTTTTCCAGCTCTGTCTGGGACCCTCTATTGTGATCCCTGTCAGAGCAGTCAGTGGTGGTAGCTGGGCACCATCTAGTTGTACTGGTCTCAATCTGGTGGAGCCTGTGGTAGATGTGGTCTATTAGACCTTTGGACTAATCTTTCCCTTGTATCTTTAGTTTTCTTCATTCTCCCTTGTTCCTGAAGAGGTGAGATCAGTGGAGAATCTTAGATGGCTGCTCACAGGCTTTTAAGACCCCAGATGCTACTTACCAAAGCAGCATGTAGAATGTTTTCTTTATAAACTATGTTATGCCAATTAAGCTAGATATTCTCCGAGACCATGATCCCCACAGCCCCCATCTCAGTAATTGGGGCCCTCGGGCAGTTTGGATGTGTCTGTGGAGCTACAATGACCTTGCCTTGAACAAGTTGTGTTGGCTTCCCCAGTATTGTGTACTGTCTTACCCTTCACCAGCCACTTACCTATTGTCTGTTTAGTGTTTTTCCATCCCCATCCCTCCCCTCTCTTGTAACCATCAAAGATTGTTTCTTTTTGTGTGTAAACATTTTCAACAGTTTTTACAGTAGTGGTCTTATACAATATTTGTCCTTTTGAGATTGATTTATTTCATTCAGCACAATGCCCTCCAGATTCACCCATGTTATAAGATGCTTCAGAGATTCATCATTGTTCTTTATCGTTGTGTAATACTCCATTGTGTGTATGTACCATAGTTTGTTTATGGGCATCTAGGTTGTTTCCATCTTTTTGCTTTTGTGAACAATACTGCAATGAACATAGGCATACATATGTCTATTGTGTGACAACTCTTATTTCTCTAGGATGTATTCCTAGGAGTGTACATCCCAGGAATACACAAGAAAGTGCCATATTGTTTTCCAAAATGGTTATATCATTTTGCATTTCCACCAGCAGTGCATAAAAGTTCTGATCTCCCTGCAGCCTCTCCAATATTTGTTATTTCCTTTTTTTTGATTTGTGCCTGTAATGCCAAGTTAGATAGTATCCTATTGTGGTTTTGATTTGCATTTTTCTAATAGTGATCGCAAGCATTTCCTCATGTGTCTGTGTGCCGTTTGAATGTCTTCTTTGGTGAAGTGTCTGTTCATTTCCTTTGCCCATTTTTTAATGGGATTATTTGTCTTTTTGTTGTAGAGGTGTTAGATTTTCTTGTAGATTTTATAGAGATTAGATCTTTGTCTTATTTGTAATAGCCAATTTTTTTTTTCCTAACTCTGTAGGTTCTCTTTTTACTCTTTTGGTGGAGTCTTTTGATGAACATAGTGTTTAATTTTTAGAAGATCCTAGTTATCTAGCTTATCTTCTGGAGTTTGTGTGTTGTTGATTATGGTTTGTATCCTATTAATGCCACGTATTAGGGCCTATAGCATTGGTCCTGTTTTTGTCTTCTATGAACTTTATAGTTTTCGCTTTTATATTTTGGTCTGTGATCCATTTTGATTTAGTTTTTGTACATGGTGTAAGGTATGGGTCCTATTTTATTTTTTTGCAGATGAACATCCAGTTTTGCCAGCATTGTTTGTTAAAAAGACTATCTTTTCCCCATTCATTGGACTTTGGGCCCTCGTTGAAGATTGGGTGATCGTAGGTGGATGGATTTACATCTGGGTTCTCAATTCTGTTCCATGGGTCAATGTATCTGTTGTGGTACCAGTACCAGGCTGTTTTGGCTACTATAGCTGTATAGTAGTTTCTAAGGCCAGGTAGTACAAATCCTCCTACTTTATTTTTCTTCTTCACTAGTGCTTGACTTATCCAGGGCTTCTTCCCCTTCCATATAAAGTTAATGATTAGTTTTTTCACCTCTTTAACAAATGTTGTTGGTACCTGGATTGGGATTGCATTCTATTTGTAAATAGCTTTGGGTAGAATTGTCACGTTCACAATGTTGAGTCTACCTATCCGTGAGCTTGGTATGTTTTTCCATTTATTTAGATCTCTTTGTTTTGTAGTTTTCTTTGTGTAGGTCTTTTACAAACTGGTTAGATTTATTCCTAAGTAAAAAAATTCATCTTCTAAGTACTACTATAAAATACTACCAATAGAATGTCCTGTGACGATGGAAATGTTCTATTTTCTGCACTGTCCAATATGGTAGCCACTAGCCATATATTGCTATGGAACATTTGAAATTTGATTAATGTAACACACTAATACTAACAAAAAATAGGACCTGAATTTTGATTGTAATTAATTAAAATTTAAATGTAAATAGTCACATTTCATAGCTGTATTGAACCACACAAATATAGAACAGTTTCATCATTGCAGAAAGTTGTATTAGATAATACTGCTTAGAAGAATAGCTACATTTTTCCTTTCCTCCCTGGTTGGATTCTAGGGTTCACCTTTGCCTTTCTCCCACAGGAGTAAACAGAAGGGCTTTATCCCCCCACACCCACCTCTTCCAAACCTCCAACCTCAGAGAAAGATTTCTTTCCTCTTTCCATCTCCGTCAATTCTACCTCCATATTGCCTACTCCCAAGGCAGCAGTTTTTTGGCAGCCTTGAGGAGGAAGCCTTGAGGGGACAGGCAGATAGAACTGACCTTTGTATACTGGCATTGCTTCTGCCCACAATCAGCATTAGCCTCAACATCGTCATCTCACAATTACTGAACTCTCACAGGATGCAAATCGCGTGCCAGAGATAGAATCAGGCAAACTAAATCCAAACATTCTCAGAATTAAAAAAAAAACAGCATTTAATGAAAGAAACAAAATATTTGCTTTGGGCTTTGCTGGAGCCTCTGTGAGTGGAAATTTAAAGGGAAGAAAGCCTGAGAAGTGTCTTTCTACTCTCCAAAACTTTTAAAGGGCTGATTGTCCTCCATTATTTAAACAGAAAATAGGGCTTATTTGGCACCTCAAATAATGTTTAACTAAGAAAGGTATGTTCCTGAAATGCAGAAATAGTCAAGGTTTTAACCTAAAGACCTTCACAGGTGAGAGCTCAGAGTTTACAGTTTGACTACATTTATAGGTTCATTTTCAATGCTAATGAATTCTTTTACAGGCTATATTTATTAATTCTTATATGTGTTTTAGACACATATTCACTAATCATCTCTTAGATCTAGTACAGAGTTTACTGCAAACAAAAATAAGATTTAAATTCAGGTTTATAGTTAAAGGGCAGGAAACTGAGGGGAAGGGAGAAAACAAAATAGCCAGAGGGTAAAATGAGGAACAGTTTTACCAGTCTGTTTTAAAAACACCCTAAGGTCCCATCCAGCAAATACTGCCTATAACTAACTGCTTAGTAACTTCTTAGTCCCTGTGTCAATTTTTCCAAAATATTTCACTCATTTTGGTTAGGTACTTCTAAAACGTGGGTGATATCCAAATTGCCTGGGGATCGTGGTAAAATGCGGATTCTGTTTTAGCAGATCTGGGGTGGGTCCTGAAATTCCACATTTCCAAAAAGCTCCAGGTAATTCTGATGCTACTGGTCTTCCAACCACATGTTGCGTATCAAGGATGTAGACCCTAAGAAGTCAGACTCAGACCTTCTCAGTTCAGAGGTCTTGCTCTGGCAGGGAGAGTAATTTATAGAAAAGCTAGCCTTATGTGGGGTGTCTTCTTGCAGACTCAGGCAGCTCTTTTTTTCAGTCCTCGAGGCAGCCGATTTTAAGTCAACTTTTGGGAGTTGGGGAAACCCTAGCATAATAAACAGTAGCTCTAATCTTTAAAATTTATAGAAAATGTCAACATCTCAACAACAAAAAAGCAATCCAATTAAAAAACAGGCAAAGAACATGAACAGACACTTCACCAAAGACATTCAGGCTAAAAACTACATGACGAGATGGTTGTTCTCATTACAGAGAGAGGCGAATCAAAACTACAGTGAGATATCATCTCACCCCTGGCAATAATGGCACTGATCAAAACAAAACAAACAAACAAACAAAAAACTAAATGCTGGCAAGGTTGTGGAGAGACTGGCTCTTATACACTGGTGGTGGGAGTGTAAAATGGTACAACCACTACGGAAAATGGTATGATGATTATTAAAAAGAAATAGAAATACTGTATGATCCAGCAATCCCATTCCTAGGTATATATCCTAGAGAAATAAGAGGCGTAACAGGAATAGACATATGCACAACTATGTTCATTGAAGCAATATTCCCAATAGGAAAAAGGTGGAAACAACCTAAGTGCCCATCAACAGATGGTTGGATAAACTATGGTATGTACACACAATAGAATACTATGCAAAGATAAAGAATAATGATGAATCCATGAAATATCTCACAACATGGTTGAATGTGGAGGTCATTATGCTGAGTGAAGTAAGTCCATCACAAAAGGATACATATTGTATGAGACCACCATCATAAAAACTCAAGGAGAGGTTTACACACAGAAAGGAGAATTCTCTGATGATTACCTGAAAGGGAAGGGGGAGGGAGGGAAATTCACTAACTTGGTAGTAGATACTGTTAACTTTGGTGAATGGAAAGACAATATATAATATGGGGGAAGTCAGCACAACATGATCAAGGCAAGGGAAGACACTGAGAGGTAGGATGAAGGGAAATGGGGAACCAGCATGGTAATGGGGAGAGTGCCGACACATTGCAACATAACAATTTGTGTACAAATTATTGAATGGAAAACTAATTTGTTCTGTAAACCAAACCAAACCCATTGTGTGGAGTAGATTTCAACTCATAGACCCTATAGGACAGAGTAGAACGGCCTCACAGAGTTTCCAAAGAGGGGCTGGTGGATTCCAACTGCCAACCTTTTGGTTAGCAGCAGAGCACTTAACCAATGTAAACCTTCACCTAATGCACAATTAAAAAAAAAAAAAAAAAGCAGCAGCAGTAGTAATGTTTACAGAGGGTGTGCTATGCGCACCGGGCGCCTGCACCTCATTTCATCCTCTGATCATTAGCCATGTGAGGTGGGCACCAATGTTACCTTCATTTTACAGGTGAAGAAATTAAGGCTCAATTAAGTGGCTGCTCAAGGTCGCGAGCTTCTAAAGAGATTTGAACTCAGGTCCATCTCACCTAGAAGTCAACGCTTTTAACTAACACTCTGGTTCTAAAACACTGGTGTTTCCTATGCGGTGAAATGGAAAGGACTGGATGGCAGGATCCAGATCCTGCCAAATACACCTAAGGAAGCGCTCATATTCCTTCTCGAGATCTTGCTCTTTGACCTTGCAGGGAAAAGTTCTTTTTGAGAACACCGGGCGCTCTCGGCTTGCCTGGGTGAGGGACATGCGTGGTTGTTCCTGGGGAGGGTCGGGCAGTCTGGGAGCGAGATGGCTCGGGGCAGAACTGGCCGATGCATTACATAACCGCGAGGCGTCCCTCCTGCCTGGAGCCCCTTACTCCTCACCGAGCCGCAGCACGTAGAGCGGATCCCAGTGTTAAATTCCCCTCGCTTGCCTGAAAGCGAGTCCACCGCGGAGCCAGCGGGGCTGAACGAGCACTGGGATTTTCCCCGCGACGCTCCATTCCCCGGCGCTGCCGGCGGGGCCCCAGGCCACAGTCCCAAAGGCGCCTCAGCCTCGTCGCACCCCGCCCCTTGCAGCAGCGGACCACGGCGTCTGGGGCCCAGGAAGGGGCCACCGCGCAAGGACGCGGCACGGCGGGTGCGCACAGGGGGCATGTCTGCGCGCCACTGCCAAGCCTGCAGCGGTCCCTGCGAGGTGAGGACGCGGCGGAGCCGGGCTGGGGGCGGGCGTGGCAGGCGGTCCAGCGCGGAAAGGGTGGCGATTTGCGCTGTGGAGCACAACGCCGGCACCCAAATCCCTAGCGCTGGCCCAGGAAGCCCCCGGCGTTCGTTCACCCTCTTCCCACTCCCCATCTCGGCTTTGCCGAGAGTGCGGTGGCTCAGGTGACCTGGGCATCCTTCGCTGCGGGGTGGCAGGGTGGCCGGGCTGGGCATCATGGTGCTGGACAGAAAGGGATTCGCTTCCCACTGCTCCAGCGCCCAGCCCGCGCCGTGAGCCCGCCACCCTGAGCCGGTCCCTAGGCTGGCCTGATGGATTAGGACAGAGACACGTGCCTGGCTGCCCTTGCGTTGGACCCCCAGCTCCAGGCAGAGTTTCTGGGCAGGTGGCTAGAGAGAAATCGGTTTTGATCTTCGTCTCCTGTGGTTTCCCAGTGCAGACTTCCCGGTGCTTTTCTTCTGGATCTCTGTGTTTTTAGTGTCTCTTTTTCTTTCTCTGTTTTTTTTTTTTTTTTTTTTCGTTTTCTTTCACTCTACCCTCTCTGCTTCAGACGATAATATTTATTTCGCGTGTGTGGTATAGCAAACAAAACAAAGCAAAAAGAAAACCAAACCCGTAGCGGTCGAGTCCAACTCATAGAGACCCTATAGGACAGGGTAGGACTGCCCCATAGGTTTTCCAAGGAGCTTCTGGTGGATCCGAACTGCTGACCTGTTTGTTAGCAGCCAAATTTTTAATCACAATGCCACCAGGGTTTCCGTGTGGTAGGGAACGATGTATTAAAGCCACATCAGCCTTCAAAAACTTCAGTTGATTGAACTTAATTTCTCCGAATTGCTTATTGTTCACAAACAAAAGCGGAGATACCTGGTATGGCAGACTCACAGAAGTGTTCCAGTAAAAATTTACAGCCTGATTCCGGTAAGTCCTGGAGCTATTGGGTTAGCGTTCTAAACCTCTTCTACCTTTTGTTTTTGTTTTACTGTCTATTCAGATGGGCCCTACCAAACACTTTGATTTAACTTTTCCATTTCCAAGGCACTGAACTATTTCTTTGCTGAGAGCTGGGTTCTCCAGTGGCACAGCCAGTTTAATGGGAGAGGAGAGTCTTGTCCGCCCAGTACAGAAACACACTATCTCCCCAGATATCCAAGCTCACTAGCCTTTAAAAATCATCAATTGCCTACTGCATGGTCTGTTTTCTTTTTTGTTCCCATAAAAATAAATGTCATGTCAAACTAGGGCTAATGGATCCGAGATGGCGGTGAGCTGGTGGCTCTGTAGCCCTGGTGGCACAGTGGGGGTTTGGTGGGAAGGCGGGGAGGTGGAATACAGGGGTAGGTGGAATGAAGAAAGAAAGGAGAGAAAGGGAAAAAAAGGAAAAACAAACAAAATGGCAGCAAGGCTGGAGCCAGTGGATGCGGCAGGGCAGATGCAGGGCCAGTGAGAAGGGAGGGGAGGTGATGTATGGGGCTAGGTGAGAGATAAGAAAAGGCAGAAGAGGAAGGGGAAAAAATGGCAGTATAGTAGGCGCTGGCAGGTGGGGGTGGGAAGGACCCAGGGTGTTGGTGGACTGTTGGCTCTCTAGCTGCTGCAACATGGTGGGGGTTCAGTGGCATGTGGGGGGAGGTAGCATTTGGGGCTAAGTGGGAGGGAGAAAGAAAAGGGAGCAAGAAAGGAAACAAAAATGGTGGTGTAGCAGGAACCTGTTGCTCTCTTGCCCTGGTGGTGTGGTGGGGGCCTGTGGGAAGTCGGGGTTGGTGTACAGGACTAGGTGTGAAGGGAAAAGCAAAGGAAGGAAGAGGGGGAACAAAAGCCATATGACAGGAGGGAGCAGGGTAGACTGGGGATGGTGGGGCTCATATTATAGACCTTGGTGATGAGGGCTGCCGGGCCGGAGGGGTTCTTGGTGCTACTCACCAGAGGGGTGAGGGGTAGGAAAGTGTGTTTCTCTGGTTACAGGGTGCTCTGTCTCCTGTTGGGAGCTCTGTGAAGTTGCCTTCCTGTATACCCTGTCCAGGGTAGCTGCTGACTGTGTTCCAAGATGGTGACGCTATGCCGTGTTAGTTGGCAGGGGACCTCCACTCCATCTCTCTCCTCATTCTCTGTTTTCTGTCAGTTTCTTCTTCCATTAGGTGTTTGATCTAGTTATTTATCCCTTCATTTGATGCTTAGGGTTCCAGGATTGATATTTGTGTCTGTGTAACTTAGTTTTTCAGGTCTTTGCTGCAGAGGGACAGCATGGTGTATCTATCTAGGGTGCCATGTTGGCTCTGCTCTCAGATTTGGTCTCTTTTAAACATAAGATCTTAGCAGTTGGAGAGGGCTTTTAGCAATAATCTACTAAATTCAAACCCCTCACCTTACAGTCCAGGAACCTTAGATCCAGTCAGGCCATGATTGGCTAAGCTCATACAGCTAGTTGGTGATATAGCTAGCAGTAGAATCCAGGCTGTCTCATTCCCACCTAGTTCAGTTTTCAAAGTATATTTCTTCCAGGCATTTTGCACAAAAATAGTATAGTTAGGTATAGAGTCGCTATGAGTCATAATCGACTCAATGGCAACAGGTTCGATTTGGTTTTTAAGCATATCATTTTCCTATTCTTATTTTTATTTATTACTTTTTTTTAAACTAGTGGAATTCTAAATTTTTTTTTTTTTATTTATTACTTTTTTTTAAACTAGTGGAATTCTAAAATAGATTCGAGAGGTCAATTTAGTCATACTGTCTTTGAAACATAATTAAAAAAAAAAAAGTTATTTCCTAAATAATATTATAAATTATTCTTATATGAAGATAAATATGCCCATACATTCCAGATGAACCCTCAGAAGAAGAAAAATAGTCAAAACAGATGGGATTAAGTCTACCACTGGTATCAGGGCTGCATCCCTTCTTCTTGGGAGTCTCTTCTAACTCTCTGCTACCTGTGGTGATAATTGGTTAGAGCTAAAAGGTGTGATTTATGGTCTTAGAGCAGACTTGAGAAAAGGCCTTATATGTGGACCATGTTGTGATTAACACCATGACCTATAAGACAGCTATGAAAGAACTTTAAACTCACTTCTGTAGCATTTTAGTATCATATTGCAATACATTTTAATGTTTTCCAATTTAGTTCAATTTAACAGATATTTATTGAGTGCCCACTATGTGTCCAGCACTGTTCTGGGCACTGGGATACGTCAATGAACAAAACAAAGAACTTTTGCTTTGTGGAGCTCAAGGTACAATTTATTCATTAGAATTTTTCTAGGGTTCTGTTAGGCAGATAGAAGGGAATTTTAGTTTTGCCTAAAACAAGGGAAGGAGCCCTGGTGGTGCAATCATTAAGAGCTCAGCTGCTAACCAAAAGGTCAGTGGTTTGAATCCCCCAGCCGCTCCTTGGAAACCCGATGGGGCAGTTCTACTATGTCCTACAGGGTCGCTATGAGTCAAAATCGACTTGATAGTAACAGGTTTGGTTTTGGTTTTTTTAAAGCAGGGAAATAAACATAGACATGTCAAACTATCTTCTAGTCCTGTGATCCTGCTGATCTTAGAAACACATAAAACAAAGAAATAACGTTAGATTAAGTTATTTTGACTTTTATGAACTGACATTCTATTGTGCACAAATAGCAGTTCTCACATTTGGCTGTTTTATGTATGTTCATATGGAGTCAATGAAATATCATTTTCTTTGGTTTGGGGACATTATTACGGTGACATTAAAGCTAATGAAACGTGGGAAGATTAGTTTCCTCAATAGTGTTGGTGCCACAAAGTTGGTGTTACAGCCAATTTGCAATGCAGACTGTAATTGCATTAGTTCGTAAGATGTAGCTCTTTATTTATTTTTGAAGATAGTGTTCTCTTTTTATTTTTTCTCATTTTATATTTTGTCCCCTTACCCAATATTCATAGGCTGTACAGTGTTGTGACTTATTGGTAAATCCGTTACCACGGTAGTTTTTCTTTTCAATCAAACCTTCCAGTTTTAAGCATTTTCGAATTCTCTCAATTGCTTTTTATTCAAAACGGCATGCTTTGCAAGCTCAGGCTTGTTTATTGTTTTTAACAAAGGCTTATCAAAATGAACTTGGCAGTATTTCAGTCTTAAACAGCCAAAAAAAAGTATTCAGTGTAGCTTTTGGGGTTGTTTATGCATTCTTTGCCTAACCATTTGCTTTGCTTTTTAACAATTGCCCATTCGAAAGCTGTTTTCTTGAGTATCTTTCTAGTATATCTAAAAACTCACTCATTAAAGTGGTGTAATAATTTAACTGAGAAAAACCAAATCACACTTGAGGACTTTGGATGATTTTGAGTACAAAGATTTTCTCCCTGTTTCTGTTTTTAATTTGCTGTACATCAAAGGACAACAGGAAGTGTTATTATCTGACAGTGTCTGATCTGAAGGTGGTCTCTGTTAAACACTGGAGGAGAGTCACGATTTCTGATGCCTACTAGGCACCCAGAGTAATGGACTTTTTTCTTTGTTCCATCAGATACTCATCCCTCCTTCTAGTATTGCACGTTGACAAATGGGGCGAGTTGCTGTAGCCAGGTAGGATGTTACAGGCCACTATTTAATTAATTTGCTCATGTATTTATTTAATATTTATTGAACTTTTACTCTTTATTAAAGACATATTTTAAGCCTCTCTTTTATATAAGCACTGTGCTGGTGGCAGTAGGGGATATAAAGACACACAACCTGTCTCTGAAGCAGCTTATAGTTTGGTATGGAAGAAAACACATTGTATGACTAGCTACCATACCAACCATAACCACTACCAGAGATACATAAGTACTTTGGGAAATAAAAGGAAGGAGAAGTTGCTTATGCAGACACTGAGAGAAGCAGAGGTTAGGGAAGACCTTATGGAGGAAGAGATGTTTGAGCTGCTCCTTGAAGGACGGATAGGATGGTAATGCGTCTATAGAGGCAGAAGAATGTACCTATCTCTTTGCGAGCACATCCTTGCTCCTTTTTGATGACATATAGAAGACTTCCTTTTGTGGCCCAGTTGGTGCTGTGTCAGGCTGCATAATAGACACTTAACACCTCTGCCACCCTCTGCATGCATCCTTCTCTGTCCTTGGTAATGGAGTACTGCCCAACTCTTAACTCACTGGCCTAGCCAGTACGCTCCTTTGGCTTTGAAACACAGAGTTGCTCAGAGCACAGAGACCACTGTGGCAAAAACCTATCATCATAATAAACTGGAGTACTTTGCTCTTACCAGCTCAGGTACACACTTACAGTGATGTTTAGTCATAGTCCTATTTATGCCAGTTGAACTTGTTATTGTAATTTTGCAACTTAAATATTGTATAAACTGATATAATGTGAGTGCCAAACAATGAATATTATTTCTATGAAAACTAAGTTGATTGCCATACGTGCTCATAAAAGTAAGCCAACATTAAAAGACAACATCAACACATGCTACAACATGGGTGAGCCTTGGAAACATTATGCTAATTGAAGAAGTCAGACACAGAAGGCCATATACTGTATGATTTCTTTTACATGATATGGCCAGAACAGGCAAATTCCTAGAGACAAAAAGTAGATTAGTGGTTGTTGCCAGGGGATGGGGACGGGCGGGTGAAATTTGAGCGACTGCTAATGGGTACAGGGTTTCGTTTTGGGGTGATGGAAATGCTCTGGAATTAGATAATGGTCATGGTTGCAAAGAACTGTGAATATACTAAAAATGACTGAATTTTATACTTTAAAATGGTTCATTAAGGTTCAATTTTATGTTATGAGAATTTTATCTAAAAAAAAAAAAAAAAGCCTATAAGACAACATCAACAAACTACTAGTACTTAGATGTGACTAAGACAACTATAAAAGATTGGGAAACTATACTAAAAAAAAATCTAGGAAGAGTCTGTACTCGGTTTTTTCACAAGTGTCTTTAAGGACCTGCCCCACTTTTAAGAAATGCAAGTAAGGAATTGTAGATGATAATTCTGAGCATGGTTCAAATAAGAAAGGCAACATGGAACTCCAAAATCATGGCCCAAAATACAAAGATTAGTGAATGAGTTTACATTTATTTATGTGACTGAAATTAAAATAAAATGTTCAAAATACATCACTTTTTTGACTCTCTGCTTTTACTCACTTCTGATAGCTTGAGTTAAGTGAACTCCTACTGTTTTATTTTCTGAGGATATCCAGTGTATCTGGAAAATAGCTCATTTCCTGCCTCTGCAGAGAAAATGGGATTCCATGTTTATGAGCCTCTCTTATGGATGTAACCTCTCTTATGGATGTTGGAAACCCTGGTGGTGTAGTGGTTAAGTGTTACGGCTGCTAACCAAAGGGTCGGCAGTTCGAATCCGCCAGGCGCTCCTTGGAAACTCTATGGGGCAGTTCTACTCTGTCCTATGGGGTCACTATGAGTTGGAATTGACTTGAAGGCAGTGGTTTCTTATGGATGTAGTATTACTTAAGATTATAGAGGAGAACTGGACATAGTTTCTAAGCTTCCAGATCACTATAAAAACCAGTAACTTGTTTTTTTTTCCAGCCTGTCTTATGGACTCCCTGGTTCATACTATGTGAACTAAGTAGTAACATAAACTGTTAACTACACCAACACTTAAAGTTTATCACTTAAAACACTCTTAGATTTTATAATGTTTTCAAAATATCCCTGAGCATAGTTCACCATTCTGTGGTTTACTTAACATATCACTATAATGATGAAATTAAGGTTGTAATGATGTATTTTGGGGGCTATCCCATATTGTTTTTGTCAATCTACTTTGCTTGATGAAATTCTTCCCATAAGAGTGAGCTCATATTTATTCACTGAAACCAGTTGCATTTCTTGAAATAGCCATTTCAGTTCCCTGAACCTGTGATTTCAGTAGAACCGCCACATGCTCAGCCTATAAAGGAACCACCAAAAACAAAGCCAAAAACAAAAACCCACACTCACAGCAAAGTTAAATCTGCTTTAAGGGAGAATTAAAGTGCTGTTTCTTTAGTCAGATGTGGGTTGGCCAGACAACTAGGAAAAGTTAGCCTTCCCATTGCCGTTGAGTTAATTCCAACTGATAGCGACCCTATAGGGCAGAGTAGAATTGCCTTATAGAATTTACAAGGCTGTAATCCTTATGGAAACCAACTGCCACACCTTTCTCCCATGAGGCAGCTGGTGGGTTTGAACCACCAACCTTTTGGTTAGCAGCCAAGGGCTTAACCAATGCACCACCAGAGCTCCTAAGTCAGTCTTAACCATCATTATTAAATAGTCACAAATGGAGGAAACCCAAACTCATGATCATCACTGATAGCGACAAGAGGTGGTTCAGGCTGATGCCAAACGATCAACAGACGAATGGAAATTGATTCGTCGATCAGTTGATTCATGACTTTATATGAATGATTCTCAATCCTACCTTCTAATTCTAACTTAGTACGTCTGGGATGGGGCCAGGTTATCAGTAGTTTTTCAAGCTCCCTGGTGAATTTCATGTGCAGCCAGGGTTGAGAATCACTGATTTATATGATACTTAATAATTTTACAGCTCCTCCCCACCCCCGTGAAACTCAGTGAGCTTATATCTACATGATGTCAAAACAATCAAATCATTACAGTCAACTAATCAATTGATTGACCAAATTGTATCATTTTTGGTAATTGTGATGTCATATTTGTTGTGGATAATAACTTGGCCTTTTCCTCTGTAACAGTAATCTGTCTCCTCTATTAAAAATTTATAGATGTGCCCTTGTTTATCATGTTATTTCCTTAAGTTGATTGAGTTGTCAACGCTTAAACGTGTCTCTGGATTTTTTTCCCTTTTATTTAATTGTATCAACATATATTTTCAAAATAATAAAATATTATATAGAATTTTATGTAAGAAAGTTTTAAACCTCGTCTTATGTGACTTAACTAGAAAATGATTAATTTCATTTTATTTTTTCTTGTCATTAGGATTTATTGCTTTGAGAAAATGTAGGGAGTGATGGTTTCATATAGTTCTGAAAAAGCATGATCTACTAGACTACTTAGCACCAACCTTACTTTTAATGACATTTCTTCTTTTAATACTCATGGAAATTGTCACCCACTGTTCCTGGTTAGTTTTCACAAACTGTGCTTTAACTGTTGATTCTTCTGTTAAAAGAAAAAAAGTATCTTCTTGGATCTTTTACTGTGATCTGCAAATTTCTGGGAGTTTCAAACAGCTCATCAGGGGCTGTAATACAGATGAGAATAGTTGGGGGGAAAGATGTCCAGTTTTCAGCTTGGCGTTTCCTTTCTGGTGGCCCCTTCTGTAACCTGAGCAGGTGTATTTTTCCTGATTTCACATACTGGGTTTCCAAGTAAAATTTTATTTGAACAAAGGATTTTTTGCTAAAACAAGTTTTCAAAAGACTGGACCAGACATTTCTAAGTTTTTACTTTCCCTCTTGTGCTGAACTGGGTTTTTGTAGCTTTGGTAGCTACTACTACCAGGCTATTGTTCCTAGCTACTACTGTACATCTGTTTTGAAAAGCATAGGGAAACTTGCATCTTATTGACTTTATATCTGTGGTGCCTCTGGGTAGGGGTATTCAAGTGGGCTGTTGGATATTCTGGGCAAGAAATATAGATTGGGAATTATCAGCACAGACTCAGTTTAAGTCGTGTGTGGAAGTAATCATCGAGAGAGTGTTTATAGAAAGAAATAAGAAGTGAAATGGGTCAAAGATAAAATTCTGGGGAATAGCTAGGCTGGGTTAGGTACTTCTTCTGTGCTTACGTTGTTGTTGCTGTTAGGTACCTGTCATGGATTGAAGTGTGTCTCCGAAAAATACATGTCAACTTAGTTTAGGCCATGATTCCCAGTCTTATGTGGTTGTCTTCCATTTTGTGATTTTCCTATGTGTTATAAATCATAATCCCTGCCTGTGGTTAAAGAGGATTAGGGTGGCATGTAACACTCTTGCTCAGGTCACATCCGTGATCCAAGGTAAAAGGAGTTTCCCTGGGGTGTAGCCCGTACCACTTTTTATCTTACAAGAGTTAAAAGGAAAGGGAGGCAAGCAGAGAGTTGGGGACCTCATACCACGAAGAAAGCAGTGCTGGGAGCAGAGCACGTCCTTTGGATGCTGAGCAGAGAAGCTCCTAGTCCAGGGGAAGACTGACGACAAGGACATTCTCCAGAGCTGACAGAGAAAGCCATCCCCTGGAGTTGATGCCCTGAATCTGGACTTCTAGACTGTGAGAAAATAAATTTCTCTTTGTTAAAACCATCCACTTGTGGTATTTCTGTTATAGCAGCACTAGATGACCAAGACAGAATTTGGTACTGGGAACGGGGTGCTGCTCTAACAGATATCTAAAATGTGGAAGTAATTTTGAAACTGTGAATGCATAGAGGACCGGCAGCAGTAGAGGACCTGCAGCAGTAGAGGACCAGCAGCAGCAGAAAAGATGCAGTGGCAGAGAAGTGGCAGCGGTAGAGAAGTGGCAGTGGCAGAGAAGCGACAGCAGCAGAGAACCAGCAGCAGCAGAAACAGGAGTTGGCACTGGAGCTGACCCACACAGTGAGAGAGCTGAGTGCCTTCTGGCCAAAGTTTACTGGTGGAGTGGGGTGGTTCCAGTCATTTATCAGTGGAGCTACAGAGCTTTGGAACACTTGCCCCAGCAGGGCAGATGCAGGTGTGAGGCCTGAGGAACCAGAGGCCAAGAAACCAGGAAGCACAAACTGAAGTGATAAAGAACACAGGAAGCTAAGCTGCCTCAGTCTCAAAAGGTATGGCCAGGACCTCTGGAGTTTCAAAGGGTAGAGCCATGGCTTCTGGTGTTTCTAAGGGTGGAGTGGTCACTCAGATGGACTAGAAGAATGGCGCCCTTAAAGCCAAGGGAGCAGAGGTGCCATCCCAGTGGGCCTGGAAGGTGGAACTGAAGTCCAGGACTGAAGGGCCTCCATTTAGAATCTGGAGAGTGTGGCCAATACCTACAGTATGGAGGGCAGGGCCATTGTGTAAATTGTCTCAGAGAACAGAGGATTATCTGCAAAGCCTTGAGGGCTAATGTAATGTGTTCTACTGACTTGCTCGGTGCCTGCTATGCCTTCTTTCCTCCAATTTCTCCTCTTTGTAATGGAAATGTCTAGCTTGTGCCTGTTCTGCTATTGTACTTTGGAAGCAGATAACATGAAGAGGAATTTTTGGATTTTGGACTTAGAGCTGATTTAAGACTTTTGCTATGATATGACGGGGTGAATATGTTTTACATGTGGCAAGGATATGAATTTTGGGGGGCCAAAGGATGAAATGTCATGGATTGAATTGTGTCCCCCCAAAGTATGTGTCGACTTGGTTAGGCCGTGATTCCCAGTATTGTGTAGTTGTCCTCCATTTTGTTATTTTACCACCAAGAAAAAGGTGCTGTGAGCAGAGCACATCCTTTGGGCCCAGGGTTCCCATGCAGAGACGCTCTTAGTACAGGAGAAGATTGACAACAAGGACCTTCCTCCAGAGCCAACAGAGAAAGCTTTCCCTGAAGTCGGTGCCCTAAATTTGGACTTCTAGCCTACTAGACTGTGAGAAAATAAATTTCTCTTTGTTAAAGCCATCCACTTGTGGTATTTCTACTATACCAGCTGTAGATGACTAAGACAGTACCCTTGAGTTGGTTCCGATTCATAACGACCCTATGTACAACAGAACAAAACACTGCCTGGTCCTGCACCATTCTCATGATCTTTGTTATGCTTGAGCCCATTTTTGCAGCTACTGTGTCAGTCCATTTTATCAAGGGCCTTCCTTTTTTTCACTGACCCTCTACTCCCTGCTGATAACATGTCCAAAGTAAGTGTCTTCTTCCAAAACAGATTTGTTTTTTGTTCTGGCAGTCCATGGTATATTCGGTATTCTTTACCAACACCATAATTCAAAGGCATTGATTCTTCTTTTATCTTCTTGTTCATTGTCCAGCTTTCACATGCATATGTGGTGATTAAAAATACCATGGCTTGGGTCAGGTGTACCTTAGTCACCAAAGTGATATCTTTGCTTTTTAACACTTTAAAGAGGTCTTTTGCAGCAGATTTGCCCAATGCAATGCATAGTTTGATTTCTTCACTGCAGCTTGCATGGGCATTGATTGAGGTCCAAGTAAAATGAAATCCTTGACAACTTCAATCTTTTCTCCCTTTATCATGATGTTGCTTGTTGGTCCAGTTATGAGGATTTTTTTCTTTATGTTGAGGTGCAATCCATACTAAAGGCTCTAGTCTTTGATCATCAGTAAGTGCTTCAAGTCCTCTTCACTTTCAGCAAGCAAGGTTGTACAATATGCATATTGCAAATTGTTAAAGACTCTTCCTCCAATCTCGATGCTGTGTTTTTCATATAGCCCATCTTCTCAGGTTATTGGCTCAGTATACAGACTGAATGAGTATGATCAAAGGATACAACCCTGACACATACCTTCCCTGATTTTAAACCACACGGTATCCCCTTGTTCTGTTTGAAAGACTGTGTCTTGGTCTATGTACAGGTTCCTCATGAGCACAATTACGTGTTCTGGAATTCTCATTCTTCAAAATGTTATCCATAATTTGTTATGATCCACACAGACGCCTTTGTGTAGTCAATAAAACACAGGTAAACATCTTTCTGGTATTCTCTGCTTTCAGCCAAGATCCATCAGACATCAGCAATGATATCTCTTGTCCCATAACTTCTTTTGAATCTGGTTTTAATTTCTGGCAGTTCTCTGTTGATGTACTGCTGCAACCACTTTTGAGTGATTTTCATTCATCCAGTGCATATTTTGGTCAATGAAGTTTCCTTTTTATATTTTAATTTTACATTTTCAATGTATATGCTGTGCCTAAGTGTCAAAGAGTGGGAGCATGAGTGTATGTGTGTGGGGCAGCTTGAACCCATGCTGAGAATTTGCATTTCTAACAAATTCCCAGGCAATGCTGATGCTAGCTGGTTAGGGACCAATTCTGCGAACTATTAGTAGAGCCAAAACCAAAACCAAACCCGTTGCAGTCAAGTCTATTCTGACTTGTAGTGACCCTATAGGACAGAGTAGAATTACCCCATAGGGTTTCTAAGAGCAGCTGGTGGATTTTAACCGCTGACCTTTTGGTTAAAAGCCAAGCACTTAACCACTGTGCTACTAGGGCTCATTAGTAGAGCAGTGGTTCTCAGAATTTATTATACATAAGAATCACCTGGGGAATCTTGTTAAAATGTAGACTCTGATTCAGTGTATCTGGGGTGGAAATACACATTCTTAGCAGGGGTTCAAACTGGAATGAACTGGTTTGAAGCCCTAGTGTGAGGTAGCCTCACCAGAGGGTCAGGATACAAGGCATGGAAACCAGTCCAGGAAGGTTTTTCTCTCTTCGAAAACCCTACTTCTCCAACTAAACTCTAGGGCTCCTTCTGTGTACATGTTGAGGTGCGGTATGAGAGGATGGATTTGAGTGGTTACTTAGTAGATCTGGTGATGCAGACAGCCATTGTAGCATTTTGGACATAAAGGGTGGTTTCTTGACTTTTAAAACCCAGATATTTCCCCCATATTTTAGTTCTAGGAAGATGACTTCTAGGTTCTGGGTGTGGTCCCAATGAGGCACGGGGTGGGTCCTCATTCCACATGGGTCTTCAGCTGCTTTGTGTTTCATTGACAGAGACCCCAGCCCCAGTGCTTGCCTGCTGTTTGGCAAATTTAGCCACAAGGCTTGACAAACATCAGCATACAACTTAATTTAAAAATTCATCAACAATGTTAGGAGAAGCTAAAGTACCCGGGTAAAAGAATAAATAAATGCTCATAAATAAACTTGTCAAAGGCGTTTACTTAATAGAGTGTTCCAGTGAAAAGGGAGTGGTCATTGCATAAAAATTTAAGCTTTACACATTTTTCCTCTCCTTTTTACTTCTTTTGGTTGCCTTTAATTATACTCCACATTCAAAAAAGATAAAAAAATAGACCACCACCATATTCTAATTTTATTAGAAATGAAGGTCTAACTAAAACTTCAAATGACATAGATCGGCGAATGCACCCAAATTGGCATCTCTGTATCTTCCTGGCACTTTCTGCTTGGTTTACCCATTCTTGGAAGCCCCGGTGGCATAGTGGTTAAGAGCTATGGCTGTTCACCAGAAGGTCAGTAGTTTGAATTCACCAGGTGCTCCTTGGAAACTGTATGGGGCAGTTCTACTCTGTCCTGTAGGGTTGCTATGAGTCAGAATCGACTCAACCGCAAAAGGTTTTTTAAATCAATTCTTGCATAATTGTTTACCCAATTGGCTGCAGATACAGGCTGTGTCAAGGTGAAGTTTTAGTTTAGTTTTTAATAGTTTTAAGCAGAGGCTGAGGAAGAAACATTTGAATTAGATGAAATAGAATGAATTACTTTTAAAATCCCTTGCTAATAAAAAGTATTGTGATTAAACAATGCTAAGATAACTCATTGTGTTTGCCCTTTCAGGGCTTCGAACTGGTTCATTCAGGTATACATAAGAATCACCTGGCTATCCTGTTAAACTGTAGATGTATACATAAGAATCACCTGGGGATCTTGTTAAAATGTAGATTCTGCTTCTGTATATCTGGCATGGAAATGCACATTCTCAGCAGGGGTTCAAACTGGAACAAACTGGTTTGAAGCCCTGCCACTATGTGCCAGACACTGTGCTCAGTGCTGAAGACTCACAGAGAACAGACAGGGCCTTTACCCAAAGACTTAGATTCTCCCAGGAAAGACAGGTGTGTGTATAAATAATTACAGCATTGTGATGAGTCCCCCAAATTCACCTGTGACTGCCCATTATGGGAGCTCATAGCAGGCGGCTGCTTAATTCTGCCTAGAGTGGTCAAAAGGAGCCCTGCTGGGCAACAGTTAAATGTTTGGCTACTAACCAAACTATTGGTGGTTGAAACTCACCCTTGGCAAAAAGACCAGGTGATCTGAAAACCCTGTGGGGCAGTTCCATTATGTCACATGGAGTCACTATGAGTCAAAATCTATTTGAGGGCACACAACAGCAGAGTGGTCAAACCATTAAAGAAAGTAGTAATTCATAAGATGAACAACCCAGGGAAGGGCATTTTAGGCAGTAGGAGCAGTATGTACAAAGGCACTGGGGTGGACAGTGCTTTGTGGGTGGAAAGAACTGCATGGTTTGGTGTGGCTGAAGTGTAGGGTGCCTATAGGGTTGGAGGGAAGATAAGAGTGGAAGAGCAAGCCAGATCATGTAGGGTCTTGTATGTCGCAGTAAAGAATTTTAACATAGCTCTGACAGCTATGAGTAGCCCTTGAAAGCTTTTAAATAGAGTAGGATGGGGTGAAGCTTCAGAGATAGAATTAGTCTGGGTTTCAAACATAACTCTGAATGGAGTTTGAAGAAAAGATGACAAACTAGGGGTCTGTTGAAATGATCCAGATATGAAATAAGGTTAATGCCTTATGGTAAGACTTTTGCTATATTTATATTTATATTTATATTTATATTTATATTTATATTTATATTTATATTTATATTTATATTTATATTTATATCTTCAGTGCTTGATGTAGTGCCTATAGGGAACGTGGTAGAGATGATTGGAAGACAGTTTGGTATTCTGGGCAAGAAATACAAAATTTGGGCTTCATCAGCTAATGGATTCAGTTGAAGTCTCGTGTTTAGATGTAATTACCTGGAGACTATGAAAAGACTGAGAAGCAAAACGAGTCAAAGAATTATGGAGAATAACTAGACTGAGCTCGCATTATCCTCAGGGCATATCTTGGTTACTGTAACTTTCTTTTTATATTCTAATTGTCTCTTTACTTGTTGGTCTTTTCACCAGGCCAACTGTGAGGTCAGGGACTGTGTCTTGTTTACAGTGCTACTGCACTACATCATTTCAGAAGGCACCATTCACATTATAGTCACTGTAGTTGTGTTCCAAGGGCTCCCTTTACATGTGAATAGTACCCTCTGAAATTGTGTTTCAGCTATCCCTGCTTAACCAGTCCCAGCAGCTGTCATGGTAGCTGACATATGGTGAGTGTTCAATACACATTTGTTGAATGAATGAAGGAATGATGTGACATAAAATGAGAAAAAGAATCTAGCAAAAGAAACTGAGAAGCAGAGGTCTGTGGGTAAGAAGGATAAGCAGGAGAGTCTTCTATCATGGAAATTTAGGGAAAGAAGAGTTTTAATAATGATAGGTCAAAGTGACAAATGCTACAGAAGGGTCAATTAGAGGTGGCGAAGTAACCATTGGCAATTAGGAGTCACTGGTGATTATGTAAAAAACAGCTTGAGTGGCATGTAAGGGAAGCAGGAGGCAAATTTCATGTCACTGAGGTGGGAATGAGAGAAGGGGCGAGGAGACAGTGTAGACAGTTCTTTAAGAGGCTGGATTTGTGAAGGGAAGGAAATAATTGATAACCAAAAAGAGTGTTAGACCGAAGGGGTGTTTTCTTCCCTTCTCTTTTCTTCTGTCCTCTTCTTTTCCCTCATGTTCTTCCTTCCTGCTTTAAAGAAAGGAGACACTTGAGTAATTTTATAGCCTAAGTAGGACCCAGTGAAAAGGTGTAGGTTCAAAATATAGGAAAGAGAGGGGATACTAATTGGAGTTACTGAACATAAAAGGACATGTTTTTCTTTGACATGGAAAGAAAAGAAACAAGAATGCATGTGAATATGAAGAAACTGAATATGGATAAGCTGGAAGAATAAACTGGAGAGTAGGAGGTTGTGATGGTTAAGATTGCGTGTCATCTTGGCTGGGCCATGATTCTCAGTGTTTCTATGTGATCACCCCCATGATGTGATCTGCCGTGAGTAGCCAATCAGTTGAAAGGGAGTTTCCTTGGATGTGTGGTCTGCATCCGAATATAAGTGGATATTCTGGCTTTTGCCTTTCCTGGGTCCTGCAGCTGCCTCTTGTTTATCTGGCCTCCAGTTCTTGGGACTTGAGCTAGCAGCTTACCTGCTGATCTTGGGATTTGTCGATCTTCACGGCCTATCAGCAAGAGTCCTCCTCTCCAACCTACCATCTTGGGTTCACCAGCCCCTGCACCTGCATAAATCAGGAGAAGCCTTGTGGTCTTGCCTGCTGATCTTGAGATTCGTTGACCTTCACAGCCTGTGAGCAATAGGCCTGCTATCTGACCTGCCAATCTTGGGTTTGCCAACCCCTGCAGCTGTTTGAGAAGCCTCTATACTGATCCATGGGCTTGGGGCGTTCCAGCCTCTACAATTGCATGAGCTGTTTCCTTGATATAAATCTCTCTCTCTCTCTCTCTATATATATATATATTTATATGCTTTACTGGTTTTGCCTCTCAAGGGAGCCCAGCCTAAGACAGAGATCAAGGAAATTTCCACCCAAAGGCTGCAATTCTCTCTATAAAATAATAACCAACATGTTTTGGACACTTTCCAAAGCCTTGTTAGGAGTACTTTATATGTGTTACCTCACCTAATCCTTACGACAACTCTATAAGGATGAAATTATTATTATCTTAACTTTACAAATGAGGCAGTTGAAGCACAGAGAGATTAAGAAACTAGTCTGAGGTTGTATGGGTAACTGGTGGCAGAACTGGAAGCAAAGCTGTTTACTAACATGCTATACTGCCAAGAATGAGGGGACTTGGAATATTTAAGATTTGGAATAACCAGTGTGTGTAAGTAACCTGTACCAAAAACCAAACCCATTGCCATCGAGTCAATTCCAACTCCTAGTGACCCTGTATGACAGAGTAGACTGCCCCCTAGGGTTTCCAAGGAGTGGCTGGTGCGTTCAAACTGCAGACCTTTTGGTTAGCAGCCGATCTCTTAACCACTGCACCACCAGGGCTCAAACAGGTATAGCATATTATTGCTGACTCATACCAAGCACTTAATTTATGTTGGAAACCATAATTGTGTTGTGCCATTAATCCACAAGGTTGAGAGATTTACTCTAGCAAAACTTGCTTTACCAGTTACAGGAGTGGAAAAAGGAGATGTTTGAATTGAAAAAGAATTGGAGGTTGGTGGCTTGAAAAGAGTGGGGTACCAGCAAGAGAGAAATTGAAGTCATAGCTCCTGGGCTCTAAACTGTAAGTAGAAGGAAATGAGAATAGGACAAGCTGATGGAATGGGAGAAAATGGAGAAGCAAAGTGTCTAAGGACTCAAAGAGGTTAAACCAGGTGCAGTAAAATATGAGAAGTTAGAGACTTGTGGAGGATAGAAAGTTAGGATTAGAGTGGGATAATTAATCCTTACAACAGCCCTAGATTTCAGAGTAGTTGTCAGCATAGGGGAGTACGTGGCAGAAATGGATTGGAAGTGAAGCTCATGGGACATGGTCATGGTTGAGGTTGTGATTGACAGAGATGATGGGCATATGCTTACTAGGCCCTGACTCTTATTGGAAAATGGTGTCCAGTAGCCTAAAGATTGGTATGGACTTTTGAAAACTTCAGCCCAAGTATTTTATGGTTATAGGGAAAGATATAAAAGGCTAGCTGTATCTGGCATACAATAAAAATCACTTGATACTGTCAATAAACATTGTCAAAGAACAACAGTTAAACAGCTTACATTTTGCATTGTAGTTTTTGAAAAACAGTATGAATTGGCAAAATAATACATTTCACAAATAACTTTGGATGCTTTAGCCAAATTGTCATTAATACTCTGGGACGAAAAGACTACATGCTCTGATAAAAACTTCTCCTCTTCCTTCTTTCTCTCTTTTTTTTTTTTCCTAGTAGTATACAGTACAACACTCTAGGCAGAGAGAGGAAGCTGAATGTCATCAGACTTCCAGATGTGAAACTTTATTGTGACTTGTGGGGGTGAAGGTCATGGGAGAGGGGCTGGAAACTTAGTGGGACTCAGTGTGGTGTCCTCTGCCTCTAAAGTTAGCCATGTGATGGGAAACCAGCAGTATGTGTTCCCTTTGTACAGCTGTACATACCATTATCTCCTTTTCTCCTTTGCCCATTTAGGATCTCAGAAAATCAAAAGTAGATCTGATGTAAGCTTAGGAAGCCCCACATGAGAAGATATTGAACTACTGCATACGGATAGAATATGTGAACCAGGCTTATACATCAGCTGCATAAGTAGGTTACATATCAGGGAGAATGCTTTGCACTGCAAGCAATAGAAACCTCGACTTGGACCAGCTTCAATACAGGCAGTCCCCAGATTACAAACAAATTCTGTCCCTAAATCTGTCTTTAAGTTGAATTTGTACATAAGTCACAACAGTTAGGTATGGCTTATATCTAACATCAGTTAGTCAAATGTTTGTCTTAGTATATAGTGTACCTTTCTATGCATAAAAAACATTAAAGAAACACTTCCAGATACACTGTCTTAGGCTGGGTTGTCTAGAGAAGCAAAACCACTAAAGCATATAAATATATATATATATAGAGAGAGAGAGATTTATACTACAGAAATGGCTCATGCCATTGTAGAGGCTGGACAGAGGCATCTCCTGATTCACATAGGCACAAGGGCTGTTGAACCCAAGATTGGCAGGTCAGAAAGCAGGGCTCTTGTTCACAGGCTGTGAAGATCGATGAATCCCAAGATGGACGGGCAAGACCTCAAGGCTTTTCCTGATTCATATAGCCATAGGGGCTGGCAAACCCAAGTTCGGCGGATCAGTGAGCAGGGCTGTTGCTCACAGGCTGTGAAGATTGATGAATCTCAAGATTGGCAGATAAGCTGCTAGCTCAAGTCCCAAGAACCAGAGGTCTCATGAACAGGAGGCAGCTGCTGGATCCAGAGCAGGCAAAAGCCAAAACATCCACTTGTATTTGGATTTAGGCCACATGCCCAAGGAAATTCCCTTTCAACTGATTGGCTATTCACAGTAGATCCCTTTATGGGGGTGATTACATATAAACACTGAGAATCATGGCCCAGCCAAGTTGAAACACAATCTTAACTACCACATACACTAAAATATCTTTAACATAATAATAATAATAAAACCTCGAGTTGATTCTGACTCATAGCGACCCTATAGGACAGAGTAGAACTGCCCTATAGGGTTTCCAAGGAGCACCTGGTGGATTCGACCTGCCGACCTTTTGGTTAGCAGCCATAGCTCTTAACCACTACACCACCAGGGTTTCTTTAACATAATAATACAGTAGTAATAATAATAATAGTGTTTGATGCACAAAGTAACACTCATTTGTTATTATGAACCATTGTATGTACCTAGAATTTTTAATATGATAGGCTTTACAGGGCTTGCTTCGTAACTATGAGTTGTATATAAGTTGGACGTTGGTAACCTGGGGACTGCCTGTAGTAAGGAAAATAATTCCCTTATGTAGTCAGAAGTCCAGGAGAGAATGCCTAGGCTCTGGCTTTGCTTCTGTAATTCTCTTGGTTCTGTCTCTACCATGTGGTGGCTTCATGTTCAGCGCGGCTCCCCTCATGGTCCCAACATAACTACCACAGTTTGAAGGGTCACTTCCAGACAGGAGACATCCAGTGGAAGGAAACCATGTGTTGTCTTCTTATCAGTGAGAAAGCCTTTTCCAGAAGCTCCTGAAAGACTTTTCCTCAAGTCATTGCCGAGGATTGGGTCGCTACCCTTTTCTTAAACTGATCCTTTTCTTAAACATTAGCCTGATGAAAGAGTAAACTTGTTGAGTTATTTTAGCATTGTTTAATCATAATTTTTTTCCATTAGGAAGGGATTTTAAAGATAACTAATTTTATTTTATTTTGTCTAATTCAAGAATCCCTTCCTCAGCTTCTCCTTAAAACTGTTGAAAGCTAATCATCGCTGTGAAATAACCTGTATCTGCAGCCAATTAGGTATTACTATCATGTAAGAATTTACAAAGAAAGCAGGGAGAACACAATTATCATCATTCTTGATTAACCATTTGGGGTGGAGTGAATATTGGGAATCAACTACAGTATTTATAATAGAAAGAAGGCTAGATAGGACTTAGTTATGAGATTCAAAGAGTGTTGTCAAGGCAAAAGAGCCTTGGATAGAGTTCAAGACCCCAATTTCAGCATTTACTAGCAGTATGAACAGAGAAATTACTAACTTCTGTGAGCCTCAATTTCCTCTTACAAGGTCATTGTGGAAATTGAAAGCACTTTGTATAAATTTTAGGAGCTACACAAATGCTAATTATTTAATGATGATGATAACAACAACGTCTACTTTCATTTTCTGAGCAAATGTGTATATAGGCAAGCGTTGCCTAACGTCCAGGATACGGTCTGTGAAATAGGACATTATGTAATTTGGACGTTGTATGATAGGTATTATATACCTAGCAAAGCTATATGGGATACCTTTTGTTTCACTTCCTCATGGATATTTCTCCTTTGCCTCTTCCTGCTGCTATCACTAGCACTGGTCTTGCTGCATTTGGCAGCTATGATGTACTTCACAGTTAATATTTTTGAAAGAAAATTAAACAGAGAGATAACGCTACAACACTCAAGAGACGCAGAAAACACGAGATTAGATGCTGCTGCCTACGAGTTGAAACACACAATGTTGTAGGGTAAACTTTTTATTTGTAAGTAGGGAAAGTTCACATTAAAATAATGATACAAAGTGCAGTACATAATAAGCCAGTAACATAGGCATTTATTATGACTACCAAGACGTGATTTAGGTTGTATATGTACTGTACCACTATACACCTGGTAGCACAATTGCTTTGTATACAAGAGACACGAGATACATGTGTTGTGTGCCAGAAGCTGTTGCGTCCGCTACATCGCATTCTTTGATTGGGATTTCTCAACTCTTATTATAACCTTATGGGACCATAGGTGTTATGCACCATATGACCGTACCAGGCACATGCTACAGGCTTAAACACATTGTCTATATCTTACTCACTGAATGCATATGGAGCAATCACAATCCTACTCAAGGCCTTCTGCTAAATGCTTTATTTCCATCCTCATTTAAGCTAAGGTCTGAAACATTAAGGCTCCAGAGTAAGGGCAGAGGACTCGTGCAAGCTCACTTTCACCCAGTGGTTCCATTTTTTGGCCTGGGTGAGGGAGAAGTGGCAGCTGGCTGTGGGGCCTCCAACAGTTGCTCTGTTACCTGCCACTGATTATCTTCAGCAGCAAACTAGCTCAGGGCTTACTGCACAGGGAATTTGCAAAACACAGGTGTGTATGTGCTTTTAAAACACGTGATTTTTTTTCTTTCCATTATTCCTTTATTTTCCCAAACGTGAGTCTGATTATCATCTTCCTAGCCTTTATCAGCATTTTGCATATATATGCCTTTCAAATGTAGAAGGATTTACAATTGTTTATTCAGTTCTTGCTATCTATTATCTCAGGCCTGAATTTGTATTGTATGAAAGTTTGGAGGTTAAGGGACCTGTTAAACTAAAAAACCCATTAAACCAAAAAACCCGTGTGGAGCCGATTCCGACTCACAGTGACCCTAGAGGACAGAGTAGAACTGCCCCATAGAGGTTTCAAGGAGCGACTGGTGGATTTGAACTACCAGCATTTTGGTTAGCAGCTGAATTCTTAACCACTACGCCACCAGGACTCCAAGGTGCCTGTTAGTGAGGTATGAAGTTAGTATATTTTTGGTGTTACAAATTACATTGCTTTGAATGTTGTGAGATGAGCCTTTTCTATATTTTGGTTTATATTCTTAGGACTGTTTCCCTGAGGTGGAAAGAGAATAACTGTGTCAAAGGGTTTGAACACCCCAAGGCTCTTTATACAGACTGCCTGATTGGTCCATGGAAGCTTTTTGAGTGCTGAAAATGACACAGCTATAGTGTTATTTTGGGAATATGCATGTTCTCATTACATGGTACTTTATAGGCTTGGAATCATAAAATAGTTCCAGGAAATTTGAATTGTTCCAATACCGTGTAATTTGTTTTCCCAGGCTCCCATTAGAATAGCAATAAAATGGGGTCTCTGTGACTCAGCCTATACTAGATTTTGAGGAAATCCAGCCCACTTCAATTCTCTACCAGGGCACATTAACCAATACGCAAGGTACACGGGTTTAATTATAATTACTAACTAATCTGTAAATGCACAATCAGTGCTATACAATTTCATGTGGGTTTCACCACATCGAAGGTATGAAAAACAGGTGAAACTGTGTGCTACCAGTAAGTGAGTAAGCACAAGTAAGCCCATATGTACCTTGCCTATTGGGTTATCCATCCCTGGCTCTCCTGCATTAGTTCATAAAGTCCTGCGGGCGGTGGGGCACTAAGCCTGTGTATCTTGTTTCATCTTTTTACTGCTAGTTACTACCCGTGAGGCTTCTTGATTGTATATGCAAATAGACTCTCTGGAGGCTGACCTTTCAGATATATAAGGACACATCTGTTTTTTTATCCATAGTTCTGCTCTCACAGCTGGGACCCCTGCTCTATACTTACAATGTGTGAGCAAATCGGCAGTAAACATGGTGTGAGAGATACCTGTGTTTTGCTGACATAGCACGAATATGGTGTGTTTGTTCTGAAGTTATAGTGGAGAAATAAACACTTTCATTCATATGACCCAACTTCCCCTATAATTCTCAGGACTCACCAGTTCCTAAAATATTCCCCCTAACTCTTCCCACCTCTACAAGATATACTGATGAATGCTGCTGTGTATCAGTGGAAAATTAGAGGGAGAAACTGCCGCTATTCTGAAACAGATTTAAAAAAAAATCATAGTGTGATCGTAGTGTATATAATATAAATTGTGTTTATATTTTGTTCTCTGCCTGCACACTTCCTCAGGTAATTTCAAACACCTAATATGTCAGGTGGAAACCCTGGTGGTGTAGTGGTTAAGAGCTGTGGCTGCTAACCAAGAGGTCGGCAGTTCAAATCTACCAGGTGCTCCTTGGAAACCCCATGGGGTAGTTCTACTCTGTCCTATAGGGTCGCTATGAGTTGGAATCAGCTTGACGGCAATGGCTTTGTTTTTTTTTAATGGGTTAGGTATGATAATAAGAAAAAGCAAGAGTGGGACCACTCTTGTCCTAGAGGGCCCATCGCCAGGTAGTGACCATACAGTATGACCAGGACTGAAGTAACGGTGGAAAGAGAGTACTGTGGCAACAACTAAATTCTGTGAGGAGGGCCCCAGAACAACCCTATGAAATAAGTAGTCTATGAAGGCCCGAGAGGCCACTTGTACTAGGTAACGCAGCAAATCGATGGGAAATAGACTGGATTTGAACCCAAATCTTTCTAAATCCATATTGCACATTCTTTATTTTTCTTGGTTGCTTTTTCCAGATTTGAATTTTAAAAGTTACCCCCCGAAATAATTCTGACTTTGCAGAAGGGAATAAAGTGCGTACTTCCCACATCCCATGCTTTTATTTTTAACAGTTTGGTATGGTCCCAGGCCACCTTCTCTGCATGCACAAGTCTAAGGAAACCAGGTATGCCTGTCTCCAGCCCCAAAGAGCAACTGCTGGAGTCAAGGCCGAGAGTCAGGAGTGCCTTGTCCCCTCCAGAACCTACCTGGGTGAAGCTTGCGGCATTCTGGGGCCTGGGGACCAGAACACTCCCAAGTTTAGCTGTAACAGAGGAAAGCCAGAGTGCCCTGGCAGCCTACCCTTTTGAGAAAGGGGGGCTATTTGTGCTGTTTTGGCTTTCTGTGTCGCACTGCCCTGCCTTGCCCAAGGAGATAACAGAGCTCCTTACCAGTAGAGAGATTGGGAGAGGGCCAGGGGCTGCCTCAGACGCATTTCCATTTTTCTAGTGTCTGCTTTTGGCACATATTGGTGCCTAGTTACTGTCAAATGGAAAGGAATGAAAATGCCCTAGCACCAGTTCCTCAGCTTGGAGGAAGATGTCATGTGGCACCAGAATTGGATGAAGAAGACTCATTAACAACCTGCAGTATACAAATGACACAGCCTTGCTTGCTGAAAGTGAAGGGAACTTAAAGCACTTACTGACGAAGATTAAAGACTACAGCCTTTAATACTTTACTCCTGCACAGGAAGAAGATGAAAATCCTCAAAACTGGACCATTAGAGAAAAAAATCGAAGTTGCCAACAATTTTATTCTACTTGGATCAATAATCAATGACCAATAAGCAACATCATGATAAATGCAGAAAAGATTGACGTTCTCAAGGATTTCATTTTACTTGGATCCACAGTGGAAGCCCGTGGAACCAGCAGTCAAGAAATCAAACGATGTATTACATTGGGCAAATCTGCTGCAGAAGATTTCTTTAAAGTGTTGAAAAGTAAAGACGTCTCTTTGAGGACTAAGGTGTGCCTAACCCAAACCATGGTATTTTCAATTGCCTCATATGCATGAGAAACCTGAACGATGAATAAGTAAGACCAGAGAAGAATTGACGCCTTTGGATTATGGTGTTGGCAAAGAATGTTGAATATACCATGACTGCCAGAAGAATGAACAAATCTGTCTTGGAAGAAGTACAGCCAGAATGCTCCTTAGAAGTGAGGATGGTGAGACTTCGTCTCACTTACTTTGGACATGTTATCAGGAGAGACTAGTCCCTGGAGAAGGACATCATGCTTGGTAAAGTAGAGGGTCAGCAAAAAAAGAGGAAGACCCTTGATGAGATGGATTGACACGTGGCTGCAACAAAGGGTTCAAACAGCAATGATTGTGAGGATGGTGCAGGACTTGGCAGTGTTTCGTTCTTTTGCACATAGGGTCTCTATGAGATGGAACCAACAACAACAGCAACAAATTTTTAAAAAGCAAAAATGTCAGTTTGATGACTGAAGTGCACCTGACCCAAGCCATGGTCTTGTTAATCACCTCGTATGCATGAGAAAGTAGGAATTCAGTGAAAAAGGAAGACAGAAGAATTGATGCATTCAGGTTGTGCCGTTGGCAAAGAATATTGAATATACTGTGGACTGCCAGCAGAAAGAACAAATCAGTCTTAAAAGGAATATAACCAGAATGCTCTTTTTAGAAGAGAGGATGGTGAGACTTAGACTAGCTTACTTTGGATATGTCATCAGGAAAGACCAATTGCTAGAAAAGGACATCAGTTTGGTAGAGGGTCAGTGAGAATGAGGGAAACCCTCAATGAGATGTATTGATGCAATAGCCACAACAATGGAAACAAACGTACCAACAATTATGAAGCCGGAACCAGACAGGGCAACATGTCGTTCTATTACACGTAAGGCTCCATGAGCGGGAACTGACTCAATGGCAACTTAATAACAACCCAGGAACCAGGGACAAAGATCAAATTCTTTGCGTAAAGTAATTCGTCACCCCAAATAGAGTGAACAAATCTGACAAAAATTCCCGCCCTCCTAGAGTTTACATTCTAATCTGCTGCTGTCTGTAAAACAAGTTAGAATTGTCTCGAGTCAGAGTAAATGAATAAGACACATAGGTGTGTTCCTGTGAATAAATTGCATGGATTTCGATTTTCTTCGTTTTTAAGCCTTTTTTATGTATCTAAGATTTCTGAATAAGGGATAAGCAAGGTTACTATTATTGTAATATAAGTAGAAGTAGTCTATTTTAGACGTTCTACTTGGTTTCTTGCCTTGATTCGAAGAATGATCACAATTGTAAAATATTATTGCCTTTACAAAGCCTCTACTTTGGAAACCCTGGTGGCGTAGTGGTTAAGTGCTACGGCTGCTAACCAAAAGGTTGGCAGTTGGTATCTGCCAGGCGCTCCTTGGAAACTATGGGGGCAGTTCTACTCTGCCCTATAGGGTCGCTATGAGTCGGAATCGACTGGATGGCACTGGGTTTGGGTCTACAAAGCAACATATGGTTTATTCAAGTCTAATTTTGCTTTTGAATTGAAAAAAAAAATTATTGTGAAAAATCTCATTTCTTCTGTCATTGTATTGATTGTGATGACTTTCTGCTTAATTAGTCCAAATTAATGATGGCTTGTATGGTTAACAGCCGCCATAGTAATTGATTTGGGGGCTGGAGAGCTCTGAAAGGAACCCCTGGTTCCTAGGAAACAGCCCCTCAGGAGCAAATTCTTGCAGGCCTGGGTTTCTTCCAAGTGGCTTAAGCAGAGCTTTCTACAGTGTGACTCTGATGAGGTCACTACAATAGCAAGGCTGGAAGCTTGGGCCTCGGGAACCATATGCCTTGTCTTTGAGCTTCTTGAGGAAACGTGGGGATGAGAAGCATTTATGACCACGTCTTAAATTTCAACAAACAGAACTTCTGCCAAGCCTGCAAAGTGAAGCCGAACTGAAAGCTGCAGAGAAGGAAAAAGGATTAGAGCTCTGACACTACTCAGTTCAGTCTTCAATGCCGTGGGTATCTGATTTTTAGCAGATTAACAGGCATTAAAACCATGAATGTTTGTGGCCTGGATTTTTGTTTCAGAAGTTTCTCCTGCCAGTGGACTCACTAGGGTTGGTGTCACCTAATGCAGCAACTCGTGGTGTCTCCCCCCGCCACCACCACCCCGTGGACCTCCTCCTGTACCAGACCATACAGAATCCTTAGTCATGTTTTTTGTTGTAACATTACTCATGAATCATAATTCTCATATATTGCTCCTTCTTTTCCTTTACTACTTCATTCTCAAAAAATTTATAGCTATAGGTTCACAAATACTAATTACCACAATACTGTAGCTAACACACCAGAAAATTTGACAAAATCAGCGACTATAAAAACAGTGGCAGCAATGAAAACAACAGCGTGTGCTTATAGCAGATATAGATGAAACCACGTGATTTGAAGCCTCATTGTAATTGGGTAATGACAGCTCTGACCGGAGGGCATTAGAAGGTTCAAAAAGTAAATTAGCATAGAGTTTTAGCTTTGTACGTATATTAATACATGTAAGCTGGGCTTACAAAAAATGTTTTTGTTATAACTACAAGGATGTTTTTATAAAATAAATTTCTACTGAAATGCTGCATAAAAATTTTATAGACAGTCATTTTGGTGTCACTTCCTCTGACAGTGTCACCCAGTGTGATCCACACCTGTGTAGTGACACCACTGTCTCCTGCTATCTCCTGCCTGTCAAGGGCACTACACTGAGTAGGGGGTAATGACTCTGCCAAGCCACCATCTCCACATTCCCCATCTGGGGGATTTTCTATTGGAAGGACTTGAGAGACTTGATGGGCCATAAATATTACAGAAGTGGTCTTGGGTTGTGATAATGAATTTGTGTGCCCCTCAGGTAATCACATCATCCACTGAAATCGCACCAAAGACCTAATGGGCACCTTTACATCTGTACAAAGTCCAGTGGGCACTGAACCTCTTCCTACAGTCTCACCTGACCTATCAGTAGTATTGGTAATGTCATCCCTTTCTTTGACTTTTGTAACACCATGCTCTCCTGGAAGTCTTTTTCTCTCTCCAGCTACGTTTTCTCAGTTCCCTTGCAGCCTACTTTTTCCCTAACCTTCCCTTAAAGATTGGGGTTCCTCAAAGACCTAATCTCTCTTCTCTTCCACACAGTTATAGGATACCCGTTTGGGTGGCAGGATGTAGATGATTTTTATTTTTGTCTTTTTACTCTATTTATTTCCTGTTTCTGTATTAAGCATGTATTGTTGTTTTTGCTGTTGTTAGGTGCCATCTCATAGTACCTAACAACAGCAGTGAAGCAACCCTATGTAACAGAGTAGGACTGCCCCCATAGGACTTTCTAGACTGTAATCCTTATGGGAGCAGATTACCAGGTCTTTCTCCCTCAGAGCCGCTGGGTGGGTTTGAACTGCCAGCCTTTTGGTTAGCAGCCAAGCACTTAACTGATGTGCCACTAGGGCTCCAGAAGCATGTATAATTAAAAATGTTTGAAACTCAGAATCCAGCTATATCCATACAGAGGCTGACGGCAACTTCCTGTTCCTCTGGCTCTGCAGCATTCCCAGGGGACCTCATAGTTCGGGATTCTGGACTCAACACTCTGTGCTGAGGCATCCATGGCTGCTCCGGCACTTGAGGCCCAGGTGCCACACATTCCTCTGCCCGGTGAAGCAAAGCCAGAGTTCCATGCTTCTTGGCAGTGGACTAAAGAAACTATTATAATCAGGTCTCAGCATGTGGCTTTCTGCTGCCCAAACTCACCCTCCTCCCCATCTCAATTTTTAACACAAAGCAATCTCCTTTTTCCCGTTTGTTCACTCACCAAGGTTTTAGCTGTTCATCTTAGTTGATTACAAATGGAAGAAAAGATTATTCTTATTCTGTGAAACTATAAATTCTGTAATTTCCCAAAGAGTTTTGAGACTCACAGCAAGTGTTTATGTCAGTATTAAAAAGCAGTAAAGTTTCCATATGTACCAATTTGGAAAAAGCTCAAAGAAATCCTTTCATGAAACAAATTACCATTTGTGAAAATAACTCTTGTCCATTTTACAATATTATGATTTATTCTTTTCTTTTATAATTATTATTTATGATCATGTGCAGGCAAAACAGGCTAGAATGTCTTTGCTTTTTAGGGATGAACTGGGGCAAAGACATTGATGGATGTTATGGATTGAATTTGTTTTCCCCTCAAATTTGTTGTAAATCCCCAGCCTTTATACCTGTGGATGTAATCCCATTAGGGAATAGGGATTTCCTTGTTATATTAATGAGGCCGTCTCAGTGTAGGGTATATCTTTAGCCAATCACTTTTTAGGATAAAAGAGCAGATCAGGCACAGAAGAAAGGAAGCCCAGGTAGGGGAAGGTAGATGTCAGTCTACTTGAGGAAGGCCAATGAACCTAGGAAGAGAAGCTGAAGAGACAAAGACCTTTTCCTAGAATCGACAGAGAAAGAAAGCCTTCCCCTAGAGTCAGTGCCCTGAATTTGGACTTCTAGCCTCCTAAACTGTGAGAAAATAAATTGCTCTTTGTTATAGCCACCCACTCGTGGTATTTCTGTTATAGCAGCACTAAGAAGCTAAGACAATGGGGATAGAAGATTAGGAAATCATAACTAGTTAAGTACCTCTTTACATGTAACTGACTGTTTTAATCAATTATCAGTAACATTTTATGTGAACTTTTTTCTTTTTTTTGGCATGATGATTCTGGATGCCTAGTTTGAAGGCCAAGAATTTGAAGCAAAGTAAAAGAGACTGCTGGAATTGGAATTATCTATACTTGAGCTGTTATGACTTGTGCTGGTTTTGTAGCTCTGGGTCAGATCTAGGGAAGAGTGGTAAAATTTGATGACTAATTTGGAGGCCTCATAGAAAAGAAGGGAGTTGAAGCTGAGGACAAATTGTATATTGGTGAGGCATAAGAGTGATTCCAGCTCTTATCAAATTACACCTGGATATCTTCTTATGCTTAGTTTTCTCACAAACTTCTCAAATGAGAAGCAGTCCATAACTTTGGATTTTGGCTTCCCTCACCTTCCTCGCTCATATCCAGGCACAAATGCTTCTCTTCCTACACAATCTCTTCTCAAGCCTTCCATTCATTTTCATCCTATTAGTCCCAGCCTAACACAGGTCTTGTCAGGTGTCGTTGAGTCGATTTAGACTCATACTGACCCTCGTGTGACAGTAGAACTGCCCCATAGGGTTTTCTAGGCTCTAATCTTTACAGGAATAGATAGTCAAGTCTTTCTCCCATGGAGCCACTGGGTGGGTTTGAACTGCCAACCTTTCAGTTAGCAGCCTAACACTTAACCATCGCACCGCCAGAGCACAAATCATGTGGGAGCAATTGCAAACTCCACCGCAAGCAACTTTTTTCTCCATCTCTTCTCAGTCTGTTTTTGGACTTGTCTTCCCAGTACACATGGGACCCACCTGGCCCCATGGTCTTTTTCAGGTCACGGCCTATGACTCACCTCTTCGTTTCTCTTTTTTATTTAGGCACATTTTGAAATCCACGTGCTCCACGCACTTACCGGATTTTCTCTTCACTGTCTACCCCCACAGTGTGAAATCACTTCACGTTTCATCTACTTCACCACACTATGCATCTGCACGTAGAAGGGAAAGAAAGAGCCATTAAGAGAGAGGTCCCTTGCAGGTTAATGAGATTTTTACAGGGATGTTTTATAATTCTAAGTGGAACTGGAGTAGCAACTCTGAATTAAATGGCCTTACATTCATTTTTTTGAGTTTTCTTTTTTGCCAAATTGAGTCACTACCTTATAATCTTTTTCAAATACAACAAGGCCAAAATTACATAATGAGACTAAACACAGGCCCACTGCTTCAATAAGGCGTGTTTAATGTAAAAGGAAAGAAATGTTAAAAAAAAAAATCCAAGTCAGTTACGTGAGGAATAATTTGCTTTGATAGATTTATAAGTTAATAAGATTTGTTTTCCAAAGAGAGTGTTGCCTTATCCTCTTTATAATGCCTGTTGGTTTTAATGACAGGGGGCTGTTTAAAGAACATTCATCAGAGAGAAATGAACAAAGTGCTTGTCTGTTTTGACAAGGTACTTATTACCAAATAGGAACTTCCTGAACCTGACCTGAGATTATAGTTTTGATTGAGAATATAGTACATGTTTCCATAAGCTTTGTCAGTCATTTTTGCTCCTTATCTTTTCAGTCTTTAATCAAGAGATAGGAGAAACCAGGCGGCTGGCTTCTTTGGCCATATAGAGGCCTAGTTGATATGAAGTGGGGGAATTCATGCTCCTCTTCTAAATTAATATTTGTAAGAGTCATTAGCCTCTGCCTGGGGGCAGTAATGTGGTTTGGCACATCGTTAAATACACACTCCTTCCGGAAGGGGTATTGGCTTTAGTGATGTCTGGTACGTGTGCATCCAAGATGACTGATATTTATTTGCTTCCATGATCCCATGCATGGACTCAAGGCACTTGACACATTTTTGGTAGCTCTCCAATTGGCGGCTCTGAAATTCTGCAAACTCCTGGGCAAGCTGCTTAGTTCTGCTCGGGATAATTGCCCATCAGCTAGTGAATGTGTGTGGGTAGTTCTCAGATGTACCAGGAATAATTTTATGGGTCACTTCTATCTGAATTCCAGCATCAAGTGGTCGTTGTACAGGCTCTATACTAGCATACATTCCTCTAACTGAGGCAGGTTTTTTTTTTAAAGCAGTTACACTGTAAGGTGTTTCAAATTGTCTTCCATTCATGAGGTAATTCATTTTCCAATTTCAGTAAATATGTATTGGGGGCCTCCTATGTGTTGGGCACTGTTCTAGGGGCTGGGAATCCAGCGGTGGAAAAGACAGACATAATTTCTGCCCTCATGGAGCTTACACTTTCATAATGAAAACAAATAATAAGTAAACAAAATAACAAATGAGACAACTTTAAATAGTGAAAAATATGTTACAAAGAAAATAAAACAGCTTAATTTAACAGACAGTTACTAGTGGCTGGAAGTTAAAAAACAAAAAAACAAACCTGTTGCTGTCCAGTCGATTCTGACTCATACTGACCTTATAGGACAGAGTAGAACTGTCCCATAGAGTTTCTAAGGAGTGCCTGTTGGATTCAAACTGCTGACCTTTATGGTTAGCAGATGTAGCTCTTAACCACTACACTACCAGGGTTTCCACTAGAGGTAAGGGGCCTGATAAAATGATTATAGTAGGGAGAGTATGTCTTAGAAAGTGACATTTGAGTTGAGACCTGAATGAGAAGGAGCCAGCTGTGTGAAGACTGAGGAGAGCATTCCAGACAGGGAAGAACAAGTGCTAAGACCCTGAGGCAGAAACAAATTTGGCATGTGTTGGGGAAAAGTTAGTAAAAATGAAATCCATTCCCAATCCAGAAAACCTCTCCACAAAAATGGAAGAGAAAGATAAGTTTTACTGTTGACTAAGCATGAAACCAGAATGTGATGCATTTTGGGTAATCTGCTAAAGAGATTGCAAAGACAGAAGTCTTATCCTTTATGTAGCTGAGTGGATACAACTCATTACATTCATGTTTAAGATAAAACTGCGAACTTTCCCGTATCTTTATGGCAAGATACCTAAAGTACTGTATGCTAATTTCCTTCCAGGAAACAGGAAGGTAGGGAAGGCTCACCTGAAATTACATTTCAAAGAGGTAGCTGCCAGATCTTTGAGACTTCTTAGATTTACATAGTTTTCAAAGAGACAAAGAAAGAATTTACAATGACAAGTTATTTAAAGTCAATTCTGAAAGAACAGAGGAGGGGGGGAGTCTCTTCCCTTATTCTTAACAAGAAGAATCAAAATCTCTTATTTTCAAATTGTACTTTTCCTTACACATGTTTAGAGAATGGAAAGGCTCAAGTGAGACCACCATGACCCAGAGGAAGAGTGGTAGGAGGTAAGGTTTGAAGGTTAGAAGGGGTCAGATCATTCAAGGCCTTGTGCCATGAAGTGGTTAGATGGTATTCTCTGGGCAACGGGGAAACCATTGGAGAATTTTAACCAGGAGAGTGATAAATGGTATTGACTTCTACCCAGGTTTACGTCTATAAAACCAAACCAAACCCGTTGCTGTCAAGTTAATTCTGACCACAGCAATCCTATAAAGCCCCAAACCTGTTGCCGTCCACTCTGACCCTATAGTATGATCTAAAAGGCTCTCCAAAATGTGTCAGTGTGCCTGCTGTAAGAATGTTACTGAGGATGCTTTGTTGGTATTGCACAGCGTTTTTCCCATGAGGAACTGAGGAGGTAGTGTATTCGTTAAGAGCAGGTAGGGACTGTGATGTCAGCTCTCCAAGAAGGGTTTAAACACCTGCTCTAACCTGTGTGACCTGGAGTGAGTCATTAACCTCTATGTGCCTCGGTTTCCTCATTTATAAATGTGGCCAATAGTTTTATCACTCCCTCAGATGGTTGTTGGGTTGTTGAGCGGATTAAATAAATGGTGCCCAGGCACACAGTAAGCACTATCGGTGTTTACTATAATTATTTAGAAAAAGCTGGCTGCCTCTAGTCCAATTGGTTTGTCTTTACCTATGGACATTATGAATTATGCAACTGACTTCATTTTCCAGTATAGTCTATGTGCTAGAAATCTTAAGGCTAATTTTTATGGCCTCCTTATAGGAAGTAGATTGATTTTATCTCAGCTAACATCCTCCCTAGTTCCATTTTGTGTCTTGTCAAAAATCTAAATGTGCAGAGAAACACCAAAAATTAGTGTAACAGAATATGTTTATTGTAGTTAAGATTCTAATCAGGCAGCATCAACTTGAACATATTAAATATATCGGGAAGGGGTGATCCAAAAAGGGGATAGTGAAACAGGTTATCCAGGTCATTGTCATGTTAATTTCTCAGGAGGTGGCATCAGAACACATAGTGTTTCAGGGTCATTCCGCTGGAGAAACAGTCACTAAGGACAAGCCATACATTTCCCAATCGACCCATGGGTTCCTGCTTCTCAAAACTGGCTGCACATAGATAATTCTCTAAAAGAGCCCAATGCCTAAGGTAGAACATTCTCCTCTAAGCTGCTTACTAGGCTATTGTTTGACTTGAAGGTCCCTTTAGGAAAATACTTTCTTAAAGGCTCAAGGTTCTAAAGGACATCTAAGGGCAGATGGCCTGGGTAAGTCACCCCAACCCCATGATCCCAGAAATCTGGATTCCAGCAGAATCAAAATGGATTTGTCAGTCTTTGCTCTAGTTTTTCTTTCTGTGTCATAACTTTTTAAAATATAATGTTTCATACATATTTTATACATTATATATTTGATAAAAATGAAATAGACCATGCATAGTTTTGTAACTTAATTTGTTCAGGCAACTGTATATCTGGAACAACTTTCTTTGCCAGTAATTATACTTTAGCCAATTGTATATAAATGAGATGTTTTAGGAGGGGAAGAGAGAAACATGTGCATTTAGTCTGCTATAATAAATTGGAAGCTAAACATACCACATATTAGCCAACCAATTCCCTGCTAAAGGAAACTGATTCCAGTGATTTTGCAAATACAAAGAATGCAAATGCACTATTACACAAATGTATCTGAGCATTTGGGTGAGTATTACTATATGACAAATTCCTAATTATAGAAACATTGAGTCCAAGTGTATAAATATATATAGAGAGAGAGATTTATATCAAGAAAACGGCTCACATGATTGCAGAGGATGGAGCATCCCAAGTGTGTGGATCTTGACAGAGGCCTCTCTCAATTCACATAGCCACAGGGGCTGGTGAATCTAAGATCAACAGGCGGAGAGCAGGGCTCACACTCTCAGGCCTGAAGATTGATGAATCTCAAGATCTGCAGAACAGCTGATAGCTCAAGTCACAAGAGCCGGAGGTCAGACGAACAGGAGGCAGCTGCAAGATCCAGAGTGAGCAAAAAAGCCAGAAAGTCTGCTTATTTGGATACAGGCCATACCCCCAAGGGAACTCCCTTTCAACTGCTTGGCTACTCACAGCAGATTCAATCATGGGAGTGATCCCATATAAACACTAAGAATCATGGCCCAACCAAGTTGACAGACAGTCTTAACCAACACAGTCCACTCCTTGTCAACTTGTCACATGTACACAACTCCTTAAACCATACATAATCTCTGAATAAAGACAATTGTAAAGTCGTACTTGCACCTAACATGATATGACTAATTTACATACAACCAAAAACGCACTAGCCCTGTTTACATCTTATATTTTATAAGTGAAGAAAACAAAAGTATCTGATGTACACATACAAAGCAGAAATACTCATAACAACTATAGTCCAGGGCCATAACTACCTTCTTCCACCACCCATTCTGTATTCCCTTTGCCCTCTGCAAGCAACTCAGCTGGTTGTGGTTCTTTGCCTGGTGGGGTGACCCAAACCTTCATTCCCGAAGGGTCTGGGTCATTAGTAATCATGTCGGAATTGGGTTGCTGTAGTTTTCCACTGACTTTAATCACAGGGTGTGGTAGTACTAAGAGACACCCTAAGGGATCTCCTGCATTCCAGACATACTCTTCTTTACCTCCATTATGTAATATCAATCTGATTTTCCCCTGGTAATCAGGATCAGTCACTCAGCCAGTATGGTAACTCCCTTCTTTGCCTGTTGATCTAGTGGCATAAAGAGCCCAAAGTGGCCAGGTGGCATTCTTAACTTCCAGTTCAATGGAATCAGTGATGTATCTCCAGGTGGGAACATTCCTCCCTTTGGAACTAAGACCTCTAGACCTATAGAACATAAGGTCGTAGGGACAGGAAGCAAAAATCTTGTGTGGGTCACCAGGGGTAGTAGTGAATGGTGCCACTCCCATTTCCACCTCTTGATTTCTGGACCCATGAATCCTGGTTATGGGAGAAACAGCACCGTATACTGGATGCTGGTTTGGAGTATATAGAGCCTCCTGGAGAACACTGCCCCAACCCTGCAAGGTATTGCCACCTAGCTAGTGCCATAATTGTGTCTTTAGAAGCCCATTCCATCATTCTATCAAGCCAGCTGATTCAGGATGTTGGGGAACATGGTAAGACCAGTGAATTCCATGAGCATGGGCCCACTGCTGCATTTCATTTGCTGTGAAGTGAGTCCTTTGATCTGAGGCAATACTGTGTGGGATACCATGACAGTGGATAAGGCATTATTTAAGTCCACAGATGGTAGTTTTGGCAGAAGCATTGCGTTCAGGGAAGACAAATCCATATCCAGAGTGTCTATTCCAGTAAGGACAAAACGCTGCCCTTTCCATGATGAAAGTGGTCCAATGCAATCGACTTGCCACCAGGTGGCTGGCTGATCACCTCGAGGGATGGTGCCATATCAGGAACTCCATCCATGTAGGTCTCTGCTGCTGGCATAATGGGTACTCAGCAGTGGCTGTAGACAAGTCAGCCTTGGTGAGTGGAAGTCCATGTTGCTGGGCCCATGTGTGACCTCCATCCCTGCCACAATCACCACTTTGTGCATGAGCCCATTGAGCAATGACGGGAGTAGCTGGGGAAAGAGGACGACTGGTTTCCACAGAACACGTCATTCTATGCACTTGATTGTTAAAATCATCCTCTGCTGATGTCACCCTTTGGTGAGCATTCACAGTAGACATGAATATCTTCACTTCTTTTTTACCCATTCTGAGAGATCTATCCACATACCTCTTCCTTATAAATCCTTGTCTCCAATTTTCCAATCATGTTCCTTTCATGTCCCTGACTGTCCAGCCAAACCATTGGCCACAGCCCATGAATCAGTATGTAATTGCACATCTGGCCATTTCTCCTTCCAAGTAGAGTGATCAGTAAGGTGCACTGCTCGAAGTTCTGCCCATTGAGAGGATTTCCCTTCACCACTGTCCTTCAGGGAGGTCCTAGAAAGGGGCTGTAGTGCTCCTGCTGTCCACTTTCAAGCGGTGCCTGAATATCATGCAGAACCATCTGTAAACCAGGCATGAGTTTTCTCTTCTTCAGTCAGCTGATCATAAGGAACTCCCCATGAGACCATAGGTGCAGACTGGGAGATGGAAGGTAATGTGACAGGAATGGAGACCATGGGCATTTCGGCCACTTCCCGATGCAACTTACTTGTACCTTCAGGTACTGCTCGGGCCCGATCTCATATATACCACTTCCATTTAATGATGGAGTGCTGTTGTGCACGTCCAACTTTATGACCGAGTTCATGATGGGCAGCTCAGACCACATGATGACTTTGGTGTCCCATGGTTAATTGTTCAGTCTCTACTAAGGCCCAGTAACAAGCCAAAAGCTGTTTCTCAAAAGGCGAGTAGTTATCTGTGGAGGATGGCAGGGCTTTGCTCCAAAGTCCTAAGGGTCTGCACTGTGATTCACCAATAGGGGCCTGCCAAAGATTCCAAAAAGCCTCTCTATCTGCCACTGACTTTTCAAGCACCAACAGATCAGCTAGATCATATGGCCCAAGTGGCAGAGTGGCTTGCACAGCAGCCTGAACCTGTTGCAGAGTCTTCTCTTGTTCTGGGCCCCACTCAAAACTAGCAGCTTTTCGAGTCACTTAATAGGCCAGAGGAGCACACCCAAATGAGGAATGTGTTGCCTCCAAAATCCAAAGAGGCCCGTTAGACATTATGCCTCCTTTTTAGTGTGGGAGCAGCCAGATACAATAACTTATCCTTCACTTTAGAAGAAATATCTTGACACGCCCCACACCACTGGGCCCTTAGAAATTTCACTGAGGTGGAAGGTGCCTGAATTTTTATGGGATTAATTTTCCACCCTCTAGCATGCAAATGTTTTACCAATAAGTCCAGCGTCCTTGACACTTCTTCCTTACTAGGTCTAATCAGCATAATGTCATCAATGTAATGGATCAGCGTGACAACTGTTGAAAGGGAAAAGTGATCAAGGTCCCCTCAGACTAAATTATGACATAGAGCTGGAGAGTAAATGTAGCTCTGAGGTAGGCAAGTGAAGGTGTATTACTGGCCTTGCCAGCTGAAGGCGAACAGTGTCTGATGGTCCTTTGAAACAGGTATGGAGAAAAAGGCATTAGCCAGCTTGATAGCTGCATACCAGGTACCAGGAGATGTATGAATTTGTTCAAGCAATGAAACCACATCTGAAACAGCAGCTGCAAATGTAGTCACCACCTGGTTAAATTTTTGATAATCTACCGTTATTCTCCAAGACACATCTCTTTTTTGCACAGGCCAAATAGGCGAGTTGAATGGGGATGTGGTGGGAGTTACCACCATCCTTCAAGTCCTATGTGGTGGCAGTAATCTCTGCAATCTCTCCAGGAATGTGGTATTGCTTTTGGTTTGCTATTTTCCTAGGTAGGGGCAATTCTAAAGGCTTTCACTTGGCTTTTCCTACCATAGTAGCCCTTACTGTATTTGTCAGGGATCCAATGTGGGGGTTCTGCCAGTTGCTAAGCATATCTATTCCAATTATGCATTCTGAAACTGGGGAAATCACTACAGGATAGGTTCGGGGACCCAGTGGACCTACTGTGAGACAGACATGTGCCAAGACTCCATTAATAACCTGACCTCCATATGCTCCCACTCTGGCTGATGGGCCACAGTGATGTTTTGGGTCTCCTGGAATTAGTGTCAGTTCAGAACGAGTATCCAGCAATCCCCGAAAAGCCTGATTATTTCCTTTTCCCCAATGAACAGTCACTCTCGTAAAAGGCCATAGATCCCTTTGGGGAAGGCTGGGAGGAAGAGTAATAGTAAAATTTTTGGCAGTATATTGGAGTCCTTCCTCGAGGGGATCCAGCCTCCCCTTCATCAAGGGGTTGTGGGTCTTTAAACTCACTCAAATCTGGGAATTGATTGAGGGATCCTGACTCTCTATTCTGGCAATTTAAATTAGACTGCTGTTCGCCTGACCTAGAATTCATCCGTTTGTACAGATCAAGTAAATATTTGGTATATTTCCTATCTATTTCACTCCTAAGGACACCATAACTAAGTAACCAACACCATGAGTCCATATGAGTCAGACTATTCTAGTTACTGCTTTGACTTTGCTGTCCACTACTGTAACTTTGCTCACCTTGTCTTTGTCGATTGAGTGCAGCCACTTGGCCCCTACTACCATGGGGGGGGGTCCAATTTTAATTTAGTTAGGGCAGTTCCCACTGTCAAATCTGATTTACATAAAATAACAATCACAGCAGTTTTCAAGGTTGCTGGAGCTCCTTTCTCAAATTTGTTCATCACAGTTGTGGTAAAAGGTGTGTCCTCTGGGCACACCAGGTGCGGGTCTGACCTGACAAATCCACTGTAGCATGCCAATTTCTCTGAGTCTTTAGATACCTTCTACAACATACCAAGGCAGGTCTGGTACCTCAACTTGATTTAGCGTAGGCCACCTTGTAATCTATGCTTCAGCAACTGAACCAAATAATCTATTAGATCCTTTCCTAACTTCTCAAGCTGAAACATTGAATGAAGAATCTGTGCTTAGTGGATCCATAGCAATAAACTTAGACTGATCCATCTTCATGTTCCTTGTACCATCATCCCACACGCTTATTAGCCATTCCCACACATATTCCCCAGGTTTCTGTTTGTACATATTAGAAAATTCAAGCAGTTCTTTTGGAGTGTAGCGTACCTTCTCCTGGGTCACACTTTGTACTTCACCTTTTGGAATTTAAGTCTAGTTATAGGTGTAGAAGCCAGAATCGGTAGTTTGGAATTGTTTTGAGAATATTCAGCATTGTCTTGTAAAGCATCTGCCTCAGGTGATTCTCCAGGCAATGATTTAGACAAGGGCTCTTTAGAGGCAGCTGGGGTAGGGCTAATCTCATTAGATGGGAGTGGAGGGGCTAATGGTTTTTCTGAGTGGTGTGGTTTAGCAGGCAAACATGATGTAATCTCTTCAGATGGGAGTGGTTCTGCTGGCAGGAGTGATTCAATGGAATTTAGGGGTTCAGTGTCTCCAACTTCCTGATTATCTGCCCATATGTCCCCATCCCAAGTTTCAGGATCCCATTTCTTCCCAATCAATGCCCTTACTTTAACTTCAGACACATCTCTCGATGTTGGCAATTGAGCTGGTGGTGTAATTCAGCCACTCTTACAATAAGGCTCTGGGTTTGGTTTTCAGCAATTTCAGCTCTGTTACTATAAGAAATAAAGCTTTCTTTCAAAGCACAAGTGAAAGCATTAAGGTCATTTGTGTGGCACTTGAGCTTTGACTAGTGAAAGTAAGACCAACTAACCAGCTTCCTTATACTTCTTATTCTGAAAAACTGTAGAAAGATATCACAAATGTGTTCACCTGGAGACTCGCCTTTCACCAATACCTGATCTACTGGTGGTTATATTTTGCGTAATGGTATTGCCACCTCATGCCATAGATTAGCAGTGCCCTCTTTACTACTGGAAGCAGAGTCGTCAACATCTTTAAGACTAACTAGACTTGAGAACTAATTTAGAAAACTCATCTTTACAGTTTTGTTTCTCAAACCCCACTCTTGGTACCAAACGTCTTAGGCTGGGTTCTCTAGAGAAGCAAAACCAGTCAAGCATATAAATATATATAGGAAGAGATTTATATCAAGGAAACAGCTCACATGATTGCAGAGGCTGAAGCATCCCAAGTCCATGGATCAGAACAAAGGCCTCTCTCTATCACACAGCTGCAGGGGCTGGAGAACCAAGATCAGCAGGTCGGAGAGCAGGGCTCCTGCCCTTAGGCTGTGAAGATTGATGAATCCTAAGATCTGCAGATAAGCTGATAGCTAAAGTCTCAAGAGCCGGAGGTCAGATGAACAGGAGGCAACCGCAGGATCTAGTATGAGCAAAAAAGGCAGAGCGTCTGCTTATATTCCGATGCAGGCCATACCCACAATGACACTGCCTTTCAACTGATTGGCTAGTCACAGCAGATTCAGCCATGGGAGTAATCACACATAAACACTGAAATCATGGCCCACCCAAGTTTATACACAATCCTAACCATCACACCATGTTTTTATTAATGAACTAGCAACATGTCCTTTTTGATTCTTCTCTGATAGATTTCTTTGTTAGATTTGAAACATATTCTCTAATAATCTTGGCTGACTTCATATTAGATAACTGAAAAACTCAATAGTAAACATTACTGTATTACTTTTCTTCAAGAAAAATTATATAGTAAGTGGGTGATTAAATCAGAATTAGCATTGCCTATGGTGATGAGTTCCACACATTTTTTATAGTTCCTATCTTTATGTTATGGACTCACTGCGTAGTGTAAACAGTTGGTGTGCTTGTCTGGTAACTGAAAGGTTGGAGGTTCAAATCTACCCAGAAATGCCTCTGAAAAAAGACCTAGTGATCTACTTCCAAAACATCAGTCATTGAAAACCTGTGAAGCATGGCTCTACTCTGACACACATGAGGTCACCAAGAATTGGAACTGACTCAATGGAAACTTTTTTTTTTTAATTATTATTATTATTTTACTGGCTATCTGTACGTTAAGGAGCCCTGGTGTTGCAGTGGTTAAGTGCTCGGCAAAGTTGCCACTGAGATAACAGATAATGGAGGCAGGGAGACTAAAACCAGCTGCCATTAAGTCGATTCCAACTCATGGCTACCCCATGTGTGTCAGAGTAGAACTGTGCTCTATAAAGTTTTCAATGATTTTCAGAAGTAGATCACCAGGCCTTTCTTCCAAGGTACCTGTAGGTAGACTCAAATTGCCAGCCTTTTGGTTAGCAGCCAGATGCTTAACCGTTGTGCCACCAGAGCTTCTCTCCTAGAGGCTACCCCTGAATTATTTTGTGGCTGAATTTTCCTTATAGCTGAGCTTTTATTCCAGTAAGCACTTAATATTTTTACTTTTAAGTGGAAAATTTCCTAAAAACATGGCCTTCTTAAACAGATTATATTGAACATAAATAAGTATATGTAACTTATGGAGATGGGACAGTGCAGTGATTAAGAGCATGGGCTTTGGAACTAGAATGCCTGGGTTCACTTCCCTGCTGTGTACTTTCTAGCTGTGGCTTGGGCAAACTATTTGATCTCTCTTTGCCTCAATTTCCTCATCTATACCAAACCAAACCCGTTGCCGTGGAGTCAGTTTTGACTCATAGCAATCCCATAGGACAGGGCAGAACTGCCCCATAGGGTTTCCAAAGAGTAGTTGGTAGATTCGAACCGCTGACCTTTTTGTTAATAAAATTCTTGTTCTCAAAAATTCTAAAACTACTCAGCACAGCTCAAGCCTTTACTTATTTTTGTTCTGAAAACATTAAGCAACTCATTCTTGTCCTGGCCCCCAGCGAAGACAATTTTGTCATTGTCAGCATTCTCTCAAGAACTTTGTCAAAGTAAAGAGAATGATTTCCACATGTGAGCCTAAAATGCCACAAGAAAGAACATCACATTCTCATTCTGTCTAGGGCAGTTGTCCCAAAGTGGACTTGTTCATTCCATGTTGTTTACCCCTCAAATATTGCATCACTTTGTAAGAGGAAAAAATTTTGAAAATTATAGTGGAAGACCATGCTAGAATAAGTTTTTTATTTTACACATATGCACATACATATACAGTCACACATATGAAAAAACAAAGAACAAAAAGAACTACACTCTGTCAGTTAGATTGTTTCCTAAGTCAACCTTAAAATGTGATTGTAAAGTTTCTCTTTTTGCAAATTGGATTTCTCCTGTTCAGCCTGCTGGGAAGAAAAGAGGAAGTGAGAGGGAAGCCCTCGAAAATATTAGTGGGAGGATAAAAATCTTGGCAAGTTTGAAAAAGAGGCCAAATATAAATATGATAAATTTACAAAATGGTAAATATGAACTCTGTCAAGTATATAAAAAACACACATGAATCAGTGTTAAATGGAAAAAATAAAACACCGTGAATACACTTAGTCATTTTATTACTTTTTATAAAAACAGTAACAGTATTTACAAAGTTCAGGAAATACAGGAAAAAGACCATCCATAATGTCATTTTCCTCATACAATTTTTTTTTTTCCATTTTTTTGTGTTCACTTTTTTGGTCTTTGTATGTATTTTCTATAGTTGTACCCGTGTCCCTAAACAGGACATGCCATCAGTGTACACCACAGAAAAAGTCATTAAGACAGGAAGAGAAGAACATAGACACAGATACTTGGTACATATAGAGTTCTTTTTGCCTGTAAATAATTTCAGCGTACAATTCAAAAGAAAGAATCAACTAAATACTGCAAAGAAGTGAAAATTACTTTAAGTGTTCAAGGGGCGTGGCGTTTCTTGGATTTATTGTTTTCCCTCTCATTTTCCCTCTGACAATGCCTTTACTCAGTTATGTAACTCCTTGGTATTGATAATAAGGGAAAATTGCGATAGAAAGATGAAGTTGCTGGGTCTCTCCTTGGCATTTTTTTTTTCTCTTAATACTGTAAGAAAATAAATACTTGTGCTTTCATCTATGATTAAGATACTTATTTACCAATAATTTGCTGATGATGTTACTATTTGAGCTACTGACTGGTATAAGTTTAATTTAGTTAAGTATGTTCTGCCTGCTGTGGTGCAGCGGTTAAGAGCTACAGCTGCTAATCAAAAGGTTGGCAGTTCGAATCCACCAGCCACTCCATGGATAACCCTACGGGGCAGCTCTACTCTGTCTTATAGGGTCACTGTAAGTCAGAATCCACTCAGTGGCAATGGGTTTTTTTTTACTCTGTGTTACTGTATAGATATCAAAGTGTGCAGTCTCTTATTTTTTAATTTAGAAAATGAAAGGAACAGATAGAGATGAAAAATTGTATATGTTGGTATTATTCTAGGGAAGGAATGAATATTGTTATTATGTGAATATTTTAATAGGTGTCAGGTGCTTTTACATGCATTTTGCCATTTAATACTCATTACAGTCCTATTAAAGCGGGATGATTAACCCCAATGTACGTGATACAACAACGAGATTCAGAAAGCTTAAGTTGCATGTCAAGGTCACGTACTTGTCTGAGCTGGGTTTCAGAGCCAGATACGTCTGACTGACCCCATGCCTAGTCCACAAATCCATGTGCTTAAAAATATACATAGCACTCAGATTTGTAGCACAGTTTTAAAGGCCTCAAAGAGGAGAAGAATAAATTCCAGGGGAAAAAACCCTGGAATTATTTATAGATGGGTGTCCCATTAGAGGAATGTAGGTTTCTGTTTTTCTTTTTTTATATCTTCTCCTAAGCCATGTTAGGCTACTATTTACAACTTCATGGTGGCCTAAGGGCCTCCTGTAAAGAGTCAGCTTCTTTCTCAGAACATTTCAGAACATTTTTCAAGCCCAGCCTCAGAACACATGTAAATGTTTCTACTGAATTCTTTGGATAGTAAATGGAAATGGGTCATCCTTTGCAGTTCATGAAGCTGTAGTTGATGTAACTGTTATTCTCCCACACTGTCTTGATATAAAAAATTGTGGTAATCGTAGAATATTGAAATTTTATAGAAATCATTACCTTATCCTTTACCTAAGGCTCATGGAGGCAGTCTATCTCTAATAACAACAATAATAGTAGTAATAGCTAACATTTACTTGAATGTTTACTGTGGATGGGTCCCACGCTTTTCCTATAATATGGATTACTGCATTTCATTTTCACAACTTCATGAGAAAGGAATTGGGATTTGAAAGGATCAATTAAAAAAAAAAAATCCCTCTTTTCCCTGTGTTCAAAACCAATTTAGGGGTAGAAACAGATGTCAGAGGTAGAAACAGGTGTCAAACAGATGAAGATCAAAATGTCACCTTAGGTGCTACTACTGATAATTGGGGAATGAGCCTTAAGCCTAACAAATGAGCAGGGTTGCAATACTTTACCCATGGAAAAGAGATTTACAGTCACAGTCCTTGGCAGCCCCCAACAGCCACAGGCTCCATATCAGAGCACTTGTCCCTGTTTCGTTTATAGCATGGAAGAGTTGAGAAGGGAGAGTGCTCTTTACCAGGAGGAAGAACTGAGAGAAGAAAAGAAAGGGAAGGGAACGGCTGAGCCAAGCATGCACAACTGCTTTTCCCAAACTCATGAATCAGACAACTAACTCTTCTTCCTATAGAGAAAAAGTGGGGAGGTGGAGAAAGGCTGCAAGTGTTAACTCTACTGGAGTTCCTTCCACACAGAATCATGAGAAAGGAGGTCCTCATCCCCAATTCAGTCCTTGTCCCTAATTGTAGAGGAGCCTGGTGGTGTAGTGGTTAAGAGTTCAGTTGCTAATCAAAAGGTCAGCAGTTTGATAATAACAGCCACTCTCTGGAAACCCAATGGGCCAGTTCTACTCTGTCCTATAGGGTCACTATAAGTTGGATTGGTCTCGATGGCAATGGGTTTGGTTTTTTGGTTTTATACATGGACCATGGAGCCCTGGTGGCACAATGGTTAAGTCCTCAACTGTAAACTGAAAGGTCAGTGGTTTGAACCCACCAGCTGCTCTGTGGGAGAAAGGATCTGGCTATCTGCTCCTGTGAAGATTTCAGCCTAGGAAACCCTATGGGGCAGTTACACTCTGTCCTGTAGGGTCGCTGTGAGTTGGAATCAACTTGGTGGCACACAACAACAACATACATGGACCTATCCTACAGATAAGGCAACTGAGGCACTGAGACACTAAGTAAGCACTCATAGTAAGTGACAGAGCAGTTTAACTAAGGTCACTCCATAGGTAAGTGGGAGAGATTGAATCAGGACTGTTAGGACAGGCTCTGGTATAGTTAGGTGAAAGGCAATGGGAAATAAAAAATTGAGGGCATATATGAGAAGGATAAAACAAGAAGTGATTAGAATTGGAGACTTATTCATTATGAAAGCTTGGGAGGAGTGAAAATGATTCAAAGTTTTCTTGTATGCCTAGTTATGAGAACAGTGATAGCATTAACCGCCCCCACCCCCAACCCAGGAGAGAAAGGTAGGTGCTTTTTTGGACATGTGAGGTGGCTCCAGGATACCTAGTAAAAACCTGTACCAAACGCTTTGCCATTGAGTCCATTCTGACTCATAGTAATCCTGTAGGACAGGGTAGAACTGCCCCATAGAGTTTCCAAGGAGCACCTGGTGAATTCAAACTGCTGACCATTTGGTTAGCAGCCATAGCGCTAAACCACTATGCCACCAGGGTTTCCAAGGTACCTGGTAGGCTGTTGGATATCTGAGTCTGCAATTTGGGAGACAGATTAAGAGCAGAGATGCAGATTTTGGAGTCATTCATATAAAGGTGATAACTGGAAAAAAGAGAATGCTTAGGATAGATTTTAGCAGTAAAAGAGGAGATCAGTTTCTCAATTCAATTTTTGTATTAGAAATAAGTCCACACGATTTGAATTGGTAATCTTCAGTGATCTAATAGAAAAGCAAGGACCAACATTGGTTTTGGGCTTGATCTCAGTTTTTAACCACAGCCCTAGTGCACCACAGGGCGACGCTGGTGTACATGACAGTTTCCATTCGCCTCTCCAGGTTCACTGTCCACCCTGTTTCCACCGTGTTCTCTGTCCTGGGAGGCTGACATTTATGAACTACATCAATAGTGTTCCTAATGAATTCAGCCACTGGGAAGCCCTAATGGAAATTGGATGGCATAAGGAGTGGGTGATTGGTGTATTTATTTCCTTGGTTCCTCTCACATCAGGTCCTTGTGGATTGACTGTGTCCCTTTACCTGAGACTTTCTCCTATTGTGACTTTCTCAAAGTTCCAGTAACTGCTCTCTTCCTTTGCCCCTTCAGGCTCAGAAGTTATAATGGCTTCCAACTGTTGCTAGCCCCGGGAAACTTCACTGACCTTTGTTAGGTTTTATTAACACTGCCCTCACCTTCATAAATAATGTCTTTGTTAAACGCTCCCCAATTTCCCAGTTCCTGCTGGAACCTTGAATAATATACCCACTATACCAGAAGGAACTCTTGCTCTCCAAGACACTAGCCCTACCCTTAGTAAACAGAGGGAAACTTCTAATCTGAGGGTCTTCGACCTGTGAGGAAACAACAAAGTTAGAACAGGGTCTGTGAGTCTACATGTACAGGCAGCATTGTCCGTGGACAGGATAATCCTCATAGTTACCATAATTTTTCAAATGTATGTAAGTGCTACAGTGATTCATAAAATAAAACAGAATGTATTTGAAAATTATTATGAAATTTATTTTAACTGTTGTCTTTATGTATTTCTTAATCATAGATAACGTAAAAATAAAATTTCTCATTTTGGGTGATTGAAATAATTTTAAATTTATAAAAAGTATTCACCCTCAAAAAAGTTGGAAATTGTTAATACTACCCAATGTTAAGGAATAATGATGAGTCTGTGAAACATCTTACAACATGGATGAACCTGGAGGACATTCTACTGAGTGAAATAAGTCAATCACAAAAGGATAAATGTTGTATGAGACCACTATTATAAAAAGTGAAGAAAAGTTTACACACATAAAGAAACATTCTTTGATGGTTACCAGGGATGGGTGAAGGGGAGGGAAAATCACTAGCTAGATAGTAGACATGTGTTAACTTTGGTGAAGGGAAAGGCAATATACAATAAGGAGAAAGTCAGCACAACATGACCAAGGCAAGGGAAGACACTGAGAGGTATGAAGAATAAAAGGCAACAACAGTAATCCTATAGCGTATACAATCCTGCAACATGTGGGAGGACGTATGGGAGTACATTCACATGCATATATGGGTTTGGCTGTGGATATTTCTACATAGACGTTTGTATGTGATAAATGTATATTCATATATAAAATAGAGCACACAGGGGGCACAGTCATAGAAACTTCCTAGACATAATCAAACACCTTTTTTTCGTAGGACTGAGTTACGGGGCTTGAGGGCTAAAGACTGTAGTCTAGGGGGACATCTAAGTCAATTGGCATAACACAATTCATAAAGACAGTGTTCTACATCCTACTTTGGTGAGTAGCATCTTGGGTCTTAAAAGCTTGAGAGTAGCCATCTAAGATGTATGTATTGGTCTCTTTCTGTGTGGAGCAAAGGAGAGTGAAGGAAACCAAATACTCAAGGAAGCAATTAGTCCAAAGAACTAATGGACCACAGGAACCACAGCCTCCACTAGCCTGAGACCAGAAGAACTAAATGGTCCCTGGCTGCCACTATTGACCTCTCTGACCAAGATCACCATAGAAGGTCCCGGTTAGAGTGGGAAAAAAGTATAGAACAAAATTCAAATTCATAAAAAAGACTGGACTTACTAGTCCGATCAAGACTATGGCCCTTAGACACACTTCTAACTTGGAACTGAAGCCACCCCTGAAGACAACCTTTCACCTAAATAATAGACAGTCCTATAAAATAAACAATAATACCTGTGAGGAAAGTGCTCCTTAGAACAATCATCTGTATGAGACCAAAAGGGCAACATCTGCCCAAAAGCAAAAATGAGAAGGCAGGAAAACTGGATGAATGGAAATGGGAACTCGGTGGAAATGGGGAGAGTGCTGACACATTGCAAGGATTGCAACCAATGTCACGGAACAAACTGTATGTAAATTATTGAATGGGAAACTAATTTGCTCTGTAAACGTTCATCTAAAGCACAATAAAATGTTTAAAAATAAAGAATTCGGAATTATTTCTAAGGCCTTTGTTGTTAAAAAATTCGCCAGAGTTTTCCATGGGTCAAAAACTAGAATGAGGTAGTATGAATTGGTTCAATCATAGCTTTTTCTAGCAGGATAAAGACAAAGACAAATATCCACATCTTAGAAGAATTTTAGTAAAGTCATTTCTGATTCTTAATTCAAGGAAGAAATTCAGGTCCTCAGACTTGCAATAAAGAGTACACCACATTTGGCAACCCCTTGTCCTTTGTGTGACCTGCTGTGGCTCAAGCCGTGTGACCTGCTGTGGCTCAAGCCGTGAGCAGAGTCTACAGAGCGCAAAAATAAACATCTCTAAGGGCCTGTGGAATTTGATGGCCTGTGAAGTGTGGGGCAGACAGTGGGCTAACTGCCAGGCTCCGTAGGTAAGCCCTCCAGCAGCCACATTTGTTTTTAGCCACCCTGCAAAAGCCAGAAGAGAGGGTAAACCTGGTGGGGAAGTTCTGTTTCCTGGATTGGCCTGGTCTGGGGTCAGAGCCTGGACATGCCCCTGGGTACTCAATGAGATGTATTCATTTAGGGATCTATTAACCAGATGCTGGGAAAGCCTGTTAATCTGGTTTGATAGCAGATAAAAAGAACAGAAAGGATAAGTAATTTCTTGCCCCATTCCTCAGCCCTTCCTTTATCTGCCCCCCATGTGATTTGAGAAAATGTCCAGACTAGAGAATTGGGGGTGCTCAACTCAGCTGCTACGCAAAAGGTTGGCAGTTCAAACCTACCCAGTGGCTCCATGGGAGAAAGACCTCGTGATCTCTTTCCATAAAGATTACAGCCTAGAAAACCCTATGGGGCAGTTCTACTTTGTCAAATGGGGTCACTATAAGTTGAAAATTGACTCGATGGCACCTAACAATGACAACACAATTCACTAAATATTTATTGACTACCTGTCCTTTTCCAGGCACCCTTCTAAGCACTGGGGACAGAAAGGTGATGGGGAGCATCAAGGGTCCCTGCTCTCAGGGAGACCACACTCTGAGTGTACACTTGTGCTCTTCTGCCTGCACACTCTTTCAAACCACCAGTTCTGCACAACACCCTGTGATGTGAGGTTAACTCCTATCCAACTGAAATATTTGACTTGTTGGTCTTCCCACTTCAACAACATGGTGGATAACACAGTGATTCCAGAGTGAGGAAAATGCTGTGGTATAGTGAGGCAGCACTGTTCTTCAATAAAAGACTCTCTGTCAACTTAACAAAAAGAGTCTGCAAATGCATCTGAAACCCCAGGATTCTCCTCAGCAACAAAGAAGTCTCCAACATAACATAGTCTGACTTAATAATTTCATACTCTAGTGTAAAATTAGAATCAAAGGGTTCTGCAAGGCTAGTGAGTTTGACGCAAACATTTATTCTTTTACCACACAAATATTTGAGCACCACCTTTGTATCAGACATTGTGCAAGGCACTGAGATACTTGACTGTATGTTACATTTTTATTAAAGAGAACTTCAGCTGAGGCCTATCACTTATTTAACATGTCCTCTTTTCCCAGGCAGGAGGGAAATGAACTCTATTTCTGCAGAAAATGCTAACTGGGGGCAAGCTCCTGGTTATAAATTACATTGTCAACAAACCACTAGACTCAGAAGTAAGCATTTTTCTAATGTTGCCTAGAATCAGTGGCTCTGTGGATTAGGGACTAGAAGGGTGGGAAAGAATTTTACTTTTTCCTCTCTGCCTTGTGAATCACAAGTCATATCTTTTTCTTCTGCTGTATAGACCAAATACCATATAAATTGCTCTGTTGTTTGTTCTAGGTCTTACGTAAAGTATTCCTATCCCCAAAATATCGTCACACAGAATTTAGAAACTTTGGAAGCTTCTTCAGTAAAGGTCAATGTTTCACCTTTGTGTTCAAAGGTCCCTATTAGACACCCAAAAAATTTCTGGTTGAAGTCAGTAATTATTTACTCCTCTATTGCTAGTATCTGCTTGAGGAATAAGCAGAGAGAACCAAGCGGCGGGGGGGATGAGTGAGCAAGAGAGCTAATCACTAGTCTTTCTTCACCTAAGAACAATATTTGTTTTCATATCACATGTATAATGTTATTGAGCAAGAAAAATAAGTCTGTACAGAGTAGAAGGCAGCCCTAAGACCTGGAGATTCCAAGTGGACAAAAATAGCCAGGTCTTTGGACAAGCAAATATGCAGACCTGAGCAGGGAGGGAAGGAATTTCTTTAACTTCCCTCCCTTGGTCAGTCCTTTTTGAAACTTGAGCTATTCCCAGGATAGAAGTCTATAAGGCTACCACCTGGGACCCTTTACTACACTGCTATAAAGGCTGTGCAGAAAAGATTGGCCTTTATTACACATGGTCTCCCATGTGTTTTCCAGACAGGCTATTAAATGGGGCCTTGATTCCTGGGCTGGAGTAGAACCAGCCATTTAACTCTTGGCAAGAGAAAGTGAATGATTAGAAAGCAAGGTATCTTTCTCTGTGAGTATTTACAAGACACTTACATTTAACAATGACATTTAACAGCTATGTGCCAGACACTTCTAGGTGCTGGGAACACAATATGAAGCATAACAGTTATAGCTTCCACCATGACAGAACTTAGAGGCCAGTGGAGAAGCAATAGTGTATAATAAAGAGCATCAGCTTTGAAGTCAGACTTGAGGTTGAATCTTGAGTAATGTTATGGATAGAATTGTGCTTCCCAAAAATATGTGTTGGAATCCTTAACCCCTATACTTGTAGGGGAGCCCTGGTGGCACAGGGGTTAAGGGCTCAGCTGCTAACCAAAAGGTTGGCAGTTCAAATTTAACAGCCACTCCTTGGAAGCCCTATGGGGCATTTCTACTCTGTCCTATGGTCACTCTGAGTTGGAATTGACCCGCTGGCAACAGGTTTCAACGGGTTATACGTGTGGGGCAATCTTATTTGGAATAGAGTTTTCTTTATTATGTTAATGATACCACATCAGTGTAGGGTATGTTTTAAGCAAATCATTTTAGAGATATAAAAGAGCAGATTAGGCACAGAAGAAAGCCAGCTCAAATGGGGGAAAGATAGATGCCACGTGGAGATCTCCAAGGAACAATGAGAAGAAAGAGAAGCTGAGACAAGCATTTTCCCCCAGAATTGACAAAGAGAGCCTTCCCCTAGAGCTGGAGCCCTGAAGTTGGACTTCTAGCCTCCTAAACTGTTATGGCAGCACTAGCTAACTGTGACAGTTAGTGGTATGTGTCAACTTGGCTAGGGCATGATTCTCAGTATTATGCAATTATCCTCCATTTTGTGATATAATGTAATCACCTACATGATGTGACCTAATGTGATCAACCAATCAGTTGTAAGGGGAGTTTCCCCGGGGGTGTGGCCTGTACCCAATATATATATATGGACATTTTGGCAAAGCTTGCTTGCTTGCTCTGGATCCTGTTTCCAGCTTGTCATCATCTGATATCCAGTTCTAAAAACTTAAGCCAGTAGCTTTTTGTCTGACCTGCCAACTTTGGAATTCACCAGGTCTGCAGCTTTGTGAGCCAGCAACCTGCCATCTGACCTGCCAATTCTGGGTTCATCAGTCTCTGCAACAACATGAGTCAGGAGAAGCCCCTAGCCAACACCTGACTCATAGACTTTAGTACTTGCTAGCCTCCACAACCATGTGAGCCATTTCCTTGAGATAAACCTCTCTCTATATATGCTTCACTAATTTTGCTTCTCTGTAGAACACAGCCTAAGACACTAAGACAGGTAGTCAAAGCATTCCTTACTTTATCTGTAAAATGGAGAAGATAATACTTAACTCACAGGGCTGTGATGAAGATAAAATAACATGTGTAAAGAAGTGAATTCAGATCCTAGCAGGTTGTTGCTGTTGTTAGATGTCATTGAGTCAATTTTGACCCATACCAACCTCATATGACAGAGTAGAACTGCCTGATATGATTTTCTAGGGTATAATCTTATGGGAATGGGCACAAATTTCCAAAGAAAGGTGATCCAACAGAATGCAGAAATTATTGAACAATATCATTAATATCACACCCAGGTAGAATTTCACTGAAGACAATTCAAAAACGGTTGCAGCAGTCCATTGACAGGGACTGCCAGAAATTCAAGCCGGGTTCAGAATAGGATGTGGAATGAAGGATATTATTGAATGTCAGGTGGACCTTGGTTGAAAGCAGAGACTACCAGAAAGATGTTTACCTGTGTTTTATTGACTATGAAAAGGCATTTTTATGATGTGCATAATGACATATTATGGATAACATGGTGAAGATTAAGAATTCCAGAACACTTCATTGTGCTCACGCGGAACCTGTACATAGACCAAGAGACAGTTGTTCGAACAGAACAAGGGGATAGTGCAAGGTTTAAAATCAGAAAAGGTGTGTGTCAGGATGGTATCCTTTCACCGTACTTAATCTGTATGCTGAGCAGATAATCCGAGAAACTGGACTGTAACGAAGAAGAACGGGGCATCAGGATCGGAGGAAGACTCATTAACTACCCGCGATATGCAGATGACACAACCTTGCTTGCTGAAAGCAAAGGGAATTTGAAGCACTTACTGATGAAGAACAAAAAGATTGCAGGCTTTAGTATGGATTATACCTCAACATAAAGACAACAAAAATCCTCACAACTGGACCGATAAGCAACATCATGATAAACAAAGAAAATATTGAAGTTGTCAAAGATTTCATTTTACTTGTTTCCACAATCAATACCTTTGGAAGCAGCAGTCAAGAAATCAAATGACATATTGCATTGGGCAAATCTGCTGCAAAATACATCTTTAAAGTGTTGAAAAGCAAAGATGTCCTTCTGAGGACTAAGGTGCCCCTGACTCAAGCCATGGTATTTTCAGTTGCCTCATATGCATATGAAGCCTGTACAATGAATAAGAAAAACAGAAGAAGAATTGATGCCTTTGAATTATGGTGTTGGCGAAGAATCTTGAATGGACTGCCAGAAGAACGTATAAATATATCTTGGAAAAAGTACAACCAGAATGCTCCTTAGAACCAAGGATGGCAAGACTTTGTCTCATGTACTTTGGACATGTTATCAGGAGGGACCAATACCTGGAAAGGACATCATCCTTGATAAAGTAGAGGGTCAGTGAAAAGGAGGAAGACCTTCAATGAGATGTATTGACACAGTGGCTGCAACAGTGGGCTCAAACATAGCAACCATTGTGAGAATGGCACAGGACCGGGCAGTGTTTCCTTCTGTTGTACATAGGGTCGCTATGAGTCAGAACCAACTCAGTGGCACCTAACAACAGCAAAAAGAAGATACATGGATTGAACATGCCTTCTGCCCCCAAGGCTGAGGACACTGAGTTTCCATTATCAGAAATAGCATCTCTATGTTTCCCTTTTATTTCTACAGAGATGGGAGTGTCTAGATAAAAGAACTTCAGATGGGACACCCTGAGGGCTACAGATGGTGTGCCTTGAAAAAGTACTTCCCCCCTGCAGAGGCAGAAATAAAGTCATTTGGAAAGTTTCTCCAGTGAGCTGTAGTAGGGTTGAAACTTGTTAATGTAACAACTCAGATGTGAAAAAAAAAAAAAAAAAATTGACGGCTTCTTCACTGCTGGAACAAATTTAGAATATACCACTAAGGTAGTAGAGTTTCCCACCTCTCCTATTGCAGTTCTTGAGCTCAACCATGATTTTCATTTGGCTCAGCATGTTTGCCATGGAATCATTTTACCCTTTGCCATAGCCCCGGCTCTCACCTCTTAGCTATCTTTCATGTTTCCATTGAGAGTATGGGAGAATATCTGGGTCACTTGTGTGCCACATGGGAGGTGAAGGACAGTCAGTGGGCATTATCTCTGGTCTTTTATCTGCCTGAACACATTACAGGTCAAGGGCACACAGTAAAGCTGTATCTTCCTGTAGTCCTACAAGGGACACATAGCACGTGCCTTCTTGTTGTAGTTTCCCTCTCAACTACCCAGGCTTCAGTCTCATTGCTGTACCACATGCCTGCCCTTGGTCATGACTCAAGGGAATGAGAGGTGGTCCCTGAGAAGCCTGGGCAGGGCATCACCTGTCCTTTAAATAACTTTTCCCCTCTCCTTCTGGGTAAGTTTCTACTTTCCCTTCCTGTCTGGTAGGAACTTCCTCTACAACATAATCCCCTGATTCCTCACCTATGGGCATATTTATCCTGGATGGAGCCCATTCTTTCATTTCCTATAGCAATAAGCTTGCTGCCTTAGCCTTAATAATGATAGACGGGACCATTGAGAGAAACTGGCTTACCAACAAAGGGTAATACATCAGGAGATATTTTGAAAATATTATCTGTAGTACAGAAGTATTTTAGAAATCCCTGAGAGAGAGAAAAAGAGAAAGACTGATAAATGCCATAATTCTTAATAACAAAGAGTTACCTCCTCCTTCAAAGGGTTATTGAGTTATAACAAAGAGTGAATTCAGAGTTTACTGAGAGTGCCTGCTCTACCAGGTAACTTACATATAGGGAGAGAGATAGTTAATAATTAGTCACCTGGATTAAGAGAATAGACATTAATCATTCAGCCCCTTTATAGATTAGGAAATAGTGGCAGAGAGGAAGTGATTCAAACTAAGTAGTGTCACTTGTACTCACAGGATCTGATTACAACTTGTGGTATCATCCCACCACATGCCTTTGCTTCTTTGGTGGCTGCAAAATAATTTACAAAGTAAGGGTACTGCTGAAGGTTAAAACCAGTTGCCATTGAGTCAGTCCTGACTCATGGTGACCCCATGTATGCCAGAATAGAACTGTGCTCCCTGGGGTTTTCAGTGGCTGATTTTTCAGCAGTAGATCACCAGGGCTCTCTTCAGAGGTGCCTCTGGGCAGACGTAAACCTACAGCCTTTCCATTAGCAGCTGAGCGTTTTGACTGCACCAACCAGGGAACTCATTGCTAAAGGTGGTTGTTGTTAGGTGTGGTCAAGTATTTTGACTCATAGTGACCCCATGTGACAGACTAGAACTGTTCCATAGGGTTTTCTAGGCTGTGATCTTTACAGGAGCAGATTGCCAGGTCTTTCTTTCATGGAGCTGCTGGGATTGCTCAAACTGCCAACCTTTCAGTTAGCAGCCAAGTGCTTAACTGTGCCTCCAGGGCTCTTGATAAAGGTTACCCATTGCCATTTAATTGATTCCTACTCATAGTGACCATATAGAACAGAGTAAAACTGCCCTGTAGTGTTTCTAAGGCTGTAATCTTTACAGAAGCAGACTGCCACATCTATCTCCCACTGTGATGGTTAAGGTTGTGTGTCAACTTGTCTGGGCCATGATTCTCAGTGGTTTGGCAGCTATGTAATAATGTAATCTAGCCGTTATGTAATGATGTAGTAATCCTCCATTTTATGGTATAATGTGATCACCTCCATGATGTGATCTGATGTGATCAGCCAATCAGTTGTGAGGGGAGTTTCCTTGGGGCATGGCCTGCATCAAATATATATTGACATTTTGGTAGAACACGTTGGATTTTGCTCGCTCTGTATCCTGCTCCCAGCTGGTCATTAATTCTCTGACCTCTAGTTCTTGGAACTTGAGCCAGTGGCCTGCCATATTGTCTGCTGATCTTGGGATTAGTTGGCCTCTGCAGCCTGTCAGCCAGCAGCCTGCCATCTTACCTGCTGATCTTGGGTTTGTCAGCCCCTGCAGCTATGTGAGTCAGGAGAAGACAGCGTAAGACATTTGGTACTGAAAGTGGGATCCAGAGAGACAAAATTGTAAGGAGGAGCTTTCTAAATTGGCTCTCAAGTCTGGTTAGTCTTAAAGATGTTGATGACTCTTCTTCCAGAAGTAAAGAGGGCACTTCTAATCCATGGTATGAAGTGGCAACAGAAATACACAAAATATCACCAGCAATAGACCAAGTATTTGTGAGAGACAAGGCTCTGGGTGATCACATGTTGGGTACTTTTCTGAGATTTTTTCAGAATGAGAATCATAAGGAAGCTGGTTTGCTGATCTTAATTTCAGTAGACCAAGTGGTGAAAGAAAGAGGTGAGCTCAGGGCTTCAGAGTCAAATCCTCATAAATGACCTCAAAGGTGCTACTTGTGATCTAAAAGAAAGCCTTATTTCTCATAGTAACAGAGCTGATACTGCCAAAAACCAAACCTGGAATCTTACGGTAAGAGAGGCTGAATTACCACACCAATTGAATTCCCAACCTCGAATCGTGTCTGAAGAAATATTGCCTGAGGTATCGTCTGAGTCATCCATTGGGGAGGCATCTGAGTCATTGCCTGAGGCATCACCTGAGGCAGATGCCTTACAAGACATTGCTGAATATTCTCAGAACACACCCCCCCCCCAACTATTTTTGCTTCTAGACCTATAACTAGATTTAAGTCCCAACGAGCCCCAAAGGGTGAAGTACAAAGTGTGACCCAGGAGGAGGTACAGTACACCCCAAAGGAACTTTCTGACTTTTCTAATATGTACAAACAGAAACCTGGGGAATATGTGTGGGAATGGCTATTAAAGGTGTGGGATAATTATGCAAGGAACCTAAAGTTGGATCAGTCTGAGTTTTTTGATATGGGCCCACTAAGCACAGATTCATCATTCAGTGTTTCAGCTTGAGAGGCTAGGGAAGGAGCTAATAGTTTATTTGCTTGTTGCTGAAACATGGATTATGCGGTGGCCTACGTAAATCAAGTTGAAGTACCAAATCTGCCTTGGTATACTGTAGAAGAAGGTACCCAAAGACATAGGGAAATTGGCATGTTAGAGTGGATTTATCAGGTTAAACCCACACACCCACACATGGAGTGCCCAGAGGACACACCTTTTACTACGGTGGTGAGAAATAAATTTGTGAAGGGAGCCTGAGTATCCTTGAAGACTGCCGTGATTGCTATTTTATGTAAGTCAGATTTAATAGTGTGAAGTGCCCTAATTGAATTAAGACACCTAACTACAGTGGGGCTTATTGGACCCTGCGGTGGTAAGGGCCAGGTGGTGGAACTCAGTCAACAAAGACAAGGTGGCACGGTTACCGTAATGGACAGTGGAGTCAAACAGTAATCAGAATAGTCTGACTCATATGAATTTATGGCATTGGCTAATTAGTCATGGTGTCTCTAGGAGTGAAATAGATGGGAAATCTACTAAATATTTACTTTATCTGTACAAGCAAAAGAATTCTAGGTCAAGTGAAAGGCAGCTGAAGTCAAATTACCAGAATAGAGAGTCACAGCCTGTCATGGATGGAATTATGTCCCCCCAAAAATGTGTGTGTCAGTTTGGCTGGGCCATGATTCCTGGTATTGTGTGATTTTTCTATATGTTGTAAATCCTGCCTCTATGATGTTAATGAGGGAGGATGGACGGCAGTAAATTAGTGAACCAGGACTCAAGCTACAAGACTGGATTGTGTCTTGAGGCAATCTCTTGAGATATAAAAGAAAGACGTGAGCAGAAAGACAGGGGGATCTCATACTGCCAAGAAAGCAGTGCTGGGAGCAGAGCACATCCTTTGGACCCGGGGTCCCTGTGCCTGAGAAACTCCTCGACCAAGGGAAGATTGAGGACAAAAACCTTCCTCAAGAGCCAACAGAGAAAGAAAGCCTTCCCCTGGAGCTGATGCCCTGAATTTGGACTTTTAACCTACCTTACTCTGAGGAAATAAATTTCTCTTTGTTAAAGCCATCCACTTGTGGTATTTCTGTTATAGCAGCACTAGATGACTAAGACACAGCCCCTGAATCAATTCCCAGACTTGAGACAGTTTACAGACCCTCAATCCCTTAAATGAAAGGGTGACCATGTCTCCTAGAGGAAGGACCCCACTACACTACCTGAAATTTATACTGTTAATCTTTCTCCCAACCTTCCCCAAAGGGAGCTAAGGCCTTTTAGAGTGACTGTTCACTGGGGAAAGGAAATAATTAGACTTTTCAGGGATTACTGGATAATGGCCCTGAACTGACACTAATTGCAGGAGACCCAAAACATCACTGTGGCCCACCAGTCAGAGTGGGGGCATATGCAGGTCAAGTTATTAAATGGAGTCTTAGCTCAGGTTCATCTCACAGTAGGTCCAGGGAGTCCCCGAAACCATCCTGTAGTGATCTCCCCTGTTCCAGGATACATAATTGGAACAGATATACTCAGCAACTGCAGAACCCCTACTTTGATCCCTGACAAGTGCAATAAGGGCTATTATGGTAGGAAGAGTGAAGTGAAAGTTATTAGAACCATACCTACCTAGGAAAATTGAAAAGCAAAAGCAATACTGCATTCCTGGAGGAATTGCAGATATTACTGCCACCATTAAGGACTTGAAAGAGGCAGAGGTCATGATTCCCATCAACTCACCTATTTGGCCTGTTGGAAAAAACAGATGGAACTTGGAGAGTGACAGTGGATTATCGTAAAGTTAACGAGGTAGTGGCTGCAATTGCAGCTGCTGTTCCAGATATGGTTTGATTCCTTGAGCAAATTAATACATCTCCTGGTACTTGGTATGCAGCTATTGATCTGGCCAGTGCCTTTTTCTAGATTCCTGTTTCAAAGGAACACCAGAAGCAGTTTGCCTTCAGCTGGCAAGGCCAGGAACATACCTTCACAGTCTTATCTCAAAGGTATATCAACTCTCCAGCCCTATGTCATAATTTAGTCTGTAGGGACCTTGATCACCTTTCCCTTCCATAAGATGTCAAACTTGTCCGTTTCATAGGTAACTTTATGCTGATTGGACCTAGTAAAGAAGAAGTGTCACTGACTCTGAACTTACTGGTAAAACATTTGCATGTTAAAAGTTAGAGAGTGGGAAATTAATCCTGCAAAAATTCAAGAGCCTTCCACTTCAGTGAAATTTCTAGGGGTCTAAAATAATAATAATAATAATTTTTTTATTTTTTTTTTTAGTGGTATGGGGCATGTTGAGATATTCCTTCTAAAGTGAAGGATAAGCTATGGCATCTGGGTCCCCCACAACTAAAAAGGAGGCACAGCACCTGGTGGACCTCTTTGGACTTTGGAGGCAACATATCCCTCATTTGGGTGTGCTGTTCTGGCCTAGTTATCAAGTGACTGGAAAAGCTGCTAGTTTTGAGTGGGGCCTAGAATGAGAGAAGGATCTGCAACAGGTTCATGCTGCCGAGCAAGCTGCTTTGCCACTTGGGTCATATGATCTGGCTGTCCAATGGTGCTTGAAGTGTCAGTGGCAGATGGAGATGCTGTTTGGAGTCTTTGACAGACTCCTGTTGGTGAATCATAACACAGAACCTTAGGATTTGGGAGCGAGCTCTGCCATCCTCTGCAGATAACTACTCTCCTTTTGTGAAACATCTTTTGGCTTGTTACTGGGCTTTAGTAGTGTCATGGATTGAGCTGTATCCTCCAAAAATATCTGTCAACTTAGCTAGGTTATGATTCTCAGTATTGTATGATTGTCCCCCATTTTATCATCTGATGAGATTACCCTATGTGTTGTAAATCCTATCTCTATGATGTTGATGAGATGGGATTAGCAGCACTTATGTAAACTCAATCTATAAGATTAGATTGTCTTAAGCAAATCTCTTTTGACATATAAAAGAAAGAAGTGAGCAGAGAGACAGCGGGACCTCATACCACCAAGAAAGCAGCACCGGGAGTAGAACATGTCCTTTAGACCCAAGGTTCCTATGCTGAGAAGCTCCTAGTCCAGGGGAAGATTGATGACAAGGACCTTCCTCCAGAGCTGACAGAAAGAAAGCCTTCTGGACCTGACGCCCTGAATTTGGACTTCTAGTCTATCAGACTGTGAGAGAATAAACTTCTGTTTGTTGAAGCCATCCACTTATGATATTTCTGTGATAGCAGCACTAGATGGCTAAGACAAGTAGAGACTGAACACTTAACAATGGGCCACCAAGTCACCATGTGCCCTGAGCTGCCCATCATGTACTGAGAATTGCCTCACCCACAGAGCCCTGAAGTCAGACGTACACAGCAGCATTCCATCATTAAACGTAAGTGGTATATATGAGACCAGGCCCAGCCAGGACCTGAAGGCACAAGTAAGTTCTATGAAGTGACCCAAATGCCCATGGTCTCCACTCCTGTCACATTACCTGGCCTCTCCCAGTCTGCACATATGGCCTCACTGGTATTCCTTATGATTAGTTGACTGAGAAAGAGAAAAGCTGTGCCTGGTTTACAGATGGTTCTGTGTGATAGCAGGCACCACTGGAAAAGTGGACAGTGGCAGCACTGCAGCCCCTTTCTGGGATCTCCCTGAAAGACAGCGGTAAAGGCAAATCCTCCCAACGGCAGAACTTCAAGCAGTGCACCTGGTTGTTCAATTTGCTTGGAAGGAGAAATGGCCAGATGTGTGATTGTATACTGATTCATGGGCTGTGACCAGTGGTTTGGCTAGATGGTCATGAACTTAGAAGAAAAATTGGAGACAAGGAGGTATGGGGAAGAGGTCTGTGGATTGACCTTTCTGAATGGGCCAAAGAAGTGAAGATATTTGTGTCCCATGTAAATGCTCACCAAAGGGTGACCTTGACAGAGGAGGATTTTAACAATGAAATGGATAGGATGATGAATTCTTTGGAAAGCAGTCATCCTCTTTCCCCACCACTCCTTTCAGTATCCAATGGGCTTATGAACAAAGTGGCCATGGTGGGAGGATGGAGGTTATGCGGGGGCTCAGCAACATGGATTTCCACTCACCAAGGCCGACTTTGCTACAGTCACAGCTGAGTACCCAGTCGGCTAGCAGCAGAGAACAACACTGAGTCCCCAGTATGGCACCATTGCTCGAGGTAATCAACCAGCAACCTGGTGGCAAGTTGATTACACTGAACTGGTTCCATCATAGAAAGGGCAGTGTTTTGTTCTTTACTGGAGTAGATGCTTACTCTGGATATGGATTTGCCTTCCCTGCACACAATGCTTCTGCCATACGGACTTACAGAATGCCTTATCCACTGTTATAGTATCCCACACAGCATTGCCTTGGACCAAGGGACTTACTTCACAGCAAATGAAATGCAGCAATTGGCCCATGCTGAAGAAATATACTGGTCTTACCATGTTCCTCATCATCCTGAAGCAGCTGGCTTGATAGAATGATGGAATAGCCTTCTAAAGACACAATTATGGCACCAACTAGGTGGCAATATCTTGCAGGATTGGGACAGCATTCTCCTGGAGGCAGTATATGTTCTAAACCAGCATCCAATATGTGGTGGTATTTCTCCCATAGCCAGGATTCATAGGCCTAGGAATCAAGGGGTGGAAATGGGAGTGGCACCACTCACTATTACCCCCAGTGACTCACTTGCAAAATTTTTGCTTCCTGTCCCCGTGATCCTATGTTCTGCGTGTCTAGAGGTCTTAGTTCCACAGGGAGGAATGTTCCTACCAGGAGACACATCACTGATTCCACTGAAATGGAACTTAAGAATGCCACCTGGCCACTTTGGGCTCCTCATGCCTCTGGATCAACAGACAAAGAAGGGAGTTACTGTATTGGTTGGTGTGATTGATCCTGATTATCAAAGGGAAATTGAATTGATATTGTATAATGGCAGTAAAAAAGAGTATGTCTGGAATACAGGAGATCCTTTAGGAGGTCTCTTAGTACTACTATTGCCTATGATTCAAGTCAATGGAAAACTACAGCAACCCAATTCCAACACAACTACTAATGATCCAGACCCTTCAGGATGAAGGTTTGGGTTACCCCACCAGGAAAAGAACCACAACCAGGTGAGGCGCTTGCTGAGGGCAAAGGGAACAGAGTGGGTGGTGAAAGAAGGGAGTTCTAAATACCAGTTATAACCACGTGACCAGTTGCAGAAACAAGGACTGTGATTGTTATCAGTATTCCTTCCTTGAATGTGTGCATCAGATATTTTTGTTTTTGTCACTTGTAAAATATAAGATGTAAATGGGACTAGTGCATTTTCAAGTGTACACATGTTGGTTGTTTCATGTTAGGCTCAAGTATAACTTTGTAATTGTCTTTATTTAGAGATTGTGTACAGGTGCCAAGTTGACGAGGGGTGGACTATGTTGGTTGAAGTTGTGGGCCAACTTGGCTGGGCCATGATTCCCAATGGTTTGGCAGTTATGTAATGTAGTTATCCTCCTTTTTGTGATATAATGTAATCACCTCCATGATGTCCTTTAATGTGATCAGCCAATCAGTTGTAAGGAGTTTCCTAAGGGGTGTGGTCTGCATTCAATATATATGGACATTCTGGCAAAGCCCACTGGCATTTGCTCACTCTGGATCCTGTATTTGGCTTGTCATCATCTGACATTCAGGTCCTGGGACTTGAGCCAGTGGCCTGCCGTATTGCTTGTTGGTCTTGGGATTCATCAAACTTCACGGCCTGTGAGCCAGTAGCCTACCATCTTACCTGCAGATCTTGGATTCATCAGCCCATGCAGCTACATGGGTCAGGAGAAGCCTCCAGCCTGCTGCCTGGCCCATGGACTTGGGATTTGCCGGCCTATATAACCGTGTAAGCCATTTTCTTGAGCTAAATCTCTCTCTCTCTCTCTCTCTCTCTCTGTGTATACAGACATACACGCTTAAATGGTTTTGTTTCTCTAGAGAACTCACCCGGAGACACCTGTGGAGTGGCTGGTAGCTTTGAACTGCGAACTTTTTTGGTTAACAGCCTGGTGCTTACTCACTGGGACTACTTTGCTAAATATTCTTTGTTGTTATTGTTAGGTGCCATCACGTCAGCCCTCACTTATAGCAACCTTATGTACAACAGAACAAAACACTCTCTGGGTCCTGCGCCATCCTCACAATCATTGTTATGTTTGAGCCCACTGTTGTAGCTACTCTGTTAATCCATCTTGTTGAGGGTCTTTCCCCTTTTTGCTGACCCTCCTCTTTACCAAGCATGATGTCCTTCTCCAGGGACTGGCCCCTCCTGATAACATATCCAAATTAAGTGAGATGAACTCTTGCCATCCTTGCTTCTAAGGAGCATTCTGGCTGTATTCTTCCAGGACGGATGTGTTCATTCTTCTGGTAGTCCCTGGTATGCTAAAGGCTAAGGCACTGCAAATAGAAGGAATCCAGGAAGGAAAGAACAATGGAGAGACGATGCTGGGAGCCTGCCTAGACAAGTGATTCCAGGACCACTTTTCCTTTCCTCTAAGTGCTTACTGACTGTAAGAAATGTGTAAGTTTTCTACTGATGGGAGGGATCACTTCAGAAAACTACTAAAGGCAGCATGAAAAATTAACCACACAAATGAAAATGGTTTACTAGAATGTTATTGAACATTAGCAAGAATTCTTTGCAAACAGTTAGATTTCTGAAAGCAAGAAGGGTAAAGTGAAATTGAGAATGTATCTCAACTTGCACTGAGTGTAAGGAGTAATCTTAGAGGAACCTCATAATATAGAGTCTCTTTTATTTCAGAATTTTTTTCTGAAGCCAGAATGAGGTGCAGAATTGATGTGAAAATAAAATAAATTGGAGGCTGGTTAGTAAAATGAAGAATTTCACGACAGTAAAATGTTTCCTTTGCTTATAGTTTTAGTTATACTATTAACTCAGTAAAAGACTTTTCCATTATGTTTGTCAAAAACCAGGTGGGTTAATTATTTACAAGAATGCCTAGGCTAATATTGTAGGGGAACTGCAGGCTGCTCCAAAGTCCCTAGGAAACTAGGTTAGCTTTGTCTAACCTGTGCCTTTTCTCTGATTACATATAAATTTATTAAATGACCTGTTTTTGAAAAACTCACATGAGTTGTTTTGTGAGACGCAATATACCCTGTGCTAACCCTGTGGGCTTTTCCCCCTTGCCTTTTGTTGCAGTCTTTCACATGAATGCGTGCTTAAGCTTTAACATTGCGTGGACGTCTTGTTGACAGAAAGGCCCAACTGCAATTGTGAAATCTGGAGGGCAGATGGACAGTCATACTGTCCAAAATCTGCCAAAACCACTTGCCTCCATTTGCATCCAATTCAATGTTGTCAGGCGAGTCCTTCCCTTCTCTGAGCTTCACTTTTATCATTGCTAAAGGAAGAAAAATAGTGCATATCTTGGAGGGTCTTGAGAACCAAGTGCAATTATTCACAAGCAATTGTTAATTATAATATCACATACAAATACTGGCAGAGAAGTCATTTCTCGCCAGCCTAGAACTCTTCGAGGATGTTTCTTGATCTGTGGTTTTACCCAGGCTGACTCTCTGACTTACAACAGGCCTTTGTGCATCATGCTAGAACCACAGCAATACTGGGATTATTTCTTAAAATTTTTAAAAAATTTATGTAACTGTAATTTTTGAGAGATCCTCACAAGTCAGTTTTTAATTTAAAAAAATGTAGGAATGTCAAAGAGAGGATGCTCAACTAAAACAAATGAAAAAGGAAACATCTGAGTACAGAAGAAGTGAAGTAAAAATAAATGATGCTTAATATTTTTGTAAAGAAACAGAACATTTTTTCTTTTTTTGGCCAGGAGATTGTTGCCTGCAGTGTGTCCTCTACTGAATAATCACCTAAAACAGTATTTAAGACCCTCCCCCACCCCCACAGCTGCCAGGGATTGCTCACAGCAATCTAATTAACTGTGTTGGAACTTGAGAGAATTTGATGACTGAAAAAAATTCAATTGTTCATGTCCCTGTCTAAAGTAAATGCTGCAAAGGAATTTTTTTTTTTTTTTTTTTTAACCTGCCAGGGGCATGAACAATTAAAGCAGTTGCTTCTAAATGTTAGTGTATATGGAGATCTGCCATAAGATATTTTTACTCAATATGTCAGAGATGGTACCTAGAAATAAGCATTTTTTCCCCAAACACTTCGGGTGATTTTTTGAGAGTATTGACCAAAATTAAAGACCCCTACCCTCAAGAGTGGAAACCCTGATGGCATAGTGGTTAGGTGCTATGGCTGTTAAAGAAAAGTTAGGCAGCTCAGATCTACCAGGCACTTCTTAGAAACTCTAGGGGGCAGTTCTACTCTGTCTTATAGGTTGCTATGAGTCAGAATCGTCTCGACAGCAATGGGTATGGTTTGGGTACACTGAAGAGTATTCACAAGCAGAGATCTTAACGTGCCTACATATATAGTTATATAAGACATAAACTATTCCAATTGCCACAGTAGCTATATTGAACAATCCTTGAACACTGCAGCCAGGCTTATTATACTATATTTATAAGCCTTAGTACAGTGAATAAATGGATGAATGAATGAATGAATAAAAAATTGAACTGTTTATACCTATCCTGAGACACATACTCAAGTTTCCACTACTTGAGACCATGGAGTAAATTCACCTGGGCAGTGGATGGACTGATAAGGAAGGGACAAGCTACAGGCCATGTCCCCATGTCCCAAACTCTTGGGATCCTTAAAAACCTCAAGTCTAGGGGTTATTACTCATTCCCCCACAATCCAAGGTAAGGTAAAATTGAGGTAGCAAAAAGACCAGGGATACACAAATTTATTCAGCTCTAAAGAACTAAATAATAATACACAAGTCAGAAAGTGTAATCCCCATATTCTTTAATTCTACCTTGGCTAAGCCATATCACTCAAGCCAGAGTCAATATTAGCCTGAATTAGAAGTTTAATACTGTAAACATAGGGGCTGATAAGGCCCTCTGTCCTAAAATTTTCATATTTTGTGCACCAAAAAAAAAAATGTGTTTTAATAAAGTTTTTTGTATTTGTGAAAAAAAATAATAACACTATTGAATATAATTTTGAAAAGGAATCATAATTCAATCATATCAGCTCAATATATTCCTTTTTGCACAGCCTTTTTACTCTTTTCAAGTATACATTTCTTACATGTTGTTGTTAGGTGCTGTCGAGTCGGTTCCAACTCATAACGACTGTGTGTACCACAGAACGAAACACTGCCTGGTCCTGTGCCATCCTTACGGTCGCAGTTATGCTTGAGCCCATTGTGGCAGCCACTGTTTCAGTCCATCTCATTGAGGGTCTTCCTCTTTTCCGCTGACCCTGGACTTTACCAAGCACGATGTCCTTCTCCAGGGACTGGCCCCTCCTGATAACATACCCAAATTAAGTGAGATGAAGTCTCACCATCCTTGCTTCTAAGAAGCACTCTGGCTGTAAAACTTCTTCCAAGACAGATGTGTTCATTCTTCTGGTAGTCCCTGGTATGCTAAAGGTTAAGGCACTGGAAATAGAAGGAATCCCTTCTGACAACACATCCAAAATATGTAAGACGCAGTCTCACCATCCTTGCTTCTAAGGAGCATTCTGGTTGTACTTCTTTCAAGACAATTCCTTACATAGCTTCTCTCAAGCTGTACATATAATTTGAGTCTGCTTTTTGCTTAACATTGCAGCATAAATGTAGGGTTGCTATGAGTCGGAATTGACTCAATGGCAACATGTTTGGTTTTGGTTTTGTATTACTATATTGTCTTCCTGTTTATAATTTTAAAGGATTGTATATTCTTCCATTTGTTTAATGTATCATAATTTTCTAAAGACTCCCCAGTTGTTGAGCAGTTAGGTTGTTTATGTTTTGTGTGTTATTCATAAGGCAGCTATTATTTTTTGCCTATATTCTTTGGCTTCTCTTAAATTGTTTTCTCAGAGTAACTTCCAGAAATTAGATTACTATTCAAAGAATATGAATAACTTTCTAATTCTTGATCTCTCTTACTATATTGCTTTCCAAAAGGGCTGGGCCACAGCACTACCTGTTTGAGCATTTTTTAACAGCACCAAAAAAACCAAAAACCAAAACCAGTGCCAACGAGTTGATTCCGACTCATAGCGACTCTATAGGACAGAGTAGAGCTGCACTATAGAGTTTCCAAGGAGCGCCTGGGAGATTTGAACTGCCGACCCTTTGGTTAGCAGCCGTAGCATTTAACCACTACGCCACCAGGGTTTCCTTAACAGCACCAGGCAGCACTAACTCAGGATGGTCCTTATATGGGCCTTTATGGGTAGGTGGATTTAGAGTCTTAAGCTGGAAAACGGTTTAACCTTGGAGGTTAGTCAATGGAAAAACATAAGAGGAGGCTAGGACTATACATGCCAGAGCAGAGGTTTCTAAGCTTTGGCATTTTTTAGTGGTACAATTCAGTTTATTATTTCTGACACTAGGCAGCTAATTGTGTCCAATGAGTGAATTATTCCATTGTGTGTGTTTGTATGCAAGTATAGATAGAATCTTTAATGTCAGCCCTATTAGAATTGAGAGAGTACTAGATATAAAATGAGCCACTATAAGTGTGACTCACAAGAAGCTTTGATATCCTGGCACCATAGTGTAGGCAGAAGTTGATGGAACAGAGGAAGGGGTAAACGATGGATTTCGGTTGGGTAGCTAGCTCTGTGTATAGTGGGCTGTGTGTAGAAAACAAAAATATAAGTATGGTAAATTTTTAAAGTAAGAATTTTTTGTTAATGTTTGATTCTAGGAAAGAAAGTAGTTGACTATTAAAAATACTTAGTTATGACACAAAGTTATGGTTTGGAGGGACTATTCCTGAAACACCAGAGAGTTGGAGACTCCTTGGAAAGGTTGGTTTTGTTCTGAAATCATAGACATTCCCTTTGCCGATCAAGTCAGTGACCTACAGGCATGTTTCAAGGAAATATCAATGGCGCCACTTAAAGAGCTTCATTTATAGCGGCATCAAGCTTCAATTCGTGTCATCCTACTTATGTGTCGTCAGCAAGAATTATGTAGTATATGGATTAGAACAAAATGTATATGAATTTTTACCTGTGTGTACCCAGTGCCGTCAAGCTGATTCTGACTCATAGAGACCCTATAGGACAGAGTGGAACTGCCCCATAGAGGTTCCAAGGAGCACTTGACGGATTCAAACTGCCAACTCCTTGGTTAGCAGTCGTAGCACTTAACCACTACGCCACCAGGGTACCTAGGAATAAGGAAATGTAGAAGTAGTGTAGGGTAGTGGTTAAGACAAACAGTCTTACAATCAGGCCCTTGTTTATGTCCCATTTCTGCCACTCAGTAGCTGTTAATAATAATTGGGCAAATTACTTAAGCTCTCTGGCCTAAGTTTTTCTATCTGTCAAAGAGACATAATACCTACTTTCTGTGGTGGTTGTAAGGATTAGCTGTTGTAAGGGCTTTACTGTCTATAAAGATGCTTAATAGCAACTTGGTCTATGGTAAGAACTCTGTAAATGGTAGTTGTATATTGTTTTCACTTAGCCATGATACCAGTCTAGTGGTTGTTACTCAGTCCCTAGCCCAGTGAAGGAGTCCTTGGGTAGTGCAAATGGTTATGCACTCTCAAACCCACGCAGAGGTGCCCCGGAAATAAGGTCTGGCAGTCTGTTTCCAAAAGATTCTAGCCATGGAAACCCTATGGAGCACAGTTCTACTTTGCAACACACGGTGTTGCCATTGAGTTGAAATCGACTCAATGGCAACTGGTTTGGTTTTAGGCCAATGACTAAGAATACTATCTTTCAAATAATAATTTTGATTTTCTCTACAACAGTGGGGTTTAGTATCTATACCAATACTGCTCTTTTAATACTTTTGATAGATTTATACTCTTCCATTGTCCACTTGACCTCCTTTGTGATCGGTCTCCCCACTACTCATGGGGTGACTACTATGAATTTGAAGAGGGAGGCCAAGGCTTAAAAGTGAGCAAACCAAAGTGGCCTATGTGGGAATCACTCCTATTGCCTTGGCCTCACTATCTTTGCTCTTTTATTTCCTCTCTGAACGTGAAGGCCACCGATTCATTTCAGTGGAGTCCAAAATGCATGCTTGCAAAATTCTGTTGTGAGTCATTTTATTGAGAAAGTTGTAGTTTTAAATTTTTTTTTTTTACTAGACATTTTGGGTTACCCATAATTTCCCAGGTGGTACAAAGCCCACATTCACCAAATTATGCACAACCTAAATGACACTGTCATATTTGAAATGATGTTTCGTTCTATTAGTATTAAAAAAAAAAAAAAAAGATTTATTCTCGTGATCATAATAGATTTGTATCAACAACTGGGTGGTTGCTCAATCCAGTAGAATAAAGTTACTGTCAAAATTCTTATTTTGCCTTTAAAAAAATTCCTCCCTAACTGTAACAAAGAAGTCTTTTTGATGTGCTGAAGAATACCTGAGAAAATGCCTTATCTCACAGTTCCTGTGGAACCTGAATTCAGGCATGGCTCATCTGGGTCCTCTGCTCAGAGTCTAACAAGGCTGCAATCAAGGTTTTAGCCAAGCTGTGTTCTCAGCTGCAGGCTCAACTAGGGAATAATCCCAGGCTCACTTGAGATGTTGTCCACATTCATTGTCTTGCACTTGTAGGACTGAGAGCTTCAGTTTTTTGCTGTCAGCTGGAGACCGCTCTCAGATCATACAGGCTGCTGCAGTTCCTTGCCACGTGGCCCCCTCCAGAAGCAGTTTCCAACATGGCAGCTTGCTTCTTCAAGGGTATCAGGAGAGTAGGAGCGAGTCTGCTAGCCAAGAGTGAGTTTTATGTAATGTAATTATAGGAGTGATGTCCTATCACTTGTGCCATTCTCTGTCAGAAGCAAGCCACAGGTCCTATCCACACTCAAGGAGAGGGGATTGTGATTATACAAGGTATTAACAAAGGAGGCAAGGCCACAGGGACACCTTAGAATCTGTCTACCACAAGGACCTATGTGTGCTTGGCTCACCACTGAATCCCCAGTACCCTAAAATAGTGCCTAGCACATAGGAGGCACTCAATAAGTATTTATAGCTGAATGAATTAATGTTGCAGGTATTACTTCTTTGAACCATGCAGGGACTACTAATGTTTTTTCTCCAAGTCTGTGATTTACTTTTTGATTTTATTACTTGTCTTGATGTATAGAAATGTTAAATTTTAATTTAGACTAATCAACAAAAAATTTTCCCTTCTTTTGCTCTATTACTTTACATCTTAGGGGATCCTCCTATCAACATATCAGATAAATATTTGCCTATATTTTTACCTAGGTTTTTTTTGTGACTTTTATTTTTTTAACATTTATGTCTGATCTGTTAAGAAGATCAAGGACTAAATGAACAGCTGTAACATGATGTATGGAATAATCCTTTTTTTTCTCCACTGATATTTGCTACTTTATCTAGATCGTATTGAATTATTATGTACTAGCTTCAGAGCTCCCTCTTCTGTTTCATTTATTTGTCATGTCATTCTAGTCTTACTTCAGCTACATACTTTTAAAATTATAGTATTCTTTGTCAGAAATGCCAAAGAAGGTATTTTTAGACTCATTCAGTATAATGATTAGGATGTAGCCTAAGCAGCTGTAACAAAGAGATTCCAAAATACAGAGGTTCAGAAAAAAAAATAGAAGTTTATCTATGTTTCATGTAACAGTGTAGAGGTGTGTGAAGTCCAGAGCCTTAGGGGTAGCTCTTCTCTACAAAGTCATTTGGAGCTCTTGAAGCTCTGCCAGCCCCAATGGTGATGTCCTATTGTGTATGATTGAAGCTGTGTCATCTCATATCCATGTTGCAGACTGTGGGAAATGGATGGCTGAAGTCCTGGGAAAGTGCCTTTCTTTTTAAGCTGATGAACTAGAAGTGGCACATGTTACTTCTGCTCACATCCCTTGGTGTAGACTAAACCATGTTGCCACACCTGTCTTCAAGGGAAGCTATGAGTGTGGTATCTAGCTAGGTGAACACAGATGGCTAAAACTTGAGAGGTTATATTATTAAAAGAGGGATGGGTACCAAGGGCAATAAATAGTCTTTGTTTCAGTCTGATATTCATAGTTATCAATAATCTTATTATACAGGAAAATCATAATCATTTTTACCAAGTGAAAATCAACTTTTTGGATATGGCAATAAAATACAAACATGTCCTGATTTTTGGTTTTAGATGGCCAGTAACCTGTGTGCCAGGTAGCATTCTATGCCAAACTTGAATGCCAACGGGAAGTCACTGGGCAGCAAACTCTTCCAAGGTCATAACTTGGCTGTTGGAGTAACTTGGAAAAGAAGAAAAAAGATAGATTGAAGCCATGGCAAAAGTAAATAGAGCTCAGTATACGTCCCCTCCAGATGGAGGCTGGGGCTGGATGATTGTGGTTGGCTGTTTCCTTGTTACCATCTGCACCCGGGCAGTCACAAGGTAGGTGGGATTTTCTACTTCATTTATTGATATGACCTGGCTTGTGAAAATATAAGTATATATGTATGGGGTGTGTGTGTGTGCGCATGTGCGTTTGTATTTTCTTTGACTGCTCAGATATAATTTTCTTTGCAAAGAATGTGATTTTCTGACACTTAGAAGTCCAGGTTTAAAATGGGAAGGAAATTTTATATTACTATATTTTAAGATAATAATAATAATAATAAAAACTCTTGGGTAAAAAAAAGTGTTAGATCATATTTAGACTGAATGATATGGATATTCTACCACTGGTTTTCATAAACAGCTCCAGAAGATGTGGAAGTATGTTCTTCTATCTATATTTCTTCTATCTATTATTAATATAAAATATTAAAAACCCTTTACTAAATAATATGGGAAGTAGGCTGACTTTTTTGTTAAAGGAGGCAATGTTTCCATGGTATTTTCATGATATAGGAAACTTTTCAGGGGTTTTTAAGAAATTACCAGATACCCACCTGAGAAAATAAGTTAGCATAAGCTGACATGGCTCCAAGGATAAGTAAGATAATTTCCGCAAGCATATTTCTCCAGAATTTTCTTATCTATCTATAAACCTAGCATAGTAGTTAAGTGCTATGGCTACTAACCAGGAGGTTGGCAGTTCAAATCCGCCGGGCGCTCCTTGGAAACTATGGGGCAGTTCTACTCTGTCCTATAGAGTCGCTATGAGTCGGAATCGACTCAACGGCAGTGGGTTTGGTTTTTTGGTTTTTATTATCTTCTCATTAAGAAAAAAAGGGGAGCTAATTGAATGTGTAATTCATAACTCATAAATTAAAAAGTACTGTGGACAAACTGACAGCAAGAGATCATAAAGGTGTAACATGTGGCTTTGAGTCTAGGGATTAGGAAAAAGAGTGCCAGGTAAAAAAAGTGTGATCATAAAGTTTACAGTGAATTTCTGAACATGTCACATGGAGATAATCTTACACAGGTTTAGGATCTCTATTCATCCCAGAAGGGAAAAACATGGAAGGTCATCATAACCCTTGAAAACCCATTGGCTCACCAGGAACTGAGAGCCCTTGTAAACTTAAAAACCTACAGGTTAAATGCTTTTGTTTCCTTTTGCATTTTGGCTGTGATAGTAGAAGCTGAGTTCAAGGTTGAAGGAAAACACTTGGATGGCAATAGCATAAATAAAAGCATTCTCTCATTCTTTCTTGCTCTCCTTGCTCTCTCTCTCTCTCTCTCTGTATCTCTTTTTCTTTTCTCCAAGACATAGAATTGAATATGCTTAAGTTGAATAAAAGTATACAATGGAACTCATTCTTCATATCATTGAAATAAATATAATTTTGAAATCTGCATGTGCTAGCTCTTTTCTCTACTGGTGTGTTTATTCAAATAGAACTCTCTATTGCTTTTCTCTGGCAACACAGCCTTGGCAGTACATAAAAGTAATTTGCACTATTAACTTTATTTGATGGCATCATGGAAAAAGGCATTGATATTTTCCCAATAACAAAGCTATAATATAGGAAAGAAGCAGAATGTCTGTGTGTTACCATAAGGTTTGGTTGATTATGCTTTATGATAAACTGTAGCTCTGTTTAAAATTTATATTCACATATAAATGCATACTGTTTTTATTTACACCAGTGAGATTATACTATACACACTGCTTTGAACTTTTTTCTTCCCACTTAGTAATGTCTCTTGGAAGTCTTTCCATATCATCGTATGTGGCTTTCTCATTGAAAAATAGCTGCTTAGAATTGCAACATATGGATAGGTCCATAATTTATTTAACACATTTTTATTGATGTGTTATTATTTTCTGGTTTTTGGTATTACAAACAATGCTACTGCTATGACCCAAAATATAGAGGTTCAGAAAAAAAAATGGAAATTTATTTATGTTTCATGTACAGGTGTGTGAAGTCCAGAGCTGTAGAGGTAGTTCTTCTTTTAAAATCGTGTTTTAGCTTTTACCTTGTGCCTGACCGTGCTGCCTCCCATACAAAATTTACATAAAGTTTAAAGTTGTGCAGGCTATTTTTTTTTTTTATCAAAAAGTAGTCATTTATTTACACCCTCAGTCTCTTAATGTGTATTGATTACTTTTTTCTAGATATTACCAAATACATTATCTATGTAAGAATCATATTTCATTGTGTAATTGCATGATACTCTATTCATAAATTGACCACCTGAGTTGGAGTTGATACCTGAAAAGCAACATTTGATTTAAGCATCCAAAGAAAACTCCCAGGACTAAGACCTATTTTTCTCTACGTCTTTTGAGTTCAAGTTCACTTAGTATAAGAGATGTCTAGAGTCCTATAGAATTGTGGAACTCTTTTAACACAGCCAAATTCCTACAAATAATGCTCACTGAGCACTTACTCTGTGCTCATTGGCATCGTTCCGAGCATTTTCATTGATAAAATTATTTAATCCATGTAATAATGGAGACAGGTTGAATAACATGTTCAGGGTCCCATGGTTAGTAAGTGGCAGTGCTTTTAACCACTAGGCTACAGTGCGTCTTGAATCACTTCCTGTGTTGATTTAGAGAATTAATTTCATCGCCCAGAGGAAAGTCTTAATCAAATGTCAGATGTTGTCACACCTAACACAATAGGACCCAGGAACAAAACTTTACAAAAGAAAGTGGCAAGACAGAGACAACAAGAATGTTGGCTCCTTGAGAGAAAATATCTTTGAGAATGTCATTTCATAACAGATGACATTGGAGTGATATTTTGTTTGCACATTCTTATAAACACAGCCTATCAAACCATGAAAGGATGTTAGGAATTGTTTGCTAATACAGCACAATGTAACCTTTTCTGACTAATACAGTTGTATTTACCAAACTGCTTATTTTATAGATTAGTAAACAAACCCTGGAAGATTAAGAAGCTTTATCAAGGACACTCATTTACCCAGTGTGAGAATCAGGGATCAGAACCCAACTCTACTGGTGTCTGTAATTGCACAAGTATTCCAAAGAACAACCAAAATAATTTCCAGAGTGAGAACCACATGTGCACATAGTAAAATTTGTTTTCTTTAAGGCTGTGCCTGTATTTAGAAGGCATAAAGTCATGAAACTTTGAAATTTGGAAAATTCTATGATACTTTTTGCTTTTAAGAACAACTAAGAAGTGTTACAATATTCCTCTCATATTCCATGAAAAAAAAAACAAAAACCAAACCCATTGCCGTCAAGTTTATTCTGACTCATAGTGATCCTATAGGACAGAGTAGGGCTGCCCCATAGGGTTTCCATAGAGTGGGTAGTAGATTCAAACTGCCGATCTTTTGATTAACAGACAAGCTATTAACCACTGCACCACCAGGGCTCCATATTCCATGAAAGTCACAATAATTCAGAAGAACACATATGGTTATTATCTCTGGCAAGCCTGTACACATGTTTAGATAAGAATCTCAGGTATTATTATTAATTTATTTTATTTTTTGCTGTTGTTGAGAATATACACAGTAGAACATACACCAATTCAACAGTTTCTACATGTACGATACAGTGACATTGATTACATTCTTCGAGTTGTGCAACCATTCTCAACCCTCCTTTTCTGAACTGTTCCTCCTCTCTTAACATAAACTCACTGCCCCCTTAAGTTTCCTGTCTACTCCTTCGAGTTGCTGTTGTCAATTTGATCTCATATAGATAGTTCTTAAAAGAACACAATGTTCAAGTCAGACATTCTTTACTAGTTAAACTAAACTATTGTTAGGTTTTAAGAAGACTTCAGGAGTTGTTTTTGGTTTAAGGTTTAAAGACTATCTCAGAGCAATACTTCTGGGGGTTCATCCAGCCTAAATGGCTCCAGAATCAGCTATTATTTCTGATTTTCACATACTAAGTGGAGAGTCAGCAAAAAAGCGAGAAACCCTCAATGAGATGGATTGACATAATAGCCACAGCAGTGGGCTCAAACATAGCAAAGATCATGACGATGGCCCAGGACCGGGCAATGTTTTGTTCTGTTATAAATAAGGTTGCCATGAGTTGTAGCCAGCTCAACAGCAACTGACAACAACAGCAAAGGTGTTTGACTGATATTACTGGTCAGTCAGTTAAGAAAACAGCAAGCAGAAAACAAAACAACAGCAAAGTAAGATTAAGAAAAAAGTCAAAGGAGCCAAACAAAGTCACAAAAATGTTAAGCTCCCCTAAAAAATTCAGTAAGGAAAAAAGAACTTATTATGGTCTATGGTATGAATTAGGGTAGTGGTAAGTGGGGTGTCTTAGTCATCTAGTGTTGCTGTAACAGAAATATGAGTAGATGGCTTTAACAAAGATAAGTTTATTCTCTCACAGTCCAGTAGGCTAGGAGTCTGAATTCATGGCACTGGCTCCAGGGGAAGCCTTTCTCTCTCTGTTGGCTCTGGAGGAAGGTCCTTGTCATCAATATTCCCCTGAACTAGGAGCTTCTCTGCACAGGAACCCCAGGTCCAAAGGATGCACTCTGCTCCCGGCAGTGCTTTCTTAGTAGTATGACCTCCCCATGCTCTCTGTTTGCTTCTCTCTTTTATATCTTAAAACCGATTGGCTTAAGACACTACCTAATCTTGTAGATCTCATCAATATAACTGCCACTAATCCATCATATTACATCATAGGGATAGAATTTACGAACCCATTGCAGTCAAGTTGATTCTGACTCATAGTGACCTGAAAGGACAGAGTAGTATTGTGCCATAGGATTTCCAAGGAGCACCTGGTGGATCTGAACTGCCAACCTTTTGGTTAGCAGACGTAGCTCTTCACCTCTACGCCACCAGAGTTTATAACACATACAGAAATCACATCAGATGACAAAAGGTAGACAGTCATACAATACTGGGAATCATGACCTAGCCAAGTTGACAGATATTTGGGAGGACACAATTCAATCCATGACATGGGGGAATTTGAGAAATATGTAGTAGGTAGAACTTGGCAATTGATTAGTTCAGTGGTTCTCAACCAGGCTGATGTTGATCTCCAGGAGACATTTTGAATAGAGGACAAGAATGCTGCTGAACATCCTACAATGCAGAGGACAGCCCCTAACAACAAAGACTTATCTGGCTCAAAATCCCAATAACACTAAGGGCAGTTTAACTGTTTTGATAATGAGGCTATATCCAAAAAATCATTCATTACTTAAATTGATTGCCTAGTGGTTATAAGAAAATAAAAGACTTTTTAGTGCTAGCCTAGCAATCTTTAGGATGTTAAGAAACACCATAGGGGTTTTTGTACTGAATTAAAGCTAGTTTAAGGCTATTGCAATTAGTTCCATGCTTTAAAAAAAGCTTTGCAATATTTTAATTAGATTTAAATTTGTACAATCAAATCTTATCTCACACTGAATCCCAAGTATACAGTATGCCTAGTACAGTGGCTAGGTAGTTGTGTTACCAATTTCTGTGTTGTTAGATGTGACTATGTTTCAGTACTTCAAACTCTGTTATCATTATGAAGTCAGCATTAGATCTACTGCAACATATCATCTGACTTCTGAAATCACTGGATGGAGAAAGACTGCTTTTTTAATCCTTTGGACTGAGTTGATTGCATACAGTCCTCAGTGTAGAGAACAAGAAAAGACCTATGGTGGACGTGGAGATGTGCACTCATCTCTACACTCAGCTACAGGATATACAGGACAGCCTGCCTCTGTCAGCTCCCTTAGGGAACCCCCTCAGCTTTAGAGGGCTGCCTCTCGCAAGAGCACATTCTTGCTGGGGAGGCCCACATCCAGTGATTGGTGTAGGTAGAAGCATAAAGATCCAACCATTTCATTTGGGGTTGACTGCAGTTTTGTTGGGCTTGCATCGTAGTTTGACCTCTCTGCCCTGTCCCGCTTGCTTTCTCTTCCTTCCACAAAGGTTGGTCCCTACCATAAACCCTGTACACCAAACTCAGTTCCAGCTTCAGCTTTTTTGAGAACCCAACCAAGACACAGAATTTAGCTGTCCATCCTGTTCCCTTTTCCTCCTTCCTAACACCAAGACCATCAACATAATTTGTGGGGCTCAGTGCAAATGAAAGGGCTCCTTCCAGTTAATTGATCTAATAATGTGTTTAGAGCTTCTGTTCTACCTCCTAGTTCATTGCATAGTGCCTGAGTTCTTCAAAGCTTGCAAGCAGCCATCCAAGGCACAACAAATGATGCCTTGAATAATTTGCCTGGAGCAACAGAGGAAGAAGGAGAGTTAGGCTTAGGAGGAGGAAATGGAATGTGTGGCTAATTGCCTCCGTGAATAGCTGACTCCTTTGCCATGAGATCAGAGTAACTGGATGGTGCCTGGCTATTATTACTGAACATTTTGATAAAAGATTCTATAGAAGAATCCTGATCAAAGAGGGGGAAATGTAGAACAGAATTGGAAATTCTCACAGACTTCAGACTTTCTGGAGCCATGAAGGCTGGATGGACCCCCAAAACCATTGTCCTGAGATAAGCTTTAAACCTTAAACCAAAAATATCTCCTGGAGTCCTCTTAAAACCAAACAATAAGTTTAGCTTTACTAAAGAATGTCTGCCTTGAGCATTATGCTCTTGTAAGATCTATCCATATGGGATCAAGTTGACAACAGCAACTCAAAAGATTAGATAGGAAACTAAGAGGGCAGTGAGTTTATGTTAATGGGTGAGAAATAACTTGGAAAAGGAAGGTGAGAGTGCTTTTACAACTCAAAGAATGTAATCAATGTCACTGCATTGTACATGTAGAAACTGTTGAATTGGTATATGCTTTGCTGTATATATTCTCAACAACAACCACAAAAACTAAAATAAATCATAAAAAAAAAGAACATACAGGGCTCTTTGTTCAAAAAGCAGGAAAAAAGTGCCATTAAAGGTATTAAGATATAAAGCTTTTCCTCCCTTCAGTGATCTCTCTTGACTTGCTATAGTTATTTTTAATTTGCTATTAAATATTGTTCTGATAAAAAAAACTAAAATGTTAATTATTAGCATGAATTTACTTTTCATCTTATGTTATGCAATGCTAGTTTTAAATGCAAATATGAGAATATATAACTCATATGTGGGATCACCAAAATTAAAGAGTTATATAATTTGTAGCTTGTACATGTATATGTAGTTCATTCTTACCAGAACACTGGAAATCCTGCCCCAAACTAACTCAACTGTTTTTATTTCACTTCTTGATACACACTGTTCTGCCAACACTCTCTGCCTTCAGCTTACTGATGAGTAAGGAAGAACTGAAAAGGAAAGAGACTATGAGTAGTCCCATCTTTCCCTTTTCTTATACATTATCATTTTCAGCATAAATGGTCAGTTAATACTGGGAAACCTGTATTAAGGAAACCCTGGGTGGTGCAAACAGTTTGTGTTCTACTACTAACTGAAAGGTTGGCGGTTCAAACTCATGCAGTGGAGCCATGAAAGAAAGGCTTGGTGACTGCTTCTGTAAAGATTATAGCCAAGAAAACCTTATGGAGCAGCTCTACTCTGTAACACATGGGGCCGCCATGAGTTACTGACTCAATGGCAATGGGTAGTAATAAAGGGAAGCACGTGAATGGAAAGGCTATGATAGGGTTCCTTGGTCATTCATGTTTCTTAGAACACCATTGCCTTCTTTCTGCATTTGAAGCAAGTTCTGATTTGAAAGAAGAACATGGCCTCTCTGGGGGTTATCAGCCCGCCACTTCCCCTTGTCTCCCCATGCTTACACTATTTAACACACTTACTTACCTTGTACTCACTTTCAGTCTCATGAACTCCTGCATATCGTGGGTCCACAGAAATTCTGTGCTGGGGACATCCCTAAAGCTATATGTGAATAGAGTGCAAAGAACCGCACACACACATACTGCACGTATCTCCTTGGCCCACATGTGTGCTCCATTGTCCTATTGGCTTTCACCTACAAAACACAAGTTCGAACATAAAGTTATTAAGAATTTCAAGATGGTGATTGTGGAGCATTAAACCAAGTTTTATGCTTTTGAGTGTTGGGCTCTGTGCGATACCCATGAAGCTGACCCCTCCTAACACTGTCTTGATTATACCTGATTCTCTTCCTTCCTTTCTAACCTCTCCATCCACCTTCACATCCTGAAGATAAAAAGGAGAATAAAAAAAAATACGTTGCTATGCACTGCCAAAACAGCATGAGTTGGAATCTGGCCCTATCCAAAGAGACTGATAACCTCTTACATCATCCCAAGCCACAAGGCACAATTCCTTCTGCCATCACCAAACTCTATAAGCTTCCTGCCCTGAATTAGGATGCCCTACTAATCTGTATCAGATTCGTTCCAAGCTATACAGTGATAAGAACTATTACTTTTGGTTCTTTTTTACCTTTTTTTCCCAAGTAATTAACTGTTTATTTTTCAACATGAAAACCACTCTCTGTGTGTGAGTTATATAAGAAATACATGTTCGTTGTAAAATAATTTGGAGTACAGAATAAAGACAAAATGATCATTTATCATCTTACCATTCACATATAATGATTGGTTACATTTTGGTGTATAACTTTTAGGCTTTTAAAATTTATACTGCACATTTTTATATGAATTATATTTTTACAAAAATAAGCCCTTACTATATAGAATTATTCTTTAATTATTTTTTTACTAAGAATTTTCAAGTCAATAAATATAGATTGACTTCATCATCATTAATACATAAAAATATTATATGGCATAATTTATTTAACCAGTCGCTGACTAACAATTAGGTTGTTTACACTATTTAAAAACCAAAAAAAAAAAAAAAAAAAACCCAAACCCCTTGCCATCGAGTGGCTTCTGACTCATAGCGACCCTATAGGACAGAGTAGAACTAACCCATAGGGTTTCCAAGGAGTGCCTGGTAGATTCCAACTGCTGACCTTTTGGTTAACAGCCATAGCTCTTAACCACTATGCCACCAGAGTTTTCTTACACTATTTAGTTATTAAAAATAGTTCTCCAGAAAGTATCATTTTATGTATATCCCATATCATCATCATGTATTTATTACTTTGGACAGATCCTAGAGTTGAAATTTCTGGGTCATGCATAGCTCTTCATTGTCAAGTTTTATATAACAACCTGTTAGAAGTTACAAATGTTTGTGAAATATTAGGATAAATAAGAATCCATATTTCTGATCTGCCATCGTTTCCTTAAAACCTTCCCTGTAGCAGTGATCTTCACACCCACTTGGCTTCAGCAGTCCTTCTGGTGGCTGAACACTTGTTCTTCTTATCCTCTGGGATGGCTCAAACGTTCAGCTCCTGATTTCCTACTTATCGTGGTCCAATCATGTACCACTGAAAACCAGTTAAAACCCATAGAGACTGGGACAGCTGATTGAACCAAAGCTTTAAATTCTGGTTCAAATCCATGTTTACCCACTTTCTGTATAAACTGCTTACATTGTGTTTTCAGATGTATCTCAATTTTTTTTGTGGAGTTCCAGACATACTTTGCTCAGGATTATGCACAAACAGCATGGATCCATTCCATTGTAGACTGTGTGACCATGCTCTGTGGTGAGTATCACTTTCCAGAGATATATAATTACTGGCTAGTTTGGAACTGTACGTGACAATGACCTCCCACTACCCTTTATTACCAGTTTTTCTAAATAGAAAGGGTATGTTGAAAATTGCCTAAGACCCAGACTTGCTCTTGGAATTAATGGTCTTGGCTGATGTCAGATGGAATAGGTAGTTAATATACTTCAAAAGGTACAGTGCTTGGCTCTTTCATTCAGAGATGTTGCTGAGCCCATAGGACTCATTCTGATTTTGGACGTTTACCATACAGTATATACTTGGCCTCTCTTCCAAATGCTGTGGCCTCCTCAATATCCAGTCATATAAACATGAGCCACTTCTATATGATTTCCTTAAATGAGTGCCAACAATGTGTGCATCATTTCTCAAGGCTGTTTTCATTGTTTCCTTCCCATAGGGTTCAAAATTTGACTCATGGATTTCATCATTTTTATGCACTTAAATCTTTATGCTTAAAGAAGTATTGGGGAAGGATAAGATGGTACAATCATGCATTAAACACATACACCATAGCTATAATTTCATTCAAGAAACCGCAAAGGCACTATATAAGGTGTATATGATATTCTCAAAATTCATTAAATCTTTTATTCTATGTATATAGTAGAGAAGGCTAGACCTTAAATTTTTCCTTTTTAAAACTTTCAAACCAAGATTATTAAATAAGTGCATTAGAGAGTTTTTGAGATTGGATCAAATTTATATGATGTATTTTCAGCCTACATCCACTTATTCCTTTTCATTTAGATGAAGCCCAAGTATTTTAGAAAATTTTTAGCTCTTCAGGCCATGTCTTGGTGGCAAAGGGAAATACTATACTAATTTAGTAACTCATAAATAACTTCATGTGATTCCATTCTATGTACTGATTCACATTTTTTTTTTTTAAACATACACATATTTAGGAATTAGTTGAATTGCGCTAAAATGTACTTTCTTGGTTGGAAGGAATTTGAAAGCAGTTTTGGACCTAAAAGCAGGTTTCATGAGAATACTAAGTTGACTCTTTCAACTAATAACCCTAGAAGGTTTTAAGGGATCAGCAAATTACATATTTATGTTTCCTAGCCTGCTTTTTTTTAACTAGGAAAACAATCACTTGGATTTCAGGGTCACTTTGTTAGTCATAGTCTTCATATCAGCATGCCGAAAGAGCCATGTTTGTCTTTCTCAGGAGATACAAGTGACTCATTTCCCTCACTGTTATCTTTTGGAGAATATCTGTAATCCCCCAAAGAGGAGTAAATGGCCTTAAGTGACCAGTAGGTCACAATGTCTGTGTGGGGCATTGAGCTAAAGCTGGGTCATATCAGAAGCAGCATATTTAAATTCCATGCAAGAGCTTGAGGCCTGTTGTATCTAATTACTATGCATCTACCTGCTCACCTTGTAACATTAGATGAGGTCAGAGTATGGACCAGAGGTTATAGAATCACATCTGGGACATCTAAATCTGCCCTCTTGGTGAACAGAGAAATAAACATTTTTCATTGAGTTTGATGTAAATTTTGTCACTTTCCAATAATCATCATGGCAGAGGCCTGGAGAATCAGATATATTCAAGAAATTTGCTCATTCCTGTTCTCCAGAAGATGTACATACAGTCAGCCACCCATGAACTGTTTTAACTAGACAAGAAACACCAGGCTGATGGCTGATTCTATCATACACTTTTGACTCAGCCCCCAATTTCAACTTTTTCAGGCAAAAATTATCAGACTCTACAGATACCAAGAATATTGGCTCTTCTGATCTTGGTACTAGGAGTACTGGTACGGCATGAATTCTTCCTCAGAAAGAAATTCATATGCCTTCCCCACTCACACCCTCTGTCATCAGTCTGGGAGACCAAATGAGCAAGAGTAATAGGGAACTTTCTGTGTCAGATGCCCTGAACTATATGTCTTTGTGACCTTGGGCACGTCATATCCTCCTGAACTTCAAATCCTCCTTGGTGTCTTCCAGTCGTAATTGATATTCTGTAAGCCTTGAGGTCAACACAATTCTGATACATTAGTAAGCCACAAATAGAGTGAGGCCAACCAAAATGTCTCTATGAGTGGGAAGCATTTTCCTAGATTTTATCGGCTTTGATTTCTTAACCACAGGGTGCCCTAAAGCCAGAAAGCAGTGCCAGATTGTGGAATTCATCTATGATCTCTCTTCCGGCCTTTTCCTATATAACGTTGCTGGTCTCACCGTGCTGCCCACTTCCTTCTCCACTAGTGAACTGCCATCATTATTGCTAATTGTGTATGATCAACACTGTATGAAGCATACAAGGCACATCTCTATGCAAGTGATACGTAATTTAAATTAAGAGTCAGTCCACTGTTTAAAGACATCCCTTAGGCCTGGGATTATGATTGTAGTAGAATGGAGAAGTGCAATAAGCACTGAAATGCAAGTCAGGACACTTGGGTTTTGATTCCAGCTCTGCTGCTTATTCTCTGTGTGACCATGGACAAGTCATCTCCTCTCTCTTTGGGCCTCTGTTTCCAAATCTGTAGAATGAATGGGGTGGGCTCGGTGCTTTAAAAGTTCATTGTTCTCTGCCCTGCCAATGCAACATCACAGCCTGTTCACTGTGCCCATAAGTCCTTTCTGTTGAACCTGTTTATTATTGTTTTTGAAGCTCCACTTGGGAGTGTTGTCAGTAACCATTTATCCTGTCAAGTGGGAATCATGCTGGGTGGCTTGCTTGCATCTACTGGCCTCATCCTGGGCTCATTTGCTACCAGTCTGAAGCATCTCTACCTCACTCTGGGAGTTCTTACAGGTAAGAGCGTTTTGTACCGCTTGTCTCATCCTGCCTCATTCAGGGGTTGCCAAGCACATCAACAGAATAGAAATTCACAAGATACTCATTTTGTTAGATGCAGTTTAGCTGACCTAGCTTATATCTACCTACTTAACAGTTAAACAAAAGAGCTGGAAATGAAATTGATTGCACTACCCTAATGAAAATGTACCACCACTTTCATTCAGCCACACGATAAAAGGAACCGCTGGCTTTCCCTTTGGCAGCAGTGTGTGGGTGAGACTCTGTACCCAGAAGAAATGAGATTAGTACTCAGGGCAACATAAATTTTTAGCAATAGTCATTCTCCCAACATCTTTGCCAAGACATTATGGTACTATCTGCTGTCAACCTGAGTTGCCCTTGCTTCATAATGAACACCATTGTCCAATGATGTTTCCAATTTAAAAAAGAAAGCCCCTTATTGCAAATATTTTTGTGTTATACATTCTCTTAATGCTCTGGAAGTATTCTTTAGAGAATCATAATGAATCCCACGGAAAGAGAAGCAACATATGTGCATTCCATAAATCACACCTAAGTGCATAGGTTCAAGATGGGGTTGGATGGTAGGCGTTTTGACAGTAGCGCTAACACTTGTCCAGGTACTGTGCAATAGGGATAACATGAATCATGCCAACAAAGAATGCGGTCTCAGAGTAAAGTGATAAATCTACTTCTGTCAACTATATAAGGCAGTAAGCCCAGCTGCTGGGTGACCAGCCATCCCAATTTGCTGAGACTGGGCTCTTTTTAGCAGTGGAAGTCCCATGTTCAAGAAACCTCTTAGTCTAGGCAAATTAGGATGATTGGTCACCCTAAGCTTCAGAAGGGAACATAAGCTGAAGCTGGTGTTTCCTTTTCCTTTCCTGGCATTCTATATGCCATGAAAACCAGGCTTAAAGTCCTTCAGCTTTTCTTGACTTAAGAAGGAATGTTGTTATTCTTGCTAGGTGCCGTTGACTTGGTTCCAACCCATAGCAACCTTATGTACAACAGAGCGAAACAATGCCCTGTCCTGTGCCATCCTCAATGGTTGTTATGTTTGAGCCCATTGTTGCAGCCCTGTGTCAGTCCGTCTCGTTGAGGGTCTTCCTCTTTTTCACTGACCCTGTACCAAACATGATGTCCTTCTCCAGGACTGATTCCTCCTGATAACATGTCTGAAGCATGTGAGCCAAAGTCTGGCTATCCTCGCCTCCAAGGAGCATTCTGGCTGTACCTTTTCCAAGACAGATTTGTTGGTTCTTCTGGCAGGTTATGGTGTATTCAATATCCTTTGCCAAAATAATTCAAAGCATCAGTTGTTCTTTGGTCTTCCTTATTCATTGTTCAGCTTTCGTATGCTTACGAGGTAATTGAAAATATTATGGCTTAGGTCAGGCGTACTTCAGTCTTCAGGATGACATCTTTACTTTTAAACACTTTAAAGAGGTCTTTTGCAGCAGATTGGCCCAATGCAATGAGCCGTTTGATTTTGTGACTGCCGCTTCATTGGGCGTTGATTGTGGTCTAAGTAAAATGAAATCCTTGACATCTTCAATCTTTTCTGTTTATCGTGATGTTAATTTTTGGCCCAGTTGTGAGGATTTTTGTTTTCTTTTTGTTGAGGTGTAATCCATACTGAAAGCTGTAGTCTTTGATCTTCATCAGTAGGTGCTTCAAGTCTTCTTTGCTTTCAGCAAGCAAGGTTTTGTTATCTGCATATCGCAGGTTGTTAATGAGTCTTCCTCCAATCCTGATGCTGTGTTTTTCTTCATGTAGTCTAACTTCTCAGATTATTTGCTCAGCAAACAGATTGAAAAAGTATGGTGAAAGGATACAACCTTGACACACACCTTTCCTGATATTAAACCACGCATACCCCCTTGTTCTGTTCAAACAACTGACTGTTGGTCTATGTACAGGTTCCTCATGAGCATGACCAAGTGTTCTGGAATTCCCATTCTTTGCAATGTTATCCATAATTTGTTATGATCCACACAGTGGAATGCCTTTGCATAGTCAATAAAACACAGGTAAACATCTTTCTGGTATTCTCTGCTTTCAGCCAAGATTCATCTGACGTCAGCAATGATATCCCTCATTCCATGTCCTCTTCTGAATCCAGCCTGAATTTCTGGCAGTTCCTTGTTGATGTACTGCTGCAGCCATTTTGAATTATCTTCAGCAAAATTTTACTTGCTTGTGATATTAATGATATTGTTAGACAATTTCCGCCTTCTGTTGGATTACCTTTCTTTGGAGGATCTCTTCCAGTCGGTTGGCCAGGTAGCTGTCTTCCAAATTTCCTGGCATAGACAAGTGAGCACTGCTAATGCTGCATGCATTTGTCGCAACATCTCAACTGGTATTCCGTCAATTCTTGGGGTCTTGCTTTTCGCCAATATCTTCGGTGCAGCTTGAACTTCTTTCTTCAGTACCATAGGTTCTTGATCATATGATACCTCCTGAAATGGTTGAACCTTGAACAATTCTTTTTGGTACAGTGACTCTGTGTATTCCTTCCATCCTCTTTTGGCTTCCTGAGTCGTTCCGTGTTTTGCCTGTAGAGTCCTTCGATATTGCTGCTCAAGGATTGAATTTTTTCTTCAGTTCTTTCAGCTTGAGAAATGTGGATAGTATTCTTCCCTTTTGGTTTTCTAACTCCTGGTCTTTGCACATTTCATTATAAAACTTTGTCTTCTCAAGCTGCACTTTGGAATTTTCTGTTCAACTCTTTTATTTCATTTCTTCTGTTCATTTTAGCTACTCTACATAAAAGAGCTACTTTCAGAGTCTCTTCTGACATCCATTTCGATCTTTTCTCTCTTTCCTGTCTTTTTTTAATGACCTTTTGCTTTCTTCATTTACAATGTCCTTGATGTCATCCCACAATTTGCCTTGTCTTCAGACATTAGTGTTCAGTACGTCAAATTTATTCTTGGGATGGCCTCTAAATTCAGATGTGATATACTCAAGGTTGTACTTTGACTCTTGTGGACTTGTTTTAATTTTCTTCAGCTTCAGCTTGAACTTGCATATGAGAAATTGATGTCTGTTCTGCACTTGGCTCCTGGCCTTGTTCTGACTGAAGGTATTTAGCTTCTCCATTGTCTCTTTCCACAGATGTAGTTGATTTGATTCTTGTGTGTTCCATCCAGCGAGGTCCATGTGTATAGTCGCCCTTTACGTTGTTAAGAAAAGGTATTTGCAGTGGAGAAGTCGTTGGTCTTGCAAAATTCTGTCATGCAATCTCTGGCGTCGTTTCTATCACCAAGGCCATATCTTGCAACTACCGATCCTTCTTTGTTTCCAACTTTCATGTTCCAATCACCAGTAATTATCAATGCATCTTAATTGCACATTTGATCACTCTTTGACTGCAGAAGTTGGTAAATATCTTCAGTTTCTTCATCTTTGGCCTTAGTGGTTGGTGCATAAATTTGAATAATAGTCATATTAACTGGTCTTCGTTGTAGTTGTATGGATATTATCCTATCACTGACAGCATTGTACTTCAGGATAGATCTTGAAATGTTGTTTTCAATGATTAATGTGATGCTATTCCTCTTCAGGTTGTCGTTCCGGGCAGTGTACACCACATGATTGTTTGATTCAAAATGGCCAACACTAGTCCATTTCAGCTTATTAATGCCTAGGATACCAATCTTTATGCGTTCCATTTCATTTTTGACGAATTCCAATTTTTCTAGATTCATACTTCATATATTCTACATTCTGATTATTAATGGATATTTGCAGTTTCTTCTCATTTTGAGTCATGTCACATCAGCAAATGGAGGTCCCAAAAGCTTTACTCCATCTACATCATTAAGGTTGATTATACTTTGAGGAGGCAACTATTCATATTTTGGGTGTCTTCAGCCTGAGGGGCTCATCTTCTGGAACTATATCAGACAATGTTCCACTGCTATTCATAAGGTTTTCACTGATCACTTTTTTAAGAAATAGATTTCTAGGTCCTTCTACCTAATCTTTCTTTTTCTGGAAGCTTCACTGAAACCTCTCTACCATGGGTGATCCTGCTGGTATTTGAAATACTGGTGGCATAGCTTCTAGCATCACAGCAACACGCAAGCTACCGCAGTACAACAAACTGACAGATGAGTTCTGGAATAGAAACTGAGTATCTTTAAAAGGCTTTTGGACTGTTAACCTTTTTTTGCTGACCTTAGGAGATATATTCAGGTTGCTAATTTCATGTATAAAATTGGCATGATGTTTCCTAACTAAGTGAAATTACTCTGGAACTTTCATGGAATCGTGTATGCTGTTTCAAGCAAATTCCATAGTGGTCCAGATTATCAGGGTTGTGTCTTTACAGACAGTGAAGAGTTGAGGTAATTTCTGGACAATTTAAGATAGGAAAAAAAAAGAAAAAAGAAGTTTCTTTGGTCAGCATTATCCAAATTTTGTAGTTAATTCAAATTTAGTTTATATAATAATTTTTAAATTCTTTATTTCATTTTGTTTAAGACTTCATATTTCTTTAAGGATTTTCTTTCTAAGAAGAAAGTCACATATGCTGTATTTTCCAATTTTTGAATTACTGGTGAGGGGACACTTCTTTCAGTTTGGAGTAGAAAACAGCTTGAAAGGGGTTAACAGAAGGTCAGATTTCCTTTAATTCAAATGATTTTATTCTGAGATTCCCCCTGTTCCCCCACTGGCTGTCCATGGTGTACTCATGGAGTTCTCTTTATTCACAGGTCTTGGATTTGCACTTTGTTACTCTCCAGCTATTGCCATGGTTGGCAAATATTTCAACAGACGGAAAGCCCTTGCTTATGGGATCGCCATGTCAGGAAGTGGCATTGGCACCTTCATCCTGGCCCCTGTGGTTCAGCTCCTTATTGAACAGTTTTCCTGGCGGGGAGCATTACTCATTCTTGGGGGTTTTGTTTTGAATCTCTGTGTTTGCGGAGCCTTGATGCGACCAATTACTCTTAAAGAGGACCGTACAACTCCAGAGCAGAATCATGTCTGTAGAACTCAGAAACAAGACTTTAAATGGGCATCTCCCTGTTCACCTCTGACCAAAGAATGGGTGCAGACCTGCCTATGTTGCTCTTTGCAGCAGGAATACAGTTTTTTATTGATGTCAGACTTTGTCGTGTTAGCCATCTCTGTTCTGTTTATGGCTTATGGCTGCAGCCCTCTCTTTGTGTACTTGGTGCCTTATGCTTTGAGTGTTGGAGTGAGTCACCAGCAAGCTGCTTTTCTCATGTCCATACTGGGGGTGATTGACATTATCGGCAATATCACCTTTGGATGGCTAACGGACAGAAGGTAACCCTCATGAAACCACAACTTGTTCTCCACCAGGGGATTTTAGCCTTGAGTTTCTCTTCATCCCCTACCCAGTAGAATACCTAGGTCCGAATAATGTTAACGAGCCTTGAATATCTGAAGGCAACTCCCTTGCTGGCTCTTCTAGATCAGGTGCTGGTAAATTTTTTTTCTGTAAAGGGACAGATAAGAAATATTTTTGAGTTTGTTGGCCATATTTCTGACCCAACTACCCAGCTCTGCCATTGTAGTATAAAAGCAGCCATAAATAATACGTAAACAAATGAGAGTGGCTATGTTCCAAGACTTTACTTATGGATACTGAAATTTATTTTTTATGTGTCACAAAATATTCTTCTTTTGATTTTTTTTTCAACCATTTAAAATATAGAAACCTTTTTATAATCATAAGTCATACAAAAGCATGTGGTAGGCTATAGTTTGTTGACCCCTGTTCTAGATGGTTTAAGATGTTGGGTCTGCCTAAACTGGAGAAGGGAGGGTATGTTTTTAAGTTGGAGATTCTATGGTCACTATAAAGTTCTAGTAACAGATTTAACTCCATCCCAAGTCAACCCCTAGGTAAGACAATTTATGGCTGGATGTTGTATGTTAGGTTCTTGTGACCCACACAGAAACTAGATGGTCAAGGAGAGAGGGGCAGAATCAGTTTAGACAGGAGGATCAGGTGCAATAATAACACAAGATCCATAGCTACATATTTATGTTTGACAGTGCAAATAGAAAATACTTTCATTATAATTGTAGGCTTAGAAGCAGAAGTTATAAGAAATGTACTGAGTAGTTTTTTTCAGCCAACGTTCATCTATTTGGATCAAAGAGACTAAGCTATTCATATTTTCCTAAATGATGGACTCTTCATCCTTAAACTAGGGTCTTGGAAAGCTATCCTCATTGTGGCTTTTCCACACTTTATGGCTTGGATAATTTGTCAGGAGTCAATTGCCATTCTTCAGTGTTATGAATATAACATTTAGGATTAATTCCACATTTTTAATATATAAGGAAGACAGGGAAGTACGATTATCTACCTTTACAATCAAATAACTCAGCAAGAAGCAGTCTGGTGTAGGTATGATAGAGGGATCTACAGTCTGAGACTTACGTTCTTGTGCTGGCTCTGCCCCTTATTAGCTTTTGACCTAGGGAAAGTTACCTAATCCCTCAGAGCCTCATGGGTGTTCATCCATAAAATGGGCCAATGCAATATTCACCTGTTGATCTCATAGCATTTTGTGAGGCTCAGATGAACCCACGTGTGGAAAACGTTTGTAAAGTGTAAAGTGCTTTCCAAACGTAAACTGTTGGTGGTGACATTATATAGTCTTTGAAATAACTGGTATTACAGGTGGGTTTGGAGCTTCAGAAAGAAAATGTAGACTTAGTTCTAGAACAAGATGTTTTGATATTCCAGCTTGCTTTTTGTAAAACCATTTGGTTTATTGAGCATTTGTGATGTGCCACGTATCAGTGGATCATATATCTGAAAGCATCTAATATGGCAGACTGCTAGAAAATATTAGTCTTCTGACACTGCATTATTTAGAGAAACCCTATGAGATAAGTCATCTCATTTTACAACTAAAGAAATTGAGGATAGAGTTAGGCAGTTAGTAGGTGATAAAATTGGATTCCAACTTATAGCTTTCTACTTTTAGAGATTTCTTTCTACTACACCATGCTTCTTGGGGAAAACAACTCTTGCATTTGCACATACCAAAGGAAAGATAGGTAAACTTATGTAACACAATGGAGAAGCCATCTCTATAAATAACTGCAATGCTTACTGGTGCATGGCCATGATTCTGAAGCTCTTTGATAGAACCTGTGCATGCTGCATTCATTCTTGTTTTTCAAATCCACAGGTGTCTGAAGAACTACCGGTATGTTTGCTACCTCTTTGCCGTGGGACTAGACGGGCTCTGCTATCTCTGCCTCCCAATGCTTCAAAGTCTCCCCTTGCTCGTGCCTTTCTCTTGTACCTTTGGTTACTTTGATGGTGCCTACGTGACCTTGATTCCAGTAGTGACTGCAGAAATAGTGGGGACTGCGTCTTTGTCATCAGGACTTGGTGTGGTATACTTTCTTCATGCAGTGCCATACTTGGTGAGCCCACCCATCGCAGGTCAGTTTCCAGAGAGAACCCCCAACCACCTCTTGCTTTTCTTGTCTTAATGTGAAAAAAGTGACCCTACACATGGACAATGAGAAGGTTTAGGGAACAGTAAAAACAAAAAGGGATGCAAGAGCCACCCAAAACATCATGTTCTCACCTACATCCTTATTTTATAATCTTCTTCCAACTTCAGCCTACAGAGAAAGAATTAGAGTCTTGATTTTGTTCTACACCAGTGATGGGAACGATGAATTGTGACAGCTGTTCATACTTAAAAATAAGTACAGCACATTCACAGGGAGGTCTGGCAGGAGTACAGGCAGGTTTCCAGTAGGAGACAGTGGATGATGGGGCTGAAATGATAAGTGTGAGTGTTAGTGGAGTGTCTTGGATGCCAGGCAGAGGATCTGGAGCTCTTTATTCTTCAGACACTATAATAGTATTAAAGTTTTTGTGCAAAAGGCTAATACGATGTAAAGTATATTTTAGAAAATGTGATCTAGCAATAGAGCTAGTAATTTAGGGGAGAGGCAGTTAGGATTCCATTTGAATCATCCAGGAGCAAACCGATAAAGGCTTGAACTTGGGCTGCTGCCACAGAAATAGAAATGAGCTCTAGAGGCAAGGAGGAAGCTTTAGAAAAAAATATATCAACTGAATATAGCATATGGAGGTGAAGGAGAGAAAGGAGTCAAAGATGACTGAGAGAATAATGGCATGGTTGAAGGAAGCGAAGAAGTTGGCTTTGCAAGAAAAATAATTGATTTAATGTTTTATACATATTAAGATATCTGAAATATGAACATGCCCTACAGGGCAGTTTAAGGATGAAATCTGAGCTTTAGAGGGAAGCCAGATGTGGATATATAGCTGTGGGAATCATCAGATAAAGCATCTAGAGTGTTCTGTAAACGGTAAAATGCTGTAGAAATTTAAGGCACAATGAAACAAATAATTGAACAAATAATGTTGCATGCATTAAATATTAATTCAATAAACATTTATTGCATCATAAAACAAGTAATTCAATAAATATTTATTGCTTATCGAATCGATGGCACTGGGTTTGGGTTATACACCAGGCATTGTGCTTGGCACTGGGATAGAGCAAACATATCAGAACCTGTTTCTGCTTACTTTGTGCATATGGTCTAGACTAATATCTATCAGAGGAAGATCCTGGGAACAACTACATCAGAATCCCCTGGGACACTTGTTAAAATGCAGATTACTTAACCCCTCCACTTATGACCTGAATCTTTGGAGGTGAGTTCCAGGAGTCCACATTCTCAACCAGCTTTCTTATGAGGTTCATGCACACCAAACCCATTGCCATCAAGTCAATTCTGACTCATTGCAACCCTATAGAACAGAGCAGAACTGCCCCGATAGAGTTTCCAAGGCTGTAATATTTACAGAAGCAGGCTGCCACATCTTTCTCCCATGGAGCAGCTAGTGGATTCGAACTGCTCACCTTTTGGTTAACAGCTGAGTGCTTAACCACTGCACCACAAAGTCTCCTCGTACACACTAAAGGTTGGAAATAATTGGTTTAAGGTAATTAATCTGCCTAAATCATAACTAAGAGAGCAAAGTCTCTGAAAACAAAAGAGAAATGAGCCAGATGATCCCAAATTCATGCATTAGAAGACTTACTATTGTTAAGATGTCAATACAACTAAAACAATCTACAGATTCAATGCAATTTCTATTAAAATTTTAATTCCACTCCACAGTCAGTCACTAGGATGGCTATTATTATTTAAAAAAAAGGAAAACAAGTGTTGGCGAGGCTGTGGGGAGATAGGAACCCTCATATGTTGCTGGTGGGAATGTAAAATGGTGCAGTTGCTGTGAAAAACAGTTTGGCAGTTCCTCAAAAAGTTAAACCTAGAATTACCATATGACCCAACAGTTCCTCTCCTAAGTATATACTCAAAATAATTGTAGACTGGGATTCAAACAGATACTTGTACGCCAATGTTCATAGCAGTATTATTCACAATAGCTAAAAGGTGGAAACACCCCAAGTGCCCATCAGCAGATGAATGGATAAACAATATGTGGTATATACTTACAAGGGAATACTATTCAGCCATAAAAAGGAATGAAATTCTGATGCATTCTATAATATGAATGAACCTTGAAAATATTACACTGAGTGAAATAAGCCCGATACAAAAGGACAAACAGCTGTAAACTAGGGGAAGCTGTGGCTGCTTTGTCGCTGCAGATGAAAATGCCTGGTCAGTTTAAACTCTGATATAGGAGTATACGTTTAGTGCTTCATTTTTGAAAACTGCTCCCAAAAAGTTCCCACACCCTCCCTCCGAAGTCAATTTTAGTGTTCACCAATCTTCATGGCCAGTGTAAAAGTCATGAGACTTAAGTGAAATTGGCATCCATAGATCCTCTTTTCAGTCATGGCCTTCACTTGGCAAATCAGACATACTCATTGCTAGGAACTAGGATGTAAGCTCTGAGTGTAATACTTATTTAATTACCTTTAAAATGACAACTGTCTACTCAGTCTCCTCTATTTGGTGCTTCAGAAGTGTACAAGTAAGTGACATGGTAACTAAAATATTCTAGAGTAATTTGAATTGCAAGAAACTTTCTGGGGCTTATAACAGTTTCTACATGGCATTTTTGACTAATGGTGGATTTTCTTGACATATAAGTAAAGTTTGGAGAACCTTTTTTTTTTTTTTTTTAACATTTCGATAATCACAAAATAATTGTCTACCAAAGTCTTATTTTACCCCATTGATTTTCTGACAGTTGAGGCCCATATCTTGCATATCATGTGCCCCGATTTCTCTAAAAGCAGGATTAGATATTGAGATTAATTTGTTATAATAAGAAATAAAGAAATCTTTGGTTATAGGATTATGCCTTCTGAAGTTTACATTTGAAATTTTGTGATGGCTCCAAGTCCTGATGTTCAGTCTGGATGGTGTACAACCCTGGTGACGTAGTGGTTGAGTTATGGCTGCTAACCAAAATGTTAGCAGTTCAAAGCCACCAGGCATGCCTTGGAAACCCTACGGGGCAGTTCTACTCTGTCCTCATAGGGTTGTTATGAGTCGAAATTGACTCGATGGCAGTAGGTTTTTTTGGGGTATACAATGGCTGAATTCAACTGGAAATTTGAATTTTGTGCTTGGAAGCACTCCATGTTAATCCAGGGAGACAGTGTATGGGTGCTGGGAATACTATTACCATTTTCATGATTATCTTCTCTTAACACTCTATAAATCATCCCAGTTTCAGTAATTTTAATGATGCTATTTTTATCTTTTCTACCAGATGTCATGGAACTAATAATAATAACTAATATTTATTGTGCAATTAACAAGTATGTGATACTCTTCCAAGCACTTTACATAATTAGAACAATCAATTTACTTTACAAGGTTCCCTAGAAAATGAATGTATTTTTCTGTTGCTGCACAATATTTTTAGTGATCTGCTTTTTGTATCAAAATTATAATGGTGGTGCTAGTAATCTATTGTTGTCATCCTTACAAATTATTAGATTGGAAATGGATAAAATGATTGAATTGTCAACTGAACAATATAATTTTGAATTTTGCTATTGTTTGTTAACAGGATGGCTGGTGGATACGACTGGAAGCTATACTGCAGCATTTCTTCTCTGTGGATTTTCAATGATATTTAGTTCTGTGTTGCTTGGTTTTGCAAGACTTGTAAAGAAGATGAAAAAAACTGAGCTGCGGTTCCTTGCCAAAGAATCTGATCCCAAGTTGCAGCTAAGGACCAATGGATCAGTGGCTTATTCTGTAGCAAGAGAACTAGATCAGAAGGATGGGGAATCTGTGGCTACAGCAGTGCCTGGTTACAACCCCACATAACCAATGGCCTTGAGCCTGGGAATCTTCAGGGCTGAGTGAGGTGGAGCCATTGGATTGCATTGTACATGTTTCTGAGCATTTTATTTTGGCAGAAGCATTGCCTAACAAGGAAATTAATATTTTTCAGTTAACATGTTTCTAGGGGGAAATAGCAAATAACAAAGAAAGCTGGACTGGTCCAGAGTCTCTTCATATGGGGATATGTACTCATAATTGAATTCATCACATCTTTTGGGCAATGAGCATTGCTCCATGGGGAATATAAGGACACAGCTGATATAGATGTCAAAAACAAAATAACAACCAAACCCATTGCTGTAATTTGATTCCAACTCATAGCAACCCTATAGAGTAGAGCTGCCCCATAGGGTTTCCAAGGAGTAGCTGATGGATTCAAACTGCCAACATTTTGGTTAGCAGCCAAGCTCTTAACCACTGTGCCACCAGATCCATAATTAGGGATAATGTAATTAGGGATAATGTCAATGCATTACCAAAGCAAGTGCCACTGGGCAGCAGCTTTGCTCTAAAGTCTTCACCCCTCAATCTTCCCTCCTCAGTTAGTAGGTAAATGAAAACATTGACATGTAGGTTTGCTTACCTTATGCTCTTGGATGTGGTGGTGGAGGGTGAAGATGCCAAACATTTTTAATGGTAGAGCTTCTCAGTAGGATCCTACGTAGGGTTGTCAAAGAATAGATGCAGAATGAAAGTGACTGTCTTTGTTTTCTCTTACTCTGCTAACCAGCCCTTGCCTCTGCCAATGGGTATATACCACTTTGAGAATCCAAAGAATCATGGAATATCATGGTTGGGATAGATCTTAAAGTAAGTAAGATCTTCTATTTGAAATTCATCACTGGAAAATGAAAAGTCTTTTCCTAGGACTCCGTCCCAGGAGCTCATCTCTATTACTCTCTCATATCTACCCTAAATTTGTTGGAACACACCCAAAAAAGCCCACGGCAAGTTTTCAGTCTTACCTGGAATGTTAACAACACCTAAACTTCCCATTTCTTCTTTTTTTTTTTTAAAAAAAAGATGCTCTTATTTTAATAGCAGGCACATTCCTTTTGACATTCCTATTAGGAACAGAAAAATGTTGGCAGTATTCCAACTGGGCAGGAATTAAATTCTTGTATTGGTAGGTCTCTAGTAAAAAAATTTTTTTTTCTGATCAGACATTTAGGTTTATCATTATCCAAAACAGGACTTGGGGGTTTTACCTGAAAAATATTATCCTAGAGATAGTCTAAAGGTGAGATTCCTTTCATCTTATTGATTCCTGTTCTATGTCCACTGCTCTTCATCTCCTATGGACAATCATTAGAAACTTGATGGACTTTTTCAGTTGAATGAGAAGATTTCAGGGGATAACCTCTGAGAGAGGTTACTGCTCTCATTCATTCTAGCTTTGGTCAAGGGAAAGGGAGGAAAAAGTTAAGAAGGCTAGTGGTGTGATGCTTTTCAGTTTTCAGAACTCTTTCACATACTTTAATTCATTGGATTAGTTTACTCATTCCCAAGTACTCCAATTTCCAATGGTTTGGGATAATTTCTAAGTCTTCATATTGAAGAAATGGGCGTGGAGAGAGAAGAAGAAAGCCAAATCTGAACCTCCAAGAAATATTTCGACCCTGAAAGTTGCTATTCCCACTGTACCCAGAGAGGCATCACAATGTTCTGCCGGGAAAACACAGCAAAGACGAAGATCCTAAGCTGACTGGGCATGCTTGGCAAGAGTGCTTCCCTATAACTCGATTGTTTCATAAAATTATATGTCAATACATTATTTTCAGAATGACATTTTTTTTTAAATGGGAGAAACTATATTTCCTAGTTGTTTTCCAAAGAGAAATTTGAATGTTATCTGCTATCTTTTTATTTAGTTTAAGCCCATTTTACTTTGTCTTTTGCAATTAAAAAAATATTTTGAAAGTATCTGTAAAAGTCAAGGTTAAAATGAAGTTATATATGTTTGGAGTAGCACTTTACACTACATGTCATTTCTTGAATCTTCAAAATCTAAAGACTTGTTGAAATATAAATTGCTATAAATATTTTTTATCCATGTATTTTTCATAGTGGTGATCACAGAAAAGTCTATGTGGTTCTGCAGTATAATTTCTCTAAAGTATTATACATATTCATGAAAAATAAGCATAGAGATCAGAGCTTTTAAAGATTTATGTGAAAACATTTGTAATATTTTGATTTTATACTTATGTAAATTTGCATTTTTAGTTTCTATTTTGAAGCAAAATTTTTAGAACACCAGTAAGAAAAATGTAGATCTTAGAGTCTACCATTTTGTCTCTATACAAAATTTTACTGTTAAGGTTCCATGTGCCTATGCTGTTCATTTTCAAATCTGAGGGATTCAGGGAAATGATGTATTTTGTGGAATCAAGATCAAAACTGGTGGAAGGATTCTACGTCTCCAATATTTACTTATCCCTCTATAAGCTCTACTTTGGAATTGACTGAATAGAAAAGCAGAAAAAACTATCTAACCTTCATAGATATACTGTATCCTCAAGCCTTTTTTCCAGATTGTAATTTCATTACGAGATCAAATATTTATGTTAATATTTTCTTATTTCAAAAGCATAATAAAGACTTTATAGTCATGTGTTTGGACTTTAGACCCTGGGCAATGGGTTTGGACTGGATGACAAGTGGGCCTGTCTAGATCGTACTAAGATATAGTTGGCATATACAGATATGGTAAGCAATCAAATAATTTACAAAAATCAAAGCCATTTATTGAGTACTTCCAATGTGCTAGCTACTGTGCTAAGAAATCTATATGCATTATCTCATTAAATCCTCATAACCTATATTATAAATCATTGTGTAGCTATGGGAACTGAGACATCAGGTCTGGTAGCTGGTGACTCAGTAGCCACTGTACTGCCTCTAGTGTGAAATCCTATAAAGCTAGGATGCTGTATGATGTTGGAGCTCACGCCCTTACCTTTGTGCCTATGTGGATCATCTTCTAACGTGGGTTCAGGAAGTCATTTGGAAAAAGGCCCTCCCTTGGGCACATAAAAATCCTTTGGATAATACTTTAATCTTCCTATACTGGAGGAAGATTCAAGATTGGAAATTTCCAAGAGCCTGGTTCTACCAATACCACTACCGCTAAGTGCTTTAATTTGCTGTTGATTGATACAGACTTCTCTTTGGGAACTTTTTCTTTTGGTTGCAGAGCACACACACAAAAAAACATGTTCCACCTTTCACATTACCAGAGTCAAATTTTCTCAGTCAGATGTTGGGTTCTTTCTGAGGTGCCTGCAGTATTGCCAGTGATGATGAAGATGGTAATGTCTGTCTGGCGTTCACCTTCCTTGTCCCAATAGGTCTAATTCAGAAACTGTTTATGGAAATAAAATGGTATGAATCCAGGATAGATACCTGAGTTTATCTTATTCTCATACTTCAACATTTGAGCTTCTTTCTCTTTTTTAAACTCCACCAAACAATAGATATTTATACATGTTACCAGAGCAGCTACGGATGAGAGAAGACTGGGCTTTTGTTTCATACCACTGAAAAGTATTTGATGAGAGGAGTTGAAAAGCATTAATAATGATAAAAGTCTGACATGTTAAGCATAACTTTTATTATGGAACTTTTTGTACATTTACAAAAGAAGAAAAATAAAGTGAACTTGATATGCCCATCTCCCAGCATCAACAACTGTCTAAGCATTACCCACCCCCTTGATGACTCAAAGCCAAACCATACCCATTTCCATGAGTCGATTCTGACTCATAGTGACCCTATAAACCCCACCGCCGTTGAGTCCATTCCAACTCATAGAGACCCTATAAAAAAAAAAACAGAGTAAAACTGCCCCATAGGGTTTCCAGGGAGCGGCTGGAAGATTTGAACTGGGGACATTTTGGTTAACAACTGAATGCTTAACCACTATGCCACAAGCAGCGCCCCCTCACCCCCACCCCTTGATGAAGCAGTTTGAAATGTATTAATATGTTTCACTGTCTAGGAACAACTGAACTTGGCAAGAATAATTTCATCATGCTAGAGTGTGCCAGTGGTTAAGATCACCTATCAATAAGCCACATCATTAACTACAAAGCTGACTGGGGCCCCTTTCTTGTTAAGCCTGAATTTCTTTGGGTACCTGAATTGCAGGTTAAAGCTTTGCCTTTATCCTTGCTCCTCCCATTCCTGGTGTAGATCTATCTACCGGAAGCCTAGAGCAATGTCAAAGAAGTGAGAAGTGCTTTAGAATTCTGGATGAGAGGGATCATTATTAATCTTAATTGTTTAAGAGTTAGAGGCCTCTTCAAGGGGCCTGGGGCCTAGGATTGGTCTAAAATTAAATTTAAAAAGAATTTTATTTTTGAAGAGTTAATGGTTGGTCTACTTAAGATTTGACTTTACATTAAAATTAGCATTTTAAAATGCAGTCCTTTTACAGTTTTCCAGTACAATTGTTTCTTTTGTGATGGCAAATTGGGTCTTTTACCACTGCCAGATGTAATGATGGATGAAGAAGCTAAAGGTCCCCAGCCCTAGGAAAAGTGAAGACTTATTTTCATTCCTCGAGTTTGCCTTTGTAACAGGCTGGAGCAGGGTCTTGGCGTGGGCCAGGGTGGGCAAGAGGCTGGGAGTAGGAGAAAGGGATGTGGGTAGACACTTTGTGTGGCTACCTGAAGTTCCAGCAGGTCTTTGGAATCTGGGTCTCTACACTTGCCACTTCCTACCCAAGCAAAGGTGGAAGAATTTGGACATCTTCTGACTGTAGTTTCTACAGTTCAAACAGGGAAGGAGAAAACCTCTTTAGGATTATGAAACTTATAGGTCGGGTAGGAGTATTCAGCACCTGCAATGGAATATAGTCTATACTGTCTTGCAGGGTGTAGCTCCTGCCTAACTTCCAAACCTCAATTTGGGCTACACTTTCCCTTTCTCACTATATTCCAGTCGCTACGCTCATCTATCAGTTCCTCTAAGTACAAAACCGCCCCTTCCCACTTCCCATCTGGGGGCATTTTCTATACACTGATCCCTCTTTGCACTCATCTTTGGTTCACAGTTTAAATGTCAACTCTCTGGACAGTCCATCTGTAACCCCTGTCCCTGTTACTGGAATAAGGTTCTTGCCTCTCACTGGTCAAGAGTGAGCAGGTAAGGCACGTAGTTTTCCATAGAAGCAAAGCTTTATTGGAGAGGCTTGCAAGCGGAGACTAGGAGGGCCTAGAACAACACTTACCCTCATCTCACAGGACAAAACACAGGCCTGAGTTTTTAAAAGTTATTGGGTGGGAAAAGATTCATGTTTATTCATAGGCATAGGCGGGGATATGTTAACTAAGGTGAGTGGGCAGCAGCTTTCCAAGATGGCTCCCGTCCCAGAGGCCTCTGGGATTCGTAGCCCCGGGTTTGATTCCCTGGCTGGGGCTGTAACCCCGGTGGAAGGTGACACAGCAGTCACAGGTGGATGTTCTGTGCATGTCCCGGGGCCTGGTCTTCTGCAACTGCTTCTGAAACGCAATTTTAAAGAAGTTTGCGGGCTATTTTTAGATACCCTGCCCCATTGTTCTGGGGAATGGCTTTGTTTCTGTGCCCTGGCCCATTTCTTGTTATTTTGCAGATTTTGAGGCCCCTCTGTTCTCTGTCTTACTAAGTCTCTAGGTTCCACACTCAACCCCCTATTACCTCCCTTATAGTATAGCCTATTTCTCTTTTACTTGCTTCTCCTCTAACCACACCAGTCTCTTTGCTATTTCTCAAACAGGTACCCTTCGATCTCAGGGGTCTTTGCTCCCTGTCTTACCCCCATCTAAATTACATATCCCTACCTCAATGCATAACTCTATGGGGCAGCTCTACTCTGGCCTATAGGGTCGCTATGAGTCGGAATCGACTCGACGGCATTGGGTTTTTTGGGTTTACCTCACTGCATTATTTGTTCTTTTAGCACTCTGTCCTTTTCCTTCAAAGAACATATCTTAATTTTGATTATACATTCATTTGTGTGTTTATTTTCAAATTTCATCTTCCCCACAAAACTACAAGCTTCCTAAGGATAGGGATCATACCTGCCTTATTCACCGTTTAGTCCCAGGTCTGAACACATAATAGGCACTCAATAAACACATGGTGAAAGAATAATTGAATGAAAAGAACAAATGAACAAATTAAAGAATGGATGAAGAAACTGTTAAAGAGAATTGTAACACAAGCATAGGATGCTGCTGATTGAAGAGTCGGGGTGCAAGTACGCATAAAATTGCTCTTGCACCCAGATTGGAAAGGATGCATTGCATGTTCCCAGTTCCTTGGGTCTAAAAGAACAGCTCAGAGAAGTGTAATGTAAACAGCCGGGGCTCCAGAGCACTGAGTATCATGGGGCAAGTTTGGGAAAGGGCATATAGGTGGCAAAGAGAAGAGCTGGTAGGAAGATATTAAATTACTAAAACTTTTGACTGGGGCCTGAATGTAAAATGGGTACCACTGTATTCAACCCAGAGGAGCTTAATTAAATAACTGTGTTGTGCTCAACATGGAAGAAAGATGTGGCAGTCTGCTCCTGTAAAGATGACAGCCTTGGAAATCCTGTGGAGCAGCTCTATTCTGTCCTTTAGGGCTGCTATGAGTTGGAATCGACTTGACAGCGGTGGGTTTGGTTTTGGTTTTGGGGCTGTGCTCAAATGCGTGGTAGGCCTAGGAATGGGGCACTGCTCACACAAGGGAGCCCTGGAACATTGGGAAAACGGGGGGCGGTGCAGTGGTTAAGTGCTATGGCTGCTAAACAAAGGGTCGGCAGTTTGAATTCGCCAGGCGCTCCTTGGAAACTCTATGGGGCAGTTCTACTCTGTCCTATAGGGTCGCTATGAGTCGGAATCGACTCGATGGCACTGGGTTTGGTTTTTGGTTTTTCATATGCCACATGCATGAAAAGATGTGGTTTCACTTATAGGCACCACATGGGCTGCTTTTACGTTAAACCTCTACGGCAGGGTTTGGCCAGGTGCAGAAGTCCCTGACTGGAGTCTTTTTCCCAGTCCTATTGCTGGCTTCGAAATCACAGGGCATCACCGAAAATAAGACAGCATACTGGCAGGACATTTATAAGAGCTGGTGATAGGAGTTAATCAACAACTGTCTACGTGAATACCTCCTGGGAATCTGACATCATGTTAGATATGGCAGGGAGTTCAAAAGATACACAGAACCCCCTCTATGATCTCGTTTACTGCCTAGTTGGTAAACTGAAACAAATGAGAACAACACCAAGAAGTTGTTAATGCAGACTTTGGGGATTAAGAGAGGGAGAATTCACTATAGACTGGAGTAATTTGAAGCTTTTCCAGGGATTCAGGAGATGGAATTGAATCGGTTGGAAATCAGCCCCTACTCTATTCAAGGGAAGAGGTCGGGAGTGGGAGAAAGGAGTGTAGGACAGTTGCTTTGTGTAGCTACCTGAGGTTCCAGCAGACACCTAAGGCCAATGAGGAACCAAGCACAAGTTGATACGGTGTTCTGGTAAGGGGACTCATAAAGGTGTCTGGGACCAATGGTAAAAGAAGCACTGGGGACGCAGTGCTTAGGCTGCTAACCAAAAGGCTGGCAGTTTGAACTCGCCAGCCACTCTGCAGGAGAAAGATGTGGCAGTCTACTTCCGTAATGATTACAATCTCGGAAACCCTCTGGGGTGGTTCTACTCTGTCCTATGGGTCACTGTGAGTTGGAATCAACTACAGGGCAACGAACCGGGCTTTTAGGGGATGCATTTGACTTCCTTAAGCTGAAAGCAGAAATTTTCAGGGGGTGGGGTGGGGCATGAGTTATACTTAAATGTTCACTTCTCAGCTGTAAAAACCCTGGTGGCGTAGTGGTTGAATGTTACGGCTGCTAACCAAAGGGTCAGCAGTTGGAATCCATGAGGCGCTCCTTGGAAACTCCATGGGGCAGCTCTACTCTGTGAGTTGGAATCAACTCAACAGCACTGGGTTTGGTTTTTGTGGTTTTCAACTCTAAAAAGGAATCATTTGTAAGTTTTCTTTAAAAGTCCATCGTTTAAAAGGTTATTTTACCTTTGACTTGTTATGTAGCACTGCCATCTGCTGGAACTAGTAAGAACACCTCCAGGAAGTTCATTGTGGAAGTTCATTGTTAGTCGCCATCTAATTGGCTCTACTCATGGCACCCCCATATACAACAGAATGAAACATTGCCCAGTCCTGTGCCATCTTCACGATTGTTGGTGTGTGCAAGTCCATTGTTGTGGTTATTGTGTAGTGCCTTCCAGCGTAGGGGGCTCATCTTCCAGCACTCTGTCGGACAATGTTCTGTTGGGATCCACAAGGTTTTCATTGGCTAATTTTTGGAAGTAGATTGCCAGTCCTTTTTTCCTAGCCTGTCTTAGTCTGGAAGTTCCTCTGAAACCTGTCTACTATGCGTGACCCTGCTGGTATTTGAAATATCAATGACATAGATTCCAGCATCATAGCAATATGCAAGCCACCACAGTACAACAAACTGACAGATGGGTGGTGGTGGAAGTTTACGGCACCTCCAATTGTAGTCACCTGGACAAGGCTAGCCTTAGAATAAACATTAAAGTTTGCTGTTGTTTCCTCCTTTTCCCCACTCCACCCACTGCTTATTACCCATTCCACATTTACTCTCTTCCTCTAGTAAGTACAATTACACTATGTTGCATTTTTCAACATTTTGATTGCCTAGGGTGGCGCAAATGGTTAGGTGCTCAACTACTAAATGAAAAGTTAGCTGTTGGAACCCACCCGGAGGTGGCTCAGAAGTAAGGCTTGGGGATCTGCTTCCAAAAGGTCATGGCCTTGAAACCCTATGGAGTGCAGTTCTACTCTGCACATATGGGGTCGTCATGAGTCAGAAACTAACAACAGGTCAGTTCTCTATGTGGTGTATCAAAGTTAATATGAACAGTGATTTTGATTGGCCTGACTAGGGACAGCCCTTGGTAAAATTTACATAAAAAATTTCTTTGTATTGAGCCCTCTGCCTTTCTTGGGAACCCAGACGACCATCCTGGGTTCCACTATGGTTCTCCATTTTCAGCCCTACTAATGTTGTTAATTGATTTGGTGTGAATTGATATATGATTAGGTTAAAACGTGAAACACAGAATCTCAAACATATCAGAAGCCAAATTTTGGAAAATGCTGAAACCAAATAATATAGGGGAGTGGGTTCTGTGTCGATTTGAAAACATAAAACATCTGCCTATTATACATCACCAGTTGCCGGCAAGTCATTCCTGACTCATGGCAACCCCATGGGTGTGAGACTAAAACTGTGCTCCATAAAGTTTTCAATGGCTGAGTTTTGGAGAGTAGATCTCCAGGCCTTTCTTCCAAGTGCTTCTGAGTTGGCTGGAACCTTCAACCTTGCCATTAGCAGCTGAGTGATCTAATCATTTGCACCATCCAGGGATTCCATGCTTATTTTGTTGTTGTAAAATGCCGTGGAGTCAGTTCCGACTCATAGCAACCCCATGTACAACAGAATGAAACACTGCCCGGTCCTGTGCCACCTGACAATATCTTCTCCAGTGACATTTTTGCCTCTTATGCCCGTGCAAGCTGGACAATGAATAAAGAAGACTGAAGAAGAATTGACACCTTTGAATTGTGGTGTTGGCAAAGAATATTGAATATACCATAGACTGCCAAAAGGATGAACAAATCTGTCTTCGAAAAGTACAACCAGAATGCTTCTTAGAAGCAAGGTTGGTGAGATTATGTCTCACATACTTTGGACATGTTGTCAGGAGGGATCAGTCCCTAGAGAAGGACATCATGCTTGGTGAAGTCCAGGGTCAGCGGAAAAGAGGAAGACCCTCAATGAGATGGACTGACACAGTGGCTGCAACAATGGGCTCAAGCATAGCAATGTGAGGATGGCGCAGAACTAGGCAGTATTTCGTTCTGTTGTACATAGCGTCCCTGTGAGTTGGAACAAACTTGATGGTACCTAACAACAGCAACACAAATAACGACAAATTTAGTGATTGAATTCACTTTAGTGTAGTTCCTGTGAAATTGTAAGGGGATGCTATTTGTAACTACAATTGCCTTCAAAGGGGAGTGGATCATGTTAAAATGAAAGACCCTTTTGTTGAACTAAGCAATTTGATGAATTTGGTTATGCATAGGTAAGTCTGTGACTAAGGGGATAGGAGTTAAGAGAGAACTGACCTGGATTTGCTTAAGAAAAATGGAGGACTTGGTTTTTGTTTCAAAGTTAGAAGAGTAGAGACAGGGAAAGAGGAAGGCCCAGAAAATGTCAAGAGATAGGAATATGAGGAAATGGTTGAGGGTTTTTCCTCCTTCCCTGGTTTTTCTCTTTCTCTTCTTTCTTTTCTCCTAAAAAAAACAGGGATTATCTAATATTAAGTTTTAAGTTGTTCAAATTTCTGTGGTAGATACTTCTGTCTCCTGAAGCTTTCTCAGTGAAGTGTTTTTATATACAAATGACTTGTAAATAGTTTTTGGTTATTGTTTTTTTCCTTTGAATTGTATCTGCCAGTTAAGGTTTAACATGATACGACAAATGTTATTGGTTATAAGTAGAAACTCCATCAAATGGGGGTAGTGCTCCTGAGCCAGGAGTCAGATAAAGAAATTATAGTCCACAAATCAGCTGTAAAATCTTAATAAGTCACATCACCAATCTGGGCTCCAATTTTCTACTCCATAAAGTTGGTTGGAGCAGGCATTTTCTCGGGTTTTACCTGGTTCCAAAATTCTGTGGGTCTATAAAGTTTTTTTTATATAAAGTTATTCTTGAACTGAGGTAATGTGCAACTTTACTCATTTATAGAAGAATAAAACCAGTTGCCATCTAGTTGACTCCAAGTCATGGTGACCCCATGTGTGTCAGAGTAGAAGTGTGCTCCACAGGGTTTTCAATGATTATTTGTACATAGAACGCCAGGCTTTCTTCTGAGGTCCCTTTGAGTGGACTGAACCACCAACCTTCCCATTAGCACTGGAGCATATTAACTGTATGCACTACCCTGGGACTCCTATGTGGAGGGGAGAAAAGCATTGATTCAAACCTATCAATTCTTGGTGTTTTGGGCTGCCAGTATCCAACACCAATTTTCTGGATTATCCTATCCCAGCACCATGTGCTTCCAGAGAAGTCAACTTTTTCCCCAATCCTAGCTCTCCAGGCCAGCTATGTAGGCCAGAATGAACCAATGAGCATGATACCTTCCTCCCTAGCCATGGTGATCGATTTGAGAATGGGCATGTGACTTAAGATGGTCCAATCAGACTGCAGACCTGGACTTTTCTTAAGATGGTTGGTAGAAGAGATATAAATAGGAATAAGAGAGCATGTGGCAGCCATCATAGGACCACAAAAGCAAGCTTTCTCAGAATGGAGCCAAATTTGATAAATTAAAGCTGGGAAGTAGAGAAAGCGGCTGCTTTCTGGTCACACTCCTGAAAACTACAAGATTTACTTCTTGTTGTTGTTACTGCTTTAAAGCCTTTTTGAGTTGGGTTTTCTGTTATCAGTTCTGTTTTCTGCAGTGAATAGCATTTTATACACAAACTTTTCCTAAACAACTTCTTTAAGAGGTATGGCTAATCTGAATTGAGCCCAGCAACCAAGTGACAAAGACAGAAATTTCAGTGTCAAAAAGACAAGTGCTCGGGTATGCGATGTGAAAGAAGCGCCTTAAAATGACAGGTGTGGAAAAACCTACACATGCCAGTAGGTACAAAATGGACAGCTTGATTTTGGCTACATTAATAAAAGTACAATTCACGAAAAAATCTTTCTCCCACAATCCTAAAACCTCACCTTTTGTATTGAGTTGAGCACAAACCATTAGCAAATAATAAAGACAACCTGGAGAAAATTCAAAATGACCATGAGGGGGAGGAGGCTCAATTATGTCTTGAGGGGACAGGGTGAAAGATATTAGAATGTTTAACTTAAGTCTCAGGGGATCTAGGACAATTGTTCTCAAATACTTTAAGACTCAAATATGTCTTAAGGGGACAGGGTAAAAGATAATAGAATGTTTAACTTAAAAGAAGTCTCAGGGGATCTAGGACAATTGTTTTCAAATACTTTAAGGCATGTGTATTGGACATTTGGCTTTTGGCTGCTCAGCATCACTGGACTCTTAGTAATAGCCTCTGATGGGTGTTTGAGACTCACCTATCCCATCGAATTTATTGGAAACTAGCGCTACTGCTGTACTACTGAATTATATCAGCCATTACATTCCTATTTTTGCTTACCTCAGTTTGAGCTGGGTTTTCTGCCATTTGCAATCAGAAGTTCTGATACAAGCCGTCACTTTTAAAAGGATTAGATTTTGAGGTCCCTAAAGATAAATGTGTACCCACTGCCCTCGAGTTGATTCCAACTCAGCAACTCCACAGGGTTTCCAAGGCTGTAGGACATCTCTTCGGAAGCAGACTGCCACATCTTTCTCCCACAGAACTACTGGTGGTTTCGAACCGCTGACCTTTCAGTTAGCAGTCAAGTGCCTTAAACACTGTGCTAACAGGGCTCCTTAAAAAGATGTGTACAGTTCAGGCCAAAAGTCTTCTGTTAAATTGAAAGAACAAATTTCTAAGGATAAGGGCTATCAGAAGATGAAATTATCTATTTAGGAAGATAATTCAAGCTTTAAGTTCTGATGGTTAACTAAGTTTGGTAAACTATGAGGTCTTTTTCAATCCCCAAAAGCTATGAAGTTATCTCTAAATAGTCCTAAATTTTAGGAGAGCAAGCACAATTATTGACAAAATTTCAAGTTATTATAGACATGTTTATTTTAATATTTGATAAAGTTGTATTCTTCATATGCTAATTCTATACTTTCTTAGTATAACTTCTTACGTAGTTCAATGTTTTACTATCTAGTGAAATTTAAAGTCATTTAATAGGCCTTGACGCCTACTATTATTTTAAATATACAGGATTTATAGTTGTATCTTTGATATGGCTGTTTTGATAACTGTATTTTATTGTGTGTGTAGTCACTAGTTGGGAACATAATATTCTTAATTATAACATTATTCCCAATGAGGGAAAAAAATGACCTGCTTCACTAGGTAATATCCTAAAATATTTACCGCAAAAAGGGGTAAATGCTTCTACTGAGAGGTCAGAACTTCAGTCGTGAATTTTTGAAATTCTTGAATAAAAATCATTTTCTTTCTTGTATCTCCTCCTTAAATCAACAGATGAAACAAGCAAAATAACCAAAAACAGCAGGGACTTAAACAAAACATTTTTAAAAATTTAATTCATGAGATACACTGCAGTATACACACACACACGCATATATATATATATGTTTGAATACACATAGAAAAAAAGATCTGAAAGGATACATATCAAATCGTTAATAGTTTACCTCGGGGGTGTAGGACTAGGGTAGGGTAAGGGGTGTTCTTACTTTTAAATTCACATATTTCTGTATTGTTCAATGTTACAGTAAGAACTCATTACTTTTACAATACTCAAAATCATAATAGAAATTAAAAAAAAAAACAGTAACAAGATGTAAAAACCACACGTATACACACGCACATACACAATAATTTCAAGAGCTACATTTTGGGTATAGAGAATTAAATCACATGGCAAACTTTTCCACTATGTTTTTTTTTTAATACTATGGTGGTGAATGTAATTGTGTAGTCTATAATTGAAGGAACATTAGCAAAGCCACATATAACATCCCAATGTAAAAAGTCCCTTTGGATAAGAACAGTCAAGCAGTGACCCCTCAAGGTGGATATTAAAGCTGAGTTTAATTATTCATGGAGGAGCTGCAGGAACAAATGCCAATGTGAAAACTTCAAAAAGAGAAAAAGCTTCATAAAAGTCACTAAAACAACCAAAGGCCAGAGACGACAACTTTACCCAGTCCAAACCCAAAACAAATACACTGAGATCTTGTCTAGTGGTGTAAGTTAGGAGCATCCACTTTATCCATTTGTTTATCATTCCCCCAAATTCTCATTTGGTCTGCTTTCTATGGCAATGCTTTTAAACCTAAAAATACTGTAATTTTAATTGGAAGGGATATCAGTTTAGGTTTATTTTTCTAGTTAAAAGAGCCAGAGACATTTGGAACCATTTTCTAGTATTCATTTTTTTCTTATAACTATTTCTATCTACTTATGAACATTTTGGGAGACATTTCTGATTTCTCACAGATTTCTGAAATTCTGTGTATATGTAAAGTTTGAAGAAATCTTTTTTTTCTCCTGCTCTAGTTTTTTCTGCTTTTATTGAAGTCATCAGAGATAACAAATATTTCATTATTATAAACTTTTTTTCCCAGCAAAGAAAATCCTTTAGACGATTATCAGATTGATGGTTACAGGTCCTGATCAAAGTTAGAACATCCGTAGGTAAAAGGTTCTATCTTTTGCAAACTACAGTTAATAATTCTAAACGTCTAAAAGAGTGTTACTGACCTAGATGTCAAAGGCTTGTATAGGATTATATTTACTGTATACATATTGTTGGAAATTCGATGAAATTTAATCAGAAAATTATAATTAGCAAAGATAAAGGGTATACAGTCCTAATGGTCACATCATTTTTTTAAAGTTTAAATAGCTGGAATGTTGCTGTTTCTCAATGAACTAAATGTTTTGATAACAAAAGAAAGAAGATAGCCACAGATTTGCCAGAATGTATATAAAACATTTAGCACAATGCCTGGTACACAAGAACCATTCAATAAATATTGGGTTTATGATGAACAATGGAAGCAAAAACATAAAAACCTAAAATGGGGCAGGAAGCTTAGAACTAATTTCCTAGAGAATGTATTTAAATGCAAAGTCGAAGCTCACAGAGAGCAGTAAGGAATTCTGCATTTTCAGGATCTATCTTTTGAGCCCTCTCATAGTACTCAGCAGCTTGCCTCTTTTCTCCCTCCAGCTTGTAAACGAACCCTAGGGCACTTAAACTCTGGACGTCGAAGGCGTCATAACCCAGTCTCTTGGTAGCTAATTTCTTCAGAGCACTTGTTAGTTTGAGGCGTAGAGATGACCTTTCTTTAACCTTTAAGGCTTCTAAATAATGATGAATGGCAGTATTTTCTGATTTTCGGTGAAATTCCTGAAAGCGGCCGTAGTGGTAGTGGATCTGATGTTTGTGATCATCAGTTATGTTCTCCAGACGAAGGGCTTTCTGGAAAATGACTTCGGCATTGCTATACTGGCCTCCCTCGGCATACATGTTGGCTAGGTCCGTGTAGGCAAATGCAAACATTGAGTCTCGTTCCACAGCTGCTTTGAAATGAAATATAGCAAATGTAATCAGCTCATCAACTTTCAATTTATCCTTTCCTTTAGGCCTGTTGCGCGTGGCCTTCTTGATCTGGATCATTTGTGCCCTGTAGCAAAGTCCCATCTGATGATGCAGGAAAGAAGAGGTTGGTGTCACCTCCAAGGCCTTTTTTAAAAGTTCAAGAGCTTTGTCCCAAGAGTTTTTTCTCCGATAAAATTTGGCTGCATAACGAAGGACGTAAGGCTGGGCTGATATTTGGTCCAGGATTTCTTCAATATACTTTTCCCCTTCAGCCTCTGCATGTACATCTTGAAGCTTCAGTGCCAGAAAAACCTTAATGTAGGAGTTATCTGGGTTCAGGGTAACAGCCTTCCTTAAGGGGCCCAGAGAAAAGCTCTTTATAGAGCCTTCTCTGTCAGAATCATCCAGCCGATACACTGTGATGGCATAGCCAATGTTAAATTCTGGATTGTCAGGTTCTGCTTCTAGGGCCTTCTCAAAAGCTCCTTTAGCCTTTTGGTAATACTTACCTCCAAATTTCAAGAGTGCCCACCCTTTCTCACAGTCAATCTCAGGACGCTCCAGCTTGTAGTTAGAAGGACTGGACAATTTCTTGCAGACATTCTCTACCTTGTCTATATACTTCTGAGCTTCTTCAAGTTGGTCCATGTGATAATACACCCAGGCATAATTTCCCCAAGTGACTAGACTTCTTACTTCTTCTTCACCTGAGTGTTCTCGCTGGATTATTTCTTCTGCTTGTTCCAAGCACTCTACAGCATCTTTATTTTGGCCTTTTAAGTGTTTCACATAAGCCAATAGGTTAAAAAGAGCAAGTCTGGATTTTGTGGTAAGAAAGTCAAGCTGTTGTCCAATTGTATCTTCCACATCAAACAAATCGATGTCTTCTTTCAGTAAATTCCATGTAAAATGACATTCTAACTCCAACAGGATGGCCTTCAAGGAGTCCTTAGGAATTTCACTGTCAAAGATAAAATCCTTTTTAATTTTTGAAAAAAATAATAATAATAATTTTAAAACCCTACTCACCATTCTTTGCATAACAACCAATTTAATCTTACAGTTAAAGCACTATGCTCCTCTAACTTTATACCAGAGTTTCGCATATGTACAGTTATATCCTAGGAGTACTTCATTAAATTTCTATTATTTATTGCAAAAGTAGTTCTGGATAGGCGACAGGGCATTCTGGTGGTGCAAACAGTTCACAATCACCTACTAACCTAAAACTTGGTGGTTTAAACCCACCCTGAGGCACCATGAATGAAAAGCCTAGAGATCTGCTTCTGTAAAAATTACACCCAAGAAAACCCTATGGAGCATTTCTACTCTGTTACACATACGGTTACCATGAGTCAGAGACTTCGCAGCAGTGTGTTTGGTTTTGGTTTATTTCCTTTTGGCAGTCACTAACCCACAGGGGAATTTAAAGTCTTCTATTTACCAGCTTTGAAAATGAAGAATAAATATACACCTATTTAATAACTGGAGCCCTGGTGGGCAGTGGTCAAGAGCTTGGCTGCTAACCAAAACTTTGGCAGTCCATATCCACCAGCCGCTCCTTGGAAACTCTATGAGGTAGTTTTACTGTGTCCTACAGGGTCCCTATGAGTCGGAATCGACTCGACAGCAGAGTGTTTGGTTTTGGTTTGGGTACAGGGTCGCTATGAGTCAGATTTGACTCAATGGCAATGAGTTCCTTATTTAATAATTAATTTAAAAAATTCCATTTCTGTACTCCGAGTAGTGAAGGGCAAGAAGAAGAGGAGAAGGTGTGAAATAAGAAAAAGAAGGGCACTGAAGGAGACATCACTTTTGTAGAGGTTGAGAAAATGAGAACAGATCGTTGTTTGGCAAAATGAGAATTGTCCTCACACCTTGATAAGAGCATTTTAATAAAATGAAAGGGGTAAAAGCATAACTGGGGGGGCTAAGGAGAGAATGGGAGGTAAAGACATGGATGTGGGGAATATAGGCCACTCTTTCAAGGAATTTTACTTTGAAGGAAGTAGAGACTCTGAGCGATAGCTGGAGGAAGATCAGAGGTTTGCCAACAAATTTTAATCACAATATTTTTAATGACTTTTGATGATATTTTAAAGCATGCTTATATGCCAGTGGAAACCCTGGTGGCGTAGTGGTTAAGTGCTATGGCTGCTATCTAAGAGGTCGGCAGTTTGAATCCACCAGGCGCTCCTTGGAAACTCTATTGTGCAGTTCTACTCTGCCCTATAGGGTTGCTATGAGTCGGAATCGACTCAATGGCAGTGGGTTTGGTTTTGGTTTTTTATATGCCAATGGGAATGATCCAGTATTAAAGGAGAAACCGATGATGCGGGAAAGAAAGGAGATAATTGCAAGACAGACAGACGAAGGGCAGACATGAAGCTATAGATTGTCAATACTCAGATCTCTATTTCCAGTACCAAACTCCTAACCATGGTTGCTGTGCCCTTCATCTAGCCCTTGCCTATCTCTCTGGCTGCACGTTATATATCTCCTCTTACTTACTGTACTCTAGCCACTGGCTTTTTAAAGAAATTTATAGTTTTTTATGCCAAGTGTGTACCCACCAAAAGTAGTCCAAGGTCTGTAATTCGAATCTACCAGCCATTCTACAGAAGAAAGATGTGTCAGTCTGCTTCTGTAAAGATTACAGCCTTGGAAACCCCATAGAGCAGTTCCACTCTGTCCTAGTGGGTTGCTATGAGTTGGAATCAAATCTAGTTCAGCCTAACTCAAAAGTCTTTCAAGCATAATGCTATACGGTCTCTTTAAATGTAATTCACTAAAATTGCAGGTTATCCTTGGAATGGTTTGCTTTAACATACAGGATATATCTAGTATATGTAAATTCACTTTATAGGGGGAGGGAGAAGGATAACCTAAAAACAACACAGGAAGGCATTTTTAGAGCAGCTTAAAATGAGGCACAAGAGGTTTGTGTAACTAGAAAAGATGTGCCAGATATTTCAATGCCTTGGGTTAAGAAAACCAATAGTGATTTCAAACATGTGCCCTTGATTTAAAGTCACAGCATTCTACATTTCTAGGGTTATTCTGAGATGGAGCTTTCTCACCAAGGCACTGTGCAGAGTGCTTTAGATAGGGAGTGGCAGAGAGGTTTATTTATTTAAGAATGTTAGTGATTCTCTCAAACAAAAGAGAAGCTGGGTACAGATACAGTAAGAGTGATTCTAAGAGCAAGAAGTTACCAAGGATTTAATTAGCATTATTAAAATAAGAAAATGAATTAAAATAGTTCATATTCAACAATCCAATTAAAGACTTTCTGTTGTGTATGGTGATCCTCCAATATATTTTTTCTATGTCTGATCCCTCCCCTGAATTCCAGACTTACCTAATTTTGAGTCAATACCTTCATTTAGAAGTACAACTGGCATCTCAAAAAAAAAAAACATATCCAATACAGAAATCTAGGTTCTTTGATCCTTTCCTCCCTCGGTCTTCCCTACCTTGGTTGACATCTCTTTAGTTCCACAACCAAATAGCCTAGGAGTAATCTTTGATTAGGGTGGTGCAAATGGCTAACCACTGGACTACTAAATGAAAGGTTGGCAGTTCAAACCCACCCAAGAGTGCTTCAGAAGAAGGGCCTGGAACTCTGCTTCCAAAAGGTCATAGCCATGAAAACCCCATGGAGCAAGCACAGTTCTACTCTACAGCACAGGGTCACCATGAGTTGCAATCTACTTGATGGCAACTGGAACTTTGATTCCTCTTCTTGCCTTACCACTCATCCAATCTAACAGTGAGTCTTGTTAATTCTACCAACCAAATATATCTCAAATCCACCCATTTTTTTTCTCATTTCTACTGCTATTTTCCTAAACTACAACTATCTCCTACGAACTGGGGCAAAAAAATCTAGGCTCCTTCAACAGGTTCTCTACAATCCATTCTCCATATAGCACTAGTAAACTTTTTTTTTTAGGTGAAAGTTCACAGCACAAATTAGTTTCTCATTCAAAAATTTATACACAAATTGTTTTGTGACATTAGTTGTAATTCCCAGAACGTGGCCAGTACAACTTTTGAAAACATAAACCAGGTCACTCTCCTAATTAAAATATTCCAATGTCTTCCCAACACCCTTAGGTATTAATCAGTCCTTACCACATCCTACAAATCCCTAAAGGAGCAGGTCTTATCTAGAGCTCAAACTTCTCTCCCACTGCTCTATCCATCACTCACTGTGCTTTAGACACACTGACCTTTCTATCTCTCAAACATACTAAGTTTAAGGGCTTTTACACCTGCTGTTCTTATTCCACCTGGAATGCTCTGCTCTCAAATCTTTGATGACCTAGCTCTTTCCTATAATTCGGTTCAAAATTCCCTACCTAAGAAGCCACCTGTAGAAGTTCCTGGATGGCACAAATGGTTAACCACTCAGGTACTAACCAGGAGATTAGTGGTTTGAACCCACCCAGGGGTGCCTCAGAAGAAAGGCCTGGATATCTGCTTCTAAAAGGTCACAGCCATGAAAGCCATATGGATTGCAGTTCTACTCTGACACATATGTGGTGACTATGAGTTAGAATCAACTTGATGGACAACTGGCTTAGGAGGTGACCTGGACTCTTACATATTCTTCACAGTATAACTTTTTAAGAGGCCACCTGTGACAGGCATATCAAAATAGCCCCTCCATCCTGGGTCCCTCTCTAGCCCATTACACTGTTTTATTATTCTTCTAGCTCTTAACACTAAATTATGTTGTTTATTTATTCACTTATCAATTGTTTGTCTATTTCCCACATTAAAATATAAGTCCCATGAGAACAGAGACTTTGTGTTTTCACCTCTGAATTTCAGGAACATAATAGAAGTTCAATAAATAAATATTTGTTGAATGACTGAATGAATGCAGTTACTTACTAGCAATTCCTGACATGTCCAACCCAGAGTCACAGGCCTAGCATAAAGAGCACCTGAATTCCAATTGAGGGGATTCCTACAAGTCCCTCTTTTCCTGCTAATGGCTCCAAACTTCCTCCCACTTCAGTCCCTGTCCCTTTTGGCTACTGTATCTTGGTATGCTCTTTGCCTGGCTCCACATTTGGATTTCGAAAATAGGTTTTGGACTGTTTCTTGTGGTCCTGACTGGGAAGTCCGGTAGGCCCATCCCTTGGTAATTGTTCCCATCTGTAGTATAACAACCATAAGCATGGGCAAGACTTACCATACCTTCACAGCCTGCCCAGATCCATGACAATGTAGGCTTATTGGCCCCCTGACCATTCATAGAGTAAAATGAACATCTGCCTCAGTTTGGAAAGTCTCTACCAACCCAGCCCAGGGGGGAAGGCTGCCTCAGATGCTATGAATGTAGCTGTGAGATCCCAAAGGGATACCTGAGCCAGCCAGCCACTAAAGTACTTTGCCCAGACTCAGTGGAATTTACAAAGAGATAGACACCATGAGGCAACCCTGGTATGCGTAGTGGTTAAGTACTACGGCTGCTAACCAAGAGGTCGGCAGTTCAGATTCACCAGGCGCTCCTTGGAAACTGTGGGGCAGTTCTACTCTGTCCTACAGGGTCGCTATGAGTCGGAATCAACTCGAAGGCAGTGGGTTTCGTTTTGGTTTGGTAGACGCCATTAGAAGAAGTTTTATTTTTTTATTTTTTAACTTTCTCCTTGGGAAGTTGGCAGAGAGAGGTTATTTTGTCTGAAGAGAAACCATTTATCTGTAGGTGATTTTGGTGTTTTGCTAGGGAGGAGCTGTCTTTCATTGCCCTTGAGAGACAGTGAGTCCCTAGTGGGGCCCACCCCTCTTCCACCCCATCATCCTACATATACACACAACTGAAAAACAAAAACCAAAAAATCAAACCTGTTGCCATCCAGTTGATTCCAACTCATAGTGACCCTACAAAACAGAGTAGAACTGCCCCATAGGGTTTCCAAGGAGTGGCTGGTAGATTTGACTTGCTGACCTTTTGGTTAGCACTCAAGCTCTTAACCATTGTGGCACCAAGGCTCCAACGGACCCCCCTTCTCCCCTTATCCTCACTGTTCCTTCAAGCCCCTTCTTGGTATCTCCCTCCTTTGTTACAAATGTTAGAAGTGAGGCATTTAACATTTTTTACTTAAAATAATGAGTTAATATTTATTAAGTATTATGTGTCTATATGCATTATTTCAATTAACTCATTCCACAGAGACAAGAAATGGATGCCATTCATTTTTACAGATGAGAAACTGAGGCTTAACTGAAGTTAAGAAACTTGGCCTTGGGCTGCCCAGTTAACGCTCAGAGTTAGGATTTGGAACAAAGGACTATCTGTCTCTAAAGCCTAAGATCTTAACTTCTCATTCTTCAACGCATGAAAACTGAATGGTTCACTAACCACCAGCAGGGCTGGGTGCTAGCCCCTGGGGATACAAAATGGGTAAGGTCCTCACCATCATAAATTAGTAAAGGAAATGATAATCTCCTAAAATAGTGAACTGGGTGGAACAATATCAATCTGTACATCGTGCAAAGGTGGCTTAGATGAAGGGAAAAACTCAGACCGCATCTCAGAAATCAGAAAGGCAAAATGGCAGTAGCCGCTGTATCTGATGCCTGGAGGGCTGCGGCGAAGCTGCACTGGCTGATACTGAGGGGATGGCAGCTGCAGACTTGGGAAGGAGTGGAACGCGACAGGCCTGTGGAGACCCGTGCCACGTAGGAGCCGCCAGGAATGCCCCTGAGGGACTCTCCCCATCAGAAGCGGGCTCCTCAGGCGCGGTGCTGCTATCCAAGAGGAGGCAGCCGCCAACGCCCGCGAACCGAGCACGGTCACCATCCCGGCGCTGAGAGAGCCGCAGGGAGGGGACAGGGCTCCCGGGGAGCATCGTCTGGCCACACGACCCGACAAACCCGACCGCAGATTCCGGGGCGGGTGACAGGGATCCCGGGGGAAGCCCCCCAGGGCACACGCCCTGACAGTTCCGCCGTCAGACTCCAGGGAAGGAACAAGGTTCCCTGGAAACATAGCGCTCCCCGTCCCTGACAAGCCCGACTGCAGGCGCCCGGGAGGTTCGCGACTCCTGGGGAGCGTCCGTACGGCCACCCTCCCTGACAGGCCGGACTGCAGACCCCAGAAGAGGGACAGGGCTCCCGGGGGCTTTCCGAACGCAGACGCCCGGCTGCAGTGAGGGGGCGGGCGGGGGGGAGGGGAGAGAAGCTCTGCCCTTTAAAGGGCCGTAGCGCTTGCGTTGGAAACGGAATTAAGGGAAAACGCCAGTTGGAAACAAAGGCCTAAGCAAGGTTTGGGAGGAGAAGCGGGGGAAAGTCCTTACCTCATGGTGGCTGGGCTCTGCTTGCCGTCCTGGGAGGCCGCAGGCCCTCGGGCTTTCTCCTCAGGTCCACAGAGCTCTGGCTGAGGCGGGCGCACGGCGTCTACGGGAACGCGCGGGCAGGCGCGCGGCGCGGGCTTCCCAAGGGGCGTTTGCTGCTCCGGGTTGGTACCCTGGCGGTTGTCTTTGTTAAAGCCGGGGCCCCAGCAGGAAAAGGAAACTAGAAAGTGAATCTGATACACCCACCCGATAGAGTCCAGCTACAGGAAAGAGAAACTTCCGGAAATGCTGAGTGTGGCCCAGGCCAGGCTGAGGAGCGGCGAAGAGATGTTTGCCAAGCGCAGGTTGGTTCGGAGTTGAATTTGCAGGAGGCGCCCCTAGAATTAGGAAACTCGGCGGTGGTGTCAACTCTCGCCTGCCGTACTGAGTCTGAGTGCCTTTCGGGTTTTTGATTGTTTGTTTTTAATATGAAAATAACAGGAGATTGTGCGGCGTTATTTTTTTTCTAATTGTGGAAGCGATGCCCTTTCCAGCTTTCTACATCCTAAGCGGAGACTTAAGTCACTGCTTGTAATTTTTGATTCAACAAACAACACTGCAATGCTGTATTATATTGTTTAGGAGAAACTCAAATATCATCGCCATTATTTCCGTCGAGTAAATTCATAGTGGAGAGATGTTGGGGTCAAAACGTTTTGGTTAGCAGCCAAGCATGTTAACCATTGGCACCACCCAGGGACTCCCCTGTCAGTATGCCCATTTGCCCTGCAGTAGATTCTGTCTTAAAATAATCCCATGTGGAACTGTGCTCCATAGAGTTTCTTCTTTTGTCGTCTTTACAGAAGCAAGTTGCCAGGCCTTTATCTCATAGCAACCCTGAGTGCAACCCATATGTGCCCCCCAAGGACCTTACTGTCAGTATACCAATGAACAAACAGACGAGGGCCCAACCCTCATGGAATTTATATACTAATGTGAGGAGATACAGAAATAAGTAAAACGTATTGTTTGTCAGTTGGTACTATGGAGAAAAATAAAGCAGGAAAGGGGTATAGGGAGGGTTAGGGCGTGGAGTGTTTTACAGTTATAAAATTGGTGATGAGGGAGGGTATCACTGAAAAAGTGGCAATTGAGCAAAGATCTGAAGAGGGTGAAGGGGAGCAAACACTGTGAATATCCTGGGAAGAGCATTCCAAACAGAGAAAATAGTAAATGCCAAGGCCTTCAAATGGGAGCATACTTGGCATGCGTGGATGGTGCAGCTGGAGTGGAGAGAGCAGAGGAAATATCTTAAGATATGAGGTCAGCAAGGCAGTGTGGGTATGGTGGACTTGTAGGGTATTGTAGCATTTATCTGGAATGAAATGGAAAGCCAAATTTTAGAAAAGGTACTGAAAGATTTATTTTGCATAGAAAACTAAACCTAGAATCCTTCTTACCAAAGATATAGAAAAACTTAATAGAGCTGGAGTTATGTAAAAATTTTTCAGCGTCTTGATCTTTTTTTCTTCTGTGTTCCTACTTTTTTCCCCTTCTTCCCTTAGCTGTATTTAGCTCAAGGGATAGTGTTTGTTTATTAAGGTTTAAATTGATGACAATCAGTGGTAAACATCAACGGAAAAAAATTCTTGGTTATCTACTTATATCATTTAGGAGAATACCAAATATAATCTGTAAAAAATTTCAAAAGAAATGTGAGTTTTTAGGATTGAGAAGAAACAAAGACCTGACTGTTGAGTAGATGCTTAACATGCCAAAATTACTAGATGGAATTTGAATATCCATCTTTTTTTTTTAAGGATTGTTGGGTTCAGTGGATTTTTGGGATAATCAGTAGTTTATTATCTTTTGAATTTATTCTTCTCAACATGAAAACATAGCAAGTAGAGAAAAGGGAAACAAAGTGAAACTTGACAAGTGATCTAAAATCTCCTTGGGAAACTGAAACTTGATACTCCTGAAGGTAGCACTTCTGAATAAGTGGTCACTTTCAATATCTAGTTTTTTTTTTTTCAATAACTCTTCCAAGAAATGGTTGTAAGTCAGGGTTTCTCAGCCTCAGCACTATTGACATTTGGGCTGGATAATTGTGGGAAGCTGCCCAGTACATTATAGAACGTTTCTATCTATTAGATACTAGTAGCAACCCACCATCATAAACAACAACCAAAAATGTCTCCAGACATTGCCAAATGTCACCTGCAGAACAAAATCACTCCCACTTCCTATGTTGAGAACAACCGATGTAAATAACATTCCCATTTACATTCCTTTTTTGCGGGGGGGTAGGGGATTAATCCTCGCAATATAGCCTGTAAGAGGTAGAAAGCTGACTTCCCAGAGAGAGGAAGAAAAGATGAATACAGATTAAAAGAAAAGTTGAAGATGGTACTAGGGCTCAGGAGGAGGAGTCCTTGGGTTAAAGGGTAGACATGGAAGAGAATGTCAGAAAAGACCTACTTCCTTCAGCATGGGACTGCAGAGTGGAGATGGCTGTACCACATTTGGTCTGGCCAGGGACAAGACTCAGAGCTGTGGCCACAGGCAGAGGGTGGGCAGTCCTAACTGAGCAGGCTGTAGGGTACAGGCCCTGAATCCAAATGCATTTCCAGCTGTAGCAGCATCATGAGCATGGAGATATTGGTGGCTAGGATGATCTGCAAGGAACTGGGACCTGCAGTGATATGTAAGCAGCAGTTAGCAATGACCTGGGATGGGGCACCTGTAACAGTAGTGAACAGGGGAAGCTATGGCTTGGCCTGATTGAGGTGTACATAGAGACACTCTCTGGGCACTTAAAGAAATTCTTGAAATGGAGTAACTCTAAATAAGGCAACCTATTGAGGTTCTGTCAGTTATTTACATGGCAACAACAAGGTCCTGAAATTTAGCTATCAATTTAAAGAGACCTCTTGGTAATGCCTGGAGATATTCATGTATGGTTTGGCAAGGGCGTTTTCAATGTAAAAGAACATCCATACTCCTGGATTTGCTCTTTGTCATTCTTCTCTGCAAATATCCAGGTTGCCCACACTTGAGTTTTACTGAGTCCTGAGGAGTGTGGAGCTCTCTTCCAGAGTTAAGAAGACCAGGATGGGGTGGTAGTGTTAGGTTATACCAAAAACCAAACCAAACCCATTGCCATCAAGTCGATCCTGACTCATAGCAACCCTGTAGGACAGAGAACTGTCTCATAGCGTTTCCAAGGAGTGCCTGGTGGATTCAAACTGCCAACCTTTTTGTTAGCAGCCGAGCTCCTAATCACTATGCCACTAGGGCTCTGTGTTAGGTTATAAGACACAGTAAATAATCATGATCATGAGCTTGTCAGACACAACTCACACAAATACTTTCCGTAATTCAGAGATTTATTTTGCATTAATAAGCTCCACTTTTTTGGGTGCAAATAATGGGTAGCAATGCCTAGGCAGAGTTGTTGAATGGCCAGAGAATTGACGGATTATCCAACAATTATTTACTATTTCTGACCCTGGGGGAATTGGCAGTGTTTAGACTTGTTTTGGAGCCCAGGTGGCGCTGTGGTACCTATTTCCAACCTGAGGTTCAGGGTGGACGTAAATTTGTATTGGAGGGGGGAAGGGGGAAGCACTCTTCAACCCACTATAGGCAGCATTCGCTCTGAACTAATACGGGACATCCAACAGAAGCCTTGGAGACTAAGGAAGCCACAAGAATACAAGTCCCCAAGGAATTCACAAAAATATTGGGGAGGACTTTGAATTTCTACCAGAATTCTATAGGAATTGGAGGAGTGAGCAAGAATTTATCTGTATCATTGAGGAGCAAACATCAAAGTTACACAGAAGCAATCTTCCCAACTTCCTTATCACTAAAACAAGAGATTCATTAGATTTAACAAAAAGGATAACTTCAAGTGCATATATCAGGGGTTGGGGGAGATATAATGTGATAAATGTTAAAATAAGTCCATCCCATTGCCATTGAGTAGATAAAATATCCTGAATTTAGAGTGGGCCCCAAATTCAATAACTGGTGGCTTTATAAGAGAAAGAAGAAGACTTGGACACAGACACACAGAGAAGAAGGCCATGTGAAGATAAGGGATTAAGATTGGAATGATGCAGCTATAAGCCATGAACACCAAGAATTGCTGGGAGTATCCAGAAGCTAGGAAGAGACAAGGAAGCGTTCTTTCCTAGTACCTTCGAGTGAGCAGGGCCCTGCCGACAGCTTCATTTCAGACTTCCAGGCTCCAGAACTGTGAGAGAAAAAATTTCTGTGTTTTAAGCTTCCAAGTTTGTCGTGATTGGTTACAACAACTGTTAGAAAGTAATGTACTGACCTTGCTTCAGGTTTCACAAAATATGCACTCAACCAAATATTATGAACTTCATATATTTTACTGAATTTGGTGGGGGGTATAGGGGGGTAAAATAAAGAAAGGGTTAAATCAGATCACATAGAAATGAACTTAGAATTTTATGTTAGACATCCTGCTGTAGAAGAAAGACCCTTCTGAGGCTCTGCCCACATCCATACCCTTTGTACCTCCAGGATTTTCTCTTGATCCTTAATTCCTTTATAGGATCCAGGCACACATGTTTTGAGTTCCACTCCTCTTCCCTTCGCTGTTAACAGGAAGAGAACAAACCTAATTCCCTTTTTTCATATAAAGCAGTTTTTTTCTCTGATATATTGACATTTGTCAGAATTCATGCCCTGCACTATCTCCCTGACCACAAGCTGCTTCATCAAAATATTTTCCTAATCAGAAGAAGAGTCAGAAACAGGAGGAGGATATGGAATGTGTGGCTAATTGCCAAACATGAACTCCTTTGCCATGAGACCAGAAAACTGAGTGGTGCCTGGCTGCCATTACTGAACATTTTGATAAAGATTCTTTAGAAGAATCCTGATCAAAAAGGGGAAAATGCAGAACAGAATTTCACATCCTCACGGACTCTAGACTTCCTGGATTCAGGAAGTTTAGGTGAACCCCTGAAACTATTGTCCTGAGATAATCTTTAAACCTTAAACCAAAAATATCCCCTGAGGCCTTCTTAAAACCAAACAACAACAACAAAAAAAAACAATAGTTTAGCTTAATTAAAAAATGTGTGCCTTGAGCATTATGCAGTTTTAAGAACTGTCTATACGGGATCAAATTGACAACAGCAACTCGAAAGATTGGATAGGAGCCTTAAGGGGTAAACAAAAAACCAAACCCACTGCCGTCGAGTCAATTCGACTCATAGCGACCCTATAGGACAGAGTAGAACTGCCCCATAGAGTTTGCAAGGAGTGCCTGGCGGATTTGAACTGCAACCTAGCCACTATGCCACCAGAGTTTCCCCTTAAGGGGTAGTGAATCTATATTTATGGAGGAGGGACAAGTCAGAAAAAGAGGGTGGGAATAGTTGCATAACTCGAAGAATGTAGTCATTGTCACTAAATGGTGCACGTAGAAACTGTTGAATTGGTCTATTCTACTGTGTATATTTTCAACAATAACAAAGTAAATAAAATTAAAAAAAAATTTTTTTTTTCCTACTCAAAGACTGTTTCCCCCTACAAAGAGTATTGGCACCAACTGAAAGGAGAACAAACACTTCTCTGCTTGTTACATTTTATTTAATAGCCATACCCTGGGGGCGTAAGTAAATCCGGATGCCCTGGAATCCAGGCTAAATTTTCTGATAAGAGTCATCTAAGATACAGCAACCCAGAACTTAAAGACAGAATTAGAAAACAGTACAATCTTGAAATGCTCTTATGAAGTTTCACTGTATTACTGTGGGAGTTGAAAAAAAGGGTGTTTGTTTTAAATTATAAAGTATTTTGCTCTGAGTTTTCAAGTTTAACTTACAGTTAATATGCTAGGATAAATGTTGTTTTACTGTCTCTCTAAAAAATAAACCCACATTTTTACTTGTTTTTTTACTTCTTACACAATAATTAACATGCTGAATACTGAGAAGCAAAAGGAACAAAATAAAAATCAACTTTAAAGCCATAAGCAATCATTTTTTAAAACGTTATTAAGGTATTTCAGGATAATTGAAATACAGCAACCTGCATGTATTTAAAGTATGCATTCTGGTCAGTTTTGACATATGCACATGCCCATGAAAGGGGCTGGGACTAGAGTGCAAAATTTTAGGGGGCACCAAAAAACTTAGCAATCAAGACAGATCATACCTCAATGTAATATATATATATATATATATATATATATATATATATATATATATATATATTTATTTATTGTGAAAAATACATACCAAAACACTTGCCAGCACATCAGCTTACACATAATTATTCAATGTCCTTGATTTAATTTTTTATGTTGTACCACCATTATCACTATCCCTTTCCAAAATATTCCACCACCGTTAACATAAACTCAATGGCTCCCCAATAAAAACTCACCCTTTCCCCCCTCCCCCCTCCCCCCAGCTCTAAAAACCCATTGCCATGGAGTCAATTCTGACTCATAGCAACCCTAGAGGACAGAGCAGAACTGCCCCATAGGGTTTCCAAGGAGTGGCTGGTGGATTCAACCTGCCGACCTATTGGTTAGCAGCCGTAGCTCTCACTGCATAACCATTAGTAGTCTTTGATTTCTATATCTTTACTTATTTGACATAAGTGAGATCATACAGTATTTGTCCTTTTGCAACTGACTTATTTCACTCAGTGTAATGTTTTCAAGGATAATCCATGTTGTGGCATGCATCAAAACTTCATTTCTCTTTACAGGTGCATAGTATTCCATTGTATATACATACCACATTTTGTTCATCCATTCATCTGTTGATGGACATTTTGGCTGTTTCCACCTTTTGGCTATTGTGAAAAGTTGTGCAATAAACATTGGTATACAGGTTTCTGTTTGTATTCCTGCTTTCACTTATCTGGGTATATACCTAGGATTGGGAATATTCAGTCATATGGTAATTCTGTGTTCACCTTTTTGAGGCACTGCCAAACTGTTTTCTGCAATGGCTGTACCATTTTACATTTCCACTGCAATGGATGAGGGTTCCAATTTCTCCACAACCTCAGCAACAGTTGTTGTTTTAATTTTTTTAAGTCACTGGCATCCTAATGGGGGTGGGGTGATATCTCATTGTGGTTTTGATTCATATCTTCCTAATAACTATGATGTTGAACATCTTTTTCACGTGCTTGTTGGTCATTTGAATATACTCCTCGTTAAGCTGTTTAAATCTTTTGCCCATTTTTTTGATTGAGTTGTCTTTTTAAATGGTAAAAGTATAATATATAAATAAATAAATAAATATATATACATATATCTTATATATGTATATATAGAGAGAAAGAGAGCCCTGGTGGTACAGTGGTTAAGAGTATGGCTGCTAATCAGAAGGTTAACAGTTGGAATCCACCAGGCACTCCTTGGAAACTCTGTGGAGCAGTTCCACTCTGTCCTCTAGGGTCACTATGAGTTGGAATTGACTCAACAGCAGTGGGCTTTTATATATATATAAATTGGATATTAGGCCCCTGTATGATACAAAACCAAAAAAACCAAACTCAGTGCTGTTGAGTCAATTCTGACTCATAGCAACCCTATACGTGGTTCCTGAAAATATTCCCCCAATCTGTAGGTTGTCTTTTTACTTTGTTCATAAAGCCCTTTGATATTCAGAAGTATTTAATTTTTATGAGTTCCATCTATTTTGTCTTTTGTGGCTTCAGGTTTTGTTACCATATCTGATAATCTATTGTTAAACACTAGGCCCCACAGCCTTACCCCTATACTTTCTTCTAAAAATTTCATGGATTTAGTTTTCACATTTAGATCCTTGATCCATTTTGAATTGGTTTTTGTGTATGGTGTGAGACATAAAACCTGAGTCAAGCTGTATGTGGAAATCCAATTTTCCCACTGCCATTTATTGAAGAGACTCTTCCTTCCCCATTAAATGGACTTGTTATGCTTGCCAAAAATCAGTTGACCATAGATGTATGTATTTATTTCTGGACTTTCAATTCTATTCCGTTGGTCTATATGTCTATTATTATACCAGTATGACAGAACAAACTCAATGGCACATAACAACAACGACGAGGTTGTTTTGATTATTGTAGCTTTGTAGTATGTTTTGAAATCAGGAAGCGTCAGTTCTCCTATCTTATTCTTCTTCTGCAAGATTGCTTTAGCTATTTGGAGTCCCTTGCCATTCCATATAAATTTGAAGATTAGCCTTTCCATTTCTGCAAAGAAGGTCTGTTGGAATTTTGATGGGAATTGCAGTGAATCTCTAGATTGCTTTAGGTAGTATTGACATCTTAACCATATTAAGCCTCTCAATCCATGAGTATGTAATTTGTCCTTATACTTATTTAGTTCTTTAATTTATTTTAGTAATGTTTTATAATTTTCTGTGTATAAGTCTTTTATCTTCCTGGTTAAATTTAGTCCTAGGTACTTTATTCTTCTACATTCTATTGTAAACAGCAATGTTTCCTTAATTGCCTTTTCCTCTTGCTCATTGCTGACATAAGAAACCCAACTGATTTTTCTATGTTGACCTTGTACCTTGCCGCTTTGCGGAATTCATTTATCAGTTCTACTAGCTTTCTTGTAGAACCCGTGGGGTTTTCTACGTATAGGATCATGTCATCTGCAAAAAGGGATAGCTTCACTTCCTCATTCCAGATTTGGATGCCTTTTGTTTATTTTTAATGTAATTGGTCTGCCAAGGACTTCAGAACAGTGTTGAATAGGAATGGTGAGAGTGGGCATCTTTGTCTTATTCCCGGTCTTAATGAGAAGGTTCTCAGTCTTTTTTTCATTATGATGTTAGCTGTGGGTTTTTCATAAATGCTTTTTATTGAGGAATTTCCCTTCTATCCCTATCTTGTTGAGTGTTTTTATCATGAAAGGGTATTCCCAAAGCAATTAAAAAGAAAAATTAAAGTAAAAGAAAATCCATGATGAGCAAAACATCAAAATTTCAAACAAATTTGAAAGGATCTAACCCTGCACTTACATGACTCAGCTCTCTCCCCACACCCTAATCCCAACCCTGTCAGATCCTATCTCTATTCAAAACCTAAATATTCTGCCCATCATTCATCTCTTACATTGATTTTGACTTTTAAAAACATATTGCATTAAAGTAAAAGAGAAAGAAGGAAACCAAAGACTCAGAGAAGAAAGTAGTCTACGAGACTAACAGTCTACATAACCCACAGCCTTATCTACCCTGAGATCAGAAGAACTAGATGGTGCCCGGCTACCACTACCCACAGTTCTAATCAGGGCCACAATAGATGGATTCTGATAGGATAGGAGCAGAATGTGGAACAGAACTCAAATTCTTAAAAAGTCCAGACTTACTGTACCGATTGAGACTAGAGGACTCCCCGAGACTATCACCCTGAGATACTCTTTAAACTTTAAATCAAAATTATCCCTTGAGGTCACCTTTTAGCTAAATAACAGATTGGCTCATTATCACCCATGAGTAATGTGCTTCTTAAAAAAATGATCTGTGTGAGACCAAGTGGTCAAAAATTATAGCACAGAGGAGAAGGTAAGGGGACAGGGAAGCTAGAGTACGGAAATTATATAGCCAGAATGGAATGAATGAGAATGATGACATTGTAAAAAATGTAACCAATGTCACTGAATAACTTGTGTAGAAATTGTTAAATGGAAACCTAATTTGCTGTGTAAACTTACACCTTAAATGCAATAAAATATTATTAAAAAATATGTCATCTACCTTGATCACTGAGTTCCTGGTACCCTATCCTCCCCCACTCCCAAACTTTGTGCCTGAGGTAACTACCTCACTTAAAGCAATCATTTTTAATATTAAACTTGGTTTATAGCTGTGTTATCTAATATAGAGTCCACTAGGTACGTATGGGAAACCCTGGTGGCATAGTGGTTAAGTGCCACGGCTGTAACTAAAGTGTCAGCAGTTCGAATCCGCCAGGTGCTCCTTGGAAACTCTACAGGGCAGTTCTACTCTGTCCTGTAGGGTCGCTATGAGTCGGAATCGACTCGACGGCACTGGGTTTGGTTTTTGGTTTTAGGTACGTATGATTTATTGAAGAGTTGAATTTTCAATTTACATTTAATTTTAAAAACTGATTATTTATTGGAAAACTTCCTAGAATGTTTGGGAAAACTTAGGTTTATAAATCTACTTTTGTAGTTGCAAATTTTATGAAGTCTAAATAGAGAGCAAGTATTTCCAGTGAAAATTTAGCATCTGATTTGAGATGTGCTGTAACCTCTCTCCTACCTTCTCAAGGACAATGGATAAAATCAATGCCTACTTTACTGGAAGGGTTAAAAATGTTAAATTATGGTTCAGAAATGAATTTGGGACCCCAAATTTGGGATTTTCTTGTGGTGATCTGTGGTAGTCAGTATAATGCCCCCCCAAAGATGTCCATGTCCTGATTCAGCATACCTGTGAATATATCACCTTACATGTAGCAAAAGGACATTGGCAGATGTGAATAAGTTAAGAATTTTGAGATGGGGAGATTATTTTGGATTATCCAGGTGGGTCCAGTGTAATTATGAAAGTCCTTAGTATACTGAGTCAGAGGGAGAGCAGGTGATAAGACAAAGGAAGCAGAGAGATTTAAAGATGCTTCTCTGCTGACTTTGAAGATGGAAGAAGGGGCTATGAGCCAAGGAATGCAGGCAGCTTCTAGAAGCTGGACAAGGAAAGGAAACAGATTGTCCTCTAGAGCCTCTGGAAGGAGTGCAGCCCTGCTGACACCTTGATTTCAGCCTGGTGAAATCCATTTCAGACGTTTGACCTCCAGAACTATAGGATAGTCACTTGTGATGTTTTAACTCACCAAGTTTGTGGTAGTTTGTTATAGCCAAAAACATATATAAGAATGAAAAACAATACTATTGTTTCCTTATTTTTTTCCTTTTAAAATATTTGTTGTGCGTTGCTTTTTAATAAAATGTGATTATTCATAAACATAGGTGATTGCTATGGCTGGTCTCTCAGATCATTTATCGTTCTTTCCATATTTCTTGATCTAACTAGACCAGTAGCAACAAATGACTTAATAAATAGCGCTTCAAATAAAATGGCATGAAACAAGACAAACTGCCTGGGACAGTTTGACAGTGAATTGAATTTCATACATCATGGAGAAAGATCACCTTTGATTGTGTACTTTTTTATTTGTCTATCTCTTTCACTATATTGCATGCTGCATGAGGATTGGAAAAAAAATCCGCCTTGTTCATCGTACATCTTTTGGTATCCAGCACTGAAAACTATTTGTTGATAAAATGAATGAATTAAAAATTTTACTGTGTTTAAGTCCAGTCTTACCTGATACAAATTTTTTTCAACAAACTTTTCTCCTATGTAACATTCACACAGAACTGGTTTCATACACATATATTTATTTCACTATTTTTCTGAAAACAATTAACGTTCAAAAATTTCATCATTACAGTGAATTACATAATATGTTTCTGAATATAGCAAGCAGGAAAGATGATTACTACCTATTAACCTAAAATCAAATGGAATGTGAACATAACTGCTACTTTAGCTTCTAAGGACCGCATCTCTCAGAGTTCTCGAAGTCACCAGTCAGCCTCAGGGCCCTCTCGTAGTACTCCAGGGCTTCATTCATTTCTCCTTTCAATTTGTGGATGAACCCAAGGAGGCTCAAGCTTTCCACATCTGATGGATCTCTTTGAAGTTTCTTTGAAGCCAGTTTCTCCAAAGATTCGATACTTTTATTCCTTGGAAATGACGCCTTTTCTATTTTTATTGCTTTTAAATACTGGGTAATCGCATCGATTTCAGATTTCCTCTGAAATTCCTGAAATCGGCCATAGTGATGATGTATCTCTTGCTCGTGTACTTCTTCCAGTGGTTTGATGGATAATGCTTTTTGATAAGCGTCTTCGGCTTTTCTGTAGTCTCCTGCTTCTATATACATACTCGCCAGGTGTACATAAGCAATAGCAAATGCGGGCTTTTGTTCCACAGCAAATTCCAAATGAGATATGGCTAATGTTATAATTCTGTCGATATTTTCTCTATCCTGCCTTCTAGGCTGCTTGCTTATAGCTGTCTTTATTTGGAACACTTGTGCCCTGTAGCAAAGCCCTATCTGGTGATGCAGGAAGACAGAGGCAGGTGTTGCCTGCAAGGCCTTTTTGAAGAACTGGAGAGCTTTATCCAGAGAGCCTTTTCTTCGGTAAAATCTGCCCACATGTCGAAAGACATAGGTCTGGGAGGATGTGCTGGCCAGTGCTTCTTCAATGTACTTTTCTCCTTCAGCTTCTTGTCCTGCATCCTGAAGCTTCAGGGCAAGAAGGACCTTAATATGTACATCTTCCGGATTTAGCTTGATAGCCTGCCTTAGGGGCTGCAGAGAATACCCCTTTCTCTGTGTTTCTATGGCGAAGTCATCCAGGCGATAGACAGTAATTGCATACCCAGTGCTGAATTCAGGGTTTTCAGGGTCCACTTCCAGAGCCTTTTCAAAGCAGGCCTTGGCCCGTTCATAATTCTGTCCTCCACACTTCAGCAAGGCCCATCCTTCCTCACAGTCCATCTCAGGACACTCCATCCTATAGTGGGAGGGATTTACACCTCTCTTGCAAGTATTCTCCACCTTGTCCAGGTAAATCTGGGCTTCTGCCAGTCTTCCCATGTGGTAATACACCCAGGCATAGTTGCCCCAGGTAACCAGACTTCTCAAATCAGATTGGTCGGCATGATCTTGCTGGATTAATTCTTCAGCCTTTTTCAAGCTCTCCAGGGCGGCTTCATTGTGGCCTTGCAGGTGTTTCACATAGGCCAATAGGTTGTTAATGCCCACATTGTATTTGGTGTCTAGGAACTCAATCTCCTCCAAGATCCTGTTTTCTAAATCAGGCATGTCGGTGTCTTTAATTAGCAACGCCCATGTAAAGTGGCATCTCAACTGCTCCAGCCTCTCCTTGATCCAGTGCTCATCATCAGCATTCTTACTGTGAAAACAAGAGCAGTTTTATTTTTTTGTTAGGTGAGGCACAGCTAATAGAAGTCAGATAAAATGCTTCATATTCTAGTCCTTACAAGGCACACATCTGCTTCAATATTCATTAGAGTCCCTGTTTTTCTAAAATCTGAATGAACATTGAATGCAGTCTGCTTGACTTCATAGACTGGCTCTTGCACTTTCTAGCCAAGTAGGCTGTCTCTGATTCAGAGACAAATCTGTGAAATGGGGGTAATAGTACTTACTGCCTTAGATTTGGTAATGATCAATAAGGCTATATATATAAAGCACTTAGAGTATATTATGTGCTATGTAAGTGTTTAACTTTTATTATTAATGTAATTGGGACAGAGACCAGTTAGAAATGTAGAACCTGGGAAACATTATTGACCTCAGGGCCTTAGCCTGTTGATTATGCAACACATTATAACCACTGATAGAAGCAAAGTGAAGCGTACAGTGGACGACTGTATTTCTGCAATGTCCTATAAATTTATAATAATTTCAAAATAAAAAAGTTTAAAAAATGTGATGGAACATTATCTTTTTTTGAAAAAAATTAGGCGGCCTTAATTAGTTACTAAAAACCAAGCAGTTTGCACTGGACTAGTAACCAAAAGATTTGGCTCTTTGCACCCACCCAGCGGTGCCATGGAAAAAAGGCCTAGTGACCTGCTTTTGTAAAGTTTACAGTGGAGAAAACTCTGGAGCTCAGTTTTACTCCGGAACACATGGAATCGCCATGAGTCAGAATTGATTTGATGGCAACAGGTTTGTTTTCTGTTGTTAAGTATATATTTTTTAAAGACACTGCCAAACTATGTTCTAGGATGGCTGCATCATTTCACGTTCCCACCAGCAGTGTATGGGTGATCCAGATTTTCTCCATCCTTACCCACCAGGGGAAGGTGGAATGCTACCTCATTATTTTCAGGTGGGAGTGAAAGTTCAGGTTACCCACTTGGCTGTCACTGACATTCGGGAGGGGGAGTGGGAGTTCATTCTCCTAAATACACTGTGGCTGATACCATCCTGGCTAGGAGGGGGTGGGGTGCTTTGTTACCTTCCCCATGGAACCTCCACTGATTAGGGGTGGTGGTGGTCACGTGGGGAGGGTAACAAGGAACCCCCCCTCACCGCATGTGAGTGAGGTGAGGTGGCCTCATTATCACTGGGCAGTGATGGAAGTCCTGATTCTCCACTAGGCCTCTGTGACACCACTTGGATGGAGAGGAGAGGGCGTACCTCATTACCCCCACGTGGGGGTTGATGTCCAGTGCCCTGGGTGGTCTCCACTGACCTGGCAGTAAGGGGGAACCTATACTACTTGGCAGGGATGAAAGTGCTGGCTCCCTACATAGTGTTCTCTGACACCAACCTGTGTGGCAGGAGGGAGGAGTTGGGATGCCTCCTTACAGACTGGCAACGGTGGAAGTCTAGGCTCTCCACTCAACCATTGCTGGTGGGGTTCAGGATGCGGCCACAATTCTGTTTCTTTGGTGTTTGGCTCGATCAGAGTGGTTATTGATTTAAAGTTTTCCATCTTGAAAGACTGCCCCTTTTCTTGTCCTTTGGAAAGAACAGGCTTTTTTTTTTTTTTTTTTTTTTTGGACTTTTCTGCCAATTCATCTTTAATTTATCTGGCTCATCTTTGGGAAAAAAACCATTGCCGCCAAGTCGATTCTGACACATAGCGACCCTATAGGACAGAGTAGAAGTGCCCCATAAGAGTTTCCAAGGAGCACCTGGCAGATTTGAACTGCCAAACCTTTGGTTAGCAGCTGTAGCACTCAACCACTGCGCCACCAGGGTTTCCTCTTTGGGGAGATACTGAAGGATAGTGGATTTCCCTCAGGAAGGGGAGGCCCTGCCCCAACAGGGATTCTACATTGGGGAAAGAAACTCAAAAAGAAGCCAACACTGTGCATGTTTAAGAGAACCAGTTACCTTTTTAATGAGTAAAAATGTGGCCCATAGATGGCAGTCTCCTGCTACCATCTCAATTACAGTAGTCACTTTTATGGAAAAGAGGGGTAAGAGGAAGAAATACAGTCTAAGTGAATAACTATCCCTACTTTGACCCAAAATAAATGGTAAATGCAAAATAATAAAAAGAAGATGATCTAGGAGAAATAGGTGTATGATCACATAAAATTTTAAAAACTTATTTATGGAGGGGGTGCTCTAATCCCATGTTCACTGCAGTACTAGTCACAATAGCAAAAAGATGGAAACAACCTAGATGCCCATCAATGGATGAACAGGTAAACAAATTATGGTATATTCATACAATGGAATACCACGCAACCATAAAGAACAATGACGAATCCGCGAAACATAACATGGACGAATCTGGAAGGCATTATGCTGAGTGAAATTAGTTGCAAAATGACAAATATTGTATGAGACCACTATTATAAGAACTCAAGAAAAGGTTTAGACACAGAAGAAAACATTATTTGATGGTTACGATGTTCCCGGAAAACATCTAGGTCAATTGGCATAACAAAGTTTATTAAGAAAATGTTCTGTAACACCTGGAGCAAAGGATAATGAAGAACACCAAAGACACGAGGAAAATACGAGCCCAAGAGACAAAAAGGGCCACATAAACCAGACACTCCATCAGCCTGATACTGGAAGAACTAGATGCTGCCCGGCTACCACCAATGACTGCCCTGACAGGGAACACATCAGAAGTTCCTGATGGAGCAGTAGAAAAGTGGGCTGCAGAACTCAAATTCTAGTAAAAAGACCAGACTTGATGGTCTGACTGAGACTGGAGGGACCCCAGAAGACATGGCCCCTGGACTGTCTATTAGCCCAGAACTAAAATCATTCCTGAAGCCAACTATTCAGACAAAGATCAGACTGGACTTTAAGACATAAAACGGTACTGGTGAAGAGTGTGCTACTTGGCTGAAGTATATGGTGGTGGTACATGAGATTAAATGGGTGGCTCCTGCCCAGAGGTGAGATGAGAAGGCAGAAGGGAACAGAAGCTGGTACAGTGGACATGGGAAACACAAGGTGGAGAGGAGAAGTTTGCTGTCACATTGTCGGGAGAGCAACTAGGGTCACATAACAACATGTGTATAAGTTTTTGTGTGAGAAACTGGCTTGAATTGTAAACTTTCACTTAAAACACAATTAAAAAAAAGAAAATGTGCTCTAAGCAAGTTAAATAGAAGGATAGTAAGACTATGGGAAATGTTTATAATATAGATGATGAAGGTTCCCATTCTGTAATATATTAAGTGTTTCTGCAAATTGACAATAAAAACTCAACAGACCAAGAGAAATTTATATATATAGTTAATTTATGGAAGAGCAAATATAATAGCTGATAACACCAGAAATGAAACCTGAAAAAAACTGGTTGTTGTTAAGTCGAGTTTGACACCTAGTGACCCCATAGGACAGGCTGGAATTGCCCCGTTGAGTTTCCAAGGCTGCAATCCTTACGGGAAGGAGCCCTGGTGGTACAGTGGTTAAACTCTCAGCTGCTAACTAAAAGGTCGGCGGATCAAACCCACCAGCCGCTCACCTGTAGAAAGATGTGGCAATCTGCTTCTGTAAAGATTACAGCCTTGGAAACCCTATGGGCCGATTGGACTCTATCCTGTAGGGTCACTATGAATCAGAATCAGCTCAGCGGCAACTGGTATGACAACTGGTATTGGTGGTAATCCTTATGGAAGCAGAATACCATACCATTCTCCCTCAGAGCAGCTGGTGGATTCCAACTGCCGACCTTTCAGTTAGCAGCCCAGTGCTTAACTGCTGAGCCACCAGGGCTAATTAGTCAATAGCCATGAAAAAAGATGCTGTAAGCCGCCTAACCACGAGGGAAATCCAAATTAAAGTAGCAGCAATTTATAACTTTATTCTAGTCAGCTTACCAAAGGTTTAATGAGAGGGGATACGAATTACTGCAATCATGAGTTGTTGTGGCCTTTTTGAAGAGTAATATAATAATAGTCATTAAAATAAAAAATACACATTTCCATGGATAAAGTAATTCCATCCTTAGGAATCTTCCAGATAAAAACACAAGTACATAGGGATGTATGTTCAAGAATATTTATTGCAGCATTTTATATAATATCAAGACATTGGAAATACCAGTGGGGAATGATTAAATAAATTACAGGACATCCATACCATGGAATATTACACAGCCATTAGATTATATGAGTTAGGTCAAAACCAGTTGAATTTCAAGGACTTTCATAATACACAATTAAGTACAGCTACAGAGAAGTGTTAAAACATGACCCCATCTTTATTACATAAAGATGCAAACCCTTACATATATGTATTGGTTGTTAGCATTGGTTATTGTGTTAGGCAGAATAATGGCCCCTCAGAGAGGTTCTTCTCCTAATCTTCAGAACATGTACATACTCCGTCATGTGGCAAAACAGATTTTAAGATGTGATTAAGGTTATGAACCTTAAAATGAGATTATTCAGGCAGGCCCAATCTAATCACATGAATCTTTAAAAGCAGAGAGCCTTTCCAAGCGGTGGTTGTGGAGATGCAATAACAGAAGAAGAGGCAGGAGAGATTCAAAGTGTGGGAGGAACTTGACTTCGTTGCTGGAGTTGAAAGAGGAACCAGGACATAGGCCAAGGGATGTTGGGGGCTTAGAGAAGTTGAGAATGGCCCTCAGCTGACAGCTAGCAAGGAAATGGGGACGTTAGTCCTAAAACTACAAGGAACTGAATAAGGCCAGCAACCGCATAAGCAAGCAAATGGATTCTCCCCTAGAGCCTCCACTAAGGAATGCAGCCACACTGACACTTTGATTTTAGCCCAGTGAGATTTGTGTCAGACGTGTGACACGTACAACTGTAAGACGATGCAACTGTATTGTTTTAAGCCTCTAAGTTTGTAATAATTTCTTACGGTGACAGAAAACTAATACAGTTACCTCAGCCAGGGGAGGGGACAGGACAGAGGGGGAAGTGGGGAGCAGTGGGGAGAAAAGGTGAGGGACAAGAAAAACAGAATTTGATACTTCAAGATGAAAACTAAGAATTTAGCAATCAAGGTTGTGAAGCAAACTGGGAGTGATAAACTGCATGGGACACTGAGAGAATATATGTCTCACCAAGTGGAGAGTATCTAAAAGGGACAAAATTATAAAAAGGATTAAAATAGAAATTCTGGAGCTGAAAAGTACAATAAGTAACCCTCATGCATTGCTGGTGAGAGTGTAAAATGGTGCAGCTGCTGTGGAAAACAGTTTGGCTGTTCCTCTATTAAGTTAAACCTAGAATTTGCGTATGACCCAGCAATTTCCAGTCTAGTTAAACCTAGAATTTGTATATGATCGAGTAATTTCCAGTCTGGGCTTATATTTGAATTGAAAACAGGTGTTCAAACAAAAGCATACATGAATGCTTATAGCAGCACTATTCACGATGGCAAAAAGGTGAAAACAATCCAAATGTCCATCAGCTAATGACTTGGTAAACAGAGTGTGGTAGGTGCATTCATGTAATGCAATATATTGTTCCGCCATAGAAAGAAGCAAAGTACTAATATGTGCTACAGACGTGTATTAGAAGTATTAGCAGAAGAAGCCAGAAATGAAGTGCCCCCTATTGTATGTTTCCTTTTACAAGAAATATCCAGAATAGGCAAATCCTTAGAGACAGAAAACAGGTCAGTGGTTGCCAAGGAGTGGAAAATAGTGAGTGACTGTTTAATGGGTACAGAATTTCCTTCTGGGATGATGAAAATGTTCTGGAACTAGACAGTGGTGATGGTTACCTAACATTGTGAATGTACTAAATGCCACTGAATCATGCACCTTAGTTAAAATGGTAAATTTTATCTTATATGTACTTTATGACAATAAAAAATTTACTACATCCCTGAATAGAAATTCTACAAATTTTATGTACGTTTTTTGAATACATTTTAAAGTAAATACAAAAGCATTCAAACATAAAAGCTAATTAATGTGCCGTTTGGAATTATGTCATGTGCATCCACTTGTATCTTTGGAGAAACACTGGTTTACAGATGAAACATATGTCATTGAAATTTGTTCATGTCTCAGTTCTACCACTTTATTATCTGTGTGATGTTAACTTTTCTAAATCTAAGATTCCTTGTTGCAAAATCAGGATAATATGAGTAGCTGCCTCATAGGTTTGTTGTAAGCATTAAATATAATAATCTGTATAATATTTTTTAGAAGATAGGCTGGCACCTAATAGGGATTTGGGAAGTGATAATTGCTATTATTATTATTTTAATGATCTTTGACAACCTGCTTCATCAGTTTATGGCCAAAGAGAGGAGGGAGTTCATCATAGGCCTGAACTTTTGCCCACTTCAGAATTTTTCCCACTGGAGCGCTGAGGGCAAATTTGTAGGCCGTTACTAATCAATGGATTCTTATCTGCTGATATCAGTGGTTATTTGCATCAAGATTCAATTTGGACAATCTAGAAATTCCCACAGGAGGCTGTTCAGTAAGGAAGATGCTGATGTCCCGAGCACTGAATCCCGCCAAGCTCCCTGGACAGGAGGATATCAGGCTCTGAAGACAGCCCGGCTTCTCTGGGGGAAGAGGTGTGTGCAGATGCAACTAATCTTAAATCCAGCTGACTGAGGAGGGACATAGACTAAGGAGGGACATAGGAGGCCTGCAGTGCAGAGAGTGAGACCAGAGGCCTACAGAGGAAGGCCCTGTTCTCTAGGCTAGAGCCCTTCCCACCACATCCCCACAATATTTTCCTGCAAGACTTCTGGGAGACCCGAGGACTGCAGCTTACAGAGCCTGGCGGGTCCTACTTTTTCAACATGGTGAGGAACCAGCATAAAGCAATGTCTCTGCCCAGACCAGCTGCCCACTCCCTCCCTCAGTTAGACAGACATCAGGTGTGATGGAAAAAGATTTTGGAGGTTGGGATCATTTCTCACTTTCTGCCAAACTCTTTTCCTACTTCTCTTCTTTGAGCTCTAGCTTGAAGTAAGCTTCTTCAGGGTGATGCTAACAAAAGTTAAAATCCCTGAATTAATAAACTAGTTTAACACACACACATTCCATCCAAAAGCAAATGCTGAAATAGAAGTTAGGAAACTTGACCCCACTGAGACCAAGTCTGTTGAGATAGTATTGATTAACATCCCCCCCCCACCCCCCAAATCTCTAGATACGATGACAGAGATGCAGAGAAACACTTACCTCATGGTTGCTGTGAATAAGACAGCAGTTCAGCAATATTTAGTTCAGCCTGCAGGACTCCTCTGAGACCTGGTCTCTCTTGTAGATTTTCAGACAAATTTAAACTCCAGTACAGGAATATATAAGGGACATAAATAGCAGCTAATGATATAACCTGTGGGTGTGTTCTTGCAAACATGAGAGGGAAACTGAAAGTGGAAAGTGAAACTAACTCCAGAAATAAAACACTGGTTAAGTTTCATTTCCAGATTTAGTTTCCCTTTCCACTCTGACGGGAATGCAACCAATCCCAATCACAAAACAGTATGTATTAATTGTTTAATGAAAAATTAATTTGCCTGTAAACCTTCATCTAAAGTACAAAAAAAAGAAAATGTTTACTGGCATCTTACTGTCAGTGCCCATTCTCCAGAGAGGATGCAAAAGCACGGAATAATTAGTGAGACACGGCCTCTCACAGAGGAGGAACAAATTCGGGTTGAGTCTCCAGCTTAGAGATTTACAGAATTTTATACTATAAAAGGAACAATTCCTGTTTCCAGGTGAGGAAACACAGGCCCAAATGCTGGTCATGACTTTCTCACGTTTACACAGCCAATTCTCACAGGTCTCCCTGGCTCTAGGTATACCTAGGAGATGTGCCAAAAGGCATCTCCAAGCTTCCAAGTCTCTGCAAGGCCAGAAGGACCCCATCAGGGGAATTAGTACATCCATAAAACTGCTTTTCACCAGCTTCCTCCCAATCACTTTTGAAAAGCTTGGAATATATCCCAAAGAAGAACAAAGAAAGTCATAGCTGTTTAAGTTTCATTTTGGACTTCAGTTTCACTTTTTATTCTCAGTATACCTCTTACCTTTGCAACACACCCACAGTCTTGGTTTTTTTTGTGTGAGTTAGAATTTTGCTCTATATTTATCTCCAACTCTGTCTGGGACCCTCTAGCGTGCCCCTTGTCAGAGCAGTCAGTGGTGGTAGCCAGGCACCATCTAGTTGTGCTGGACTCTGTCTGGTGGAGGCAGTGGTAGTTGTGGTCTGTTAGTCCTTTGGACTAATCTTTCCCTTGTGTCTTTGATTTTCTTCATTCACTCTTGCTCCAGATGAGGTGGGATCAGTGGAATATCTTAGATGGCTGCTCACTAGCTTTTACAGCCCCAGATGCTACTCAGCCAAGTAGGATGTAGAACATTTTCTTTATAAACCATGTTATGCCAGTTGAGCTAGATGTCTCTGAGAATATGGTCCCTAGCCCTCAGTTCAGTAATTCAGTCCCTCAGGGAGGTCGAATGTGTCTATGAAGCTTCTATGAACTTGCCTTAGTCAAGTTGTACTGACTTCCCCAGTATTGTGTACTGTCCTACCTTTCACCAAAGTTAGTATTTATATATTGTCTAGTCAATGTTTTTCCCTCCTCATGTGGTCTCATACAGTATTTGTCCTTTTGTGATTGACTTATTTTACTCAGCATAAAGCCCTGCAGATTCATCCATGTTGTGAGATGTTGCGCGATTCATCATTGTTCTTTCTTGTTGCATAGTATTCCATTGTGTGTATGTACCATTGTTTATCCATTCATCTGTTGATGGGCACTTAGGTTGTTTCCATCTTTTTGCTATTGGGAATTATGCTGCAATGAACATGGGCGTGCATATGTCCATTCGTGCGACGGCTCTTATTTCTCTAGGGTGTATTCCTAGGAATAGTATTGCTGGATCATATGGTATTTCTATTGCTAGCTTTTTAAAGAAGTGCCGTATTGTTTTTGATAGTGATTAGGCATTTTACATTCCCACCAGCAATACATAAGAGTTACAAGCTCTACGCACCTCTTCAACATTTCTTATTTTCTGTTTTTTTTTTTTTTTTTTTTTGCACCAGTAATGTTGGGGTGAGATGGTATCTCTTTGTAGTTTCGATTTGCATTTCTCTAATGGCTAGTGATCACGAGCATTTCCTCATGTGTCTGTTAGCCACCTGAATGTCTTTTTTGGTGAAGTGTTTGTTCATATCCTTTAATTGGATTATTTGTCTTTTTGTTGTAGAGATGTTAGGTTTTCCTATTGATTTTAGAAATTAGAACTTTGTTCCATTTGTAATAGCCAAAAAAATTTTTTTCTAGTTTGTAGGTTCTCTTTTTACTCCTTTGGTGAAGTCTTGATAAAAATAAGTGTTTAATTTTTGGAAGATCCCACTTACCTAGTTTATCTTCTGTTGTTTGTGTGGTGTAAATTAGGGTTTGTATGCCATTTATGCCATGTATTAGGGCCTCTAGCATTGACCCTGTTTTTTCTTCTATGATTTTTATAGTTTTTGGTTTTTTATGTAGGACTTTAATCCATTTTGTGTGAGGTATGGGTCCTGTTTCATTTTTTTACAGATGAACATCTATTTTTGCCAGCACCATTTAATGGGTTTTGGGGCCTTGTCAAAGATCAGGTGTCTGTAGGAGGCTGGATTTACATCTTGGTTCTCGATTCTGTTCCATTGGTCGATGTGTTTGTCGTCGTTCCAGTACCAGGCTGTTTTGACTAGCATAGCTGTATAGTAGGTTCTGAGGTTAGATAGTGGGAGTCCTCCTACTTTATTCTTTTTCTTTAATAGTGCTTTGCATATCCAGGGCTTCTTCCCTTTCCATATAAGGTTAATGATTAGTTTTTCCATCTCATTAAAGAATGCTTTTGGTATTTGGATCAGGATTGCCTTGTATTTGTAGATTGCTTTGGGTAGAATTAACGTTTTCACAATGTTGAGACTACCTATCCATGGGCATATCTTTTTCCATTTATATAGGTTTCTTGCAGTAGTGTTTTGTAGTTTTCTTTGTATAGGTCTTTTATGTCCCTGGCTAGATTTATTCCTAAGTATTTTATTTTTTTTTAGGTGGTATCTCCTGATTCCCTTTTCATGTTTTCTTTATTGGTGCATAAGGAATCCAGCTGATTTTTGTATGTTTGTCTTGTATCTCGCTATCCTGCTAAATCTTTCCATTAGTTCCAGTAGTTTCCTTGTGGAGTCCTTTGGGTTCTCTATGTATAGTATCATATCATCTACAAATAGGGATAGTTTTCCTTCTTCCTTACCAACGTGGATGCCCTTTATTGCTCTAGCTAAGACTTCCAGCACAAAAATAGGCATGGTAATAAAGGGCATCCTTGTCTTGTTCCTATTTTCAGGGGGAATGTTTTCAGCCTCTTTTCATTAAGAATGATGTTGGCTGTTGGTTTTGTGTACTCAAAAAAAAAAAAAAAATTGCCATCGAGTCGATTCCGACTCATAGCAACCCTATAGGACAGAGTAGAACTGTCCCATACAGTTCCCAAGGAGCACCTGGTAGATTTGACTGCCGACCTTTTGGTTAGCAGCTGTAGCGCTTAACTACTATGCCACCAGGGTTTCCTGGTTTTGTATAGATGCCCTTTAATATGTTGAGGAAGTTCCCTTCTATACCTATTTTATAGAGAGTTTTTATCAGGAATGGGTTTTGGACTTCATTGAATTGAGATGGTCATGTGAGCCTTTTCTTTTGTTTTATTTATGTGGTAGATTATGTTGATTGACTTTCTGATGTTGAACCATCCTTGTATACATGGTATGAATCCTACTTGATCGTGGTGTATTTTTTTTTTTTTAATAAGGTGCTGAATTCTATTGGCTAGAATTTTCACATCTGTATTCATGAGAGATATTGGTCTGTAATTTTCTTTTTTTGTGTGTGGTATCTTTGCCTAGTTTTCATATCAAGGTTATGCTGGCTTCACAGATTGAATTCAGAAGTATCCCTTACTGTTCTATGTTCTGAAACAGTTTTGAGTAGTACTGGTGCAAGATCTTTTGTGAATGTTTGGTAGAATTCTCCAGTGAAGCCATCTGGGCAAGGACTTTTTTTCTTTTTTTGGTTGTTGTTGAGAAGTTTTTAAATTACCTTTTCAATCTCTTCTCTTATTATGGGTCTGTTCAGATTTTCAACCTCAGGTTGTGTTAGTTTGGGTAGGTAATGTGTTTCTAGATATTTGTCCATTTCTTCTAGGTTTTCGAATTTGTTGGAGTATCGTTTTTCGTAGTAGTCTATTAGGATCCTTTTTATTTCAGTTGGGTCTGTTGTAATGTCCATTTCATTTCTTATTGGGGTTATTTGCATACTATCCTGTTTTTTTTTTTTGTCAGTTTGGTCAGTGGTTTGTCAATTGTGTTGACCCTCTCAAAGAACCAACTTTTGGTTTTGTTGATTCTTTCTATTGCTTTTCTGTTCTCTATTTCATTTATTTCTGCTCTGATCTTTATTATTTCCTTTCTTCTGGTGACTGTGGGCTTCTTTTTCTGTCCTCTTTCTAAATTTGAGTTGTGTAACTAATGTTTTGATTTTGTCTTTCTTTTTTTTGATGTGTGCATCTATTTTTATAAATTGACCTCTGGTCCCTGCCTTTGCTGTGTCCCAAAGGTTTGGTATGATGTGTTTTCATTCTTGTTTGATTCTAGGAATTTTTGGATTCCGTCTTTGATTTCTTCTGTTACCCAGTGGTTTTTAAGCAAGGTGTTATTCATTTTCTAAGTATTTGATTTTTTTTTCCTTGTTCTTCCTGTTATTAATTTCTACTTTTAGGGTGTTCTGGTCAGAGATGATGCTTTGTGTTATCTCAGTGTTTTAAATTTTATGGAGGGCTGCTTTGTTGGCTAGGATGTGATCTATTCTGGAGAATGTTCCATGTTCGTTGGAAAAGAATGTGTACTTTGGTGCTGTTGAGTGGAGTGTTCTATATATGTCTATGAGGTCAGGTCAGGTTCGTTGATTGTGGCCTTTAGATCTTCTGTATCTTTGTTGAGTTTCTTTCTAGATGTCCTGTCCTTTACCAAGAGTGGTGTGTTGAAGTCACCTACTATTGCTCTGAAATTGTCAGTTTCTCTTTTCAGTGCTGTTAGAGTTTATGTATTTTAGAGCTGTGTCATTGGGTGCATAGATATTTATTATAGTTATGTCCTCATGGTGGATCATCATTATTATAGTGTCATTCCTTGTCCTTTATGGCGAATTTTATTTTATTTTAAAGTCTATTTTATCTGAGATTAGTATTGCCACTTCTGCTCTTTTTTTGGTTGCCGTTTGCTTGATTTTTTTTTTCCCATTTTTGGAATGGAAAAATATATTTATGTATTTGTTTCTAATGTGTGTCTCTTGTAGACAGTGTATTGATGGGTCCTGTTTTTTTAACCATTGTCATTCTGTCTCTTTATGGGTGCATTTAAGCCATTTATGTTCAGTGTAATTATTGATACGTGAGAGTTTTTTGCTATCATTTTGTAGTGCTTTTTTTGTGGTGCTGACGTTTTCTTTGTTCCTCTTACTCTTCCTGTGCTGAATTCCTTTTGTTTGTGGATTTTTTTTTTTTTTTTTTTTTTTGTATAGCCTTTTTATAATCATTGAAACAGAGAAAATGTATGTGCTAATGTCTGGTGTCCTTCAAACAAAACATGTTATTCTATTGTTAGCCATGTTTTTCCAGAGACATGAACAAGTCAGAAGATTCTATACAAATGAAATTTTTGAATAAGTACTATAGATTTAGTCATGTTTTCAGATAAATGGAAAATCTGAAATAAATGAATTTAAAAATTTCTCTTTTTAAACAGAGCAAGATGACTTTGGAGTTTTTGGGAAAAAACAAGCGGGTTCATAATTTTCCAATGTACTAAATAGCACACAGAGAAGCAGACAAATGGGGGATCTTGTCATTGCTGTGAGTTTGGCAGCAGTTCTGGTTCCGTGGGGCTCTTGCTCAGGCTGATTAGGTGTTCAGAATCTTGCCCATTGTGTTCTTGGCAGAAACAACCCACAAGTGACACAGGACAGAGCAGCATTAAGGAGACAGAAAACAGCCAACAATGTGTGTGTGTGTGTGTTTACAAATAGGAAGAAAAACGGAAACTGAGAAAACAACTTTGAGAAAATGAAACTTGAGCTCTAGGTATGAGTTCATTTCCAGGAATCTAGGACCAGCTTTTTTTTTTCTTTATTAACTTTTATTGAGCTTCAAGTGAACGCTTACAAATCAAGTCAAACTGTCACATATAAGTTTACATACATCTTACTCCGTACTCCCACTTGCTCTCCCCCTAATGAGTCAGCCCTTCCAGTCTCCCCTTTCGTGACAATTTTGCCAGCTTCCAACTCTCTCTATCCTCCCATCCCCTCTCCAGACATGAGATGCCAACACAATCTCAAGTGTCCACCTGATATAATTAGCTCACTCTTCATCAGCATCTCTCTCCCACCCACTGTCCAGTTCCTTTCACGTCTGATGAGTTGTCTTTGGGGATGGTTCCTGTCCTGTGCCAACAGAAGGTCTGGGGACCATGGCCGTCGGGATTCCTCTAGTCTCAGTCAGACCATTAAGTATGGTCTTTTTGTGAGAATTTGGGGTCTGCATCCCACTGATCTCCTGCTCCCTCAGGGGTTCTCTGTTGTGCTCCCTGTCAGGGCAGTCATCGATTGTGGCCGGGCACCAACTAGTTCTTCTGGTCTCAGGATGATGTAGGTCTCTAGTTCATGTGGCCCTTTCTGTCTCTTGGACTCTTAGTTGTCATGTGACCTTGGTGTTCTTCATTCTCCTTTGCTCCAGGTGGGTTGAGACCAATTGATGCATCTGAGATGGCCGCTTGTTAGCATTTAAGACCCCAGACGCCACATTTCAAAGCGGGATGCAGAATGTTTTCTTAATAGAATTATTTTGCCAATTGACTTAGAAGTCGCCTTAGAGCATGGTTCCCAAACCCCTGCCCTTGCTCCGCTGACCTTTGAAGCATTCATTTTATCCTGGAAACTTCTTTGCTTTTGGTCCAGTCCAATTGAGCTGACCTTCATGTATTGAGTGTTGTCCTTCCCTTCACCTAAAGCAGTTCTTATCTACTAATTAATCAGTAAAAAACTCTCTCCCACCCTCCCTCCCCCCCTCGTAACCACAAAAGTATGTGTTCTTCTCAGTTTTTACTATTTCTCAAGATCTTATAATAGTGGTCTTATACAATATTTGTCCTTTTGCCTCTGACTCATTTCGCTCAGCATAATGCCTTCCAGGTTCCTCCATGTTATGAAATGTTTCAGAGATTCGTCACTGTTCTTTATCGATGTGTAGTATTCCATTGTGTGAATATACCACAATTTATTTACCCATTCCTCCGTTGATGGACACCTTGGTTGCTTCCAGCTTTTTGCTATTGTAAACAGAGCTGCAGTAAACATGGGTGTGCATATATCTGTTTGTGTGAAGGCTCTTATTTCTCTAGGGTATATTCCGAGGAGTGGGATTTCTGGGTTGTATGGTAGTTCTATTTCTAACTGTTTAAGATAACGCCAGATAGATTTCCAAAGTGATTGTACCATTTTACATTCCCACCAGCAGTGTATAAGAGTTCCAATCTCTCCGCAGCCTCTCCAACATTTATTGTTTTGTGTTTTTTGGATTAATGCCAGCCTTGTTGGAGTGAGATGGAATCTCATCGTAGTTTTAATTTGCATTTCTCTAATGGCTAATGATCGAGAGCATTTTCTCATGTATCTCTTAGCTGCCTGAATATCTTCTTTAGTGAAGTGTGTGTTCATATCCTTTGCCCACTTCTTGATTGGGTTATTTGTCTTTTTGTGGTTGAGTTTTGACAGAATCATATAGATTTTAGAGATCAGGTGCTGGTCGGAGATGTCATAGGTGAAAATTCTTTCCCAGTCTGTAGGTGGTCTTTTTACTCTTTTGGTGAAGTCTTTAGATGAGCATAGGTGTTTGATTTTTAGGAGCTCCCAGTTATCGGGTTTCTCTTTGTCATTTTTGGTAATGTTTTGTATTCCGTTTATGCCTTGTGTTAGGGCTCCTAGAGTTGTCCCTATTTTTTCTTCCATGATCTTTATTGTTTTAGTCTTTATGTTTAGGTCTTTGATCCACTTGGAGTTAGTTTTTGTGCATGGTGTGAGGTATGGGTCCTGTTTCATTTTTTTGCAAATGGATATCCAGTTATGCCAGGACCATTTGTTAAAAAGACTATCTTTTCCCCAATTAACTGACACTGGGCCTTTGTCAAATATCAGCTGCTCATATGTGGATGGATTTATATCTAGGTTCTCAATTCTGTTCCATTGGTCTATGTGCCTGTTGTTGTACCAGTACCAGGCTGTTTTGACTACTGTGGCTGTATAATAGCTTCTGAAATCAGGTAGAGTGAGGCCTCCCACTTTCTTCTTCTTTTTCAGTAATGCTTTGCTTATCCGAGGCTTCTTTCCCTTCCATATGAAATTGGTGATTTGTTTCTTTATCACCTTAAAAAATGACATTGGAATTTGGATCGGAAGTGCGTTGTATGTATAGATGGCTTTTGGTAGAATAGACATTTTTACTATGTTAAGTCTTCCTATCCATGAGCAAGGTATGTTTTTCCACTTAAGTATGTCCTTTTGAATTTCTTGTAGTAGAGCTTTGTAGTTTTCTTTGTATAGGTCTTTTACATCCTTGGTAAGATTTATTCCTAAGTATTTTTTCTTCTTGGTGGCTACTGTGAATGGTATTGATTTGGTTATTTCCTCTTCGATGTTCTTTTTGTTGATGTAGAGGAATCCAAGTGATTTTTGTATGTTTATTTGATAACCTGAGACTCTACCAAACTCTTCTATTAGTTTCAGTAGTTTTCTGGAGGATTCCTTAGGGTTTTCTGTGTATAAGATCATGTCATCTGCAAATAGAGATAATTTTACTTCCTCCTTGCCAATCCGGGTGCCTTTTATTTCTTTGTCTAGGCTAATTGCCCTGGCTAGGACTTCTAGCACGATGCTGAATAAGAGCGGTGACAAAGAGCATCCTTGTCTGGTTCCCGTTCTCAAGGGAAATGCTTTCAGGTTCTCTCCATTTAGAGTGATATTGGCTGTTGGCTTTGCATAGATGCCCTTTATTATGTTGAGGAATTTTCCTTCAGTTCCTACTTTGGTGAGAGTTTTTATCATAAATGGGTGTTGGACTTTGTCAAATGCCTTTTCTGCATCAATTGATAAGATCATGTGGTTTTTGTCTTTTGTTTTATTTATGTGATGGATTACATTAATGGTTTTTCTGATATTAAACCAGCCTTGCATACCTGGTATAAATCCCACTTGATCGTGGTGAATTATTTTTTTGATATGTTGTTGTATTCTATTGGCTAGAATTTTGTTGAGGATTTTTGCATCTATGTTAATGAGGGATCTAGGTCTGTAATTTTCTTTTTTTGTAATGTCTTTACCTGGTTTGGTGTCAGGGAGATGGTGGCTTCATAGAATGAGTTGGGTAGTATTCCATCATTTTCTATGCTTTGAAATACCTTTAGTAGTAGTGGTGTTAACTCTTCTCTGAAAATTTGGTAGAACTCTGCAGTGAAGCCGTCCGGGCCAGGGCTTTTTTTTTGTTGGGAGTTTTTTGATTACCGTTTCAATCTCTTTTTTTGTTATGGGTCTATTTAGTTGTTCTACTTCTGAATGTGTTAGTTTAGGTAGGTAGTGTTTTTCCAGGAATTCATCCATTTCGTCTAGGTTTGCAAACTTGTTAGAGTACAATTTCTCGTAATAATCTGGTATGATTCTTTTAATTTCAGTTGGGTCTGTTGTGATGTGGTCCTTTTCGTTTCTTATTCAGGTTATTTGTTTCCTTTCCTGTATTTCTTTAGTCAGTCTAGCCAGTGGTTTATCAATTTTGTTAATTTTTTCCAAGAACCAGCTTTTGGCTTTGTTAATTCTTTCAATTGTTTTTCTGTTCTCTAATTCATTTAGTTCAGCTCTAATTTTTATTATTTGTTTTCTTCTGGTGACTGATGGATTCTTTTGTTGCTCACTTCCTCTTTGTTCAAGTTGTAGGGACAGTTCTCTGATTTTGGCTCTTTCTTCTTTTTGTATGTGTGCATTTATCGATATAAATTGGCCTCTGAGCACTGCTTTTGCTGTGTCCCAGAGGTTTTGATAGGAAGTATTTTCCTTCTCGTTGCATTCTATGAATTTTCCTTATTCCCTCCTTGATGTCTTCTATAACCCAGTCTTTTTTCAGGAGGGTATTGTTCAGTTTCCAAGTATTTGATTTCTTTTCCCTAGTTTTTCTGTTATTGATTTCTAGTTTTATTGCCTTGTGGTCTGAGAAGATGCTTTGTAATATTTCGATGTTTTTGACTCTGCAAAGGTTTGTTTTATGACCAAATATGTGGTCTATTCTAGAGAATGTTCCATGTGCGCTAGAAAAAAAAGTATACTTTATAGCAGTTCGGTGGAGAGTTCTGTATAAGTCAATGAGGTCAAGTTGGTTGATTGTTGTAATTCGGTCTTCCGTGTCTCTGTTGAGCTTCTTACTGGTTGTCCTGTCCTTCTCCGAAAGTGGTGTGTTGAAGTCTCCTACTATAATTGTGGAGGTGTCTATCTCACTTTTCAATTCTGTTAATATTTGATTTATGTATCTTGCAGCCCTGTCATTGGGTGCATAAATATTTAATATGGTTATGTCTTCCTGATCAATTGTCCCTTTTATCATTATGTAGTGTCCTTCTTTATCGTTTGTGGTGGATATAAGTCTAAAGTCTATTTTGTCAGAAATTAATATTGCTACTTTTTTGCTTATTGTTTGCTTGATATATTTTTTTCCATCCTTTGAGTTTTAGTTTGTTTGTGTCTCTAAGTCTAAGGTGTGTCTCTTGTAGGCAGCATATAGACGGATTGTGTTTCTTTATCCAGTCTGAGACTCTCTGTCTCTTAATTGGTGCATTTAGTACATTTACATTCAGCATAATTATAGATAAATAAGTGTTTAGTGTTGTCATTTTGATGCCTTTTTATGTGTGTTGTTGACAATTTCATTTTTCCACATACTTTTTTGTGCTGAGACGTTTTTCTTATTAAATTGTGAGATCCTCATTTTCGTAGTGTTTGGCTTTATGTTTGTTGAGTCGTTACGTTTTTCTTGGCTTTTATCTTGAGTTATGGAGTTGTTATACCTCTTTGTGGTTACCTTATTATTTACCCCTATTTTTCTAAGTAAAAACCTAACTTGTATTGTTCTGTATCACCTTGTATCACTCTCCATATGGCAGTTCTATGCCTCCTGTATTTAGTCCCTCTTTTTGATTATTGTGATTTTTTACATATTGACTTCCATGATTCCCTGTTATGAGTATTTTTTTTTTTAATTAATCATAATTTGTTTTTGTGATTTCCCTATTTGAGTTGATACCAGGATGTTCTGTTTTGTGACCTTGTGTTGTGCTGGTATCTGATGTTATTGGTTTTCTGACCAAACAATATCCTTTAGTATTTCTTGTAGCTTTGGTTTGGTTTTTGCAAATTCTCTAAACTTGTGTTTATCTGTAAATATCTTAATTTCGCCTTCATATTTCAGAGAGAGTTTTGCTGGATATATGATCCTTGGCTGGCAGTTTTTCTCCTTCAGTGCTCTGTATATGTCGTCCCATTCCCTTCTTGCCTGCATGGTTTCTGCTGAGTAGTCTGAACTTATTCTTATTGATTCTCCCTTGAAGGAAACCTTTCTTTTCCCCCTGGCTGCTTTTAAAATTTTCTGTTTATCTTTGGTTTTGGCGAGTTTGATGATAATATGTCTTGGTGTTTTTCTTTTTGGATCAATCTTATGTGGGGTTCGATGAGCATCTTGGATAGATATCCTTTCGTCTTTCATGATGTCAGGGAAGTTTTGTGTCAGGAGTTCTTCAACTATTTTCTCTGTGTTTTCTGTCCCCCCTCCCTGTTCTGGGACTCCAATCACCCGCAAGTTATCCTTCTTGATAGAGTCCCACATGATTCTTAGGGTTTCTTCATTTTTTTTAATTCTTTTATCTGATTTTTTTTCAGCTATGTTGGTGTTGATTCCCTGGTCCTCCAGATGTCCCAATCTGCATTCTAATTGCTCGAGTCTGCTCCTCTGACTTCCTATTGCGTTGTCTAATTCTGTAATTTTATTGTTAATCATTTGGATTTCTACATGCTGTCTCTCTATGGATTCCTGCAACTTATTAATTTTTCCACTATGTTCTTGAATAATCTTTTTGAGTTCCTCAACAGTTTTATCGGTATGTTCCTTGGTTTTTTCTGTAGTTTGCCTTATTTCGTTTCTGATGTCTTGAAGCATTCTGTAAATTAGTTTTTTATATTCTGTATCTGATAATTCCAGTATTGTATCTTCATTTGGGAAGGATTTTGATTCTTTTGTTTGGGGGGTTGTAGAAGCTGTCATGGTCTGCTTCTTTATGTGGTTTGATATGGACTGCTCTCTCCGATCCCATCACTGGGAAACTAGTTTTTCCAGAAAATCCGCTAAAGAAAAATGCAGTCAGATCCCTATCAGAATTGCCTTTGGGTTACAACCGCTACCTTGTTCCCTGTAAGGATGAAAGTCTGAGATTTGGATTATATATGCTTGGCTGTAGCTGGTTCTGTGTTTTTAGTGCAATTAGGGGTGGATTTTTGGTCCCTGGGGTTTTTTGTTGTTGTTGTTGTTGTTTTCTCAGGCTGAAAGAGTGGGTTAGGAAAAGACCAAAAAAAAAAAGGGGAAAGAGCAAAGCCGCCGCGGAGCCGGAGCCATTGTCCCTCTGGCTCAGGCAATTCCAATGTTAATGAAGCTGCCTGGGAAGGGTGGGGGAGGGATCAGAGAGATAGGAGAGTAGCACCTCAGAATATAGCCAGAGTTGCTTGTCTTGCTTGGAATGACTATTATATCTGAGATTCCCGCGGGGCGTGTCACCTATGTGTGCTGGCTGTGTGGAGATTGCCCCCGGGGGTCTGGCCCTCTGAAGCCCCCCGCTGCCAGTCTAAATCCTAGTGTGAAGGTTCCCTTGCTGGGATGCTTTACTCCCGGCTCCAAAATCAGTCGCTGCCTCCCGGGGACTTCTCGTCCTGCCAGCCGTCGCTGAGCCGCCTCCGCGGATCGGCTGGGCCCCCTCCCGGGGTGAGTTCAGGGGAGTGGAGCAGCTCTCTGTGCTTGTGCCGTGCCAGCGCCCAGTCAAAATCCCGGCGGGACGGTTCCCCGTCTGGGACGCTACTCTCCCAGCTCCAAGACCAGTCACTGCCTCCCGGGGACTTCTCCCACCGGCCGCGTCGTCACGCCGCCCGCGCGAACCGGCTGGGCCCCCTCCCGGGGTGAGTTCAGGGGGTAGGGCTGGGCCCCTTGTTTGCGCCGTCAGCTCCCCTGGGCTCTGCCCTAAATCGGGCGCCAAAGGTTACCTGACTGGGACGCTGGCTCCAGGCTCCGAAAACAATCGCTGCTTCCCCTTATTTGTTCGTTTTCCGTCTCTAAATCTGTGTTTATTGTTCAGGGTTCGTAGATTGTTACGTACTTGATCGATTCGCTTGTTTTTCCGAGTCTTTGTTGCAAGAGGGATCCGAGGTAGCGTCTCCCTAGTCTGCCATCTTGGCCCCGCCTCCTCTTCTGTCAGGACCAGCTTTTTCAGTGACTGATAAGTTGTGATAAGCCACTTTACCTGTAGAAGTCACAGTTTCCTTAGTGGATAAACAAGTGAATTGGGATAGATTAGTGAATCTCAACTGTCACTGCACATTAAAATCAACAGGGAGGTTTAGGAACTCCGGTGGTGCAGTGGTAAAGAGCTCACTCCTTGGAAACCCTATGGGGCAGTTCTAGTCTGTCCTGTAGCTTTGCTATGAGGTAGAATTGACTCAACAGCAATGGGTTTGATTTTTTCAGTTTAGGGAGGCTTAAAAAAATAATGCTAACTAGCCTCACCCCAGACCAGTTAGATACGTCTCTGAGAATGGACCCCAGCCTCAGTATTAAAAAGAAATCCTCAGCTGATTTTAATATACACTTGGGCTGAACTACCCCTATGTGTCTGTCAGTTTGTCCTATTGTGGGGTCTTGTGTTTTGCTGCGAATGCTGGAAGCTATGCCACCAGTATTCAAATACCAGCGGGGTCACCCATGGTGGACAGGTTTCAGCTGAACTTCCAGAATAAGGCAGACTAGGAAGAAGGACCGGGCAGTCTACTTCTGAAAAGAATTAGCCAGCGAAAACCTTATGAATAGCAGCAGAACATTGTCTGCTATAGTGCCAGAAGATGAGCCCCACAGATTGGAAGGCACTCAAAGGATGACTGGGGAAGAGCTGCCCCCTCAAAGTAGAGTCAACCTTAATGAAGTGGATGAAGTCAAGCTTTCAGGACCTTTTTGCCCTTTTCATCTCAACATTTTATAATGAAATTTCAAACATAGAGAAAAAATGAAAGAATCATATAAGAAATACTTACATGACCACCACCGAGATTCTATGTTTTTATTATATTTGCTTTATCACTTACCTATTTGTACTATCAATTTATATTTGTTGTTGCATAACAAGGCAAGCTGTAGACATTAGTGCAATTAATCCTTAGACATTTCAGCATGTATATATGGATTGCTTTTTTTTTATTATTATTATTTTTTTTGTCCCCCAAGCAATGACTCTCCCTCTCTCCCTACTTCCCACCCCTGGTATGGACTGCCTTTTTTTTTTCTTTTTTTTGCAGTTTCCTGAGAAATTAACATGACAATGACCTATATAGCCCTTTTTCATGTCCCGTCTTTGGATCTCCTTCCAGATATGTTCAGGTTTATGTTACCCGATTCAAATCATGTCTACTCACAATAAATATATTCTGTCACAGTAATTTTGGGGGTTTCACTACACATTTAGGTTTTTGACAGACCTTATATCTGTATCTCTTTTTTCCCCATATTGAACTTCTTTTTCCAAAGTTCACCCATGTCATAACATGTATCGGAGCTTCATTTCTCTTTATGGATGGGTACTACTCCATTGTATGGATATACCACATTTTGTTTTTCCATTCACCTGCTGATGGGCACTTGGGTTGTTTCTACCTTTTTACTATTGTGACTAATGCAGCAATGAACATTGGTATACATGTGTTTGAGTTGCTCTTTTCAATTCTTTTTGGTATATACCTAGGAGTAGAATTACTGGGTAGGATGGTAATTCTAAGTTTTAACTTTTTGAAGAATTGCCAAAATGAACCGTTTTACATTTGGCTGCACTATTTTACATTCTATGTAGATTTCTTTTAAAATATACATCTTGACGTTATAATTAAGAAACATACTTACATGGTTCCAAAAATAAATACAAAGAAGTATAGTTTAGATTGCTGTCCTTTCTTTCCTTTTCCCTGCCCTCCCCCGATAGGTAACTCTTATAAAATGTTATTTATCCTTTGATTATTTTTATTTTAACATCCTGTTGCTGTTGAGTCAATTCCAACTCATAGTGACCCTATAAGACCAAGTGGAACTTCCCTGCAGGGTTTCTAAGGCTGAAATTTTCAGGGAAGTAGCCCTGGTGATGCAGTGGTTAAGTGCTTGACTGCTGACTGAAATCTCAGTATTTCAAACCCACTAGCTGCTCCCCAGGGGGAAAGAGGTGGCAGTTTGCTTCTGTTAAGAAAGATTACGGTCTTGGAAACCCTATGAGACAGTTATACTCTGTCCTAGGGTTGCTGTGAGTTGGAGTTGACTCAATTGCAAAGGGTTAATCATCATGGAAGAACACTTCCACATCGTCCTCCTATGGTGGTGCTGGTAGGTTTGAACTACCAACCTTTTGGTTATTGTTGTTGTTCTTGGATGCCGTTGAGTGGGTTCTGACACACAGCAACCCTATGTACAACAGAACAAAACACTGCCTGATCCAGAGCCATCCTCACAATCATTGTTATGCTTGAGTGTATCGTTCCAGCCACTGTGTCAATGTCTTCCTATTTACGCTAACCCTCTACTTTTTTTTTTTTTCTACTTTACCAAGCATGATGTCCTTCTCCACAGACTGATCCCTCCTGATAACACGTTCAAAGTGTGTGAGACTAGTCTTGCTATCCTTGCTTCTAAGGAGCATTCTGGCTGTACTTCTTGCAAGACAGATTTGTTCGTTCTTTTGGCAGCCCATGGTATATTCAATGTTCTTTGCCGTCAGGGCCAGGGCTTTTTTTTTGTTGGGAGTTTTTAAATTACCTTTTCAATCTCTTCTTTTGTTATGGATTTATTTAGTTGTTCTACCTCTGTTTGTGTTAGTTTAGGTAGGTAGTGTGTTTCTAGATATTTGTCTATTTCTTCTAGGTTTCAAATTTGTTCAAGTACAGTTTTTCATAGTAATCTGATATGATTCTTTGAATTCCAGTTTGTTCTGTTGTGATATCGCCCATCTCATTTCTTTTGGGTTATTTGCTTCATCCCCTGTTTTTCTTTTGTCAGTTTGGCTAGTGGTTTATCGATTTTGTTAATCTTTTTAAAGAACCAGCTTTTGGTCTTGTTAACTCTTTCAATTGTTTTTCTGCTCTCTATTTCATTTAATTCTGCTCTAATTTTTATTATTTGCTTTCTTCTGGTGCCTGAGGGTTTCTTTTGTTGCTCTTTTTCTATTTGTTCAAGTTGTAGGGATAATTCTTTGATTTTGGCCCTTTCTTCTTTTTGGATGCGTGCATTTATTGCTATAAATTGACCTCTGAGCACTGCTTTAGCTATATCCCAAAGATTCTGATAGGAAGTATTTTCATTCTCATTTGATTCTATGAATTTCTTTATTCTGTCCTTAATTTCTTCTATAATCTAGTTGTTTTTAAGCAAGGTGTTGTTCAGTCTCCACGTGTTTGATTTCTTTTCCCTGCTTTTCTGTTATTGATTTCTAGTTTATGGTTTTGCGGTCAGAGAAGATGCTTTGTAATATTACGATGTTTTGGATTCTTTTAAGGCTTGCTTTTGTAACCTAATGTGTGGTCGATTCTATAGAATGTTACATGTGCATTGGAAAAGAAAGTATACTCGTCTCCTGTTGGGTGGAGTGTTCTGTATATGTCTGTGAGGTCAAGTTGGTTGATTGTGGCATTTAGATCATCTGTGACTTTACTGAGCTTCTTTTTGGATGTTCTGTCCTTCACTGAAAGTGGTGTGTTGAAGTTTCCTACTATCATTGTGGAGCTGTCTATCTCACTTTTCAATGCAGTTAGAGTTTGTTTTATGTATCTTGAAGGCCTGTCATTGGGTACATAAATATTTAATATGGTAATATCTTCCTGGTATATTGTCCCTTTAATCATTATATAATTTGCTTCCTTATCCTTTGTGGTGGATTTAACTTTAAAGTCTATTTTGTCAGAAATTAGTATTGCCCCTGCTGCTCTCTTTTGATTGTTGTTTGCTTGATATATTTTTTTCCATCCTTTGAGTTTTAGTTTGTTTGTCTTTAAGTCTAAGGTGTGTCTCTTGTAGGCAGCGTATAGACGGATCCTCTTTTTTAATCCATTCTGCCACTGTCTATCTCTTTATTGGTGCATTTAGTCCATTTACATTCAGCATAATTACAGATAGGTATGAGTTTAGTGCTGTCATTTTGATGTCTTTTTTATGTGTTGTTGACAGTTTCTTTTTTCCACTTATTTTTTTTGCGCTGAATAGCTTTTCTTTGTACATTGTCTTTTCCTCTTTTTCATTGTTGTTGATTTTGTTTTTGCTGAGACTTTATGTTTTTCTTGTATTTTATTTTGATGTGTAGGATTGTTAGTCTCCTTTATGGTTACCTTATTATTTACTGCCATTTTTCTAGGTTTAAACCAAACTTTTATCTCCCTATATCACCTTGACTTCCTCTCCATATGAAAGATCTGTGACTACTTATTTTAGTCCCTCTTTATTGATTTCATGTTGTCATCTTTTACATAATGATATCTCTGTTTCCATTTTGAGCATTTTATTTAATCTTGATTTATTTTTGTGATTTCCATATCTGGGTTTATATCTGGTTTCTCTGTCCTGTGTTCTAATCTTGGGTTGTTATCTGATGTTATTGATTTTCTAGCCAGAGGACTCCCTTTAGTATTTCTTGTAGTTTTGGTTTGGTTTTTGCAAATTCCCTAAACTTCTGTTTATCTGGAAACGTCCTAATTTAACCTTCATATTTGAGAGACAGTTTTGCTGGAAATATGATTCTTGGCTGGAAATTTTTCTTCCTTCAAGGCTTTATATAAGTCATCCCATTGCCTTCTTGACTGCATGGTTCCAGCTGAGTAGTCCAAGCTTATTCTTACTGACTCTCCTTTGCAGGTGACTTTTTGTTTATCCCTAGCTGCTTTTAAAAATTCTCTCTTTATCTTTGGTTTTGGCAAGTTGGATTATGTCTTGGTGATTTTCTTTTGGGGTCTACCTTGTATGGTGTTCAATGACCGTATTGGAGATAGATATCTTCTCATCTTTTGTGCTATCAGGGAAGTTTTCTGCCAGCAGAGCTTCAACAATTTTCTCAGTATTTTCTGTTTTCCCTCCCTGTCCTGGTACTCCAATCACTCATAGATTAAGAGTCCCACATGATTCTTAGGGTTTCTTCATTTTTAAAAAATTCTTTTATCTGATTTTTCTTCAAATATGTTGGCGCCAACTATTTTATCTCCAATCTCACTAATTCTGACTTCCATTTCCTCAGTTATGCTCCTCTGACTTTCTATTGAGTTGTCTAATTCTGAAATTTTATTGTTAATCTCCTGAATTTCTGATTTCTGTCTCTCTGTGGATTCTTGCAGGCTATTAAATTTTCCATTCTGCTCTTGAATAACCTTCTTAATTTCCCTGACTGCTTTATCTGTATGTTCCTTGGCTTGTTCCTGCTTATTGCATGATCTCCTTCCTGATCTCTTGAAGGGTTCTGTATGTTAATCTTTTGTATTCTGCCTCTGGTAGTTCCAGGAATACCTCTTTATCTGGAAGATTTCTTGATTCTTTGTTTTGGAAGTTTGTTGAAGTGATCATGGTCTGCTTTTTTGTGTGATTTGATATCTACTGTTGTCTCTGAGCCATCTATATGTTATTGTATTAATTTATGTTTGGTTACTGTGTCCTAGGTTCTTGTTTTGTTTTCTTTTGATATACCCAAATAGGCTCCTCATGTGAGCTAAGTTGATTACTGGAGCCTTTGAAGTTCTAATATCCTGTCACCAGATGGCTAGAGCTGTTACCAGGTATATGAATCTAGGAGTCCATTCACTTTTCTTAAATGGATTCAGCTCAGGTGTCCCAGTAGTCAGTCACAACGTGTGTTGTTCAGACTCTCACCTATGGTCTTAGAGGAGTAGTGGTGATTGGTTTATGCACAGGTTGCTGGTTGCAGCAGGGGGTCACACTCTGAGCAAGGAAAGGTGCTGACAACCTTCCCCCGAGTGTCTGTGAGGAAGGCATGTCTCTGTTCTCTAGAGCGCACAGGTGGGTGGGCTCTGCAGCTGTACCATAGGCACCCAATGCTTTTAACTGTATGGACTGGTAGGCACCACTTATCCTCAGACCCCTGTTGTGGGTAGCTAGGTGATATGGGTGAAGCCACCAGTCCTCAGGCCCCTGATGTGGGTAGATGAGGACTCTGCTTAATATGCAAAGCGGTGTCAAAGTCAAAAACCCACCTCTCCACCACACAGATGAAATAGTTAAAGTCAGACCTCAGACACATACACCCTTGCAATGTAACAGGAAGGGTCTAGCTGCTGAAATGTGGCCACATGGGTCCATGCAAGGGTGAAAGGCATTCAAAGTCTGGTGACCACTTGTGCTGCAGCCTGAGCTGCTTCTGCCCTAAGTTCCCAGTTTACTGGAGCTGGCAGATTATTTTATCCCCTTTTGTTAGTTTGTTCCTTCTCCAAGGCCAGGAGAATGGCTCAGGGTGTGCAGCAGAACCTATCTCAGGCCCAGGGAAATTGACTGTCACTGGAGCTGGCTTGAGGCAGAGGGAGGAGGGATCAGATAAATGGGAGAGAGTTCTTTTGAAAGGGGAGCTGTTAGATCCGCATGGTAAATTAGAAGCAATCACTTATCTTGTGCAGAGAGCGCTGTTTTTCGATGATTCCAGAGGCGTGAGTAGACACTGTGCCACTGGTTGTCTGTGGGTAAGAAAGCTGTGTCCTGAATGCTACCACTAGCCCCGCCATGCTCACGCCCAGGGATTGGGGCTGAGGGGCACCGGTTCCCACTGAATCAGGTCCGGCAGTTCCTTGCTACCCCTGAACCATCTCTCCCTCCCCCTGCTGCTCAATCTGATTTCTTAACTTTGCCTTTGATGTTCAGGGCTGCTAGATTGTCATATATATAATCGATTCACTTGTTTTTTCGGGTCTTTGTTGTGAGAGGAACCACTGGAAGCGTCTGACTACTCCACCGTCTTGGCCCTGCCTCCGGTTGTGAGTATTTTGGTTTACTTTTTCTTGAGATGTAATCCATACTGAAGGCTGTGGTCTTGGATCTTCATTAGTAAGTGCTTCAAGTCCTCTTCACTTTCAGCAAGCAAGGTTATGTCATCTGCATAACACAGGTTGTTAATGAGTCTTCCTCCAATCCTGATGCCCTGTTCTTCTTCTTATAGTCCAGCTTCTCAGATTATTTGCTCAGCATACAGATTGAATAAGTACGATGAAAGGATGCAGCCCTGACGCACACCTTTCCTGCCTTCAAACAACGCAGGATCACCTTGTTCTTTTCGAATGACTGCCTCTTATCTATGTACATGTTCCTCATGAGCACAATTAAGTGTTCTGGAATTCCCATTCTTCACAATGTTATTCATAATTTGTTACGATCCACACAGTGGAATGCCTTTGCAGAGTCAATATAACACAGGTAAACATCTTTCAGGTATTCTCTGCTTTCAGTCAAAATCCATCTGACATCAGCAATGATATCCCTTGTTCCACATCCTCTACTGAATCTGGCTTGAATTTTTGGCAGTTCCCTATCAATGCACTACTGCAACTGTTTTTTTGAATTACCTTCAGCAAAATTTTACTTGCATGTGATATTAGTGATGTTCTTATATAATTTCAACATTTGGTTAGATCACCTTTCTTTGGAATAGGCATAAATATGGATCGCTTCCAGTCAGTTGGGCAGGTTGCTGTCTTCCAAATTTCTTGGCATAGATGAGTGAACACTTCCAGCACTGCATCTGCTTGTCAAAACATCTCAGTTGGTATTTCATGAATTCCTACAGCCTTGTTTTTCTCCAAGGCCTTCAGTGCAGCTTGGACCTCTTCCTTTAGTACCACGAGTTCCTGATTATATGCTGCCTCCTGAAATGGTTGAACATAGACCAGTTCTTTTAGGTACAGTAACTCTGTGTTCTCTCCATCTTCTTTTGATGCTTCCTGTGCTGTACACTATTTTGCCTATAGAATCCTTCACTATTGCAATTTGAGGCTTGAATTTTTTCCTCAGTTCTTTCAGCTTGAGAAATGCCAAGCGTGTTTTTCTGTTTTGGTTTTCTAACTCCAGTTCTTTGCACATGTCATTATAATACTTTACTTTGTCTTCTCATGCTGAGTTTTGAAATATTCTGTTCAGCTCTTCTACTTTATCATTTCTCTCTTTCGATTTAGCTACTTGACATTCAAGAGCAAGTTTCAGAGTCTTTTGTGATATCCATTTTTGTCTTTTCTTTCTTGCCTGTCTTTTTAATGAGCTCTTGCTTTCTTTGTGTATGATGTCCTGGATGTTATTCTATAGTTTGTCTGGTCTTTGGTCATTAGTGTTCAACTTGGAAAATGTATTCTTGAGATGGTTTCTAAATTCAGGTAGGATATACTCAAAGTCATACTTTGGCTGTCGTGGACTTGTTCTAATTTTCTTCAGCTTCAACTTGAACTTGCATATGAGCAATTGATGGGCTGTTCCATAGTCAGACCCTGGCCTTGTTCTGACTGATGACATTGAGCATTTCCACCATCTTTTTCCACAGATACAGTCAATTTCATTCCTGTGTATTCCATTCAGCGAGGTCCACGTGTATAGTGGCCCTTTATGTTGTTGAAAAAAGGTATTTGAAATGAAGAAGTTGTTGGTCTTGAAAAATTCTATCATGCTATCTCTGGCATCATTTCTATCACCACGGCTATATTTTCCTACTACCAGTCCTTCTTTTTTGTTTCCAGCTTTCTCATTCCAATCACCAGTAATTTTCAATGCACCCTGATTACATGTTCAATCAATTTCATACTGCAGAATTTGGTAAAAATCTTCATTATCTTTATATTTAGCCTTAGTGGTTGGTGTGTAAATATGAATAATAGTTGCATTATCTAGTCTTCCTTGTAGGCCTATGGATATTATCCTATCACTGACACCGTTGTACTTCAGGATAGATCTTGAAATGTTCTTTTTCACAATGAATGCAATGCCATTCCTCTTCAATTTGTCATTCCTGGCATAGTAGACCATATGATTGTTTGATTGAAAATGGCCAATACCAGTCCATTTCAGCTCACTAATGCCTAGGATATCAATGTTTATGTGTTCCATTTCTTTTTTGACAGTTTCTGATTTTCCTAGATTCATATGTCGCACAATCCAGGTTCTGATTATTAATCGATGTTTTCAGCTGTTTCTTCTCATTTTGAGTCATGCCGCATCAGCTTGACTCCATTCACATCATTAAGGTTGACTCTGCTTTGAGTAGGCAGCTCTTCCTGCATCATCTTTTGAGTGCCTTCCAACCTGGGGGGCTCATTTTCCACCACTATATCAGACAATGTTCCACTGTTATTCATAAGGTTTTCACTGGCTAATTCTTCTCAACGTAGAGCACCAGGTCTTTCTTCCTAGTCTGTCTTAGTCTGGAAGCTTAGCTGAAATCTGTCTGCCATGGATAACCCTGCTGTATTTGAATACCAGTGGCATAGCTATAGCAACTCACAAATCCCCACAGTACAACAAACTTGACAGATGCGTGGGGGAACTTTTGGTTAATGACTCAAAATGAGAAGAAAAAGCTGCAAACACACATTAATAATTGGGACCTGGAATGTACGAAGTATGAATCTAGGAAAATTGGAAATCGTCAAAAATGAAATGGAATGCATAAACATCAATATCCTAGGCATTAGTGGGCTGAAATGGACTGGTATTGGCCATTTTAAATCGGACAATCATATAGCCTACTGTGCTGGGAATGACAACTCGAAGAGGAATGGTGTTGCATTCATTGTCAAAAAGAATGTTTCAAGATCTATCCTGAAGTACAGCGCTGTCAGTGATAGGGTAATATCCATACGCCTACAAGGAAGACCAGTTAATATGACTATTATTCAAATTTACACACCAACCACTAGCACCAAAGATGAAGAAACAGAAGATTTTTATCAGCTGCTACAGTCTAAAATTCATCGAACATGCAATCAAGATGCATTGATAATTACTGGCAATCGGAATGCGAAAGCTGGAAACAAAGAAGAAGGACCAGTGGTTGGAAAATATGGCCTTGGTGATAGAAACAATGCCGGAGACCGAATGATAGAATTTTGCAAGACCAACGACTTCTTCATTGCAAATACCTTCTTTCACCAACATAAATGGCAACTATACACATGGACCTTACCAGATGGAACACACAGAAATCAAATTGACTACATCTGTGGAAAGAAACGATGGAAAAGCTCGATATCATCAGTCAGAACAAGGACAGGGGCTGATTGTGGAACAGACCATCAATTGCTCATATGCAAGTTCAAGCTGAAACTGAAGAAAATCAGAGCAAGTCCATGAGAGCCAAAATATGACCTTGAATATATCCCACCTGAATTTAGAGACCATCTGAAGAATAGATTTGACGCATTGAACACTAGTGACCGAAGACCAGATGAGTTGTGGAAGGACATCATCCATGAAGAAAGCAAGAGGTCACTGAAAAGACAGGAAAGAAAGAAAAGACCAAGATGGATGTCAGAGGAGACTCTGAAACTTGCTCTTGAATGTCGAGCAGCTAAAGCAAAAGAAAGAATTGATGAAGTAAAAGAACTGAACAGAAGATCTCAAAGGGCGTCTCGAGAAGACAAAGTAAAGTATTATAATGACATGCGCAAAGAGCTGGAGATGGAAAACCAAAAGGGAAGAACACGCACAGTGTTTCTCAAGCTGAAAGAACTGAAGAAAAAATTCAAGCCTCGAGTTGCAATAGTGAAGGTTTCCATGGGGAAAATATTAAACGACCCAGGAAGCATCAAAAGAAGATGGAAGGAATACACAGAGTCATTATACCAAAAAGAATTAGCTGATATTCAGCCATTTCAAGAGGTGGCATATGATCAGGAACCGATGGTACTGAAGGAAGAAGTCCAAGCTTCTCTGAATGCATTGGCAAAAAACAAGGCTCCAGGAATTGACGGAATATCAACTGAGATGTTTCAACAAACAGATGCAGCGCTGGAGGTGCTCACTTGTTTATGCCAAGAAATATGGAAGACAGCTTCCTGGCCAACTGACTGGAAGAGATCCATATTTCTGCCTATTCCCAAGAAAGGTGATCCAACTGAATGTGGAAATTATAGAACAATATCACTAATATCATACACAAGCAAAATTTTGCTGAAGATCATTCAAAAACGGCTACAGCAGTATATCGACAGGGAACTGCCAGAAATTCAGGCTGGTTGCAGAAGAGGACGTGGAACCAGGGATATCATTGGTGATGTCAGATGGATCCTGTCTGAAAGCAGAGAATACCAGAAGGATGTTTACCTGTGTTTTATTGACTATGCAAAGGCATTCGACTGTGCGGATCATAACAAACTATGGATAACACTGCGAAGAATGGGAATTCCAGAACACTTAATTGTGCTCTTGAGGAACCTTTACATAGTTCAAGAGGCAGTTGTTTGGACAGAACAGGGGGATACTGATTGGGTTAAAGTCAGGAAAGGTGTGCATCAGGGTTTTATTCTTTCACCATACCTATTTAATCTGTATGCTGAACAAATAATACAAGAAGCTGGACTATGTGAAGAAGAACGGGGCATCAGGATGGGAGGAAGACTCATTGACAACCCTCGTTATGCAAATGACACAACCTTGCTTGCTGAAAGTGAAGAGGACTTGAAGCACTGACTGATAAAGATCAAAGACCACAGCCTTCAGTAGGAATTACCCCTCAACATAAAGAAAACAAAAATTCTCACATCTGGACCAATGAGCAACATCATGATAAATGGAGAAAAGATTGAAGTTGTCAAGGATTTCATTTTACTTGGATCCACAATCAACAGCCATGGAAGCAGCAGTCAAGAAATCAAAAGACACATTGCATTGTGCAAATCTGCTGCAAAGGACCTCTTCAAAGTGTTGAAGAGCAAAGATGTCACCCTGAAGACTAAGGTGCGCCTTACCCAAGCCATGGTATTTTCAATCACATTACATGCCTGTGAAAGCTGGACAATGAATAAGGAAGACTGAAGAAGAGTTGACGCCTTTGAATTGTGGTGTTGGTGAAGAATATTGAATATACCATGGACTGCCAAAAGAGTGAACAAACGTGTCTTGGAAGAAGTGCGGCCAGAATGCTCCTTAGAGGCAAGGATGGCGAGACTGCTTCTTACATACTTTGGACATGTTGTCAGGAGGAATCAGTCCCTGGTGAAGGACATCATGCTTGGCAGAGTACGGGGTCAGCGGAAAAGAGGAAGACCCTCAATGAGGTGGATTGACACAGTGGCTGCAACAATGAGCTCAAGCATAACAACGATTGTAAGGATGGTGCAGGACCAGGCAGTGTTTCATTCTGTTGTGCATAGGGTCGCTATGAGTCAGAACTGACTCAACGGCACCTAACAACAACAACAACATCACATCACAGTTTATTTACCCACTGCCCTCTTGATTGACTTTTGGATTTTTTCAGTCAATAGAGCCAACTCATACAGAGGGCAGTAAAATCACATATATGGTAAAACTATATAATTTTTAAATTTTATGGAGAATCAATAGCACATCTAAATGATACATTTCTTGTAATCATCACACACGCATGTATGCACACATCTAGTTTTGGTCTAATAGTGAATTTCTAGTGGATCTCTAGGTTCTCTCTGGAAAAATTACTGTGAACTGTAATAAAGGTGTATCCTCACTGTGCTTTAGAGGAAGAAGAGGGTTTCCTAATTGTGTGAAAAATTTCAGGGAGAGAGAGAGTTTTGAGCTTCTGTTTAGCAGCTCTCAGGGCTCTTCAAAACTGGAAGATGCTAAGAAGATAACATAATAAACCCCAAATCTCCAGGGAATTCTCTCTCTCTCTCTCTCTCACTCTCTCTATGTGCACTTGGTTACGCTCTCTATTCTCCAAGTGCCTACACTTTTATTTCTGGATTTGAAAGGACTTCCTCTTACTAACTCAAGAATTTATTTTGTATTAGGACTGTTTGCATCCCGTTTTGTTTTTCCTTGTCAGTTCTGTGTAAGAATGGAAAATCCTCTTTGCTTGGAAACCGAGAAGAAAAAAACTAAACTCACTGCCTGACATCAAGTCGATCCTAACTCAGCAACCCTATAGGACAGAGTAGAACTGCCCCATAGAGTTTCCAAGGAGTGCCTGGTGGGTTCAAACTGCTGAACTTTTGGTTAGCTGCCATAGCATTTAACCTCTGCGCCACCAGGGTTTTGTTCTGTTCTGTTTTGTTTGTTTTCTTTTTCTTTTTGTGGTTTAGGACCCCCTTCTAGCCAGGCTGTATTGCATGGCCTGAGAGCCACTTGCCTGGTCTTCGCATCCACACTAGTGGGATCCCCAGGGGCTTTTCTTATTTTTATTTCTTTTTTTCTTTTTATTTTTCTCCATTTCTCGGCATCTCATCTCTCCACTCCAAAGACAAGTTCCCTTAGCACTCTTTTTTGTTTTTGGCTCCTGTTTCTTTCTCCTCTCTCTCTTCTTTCCCATACACATCTTATCTCCACACATCAGAACCTCCCCCCTCCTTCCTGCCTACCTGCACCATGCACTGAACATCACACACCTGAGGAGCACAGGCACGGTCTACTGGAACCTGCCCTGCACTGATTCCTAGCTCACCCGGTCAGTCCTAGTACGTGCCACAAACAACCCATCCCAGCCCTCCCCTTCAGCTGGACCTAGCCTGATGCACCATAGCTGAGTGACTACCCTTGCTCATTAGACAAGGAGGTGAAAAATACCTCCCCAAAGACAAGTAAACAACAAAGAACACACAGCCCACCTGTTCAGACATAACCAAATAAAAAAGCAGGATGAAACAAACAAATCTACAATCAATAAAAGAAGAAAATAACTACTGAATGTCCTGAAGACAGCCGACAATATCAAAACTTATAAAAAAAAGCAGGACAAGATGGTTCCAGTAGGCGTCCAAAATAAAACACCAGATGACTTTCCAGTAGAAAAAAAGGCCCTAGAACTACCTGACAGTGAATTCAAATCTCTAATATTCAGAGCTATCCAAGAGTTGAGCAAAAAGCACACAAAAATGAGGAAAAAAAGCAGACAGATACATGGAAGATACAGGCCAAAAAAAAAAAAAAAAAAAGGAAGAATTCAGGAAAATAATACAAGAAGAAAATGCCAAAATAAATTCACAACTAGAAATCATACAAAAACAACAATTAGAAATACAAAAGGTAAACAACAAGATTTCAGAAACGGACAATGTCATAGAAGGGCCGAGGAGCAGCTTTGAGATGATGGAAGACAGGATCAGCAAAATTGAAGGTAAACATTTGGATACAGCTCTGTTTGAGGAAAAATCAGAAAAAAAGAATGAAGAAACCCTGAGAATTATGTGGGATGCAATCAAAAGTAAAAACTTGCAAGTGATTGGAGTTCCAGAATAGGGGGAGAAAACGGAAAACACAGAGAGAATCATTGAAGTATTGCTAATAGAAAACTTCCCTAATATCATGAATGTTGAAAAGCTGACCATCCGAGAAGCTCAACGAACTCCATATAGGATAGACCCCAAAAGAAAATCACCAACGCATATCATAAATGCACTCACTAAAACCAATGACAAAGAAAAAATCCTGAGAACAGCTTGATAAAAACAAAAAGTCACGTACAGAGGAGAAACAATAAGACTAAGCTCTAATTATTTGGCAGAAACCATGTAGGCAAGAAGGCAATGGGATGACATATACAAAACCTTGAAAGAAAAAAATGCCAACCAAGAATAATATATCCTGCAAAACTCATTCAAATACGATAGTGAAATTAGGACATTTCCAGATAAACAGAAATTAAGGGAATATGTAAAAAAACCAAACCAAACTTACAAGAATTGTTAAAGGGAGTCTTTCAGTTTGAGAACAAACAACATCAGACCACAGCCTGAATCTAGGATGCAAGATGGTACCAGCCAGACACCAACCTAAGAAATGAACTCTCGAGGACTATCGAACACCGAAAGAAGTACAACAGGGAATCAGAGAGGTTAATCTGTAAATAACAACAACATTAGAACAATAAAAGAGGGAACGAACAGCGTAGGTATAGAACTTCCTAATGGAGAGGAAGGCAAGGCAATACCAAGTAGTAATAAAAAAAATAGACTGGTTCAAATCTAGGAAGATAAGGGTAAATTTCAAGGTAACCACAAAGAAAGTTAACAAACCTACTCATGAAAATAAAGAAGAAAAACATAAAGTCTCAGTAAAAACGAAATCTACAAAAGCAAAAGAAATAAAAACAAACAAAAGTAATTCAGCACAGGGGAGTAAAAAGAAAAAAGAAAAAGTTGCACCACCAAAACAAAACAAGAAAAAAAAAACACTACAAAATGACAGCAATCAACTTACACCTATCAATAATTATGATGAATGTAAATAGCCTAAATGCACCCATAAAGAGACAGAGAGTGACAGAATGGATTTAAAAAACAGGATCCATGAATATGCTGTCCACAAGAGACACACCTTAGAAACAAAGCCATAAATTTATCAAAAATCAAAGGATAGAAAAAAAAAATTAAGCAAACAGCTACCAAAAAGATCAGGAGTGGCAATACTAATCTCAGATAAAATAGACTTTAAAACAAAATCCACCATAAAAGACATGGAAGGGCACTATATAATGATTAAGGGGACAATCCATCATGAAGACATAACCATAATAAACATCTACACACCTAATGACAGAGCTGCATGATACATAAAACAAACTCTAACAGCATTGAAAAGAGAAATTGACAGTTCCATAATAATAGTAGGAGACTTCAACACACCACTCTCGGTAAAGGACAGGACATCTAGAAAGAAGCTCAACAAAGATACAGAAGAGTTAAACGGCACAATCAGCCAACTTGACCTCATAGACATATATAGAATACTCCACCCAACAGATGAAAAGTACACATTCTTTCCCAACGCACATGGAACATTCTCCAGAATAGATGACATCTTATGCCACAGAGCAGCCCTCAACAAAATCCAAAACACTGAGGTAATACAAAGTACCTTCTCTGACCACAAAGCCATCAAGATAGAAATTAACAGGAACAGCAAGAAAAAAAAAAAATCAATTAAATGGAAACTAAATAACACTCAGCTTTAAAACCACTCGGTAACAGAAGAAGTCAGAGATGGAATCCAAAAATTCCTAGAATCAAATGAGAATGAAAACACATCATGACAAAACCTTTGGAACACAGCAGAGGCAGTCCTCAGAGGTCAATTTATAGCAATAGATGCACACATCAAAAAAGAAGAAAGGGACAAAATCAGAACATTAGCTACACAACTTTAACAAATAGAACAGCAAAAAAAGCCCACAGCCACCAGAAGAAAAGAAATAACAAAGATCAGAGCAGAAATAAATGAAACAGAGAATAGAAAAACAATAGAAAGAATCAACAAAACCAAAAGTTGGTTCTTTGAAAGGATCAACAAAATCGACAAACCACTGGCCAAACTGACGAAAGAAAAACAGGATAGGATGCAAATAACCCAAGTAAGAAATGAAATGGGGGATGTTACGACACCTAACTGAAATAAAAAGGACCATAACAGAGTATTATGAAAAACTATATTCCAACAAATTTGAAAACCTGCAGGAAATGGACAGATTTCTAGAAACACACTACCTACCCAAACTAACACAAAATGATGTTGAAAATCTGAACAGACCCATAACAAGAGAAGAGATTGAAAGGTAATAAAAAAAAAACTACCCTCTTCCCCCCTAATAAAGCTCTGGCCCGGGTGGCTTCACTGGAGAATTTTACCAAACATTCAGAGAAGAGCTTACACTAGTACTACTCAAACTATTTCAGAACAGAGAAAAGGAAGTGATGCTTCCAAATTCATTCTATGAAGCCAGCATAACCCTGATACCAAAACCAGGCAAAGACACCACAAAAAAGGAAAATTGCAGACCAATATCTCTCATGAATATAGATGCAAAAATTCTCAATAAACTTTAGCCAGTAGGATTCAGCATCAAAAAAATAATACACCACAACCAAGTTGGATTCATACTAGGTATGCAAGGATGGATCAACATTAGAAAATCAATCAACATAATCCACCACATAAATAAAAGTAAAGAAAAGAATCACATGATCATTTCAGTTGACACAGAAAAGGCATTCAACAAAGTCCAACACCCATTCCTGATAAAAACTCTCAATAAAATAGGTATAGAAAGGAAATTTCTCATCATAACAAAGGGCATCTATGAAAAAGCAATGGCCAACATCAATCATTCTTAACAGAAAGAGACTGAAAACATTCCCCTAGAGAACAGGAACAAGACGAGGATGCCCTTTATCACCACTCCTGTTTAACATTGTGCTAGAAGTTCTAGCTAGAGCAATAAGGCAAGAAACATAAATAAAGGGCATCCAAATTTGTAATGGAGAAGTTAAACTGTCTCTATTTGTGGATGATGTGATACTATACATACAAAACCCAAAAGACTCCACAAGAAAATTTCTGGAACTAATATAAGGATTCAGCAGAGTAGCAGGATACAAGATAGATATACAAAAATCAGTTGGATTCCTATATACCAGTAAAGAGAATGATGAAAAGGAAATCATGAAGACTGTACTGTTTATAATAGCCCCTAAAAAAAATAAAATACTTGGGGATAAATCTAACCAGGGATGTAAAAGACCTATACAAAGAAAACTACAAAATGCTACTGCAGGAAACCAAAAGAGATCTACATAACCAGAAAAACATACCATGCCCATGGATAGGTAGACTCAGCATTGTGAAAATGACAATTCTACCCAAAATGATTTACAAATACTTGGAAAAAATTTTTGGCTATTGCAAATCAGATAAAGGTCTAATCTCTAAAATCTACCAAAAAATCCAACACTTCTACAGCAAAAAGAAAAATAATCCATTTAAAAAATGGGCAAAGGAAATGAACAGACACTTCACCAAAGAAGACATTCAAGGGGCCAGGAGACACATGAGGAAATGCCTGACATCACTAGCCATTAGAGAAATGCAAATCAAAACCACAACGAGATACCATCTCACCCCAGCATTACTGGCACAAAAAAATAGGAAATAACAAATGTTGGATAGGACGTTGGGAGATCGGAACTCTTACGCACTGCTGGAGGGAATGCAAAATGATCCAGCCATTTTGGAAAATGATATGGCACTTCCTTAGAAAGCTAGAAATGGAAATACCTTATGATCCAGCAATCCCACTCCTAGCGATATATCCTATAGAAATAAGAGTTGTCACACAAATAGACATATGGACACCCATGTTCATTGCAGCATTGTTCACAATAGCAAAAAGATGGAAACAACCTAGATGCCCATCAACAGATGAATGGATAAACAAACAAACAAAAAGATGAAAACAACGTAGATGCCCATCAACAGATGAATGGTACATACACACGATGGAGTATTACCCAACGATAAAAAACAATGTAGATGCCCATCAACAGATGAATGGTACATACACACGATGGAGTATTACCCAACGATAAAGAACAACGATAAATCTGTGAAGCATCTCATAACATGAATGAATCTGGAGGGTATTATGCTGAGTGAAATAAGTCAATCACAAAATGACAAATATTGTATGAGACCACTGTTGTAAAATCTTATGAAAAGGTTTACACACAAAAAGAAACAATCTTTGATGGTTATGAGGGAGGGGAGGGATATGATCGAAAAACACTAAACAATAGATAAGTGATAACTTTGGTGACAGGATAGTACACAGTTCTGGGGAAGCCAGCACAACCTGTACAAGGCAAGGTCATGGAAGCCCAGTAGATACATTCAAACTCCCTGAGGGACTGAATTGCTGGGCAGAGGGCTGTGGGGATCGTGGTCTTAGGGAACATGTAGCTCAATTGGCATAATATAGTTTATAAAGAAAATGCCCTACATTCTACTTTGGTGAGTGGCGTCTGGGGTCTTAAAAGCCTGTGAAAAATCATCTAGGATACTCCATTGGTCTCACCCTTTCCGGACCAAGGAAGAATGAAGAAAACTAAAGACACAAGGGAAAGACTAGTCCAGAGGACTAATGGACCACGTCTACCACAGCCTCCACCAGACTAAGTTCAGTAAACTAGATGGTGCCTGGCTACCACCACTAACTACTCTGACAGGGATCACAATGGAGGGTCCTGGACAAAGCTGGAGAAAAATGTAGAACAAAATTCTAATTCAAAAAGAAAGACCAGACTTGCTGGCCTGACAGAGACTGGAGAAACCCTGAGAGTATGGTCCCTGGACACCCTTTTAGCTCAGTAATCAAGTCATTCCTGAGGTTCACCCTTCAGCCAAAGATTGGACAGGCCCATAAAACAAAATGAGAGTAAAGGGGCATGCCAGCCCTGGGGGAAAGACTAGAAGGCAGGAGGGGACAGTAAAGCTGGTAATAGGGAACCCAAGGTTGAGAAGCAAGAGTGTTGACATGTCTTGGGGTTGTTAACCAATGTCATAAAACAAATGTGTCTAACCTTTTAATGTGAAACTAGTTTGTTCTGTAAACCTTCATCTAAAGTACAATGAAAGGAAAAAAAAAAATAGCCTGATACTGGTACAATGACAGATACACTGACCAATGGAACAGAATTGAGAACCCAGATGTAAATCCATCCACCTACAATCACCTGATCTTTGACAAGGGCCCAAAGGCCATCAAGTGGGGAAAGGTTGGCCTTTTTAACAAATGGTGCTGGCAAAACTGGTTGTCCATCTGCAAAAAATGAGACAGGACACATACTTCACACCATATACCAAAAATAATCAAAAATGGATCGAAGACCTAAATGTGAAACCAAAAACTATAAAGATCATTTGAGAAAAAATAGGCCCTAATACGCAGCATTAACAGGTTATAAACCATAACTAACAATAGAAGATAACCTAGATAACTGGGATCTTCTAAAAATTAAGCACTTAATCTCATCGAAAACTTCACCAAAAGAGTGAAAAGAGAACCTACAGACTGGGAAAAAAAGTTTTGGCTGTGGAAAATCCAACAAAGGTCTAATCTCTAAAATCTACAGAAAATCCAACACCTCTACAATAAAAAAGACAAATAATCTAATTAACAAATGGGCAAAGGATATAAACAGACAATTCACCAAAGAAGACTTTTAAGCGGTTAACAGACACATGAGAAAATGCTCGAAATCACTAGCCATTAAGAGAAATGCAAATAAAAACTACAGTGAGATACCATCTCATCCCAGCATTACTGGCACACATCAAAAAAACAGAAAATAACAAATGTTGGATAGGATGTAGGGAGATTGGAACTCTCATGCACTGCGTGGGAATGCAAAATGATACAACCATTTTGGAAAACGATATGGCACTTTCTTAAAAAGCTAGAAATAGAAATACTACATGTACCAGCAATCCTGCTCCTAGGAATATATCCTAGAGAAATAAGAGCCATCACATGAATAGACATGTGTATACCCATGTTCATTGCAGCATTGTTCACAATAGCAAAAAGATGGAAGCAACCTAGATGCCCATCAACAGATGAATGGATAAAAACTGTGGTGCATAAACACAGTGGAATACTACGTAACGATAAAGAACAGTGAGGCATCTGTGAAACATCTCACAACATGGATGAATCTGGAGGGCATTATGCTGAGGGAAATAAGTCAATCACAAAAGGACAAATATTGTATGAGACCACTACTGTAAAAACTCATGAAAAAGTTTACACACAAAAAGAATTTTTTATTATTATGAAGGAGGGGAGGGGTGGGGATGGAAAAACACTAAATAGAAGATAAACAAGTGGTAACTTTGGTGACAGATACAACAGTACACAATACTGGGAAGCCAGCACAGCTTGTCCAGGGCAAGGTCATGGAAGCTCCACAGACACGTACAAACTCTTTGAGGGACTGAATTGCTGGGCTGAGGGCTGTGGGGACCATGGTCTCGGGGAACATCTGGTTCAATTGGCATAACATAGTTTAAAAAGAAAATGTTCTATATTCTACTTTGGTGAGTAGCATCTGGGGTCATAAAAGCTAGTGAGGGGCTGTCTAAGATACTCCATTGGTCTCACCCCGTCTAGAGCAAGGGAGAATGAAGAAAAGCAAAGGGAAAGATTAGCCCAAAGGACTAATGGACCACAAGTACTCCACCCCCACCAGACTTAGTCCAGCACCACCAGATGGTGCCTGGCTACCACCGCCGGCTGCTCTGACAGGGATCATGCTAGAGGGTCCCAGACAGAGCTGGAGAAACATGTAGAACAAAATTCTAACTCACAAAAAATAAAAAAGACCAGACTGACTGGTCTGACAGAGAGTGGAGAAACCTGGAGAGTATGGCCTTCAGACACCCTTTTTGCTCAGTAATGAAGTCACTCTTGAGGTTCGCTCTTCAGCCAAAGGTTAGACAGGACTCTAAAGCAAAATGAGACTAAATGGGCACAGCAGCTCAGGGGCAAGAATAGGAAGGCAAGAGGGAAGAGGAAAGCTGATAATTGGAAACCCAAGTTTGAGAAGGGGAGAGTGTTGGGGTTGGCAACCAATATCATAAAACAATATGTGTACTAATTGTTTAATGAGAAGCTAGTTTGCTCTGTAAACCTTCACCTAAAGTACAATAAAGAAAAAGATATTTCTTAAAAAAAAAAAAAAAAGAGATCACTTTGAGGATTAACGTGTGCCTGACCCAAGCCATGGTATTTTCAGTCATTTCATATGCATGTGATATCTGGACAATGAATAAGGAAGACAGAAGAAGAATTGATGCCTTTAAATTATGGTGTTGGACTGCCAGAAGAAGGAACAAATCCGTCTTGGAAGAAGTACAGCAGAATGTTCGTTAGAAGCGAGGCTGGTGAGACTTTGTCTCATGTACTTTGGACACGTTATTAGGAAGGACCAGTCCTTGAAGAAGGACATCGTAATTGGTAATGTTGAGGGTCTGTGAAAAGGAGGAAGATTGTAAAAATGGCTTGGGGGCAGTGAGTGACCTTCTCTAACTTCATAGGTGGGAGGGAGACTCAAGATCAGTAGCCTAAGGCTGATTCCTATGAGCGGAGGCCAGAGGTGCCTCCTCTCTCCACCATCTTTATCAACTGTGACACCAGCCATCCCTCACACAGCACTCTCTACTTATCTGCTGGGTTCGATAATTCATTGCAATGGCCACACAGAGCTTACAGACCATACTCATGATTATGGGGTTTATTAGGGAAGTTAACAGGTTACATTTCAGGCTCAGGAACACTGAAGGATACAGTTCTTTCAATAGGACAGCCTCTTTCCAGCCATGCTTACAGGCACACCTCTCCCTGGCCCTAGGCCTCTGCCCAAAGGCACTCGGCTTTCTCTTTCCATGGGCCAGGAAGCCCACCACACCATCTCCTGCTGCTGGGTCTCTGCTGCCAGATCACTCTTGCCACTGCTTCTCACTGCCTTCAGGTTTACAGCTCTCTCTCTCACTTGGTCTCCTACTTCCAGGAGCTTCTCAGCGTAGGGATCCTGGGTCCAAAGGATGTCCACTCCACTGCTGGCTGTTCTTCCTTGGTGGTGGCAGGACCCTCCTCTCTGCTCTGGAATTGGCTCTCTTTTAAGGCAAAACTGACCAATCCCCTTGGTAGGCCACAATTACACTATCACATAGTCCTTCTGAATTGCCTGGTTTGAAATTACAAGACCATGGCTAGAAAGGCCACACAAAAGTAATCAATCACACCACAAAGACCCTCAATGATGTAGGTTGACACAGTGGCTGTAACAATGGACTCAGACATAGCAATGACTGTGAGGATGGTGCAGGACCATGCAGTGTTTCATTCCGTTGTACACTGGATTGTACATACGTTGTACATAACAGTTTTAATAAGACCTTTACCTCTTCAGAAGGGCTGAATGTTTCTTTTACCAATATGAACAATGTCATAAACCAAGTCTTCTTCACTACTTTGACTGCCAAGAAGCTGAGAGACGCGTTTGGGACCTGTTCCTAGACAGATTATAGGTACTTGTGAATGGATATATGTCTTGTCTCGTTTTCTACCTACCCCACACATCCTTTTTTTTTTTTTTCTGACTTCCTATTTTAAATTTTATTTTCTCTATCGTTAAAACTTTTTCCATGTTTTACCTGACATGTATTACAAGCAGAATAAGTATTTTTTAATGTATAAAGATGTGTTTGCCATAACCAACCTAAAGCACCCTGCTCCATGACAGCGGCCAGCTCTTGGGGTCTATCAGGAGAGGAGGGAGAGTAGAGCAGGGTGGTGACTGCAGGGTAGCGAAAGAAGAGTGGAAGAAGGTGACATAGATGCTCTGAGCGTAAGTGAAGTGGCCCTTGGACAGTGAAGCTCTCAGAAATAGTTGGGGGACCCTTTGAGGTGGTCTGATTTGAGGTAATACGGGCAGTGGTGGTTCAGCGGTAGATCCCCCACCTTCCATGTGGGAGGCCCAAATTCAGTTCCTGGGCAGTGCATGCGCCTCACGTGCAGCTACCAACTCTCTGTCACTGGTGACTCGCAAGCTACTGAACGAGTTTTACTGTAGCTTCCAGACTAAGCCATCTTAGCCTGGAGATCTTCTTCTGAAAATCACCCAGTGAAAACCCTATGGCTTTTGTTCATCAAAAGACTTTACTGAAAAAGTGAAAAGACAAGCTGCTGATTGGGAGAATATCTTCGGAAACCATATATCCAACAAGAAGCTAATAAAACTATATAAATAAATAAACTATATAAATAAATCTATATAAACATTCAACACCTTCACAGCAAAAGGACAAATACCTCAGTCATAAAATAGACGAAGGACTTGAATAGACATTTCACCAAAGGGGACATTCAAATGGCCACCAAACCCATAAAAGATGCTCAGCATCATTAGCCATCAGAGAGATGCAAATTAAAACCACAATGACATACCATTTCACTCCCACTAGGATGGCTAAAATTAAAAAACAGAAAATAACAAATGTTGGTGAGGATGTAGGGAAATTGGAACCCTTATCCATTGCTGGTGCAAATGCATAATGGTATAGCCATTGTGGAAAACTGCGGTGGTTCCTCATAAAACTAAGAATAGAACTACCATATAACCCAGCAATTCCACTCCTAGGTGTATACCCAAAAGACTTTAAAGCAGAGACTCAGAAAGGGAGTTGTACACCAGTGTTCATTGGAGCACTATTCACAATAGCCAAAAGGTGGAAACAGCCTAAGTGCCCATCAATGGATAAATGAATAAACAAAATGTGGCACATACATACAATGGGATACTACTCAGCTAGTAGGGGAAGGGAAGTCTTGGTACATGCTACAGTATGGGTGGAGCTTGAAGACATTATGCTGAACAAAATAAGCCCATCACAAAAGGACAAATATTTTATGACCTCACTTTTATGAAAAGACAAGGCAAATGTATAGACACCGAAGTTTATTTTTGGTAACTGGGGTAGAAGGGAGGGGGAAAAGGGGGATAAAATCAGATGAAAAGTCACACTGATTAAGGTCATGTCACAGGCAATTATTGTAATTGCTGTCAATAAGTTGTATACCTGTAAAAGTTGAATTGGCAAAGGTTGTGTGATAAATATATTTGCAAATGAGAGAAAAAAAAAAAAGAGTAGCTCCTGAGGCTGCTATGTATAACCAAACACCTTATGGGGCAGCTGTGAGTTGGTGTTGACTGCAACTAGTTTGATATTTTTGGTTCAGGAGATCATCTAGATTGAGGATGGAAGCTGTTTGTTCCACAGGCAAAATTGCAGGGAAAACTTTTCCTATCCCTATTTGTCTAGCAGATGATGGGTGCCTAAAACAGGGTTAATAGTCTTGGCCAGTGAGTGCAGGGACATGGTGTGGAAGAGTGGACGCTCCTGATATACCTTAAGAGCTCACATGGATAGAGGGGAAATGTAGGGACTCAGCTGTCGGGGACAGCCCCAGCAAGGAAAGACCCTCACTGTGCGTCCTGGCAGATAATCCGAAGAACTGACACATAGCCCTTTCCAGATTCATAACGTTTATTCAGGGAGACTTAGTGACACAGGCAAGCAGCTGCTCTCCAGTGGCAGCCAGCTGGAGTATTTTCTGCAACCACCTAGCAAAGGACCCAAGCTCATATACCACTCCAGTTGGGACCAAGGCTCATTGTTTTTCTCCCACATCCTTTGGGTAGTCAGTGTTCCCAGGGACTTCACGTCCAGGCCCAGATGTTTTCCTTCTTGTTCGGGGAAGAGCAAAGCTGATTCCATTAGGGAGGGGATGCATATAGCTGAATAGCATTACCCTACAAGGCAGGTAGCACAGGATGTGCACAGGATGTGGTATATCAAACTATTTTTCATTTCACCACGTTTTACGTACTTTGAAGGCAGCAACAGGAAAGAATATTTGTCATATTTAGTTACAAACACATTAAATGAGTAATCCAAAAAAAAAAAACCAAAACCATTGCTGTTGAGTCAATTCTGAATCTTAGCGACCCTACAGGACAGAGTAGAACTGCCCCACAGGGTATCCAAGGAGCACCTGGTGGGTTAGAACTGCCGACCTTTTGGTTAGCAGCTGTAGCACTTAACCACCATGCCACCAGGGTTTCCAAACAAGTAGTGGTGACCTCTCTTTCAAAACATGGGGTTCAAATTACCAGTCAGCCTCAGGGCCCTCTCGTAGTACTTCAGGGCTTCATTCATGTCTCCTTTCAATTTGTGGATGAACCCAAGGAGGCTCAAGCTTTCCACATCTGATGGATCTCTTTGAAGTTTCTTTGAAGCCAGTTTCTCCAAAGATTCGATACTTTTATTCCTTGGAAATGACGCCTTTTCTATTTTTATTGCTTTTAAATACTGGGTAATCGCATCGATTTCAGATTTCCTCTGAAATTCCTGAAATCGGCCATAGTGATGATGTATCTCTTGCTCGTGTAGTTCTTCCAGTGGTTTGATGGATAATGCTTTTTGATAAGCGTCTTCGGCTTTTCTGTAGTCTCCTGCTTCTATATACATACTCGCCAGGTGTACATAAGCAATAGCAAATGTGGGCTTTTGTTCCACAGCAAATTCCAAATGAGGTATGGCTAATGTTATAATTCTGTTGATATTTTCTCTATCCTGCCTTCTAGGCTGCTTGCTTATAGCTGTCTTTATTTGGATCACTTGTGCCCTGTAGCAAAGCCCTATCTGGTGATGCAGGAAGACAGAGGCAGGTGTTGCCTGCAAGGCCTTCTTAAAGAACTGGAGAGCTTTATCCAGAGAGCCTTTTCTTCGGTAAAATCTGCCCACATGTCGAAAGACATAGGTCTGGGAGGATGTGCTGGCCAGTGCTTCTTCAATGTACTTTTCTCCTTCAGCTTCTTGTCCTGCATCCTGAAGCTTCAGGGCAAGAAGGACCTTAATATGTACATCTTCCGGATTTAGCTTGACAGCCTGCCTTAGGGGCTGCAGAGAATACCCCTTTCTCTGTGTTTCTATGGCGAAGTCATCCAGGCGATAGACAGTAATTGCATACCCAGTGCTGAATTCAGGGTTTTCAGGGTCCACTTCCAGAGCCTTTTCAAAGCAGGCCTTGGCCCGTTCATAATTCTGTCCTCCACACTTCAGCAAGGCCCATCCTTCCTCACAGTCCATCTCAGGACACTCCATCCTATAGTGGGAGGGATTTACACCTCTCTTGCAAGTATTCTCCACCTTGTCCAGGTAAATCTGGGCTTCTGCCAGTCTTCCCATGTGGTAATACACCCAGGCATAGTTGCCCCAGGTAACCAGACTTCTCAAATCAGATTGGTTGGCATGTTCTTGCTGGATTAATTCTTCAGCCTTTTTCAAGCTCTCCAGGGCGGCTTCATTGTGGCCTTGCAGGTGTTTCACATAGGCCAATAGGTTGTTAATGCCCACATTGTATTTGGTGTCTAGGAACTCAATCTCCTCCAAGATCCTGTTTTCTAAATCAGGCATTTCAGTGTCTGCAATTAGCAACGCCCATGTAAAGTGGCATCTCAATTGCTTCAGCCTCTCCTTGATCCAGTGCTCATCATCAGCATTCTTACTGTGAAAACAAGAGCAGTTTTTTTTTTTTTTTTGTTAGGTGAGGCACAGCTAATAGACAGAAGTCAGATAAAATCCTTCATATTGTAGTCCTTACAAGGAGCACACCTGCTTCAATATTCATTAGAGTCCCTCTATTTCTAAGATCTGCATCAACTTTGAGTGCAGTCCACTTGACTTCATGGACTGGCTGCTACACTTTCTAGCCAAGCAACCTCTCTGTGATTGAGACACATCCGTGAAATGAGGATAATAATAGTACTCACTGCATTCGATTTGGTGAGGGTCAATAAGACTATATTTGTAAAGCACTTAGAGTCTATTATGTACTATGTAAATGTTTACTGTTTTGTTATTAATGTAACTGGGACAGAGAGCAGTTAGAAATGCAGAACCTGGGAAACGTTATTAACCTCAGGGCCTTAGCCTGTTGATTATGCAACACATTATGACCATTGATAAAAGCAAAGTGAAGGTTACACTGGACCTCTGTATTATCTCTGCAATGTTCTATAAATTTATAATTCTTTCAAAATAAAAAAGTTTTAAAAAGTGTGATTAAATATTATCTGTTTTAGATGGTCTTAATTATATATTGTCTTAATTAGATGGTCTTCATTTAGATGTATTATTGATAATATATAGATGTGTATGTATTCCTGTATGTCGTTTTATCACATGTATAAGTCCATGGGACCATCACCTCAATCAAGATACAGAGCTCCTCCATCACCATAAATATCTCCCCCTCTTGGTACCCCTTTTTAGTCACACCCATTTCTCCCCTTCACACACCCTCTGACAACCACTTCCGAACCACTTTGTTCATCTCTACATTTTTTGTTATTTTGAGACTATAAATAATGGGATCATAGAGGATGTGATCTTTTGAGATTATTATTTTTTCACTCATCATGATATCCTTGAGATCCATCCAAGTTGTTGAGTTTATCAACTGTTCATTCTTTTTTATTGTTGAGTACTATTCAGTAGTTTATATGGATATACCACAGTTTAACCATTCACCTACTGTAGGACATTTTTCGTTATTTACAGTTTTGGCCTATTATAAGTAAAGCTAATATGAATAATTGTGTACAGGTTTTTGTGTGGAAAGAAATTTTCGCTTTTCTGGCATAAACGCCCAGGAGTGCGATTGGTAGATCATATGTTAAGTGTGGTGGAAATGGTTGGCACTGGACTATTAACCAAAAGGTTTGGCTGTTTGACCCCACCCAGCAGTGCCACAGAAGAAGGTCTAGTGATCTGCTTTCCTAATGATTATAGCCAAGAAAACCCTATGGATCTCAGTGTTACTCTAGAACACGTGAGGTTACCTTGAGTCAGAGCTGATTCAATGCCAACAGGTTTGTTTTTTGTTTTTATGTTAAGTGTGTATTTATTTTTTAAAGAAATTGAAAAAAATGTTTTCCAAAATAGCTGCACCATTTTACATTCCCACCAGCACTGTATGGGTGGTCCAGTTTTTCTCCATCCTTACCCACCAGGGGGAGGTTGGATATTACTTCATTACTGCCAAATGGGAGTGGAAGTTGAAGTTACCCACTTAGCTATCATTGACAGTTGGGAGGGGGAGATGCTTTTTATTAATGTTGGAGGGGGGTTGGGAGTTCAGGCTCCACAGTAGGCTTTGGTTGATACCATCTTGGCTAGGAGGGGCAGTGGTGCCTTATTACCCCTGCCTATGCAACCTCCACTGATTGAAGGTGGCAGGGTGGCCTCATTATCACTGGACAGTGATGACAGTCCTGATTGTCCACTAGGCTTCTCTGATATCACTTGGGTGGAGAGGAGAAGGCATACTTCATTACCACCAGGTGGATATTGATGTGCAACTCCCTGGGTGGTCTCCAGTAAGGGGGAACCTCATACTACTTGGCAGAGATTAAAGTGCTGGCTCCCTACATAGCTTTCTCTGACACCAACCTATGTGGCAGTAGGGAGGAGATGGGATGCCTCCTTATATACTAGCAAGGGTGGAAGTCTAGACTCTCCACTCAACCATTGCTGGTGGGGTTCAGGATAGGGCCACAGTTTTGTTTCTGTCCTGTTTGGCTGGAGTAGAGTAGCTGTTGTTTAAAAGTTTTCCATCTTGATAGGCTGCCACTTTTCTGGTCCTCTGACTGGAAAGGGTGGGCTTAGTTTAGACTTTTCTGTCTCTGCCTGATGGCATTTCCACGTTGCTGGCTTCTCCAGCACTCAGTCTAAGGTATATGAGGCTAAAAGAAAGCCCACAAGCTTACGGTCATGTCATCGCAAGAGTCCCAAGTTTTGTAGCTGGTTTGCCTTCTCTCCTCCACCATTCAGAGTATTCTTATGTTTGTTTTATATTTAATGTATAAGGATTTAGCTATACTTATTATTTTTTTTTTTTTATTAGGAGGAATAGGGAATAGTATGTCTGCTCCATTTTTCTGGATATAGAAGTTCTTTACCACATATTAGTATAACTCATTCCACTCCTATCACTAAAGTGGTATCAAGAGAAACGAGAATAATAATTGTGCTTGAAGATGCATGTATGTGTCTGTGCATGTGTGTGTGTCTGAGTATGGCTGTGTGTCTGTGTTAGGTAGTGTGGGGAAAAAGGTGATGTTTCTTCTTTTCCTCTTTGCAACTTGGTTTGTAAGTGAGGCAATATCTTTTATTATGTAAGAGGAGGAGAACTTCCTATTTCTCAATACTGATAATGACTTCTGGAATGCAGAGTCAGGCTAAACCCAGGTTTCAAATGATAAAGAGTTGGATTGGGGAATGTGGGGGTGCATTTGATCTGTTTCATCTTGAGTTTATCTAGCTTGTCTTTGGGGAGACACTTAAGAATTGTGGATTTCCCTCAGAGAAGGGAAGGCTGAGCCTCAACAGGCCTTCGGCATCGGGGAAAGGAACCCAAAAAGAAGACAACACTCTGCATATCCAAGAGAGCCAGAGTTACCTTTTCAATGAGTAAAAATGTGGCCCATGGATGGCAGTCTGCTGCTACCATCTCAGTTACAGTAGTCATTTCTATGGGAAAGAGGGAGTAAGAGGGTGGAGCACAATCTCAATGAATAATTATCCCACCTTTGACCCAAAATAAATAACTTAAATGCAAAATAAAACAATAAAAATATTAGAAGATGATCTGGGAGACAATAGATATATGATTATTAAAAAATTTTTAAATTTTATTTATGGCAAAGGTGCTCTAAGCAAGTTAAACAGAAAAATAGTAAGACTGTAGGAAATATTTGTAATATAGATGGTGAAGGTTCACATTCTGCAATATATAAAGTATTTATGCAAATTGGTAATAAAAACTCAACAGACCAGGAGAAATCCATATGAATAGGTAATTTATGGAAGAGCAAATATAAATAGCTGATAAAACCTGAAAAAAGCTTGTTGCTGGTGAGTCGATTCCAACTATAGCGACCCTATCGGACAGGGTGGAACTGCCCTATAGGGTTTTTGAGGCTGTAATCTTTAGGGGAAGGAGCCTTGGTAGTGCAGTTCTTAAGAGCTCAGGAACTAACTGAAAAGTTGGTGGTTCAAATCCACCAGCCACTCTGCAGGAGAAAGATGTGGCAGTCAGCTTCGGTAACGATTACAGCCTTGGAAACCCTATGGTGGCAGTTCTACTTTGTCCTATAGGGTCACTGTGAGTTGGAATCTGCTCGACGGCAACTGGTACTAGTGGTCACTGAAGCTGACTGCCAAACATCTTTCTCCCTTGGAGCAGCTGATGTGTTTGAACAAAATCATGCCCTCAAACTGATAGAAATAAATTAAGAATAAAGTAAATGCAATAAACTAACAGAAACTTTCTGCAAGGGATAATCGCAAATTTCAATTGCGTTAACTTGTCACGGTTGAATGTTCCTGTACCTTTGTAGTTTTACTTTGACATGGTTACCATTCCCTGGCCTAAGCCTTCAAGCAGTGGCCCAAATGTCTATAGTGCTTAGGTTAAAAAAAACAAAAACAAAAAACCAACCCTGATATTTGTGGTACACACATTAACTTGGCTGAAACTGAATAGTTGGAGGTTCCAGTCTACCTGGAGCCACCTCAGAAGACAGACCTGGCATCTACTTCTGAAAATCAGTTGTTGAAAACCCCATAGAGCACAGCTGTACTCTGACACCCGTGGGGTCTCTATGAATCTGCTGATACGATAGCAACTGGTTGGTCAGTTGGAATCACATGTCCACTGTGTGGCCCTTTTGGACTAACATGCCTCACAGGTAAATCTCTGGGCTGTCTCTTCATTTGCAACCTCACTAACTTGTCCTCTTTGATTGAACATCATGTGAATAAATATGTTTGTATACGTTTAAAAAAAATGTTCTGGAACTAGACAGTGCTGATGATTACACAACATTGTAAATGTACTAAATGCCACTGAATTATACACTTTAAATTTGTTAAAATGGTAAATTTTATCTTGTGTGTATTTTATGACAATAAAAATTTTATTACAACCCTGAATAGAAAGTCTACAAATTATACGCCTATTTTTCTAATACATCTTCAAATAAATACAAAAGCATTCAGACATAAAAGCTAATTAATGTGCCATCTGAAATTGTGTCATGTGCACTCACTTTTATCTTTTGAGAAACATTAGTTTGAAGATTAAATATACTGTCATTGAAATTCTACCACTTTTTTATCTGTGTGATGTTAACTTTTCTAAATCTAAGATTCCTTGTTGCAAAATAAGGATAATATGAGTATCTGCCTCATAGGTTTGTTGCAAGCATTAAATATAATAATCTATATAATATTTTTTAGAAGATAGGCTGGCACCTAATAGGGATTTGGGAAGTGATAATTGCTATTATTATTATTTTAATGATCTTTGACAACCTGCTTCATCAGTTTATGGCCAAAGAGAGGAGGGAGTTCATCATAGGCCTGAACTTTTGCCCACTTCAGAATTTTTCCCACTGGAGCACTGAGGACAAATTTGTAGGCCGTTACTAATCAATGGATTCTTATCTGCTGATATCAGCGGTTATTTGCATCAAGATTCAATTTGGACAATCTAGAAATTCCCACAGGAGGCTGTTCAGTAAGGAAGATGCTGATGTCCCGAGCACTGAATCCCGCCAAGCTCCCTGGACAGGAGGATATCAGGCTCTGAAGACAGCCCGGCTTCTCTGGGGGAAGAGGTGTGTGCAGATGCAACTAATCTTAAATCCAGCTGACTGAGGAGGGACATAGACTAAGGAGGGACATAGGAGGCCTGCAGTGCAGAGAGTGAGACCAGAGGCCTACAGAGGAAGGCCCTGTTCTCTAGGCTAGAGCCCTTCCCACCACATCCCCACGATATTTTCCCGTAAGACTTCTGGGAAACCCCAGGACTGCAGCTTACAGAGCCCAGTGGGTCCTACTTTTTCAACATGGCGAGGAACCAGCAGAAAGCACTGTCTCTGCCCTGACTGGCCGACCACTCCCTCCCTCAGTCAGACAGACATGAGGTGTGACTGAAAAAAGATTATGGAAGTTGGGAGTATTTTCTCACTTTCTGCCAAACTCTTTTCCTAGTTCTCTCCCCTTCTTTAGGCTGTAGCAGGAGGTAACCTTCTTCAGGGAGATGCTAACAAAAATTAAAATCCTTGAATTAATAAAACATTTTAACACAAACACACATATTCTATCCAGAAGCAAATGCTGAAATAGAAGTTAGGAAACTTGAACTGGCTGAGACCAAGTCTGTTGAGATAGCATTAACATTTTTTTTCCTCCAAAAAACTCCAGAGATGATGACAGAAGCAGAGAAACACTTACTCCATGGTTGCTACGAATTAGGCAGCAGTTCTGCAGTGTTTAGTTCAATCTGCTGGACTTCTCTGAGATCTGGTCTCTCTCGTGAATTTTCGGACGAATATAAGTCCCAGTATAGGGACATATAGGGACATATAACAGGGGTAAACAGGAAACATAAGAGGGTGTGTTGCAAACATAAGAAGGAAACCAGGAGTAGAAAGTGAGACTAAAGCCGGAAATGAAACCTAACCAGTGATGGCTTTATTCTGCTTTGGGATATATCCTAAGCGTTTCAAAAGTGATTGGGAGGAAGCCGGTGAAAAGCAGTTTTATGGATGTACTAATTCCTCTGAGAGGGGTCTACTTGGCTTTGCAGAGGCTTGGGAGCTAGGAGATACCTTTTAGTGCATCTTAATATTTTCTTAATAATTGGAACAGAGAAAATGCATGTGCTAACATCTGGTGTCCTTCAAACGTAACATGTTATTCTGTTGTTAACCATGCTTTTCCACAGAGACATGAGCAAGTGAGGAGATTCTATACAGATAAAAATTTTTGAACGAATAATACAGGTTTATCTACGTTCCCAGATAATGTTCAGGCTATGAGCAAAGCTGAAATAAACCAGTTAGAAATATCTCTTTTGGGGCAGTTTCAAGGTGACTTTGGAATTTTCGTGCAAAGAAAAAGTGGGTTCGTAATTTTCTAACGCCCCATACAGCATGCAGAGGAGCAGACGAATGGGGAATCTTGTTGCTGTGAATTTGGCAACGCAGGATAGAGCAGCATTAAGGAGAGAGGAAACAGCCAACAGAGAGAGAGAATCTTGTTGCTGTGAATTTGGCAGTGCTTCTGGTTCTGTGGGGCTCTGGCTCAGGCTGATTAGGTATTCAGAATCTTGCCCAATGTGTCCTTGGCATAAACAACCCACAAGCCATACAGGATAGAGCAGCATTAAGGAGGAAACAGCCAACCACGTGTGTGGGGGTGTGGGGGGGTGGGGAGGTGGGTGTGTGGTTACAAATAGGAAGAAAAATGGAAACTGGGAGAAAACAACTTTTAGAAAAATGAAACTTCAGCAGTAGCCTGTGACTTCATTTCCAGAATCTAGGACCAGGTCTTGGAGCTACTGACTAGCTATGATAAGCCACTTCACCTCTAGGAGTCAACGGTTTCCTCAGTTGATAAACAAGTGTACTGGAACAGATTAGTGGATCTCAGCCCTGACCGCACATTAAAATCAACTAGGGAGGTTAAAAAAAAAAATAATGCTAACTAGCCTCACCCCAGACTAATTAAATACATCTCTAGGACTGGGCCCCAGCCTCCATAGTAAAAAGGAATCCTCAGCTGATTTTAATATACACCTAGGCTGAACTGACCTAGTTGATCCCTGGTGTCTATTGTGTGTTTGGAATTCTTCAGTTGAGTGATCTGGCACTCAATCCCAGGAAGTACTTTCCTTTCTGTGAGGCACAAACTCAGTATCTTCATTTCCCTGTTCCTTGTTTCCCCACCGATGCAGCAGGCAATTCACTCCTGACTCTTTTACTAATCCACAGAATGATATGGAAAGAGAATATACTTCTAAATGTTCTGACCACTATATAAAAAGTGTACTCTTGTTTTCTGAGATTATTTTTCAGCTACTTCCAATCATGTTCATGGAGAAAGGATTCAGACACTAGAAGTCCATCCTTTGTTGTGAATGGTCCACTGATTTTTGCATCTTCTCATGGGTCTCCAAGGGTCTACTCAGTCCATCGTGATTCACAGTTTGCCTTACTACAACATAAATAACATAACACTTCGGTTTCTAAATTTCAAAGTTTTGTAAATGTAAATTTTTTTCTTATATTTCAAGTAATTGTAGACTCACGGGAAGCTGCAAAAATAATGCAGAGTCCATTGAAGGGTGTACCCGTCACCCAACTTTCCCCAATGGTGACATCGTATCTAACTCTAGCAGAATGTTAAAACCAAGAAGTTGATGTTGGTGTGCATGTTAAAGGTAAAACATGTCATGAGTTCATCCTACAGATTCAGGTCTATAGGATGTTTACTTAACCACTTTGATCTGACAAACCATTTTAATTTTCCTGGAATTCAGATACCTGGGTTCACAGGATTGGCATGACCTACTCAGGCCATCTGCCCATCGGTGTCCTTCTGAACCTTGAGGCTCTAAGAAACTTTTCCTAAAGGCACCTTCAAGTCAAATAATAGCTAGAAAGCATTTTAGAGGAGAATATTTTGCCTTAGACATTGTGCTTTTTTAGAGAATTATCAATGTGCAGCCAGTTTCCAGCAGCAGGAACCCCCAGGTCTGACTGGGAAATGTATGGCATGTCCTTAGTGGCTCTGTTTCTCCAACCACCTACCCTGGAACTCTGCATGTGTTCTGATACTATCTCCTGAGAAATTAATGTGGCAATGATCTATGTAACCCCTTTTTCTCTCCCCTCTTCAGATCGGATCGCCTCCCAGGTATGTTCGGATGGACCCTGCCCAATACTAGTCATATCTACTCACAGTAAATGTATTCTGTCACACTAGTTTTTGGTGTTTCTCTGCACCTTTAGGTTTTTGACAGATCTTACATCTGTATCTCTTTTCTCGTATGTAAGAGCAACTATACTGAGGCACTTGACTAAAGTAAACATGGCTGCTTTAAAGTTTGGGGCCCTACTCCATCTTGCCTTTCTTTTAACATATGCGAACACCTGACTTCTCCTTTAACGCCTGTAACTAAATGTAAACTAAAACAAGGTTTTCTCCTTCTCTGTGGTTAAGCCGAGAGAATAACAAACTGTTTCCCAGGAGCTCTCAAGACCATTCCTAAAACACTGTCTCAGGAAGAAGGCCTTGATGCTGACTTGTATCTAGGTCTCCTAGGCAACTATTGACAAGAAAAATTTCACTTAAGAAAGTTATCTCTAAGAGAGAAATGTTCCTGTAAACTTCCGTCCTCCTAGCTCCCACATCCAGTAACCCTGCCTTGTGTAATCCAAGTTTGTAATGTCCAATCAAAATAATACACTTCAAGTTCTTTGTTCTCACTCTTTAAAAGATCTCCGCAGCTTCACCATTTTGAAAATATTGTAAAATCAGGCCTTTTCCCCAGTCCAGACTGTTGTTGAACCTTCAATAAATCTCCTTGCTTTAATTTAACAGAGTTTTTATTACTCTTTGACACTCCCAAATTGATCATTTCTTTTCTCAGTATAACCAATATCATTATTCCTGTAATCTATTCCACAACACACAAACCACTGTCTCAGATAACATCAACAAACAAAAAAATCTACAGAAAAGTTACCGAGCAGAGTTTTAAGGTTTTTTTTTTCCCTCCTGTTTTTTTGGCCTTAGGATATATCCCACTAAAGATGTAGATTCAAATTACAGTGTGTTAAAATCATTTGGAATAGTTCTTCTCTATACGGTTTTTCCTCTGTGCCACGCATATTTTGATTTGTCTCATTTTGATTTACTTTTTAGGAATCGCTTTTTGTTCTTTTCATCTCAACATTTTATTATGAATATTTCAAACATACAGAAAAGTTATAAGAATTACATAAGAAACACTCATATGCCTACCACCTAGATTCTATATTTTGACGGTATTTGCGTTATCATTTATCTATTCATCCTTCCATCCATCAATTTATATTTGTTGTTTTTGCATAACAAGGCACGGTGCGGACATTAGTGCAGTTAATCCTTAGGCATTTCAGCATGTGTATATGGATCACTTTTATTTATTTATTTTGTGGTAAAAATGTATATAACAAAACATTTGCCATTTCAGCTTTTTTTTACATTCAGCGTCATTAATTACATTCATCCTGTTGTGCAGCCATTACCACTGTCCTTTTCCAAATTTTTCCATTAACCTTAACAGAAAGTCAGTGTCTCCAAGCCATGACTCTCCCTCTGTTGCTACTTCCCATCCCTGGTATGGATTGCTTTTTTGTTTTTCTTCAAGTTTCATCCATATCATAACATGTATTGGAACTTCATTTCTCTTTATGGGTGAATACTACTCCACTGTATGCATATACCAAAATTTGTTTATCCATTCATCTGCTGATGAGCACTTGGGTGTTTCCACCTTTTGGCTATTGTGAATAATGCTGCCGTGAACAGTGGTGTACGTATGTCTGTTTGAGTTGCTGCTTTCAGTTCTTCTTGGTACATACCTAGGAGTGGAATTACTGGGCAGTATGGTAATTCTAACTTTTAACTTTTTCTGGAACTGCCAAACTACTTTTTTACATTTGACTCCACCATTTTGCATTCTATGTGGATTTCTTTTTTAAAAATGTACCTTTGGTTTTATAATTTAGTAACATATTTACATATTTTCAATAACAAATACAAAGAAGTTTAGCATATTTTTCTGCACTTTTTCCTTGCCTCACCTATAGCTAACTCTTATAAAATTTTATTTATCCTTTGATTATTTTTACTTTTAACATCCCATTGCCATTGAGTCAATTTTAACTCATAGTGACCCTATAGGACACCGTAGAATGGCCCCACAGGGTTTCCAAGGATGTAATCTTCATCTTCAGGGAAGGAGCCCTGGTGGCATGGTGGTTAAATGCTTGATTGCTAACTGAAAGGTCAGTGTTTCAAATCCAACAGGGGCTCTGCAGGAGAAAGATGTGGCAGTCTGCTTCTGTTAAGATTACAGCCTTGGTAACCCTATGGGACAGTTCTACTCTGTCCTAGGGCCACAGTGACTTGGAATTGACTTGATGGCAACAGACTAACCTTCATGGAAGCAGACGGCCACAATTGTTCTCCCATGGAGTAGCTGGCAGGTTTGAACTACCCACCTTTGGTTGTTGTTGTTGTTAGGTGCCGTCGAGTCGGTTCCGATTCATAGTGACCCTATGCACAACAAAACGAAACACTGCCCGGCCCTGCACCATCCTTACAATCGTTGTTATGCTTGAGCTCATTGTTGCAGCCACTGTGTCAATCCATCTCATTGAGGGTCTTCCTCTTTTCCTCTGACCCTGTACTCTGCCAAGCATGATATCCTTCTCCAGGGACTGATTCCTCCTGACAACATGTCCAAAGTATGTAAGACGCAGTCTCGCCATCCTTGCCTCTAAGGAGCATTCTGGCCGCACTTCTTCCAAGACAGATTTGTTCGTTCTTTTGGCAGGCCATGGTATATTCAATATTCTTCGCCAACACCGCAATTCAAAGGCATCAATTCTTCTTCGGTTTCCTTATTCATTGTCCAGCTTTCACATGCATATGATGCAATTGCAAATACCATGGTTTGGGTCAGGCACACCTTAGTCTTCAAGGTGACATCTTTGCTCTTCAACACTTTGAAGAGGTCATTTGCAGCAGATTTACCCAATGCAACGCATCTTTTGATTTCTTGACTGCTGCTTCCATGGCTGTTGATTGTGGATCCAAGTAAAATGAAATCCTTGACAACTTCAATCTTTTCTCCGTTTATCATGGTGTTGCTCATTGGTCCAGTTGTGAGGATTTGTTTTCTTTATGTTGAGGTGTAATGCATACTGAAGGCTGTGGTCTTTGATTTTCATTAGTAAATGCTTCAAGTCCTCTTCACTTTCAGCAAACAAGATTGTGTCATCTGCATAACACAGATTGTTAATGAGTCTTCCTCCAATCCTGATGCCCTGTTCTTCTTCATATAGTCCAGCTTCTTGGATTATTTGCTCAGCATACAAATTAAATAGGTATGAAAGAATACAACCCTGATGCACACCTTTCCTGACTTTAAACCAATCAATATCCCCTTGTTCTGTCCAAACAACTGCCTCTTGATCTATGTAAAGGTTACTCATGAGCAGAATTAAGTGTTCTGGAATTCCCATTCTTCACAATGTTATCCATAATTTGTTATGATTCACACAACTGAATGTCTTTGCATAGTCAATAAAACGCAGGTAAACATCCTACTGGTATTCTCTGCTTTCAGCCAGCATCCATCTGACATCAGCAATGATACCCTGGTTCCATGTCATCTTCTGAAACTGGCCTGAATTTCTGGCAGTTCTCTGTCGATATACTGCTGCAGCTGTTCGTTTTTGAATGATCTTCAGCAAAATTTTGCTTGCATGTGATATTAATGATATTGTTCTATAATTTCCACATTCGGTTGAATCACCTTTCTTGGGAATAGGCATAAATATAGATCTCTTCCAATCAGTTGGCCGGGAAGCTGTCTTCCATATTTCTTGGCATAGACGAGTGAGCACCTCTAGTGCTGCATCTGTTTGTTGAAACATCTCAATTGATATTTCATCAATTCCTAGAGCCTTGTTTTTTACCAATGCCTTCAGAGCAGCTTGGACTTCTTCCTTCAGCACCATTGGTTCCTGTTCATACGCCACCTCTTGAAATGGTTGAACATCGACTACTTCTTTTTGATATAATAACTATGTATTCCTTCCATCTTGTTTTGAAGCTTCCTGTGTCGTTTAATATTTTCCCCATAGAAACCTTCACTATTGAAACTCGAGGCTTGAATTTTTTCTTCAGTTCTTTCAGCTTGAGAAACGCTGTGTGTGTTCTTCCCTTTTGGTTTTCCATCTCCAGCTCTTTGCACATGTCATTATAATACTTTACTTTGTCTTCTCGAGATGCCCTTTGAAATCTTCTGTTCAGTTCTTTTACTTCATCAATTCTTCCTTTTGCTTTAGCTGCTCGACATTCGACAGCAAGTTTCAGAGTCTCCTCTGACATCTATCTTGGTCCTTCCTGCCTGCCTGCCTGCCTGCCTGCCTGCCCGCCCACCTGCCTGCCTTCCGTTTGTCGTACTGTGGGGGCTTGCGTGTTGCTGTGATGCTGGAAGCTATGCCACCAGTATTCAGATACCAGCAGGTTCACCTATGGAAGACAGGTTTCAGCTGAGCTTCCAGACTAAGACAGACTAGGAAGAAGAACCCGGCAGCCTACTTCTGAAAAGCATTAGCCAGTGAAAACCACCTTTGGTTAGCAGAGGCAAATGCATATGCGTTTGTATACATCTTTCAGTTTCTTACATAAACGGTAGCATAATATATAAAATATTCTCCATCTTTCTTTTTTCACATACTATGTCTTGGAGATCACTCCATATAGAGAAATTCCTTTCTTCTTTTATGTTTGCATAGTATGCCACTGTGTGGCTGTACTACAGTCGATTCAGCCCCTGGCCCTCTTGAAAGATTTTAGATTTTTTTAGTCAGCAGAGCCGACGCATACAGAGAACGGTAAAACCAATTATATGGTAAAACCATTTAGTGTTTAAATTTCTTGGAGAATCAATAATTGCACATCTAAATGATACATTTCTTATGACCCCCACACTCGCACGCATGCGATCGCGTTGTGCACACACACGTACATTCCATTTTGGTCTAGTAGTAAGCTTCTAGTGGAGGTCTATGTTCTCTCTGGAGAGTATAATTTGCAATGTAATAAAGCTTTATCCTCACTGTGTTTAAGAGTAAAGAGAGTTTCCTAATTGTGAGAAAAATTTAACCAAGAGAGGGAACTGTGAGCTCCTGTTTAGCATCTCAGGGCTCTTCAAAACTGGGAGATGTTGAGAAGGTAACAGAATAAACCCCAAATCTCCAGGGAATTCCTCTCTCTCTCTCTGTATGAGTGCACTTGGTTGCCCTCTCATCTTTCCAAATGCCCGCACATTTATTTCTGCATTTGAAAAGACCTCCTCTTATTAATTCAAGAATTGTTTCATTTTAGGACCTTTTTCATCCTGTGTTGTATTTTTGCCAGTGTGTTCTGTGTAAGAATGAAAAATTCCCTGGACCTGGAAACAGAAGTCCATAATTTGATTCTAGGGCTCTACCACTTAATATTTGTGAATCTTTGATCAATTAAATTAACCTCCTTGGGCCTTGGGTGCCTTAGGACAAATATGGTTAATAATATGCCGTGTCTCACTAGACAGTTAACCTGAATAATTGTAGTTTTAAGAAGCGCTTTACCTCCTCTGAACCCTGGTGATACAGGGCTAAGATCTCAGATGCTAACCAAAAGGTCAGAAGTTTGAATCCACCAGCCGTTCCTTGGAATCCCTATGGAGTAGCTTTACTCTGTCCTAGAGGGTCACTATGAGTCAGAATTGACTCTACAGCAGCAGGTTTGGATACAGGTATACCTCCTCTGAGGGACTAGAATGTTTCTTTTAGCAATATAAATAATGTCACAAACGCCGTCTTCTTCACTGCTTTGACTGCTACAAAGCTGAGAGACATATTTGTGACCTATTCCTAGATAGATTATAGGTGCTTGTGAATGCATGTGTGTGTCTTCCCTCCTTTTTCCCTACGTGCCACACACATCCTTTTTTTTTTCTGACTCCTTTTTTAAATTCTATTATCTCTATCATTAATTTTTTTTTCCATGTTTTACCTGACATGTCTTAAAAGCAGAATAAAAAATTTTTTTAGACAAGAAGTTCAATTTATTGGTGGGCAACATGGAAAGAGGAAGGTCAATTTATTGGTGGGTACTGGTCAGGTGGGGCAGTGCTGCCAAGGCCCTCATGAATGTAAGGCCCACCACTTGTCCAGGGGGCCATGATTGGGAAAGTATTTGACTCCCCAGCCATCTGCGATGAGGCCCTTTTCAGCCACATGTCTGCAAACTCATCAGCATTAAACTTGGTAAAGCTCCACTTCTTGGAGAAGTAGCTCTGCTGTCGCCCAGGGAACTTGAACTTAGCCCTGTGTAGGGCCTCAATCACATGCTCCTTGTTTTGAAGCTTTGTGCGGATGGGCATGATGACTTGGCCAGTGTGGACTCTGGCCACTGCACTCTGGTGTTTTCCAAAGGCACCTCACATACCTGTTTAGAGCCTAGATTAGGGACAGCAGAGAATAGCAAGGTCAGAGGCATGAAAGAGCAGGAAAGGGCTGTCTCCAAGGTCCTTTAGGTAACCCATACTTGCCACAGGTTGCGTACACTACCTATGAGGCTGCTATTTGCAGCCATTGCACACCAGATCCCACAGGGAAAGACATAGCTTAATTGGCTGCAGAGAATAAATATTTTTAATGTATAAAAATGTGTTTGCTGTAATCAACCTAAAGCACTCTGCTCCATGAGAGTGGCCAGCTTTTGGGGTCCATCAGGAGAGGATGGAGGAGTAGGGCAAGGTGGTGACTGCAGGGTGGTAACAACAGAGTGGAAGAAGGTGACAGAGATGCTCTGAGCACAAGTGAAGTGGCCTTTGGACAGTGAAGCTCTCAAAAGTAGTTGGTGGATGCTTCCAGGTGGTCTGATTGCAGTGGTGGAATCCCCACCTTCCGTGTGTGAGACACAAGTACAATTCCTGGGCAGTGCATGTACCTCATGTACAGCTGTCACCCATTGGTCAGTGGTGACTTGCATGCTGCCATGATGTTGTAGAGGTTTTAGTGCGGCCTCCAGACTAAGACAGACCAGGAGGAAAGGCCCGGAGATCTACTTCTGGAAATCACCCAGTGAAAACTCTATGGGTTTTGTTTTTCAAAAGACTTTACCAAAAAAGTGAAAAGACAAGCTAACAACTGGGAGAATATTTTCAGAAAACATACATCTGACAAGAACCTAACAACAAAAATATATATAAAACTTGGACTACTTAATAACCAAAAGACAAATAACCCAATTATAAAATGGGCAACGGACTTAACAGATATTTCATCAAAGATGATATTCAAATGGATACCAAGCACATGAAAAGATGCTCAGTGTTATTAGCCATCAGAAAGATGCAAATAAAAACCTCAATAAGGTACTATTTCACTCCCACTAGGACGGCTAAGATTTAAAAAAAAAAATCCAAAAATAAAAGTTTTATTATTGAATAAGCATTAAACCAGTATGTGATGCATCACAGCCAATCCTCTAAAGAGATGGCAAAGACAGAAAGAAATCTTATCCATAATGGAGCTGAGTAGATACAACTCATACCATTCATGTTTAAGATAAAATTACTAATTTCCTAATATTTTATTGACAGTGTATCTGAAGTTATGGTGATTTTCTTCCAGAAAACTGGGAGGTTGGGGTGTGATCTTCTTTGACAATTATATTTCCAGAGAGATGTCTCCCAGGTCCTTGAGTAAGCATCCTTGACTTACATTTCCGAAAGACAAAGAAAGATTCTACCATTACAAGTTATCTAAAGGGAATTCTGAAAGAGCAGGGGAGGAGGAAACCCTCTTTCCTTATTTCATCAGGGAGAATTAAAACTTCATATTTACAATTTGTATTTTTCTTTACAGAGCAAATGGTTAGGTGCTAGGTTACTGTCTTAGGCTGGGTTCTCTAGAGAAGCAAAACCAGAAAAGTATATAATTATATATAGAGAGAGAGATTTATATCAAGGAAATGGCTCCTGCAGTTGTAGAGATAGGAATGTCCCAAGTCCGTGAGTAAGGATAGAGGTTTCTCCTGATTCACATAGCCACAGGGGCTTTTGAACCCAAGATTGGCCGGCAAGATTGCAGGTGAGCTGCTAGCTCAAGTCCCAAGAACTGGAGGTGAGATGAACAGGAGTCAGCTGCAGGATCCAGAACGAGCAAAAGCCCACAAGCCTTGCTAGAATATCCACTTATATTCAATGCAGGCCACACACCCAAGGAAACTCCCTTTCAACTGATTGACTACTCACAGCAGATCCCATGATAGAGGTGATCACATAATATCAAATCTCATCATGGAAGTGATCACACCATCAAACGACTATCAAACCACTGAGAATCATGACCCAGCCAAATTGACACACAAACTTAACCATCACAGCTACTAACCGAGGCAGTTTGAACCTACCCAGAGGACTCTTGGAAGGAAGGCCGGTGATCTGCTTCTGAAAGGTCACACCCACAAAAACCCTATGGAGTGCCCTGAAACACATGGGGCAGCCATGAGTTGGAGTTGAATTGACTGCAACTAGTTTGGTATCTTTGGTTCAGACGAAGGATGGAAGCTATTTATTCCGAAGGCAAAATTGTAGGGAAAATTTTTCATATTCCTATTGGTTCAGCAGATGATAGGTGCCTACAGCAGGATTACTCAGTCTTGGCCAATGAGTGCAGGGACATGTTGTGGAAGAATGGATGCTCCTGACATAGGTTAGGAGCACACACGGATGGGGGGTGGTGGTGGAAAATAGGGGTTCACACAGGCATCACAGTATGTGGTATATCAAACTTTTTCATTTCATCATGTTATATATTCTTTTTTTTTAAGATTAATGCTTTTCCTTTTTTATTGTGTTTTAAGAGGAATTTTACAGTTCAAGTTAGTTTCTTGCAGAAAAATTTATACACACATTGTTATGTGACCCTAGTTGCTGTCCCCAGAATGTGACAGCACACTCCTCCTTTCCATCCTGGATTTCCCATGTCCATCCAACCAGCTCCCATCCCTTTCTGCCTTCTCATCTTGCCTCTAGACAGCTGCTGCCCATTTAGTCTCACGTATCTACTTGAGCTAAGAAGCACACTCCTCACGAGTATCATTTTATGTCTTATAGTCCAGTCTAATCTTTGTCTAAAGAGTTGGCTTCAGGAATGCTTTTAGTTTTGGGCTAACAGAGAGTCCAGGGGCCATGTCTTTTGGGGTCCCTCCAGTCAGACCATTAAGTCTGGTCTTTTTACTAGAATTTGAGTTCTGCACCCCACTTTTCTCCTGCTCCATCAGGGTCTCTGTATTGTGTAACCTGTCACAGAGGTCATTGGTGGTAGCTGGGCACCATCTAGTTTCTCTGGTCTCAGGTTGATGTAGTCTCTGGTTTATGTGCCCCTTTCTGTCTCTTGGGCTCATATTTTCATTATGTCTTTGGTATTCTTCATTCTCCTTTGCTGCAGGTGGATTGGGACCAACTGATGCATCTTAGATGGCTGCTTGCTAGCTGTTAAGACCCCAGACGCCACTCACCAAAGTGGAATGCAGAACATTTTCTTAATAAACTTTATTATGCCAGTTGACCTAGATGTGCCCTGAAACCATGGTCCCCATACCCCTGCCCCTGCTACTCTGTCTTTCAAAGTGTTTGGTTGTATTCAGGAAACTTCTTAGCTTTTGGTTTAATCCGCTTGTGCTGAATTACCCTGTATTGTGTGTTGTCCTTCCCTTCACCTAAGATAATTCTTGTCTACTATCTAGCTAGTGAATACCCCTCTCCCTCCTTCCCCACCCTCGTAACCATCAAGGAATGTTTTCTTCTGTGTTTGGACCTTTTCTTGAGTTCTTATAATAGTGATCTCATAACAGTATTTGGCCTTTTGCGATTAATTTCACTCAGCATAATGTCTTCCAGATTCACCAATGTTATGAGATGTTTCGTGGATTCACCATTGTTCTTTATCATTGTGTTTTTTTTACTATTCCATTGAGTGAATATACCATAATTTCTTTATCCATTTGTCCGTTGATGGGCACCTAGATTGCTTCCATCTTTTTGCTACTGTGAGCAGTGCTGCAATGAACATGGATATGCATATATCTATTCACGTGAGGGCTGTTATTTCTCCAGGATGTATTCCAAGGAGTGGGATTGCTGGATCGTATGGTAGTTAAAAGCTTTTTAAGGTAGTGCCAAATCAATTTCCAAAGTGGTTGTACCATTTTACGTCCCCAATGGCAGTGTATAAGTGTTCCAGTCTCTTTACAACCTCTCTAACATTTATTTTTGGATTAATGTTATCCTTGTTGGGGCTAGATGGTATCTCATTGTAGTTTTTTTTTTTTTTATTGTTTTTAACTTTTATTGAGCTTCAAGTGAACATTTACAAATCAAGTCAAACTGTCACATATAAGTTTATATACACCTTACTCCATACTCCCACTTGCTCTCCCCCTAATGAGTCAGCCCTTCCAGTCTCTCCTTTCATGACATTATTGCCAGCTTCCAACTCTCTCTATCCTCCCATTCCCCCTCCAGACAGGAGATGCCAACACAGTCTCAAGTGTCCACCTGATACAAATAGCTCACTCTTCATCAGCATCTCTCTCCTACCCACTGTCCAGTCCCTTTCATGTCTGATGAGTTGTCTTCGGGAATGGTTCCTGTCCTGGGCCAACAGAAGGTTTGGGGACCATGACTGCCGGGATTCCTCTAGTCTCAGTCAGACCATTAAGTTTGGTCTTTTGTGAGAATTTGGGGTCTGCATCCCACTAATCTCCTGCTCCCTCAAGGGTTCTCTGTTGTGCTCCCTGTCAGGGCAGTCATCGGTTGTGGCCGGGCACCAACTAGTTCTTCTGGTCTCAGGATGATGTAGGTCTCTGGTTCATGTGGCCCTTTCTGTCTCTTGGGCTCTTAGTTATCGTGTGACCTTGGTGTTCTTCATTCTCCTTTGCTCCAGGTGGGTTGAGACCAATTGATGCAGCTTAGATGGCCACTTGTTAGCATTTAAGACCCCAGACGCCACATTTCAAAGTGGGATGCAGAATGTTTTCATAATAGAATTATTTTGCCAATTGACTTAGAAGTCCCCTTAAACCATGGTCCCCAAACCCCTGCCCTTGCTCCGCTGACCTTTGAAGCATTCAGTTTATCCCGGAAACTTCTTTGCTTTTGGTCCAGTCCAGTCCAGTTGAGCTGACCTTCATGTTTTGAGTATTGTCCTTCCCTTTACCTAAAGCAGTTCTTATCTGCTAACTAATCAGTAAATAACCCTCTCCCACCCTCCCTCCCTCCCCGCCTCGTAACCACAAAAGTATGTGTTCTTCTCAGTTTATACTGTATCTCAAGATCTTATAATACTGGTCTTATACAATATTTGTCCTTCTTGCCTCTGACTCATTTCGCTCAGCATAATGCCTTCCAGGTTCCTCCATGTTATGAAATGTTTCACAGATTCCTCACTGTTCTTTATTGATGCGTAGTATTCCGTTGTGTAAATATACCACAATTTATTTACCCGTTCATCTGTTGATGGACACCTGGGTTGCTTCCAGCTTTTTGCTATTCTAAACAGAGCTGCAGTAAACATGGGTGTGCATATATCTGTTTGTGTGAAGGCTCTTGTTTCTCTAGGGTATATTCCAAGGAGTGGGATTTCTGGGTTGTATGGTAGTTCTATTTCTAACTGTTTAAGATAACGCCAGATAGATTTCCAAAGTGGTTGTACCATTTTACATTCTCACCAGCAGTGTATAAGAGTTCCAATCTCTCCGCAGCCTCTCCAACATTTATTATTTTGTGTTTTTTGGATTAATGCCAGCCTTGTTGGAGTGAGATGGAATCTCATCGTAGTTTTAATTTGCATTTCTCTAATAGCTAATGATCGACAGCATTTCCTCATGTATCTGTTAGCTACCTGATCATCTTCTTTAGTGAAGTGTGTGTTCATATCCTTTGCCCACTTCTTGACTGGGTTGTTTGTCTTTTTGTGGTTGAGTTTTGACAGAATCATGTAGATTTTAGAGATCAGGCGCTGGTCGGAGATGTCATAGGTGAAAATTCTTTCCCAGTCTGTAGGTGGTCTTTTTACTCTTTTGGTGAAGTCTTTAGATGAGCATAGGTGTTTGATTTTTAGGAGCTCCCAGTTATCGGCTTTCTCTTTGTCATTTTTGGTAATGTTTTGTATTCTGTTTATGCCTTGTATTAGGGCTCCTAGGGTTGTCCCTATTTTTTCTTCCATGATCTTTATCGTTTTAGTCTTTATGTTTAGGTCTTTGATCCACTTGGAGTTAGTTTTTGTGCATGGTGTGAGGTATGGGTCCTGTTTCATTTTTTTGCAAATGGATATCCAGTTATGCCAGGACCATTTGTTAAAAAGACTATCTTTTCCCCAATTAACTGACACTGGGCCTTTGTCAAATATCAGCTGCTCATATGTGGATGGATTTATATCTAGGTTCTCAATTCTGTTCCGTTGGTCTATGTGTCTGTTGTTGTACCAGTACCAGGCTGTTTTGACTACTGTGGCTGTATAATAGCTTCTGAAATCAGGTAGAGTGAGGCCTCCCACTTTCTTCTCCTTTTTCAGTAATGCTTTGCTTATCCGAGGCTTCTTTCCCTTCCATATGAAGTTGGTGATTTGTTTCTCTATCACCTTAAAAAATGACATTGGAATTTCGATCGGAAGTGCATTGTATGTATAGATGGCTTTTGGTAGAATACACATTTTTACTATGTTAAATCTTCCTATCCATGAGCAAGATATGTTTTTCCACTTAAGTATGTCCTTTTTAATTTCTTGTAGTAGAGCTTTGTAGTTTTCTTTGTGTAGGTCTTTTACATCTTTGGTAAGATTTATTCCTAAGTATTTTATCTTCTTGGTGGCTACTGTGAATGGTATTGATTTGGTTATTTCCTCTTCGATGTTCTTTTTGTTGATGTAGAGGAATCCAAGTGATTTTTGTATGTTTGTCTTATAACCTGAGACTCTGCCAAACTCTTCTATTAGTTTCAGTAGTTTTCTGGAGGATTCCTTAGGGTTTTCTGTGTAGAAGATCATGTCATCTGCACATAGAGATAATTTTACTTCTTCCTTGCCAATCCGGATGCCCTTTATTTCTTTGTCTAGCCTAATTGCTCTGGCTAGGACTTCTAGCACAATGTTGAATAAGAGCGGTGATAAAGGGCATCCTTGTCTGGTTCCCATTGTCAAGGGAAATGCTTTCAGCCTGTCTCCATTTAGAGTGATGTTGGCTGTTGGTTTTGTATAGATGCTCTTTATTATGTTGAGGAATTTTCCTTGAATTCCTATTTTGTTGAGAGTTTTTATCATAAATGGGTGTTGGACTTTGTCAAATGCCTTTTCTGCATCAATTGATAAGATCATGTGGTTTTTGTCTTGTTTTATTTATATGGTGGATTACATTAATGGTTTTTCTAATATTATACCAGCCTTGCATACCTGGTATAAATCCCACTTGGTCGTGGTGGATTAATTTTTTGATATGTTGTTGAATTCTATTGGCTAGAATTTTGTTGAGGATTTTTGCATCTATGTTCATGAGGGATATAGGTCTGTAATTTTCTTTATTTGTGATGTCTTTACCTGGTTTTGGTATCAGGGAGATGGCGGCTTCATAGAATGAGTTAGGCAGTATTCCGTGATTTTCTATGCTTTGAAATACCTTTAGTAGTAGTGGTGTTAACTCTTCTCTGAAAGTTTGGTAGAACTCTGCAGTAAAGCCATCCGGGCCAGGGCTTTCTTTGTTGGGAGTTTTTTGATTACCGTTTCAATCTCTTGTTTTGTTATGGGTCTATTTAGTTGTTCTACTTCTGATTGTGTTAGTTTAGGTAGGTAGTGTTTTTCCAGGAATTCCTCCATTTCTTCCAGGTTTGCAAATTTGTTAGAGTACAATTTTTTGTAATAATCTGATATGATTCTGTTAATTTCAGTTGGGTCTGTTGTGATGTGGCCCTTCTCGTTTCTTATTCAGGTTATTTGTTTCCTTTCCTGTATTTCTTTAGTCAGTCTGGCCAATGGTTTATCAATTTTGTTAATTTTTTCCAAGAACCAGCTTTTGGCTTTGTTAATTCTTTCAATTGTTTTTCTGTTCTCTAATTCATTTAGTTCAGCTCTAGTTTTTATTATTTGTTTTCTTCTGGTGCCTGATGGATTCTTTTGTTGCTCACTTTCTATTTGTTCAAGTTGTAGGGACAGTTCTCTGATTTTGGCTCTTTCTTCTTTTTGTATGTGTGCATTTATCGATATAAATTGGCCTCTGAGCACTGCTTTTGCTGTGTCCCAGAGGTTTTGATAGGAAGTATTTTCATTCTTGTTGCATTCTATGAATTTCCTTATTCCCTCCTTGATGTCTTCTATAACCCAGTCTTTTTTGAGGAGGATATTGTTCAGTTTCCAAGTATTTGATTTCTTTTCCCTAATTTTTCTGTTATTGATTTCCACTTTTATGGCCTTGTGGTCTGAGAAGATGCTTTGTAATATTTCAATGTTTTGGATTCTGCAAAGGTTTGTTTTATGACCTAATATGTGGTCTATTCTAGAGAATGTTCCATGTGCGCTAGAAAAAAGGTATACTTTGCAGCAGTTAGGTGGAGAGTTCTGTATAAGTCCATGAGGTCAAGTTGGTGATTGTTGTATTTAGGTCTTCTGTGTCGCTATTGAGCTTCTTACTGGATGTCCTGTCCTTCTCTGAAAGTGGCGTGTTGAAGTCTCCTACTATAATTGTGGAGGTGTCTATCTCACTTTTCAGTTCTGTTAAAATTTGATTTATGTATCTTGCAGCCCTGTCATTGGGTGCGTAAATATTTAATATGGTTATATCTTCCTGGTCAATTGTCCCTTTTATCTTTATGTACTGTCCTTCTTTATCCTTTGTGGTGGATTTAAGTTTAAAGTCTATTTTGTCAGAAATTAATATTGCTACTCCTCTTCTTTTTTGCTTATTGTTTGCTTGATATATTTTTTTCCATCCTTTGAGTTTTAGTTTGTTTGTGTCTCTAAGTCTAAGGTGTGTCTCTTGTAGGAAGCATATAGACAGATCGTGTTTCTTTATGCAGTCTGAGACTCTCTGTCTCTTTATTGGTGCATTTAGTCCATTTACATTCAGCGTAATTATAGATAAGTGTTTATTGTTGTCATTTTGATTCCTTTTTATGTGTGTTGACGATTTCATTTTTCCACTTGCTTTTTTGTGCTGAGACTTTTTCTTTGTAGATTGTGTGATTCTCATTTTCATAGTATTTGACTTTATGTTTGCTGAGTTGTTATGTTTTTCTTGGTTTTTATTTTGAGTTATGGAGTTGTTATACCTCTTTGTGGTTACCTTAATATTTACCCCTATTTTTCTAAGTAAAAACCTAACTTGTATTGTCCTATATCGCCTTGTATCCCTCTCCATATGGCAGTTCTATGCCACCTGTATTTAGTCCCTCTTTTTGATTGCTGTGATCTTTTGCATATTGACTTCAATGATTCCCTGTTTTGAGCATTTTTCTTTTTAATTAATCTTAATTTGTTTTTGTGATTTCCCTATTTGAGTTGATATCAGGATGTTCTGTTCTGTGACCTTGTGTTGTGCTGGTATCTGATATTATTGGTTTTCTGACCAAACAATTTCCTTTAGTATTTCTTGTAGCTTTGGTTTGGTTCTTGCAAATTCTCTAAGCTTGTGTTTATCTGTAAATATCTTAATTTTGCCTTCATATTTCAGAGAGATTTTTGCTGGATATATGATCCTTGGCTGGCAGTTTTTCTCCTTCAGTGCTCTGTATATGTTATCCCATTCCCTTCTTGCCTGCATGGTTTCTGCTGAGTAGTCTGGACTTATTCTTATTGGTTCTCCCTTGTAGAAGACCTTTCTTTTATCCCTGGCTGCTTTTAAAATTACTCTTTATCTTTGGTTTTGGCAAGTTTGATGATAATATGTCTTGGTGTTTTTCTTTTTGGATCACTCTTAAATGGGGTTCGATGAGCATCTTGGATAGATATCCTTTCGTCTTTCATGATGTCAGGGAAGTGTTGTGTCAGCAGATCTTCAACTATTCTCTCTGTGTTTTCTGTCCTCCCTCCCTGTTCTGGGACTCCAATCACACACAAGTTATCCTTCTTGATAGAGTCCCACATGATTCTTAGGGTTTCTTCATTTTTTTTTTAATTCTTTTATCTGATTTTTTTTTCAGCTATGTTGGTGTTAATTCCCTGGTCCTCCAGATTTCCCAGTCTGCATTCTAATTGCTCGAGTATGCTCCTCTGACTCCCTATTGCGTTGTCTAATTCTATAATTTCATTGTTAATCTTTTGGATTTCTGAATGCTGTCTCTCTATGGATTCTTGCAACTTATTAATTTTTCCACTATGTTCTTGAATAATCTTTTTGAGTTCTTTAACTGCTTTGTCAGTGTGTTCCTTGGCTTTTTCTGTAGCTTGCCTTATTTCATTTCTGAGGTCATCCCTGATGTCTTGAAGCATTCTGTAAATTAGTTTTTTATATTCTGTATCTGATAATTCCAGGATTGTATCTTCATTTGGGAAAGATTTTGATTCTTTTGTTTGGGGGGTTGTAGAAGCTGTCATGGTCTGTGTCTTTATGTGGTTTGATATCGACTGCTGTCTCCGAGCCATCACTAAGATATTGTAGTGATTTATTCTATATTTGCTCACTGAGTCTTATCTTGTTTTGTTTTCTTTCAATATACATGGATGGGCTACTAGATTGTGCTGTCTTGATTGTTGTAGCCCTTGACTTACTTATGACCTATTACCAGCTGGTCTGGGCTGTTACCGGATATATATGCCTGAGTCCATTCCCTATTCTTGAGTAGAATCTGATTTTGGGTCATCAAGTGTGTGATGCCCCCTAACACCTATCCACCTTGAGAAGTAGTGGTGATAGTTGTGTGCTCCAGATTCTATTAGCAGCTGGGGTTCACCCTCCAGGGGGGGCAGGATTCTGACAGGCTTCCCCCAAGTGTCAGTGAGGTAGGTGTGTCTCTATTCCTAAAGCACCTTGGTGGGAGGGCTCTGCAGCTGTACCTTAGGCCCCCAATGCAAGTACCTCTACTGATTGGTAGGTGTCACCCTCCTTAGACCCCTAAGGCAGGAGGCTGGGTGGTCTGGGGGGAGCTTTAGCCCTCAGTTCCCTGTTGTGGGTCAGTGAGGGCTCTGTTGAATACGCAGAGATATCAGACCTGGGAAACTTGTTTTTCCAATAAATCCGCTAAAAAAAAATGCAGTCAGATCCCTATCAGAAATGCCTTTGCATTATACTAGCCACCCTGTTCCCTGTAGGGATGAAAGCCCGAGATATGGATCACATGTGCTTGGCTGGAGCTGGTTCTGTGTTTTTAGTCCAATTAGGGAAGGATTTTTGGTCCCTGGGTTTTTTGTGGTTGCTTCTCTCAGGCCAGAAGAATGGGTTAGGAAAAGACCAAAAAAAAAAAAAAAAGGAAAAGAAAAGCCTCGGAGCAGTTCTCCCTCTGGCTCAGGAAATTCCAGTGTTAATGAAGCCGCCAGGGAAGGGGAGAGGAGGGTTCAGAAAAACAGGAGAGAGTACACCCCGGAATATAGACAAAGTTACTTATCTTGCTTGGGATGACTATTTTATCTGAGATTCCCAAGGGGTGTGTTGCCTATGTGTGCTGGCTGGGTAGAGATTGCCCCTGAGGGTCAGGCCCGCAGAAGCCGCGGTCAGTTCCTTCACTGCCAGTCCAAAGCCCAGCGTCAAGGTTCCCCGGCTGGGACACTGCACTCCCGGCTCCAAAACCAGTCGCTGCCTCCCGGGGACTTCTCCCGCCAGCCGCGTTGCCACGCCACCCACGCGGACCGGCTGGGCCCCCTCCCGGGATCAGTTCGGGGAGGTAGGGCTGTGCCCCATGTTTGCACTTTCACAGGATGTCCTTCTCAGCTCCCCTGTGCCCAGTCCAAAGCCCCGCGCCAAGGTTCCCCGGCTGGGACGCTGCACTCCCGGCTCCAAAACCAGTTGCTACCTCCTGGCGACTTCTCCTCCCACAAGCCGTGTGGCGGCACTGCCCACGCTGACCAGCTGGGCCCCCTCCCGAGGTCAGTTCAGGGGGGTAGGGCTGCGCCCTGTGTTTGCGCTGTCACAGGATGTTGTGTTCAGCTCTCCTGCGCCCAGCCCTGCGCCCAGTCCTAAGCCCAGTCCTAAGCCCGGCGCCAAGGTTACCTGACTGGGACGCTGGCTACAGGCTCCGAAAACAGTCTCTGCTTCCCCGTAGTTGTTCGTTCTCCATCTCTGTCACTCAAGTCAACTCTTTAAATCTGTGTTTGTTGGTCAGGGTTCGTAGATTGTCATGTATGTGATCGATTCACTTGTTTTTCCAAGTCTTTGTTGCAAGAGGGATCCGAGGTAGCGTCTACCTAGTCAGCCATCTTGGCCCCCTCCCTCATTGTAGTTTTGACTTGCATTTCTCTAATGGCTATTGATCATGAGTATTTCCTCATATATCTGTTAGCCACCTGAATGTCTTCTTTGGTGAAGTGCCCGTTCATATCCTTTGCCCATTTTTTAACTGGGTAATTTGTCTTTTTGTTGTTGAGGTTTTGTAGTATCTGGTAGATTTTAGAGATTAGACTCTGATCAGGTTTGTTGTAGCCAAAGATTTTTTCCTGGTCTGTAGATTGTCTTTTTACTCTTCTGGTAAAGTCTTTGGATGAACGTAAGTGTTGGATTTTTAGGAGCTCTCAGTTATCTAGATTCTCTTCTGGTGTTTGTGCATAGTTAGTTATGGTTCATATTCTATTTATTCCATGTATTAGGGCTCCTAGAGTTGTCCTTATTTTTCTTCCATGATCTTTATTGTTTTAGATTTTGTATTTAGGTTTTCAATCCATTTTGAGTTAGTTTTTGTGCATGGTATGAGGTATGGATCTTCTTTAATTTTTTTGCAGATGGATATCCAGTTATGCCAGCACCATTTATTGAAGATACTATCTTTTCCCCATTTAATGAATTTTGGGCCTTTGTCAAATATCAGCTGCTCATAGGTGGATGAATTTATGTCTGGATTCTCAATTCTGTTCCATTGGTCTATGTATCTATTGTTGTACCAGTACCAGGCTGTTTTAACTACCATGGTGGTATAATAGGTTCTGAAATCAGGTAGTGCGAGGCCTCCCACTTTGTTCTTCTTCTTCAGTAATGCTTTACTTCTGTGGGGCCTCTTCCCTTTCCATATGAAGTTGGTGATTTGTTTCTCTATCTCATTAAAAAATGCCACTGGAATTTGGATCGTGATTGCATTGATTCTGTATATCCCTTTGGATAGCATTGGCATTTTCACAATGTTGAGTCTTCCTATCCATGAGCAAGGTATGTTTTTCCATTTATGTAAGTCTCTTGATTACTTGCAGTAGTGTCTTGTAGTTTTCCTTGTATAGGTCTTTTATGTCTCTGGTTAGATTTATTCCTAAGTGTATTATCTTCTTGGGGGCTATTGTAAGTGTTATTGATTTGGTGATTTCCTCTTTGAAGCTCTCTTCGTTGGTGTAGAGGAATCCAACTGATTTTTGTATGTTTATCTTATATCTTGATACTTTGCTGAAATCTACTATTAGTTCCAGTAGTTTTCTTGTGGATTCTTTAGCATTCTCTATGTATAAGATCATATCATCTGCAAATAGAGATACTTTTACTGCTTCCTGACCAATTTGGATGCCCTTTATTTCTTTTTCTAGCCTAATTGCTCTGGCTAGGACCTCCAGCACAATGTTGAATAAGAGTGGTGATAAAGGGCATCTTTGTCTGGTTCCCCTTCTCGAGGGGAATGATTTCAGACTCTCTCCATTTAAGATGATGTTGGCTTTTGGCTTTGTATAAATGCCCTTTATTATGTTGAGGAATTTTCTGCCTATTCCTGTTTTGCTGAGAATTTTTATCATGAATGGGCGTTGGACTTTGTCAAATGCCTTTTCTGCATCAGTTGATAAGATCATGTGGTTCTTATCTTTTGTTTTATTTATATGATGGATTACATTGATTCTTTTTCTAATATTGAAGCATCCCGCATTCCTGGTATGAATCTCACTTGGTCAAGGTGAATTATTTTTTTGATATGTTGTTGAATTTTTTTGGTTAGAATTTTGTTAAGGCTTTTTGCATCTATGTTCATCTTTTCCATTGTAGATTTTGTATTTGCCGAGTCTTTGTTTTTCTTGTTTTTTATTTGATGTGTAGGATCGTTAGTTTCCTTTGTGGTTACCTTACTATCTGCCCCTCTTTTTCTAAGTTTAAACCAATCTTTTGTTTCTTTATATTGCCTTGACTTCCTCTCCATATGAGAGACCTTTTACTACATTTTTAGTCCCTCTGTTTTTGTTTTAATGTTCTCATCTTTTACATATTGACATCTCTGTTTCCCTATTTTCAGTGTTTTAGCTTTGATTTATTTTTGTGACTTCCATATCTGGGTTGGTATCTGTTTGCTCTGTCCTATGTGCTAGTCTTGGATTGTTATCTGATGTTATTGATTTTCTAACCAGGGGACTCCCTTTAGTATTTTTTGTAATTTTGGTTTGGGTTTTGCAAATTCCCTAAACTTTTGTTTACCTGGAAATTCCCTAATTTTGCCATCATATTTGAGAGACAGTTTTGCTGGATATATATTCTTCACTGGCAATTTTTTTCCTTCAAGACTATATATATGTCATCCCATTGCCTTCTTGCCTGCATGATTTCTGCTGAGTAGTCTGAGCTTAGTCTTACTGACTTTCCTTTGTAGATGACTTTTCGTTTATCTTGGTGACTTTCTTTTGGGGCCTACCTTGTGTGGGTTTCGATGAGCATCTGGGATAGATATCTTCTCATCTTTCATAATATCAGGGAAGATTTCTGCCAAGAAATCTTCAAAATTCCCTCTGTATTTTCTGTTATCCCCCCGGTTCTGGTACTCCAGCCACTCGTAGTCTATTCCTCTTGATAGAGTCCCACATAATTCTTAGGGTTTCCTCAGTTTTTTAAATTCTTTTTATCTGATTTTTCCTTAAATAAGTTGGGGTCAAGTGCTTTATGTTCAATCTCACTAATTCTGACTTCCACTGCCTCAATTCTGCACCTGTGACTTTCCATTGAGTCTAATTCTGCAATTTTATTGTTAACCTTCTGGATTTCTGTCTGCTGTCTCTCTGTGGATTCTTGCAGCCTGTTAAATTTGTCATTATGCTCTTCTATAGTCTTTTCAAATTCCTCTGTTGCTTTGTCTATGTGTTCCTTGGCTTGTTCTGCATTTTGCCAGTTCTCTTTCCTGATCTCGAAGAGTTCGGTACATTAATCTTTTGTATTCTACTTCCAGTAATTCCACGAAATTCTCTTCCTCTAGAAGATTTCTTGATTCTTCATTTTGGGATCTTGCTGAAGCCTCATGGTCTCCCTCTTTATGTGATTTGATATTGACTGTTGTCTCTGAGCCATCATTAAGTTGTATGTATTTATTTTATGTTTGCTTACTGTGTCCTGGTTTCTTGTTTTGTTTTGATATGCCCAAATAGGCTGCTTGTGTGAGCTAGTTTGATTATTGGCACCTTTGAAGCTCTCATGTCCTGCCACCAAGTGGTTAGATCTGTTACTAGGTAAGTGAGCCCCAGGGGTCCATTTACTTTTCTTGTATGGATTCTGCTCAGGTGTCCAGGTAGTTTGTCCCCAAGTGTGTGGTGTGGGCTCTTGCCTACAGGCCTAGATGTGCAGGGTGATTGGTGTAGGTACAGGTATCTGGCTGCAGTAGGGGATCACATGCTAAGCAAGGCAGGGGCCTGACAGAGTGTCTGGGAGGAAAGCATGTTCTTATTCCCTAGAATGCATAGGTGGGTGGGTTTTGTAGCCAAACTATGGGTATCCAGTGCTGTTGGCTATAAGGACTGGGAAGCCTTACTTATTCTTGGAACCCTGTCGAAGGTAGCAAGGCGGCTTGGGTGGAGCCACTGGTCCTCACACCCCTCCCTAATGTGGGTAGGTGAAGACCCTGCTTAGTAGGCAGAGTGGTGTCAAATGTCAGGAACCTGAAGCCTAACTCCACCATATAGCTGATATAGTTGAAGTTAGACTTTGGATATATACCCTGTTGTACCATGCTAACGAGGGCCTACGCTGTTGAAATGGGCCCACACAGGTCTACGCAGGGGTGCAAGGTATTCAAAGTGCATGGACCCCTTATGCCTGTGCCTAGGCAAAGGAACTGTGCCTGCACTGAGTCCCTGGCTTAGGGGAGCTGACAGGTTATTTTTTCCTGTTTGTTAATTTTTTCCCTCTCCAAGGCGGGGAAAATGGCTCAGGATGAGTGACAGGTCCTACTTCCAGCCCAAGGGAGGTAGTAATCAGCAATGGCTGAAGCCTGCCTGGGACCCGGTGCAGAGCTTGGAGGGAGCAGGTAAATGGGAGAGAGGTTTTTACCAAAGGGATGTATTTTGATCTGCACAGTAGGTTAGACGCATGTACTTACCTTTTGCTGATTCAGTGCTGCTTTTCTCTGGTTCTTGAAGGATTTACACATTTCTTGCTGGTGTTCTCCTTGTCCAGGTAAGTCTGAGTTTCTGCCAGTCTTCCCATGTGCTTCCCATGCATTGTTGCCCCAGGTAACCAGACTTCTCATATCAGATTTGTTGGCATGTTCTTGCTGGATTAATTCTTCAGCCTTTTTCAAGCTCTCCAGGGCTTCCTCATTGTGGCCTTTCAGGTATTTCACATAGGCCAATAGGTTGTGAATTCCCACATTGTATTTGGTATCTAGGAACTCAATCTTCTCCAAGATCCTGTTTTCTAAATCAGGCATTCAAGTGTCTACAATTAGCAACCCTCATGTAAAGTGGTATCTCAAATGCTCCAGCCTCTCCTTGATAGGATTCTTATTAGCATTCTTAAAGTGAAAACAAAAGCAGGTTTTCTTTGTTAGGTGAAGAAGAGCTAATAGAAGTCACATAAAATGTTTCATATTCTAGTCCTTACAAGGAGCACACCTGCTTCAATATTTGTTAGAGTCCTCTCTTTCTAAGATCTGCATGGACTTTGAATGCAGTCCACTTGATTTCATGGACTGGCTCCTGCACTTTCTAGCCAAGTAACATCTCTGTAATTCAGAGAAACATCTGTGAAATGGGGATAACAATAATACTCACCCCACAGGGTTTGATGAGGACCAATAGAATTATCTGTGTAAAGCACTAGAGCATATTATGTGCTATGTAAGTGTTTACTATTTTATTATTAATATAATTGGGACAGAGGCCAGTTAGAAAAGTAGAACCTGGAGACCTTATTAACTTCAAGGCCTTAGCCTGCTGATTACGCAACAAATTAAGACCATTAATAGAAGCAAATTTAAGGGTACACTTGGACCTCTGTATTATCTTTGCAATGTCCTATAAATCTATAATAATTTCAAAATAAAAAGTTTAAAATATATGATGAAATATTATCTTTTCTAGATGGCCTTCATTAGATGTTAAAACCCACAAAAACCCATTGCCGTCAACTTGATTCTGATCATAGCAACCCTATAGGATAGAGTATTATTGCCCCATAGGGTTTCCAGGGAATGGCTGGTGGATTCAAACTGCAGACCTTTTGGTTAGCAGCCAAACTCTTAACCACTAAAACCATCTTAATCAGATGGTCTTCATTTAGATGTATTCTTAATTAGAATACATAGGTGTGTATGCGTTCTTCTGTGTCATTTTATCACCTGTGTAGGTCCATGGAACCATCACCTCAATCAAAATACAGAACTACTCCATCACCGTAAACATCTCCCTTGTGCTATCTCTTTATAGTCATACCCATTCCTCCCCTTCCCCCAGTGGATTTTATGAGCCATTAAATTTTTCATCTGTAAAATTTTTGTCATTTTGAGAATATATATAACGGAATCATAGAAGATGTGATCTTTTGAGATTATTATTTTTTCACTGATCATAATGTCCTTGAGATCCATCCAAGTTACTGAGTTTATCAACAGTTCATTCCTTTTTTTTGCGAAGTACTACCCAGCAGTATAGGTGGAGGTACCACAGTTTAACCATTCACTTACTGCAGGACATTTTGGTTGTTTCCAGTTTTGGCCTGTTATAAGTAAAGCTAATATGAATAATTGTGTACACATTTTTGTGTGGACAGAAATTTTCCATTCTCTGGGATAAATGGCCAGGAGTGCAATTGGTAGATTGTATGTTAAGTGTGGTGCAAATGGTTTGTGCTGGGCTACTAAGCAAAAGGTTTGGTTGTTTGCTTCCACCCAGTGGTGTCATGGAAGAAAGGCCTGATGATCTCCTTACTGCTAGGTGGGAGTGAAAGTTCAGGTTATACACTTGGCTATCATTAACGCATGGGAGGGGAGTTGCTCCTCAGTAATGTTGGAGGGAGGTTTGGAGTTCAGGGTCCCCAATAGGCTTTGGCTGATACCATCTTGGCTAGGAGGGGCAGTGGTGCCTTTTTATTCCTCCCCATGTGATCTGCACTGACTGGTGGTGGCAGGGTGGCCTCATTATCACTGCACAGTGATGACAGTCCTTATTCTCCACTAGTCTTCTTTGATATCACTTGGTTGGAGAGGAGAAGGCATACCTCATTACCCCCACGTGGGGGTTGATGTCCAGTGCCCTGGGTGGTCTCCACTGACCTGGCAGTAAGGGGGAACCTCATGCTATTGGCAGGGATGAAAGTGCTGGCTCCCTACGTAGTCTTCTCTGACACCAACCTGTGTGGCAAGAGGGAGGAGTTGGGACGCCTCCTTACAGACTGGCAAGGGTGGAAGTCTAGGCTCCCCACTCAACCATTGCTGGTGGGGTTTGGGATGGGGCCACGGTTTTGTTTCTTTGATGTTTGGCTGGATTAGAGTGGCTATTGATTTAAAGTTTTCTGTCTTGATAGACTGCCCCTTTTCTTGTCCTTTGTCTAGAAAGAACAGGCTTTTTCTGGACTTTTCTGTTTCTGCCTGGCGGTGTTTCCAGGTGCTCCGTTTCTAGCACTCAGTCTAAGATATATGAGGCAAAAAGAAAGGCCACAAAGCTTACTGTCGTGTCACCCCCATCAATTCCAAGGCTCCTAGCTGATTTGCCTTCTCTCCTCCACCATTCATAATATTCTTATGTTTAATGTACAGAATATTATATTTAATGTATGGGGTTTTAGGTGTACTTATTAGAAGGAATAGGAAAAAATATGTCTCTTCCATTTTTCTAGGTGTGGAAGTCCTTTACCAAAAAAAAAAAAAAGGATCAATATAATTCATCCCACTCCTATTGCTAAAATGATGTCAAGAGAAATGGTAATAACAGCGCTACTTGAAGATGCATGTGTGTGTGTGTGTGTGTGTGTGTGTGTTAGTGCGGGAAAATGGCGGTTTCTTTTTTTCGTGTTTCTCAACTTGGTTTGTAGGTGAGGCAATTTTGTTTTGTTACTTAAGGGGAAGAGCACTTCCTATTTCTCACTGCTGGTACTGATTTCCAGATGCAGAGCCAAGCTTAACTCAGGTTTCAGATGATAGAGCTGAATTGAGGAATGTGGCAATGCATTCGATATGCCTATTCATCTTTAATTTATCTAGCTTATCTTTGGGGAGATACTGAAGAATAGTGCATTTCCCTCAGGAAAGGGAGGCCCTGCCCCAATAGGCATTCTGCACTGGAGAATGAAACTCAAAAAGAAGACAACACTCTACATGTTCAAGAGAGCCAGAGAGTTACCTTTATAATGAGTAAAAATCTGCCCCATGGATGGCAGTTCCCTGCTACCATCTCAATTACAGTAGTCATTTGTATGGAAAAGAGAGGGTAAGAGGGATGAAAACAATCTCAATGAATAACTACCTCTACTTTGACCCAAAGTAAATGGTAAATGCAAAATAAAAGAATGAAAATATTAGAAGATGATCTAGGAGAAATAGGTGTATAATCATAAAATTTTAAAAACTTATTTATGGAAAAAATGCTCTAAGGAAGTTAAACAGAAAAATTCTAAGACTGTGGGAAATATTTATAATATAGATGATGATGTTTTCCATTCTGTGATATTATGAAGTGTTTCTGCAAATTGGCAATAAAAACTCAACAGACCAAGAGAAATCTATATGAATAGTTAATCTATGGAAGAGCAAATATAATAGCTGATAACACCAGAAATGAAACCCGAAAAAAACTGGTTGTTGTTGAGTTGAGTTTGACTCATAGTGACCCTATAGGACAGGCTAGAATTGCCCCCATTGGGTTTCTAAGGCTGTAATCTTCACAGAAAGGAGCCCTGGTAGTGCAGTGGCTAAGCTCTCAGCTGCTAACTGAAAGGTCGGCATTTCAAATCCACCAGCCGCTCACCTGTAGAAAGATGTGGCAATCTGCTTCTATAAAGATTACAGCCTTGGAAACCCTATGGGCCAATTGTATTCTGTCCTGTAGGGTCACTATGAATCAGAATCAGCTCAGCGGCAACTGGTGTGACAACTGGTATTGGTGGTAATCTTTATGGAAGCAGAATACCATACCATTCTCCCTTAGAGCAGCTGGTGGATTCCAACTGCCGACCTTTCAATTAGCAGCTCAGAGCTTAACCACTGCGCCACCAGCTCTCATTAAATAGTCAATAGACATGAAAAAAAGATGCTCTAAGCCTCCCAGCCATTAGGGAAATCCAGATTAAAATACAAGCAATTTATAACTTTATTCTAGTCAGATTGCCAAAAGTTTAAATGAATGAGGATACCAGTTACTGCAATCATGAATCGTTGTGGCCTTTTTGAAGAGCAATATAGTAATAGTCATTAAAATAAAAAATACACATTTCCATGGACAAAGTAATTCCATCTCTAGGAACCTTATCTTCCAGATAAAAACACGAGTACATAAGGATGTATGTTCAAGGATATTCATTGCAGCATTTTATATAATACCAACACATTGGAAATACCAGTGGAGAATGGTTAAATTATGGTACGTCCATACCGTGGAATATTACACAGCCATTAGATTATGGGAGTTAGGTCAAAACCAGTTGAGTTTGAGGGACTTTCATAATATACAATTAAGTCTAGCTACAGAGAAGTATTCAAACACGACCCCATTTTTATTACATAAAGATGCAAACCCTTACATATGTGTGTGTGTGTATATATATATATATAAACCAAAAAAACCGTTGAGTCGATTCCAACTCATAGCGACCCTATAGGACAGAGTACAACTGCCCCCACCGTGCCGTGCCTGGTGGATTTGAACTGCTGACCTTTTGGTTAGCAGCCATAGTTCTTAATCACTATGCCACCAGGGTTTCATGTATATATATATATTTGTTTATGATTATCTGAACATGAAGAAATAGATCTAAGGACACAAGCCAGGTTGTTAGCATTGGTTATCATGGTAGGCAGAATAATAGCCCCTCGAAGATGTCCTCATGCTAATCTCCAGAACATGTACATACTCCATCATGTGGTGAAACAGATTTTGAGAAGTGATTAAGGTAATGAACCTTGGGGTGAGATTATTCAAGTCGGCCCCATCTAATCATATGTGCCTTTAAAAGCAGAGAACTATCCAAGCTGTGATTGTGCAAATCAAATAACGGAACAAGAGGCAGAAGAGATTCGAAGCTTTAGCTGACAGCCAGCAAAGAAATGGGAACCTCAGCCCTAAAACTGCAAGGAAGTGAATAAGGCCAACCACCAAGTTAAGAAAGGAAACTAATTTTCCCCTAGAGCCTCCACTAAGGAATGCAGCCACGCTGACACTTTGATTTTAGCCCAGTGAGACTTGCGTCAGACATCTCACGTATATAACTGTAAGATGAAGCATTTGTATTGTTTTAAGCCTCTAAGTTTGTAGTGCAGTAACTCCTCATGGCAACAGAAAACTAATACAGCTACCTCAGTCAGGGGAGGAGGCCAGAGAGAGGAGAAAGTGGGGGGGGGGGGCAGGGAGAAAAGATGAGGGACAAGAAAAACAAAATTTGGTACTTAAAGATGGAAACTAAGAATTTAGCAATCAAAGTTGTGAAGCAAACTGGGAGTGATAAAGTGCATGGGACACTGAGAGAATCTCTGTATGTCTCACCAAATGGAGAGTATCTTAAAAAAGACAAAATTATAAAAAGGATTAAAATAGAAATCCTGGAGCTGAGAAGTATAACAAGTAACCCTCATACTTTACTGGTCAAAACCCAGTGCCGTCAAGTCAATTCCGACTCATAGCTGGTAGGAATGTAAAATGGCGCAGCTGCTCTGGAAAACAGTTTGGCAGTTCCTCAATTAAGTTAAATCTAGAATTTGCATATGACCGAGCAGTTCCATGCCTGGGTATATACCTGAATTAAAACATGTATTAAAAAAAAAAAAAACATATATGAATGCTCATAGCAAGACTATTCACAATGGCAAAAAAGGTGAAAACAACCCATATGTCCATCAACTGTTGAACTGGTAAACAAAATGTGGTAAGTATATCCATGCAATGGAATATTATTCAGCCATAGAAGCAAACAAAGTACTAATACATGCTACAGACATGAATTAGAGGTTAGTAGAAGAAGAAGCCAGACATGATAGGCCACATATTGTATATTTACTTTTGCAAGAAATATCCAGAATAGGCAAATCCAGAGAGACAAAAAACAGGTTAATAATTGCCAGGGAGGAGAGAACTGTGAGTGACTGCTTAAGGGGTACAGAGTTTCCTTTTGGGGTGAAGAAAAATGTTCTGGAACTAGACAGTGGTGATGGTTATACAACATTGTGAATATACCAAATGCCACTGAATTATACACTTAAAATGAGTTCAAATGGTAAGCTTTATCTTATATGTATTTTATGACAATAAAAAAATTTGAGTAAATGCCTGAATAGAAATTCTACAAATTATAGGTATATTTTTCTAATACATTTTAAAATAAATAAAAAAGCATTCAAACATAAAAGCTAATTATGTGCCGTCTGAAATAACATCATGTGTACCCACTTGTATCTTTTGAGAAACATTGGTTTACAGATTAAATATACTGTCGTTGAAATTAGCTCATGTATCAGCTTTACCACTTTTATTACCTGTGTGATGTTAACTTTCTAAATCTGAGATTCCTTATTGCAAAATTGAGATAACTCACTCACAGATTTGTTGCGAGGATTCAATATAGTAATTTATATAATACTTTTAGAAGATAGGCTGGCACTTAATAGGCACTCAGGAAGTGATAATTACTGTTATTATTATTTTAATGACCTTTGACAATCCACTTCAGCAGTCTATGGCCAAAGAGAGGAGGGAGTTCATCATAGGCCTGAACTTTTGCCCCCTTCAGAATTTTTCCCACTGGAGCACTGAGGGGAAATGTGTAGGTCACTATTAATCAATGGATTCTTATCTGCTGATATAAGGGGTTATTTGCATCAAGATTCAATTTGGACAATCTAGAAATTCCCACAGGAGGCTGTTCAGTAAGGAAGATGCTGATGTCCCGAGCACTGAATCCCGCCAAGCCCCCTGGACAGGAGGATATCAGGCTCTGAAGACAGCCCGGCTTCTCTGGGGGAAGAGGTGTGTGCAGATGCAACTAATCTTAAATCCAGCTGACTGAGGAGGGACATAGACTAAGGAGGGACATAGGAGGCCTGCAGTGCGGAGAGTGACACCAGAGGCCTACAGAGGAAGGCCCTGTTCTCTAGGCTAGAGCTCCTCCCACCACATCCCCACAATATTTTCTTTCAAGACTTCTGGGAGACCCCAGGACTGCAGCTTGCAGAGCCCAGTGGGTCCTACTTTTTCAACATGGTGAGCAACCAGTGGAAAGCAATGTCTCTGCCCAGACCAACTGCCCACTCCCTCCCTCAGTCAGACAGACTGAGGTGTGATGGAAAAGGATTTTGGAGATTAGGATAATTTTCTCACTTTCTGCCAAACTCTTTTCCTATTTCTATCCCCTTTTTGGGGCTATAGCAGGAGGTAAGCTTCTTCAGGGTGATGCTAACAAAAATTAAAATCCTTGAATTAGTAAAACATTTTAACACACATTCTATCCAAAAGCAAATGCTGAAATAGAAGTTAGGAAACTTGAACTGGCTGAGACCAAGTCTGTTGAGACAGTGTTGATTAACATTTTCTCTCCAAAAAACTCTAGAGATGATGAGAGAGAAGCAGAGAAACACTTACCCCATGGTTGCTATGAATTAGGCAGCAGTTCTGCAGTGTTTAATTCAGCCTGCTGAATTCCTCTGAGATCTGGTCTCTCTTGTGAGTTTTCAGACAAATTTAGGCCCCAGTATAAGGACATATAAAGGAGATAAATAGAAACTAATGATGTAACCTGAAGGCGTGGTGTCGTACAGATAAGAGGTTTACGGAGAGTGGAAAGTTAAAGTCGGAAATGAAATTTAAACAGTGATATAGGATCGCTATGAGTCGGAATCAACTCGACGGCAGTGGGTTTTGGGTCTTTCTTTGTCTACTTTGAGATATATCCTACGCTTTTCAAAACTGTTTGGGAGGAAGCTGGTGAAAAGCAGTTTTATGGAGGTATTAATTCCTCTGAGGGGGTCTTTCTGGCCTTGCAGAGACTTGGGAGCTAGGAGATACCTTTTAGTGCATCTCCTACGTGTATCTAGAACCAGGGAGACCTGTGAGAATGGGCTGTGTAAACCTGAGGAAAATTTTGACCAGCATTTGGGCCTGTGTTTCCTCATCTGAAAACAGGACTTGTTCCTTTGATGATATAAAATTCTGTAAATTTCGAAGCTGGAGACTTAACCTAAGTTTGCTCCTATTCTATGAGAGGTTGTGTCTCGCTAATTATTCTGTGCTTTTGCATCTTTTTCCAGAGAATGAGCACTGACAATAAGAGGCTGGTAACCTTTTTCTTAATCACTGGAACAGAGAAAATGCATGTGCTAACATCTGGTGTCCTTTATACAAAATATGTTATTCTATTGTTAGCCGTGTTTTCCCACAGAGACATGAGCAAGTCAGAAGATTCAACACAAATAAAAATTTTTCAATGAATAATACAGGTTTATCTGTGTTTTCAGATAAATGTTCAGGCTATAAGCAAAAGCTGAAATAAACCAGCTAGAAATCTCTTTCTTTTTGGCGGGGGAGAAAGCTGACTTTGGAATTTTTGTGGAAAGAAACAAGTGGATTTGCAATTTTCCAGTGCACTAGACAGCAGGCAGAGAAGCAGACAAATGGGGAATCTTGTTGTTGCTGTGAATTTGGCAGTGCTTCTGGATCTTTTTCTGGTTCTGTGGGGCTCTGGCTCAGGCTGATTAGGTGTTCAGAACCTTGCCCAATGTGTCCTTGGCATAAACAACCCACAAGCCATACAGAATAGAGCAGCATTAAGGAGGAAACAGCCAACCACGTGTGTGGGGGCGGGGGGGAATGTGGTTACAAATAGGAAGAAAAATGGAAACTAGGAGAAAACAACATTTAGAAAATGAAGCTTCAGCAGTAGCCTATGAGTCCATTTCCAGAATCTAGGACAAGCCCTTGGAGTGACTGATCAGCTGTCATAAGCCACTTCAACTCTAGATGTCACGGTTCCCTCAGCAGATAAACAAGTGAATTGGAATAGATTAGTGGATCTCAACCCTCACTGCACATTAAAACAACTAGGGAGGTATAACAAAATAATGCTAACTAACCTCATCCCAGACCAATTAAATACTTTTCTGGGAAAGGGCCCCAGGCTCTGTAGTAAAAAGAAATCCTCAGCTGATTTTAATATACACCTGGGCTAAACTGACCTAGTTGGTCCCTGGTGTCGATTGTGTCTGTTCTCTGAGTCATCTGGGACTCCATTCCAGGAAGCACTTTCCTTTCTGTGAGGCCCAAACTCAGTATCTTCATTTCCTTTTTCCTTGTTTCCCCACTGACCCAGCAGGGAATTAACTCCCAAGTCTTTTACTAATTCACAGAATGACATAGAAAGTGAATGTACTTCCAAATGTTTTGACCACTATATAAAAATCGTGCTCTTGTTTTCTGAGATTATTTCTCAACTTCTTCCAATCATGTTCATGGAGAAAGGATTCAGACACCAGAAGTCCATTGGTGTGAATGGGCCACTGATTTGTGCATCTGCTCGTGGGTCTGCAAGAATCTACTCAATCCACTGTGATTGACAGTTTGCCTTACTGCAACACAAATAAGACTTCAGTTTCTAAATTTCAAATTTATGTAAATGTAAAATGTAAAAAAGGTTTTTTTTTTTTTTTCACTTCAAATAATTGTGGACTTAAAAAACCTGAAAAAATAATACATAGTGTCCATAGAAGGGTGTACCCTTCACTCAACTTCCCTCAATGGTAACATCGTATCTAACTCTAGCAGAATGTTAAAACCAGCAAGTTGATGTTGGTGTGTATGTTAAAGATAAAATATGTCATGAGTTCATCCTACAAATTCAGGTCTGTAGAATGTTTACTTAACCTCTTTGATCTGACAAACCATTTTAATTTTCCTGGAATTCAGATACCTGGATTCATGGGATGGGCATGACCTACTCAGGCCATCTGCCTGTCTGTGTCCTTCTGAACCTTGAGCCTCTAAGAAACTGTTTTCCTAAAGTCTCCTTCAAGTCAAACAATAGCCTAGCAGACAGCTTAGAGGAGAAAGTTTTGCCTTAGACATTGTGCTTTTTTAGAGAATTATCAATGTGCAGCCAGTTTCCAGCAGCAGGAACCCCAAGGTCTGACTGGGAAAGGTATAGCATGTCCTTAGTGGCTCTGTTTCTCCAACCACCCACCCTGGAACTCTACATGTGTTCTGATACTATCTCCTGAGAAATTAATGTGGCAATGATCTATGTAACCCCTTTTTCTGTCTCCTCTTCAGATCGGATCACCTCCCAGGTATGCTCAGGTGGACCCTGCCTGATACCAGTCATATCTGCTCACAATAAATGTATTCTGTCACACTAGTTTTTGGTGTTTCTCTGCACCTTTAGGTTTTTGACAGATCTTACATCTGTTATCTCTTTTCTCCTGTGTAAGAGCAACTAAACTGAGGTACCCGACTAAAATAAAAATGGCTGCTTTAGAGTTCAGGGCCCAACTCCATCTTGCCTTTCTTTTAATATATGCAAACACCTGACTTCTTCTTTAAAGCCTGTAACTAAATGTAAACTAAAAGGAAGTTTTCTCCTTCTCTGTGGTTAAGCTGAGAGAATAACAAACTGTTTCCCAGGAGCTCTCAAGACCATTCCTAAAACACTGTCTCAGGAAGAAGGCCTTGATGCTGACTTGTATCTAGGTCTCCTAGGCAACTACTGACAAGAAAAATTTCACTTAAGAAAGCTGTTTCTAAGAGAGAAATGTTGCTGTAAACTTCCCTCCTCCTATCTCCCATATCCAGTAAGACTGCCTTGTGTAATCCAAGTTTGTCATGTTCAATCAAAATAGTACACCTCGAGTTCTTTGTTCTCACTCTTTAAAAGATCTCCGCAGCTTCACCGTTTTGAAAGCTTTATTCACTGTAAAATTAGACCTTTTCCCAATCTAGACTTCTGTCGAATCTTCACTAAATCACCTTGCTTTAATTTAACAGAGTTTTTATTACTCTTTGACACTCCCAAATTGAGTATTTCTTTTCTCAGTGGTACCAACATAATTAGGAAACCTTGGTGGCGTAGTGGTGAAGTGCTACGGCTGCTAACCAAGAGGTCCACAGTTCGAATCTGCCAGGTGCTCCTTGGAAACTCTGTGGGGCAGTTCTACTCTGTCCTATAGGGTCGCTATGGGTTGGAATTGACTCGATGGCACTGGGTTTGGTTTTTTTTTGTTTACCAACATAACTATTCATGTGCTCTATTCCACAATACACAAACCACTGTCTGAGAATAACAACATTAATGAAAAATAACAACAAAAATCTACCAAATAGTTACCAAGTACAGTTTTAACCCACCCCCCCCCCCAGTTTTTTGTTTTTTTTTTTTGCCATGGGATAGAGCCACTAAGGGATGTGTACGCAGAGTCAAATTACAGTATGTTAAAATCACTTGGAATAGATCTTCTCCATATGTTTTTCCTCTGTGCGATGCATATTTTGATTTACTTTTTAGGAATTGCTTTTTGCACTTTTCATCTCAACATTTTATTATGAATATTTGAAATGTAGAGAACTGTTGTAAGAATCGTATAAGAAGCACTCATATGTCCACCACCTAGATAGTATATTTTTACTATATTTGCTTTATCATTTATCTATTCGTCCTTTCATTCATCAAATTACATTTGTTGTTTTTTGCGTAACAAGGCAAGTTGCAGACATTAGTGCAATTAATGCCTAAACATTTCAGCATGTACATATGGATTGCTTTTTTTTATTGCAGTAGAAAAATACATAACAAAACATTTGCCATTTCAACATTTTTTATATTCAGTGACATTAATTATGTTCATCCTGTTGTGCAACCATTACCATTACTACTATCCTTTTCTAAGTTTGTCAACCTTAACAGAAAATCATTGTCTCCAAGCCATGACTCTCCCTCTCTCCCTACTTCCCACCCCTGGTAGGGATTGCTTTTTTGTTTTTTTCCAAGACTCATCTATCTCATAACATGTATCAGAACTTCATTTCTCTTTATGAATGAATAATACTCCACTGTATGCATATACCAAAATTTGTTTATCCATTCATCTGCTGACGAGCACTTGGGTGTTTCCACCTTTTGGCTATTGTGAATAATGCTGCAGTGAACAGTGGTGTACACATGTCTGTTTGAGTTGCTGCTTTCAGTTCTTTTTGGTACAAACCTAGGAGTGGAATTACTGGGTAGTATGGTATTCTAATTTTTAACTTTTTGAGAAATTGCAGAACTGCATCATTTTACTTTTGGCTGCACTATTTTATATTCTGTGTAGATTTCTTTTTAAAATGTACATTTGGTTTTGTAATTAGGTAACACATTTACATGGTTCCAATAATAAATACAAAAAAGTATATTTCGGTGCTTTCTTTCTTTTCCCGACTCCCCCCAGCTAACTGTTATAAAATTTTATTTTTCCTTTGATTATTTTTACTTTAACATCCAGTTGCCATTGAGCCAATTTCAACTCCTATAGGACAGAGTAGAACTGCCCCACACAGTTTCCAAGGATGTAATCTTCAGGGAAGGAGCCCTGGTGGCACAGTGGTTAAATGCTTGGCTGCTAACTGAAAGGTCAGAGTTTCATTCCCAAATGCAGCTCCACAGGAGAAAGATGTGGCAGTCTGCTTCTGTTACGATTATAGCCTTGGTAACCCTATGGGCAGTTCTTCTCCGTCCTAAGGTCACAATGAATTGGAATTGACTTAATGGCAACAGGTTATTCTTCATGGAAGCAGACTGCTACATCGTTCTGCCATGGAGTGGCTGGTAGCCTCGTACCACTGACCTTTCTTTTAGCATAGGCAAATACACATGCATTTGCATACATCCTTCAGTTTCTTACCTAAATGGTGGCATATTGTGTAAAATATTCTCCATCTTTCTTTTTTCACATACTATCCTGGAGATCACATAGAGAAATCCCTTCCTTTTACAGTTGCATAGTACCTCATTGTGTGGCTGTACCACAGTTGATTCAGCCAGTCTTCTTGATTGACTTTTGGACTTTTTCAGTTAGGAGAGCCAACTCATACAGAGAATGGTAAAACCGTGTAATTTTTAAATTTTGTGGAGAATCAATAATAGCACATCTAAATGATACATTTCTTAGGACCCCCCCCCCCCCCCCACTCACACAGTCAGGCACACATCCCGTTTTGGTCTAATAGTGAGTTTCTAGTGGAGGTCTAGGTTCTCTCTGAAAAATATAATTTGGAATGTAGTAAAGTTGTATCTTCACTGTGCTTAAGAAGAAAGAGAGTTCCTAACTGTGAGAAAAATTTAAGCAAGAGAGGCAACTGTGAGCTCCTGTTAAGCATCTCAGGGCTCTTCAAAACTGGGAGATGTTGAGAAGATAATAGAATAAACCCCGAATATCCAGGGAATTCCTTCTGTCTGTGTGTGGGTGGGTGTGCACGTGCGCATGAGTGCTCTTGGTTACTCTCTCTTCTCTCCAAAAGCCTGTACTTTTGTTTCTGCATTTGAGAGGACCTCCTATTTTTACTTGTTTGTTTTTATTATACTTTAGGTGAAGATTTACAGGGTAAACTACTTTCTCTTTAAACAACTAACACATATTGTTTTGTGACATGGGCTGTGAACCCCAAGATGTGTCAACACTCTCCCCTTTTTGACCTTGGGTTGGTTCCCCATTACCAGCTTTCTTGCCCCCTCCTGTCTTCTCATCCTTGCCCCTGGGCTGGTGTGCCCATTTAGTCTCATTTTGTTTTATGGGCCCATCTAACCTTTGGCTGAAGGGTGAACCTCAGAAGTGACTTCATTACTGAGCTATAACGGTGTCCACTAAGTCTGGTCTTTTTGTGTTGTGTGTGTGTGTATGTGTGAGTTAGAATTTTGTTCTACATTTTTCTCGAGCTCTGTCCAGGACCCTCTACTGTGATACCTGTCAGAGGAGTTGGTGGTGTTAGCCAGGCACCATCTAGTTGTGCTGGACTCACTCTGGTGGAGGCTGTGGTAGTTGTGGTCCATTAGTCCTTTGGACTAATCTTTCCATTGTGTCTTTGGTTTTCTTCATTCTCCCTTGCTCCAGATATGGTGAGACCAGTGGAGTAATCTTAGATGGCCACTCACAAGCTTTTAAGACCCCAGAAGCTATTCACCAAAGTCGAATGTAGAGCATTGTTCTTTATAAGCTATGTTATGCCAGTTGAGCTAGATGTTCCCTGCAATAATGGTCCCCACAGCTGAAAGAACCTCCTCTTACTAATTCAAGGGTTTATTTCGTCTTAGGACCTTTTTATCTTCTGTTTTGTTTTTCCTTGCCAGTTTGTCCTGTCTAAGAAGGGAAATCCCCTGGACTTGGAAACAGAAATCCATAATTTGATCCTAGGACTCTACCACTTAATATATTTATATATTTTTTGTTTGTTTGTTTGTGCTATAATAGTTTATTCATCATTTGCACAACAGCAGCTATCAAGGAAAAAGTTTTTTAGAGTTTTCTAACTTAGACAAGTGATCTCACTGGTAGTTTGTCTAAAATAATATTTTAAATTTAAAGTAAAAGGGCATGTAATTAGCATTTTATTGTACTTTAGGTGAAGGTTTACAGAGCAAATTAGTTTCTCATTAAACAATTAATACACATATCGTTTTGTGATATTTGTTGCCAAACCCCTCTATCACTTAATATTTTGTGAGTCTAGATCAAATAAGTTAACCTTCTTGGGCCTCAGGGGGCTTAAGACAAATATGGTGAATAATGTGCTGTCTCTTACTGGAAGGTTGACATGAATAATTGTAGTTTTAGGAAGAAATTTACCTCCTCTGAGGGAATGGAATATTTCTTTTAACAGTATGAACAATGTCACAAACTAAGCCTTCTTTCCTGCTCTGACTGCCAAGAAGCTGAGACACAGATCCGTGACCTATTCCTAGACAGATTGTAGGGGCTCGTGAATGGATATATGTGTCTTTTCTCCTTCTTCCCTACCTACTCGCCACATCCTATTTTTTTCCCGACTCCTATTTTAAATTCTGTTTTCTCATTCAGTTTTTCTTTCGTGTTATACCTGGCATATATTAGAAGCAGAATAAGTATTTTTTAATGTATAAAGATGTGTGTGCTGTAATCAGCCTAAGACGCACTGCTCCATGAGAGTGTGCAGCTCGTGGAGTCTGTTAGGAGAGGAGGGAGCAGTAGAGCAAGGTGATGACCACATGGTGGTGACAGCAGAGTGGAAGAAGGTGACAGATAAGCTTTGAGCACAAATGAAGTAACCCTTGGACAGTGAAGCTCTCAGAAATAGTTGGGGGACCCTTTGAGGTGGTCTGATTTGAGGTAACAAGGGCAGTGGTGGTTCAGCGGTAGAACCCCCACCTTCCGTGTGGGAGGCCCAAGTTCAGTTCCTGGGCAGTGCATGTGCCTCATGTGCAGCTACCAGCCGTCTGTCACTGGTGACTCACATGCTGCTATGATACTGAACAGGTTTCAGCACAGCTTCCAGATGGAGATGGACTAGCTACGGACTGGGAGAGTACCTTTGGAAACCATTTATCTGACAAAAATATGCATATAACTTAGACAACTTAACAACAACAACAGAAAGATAAATAACCCAATCACAAAATGGGCAAAGGACTTGAATGGACATTTCACCAAAGAGGGCATTCAAATGGCCACCAAACACATGAAAACATGCTTAGCATCATTAGCCATTAGAGAGTTGCAAATCAAAACCACAATGAGATCCCATTTCACTACCACTAGGATGGCTAAGATAAAAAATAACAAATATTGGAGAAGATATGGGGAAACTGGAACACTTACCCATTGCTGGTATGAATGTATAATGGTATAGCCGTTGTGGAAAACTGTGTAGCAGTTTCTCATAAAACTAAAAGACTTGTACGCCAATGTTCATTGCACACTATTCACAATAGCCAAAAGGTTGAAACAAGCTAAATGCCCATCAACAGACGAAGGAATAAACAAATCATACTGCAGAGATACAACAGGATACTACTCAGCCTGTGGGAGAAATAGAGTCTTGATACATGCTACGGAATGGATGGAGCTTGAAGACATTATGCTGAACAAAATAAGCCAATCACAAAAGGACAAATATTGTATGACCTCACTTACATGAAAACACAAGAAAAGACAAATGTATGGAGACCAAAGTTTATTAGTGGTTACCAGGGGCAAGAAGGAGGGGAAATAAAAGCAGGGAAAGGGAATGGAAAAATCACATTGATCAAGAGTGTTGCACAGCTGATTATTATAATTGCTGTCAATAAATTCTACAACTGTAAAAAGTTGAATTGGCAAAGGTTGTGTGATAGATATACCTACAATGAGGAAAAAAAAAAAAAGAGCAGCTCTGAGGCTGGTTATGGACAAGCAAACACCTCATGGGATCTGGTTCCTTGGTTTGGAGGTTTTAGGGTCATGGTTCCATGGGACACCCAGTTAATTGGCCTAATTACATGTTTAGTGCTTATGTTCTACCTTCATGTTCATTGTGTAGTGTCTGGGGTCTTAAAAACTCAAAAGTTGCCATCCAAGTGTCAACAATGTGTCTCTCTTCACCTGGAGCAACAGAGGAACAAGGAGAATTTGGAATAGGAGGAGTATATGGAATCTGTGACTAATTGCCTCTATGAACAACTGCCTCCTTTGCTGTGGGACCAAAGGAACTGGATGGTGCCAGGCTACCATTATGGAACATTTTGATCAAAGATTCCATAGACCTGATCAAAAGGGGGAAAATGAAGACTCAGAATTTCAAATTCTGGACTTTCTGGAGCCATGGAAAGTGGTTTAACTTCTGAAACTATTGCCCTGAGATAATCTTTATACTTTAAACCAGAAATATCCCCTCAAGTCATCTTAAAACTGAACAATAGTTTAGTTTACCTAGTAAAAAAGGCCTGCCTTGAGCATTATATTCTTTTAAGAGCTATCTATATGGGATCAAATTGATGACAGCAAGTCAAATGATTAGATAGGAAACTTAAGGGGCAGTGAGTTTATGTTAATGAGGGAGGAACAAGTCAGAAAAGGAGGGTGTGAATGGTTGTACAACTTGAAGAATATAATCAAAGTCACTAAACTGTACATGTAGAAACAGTTCAATTTGCATATTTTGCTGTGTATATTCTCAACAACAAAATAAATAAAATAACATAAAAAAATAAGAGCAAGAGGGATAAAGAGATCTTGAGGCAAACCAGGCAGGGTCAGAAAATTTAAAAAGAAAAAGGAAAAACCCTGTGGATCACAACAGTCTGATCCACAGGTGATCCTGGGTATGGTGCAGGACCAGGCAGCATTTCATTCCCTTGTGCATGGGGTTGTCACGAGTCAGGGGCCAACTAGGCAGCAGCTAACAATAGAAATTTCGTGTATTTGGTGCATTGTGTATTAAAGTGATCATAATTATGTCTCAAAAATAAGTGTGATGTTATTTCCCGGTCAAAGATTAGTAAGGCCCTGAGTGTATAGATTACATGTGTAAATATAGTCAGGAATAAGTGATTAGATTACTTGAGACAATTAGAGAATAAACTTGGCAGAAAATACAATAAACATGCTATTCTCCTCTGTGTTCTTCCCTGGCCCATACTCTGTGTAGGAGCCACTGATAAGAGCAGAAATTATAAGATATTCAGCCAACCACCCATGATTAGTTATTCAGTCCCTTTCGTTTAGTATCAAAAAAGTTGGAAAGGGTATGATTTGTGTGTTCCCTAGGTGTTATCTGCATGACCCATGCAGCTCCGCCCCCCCCCCTTCGGTTCTTTCTGTTGACCCCAGCTTTCATTAGCCTATAGAAGTAAATCCCTCACCAATATATTTTATTAATTGTTGGTTAGGGTTATGTTCTCATAGCTTCCTCTGCATCAGGCTGTCCAGTACTGCAGAAGCTGGTCTTGTGTTTTTATACTTCCACCCAAAGAATACACATATTTGAATTTCACCAATAAAATACAGTAAAAGAATTTATGAGTTTAGCACATTTTACTAAATATTGCCAGGTAGGGAGAAAAAGGAGAAAAGTATATTACACACTACACAGCAAGCACTTGAAAACTGCCTTAAAGTATTTGTCATTTTCAGCTTGCACCTTCCAAACAGGTTTTCCCTTACTTTGTCTTTCTCTAATACATTTTAAATATTTGTAGGTGTGAGTAAATGTATAGCAATGTGTGTACTCACATAGATAAAAATGTAAATAAAAGAGTAAATTTATTACAAGGTTATAGGCTTGGTTCACCCACTTATAGGTCTTGGCTTCAGCAGGACCTTAGGAAATGGAATGCAGGGCTGGCTTGCTGTAGTGAAAGCCCAAAATCCTCTCCTTCTTTCTCTCATTTTTGTGCATTTGCTTTGCTCTTAGGTCTTGTCACTGTTCAGCACCCCTGGCCACATTAAAAAAAAAAAACAACCTTCAGTGTTTAAGCCTTCTCCGTTTCTATCCCAAAGTCCCTGAGAGGAGCTGTTGGGGAAAATTACCAAAAACAAAAACTACTTCCAACTTAGAAAACCTCTCCACAAAAATAGAAGAAAAGATTTATTATTGAATAAACATTAAACCTTTATGTGATGTATCATGGGCAGTCCTCTAAAGAGATTGCAAAGACAGAAAGAAATCTTATCTTTTATGTTGCTGAGTAGATACAACTCATTACATTCATGTTTAAGATAAAATTACTAATTTTCTAATATCTTATTGGCAGAGTGCCTGAAGTTGTGGTGACTGCATTCCAGGAAAATGGGAGGTAGGGATGTGATCTTCTTTGACGATTATTTTTCCTAAGAGATGTCTCCCAGGTCCTTGAGAAAACAGCCCTTATTTACATACTTTTCAGAAAGATTCTACAAGTTCTCTAAAGTGAATTCTGAAAGAACAGGGGAGGAGGGGAGCCTCTTCCCTTATTTCCGCAGGGAGAATTAAAACCTTTTATTTTCAATTAGTATTTTTTCTTTACAGAGCAAATGGTTAAGTGCTGGGCTACTAATCGAGGCAGTTTGAACCCACTCAGAGGGGCCTTGGAAGAAAGGCCTTGTATTCTGCTTCTGAAAGTTCACAGCCATGGAAACCCTATGGGGTAGTATGCACTTCTACTGTGAAACACATGGGGCAGCATGAGTTGGAGTTGACTTGGTTCAGGAGATCAGCTAGACTGAGGATGGAAGCTTTTTGTTCCAAGGGCAAAATTGTAGGGAAAAGTTTTCCTACTCCTACTGATCCAGTAGATGATAGTTGCCTAAAACAGGGTTTCTTAGTTTTGGCCAATGAGTGCTGGAATATGTTGTGGAAGAATATGCTCCTGACATAGATTAGGAGCACACCGCAAAAAGAGGGAAAGAAATAGGGGCTGAGGCAGGTAGCACAGTATATGGTGCATTAAACTTTTTTTTTTTTAATTTTTATTGTGCTTTAAGTGAAAGTTTACAAATCAAGTCAGCCTCTCACACAAAAACCCATATACACCTTGCTACACACTCCCAATTACTCTCCCTGTAATGAGACAGCCCGCTTTCTCCCTCCCCTCTCTCTTTTCATGTCCATTTCGCCACCTTCTAACCCTTTCCACCCTCTCATCTCCCCTCCAGGCAGGGGATGCCAACATAGTCTCAAGTGTCCACATGGTCCAAGAAGCTCACTCCTCATCAGCATCCCTCTCCAACCCATTGTCTAGTCCAATCCATGTCTGAAGAGCTGGCTTCGGGAATGGTTCCTGTCCTGGGCCAACAGAACGTCTGGGGGCCATGACCACTGCGGTCCTTCTAGTCTCAGTCAGACCATTAAGTCTGGTCTTATGAGAATTTGGGATCTGCATCCCACTGCTCTCCTGCTCCCTCAGGGGTTCTCTGTTGTGTTCCCTCTCAGGGCAGTCATCAGTTGTAGCCGGGCACCATCTAGTTCTTCTGGATGATGTAGTCTCTGGTTCATGTGGCCCTTTCTGTTTTTTGGGCTTGTAATTGCCTTGTGTCCTTGGTGTTCTTCATTCTCCTTTGATCCAGGTGGGTTGAGACTAATTGATGCATCTTAGATGGCTGCTTGCTAGCATTTAAGACCCCAGACACCACACTTCAAAGTGGGATGCAGAATGTTTTAATAGATTTTATTATGCTAGTTGACTTAGATGTCCCCTGAAACCATGGTCCCCAGACCCCTGCCCCTGCTGCACTGGCCTTCGAAGCATTCAGTTTATTCAGGAAACTTCTTTGCTTTTGGTTTAGTCCAATTGTGCTGACCTCCCCTGTATTGTGTGCTGTCTTTCCCTTCACCTAAAGTAGTTCTTATCTACTAATTAGTGGATGCCCCCCCACCCTCCCTCCCTCCCCCCTCTCATAACCACAAAAGAATGTTTTCTTCACAGTTTAAACTATTTCTCAAGTTCTTCTAATAGTAGTCTTATACAATATTTGTCCTTTTGCAACTGACTAATTTCACTCAGCATAATGCCTTCCAGGTTCCTCCATGTTATGAAATTTTTCACAGATTCCTCTTTGTTCTTTATTGATGTGTAGTATTCCATTGTATGAATATGTCATAATTTATCCATTCATCCATTGATGGGCGCCTTGGTTGCTTCCGTCTTCTTGCTATTGTAAACAGTGCTGCAGTAAGCATGGGTGTGCATATATCTGTTCATGTAAAGGCTCTTATTTCTCTAGGATATATTCCAAGGAGTGGGATTGCTGGATCGTATGGGAGTTCTATTTCTAGCTTTTTAAGAAAGCACCAAATCAAATGTAAAATGGTACAACCACTTTTTCCAAAGTGGCTGTACCATTTTGTATCCCAACCAGCAGTGTAGAAGTGTTCCAATCTCTCCACAGCCTCTCCAACATTTATTATTTTGTGTTTTTGGGATTGATGCCAGCCTTGTTGGAGTGAGATGAAATCTCATTGTAGTTTTGATCTGCATTTCTCTAATGGCTTATGATCGTGAACATTTCCTCATATATCTGTTAACTACCTGAGTGTCTTCTTTAGTGAAGTGTCTATTCATATCTTTTGCCCATTTTTTAATTGGGTAATTTGTCTTTTTGCAGTTGAGTTTTTGCAATATCATGTAGATTTTAGAGATCAGGCGCTGATCGGAAATGTCATAGCTAAAAACTTTTTCCCAGTCTGTAGGTAGTCTTTTTACTCTTCTGGTGAAGGCTTTGGATGAGCATAGGTGTTTGATTTTTAGGAGCTCCTAGTTATCTATGTTTTCTTCTACATTCTTTATAATGTTTTGTATACTGTTTATGCCATGTATTAGGGCTGCTGACATTGTCCCTATGTTTTCTTCCATGATCTTTATCGTTTTAGATTTTATATTTAGGTCTTTGATCCATTTTGAGTTAGTTTTTGTGCATGGAGTGAGGTATGGGTATTGTTTTATTTTTTTGCAGATGGATATCCAGTTATGCCAGCACCATTTGTTAAAAAGACTGTCTTTTCCCCATTTAACTGTTTTGGGGCCTTTGTCAAATATCAACTGCTCATATGTGGATGGATTTATGTCTGGATTCTCAATTCTGTTCCATTGGTCCATGTATCTGTTGTTCTACCAGTACCAGGCTGTTTTGACTACTGTGGCGGTATAGTAGGTTCTATAATGAGCTAAAGTAAGGCCTCCCACTTTGTTCTTCTTTTTCAGTAATGCCTTATTTATCCAGGGCCTCTTTCCCTTCCATAGGAAGTTGGTGATTTGTTTCTCCATCTCATTAAAGAATGTCCTTGGGATTTGGATTGGAATTGCATTAAATCTATAGATCGCTTTTGGTAGAATAGACATTTTTATAATGTTAAGTCTTCCTGTCCACGAGGAAGGTATTTTCTTCCACTTATGTAAGCCTCTTTTGGTTTCTTGCAGAAGTGTACTGCAGTTTTCTTTGTATAAGTCTTTTACATCTCTGGTAAGATTTATTCCTAAGTATTTTATCGTCTTGAGGGCTACTGTAAATGGCATTGATTTGATGATTTCCTCTTCAATGTTCTTTTTGTTGGTGTAGAGGAATCCAACTGATTTTTTAATTAACTTTTATTGAGCTTCAAGTGAACGTTTACAAATCAAGTCAGTCTGTCACATATAAGTTTATATACATCTTACTCCGTACTCCCACTTGCTCTCCCCCTAATGAGTCAGCCCTTCCAGTCTCTCCTTTCGTGACAATTTTGCCAGCTTCCAACTCTCTCTATCCTCCCATCCCCTCTCCAGACAGGAGATGCCAACACAGTCTCAAGTGTCCACCTGATATAATTAGCACACTCTTCATCAGCATCTCTCTCCTACCCACTGTCCAGTCCCTTTCATGTCTGATGAGTTGTCTTCGGGGATGGATCCTGACCTGTACCAACAGAAGGTTTGGGGACCATGACTGCCGGGATTCCTCTAGTCTCAGTCACACCATTAAGTATGGTCTTTTTGTGAGAATTTGGGGTCTGCATCCCACTGATCTCCTGCTCCCTCAGGGGTCCTCTGTTGTGCTCCCTGTCAGGGCAGTCATCGGTTGTGGCCGGGCACCAACTAGTTCTTCTGGTCTCAGGATGATGTAGGTCTCTGGTTCATGTGGCCCTTTCTGTCTCTTGGGCTCTTAGTTGTCGTGTGAGCTTGGTGTTCTTCATTCTCCTTTGCTCCAGGTGGGTTGAGACCAATTGATGCATCTTAGGTGGCCGCTTGTTAGCATTTAAGACCCCAGACGCCACATTTCAAAGTGGGATGCAGAATGTTTTCATAATAGAATTATTTTGCCAATTGACTTAGAAGTCCCCTTAGAGCATGGTTCCCAAACCCCCGCCCTTGCTCCGCTGACCTTTGAAGCGTTCATTTAATCCCGGAAACTTCTTTGCTTTTGGTCCAGTCCAATTGAGCTGACCTTCCATGTATTGAGTGTTGTCCTTCCGTTCACCTAAAGCAGTTCTTATCTACTAATTAATCAGTAAAAAACCCTCTCCCTCCCTCCCCCCCTCGTAACCACAAAAGTATGTGTTCTTCTCAGTCTATACTATTTCTCAAGATCTTATAATAGTGAGTGGTCTTACACAATATTTGTCCTTTTGCCTCTGACTCATTTCGCTCAGCATAATGCCTTCCAGGTTCCTCCATGTTATGAAATGTTTCACAGATTCGTCACTGTTCTTTATCGATGCGTAGTATTCCATTGTGTGAATATACCACAATTTATTTACCCATTCATCCATTGACAGACATCTTGGTTGCTTCCAGCTTTTTGCTATTGTAAACAGAGCTGCAATAAACATGGGTGTGCATATATCTGTGTGAAGGCTCTTGTTTCTCTAGGGTATATTGCGAGGAGTGGGATTTCTGGGTTGTATGGTAGTTCTATTTCTAACTGTTTAAGATAACGCCAGATAGATTTCCAAAGTGGTTGTACCATTTTACATCCCCACCAGCAGTGTATAAGAGTCCCAATCTCTCCGCAGCCTCTCCAACATTTATTATTTTGTGTTTTTTGGATTAATGCCAGCCTTGTTGGAGTGAGATGGAATCTCATCCTAGTTTTAATTTGCATTTCTCTAATGGCTAATGATGGAGAGCATTTTCTCACGTATCTGTTAGCTGCCAGAATATCTTCTTTAGTGAAGTGTGTGTTCATATCCTTTGCCCACTTCTTGATTGGGTTGTTTGTCTTTTTGTGGTTGAGTTTTGACAGAATCATATAGATTTTAGAGATCAGGCGCTGGTTGGAGATGTCATAGCTGAAAATTCTTTCCCAGTCTGTAGATGGTCTTTTTACTCTTTTGGTGAAGTCTTTAGATGAGCATAGGTGTTTGATTTTTAGGAGCTCCCAGTTATCTGGTTTCTCTTCGTCATTTTTGGTAATGTTTTGTATTCTGTTTATGCCTTGTATTAGGGCTCCTAGGGTTGTCCCTATTTTTTCTTCCATGATCTTTATCGTTTTAGTCTTTATGTTTAGGTCTTTGATCCACTTGGAGTTAGTTTTTGTGCATGGTGTGAGGTATGGGTCCTGTTTCATTTTTTTGCAAATGGATATCCAGTTATGCCAGGACCATTTGTTAAAAAGACTATCTTTTCCCCAATTAACTGACACTGGGCCTTTGTCAAATATCAGCTGCTCATATGTGGATGGATTTATATCCGGGTTCTCAATTCTGTTCCACTGGTCTATGTGCCTGGTGTTGTACCAATACCGGGCTGTTTTGACTACTGTGGCTGTATAATAGCTTCTGAAATCAGGTAGAGTGAAGCCTCCCACTCTCTTCTTCTTTTTCAGTAATGCTTTGCTTATCCGAGGCTTCTTTCCCTTCCATATGAAGTTGGTGATTTGTTTCTCTATCACCTTAAAAAATGACATTGGAATTTGGATCGGAAGTGCATTGTATGTATAGATGGCTTTTGGTAGAATAGACATTTTTACTATGTTAAGTCTTCCTATCCATGAGCAAGGTATGTTTTTCCACTTAAGTATGTCCTTTTTAATTTCTTGTAGTAGAGCTTTGTAGTTTTCATTGTATAGGTCTTTTACATCCTTGGTAAGATTTATTCCTAAGTATTTTATCTTCTTCGGGGCTACTGTGAATGGTATTGATTTGGTTATTTCCTCTTTGATGTTCTTTTTGTTGATGTAGAGGAATCCAAGTGATTTTTGTATGTTTATCTTATAACCTGAGACTGCCAAACTCTTCTATTAGTTTCAGTAGTTTTCTGGAGGATTCCTTAGGGTTTTCTGTATATAAGATCATGTCATCTGCAAATAGAGATAATTTTACTTCTTCCTTGCCAATCTGGATGCCCTTTATTTCTTTGTCTAGCCTAATTGCCATGGCTAGGACTTCTAGCACGATGTTGAATAAGAGCGGTGATAAAGGGCATCCTTGTCTGGTTCCCGTTCTCAAGGGAAATGCTTTCAGGTTCTCTCCATTTAGAGTGATGTTGGCTGTTGGCTTTGCATAGATGCCCTTTATTATGTTCAGGAATTTTCCTTCAATTCCTATTTTGCTGAGAGTTTTTATCATAAATGGGTGTTGGACTTTGTCAAATGCCTTTTCTGCATCAATTGATAAGATCATGTGGTTTTTGTCTTTTGTTTTATTTATGTGGTGGATTACATTAATGGTTTTTCTGATATTAAACCAGCCTTGCATACCTGGTATAAATCCCACTTGATCGTGGTGAATTATTTTTTTGATATGTTGTTGAATTCTATTGGCTAGAAATTGTTGAGGATTTTTGCATCTATGTTCACGAGGGATATAGGTCTGTAATTTTCTTTTTTTGTAATGTCTTTACCTGGTTTTGGTATCAGGGAGATGGTGGCTTCATAGAATGAGTTGTGTAGTATTCCGTCATTTTCTATGCTTTGAAATACCTTTAGTAGTAGTGGTGTTAACTCTTCTCTGAAAGTTTGGTAGAACTCTGCAGTAAAGCCATCCGGGCCAGGGCTTTCTTTGTTGGGAGTTTTTTGATTACCGTTTCAATCTCTTTTATTTGTTATGGGTCTATTTAGTTGTTCTACTTCTGATTGTGTTAGTTTAGGTAGGTAGTGTTTTTCCAGGAATTCATCCATTTCTTCTAGGTTTGCAAATTTGTTAGAGTACAATTTTTCGTAATAATCTGATATGATTCTTTTAATTTCAGTTGGGTCTGTTGTGATGTGACCCTTCTCGTTTCTTATTCGGGTTATTTGTTTCCTTTCCCTTGTTTCTTTAGTCAGTCTAGCCAATGATTTATCAATTTCGTTAATTTTTTCCAAGAACCAGCTTTTGGCTTTGTTAATTCTTTTAATTGTTTTTCTGTTCTCTAATTCATTTAGTTCAGCTCTAATTTTTATTATTTGTTTTCTTCTGGTGCCTGATGGATTCTTTTGTTGCTCGCTTTCTATTTGTTCAAGTTGTAGGGACAGTTCTCTGATTTTGACTCTCTTCTTTTTGTATGTGTGCATTTATCGATATAAATTGGCCTCTGAGCACTGCTTTTGCTGTGTCCCAGAGGTTTTAATAGGAAGTATTTTCCTTCTCGTTGCATTCTATGAATTTCCTTATTCCCTCCTTGATGTCTTCTATAACCCAGTCTTTTTTCAGGAGGGTATCGTTCATTTTCCACGTATTTGATTTCTTTTCCCTAGTTTTTCTGTTATTGATTTCTAGTTTTATTGCCTTGTGGTCTGAGAAGATGCTTTGTAATATTTCGATGTTTTGGATTCTGCAAAGGTTTGTTTTATGACCTAATATGTGGTCTATTCTAGAGAATGTTCCATGTGCGCTAGAAAAAGAAGTATACTTTGCAGCAGTTGGGTGGAGAGTTCTGTATAAGTCAATGAGGTCAAGTTGGTTGATTGGTGTAATTAGGTCTTCCGTGTCTGTATTGAGCTTCTTACTGGATGTCCTGTCCTTCTCCGAAAGTGGTGTGTTGAAGTCTCCTACTATAATTGTGGAGGTGTCTATCTCACTTTTCAGTTCTGTTAAAATTTGATTTATGTATCTTGCAGCCCTGTCATTGGGTGCGTAAATATTTAATATGGTTATGTCTTCCTGATCAATTGTCCCTTTTATCATTATGTAGTGTCCTTCCTTATCCTTTGCGGTGGATTTAAGCCTAAAGTCTATTTTGTCAGAAATTAATATTGCTGCTCCTTTTTTGCTTATTGTTTCCTTGATATATTTTTTTCCATCCTTTGAGTTTTAGTTTGTTTGTGTCTCTAAGTCTAAGGTGTGTCTCTTGTAGGCAGCATATAGACGGATCGTGTTTCTTTATGCAGTCTGAGACTCTCTGTCTCTTTATTGGTGCATTTAGTCCATTTACATTCAGCATAATTATAGATAAATAAGTGTTTAGTGTTGTCATTTTGATGCCTTTTTATCTGTGTTGCTGACAATTTCATTTTTCCACATACTTTTTTGTGCTGAGACGTTTTTCTTAGTAAACTGTGAGATCCTCATTTTCGTAGTGTTTGACTTTATGTTTGTTGAGTGGTCACGTTTTTTCTTGGCTTTTATCTTGAGTTATGGAGTTGTTATACCTCTTTGTGGTTACCTTAATATTTACCCCTATTTTTCTAAGTAAAAACCTAACTTGTATTCTTCTATATCGCCTTGTATCACTCTCCATATGGCAGTTCTATGCCACCTGTATTTAGTCCCTCTTTTTGATTATTGTGATCTTTTACATATTGACTTCAATGATTCCCTGTTTTGAGCATTTTTTTTTTTAATTAATCTTAATTTGTTTTTGTGATTTCCCTATTGGAGTTGATATCAGGATGTTCTGTTTTGTGACCTTGTGTTATGCTGGTATCTGATATTATTGGTTTTCTGACCAAACAATATCCTTTAGTATTTCTTGTAGCTTTGGTTTGGTTTTTGCAAATTCTCTAAACTTGTGTTTATCTGTAAATATCTTAATTTTGCCTTCATATTTCAGAGAGAGTTTTGCTGGATATATGATCCTTGGCTGGCAGTTTTTCTCCTTCAGTGCTCTGTATATGTTATCCCATTCCCTTCTTGCCTGCATGGTTTCTGCTGAGTAGTCTGAACTTATTCTTATTGATTCTCCCTTGAAGGAAACCTTTCTTTTCTCCCTGGCTGCTTTTAAAATTTTCTCTTTATCTTTGGTTTTGGCAAGTTTGATGATAATATGTCTTGGTGTTTTTCTTTTTGGATCAATCTTAAATGGGGTTCGATGAGCATCTTGGATAGATATCCTTTCGTCTTTCATGATGTCAGGGAAGTGTTCTGTCAGCAGATCTTCAACTATTTTCTCTGTGTTTTCTGTCCTCCCTCCCTGTTGTGGGACTCCAATCACACACAAGTTATCCTTCTTGATAGAGTCCCACATGATTCTTAGGGTTTCTTCATTTTTTTAAATTCTTTTTTCTGATTTTTTTTCAGCTATGTTGGTGTTAATTCCCTAGTCCTCCTGATTTCCCAGTCTGCATTCTAATTGCTCGAGTCTGCTCCTGTGACTTTCTATTGCGTTGTCTAATTCTGTAATTTTATTGTTAATCTTTTGGATTTCTACATGCTGTCTCTCTATGGATTCTTGCAACTTATTAATTTTTCCACTATGTCCTTGAATAATCTTTTTGAGTTCTTCAACTGTTTTGTCAGTGTGTTCCTTGGCTTTTTCTGCAGTTTGCCTTATTTCGTTTCTGATGTCTTGAAGCATTCTGTAAATTAGTTTTTTATATTCTGTATCTGATAATTCCAGGATTGTATCTTCATTTGGGAAAGATTTTGATTCTTTTGTTTGGGGAGTTGTAGAAGCTGTCATGGTCTGCTTCTTTATGTGGTTTGATATCGACTGCTGTCTCCGAGCCATCACTAAGATATAAAAAAAAAAAAATTTAGTAGGGGTTTATTCTATAATTGCTCACTGAGTCTTATCTTGTTTTGTTTTCTTTCAATATACGTGGGTGGGCTACTAGATTGTGCTGTCTTGTTTGTTGTAGCCCTTGACTTACTTATGACCTATTACCAGCTGGTTTGGGCTGTTGCCAGATATATATGCCTGAGTCTATTCACTATTCTTGAGTAGAATCTGATTTTGGGTCATCAAGTGTGTGCTGCACCCTAACACCTATCCACCTCGAGAAGTAGTGGTGATAGCTGTTTGCACCAGATTCTATTAGCAGCTGGGGTTCACCCTCTGGAGGGGCAGGATTCTGACAGGCTTCCCCCAAGTGTCAGTGAGGTAGGTGTGTCTCTATTCCTATAGCACCTTGGTGGGAGGGTACTGCAGCTGTACCTTAGGCCCCCAATGCAAGTACCTCTACTGATTGGTAGGTGTCACCCTCCTTAGACCCCTAAGGCAAGAGGCTAGGTGGTGTGGGGGTAGCTTCAGACCTCAGTTCCCTGTTGTGCGTCAGTTAGGGCTATGTTGAATAAGCAGAGATATCAGACCTGGGAAACTTGTTTTTCCAGAAAATCCGCTAAAAAAAAATGCAGCCAGATCCCTATCAGAACTGCCTTTGGATTATAACCGCCACCTTGTGCCCTGTAAGGATGAAAGTCCAAGATTTCGATCATATATGCTTGGCTGTAGCTGGTTATGTGTTTTTAGTCCAATTAGGGATGGATTTTTGGCCCTGGGTTTTTTGTGGTTGCTTCTCTCAGGCCAGAAGAATGGGTTAGGAAAAGACCAAAAAAAAAAAGGGGGGGTAAAGCAAAGCCGCCACGGAGCCGGAGCCGTTCTCCCTCTGGCTCAGGAAATTCCGATGTTAATGAAGCCGCCTGGGAAGGGTGGGGGAGGGTTCAGAGAGATAGGAGAGTAGCACCTCCGAATATAGCCAAAGTTGCTTGTCTTGCTTGGAATGACTATTTTATCTGAGATTCCCGAGGGGCATGTCGCCTACGTGTGCTGGCTGTGTGGAGATTGCCCCCGGGGGTCTGACCCGCTGAAGCCGCCGTCAGATCCTCTGCTGCCAGTTCAAAGCCCAGCGACAAGGTTCCCCGGCTGGGACGCTGCCCTCCCGGCTCCAAAACCAGTCACTGCCTCCTGGGGACTTCTCCCACCAGCCGCTCGCCATGCTGCCCGCGCGGACCAGCTGGGCCCCCTCCTGGGGTCAGTTCAGGGGGGTAGGGCTGCGCCCCTTGTTTGCGCCGTCACAAGATTTTTGAGTTCAGCTCCCCTGGGCCCAGAAGCCCGGCGCCAAGGTTTCCTGACTGGGACGCTGGCTCCAGGCTCTGAAAACAGTCGCTGCTTCCCCTTATTTGTTCGTTTTCCATCTCTAAATCTGTGTTTGTTGTTCAGGGTTTGTAGATTGTTATGTATGTGATCGATTCACTTGTTTTTCCAAGTCTTTGTTGCAAGAGGGATCAGAGGTAGTGTCTACCTAGTCCACCATCTTGGCCGGAACTCTCCAACTGAGTTTTGCATGTTTATCTTGTATCCCGATACTCTGCTGAACTCTTCTATTAGTTTCAGTAGGTTTCTGGAGGATTCCTTAGGGTTTTCTGTATATAAGATCATGTCATCTGTAAATAGAGATACTTTTACTTCTTCCCTGCCAATCTGGATGCCCTTTATTTCTTTATCTAGCCTAATTGCTCTGGCTAGGACTTCCAGCACAATGTTGAATAAGAATGGTGATAAAGGGCATCATTGTCTGGTTCCCAGTCTCAGTGGGAATGTTTGGGCTCTCTCCATTTAGGGTGATGTTGGCTGTTGGCTTAGGTATAAATGCCCTTTATTATGTTGAGGAATTTTCCTTCTATTCCTATTTTGCTGAGACTTTTTATCATGAATGAGTGTTGAACTTTGTCAAATGCCTTTTCTGCATCAATTGATAAAATCATGTGATTCTTGACTTTTATTTATGTGGTGGATTACATTAATTGTTTTTCTAACGTTGAACCATCCCTGCATGCATGGTATCAATCCCACTTGGTCATGGTGAATTCTTTTTTTGATATGTTGTTGAATTGTATTGGCTAGAATTTTGTTGAGGATTTTTGCATCTACATTCCTGAGGGATATAGGTCTATAATTTTCTTTTCTTGTGGTGTCTTTACCTGGTTTTGGTATCAGGGATATGCTGGCTTCATAGAATGAGTTTGGGAGTATTCCATCCTTTTCTGTGCTCTGAAATATCTTTACTAGTAATGGTGTTATCTCTTCTCTGAAAGTTTGGTAAAACTCTGCAGTGAAGCCTACTGGACCAGGGCTTTTTTTTGTTGGGAGTTTTTTGATTACCTTTTCAACCTGTGCTTTTGTTCTGGGTCTATTTAGTTGTTCTACCTCTGTTTGTGTTAGTTTAGGTAGATAGTGTGTTTCTAGGAATTCATCCATTTCTTCTAGGTTTTCAAATTTGTTTGAGTATAGTTTTTCATAGTAATCTGATATGATTCTTTTAATTTCAGTTGGGTCTGTTGTAATATCGCCCCTCATTTCTTATTCAGGTTATTTGCTTCCTCTCCTGTTTTTCTTTTGTCAGTCTGGCCAGTGGTTTATCAATTTTTTCAAAAAAACAGCTTTGGGACTTGTTAATTCTTTCAATTGTTTTTCTGTTTTCTATTCCATTTAGTTCAGCTGTAATTTTTACTATTTGTTTTCTTCTGGTGCCTGTGGGTTTCTTTTGTTGCTCTCTTTCTATTTGTTCAAGTTGTGGGGATAATTCCTTGATTTTGGCGCTTTCATCTTTTTGGATGTGTTCATTTATTGATGTAAATTGACTCTGAGCACCACTTTTGCTGTGTTCCAAAGGTTCTGATAGGAAATGTTTTCATGCTCATTGGATTCTATGAATTTCTTTATTCTATCCTTAATGTCTTCTATAATACAGTCTTTTTTGAGCAGGGTATTGTTCAGTTTCCAAGTGTTTGATTTCTTTTCCCTGCTTTTCCTGTTATTGATTTCCACTTTCATGGCCTTATGGTCAGAGAAGATGCTTTGTGATATTTCAATGTTTTGCATTCCGCTAAGGCTTGCTTTATGACCTAATATGTGGTTTATTCTGGAGAATGTTCCATGTGCATTAGGAAAGAAAGTGTACTTGGTTGCTGTTGGGTGGAGTGTTCTGTATATGTCTACGAGGTCAAGTTTGTTGACTGTGGCATTTAGATCTTCCGTGTCTTTACTGAGCTTTCTGGATGTCCTGTCCTTCACCGAAAGTAGTGTGTTAAAGTCTCCTACTATTACTGTGGAGCTGTCTATCTCACTTTTCAATGCTGATAGAGTTTGTTTTATGTATCTTGCAGCCCTGTCACTGGGTACATAAATATTTAATATGGTTATATCTTCTTGGTGTATTGTCCCTTTAATCATTATATAGTGTCCTTCCTTATCCTTTATGATGGATTTAACTTTAAAGTGTATTTAGTCAGAAATTAATATTGCCACTCCTGCTCTTTTTTGATTGTTGTTTGCTTGATACATATTTTTTCATCCCTTGAGTTTTAGTTTATTTGTGTCTCTAAGTCTAAGGTGTGTCTCTCGTAGGCAGCATAGAGACGGATCTTGTTTTTTAATCCATTCTGCCACTCTCTGTCTCTTTATTGGTGCATTTAGTTTATTTATATTCAGGGTAATTATGGATAGGTATGAATTTAGTGCTATCATTTTGATGTCTTTTTTTGTGTGTTGACAGCTTCTTTTTCCCACCTGATTTTATGTGCTGAGTAGATTTTCTTTATATATTGTCCTTTCCTCGTATTTGTTGTTGTTGATTTTGTTTCTGCTGAGTCTGTATTTTTCCCTTGTATTTGATTTTGATGAGTAGCATAGTTTGTCTCCTTTGTGGTTACCTCATTATTTACTCCTATTTTTCTAAATTTAAACCTAACTTTAATTTCTTTGTATCACCGTATCTTCCTCTCCATATGGAAGGTGTATGATTACATTTCTTAGTCCCTGTTTATTATTTTAATGTTGTCTTCTTTTATATAATAACATTGCTGCTACACTGTTTGGGGCTTTTTTTTTTTTTTAATAATCTTGCTTTTTTTTTTTTTATTTCCCTGTCTGGGTTGACTTCTGGTTGCTCTGCCCAGTGTTCTAGTCTTGGGTTGATACCTGATATTGTTAATTTTCTTACCGAAGAACTCCCTTTAGTATTTCTTGTAGTTTTGGTTTGGTTTTTATGAATTCCCTAAACTTGTGTTTATCTGGGAATGTCTTAATTTCACCTTCATTATTTAAGAGACAGTTTGGCTGGATATATGATTCTTGGCCGGCTATTTTTTTCCTTCAATTTTTTAGTTATGTCATCCCATTGCCTTCTTGGCTGCATGGTTTCTGCCAAGTAGTCCGAGCTTATTCTTATTGGCTCTCCTTTGCAGGTGACTTTTCATTTATCCCTCGCTGCTCTTATAATTCTCTATCTTTGGTTTTGGCAAATTTGATTATGATAAGTCTTGGTGACTTTCTTTTCAGATCTACCTTATGTGGAGTTCGATGAGGATCTTGGATAGATACCATCTCATCTTTCACAGTATCAGGGAAGTTTTCTGCCAACAAATCTTCAAGAATTCTCTCTGTATTTTCTCTTACCCCTCCCTGTTCTGGTACTCCAATCACTTGTAGGTTATTTCTCTTGATAGAGTGCCACATGATTCTTAAGTTTTCTTCATTTTTTTAAATTCTTTTATCTGATTTTTCTTCAAAAATATTAGTGCCAAGTGATTTATCTTTGAGTTCAGAAATTCTAGCTTCTACTTGCTCAATTCTGCTCCTCTGATTTTCTATTGAGTTATCTAATTGTGTAATTTTATTGTTAATCTTCTGAATTTCTGATTGCTGTCTGTGTATGGATTTTTCCAGCTTATTAAACTTTTCATTATGTTCCTGAATAATCTTTCTGATTTCTTCAGTTGCTTTATCTGTGCGTTCCTTGGCTTGTTCTGCATATTGCCTCTTTTCCTTCCTGATGTCTTGAAGGGTTCTGTATATTAAACTTTCGTATTCTGCATCTGGTAATTCCAGGAATGTGCACGTTCATTTAGAAGATCCCTGGATTCTTTGTTTTGAGAGCCTGTTGAGGTGATCATGGTCTGTTTCATTATGTGACTTGATATTGACTGTTGTCTCCGAGCCATCTGTAAGTTATTGTATTAGTTTATGCTTGCTTACTGTGTCATAGCTGCTTGCTTTGTTTTGTTTTGGTATACCCCTGTGGGTTGCTTGAGTGAGCTAGCTTGATTATTTTCACCTTTGGAACTCTGGTGTCCTGTCCCCAGCTGGCTAGAGCTGTTTTCAGGTATATCAATCTAGGAGTCCATTCAGTTTTCTTGTATGAATTCAGCTCAGATTTCCAGGTAGCTGATATCAAGTGTGTGGCACAGGCTCTGTCCTACAGTCTTAGAGGGGCAGGGGCGATTGGCATATATAGTGGTATCTGATTGCAGCAGGGGGTCACGCTCTGAACAAGGCAGGGGGCTGAGAACCAACCCCCAAGTGTCTCTGAGGAAAACGTGTCTCTGTTCCCTACAGTGTGCTGGTGGGTGGGTTCTGCAGAGGGACCATGGGCACCCACACTTTTGGGTTGTAAGGACTGTGAGGTACCAGTTATCTTTGGACCCCTGTCGCGGGTGGCTGGGTGACCTGAGTGGAGCTAGCAGTCCTTAGGTCCCTGATGTGGATAGGCGAGGACCTTGTTCAATAGGAAAAGCAATGTCAAACGTCAAACACCCACCTCTCCACCACACGGCTGAAATGGTTGGAGTTTGCCAACAAGGGCCTATTCTCCCGAAATAAGCCCACATAGGTCCATGCAGAAGGGAAGGGTGCTCAAGGTCCACAGATGTTTTATGCCTGGACAGGGGCCGCTTCTGTCCTGAGCTCCCCCAGTTAATGGAGCTAGCAAATTATCCTTTCCCCCCAATTGCAAATTTTTCCTTCCCCAAGGCCGGGAGGATGGCTCAAGGTACTCACCAAGGTCGACCTCAGGCCCAGGGATTCAGCCGCTGAAGCTGGCTTGGGGGTGGGGGTGGCGGGGTAAAATATACACAAGTACTTAGCTTTTGCTGAGAGTGCCCTTCTCCTCAGGTTCTGGAGGTGTGTGTAGGCTGTGTGGCTGGCTGCTTCTCCCTGAGGAAACTGTGGCCAAAAGCTAGTCCGAGGCCGCCACCGCTGCCACGGCCACTGCCACCACTGCTCTGGGAGTGGTGCCTGAGCGCTCCCCACGATTCAGGTCCAGTCACTCCTCTCCACTTCTGAATGGTCTCTTCCTTCCCCTGCCCCTCAGTTCGTCGTCTAAGTCTGTCTTTGATGCTCAGGGCTCCCAGCTTGTCACAAATATACTCGTTTCACTTGTTTTTTTGGGTCTTTGTTGTAAAGAGGGCTCGCCGGAAACGTCTGTCTATTCTGCCATCTTGGCTCCGCCTCTCGAACTATTTTTTATTTCATCATTTACATTTTGGGAGGGCAGCAACAGGAGAGATTGTTGTTATGTTTAGTTACAAGCACATTAAAGAGTAATGGTGACCTCTATTTCAAAACATAGTGTGCAAGTCAGCAGCCAGGGCCCTCTCACAGCACACCAGGGCTCTTCTTGCTTCTACTTTCAATTTGTAGATGAGCCCAAGAAGGCTGAAACTTTCCACAACACATACATTCCAATGAATTTGTCTTTTAGGCAATTTCTCTAAAGCGTTGAGTTTTTTCTATTTTTTTACCTTTTAAATTAATGACTAATTGCTTTATCTTCAGGCTTCTTGTGAATTCCTGGAAATGGCCATAGTGGTGATGAATCTCTTGCTGTGGCTCATTTTCAGCATTCTTCAAGCACAACACTTTCTGAAAAATGTCCTCAGCATTTCTATGGTGGTCTGTTTCTGTGAACATTTTAGCCATGTCAAGAAAAGCCAACTTGAATGTGGGCTTTAGCTTCGAAGTCTTTTTTAAATTGTAAGATAGCCTAATTGAAATAATCTGTTGACATTTTCTGCATCCTGCCCTCTAAGCTGCTTGTTTGTAGCTTCCTTTAGTTGGATCACTTGTGCCCTGTAGCAAAGCCCTATATCTGGTGATACAGGAAGGGAGATGCAGGTGTTGCCGACGAGGCCATTTTTAAGAGCTGGGGAGCTTTATCCAGAGAGCTCGTTCTTTGGTAAAACCTGGCAGCATACTGAAAGACGTAAGTCTGGGAAGACGTGTGGTCAGTGCTTCTTCAATATACCTTTCTCCTTTAGCTTCTTGTCCTGCACCCAGAGGCTTCAGGGCAAGGAGAATATTAATATGCGCATCTTCTGGATTTGGCCTGATGTCCCCCCTTGTTTCTACTTTCTTGGCTACTGTGAGTTCACCAGTTGTCTTGCAGAATCTTGGTCCCCACTGCTTTGCTCATCAGAAGCCTGCCAGTTTGGGAATTCTCTTAACAAATACAACACACAGCACAGCACTAAATTAAAGAAGGAAAAGTCATCTAATAGTAGTGTCTTATCTGTGGGGTGTGTGCGTGCATGAGTGTGCACAAGCCCACGTGCGTGTACGTGCCCATGTGTGGTGGGAGCGGTGTGGAAAATTGCAAACCTGAAAGTCCGTTGGAAGTTGTAATGAAATCTGAATTTCTACTTGAAGAAAATTGAACGTCAGCATTTAATTATGAATCCAACAGTCAGAACAATGGTGAGTGCTGTAGTGCCTTCCTAATCTACAAGAAAATCATACTGAGAGTAAATATAGGTAATAGTGCTTTGAGCTCCATGTACTCAAATCTAGAATCTATTACCCCCTGAAATTATTTGTTTTCAAGTAATTCCCAGCCTTTTCTGCTGAGACAAGTTTTAGCAACTAGCAAGTGTGTGGTTTTCATACACATTCAGTTGTGTTGTTGTTGTTAGGTGCCGTGGAGTCATCCCTATGTGTTAGTGTTTTTTTATCCTCCTTCATTTCATAATAAATACCTTAAGAGTAGTGTTCTTGAGTGATAAGTCCCATTACCACAGCATTTCATTAGAGTTATTCTGTAAATGAAGACATGTAGAGGATACTAAGGAGCCCTGGTGGTACAATGGTTAAGTGCTCACCTGCTAAAACAGAAGATTGGCGGTTGTAACCCATCAGCCACCCTGTGGTAGAAGAGACCTGGTGATCTGCTCCCATAAATATTACAGCCTACGAAACCCTATGGGACAGCTCTACTCTGTCTTTAGGGTCGCTATGAGTCAGAATAAGGAGCCCTGGTGGCACAGTGGTGGAGTGCTTGGCTGCTTACTGACAGGTCAACAGTTCAAACCCATCAACCACTCCGCAGGAGAAACGACCTAGCAATCTTCTCCTGTAAAGATTACAGCCCAGGAAACCCTATGGGACAGTTTTACTCTGTCACCTGGGATCACTATGAGTCGGAATTGACTCCACGGCACACAAAAACAACAACAGAGGATACTAAAGCCCCTGACGTGGGAATGCAGGCCTACCTGCTCGATTTACTCGTTTGGTATAGTGCCCCTATGAGGCAGAGCCCCCACAGTGCTGTATTCTTTACTGGACTTCCTCCCTTACAGTGTTGTATTGAAAAATCATTTCCTTTGCTGATGCCCATGCCACCCCCCACCAGCTTTGCATTTGAATCCTGTTTTTGGTTGGAGGTTCTATGTAAACCCCATTAAGCCTGTGAATTATGATTAAGAATGTTGCTGATATAACTTGTATGAACTCCCTGCTTGTAAGCCCCTTTAGAAGTAATCTCCCTGCCTGCCCTTGGCAAGCAGTCTTGGTAGCAGTAGCTCTGATTGACTCTATTTCCTTGTACAATGAATTAAAGGTCTTTCTTGTTCTCTCACCTCTGTCTCTTGTTTATTGGCCAAAACGAGTCATGGCGAGTAAGAACCTGGGGTTTCCACCCAATAACACCTACATGCAGCCTCTTAATATGGTATTCCAAGTCATGCCTCAGCAAAAATTCAAAATTTCTAGCAGGACTAGAGCTTTGGGATCACTCAGAAATGGTTGAAGGTACATTTATTATGTCTGTGAATGAGAGGAGGCTGCCGCATGTGGATCCTTGATGTGGGTTCTAAATACTAAATTCAAACAGAGGAACGCACTTAAGGCTTAATGCTTCTGTCACTAACAGATCTGGGGACAAAAAAGTTTCTAGATATTAAGCTAGTTGAGGAATCACCTCAGAGTATTTCAAAAGTCATTAATTCCTAGTCTAAGGGAAAAGTAATTTAAAGGGAAAATATCCAAATGATAATCTTATTTACATACTTTTACTTTTCTGTGTATATCCTTGTGAGTAGATATTATATTTATGGGTGAACAATAGACTGCAGAAGAAAAGCTTAATGCCCAAGGAGACCATTAACCAAGAGTTTGAGACTCTTGTTTCCCAGGCCTGACTTTCACCTGAACAAAATAGAGCTTACTGTGTCAGATGCTGGTGGTTTTGGAAGGGCTCTTGCAGGCCTGGATGGACATAATTCTGGAGTTATTTACATGTAGCATGGGGGAGCATTACTATTGTCAGGGTCCTGTGGATTTGCTAGAAAAGGACTAATTTAAAAATCTGACACCACATTACAGAACACAGTGGGAAGGAGGAGGAAAATGGAGAGCCAGATGGTCAGGTACCACACACAAGAGTCAATGCTGCGAAGGAGGAATTTGGAGTAAGTGGAGTAAGTGATAAAGAAGGAACCTGGTAGAATTCAAGTCAGAAGCTGGAGCTGCTTTTAAGATAGAGCTTCTTGCCTCTGGCTTGGGCCTATAGAATCAGGAGCTACCACATTAGAATATACAGGAATACAGGGGAGCGAGGAGGCTCTGGTTTCATACAGATATGAATTCAAGCTCCAGCTATATTCCTTTCTAACTGTGTGGTCTTGGGCAAGTTACTAAACCTTTGTGAGGCTCATACCTACTCCACTGGTTTTAGATGCTTGCAATGGGCTTAGCACAAACTGTGGAACTTAGCTCAGAGGCCAATACAAACACCTGCAACTGTTTTGTAGCTGTGCATACTTATCATGGATTGAACTGTGTCCTCCCAAAATATGTGTCATCCTGGCTAGGCTATGATTCCCAGTATTGTGTGATTGTCTTCCATTTTGTGGTCTGATGTAATTATCGTATGTGTTGTAAATTCTAACCTCTGTGATGTTAATGAGGAAGAATTAGAGGCAGTTACGTTAATGAGGCAGGACACAATCTACAGAATTGGGTTGTATTTTCAGTCAATCTCGTTTGAGATATAAAAGAGAGAAGCAAGCAGAGAGGAGAGAAACCTGACTACCCTAAGAAAGAGGAGCGAGGAGCAGAGTGTGTCCCTGAGCCCCAGGGTCCCCACTCCAAGAATCTCCTAGACCCAGAGGAAAATTAATGCCAAGATATATGTAAATCAACAAGGAATGCCAGGACCACAGGTGTTGAAAAGAGGTAAGTACCTTCTCCTGAGCTGACAGAGGGAGAAAGCTTTCCCCTAGAGTTGGCACCCTGAATTCGAGCTTCTAGTCTGCTAAACTGTGAGAAAATTAATTCCTGTTTGTTAAAGCCATCCACTTGTGGTATTTCTGTTATACCCGTACCTGTTGCCGTTGAGTCGATTCCGACTCATAGCAACCCTGTAGGACAGAGTAGAACTGCCCCATAGAGTTTCCAAGGAGCGCCTGGTGGATTTGATCTGCTGACCTTTTGCCTATCAGCTGCAGTACTTAACCACGATGTCACCAGGGTTTCCATTTCTGTTATAACAGCATTAAATAACTAAGACAACGCTTAACATTTTATCTTTCCAGTACTGTCTCTTGGGATTCAGAGAAATTGTCTTAGAGGTGTTCCCTGAGCTGTGGGTAAGGACAGACTCATAGTCTTGGAGTGCAGACAGTGTGTTCCCTTATTCATCAAATTTTTTGATAGCCTAGTCTGTTCCTCGACTCGACGGCACTGGGTTGGTGGGTAGTCTGTTCTGGCACCGTTCTGCAGGATGGACATACAGCTGTGATCCAAGCAGCTGGAGCTGCCTCCCTGGAGTTGATATACTAGAGGGGAGGAGGCCTGTGAGGATTAGCCTCCATTCCCACAATTGTCTCCTCTGTAGATAGGCCTGGCATCTGCTAGGAGATACCATGTCATCACCAGTTAAGCCTGCCTTATGGACACTGCTGGTAGCCTGGGTAGATGTAAAGTGGCTGCTGTATGGGAGCTCTAAATCCCCACCAGGTTACAAACTCGGTAAGGCTGAGTATAGTCTCAGGTAGTAATAAGGATCAGGTGACTGGGAAAACCAGTAATTTCTGTGATTCCCCTCTGAATCTCCAGAGGCAGAACTGTGTGAGATAGGGCTACACTCCTGGAGGTGCAAGTTAGGGATGTTCACTCATGCAAAGGTAGATTGTAGGTACAGAGGCATTTTTTTTTCTTAATGCCTAGTCAGCAAAATAAACCACAGTTTAGGTATGTAGGCCAACTCAGTGAATTGCATCTTCTGTGCAGCCTGAACACCATCTGGAGGATGAATAGGACTCAGTATGGAGGAACAGGGTTGAATTGTACCCATAATGCTTCCATAGCCAGCTGTATGTATTTCCTGGGAATGTGGACCAGGCATCCCTGATGGGGCAGCTGTGTAGGAAGCTGCCATTCACCCCATCACCGCTAGTATTAAAAATCTTTGCCTCCTTGATTGTGTGTATTTGCATAAAGATAGGCAATTCTTCATCTACCTCAGAGTTGCAGTCGCTTTTGGGGGCGGGAGATGACCCCTCCCCCATGATTTCCCCTCTCACCTCCCTTAGCCAGGCTCTTAATATTGGTTTCCATAATATCATAGATTAAATTGTGTCCCTTCAAAATATGAGTCAACTTAGCTAGGCCATGATCCCTAGCATTGTATGGTTGTTCTCCATTTTGTGATGTGATGTAATTGTGTTGTAAATTCTGATCTCTGCCTGTGGTAAAGTAAGGCAAGATTATATCAAAGAGGATTAGGGTAGGATGTAACACCCTAACTCTGGTCACAGCCCTGATCCATCCTAAAGGGAGTTTCCCTGGAGTGTAGCCTGCATCGCCTTTCATCTTTCAAGAGACAAAAGGAGAGAGAACGGGATCTGATTACCACCAAGAAGAGCTGGGAATGGAGCATGTCCTTTGGACCCGGAGTCCCTGTGCTGAGAACCTCCTAGACCCTGGAGAAGATTGATGCCAGGACACATGTACATCTCTAAGGAATGCTGGGCCCACAGATATTGAAAGGAGATAAGGACCTTCCTCCAGATCTTAGAAAGAAAGCCTTCCTGTAGAGCTGACACCCGGAATTTGGACTTCTAGCCTCTTAGGCTGTGAGAAAATAAATTTCTGTTTTTTCTGTTAGGCTGGCCAGAAATCTGGAATTCACTGCTGGGCATCTGGTGGCTCCCCCAACCTTGCTGGAGCCGGCAGATAACTTGGCAGGCACCCTTCACCAAGTTTGCAGCTCATTAAGCAGCCTTCCAGGACCCCCTCACTGCATGAGGAAAGAGTCAAATTTCTGGCTCACCATTCAGAAACCAAATGCGAATGCCACTATTTGTCTTTTCTGGGATCTGACGTCTTAGAGATGTATATTTTGCCTCTGCACCCAGACAATCAAGTCACGTACTAGAAAGGCATATGAGTACAGGCCTTGAAGTCGTTCAGTTGAGGTTGAAAAGACCTTGGAAAACAGGACTCTCTGTGCACGGCTTGGCTGCACAGTGCAAACACTTGTGGAGCTAAAATTGCCGTGTTGAGAATAGCATGGTATGGCTGTAGTAGGAGAAACTTTGGGAATTAATATTTCTGCCTTAATAACCAAAACCAACCAAACCCAGTGCCCTCGAGTCGATTCCGACTCATAGCAACCCTATAGGACAGAGTAGAAGTGCCCCATAGAGTTTCCAAGGAGCACCTGGCTGATTCTAACTGCCAACCCTTTGGTTAGCAGCCGTAGTACTTAACTACTACACCACCAGGGCTTCCGTCTTAATTACACATACCCACAAATTATGCAATCACCTCTATTCAGAGTTAAAAAAAAAAAATTAAATTTATTGTAGCATTACTATCCAGAATACATATTTACTATAGTATTACTGTCAGGAATACAAATAAACACTATGGTTAAAGCCAGGAGCAAGACATAAGACTCTTCCAGGGTTAGTCAGAAACTAGTCTGCCAGGAGGCCCAGAGGGCTGGATGGAAATTGGATGAAGGGAGTGCAATCGAAGATTCTGTTGGTAGACAACCACCATTTATGACCTTTGACAAGAAGGGCAGAAGTGGGGGTTATCTGGTGACCTGAGTACAAATTGAGAACTAATCAGCATCATGTAGGCCTCATGCACTATTTCTACAAGTAGTTACAAGACCTGCTGACTGGATAACTGTGTGGCTGATATATACAGAGAGACAGAACATGAGAAAACAACTCTCTAGAAGTATATCTTAAAGCAACAAGGAAGACCATTCTCCTCAACAACCCCAGGTTGGGACCCATTCCTTTCCACTCCTCTCCCTGTCATGGACACTCTGTTCTTTTTCCTCCTCTTTGTCTCAGCTCAGGGGCTGGGGGGCTCTCTGGGAGTGGGGCTGTTTGCACCCTGGCCCATCTCCTCACTGCCTTTCTCAGGCTCCGATGCAGGCAGGAACAAGCGGCCTATGCCTGAAGGGGTATTCCTTAGTAGGCGGCCCAGCTCTTTCTCATAGCATTCCACTGCTTGCTGCACGTCTCCATTCTCTTTGTGAATTAATCCTTGGTGATACCAATAATTTGGTGCATTTCGTGAAAGCTGATTTTCAGCTGTGTTCTGTATTTGGCATTTCATTTTTTCCTTCTCTGCTAATGTTTTGCTTATCTGCAAACCCTCCAAGTAATGTTGGACAGCAGTATCATCAGACTTCATATAATATTTCTGGAAGCTGCCATACCACTGACGAAGCTGCTGCTTCTCAGCATCGGGGAACTCCTTACTGCATGCTGTCTGGTAACATTCTTCTGCTTCTCTGTACTGACCTCTTCGTGCCAGGAGTTCAGCGAGATTGGTATATGCAAAAGGGTGACTTATTTTGTTTTCAAGAGCTTTCTTGAAATAGTTGATAGCATATTCCGTTAGTTCTTCAATCTTTTCTCTATTCCCATTAGTGACGTATTCTGTATTCTGCATTTGATTGATTTTTTTCCTGTAACAGGTTCCAATCTGGTGATAGAGGTGACCATTGTTTGGCATGGATTCCAGTGCCCTTAGAAACAGCTCAATAGCTTTGTCTATGTCTCCCTTTCTTTTGTAAAATTTGCCTGCTGTACGAAGGACATCTGTTTGGGAAGGAGCTTTCTCCAGGACCTCTTCAACCAATGGCTCCCCTTCAGCTTCTCTGTTCATCATCTGCAGTTTCAGGGCCAAGAGAACTTTAATATAATGGCTGGCAGGACTCAGCTCAATGGCCTGCTTCAGAGTATCAACAGAGGAGTGCTTCTGTGGTTTTTCATCTAGATAGTACATAGCAATTGCCAGTCCAGAGGCAAATTCTGGGTTGTTGGGTTTCTCTTCTAGAGCCTTCTCAAAACATACCTTTGCCCTTTCATTATGCTTTCCTCCACACTTTAACCTCGTCCACCCTTCTTCACCATCAAGCTCAGGACACTCAATACTGTAAGGATTTGAAAACTTCTCACAAGCTTGTTTCACCTTGTCTACATATTCTTGTGCTTCCAAGAACCTGCCCATGTGATAGTAGAGCCAGGCGTAGTTTCCCCAGGTGACCAGACTTCTGATTTCTGCTTGGTCAGCGTGCTCTTGCTGGATTAACTCTTCAGCTTGCTGTAAGCATTTCAGGGCTGCCTCATTTTGACTGTCCAGGTGTTTGATGTAGGCCAACAAATTGTACATTGTAGCTTTGAACTCAGTGTTTAAAAATTCAATCTGGTTACACACTCCATCTTCTAGATCATATGAGACACTTTCTTCATTGAATAAGTTCCACGTGAAATGGCATTTCAGCTGAGGAAGGATTTTCTCCAGGGAGTTCTTGGTGATCTCACTGGGGAGAAAATAAAGATGGTTACTCTGATGTATATCTGCCAATCATTACACCCCTATGTCTTCTTAGGCAGACAAGGAGGCACTTTCCTTTCACTTTCTAAACTTATCTTTATAGAGCTATGGTCTGTGCAGAAACCCACAAAGCACATCTGTGAACGCAGATATGTAAGAGATGGGGTATGATGAATGAGAGGAGGAGTGTGGAGAGCAGGTTAGCTGAAAGCAAATGAAAAAGTAAACGACATGTGAAGAAAGAAGATAAAAAAGATGATGTAACCTAGACGAGAAAAACAACTTTATCAACAGAAGAACCGGGACCAACCAAGTCACAAACAAGGACTTTTCAACACCAACCAAAAAGGCTCAGAGAGCCTCAACGTGTATAGAAGAAGAGACACTAAGACTCAACTTTGCTTGGAGCACATCAGAGCCACCCTCTTTTGGACAGTGGAGAGGCGGTGTGAGACCCCTCACCTGCCAGAGGACTCTCTGTGAGAGAGGTTGATCGACCGGGGCCCCAGAGCCAGCTGAGTTTGGAAGTAAGGGCGATTGGCCTTTAAGCCACCCCAGTCTCCACTCAGTCTGAAGGGAAGTCTATCCCTCCAGGACCCTAGCTTGACAAAAGTCTTGCTGACATAGAGGCCTGGTATAGTGCTCCTGAGCCCAATGAGACAATGTGGTCAAGAGTGACAGAGGTGTCTGAACTTTGGACTTTGGACCTTAGACCTTGGACTTTGGAGTTTGTTTGCCGTAAGCTTGCTTTCTCTCTTTCTCTCTCTTACCCTTTTGGTGACTGAGGCCTCTGGTGTCTAGGGTAGCCAAGAACCTGTGTGCTTAATAATTAATAAAGACACTGTGGAAAGACAAAAATCGTTTGAAGTAGTCGATAGCGACCCCCTCCTCATGACAGGGGTAGAGCAGGATCTCTCTGGTCATGCCTCAGTCCCACCCATTCTGGGTAGGTTTATTTAGCCACCCACTGACCTTTTACTGGGCACCCTGTCTGTGTCACTTTCTTAGTTGTTAGAGATACTAAGAAAAATAAAGTTTATCCCAGCCTTCCCTGCCCCCACAGGAGATCCTTCTGGCTAGAAGGAGCCATGTAAAGACATGAAAGCACAGGGATATTTGCCAACATGTTATATGATTTCATCCTTTTCCTTCATGTTTTCCATCACTTCCCTGTAGTCACACACAGACCCCTGAAGCCTTGGCTTAAGTCTGATTGAAACAGTCCCCGACCATGCCAGGACAGATCCCCAGAATGAATGAATTTATTTCAAGAAACAAACAAAAAAGACAAATTTGTGTTTTGTAGTTAGGAGATACCAAGGGAGGTCACTTGCTTTATTTAGTTAAATAAGTAACTTCAGTTCTAAAAGTGTGTTCTCACATCTAAATATGCCTAGGGCTTGGGATGTGTTTTATTGATTTGTGTTTTTGTGTTCCATCTTTCTTAACAATAGAATTCTGGCACCATAATATTGGGAAGTAGCTCCAGAAATCATCAAACCTGGTATTTTCCATATTTTTAGATTTCACAGACTAGCATAATTTCATTAAAAAAAGTTATGAACCAAATAGAGTTGTCAACTTATTTGGCAGTACAATGACATGGGAAGAAAAATCCATTTAAAAAGACACCAACCACCTGTTTACCAACCTCAAATTTAAAGGATAGAAAAAGAGAGAGAAAGAAAGGCTTTTTGTTATAACTGAAGAAGTAAGAAAGATGTAATCTCAAAATAAAGGGAAGTCCACTAAATTGAGTACATTTAGCTCTGTGAGGAGCCATTGACTTATACACAGAAAGTTTCGAAAATGGAGGCACTTAGCTCAGGACCTAAGAATGACATAAGACAAGCATTCCCAGGAAGCAAAAGGTCAGGATGTAAACAATTTGTTCCTAGGAAGAATGTGTTTATGACTCCAATCATGTATAACCTAACTGGCTATCCTCCCCGACATTCTCCTAGGTAGGTGCTAACTCACTCCCTCCTAGCCAAGTGGCTGACCATTAGATTTCAAAGGACTCAAAAGCTGAAGCTGATCTTATCTAAGCCCTTACCTTTCCTTTGTTCTCTGTGCATAAAAACCTCTGGGTATAGAGAGCTTCGTATTTTTATTTAGTGCTGCCCAGCTTGAGTTGTATTATTGCACAATAAAACACCATTTTTTCACTCCTAACAGAGATTTTCTTCTTTGACAGACTTTATTTGCAATTTGCTATGGAAGAGCAAACATTTTCCCACAGACTAATGCTGGCCCACACACTGTTGCCAGGAATGGTCTGATCTGCTCTTGTCTCTGTCTCTGGCAATGCTCATCTAAACCATTTCTGGTCCAATATGGTTGCATGTGAAATGCTGCATAGTAAAAAATGCAGACTCAACCCAAGGCAATGGGAAGGAGCAAGGGGAAGATGCCTCCTATGTCCAGATATGCACTTTATGTGCATGCCTTTTTTCTTGGCAGTCTTTTTCCACTTCTTGGTCCTTGGCTAGAGCCCTAAGGTACCAGTGCCTTCCCTCTCCATTCTAGGGTCATCCAATTTGCCTTTACTTGGGGCTTCCAGCTGTCCTGGATGAAGCACCTTCTGTCAAAACTTGAATTTGCAATTATTAAAAAATAAATATTAAGAGTAAGTTATAAAGATGAACACTGTACAAATCTGTTTATAACTATTATGCATATAAAGCATTATAAAAACCTTGGAACATACGTTAACTTTGGTGATGGCCAAATTAGGAGGTTTAGAGAGAGGAAGGAAGAGATGGGTTTCAGATCAATAGGTGTAGAATTGATTTGCAGGTTTTTATAGATGTCTGAAGATAATAGCTGAGCACTCTAAGGACTGATGGAGAGCATCCAACCAACTTCACAGTAGACCTACAGAATGACAAGTTTCCTTGGACAATTTCTCCTTAACAAAACCATAAACCACCTTGTGGGTTTGATAACAATCTCACCCTTGCTCTTACAGTCTCTCTCTCTTTTTTTTTTTTTTTTGGCTTTTGATGTATCAATGAGCCAGAGGGATATTAACAGATTTTTAAATATTTAAAAATGGAGGGTGGAGAGGGTGGGAAGGATGTTCATATAAAGCGAGCCTTCCCTATTTAAGTAGAACTTTAGGGATGGAAAACTAGCAATTGGAGATTGCTACCAAAAAGTGAAGTCTTCTTAGAGCCTTGCTCCCCCAGGTGTGGTCCTTGGACCAACATCACCTGGGAGGCTGTTAGAAAGGCAGCATCTCAGCCCCATCCCAGACCCATTTAATCCAGATCTGTATTTAAAATATTTATTGCTGGAGGTTCTCCATTTAAGGTGAAACATATTCCAGCCCTGTCATATATCAGCTTCAGGAGACACCAGTTGCTTAAGAAAGCAGAAAGGGTTATTCAATATTCCTGGACTTGAACAAGAACCCTGCGAAGGGAACTCTTGGGCGCATTGTATCTATACCACCAGTTTACCAATGCCAGAGATGACCATACCAAGAAATTTATGGTAAATTTGAACAGTTTATTCAGGAGGATAGCCAGCCTATGCATGTGGCTTTGAAATTATAAAAATTATTGAAAATTTGAATTTAGTTTTGTTGATTTTTCTTAAACCTCTTCCCTAAGGTTGATAATTTGTGAAAACAATATTATTTGATACCTGATCTCTCCTTGAAGTGAGTTTTAGAGCAAAATATATTGAACTGGTAGTCTTAAGATCTGGATAAAACAAAACGTGAAATCCAGAGCCAGAGTACAGAAGATATGTGTGAAAATATTATTGCCTTTTTAAAAGCAAACACTCCCTTTGCAAAAGTTTCCTCACTTACAAATTTATCTCATATGTGTTTTTTGAATGGAGATCCTGGGTGGTATCAATGGTGAATGCACTCGACTACTAACTGAAAGGTTGGAGGTTCGAGTCCACCCAGAGGCACCTTGAAAGAAAGGCCTGGTGATCTACTTCCAAAAAATCAGCCATTGAAAACCCTATGGAGCATAGTTCTACTCTGAGACACATGGGGTTGCCATGAATCAGAGCTGACTTGACAGCAACTGGGTTTTTGAAAGTTGCTCTAAATACTATTTTTAGGTATACATAAATTCAATTTGTCACTATAAGTCCGAATCTACTCGATGGCAAGAGTTTTGGTTTGTTTGTTTGTTTTTAATAAGTATAAACAAATTCAATTCAGTTGATCTCAGTAAAAGTGGAAGGCAGGGTTCAATCAATCATGTTAAGATTAGCCAGTGGTTGATCTTCTATATTTTTCCCTCCTCTTCTCTTTATAAGCCCCATTGTACCTAGCTTCTTCACACCATTTGGTTTTTCTGGAATCAAAATGGCCTTTGTGTATGCATATAGAATAAATGCTCAAAATAAAACTCATTCTCAAATTTTGGTGAGTTTTGATTATTCATAACAGTGTCTTTAGGCTGCCTGAGTGTAAATCAGAAAGAGCCACAGGGGAAAAAAATGCAGGAATTGGTAAAATAAGTTGATGATCAAATGACATAAATGCATGTGTGATGCTTGTGTTTTATGTGTCAACTTGGCTAGGCAGTACCCAGTTATTTAATCAAACACTATTTTTTAATCTAGGTGTTGGCATGAAGGCATTTTGTGGACGTGGTTAACATCTACAGTCAGTGGATTTTAAGTAAAGATTATCCTTGATAATGTGGATGGGCCTCTTCCAATCAGTGGAAAGACTTTAAGAGCAAAAACTGAGGCTCCCAGAGAAGAACAATTTTTTTTTTTTCAATTCTGCAACATCACCTCCTGTGTGTGTTTCTAGCCTGTCTGCCTTACAGATCTCAGACTCGCCAGCCCACACAATCATATAAGCCAATCTTTTCCTCTTCTCTATCCATCCGTCCTATTGGTTCTGCTTTTCTGGATAACTCTGACACAGCATGTTTAATCTGAATCAGCATAATTTAAGAATGTGTATTCAAGAATAAGATTTGTGAGAAATTCTGTACTTCCTATCAGAGAAGCAGGGAATATGTACCTCATGAAGGTTGTTACTATGCAACTCTGAGAAGCTGCAGTCCAAGCTGATTTTATTTCCAGAAATCTGTTTGTTAATCACAAAGCAAATGCTGAAGAGAATGATATAGGGCCATATAAAGGAAGTTCCCACCCAAGGTGCCCACCCTTAGGATTGTGCTTTTAAAAAAGAGAAAAGTTAAGTGAAATTAATGTAATGCCAAGATTCCTACTGACGGGAAATTTAAACAAACTGAACATGGGAGCACTGAGCTCAGTCTCTACTGCATAGAGGGTTCTAGGTTGATTCTAAACTGTGATTTGAGTGTATTAAAAATAATCAAAACTCACTGAAATTTGAACATAAGGCTTATTCTGAGCAATTATTCTATATGCATATAAAAACCTATTGCTGTTGATTTGATTTCAAACCATAGCGATCCTATAGGACGGAATAGTACTGCCTCATGAAGTTTCCAAGGAGTGGCTGGTGGATTTGAACCACTGACTTTTTGGTTTGCAGGCAGACTCTTAACCACTGCCCTACCAGGGCTCTGTATGCACATACCCATTGCCATAGAGTCAATTCCGACTCACAGTGACTTTACCATACGCGTATAGAGCAGGCCATTTTGATTTCAGAAAAAGCTAGATACAAATGAGGCTTATAAAGAGAAGGGGAAGGAGAAATATATAGGATTATCCATTGGGTAATCTTACCATGATTGGATGCACCCTGCCTTCCCCCTTTACTAAGAATTAGAACAGCCCCATTGGGTTTCCAAGGAGCGCCTGGTAGAGTCAAACTGCCGACCTTTTGGTTAGCAGCCCTAGCTCTTAACCACCATGCCACCAGGGTTTCCCCTTCTGGCCTAGAGGCTAATAATTTGGCCCTCCACACACCTGCAGCTATGAGACTTTTTAAGAATTAAACTAGGAGGTAATGTTCTGACAACCATCCTTTTCTAGCAGGATAAGACAAATTTACATTGCTGTAGAGCAGTTCCTGACAGCCTTTTGCAGTCCGGGTCAGGCTTTTTATGATTAATATTTGTTTTCATGGATAAGAAAGACCTTAAAATCAAAGTAAGATGTCTGTTACTAATTTTTGTTTTCAGCAACTGACTGTAAGAGGACCTGGATTATAGGGTCCTACTCCCAGAGATTCTGAGGCAGTCAGCCTGGGGGTTGGTTCAGGAATCTGCATTTTTACAAAAAAAAAAAAATTTTTTTACAAGCACCCGGGAAATTCTGTTGCAGAAGTCCTTGTAGGACACTTTGTGAAGCACTGTTCTAGAGATACTTTGAAAAGCAGCTTTCCCATTTAATTGTGGGAGATAATGTAGTCTGAAAATGAGGCTGAGGACTAGAGTGGAGTGGAGGAAAAGTAGCCACAGGACATCTGGAATTGGGTTATCCCCTTGACTGCTCTGGGAGTCACATCCCTGAGCCTTCATTTCCTCACCCTGAAAACGGCCCAGAATGAATTTCCTTTTTCCCTCCATCCAAATTATAGGGAGAGCCACTTTTTACCTTTTTAAAGGTATGGCTCTAGGTTCTCTAAGGAGTGAGTTGTCACCAAAGAGTGGTCCTCATTCTCCAGATTAAGGAGACTGAGAGCCTTGTCCTTGTGATGCCTGTCCCTCTCTCTAAAGTGAGCATAATTAAAAGCATTAAGATAGTTCCCCCTTCTGGCCTTTGTACATGGAGGCAGGAGATGCTGACCACTGGAGTTAGACTCCTGGGTCAATGACTCCCCTCTGACTTGCTTGTCATGTGACCTCTTGGTCAAGTAAATTTGGCCTTCTGAGCCCCATTTTGCTCATCTAGAAAAGGAGGCAACTAATTTTTTTTTATTAGAAATAATAGTTCTTACTTCCTTATATGCCTTGAGATAATATATGGAAAGCACTTAGCAGTGTGCACCACCCACTACTGAGTACATGGAAACTGTTACCACCATGATCCATAACACATTTGTCTTATGATTTTAAATGAATCTGGGAGAGTGTGGAGGGAGCTACAGAGTTCTTCTGGGTACAGACAGAGGAGGATACCCATTAGCCTGCAGATGCTAGGCGGTTTCCTAGGTGATTTCCCCTTTTGACAGTTTTTAGCACTCCTGCTGAGGAGTAGCCCAACCTGCCTATGTCTCTGAGCATCTGGGAGCAGGGGCATCTTGATATGGGCTTCAGACCAGCACAGTCCTCAGATGAGAGGGCCCTGAATACACCTAAGCACAGGCCACCCAAGCACATGGCTGGCTGGCTACCAAGATTCTGAGTAGGGCCTGACTTTCTGGTCAACCCCACTCATGAAGACGTGATCAGCATCACTTCATGACTAGGAATTCATATAGAAAAAGGTAACCTGAGGCACTCGGCTGTGAATTCCCCTTACCCATCCCGTCCCCAAATACTGCTTTGCAAAATATCTGGGAGCAGTTGGGGCTGAGGGCTGGAGCCCTGGTTGTGCAGTGGTTGTTTGGCTGCTAACCGAAAGGTCGGCAGTCCAAATCCACCATCCGCTCCGTGGAAACCCTGTGGAGCAGTTCTAACATGTCCTATAAAGTCACTATTAGTTGGAATCGACTCAACAGCAAGGGGTTTTGTGGCTGAGGGTAAGGTACCCAGTCCTCCTTTACCCCTCTTCACTGAGTGGTCGTCTGGATCCTCCCTCCCCATGCATCTGGAGTCCCTGGGTGGCACAAATGATTAAGCAAACTTGACTACTAACAGAAAGGTTGGTGGCTCTAACCCACCCAAGGCACCTCAGAAGAATGCGCTGGTGACCTGCTTCCAGAAGTTTACATCCTTGAAAACCCAACAGTGTGCAGTGTGCCGCCATTAGTCAGAACTGACTCAACGGCAACTGGTTTGGTTTGGTTTGGTTTTTTGGTCCTCAGGCATCCAATGCTTCAATCCCTCCCCATAAGTATTTGATGGGAAGGGCATCTTTTTCTATCAGCTCTCCCTCTCCTGACGCTCTCTCCAATGGTAGAACTCTAGCAGGTCAATATGCATTTTTAAAAAATCAAGTCTATTGAGGTTATACTTTACATACAATAAAATGTACTCAATTTAAGTGTACAGCTTTTACACATGTAAATACCCATGTAACCACTACTACTATCTCCCTATAGACAGTTTCCATGACCCCAAAATAGTCCCTTGTATGCTTTCCTTGTCAAGCCCCAACCCGCTACTGACCCCGGGCAATCCTCAATCAGGTTTTCCATCACTAGAGATGAGAGCTGTTGGTATGTTTTTGAGGAGAAATTATTTTCTGCTCCTTAACAGCTTTCACCATAGCAATCACAATAAACTTTGAGCTTTGGCTTTGCTTTCATATAAGAAATAGAAAATGCCCATCCATAAGAATCTTTTTTTCCGCTTCCCACCTTGAAGTGATCTGGTTCAGAGCAGAATTTCCCTCAACATGAGCTAGGTTTGCAGTACTGATTCTGTCTTCACTACAATATCTGCTGAAAAGAAATCCTTCCTTTTCAAATTACAAGGAAAAAGCCTCTGACTTAGTCCCTTCAAATAAATAACAAGACCAACAACAAAAGCCCATAAAGAGTAATTCCCTTAGGTTCAGCTTTGAAGAAGCATATTTGGGCCAATGTGGCTCTAAACACACCGGGCATCCCAGCTCTCAGCTGCACCCACTGGACAGTTCTAGAAGTTTAGGGAGCCTGAATCTAGACACCAGAAAAAGCCACAGAAATAAAAAATGCCCAAACTTATAAATGCGTGATTATCCCATAAGCCTGGTGGCATAGTGGGTAAGTGCTACGGCTGCTAACCAAGAGGTCGGCAGTTCAAATCCACCAGGCACTCCTTGGAAACTCTATGGGGCAGTTCTTCTCTGTCCTATAGGGTCGCTATGAGTCGGAATCGACTAGATGGCAGTGGGTTTTATCTCTTAAGCCAGAGGATGACTGAGTGACTTGCCTGCTCAGGAAGAAGCTCAGCTTACTATTTGCATTCAAGAACAAGAGTGGCTATTCATTCTTATCTCACTTACCTCATGATGGCAATCTGCTTCTTCGCTGTTCTGAAGAGCTGGGGTACGGGAGGATTTGTTCTTCAGAAATCTTCCTGGTCTGCCTTAAGTAAATGCTGAAGTGATCTATATAAAGGGCAGAAGGGGCGGGAATGCATCAGCTAGTGCTTACTCTCTGTTTCTGTGTGATTGCCTTTGTGAAAAAGAAATGGGAATGGAAAGTGAAACCGATTTAAAATTACTAGGATTCTTGCTGAGGGAGAAAAGAAAGCTTAAGGTTCAGACCTGTGATGACTCAGCCACAGCACTTTCTTCAAAAACATAACTCTGAAACCACAGTTTGAGAGAATGGTAAAGTACTCCTAAAAAAAAAAAAAAAAAAAACTCCTAGGAATCTGTAAATCTAGGAAGGGGCTAGGAAGCTGTATTTTTAATAAAGTCTCTGGGAGAGTCTCATGTACAGGACGAGTTTCTGGGACCACATGATGTGAAAGACTTGCAGAAATATTTTGTAAAGAGTAACTTTGTCCAGTATATTTATTTGTGAAAGATAGTTTGCATCCGGAGTTCTGCATTTAATTCTGTCTTTTGAGAACTTACGTTGCTCAGATCTTCCCTGCATGCCAAAGTAGTGCCTGTCTCTAGAATTAACAACCTCACAACCCACAAATGTTCATGATTCAATAGTCTTTCATTTTAAGGGAAGAAGGCGTGAGATAGAGGGATGTTTTCCCTGAGTTAGATGTTTAGGGGGCTTAATCCTGGCACAGTGGAATTTGAAACCCAAAACATCCAGAAGTGTTTAGGTCAGAGAAAAGGGCCAGTTAACTAACTGGTCACGTTCTTCCTCTCAGTCAGTCTGAATGCAATAGATTCTTGCGTAATAAAGAATGGTTTTCCGGTAGAACCAACTGTCCCTTTTCTTGTTTTCTTCTTATTCCTGACTCTAGAGAAACTCAAGAAAAAAAACACAGTATTTGCAACAGTTGTGAATGGTGTCTGAATAATATTGTGCATTACTAAGAAATTTATACTTTCAAACTTGGACGTATGTACAGACATAGATTTAGTCAAATTTTCTTCTGCATTCCGAATCTTATTTTGTGGCAACTTGCCAGCCAGTGAATGGTTACTGAGTTGTTGTTAGTTGCCCTCAAGTCATTTCTGATTCAAGGTGACCCCATGTGTGCAGAGTAGAACTGCATTCTAGGCTTTTCAAGGCTGTCACCTTTTGGAAGCTCTTCACCAGGCCTTACTTTTCAGGCACCTCCAGGTGAGTTCAAACTGCTGACCTTTCGGTTAGCAGCCAAACACTTAACCATTGAGCCACCCAGGGACTCCTGGTTACTGGGTATAAAAAAAAAATATTTAAATATAAAATCAGATGGCATGATATTTTCATATCCATAACCCTACTCAGAAAATAGAATACAGAATATTTTCAGCACATCTGTTAAGTGCAAAAGCAATGACAATATTGAAAATGCCAGTAATAGGAAGGGACACAACATGATGAAAACAAACATAGAGGTAAAAAATAGAAGGCGATGGAAGAAAAACTTCCTTGTATATGTGTACATTTGGAACAAGACCAGTTATTCCGTTTTTAAACTGCTTTATTGAGACATAATTCATATACCATACAATTCACCCAGTTAAAGTGTACAATTTAATGGCTTTCAATATATTCAGCGTAGAGCAACCATCACCACAGGTTGTAGAATATTCTCATTATCCCAGAAACAAACCCACATCCATTAGCCAGCACTTCCCAGTTCTTCCCATCCCCCCAGCCCTAGACAAGTATGAATCTAGTTTCTGTATCTATGTTGTTGTTGATAGGTGCCGTTGAGTCGGTTCCGACTCATAGCAACCCTAGGCACAACACAACGAAACACTGCCTGGTCCTGAGTCATCCTTACAATTGTTGTTATGCTTGAGCTCATTGTTGCAGCCACTGTGTTGATCCATCTCGTTTAGGGTCCTCCTCTTTTCCGCTGACCCTGTACTCTGCCAAGCATGATGTCCTTCTCCAGGGACTGATCCTCCTGACAACATGTCCAAAGTATGTAAACTGCAGTCTCACCATCCTTGCCTCTAAGGAGCATTCTGGCTGTACTTCTTTCAAGACAGATTTGTTCATTCTTATGGCAGTCCATGGTATATTCAATATTCTTTGCCACCACCACAATTCAAAGCCGTCAATTCTTCTTCGGTCTTCCTTATTCATTGTCCAGCTTTCACATGCATATGATGCGATTGAAAATACCTTGGCTTGGGTCAGGTGCACCTTAGTCTTCAAGGTGACGTCTTTGCTCTTCAACACTTTGAAGAGGTCCTTTGCAGCAGATTTACCCAGTGCAATGCATCTTTTGATTTCTTGACTGCTGCTTCCATGGGTGTTGATTGTGGATCCAAGTCAAATGAAATCCTTGACAACTTCAATCTTTTCTCCTTTTATCATGATGTTTCTCATTGGTCCAGTTGTGAGGATTTTTGTTTTCTTTATGTTGAGGTGCAATCCCTACTGAAGGCTGTGGTCTTTGATCTTCATTAGTAAGTGCTTCAAGTCCTCTTCACTTTCAGCAAGCAAGGTTGTGTCATCTGCATAATGCAGGTTGTTAATGAATCTTCCTCAAATCCTGATGCCCCGTTCTTCTTCATATAGTCCAGCTTCTTGGATTATTTGCTCAGCATACAGATTGAATAGGTATGGTGAAAGAATACAACCCTGACACACACCTTTCCTGACTTTAAACCAATCAGTATCCCCTTGTTCTGTCCGAACAACTGCCTCTTGATCAATGTAAAGGTTCCTCATAAGCACAACTAAGTCCTCTGGAATTCCCATTCTTCACAACGTTATCCATAATTTGTTAGGATCCACACAGTTGAATGCCTTTGTATAGTCAATAAAACACAGGTAAACATCCTTCTGGTATTCTCTGCTTTCAGTCAGGATCCATCTGACATCAGCAATGATATCCCTGGTTCCATGTCCTCTTCTGAAACCAGCCTGAATTTTTGGCAGTTCTCTGTCAATATACTGCTGCAGCTGTTTTTGAATGATCTTCAGTGAAATTTTGCTTGCGTGTGATATTAATGATATTTTTCTATAATTTCCACATTCGGTTGGATCACCTTTCTTGGGAATAGGCACAAATATGGATCTCTTCCAGTCACTTGGCCAGGAAGCTGTCTTCTGTATTTCTTGACATAGACGAGTGAGCACCTCCAGCGCTTCATCTGTTTGTTGAAACATCTCATTTGATATTCCATTAATTCCTGGACCCTTGTTTTTTGCCAATGCCTTCAGAGCAGCTTGGACTTCTTCCTTCAGTACCATTGGTTCCTGATCATACGCCACCTCTTGAAATGGTTGAACATTGACTAATTCTTTTTGGTATAATGACTCCGTGTATTCAAGTTGCAACAGTGAAGGATTCCATGGGGAAAATATTAAATGATGCAGGAAGCATCAAAAGAAGTTGGAAGGAATACACAGAGTCATTCTGTATCTATAGATTTGCCTATTATGGTCATTTCATAGAAGTGGACTTACACAACGTGTGATCCTTTGTGTCTAGTTTCTTTTGCCAAGCATAATGTTTTCGAGGTTCGTCTATGTTGTAGCATGTATGAACACTTCATTTCTTTTTATTGCCAAACAATATTCCATTATATGGGTGTACCACATTTTATTTATCCATTCATCAGTTGATGGATCTACCTTTTGGGCATTATGAAGAATGCTGCTGTAAACATTCGTATATGAGTTTTTTTGTCGATGTAAGTTTTCATTACTCTTTGGTATATACTTAGTAGTGGAATTGCTGGATCCTATGGTAACTCTGTGTTTAACTGTTTGGGGAACTGCCAAACTTTTTTCTGAAGTGGCTATACCATTTCACATTAAGAATGCTTATTCCTGAGGTAATAACAGGTTTTTTGACCTGGACTCTTAGGACATGAATTGTCTCAAGGCAGAAGGCTGTAGGAAAGATAAAGTGCTGGTATGATCGTCATGCTTGACCAAAAAATATGCTGAAAAATGGAACCAGGCCGACTTGGATGCAGGTCGATCTATACACTTAAACAATTCAAGTTTATGGGCTAGTGGCATAGGTTTGACCTGAGAGCTTGTGAGAAATACAGAATCTCAGGCCCCACCCCAGACCTACTGAATCCAGGTGATTGTGTAAACATTAAAGTTTGAGAAGCGCTGTTCTAGTAAGCTACTTTCTCTGCCAATCATTTCCTCTCTCTTCCTGTGTCCTCATTTAGAAAACCTGTCCACATCCTTCCTCAGAGAGCCAGTGCTCACAGCCTTTGCTGGATCTGGCATGTGACCTCATTCTTTTGGTCACACTGGATTCTGTAAGGACAAATACCAATTGAAAATAAACCCAACCCCCACTGCCGTCAAGTTGATTCCGACTCATAGCGACCCTATAGGACAGAATAGAACTGCCCCCATAGAGTTTCCAAGGAGCACCTGGCGGATTTGAACTGCCGACCTCTTGCTGAGCAGCCATAGCACTTAACCACTACTCCACCAGGGTTTCCAAAATTGAAAATAAGAGGTTTTAATTCTCCCAGTTGAAAATCAGAGGCTCTCCTCCTCCCCTGTTCTTTCAGAATTCACTTTAGATAACTTGTTAATTATAAGGTCTTTGTCTCTTTAAAAAGTATGTAAACCAAAGTTGTTTCCTCAAGGAGTTGGGAATCCTTTCTTTTGAAATGTAATTATCAAGAAAGATCACATCCCTACCTCCCAGTTTCCTGGAAGGAGATTAACATAATGTGAAGTATCTAGCCATAAAAAAGATACTAGAAAATTAATATTATCTTGAAAACATGGATTTAATGGGTTGTATTATCCACTTAACTATATGGTTAGGATTCCCTTCTGTCTCTGCAATCTCTTGAGTGGATTACCCATGATGCATTATATTCTGGTTTAATGCTTATTCAATAGTAAAACTTTTTTTTCTCTTCTATTGTTGTGGGAAGGTTTTCTGGGATGGGAGTAGATTTTGTTTTGAGTAACTTTTCCCCAAGAATTTCTGTCAGGGATGGAAATTTTACTGTAAATAGGCCAGTCAGATTCTTTCTCTGGAGTTTTTAATCAGAAGAAAGTGATTCTAGAAAGTTTGTCTTGAATTATTGACTTAAGAAAAGAGATAAGGTATCCTGGGAGGGCTATGTTTCATTGTGTTCACAGAGATGCAAAACAAACTTTAGAAAGAGAAGCTCCTTACAGACTTGAAGAAAGAAACTCAGGAGGCAGAGAGATACAAAGGGAGGATGAAAAGGAAAGGAAGAGGGAAACGGAGAAGGCGAGGGAGAGAAAGAGGAGAAAGAAAAGAGAGAAGTAGGGGTAGGTAGAGATCTAAGGTCCAAAGTGTGGAAAGGGCTTCAGTCATATGAGTTTATTTACATAAACTACAAAATTTATTCACATAAACTTTAACCCAGTGCCGTCGAGTCGATTCCGACTCATAGCGACCCTATAGGACAGAGAAGAACGGCCCCGTAGAGTTTCCAAGGAGCGCCTGGTGGATTCAAACTGCCGAGCCTTTGGCTAGCAGCTGTAGCACTTAACCACTTCGCCACAAAAACTTTATTTACCTGTTATTCATATGGCCAAATGTATCCTTTGGGAATCAGATTGGCAAAAATTAAAGACTGATAGCATTCAGTATTGGTGAAGATGATGGAAACAGTATTGTGCATACATTGCTGGTGGAAATGTGAATTCCTCTTTAATACATAGACAAATCGACTCTATTTTCTATTACCTAAAAGCCTTACTTTACTCATTATTTTAAAATGCTTTCCATATTTTAAATATTCTATTAAATTTTAGGTTTTCTAAATGAACACTGAGAAAATATTCTGTGTAGTTTTAAAATGTGTTTTCAAGGTCAACTTATATAATAGCATGTAACGTTTCACTCAGCACAAAAATGTACATGTAAGTTTGAGTTTTTTAGTGTAAGATTTGATGACACATTAGTAAATTTACTTTAGAAACAGGAAAGAAGAAAATGTGTGTACAATATTTTTTTATCACAATGCCTCTGCTTTTTAACATCTGTGTATCAAAAGCAGAACATAGGTTGGCTCATGTCTCTGTGATATCCGGGATGCCAAAAAAGTAGCGGAAAGGCTCTCTGAATACTTTTCATTAGATTATTTGTATAAATGTTTTTGGGGAATCTCCAGGACTCTAGAAGGGCCTGAGGAATTTCCAGGTTCAGGTGAAAGTCATTTTTTGTTTTTAAATTATACCCAATTCAGAAATGGCACAAACTGGATCCCATTGTTTCTAAAGTAGGTGAGGCATGAACAAAGGTCCTGGGGTTGATCTGTCTTATTTGCCTATTCAGCACCCTCTTTTGCAGCGTTAGCCTACAGGGGACCAAAGAGAAAAAGCAGAATCATTTGTGACTGGGTTCCGTCAGCTTCCAATGTATCTTGTCTGTGATCTCCTCACCAGTTTTCTATCTTGTACCTAAATTAGCTGAAGTAAGGCCCGATGTAGAGCTGTGGTATGGACTGAATTGTGTCCCCACAAAGTATGTGTTGGAATCCTAACCCCTACACCTGTGGATGGAAACCCTGGTGGTATAGTGGTTAAGTGCTATGGCTGCTGACCAAAAGTTCTGCAGTTCAGATCCACCAGGTGTTCCTTGGAAACTCTATGGGGCAGTACTACTCTGTCCTATAGTGTCGCTATGAGTCGGAATCAACTTGATGGCAACAGGATACCTGTGGATGTAACCCCATTTAGGAATAGGGTTTTGTTATGTTAATGAAGCCATATCACTAGAGGATGTGTCTTAAATCTGACTTTCAAGATATAGAAAGAGTAAACTGACACAGAGAGAAACAAGCACAAATGAGGGAAAGATAGATGCTATGCAGAGGTTCTGGAAGCTGAAACAAATGTCTTCCTCCAGGGTGGAAACAGAGCTTTCTATAGTTGGTGCCCTGGATTCAGACTTCTAGCTTCCTAAACTGTGGGAAAATAAATATCTGTTCCTTAAAGCCACTCACTTGTGGTATTTCTGTTACAGTAGCACTAGGAAACTAAGACAAGCTGAGCACACTTCTGTTACAGTTGCACACATTCAGCCTACACCTAAGAATTTTAGTCAGTTTCAATTTGTATGCTGAGCAAATAATATGAGAAGCTGGACTATATGAAGAAAAACATGGCACGAGGATTGGAGGAAGACTCATTAGCAACCTGCAATATGGAGATGACTCAACCCTGCTTGCTGAAAGAGAAGAAGACTTGAAAGCACTTAATGATGAAGATCAAAGACCACAGCCTTCAGTACGGATTATACCTCAACATAAAAAAAAAAAAAAAATTTTTTTTTTTTTTTTTTTTTAAAGAAAACAAAAATTCACACAACTGGACCAATAAATGGAGAAAAGATTGAAGTTGTCAAGGATTTCATTTTACTTGGATCCACAATCAATGCCCATTGAAGTAGCAGTCAAGAAATCAGATGATGTACTGCACTGGGGAAATCTGCTGCAAAAGATCTCTTTAAAGTGTTAAAAAGCAAAGATGTCACCTTGACGACTAAGGTGCACCTGAACCAAGCCATGGTATTGTCAATCTCATATGCATACAAAAACTGGACAATGACAAAGGAAGACCAACGAAGAAGTGATGTCTTTGAATTATGGTGTTGGCAGAGAGTATTGAATATACCATGGATCACCAGAAAAACAAACAAGTCTGTGTTGGAGGAAGCACGGCCAGAGTTCTCCTTAGAAGCAAGGATGGCAAGACTTCATTTCACATAAAGTATGTTATCAGGAGGGACTAATCCGTGGAGAAGGACATCGTGCTTGGTGAGGTAGAGGGTCAGTGAAAAAGAGAAAGACCCTCAACGAGATAGTTTGACACAGTGGCTGCAACAATGGGCTGAAACATAGCAATGATTGTGAGGATGGCATAGGACTGGGCAATGTTTAGTTCTGTTGTACATAGGGTAGCTATGAGTCAAAACCAACTCAACAGCACCTAACAACAACAACTTGGAAGCCAGAGAGCAAAGTGAAGTAGGGATGAGGGAAATTCACCTCGCCCCTGCGTTGGTCTTAGCACATTTGAGAACCTCTTTGGCAGGGTACCAGCACTCTCAAGGTAACAATCAAACTCAGAGAACGCCAAGACATATTGAAGCAGTTTTATGAGCAGTGGACATTGATGGGAGTGGGTGCTAGGGCAGCACAAATCCCAGATAAAAACCACAAAATCAATCCTGTTGCCACTGAGTCAGTCCCAACTCATGGCAATCCCGTGCGTACAGAGTGTAACTGCTCCATACCAAAAAACCAAAATCAAACCCACTGCCGTCGAGTTGATTCCGACTATTAGCGACCCTATAGGACAGAGTAGAACTGCCCCATAGAGTTTCCAAGGGGCGCCTGGCAGATTCGAATTGCCAACCTCTGACTGCACTGGGATGGGATGGTTAGCAGCCATAGCACTTAACTACTATGCCACCACTGCTCCATAGGATATTTTTTTTTTTTTTTTACTGTAATGTTTACAGAAGCCGATTGCTAGGTCTTTCTTTTGTGGTGCCACTGGGTACGTTTGAACTGGTAACTTTTCTTTTAGTAGTCAAGTATAAACCATTTGCGCCGCCCAGGGACCCCAAATAGCAGATACAGCCAGATATTTCTAACTGGTAGACTTGTTATCAGTACCCATGAGATGCCTACTGGGGGCTTGTTGTTTACCTGGGTGAGTGTATGAGGGGAATCAAATGCTCTGCACTGGGAGATGTACTTAAGAGTCAGGGAATTACAAGTCATTACAGTTAAGATGACTCCATTTGTTCTCCCAGGTTGGTGAGATTTCAGGAAACATGAGCTACATTCATAATTTTATTTATTGTTTTCTAATCATATTTATTAGGTTTAAGTCTTCAAATAAATATTAAGTGTACTATGTTATACAGGAAACCCTGGTGGTGTATCAAATAAGTGCTACAGCTGCTAACCAAAAGGTTGGCAGTTCAAATCTACCAGGTGCTCCTTGGAAACTCTGTGGGGCAGTTCTGCTCTGTCCTATAGGGTCACTATGAGTTGATATCGACTCGACGGCAATTTTTTTTTTTTTTGGTTTATGTTATACATCTCTCCCTCACCCTTTTTACCTTTTCCCATTTTTACGGTTGTTTTAGCTAGGGTTTAGGTGGCATGACCCTCAACGACAAGATTATATACACTTGACATACTTTCTTTAGCACACTACAGGTGCCAGCAACCCCCTCTGAAGGTCAGTGTATCTGCCCATCTCACTTTCTACTCAGAACACTCCTGAGCTTCCTCCCCAGGCACCAGATCCAATGATAAGTTGCCCAGGCCAAGTGAGCTGGACCTTCTCCTGAAACATATGCTTGTCCAATTCAGTCTGATAGAATAAATTTAGCATTGTAGTGGTGTGAATTGTATTTTCCACCAGTCTCCTTGTTGCTTTCTGTTCTTTACTTCATAGGAAAAGCTCTCTAAAATTCATTTGCATTGCCTTTGGGATGTGGCATAAAATAAAATCAGGGACACTGCCTTATTTCTCATAGTGGAGGTCAGAAGAGAGAAAATGTGGAGAAAAGTACAAGATTTTAACAAGATTTAGCAGAGAAAAGGACTGTCAGTGTCGGGGCAGTGGGTTTGTATGCATGTGTGTGCACAGTGGTGGGGGTGTCAGGGTATCAATGGAAGCACCGGACGCTTATGACTGTGGAAATAACTTTTTTGTTCTGTTCAGTGGTTTTGGTGTTTGACCAGTCTGGGCAACTCAGAGCTAATTCATACCCAGTGTAACATCACATTTATCCTGAGTCTGAAAGACTTATGGTTCAACAAAATTTCAGATAAGCCGGGACACCTGTTTATGCTTCATCACATTTATTTTATTAAAACCATGATTTTGTTCAGGATTCCAAACTGTGCACACTGATGATCTCAAGTATATATTACAATATTTTTAATACAGGAGATATCATGAAAGCCATTGTTATAGCCATCTGAATTTTTATTAATAAAAAATCTTGAATCTTATATAATCCTTTAATTGCTTAATAATAAAAAAAAAAGCTGTTAATATACTCTTAAATTTAAACTAATTCCAACAGGCAAACATTTTGCAACTGAGAGGGTGGCTGATGGTGTCATGCTGGGTCAAGTGACTCTCTTTTGGTTCCGGGCAACCCTGATGAAAGCCTAGGCCTATTCAGTGCCTACCTAGAAAACCTCAACTGCACCAAACATAAATTTTGTGAAAATTTTCAGAGTTACAAGAAGTAGCTATATCGTCCAATATACAACATTTCTAATGGGGGACGGGAACAACCCTCCATTATCAACGTCATTTCCCAAGTCCTTTCACTAGTCCCTTAAGTACCAAGTTATTCCCTGTTCTGATACTTCACCTATCGTCTCAAACCTGGGCTCATCAAATCAAGTCTCATCCTACAAATAAATTTTCCTAATAATAGCTGAGAAAATAAAAATTTCTACATACGATTATGATCTACAATGACGCAACAGCATCCCTCTCTCTGTCTTTTGCTTTCTTTTTTCCTATTCCTATTGTTCCCACGAGAAGCCCTGGTGGCACACTCTTTCCATGTAAGTTTTTAAGAAATTTATTATTTTGGTTTCTAGAATATTCCACAGAATCCCTTTAATTCTTTACATGCTGTATTACAGTTACAGGTAGGGCAGAGTGGAGATGATAACTCTGCATATACCACCTGAAAGACTCACACTGTGATTGTTTGACTCCATTACTTCTAGAAATGTCCCTTCTAGATTTGATTTGCTCTCTACTCTGTTTTTCTCTAACTATGTGGCATAGTGGTAAGTGCTACGGTTGTAACCAAAAGGTCAGCAGTTCGAATCCACCAGGCACTCCTTGGAAACTCTATGGGGCAGTTGTACTCTGTCCTATAGGGTCATTAAGAGTTGGAATTGACTCGACGGCAATGGGTTTGGTTTTTTTTTTTTTTTTTCTTTAATGTTGCCACCTCAGTTGCTAGAACAATTGCACTCATGTTGTGTAGGACACTTTAGACTGAAGATTGGCTGGGGAGGAGGGGGAAGGAGGTGGATACTGAGCCCTCTCCAGGCTTTGGTCCTCTAGTCTTCTGTTACAGCAAAACCAGCCTACTTGCACAGTATCCGTTGCAAAAATGGACCACAAAGTTACAGATTTGAGGGATCTGGCTGCCTTATATAAACATATGAAGAAGCCTAAGGCATCACACCACTAAGGGTATGTGACTAAGGGAATGTCATAGAACAAACTGTGCCCAAGAGTTCAGTTGGGAAGTAGCCCCTTTCCCAAGCCCCCAGACCTACCCCCCAATCTGGTTCCTCCCTTATAACCCCCTGGACCTTCACGTGATCTAGCAATTCCAGAGTTAATACCTGGCACAGCAGGGTTCTCCATAACCCTGATCCAGTACTGGGGCCACTGTCTGCTCCGTTTAGTCCATGTTCAACATTTGAATATCCCCCTGGTTGGAGGGGTTTTGGCCTCCTTCCAGCAGCAGCTCTATGAGCACCATATCCTTATTCCTCATCCCCTGCCTCAGCTATAGATGCTGAAGAGAGGAGGCTGGCAGAGGCCAAACCTCTCTGAGTCTTCATCTGCTTGCTGCATTTCTCCGTTAGCTCATCAAGGACCTCCAAGAGATGCAAAGCCTCAGAATCAGCTTCATTTTGAGAAAGCCGCATTTTAGCAATTCTTTCCAGTTTGGTTTTCATTTTTTCTTTCTCCTTTGATTCCTGCTTTATTTTCACACCCTCTATAAAATGGTGGATGGCCTTTTCTTCACACTTCATTTGATACAGCTGGAAGCTGCCATATCGCAGATGGAGCAGCTGTTTCGCTACAGGAGCAAGCTCTTTGCTGAATTCTTTTTGGAAGTAATAATTTGCTTCTTCATACTGATTTACTTGAGCATAGAGGCTGGCAAGATAGGAGCAGACATTGGGGAGATTCCCATTGAGCTCATCTGCTTTCTTTAAATAATCCAGGCCTTGTTCTATTAGTTCTGGTAACTTCTCTCTTTCTTCATACCTTTCACTTTGTATTTGGAGGACTTTTGCCCTATAGCAGCACCCAATGTGGTAATGCAGGTAGGCATTGTTTGGCATGGATTTTAAAGCCTTTCCAAGCATTTCTATAGCTTTGTCTACAGCACCCTTCTTTCGATAAAATTTTGCAGCACCGCGAAGTACATCTGTTGCACATGGGGCTTTCTCCAAGGCTTCTTCAACTATACTGTCCCCTTCACCTTCTTCATTCAGCTCTTGAAGTTTCAGAGCCAGGAGGACTTTAACATATTGGTTGTCAGGATTCAGCCTGATGGCTTGTCTCAGAGCGTTAATAGGGTTCTGATTAATTGGCCAGGTATCCAGACGGTAGCTCAGAATTGCCAGTCCAATGATGAATTCTGGGTTCTTTGGTTTTTCTTCCAGAGCCTTCTCAAAGCACACCTTAGCCCTTTCATAAAACTTCCTTCCACACTTTAACCGCGTCCACCCTTCCTCACACTCTATCTCAGGACTATTATTAACTCTGTAGGGGCTGGAAAACTTCTTGCAGACTCCTTTCACCTTGTCTACATAAATTTGAGCTTCAGAGAATCTGCCCATGTGATAGTAGACCCAGGCATAGTTTCCCCAGGTGACCAGACTTCTGATTTCTGCTTGGTCAGCGTGCTCTCGCTGGATTAACTCTTCTGCTTGCTGTAAGTATTCCAGGGCTGCCTTGTTTTGGCCTCTGAGGTGTTTTATGTAGGCCAGTATGTTGCACTCTGTGGCTTTGAATTCACTGCTCTGAAGCTCAATCTGATTACACACTCTGTTTTCAAAATCATCCAAGGAATTTTCTCCCCCGACCAAATTCCAGGTGAAGTGACATTTTAGTTGCCGCAGGCTGCTCTCCAAGGAATTCTTGGTAATCTCACTGTAGGGAAAAACAGAGAGATGAACACTTTGAGACATATACCCATTATCCATTGCTGCTGAGTTGATTCCATCTCATCGTAACCCTACAGGCCAGAGTAGAATTGACCCATACAGTTTCCAAGGAGTGGCTGGTGGAATTGAACTACAGATCTTTTGGTTAGCAGCTGAACACTTAACCACTGCCCACCAGGGCTCTCTTCCCCAACCCCCGCAGCTCTCTTCCTCCCCAGCTCTCTTCCCCGCCCCCCCCCCCGCTCTCTTTGTCACCAGCTTTCTTCCCGTCCCCCACCCCCCAGCTCTCTTCCTCCTCAGCTCTCTTCTGCTTATAGCTCTCTTCCCCCACAGCTCTCTTTCCCCTAGCTCTCTTAGTCCCCAGCTTTCTTCCCACCCCACCCCCCCAGCTCTCTTCCTCCCCAGCTGTCTTCCCCCCACAGCTCTCTTCCCCCACACCTCTCCTCCCCCCAGCTCTCTTGAGACACAGCACAGATTATTCTGGTAAGAAATGTGGATTGCAAATACAGATCTCCTCCTCCTAAAGAATGGCAACCCAAATCAAAAAGAACAGTCTTTCCTTTTTTTCCTCCGATACTCTGCCTATGTGTCAAATGCATGGTGAAGCAGAAATTTGACGACTGTGAGGAGCAAAAGAATAAGGGAGGGCAGTGGGTGGAGTCTCTGAGATTGAGGCTGCAAGTCCTTGAATAAGGCAGTTTTTGTCTGCAGCTCTGGCCCTCAGCTTTCTGCTTTTGAAAGCCTCTGCAGAGGTTGCCAAATCTGTGGGAACTGATTTCAGCAAAGGTTTCATTTTATTTATGCAGTTTTTAAGAAGCAAATCTGTTTGATGGCATTTTCTGTTTTTCATTGTTGCCTAGCATGTACTTCTACGTATTGAAATTTTTAGCTTTAATCTTCTCTATTCTTTTAATATTTTGTTACCCTGTTGTAAACCGGATTATCCCTCTGAAATTCAACTGTTTATCTTCTATATTTTTAATTCCTTAGTTCTTATTTTGCCTTTTAAAATCTTTATCACTTTCTATTTCCTGTCTAATTTTTTCATGTCTTATATATCCTTAATTGATCTCCTTAGCCTATACATACTTTTTGAGCTTTTATCAAATTGGTTTTGCCTCTTCATGACATTGCATTATCTTGTTTTTTCCAGTTGAATTTTTTCCACTGTAACCATTTAAATCTGTGAAACATTCCAGTTCCCGTTCTTTTCTGTTACTTGAAACAAATGGAGACTTAACTACTCCAAATAGAAAAATCCTTAGTTTTTACTCACTTTGCCTGCTCTTTTATCTTTCTGATCTCTGAATGGATGTGTGGGTTCGAATCCCACTTCTAACTCTTAACTGTTGACCTTAACCGTTTTTTTATTATTTATGTCAGCCATGCCTTAAACTTCTGTTTTAGAATGAAATGTAATCATTTTGTTCTCTCTCTCTTTTTTTTTTTTCCCTTTCCTACCCCTCCTTCTAAACTGGCAGTTTCTGTTCTTAACACGTTTCATTGAGTTGGTTTATTAATAACTTTGCATTTGTTGTTGGAATTTTCTTTTGAAATTATTTTTTCCTCCTGTGGTTTGCCTTTTTATAGTAGGAGGTGAGAAGTGTAGCTATGGGAGGCTCACAAGCTCCTTTTTTAATGGGAAGAGCTCTTTTCCTTTAGGTGCCCTGGTAACTTTCCTAAGAAGATTTTCCATTCCCTTCAATGTTGGTCCTCAAAGTAAATGAATGAATGACTGAATGAGCAAGAAGCAAAAAACAGCAAAGAGACAAATAAACAAAAACCTCTACTCTAACTTCAGAGATGGTTAGGGTCAAAATCATTCCATGCCCCAAAATATTTCTCCACATTGCCTATGTATTAGAGGCCCTAAAGTGTTGCTTTTTCTCACTTAAAAAAAAAAAGAAAAAAATCACTGTATATATTAACCAGCCCTTTTAGCCAGAGCTGCATGTTCTAGATATTATGGATTCTGACATATACAGCCAGTATATATCTGGAAGTCTATGCAAAGTAGTGAGGATAACTTTTGAAATATTAGTCTATATTACAGATTATATCCCCCCATGTTCTTACTGTCCCCTCTTCCTCACTTTTTATGCAGAGTGACTTGCCCTCCCACCTTCCCATTCTATTGGGCCAGGGGTGGGCACCTAAACTCATGTAGAAGCTGGAAATGAAACTGAGACAGGAATCAATTCTGACTCATAGTGACCCCATAGGACAGAGTGGAACTGCCCCCTAGGGTTTCCAAGGAGCAGCTGGTAGATTTGAACTGTTGAACCTTTTGGTTAGCAGCAGATCTCTTAATCACTGCTACCAGGGCTCCAGGGGAGCCAGAGCAAGTCTTAAAGTGCTAGGAAGGGTGCTATGCAATATGGGGATCTGCTGGTAGCCATCTTTAAGGTTAACCATATTCTGTAACACATGCTGCAGAGAAAGCACCCAGATGCACATAGAGAAAACACAGGGAGTGGGCCCCCCAAGTTCCCTAGTGTCCTGTTCTAGTCCTCCTGAGGTCCATGCAATCCTGAACCTGGGTCCTGTGAAACACTCCAGTTTCTGTTCCTTTCTGTTAATTAAAACAAGTAGAGACTTAACTACCCCAAATAGAACGAACAAACAGTAAAAGGGGAAATGGGTAGGAGTTTCCTGCTGTGGGAAGGATTCCTTCCAAAGCCCCAGGGAGGTCTCAGTGACAAACCAGGCTGTTAGAGCCTCTTGGCATTTTAATGACAGCAGTTTCCCCTTGAAAAGTTCACGTTCTATCAAGAGCTATCTTCTTCCTCAGTGAGGTTGTGGAAAGGTTTCTTTACACATGAGGTCGTTAGCTCCCTTCACATTTTATGAGGTACAAAGAGAGTGAATAGAGTTGAGATTATCTCTGACATATAAAACATACAGTAAGTTGTGCACTTGATAGGATAGGGACATTTAATATATACCAAACCAAAAACCAAACCAGTTGCTTTCAAGTCTATTCTGATTTCACGGCAACCCCATCCATGTGTGTCAGAGTAGAACCATGCTCCATAGCGTTTCCAATGGCTGACTTTTCAGAAGTAGATTGCCAGGCCTTCCTTCCAAGGTGCCTCTGGGTGGACTCAAGCTGCCAGTCTCAGTCAGCTGCCCAGCGCTTAGCCATTTCTGCCACCCAGGGACTCCATTAATATATACACTTATATAAAATTCCTTTGGAGAAGCCATTCAAAAAGCCATCCAATTTTACCGCCCAACCATGGGTTTTTATTTTCCCTAGTAAATCAGAGATGTAGGTCCCAGATACTTGCTGTCCTGGGCTTAGACTTGTGAGTCTTATGCTCCGGGTCCCTCTAGACGTTCCAGCCATTTACACAACAACCACACTTTCTTCTTCTGCTTCCTATCTGGATGAAAGCTACAGTGACACTGTCCACCAGGCCTGGGACAAATGCTGCTATCACTGTGTCTTAAGAGTGGTGCTACTACATGTGTGGTTTTAGGCTCAGCAGTATCAGCATCACCCAAGAGCTTGTTAAAAATGTATATCCTCAGGACCCAACCCACACTCACTACATCGAAATCTCTTGGGGGTTGAGCCCAGGAATCTGTCTTTAACAAACTCTTGAGGTGATTCTTATGCAACTGAAGTTTCAGAACTACTGTCTTAGAGCACAAGTGCAATGGCCAATGAAAGTCCCCACAGCTAAAGAATCAAGGAGAGTGAGAAGAGGAAATGGCGGCTCTGTCATGTTATGGGAAAGATTCTAAGGCAAGACCATGTTAAAATTCTAAGAAATAGGTAGACTGGCTCTACAGATTCTGGGTGACTATAGAAACCCTGGTGGTGTAGTGGTTAACTGCTATGGCTGCTAACCAAAGGCCTGGCAGTTCGAATCCACCAGGCACTCCTTGGGAACTCTATGGGGCAGTTCTACTCTGTCCTATAGGGTCGCTATGAATCGGAAATGACTTGACGGCACTGGGTTTAGTTGTTTTTTTGGTAGATGCACTTATGTAAATATCTCAGATCTTTTTTTCTATCAGGCAGACATGCAGACTAGCTGAAAAAACATCATTTCAAGAGGACAATGTGGCCTCTAGGAAGTGATCTCTGGGGCCAGTATCCCTGGATTCCATAGCCCCCAAGACGGAGGCTTAGGCAACCAGGTCTGGCCACCCCAACCCTCAAGCTGGAGAAAGTAGAGAGTTCCTTGCCTACCCACTGAGCTAATGCTTTCTCCTCAGGGCAATCTTATGTTTCTGGGGAACTTGCAGACCCTAGAGATGGGGACTAGTTTCTCCAAGCACTCCATCTCCAATTCACGCTTCAGATAGGAGGACTCTAGCCAATCAGTAGAATTTTAAGGTGAAAGCGTGTCTGTTAGTTTGCTAGCTCTCATGCCAATCTGAGATGAATGAGCACTTTAACAATAAAATTCACCACAGCAGAAACTAGGGTTGCTATGCTAAGTATGTCATTAACAACATCTGCTGCAAAAACGTCTTTTGTTAAATAATAATTTTATTAGAATCTAGTGACTTAATGCTTTTAAATAAGAAACAAATAAAGGACAGTCGATAAGAGCAGTTCCCCCAGACCCACCTTTAAATGAGCCACCTGTCTGATTATATCTAAATATGCTTCTTTCTTTGCTCCCTTCTAGCTTGCCAAGCTCCTCTCTCTGACATCAGCTCTCAGCTCCTCCCCGTGAACAATTCCAATTCCCTTAGGAAGTTTGACTGTGTGAAGCAGAAAATGACTTAGGAATAAAAATGCCAGCATTGATAACACAGATTTATGACTTAGATGCATGGTAAGGCTATAAAACAAACACTAAAACAGAATGGTTCAGGCAATTGCCTTCAATGGGCCATGGCTGCTTAGGATTTGCATTCGACAACAAGTCTGGCTAAACATTTAACACAGAGGAGAAGGGAGCATCTTTACCTCATGATGGCTGTGCGCTTTCCAGTTGTCCTCAGAGGCTGAGGTTCAGGCTGCTGTGCTCTTCAGAAGCCTTCCTCCTCTGGTTGAAGAATTCTGAAGAGACCTATATATGAAGGCATCAGCTGCTACCTTGTCTTGTTTTCCTGCAACTGGCTTTACAAAAACGAAAGTGAAACTGGAAAGTAAAACTGATTTGAAGTTGCCCAGATTCTTCCAGAAGGAAAATGAGCCTTGAGTATCCTCATCAGCGCCCCCCACTCTGTGCAGTGAGTCATAAAAAGTTTGTGAATTGTATTGCTGGCCTCGGTCAGCTGACATGAAAGGAGCCCACTTCCGAGAAGGATATATTTACAGAGCACCGTTGCTTCATTATTACAACGTTAACCCATCCTCACTCTGCTTCCCCTTAACACTAATATGACCTGCAGGTCACTGTAAACAAACAAAAAAACCCACTGCCTTCAAGTCAATTCTGGGTAGTTGTGTAATCTCCATGAGGGCAGGGACTCTTCGATCGTTTTGTTCACCGCTCAATCTTCAGTCCCTGCAATACCTGGCACGTGACAAACATTCAAAAATTAGTTGCTGAAGGAATGAATGAATACGTGTTTAGAACCATGGCACCATTTTTATGCTGTGTGACTCTGGGCAAATTATTGAATGTCTCTGTTCTTTAGTTTCTTCCTTTGTGAAATGGGGATAATAATACTACCAACTTATAGTAGTGTTATAAGGATTCAATGAGTTCATCTATGAAATCTACTTATAATAATGCAAAGAGCCCTAGTGGTACAATGGTTAAGAGCTTGGCTGCTAACCAAAAGTTTGGCAGTTCTAATCCACCTGCTGTTTCTTGAATCCTGCTGTTTCTTGGAAAACCCTATGGGGCGGTTCTGCTCTGTCCTATAGGGTTGCTATGGGTCAGAATCAATTTGACATAATGAGTTTTAGAATAATGCCTGGCCCATAACACATAAATGTTAGTTTTTTTTATTATAATTAATACTAAAATCATTAACCAAACAGACCAGAAGGGAAGCCTTTGATGTTTGCCATTTCCAGAGCTTTAGATCCTCTGACCTTCCACCGTCCATCACGATCGCTAACCTAGGCCTAACAATTCCTAACATCTCTAACAGTTCTTGGGTTTCCCAAGCACTGAAACATAAAATCCTTGTCTGTCACCTTGGTATTCAGCAACTGCACATCATGATTTCCAGCCATTTTTCATGATAGAGGAAACACACATTCCTTGCTTTTCTCTTGTTCATACCTCTTTATCACAAAGGAGTTATAATATACATAGTTCCAAGGGAAAAAAGGCAACAACACTTGATGTCTTTGCAATAAGGGAAATACGGAGAGCACAGGTATAACATATTTTCCATCATAAAGCAGTTAACTAGCAAGGTTGCTGAGGTGGGTTATTCAGTCTTGGAGAAAGTGTTATTTATCATATTTTTATGCAAATAACACACATGTTTTACGTTTGCCAACCACTTCCCCACTACCTCGAGGTATTTTCTGAAGTTACTATGCCAATTTTTCTCTTTTTTACGTGTTGCTGTAAAAAAAAAAAAAGTGTACTTAGCAGAAGACGGGGCGGGGGGGGAGGAAGTGGTTGACAAACATAGAAGGCGTGTGTTATTTGCATAAAAAATACAGTAACTTGGGTGCTTTTGCTCGAGCAGGGTGGAAGCAAAGTTTGTGCTCCTTGAAAATCCTCTCCGCTTTGATCAGGATACCCAGCTAAGAATGTTTTAGTTGGGAACCCCTACTTTTAGTTCTCAATTAAAGAGTTTTTTTTTTAAAGAGTTACAAATTCTAAGACTTAAAAAAAAAAAAAAAAGACTTAGGCAAACCCCAAATGAGACAACTGACCAGAAAAATCAAGTTTATTGTTTATTTATAGAAAAGCATGTTAGAAATAGAAGAAGCACTGAAATAGGAAAAGAACATTGTGTTTTGTTTTAGAATTTGCATTCGAGAAAACTGTTAGGTAGAAATATTTAAATATTATTAATAAAGGTACTGCCTGGGAAGAAGCAGGAAAAAAGCTTGTACCCATGGTCACTGTGTTTTGAAGTGTCTGGAGACATTAATTTCCTCTCCAGAAATCTGCATGGCTAATACCTGTGTATGAAGCTATCATGCGGGGGGAAGGGGTATGTACATCAGCTGATTGGGCATCTGGGTAAGTGTGAGAATATGTGGTGTGGTTTGCAAACAGAAACTAGAGAGGCAAACCAATTCTCTATAGGAAATATTTCTATTTTAAGACAATGAAACTTATTCAGTGAGAGTTCTGCTTACCCTGGTTAGCCACAAATATTTACGCACCCGTATCCTTTTTATCCTAGAATCAACTCGACGGCACTGGGTATGGGTATACTGCGTATCCTAGAATATAAGCCAACGGCTGCTGCTGTCTTACCCTAGACTAAGGAAAAGACCTTGCTTGATGTTACCAAGAAAATGCTGATACTTTGATTAATTACATCAGCCACAGGGTGGTATAATGCAATGGTTATCACAGTGTGTTCCACCACCAGCAGTATCAGTGTCAATTCTGATGGGGGGCAAATTCTCAGGCCCCATTCTAAACCTATTGAGTCAGAACTCTAGGAGTGGGAACTAGTAATCTGTGTGTTAATAAGTCTTCTGGATAATTCTGATGCACGCTAAAGTTTGAGAACTATGTCATATATTGAATGTAAGTGAAAATACTTTTAGCTTCACAAAATAAAACTCTGTACTTTTTTCTTGAGAAAACATTTGAATGTCGTTTTTGTTTTGTGTCTATCTAGAGAATGCTTGACTCAGTGTTTACCCACCTAGAGAGTTAGTTGCTAGTTCAATAGTGTTCACACCTATTGGAGGAATCTCAGGTTTCCCAATGGGTTCTCTTGATCTCTACAGTGGACTACAATTTAAGAATAATGTGTTCCAACCTAATGTAATATTCTCTAACTTACTTATTCACAGAGATATATGTTTAAAGTCATTCCCCTAAAAGAACTCCTGCAAATTTGATGGAGTTAATAAAACAGCTCCCCATTCCTTTGAACAATGTTAGCATGCTATACACACTATTCTGCATTTTTCTTTATATATTTCTCAATATATTTTGGATATAAGCCTGTTGCCGTTGCTGTGGCGTCGATTCCAACTCATAGCGACTCTATAGGACAGAGAACTGCCCCCTAGGGTTTCCAAGGAGGAGCTGGTGGATTCAAACTGCCAACCTTTTGGTTAGCAGCCAAGCTCTTAACCACTCCACCACTGGGACTCCATTTTGGATATAGCGTTCCATATTTTTTATGTTTAGAGCAGCCTTATTTTTTTTTAAATAACTGAATGCTATTCCATACATGAAATATTAAAATTGCTTTAATGAGCCCCCTAAGAATGGACATTTGAGTTTTTTCAGTCTTTTGTTATTGTGAGGCAACCCTGGTGGCGTAGTGGTTAAGAGCTACAGCTGCTAGCCAAAAGATTGGCAGTTCGAATCCACCAGGCACTCCTTGGAAACCACATGCAGCAGTTCTACTCTGTCCTATAGGGTCGCTATGAGTCAGAATCTACTCGGGTTTGGGCTTCAAGGATATCATTATATGTGTCTTTGCATATATGTACAAATATAGGATAAATTATTAGGAGTGGAATTGCTGGGGGCAAAGATTTATGTACATTTAATGACCATCATACAATTTATAATCTGATTTACAATGCATGGTAGAGCCTGTTTACCCACATACTTATTAGCATGCTTTTAGGAAAGGTATTTTCTTTACTGACCTGAAATGGTCTCTCCTGTAGCATTGGCTTGCATTGCTGTTCACATGAGTGAGGTTGACTGTCATTTCGTAAGTTTAAATTAAATTTAAACCTTACATTTCCTATCTGTTCCAGACCCTTGTCCATTTTTCAATTGGGTTGATTTTTCCTTATTTACAGTAACTATTTCAGCATTAAAAATTAATCATTTTCCTAGTAATGTGTTGAAATATTGTCATTATTTTATTGTGATCTAGGTGAAAGTTTACGTTAACAAATTCATTTCTCATTAAATGTCAATACATAAATTATTTTGTGACATTGGTTGCCAACCCCACAATGTGTCAACACTCTCTTCTTCTCCACCCCAGTTTCCCTGTTTCCATTCCTACCTGTCTCTTTCTGCCTTCTCTTCTTTGCTTTTGGGCTGGTGTGCCTATTAGTCTCGTAGACATGATTGAAGTATGAAGTACGTCCATTATGTGTGTTAGACCTGTCTAATCTTTGGCTGAGGGGCGAATCTCAGGAATGACTTCGGTACTGCGTTAAAAGGGTGTCCAGGGGCCATATTCTCAGGGATTCTCCAGTCTCTGTAAGACCAGAAAGTCTTGTCTTTTTTTTTTTTTTTTGTGGATTTGAATTTTGTTCTACATTTTTCTCCCATTCTGTCTGGGGCCCTCTGTTGTGATCCCTAGCAGCACAGTTCGTGGTGGTAACCAGGCACCAACTAGTTGTTCTTGGCTTAGTCTAATGGAGGTTTCGGTAGTTGTAGCCCATCAGTCCTTTGGACTAATCTTTTCCTTGTGTCTTTGTTCCTCTTCATTCTCCTTTGCTCCAGCTGGGATGGGACCAGGAGATGTATCTTAGATGCCACTTGCAGGCTTTTAAGACTCCAGTCGCTACTTACCACAGTCAGATGTAGAACACTTTCTTTAGAGACTATGTTATGCCAATTGAGCTAAATGTCCCCTGAGACCAGACCTCAGCTCTCAGCCCAGTAGCTCAGTCTCTCAGGGAGTCTTCTATGACTTCCCCAGTACTGTGTACTGTCTTACCCTTTACCAAAGTTGCCATCGTTCTACCATCTAGTTAGTGTTTTTGCCTCTCCACCCATTCCCTCCCTCATAACCATCAAAGATTGTTTCTTTTTGTGTGGAAACATTTTCACGTGTTTTTATAATAGTGGTCTCAGACAACATTTGCCCTTTTATGATTGACTTCTTTTACTCAGCATAACGCCCTCTAGATTTGCCCATGTTATTAGACACTTGACAGATTCATCATTGTTCTTTATCCTTAAGTAGTATTCCATAGTGTGTATGTACCATAGTTTGTTTATCCATTCAGCTGTTGATGGGCACTTAGGTTGTTTCCATCTTTTTTCTAATGGGAATTATGCTGTAATGAATATGGGCGTGCATATGTCTATTTGTGTGACGGCTCTTATTTCTCTAAGATAAATTCCTAAAAGTGGGATTGCTGGATCGTATGTTATCTCTATTTCTAGCTTTTTAAGAAAGTGCCATATTGTTTTCCAAAATGGTTATACCATTTTGCATTCCCACTGGCAGTGCATGAGTTCTAATCTCCCTGCAACCTCTCCAACGTTTATTTTCCTTTTTTTTTGATTCGTGCCAGTAATGTTGGGGCGAGATGGTATCTTATCGTAGTTTTTATTTTCATTTCTGTAATGGTCAGTGATCGCGAGCATTTCCTCATGCGTCTTTTAGCCACTTGAACGTCTTCTTTGGTGAGGTGTCTGCTCATATCCTTTGCCCATTTTTAAATTGGATTATTTGTCTTTTTATTGTAGAGGTGTTGGATTTTCCTATAGATTTTAGAGATTAGACCTTTTTTGGCTATGTCATAGCCAAAAAATTTTTCCCAGTCTGTAGGTTCTCTCTTTATTCTTTTGGTGAAGCCTTTTGATGAGTATGTGTTTAATTTTGAAATATTATTTTCCAGTTCGTTATTTATCTTTTGACTTTGTTTAAGGAACCTCTTCCGTGCAATACATTTTTTTTTTTTTTATTGTGATTTAGGTTAAAGTTTACAGAGCAGATTAGTTTCTCATTCAAAAATTTATACACAAATTATTTCATGGCATTGGCTACAATCCCACTTTGTGTCAGCACTCTCCCCCTTTCCCTTTCCACCCCAGGTTTACCATGTCGATTTGTCCAGTTTTCCTGTCCCCTCCTGCATTCTCATCTTTGTTCCTGAGCAGGTGTTGCCCATTTGATCTCATATACTTGGTTGATCTAAAAAGCACTTTCCTCGCGCGGATTATTTTTTGTCTTATAGGCCAACCTAATCTTTGGCTGAAAGGTGAACTTCGGAAGTGGCTTTAATTCTGAGTTAGAAGGGTGTCTGGGGCCATAGTCTAAGGGATTCCTCTTGTCTCTTTCAGACCAGTGAGTCTCGTCTTTTTTGTAAATTTGATCATTTATTCTACATTTTTCTGTCACTCTGTCCAGGACCCTCTGTTGTAATCCTAGTCAGAGCAGTCAGTAGGGGTGCTGCACACCATCTAGTTCTTCTGGTCTCAGGGTCATGTAGAGCGTGGTTCATTAGTCCTTTGTACTATTGCTCCCTTTGCCTTCAAGCCTGGGAACTTCATCCCATGAGGTGTTTAGTTATGTCTTAAAGGTTTCCCCGACTGTGCCACTTGTGTGCTCTATTGTCTGTATTAGTATATGAGGAGCATCTACAGTCACGTATTTGGAAATATCCACCTCTGAACCTGTATTTGCCAGTGAGCATGTTCCTTTATCTCCTCCCTCACCTCCTAGCATATCTATCTGTCTATCAATTCATAGGTTATAGTTTGCTGATTCTATTATTGCAGGATTGTCTATGGTATCATAGTTGCTTAAGTAGAGAAAATACATTTTGTCTAGTGTTTTAACATTAGAGGGAATATATTTTTAGTTTGTTTTAATATATCTGTATAAAAAAAAATATGTATAAGCTGTGATTAATCGCTAGTCTTTGAAAAGTGGCGCAGGTTCTGTTCAAGATATGGCTGAGCAGCCTGTTCCACTCTTAACATAACAAGCATGACTGAGCTTTGTTTTGCAAATGGCCTTTAGCTTGCAAGATAGCAGCTAGGAAGGCTGCCTGGTGTTTTTGATCTGCAACTTTCTTTCTTGCTCTTTATCTCAGCCAGAGTGGACTTGGCAGAGCAGTTCCACTAGCCAAGAGATTCTTATAAGTTTTTTTCAGCCTGTTGCAAACATACAGATTAGAGTCCAGAGGTCTGTACATGCGTATCTTTAGTTTAATGAAGAGTTTCTTGTAGTTGTTTTGTGATGTATAAGACCATCTGTGGACTAAGTGCTTAAAAACATTAGGTAACCCTGACCTTCCTCCTATAAAACCATCCCGTTAGCTCTTTAGAGTTAGACCGAATTGGGGAGAAAGTTAACCCCCTCTGTCTCTTGAACACCGGTGTTCAATAAAGCCCTCTTGCTTCTTACCTCCTCCTGTCTCCGTATTGGCTTTGTGGCAGGTGGCTCAAATCCGCTATTTGTGGTAACATTATGTCTTTTATTCTTGTGTTCCTCTCAGTGTCCTCTCTTGCCTTGATCATATTGTGCTGACTTCTCCCATATTGTATATTGCCTTTCCCTTCACAAATAATAACTCGTGCCTACTATCTCTTTGGTAATTTTCCCTCATTTCACCCTCCCATCCCTGGTAACCATCAAAGAGTCTTTAACTTTTTTTTTCTTTCCTGTGTGTAAACCTTCTGTTGTTACTTTATAAAAGCAGTCTCATATGATACTTGTCTTTTTGTGACTGACTTATTTCACTCAGCATAATGCCCTTCAGATGTATCAATGTTGTGAGATGTTTTGCAGATTTGTCATTGTTCTTTATCATTGCATAGTATTCTACTGTGTGTAGGTACCACAGTTTGTTAATCCATTCAGCTCTTGATGGGCACTTAGGTTGCTTCTACCTTTTTGCTCTTGTGAATAATGCTGCAATGAACATGGATATGCACATGTCACATTCTACTCACAGCTCTTATTTCTTTAGGGTATATACCTAGGAATGGGATTGCTGGATCATATGGTATTTCTATTTCTAGCTTTTTGAGGAAACACCATACCATTTTCCATTTGTACCATTTTCTATTTCCACAAGCAGTGTATAAGAGTTCTAATCTCCCCACATCCTTACCAACATTTGTTATTTTCTGTTTTTTGATTAGTGCTAGTAATGTCGGGGTGAGATGGTATCTCATTGCTGTTTTGATTTGCATCTCTAATTGCTAATGATTGTGAGCATTTCTTCGTATGTTTGTTGGCAGCCTGAATGTCTTCTTTGGTGAAGTGTCTGTTCATTTCCTTTGCCTATTTTTTAAATCGGATTATTTGTCTTTTTTGTTGTTGTTGTCGAGGTGTTGAAGTTTTCTATAAATTTTAGAGATTAGATCTTTGTCAGATATGTCGTAGCCAAAATTTTTTTCCCCAATCCATAGGTTCTCTTTTTACTCTTTTGGAGAAGTCTTTTGTTGGGCATAGCGATATATGTTTTTAATGTAGTTGAATTTATTAATATTTTATGTCTTCTTTGTTTTGTTTCATACTTAGAACTTCCAGACCCCCAAGACTAAAAGAAAATTCTCTCAAGAGTTCCTGTAGTCATCTTAAGATTTTCTTTTGTTTTTTGAACATTTAAATTCCTGATTTATATGGAATTTATTTTGGAGTTTAAAGAGCAAGGAGATAGAATCAGCCGGTGGTGAAGTTCCATTCACTTACTCACTCAGCAAATGTCGCGTGTCTGCTGTGTGCCAAGCAATGGGCAAGATATTGGGCGGGAGCTTCAGAGGAAACTGAATGATGTAGGCTGAGAATAAACCAGAATCATAGAGTCCCAAAGGAAGTGATTTCCCTCAAAGGAGCTTTTGCCTAAGATGTCTATATGACAGAAGACAAGAGATTCTGAATTTCTAGATTTAGTTGGATAATTTTCAGGCTCTTTTTTTTTTTTTTTAAAGCAAAAGATAGCAAAGGGAAAAGCCTGGCTACTTGGCCCAGCTCCTTTGAGTTGGGGCTTCTCTGCCTCCCTGTTTCTTTTCCTCTCACAATCACCAAACCAAGCCTCATATCCCTCTTTCTTACTCTCCCCCTTCTCCATCTGAAGCTAAGAGGTCTGGTTGGGACCTTTTCTAGGGCCTTCTTTTCTTCTGCGTGGTAGGCTCCACCTACACCCTCTCTCTTTACCCTACGGCCCTTCTCATCCAGAGATGCAGATCTGCCAGGGTCTGAGGCTGCGTTGGCCAATAGGCATCGCTGTCCTCTCTCAGAGCTGACAGCTGTTGGGTGTCCTTTTCTATTCAGTTCACAAATGAATCTGGAGAGTTGTCAACCCACAACATCTGAGGCATTTTCAGGGAGTCATTTATTGGCAATTCTTCTTCATAGGTTCATGATCAGCTTTTTCTTCTCAGTCAACATCCCATTTATGTTCAAGCCCTTCAGGTAATGGTGGACAGCCGCATCATCGCACAGCCTCTGGTACTGCTGAAAGTTGTCGTACTGCAAGTGGAGCACTTGTCTCTCTGCTGGCATGAGGTCCTTACTGAATTCTTTCTGCAAGTAATACTCTGCCTCATCATACCTGTGATGGCATAGAGGCAGCAAGGTCTGAGCAGGTACTAAGAAGATTAATATTCAACTCAACAACTTTATTAAAATGATTCACATCATTTCCTGTAGTTTTTCTTCATCCTTATTACCAGTGCGCTTTCTTTACCTCTGAGTTTGTCTGATTTTTGCTCTGTAGGAGTATACAATCTGGACATGTTGGTAGATGTTGTTTGGCACCAATTTTAAAGCCTTGTAAAGTAATTCTTAGCAGTATCCAGAGTACTTTTATTTCAGTATTATTGCAGAGTACATCTGTTGGGCATGGTGTTTTCTTCAAGGCTTTTTCAACTAGTTTGGTCATTCTGCTTCTTTATCTTTTGAAGAGTCAGAGTCAGGAGAACATTAATGTACTGGCTCTCAGGATTCAGCTCAATGGCCTGCCTCAGAAGGCAAAGGATGCTCTCTGTTGGTGCTTTGTCACCCAGAAGACAGAGTGCGATTGCCAATCCAAGTAAGAATTCTGGGTTAGTGGGTTTCTCTTCCACATAAAAACCAAACCCGTTGCCGTCGAGTCGATTCCAACTCATAGCAACCCCACAGGACAGAGTAGAACCGCCTCATAGGGCTTCCAAGGAGTGGCTGGCGGACTTGAGCTGCCAACCTCCTGGTTAGCAGCCAAGCGCTTAACTACTGTGTTACCAGGACCTTCTCAAAACACTTCTTAGCCCATTTATAGTACTTTTCTTCCCATTTTAAAAACACCTATCCTTCTTCACAGTTAATCTCAGGGCATTTGATTCTATAGGAGCCTGCAAACTTCTTGCAAAGATTCCCCACCTTGTCAATCTAAGCCTGTGAGAGTGGAAGTCTGCACAAGTGATAATAGACACAGGCATAATTTCCCCAGGTGACCAGACTTCTGATTTTGCCTTGGTGGTCCCGCCCCTGCAGGATAAACTGCTCTGCTTACCTAGGTATTCCTGAGCCACCTCATTCTGGCCCCTGAAGTGTTTGACATAGGCAAACAAGTTGTACGTGATTGCTTTGAATTCTATGTTTAAAAACTCAACCTGTTTGCGCACTTCTCTCTTCTAAATCATCTAAGGTGCTTTCTTCATCATATAAATTCCAGTTACAATGTCATTTCAATTGTGGTAAGAGGTTTTCCAAGGAATGTTGGTGATTTGGTAGGGGGAGAAAAGTGAATATTTTGGAATGTGAGTGAACAGATGCACAAAGCAACAGGTTTGGGGCTTGGCCACTTGATCACTTCTGAGACGGCATTAAGCAAAATTTCCAGGCCTTTAGCCATCTTCAAATTCTAGTGAACCTCATGGCTTCTTTCACATGCTGTTTCAAGCTGCCTCAGAGAAGGAGGTGTGAATATGTTAACTCTTGGACTGATCATGGGGGAAGGAGAAATTCTTGCCACACTAACATGGGAAGCCAGCACTCATCCTGAAGAACACTGGCTAGAGATTAGCTCAGCAGTCCTGGCCAGGCCAACACATATGCAGGGAATCATTTCTTTTCTCCCAGGTTAGATTCATTTCTAGATTTGATTGAACAGACAGTTCTTCCTGCCAACCTATCTAAATGCATACATATCAGTCAGGGGGCAAAGGAGGGAGACAGAGTGAGAGAGAGGAGGACAAACGCGCATCCACACAGAGTCAGAAACGGGAGGAAAAGAGATAGAAAGAGAAATATTTCTTTTGGCAAGTAGCCACACCAAGGGAGATAAGTACATTTATCAGCAAAGAGGAATAAGCTCACAAATTCACCCTACACCTGAATTAATGATTCTGATTTTTTAAAGTTATATTGATGTTGTGTCAGAATGATTTTGAATTCTTTCACTTCCTAAAGGTACACAGCATGCTCCCTCCTCACCAGTAATGGGTGTGCAGTTCGAGGATGTTCATTAAACACATAGAAAGAAGCAAGTTAATTGGTGTGAGGAGATGATCACGTTCTATAACTTAGATAAAGCAGGCTGTCATGTGTTCTATCATATTTAAAATACAATAGAACTTTGGGAAAGAAGATAGATAATGATAATAAAAACAAGGACTAGCATCTAATGAACACTAATTTCATGCCAGGCACTGTTCTAGAGGCTTTACATGTATTAATTCACGAAACCTTCACAGCAACCCTATGGGGTAGGGGCTATCCCAATTTGCAGATGAGGATACTAGAGCATAGGAGGTGATACGTAACTTGCTGAAGGTCACATAGTTTACTAAGTGGCTGAGGTAGAATTTGAACCCAGATAGTACAGCTTTGAAGCCTACACTCTCAACCACTAATGTAAAGCTATAGATAACACCTATGCAAATATTTTTCACTTGTTCAGCAAATATTTGGAATTATAAGGAGCCCCGGTAGTGCAGTGGTTAATCTGTCAGCAGATAACTGAGAGGTTGGAGGTTCAAAACCACCAGCAGCTCCATGGGAGAAAAAACCTGGCTATCTACTTCCGTAAAGATTACAGCCAGCCTGGGAAACCTTATGGGGCCTGTTCTACTCTGTCATATAGGGTTGCTATGAGTCAGAATTGACTTGATGGCACACCACCACAACACACAAACATATATATTTTGTTGTTGAGATGTTTTATTTCTGATTTGTGATGTAATGGATATGAATTTTTTTCCCTTATAATTGCTGGTATTTTCCCAAAATTTCTTTAATGTGCTTATATTATTTTTATCCTCACAAAAGCCTCTCATGATTCCTAGTTATTTTACAAAGAAAGATCACTCAGGATTAAAGACAGAACAGAATGGGGAGAAAGTGGTAGCAGGACCAATCAAGTCCAACTTCTCTGAAGGCTGTGGGGAAGCTCAGAAATGTGGATCTAGTTTAGTGCCTGATGGTGGTTCCTTAGACAGGAATTAGCTAAATCTAGACCATCTTTTACTAGGCATTCTGGTTGTACTTCTTCCAAGACAGATTGGTTCATTCATCTGGCAGCCCATGGTATATTCAATATTCTTCATCAACACCATAATTCAAAGGCATCAATTCTTCTGTGGTCTTACTTATTCATTGATTATAACAAATTATGAAAAACATTGCAAAGAATGGGAATTCCAGGATACTTAATTGTGCTCATGTGGAAACGGTATATAGACCAAGAAGCAGTTGTTCGAACAGAACAAGGGGATATTGCATGATTTAAAATCAAGAAAGGTGAACATCAGGGTTATATCTTTCACTATACTTATTCAATCTGTGTGCTGAGTAAATAACTTGAGAAGGTGGACTATATGAAGAAGAACGGGGCATCAGAATTGGAGGAAGTCTCACTAATAACCTGCGCTATGCAGATGACACAACCTTGCTTGCTGAAAGTGAAGGGGACTTGAAACACTTATTGATGAAGATCAAAGACCACAGCCTTCAGTATGGATTACATCTCAACATAAAAACCGAAACCAAACCAAACCCATTGCCATCAAGTCGATTCTGACTCATAACACCCTGTAGGACAGAATAGAACTTCCCCATAGAGTTTCCAACGAGTAGCTGGTGGATTCGAGCTGCCAACCTTTTGGTTAGCAGCCAAATGCTTAACCACTGTGCCACCAGGGCTCCTATTAACATAAAGAAAACAAAAATCCTCACAACTGGACCAATAAGCAACATCATGATAAATGGAGAAAATATTGAAGTTGTCAAAGATTTGATTTTACTTGGATCCACAATCAACACCCTTGGAAGCAGCAGTCAAGAAATCAAATGACATATTGTACTGGGTGAATCTGCTGCAAAAGACCTCTTAAAAGTGTTAAAAAGCAAAGATGTCACTATGAGGACTAAGGTGCACCTGACCCAAGCCATGGTATTTTCAATTACCTCATATGCGTGCTAAATGAATTATTTCTTTTATAGGGATCAGCACAAAGCTAATTTCTATGAGGCAGAGGTTAAAGAGTTCCAAATGTCCAGCTTTTACAAACTGCTGTACCACTCCATCGTCTCTAATATCAACTACTCCCCCTCCCCTCAACACTCTCCCTCCTGTCTTTGGGTTTAATAATTCTCTACAATGTCTCACAGAACTCAAGAACTTACTTGCAGTTAAATGGTTTATTAGGGAAGTAAGGCTACAACTCGGAGTTGGCATCAACTTGGAAATAACAGGAACAGCTCAGGACACAGTTCTTCTATCAGGCCAGCTTCTTCTTGCCCTTTGTCACCAGGCTCCACTGGAGCTTTGCTGCCCCTGGTGCATTGGGTTTTTGCTGCCACTGGTCCCTGCCTGGTGTAAAAGTGTTACAATTCTTAACTCCTTGGATTGCCAAGCCCCACCGCAGTCATCTTGCACCAGTCTCCTCATTCCTGCCGTCTAGCTCTGCTATTGCACTTGCTATGCTACTGCTGAGCTGACGTCTTTCACTGTCTTCCATGTTATGTCTCCCTTTAAGCCAGCGGAATGGCAAAACTGACCAATCCCCTTATTAGGTTTCTGTCTTGGTTATCTAGCGCTGCTGTAACAGAAATACTGCAAGTGGATGGCTTTAACAAATAGAAGTTTATTTTCTCACAGTCTAGTAGGCTAGAAGTCAAAATTCAGGTTGCCAGCTCCAGGCAAAGGCTTTCTCTCGCTGTTGGCTCTGTGGGAAGGTCCTTATCATCAATCTTCCCCTGGTCTAGGAGCTTCCATGCCCAGGAACCCCAGGTCCAAAGGACACACTCTGCTCCTGGTGATACTTTCTTGGTATTTTGAGGTCCCCATGTCTCTCTGCTTGCTTCTCTCTTTTATTTTTCAAGAGAGATTGACTTAAGACACAATCTAATCTTGTAGATGTCATCAACATAACTGCTGCTAATCTATCTCATTAGCATCACAGTGAGAGGATTTATAACACGTAGGAAAAATAGTGGACAATCATATAATACTGGGAATCATAGCCCAGCCAAATTGATACACATATTTTTTGGGGACACGATTCAATCCATAACAGTTTCCATATACTTTATTTGTATGGTCCCACTCCCCATAAGGGTGCCATGCACCTCATTTACATTCTTAGAAGACTTTCCAATCCTTTTGGTAGGCCACGAGCATCTCATCTGCAGAGTCCCACCCAGTCATTTGGTGGGTGTCTTAGGCTGGGTTCTCTAGAGAAGCAAAACCAGTAAAGTGTGTAAATATATATATAGAGAGAGATTTATATCAAGGAAATGGCTCATGCAATTGTAGAGGCTGAAATATCCCAAGTCTGTGTATCAGGATAGAGGCTTCTCTCAATTCACATAGCTGCAGGTGCTGGCGAACTCAAGATTGGCAGGTAGGAGAGTGGGGCTCCGGCTCTCAGGCTGCGAAGATCGGGAATTCCAAGATCTGCAGATAAGTTGATAGCTCAAGTCCCAAGAGCCAGTTGTCAGACAAACAGGAGGCAGCGCAGGATTCAGAATGAGCAAAGAAGCTGGAGCATCTGCTTATATATGGATACAGGCCACATGCCCAAGGGAACCCACCCCCAAGGAACTCCCTTTCAACTGATTGGCTACTCACAGCAGATTCAATCATGGGAGTGAGCACTTATAAACACTAAGAATCATGGCCCAGCCAAGCTGACACACGATCTTAACCATCACAGTGGGAGTTACAAAGACTAGAAGGGCCATATTAAGTAATTCACTGCAGTGGCTTTTCTAGCCCTTGACTCTTTCATACTTGTAGGATTACCTTCCTCCTCCCAATCATTTTACCAGTCCAAAATAGTTGTTAACAATTTGTCCTTCAGTAGGGCAAGGAATTCTCAGGGTGAGGTTACTCAGGTACCAGACATTCAGATCTGCTGCAGGTATCCATCTGATCTGGCCTGGTTCTCCAAAAGTCATCTTATCTTCACTCTTTCTGGCCTCCGATAAAATTTAACTGAGAGATTATTCCCTTGCTCTGAGTTTCTCTCGAGGTGTCAGCATAATGCTAGATCCCCCCCACTGCAAAACCCATTTATTCATTCCTTTACCTTTAGCTGAAGCCCTGGTGGTTAAGAGCTTGGCTGCTAACCAAAATCTCAGCAGTTTGAATTCACCAGCCACTCCTTGGAAACCCTATGGGGCAGTTCTACCCTGTCCTATAGGGTTGTTCTGAGTCAGAATCGACTCAATGGCAATGGGTTTTACCTTCAGCTATTATTTCTCTTTCCTTCCTTTTGTCATTTATTTTTACCCAAACTTTTCCACCTTGGGAAGGAACATCAGGATCAGATGCTGTGCCAGTCTAGATTGCTGGTAGCAAGACTAGTCTAGCAAGTGCTTTCCCCTCAGTCCATTCCCATTCATCTTAGGTAAGAGTATATAAGTACAACACTAGTGGGCTATCTCAACCACTAGGCAATATGGCAGTATTCACTGTCAACCTCGATTTTGCCACCTGGGGGGAAGGTACAATCCATCCCATCATGCCCTTGGAAATGCTGGCATACAGGCTCAGGGGTACATTTACAGTCTCTTGCTTAGGGATCACCCCTGCTTCTACTACCTGCAACTGCATCTAGCAGGAAAAGAGCAATATTAGGTGATGTGGGGAAGAAATGTACAGTGGCACCAATGTGCTCCCCCACCCTCTCTTCCCCAGATCCCCCAGAGAAGCATAGGAATCTGTCCAGTGATGACCCTCCCTTTCCTCCCCCTCATGTCAAGTATGAGCACACACTCATGCAGGCATGTGAGCCAGCCCTTCATGCCTTTATCTCTCTCTGTTTTAGGTAACAAATATTTCAGTTGTCCATTCCAATTCTCCATCAAACCATTACTGTGAGGATGTAATAGGGCATGTCCATTTAGTATGATATTCCATGGCTGCACCCTGTGGGCTGTAAAGTATGTTCCTTGGTCTGATGAAGTAAAACTCAGTGACCCAAACTGGTCTTTTGTTCCAGTCCCTTAATGGTGTTTTTGGCATTTGCATCTGTCATGGGATATGAAAAGCCCAGTCCAGAGTAAGTATTTATTCTTTGTGGACCTATTTTAGCCACCTGGTACCACCAGTGTCATTGGTCCAATATAATCGACTTGCCAGCTATGTGTAGGACCTTCCCTCTGGGGAATCTACAACCTCTGTCTTTCTTGCTGGCAGACAGAGCAGTCCTTACTGGCATTTTGTGTCTCAAAGAGTACAAGAGGGATGTGTCTAGATTCACCCCATCTCTGCATTGCTGAAACACCCACCCCCATGTCAGCTTATTTCATGGTCCCAATTAGCCACTTCAAGTGAATGTGCCAACAGGTCCACTTGCTAATTACAATCGCCTTCTGATCCAGGAAGGGCATTCTTCTGATGAGCATTGACATGTCTTACTCTAATGTGCCCTCTAATTTCCCAGAGTGCTTTCCATAGGTCCATGCCCCACACAGCTGTCATTTTAATAGTTTAATTTTCCATCACCCATTTGCCTGACCTTATAGCCAGGCCATTGGTCACTGCCCATGAATTGGTAAAAATCTAAACATATGGGCTCTCACCATTGCCCAATTCTTCCATCACGGCTAGGAAGACAGCATGAAGTTCAGCCCATTGAGCTGACCTGTTATTACCTTCTTCAGTCAGGGTCTTTCCATCTGCTGGTCTTAATGCAGCAGTTTTCCACATCAGATGTTGTCCATGTACCCTGGAACTGTCATCTGCGAAGCAAGCAGCCTTCTGCTGGTCAGCAAAAAGTTGTTCATAGCGCACTGTCCATGTAGCAGTGGGATATAGCAGCTTCTCAGGTGATTCCAGGGTAGGACCTTTGGATAAAGAGGCTACCTGCTCATGGATATGGTGGGTGCCTCCCTGCATTCCCCAGCAGCTTGCTCTTGTATGAACCATTTCCATTTTATTATGGAACTATTTTGGGCACCGCCTTTCTTGTTAGAGTGTTGCTCTGACATCACCCAAGACATTATGGGTATTTCAGGTCTCACCATGATATTATGTCCTTCTGTCATCGAGGCAGTCTCAATCAATGTCCAGTAGCAGCAAGTAATTGCCTTTCAAATGGTGTATCTTGCTGCAGCATCTGGAAGCTTTTCACTCCAGAATCCCAATGGTCGCTGTAGAGTGGCATTCTCAGGTTTTTGCCATAAACTCCAGTTTGCATAATTACGTCTGGCAGACACCTCCAAAATTGTGTCTGAATGTGGATCATAAGGGTCTAAAGACAGGAAGAGTGAGACCACTTTCTGTAATTTAGACATAGCCTGTTGTTGCTTTGGCCCCCAATTAAACACAGTTTTCTTCCAAGTGGTTTTATGGATGGGAGTCAGCAATATTCCCAGATATGGAATATGTATTCTCCAAAATCCAAATAGACCAACCAAACATTGAACCTCCAGCATAGTCTTGAGGGTAGGTATTCTTGGTTGCCTGTGGAATATCATGGGTGGCTCCGTCCAAGTTATTCCCAAGAATTTCACCATTTAGGCAGGGCCCTATATTTTTTAACCAGTGTCTGTTGGTCGTGTGGGCCATCACTGTATTCAAATCAGCCCTAGGCTGTTTTTCAGGGTTTGATATTTACATAATATCATCAACATAATGTATCATTACACTTGAGATCTGCACCAAACCTAAGTCTTTTCTAACCAAACTCTGACAGTAATCCAGTGTATTCAAGTAACCCAATGGCAATACAATGAAAGTAAACTAGAGTCCTTCCCACATGAAAGCAAATTGTAATTGGTTCTTTTCTGAGAATAGGATCAAGAAAAAGGCATTTGCCAGATAAATCACTGAGTACCAGTCTCTTTTAGCCTGCCGTATTTTATGCACCATTGATACCATGTCTGGAATAGCTGAAGCCAAAGGTGGCACCGCTTTATTTAGGCTTCAGTAGACTACTGTCAGCCTCCATGGGCCATCTGCCTTTTTCACAGGCCATACAGAGCTGTTACACAGAGAATTTGTTGGCACCAACATGCCAGCCTTTAGAATGTCTTTAATCAAAGCAGTAATCTTCTTTTGTCCAAGAGGTATTCTATGCTGTTTCAAATTAACAACCTGAGTGGGTTTGGGCGATTCTAATGGTTCCCATTTAGCATGTCCTATCAATACTGGCCTAAGGGCAGACTTACATACCTTTAGTTTTACAATATCAGATAACAAGAGTGTTCCCCAATTAGAAATAATATCTATGCCAATAATACATTCAGGTGAGGGAGATGCCAAGGCTTCATACAAGATCTGTTTAAATCTTCCAGTTCTCATCCAAACTTTCGCCTTAGTCCCATCAACTCTTGCATCCTTATACCTCCCCAGTCTAATCTTAGGCCCCTTCAATATTTTATGGACAGGTTTTATGATTATAATACGGTGGGCTCCTGTGTCCAGGAACCACACAAATTTGTCTTCCCTACCCCCAGACCATTTCAGCCACACAAGTACTTATGGCCTTGGGTCCCCTGCTGGGGCTGGACCAGAAGACACTGGCCCCCTTGTCAATTATCTTGTTTAACTGACCTGGAGTTTGGCCCCAAGCCACTCCAGATGTGGCTCTTTTCTCCTCAGCAGCAGCATAACATCTCTTACTTTCCTTTTAGCCATTACAGGTAAAAACAACCAAAGTAACCACCCAAGAATTAAAAGCTTCACGTTTGCCTGCCCTTCATTCTTTCTCTTACAAAGTTCCATACTTCCATGAGTCTGGAGCCATTGCAGTACATCCCATTCCTGATGTTAACTAGAAAAATGGCATGGGGGCGGCATTGTCTGACCTCCTCGAACTTCACAAGGGGGAAGGAGGATTGAGATCGGTAGCCCAAGACTGATTCCTATTCCTATGAGGCAGAGGTCAGACATACCTCCTCTCTCCAGCCTTTTTACCGGTTTTGACACCAATAGACTCCCTACTCCTCTGCTGGGCTCAATAATTCACTGCAATGTCTCACAGAACTCACAAACTGTACTTACAGTTAAATGGTTTATTAGGGAAGTAACAGGGTACAACTCAGGGTCAGGATCAAATTGGAAATAACAGGAACAACTCAGAACACAGTTCTGCAATAGGACAACTTCTTCTCACCCTCTGTCACCGGGCCCTGCCAGGGCTTTGCTGCTGCCAGGGTCTGGTGGTGTTTTACTGTTGCCAGGCCCTGCTGGGGGCCTTCTGCCGCCAGACCCTGCTGGAAGTTTTCAGGTAAGTGTTACAACTCTTAGCTCTGTGAGTTGGCAAACCCCACCACAGTTGTCTTGGGCTGGTCTCCTGGTTCCTGATGTCTCACACTACTATTGCTCTTGCTACTGTTGCGCAGTCGTCTCTTGCAATCTTACCTGTTACAGGCCCTCTCTTTCTCTCTCCATGTATCCCTTTAAGCCTGGTGGGATAGCGAAACTGACCAATCTCCTCATTAGGGTTCCATACACCTTATTTGCATGGTCCTACTCTCACAAGGGTGCCATGCATATTACTTACATTATTAGCAAGCTATCCAATCCTCTTGGTGGGCCACGAGCACCTAATTTGCATAGTCTTACCCAGTCATTTGGAGGGAATTACAAAGACTATGGAGCCCTGATGGTGTAGTGGTTAAGAGCTTGGCTGCTAACCAAAAGGTTGGCAGTTCGAATTCCTCATCCACCCTTGAAAACCCTATAGGGCAGTTCTACTCTGTCCTATAGGGCCACTATGAGTTAGAACTGTTCAACGGCACCTAACAACAACAATATGGCTAGAAGGGCCATATTAAGTAATTCAGCGCACTGCGCATGTGAAAGCTGGTTAACTGTCTTCTCTGCCCGTGCCCTTTGCTGAAGAGTTAATTCGACTCATAGTGAACTGCCTTAAATTTTTCCTCTCCTGCTCCAGACTCTGGTACTTCCTGATTAGAATTTCTAAAAGCTTCCATTAGGGAAAGCCTGTGTGAGTCTAGAAGTGCTACGGAATTTTAAATGCCTGAATTAAAAACAACTACACCCTTTCCATACTTATCAACATGGTTAGGGTCCAAAGACCAGATCATTATGCAAAATTGGTGTTACCTGAAAATGGAGGACGACCACATCAGATCACAAAAGGGAAGATGACAACATCATTACATAGCTGTCAAATTACATCATTATATAACTGCCAAGTTACAACATTATGTAACAGCAAAACCACTGAGAACCATGGCCCAGCTTTACTCTTGCCTTACACCTCAGCATTTATTACTGCCAGACGTACTTTGTTAATGCACGAAATAGCCAGATAGTAGACTTTTTGCTATTGTCATAAATGTGAAATGTCAGATGAGATAATCAATAAGTGAGGAGAAGGTGTATTATCTAGATTAAGATAGGTTAAATATTTAAGCAGACACCAATATCTAACACTTAAGAAAATCTACCTTGAGATTTTTTAATAGGCACAATTTCAAGGGATCAACGCAAGAAAAAATCTTTTACCTCATGGTTGCAGGCCCAGTGCTGCTCAGCTGCCCTGCAGTGTTCTGGTGAAGACTGTTTTGCTGTTAAGAACTCTGCCTGAGCTGACTGCAGATTCCTGAGGTCTTTTAAAAGAAGCACAGTTCTTTTGATGAAAGGTACCTCTATGTGTAATTACAAATATGAAATGGAAATTTATCCCTGCAAGGATGATTATCTTTCAACTACGCTGGTTTCCTACTGAAGGAAAGGGGGACTTTAGCAGAGGGAGCTTTCAACTTTCTGTTTGGAAACTCAATTTGGATGGAATGTTTCAGAAGAAGTGTGTTTAAGGAAGTTCAAAATAGAGGTAAATTTACTAGAGTGGGAAAAAAAGAAGTGTAGCAGTAAGAGAACTAGAAATCTGAAGAGATGTACTGGTATGACAACCTGACTTGAGTGGTTTCAGGAAAGCTGGCCTTACCTCTAATACCACTAGCTACTATTGAGAACCTAGGCTCAGGGCTTTATAGGACTCATCCAGTTTACTCCTTTGACACTCATATGTGATATGGGCATTTACCAGATAAATAAGATTCATAGAGCTTAAGCAACATGGCCCATGTGAAAGAGCACTCTAAAACTGAGGCACTTGACATAACTAAAATGGCCAACACAGGTCTGAATCAGACTCCATTTTGTCCTAGGCCCCTGCTTCTGCTTTTTAGTGTATGTGACCCATGACCACACTCTTGACCAAGATAACTTGTTCTACAACATTCTGAGATGGCCCATCTAGATTGTTGCAGGAACCAATTCCAGAACACAGGAAGCTGAGGCTAAGGCTGAGTATTCCAGCCAATAGAAATTCTTGGTAAATGAGATCATGTTAAATGTCAACCCATCAAATGTACACCATATTCTTTCTGAACTCTGTACAGAGTTATGCAAAATTGAGTGAAAAGGATGTGTGCTTATGCTCCCTCTTTAGAATGCCATTTTGAACTTTCATTTTGGCACTTCTTGATTTGCAAATCTTTGAACCTGAATAAAACTTTTATTTTACAGAAACTCTGTTTCGTTTTTAACATCCGAAATGTAAGTCTAGGTCTGTCTGATTCTAGAATCTCACTTGTTTAATGTGATGCTTAAGAGCAAAATTCTCTAGAGCTAAACTATACGGGTTCCAATTTCAGTTCTGCCATTCGCTAACATATGAACTTGGGTCAGTTCTTCATCTGTAAGAAAAGAAGAGAAAAATACTAGCGCCTATTCCACGGAATTGTTGCGATGCTCTTAGAATAGTGCCTGGCACATAGAAGATGCCTGCTGTTATTATTCTATGTTCAGAGTGAGTTTTAGCATCAGTTCTAGTACCCAGCCCTGTTACCAACTGTCTGTGATATTAGGCAAATCACAAAACGGGCCTCAGTTTTATCCTCAGAGAAATAAAAGTATTGGCCTGAATGATTCCCCAAGGACCTTTTTTGGCATAAAATTCTATGAATCTAAAATGTCTTGAATCCATGTCCTGGAATCTAGTCCCACATGAGAGCAACCTGAATCTGAGGTTCTGGGAAAGTCACTTAATAGTTGTGTCTTGGTTCCTGTCTCCGTGGAAAGGGAAGAGTGAAGTCTGGTAGCCCTTGTTTCATTAACACCTACAATACAGAGACTGCATGTGAAAGTTGTTGAATGGAAAAAAGACATCTTACTTTGATTTTAAGGTTTTTCTTTTGCATGAAACCAAATATTAACCATAAAAAGCCTGACCCAAACTGCAGGAGCCTGTCAGAAACTGCTCTACAGCAATGTGAATTTGTCTTTTATTGCTAGAAAAGGATAGTTGTCAAGACATTACCTCCTAATTTAAATCTCAAAAAGTCTTATGGCTGTAGGTAGATGGAGGGCCAAATTATCAGGAGCCAGGCCCAAAGTAACCTGATATCAGTTGATCTCTGTAAAAGTTTGTGATGGTTAAGGTTGTGTGTCAACTTGCCTGGACCGTGATTCTCAGTGGTTTGGCAGTTACGTAGTGATGTAGTTTGGCAGTTATATAATGATGTAGTTATCCTCCATTTTGTGATATAATGTAATTACTTCCATGATGTGACCAGCCAATCAGTTGTAAGGGACGTTTCCTCTGGGGTGTGGTCTGCACCCAACATATATGGGCATTCTGGTAAAGCCTACTGGCTTTTACTCACTCTGGATCCTGTATATGGCTCATTATCATCTGACCTCTGGTTTTTGGGACTTGAGCCAGCGTTGTGCCATACTGCCTGCCAATCTTGAGTTTTGTTGGCCTCCGCAGCCTGTGAACAAGAAGCCTGCTGTCTTACCACTGATCTTGGATTTGTCAACCTCTTCAGCCTGTGAGTTATCGGCCTGCCGTCTGACCTGCCAATCTGGGTTCATTAGCCCCTGCAGCTACGTGAGTCAGAAGAAGCCTTCAGCCTTCAGCCTGACATATGGACTTGGGGCTTGCCAGCCTCTACAGCTGCGTGAGACATTTCCTTGAGATCTCTCTTTATCTCTGTATGTACACACTCCTATACACACACACACATATTTCACTGATTTTGTTTCTCTATGGAACCCAGCCTAAGACATTTGGTACCAAGAGTTGTTCTAGAGAAACAGAATTGTAAGAATGAGTTTTCTAAATTGATTCTCAAGTCTGGTTAGTCTTAAAGATGTTGATGACTCTGATTCCAGTAGTAAAGAGGGCACTGTTAATCCATGGCATGAGGTGGCAATAAAAATGCGCAAAATTTGTTTTGCTTCTATAGAGAACCCAGCCTAAGACAAGGGGGGAAGGCAGAGTTTAATCGATGACATTAAGATTAGCCAATGGTTAATCTTCTGTATTTCTCCCTCCTTTTTATAAGTCCCATTGTACCTAGCTTTTTTGAGCTGCTTTGCTTTTTCTGGAATCAAAACGGTCTCCCTAAATGCATATTCATTTTACTTAGATACACAATCGGCACTCATGGAAGCAGTGGTCAAGAAGTCAAACAATGTGTTGCATTGGGCAAATCTGCTACAAAATAGCTCCTTGAAGTGTTAAAAAGCAAAGATATCACTTTGAGCACTAAGGTGTGCCTGACCCAAACCATGGTATTTTCAGTTTCCTCATATGCATGTGAAAGCTGGCCAAGACCAAGGAAAAATTGATGCCTTGAATTATGGTGTTGGTGAAGAATATTGAATATACCATGGGCTGCCAGAAGAATGAACAAATCTATCCTGGAAGAAGCACAGTCAGAAGGCTCCTTAGAAGTGAGGATGACGAGATTTTGTCTCATGTACTTTGGACATGGTGTCAGGAGGGACCGGTCCCTGGAGAAGGACATCATACTTGGTAAAGTAGAGGATCAGTGAAAAAGAGAAAGACCCTTAATGAGATGGATTGACAGAGTGGCTGCAACAATGTGATCAAGCATAACAGTTGTGAGGATGGCACAGGACTGGCCAGTGTTTCGTTCTGTTGTACATAGGGTTGCTATGAGTTGGAACAGACAGGAAGGCACCTAACAACAACAACATAGGTATATAGAATAACTGCTCAGAATAAACCTTATGTTCAAATTTCAGTGATTTTTGAATATTTTAACAAAGTAAGTGTATCTCTAAAGAGAAAAATCTAATGGTACCCTAAGAGTTTATTCTGATAGAAGACCAAGGGCCAATGTTGAGTACTGATCAGCCACAAACATTAAGTACCCACAATATCTACAGTCCTCAGTAACTTTGTTATTTGTGTTGGGGAAAAAGTACTAAAAATAAAATCTACTCCCAACCCAGAAAACCTCTCCACAAAAATAGAAGAGAAAGAAATGGTTCATCATTGAATAAGCATTAAACCAGTATGGAATGCATCAGAGGCAATCTGCTAGAGAGATTACAAAAGCAGAGAGGAATCTGACCCTTTATATGGCTGAGTGAATATAACCTATTATATTCATGTTTACAAGGTGCAATTGACAGTTTTCTGATTTCTTTATGGCAGGATTCCTGAAGTTATGTTAATCTCCTTCTGGGAAACTGGGAGGGAGGGGTGTGTTCTTCCTTGATGGTTAGATTTCAAAAAAGATGGTTTTCAGTCATTGAAGAAACATTCTTGATTTACATTCTTTTCAAAGAGACGGAGAAAGACCTCACCATTAAAGTTATCTAAAGGGAATTCTGAAAGAACAGGGGAGGAGGGGAGCCACTTCCCTTTTTTTCAACAGGGAGAATTAAAACCTCTTATTTTCAATTTGTATTTGTCCTTGTATTTGTGCCCAGTGATTGTTCTTCATGTCCCAGTGTTGTGGCTTATCTCCACATACCATCATCCTGCCTGTCTTATTCATCTAGTGCTGCTGTAACAGAAATAGCACAAGTGGATGGCTTTAACAAAGAAAAATTCATTATCTCACAGTCCAGTAGGCTAAAAGCCCAAATTCAGGGTGCTGGCTCCAGAGAAAGGCTTTCTCTCTCTCTGTCGGCTCTGGAGGAATGTCCTTGTCGTCAGTCTTCCCTCTGTCTGAGAGTATCTCAGCATAGGAACCTCAGATTCAAAGGAGGTACCCTGTTCCAGGCACTGTTTTCTTGGTGGTCTGAGGTCCCCACTTCTCTGCTTGCTTCCCTTTCCTTTTGTATCTTGTAAGATAAAAGGTGGTACAGGCCACACCACAGGGAAACTCCCTTTACACTGGATCAGGGATGTGGCCTGAGCAAGGGTGTTACATCCCACCCTAATCCTCTTTAACCACAGGCAGAGATTATGATTTATAACACGGAGGAAAATCACAAAATGGAGGACAACCACATAATACTGGGAATCATGGCCTAACCAAGTTGACACATATTTTGGGAGGCACAGTTTACTCCATGACACTCCCTGAATCTCAGGCCTCTTCTAACACATTTATGGCCTAAACCAGCTCCAAACTGAGATGTCTTCACAAGCTGTTGAGTTGAAAGAGGCAGCCAAAGTGAAGTGGTAAAATGTCTGGGTTCGGGAATCAAGCTGCCTTAGTTCAAATTTAAGCCTCATTTTCCAAATTCGTAGAATGTCGGCATTAATACCAACATTATAGGCTATAATGAGTACTTAAAAAAAAAAAAAAACGCTGCCATTGAGTTGATTCTGACTCAGAGCGACCATATAGGACAGAATACAACTGCCCCATAGAGTTTCCAAGGAATGGCTGATGAATTCGAACTGCCAGCCTTTTTGTTAGCAGCCAAGCTCTTAACCACTATGCCACCAGGGCTCCATAATCAGTACTTAGCAGTTACACGTTTAGCTTTTTATCATTAATCACCTCCCTTAAAAAAAAAAAAAAAAAAAGAAGTAATTTATGATTTCCTCTTTAGCAAGATAATAAAAATTTTTTTTTTTTTTAATTAGCAAGATAATAGTTTGAAATATATTAATGTGGTTTTCCTTTTTGTATTTCTTTGTTCAAGACCTTGGGGTCCAAAAAGTTAGATCTCAGAGCTAAAAAGTAGGAGAGCTAGGATTCTAAACTATGTTCACACGGCTCATAAAAAAGGACATTTTTTATTGCACAGTTTAGCTTCCTAAACTGGTAACAATCAAAGCAGATGGAGATCATTGTTTGCTTTCAAATGATCTGTTGTTCAGAATTAAAACACTGTGAAAAAAATAGTAATTGATTTCTTTACCCTCCACCCTACTCCCACTCCTACCCCCTTACATGTTTCCATGGAATTCCCATTGTGAGCTACTGAAATACATTCTGAAGTGTTTAACCTGGTGAGGCCTGTCAAGTAGGGTCTTACTCAGTGTCCACAAAGGAGATCTCACCTGCCTACTGAGGGCAGCCATTGCCTTCATTATCTGGTGATTAGACAGACCCTCAGGAAGATAACCGCCAAGTGAGGAGAGATTCAGTCAGGCCAGAGATGTTAATAGGGAGAGTTTGAATCAATTCTCAATCCCTCACTAGGAAGTTCAGACTGTGCTTAGCCTACGAAGGGCTCTGCAACGTCCCACAGCTCAAATTAATTTAGTCCCACTCATCTTTTCCCAAACTTGTTTGATCGTTAAGGAGCCCTGGTGGTGCGAACACTGTAAGGTAGGAGGCTTGAGCCCACCAGCCACTGCTCAGGAGATAGATGTGGCCATCTTCTTCTGTAAAGATTAAAAAAAACAGCCTTGAAAATCCTCTGAGGCAGTTCTACTTTGTCCTATAGGGTCACTGTATGTGGGAATCACTCGACAGCAACAGGTTTGGTTTTGGTTTTATTTGACCATGGAAATTCCTTTTGAGAGACACCTGTCTTAGTTATCTAGTGCTCCTATAACAGAAATACCACAAGCGTTGGCTTTAACAAACAGAGGTTTATTTTCTCACCGTTTAGGAGGCTAGAAGTCCAAAATTAGGATACGGCTCTAGGGGAAGGCTGTCTGTATCAGCTCTGGGGGAAGGTCCTGTCTCATTTTCCGTTCCTTGACTTCTTGGTGACCTTTATGAGACATGGCATATATTGCCTCCCGTTTCCACTTCTTTGTCCATTGCTCAATATGCTGTTTTTATATCTCAAAAGAGATTAATACTGCCTCATTAACATAACAAAGAAAACCCATTCCCAAATGGAATTATAACCACAGGTATAGGGATTAAATCTTTACTCGGAGGCCTGGTGACATAGTGGTTGGGAGCTCAGCTGGTAACCAAAAGGTCAGAAGTTTGAATCCACTAGCCTTTCCTTGAAAACTCTATGGGGCAGTTCTACTCTGTCCTATATGGTCTCTATGAGTCAGAATTGAGTCAAAAGCAATGGATTATCGTTTACTCAGACCTAAATAATTCTAGCTGGTTACTGCACATCTTCACCTGCTATTGTAATAAGTAAGAAGTTGACAAATTATAGCCTGCAGGCCAGGTCCACTCTCTGCCTGTTTTTGTATGGTCCTCAAGCTAAGAATGTTTTTTATATTTTTAAAGAATTGTAAATACACAGAGAGAGAGAGAAAAAACAAACATGTGATAGAGGCCTTATGTGCCCTGCAAAACCTAAAATATTTACCTTTTACAGAAAAGGTTTACTGTCCCTTATCATAAGTGAATTAAAGAAGTCTAAAATGGAACTTACCTTTCCCCACAAAACTCTTCTTTTTCTTCTAGCTCTATATTTATGAAAGGTCCCACAATCTACCCAGTCATCTAAGCCACCTCATAAATTAGTAAAATTTGGAAGAACATTTTATGTTTACTACCCGCCATGACCAGATTTGCTTAGGGAAAAGTTGCCCCTGTTAGAATATGTTTTCTCCATAGGATGCCCTGTTCCCACTTCTCCATGCTGCTTCTAAATGAACCCTGGTCTGCGGCAGATAGCATTGTCTTCATAGTTTATCTGACAGGGCTGAAAGCTGCAGTACTGCTGATGTTGCCATTGTTTCCCTCAAGGAGTTTAATCCTTTCTGAATTCCCCCTGAAAGTAATGTCCTGCTGCTTCATATTCGTCATACACTGCTGTCTGTGTGCGCACATGGGCCAGGTGTGAGCAGGCAGCAGAAATGTTCTCATTGGACTCAAAAACAACCAAAAGAACCAAACCCGTTGCCATTGAGTCACTTCAGACTCATAGCAACCCTATAGGACAGAGTGGAACTGCCCCATAAGGTTTCCAAGGAGCTCCTGGTGGATTTGAACTGCTGACCTTTTGGTTAGCAGCTGTAGCTCTTAACCACTACACCACCAGGGTTTCCCATTGGACTCAATAGCTGCCTTTAAAGAATTTATAGCAGACTTCTTTAGGATCTGCATTCCCATTTGCTTCATGCACTTTTGTATTTTCAATTTGTTCAGCTTTTTCCTCAGAGTAGCCTTAGATCTGGTGAAGCAGGTAGGTAGGTGAGAGTTCATAAACTTTATGAGTAATTTAGAGCTTTTCCCAGATTTCTTGTTCTGTATTAATATTTGCTGGCACTACAGCGTATGTCTCTTGGTTGTGGGTTTCAGTTTAAGGACTCTACTAATCACCTCTCCACTTGTGTTTCTTCATGCTTCTTCTGAAGTTTCAAGGTCAAAAGAAAATTTAAAGTATTGGTTGTCAGGATTCAGTTTAAAGACTTTTCTCTGTTAGCTGTTCTTTGTCACCCATTTTGGCTTGGTTGGAAGTCCTGGTCTCCAGCCGAGGGTCGAGGGTCTCCAACCTTGGCTCCTAACAGTGCATCTGGAAATCTGAAATCCTTCCAAAAGATGGGAGCCTTCTCCATTCCCTCACTGCCCTCTTTTTCACTTCCTGCCACTAAAGTAGAGAGCTAAGCCCTGATTATTTCTCTAAATCTCTTCCCCCACCCCAAGGCTGCACTGGGCCTCCCTCAGTCTCTTTATCCATCTGCTGATTAATTCTCCCTCCTTTTCTAGAGAATAGTCCCATTTAACTAAACTGATGGGGGATTAAACTCTCAATAAGCTAACAGAGAGGAAAGAAGTTGGGTGTACCGTAAAAATGGACAGAAAGAGTCAGGTTTCGGTTCATCCTTACAGCATTGTGGCCTCAAATAAACACATTAAAAAAAAAAAGAACACATCATACGAAATAGCAACTCATAACCAGTACAGCTTCTATCACTTTTTAACCTCCCCCTCTTTTTTCGGGGGGGGGGCGGTCTATTTTACTTCTGTTAATGCCATCTCTTGTGCCTCACATTTTTATAGCATTCTGTACTTTCAAGTTACCTTTTGTGAGACTAGATGGCTTAAAGTAAAACAATGGTAGCAGCGACCATTTTATCCCCAGCTGCTCTCACATGGAGAGAGGGGATGGGATGGTTATTTGTGCAAAAATAACCATAGAGTAAAGCTACTTGGGAAGTTGAAACTGCAAGTTGTGCTTTGCTTACTTGGAAGAATGAATGAATGAATGAAGGCACCCTGCTTCTCCAAATGAGTCATGTCCCTAAACTGAATTATGACCAGCAGAGGGTTTTTAAAAAATAATAATATTTTATTGTGTTTTTGGTGAAGGCTTACACAGTCGTTCAGGTTCTAATTCAACAATTTCTACACAAAGTTTTCAGTGACATTGGGTACATTCTTCACAATGTATGAACATTCTCATTGTTTCTACTCTGGTTGTTGCATTTCCATTAATCTAGTTTCTCTGCCCCTTGCCTTCTCATCTTTGCTTTAAAGTAATTGTTAACCATTTGGTCTCATATACATGATTTTTTAAAGAAACACAACACTCACAGGTGATAGTCTTCATTTTGTGAGCCAACCTGTTATTTAGCTAAGAGAAGACCATGGGGGCTAGTTTCAGTTCAAGGTTTAAAGAGTATCTACCTCAGGACAATAGGCTCAGAGAGTCCTCAGTCTCAACCAGTCCAGTGAGTCTGGATATTTTAAGAATTTGAGGCTCTGTTCCACATTTTCTCCCATTCTATCAGGATCAGTCTGGTGTGGGCCTGATTCAGCAGAGGTTATTTTTAAATAGTTTTTTCCATTTAAAAAGAAATGTCAATAATTTGAATAATTGTAGCCTCTGCTTTTTCTGTATTTTTCTGAACAGCTGAAGAGAAATTTAGGGAAGCTGTACTTAGAGTATTTATTTTTTCCTCCCATCTATCCATCTCTATGCATTTATTACTTCACTCAGTTAATATTTATTTAATTTTAATCACGTGGCAGACACTGGCCTATGCCTCTAAGTTTCTGAGAATAGAACAAATAAAAATAAAAATAGCTAACATTTATTGACCCCTAACTATGTACCAGGAACTGTTTTAGGTATTCTACATATACTGTCATGTTTAATCTCTGAAATGGTTTATGATACGTACTGTGATTATCCCTCTTTTAGAGATGAGGAAACAGACACAAAGGGGTTAAATAACTTGGATGGAGTTGCATTGGCAAGTGTTGGATCTTTGCTTCAACCCAAGGTAGTCTGGCTTCAGAACTAGGGCCAGCACTGGCGTGAGATGAGTGAGTGCAAAATGTAAACAGTTACTCACTCCCAGGATGCTGTAAGCTCTTACCTCGCACTTCCATGACCCTGAGAGTGCTTGTCCCCTTGAATTTTATGTTCTAGGTACCTCACTGGAAACCCTCGTGGCATAGTAGTTAAAAGCTACAGCTGCTAACCAACGGGTCAGCAGTTCAAATTCACCAGCTGCTCCTCGGAAACCCTATGGGGCAGTTCTACTCGGTCCTTTAGGGTCACTGTGAGCTGGAAGTACACTCAACGGCAATGGGTTTGGTTTTTTTTGGTTTAGGTTCCTCACTTGCCTTACCCTACCTACTCTCAGTCCTGTCCAGAACCTGTGTTCTTAACCACTGCTCTTTACAGCTTTTTCTACAAAATTATACAATTGAGTAAAAAAGTCATTTTCTGACCTGAGCTGGCATTACTGTCACACAAGCTATGTACTTGAAGGTCAAAAATAATGTAAAAAGAGATGATGCCATACATAATCTCAATACATTGCACTTAGAGAGCTATTTATGAAGTATCTGGCATACCCACACAAGGAGTCATTAAGTCACTTGAGAGCTCTAGAGCTGGAATGGGATGTAAAAGGATCATGTGGTAAAATTCCCGTATTTTAAAGAAACTGAGATCTAGAAAGATAAAGTAATTTTCATAAAGCCACATAACCAGAATTGGAAGTAATAAAACTAGACGACTAATCTTCTAATTCCTGGTTTCACTGAGTATCTCTAATTCTGAATTAGTCACTGTCCAGGGAGAGAAGCAGAACCTCCAGAAGGTATGTGTGTGTGTGTATGTATAGGTACATGTATATACAATAAATAATGGTGTGTGTGTATGTGTATCTATATCTATATATATAGATAGCTATAGATACACATACATATATATTTCTTATAAGAATTTGACCTTATACAACTGTGGGAGCTGGTTAAGCAGTGTCTGCCAGGCTCTCGTCTTTGCATCTGATGATGGAGTTTTAAGTCTGTAGGTGGAAAATTCGGAAGGGAAGATGGATGTGAAGTGAGGGAGAGCAAGGTCAAGCTGGAACACACAAGCACAAGCTGCAGCCCCACAGGTGACTGAAACCCAAGTCACCTCTCACTACCTCCAACCTTGATGGTGTGAGTATCCTGCAGGAGATGCTAGTGCCCTTTGCGAGGGAGCTAAACACACATCTTGCCTGAGATTCAGAGAGCCCACCCAACGAGAAGCTGAAGGGGAGGTAAAACAGTTGCAGGCCAGGCATACCAAGGTGTTTAATCAGGGGATAGGGAACAATGTGCCTGTCTTAGGCTGAGTTCTCTAGAGAAGCAATACCAGTGAAGCATAGATAGATAGATGGATGGGTGGATGGATGGATGGATAGATACACAGATACATAGGTAGATACATAGAGAGATTGATAGAGAGAGCGAGAGAGAGATTTATCTCAAGGAAATGACTCAAGCTGTTGTGGAAACTGGAAAATTTCCAAAGTCCATGGGTCAGGCATCAGCTGGAATGGGATGTAAAAGGATCACATGGTAAAATTCCTGTACTTTAAAGAAACCGAGACCTAAAAAGATAAAGTGGTTTTCACAAAGTGACGTAACAGAACTGGCAGTAATAAAACTATATTACTAATCTTCTAATTTCTAGTTTCACTAATTATCTGTAATTCTGAACTAGTTCCAGTTCAACAACAGAAGCAGAATCTCCAGACAGGGTGTATGTGTGTGTGTGTATACGTACCGTCTGGAGGTTTTGACTCACATGGCTGCAGAGGCTGATGAGCCCAGAACAGGCAGGTCAGACTGCAGGTTGCTGGCTCACAGGGCTTTGGAGCTGGCGAATCCCGAAGCTGGCAGGTCAGGCAACAAGCTGCTGGCTCAAGTCCCAAAAACTGGAGTTTAGATGATGACAAGCTGAAAACAGAATCGAGAGCAAGCACACAAACTTCACCAAATGTCCCTAGATATATATTGGGTGCAGGCCACACGCTGGGGAAGGGCATAGCTTGAGAAAGGGTGAGACTTGAATCACGCCGTCCTGCAAAGCTCTGACTCAAGATACATGCCATACCAGTCCTGCCTCACTAACATGTAGAGGTTGGGATTTACAACACATGAAATGGAGGACAACTATACAATACTGAGAATCATGGCCTAGCCAAGTTGACACATAACCTCAACCAACACAGGTTCTGTATAGCTTATTTACATAGTTCCACTCAAGCATTGTGTGTGAGTCACAAAGACCATGGCTAGAAGGGCCATATTAAGTAATTCATTGCACTGCACGTACCTGACTGGAAACATTCAGAGAAGGAATTCTGGGAAACACAGTTCAGCTTATCCAGGTTGACACATTACAAAGCTTCCGGCTTCTGCTCTGCCTCATTTTTGCTGATGTCACTTGCTATTATATAATAATTGGGTTGTGCCTTCCAAGATTGAATGCGTTTTCATCTTAAAAAAAAAAAAAGTTGAAGAATAAAATGCATTCTTGATTTCTGAGATGATAGCAGAAGAGGTCATAGCACTAGTAGCCTCCAATAACAGCAGCAGCACCAACAAATTGAGTCATCCTGCATCTTTTGTGTTCTGGAAGGAAGAAAACTCCAGGAAAGCCTACCCCTACTAAGATCGCCTTCTTCCCATCAGACATGGAGATTCCAGTTACTGCTGGGAGCCCTGGTCCCTGTCTTTATCCTCAGTCCTCCTGTCACAGTCCAGGGAATAGGGAAAATGCCTTTCTCCCTGGCGAGTTTTCCTGCCAATAACAACAAATAGAATTGTTTCATGAGTCGGTGACTTAGGAAACTGAAACATTTCAAATAATGGAAAAAAGGCCCCAGCAGGCTTCTGCATGTTTGTCCAGGGGTCCCTGGCACACCATCTCCAGCAGTTCCTACAATCTGGTGAGTTTCAAACATCCTAGGAATGTGAATCCTCATCATGATAATGTTCTATAGTAGGAGGTACAAACTTTTTCTGTTAACGGCCAGATAGTAAGTATTTTTGGCTTCGTGGACAACGTGGTCTGTGTCACAACCACTCAACTCCGCTGTTGTACCACAAAAGCAGCCACAGCAGGCTAAAAAAGCAGGGACATAGTAATACAAGTTCCCATACAACTTTACTTATAAAAGCAGGTGGCACACCGTATTTGGCCACTAGTCATGGTTGGTTAACCCTTGCTCTATGGGTTAATAAATTCTTCATACCCACAGAATACCTTGAGGAAATGAGCCCCTAGTGCTATTCACTCTACCTCCCTTTATTTCAAACACACATTACTACTATAAATGAATATCTCACTAAATATCCCAGACAATCCGTATCTTATTGAATACCCCAAATAATATCTCATTGAATACCCCAATCTCATTGACTACCTCTCTGTCTATACATTGACTAAGTCCTTTAACTAGATTATTAATAAAGTCCTGCAACTCTGGTTTCTTCTCTCCTTAGAAGGCTCCTCAAATCTCCCCCTTTATAATATTTTTCCTAGCAAACTTCTTTCCTGGATAACAAAATGTTATTAATCATCAGCTCTGCTTTCTTAGGGTCTTTATTCATACTTTAAAGAAGCACAGGTAAATAGAGGTAGACATGGTTTCTAAAACAGGACATAAAAAACACTAACCATATAAGAATAAAATATAAATTGAGCTTAATTAGAATTAAGAATTTCTCTTTATCAAAAGACATCATTAAAAGGGTAAATAGGCAAACCACATACTGGGAGAAGACATTTGCAATACATTTATCCAATGAAGGACTCATATCCAGAATATATCCAGAATTCCCGTGCACCAATAAGGAAAATACAAATAATCAAATAAAAAATGAGTGAAAGACTTACCAGATATTTCATGAAAGAGGATAACAGAATGGCCAATAAGCATTAAAAAGGCTTATCACATTTCTGATTAGAGAACTTCAAATTAAAACACAGTAAGATAGACACTCCTATAAAGGCTGACAACATCAAGTGTTGGAGAGCATATGGAGCAACTGGAATTTACATACATTGCTGATAGGAGTATAAATCTGTCAATATCTACTAAAACAATATCTGTTTGACCATATCTACTAAAGCTAAGCATTTGCGTACCCTGTGTCCCAGCAGTTCTACCAAATGGCATGGACTTTATTGAAATAACAAAAAAAACTGGAAAAATTTTTTAGGAGCATGAATAAACTGTTACATATTCATTCAAAGAAATACTAAATAGCTAGCTAGATAGCTGCCCTTGAGTCGACTCCAGCTGATGGTGACGTTATGTACAACAGAACCTAACGTTGCCCAGTGCTGTGTTATCCTTACTCCCTGGCATACTGAAGTCCATAGTTGTGGCTATTGTGCCAATCTATCTCACCTGTCTCCCTTACCCTCCTTGGCCTTCTGGAAGGGCAAATGAATGAACTGCATTAACAGGTTCCTACATCATCAGGAGGGATCAATCACTAGAGAAGGACATCACGTTTGGTGGAGTAGAGGACCAACGAGGGCCACAGCTTTGTAAATCAACTCTCCTTGAATTACCCTGTTTGGTGTGTGTCATATGTTTCTGTTAGGATCCTGACTGATTCAGATTGGGATTCCTGTTTTCATAAAACTGACATTGAACATTTGGGATATACCCCACATGAACAGGAGGATCGAAGATAATATAAACTCTGGACGAGGAAGATTGCTGGCTGTCAACTAAGAAATCTTAAGTTTCATACTCATACTTACCAACACCTTAATTCCTTTCCTTTTCTTTCCTAAATGAACTAGATAAGCTATAGGGATGTTTGTAAAGCAGCCTGCGCGGTTATCAGAATGCTTTCTGAACTTTTGCAGTCTCACTACCTAAAGTAATTATAAAGCAATTATGTAGAAGTTATTCTGACTGCAGTTTTTGGAGTGATTTATAGAGCTTCTGGCGTTGAGTCACAGAGCATTTTATAGACAGGTCTGGAACAGGTTTATAAGGTCACTTGGTAGAACCTCTTTATTTAATAGAAACAAGATAGACAGTCAAAATTTTTCACAGAATTTACTACTCAAGATAAGTAAAGTAATAATAGATTAGCATCTACCCTGGTTTCTCAGCCTTCTAATATGGAGATCTCTCTTGTTAACTGTCTAAGCAGAACAGAGATTTGAGAATTTGTATCTTAGGAGAAGCCAACAAAATGCTTTGTCTACAGTCAAGCAATATGTACAAAATCTGGTCACTGCTCCACTCCCTCCAGGTGTCTGCCTCCTTCTTTTGTATCCAACACGATTAATGTGATGATACCCAAAAGTAATCTTTTTTTTTTTTCATTTGGCACAGGGAGAGATGGCCTCCCCTGTGTCAGAGTAGACTCTATGGCGCACAACAACAACAATCTCTAGCAGGGATATTACAAAATAGCATGGTGTCATGGACTGAACTGTGTCCCCAAAAAATATCTGTCAATTTGGCTAGGCCGTGATTCCCAGTATCCTGTGATTGTCCACCATTTTGTCGTCTGATGTGATTTTCCTGTGTGCTGTAAATCCTACTTCTATGATGCTAATAAGGCAGGATTATAGGCAGTTGTATTAATAAGGCAGAACTCAACCCACAAGATTAGGTTGTGTCTTAAAACAATCTCTTTTGATACATGAAAGAGAGAATTGAGCAGAGAGACATGGGGAGCTCATATCACCAAGAAACAAGAGCCAGGAGAATAGCTCTTCCTTTGGACCTGGGGTCCCTGCACTGAGAAGCCCTTCCACTAGGGAAGATTGATGACAAGGACCTTCCCCCCGAGCCAACAGAGAGAGAAAGCCTTCACCCAGAGCTGGCACCCTGAATTCGGACTTCTAGTCTCCGAGACTATTACAGAATAAATTCCTCTTTGTTAAGGCTATCCACTTGTGGTATTTCTGTTACAGCAGCACAAGATAACGAAGACACGTGGGTACAAAAATTATTATGGAATAATGCAGAACCAGGGACAATCTTTTTCTCTGTTCTATAGGCTTATTATTTATTTGAATTATCATATAAATGGATACACCTGCAGATGAAAGAAGCATGATAACATTCTAAATGGCCAAGAAAGTATCTAATTGTCTCCCATAGGATTGTCCGGGCACTCCTAACACATGGCATCTAGCAGCCAGAGGTGGATTAACCATTAAGCAAGGTATACATGGGCTTACATGTGTTTACTTACCAATCTGTAGTGGACAATTTCACGTGGGTTGTGGTGAAACCCATGTGAAATTGTGCACTACAGATTAGTAAGTAAGAACAAGTAAGCCTGTGCATACCTTGCTTATGGGGTAAACTGTCCCTGCTAGCAGCGTCATGGCAAGAAATGCCTGAGATTTGTATGATGTTGAAAGTGAGGCACCCTGGCCCTGCTTGTTTTTCACACTCATTAAGAGCATCTTGGAGGAACAAGCTCCTCAAGTTTATTCTCCCTCAATCCAATGTTAATATTGAAATGTCATTCAACAACTCATTCCTACCACTTTTTGTTGCACATTGACTAAATTCTTTCACTCATTCATAATATAGCCCCACCAATTTCATCTCCATCATCTCTTAACTGGGTCTTTTCTTTGTAGTATATTCCTACTGGACTTCTTTTCCAGTAATTAGCACTGTTACCCACTATCCTGTTGTACTAGTTCTGTATTGTTCCGTGTTTCCTTCTAGTCTTTTTCCTGGTTTCCAAAGACAGGTATAATCATGATGTTGTTGAGGAATGCTATGGGTCAGGCTTAGGATGCTGGGACTTGCTGAACTGTCTGCCACTGTAAGGTGTAACAATTCATGGAATGGGGGTGGGGAATATGTTTTAAGGGGAGTTAGTCTGAGAAACCACTGCACCACCCGGGTGAAAACATCAGCAGTTCGATTCCACCAGCCGCTCCTTGGAAACCCTATGGGGCAGTTCTATTCTGTCCTGTAGGATCGCTATGAGTCAGAATAGACTCCATAGCAATGGCTTGTTTGCTTGGTTTTTTTTTTTGGAGGGGGAGCTGGATAGTCTGAGTAAGAGGAGCCCGGGTGGTGCAGTGGCTACGGTGCTAGACTACTAACTGTAAGGTCGGCGGTTTGAACCCATCAGCTGCTCCATGGAAGAAAGATGTGGCATTCTGCTTCCGTGAAGATTTACAGCCTGGGAGATTCTACGGGGGAGTTTTACTCAGTCTGATAGGGTCGCTATGGGTTTTGTTTGTTTGTTTGTTTTGGTTTTTTGGTTTAGTCCTGAGTAAAACCAAAAAGGAAAAAAACAAAAAACGAACCATTGGGTGGAGTCTATTCTGACCTATAGCGACCCTACAGGACAGAGTAGAACTACCCCATAGGGTTTCCAAGGAGCAGCTGATGGATTTGAACTGCTGATCTTTTAGTTAGCAGCTTTATCACTTAACCACTGCGCCACCAGGGCTCCAGTCTGAGTTAAAAAAAAAAAAAAAACCACTGCCTTTGAGTCATTTCCGACTCATAGCAACCTTATAGGACAGAAAAGAACTGCCCCGTAGAGTTTCCAAGGAGCAGTTGGTGGATTTGAACTGCTGACCTTTTGGTTAGCAGCCGTAGCATTTAACCACTACACCACCAGGGTTTCCAGTAAAGGAAGATAGAATTGAGAGATGCAGAAAGCTAGTAGATATTTAGGACAAATGCAGCAGAAGTGGCATATAAGAATACAGGTCAGTAGGAACTATCTGGAGTAAAGGATGAAGACACCAAAAAAAGGGGGGTGGGTGGGAGGGGGTGTACAGAAAAAAAAAAAAGCATGAATTTGCGGATTATAATGAGATGGGAAATAGAAGGCAATATAGACAAATTATTTCAAGGTATAACTAAAATTTCATTCTGTTTTTGAAAATTGTATATGGTAGAACAACAACAAACTCCTCAATAATAACCAATATTAAAATAAAATAACACCAACATTTTCGAATAAGTAAAACCAAAGTCCTCACAAAGGTTTGTGAGGCCATATGGGGCCATCTCCCTCCATCCCCACCTCCTCACATTGGCCTCTTGGTTGCTGCTCAACAGGCCAAGTGCAATCAGGGCTTCTGCACTTATGCCTCTGCCTTGAATGCTTCCGTACCAATACCTACAGGACTAGCTCCCTCATGGGTCCCTGGGTAGTGCAAACAGGTAAGCACTCAGCTTCTAACAGAAAGGCTGGCAATTTGAACCCACCCAGAGGTGCCTTGAAAGAAAATCCTGGCAGTTGGCTTCAGAAAGGTCACAACCATGAAAACCCTATGGAGCAGTTCTTGGGATTGCCAAGAGCCAGAATCAACTTGACAGCAACTGGTTAGCTCCCTTAATTCCTTCAGGGCTTAACAACAAAAATGTCCTCTTCTCTGTGATAAAGTAAAAAATGGCCTGTCAGCTAAATTATTGAGAAGGAACTGAAGCAGAAAACACAACTGTAAAATGTGCCCTGACTCAGAAAACCAATAAAATGTGCAGACCACACCCTGGCGTGCGTCATTTTTACTTTAAGTGAAACTTTACACATCAAGTCAGTTTCTCATACAAAAATTTACATACACTTTGCTGTTGTTGTTGTTAGGTGCCGTTGAGTCAGTTCCGACTCATAACGACCCTACGCACAACAGAAGGAAACACTGCCCGGTCCTGAGCCACCCTTACGATTGTTGTTATGCTTGAGCTCATTGTTGCAGCCACTGTGTCAATCCACCTTGTTGAGGTCTTCCTCTTTTCTGCTGACCCCGTACTCTGCCAAGCATGATGTCCTTCTCCAGGGACTGATCCCTCCTGACATGTCCAAAGTATGTAAGACGCACTCTCGCCATCCTTGCTTCTAAGGAGCATTCTGGTTACACTTCTTCTAAGGTAGATTTGTTTGTTCTTTTGGCAGTCCATGGTATATTCAATATTCTTTGCCAACACCACAATTCAAAGCCATCAATTCTTCTTCGGTCTTCCTTATTCATTGTCCAGCTTTCACATGCATATGATGCAATTGAAAATACCATGGCTTGGGTCAGGTGCACCTTAGTTTTCAAGGTGACATCTTTGCTCTTCAACACTTTAAGGAAGTCCTTTCCAGCAGATTTACCCAATGCAATGCATCCTTTGGTTCCTTAACTGCTGCTTCCATGGGTGTTGATTGTGGATCCAAGTCAAATGAAATCCTTGACAACTTCAATCTTTTCTCCATTTATCACGATGTTGCTCATTGGTCCAGTTGTGAGGATTTTTGTTTTCTTTATGTTGAGGTGCAATCCCTACTGAAGGCTGTGGTCTTTGATCCTCATTAGTAAGTGCTTCAATTCCTCTTCACTTTTAGCAAGCAAGGTTGTGTCATCTGCATAATGCGGGTTGTTAATGAGTCTTCCTCCAATCCTGATATCCTGTTCTTCTTCATATAGTCCAGCTTCTTGGATTATTTCCTCAACATACAGATTGAATAGGTATGGTGAAAGAATACAACCCTGACACACACCTTTCCTGACTTTAAACCAGTCAGTATCCCCTTGTTCTGTCCAAACAACTGCCTCTTGATCTATGTAAAGGTTCCTCATGAGCACAGTTAAGTGTCCCGGAATTCCCATTCTTTGCAATGTTATCCATAATTTGTTATGATCCACACACTTGAATGCCTTTGTCAATAAAACACAGGTAAACATCCTTCTGGTATTCTCTGTTTTCAGCCAGGATCCATTTGACATCAGCAATGATATCGTTGCTTCCATGTCCTCTTCTGAATTTCTGGCAGTTCCCTGCCAATAAACTGCTGCAGCTGTTTTTGAATGATCTTCAGCAAAATTTTGCTTTCTTGTGATATTAATGATATTGTTCTATAATTTCCACATTCGGTTGGATCACCTTTCTTGGGAATAGGCATAAATATGGATCTCTTCCAGTCAGTTGGCCAGGAAGCTGTCTTCCATATTTCTTGGCATAGACGAGCGAGCACCTCCAGTGCTACCTCTGTTTGTTGAAACATCTCAATTGATATTCCATCAATTCCTGGAGCCTTGTTTATCGCCAATTCCTTCAGAGCAGCTATGACTTCTTCCTTCAGTACCATTGGTTCCTGATCATATGCCACCTCTTGAAATGACTGAACATCGACTACTTCTTTTTGGTATAATAACTCTGTGTATTCCTTCCATCTTCTTTTGAAGCTTCCTGCGTCGTTTAATATTTTCCCCATAGAATCCTTCACTATTGCGACTCGAGGCTTGAATTTTTTCTTCAATGCTTTCAGCTTGAGAAACGCTGTGCATGTTCTTCCTTTTTGGTTTTCCATCTCCAGCTCTTTGCACATATCATTATAATACTTTACTTTGTCTTCTCGAGATGCCCTTTGAAATCTTCTGTTCAGTTCTTTTACTTCATCAATTCCTCCTTTTGCTTTAGCTGCTCGATGTTTGAAAGCAAGTTTCAGAGTCTCCTCTGACATCCATCTTGGTCTTTTCTTTCTTTCCTGTCATTTCAATGACCTCTTGCTTTCTTCATGGATGATGTCCTTGATGTCATTCCACAACTCGTCTGGTCTTCGGTCACTAGTGTCCAATGGGTCAAATCTATTCTTGAGATGGTCTCGAAATTCAGGTGAGATATACTCAAGGTCATATTTTGGCTCTTGTGGACTTGCTCTGATTTTGTTCAGTTTCAGCTTGAACTTGCATATGAGCAACTGATGGTCTGTCCCACGGTCGGCCCCTGGCCTTGTTCTGACAGATGATATTGAGCTTTTCCATCGTCTCTTTCCACAGATGTAGTCAATTTGATTTCTGTGGGTTCCATATGGCGAGGTCCATGTGTATAGTCGTCATTTATGTTGGTGAAAGAAGGTATTTGCAATGAAGAAGTCATTGGTCTTGCAAAATCCTATCATTCGATCTCTGGCAATGTTTCTATCACCAAGGCCATATTTTCCAACTACTGATCCCTCTTCTTTGTTTCCAACTTTCACATTCCAATTGCCAGTAATTATCAATGCATCTTGATTGCATGTTTGATGAGTTTCAGACTGCAGCAACTGATAAAAATCTTCTGTTTCTTAATTTTTGGACCTAGTGGTTGGTGTGTAAATTTGAATAATAGTCATATTAACTGTTCTTCCTAGTAGGTGTATGGATATTATCCTATCACTGACAGTGTTGTACTTCAGGACAGATCTTGAAACATTCTTTTTGATGAAGAATGCAACACCATTCCTCTTCAAGTTGTCATTCCCAGCATAGTAGACTGTATGATTGTCCCATTCAAAACGGCCAATACCAGTCCACCTCAGCTCACAACTGCCTAGGATATCAATTTTTTTGTGTTCCATTTCATTTTTGACAATTTCCAGTTTTCCTAGATTCATACTTCGTACATTCCAGGTTCCAATTATTAACAGATGTTTGCAGCTGTTTCTTGTCATTTTGAGTTGTGGCACATCAGCGAATGAAGGTCCTGAAAGCTTTACTCCATCCACGTCATTAAGGTTGACTCTACTCTGAGGAGGCAGCTCTCCCCCAGTCATCTTTTGAGTGCCTTCCAACCTGGGGGGCTCATCTTTCAGCACTATATCAGACAATGTTCCACTGCTATTCATAAGGTTTTCACTGGCTAATACTTTTCAGAAGTAGGCTGCCGGGTCCTTCTTCCTAGTCTGTCTTAGTCTGGAAGCTCAGCTGAAACCTGTCCATGGGTGACCCTGCTGGTATCTGAATACCGGTGGCGTAGCTTCCAGCATCACAGCAACACGCAAGCCCCCACAGTACGACAAACTGACAGACACGTGGGGGATACACTTTGCTATATACTCCTAATTGCTCTCCCCCTAATAAGACAGCACACTCATTCCTTCCACTCTCTTTTTTAGTGTCCATTCAACTAGCTTCTGACCCCCTCTGGCCTCTCATCTCCCCTCCAGACAGGAGATGCCAACATAGTCTCATGTGTCTACTTGATCCAAGAAGCTCATTCTTCACCAGCATCTTTTTCTATCCCATTGTCCAGTCCAATCCCTGTCTGAAAAGTTGGCTTTGGGAATGGTTCATGTCTTGGGCTAACAGAAGGTCTGGGGACCATGACCAACGTGGTGATTCTAGTCTCAGTCAGACTGTTAAGTCTGGTCTTTTTACAAGAATTTGGGGCCTGCATCCCACTGCTCTTTTGCTCCCTCAGGGGCTCTCTGTTGTGTTCCTTGTCAGGGCAGTCATCTGTTGTAGCTGGGCACCATCTACTTCTTCTGCTCTCAGGCTGATGTAGTCTCTGGTTTATGTGGCCCTTTCTGTCTTTTGGGCTCATAATTACCTTGTGTCTTTGGTGTTCTTCATTCTCTTTGTTCCAGGTGGGTTGAGACCAAATGATGCATCTTACATGGCTGCTTGCTAGCATTTAAGACCCCAGACACCACTCTCCAAAGTGGGATGCAGAATGTTTTCTTAATAGATTTTATTATGCCAATTGACTTAGATGTCCCCTGAAACCCTGGTCCCCAAACCCCTGTCCCTGCTACGCTGGGCTTCAAAGCGTTCAGTTTATTCAGGAAACTTCTTTGCTTTTAGTTTAGTCCAGTTGTGCTGACCTCTTCTGTACTGTGTGTTGTCTTTCCCTTCACCTGAAATAGTTCTTATCTACATCTAATTAGTGAACACCCCTCTCCCATCCACTCTCCCTTCCCCCTCTCGTAACCATCAAAGAATATTTTCTTCTCTGTTTGCTTCTTAAGTTCTTATAATAGTGGTCTTGTACAATATTTGTCCTTTTGCAACTAATTTCGCTCAGCATAATGCCTTCCAGATTCCTCCTTGTTACCAAATGTTTCACTGATTCATCACTGTTCTTTATCAATGCATAGTATTCCATTGTGTGAATATACCGTAATTTATTTACCCATTCATCCACTGATGGGCACCTTGGTTCCTTCCATCTTTTTGCTATTGTAAACAGTGCTGCGATGAACATGGATGTGCATATATCTGTTCGTATAAAGGCTCTTATTTCTCTAGGACCTATTCCAAGGAGTGGGATTGCTGGATCGTATGGGAGTTCTAGCTTTTTAAGGAAGCACCAAATCGATTTCCAAAGTGGTTGTACCGTTTGACATTCCCACCAGCAGTGTAGAAGTGTTAGTCTCGCCACAACCTCTCCAACATTTTTTATTTTGTGTTTTTTAGATTAATGCCGGCCTTTTTGGAGTGAGCTGGAATCTCATTGTAGTTTTGATTTGCATTTCCCTAATGGCTAATGATCGTGAGCATTTCCTTATGTATCTGTTAGCTACCTGAAGATCTTCTTTAGTGAAGTGTCTGTTCATATCTTTTGCCCATTTTTTAATGGGGTTATTTGTCTTTTTGTGGTTGAGCTTTTGCAGTATCATGTAGATTTTAGAGATCAGGCGCTGATTGGAAATGTCATAGCTAAAAACTTGATCCCAGACTGTAGGTAATCTTTTTACTTTTTGGTTTGGATGAGCATAGGTGTTTGATTTTTAGGAGCTCACAGTTACCTGGTTTCTCTTCTTCATTAGTTCTGTTTTCTATACTGTTTATGCCATGTATTAGGGCTCCTAGCATTGTCCCTATTTTTTCTTCCATGATCTTTATCATTTTAGATTTTATATTTAGGTCTTTGATCCATTTTGAATTCTTTTTTGTGCATGGTTTGAGGAATGGGTCTTGTTTTACTTTTTTTGCAGATGAATATCTAGTTATGCCAGCGCCATTTGTTAAAAAGACTGTCTTTTCCGCATTTAACTGACTTTGTAACTTTGTCAAATATCAAGTGCTCATATGTGGATGGATTTATGTCTGGATTCTCTATTCTGTTCCATTGGTCTATGTATCTGTTGTTGTACCAGTACCAGCCTGTTTTGACTACTGTGGCAGTATAATAGGTGCTAAAATCAGGTAGAGTGAGGCCTCCCACTTTTTTCTTCTTGTTCAGTAATGCTTTACTTTTCCGGGGCTTCTTTCCCTTCCATATGAAGTTGGTGATTTGATTCTCCATCTCATTAAAAAATGCTGTGGGAGTTTGGATCATAAATGCATTGTATCTATAGATTGCTTTTGGTAAAATAGACATTTTTGCAATGTTAAGTCTTCCCATCCATGAGCAACACATACTTTTCCACTTACGTAACTTTTGGTTTCTTGCAGTAGTGTTTTGTAATTTTCATTGTATAAGTCTTTTACGTCTCTGGTAAAATTTATTCCTACGTGTTTTATCTTTTTGGGGGCTACTCTAAATGGTATTGATTTGGTGATTTCCTCTTCGATGTTCTTTTTGTTGGTGTAGAGGAATCCAACCGATTTTTGTATGTTTATCTGGTATCCTAAAACTCTGCTGAACTCTTCTATTAGTTTCAGTAGTTTTCCTGAGGATTCTTTAGTGTTTTCTGTGTATAACATGATGTCATGTGCAAATAGAGATACTTTTACTTCTTCCTTGCCAATCTGGATGCCCTTTTTTCTTTATCTTGCCTAATTGCTCTGGCTAGGACCTCCAGCACAATGTTGAATAAGAGTGGTGATAAAGGGTATCCTTGTCTGGTTCTCAATCTCAGGGGGAATGCTTTCAGACTCTCCCCATTTAGGATGATGTTGGCTATTGGCTTTGTATAAACACCCTTTATTATGTTGAGGAATTTTCCTTCTATTCCTATTTTGCTGAGCATTTTTATCATGAATGGGTGTCGAACTTTGTCAAATGCCTTTTCTTCATCAATTGATAAAATCATGTGATTCTTTCCTTTTGGTTTCTTTATATGATGGATTACATTAATTATTTTTCTAATGTTGAACCATCCCTGCATAACTAGTATGAATCCCACTTGGTCATTGTGAATTATTTTTTTTTATGTGTTGTTGAATTCTATTGGCTAGAATTTTGTTGAGGATTTTTGCATCTACGTTCATGAAGGATATAGGTCTATAATTTTCTTTTTTTGTGGTGTCTTTTTTTTTACCTGTCTTTACAGGGATATACTGGCTTTATAGAATGAGTTTGAGAGTATTCCGTCCTTTTCTATGCTCTGAAATACTCTTAGTAGTAGTGGTGTTACCTTTCTCTGGGTAGAACTTTGCAGTGAAGCTGTCTGGGCCAGGGCTTTTTTTTTGTTGGGAGTTTTTTGATTACCTTTTCAACCTCTTCTTTTGTTCTGGGTCTATTTAGTTGTTCTACCTCTGTTTGTGTTAGTTTAGGTAGGTAGTGTGTTTCTAGGAATTCATCCGTTTCTTCTAAGTTTTCAAGTTTGTTAGAGTACAATTTTTCATAGTAATCTGATGTGATTCTTTTAATTTTGGTTGAGTCTGTTGAAATATTGCCCATCTCATTTCTTATTCGGGTTATTTGCTTTCTCTGTTGTTTTTCTTTTGTCACTTTGGCCAGTGGTTTATCAATTTTGTTAATTTTTTCAAATAACCAGCTTTTGGTCTTGTTAATTCTTTCAATTGTTTTTCCATTTTCTATTTCGTTGAATTCTGCTGTAATTTTTATTATTTGCTTTCTTTTCATGCCTGAGGGTTTCTTTTGTTGCTCTCTTTCTATTTGTTCAAGTTGTAGGGATAATTCTTTGATTTTGGCCCTTTCTTCTTTTTGTATGTGTGCATTCATTGATATAAATTGACCTCTGAGTACCACTTTCTCTATGCCCCAAAGGTTTTGATAGGAAGTGTTTTCATTCTCATCGGATTCTATGAGTTTCTTTATTTCCCCCCTTAATGTCTCCTATAACCCAGTCTTTTTTGAGCAGGGTATTCTTGAGCTTCCAAGTGTTTGATTTTTTTTCATTGCTTTTTCTGTTATTGATTTCTACTTTTATGGCCTTATGGTCAGAGAAGATGCTTTGTAATATTTCAATGTTTTGGATTCTGCTAAGGCTTGCTTTGTGACCTAATTTGTGGTCTATTCTAGAGAATGTTCCATGTGCACTAGAAAAGAAAGCATACTTAGCTGCTGTTGGGTGGCATGTTCTGTATGTGTCTATAATGTGAGGGTGGTTTATTTTAGCATTCAGATCTTCCATGTCTTTATCGAGCTTCTTTCTGGATGTCCTGTCCTTCATCGAAAGTGGTGAGTTGAAGTCTCTTACTGTAATTGTGGAATTGTCTATCTCATTTTTCAATGCTGTTAGAGTTTATGTATCTTGCAGGCCTGTCATTTGGTGCATGAATATTTAATGTGGTTATATCCCCCTGGTGTATTGTCCTTTTAATCATTATATAGTGTCCTTCCTTATGCCTTCTGATGGATTTAACATTAAAGTCTATTTTGTTAGAAATTAATATTGCCACTCCTGCTCTTTTATGATTGTTGTTTGCTTGACATATTTTTTCCATCCTTTCAGTTTTAGTTTGTTTGTGTCTCTAAGTCTAAGGTGTGTCTCTTGTAGGCAGCATATAGATGGATCATGTTTTTTGATCCATTCTGCCACTCTCTGTCTCTTTATTGGTGCATTTAGTCCATTTACATTCAGGGTAATTATTTTATTTATTTATTTATTTATTTATGAATTTAGTGCTATCATTTTGATGTCTTTTTTTGTGTGTTGTTGACAGTTTCTTTTTCCCACTTAATTTTTTGTGCTGAGTAGTTTATCTTTATATATTGTCTTTTCCTCTTATTCGTTGTCATTGATTTCATTTCTGCTGAGTCTCTATTTTTTTCTTATACTTTATTTTGATGTGTAGGATAGCTTGTCTCCTTTGTGGTTACCTTAATATTTACCCCTATTTTTCTAAATGTAAACCTATCTTTTATTTCTTTGTTTCGCCTTGTCTTCCTCTCCGTATGAAAGATCTGTGACTACATTTCTTAGTCCTTCTCCATTTTTTTAGTGTTGTCTTCTTTTACGTAATAACATTGCTGTTTCCCTGTTTTGAGCGTTTTTTATCTTGATTTATTTTTGTGATTTCCCCATCTGGGGTGACATCTGGTTGCTCTGTCCAGTGTTCTAGGCTTGGGTTGATACCTGATATTATCGATTTTCTAACCAAAGAACTCTCTTTAGTATTTCTTGTAGTTTTGGTTTGGTTTTTACAAATTCCCTAAACTTTGGCTTATCTGGAAGTGTCCTAATTTCACCTTCATATTTGAGAGACAGTTTTGCTGGATATATGATTCTTGGCTGGCAATTTTTTTCCTTCAATTCTTTATATAAGTCATCCCATTGTCTTCTTACCTGCATAGGTTTTGCTGAGTAGCCCGAGCTTATTCTTATTGACTCTCTTTTGTAGGTGACTTTTTGTTTATCCCTAGCTGCTCTTAAAATTCTCTCTTTATCTTTGGTTTTGACAAGTTTGATTATAATATGTCTTGGTGACTTTCTTTTAAGATCTACCTTATGTGGAGTTCAATGAGCATCTTGGATAGATATCTTCTCCTTTTTCATTATATCAGGAAATCTTTCTGGCAACAAATCTTCAACAATTCTGTCTGTATTTTCTGTTATCCCTCCCTATTCTGGTACTCCAATCACTCGTAGGTTATTTCTCTTGAGAGAGTCTAACATGATTCTTAAGATTTCTTCATTTTTTAAAATTCTTTTGTCTGATTTTTCTTCAAATATATTGGTGCCAAGTGCTTTATCTTCACGTCCACAAGTTCTGCCTTCCACTTGCTCAAGTCTTCTCCTCTGACGTTCTATTGAATTGCCTAATTCTGTAATTTTATTGTTAATCTTCTAAATTTCTGATTGCTGTCTGTCTATGGATTTTTCCAGCTTATTAAATTTTTCATTATATTCTCAAATAACCTTTTTAATTTCTTCAACTTCTTTATCTGTGTCTTTCTTGGCTTATTCTGCGTATTGCCTCATTTCCTTCCTGATATCTTGAAGGGTTCTGTATATTAATCTTTTGTATTCTGCATCTGGTAATTACAGGAAGGCACTTTCATCTTGAAGATCCCTTGATTCTTTGTTTTGAGAGCTTGGTGAAGTTATCATGATCTGTTTCTTTATGTGATTTGATAGTGACTTTTGTCTCTGGACCATCTATAAGTTATTGTATTAGTTTATTTTATGTTTGCTAACTGTGTCCTAGGTTCTTGCTTTGTTTTGTTTTGCCATACCCAAATGGGTTGGTTGAGGGAGCTACCTTGATCATTTTCAACTTTGAAGCTCTGACGTCCTGTCTCCAGATGGTTAGAGCTGTTATCAGGTATATCAGTCTAGGAGTCCATTCTCTTTTCTTGTATGGATTCAGCTCAGATGTCCAGGTAGCTGGCCATCAAGTGTGTGGTACAGGCTCTGTCCTACAGTCTTAGCAGGGCAGGGTTGATTGGTGTAGGTACTGGTATCTGGTTGCAGCAGGGGGTCACGCTCTGAACAAGGTGTGGGCTGAGAATCGTCCCCCAAGTGTCTCTGAGGGAAGCACATCCCTTTTCTCTAGAGTGTACAGGTGGGTCAGTTCCGCAGACAGACCATGGGCACCCAAAGTTTTTAGTTGTAAATCTTGGGAGGTACCAGTTATACTTTGATCACTATAATGGGTGGCTGGGTGACCTGAGTGGAGCCACTAGTCCATAGGCCCCTGATGTGGGTAGGTAAGGACCTTGTTTAATAAGCAAAGTGGTGCCAAACATCAAACACCCACCTCTCCACCGCATAGCTGAAACAGTTGTAGTCTGCCACCAAAGGCCTATTCTCCTGAAATAGGCCCACACAGGTCCATGCAGGGGGGAAAGGTACTCAAAGTCCATGGACCATTTATGTGTGGACAGAAGCCGCTTCTTTCCTTAGAGCCACCAGTTAGTGGAGCTGGCAAATTATCTTTTCCCCCAGTTGCCAATTTATTCTTTCTCCAAGGCTGGGAGGATGGCTCTAGGTGGTCAACAGAGCCTCTCTCAGGCCCAGGGAAATCAGCCACTGAGCCAGCTTAGGAGCCGGGGGTGGGGGGGGTGCAGTAAAATATACTCAAGTACTTAGCTTTTGCCGAGAGTGCCATTCTTCTCTGGTCCCGGAGATGTGAGTAGGCTGTGTGGCTGGCTGCTTCTCCCTGTGGAAACCGTGGCCGAACGTGAATACCAGCCCGCTGCTGCTCCCAGAAATGGTGCCTGAGGGCTCCCCATGATTCAGGTCTGGTAACTCCTCTTCTCTTCTGAACCATCTCTTCCTCCCCCTGCTGCTCAGTTCATTTTCTAAGTTTGCCTTTGATGTTCAGGGCTCCTAGCTTGTCATAAATATACTCATTTCACTTGTTTTTTGGGGTCTTTGCTGTAAAAGGGCTCACTGGACACGTCTATTTTGCCATCTTTGCCCCACCTCCTGAAATTCTTTTAACACCAGTCTTTTCAGATATATATTTTTTAAACAGTTTTTTGAGATACAATGCACAAGCCATAAAATTCACCCTTTAAGTGTACAATTCAGAATTTTTTAAGATATTCACTAGTGTTGTGCAACTATCCCGCTATCTACTTTTATCTAATTTTAGAATATCTTCATTACTCCTAAAAGAAACTCCATACCCATCAACCATCACTTCCTACCCTCTACTCACTTCCTGCAGCCACTAAATTAAAATAAAGTAAAATAAAAATAAAACAAACATGTTGCCATCGAGTCATTCCAACTCATAGTGACCCTTATAGGACAGAGTATAACTGCCACATAGGGTTTCCAAGGAGCACCTGGTAGATTCAAACTGCTGACCTTTTGGTTAGCAGCCATACCTCTTAACCAGTGCACCACCAGCAACCAATAATTTCTTTTCTGTCACTATAGATTTGCCTATTCTGGACATTTCATATACATGGAATTATGCAATGGCCTTTGGTGACTGGCTTCTTTCACTTAGCATAATGTTTTCAAAGTTCACCCATAATATAGCATGTATCAATATTTCATTCCTTTTCGCTCCCAAATCATATTTTAAGGCTATACCACATTTTGTTTACCCATGCCTCAGTTGAAGGACATTGGGGTTGTTTCCACTTTTTGGTATTATGAATAATGCTGCTATAAACATTTGTGTACAATTTTTTATATGGACATACCATTTCATTTCTCTTGGATAGATACATAGGAGTAGAATTGTTGAGTCATATGGTAACTCTGCGATTAATTCACGAAGAACTACCAGACTGGTTTTCAATACAGCATTTCTTAAAAGTGAGATTATCTCATCTTAATGAGAATCAAACAGTACCATTTACTGAGTGTTTTCCATGAGTCCAATTGAACACTTTACATGGATATTCCTCTTGTAATCTTCCCAATAATGTTATGAGTGAGGAGGTACTAGTCACCGCCTCTTTTATAGGTGAGAAGTTGAGGGATAACAAAGTTATGTACTTTGCCTCAGGTTGCGTATTAGTCAGTATCACTTTGTGAGCTGGGAAACAAATACTTCCCACCTAAAACCAAACCAGTTGCTGTTGAGTCAGTTCTGACTCATAGTGACCTTATGAGACAGAGTAGAACTTCTCCATAGGGTTTCCAAGGAGCAACCAGTGGATTCGAACTGCTGAGCTTTTCGTTAGTAGCAGAACTGTTAACCACCGCAATCCCAGGGCTCCCACTTCGCACTTAACAACCACTAATGTCTCCAGATGATAAGTATCTGGTATTTTTCTTACATTCAGTATGTATTTCTAAAGGAAACTTTAGCATAAAAAACGCCACTAGCATCCATTTGTCCTGCAGAACACTTATTATCAATTGATAGAACTCCAGTATTTTCTGAAACGTAGTCTCGTAACTATTGTTTTAATATAACACCCTAAAAACTATCTTCCCAATTAATTATAAATGTTCAACATCAAACTAACTTAGAAAAGGACAAAGCTGCTTTAAATTTAAAAGGGATAAGAGTTTGAAAATGATATCAGAGTCCATACCTTAATCAATGGTTGTAAATTTCTATGTTCAGTAAACTTGCTTTTGGACAACATAAGCAAAGCTGAACATAAATTGTTTTTAAATCTCAGAAATATGTTCAAATAATCTGATGACCTAACTAGTCAAAATAAATTAGAAACATACACATAATCCTAAAAAAGAGGGTGCAAAACTTTATATATAAAATGCTTTAATTGTTGTAAAAATTAAATAATTATTTGTGTGCAAATGTGATACACAGCAAGTATTTCCAAAGGTTTTTTCTGGCTGATGAGAAATCATGGTAGGTTTTTGTTTGTTTTAGTTATTCTCATTTTCTATTTTTTCTTTAAAATACTTGGATTATTATGGGATAACAGAAATATTACTTATGTAATTTAAAAAAACAGATAACAACTGGGTATTTAGTATTTGCCAAGCATTGTTTAAACACTTTCCATGTATTAACTCACTTAATATTCTTTTTTTATTATTATTGTGCTTTAGGTGAAAGTTTACAGCTCAAGTTAATTTCTCGTACAAAAATTTATACACATATTGTTTTGTGACATCAGTTGCAATCCCCACAATGTGACAGCACACTTCCCCTTTCCACCCCGGGTTCCCTGTGTCCATTCAACCTGTTTGCGTCCCTTCCCACCTTCTCATCCTGCCTCTGGACAGGAGTCTGATAACATGTCCAAAATATGTGAGATGAAGTCTCGCCATTCTTGCTTCTAAGGAGCATTCTGTCTGTACTTCTTCCAAGACAGTATTACTAATACATAAAAAATCAATACTGGAAATATTGTTTTTGAACAGTACTTTGTTTTAACAATTTGTTTTTGATCAACTGATTCAGAATAAATATATCTGGGGTGAGGTAAGGGGCATGTGAAGTGGAGAAGTAGGTTTCAAGGACAAGGTATTTTTTGAGCCAAATCCTAGAAGATGAATAACTGTTCTGGCAGGTCGGGGGTGGGGCTTCGTGGCAGAGAATGGGGTGGTGAAGGCATTCCAAGTAGAATACATTACCCATAAAAAGAATGAGCTCTTGGGAATTGCAAGTTTTTACACGAGTGGAATTTAGGGTCTGAGGGAGTATGTGACCAAAAATGGGACAGGAGACATAGGCAGGAGCAGATCACAGAGGTCTGTTGTATGCCATGCTAAGTTCAGACATATGCTGTGCTAAGTTCAGGCATCGCAAACTGTTTTTCCCAAAACTATTTTACCTGGTGGTTTCAACTGCATGCCAATATACCTTTTGCCAGAGTTTCCAATGGAAACAAAACAAAGCAAGACACATTTAATTTACCTTCCTCTGGGAGGCGAGGCAGTCACTGGAATTTGCTGAGCACTGAGAGATGGAATAGCTAGAACTCCTAAACGATGAAATGGGGTGGGGTGGGGTGGGGTAGGGAAACAGGGTCAAAGGCAGATTGTGACACTGAGGCCTTAAGTATCAGTGCTAGTAGGGATGGACTTTCCTCTTAAGGCCCAAATGTAGAAACAGAGATATACTCTTCCTGGGGGGTTGCTGTCACCTACTGGCAATGAAGGGTGAGACAACAGTGTATGTTTTAATGGCTGAAAAATCTGTTCAGCCTAGATTTTTCCACACCTACACTAAAAAAAAAAAAATTTTTTTCATACTGCCTGGAGAACTCTGCCTTCCTGTTCTGAGGCTCAGGTTCCCTAACTCCCTTCCTCATGCCCTACACTCTGGAGGTAGGAGCCAGGTATTGTTTAGGTCTGAATTCCCAACAGCCAGCAGAGTGCCTAGCCCTCAAAAACAAAACAAAACAAACTAAAAATGAGTGGGAATGGAATATAATTCTCAGGTAGTAAGTAAGAGCTAGATCTATTTTTCTCCATCTTCGCTGCCATCATCACCCTGGTCCAAGGCATCATTAACTGTTCCTTGGTTTACTGCAGCAGCCTTCTAGTCTCCCTGCTTCCATACTTGACCCCAGCAGCCAGAATGATCCTCCTAAACTGCAAGCCAAATCAAGTTGTCATACTGAAAACCCTCCATTGGCTTCTCAGTGTGGTCAGAGGAAAAGGCAGAATCTTTACCATGAACTACACAAGGATTCTAAGGCACCCAAGTACCTTTAGGACTTCAACTTCTACCACTCCATCTTGTACATTCTGTTCCAGCCATGCTGGCCTAATTGCTCTTGCTAGAACACACTAGGAATATTCCTGCCTCAGGCCTTTGCATTTGCTATTGCCCACCCTAGAATGCCCTTTCCTCAGTATCCACATGGCTCTCAACCACTTCCTGTCTGTGCTCATGTGTCACTTCATCAGTGAGTCCTTCTCTCTTCACCATAAATTTAAATATAGCAACATTCTTCATTGATGCTGTTGCTTTGCTTTATTGTTCTTCACAGCACTTACCACCAACTTATATATAATTATTTGTTCATGGTGTCTCTTCTCATTAGAATGTATGCCCCAGGAATATGTGGACCTTTTTTGGTTGGCTCCTATACCCCCAGCGTCTTTGCTGAAGCCATCCAGTTGTGGTATTTCTGTTATAGCAGCACTAGATGACTAAGATAGGTGCTCAATAAAATTGAGCACATGGTAGGTGCTGTCATGGATTGAACTGTGTCCCCCCAAAATGTGTCAACTTGGTTAGACCATGATTCGCAGTATTGTGTGTTTGTCCTCCATTTTGTGATCTTCCTATGTATTAGAAATCATAAGCTCTGTCTGTGGCTAAAGAGGATTAGGGTGGGATGTAACACCTTTGCTCAGGTCACATCCCTGATCCAATGTAAAGGGAGTTTCCCTGGGGTGCAGCCTGGACCACCTTTTATCTTACAAGAGATAAAAGGAAGGGTAGGCATGCAAAGGGTTGGGGACCTCATACAACCAAGAAAGCAGTGCCGGGAGCAGAGTGCATCCTTTAGACGTGGGGTTCTTGTGTGGAGAAGCTCCTAGTCCAGGGAAAGACCGATGCCAAGGACTTTCCCCTAGAGCCAACAGAGAGAGAAAGCCTTCCCCTGGAGTTGAGGCCCTGAATTTAGACTTGGATCCTACTAGACTGTGAGAAAATAAATTTCTCTTTGCTGAAGCCATCCAGTTGTGGTATTTCTGTTATAGCAGCACTAGATGACTAAGATAGGTGCTCAATAAAATTTTTGTTGAATGAAATGATTAATAATCTTTTTATACTAATATTATATTTCTTCCTTTTTTTTTTTTTTTTTACCAAATCTTTGATAATAATGAAAATAGTATGTATTACAGGCTTACTTCATGCCAGGCATAATGCTAAGCACTTTACATGGAGTATAAAATTTATTTTCATTTATGTTGTTGTTGTTGTTAGGTGCTGTAGATTCAGTTCCGACTCAGCGGCCCTACGTACCACAGAACGAAACACTGCCCCGTCCTGTGCTGTGCTCACAATCATTGTTATGTTTGAGCCCATTGTTCTAACCATCGTGTCAGTCCATCTCATTGAAGGTTTTCCTCTTTTCTGCTGACCCTGTACTCTACCAAGCATGATGTCCTTCTCCAGGGACTGATCCCTCCTGACAACATGCCCAAAGTATGTAAAACACAGTCTTCCCATCCTTGCTTCTAAGGAGCATTCTGGTTGTACTTCTTCCAAGGCAGATTTGTTCATTCTTTTGGCAGCCCATGGTATATTCAATATTCTTCACCAACACCACAATTCAAAGGCGTTGATTCTTCTTTGGTCTTCCTTATTCATTGTCCAGCTTCCACATGCATATGATACGATTGAAAATACCATGGCTTGGGTCAGGTGCACTTTAGTCTTCAAGGTGACATCTTTGCTTTTCAACACTTTAAAGAGGTCCTTTGCAGCAGATTTGTTCAATGAATGGGTCTTTTGATTTCTTGACTGCTGCTTCCATGGCTGTTGTTTGTGGATCCAAGTAAAATGAAATCCTTGAGAAACTCAAACTTTTCTCCATTTTTCATAATGTTGCTTATTGGTCCAGTTGTGAGGATTTTTGTTTTCTTTATATTGAGGTGTAATCCATACTGAAGGCTGTGGTCTTTGATCTTTGTCAATAAATGCTTCAAGTCCTCTTCACTTTCGGCAAGCGAGGTTGTGTCATCTGCATAATGCAGGTTGTTAATGAGTCTTCCTCCAATTCTTATGCCCTGTTCTTCTTCATATAGTCCAGCTTCTTGGATTATTTGCTCAGCATACAGATTGAATAGGTATGGTGAAAGGACACAACCCTGTCACACACCTTTCCTGACTTTAAACCCCACAGGATCCCCTTGTTCTGTCCAAACAACTGCCTCTTGATCTACGAAGAGGTTCCTCGTGAGCACAATAAAGTGTTCTGGAATTCCCATTCTTCACAATGTTATCCATAATTTGTTAGGATCCACACGGTGAAATGCCTTTGTGTAGTCAATAAAACACAGGTAAACATCCTTCTGGCATTCTCTGCTTTCAGCCAGGATCCATCTGACGTCAGCAATGATATCCCTGGTTCCACATCCTCTTCTGAATCCGGCCTGAATTTCTGGCAGTTCCCTGTTGATATATTGCTACAGCTGCTTTTGAATGATCTTCAACAAAATTTTGCTTGCATGTGATATTAATGGTATTGTTCGATAATTTCCACATTTGGATGGATCACCTTTCTTGGGAATAGGCATAAATATGGATCCCTTCCAGTTGGTTGGCCAGGTAGCTGTCTTCCAAATTTCTTGGCCTAGACAAGTGAACACTTCTAGCGTTGCATCCATTTGTTGAAACATCTCAATTGATATTCCATCAATTCCTGGAGCGTTGTTTTTCACCAGTGCCGTCAGAGCAGCTTGGCCTTCTTCCTTCAGCACCATTGGTTCCTGATCATATGCTACCTTTGAAATGGTTGAATGTCTACCGTCTGTGCAAAGAGACAATGGAAAAGCTCAAAATCATCAGTAAGAACAAGGCAGGGGCCGACTGTGGAACAGACCATCAATCGCTCATATGCAAGTTCAAGTTAAAACTGAAGAAAAAGAGAACAAGTGGATGAGAGCCAAAGTAGGACCTTGAGTATATCCCACCTGAATTTAGAGGCCATCTCAAGAATAGATTTGATGTGTTGAATACTAATGGCTGAACACCAGATGAATTGTGGAGTGACATCAAGGACCTCATACATAAAGAAAGCAAGAGGTCATTAAAAAGAAAGAAAAGACCAAAATGGATGTCAGAGGAGATTCTGAAACTTGCTCTTGGACATAGAGTAGCTAAAGGAAAAGGAAGAAACAATGAAGTAAAAGAACTGAGCAGAAGATTTCAAAGGGCATCTCGAGAAGACAAAGTAAAGTATTATAATGACAGGCGCAAAGAGGTGGAGATAGAAAACCAAACGCATTTCTAAAGCTGAAAGAACTGAAGAAAAACTTCAAGTTGCAGTAGTGAAGGATTCTACCGGGAAAATATTAAACGATGCAGGAAGCATGAAAAGAAGATGGAAGGAATACACAGAGTCATTATTATTTTCACTCATAGAGCCCGCATACTCTGTGCCAAGCGCTCGGGCTGCCAGCCGCGCAGGAACTCCTCGGGCAGAGACATAGGCACATAGGCCGCCCCTAAGAGACTAGGCTAGCGCGGCCCTCCCGGGGAATGGTGCAGTTTCCCGTTCTTCCCAGCGGGGGCGCAGTGGACCCGGAGACCAGCCCGGCTGGGAGGCGGAGGCGAGGGCACCGCCTGGCTCAGACCCTCTTCGGCCGACTTAGGGCGCATGCTCCACCCTGGCCCCTTGACTCCTCGCCCCGGCGGCGCTCGGCGGGGGCGGAGTCTTCGTGGTACTTCCAGGTCGTTGGCAGCTGTGATGGGCGGCGCGGGTAGCCCAGGGACCCGCCTCCCGGGGGAGCCGCCTCTGGTCCCTACAAATCCACTCATAGCGCCCCGGCCACAGTGAGTGGACACAGGGACCCCGGACAGCTGCCACGTACAGCAGCTCCAGGTGAGTGCAGGTCCTGGCCGCGCCACCAGTTGCGGATGCGGCGTAGGAGCCCACGCCCGGCCTCTCTGCACGGACTCTGCGGGGAGGCCGCGCGCTGTCCCCAGATGCTCAGTCCCTGCGACCCTGAGCCTGTGCAGGGCCCTCTGCTCCTGGAGCCGGGTGGGTCTTGCATGGGGTAGCTATTGGTGCCTTTTCTGCGGCAGGTGGCCCAAGGCACCTCCCAAGGACCCAGGAAGACAGAGCTCTCAGGTTTCCTGGGTACTAGCAGTCGCCAGTCAGCGAAACTGCCCAGGTCCCCGAATTGCGGGGCCACCTGGGATTTCTGATTCCCAGCTCTCCTCCTTTTTGATCCTCTCCTCTCGTTAGCTACCGCAGCCAGCCTGTCTTGCCTGTCTTAACTCATTAGCCAAGGGCGTGCCTGAGAGCTTACTTTGGCAACAGTCCTGAATAAAATCCCGCAATACAGCTATTTAACCTGATGAGATTTTGCTTTGGGTACTTAACTTGGGTGAACCTCAGATTCCAAATAAGATTGGGTTTAACAGTACTGCTGGAGGAGGAATTTACATAGTAAATGAGAAGCGCTGCTTGCGGTGTCTGGCACAAAGCAAGAGCTTAAGTAGGAGCAGCCGCCACCGTTGTTGTTACTACAAAGCTAAATGGTAAGCTGCTTTGGTGTCTTTCTTCAGCCACGAACTGGTGGACCTCCCCTACCCTATTTTTCAAGGTCTGTAGGCTCTTAGCTAAGTCTTGGAGGTACAAAGTTGAATCAACACGGCCTCTGTCCTCCTGAGCTGGGATAAAATGAGAGCAGACAGGCACAACGTAGAAAGACCTGGGATGAAGGTGCTAAAACCCGAAACGGTGGAGTCAATTCTGACTCATAGTGACCCTATAGGACAGGGTAGAACTGCCCCATAGAGTTTCCAAGGAGCACCTGGTGGATTCAAACTGCCAACCTTTTGGTTAGCAGTGGTAGCACTTAACCACTACACCACCAGGGTTTCCAAAGGTACTTTTAAGAGAGCCCAGAAAAGGACACCAGGCCCAGCCTGGGGTAAGAGGACCAGAGAACATCCCTGGAGGGAGCTTTTTCTCCTTTGAATTTCTCACTTATCAGCGTTATAAGACCTGCTTGAGGAATATGTTGAGAAATGTGGCCAGTGTTGTGTTGGGAGGAGAATTAATTCAGTGACCCATTTGCCTTTGAGTAACATCAGCTGTTAACTCTCATGAAAATTCCTCTGGCCAGCTGGTCCAAGTTCTGTAGGCTAGGTGCTACGTCGAAAGCAGCTACTGCCAAATGTTATTCTAAATTGTCATAACCTTTAATTTTTCCATTTCAATCTACTCCTTATTCCCTAATAATAATGAAGTTTTGGGAGGTGGTATTTATGGTAACAGGTAACCTGGGGCTGTGCAACTCTTCCCAACTACCATAAAGAAATAAAAACTTGTGAGTAAAAGCTGTGGGCTTCCCTGCCAACACAGACTCAAGACCACATTCCTTCTGTCAAGAAGTTCGAGGGTCACAACTGCTCAGAGAAATAACTTTAGGAGAGAATCAATTCCCTTTTTTATAGATTTAATTTTTAGAGCAGCTTTAGGTTTATAGAAAAGTTGTACAGAAAGTACAGGGTTCCCAAATATCCCCTGACCCATTGGCCACTGTTTCTGTTACTGTTTTTGTTGTTGTTAATTGCCGTTGAGCCGATCCTGACTCACGGTGACCCTGTGTGTTATAGAGTGTAACTGCTCCATGGGGTTTTCTTGCATAGGATTTTATTGGCTATAATCTTAATGAAAGGCAGAGCATCAGGCCTTTTCTTCCAAGGTGCCACTGGGTGGGTTCAACCTTTGGCTAGCAGTTGAGTGCAAACAGTTTGTGCTAGGTGGAGTCCTTCTCCTATTATAACATCTTGCATCCATGTAGTACATTTGTTACAATTGATGAACCAATATTGACGTGTTATTATTAACTAAAGTCCGTAGTTTATATTAGGGTTCATGGTTTGTGTTATACAGTCCTATGGATTTTGACAAATGGGTAATATACAGAATAGTTTCACTGCCCTAGAAGTGCCCTGTGCTCCACCTATAGTCAATTCACTTTTAACATCTGAAAACCAATTTATTTACATGCAGACCTAATTAAAGACATGGAATATCAGTTTAAATACAAGTCACAGAGCCCTGGTGGCACAGCGGTTAAGAGTTTGGCTGCTGACCAAAAGGTTGGCAGTTCAGATCCACCAGCCGCTTTTTGGTAACCCAATGGGGCAGTTCTGCTGTGTCCTATAGGGTCTCTATGCTTTGGAATCCACTTGATGGATACGGTTTGGTTATTGAGGTATAATTAACATATAATTTAAAAACAAAAGTTGCCTTCTAGTTAACTCGGATTCATCGTGACCCCGTGTATGTCACAGTAGAACTGTGCTCCGTAGGATTTTCAGTGGCTGATTTTTTCGGGAGTAGATCACCAGGCCTTCCTTTCAAGTCTACCTCTGGGTGGACTCGAACCTCCAACCTTTCAGCTAGCAGCTGAGCACATTAACTGGGATCTTTGACATACAATAGCAAGTCATATTTTAAGTGTATAATTTTGTCAGTTTGGGCATACTTATACACCTACGGGTACATCAGCACAATCAAGATAATGAACATACCCATCACCCCCAAAAGGCTTGTAATCTTTTCCTCCCTTCTTCTCCTTTCCTCATTGATTTGCTTTCTGACAATATAGAATAAGTTGCATTTTATATAGTTTTATATAAATGGCATCATGCAGTATGCTTTTTTTGTTTGGTTCTTTCACTCAGCATAATTATTTTGAGATTTATCTATGTTGTTGTGTGGTCATTCCATTTTATTGCTGAGTAGTATTCCATTTTATGTATACACTAGGGTTTCTTTATCCATTTACCCATGTGGATTTCTCGATTTTTGGGTATTACACACAAAGCTGCCATGAACATTGTTGTACAAGTCTTTCTATGGGCATACATACATGCATCTTTCTAAGTGAGTAGATTTACTTAAAATAAGTAAGTAAAGTAAAGTAAGTAAGTAAGTATGAGGCCTGGGCTCTAGTGCCAGCTTTGCCTCTAACCATTTAGGTGTCTGTGGGAAAGTCAGCTCACTTCGCATTTAGCTGGAGGTTGTTGGGGTATTCACCCCCAAGGTCCTTTCTACACTGATAAATCTGGTGTTTCTGACCATCGCTGCCAGAAACTGTTTTTTGTTAATGGTTGGGAGGTTTCAGAAGAAAAAACGGACGTTCTTCTTCCCTCAGTTTATCTTGCAGGCTCCGTTTTATGTCTGTTTTTTTCCTTGGGTGACATATTTGAATCCTGATGTGTAATTTGGGGGCAAGAACAGAACGGAGTAGACAGTACAAGGCAAGAGCTAATATTGGCCAGACTTAATGATTACATTGAAGCCCGTGGGTGGTACAAATCTCCAGGCCCACGCAGAGTTGCTTTCGAAAGAAAGGCCTGGCAATTTACTCCTGAAAAATCAGCTATTGAAAACCCTGTGGGGCATAATTCTACTCTGACACACTCGGTGTCCCTGTAAGTTCAAATTGACTCAATGGCAATTTTTTATTTTTATTTTTTTTTTTAACGTTTAAATCACAAGTAGAGGGGAAGAAGTGGGAGCTTAACAGACTGGAATTTTGTGGATCTTCCCGTTTGCTCACTTGTGTCTTCTTCTGAGTCTTCCTGAAATTCTGTTACTTCTCTGGGAACTCGTTTTTTTTTTTAACCTTGTGGTGGGGAAGTGAGTGGGTGTGTTGTGTTGCAAAGGTCACATGTTAACCGAGGGGAGGGGAGGGCTGGTTCCTAGTAAAAAGGAATTATTCATTTTCTTGCTTCTAGATAATAGAGTCGTTTGTTGCATACTTGCCCTTCACCTAACTTTTACTTGGCCTAAACATGTTCAGAACTTTTCATGGGAGCATTAATCTGCCAACATATTTTTGAGTAGTGAAACTGGGGCAATTAACAATAGACCAACCGTTTTACACAGAATGAAAATGCGGCTCTTGGGGTTGGTGGTCTGTTTGGCCCTTGGGACTGTGCATTCGGACGGGCCCAGAGGGAAGTGGACACCTGTGGACCCTGAAGTCAACATGAATGTGGTAAGTTTCTCAGAGTCACTTGTTTTTAAAATGTACCTGGTTTATGGCAATATATGGAAACCCTGGTGTCATAGTGGTTAAGTGCTATGGCTGCTAACCCAAAGGTTGGCAGTTCAAATCCACCAGGCGCTCCTTGGGAACTATGAGGCAGTTATACTCTATCCTTTAGGGTCACTATGAGTCAGAATCGACTCGATGGCAATAGATTTGGTTTTTGGCTTTGTGACAATGTTAATTATTATTTTCTTAAATCCAGTTATATGTCCCAAAAGAAGTCACAAACTCTGGTGTCTTTCTATCCCATATACTTTTCACTTTCCCTGAATCTTAGATTGAGTTCGCTAGACTTTTCCTACCAGGTAATGTGTATTTTAGGAGTTCCCGGTTGGTGCAACTGGTTAACATTTTGACAGCTAACCAAAAGGTTGGAGGTTGGAGTCTACCATGTGGCACCTAGGAAGAAAGGCCTGGCGATTTGCTTGTGAAAAATCACCCATCAAAACCCTATAGAGCACAGTTCTACTCTGACACACATGTGGTCACCATGGGTTAGAACTGACTCGATGGCAACTGGTTTAAATGTGTATTTCACAAATCCTATTTTACTGTTAAAACTATATACTCCTTAATAAAATAAATAATAATTTTTATTAATTGGTTTCATTTTTAAGTCGCACTGAATTTGTTTTGAAGAGCAGTAAAGAAGTGTCAAAACATTGCATGAATGTACCGAGTCCTCGTTTTAGATCACATTAAACGTCGATAGTGACTATCAGGGAAACACAGGTCAAAACAAAATTCAAAGCATCTGAAAAAAATGTCTTTAGAACAAATAAGCAAAAATAACATCTTGATTAATTAAGACATTTCAAAATTAGTAATTTTAAGTAAACAATAAAAATTGGAAACGCCTTACGTTGGCATACATGGTGGGAAAATACAGATTATATTTTAAAAATAGCAGCTTTGAAGATGTCATGACCAATTGAAGAGTCGATATCAGGATCTTAAGGTTAAGTTATTTTTCTTGTCCCAAATCTTTTATCTTCCTCTTCCTCCCTTTTTTTTTTTTTTTTACTCCTTCCAGTAGGAATTTTTTAAAAAATTAAACCTTTCAAGTATTTGTGGCAGGGAGGACAGTGAGCACTTCTTTAAATTTCCTGAATACTTAAATTATCCATATCCCACTGAATTATTTATTAAGAATTGCCTGGAATCTTTCCTTATGGAGAAGTAAATTTGATCATAATTCACTATTTTTATCATCTTTTTCTTCAACTCCACCTTGACATTCTAGTGTAATTTTGTCAGTCCACTGATAAAAACCCATTAATGTTTTTTATGCTTTATTTACCAATACCAAAAAACCAATACCAAACCCATTGCTGTCAAGTCGATTTCAACTCATGGTGACCCCATGTGTTTCAGAGTAGAACTGTGCCTCAAGAGGGTTTTCAGTGGCTGTAATCTTTTGGAAACCAAAGGTGGTACAAATGGTTTATGCTCGACTATCAGCCTACAGACCCACCCAGTAGCACCACAGAAGAAGGTCCTGGAGATCTTCTGCCATAAAGTTTTACAGCCAAGAAAACCCTATGGAACAGTTCTACTCTGTAACACATGGGATCACCATGCATTGGAATCGACTCAGTAAGGGTTTGGTTTTAATCTTATGGAAGTAGATCATTAGGCCTTTCTTCTGCATCTCTGTTGGGAGGAATCAAATTGTCAGCCTTCTGGTTAGTAGCTGATTGTGTCACTGAGTGTGACGGTTAAGGTTGTGTATCAACTTGGCTGGGCTGTGATTCTCAGTGGTTTGGCAGTGGTATGATGTTGTGATCACTTCCATGATGAGATTTGATATAATGTGATCGCCTCCATGAAGGAATCTGCTGTGAGTAGCCAATCAGTTGAAAGGGATTTTCCTTGGGTTTTTTTTTTTTTTTTATGTGGCCTGCATCGAATATAAGTGGACATTCTGGCAAGGCTCCTGGGCTTTTGCTTATTCTGGATCCTGCAGCTGGCTCCTGTTCATCTGACCTCCTGTTTTGGGGACTGGACAATCTTTGCAGCTGTGAACAAGAGCCCTGCTCTTTGACTTGCTGATCTTGGGTTCATCAGCCCCTGTGGCTATGTGAATCTGGAGAAGCCTCTATGCTGACCCACTGACTTGGGGTGTTCCAGCCTCTACAACCACCTGAGCCATTTCCTTGATATAAATCTTTCTATATGTATGTACTTATATGCTTCACTGGTTTTGCTACTCTAGAGAACTCAGCCTAAGACATTTGGTATTGAGAGTGGTTCTAGACAAACAGAATTGTAAAGATGAGTTTTCTAAATTGATTCTCAAGTCTGGTTAGTCTTAAAGATGTTGATGACTTTGTCTCCAGTAGTAAAGAAAACCAAAAAAAAAAAAAAAAAACCTGTTGCCGTTGAATTGATTCTGACTCATGGTGACCGAGTGGGACAGAGTAGAGCTGCCCCTGTAGGATTTACAAGGAACGGCTGGTGGATTCAAAGTGCCAACCTTTTGGTTAGCAGCCAGGCTCTAAACCACTGTGCCACCAGGGCTCCCAGTAGTAAAGAGGCTACTCCTAATCCACAGTGTGAGGTGGCAATACAGATATGCACAATATCACCACCAATAGATCAGGTATTGGTGAAAGGTGAGGCTCTGGGTGATTGCATGTGTGATACCTTTCTACAATTTTGTCATAATAAGAAGTATAAGGAAGCTGGCTGTGTGGTCCTACTTTCGCTAGACAAAGTGGTGAAAGAAAAAGATGAGCTCAGGACTTCAGAGTCAAAGCTCAAGTGCCACAGAAATGACCTCAGAGTTTCCATTTGTGCCTTGAAAGAAATCCTTATTGTAGTAACAGAGCTGATATTGCCAAAAATCAAACCCAGAGTCTTATCATAAAAGTGGCTGAATTACAATGCCAACTCAACTGCCAACCTCGAGAGGTGTCTGAAGTTAAAGGAGGGCATTGACTGGGAAGAAATGGGATCTTGAAACTTGGGATGGGGACGTATGGGCAGATAATCAGCAAACTGGAGACACTGAGCCAGTAAATTCCATTGAAAGACTCCTGCCAACGGAACCAGCCCTCTCACTCCCATCTGAAGAGATTACTTCATTTTTGTCTGCTAAACCACGGTCCCCAGTAAAATCATTAGCCCCTTCAACCCCATCTAATGAGATTAACACAGCTGCATCTGAAGAGCCTTTTTCTGAGTCATTGCCTGGGACAGATGCTTTATGAAATGATGCTCATTGTTCTCAAAACATTTCCCCACAACTGATTTTGGCTTCTAGACCTATAACTAGACTTAAATCCCAGTGAGCCCCAAAAGGTGAAGTATAAAGTGTGACCCAGGAAGAGGTATGCTACACTCCGAAAGAACTGTTTGACTTTTCTAATATGTACAACCAGAAACCTGGGGAATATGTGTGGGAATGGCTATTAAGGGTGTGGGATAATGGTGCAAAGAACATAAAGATAGATCATTCTGAGTTTATTGATATGGGCCCACTAAGCACATATTCTTTATTCAACGTTTCAGCTCGAAGTTAGGAAAGGATCTAATAGTTTCTTTGGTTGGGTTGCTGAAGCATGGATTATGCAGTGGCCTACACGAAATCAAGTTGAAGTATACTGTAGAAAAAGTATCTAAAGGCTTAGGGAAATTAGCATGCTAGAGTGGATTTATCAGGTTAGACCCACAGACCCACACATGGAGTGCCCAGAAGACACACCTTTTACCACAATGGTGAGGAAAAATATGTGAAGGGAGTCCCAGCATCCGTGAAGACTGCTCTTTTATGTAAATGAGATTTGACAGTGGGAACTGCCCGAGCTGAATTAAGACACTTAACTACAATGGGACTGGTTAGACGCCATGGTGGTAGGGGCCAAGTGGCAGCACTCAACTGACAAAGACAAAATGGGCATGGTTACTGTAATGGACAGCACAGTCAAAGCAGTAATCAGAATAGTCTGACTCGTATGGATGTATGACGTTGGCTACTGAGTCATAAGAAATCTACAAAATATTTACTTGATTTGTGCAAGCAGATGAATTCTAGGTCAAATAAACAGCGGTCTAACTCAAATCGTCAGAATAGAGGGTCATGGCCCCTCAGTCAGTTCCCAGACTTGAGCGAGTTTAAAGACTCACAACCCCTTGAATGAAGGGGAGACTGGGTCCCCTTGAGGAAGGACACCAGTACACTGCCAAAAACTTATACTGTTAATCTTTCTCTCAGCCTTCCTCAAAGGGATCTATGAACTTTTAGAGAGTGACTGTTCACTGGGGAAAAGAAAATAATCAGACTTTTTGGGAATTACTGGATACTGGTTCTGAACTGACACTAATTGCAGGAGACCCAAAATGTCACTGTGGCCTACCAGTCAGAGTGGAGCGTATAGAAGTCAGGTTATTAATGGAGTTTTAGCTCATGTCTGTCTTATGGTATTTCCAGTGGGTCCCTGAACCCATCCTGTAGTGATTTCTCCAGTTCAGTAAAGCATAATTGGAATAGATATACTCAGCAATTGGCAGAACTCCCACATTGGATCTCTGACAAGTGGAGTAAGGGCTATTATGGTAGGAAAAGCCAAGTGGAAGCCATTAGAACTGCCCCGACTTAGGAAAATATTAAACCAAAAACAATACCATATTCCTGGAGAGATTGCACACATTATTGCCACCATCAAGGACTTGAAGGATACAGGGGTGGTGATTCCCACCACATCTGCATTCAACTCGCCTATGTGGCCTGTGCAAAAAACAGATGGATCTTGGAGAATTATAGTGGATTATTGAAAACTTAACCACATGGTGATTCCACTTCCAGCTGCTGTTCCAGATGTGCTTTCATTGCCTGAACAAATAATACATCTCCTGGCACCTGCTATGCAGCTATTGATCTAGCCTAATGTATTTTTCTCCATTGCTGCCTCAAAGGACCACCAGAAGCCCTTTGCCTTTCGCTGTCGAGGCTGGCAATACACCTTCAGTTGCCTACCTCAGTGGTAAATCAACTCTCCAGTCCTATGTCATAATTTAGTCTGCAGGGACCTTGATTACCTTTGCCTCTTAGGAAACGTCACACTGGTCCATTACTCTGATGCATTGATGACATTATGCTGGCTGGAACTAGTAAGGAAGAAGTGTCAGTGACTCTGGACTTACTGGTAAAACGTTTGCATGCTAGAGGCTGGGAAATTAATCTCACAAAAAGTCGGGCGCCTTCCACCTCAGTGAAATTTCTAGGGGTCCAGTGGTGTGGGGCTTGTCACAGTATTCCTTCTAAAATGAAGAATAAGTTATTGCATCCGGCCCCTCCCACAACTAAAAAGGAGGTACAACACCTAGTGGGCCTCTTTGGATTTTGGAGACAATGGGTCTCTTATTTGGGTGTGCTACTTTGGCCTATTTATCAAGTGACTCGAAAAGCTGCTGATTTTGGAGGCGCCCAGAACAAGAGAAGGCTCTGCAACAGGTTCAGGCTGCCGTGCAACCTGCTCTGCCCCTTGGGCAATATGATCTGGCTGATGTAATGGTGCTTGAAGTGTCAGTGGCAGACAGAAATGCTGTTTGGAGTCTTTGGCAGGCCTCTATTGGTGAACCACAGTGCAGACCCCTAGGATTTTGGAGCAAAGCTCTACCGTCCTTTGCAGATAACTACTCTCCTTTTGAGAAACAGCTTTGGCTTGTTACTGGGCCTTAGTAGAGACTGAACACTTAACCATGGGACACCAAGCCACTATGCAGCATGACCTGCCCATCATGAACTGGGTGTTGTTTGACCCACAGAGTTATAAAGTTGGATGTGCACAGCAGCACTCCATCATTTAAAAAAAAAAAAAAAAAAATGGAGGTAATATACAGGATCAGGCTTGAGCAGGACCTGAAGGCACAAGTAAGTTGCATGAGGACGTGGTCCAAATGCCCGTGGTCTCCACTTCTATCACTTTACCTTCCATCTCCCAGTCTGCACCAAAAGGTCAGCAGTTTGAATCCACTAGCCATTCTGTGGAAACCCTATGAGGCAGTTCTGCTGTGTTCTCTACGGTCTCTAGGAGTCAGAATCTACTTGACGGCAATGGGTTGGGTTGGGTTTAGGTTGGTATAACACATGCTAGAATGATAAAACACCAGTGGGTAACATCTGGGTAAAACAAGTAGAGGATTTACCTTTGTAATGGGTGTTGTCTACTAGATTTAGCAGACTAAAATTTCAGTAACACGATTGATTTCTTAAAGTTTGGAGAATGTCATTGACATTTTGTTTTCTCCTTTGCTCGTTAATGTGGGAGATCTTGTCAGATTCTGTTCACACAATTTCCACTGTTCTTTATTTCCACAGAGTGAAATTATCTCTCACTGGGGATTCCCTAGTGAGGAGCACCTAGTTGAGACTGAAGATGGCTACATTCTTTGCCTTCAGCGAATCCCTCACGGGAGGCAGAACCACTCTGATAAAGGTATGGTGTTTTCTGTGGGGAGCCAGGAAAGGTCTTAAAAATTACCGCATTCCTGGAATTCAGCTGGCTTTTATGGCCATTACCAAGTTCACATTTAACTTGAAGACATTGAAATGGGATTATTTATAGACCAAAGTACTATAAGTTTTGTTTTCATGCAAGGCATATAATAATACTTTTTCTTTAAAGAAGTAAGGACAAGAGTCATCTAATTTCATGTTTTGCTTAAAGATTCTAAGGTCAGATTGTTTGAAGTTATGCTAAAACCTCTGCTTTCTTTGTTACAAGGAAGCATCTTATTTAATGGAATGTTTTGAACATTTAGTTAGATAGCTTTTGCTATTTGAAAATATGTTCAGTTTTATAAATAGGTAATGTACTTGTTTAGTTTAGAAATCAAAGAGAATAAAAAGACACAGTAAAATACCTCTCTCCTGTCTCATTCTCAGTCTCCTCAATTTCTTATATTTCCTTCCAGCATCTCCTTATGTATGTAAAAGCAAATACAAACATAAATTCTTATTTTCCCGTCCCTCCCTGTTTATACAAAATGTGGCCTATAATGCACCCTGTTTTATTCCTTGATTTTTTTCCACGTTGTCTTGTAGATCCTTCCATATAATACATCGAGTGCTTTAACATTGATTTCTAGAGATACACAGTATTCCACTATATAGCTATATCTTGGTTTATTTAGAAAGTGCCCTATTAATGGACAGCCTTCTCGCAAATATAGTTCAGTACTTAACCTTAGATGTGTTCAAATTTATTTATAAGGTGTATTTCCAGCAATAGAATTTTTGGGACAGATCATTTGTGATTTTCATAGATATTGTTAAATTGCTTTCTATATGAGCTTGTCCTGATAATACTCTCACTAGGAATAGATGAAAGTTCTTGTAGCTTTGACTTTAAAAAAAAAATACACATACATGCACAGTAAAACCTGCTAAAGCCAAAACTTGTGTAAGGCAGAAGCCTGTCAGAGAAGGAAAATGAAATATTTTTCACTAAATAGTAAGCTATAGAAAAGTGATTGTACCGTCAAAGGTGAAAACTTGCAAGACCCAGAAAAGCAAGGCAGTTCCACGGAGTTCTGGCCCTCACAGTTTTCACTGTATACATTTTTTTTTTTTTTTTTCTCCCTTATGTTGGAATTCAAACAAAACTGGTTTCCAGTGCAGATTCAGCAATTTCTAGACAGGCTACTTGAAATTGTTAAAGAGGTATCAGAGTAAAGATCTGATCCTTATTCAGTCATCTCTCCAGATGTAGCTTATTTTTAAACACTTTGTTTCTAGAAACTTTCCTTGGAAAATTGAGATTTAAGGTAATTGGCTAAATATTTATTCTTCAGTTAAAATTTTATAAGGGCCTTTTAAGGGTCTTCTTTTGCCCCATTTTCTTCCCAAAGTATTGAAACCCAAACCCACTGCCATCGATTTGAAAGCAAACTTAAAAACCTGTGTTAATGTGAGCTCCGTATCACTCTCTGATTTGCTTTTCCTTAATCTGATATACCTATTTTCTCTTATCACATAAATTCTAGCTTTGATAGGGTTTTTAATAATCCTTAAGTGGCTAAGAGAGCCAATGGACTTCTTGAAATTTAATTTCCAACTCTTGCACATAGACATGCTATTAAGTTCCTTCTTATAACGTGTTACAAAATGAGTGGTGAGTTGCATAAGGGCTTCTAGTTTTTCTTCTGTGTAAAACATGCAAAACATTTAATGCCAGAGTGAGCATACCGTCTTGGTTCCCTTCCTTTTTTTTTTTTTTTAAGAGTAATCCGTGTGTACCAATTTCATATACACCTGCTATGAGCTAAGCTCGGAGGGGAGTTTTGAAGGAAACTTCTTATATGAGTGACTCAGTTAGCTAAAGGAATTTGTGATTTTTCCTAAAGTCTGCCTTAGTGCTTCTTCGATGGCTTGTTTCCATGGTCTGGGGCAGAGCTTGGGAATGAGGATCTTTATTGTGTTGCTGGTAGTGGTACTTTGGCCCATTTAATGACAAATGAAAACAACCCACAACCCAATGTGGAACTCATCTTCTTGTCCTACCCACACCCTCCCTAACTTTTCCCTCTATTAATAGTGCAGTTAGCCTCCTAATGACCTAAACTGGAAACTGCAGAATCATCCTTGACTCTTATCCCCAAGTAGCTTTGTGAAGTCCTTTCCTTGCTGCTCAGACCATGCAGCTTCTGTCCCTCTCTTCCTTGCTTTCCCAGGCCGTCCCCCTAGCTTAGGCTCTTGTTAACCTTTAACTGGGCTCTTGAAATAAACTCAGAACTGAGAGAGGCTTAAGCCATTTCCGTTTTTGAGGAGCCCCGTATATTAGAAAAAGAGAATTTCGAAACAGGAGTATGAGAAATCAATCTGCCTATAATTTCTGAAATCAATGCTTTTAACACACACGAAAATGCCGTACATCTCTACTATTTACAGGACAGTTACAAGATGCATGAAAACATTACTCATTTTTCTGTATCGTATTGAACATGGAACTCCAATTTAAAGCCATGTGATGAACATTTTTTAGTCCTGTTGCAGAAGGCTTCTCTGACAGTATTCATAACCTCACTTGGAGGCTTTTTATGAACAGAGGAATGGGCCGTCTAACTCCCCTGCCTGTGTTCTGTTAGAAGCTCTACCACCTGTTTTTCTCTCTGCCAGCCTCCCTGTTCTCATTCATCCTATATGGTTTTGCCTGATTAAGCTTCTCCAAGCCCAGACGTAATCATGTGATTCTGCCATTCAACAAGCTTCAGGGGCCTGATGAATGAAGATACACATCTTTATTTAATATTCTGTCATTCAGGCTGTTCCGTATACCATTCTCCCCCATTCCGTACAATAGCAGACCTTTGAAGTTCACCACGGATATGTGCAAAGACCATCATGATTCCCCAGATGTCTGATTACAGTTACAGGCTATAAAGTCTCTGTTGACCCCATCTGTAAAATGGGGTAAGAATACCCTCTCACCAGATTTTGGAGGAGTGGTTACCAGCTGTGTTTACCCATTATCTAAGAAACATTTATCACCTGCATTGGGTGCCATAGCCAAATTACAAATGGTATAGGTGAAATTGGGCCTGTTAAATGAGTAAGTATTGAGGGGCTACTCTCTGGCATTCCTGAATCCAAATGAATCATTTCCTCTTTGCTAAACTCTCCTGGGACCTCAGCTGGTGACACATCTCTGGAATGATGCTCACCCTGCCCACCATCCTCACTTGTCTATCCTTTTTTGAAATACAATTCTTTCTAGCCTTCCCAGGCCCAGCTTACATCAGGCCGTCTCCCCCTCATTACTTGAGCGAGAAGGAACCACACCCTTCCTCTGAACTCCCAAATGCCTTGGTTGCTAACACCCCTCTTGAGTTGTTTCTCTTATTCTGCCTTGGGGTTGACTCATTTGTATACTTCTCCCTCCTACCACCCCTCCCTGCAGCAATTCTTTGAAGGCAGAGGCTATGTCTTGTCACTTTTGGAACCCTTGGAGCAACCACCAGCACTCTGCCCTGTGCTTGGTTTTGTCAGGGCACTTTTCAGAATCAGGGGTTCTCAACCTGACAAAGGCAGTGGACCAGAATTCTCCCCAGCAAAATAAAATAGATACATGCATGCACACACATTTTATACATAGTTTTAGAGTTTCTGGACCCAGAGGTGAGCCGTGTGATTTAGACAGTGAGTTGCCTATCTGTGGTCAAACTTCTGCTAACTAGATGGCTCACAAGGCATGTTTAAGAAGCACGTGGCAAGCTATGGCGTCCAAGCGTTTCCTCAATGTTAAGTAGTCTTTTCTATCAGCTGTTGAGGTACCTCTGCTTTGCCCTAGCTCCTCAAGGGCAAAAGGAATTAAAAAATCAATCATTTATAGGGAAGTGGTTTTGTTTTCATCTGCTCAGCCTTATTTCAGAGTCATGGGATGTTAGTGCTAGAAGGATCTCAGATCCCTGTCTGGCCAGCCATTTGGAGAACTTGTATTTTTAACACATTCCCTCGGTGATTCCAAGATAAAATCCTTGGGTTTGGAAACCTGTGTTCTAGACCAGCACCCTCATTTTACTGAGTGAGACAGCCAGGCTCAAAGAGGGAAAGGGATTTGCCTGAGGTCCAAGGATAGTGGCCCGGCCACTTTGACTCCAGATGGGTTGTTTCAATTGGAGCTGCAGCGTTATGTGATGCCTGTTGGACAAGTTGGTCTCATGAAAGTCAATATTTGATGTGACTAAGATGAGAAAATACACATTAGCCTTGGGTTTACTTGCCTAAAATATATAAAACAGCAGCATCCACCAGGCAGATTTACTCCTTGCCCAACTAGAAATTGTCCAGTCATTAAATCAAGCACCAGGCGTGACACATTTGTGTCTGAGAAATGATACGAAAGACAGTCTGATGGCCTTAGGGGTCAAGGGGGTATTTTGGGGTATGAAGACCTGGAATAACTGCCTCTGACATGCAGAAATGGACTTTTGAGCTATAGCCTTAGTAAAGATTCCCCAGGGGCTGCCCATTGAACTTTTTGGGCAATAATTGAAAATTCAAAAGATGGTTTGTGAGCTAAGTCTTTGGAAGGAAAAGTCATTGGCCTGTCTTGTGTTTTGCTTTGTTTGTTTTAGGATTCTGACTGGCTTCCGTTCTTCTCTTTCATGTCATTTTTCTAAAGAAACCGCTTCTTGTCTAAATAACAGTGTTCTCACAAGCCACACATTGGCCTTGGTAAGCTGGGATGTAATTCCTTGCCTCCCAGGTGGCACTGGGCAGATGTGAGTTCATTAATCAGTGCCTGAGTTTGGTGACTAAGTTAACTGAGCTTACGTCCAGGCTCCCTTGGTGCTCTGATGGTGGGCTTTGTAGGGGATTGCATTGAGACCCTTTGCCTAGACTAGCAACATAAGTCAGTGTCAACTGTACAATTTATCTTCTCTTTTTAAAGGTTGGGGCTGGAGCAGAGACAGGGTGGGAAGGAAGAGATGCTTGCCCTGCACACCCCCCTCTCCCCAGCCTCCAGTGTAGCTTCCCTTCCTTCTGGTTAACCACTCTTACTCCTCCTCTGTCCTCAGCTTAAACACCACTTCTTCAGGGAGCGTTTCCCTGGCCACTCACACTAACGAGTGCAAGCCCCTGGCTACGTATTCTCATAGTTCCTGTGAGCTTCCTTCATAGCAGTTAAGACAATAAACAATAGCTTATTATGTAGATGATGATGTGTGTAACCTCTGTCTTTCCCGTGAGACCACGAGCTCTGCGAGGATAGAAGCCTTTTCTGACTCATTTATTTGATAATCCCTCAAGCTCTGTGTTTGATTTTATCTGAGAATGCACCTATAGCCCTGGAGCCTCCTGAGACTGGGTTGAGCAAAGCATTGACAGTTTATTGTGTTCCTTGCTCAAGGCCACATTGGGTAAGATTTCCCTACTCCTGGGCCAAGAGGTACCCACAAACCCAACTTGAGGGTTTCCAGTGGTGGGTAAGATTAGAGGCGGTTTGGCCTGTGGTGAAGTGTGAGCATGCTGACAGTGCCAGCCTTGGGTGTAAGTTTCAGCTCTACTGCTTTAACCAGCCATGTGACCTTGGAAATTTATTAACCTAAGTGTTATTTTTCCCATCTGTTAAATGAGAAGAATAAAACTTTCTACTTCATAGGTTGTCGTGAGGATTAGATGAAATAAGGCCTGTGCAGCCCAGTATAAATGGAAGCTGTTGTTGCTATTCTTTTTTTTTAAATATCAGAATGGATTTGCCCATGGTCTCTGATGTCTGCTTCCTCAGCATCCAGTCCCCCATGACGGGAATGTGTTCTAAACTCTAAGGAAAGGAGGAAGGTGCTTATGTCAGGGTTTGTTTACGGAGGGCAGAAGTGCTAAAGTCAGAAATGTAGAAAGAGCCATGTGTGGGGGACAGGTCATGAGGATGTCATCTGTGGCTGGGCGTCTGCCTCCAGGCACCTCCCTTCTGTGGACTGCTCTGTTCCCTCCTATAAAGTGAGCGTTTTGGACCAGAGCTAGATAATTTCCCAATATTTTGCCCACTGTATAGTTCTGTGAACTCAAGATGCCATAGTGCAAGCTAAGGAGAGGCTTGTGGTGGCCAAGAAGGGGAGGGAGAGCAGAAAGGCAGTGGCTGTTATTTCTTGGGGAGCCCTGGTGGTACAGTGGTTAAGAGCTTGGCTGCTAACCAAAAGGTCAGCAGTTCAGATCCACACGCTGATCTTTGGAAACCTTATGGGCCAGTTCTGCTCTGTCTGGTAGGATCTCTATCAGTCGGAATCAACTTGACGACAACGGGTGTTCTTTCTTGGAGGGCATTGGTGGTTCACTGGTAGAGTTATCTCCTTCCATGTGGGAGACTTGGGCTTGATTTCCAGCCAGTGCACCTCATGCACAGTCACCACCTGTCTGTCAGTGGAAGCTTGCATGTTGATGCTGAACAGGTTTCAGTGGAGCTTCCAAACTGAGACAGGCTAGGAAGGGAGGCCTGGTGATCTACTTCCCAAAACACCTGCCAGTGAAAACTCTGTTGATCACAATGGTCTGATCTGCAACAGATCATGGGCATGGTGCAGGACCAGATAGTGTTTTGTTCCCTTGTACATGGAGTTACCATGAGTAAGGGTCGACTTGATGGCAGCTAACAACAATAACAATATTATTTCTTGAGCTTTTACTGTGTATCAGGCACTATACTGTTATCATCTCCACTTTAGGAAAAGACATCTGTACTTTAGAGAGGCTGTGTAACTCCTACAAGGCTTTATAGCAGGTGTCTTGGTAAGAGCCAAGGTCTGTCTGTTGCTAACACCATTCTTTTTGTCTTGACTCTTGACCCACTGCTTGCTATTCTTTGGGGTTTTCCCCTGGACCTCAGCTGGTTTCTCACCGCCCTTTAGAGTGTAGTGGAAGCCAGTTCAGACACAATGAGCTGGCCAAGAAGGCCAAGATTCTGGGAAGCAGGAGGAACTTCCCTACCCTCCCAGTCTTCTTCCTTCCGTGGGACTGTGAGCTCAGGAGTTTCAGTTTCAGAGCTTGAGTAATGCCTACCTCGCTTCTACCCACATTTGGGCCTTATCAAGTGGGGTAGCATTGTGACAGGACATCACTGAGATCTTTACCGGTTCTGTGTTACTACCTGATCTTGATGAGGCTACTTCCCTCCTTTGGGCCAAGAAATGGACCTTTTAGGCCTTGCCCTCAGTCCCCAACCCCCCTAGAGCCAGTTTGGGATAAACAAGCCAGCTCTAGGGCATGAGCTGGGAAGGCAGCCCTCGTCCCCGTCTTGTTGGTTTGTTGCTCAGACAAATCAGACCTCAAGGTGCTGAAGATACTGAATGGGCTGGTCCTGAGAACTGCCTTAGTGGGCAAGGTTGAGTTTGGTATCCTTGCCTCCTAGCCTTATCTCTTCCATCTACTAGGTATTACTTGATTTCAAGTTCCTGGTCCAAATCCCTCCAAAATAGCTTGCCCCTTTGGCTTATCGTTCTCTGAGGAACTTCTGTATGTTCCAGAATGACTTCTCTCTTGTTCACCTTTCCCCATAACAGAGTGGTTAAGGGCATGATCTTGGGTTCAGACATACCTGAGTTCAAATCCCAATTCCCTCACTTACTAGTTCTAGTTCAACCAACTTCATAGGATTTGCGGCACTGTAGAGCACTTTCAGCATCTAGAGAGCTTATAAAAAAAAAAATCCCAATTCCCTCACTTACTAGTTCTAGTTCAACCAACTTCGTAGGATTTCCGGCACTGTAGAGCACTTTCAGCATCTAGAGAGCTTATAGGTGCCCGATAATAGCTAGCAATCATTTCAGTCAACTTCTTTCAGCAGCGAGTTGGAAAGAAATCTGATGAAAACAATTCACTGTAAGATGTGAATGGCAGTAGGTTTAACCATCCCAAAGAGCAACTTCTTTTTCCAGCAAATCCTTAAATCCTCACTTGGTGGTGGGATGTGAAAGAACTACGATGTACCTTTCTTTTTTCCACTTGGTGGTAGCCACAGACGGGGGGTTGGTCTCTTTCCAGTGCCCTTATCTATTCTGGCACTCTCTCATATGCACTCTATGCAGAGGAAAGGAGCAGGCACTTTAGCACCCACTTTTTAAAGGTTTTCCACCCCAAGATTTGTTAATATTTTGTTTGTTGGTGACCCATCGTGCTTAATGGAGTCACTGGTCCCGGAAGCCCAGTGGGTGATATCTACTTCATCTCCTTCGTCTGAGGGACCCTTTTGTTCATAAAATTAGCCCAGCCTGGAAGGATAAACCCTCCACAAAGTCTTTCATATTCCTCCACCCCCAGGTTAGATAAGGCAATGAACTTCTTACCTGCGGTTCCCCAACCTGGCTGAGCATCACATTCATGCAGGGACCTTTTTAATGTGTGCTCTGGGGTCCAACCCCGTGGAGGCCTGGGGCGTAGCCTCAGGTCTGTGGGCTCCTGTTTCTTCCCTAGGATTCTTTTTGGGAAAAGCCTGTCTCTTACCTACTAAATACCCAGATATATTTCTCCCTTTGGCGGAATGACTTTCTCTTTCCTCTGGGCTTTCCTAGGTGGTGGTCTGGCATTTTCCGTGCTGGGCTAGAAGGTAAATATGTGTCTGCACTTCCACTAGAACGGAGTTCTTTGGGGTGTGGAGTGTGGGTTACTCATCTTTGTGTCCCCAGCACCTAGTGGAGTGGCTAATAACAAAGTAGACAGCAATAAAGGTTTACACAAAACGTAACGTGTTTTGAATCCCTTGATTGATTTTTTTTTTTCTCTAGTACACCGCTTAGAGGGAGTGCTGGTGGTGCAATGATTAAGCGCCTGGCTGCTAACCTAAAGGTCAGCTGTTGAAACCCACCAGCAGCTCTGTAGGAGAAAGGTATGCCAGCCTGCTTCAGTAAAGACTACAGCCTACGAAACCCTGTGGGGCAGCTCCACTCTGTCCCATAGGGTCGCTTCAAGTCAGAATCGGCTCGACGGCACGCAACAACAACAACACTGTTTAAAATACACCAGGTTTTTAGAAAAAGTCTTCAAAGAATGGATGTTGTGATAGGACAGAGCTGACTGGCCTCGGGATGATTAATTAAGGCCATGCCATTTGTCAGGCCCTAGCATTTACCTTTCTCAGTGAACCTCTTCCCTCACCCGCTGGCATTTGCCATGAGAAAACAATGTTGTCTGCAATACTCCCTGAGGTTCTTAGCTCCAAATCCTCCAAATTTTAGCTTTTTGAAGCATACAGATTCACTCTGTCTTCCCCATCTGCCCATCCCACCGGTGCCATCTTTTATATATGTTATTCACTGAGCTTTTATATTCAGCTTGAAGTGAGGAGTTGGGGAACCCAAGCAAATAAGAAGGATTAGAGAAAAAGTGCCTTTGGTTTCCACTCCCCTATTAAAGATGTCCTAACAAATGGTTGGAGCCCTGGTAGTGCAGTGATTAAGAACTCAGCTACCAACTAAAAGATCAGCAGTTCGAATGTACCAGCCGCTCCTTGGAAACCCTATGGGGCAGTTCTACTGTGTCCTGTAAGGTAGCAATGAATTGGTTTGTTTGGTTTTTGGTTTGTTCACCCCAGTCCCGCCCCTTCTTCTTCCACAGACACTGGACTGCTTTGCTCTCTCCCTGTGATCTACGCACTCAGGTTTGTCTGACTCTAAAGCTCATGGTTGTATAACATCAGCTTCATGAGGGCGGAATTTTTTCCCTCCTGCTTTTATTCTCTGGTGTATCCTCAGTGCTGAGAAGAATCCTGGCACATAGTTGGTGCTCAATAAATGCTTATTTAATGAATGACTGAAGATTTCAGCCCTATGTAAACCACCTGAGGACAGGTTTCTTTGGCTCCTAACAACAACAACAACAAAAAACATTGCCATCGAATCAAGTCTGACTCATAATGACCCTGTAGGACAGAGAGGTACTTCCCTATAGGATTTCCAAGGCTGTAAATCTTTACAGGGGCAGACTGCCACATCTTTCACTCATGGAACGGCTGATGGGTTCAAATCACCAACCTATCTGTTAGCAGCCAAATGCTTAACCACTGTGCCACCAGGGCTCCTACAGGGTAGAACTATCCTATAGGGTTTCCAAGGCTGTAATATTTATGGAAGCAGACTGCCACATCTTTTTCCTGCGGAGCGCTGGTGGGTTCAAACCACTGACCTTTCTGTTAGCAGCAGAGCACTTAACCACTGCACCATCAGGGCTCCTTCTTTGGCTCCTAAGTATATGTTATTTCCGCCACATCACAGTGTCCCAGGTACAGATGAAGAAAAAACAGATTCATGTTTTTGTTTATGAATTTGTGTGTGTGTGATCTTTTCTTTCTTTTGGTTTGTTTTGTTAGGGTACTTTGTGAGAAATGAAATTACTAGAGCAAATTGCAGAAACATTTTGAAAGTTATTGTGAAAATATATTAATTTTTTTTCTTTGATGCCTAAGCCAGTGTGTCTTGTTACTAGACATGAAAAAATAGTCTAATTTCAATACTACCCTGCCAGCAGTGTTTAAAGAAATTCTTTACTGATGTTTTATAGGAGTACATTGGCCAGTGTTTTAAATTGTTTCTGTTTCATTATATGTGGTGGAATCTTATATGAATTATCAGTGTAGTAACGTATCATGTTTTGTTGAAGCGTGGTGCTGCTGACTCCTAAACGTGTATGTTTTACAGGCCCCAAACAAGTTGTGTATCTACAGCATGGCTTGCTTACAGATGCCAGTAACTGGATCACAAACCTTGCCAACAACAGCCTGGGCTTCATCCTTGCAGATGCCGGTTTTGATGTCTGGATGGGGAACAGCAGGGGAAATACCTGGTCTCGGAAACACAAAACCCTCTCGGTGTCTCAGGATGAATTCTGGGCCTTCAGGTATATTTGAATTGGTAACAGCTTGGTTCTATTTCCTTAATCCTTTTATTGCAGACACATGAGAATTCCAGCTGTGGCGGCAGGTAGATGAGTAACTCTGAGATCATAGGAGAGGGAAAATGATATTTCTTGAAGGGTTTTAAACCTCATTAGGAATTGAATTGAATGAATAGTGGTAGGGGAAATTTTAAGTAAGTGGTTACATTATGAGAACTAGATTCTATTGGGAATTGAGTAATTTTTGAGTTACTTTGGCATTTGTGGAGGTTTGGGAGCTGCTGGGCAGGTTTTGTCCCATAACCTTCCCCCCCTCCTACATATACATGTACTTCAAATTTTCACTTTTCTTCTTTCAGAAATTCTCAACTCTGAAATTCTCCTCTCCTGTCTCTTACTTCTGGCCCTGCCAGTTAAGAACTGTGTGACATTGAACATGTGACATAATGTTCATTTGTGCCTCAGTTCCTTATTTGTAAAATGGGGATAATAAACACCTACATCATCAGGTTATTGGGGGTATTAAGGGAGAGGATACATGGAAAGAGCCTTGTACATAGTGCCTGAGACATGGTGAATGCCCAGTAACAGTTGACTTATCCAATCCCCTGATGACAAACACATACACATGCACACTCATACATCTGCATGGGTTCCAAGCTCTGTGTCCGGTACCAAATATTAGAGCAGGTACACACTATGGATTCTTCCAGACTTGCTTCCCATTTGTCAAGGCAGTGTCTGACTAAAGACATGAAACACAAGAGTGAAAGCTTTTGCCAAAAGACACGTACAAGAATGTTTATTGTAACACTATTTGTGATAGTGAAGAATTGGAAATTACCCTAATGCCCGTCAGCAATGGAAAGGATAAATAAAGTGTGATTTATCCAACATGGATGAAGCCAGATACAGAAGAATATATACCATGTGTGTATGTGTGTGTGTGTGTGTATACACATACATATGATGCAGTGGCTGCAACACTGGGCTCAAACATAGTAATGATTGTGAGGATGTCGTAGGACCAGGCAGCGTTCATTCTGTTGAATATAGTAGGGTTGCTGTGAGTCAGAACCGACTCGACGGTACCTAAAAACAACAACAAATGTATATATATACACACACACATATGTATATACTGTACAATTGCATTTATAGAAGAGCTCAAAAACTGATAAAACTAATTTGTGATGTGAAAAACCAAAGGGTAATAGTTCTCTTTGGGAACATGACAGGAAGGGAATCAAGGGGGCTTCTGGAATTTCAGTAATGTTCTGTTTCCTGAGCTCAGGGTTGCTTCACCCACATGTGTTCAATTTGTCATAATTCATCAGACTGCACACTTCTTATTTGTTTACTGTTCTATTTGTATGTAATAATCCAATGAAAGATTCCTTGTTTTGATTACAGTTTTGATGAGATGGCAAATTATGACCTACCAGCTTCAATTAACTTCATTCTGAATAAAACTGGCCAAGAACAGTTGTATTATGTGGGTCATTCTCAAGGCACCACTATAGGTATGTAATAAAGATTGAAAGTTGATCTGATATCTTTATTGCCAAGTTTGCATTTGCTCATAAAAAGTGAAGTTAAAAGAAACGTTAATTCAAATTTCTTTTTTTAATGTCAAGCAGAAATAATGAATAGGACAAGGAATTCTGGTGTAATAGTTGGTTTTCTCTGGAAATTTAGACTTTAATATTAATGAATAAACATGGTGGATGATTCTCTTGAAATTGAAGGAATGAATGTAAACCACATTCTATTATATATTTTCCTAGTTAAGCAATATGGGGATGTGAGATGATGGAAAACAAGACGTTTTAACTTTAGAGACTTTAAACAAGAAAATACATTGACTTTTAAAGTTAAGTGGAATAAAACTATTTACAAGGATGCCAGTTTTTAAAAAATATATCCATATTTACGTTTATGCTGATTATAAAAGTAATGTGTGTTCATTGTAAAGAAATCTAGAAAATTTAGCAAAGTTTCAAAGAAAATAAAAATTGCTCACAGTTTTACCAAATAAGGGTTTCTGATAAGGGGTTAGGGTCCTGTCCCATCGTTTAGTTAATTCTCCCTTTTAGTGTTTGCTATAACTAATGCCTTTATGCTCGTGTCGTAAGGTCTCCTTAGAATAAATTACTGGAAGGAGAATTGCTATATCAAATGCATGAATGTTTGGGTCTTTTAAGTGTCTGAATATATATGGTGTGTGTGTATATAGATAAATTACCTCACCCTTACTACCATTGGAAACCCTGGTGGTGTAGTGGTTAAGTGCTATGGCTACTAACCAAAAGGTCAGCAGTTCAAATCCACCAGGTGCTCTTTGGAACCTCTATAGGGCGGTTCTACTCTGTTGTATAGGGTCACTGTGAGTCGGAATCAACTCAACAGCAGTGGGTTTTGAGGTTTTACTACCATCAAACACTCTGCTGATTTGAGAGGCTAAACCAAAAGCAGCTTGGACACACGTTCATTTCTCCTGAACAAAATTAAGTATTCTTCTTCATTGATATTCCTTCCATGACTTGTCCACCTGTGTGGGGCCAAGTTTAAGGCAGGAAGTGACCTGAAAGGAAGATAAAATATATTTTAAAGCTACTGCTACACGTTGCCGTAGAGTCGATTGCGACTCATAGCAACCCTACAGGAAAGAGTAGAACTGTCGCGTAGGGTTTCCAGGGAGCACCTGGTGATTTGAACTGTTGACCTTTTGGTTAACAGCATACCTCTTACCGCTATGCCACCAGCGTTTCCTAAAACTAGGAGATCCTAAATGTTCCTTTTGAGCCATTGATGATTAATTGAATGCATGTGTAAGTGGGTCTTAGGGAGGAGGAGAGGGGTAGTAGACGTGAGTGGAGCTGTTGGGAATGCAGTCTTACCTTTGCACAATTCACATTGCTAAAGGAACAGAGAAGGTCTGGTTCTCACAGCCTGGATTTCTTCCAGTGCACAACTAGGTTGAGGTTTGAAACAAGCCCTTAACAAATACTTGATTCAGTAGTTTAATCAAATTCAGTGTTTTCGTACATAGAAGTTCAGAAGGTACCATTTCAAGTGTTTTGCCTCTTTACCTCAGCGTGACTTGCATGGTTTTCAGACTATGGGGTAACAAGAAGGACCACCCTTGCTTTTTCCAAGAAAGAAATCTCAGGAGATGGGATTCCTATTATCTTCTTTTTGTTTCCACAGGTTTTATAGCATTTTCACGGATCCCTGAGCTGGCCAAAAGGATTAAAATGTTTTTTGCCCTGGCTCCTGTGGTTTCACTCCAGTTTGCTACTAGCCCTCTAATCAAATTAGCAAAAATTCCAGACTTGATCTTTAAGGTATTTGGATCCCCCTTCCACCCTTCTCCCCACAAATTTCCTTTTCAAACCTGAAAAACTGGCCAGTGAGAGGAGAACCTGTGCCTTCCTCTCCTGTGTTTTGCTGTCAGTGGAACAATGGGGTTTCACCTCTCTCTAGATTTTCCTTTCCCCCTTCACTCCTGCTTCCAAGTCTTGGGGAGGTGGGAAGGTGTGTCGTCCACGTACACAGGAGCCACATCGCAGTCAAATGCCAGTTAACTTTCCACCCATCACACAAAGAGAGCACAAGGAAGTCTGGGAGAAAATAATTTAAGTTCTCAAAGTTGCCCTTTTTCCACATAGTGAGCATGTGCACTGAGTAGGCAGGAGATGAGAGACTGGAAATCTGATCTTCCTACATGCCCATCCCTAGCCACATGGAGGATGTACAGACACTGCTATTATTAAACACAGCCAGTAACTTCTGCAGGGCATGGCTCTAAAGCTGTGAGACCCCCAAGCTGTATTCAAGGAAGGAACAGCTTTCATGAGGGGGAATTTAGAGCCAGCTGATGCCACACGGTTCATTATGCATATGTTGTATATGTTTTACACATTATGCATTTATTTATATACGTAATATACACGCACGCATGTGTACGTGTGTTTGTGTATGTATGTGTGTATATGTATATATGTATATAAATAAATGTGTAGTGTATAAAACACATGTATATAACTTTATATATGTAATTGTGTATGGGGATATATACACACAAAATCAGGTATAACATATCACATGGGCTATTTAAAAGGCTTTCAGGGGGAATATGGACTATACTGTGACCTCAGAACCTGACTCTCACACAAGGTGGGACGCTGTGTACCAGTGACCAGAACATGCAGATAAGATGTAGCCACCTCTAACCAAATTTATTTTCGATAACTTGGGTAATAGATGTATCAATTTTCATTATAAACAATTCAAAGATTACAAATAAAGTACCCCTCAACTATCAAACCTTCTCCTAGTCTCCCCCCCACCCCAGATTAAGCATAGTGTTCATTTTGGGGTGTTTTTCTATAGTCCTCGTGAATTTACACACATACGTATGTACCCAAATTCTACCCACTGCTGTCAGTTGATTCCAACTCATATCGACCCAGTAGGGTTTCCAAGGCAGTAAATCTCTACAGGAGCAGACTACCACATCTTTCTCTTGTGGAGCTGCTGGTGGTTTTGAAGCGCTGACCTTGCAGTTAGCAAATATATTGTTTTGTTTTGTTTTAATGTAAACAGTACCCTACTATGTATATCGCCCTGCAGATTATATTTTTCACTCTTGGAGAGCTATCGTGTTAATACGGAATCTTCTAACACGTTCTTTTTAACTGCTTCATAGTAAGTTTCCCATTAACAGGAACTACTGTTTATTTCAGCAGCCTCCTATGGTGGGCACTGAGGCTGTTGCTAATTTGCTGTTGCTGTGTCACTGTCAATATAGCCTCCTTGTGCCCTTTTTTTATTTCCCTAGAGTGGATATGGGAAAGTGAAAGTGGTGCATCATAGGGAACGTGCATTTTTAGTTTCATACATACTGCCTTTCAATGTGGCTTTACCAGTTTAAACTCGTACCAGCAGTTTCTGAACAATCTGCTCCCCCACTCTGGAGGACCTCCATAACAGTCAGAATTCTGATGTGCCCCAGTCCTTGGAGATTCTGATTTAATGGCTTTGTAAAAACATAAAATCCTACCCCCTGCCCTTGGAGATGGCGTTTTGTTAAATCTGGAGTAGGGCCCAAGGGTCTGTGTTTTTACAGAGCACCCTACGTGAGTCTGATGTAGGCTAAACGGATTGGTACTGGGGACCCGCTGTTCCAGATAACTGTTCTGTAGCATCCGGGAGAGTGACAAAGTGAATGTGCAAATGTTCATAAAACCTTTGATCAGTTGCTCTGACATGTTACTGCCATGAAAGTTGAGTATGCCCTCTAATCCTTTCTCAAAGTACAAATGTGTAAATTATAAAGAACCCAAAGCTGACATGGTGGGCCTGTATATGTGTGAGATGAATTTTTCTTTATCTGTATACGTGGCCCTGCCTTGATGTGGTTCTCAGGGGCATTTACCGCGTTAGTATTTCCGTAGCAGTGCCTCAGTACAGAGTCAATTGTGTGTCCTTTGGCAGTCAAAAGGAAAGTCTGATTTATTGTGATTTAGGTCACTGATGCATCATCCTATTAACTTGATTTTAGTAAAGAAAAAAATTTTTTTTTTTTTTTATTTTAGTAGACAGCCTCAAATACATGTGCAACTATCCCGTGTGACCTTATGTAAACTCAAAGCCAGGACTTCTAAAAATGATGCCTTTTTATGTTGCATGACCTTTTCTACCTACTGTGTTGACTTCCTTGTTCTCCCCAACTAGTCCAGAGAAGAGGAAAATTAGACCTGCTGTCTGTCTTTAGATCATAATGGATTGTCTTATGAAAGACTGATTTGACAGGTAACACAGGCTGTCTATAGGGGGGGCCACAGTTGCCTAGTAGAGTGCTGAATACAGCCCATACAATGTTTAAAATTTAAATTTGCACCATTAGAAAAGTGGGATATTTATCATTAAAATTTGATGACTAATAATTTTAGGAAAAAAAGAAAGAAGAAGCTGTGCACTGCAATCCTACAGGATAGCGATAGGCCAGAGCAAACAGCTGCTGCACACGTTAGGCTAAGCATAAGCTTTCCAGTTCCTCCACACTGCTCAACACTCCCTAATCACAGGCCTGGGTAGTGTGACATGTTCCGTTGACAGCTTTACTCATGTATACTGACATGCCTGCCTTTGTAGGCGTTTAAACTTTTCACTCTTGCTTGATCCTTCAGAGGCTAGGCGTGAGAAAAGTAAATTATAAGGGAGCACATTTGGTTGGGTTCAACGTAAAGAAGATATTTTTCCTATTTCCTATTGCAAAAGTTTGGAAAGAAACTATTGGGGATGTAGTAATTGCCCCGGAAATATTTGAGCACAAGCTCAGGGACCATTGGTCAGGAATGATATAGACTAAAGTTTTTCTGTAAAGCACCAGATAGTAAATATACCGAGCTTTGTGGACCATAGGGTCTCTGTTGAAACCACTCAACTCTGTCGTTGCATGGTAAAAGCAGCCAGCGATAATATGTGAGGAAATGAGTGTGACTGTGTACCAACGAAACTTTATTCTGAAAACAGGGAGGGGATCACAGTTGATCCACGGGCTGTAGTTTGCCAACTCACTTCTCACATAGATAATACATAGAATTGGATTAGATGGATCCCTTTGGTAGACATTGCTAATCAACTGAGCCTCCATTACTTTTCAGAAGTTCCTAATCCATTAGAGTCAGTATTTAGGGGTGGTCTTGGGTTGATTGATAACTAAGGCCCTTTCCCACTGTAAAAGTCCACAGTAAAATACTTTGGTCATGTGTCCTTTTCTTCATTTGGGGATTTTAAATACATATCTGTAACATTGGGGGAAAATAATCTGATTTTTGCCTTCGTAAATCATTCAAATATGTGTCGTAGTTTGAATCCTAGTTTTGCCATTTCACTCTTAGAGTTATTAGTGGAGATACTGGCCACCTGTCTCTGCTTCTAAGGTGGGTCATGGAAACCTTTGCACCTGAAAGAGATACTGAGAGTATTCTTGGGCTTTTTCTTTTTTAGGACGTATTTGGAGTCAAAAATTTTTTACCTCAGAGTGCAGTTCTGAAGTGGCTGAGTACCCATGTTTGTACCCATGTCATTCTGAAGGAGTTGTGTGGAAATGCCATGTTTATTCTGTGTGGATTTAATGAGAGAAATTTGAATATGGTATGTATGTTTGTAGTAAAACTTGCTTTAAACCTTCAGTGATTTTATCTGTGAATGTATTTGTATTGGATGATGTGGGAGAGATGGGAACAACCTCACTGGTGTTCTAAAGGGTCACTTAAGGGTCATCATTGTTGTTCTTAGACACCATCTAGTCCATTCTGACTCATAGCAGACCCCCTATGTACAACAGAACAAAACACTGCCTAGTCCTACACCATCCTCACAATCGTTATGTTTGAGCCCTTTGTTATAGCCACTGTGTCAGTCCATCTCATTGAAGGTCTTGCTCTTTTTCACTGACCCTCTACTTTACCAAGCATGATGTCCTTCTCCAGGGACTGGTCCTTCCTGATAACATGTCCAAAGTACATGAGATGAAGTCTCACCATCCTCTCTTCTTAAGTGTCATCAACTTTGGCAAATTCGTAGAATACCATTAGCTGCTATTGTAAGGCACGCGGTTGTCAATTTCCTACATAGTGCCTATGTGGGAATTACTGAAAGAGGAGCTCTGTCACAATTTAATTCGCAATATTTATATACTAGTGACTTCTTTTTAAAAATTACTGTGTTTTTTAATTTGGAATTCCTATATATTTTTAAATATATATACATATGTATTCATACATGTAAATATACATACGCGTGTGTATTTTTTTGTGTGTGTGTATATATGTATATATGTATTAAATGTATTTCTTTTTTTGAAATATAAACCGTGGGCCAGCAATATGCTGATATTTCTAAAGATATTTATAGTTTTTAGTGTTACATTTTGAAAATAGGTTTTAAAATTCTGGAATGAAGGCTCTAGGGAATTTTTTAAAATTATATGATAAAAGTAAGGTGTGATGGTTATGTAAGATTTTGGAAATTCAGAAAAGCATGAAGAAGGAAGTAAAAGTACCTGTTCTCTGAACCCGTGCAGCTCTGTGGTCTTCCATATATACTCTGCGTGGCTGCATGTGTTTTTATAGAACATATCTGTGGTTAAGAAATTTTGCCGCTGGTCCTGATCTCATGTATTTGAGATTATGGCTCTGTGGTTTGCAGTGCTTTGAAGGAAAGTACACGTTTATTGCTGATGCTGCTTTAACCCCATTTTCGTCTTTATTTTGTAGTCTAGAGTGGATGTGTATTTGACACACTCTCCTGCTGGAACTTCTGTGCAAAACATGATCCACTGGAGCCAGGTAGGTACTCCAGGAGCATAGTCGGGGGTTGTGTAAGTCACTGTTAGGAAGGTCTGTGCATTCTATGAAGCTTCCCTGTGCAAACCCTTCCTAAACAGAAAGACAGTCTGCTTACACATCCAGGCTGGTTTCTTTTCCAGAGTTCTGGGTTCCTGTCAATGTGCTCATGTTGCTTTTGTGATCCTTCACAGGGCATACTACACCATGCCACATGGTCACCAGACAGCTGTTGGGATTGACTTTTCTTCCCTTCTGTTCTCTTCCCCTTTCACTATTTGAGTCCTAAATTTATTTATTTATTTCCTTCCTTCCTTCTTTGCTTCTTCTGTTATTCATTAAATCCCAAGTTTATTTTATTTCTGTGTTGCTTCATAAAGCATGGTTTTAGAGCACCTTTGGAGATACAATCTGCTATTTCAATATTAAGGAGCCTGGTGGTGTAATTGTTCAGCAGTCAACTACTGTCCGAAAGGTCTGCAGTTCAAACTCACCAGCTGCTCCATGCAGAAAAGACCTGGCCATCTGCTCCCGTAAAGATTACAGCCTAGGAATCCTTATGGGGAAGTTCTACCCTATTATACAGGGTCACAGTGATTCGGAGTCAACTCAATAGCACACAATAACTGCATTTCAGCATTAACCCATAGACCCAATATGCGTAGAATATCAGTGGATAATTGAGAGCTAAACCAGTCTTAGATGTAAATGGACACCACTAACTTTTTTTTGCTTTAAATTTTATTTATTTTGTTGTTGTTTTTGAGAATATACACAGCAAAACATATACCCATTCAAGTTTCTACGTGTACAATTTAGTGACATTGATTACATTCTTCAAGTTGTGCAACCATTCTCAACCTCCTTTACTCAGTTGTTCCTCTGTCGTTAATATAAACTCACTGCCCCCTAAGGTTCCTATCTAATCTTCTGAGTTGCTGTTGTCAGTTTGATTCTATATAGATAGTTCTTAAAAGAGCATAATGCTCAAGGCAGACCTTTTTTACTAGTTAAGCTAAACTATTGTTCAGTTTTAAGATGACTTCAGGGGATATTTTTGGCTTAAGGTTTAAAGATTCTCTCTCGGGCAGTATTTTCAGGGGTTCATCCACCCTCCACGAGGAGCCACTAACTTTCAAACTGTTGTTTTTATTGTTTGATCAGATACTACAGAAGTAATTCATGTTCATTCTAGAAAATTTAGAAAGTGTATATGGGCAAAAATAAAAATTACCCTATAACCTTACACAGACAAGGAATGTGCATCCAAAGACGTGGAATGTCTCGTCAGTCTCCACTGTATGTCTTGCTGCACATCATTTCAGAAAGATGCAGCTAAAGATACATATAGAAATTGTGGATGTAGAAATAGATGAATCTGTGTTCTTACTGTTTTGTGACCTGCTTTTTTTTTTTTTTTTTTTGTTAAACATCTGACAGTATGTCATGGTCTTATTTCTGCTTCAGAAAATATTTTTTGACAGTTACTATTATTGTTTTTTTTGCAGCTGACTTCTTTTAAACTATGAAATAACTCACTGTTTAAGTTCCAAACCAAGATGCTGTGGGTGTCTTAGATTGCAGTTTCCTAATACCAGGCAGTTGCTGCCTGTGTCACATCCACCTGGGTTGCCTTTAGAATTAAACATTTTGATAAAAAAGTTACTTAAAAATGAGGGGAAGTTGGGTTTGCAGTTGAGTTATTGGCTACAATCCCAACAGAACATTCTAATCAGGGCTTCAAATTGGTTCTGCCTGGTTCATTCATGGCTGATGAGCTGAAACCGGAGTGGACCCAAATTTTTTAGATGTGGGTGAAGTAGAATGGGAAAAATTATGGGTTGAAGCCCTAGCTAGAAACTTAACCTGCCTCTTAGAAAACAAGGGCAGCATGCATATTGCATAGCAACCAAATCTCTTGACTGGCAGAGTCGGAAACAGCAGTGCCCCGCTCAAAGATGGTGGCCTCCCACATCACTTTGCATGTGTGTCACTCTCCACAGTCCTGGCAATAATCCAGTCTCCTGAAAGGTGCATCAGGCACCTGAAAGGGCCCACTGCACCTCTTCCGAGTCTCCCATTCCAGGGCTTTGACCCATAATTTTTCCTGTTCCACTTATTGTGCTTTTTAAAATGTGGGTCTGTTCCAATTTTACTTCTTTGGCCATGACTCAATTAGATCGAGCTGGTTCAAAACTCTGGTTCTAATAGACTGATTGTTAAATGTCAGTGACTCAGTGATACAGTTTGCTGTTGCTTAGAATAGGGCACCTGGGAAAGTAGTCCATTACGAGGTGAACAGCTCACCCTCCCTACTTAAGGAATGTCCTGAAACCTTCAAAGCCCTCAAACTCATGAATGACCATTCAGGCCCCTGCCTTTCTTCTCAGTCACATTTGTTATAGTCACTCGTTTCTTTGTGCACCTTATCACCAAAATTACCCTTCTTCTTTTAAAAATATTTTATCATGGTTTTGGAGAAAGTTTACATGGCAAATTAGGTTCCCATTTGACAATTTCTACACAAATTGTTTAGTGACACTAGTTTCATTTTTCACAATGTGTCAACATTTTGTTTAATCGTGTACTAGTTGTTCATTTCTAGTACTCTTGTTTCTCTGCTTCCTTATCTTCTCATCTTTGTTTTAGAGTAATTGTTGACCTTTTAGTCTCATATAGACAGTTTTTTAACAAAGCACCATACTCACAGGTAATATTCTTTATTTTACCCTACCTTTTTGAGCAGTTTTTTCCTCTAACCTAATGGACATATTTCAAATAAGGCAGAATTTGTCACCTCAGGAGTTAGTGCACTCCTAGAGGTACATGGAGAGTAACTGAGCCAGGCCGAAAGCAGCTGCAGAGCTACCCACCAGCTAGTGACCCTTACAGCCTGCACCTGGTTCGATACCCGCTTCAACAAAGTACAAATGTCCCTGACCCAGACTTGCAGGGGCCTTGGGGATGTTGAATCCGAGGTTGTAAGACCACTGTATTTAACATTACACATTGGTGCTACTTCACCCTTCTGTGTCCCAGGCTTCCACTGGGTGTGGGTTTGCTGTTGAGCTATTGGCTCAACTGCAATCTAGGCTTCTGCTCTTGCTCCAGCCCCACTATCTGGCACCTGGCTGAGATCAAAGGCTACAGGCTGAGGCCAGAGCACAGCTGCCTGGCCCACCCCTGACCTTGTGGCTTCAGGGTCTAACCACATTGGAATTTGCCTCATGAGCATTTCCAAAGCTCAGTTTCACTGCAGAGAGCAGCCTTGCCCTTTGCCCTGCTGCTCACTCTGTCACCCCTTTATCAGTAAAATAATAGCTTCTTGCAGCTGTTTCATAAGATCTTCTCTTTGGTTCTTCCTCCTCGGGGCTGTTGGTGGGGGCTGCCACTCTACCTGTCAAGGACACACTGGGGCAGGCTATACTGCTGCAGGGGGCTGGGGCCTGGACGCTGGCAGGTATGCTACAATTGGCATAAAGCTTGGAGGTTCCTGTGGTGTGAGTTTGGGGGAGCCTGTAAAGGCATTTTATTTACAGTAAGTTCAGAAGTTTGTTTTTTTTTTTTTTCCCAGAAGTTTACTTTCTGTTTAAACTATTAACAGTTGTTAGCAATTCCAAAACCTAGTTCTTTATTGGGCTTTAATATTCTCTTTGTAAACCTGACAAATTTCAGAGACTCACCCATAGACAAGACTCTTGTGACTATCTCTAACCCTCTCGTTAGCACTGCCCAAAGGCTGATCCTAACATATCTTTGACAGCGTTGGTCAGAATTAAGGAGCCCTGGTGGCACAATGGTTAAGAGCTCAGCTCCTAACCAAAAGGTGGGTGCTTCAAATCCACCAGCTGCTCCTTGGAAACCCAGTGGGGCAGTTCTACTCCATCCTATCTGGTTGCTATGAGTTGGAATCGACTCAACAGCAAAGGGTTTGCTGTTTTTGGTTTTGTTGGTACAGTGGCTAAGCACTTGGGTCGGTGGTTCGAACTCACCAGTGGCTCCGCAGGAGAAAGATGTGACAGTTCACTTCTGTAAAGATTGAAACTCCATTGCCATCAGGTGGATTGCAACTCATAGCAACCCTATAGAACAGAGTAGAGCTGGCCCATAGAGTTTCCAAGTCTGTAATCTTTACGGAAGCTGATTGCCACATCTTTCTCCTGCAGAGCGGCTGGTGGGTTTGAACTACTGACCTTTTGGTCAGCAGCTGACCCCTTAACTACTGTACCACCAGGGCTCCTTTCCCTTGAAAACCCTATGGAATAGTTCTGTTCTGTCCTGTAGGATCACTGTGAGTCTGAATCCACTCGATGGCAACAGGCTTGTTTTTTTTTTTAGGCCTGTTGAAAATCAGAATTCCTGGAAGGGTATCCTCGGAATCTGTGTTTTAATGAGCACCCTCGCCTGCAATGATGCTGACGTACTCTATTGTTTGAAACTTAGCCAAGCCAAGCATATTGCTGTGGAGTCAATTCCAACTGATGGAGAACCTACGAGTGTCAGAGTAGAACTGCACGCCATGGGTTTTTCAATGGCTGTGATCTTTTGGAAGCAGATCGACAAAGTTTTCTTCTTAGGGTCCTCTGGGTGGATTTGAACCAGTAGTCTTTTGGTTAGTAGCCGAGTGCTTAACCATTATCACCAAGGGACTCCATATTTAAAACTTACTGCTTAAAAAAAAAAAAAAAAAGCCAAAAGTATGGTAAGAAATTCTCTTTAAAACACTGTAAAAAGAATATTTAGTAAAATTTTTATTACGCATGTAATATGTATTCATTATGAAACTGTAGAATGTATATGAACATACTGCTAACCAAAAGTTAAGTGGTTCGAAACCACCAGCCGCTCCTTGGGAGAAAGATGTGGCAGTCTGCTTCCATCAAGATTTCTAGCCTGGGACACCCTATAGGGCAGTTCTCCTCTGTCCTGTTGGTACGCTGAGTCAGAATTGACTCAACTGCAGTAGGTTTGGTTCTTTTGTTACATGAGTACAAAGAAGAAAATAAATCACCCATATGTCTACCACCTAGGAGTCGCCACAGTAGTATTTTGGTATACCCTTCCATTTTTTGATACAATCATTTCCATTATGAAGAGGATCATACTACATGTTCTTTTTGATAACTTTATTTAATTAAATAGCATTGTATTTGTTAGATACAGGCTAAGTTGCTCTATCAGAGACCCAGAAATACAGTTGCTAAAATACATAGTCTGTTTTTTACTCATAATACACTCCAGAGAGCAGTGGCTTAGGCTGGTGGTAGAGAGGGGTATGGCTGTGCTCCATGAGGTCGCCCAGGGACCCAGTTCCCCTGTTACCATAGCTCTGCCATCTCTAGGGTGCTGTCCTCTACTGCCTGGTTGAAGCCAAATTGCTTCCATATCTACTTCAGCCCACAGGAAGTGGGGAGACAAGAAGACCATGGCAAGTGGCTTCACATTAAGGAGTTAGCTCAGAAGTGAGTGGTATATTTCATATCTCACAGCCTAGCTGGAGAGGGGTAGACGATGGGGTTTCTGCCTGATGACCATGTTCTCAAAGAACATTGGAGGGGCTCCTTACTGAAATTAAGACAGGGAGAATGGGCACTGTGGAGTGATTAGGAGGCCCTGGGTGGGGACTTCTAATAGTTAACACACTTGGCTGCTAACCAAAAGGTTGACAGTTCAAGTCCATCCAGAGGTGCCTTGAAAGAAAGGCCTTCCAAAAAATCTGTGGAAAACCCTGTGGAGCACAGTTCTACTCTGACACACATGGAGTGGCCATGAGTCTGAATCAACTTGGTGGCCAAAAAAAAAAAAAAAAAAAGTCATAATCAAAAATACCTTTCCAGGTCAATAATTAAAATTTTAAAATATTTCTAATCAAGAGACATTTTTCCATTGTTTGAATTTTAATTTTTCTTTTTTCCTGTCACGGTTTTTTTTTTTTTTTTTGGCAATGGTAAACTATCCTGTGATAAACATCTGTGTATTATAGTTAAGTGTTTACACATTAGGCAAATTATTTTCTTAGAATATATTTGTAGAGGTAGGTTACTGACCAGAGAGTAAGCATATTTCTAAGACTTCTGATACATACTGTACAGTAGGAAAGTTGAACCTATTTATATTTTTTGTTAACATTTGAGACTTAAAATTAATTTTTAAAATGTCACTTTAGAACATTACAAGCATTTTCCTCTCATCTTTATCCACATATGATTATTACATGATTGTAACCGTAGTGCATATTCAGTTTTATGTTCTGACTTTTTTCCCACTTAATATTATTTGTAAACATCATTAATAGTTTTCTGTTTCTATCTTATTATTTATGACAGTGGCGTACTGTTGATGCATAACTAAGGTAGCATAATTTATTTAACCAAATACCTATTTTTGGACTTTAGCTTCTTTCCATATTTTTTTTTCCTTTAAATAACTTTCACATTTTGCTCTTTCTGAGATGCCTTTTCAAGTGGATAGTTTTTGAATTCCTAATGCAACGCTCGGTACAAAATTCAGGTTTGGAGGTTCAGTCTGAGACATAGGCAAGTTATTCCTTTACATTCCATACTCCCTCTAGGGGCTTTATATAAATGCTAAAAGAGATAGATGACAAAGTGATGTCTGTGTACAGCAGGAAAACAGCTCGTATTGTTATATTTCCACTGACAATTAGAGATAGGGAACAGGTGCACTAACAGGTGCTGTAAATTTATATTTTGTTCTGCTTGTTAGATACACTGCCATATTTAACCAAAAAAAAAAAAAATCCACTGCCGTCCAGTCGATTCCGACTCATAGCGACCCTATATTTAGCAACTGTCATTTGCACTGACAAAAGCTGATGCTGAACATTTCTCCTGTAGCAGCCTTCTGTGGTATCTAATCTCACTCTGTCGTTATTACATCAAACAGAATTTTATGCAGTTGATAAGAACTGACATTTCACAGAAGTCAGAAGCAGTTCTGACAAAGAATGTCAGGGTCCTTCTCTTTTATCTGTTACTGTTGCGCCACCATGTGGCCAAAGCTTAAACACAGTTCCCAAGTCATTTGGCCCACCATTTTAAGATTAATTCTTGACGTATTTAGAACCTGGAGGTCTGGGGGAAGTATGAGTTGGTATTATTTCAAATCTCACATATGAGTGACTTTAAAAATATTTTTATGTCATACTCTTCAATATGTATAAATTTCAATTTTATATAAAATACCATTCATGGTTATAGTCTTCCCAACTAGGTAGAAATTGTACTGGTACGCAGTAGATACTTCGTGATTACGCCTCAAGAAATATGTATTCCTTCTGAAGCAAAACAGTTACTTTTTGCAAAAATTTAAGATTCAAATTTCCCTGGAAAACACCAGCATAAAGTTCATTCAGTGAGAGCAACCATTGATCCAGTATAATTCAAAGTATATGTGTGTAGCTATTTTATTGTGTGATATGATAGCTCTTGTCCAATTATACACTGAGAAATGGAGTTGTTTAGTAAAAGAGAACAGAGCAATGCCATTTCATTTTAAATTACGGTTTGGAAATGAAGTGTAAATCTGGCTGATTTCTGAAGCCATCGTTAACTCCAGCAAACTATGATGCTATTTCAAACTTCTGTGTCAGATAACTTTTTTTTTTTCAAACTACCTTCTTTTTAGGCTGTTAGATCCCCAAACTTCCAAGCCTTTGACTGGGGAAGCATTGTCAAGAATTATTTTCATTACCACCAGGTAAAGTCTTTAGAATTAAAATGGTTCCTGAAAACCCATCAAGGAAGCCAGCCTGGGTTATTGGGGTTCTGGTAGGGTGGTGGAAAGGATGTGGGAGAGTTGACTGGGTAGGGTTTGTTTCCTTCAGTCAATTCCAGAACAACCCAAGCTTTGTGGTTGGTGGTGTAGTCTAGGTCTCTCCTCCTTGTCCTCTAGCTGGCTCCAAATAAGAGTGGTCACTGTCATACATTATTCATAATGACTGTGAACACAGACTCTAGAGTCAGAGAATCCTAAGTCAGTCCTGAAGCTGTGGGACCTTGGCCAAATTACGTTGCCTAAACCTCTTTCATATTAAAAAAAAAAAAAAAAATTTTTTTTTGAATGCAAAGTGTGAGGCACTTTGCTCATTTTTTGTTTTTAATTCAATTCTCACAGCATCCTTGTGGCATAGATATGATTATCACTAATTTAAAGATGAGGAAACAAAGGCTTAGAGAATTTCTATAGCTTGCCTTAACATCCCAGAGGGAGAAAATGGCTCCAGAGCACCTTTCCAACCACGTGGTTCTGTAGCCTCCCATCTGTGACATGAAGAGAGCAGGAATTCAGACACTTGTGACAGTGCCCAGCATGTGGTGACAGCTCAATAACTAGCAGTTCTCGTAGTGATTATTCTTTCATGTGGTTTAGGGTTTTTTGTTGTTGTTCTGGTAATGGTAACCTGAAAAGTAAACCGATAGTCAATGCTTTTTAGAATTTAGTCCCTTATTCTCCCATCTAACTTACTAAACAGTATTTAATAGAGAGTGTGTTTATTGTGACTTTGGAAAAAAAATAACTGTGGATTTTTATTGTAGACTTACCCTCCCACTTACAATGTGAGAGACATGCCTGTGCCGACTGCAGTCTGGAGTGGGGGCCGGGACTGGCTCGCGGACGTCCTTGACGTCAGTATCTTACTGACCCAGATCACCAACTTGGTGTACCACAAGCAGCTTCCTGAATGGCAGCATCTCGACTTTATCTGGGGCTTGGATGCCCCTTGGCGGATGTATAATGAAATTATTAATCTAATGAGGAAATACCAGTGAAAGCCAGGCTTGAGAAATTTACAGCCAAGTCGTTGGTCAAGATGTGTTAAGATGTGTTTGCTTATTTCCTATAAAATACTTGTTTCTCTTTCCCAGGCCTTTTATATTTTTATACCCAATGAAATTGATTTTGAAGATACCAAATTCTCACTAGTTAGGATTAGAAACATATTAGCTGCTTCTTTTTTTTTTTTTTTTTTTTTCCTACTTTGTGATCCTTGTCAGAGTAATTGGTTGTGGTAGCCAGGCACTATCTGGTTCTTCTGGGCTCAGGCTGGTGGAGGCTCTGGTTCATGTGGTCCATTTGCCCTTTGGACTTATATTTTCTTGTGTCTTTGGTTTTCTTCCTTCCCCTTTGCTCTAGATGAGATGGAACAAATAAATGTATCTTAGAGGGCCACTTACAAGCTTTTAGGATCGCAGATGCTGCTCACCAAAGTAGGATGTAGAATATTTTCTTTATGCACTGTTTTATGCCAGTTGGCCTAGATGTTCCCTGAGACCATGGTCCCAGCCCTCAGCCCCAGTAGCTTTTTTTTTTCATTTGTTTAATGATGATCATCAGCTGAATATGAAGCTAATGACTCAACCGTGCGTTGTTTAAGTCTTGAAAAAATATGACTGATTTGTGAAAAGATCATTTGAACCATTCTGTTTGTTCTTAAAATTTAAAATATACTGTATTGCCTTTTTACTCCCACAAAGGGCGAATTCACACGTGTTAGAATTTTTAAACAGCGTTGTTCATTGGTAAATAATCTGGTAAAAACACTTGAGCAAAATTCAGTGTAGAAGTGCCCAGTTCTCACCTCCTTGCCTTAAAAGGCTCCCCAGTCTAATGGCCTTGTATTTAGGGGTCTAAATGACAGTTTCTCATGTGTTTTATTCAGTGGGTGCAGAGTCAAAGCCAGTGACATCCAGCTATTCCAGTTATAAAGGTTCCGTAACGAATTTTACTTACCAAACCTGTGATAGCTATTATTCAGCCAGCGTTGAAACTGCTCAGGCCAAGCAAAATTATTTGTTGGAGCCTTCCAAAACAATGTACTGACTTTAAAAAAGTGAGACAAAAACTGGTATGTTTTCAGTAGATGGAAGACTGGTACACTCAACTGTCTGTATTCATACATTGTAAATTCTGTGGCAGACTATAATTCCACTTGTTTTTTAAGAAGAAGAAAAATCCTGTGGAACAAGTATACCACTGTCTTTTCCTGAAGTTTCTGTGTTCTGTTAAACAGTGTCTCAGCAATGAGGTCTGTGTGAAGCAGACATCCCAGCCTATCCACAGGAAGAGTGTCCTAATCTGGTTTCACACAGAGACATATGAATGTAAATGTTTCCAGATTACAACTCAGGGGTTCCTTGAGTGTTTGTAGCTTTATGTGTATCCATGGTGTTACTGTTCCTGATTTTCATCCCCGTGTCAGGAAACCCATATTCCCACAATCTTGCGACATTGTTTCTTTACAATACTGTCAGCTGGACAAAATGACCACTCCAAGTTGTTTTTTGTTTTCTTTGTTTACATAATTTGATATAATTAGCTACAATAACAATACTTAATATTGGCTACTATGTGAAGGCAGACTAATAGTGCTTTGTAATATTGAAAGAGTCTTTCAACTTTTTAATAAAACTCGTAGAATTGCATTTGTGTGTTCTCCTTTATTTAATAGCCTTTCTATTCTCCCCTTTCTCTTTTTTGGCAGAACTTACGCTTTTCTTTCTCATCTCTGTCCGCGTTACTCCTTGTAAACCTCCCTGATGCTGCCCATGAGCATTTGTTCCTCCCATGAGAGAGAGTGGTCTCAAGGCTAAGAAAAATCAGGAGATGGTTTGGAAATATCGGCGTTGAAAGTTATCTAGCAGGATCCATGTGAGCAAAGTTGTGAGTGGAGACTAGACAGCGATTAAGCCCATCTTCAGGTAGTTGTTGGGCTCAGCCAGGTCCATGGATTAACAGATTGTCCAATCAACCCCCTCATTGTACGAATGAGACAACCAAGACTGACAGAGGCAGGGCATGTCATAACAGTTACTGCTTGCCTGTGAGTTGCTTCCAACTTACGGTGACTCCACGTGTGTCAGAGTTGAACTAGGCTTCATAGGGTTTTCAGTAGCTTTTTTTGGAAGTACATTGCCAGGCCTTTCTTCTGAGGTGCCTCTGGGTGGACTTAAACTGCCAACCTTTCGGCTAGCAGCCGAGTGTATTAACCATTTGCACCACCCAGGGATTTCGGTCATGCCGTCGGGCTCCCAAAACATCGGCTTGGGGCTCAGTGTGGTCTCTCCCACTACTCTGTAAGCTTGAGGGCATACTCATCTCTGTATGCCCAGAATCTAACACAGGGTCTGGAATATAGTGAGTCTCAGTAAATAGATGTAGACTGATTAAATGTGTGAAAAGCAATGGAAATTTTCATGTGGCTAAATGAAATTAAGCACAAGTAACACCTGGGAGAGTCTGAGGACTGAATCTGTGTGATTTTCATGGCACCTAGAGAAAAGACGAAAAGTGCACTAGATGTAAAGGGTGTGTCTACAGAAAGGTGCCACCCTCCACAGGTCATATGTCCCCCCAGAGTCGTTTTTTTCCCTTTGACCTAGGTCTGGCCAAGCAAGTACAAGGTTCTTGGGCAGGGCTGGAAAGAAAGGGACAGTGAAGGGTGTTTCTGTTGGTTGTTTTCCACTAGTAGGGGAGAAAACTTGCCACTGTAAGGTTTCTCTGGCTTTGGCTACACCGTGGGGATCCCACAGATGCCTGTGAGAACTTGTGGCCAGTAGAGCTTCCACACGCCAGACAGTAGACAGGAATGAGCAGTTGCTGCATTCCATAGATCCATCTTCTACAGAACTGTTTTTCTCTTTGTGTCCTTTGCAACTTCTTTCTGGGGACTTTTATGCACCGTGTTGTTATATAGGCTCCTGTCAAGTCAGCCCCTGACTCATGGCGACCCCATGCACAAGGGAACAAAATGCTGCCTGGTCCTGGGCCATCCCCATGAGCACATTGAACCATTGTGATCCATAGGGTTTTCACTGGCTGATTTTCAGAAGTACGACTTCAGGCCTTTTTTTTTTTCTAAAAAAAAAAAAAAATTTTATTGTGCTTTAAGTGAAAGTTTACAAATCAAGTCAGTCTCATACAAAAATCTATGCACACCTTGCTATATACTCCTAGTTGCTCTCCCCCTAATGGGAAAGCACACTCCTTCCTTCCACTCTGTCTTTTCATGGCCATTGGGTCCAGGCCCTTCTTCCTAGTCCATCTCAGTCTGGAAGCTCCTCTGAAACCTGTTCAGCATTACACTAACACACAAACGCCCACTGACAAATGCACGGTGACTATGCTGAGGTGTATGGGCCAGAAGCAAACCCAGGTCCCCTGCATGGAAGGGAAGAGTTCCACAACCCAAAAAACAAACCTGTTGCTGGCGATTCCGACTCATAACCACCCTACAGGACAGAGTAGAATGGCCCCACAGGATTTTCAAGGAGGGGCTGGTGGATTCAAACTGCTAACCTTTCAGTTAGCCAGCCGGGCTGTTAACCACGGTGCCACCAGGACACCACTAAACCACCAACGCTCTCTATTTAGTCTGCAGACCACTCTAAAGGTGATGTTGCACGCTGGTTCCTGCTACAGTGGAGTTATATTCCACATTTGCCTTTTTTGGTTTCCTCTTCCCCTTGATATAGCTGCATAGCCCTGTTACACCCTCATAACCCTGGTTTTATTAAAGTTTTATTCTATCCTTGGCTGAGAGTGTAAAGCAAGATTGGAACTTGTGCTGCCCAAAGTCCTGGGAAGAATTGGAGGGGCTCTTTCTTATTTTTTATGGGCTCCAATGTATATTCTGTTGAGCAGAACACAAAGATCTCTGTAGATCTCTAGGGCAAGGAAAAGAATATTTAATATTCTGCCAACTTGGAACTTTCACGTCTTTACGTGCGGCAATGAAGTCACAATTCAGAATGAAAATAATTTTTTCCATTGCCACAAGGGGGCACGCTTGGCTTTGCTTTCAGTCTTCCCAAGCCACCTACCACTTTGCTTTTTATAGGAAGGCTTTCTGTAGTTCCTTCCTCTTGGAAAGGTAGTGAGCTTTGTTGCTTTAGGAGCCAGTTGGTAGTTTGAGGGCTGGTTAGTTCTGGGTTTTAGGGTAGATGTGGCTGTGGTCAGGTCTACCTTGAATTGTGACTGATTCTTGCCTAATAAGTAATATCTGAAAAGTTTTCCCAAGGAATAGCTGTCCCAAATATGACTTATGAAAATAAAAATTTGCCTGAATAGATAAATGAATGGTCAGTACCACAGACATGGGGGAAGGGCAGGATAAGAGACTGGAGAAGCCTTTAACCCAGACCTCAATTTATTAAGGAGGAAAATTTAGACTATTGACATTATCTCCAAGAAATGAAGATTATTTGGTTTGTGGGCATGAAAGGTGCTAATTTGTTGGGGGGAGAGGGGAGAGCCCCAGTGGTGCAATGTATAAGCCCTTAGCTGCTAACCGAAAGGTCAGCAGTTTGAATCCACCAGCTGTTCCATGGGAGAAAAGACCTGGTGATCTGCTGTCATAATGATTAAAGCCTAGAAAACCCTGTGGGGAAGTTCTACTCTGTCCTTTAGAGTCAGGGGTGCTATGAGTCAAAATTGACTCAGCACACAACAACAACAATTTGTTGAATGTAAATATTTAAAATACATTATATTTTTAACTCTTGGCATTTGTTTATTTTTCGATACAGGTAGTCGCTGACTTAGAAGATATTCACGTTATGATGAATCACACAACCGTCTGTGTTTTGTTTTTGTTTTATACATCTTATAGTCAGCAATATGTACCTATGTATGTTTGTATCAAAATATATCTGTAAGTTTATATGTCATGTTTCCAGACCCCAAAGACAAATAAAGATGGGATTTATAAAGATACTGATAATAAAAGGCAATAATAATGAAAAATTTAATGAGGTCTACTTACATCAGAAGGAACAGAACCCTGTCGTAAGGCTGGGAGTCTCTGTATATGGAAAATTTTTCAAAATGGAAGTAGCTCTGGTCTCTTGTGACCCCTGAAAGGCATCATCAAGTAATATTCTGATTTTTAAAACAGTTTATCAGCCATTAATTCACTGGAAGAGTATTTACTGAGTATTTATGTATTATGCTAAGTGCAGATTTCAAGTTCAATTCCACACTAAGTAAGCAAAACCCTTTTCTTTGCCAAATTGTTTTAGTTGTACCAAAAATAGCCCTTTGCATTCTACATTGTGCCTTCTGGAGTTTAAGCTTTTTCACAAGGCTTTGATCTTTGCAACAGTCCCTTTGACAGGTGAAGCGAATACTATTTTCTCTGCTTTCCAGGCAATAGTATGCCTTTTAATGGGGATGATTTTATATGTTATCAATGTTTTAAAGAGGTTGATGAGCGTTCCAGCAACTTCAGTAGAAGCAAGACATAGATGGATCAAAAATATAAAGTGCTGAAATCCAAATACACATCAGTGATCTGGGTCAATGGGGGTGTCAAGGAGTCTCTTGGGGAAAACTAACATACCACGCAGGTATTCTCCATCAGCATCCTCTACTGTTTTTGTTATGTAAAATTAATGTTTGCTGAGTTTGTAAAGTACCATGTAAATGCAGCTGCAATGACCTCCTTCCAATCCCAAACTCCTCCTATAGACATACTGTGGAACTGATACTGACCAGGCTCCATTCTCAATTTGGCCATTAATCTTGACTTTCCTTAAACTCCATCTTTATCTTTAAAACAAAGTATTAGATTTTGATCTTTGCAGTTACCCCGCCCTCTATGAGTCTTTCATGTTACACAACACTACAAGCGTGCATCTTTGATATCCAGGAATTGTTTTTGGTTTGATGGATGTCAAAAGAGTTCCATCCAAATTTCGAAAGAAAAAAAAAAAAAGCACAAAGGTCATTAAAAAAGAGAGAGAGATTGCATCTTTGGTAATGGGTTTTTCCAATTATATGCTTTATTTATTTATTTATTTATTGTGTGGGGGGGGTAGTACCAAAGCCTTTTGATGAGTTGGTACCAAATAACTTTGAGATTGTAATAAATATGCACAGTCTTGATTGTTGTACTCTCAGAAAGGTGATTTGACTCCTGGAATAGCTAGAAAAGAAAGGATTCCTGTCCTCCAACTCTGTCAGGAAGAGCATGTCAAGATAAAACAGGAAATCATGATCAACTGGAGAAGTGTAGAACAGTGTAGGAAACAGTGTGGTCAATCCTGTCTGAAATGAGTGAACACCTTTTGTGAAAAACCATCCCTGTAGGCAAGGAGCCCTGAACTACATTGATAAATGCTCAAAAAAAATTTTTTTTCAATTTTTCAGCCTTGATTTTGAGCCATTATCTTTTAAAATGATCGTCTAATCCACAAATCTCTTTTGAACTCATTTTGTGCAAGGCATAAAGCTTGGCACTGTGAAAAAAGAAGATACACCCTGTGTCCTAAAAAGACCTAATCATCTACGAAGCTATTACATAAATTTTGTGTGAATAAAAAGTGTTTAAAGCTTGCCAATTCAAAAAATGACACCACTTTAGTCAATACAGATAGGATATGGTTTTTTTTGGAGGGGGGGGGATTCAATTAAGTAATGCTGTTTTTGGTTGCCTGACATATTTTGTCTACTTTTCAGCATCCTCCATGACATACAGTGGACAACTGACAAGATTTTAACTGATTGGTTTCCCTGAGATGGTTGCATTTGTATGTTGGATACAGCCTTCTACCCAGGTGAGCCGTGTACAAGGAAGGCAATGAAGTCTGTTATTCTTTACAGTGCCTTGAGGTAGGAATCGTAAGCTTGGACAAAGGCTGAAGCCATGGCTTCCAGGTCTTGCTGCACAGGGCTTTATTAATTGGCCTCTGGTGACTATTCTGTGGTGACCTCTTCAAAGTGTTGAAAAGCAAAGATGTCACTTTGAGGACTAAGGTGCACCCGACCCAAGCCATTGTATTTTCACTCATCTCATACACATGAAAAAGCTGGGCAATGAATAAGAAAGACCAAAGAAGAATTGATGCATTTGAATTAAGGACATCATGCTTGGTAAAGTAGAGGGTTAATGAAAAAGAGGAAGACCCTCAATGAGACGAATTGACACAGTAGCTGCAAGAATGTGCTCAAGCATAGCAATGATTGTGAGGACGGTACAGAATTGGGTAGTGTTTTATTCGTTGTACATAGGGCCGCTATGAGTCAGAACCTACTTGATGTCACCTAACAACAACAGTGATTATTCTAACAGGTTTAGTGTCAGAGGATGAAAACCAAAGAAGGAAAAGAACGGGCTGGTTGGGCTGGGGGCTCAAGGGAGTCAGTCCTGACAGCTAAATCTAATAGCTAGGCTCCAATTAAGCAAACCCACCAATGTTACCCACTTAAAAACCTGTGAAAGCATCAAAGACACCCACGCATGATAGCTGAAACCACAAGAACATGACAGTGCGGGCTGAAACAGAATTTGAGGATTGACTTAACTTCTTGAGGGTTTGACCAATACTTTCCTTATGAGCAGAATTCATTTGTAAGTCTGAGAAAGTAAGCTCTGGTGATCCCTTTGGAGCCTTGAGGGGTCCGAGACTGAAGGAGAAAAAGCTCTTTCTCTTCTAGGATACTGCTTGAGACACACACAGTTCAAGGGGCCAGAGGTTTGAACTGTGCATGTCTCTTTGTTACTATCTAAAATAAGAGGAGCATGAGAAAATCCACCTGCTTTCCCTTTTTACACTGCCTGTTAAGAAGCTCAGAGTTGCTTATGAACTTATTCTCATCAAGAGACAGACAGAACATAACATTCTTATCACATACAACCCATTGCTCTTAACCACTATGCTACCAGCATTTCCGTGACATACTAGGGTTAAAAAAAAAAAATTGCTCTAGGCTCAGAGGGAATGGGCATCTAAGAAATATCTATAATCCATCAGTGGCAGTGAGGGGCCAAACACCAGTTGATATTATCACAAATTACGAGTGACCTATTTATTATATATTATATTAAAATAATAGGCTACGTACATATCCTATTTTTATTTCTAGTCCTATATATTGGTCTATATTTTCGTTTACTTATTCTTTCCTCACAATATATGGCTTTCTATGGTTCATTTCTCTTTATGCAATATTACTTGATTTTTATTGCAAGTTTCCTCTATTATGCATTAGATAAAATGTGGAGTACAAATTTAAAATAATATGTATCTTTTCATATGTTTACTATGTGTCCGGCACTATGGTTTTACTTCTATAAAATCACAACAACAATAATAATGTCCACTGCTAATCAGGGTGGGGGACCAAGTTCTTCTGAGGATAAAACGAGGGTTATGAAATAAATCACTGCATTTCATAATAAAAGGAAGCTTCATAAGTACGACACAGCCAGTAGGGCAGACGTTACACGGTAGCCTTGTTGTTATTATTCAATGTAATGCTTACAACAGCCTCTTGAGATGGCTACTATTATTATTCTCATTTAGGGGCATAAGGAAAAGGAAGCTTCGCAGAGTGAAGCGCTTGTCCCAGTCGCGAAACTATAAAAAAGAGGCAAAGTTAGGATTGGGAGTGGTCCCTGGCTCCAAAGTTTTTGTCCAAAACTTCTCATTTAGGAGTCCCGTGAGTCGCGTGTCAGCCACTCGGGTCAAATGCAGAGGTAGTTTTTTCATGCTGGCCCTGGGGTCTCCCCAGAGCTCTCCCAGTACCGATGCCCTTGCGCTCAGTCTGGCCCGACTTTGCGGGCGGAGAAACTCAGGGGACAGGAACAGCTCCACAGTCGGGCTCTCTGGGCCCGGATGGTTTGGGGGAAGGAGGTGGCGGGTGAGGGGCAAGTTGGCGCAGCGAAGCCCGCCCAGGGAAGAGCAGGGTAGGAGCGTTATCACCAGCGCGTTTAGCAGCCTCTTGGTAGGCACAAATCACTCCCTGGAACAAGAGGCTGGTTTTCTGATTTCATCGCTTCCAATCTTCAACTTGAAATGCAGCGTCTTTTTAGCTAGATCTGCGTAGGTTCTTGGGTGTTACATCAGCATTTTTTTTTTTTTTAAAGGGAAGTCCAGTAGCCATGGCCCCCTCCCTTGGCGGCTGTGCGTCGGTGTCCCTGTCGCAGGTCTGGGTGCCCTAGGCGCTCTGCGGAGGGTCGACCTCGCAGGTTCCCGCGGGCCACTCCTGGCGACGCTGTGAACCGGTGAGAAAAGCGCCTCTCGGGAGATACTGGAACTGGCCGAGGTTCCTATTCAACCACCCGCCGGATGTCATTTCCTGCCCTGACCTCCGCCGCGGGCGGCCGGGGGACCCGCGGTCACCTCTGCGGAAGGCTAGCTGGCCCTCCATTAGGTCGCGTGGATAGCAAAGATCTAATATACAAAATGTACGTCGCTTTTAAAAATTCAGTTATCCTTGCGTCATTAGAAAACACATAAATCAATTCTACGTATGCGTTTAAAAATACAAGTCATTCTGCGCTGATTGCAAACGGGATACTTTCTGGGGGTAATGGACATATTTATCTTGTTGGGGTGGTGATGATAGATGAATTGAGTTGCCAAAACTTGTAAACTCCACTAAAAATCTGTGCATTGTGTTGTATGTGAATTACACATCAATTAAAAAAAAAGAGAAAGTAATTCTGCATGCATATGAAAAGTTCCTAAATGCCATTACTTATACATGCGTCTGTAAAAGCCAATTGAATGAGGCTGTAGATGTAGGCATTTATAGCAACTAAGCGCAACCCTGTGGGGTTAATAATTCAAGTTCAGCGCAGTTGGAAACGGAGCGAAAACAAGGCTGACATAACTCGGGGCGGAGCCACACGCCTTAAGAGCAGTCGGCGCGACACGAGCAGGAGCAGCGCCTGACTTAGCCTCACCATGAACGGCGGCAACGGCTCAGAGCTCCAGGCCTTCTGCGACTCAAGCCGGCGGTTTCTGCAGCCCTTCTGGGACTGCGTGAGGAACCAGGAGGCCCTCACCGAGTCGCCCTTCTTCCTGGTCATCTTTGGGATTACCACTTACGTGGTCTTCTGCCTGCCATTCGTGGTGCTGGACGTGCTGTACCCCTGGGTGCCTGCCCTGCGGCGCTACAAGATCCACCCTAACTTCTCGCCGACGGTGGGACAGCTGCTGCCTTGCCTTTGGCAGACTCTCTACCAGCACGTGCTATTCGTGTTCCCGGTGACCCTGCTGCACTGGGCTAGTAGCCCGGACCCCCTGCCCACTGAAGCTCCGGAGCTGCTGGAGCTGGTGTGCCACGTCGTGGTTTGTCTGTTGCTTTTCGACGCCGAGTTCTTTGTGTGGCACGTGCTGCACCACAAGGTGCCCTGGCTGTACCAGAACTTCCACAAGGTGCACCACCGGAACTCAGCCTCGTTCGCTTTGGCCACGCAGTACATGAGTGTCTGGGAGCTGTTTTCCTTGGGCTTCTTCGACATGCTAAACGTCAAGCTGCTCGGGTGCCACCCACTCACCGTGCTGGTGTTCCATGTGGTCAACATCTGGCTGTCAGTGGAGGACCACTCAGGCTACGACTTCCCCTGGTCCACTCACAGACTGGTGCCTTTCGGGTGGTACGGGGGCGTGGCGCATCACGACCTGCATCACTCCCACTTTACCTGCAACTTTGCACCTTACTTCACACACTGGGATAAACTTCTGGGAACGCTGCGGCCTGCGCTTGCCAAGTAACTTGCACGCCTCCCAGCTTGGTGGTGTGGCTGTCAGACCTGGGACTGCTGTGCACTTCACGCTTGAATCAGGAGAAACACACCTGAGCTATTTTGTTTTTAAGCAAATAACTTATTAACTGATGGAAACTGTTGTAGATAAAATCTGATGTATTTCTGCAAGCTGACAAAGTAATTTATATAATGCTTGTATACGGGTGGCTCAGTGGTTAAGACTTCAGCTGCTAACCAAAACGTCCGCATTTCAAATTCAGCAGCTGCTCTTTGGAAACAGTATGGGGCAGTTCTACTCTGTCCCATAGGATCGCTGTGTGTGGAATTGACTCAACCGGTTCCTTTGTGCATGTATGTTTTCTTCTTTTTTTTGGTTTATATGGATGCAAATGTATTCTTCATGTTTAGCTCACTTCAATAGCCTTAATTCCTGGATATAATTAGACATTCGCCACTGGCATATTTAAATCATCTCTAAAAGGATTTGTTTGTAGATCAAGGAATTTCCTATGTGAAAGTGTCCTAGAACAAGGCTGAGAGAACAAAACCTGTTAATAGAGGCTCTGACCTCAGACTCTGTAAACTATGAAACATGTTCCTGCTGGACAGTGACCAAGACTATAGCACTCTTTTTACTACTTTTTCACAGAATTATATATTTATATTGAAAGAAATGTTATTTGTGCTTAAAAAAAAAAACATGAACAAAACAAATACTGGCTCCTGTTTTGCTGGCATTTGGACAATATCTGAAGAGGGAAGGGGAAGCTGGGAGGGCAGGTACCTTTCAGAGCTGATATCAGCTGGACCATGGAAAGAGGAATATTCCAAGGGTTGAGTGTTTTGCTGGGGGCTGTTGGAGAGAAGGAGGCTGGAGAAGGGGTCTGTTTGTTTTCGTTTAGAGATTTCACAGAGGGAAACTCAGTAAGGATTACTGAGGAGACATGACTGTTTCGAATGCATTTCGGCTGATTTCTGGGTAATGGGCGACCGAAAGAATTACTCTGTAAAGTTTTACAGAGAGATTAACCCTGGGCAATCGTTTGATAATTCAGGGTGTGGGGATGAATAGAATTAGAGCAGTACCTTGCTTTGCAAAACCAGTGTGTAGAAAGTGTGCCCAAGAGCAGCTGATGGATACAACAAAGGTTTCCGAATTAAGGCTCTCTTTTCACCAAACTTTTTTTTTTTTTTCACCAAACCAGCATCCTTAGCTAATGCAAATGATTACCAGATACAGTGGCTCTGCTATCTGGGAGTTTTGTGTATTTAATTTTCTTAATTAAGACATGCGTGCAAAATACACTTCCCTTCCTCAAGAAAGATAAGAAGAGAGGTAGTGAAGTAGTGGAATTTGGTCTTGGATCCCTGGTTTCTGATCTGTAAAGGGAAATAGTGGCCAAGATGTTCTCTTAGATGACTTGTGACTGCAAATATTTCTCTTACCGCATACTCGTCGCCCCTCTTGCAGCCTGTCTGGCTGCTGCCTAATTGTTTTAATTTTAACTTTTAACTAGTAATATTGCGTGAAGTTAGAAATCCGGACAATTTAGACAGAAAAGGATGAGGAAAGGCTGCTTTGCAGGTAGTTCTACACTCCTTATATATGATCCATACATATATATATTTAAAGGTGAAGAATCCATCTAAACATCTGGTATCCACAGCCTGCCAAACGAGACCTCATAGACATATGTCTAAGTCCTCCAAACGTTTAGCAGCATGCCTGGCTGCTAGGCAGATTTTCTCATGTTCCCTCCCCCAAGTATATGCTCCCTTGGCTTCTGTGCTGAGGTTACCTCCTCACCTGTCCACAGCAGGACCATTCTGGGATTTAAAGATTATATTGATTCATGATGAGAAAGTGAAATACACGAAGACAGGATATGAGATGTTGGAGCTGGTCATGATCAGCGTGCCAAGTAGAGGAAAAAGTGGTGTGGACTATTTGGAAAGAACAGCTATTAGTCGTTTTGAGCAGCTCTAGAATTCTACTCCGTCCTATAGGGTCGCTATGAGTTGGAATCTGACTTGACGGCACTGGTTTTTTTGGGTTTTAGAATCAACCAGAAACGACCATAACCAGTTTAGACCAGCCCTGGGTGCTTTCACCTATAAACCTTCCTTAACTGGTATTTTCCAAAACTTTCATTCTTTTGAGACTTCATCTTAGTGAAGCCAGGCACCCTTGCACCTATTACGAACAAGAAAAAAGGACACGTAGCGCAATCAGAATTTTGCCCCCGTTTCAAAAGGACCCACCTTTGCTTAAGTGACAACTTCCCAGAACCTAATTCTTTTTTGCCAACTAAATTCCTCAAAGGTTCCGGTAAAAAAAGATTGCCATCTTCCTCAAACTGAAGGTCTTGATAGCTTCTCTTGAGTACCAGGATTCCTGGCAACAGGAATTTGCTTTACTCCCCAGTAAAATCTTTCTTAATGTTTTTTATAACTTGACTCCAGAATCTGTCATTTAATACCAGGCACCCAACAGCTACCCTGGAAATCATCAGTAATGACAATTTATCAAAGCTCTCCCTCAGAGAATTTTTAAAAACTGCCTCATACCATATAAGGGAATTTTGGGTTAGGAGCAAATTGAATATACAGACAGTATTTGTTTGGATTTAGAAAAACTTTCTCAAAATCAGATGTCTTATTAATGTTTACGGCTTTGGAGGGTAAGGATGGGGGAGAAGAGGGGATGGGCATTTTTTCCAGGGAGGTTGGAACCCTAATAAGAGTAATAAGAATAACAACAACAATAATAGTAACAATAAGGAAATAGTTCCCATTTGCATGCACTTTCACACATTTCACTTGCTCCTTACAACACCCTGAGGGATGTAGGGCAGTTAGTATTAGTATTATCATCTCCATGTTATAGGTGGAGAATTCATATAGGTTATTTGTTTTAGGTTATAAAAAACTAGATATTGGAAACAGTTCGCAAACTTATAAAAAACTAGGTGGTGGAAACAGTTCGCAAACTTACGTCTTGCAGCGTCCGCTCAACCTGCCTTATGATAATGTTTACAATCATCTTCACAACTTCCAGAGAGATGCAAATCCTGCAACACCAATGAATGGTCTTTCCTTGCTGTTTGCCCTCAGCCACTGCCGCCCTGCGCCCCCATCACAGCAACCCTCTGGCACATTACTTTGACCTGGATGTACCTGGATTGGAAACCCTGGTGGCGCAGTGGTTAAGTGCTATGTCTGCTAACCAAAGGGCCGGCAGTTTAAATCCACCAGGCACTCCTTGGAAACTCTTATGGGGCAGTTCTACTCTGTCCTATAGGGTCACTATGAGTCGGAATCGACTTGACGGCACTGGGTTTGGTTTTTTGGTTTGGTACCTGGATTCAAGACCTGTGCCTGGGCATTGAAGAAAGCCAAGGCAATTGGCCTTAGGCCAGTCTAGGCAGGACCTGGGCAAGTGGGAGGCAGGTCACAGATTCCATTTTCTGCATCCTTCATGGTACATCCATTAAGAGCACAAATGCTAGAGGCAGCCTGCCTGAGTGAGAGACATGACTTTGGAACTTAAAAGCTGAGTAACTTTGGGCAAGTTACTTAATCTCTCTGTGCCGCAGTTTCCTCATTTGTAAACTGCGGATACTCCTAGAACCGATTCGGTAAGGGATTTATGAGTTACTAATGGAGGCCTGGTGGTTAAATGGTTAAGAGCTTGCCTGCTAACCAAAAGGTCAGAAGTTCAGATCCACCAGCTGCTCCTTGGAAACCCTATGGGAAAGTTCTCCTCTGTCCTACAGTGTTGCTGTGAGTTGGAATCCACTAAATGGCAATGGGTTTTGGTATACGTAAGATGCTCTTTGGAGGTCTTGGCCGTATTCTTATTTGCTGTGACTGATGTGACTTGACCTAAGCATTAGAGCTGCAGTTCAGGCTGTAATCTTTTGTCCACAGCTATGTTTGCATTCATTGGTCTTAACAGAGAACCAAGTAAAGCCGAGTTTTTTATCTTGTTGCCACCACAAGCTGCTTTTCTCTCTTGTCATCCTTTCAAGGCCAAAATTTTGGAGACAGAAATCTGTGTATGTCTGATTCTACTTCCTAGCCTCTGAGTCATCCTGCCCCCTGCCTCTTCCTGAAACTTTTCTTTCCCGGTTCACCACTATCTTCCTAATTATCAAATCCAGTGATTTCTTTTTTCCTTTGATTTCCCATTTCCTGGGCTTTTTTTTTTTTTTTAATTATTTGTTTTTGCTAAGGCTCTTCTTAGAATGTGGTTTTTGCTTGACTTTGGTGAGGTTTCTCTAAACTGTTTTTCTTCCTAATTCTCCAGCTGTTTTTTCTCTCTTCAAGGACTCGTCTTTCTCCACAGCAGGGAGGCAAGCTGCAAGGCACTTGTTTTTATTAAAAAAAAATCTACATCGTGTGTAACGAATGCCTTCCTATTATCTGCTAATGTGTCCTGTAAATCTCCTATTGCCTTGCATTGTAATACACGTATACACACATACAAACAATATACACACATATATGTACACACACCATGTATATGAGCATATGTACACTATATATGTATAATATATTATGTATACACATTATGTGTGCACTATATGTGTATATATATACAGATACACACACTATATGCACACACAAACTGTATACGTGTAGGTACACAGACTATTTACACATGCATGTATATTTATACTATGTGTATACATACACCATACATGTATATACACTATATATGCACAACTATAAATGCACACCCTGTGTATATATGCACACACTATACATATGTACAAGAATGCCATATATACAGACATCACGTATGTACACAAGAAGCCCTGGTGGTGCAGCAGTTAAGCACTCAGCTGCTAACTGAAAGGTAGTGGCTCTTTGAAAGAAAGACCTTACTAACAGCTCTTGTAAAAATTACAGCCTAGAAAACCCCATGGGGCAGTTTTACTACGTCACATGGGGTCTCCATGAGTCGGAATCAACTTGGCAGCACACTACAGCAACAACAGACAGTATATATATACGCATATATATACACACACACATATATATACATGAATATGTGTGTATATATTCATTTAATATATATATATATCTATTAAAAAAAAAAACAAACCCATTGCTGTCGAGCCTATTCTCACTCATAGCGACCCTATAGGACAGAGTAGAACTGCCCCATAGAGTTTCCAAGGAGCAGCTGGGGGATTTGAACTGCCGACCTTTTGGTTAGCAGCATAGCTCTTAAGCAGTATGCCATCAGGGTTTCCATATATATGTATACATACATATATATATATATAAAATATATATATACATACATATATATATACCTACACAATTCTCTCTTTTTCTACACACACATACACTTACACATTACCATTTCTGTCCTGTTTACAATTTATTTCCACCCCCAGTACCATGCCTACCAAAAACCAAACCAAACCCTTTGCCATCAAGTCGATTCTTACTCTTAGCAACCCTATAGTACTAGGCCTAGTTGTTGACAAATATTGGTTCTGTGTTGCAAGAATCCTAGAAGCACTAGAAACACACTTTTGTCATTAATCATGTCTTGCTTCATCCATTCCTTCTTGTTCTTCTCCCTCCTCCATCACTAGTCAAGCCCAGCTTCCTACCAATGCTGTGCTCACCACCCATGATTTCTCTACCGAGAAACAGAATCAGGCAAGCAAATGCTATTAATCTAATGTGGTCAGTGCTATAACGGGGGCATGAACAGTTTGCTAAGGGATGCCAAAGAAAGATGGTCCGTTTGAGCTAAACCGTGAAGGATTTGTATGTCTTCACCAGGCAGGATAAAGGGCGTACCTGACAGAAGAAACAGCAGCTGTAAAACCAGAGGGGGAGGAACAAGTTGGTATGCTTGGAACATGGTAGGAAGCTCAAAGCACTGGATGAGTAAGGAAGGAACTTCAAGGCATGTGTCTGATAAACCGATTGGGGCTTAGGTTTTGGTCCCCAGCGAACGGACTTGGAAATGGCATGCTAAGAAGTTCGGTTGTATTTGCTTAGTGGGGGGTGGGTGCCTGGGGGAGGCATGGCTTTCCAGATTTTAAGTAGAGAAATGCCGAGATTAGATATAGTTTAAGAAGATAACTGGTGACAGACAATAGTAGTAGCGATTCCAGTTGCAAATTCTGCTGGATTCCAAACCTGACCAACCCTTATTAACTTTGTGACCCTTAACATCTTCAAAATGGGGCATACTCCCTTAGAGTACCTATCCTTAGGTACCTACCTTTAGGACTGTGGTAAGGATTAAGGAGGATAACATTTAGAGAACCCTTAGCACTCTGCCTCTCATATAGCAAGCACTCTGTAAATAGTAGCTCTTTGTTACAAAATGTGTTATGATGAGAGGTGAGAGATAATAAGCCTGTCCCAAACAACTGCAGATGGGATAGAGAGGAGGAAATAGATTTCTCTTTTATTATGAAAGTAACATATGCCCATGGAAAAATGTCAAACAGTATAGAAGAATGTAAAGTAAAAAGTAACCCCCTCACATTCAATTCACGTATTCCCATCCTGCAGATAAAATCAAAGTATATCTTGGACACCAAACCAGAAAGTCAGTTTCTCTCTCTACGTATCAGGGCTTGAACTGGTTGGTTCCGTTTTGAACCCCTGCTGAAAATTTGCATTTCTAACGAGCTCGCAGGTGATGCTAATGCTGCTAATTAGGGACCAATTCTAAGAACGTCTAGTAGAGTAAAAAAAAAATTTTTTTTTTTAGTGCTTCTTAAATTTATTATACATAAGAATCACCTGGGGATCTTGTTGAACTGTAAATTCTGATTCAGTATATCTTTCTGCTGGAATGCATTTAAATTATTTTTAAAAGTAAAACAAAAACAAAAACCCTAAGCCAAATTACTGTGCATAGAAATCCTTTACCAAAAACCAAACCCATTGCTGTCGAGTTGATTCCGACTCACAGCGATCCTAAAGGACAGAGTAGAATGCCCCATAGGGTTTCCAAGGAGTGCCTGGTGGATTCGAACTGCCATTAGCAGCCATAGCTCTTAACCACTATGCCAGCAGGAGGTATACAAAACCCAAAACCCACTGCCGTCGAGTGGATTCCGACTCATAGTGACCCTATAGGACAGAGTAGAACTGCGCTGGAGAGTTTCCAAGGAACGCCTGGTGGATTCCAGCTGCCGACCTCTTGGTTAACAGCCGTAGCACTTAACCACTACGCCACCAGGGTTTCCACCAGGAGGTATAGGAAAAGGAAATAAGCAAAAGATATTTAAAAAAAAAAATTTTTTTTTTTTTTTTTAGATATTTAGAGAGGAAAAATGCACTTTTACCTGTCTGTCTAAAGGATTTCGGGAAACCCTTCTTCCTCTGACTGACACCTATAGCGCTTGGTTGGTGCCTCTTAGAACGCCTTCACTCTTGCCTTCTACTGAAGCAACCTCCTTCTCTAATGGAAAGGTCTCTGAAGGAAGAGACCATGTCCTATAAATCTTTTATTCCTTCGAGGACATTGCGCTTGGAAAGTGCTAAGTAAACTTGTTCTTCTTCATCCTCCGTCACTAGTCAACCCCAGCTTCCTACCAATGCCATGCTCACCACCCATGACCCCTGTTCTAGAGAAGGTCCCAGCCTACTGGGAAAGAGATTCAGGCAAGCCAATGTACATAATCTAATGCGGTCAGTGCTATAATAGGTATATAAGCAGGTTGTAGGCGCTGGGGCTCGGAGCTGGAAGAGGCTGGGTTTGAGCAGCCTGATTATATGTTATTTGGAAGTCACTGAATCACTCTGAAAGTCAGTTTCCCTCTCTGTGAAATGTGTGGGGTTTGGGGGTAATCCTAACTGGCCTTACCTACTTCCTAAGGTTGCTTTAAAGATCAAATGGGATGGAGCAGGTAGGATGCTGAGGGAACCAGTGAAGGCCTGGTATGCCCTGAGACAACGTGGACCTTGGGCATGTGTAAAGGGAGGAAAGTACTATACCTCCTGACTCCCTCCATTCCTGTCACTGCTATGCTGTCTCACAGACACCATTGGTCCAGCTGCTGCCTCTCTGGCTCCACATCTCCTTCCTTTCCTTGTACTCCTCCTGTAAAAGCCCTGGATCTTGCTTCCCTGCTAAATCTCGGGAGCGTCTGGGAGTGGACTTCCACCAATGCAAGGAGAGGCAGGAGGGAGGAAGTCAGGTTTAGAAGAAGCTGGCCTCAGGGCAGCCCAGCTTGCAGAAGTAGCCCAAGCAGTACCAAGTGTGCAAGAGCCAGAGGCAGGGTCAGCCTCAGACCCGCCAGGAGAGGGCGCTTCTCTCTTCCGTCCTAGGGGACCGGCTCCAAGCCCGAGCTGCAGAGTTTGGCAGCGACGGTTTTGAAAAGAGACGCCTCTTGGAGATAAGCACTAACTGGCACCTCGAACCCCTGTTAGGTGGAGAAGGGGAGAGTCACTCATCCTTGGTGCTGGGTTTCATCTATCGCAGATCCAGCATTGCTGAGAGAAGAGGGTGCTGACATTGCCAAATTAGGAAATACTTGGAAAGCAGTTTGTTTTACAAATGAGGAAACTAAGGCTCAGAGATGGGAAGTGACTTTCCCTTGGTCCCTTGATCACACAGCTAGGCTAGAAGTCAACAAAGCCCAGCTGCTTCCTCCCTGCATTCTTGTAGACGCAGGGTTCTCAGCACCCTGGGGGCTGATTGCTGAGTATCAGAAATGCAGTTATGGGACACTGCTTAGAAATTGCTGCAATCCATATTGTTTATTAACCATTTACATTAACTCAACGTAAACAGCTCTGCTGATTTGTAGCAATTGGAGTGAAGTGTTTATTTCAAATTTTGCTAAGACCTATCCGCCCCATACCTTTGTGGGTAATTTGGTGTGAACTTTTATTTTAGCCCTGAAAATCTCTGTTTAAAAAATGTTTATGAGAACATTCTCACAATGCAATAAAACAGCAGTAAATAGGAACAAAATATTGATACATGTCAATGCCTCGACTGACTAGCCAATGCTAGGAATTACTTCAGTATTTGCCAAACACTTTATATTTTTTCTTTAAAACCCTAAATCTCCCTTCATCATAACTTATAGTTTACTTGTCTGAATCCTGCTTTGGGCTGTAATCTCCAAGAGGCCAGCACTGCATCTATCTTGTTCACCATCATACATACTTGCCTACATCAGGCCAGGAGCCTACTATACTGTAGGTATTATGAATGTGAAGCCACCGCCTGTCTGTCAGTTTGTCGTACTGTAGTGGCTTGTGTGTTGCCATGATGCTGGAAGCTATGCCACTGGAAACGATGCTATCAGTATTCCAAACACTAGCAGGGCCATCCATGGTGGACAGGTTTCAGTAGAGCTTCCAGATTAAGATAGACTAGGAAGAAAGGCCTGGCAATATAGTGCTGAAAATTAGACAATGAAAACCCTATGGTTCACAACAGAATATTGTCCTATATAGTGCTCCAAATGAGCCTCCTAGGTTGGAAGGCACTCATAATACACAGTGGTCCCAACAGTGGACTAGAGCATACCAATTACGGTGAAGATGGAGCAGGACTGGGCAACATTTTATTCTGTTGTACATGGGGTCATTATGAGTCCGAGTCGACTAGAGGGCAACTAACAACATGAATGCGAATTGAAAAATAAAAACGAGTCCACCCTTTATTGCAACATTTCCAAGTCTAAGAAGTTCTCCTGAGGTAAGGAGATGGCTTTAAAACATATCTGAAAATTCTTTGAGACTCCTCCCAGAGAGGCGGACCTTATTCCTCTTCCCTTGAAGCCGGGCAATGGGCCTGGAGTGATTTGCCTCAACAAAGGCTGTGGGAGAAGTGTTGCTGAGTGACTTCCAAACAGGGAGGAATTACCCAATAAACCAGGCAGCACGGGCTTACAAGTAACTGTGTTTATCTACTAATCTGTAGTGCACAATTTCACCTGTCTTAAACCACATGTGCTGTGGTGAAACCCCTGTGAAATTGTGCACTACAGATCAGCATTAGTAAGTAAACACAAGGAAACCTGGGGGTACCTTGCTTAGTGGTTAATTTACCCCTGCTTGTGCGGGTGACACAGCTTCTTTCTGCCTTGCTCTTGCTTTGGAGACCTGAGCCACCATGGAAGGAGCTCAGCTACCGTGAAGCTGCCACGTGGGAAAAAGCATGTGGGAAAAACACAGAAATAGAAATGCCTGAGGAGCAGCTCATTTTTCCAGCCGGACGTGAGGGAGCCAGCCTCCCTGTGACTCCAGGCCAAGGCTCAGTCTGACAGTAAATGTAGGGGCAAGAAAGCCGCCTCTGAGACCAGCTAATCCCGGAAGCCATCAGAGGTGATAATATGCTAAAAAATGATGGTTATTGTTTTAAGCGACTAAGTTTTGGGGTTGTTAATTATACAGCAGTAAATAACCACAACAGATAGTAATCACGTAAGTTCAGGCAACTTTATCTACGAGAATATTGAATACAGTTAAGGCCATAAAGGCAAAGGCTTTATCTTGTTCATCGATGTATTCCCTGGCACTTAATAAATACATTGTTGGATAATAATCAAAAAATAACATAATAATAAATCTAAAAGCCCAACATAGGGGATTGGCTTATGGTCCAACTACAATGGAGTATTATGAACTCTTAAATAAGATGTTACAGAAGCCAGGATTCAACCCAGGCAGGCTGGTTCCAAGGCCTATGCTTTTAGCAACTCACTAGGCTGTCTAGGGAACCACAGACATACCAATTCTGTAATATGTAAATACATAAATACATCTTTTAGAAGAAAGAGCTAGAAACATAATTAGTCACAAAAATTTTAAATGTGGCTGTAATTAGATCAAGGAGCCCTGGTGGCACAGTGGTTAAGTGCTGGGCTGCTAACTGAAGGTTAGTGGTTCGAACCCACTAGCTGCTCCGAGGGAGAAAGATGTGGCAATCTGCTTCCCTAAAGAATACAGACTTGGAAACCCTGTAGGGCAGTTCCATTCTGTCCTATATTGCCTGTATTAGGTCACTATGAGTTGGAATCTGCTGGAGGGCAACAAGGTTTTTTTTTTTTTTTTTTTTTTGAGTAAGTAGACCAAGGAGTCCCTGGGTGGTACAAACTGTTAACCTACTTAGCTGCTAACAGAAAGGTTGGAAGTTTTGAGTCCACCAAGAGGCACTTCTGAAGAAAGGCCTGGTGATCTGCTTCCCAAAAACCTGCCATTGAAAGCCCTGTGAGGCACAGTTCTACTCTGACACACATGGGTCACTGTGAGTTGGAACTGACTCAAAGGCAGTTAGTTTTACTGGTTAATCAGTGGTTATGGGTGAGTACTTTTTCTATTCAGTGCCTTTTTATGTTGCTAAATCTTTTAGAATGAACAAATAATATTTTTGAAGTGTGGAAAAAAATGCCATTAAAATTATAAGGCTTGAACTTGATGGTCAAGACTCATATAAGCTGCATCTATTTAAAGTGAACAATTTGGTAAATTTTGAAATATGTATAAATCCAAGAAACCATTACCAAGGTAGATAATCAAGATAATGCAGATGTCACTTCCATAAATTTCATCTTGCCCCTCTGTAATGCCTCCCTCCCACCCCCTTTTGGGCCCTGCCACCCTCCCCCCCACACCAGCACCATTAATCTGCTTTCTATCGTTGTACATTTGTTTCATTTTCTAGGATTTTATATAAATTGAATCATGCCGTGAACATTTGAGTTATTTCCCAGTTTTGGGGTATTACAAATAAAGTTGCTATGGATATTTGTACGTAAGTATTTGTGTGGAATTGCATTCATTTTTTTTTTTGATAAATACCTTGAATGGCTGCGTCATATGGTGGTGTTGTTAGTTGCTGTTGAATTGATTGCAGCTCATGGAGAACCCACGTGTGCAGAGTAGAACTGCTGCATAGAGTTTCCAAGGCTGCAGCCCTTCGGTAGCAGATCCTCAGGCCTGTCTTCTGAGGCCCCTCTGGGTGGGTTCAAACCGCCAACCTTTCAGGTAGTAGTTGAGAACTTAACCACCCGGGGACTCTGGTGTCATATGGTAGATGCATATAGATCTATTTAAGAAACTTATAAAATACTTAGGAGTGGAATGTCTGGGACAGGTGATGGGTGTATATTTAACTTTTAAAGAAACTGCAAAACTGTTTTCCAAAGTGGTTGTAATGTTTAAATTTCCCCCAGCAGTTTGTGAAAGTTCTAGGTTGCTCTACATTTTCTCCAACATGTCAGCCTTTCTAGTTTTAGCTATTATGATTGGTATTTAGTTGGCATCTTGTTGTGGTTTTAGTTTGCATTTCCCTAATGACTAGTTAATCATGTTATTATGTGCTTATTTGCTATCCATCTCCCTTTTTTTTTTTTTTTTTGCTGGTGTAAGATCTGTTGAAACCTTTGGGGTTTTTTTTTTTTTTTACCGTTAGCGTATAAATTTTATTCTTTTTTTATTGTTGTACTTTAGTTGAAGGTTAACAGAACAAACTAGCTTCTCATCAGTTAGTACACGTATTGTTTTGTGACATTGGTTATCAACCCCACGTACAACATGTCAGCATTCTCCCTTCTTGACCTTGGGTTCCCTATTGCCAGCTTTCCTGTCCCCTCTTGCCCTCTAGTCCTTTCCCCTGGCTGGTATGCCCCTTTAGTCTTGTTTTGTTTTATGTACCTGTCTAATATTTGGCTGAAAAGTGTACCTTGGGAGTAGGTTTAGCTTCAATTCTGAGTTAGCAGGGTGTCTGGGGGCCATAGTCTTGAGAGTTCCTCCAGTCTCCGTCAGACCAGTAAGTCTACATTTTTCTCCCAGTCTACCTGGGCCCCTCCACTATGATCCCTGTCAGAGCAGTGGCTGATGGTAACCAGGCACTATCTAGTTCTTTTGGGCTCAGGCTGGTGGTGGCTGTCGCTTTTGTGGCCCATTAGTCTTTTGGATTAATATTTTCCTTGTGTCTTTGTTTTTTTTCACTCTCCTTTGCTCCAAACGTGCTGGGACCAATAGATGTATCTTAGATGACTGTTTGCAAGCTTTTAAGACCCCAGATGCTACTCACCAAGGTAGGATGTAGAACATTTTCTTTATGAACTGTGTTGTGCCAGTTGATGTAGATATCCCTCAAGACCATGATTCCCAGCCCTTAGCCCCGGTAACTTGGTTTCTCAAGGTGTTTAGATGTGTCTAGGAAGCTTCTATGACTTTGCTGTGGACAAGGTGTACTGCTTTTCCCTGTATTGTCTGTTCTCATTCCCTTGACCAAAGTTAACACTTGTTTATTACCTAGTAAGTGATTTCCTCTCCCCTACCCCTCCCCCCATCAAAGACTTTTTTTCTGTGTGGTCTTATACAATATTTGTCCTTTCGTGACTTATTTCACTCAGCAAAATGCCCTCAGATTCATCCATGTTGTGAGATGTTTCATGGATTCATCATTGTTCTTTCTCATTTCTTAGTATTTCATTGTGTGTATGTACTATAATTTATTTACCCGTTTATCTGTTGATGGGCACTTAGGTTGTTTCTATCTTTTTTGCTATCTATTGTGAGTAATTCTGCAGTGAACATGGTTGTGCATATGTCTATTTGTGTGACAGCTCTTATTTTTCTAGAATATAGTCCTAGGAACGGGATTGCTGGATCGTATGGTATTTCTGTTTCTAGCTTTTTAAGGAGGCGCCATGTTATTTTCCATAGTGGTTGTACCTTTTTACATTCCCACCAGCAGTGCATAAGAGTTCCAATCTCCCTGCAACCTCTTCAACATTTGTTATTTTCTGGGTTTTTTTTTATTAGTGCCAGTATGTCAGTATGAGATAGTATCTCATTGTAGTTTCGATTTGCATTTCTCTAATGGCTAGTGATCGCAAGCATTTCCTCATGTGTTTGTTAGCCACCAGAGTGTCTTTGGTGAAGTGTCTGCTCATATCCTTTGCCCATTTTTTAATTGGATTATTTGTCTTTTTGCTGTTCAGGTGTTGAAGTATTCTATAGATTGAGAGATTAGACCCTTGACAGATATGTCATAGCCAAAATTTTTTTCCCAGTCAGTAAGTTCTCTTTTCACTCTTTTGGTGAAGTGTTTTTGATGAGCATAAGCATTTAATTTTTGGGAGCTCCCAGGTATTTAGTTTATCTTCTAGTTTTTGTGCATTTTTAGTTATGGTTTATATTGTATTTATACCATGTATTAGAGCCCCCAGAAATGTCCGTATTTTTAATTCCATGGTCTTTCTTGCGTTAGTTTTTATATTTAGGTGTTTGGTCCATTTTGAGTTAGTTTTTGTGTATGGTATGAGGTATGGGTTCTGTTTCATTTTTTTACAGGTGGACATCCAGTTTTACCAGCACCATTTGTTAAAAGATTGTCTTTTTCCCATTAATGGACTTTGGTCCTTTGTCAAGGATCAGCTGACCGTAGATGGATGGATTTACATCTGCGTTCTCAATTCTGTTTCATTGGTCTATGCGTCTGTTGTTGTACCAGTACCAGGCTGTTTTGAGTACCGTGGCTGTATAGTAGGACCTGAGATCAGGTAGTGTGAGACCTCCTACTTTGTTCTTTTTCTTTAATAATGCTTTGCATATCCGTGGCCTTTTTCCTTTCCAAATAAAGTGATTAGTTTTTCCATCTCATTAAAGAATGCTGTTGGTATTTGGATCTGGATTTAGTATTTTTTGAACTATTGTAAATGGTATTGATACTTTAATTTCAATTTTGAGTTGTTCATTGCTAGCATATAAAAATAGAACTAATTTTTATGTATTGACTTGCTACCTTGCTAAATGCATTTATTAGTTCCAGTAAAACCTTTTATAGATTCCACAGGATTTTCTACATAGATGATCATTTCATAGGCAAATAAAGATTTCATTTTTTCTAATGTGGATGCCCTTTTCTTTTACTTGTCTTATTACACTGATTAGGAATATCTAAATAAACTTTAGTGAGTCTGTGAAATCCATTGCCAAGGAAACTCTGTAGCCAATCCCAGTTTGCCAGAAGAGCCCTTTTCAGTCCCCGCCACCCCCCCCCCCACTTTGTTTTTTGCTAAATCTCTCAGAGACATTGGATTTCTAATCAAAGGACAGGAATTGAGTTCTGGCTTTTCCACTTACAGTGTAACTTTGGGAACGTGATTTAATTAATCTATAAAATGGGTCTACTAAAAGGACCTACCCCAAAAAGATTATTTTGATGGCAATATATAAAGCAATACTTAAAAGTACATTATTTTCTTGTTATGGATAACTAATAACTGCTTCCTTGGGGATATTTGATAGTACTAATAACTATCATTTATTGAATCTCTTCCATTTATTAGACACTTTGATCTCAATTAATCCTCATTTACTCAATAACCTTGTAGGATCATTGTCATAACAGAGCTCCAGAGAGTTTACATGACTTGCCCATGACCACCCAGAGTATATATGGAAAACCAGGGAGCAAATTCAATCTGTAAGTAAATTCCGTACTTTTTCTCCCACACATACCCCTTTACTCCTTTCCTCAAATGATAGAGAGCCTCTCCCAGGTCTGCTAATGACAGCCGTGCAGGTTGTACATTGCACAACTCCAGGGAGTGTCAGTGTCGTATGCATCCATGTGAATGGCACCCCCTGGAGGTATACAATTCACAGCTTGCCCACTTGTACCAGGAGGCCCTGGTGCAGCTCGTGTGTTTTATTCAGAGAGGAGAGAAAACTTTGCTGACAACTGCATCCTCCATTCTTCCTTTCAGTAATTCTTGGAGGTACTTTCCATGCTTTTTATAACCCTGAGTAAATGACCTGCAGGGATGTGACTGTACTATGTCTCACTAGATGCTATGACTTTCTCAACGTAGTGCTGATGGACATGCCTGCATTCCTGTAGTTCTTTGGTTAGTTGCCTTTCACATGCCCCTCTATGCCTGCTGCCTTCTAAAAAAGTTGCTGTGAAAGAAATTGCTCGCTGTACTTGGCAGTAGATGCTAAAACATAGGCAAAAGTGAGCTACTTTCTTTGAGTTCATCTTGGGAAATTCCCTTGTGTACCTGTGTGTGCTTAAGTCACTAAAAGTCTCAGAGGCGGTCTCCCATGAACTAGACCCTTTCATATTTTATTTTAAAAAGATAATATTTTAGTGTTTTAGGTGAAAGTGTGCACAGCAAATTAGGTTCCCCTTTAACAATTTTTATACAAATTGTTCCATCCATTGGTTACAATTTTTATAATGTATCAGCATTCTCATTATTTCCATTCTATTTCATCTGTTTCCATTGATCTAGCTTCCCTTCCCCACCTTGCTTTCAGGTAAATGTTGACCGTTTGGTCTCATATATTTAATTGTTTAAGGGAGCACATGGGTGATATTGTTTATTTTATAAGCCAGTCTATTATTTGGATGAAAGGTGACCTGCAGAAATAGCTTCAATTCCAAGTTCAAAGGGTATCTTAGGGAGGTAGCCTTGCAGGTTCCTCTAGTCTCTATCAGTCCAGTAGATCTGGCCATTTTCAGGAACTTGAGTTTTGTTTTACATTTCTTTCCCATTCTACCTAGAACATTCTTTTGTGTCCCTGGTCAGAGCGATCAGTAATGGTAGTTGGATACTATCTAGCTCTCCTGGTCTCAAGTTAGAGGAAGCTGTGGTTTGTGTGGGCTGTTAGTCACATGGACTAGTTTCTTCTTTGAGCCTTTGATTTCCTTCATTCTCTTTTGCTACATACAAGTAGAGACCAACAGTTGTATCTTAGATGGCTGCTCTAATGCTTTTAAGACCCCACATACTATTCACCCAAACTAGGATATAGAAAATTATCTTTATGAACTATGTTATGCCAGTTGACTAAGTTGTCTGCCAATACTATGATCCCAAGCCTTTTGATCCAATAAAGCAATCCTGTGAGTTGTTTGGATATGTCTAGGAAGCTCTGTAACTGTGCCCCCTATGTGGCTTGTTGTATATGTGGGTATATGCAGCACACACAAATGTGTATATACATATGCCTACAGATACACCTATACATGCAAGTGCATTTACTTGCATATGCCCTCCTGTATATACATATATGCATCCATATCTACCTATGTAACAATACACATATTTTTTGGTTGTTTTTACTGTTGTTGCAAAATTGTATATGTCATACCATTTACTGAAATTGTCCCCTTTTCATGTGATGGTTAATGTTATGTGTCAACTTGGCTAGGATATGATTCTTAGTGATTTGGCAGACACTGCACTAATTGCTCTTCCATTGATATACTGTAATCATCTCCATGATGAGATCTGGTATGAACAGACAATCAGTTGAAAAGGGAGTTTTCTTGGGAATGTGGCCTGCCTCCAGTATATACACAGATATTCCAGCAAGGCTCACTCTCCGTCTGGATCCTGCATCTGACTTGTCATCATCTGACCTCTGGTTCTTGGGATGTGAGCCAGCAACCCACAGCCTGACCTTCAGATTTTGGGATTCACCTGCAACCCAGTGTTCCAGCAGCCTGCCATCTGACCTGCTGATTTTGGATTTGTCAGCCCCTGCAATCATGTGAATTAGGAAAAGCCTCCATTCTGACACCTGACTCATGGACTTTGGGACTTGCCAGTCTCAGCTGCACGAGCCATCTCCTTGAATTAAATCTCCCTGTATGTTTATATACATAGCTTAACTGATTTTGCTCCTTTAGAGAACCCCGTCTAAGACACTCAAGTACTTTTTACTGTCTTTGTTTACCATGGTCAGGTTGTACTGACATCGCCCGTATTTGAGATTGCCTTTACCATCACAAAAAATAACAAGTGTCTACTATCTAGAAACTGATTCCCCCTCCCACTCTCTCCCATCCTTGGTAACCATCAAAGAACTGCCTTCTGTGTGTATATCTATTTTTTGACTTTTTAGAATGGTTGGACCATACAATATTTGCCTTTTTGTGATTGACTTATTTCACTCAGCATAATGTCCTCCAGATTCATCCATGTTATAAGATGTTCTTTATACTTGCATAGTATTACACTGTGTGTATGTACTATAATTTGTTTATCCATTTACCTGCTGTAGGACACTTAGGTTGTTTCTATCTTTTTGCTATTTTGAAAAGTGCTGCAATAGGTACATATATCTATTCATGCCACTGCTCTTATATCTATAGGATATATACGTAGGAGTGGGATTGCTGTATCATAAGGTATTTCTATTTCTAACTTTTTAAGGAAGCACAAACTGTTTTCCATAGTGATTGTACCATTTACAATCCCACCAGCAATGTGTAAGAGTTCCGATGCCCCCACAACCTTGCAAGCATTAGTTGTTTTCTGTTTTTTTGATCATTGCCATTTTTTCAGGGGTGAAAAGTATCTTATTGTAGTTTTGATTTGCATTTCTCTAATGGCTCCTGATCACGAGTATCTTTTCGTGTATTTGTTGGCTGCCTGAATGTCCCCTTTGGTGAAGTGTCTGTTCATGTCCTTTGCCCATTTTTTTAAATTTATTTTTTAATGAAAGTTTACATGAAGTTTACATGAAGTTACATGAAGTTTACATGAAGGTTTACTGAACAAACTAGTTTCTCATTAAATAGTCAGCACTCATATTGTTTTATGATGTTGGTAAACAACCCCATGATATGTCAACATTCTCATTTCTTGACCTTGGGTTCCCTACTACCAGCTCTCCTGTCCCCTCCTGCCTTTTAGTCCCTAACCCCTGGGCTGTTGTGCCCCTTTAGTCTCGTTTTGCTTTATGGGCTTGTCTAATCTTTGGCTGATGGGTGAAGCTTAGGAGGCACCTCATTACTGAGCTAAAAGGGTGTCTGGGGGCCATACTCTCGGGGTTTCTCCAGTCTCTATAAGGCCAGTAAGTCTGGTCTTTTTTTGTGAGTCAGAATTTTGTTCTACATTTCTCTCCAGCTCTGTCCCGGATCCTCTATTGTGATTTCTGCCAGACAAGTCAGTGGTGGTAGCTGGGTACCATCTAGCTAAACTGGACACAGTCTGATGGAGGCTGTGGCAAAGGTGGTCCATTAGTCCTCTGGACTAATCTTTTCCTTGTATGTGTAGTTTTCTTCATTCTGCCTTGCTCCCGAAGGTGTTAGACCAGTGTAGTATCTTAGATGGCTGCTCACAAGCTTTTAAGACCCCAGATGCTACTCACCAACGTAGAACATTTTCTTTATAAACTATGTTATGCCAATTGAGCTAGATGTTCCCCAACACCATGGTCCCCACAGCCCTCAGCCCTTTAATTCGGTCCCTCGGGGAGTTTGTATATGTCTATGGAGCTTCCATGACCTTGCCTTGCACAAGTTGAGCTGGCTTCCCCAGTATTGTGTACTCTCTTACCCTTTACCAAAGTTGCCACTTAAGTATTGTCTACTTAGTGTTTTTCCATCCCCACCCCTCCCTTCCCTCATAACCATTAAAAATTGTTTCTTTTGTGTAAACCTTTTCATGAGTTTTTACAGTAGGGGTCTCATACAGTATTTGTGACTTATTTCGCTCAGCATAATGCCCTCCAGATTCATCCAAGTTACGAGATTCTTCACAGATTCATCATTGTTCTTTATCGTGGCATAATACTCCATTGTGTGTATGTACCATAGTTTGCTTATCCATTCATCTGTTGATGGGCATCTAGGTTGTTGCCATCTTTTTGCTATTGTGAACAATGCTGCAGTGAACATGGGTGTGCATATGTCTATTCGTGTGAAGACTCATATTCCTAGGAGTAGGATTGCTGGATCATATGGTCTTTCTATTTCTAGCTTTCTAAGGAAGCGCCATATCATTTTCCAAAATGCTTGTATCATTTTGCATTCCCACCAGCAGTCCCTAAGAGTTCTGGTCTCCCCACAGCCTCTCCAACATTTGTTATTTCCTGTTTCTTTGATTCGTGCCAGTAATGCTGGGGTGAGATGGTATCTCGTTGTGGTTTTGATTTGCATTTCTGTAATGGCTGGTTTCCTTGGTGGAATAGGGGTTAAGTACAATGGCTGGCAACCAAAAGGTCAGCAGTTTGAATCCACCAGGTGCTCCTTGGGAACTCTATGGGGCAGTTCTACTCTGTGCAATAGGGTCACTGTGAGTCGGATTGACTTGATGGCAATGGGTTTTTTTTAAATGACTAGTGTTCACGAGCATCTCCTCATGTGTCTGTTGGCTGCTTCAATGTCTTCTTTGGTGAAGTGTCTGTTCATTTCCTTTGCCCATTTTTAAATCAAGTTGTTTGTCTTTTTGTTGTAGAGGTGTTGGATTTTCCTGTAGATTGTAGAGATTAGACCTTTGTCTCATTTGTCATAGCCAAAGATTTTTTCCCAGTATGTAGGTTCTCTCTTTCCTCTTTTGATGAAGTGTTTTGATTGCAGTTATCTAGCTTATCTTCTGGAGTCTGTGTGTTGTTGGTTATGGTTTGTATCCTGTTAATGCCGTGTATTAGGGCCTCTAGCATTGAAGCTAGTTTTTCTTCTATGAACTTTATAGTTTTTGGCTTTATATTTAAGTCTTTGTTTCATATTGAATTAGTTTTTGTGTATGGTGTGATGTATGGGTCCGGTTCATTCTTTTGCAGGTGGACATCCAGTTTGGAAAAAACTATCTTTTCCCCATTCGATAGACCATGGGCCCTTGTCTAAGATCAGGTGACCATATTCTTCACCGTATTCTTCTTCTTCATTTGTGGTGTTTGGATCAGGATTGCATTGTATTTGTAAATTGCTTTGGATAGAGTCGTTATTTTCACAATTTTGAGTCTACCTATCCATGAGCATGGTATGTTTTTCTATTTATGCAGCTCTCTTTTGGTTTCTGGCAGTAGTGTTTTGTAGTTTTCTTTGTATAGGTCTTTTACATCCCTGGTTATTCTGAAGTATTTTATTTTTTTAGGGGCTATTATAAATGGTATTGTTTTCCCTATTTCATTGTTTTCTTTATCAGTGTATAGGAATCTGATAGATTTTTGTATGTTTATCTTGTATCCTGCAACTCTGCTGAATCTTTTTATTAGTTCCAGTAGTTTTCTCATGGATTCTTTTGGGTTTTCTAAGTATAGTATCATATCATCCACAAATAGGGACAGTTTAAGTTCATTACCAATCTGAATACCCTTTATTTCCTTTTACTTGCCTTATTGCTCTAGCTAGAACTTCCAGCACAATGTTAAATAGGAGTAGGGATAAAGGGTATCCTTGTCTTGTTCCTGTTCTCAAGGGGAGTGTTCTCAGCCTCTCTCCATTAAGAATGATGTAGGCTAGTACTTTTGTATAGATGCCCTTTAATATGTTGAGAAATTTCCCTTCTATATCTATTTTATTGAGAGTTTTTTTTATCAGGAATGGGTGTTGGACTTCGTTGAATACCTTTTCTGTGTTGATTGAGATGCTCATGTGATTCTTTTCTTTCATTTTATTCATGCAGTGAATTATGTTGATTGATTTTCTAATGTCAAACCATTCTTGTATACCTGATAGGAATCCTACTTGGTTGTTGTCTTAGTCAGCTAGTGCTGCTATAACAGAAATACCACTAGTGGATAGCTTTAACAAAGAGAAATTAATTTTCTTACAGTCTAGTAGACTAGAAGTCCAAATTCAGGGCATCAGCTCCAGGGGAAGGCTTTCTCTCTCTCTCGGCTCTGGAGGAAGGTCTTTGTCCTCAATCTTCCCTTGGTCAAGGAGCTTCTCAGGCACAGGGACCCCAGGTCCAAAGGATCTGCTCTGCTCCCAGTGCTGCTGTCTTGGTGGTATGAGGTCCCCAACTCTCTGCTTGCTTCCCTTTCCTTTTTATCTCTTGAGAGAGAAAAGGTGGTGCAGGCCACGCCCCAGGGAAACTACCTTTACCTTGAATCAGGGAGGTGACTGAGTAAGGGTGGTGTTACAATCCCACCCTCATCCTCTTAACATAAAATTACAATCACAAAATGGAGGACAACCACACAATACTGGGAATCATGGCCTAACCAAACTGACACATTTTTGGGGGAGACAAAATTCAATCCCTGACAGTCATGGTGTATTATTTTTTTGATACGATGCTGAAGTCTATTGGCTAGAATTCTGTTGAGAATTTTTACGTCTATATTTATGAGAGATATTGGTCTGTAATTTTCTCTTTTTGTGGTATCTTTGCCTGGTTTTGGTATCAGGGTTATGCTGGCTTCATAGAGTGAATTGGAAGTATCGCTTTCTTTTCTATGTTCTGAAATAGTTTGAGTGGTACTGGTGTAGTTTTTCTCTGGATGTTTGATAGAATTCTCCAGTGAAGCCATCTGCACCAGGGCTTTTTTCTGTTGGAAGTTTTTTTTTTTTTTAAATTACTAACTTTTCAATCTCTTCTCTTGTTATGGGTTTGTTCAGATTTTCAACATCATTTTGTGATAGTTTGGGTAGATAGTGTCTTTCTAGAAATTTGTCTATTTCCTCTAGGTTTTCAAATTTGTTGGAGTATAGTTTTTCATAATACTCTGTTATGATCCTTTTTATTTCAGTTAGGTGTCTTAACATCCCCCATTTCATTTCTTACTTGGGTTATTTGGATCCTATCCTGTTTTTCTTTTGCCAGTTTGGCCAGTGGTTTGTCAATTTTGTTGATCCTTTCAAAGAACCAACTTTTGGTTTTGTTGATTCTATTGTTTTTCTATTCTCTGTTTCATTTATTTCTGCTCTGATCTTTATTATTTCTTTTCTTCTGGTGGCTGTGGGCTTTTTTTTTTTTTTTTTTTTTGCTGTTCTGTTTAAGTTATGTAGCTAATGTTTTGATTTTGTCCCTTTCTTCTTTTTTGATGTGTGCATCTATTGCTATAAATTGACCTCTGTGACTGCCTCTGCTGTGTTCCAAAGGTTTTGTCATGTTACTGAGGTGCTAGCCTATGCCTGGGAAAAGAATGACACTCAGGTTTTACGGGCCCAGGGCCCAGTGGACAGACAGGTGCTTGTCGTCCACTCTGGCCACCATGTCCTCAATGGCATTCCAGTCGAGCTTGCTCAGGATACTGCCAATGCCCTCAGACCTGCTGTCCATGCCACTCACCCCAGCAGAAGGCTTTTCCTCTTCAGGTGGTGATAAGCTTTGTAGAAGGGAATCATGACTGTCATGAAGAATCTTATGGATTTCTGAAGGTAGTGTCCATGGACTCAACACAGTCTCCTCTCTTTCATATTCTACACACCGCTTGGTTCCATAGTTTTTTGTATGCTGCAGGCTACAATATGGAGCATCAGAGCCCTTTTGGAAGATACCTGGAGACTGCATAGTTTTCCGTATTGCCGCTTGGGCTCTGCCAGCTTTTTCCTGGATGGTAAAAGTGGCAGTTCCGTCTGGCCAAGGTGAATCTTGAGGTTGAACAAAAGGTTTCCCCTTTTGGGTGTAACTTGATTTGGGTATACAGCTGACTTTTCCACGTCGATTTATTGGAAAATTGTTACCATGCTGATTCTCTCTGTTTGGACAAGGGAAGCGTTGCTGTTTGGAAACCTGAGCTGTTCTGCGTTTGTTAGGCAGTTGTTGCATTTGTGTCTGTGCAGTTGTTGGTAACTGCACTGATTCAGATAACAGTTAATTCATCAGACTGTATGCTTGTGAGATTTGACGACTATAGTGATCAGAGAGTAGCAACCTGTCCTTTTCATACTTCACCTTCTGTCTAGGCCCGATTTCCCTTGAAATCGTGTAAAATGGATTGTTCCTGGGACAGAAAGAAGCTTGCTCTTGCCCTCTCTTTTCTGCCAGCTGATGTAAGTACTCTGCCATTCTTTCTTTTTTTTTTTTCATCCAGATGCAAATCTCTCATTTCTCCTTCTCACTTCATTGTGGATGTCTGCCAGAAGTATGCTGAATCCTGGAGATAGTCTTAGCTTGTTCTGTTAAGCCAAGCTCTTCACTGGAAACTCCATCTTTTGTTATAAGGTCATCAATAATGTCTACAATATCAGTCAATGCAGTCATCTGGAGTGGATCTACTGAAACACTCTCAAATAACTCACCACTGTTAACCATTGTCAGTGGAAAGGCTGACAGCTGAGTCGGCAGAAGGAAGCGCGCTGGCTTTCTGACTTGAGTAATTTTATGTTATAGAAAATTCAGGTTCTAAAGTATCCTCTTTGTCACTTTGATCTTCTTTATCCATATGAATCAGGAAATGCACTTCTTCAGAAATGCTTATGGTTTTTGAAGCCAGTGTTTTATCAAATTCATGGCCAGAAGATGATTCAATGTAATCCACTGGCTTAACCACTTTGTGGCTGGGGAAATCCTGCTGTATGTTTTCAGCAATGTTCTGTACTGCCAACAGCTATTCATCAGTCTCCCGAAGCTTAGACGTGAGGTGCTCTAGTCTGAGCGCTGCAGGACTTGGTGCAGGAGAAGCATCAGAGACCTCCTGCAGCAGTTTCCACAACAGGCAATCTTCTGCAACTTCTGACTTTGTGCTCTGATCTTTGAATCAGAACTCAGGCCTCGGCAGATCTTTGTTCTGCTGTACTCCTGATAGTGTAGGTGAGATGACAGTAGGCGTCTTCATTTCTGTAATGCCTGCTCTCCAGTTTTTTACATCCAGACAGGTTGGAGACACTTTTGCAGGTTTAAAAAATAAATCCATAGTGGAATTGGCAGATTCTTGACTCTTAATACCATGCGGGGGACAGCATTAGTAACTGAAGCTGCCATATGATGTAACTCTGCAGAGGATGGAACTTCTAGAATATCACTTTGCTGTTTGCTAACATTATCATCTAAAGGCTCTTCTCTGGCAGGTAATTCCTGTAGATCACAGCTTCAATGTCAATCCCATCTATGTAAGTGTGTCCAGCCAAATTTGCTTCAGTTGAATGTATAAGTCTTTTACTTCCCTTGTTAGGTTTATTCATAGGTGTTTTATCCTTTTGGAGGCTATTGTAAATGGTATTTTTTTTTTATTTCATTTTCAGAGTCTTTCTTGTTAGTGTAGAGGAACTCAACTGATATTTGTGTGTTGAACTTGTACCTTGCCACTTTGCTGAATTCTCCTATTAGTTCCAGTAATATTTTTTTGTGGATTCTCTGGGATTTTCTATGTATAAGATCATGTCATCTGCAAATAAGGATAGTTTTATTTCTTATTTATTTATTTATTTTTACCAATATGGGGGCTGTTTATTTCCCTTTCTTGTCTTATTACTCTAGCTAGGACTTCCAGTACCATATTGAATAAGAGTGGTGATAAAAGCATCCTTGTCTCATTCCCGTTCTCAAGGGGCATGCTCTGTTCTTAAACTGAGAATTGCGAATAATGTTGGCTGTTGGTTTTGCATATATGCCTTTAATTATGTTGAGAAATTTACCTTCTATTCCTATTTTGCTGAGATTTTTTATCAGGAAAAGGTGTTGGTTTTATCAAATGCCTTTTCTGCATGGATTGAGTTGATCATATGATTCTTTTCCTTTGTTTTGTTTGTGTGGTTAATTATGTCGATTATGTTCTGATGTTGAACCATCCTTACATTCCTGGTATGAATCCCACTTGATCATGATATATTATTTTTTTGATAAGCTATTCACTTCTGTTGGCTAGAATTTTGTTGAGAATTTTTTGTGTCTATATTCATGAGGAATATTGGTCTGTAATTTTGTTACTTAGTGGTTTCCTTGCCTGGGTTTGGTATGAGGGTTTTGCTGGCTTTATCAAATGAATTAGGGAGTATGTCTTCCTTTCTATGTTCTGGAATAGTTTGAGTAGAATTGGTGTCAACTGTTCTCTGAATGCTTGGTAGAAGTCTCCAGTGAAACAGGCTGTGCTGGGGCCTTTTTTTTTTTTTTTGGTTGGGAGTTCTTTTTTTTTTTTTTTTTAAATGACATACTCAGTTTCTTCATTTGTTGTGGGTCTGTTCAAATTTTTTACCTCTATTTGTGTTAGTTGAGGTAGGTAGTGTGTTTCTAGAAATTTGTCCATTTCTTCTAGGTTTTCAAATTTGTTGGAGTACAATTTTTCATAATATTCTGTTACGATCCTTTTTATGTTGGTTCTGGTCTAATGTCACTCATCTCATTTATTTTGGCTATTTACATTTTCTCAAGTTTTTCATTTGTCAGTTTGGCCAGTGATGTGTCAGTGTTATTGATCTTCTCAAAGAACCAACTTCTAGTGTTGTCGATTCTTTCTATTGTTTTTTCTGTTTTCTACTTCATATATTTCTGCTCTGATCTTTATTATTTCCTTTCTTCTGTTGACTGTGAGCTTCTTTTGCTGCCCATTTTCTATTTGTTTGAGTTGTAGGGCTAAGATATTGATTTTGGCCCTTTCTCATTTTTTTTTAACGTGCATGTTCATTGTTATGAATTCTCCTCTAAGCACTGCTTTTGCCGTATCCCAAAGGTTTTGGTATATTGTGTTTTCATTCTCATTTGATTCTAGGAATTTTTTAATTTCCTTTTTAATTTCTTCTATTACTTATTGGTTTTTAAGTAGGATGTTATTCAATTTCCATGTATTGAATTTTATTTTTCTTGCTCTTCCTGTTATTGATTTCTAGTTTTATAGCATTGCGATCAGAGAAGATGCTTTGTGTTATTTTAATGTTTTGGAATTTATTGAGGCTTGCTTTGTGGCCTAAAATATGGTCTATTCTGGAGAATGATCCATGTGCATTGGAAAGAATGTGTATTGTGCTGCTTTTGGGTTTAGCGTTTTGTATATGTCTATGAGGTCACGTTGGTTGGTTGTGTTATTTAGATCTTTTGTATCTTTGTTGAGTTTCTTTCTAGTTGTTCTGTCCTTCATTGAAAGTGGTGTTTTAAAATCTCCTACTGTTATTGTGGAACTGTGTATTTCTCTTTTCGGTGCTCTTAGAGTTTGTTTTATGTATTTTGAAGCTCTGTTACTGGGTGCATAAATATTTATTATGGTTACGTCCTCTTGGTGGATTGACCCTTTGATCATTATATAATGCCTTCTTTGTCTCTTATAATGGATTTTGACTTAAAGCCTATTTCATCAGAAATTATTATTGCCATGCTTGCTGAATGTTATTGTTTGTTTTATAGGCCTGTCTCACCGTTGGCCGAAAAGTGGACTTCAGGAGTGGTTTCAGCTCTGTTTTAGCAATGTGTCCGTGGTCCATAGTCTTGGGGGTTCCTCCTATCTTGGTCTGACCAGTAAGTCAGATTTTGTGTGTGTGTGTGAATTTGAAAAATTTTGTTTTACATTTTTCTCCTGCTCTGTCTGGAGCCTTCTATTGTGACCCCTGTCAGAATGGGCAGTGGTGATAACCAGGCACCATCTAGTTCTTTTGGCCTCAGGATGGTGGAGGCTGTGGTTCATGTGATCCATTAGTCCTTTGGACTAATGCTTTCTCTGTGTCTTCGGATTTCTTCATTCTCTTTTGCTCCAAACATGATGGGACCAATAGATGTATCTTAGAGGGCTGCTCTCAAGCTTTTAAAAGCCCAGATGTTACTCACCAATGTAGGCTGTAGAACACTTTCTTTATGAGCTGTTATGCCAACTGACCTAGATATCCCCCAAGACCATGATCTCCAGCCCTCAGCCTCAGTAACTTGGTCCCTCAAGCTGTTTGGGTGTATGTAGGAAGGTTCTATGACTTTGTCTTGGTCAAGTTGTGCTGCCTTTCCCTGTATAGTCTGTTGTTCTTCCCCTCACCAAAGTTAACTTGTCTGCTGTCTAGTTAGTGATTTCCTTCCCTACCTTTCCCTTCCCTTTTAACCAACAAAGATTGTTTTTTTTATATGTGTAAACCTTTTCTTGAGTTTTTGTAATAGTGGTATCATACAATATTTGCCCTTATTTGATTGCCTCATTTCACTCAGCGTAATGGCCTCCACATTTCATCCATGAGATGCTTCACAACTTCATCATTGTTCTTTATCATTGCGTAGTATTCTATTGGGAAACCCTGGTGACATAGTGATTAAGTGCTACGGCTGCTAACCAAAAGGTCAGCAGTTCAAATCCACCTGGCAGTCCTTGGAAAACTCTACAGGGCAGTTCTACTCTGTCCTGTAGGGTCACTATGAGTCAGAATCGACTCGGCGGCAATGGGTTGGTTGGTTGGTAGTATCCCATCGTGTGTATGTACTGTAATTTGTTTATCCATTCATATGTTGATGGGCACTTAGAGTGTTTCCATCTTTTGCTATCATGAGTAGTGTTGGAGTGAACATGAGCATCTGTTTGTGTGATGATTCTTATTTCTGTAGAGTATATTCCTAGGAATGGGATGACTGGGTCATACGGTACTTCTTTTTCTAGCTTTTTAAGGAGGTGCCATGTCATTTTCCATAATGATTGTACCATTTTACATTCCCACCAGAAGTGCGTAAGAGTTCCAGTCTCCCTGCAGCCTCTCTGACATTTGTTATTTTCTCTTTTTTTGATTAGTGCAATTAATGTCGGGGTGAGATGGTGTCTCATTGTAATTTTGATTTGCATTTCCCTAATGACTACTGATCGTGAGCATTTCCTCATGTGTCTCTTAGCTGCCTGCATGTCTTCTTTGGTGGTCTTATGCTCTTTTTGTTGTTGTCATGTTAATGGTTTTTTGCTCTGCTTAATTTTCTGTACTGAATTCTTTTTGTGTATGGATTTTCTTTTCACATCATTTGTTGTTGATTTCATGTTTACTGAGTCTTTTTGGTTTTCTTATTTTGGTGAGTAGATTTAGTAATTTTTTTTGTGTGTGGTTACTCTGAAATTTACCTTTCTCTCCTAAGTTTGAAACAGTCTGTTATATCTTGATACTGTCTTGACTTCCTCTCCATACAGAAGTTCTATAACTACATCATTTATTTCCTGTTTTTGTTTTGAAGTTGTCATCATTTACAGATTGACGTATCTGGTTCGCTGTTTTCAGTTTTGTAGCTTTATTTGACCTTTGAGAAGTCTTTATCCAGGTTGGTGTCTGTGTATCCTGCCCTGTGTCTTAATCTCAGGTTGTTGTCTGATACCATTGGTTTTCTGTTTGAAGGACTCCCTTTAGTATTTCTTGTAAGGATGGTCTGGTCTTTACAAATTTCCTTAATTTCTGTTTTTCTAAGAATGTTCTAGTTTTGCTGTCGTATTTGAAAGTAAATTTTGGTGGATGTGTGATTCTTGCTTGGCAGTTCTTTTCTTCAGGATTTTATATATGTCATCCCATTGCCTTCTTGCCCGTGTGGTTTCTGCTGAGAAGTCAGTACTTAGTCTTGTTGTTGCCCCTTTGTAGGTGATATTTTGTTTTTCACCAACTGCTTTCAAAATTCTTTCTTTGTCTTTGGTTTTGGGAAGTTTGATTATGATATATATTGATGACTTTCTTTTGGGGTCTATCCTGCATGGGGTTCGTGAATTTCTTGGATGGGAACCTTCTTGTCTTTCATGATACAAGGGAAGTCTTCTGCCAATAAGTCTTCAAAAATTCTTTCTGTACTTTATTTTCTTCTCCTCTTCTGGAATTCCTGTTACATATAAATTATTCTTGATAGTGTCCCACCTAAATCTTAGGCTTTCTTCATTTGTCCTCATTCTTTTTTCTGATTTTCTTGAATAGAATTTGTGCTGAGGGATTTGTTCTCTATTTCTCGATTCTTCCGTTTATTATATTCTACTTGTATGCCCTTACATTGTGTTATCTATTTTTGATATTTTATTGTTAATCTTCTGGATTTCTAGTTTTTTTTTTTTTTTTTTAGTATGGCTTCTGATGGTCTGCTTTTCATTTTGTTCTTGTATTATTTTCCTGAATGCTTCTAGGGTTTTGCCTGTGTTTTCCTTGATCTCTTTGAGGATCCTACACATAAGTATTTTGAATTATCAGATTTTTCTATTACTATTTCTTTTGCAGAAAGGTTTTCTTCCTATTTATTTTGCTCGCTTATTTCAGCCATCTTTTATACTGTTTCTTCATGTGATTTTTTTTTTTTTGTCTGCTGTCTCCGAGGCATTAAGGTGTTAATTTATTTATTTATATATTATATTTATGTTCATTTTGTGCTGTTTTTTGTTCTGTTTTGATGTATCCTGAGCTTTGTTCCTTATCTTTCTCTTTAGAATGTCTTTCTTACTTTGCATTATTTTAATTATTGTTGCTTTGTGGTTCTGGTTTATATGTGACTTTGGTGGTGTCTGTTGGCTAGGCTTGATTTCCTCTCACTAGAAGGTATGATGGGTCACACCCAGGTGTGAGTCCTTCGTGATAAGGCTTACATGTCTTCCCTTACCTGATTGAGTGGAGGTGGGAGGGAATATTCTTTCCCTGATTATTGGGTATGAAGTGTTAGGTGATCAAGGTCTCTCCAGAGCCCTGTGGGACCATTGTATCCTTCTAGCTTGGTGCTAGCAATTAGTGCCTTCTCTGGAGGTCAGGGCAGGACATGTCTATATCTGCTGTGAGGGAGTGCTACCGAAATGGACTAGTTAGGCCCTCTGTGCATGCATGAATTGATGTCTCAGTAGGTGGTGGGGTTTCAAGGATGTGTAGGGCAGTGCATGGGTGGGCAGAGTGGGCACAATTCTTTGGTTGCATGTCCGATGGCACGGGATTTACAATACATAGGTTAATCACATCAGATGACAAAATGGCAGACAACCACACAATGCTAGGAATCATGGTCTAGCCATTTTTGGGGGACACAATTCAATCTATAACAAGGGGTATGTTAGAGGACATGAATAGTTTTCAGTTGGGCATGTTTTATCTTCATTTGGGCTAGCTTCCTAATGCTGTGATCCAGAGAAGCTGAGAAGGATCTATGGTCTGGGTTGGGCCCAGTTACTGATTTCATTTAGTTACCTCAGTGTCTTAGCCCGTTTCCTCTAGAGAAACAAAACCAGTGAAGTTCCTCTCTTTCTCTCTCTCTATATGTACACACACATACACACACACACACACAAATATATACACATATATATGTGTATAGAAAGAGAGAGAGAGAGATTTATATCAAGGAAATGGCTCATGCAGTTGTAGAGGCTGGCAAGTCCCAAACCTGTGGGTCAGGCTGGAGGCTTCCCTGACTTAAGTAGCTTTAGCGGCTGGTGAACCCAAGATTGGCAGGTCAGACAACAGGCCTGTGGCTCACAGCCTGTGGAGGCCGACAGATTCCAGGATTTGCAGGTAAGCTGGCAGGCCACTGGCTCACAGAATGCGGAGGCTGATGAATCCCAAGATCAGCAGGTAAGCTGCTAGCTCAATCCCCACGAACTGGAGGTCAGATGAACTGGAGCCAGCTATAGGATCCAGAGTGAGCAAAAGCCTGTGAGCCTTGCCAGAAAGTCCATCTATATTGGATGCAGGCCACACCTCCCAGGAAACTCCCCTTCAAATGATTGTCTACTCACAGCAAATCCCATTATGGAGGTGATCACGTTATATCAGATCTCATTATAGAGGTGATTACATCATTACATAGCTGCCCAACTATTGAGAATCATTTCTCACCAAGTTGATACACAACCTTAACAATCACACTGATTAATAATAAAACAAAACAACAAAAAATATTATAGTTTGCTTATATTTGTGTAGGGTTTTACAGAATTTTTTTCATAGCCAGAATCTTTGATCTATATTATAACCTTCTGAATTTGGGCAGATAAATAATTTTATTTCTTGCAAAAGAGGAATCTGGAATCTGAGCCTAGAGATAGATGTTAAACAAGATGTCCAAGTACACAAAGCAAATAAGAGTCTGAATGCTGTTTGAAATTTTCCTCCCAGATCCAAACACTGAGTCCATTTGGAGATCATAGTATCTTAAATCCTTTGCTTTTCTCTAGTCCAGAACTCAAAGATTTGTGTCAACATTTAAAACCTCTCTAAATTATTATAGTTATCTTAGACTAATTGGATATTAGTGAGTATTCCACTAGAATAAACCCATGTCTTGGTAGGAAGCCTCATAACAAAAATAGCCCTTTCTGTAACCTTTTGTCTTGGCTTAGGTGCCAGCATTAACAGCAATTTGGCAGAATTTCCTTTGCTGTCTACTGAGAACTGCTTCACCAAGAACTAACCTAAGAATAAGCAGGTATTCATATCCAAAAGTAAACATGTGCCGCTGTGGGCTTACAAAGTTATAGGTAGTTAGAGTACCAATGGAAGGAGCCCTGGTGGTGCAGTGGTTAAGTGCTTGGCTGCTAACTGAAAGGTCGGTGGTTCAAACCCACCAGCTGTTCTGTGGGAGAAAGATGTGGCAGTCTGCTTCCATAAAGATTATAGCCTTGGAAATGCTATGGGGGCAGTTCTATTCTGTCCTATAGGGTCACTATGAGTTGAAATCGACTTGACAGTACACAACAACAACAACAGAGTGCCAATATCCCAGCCTGATGATGGTCACTCAGCCAGATTATGATCAGTTAAGCTTTCCACTACTAACCAAAAGGTTGGTGGTTTGAACCCACCCAGAGGTGCTCAGAAGAAAGGCCTGGCAATTGACTTCTGAAAGGCCACAAGCATGAAAACCCTATAGAGCACAGCTCTACTCTGCAATATGGAATCACCAAGAGTTGAAATTGATTCGGTAGCTTTTTTTTTTAATCCTCAGGAACTTGGGGAATGACTCTGTGCTCTCAAAGATATCTGAGCTCACTTTCCCACCTGCAGTGGTTCCCTCCATTACATCTGTCTTATAATGTATCTTCCAGGAAAGTACAGGTCAATTGTATCTAAATGTGTATGTTGATAAAAGCATGTACATTAATGCACATGATTACTTGATGACAAATTAAGAGGCTGTTCTTTTTTTTTTTTTTCACACCTGTGTTCTTGTGAACAATAGATCAAACTTGAAGCTAGGCCCTTGGTGTAAGAGGCAAATATTGTTTTAGAAAATGGAAAGTTTTTTTTTTTTTTTTTTTAATACAGTAGCAGCTGGAACTGATTCACAGGTCTGTGAGGAGTTTAGCAAAGAGATCATCCTGAACCAAGAATGGAGCAGGCTGGAACTAGAGAGTGAATTTAGCAAATGGGAGAGTAAAGGTTCATGATTTCCTTGTGGTGCTTGATGTGCTTCCAAAACCTTCTTCCTCCAAGTGAAATGCTGGTGAGGTAGTTTCACTGAAAGTTAGTGTTTCCGCTGCTTCTAGAGCCCTTGAGTGCAAACACCTTTGTTAAAGCTGAACTGGTGGGGAAAGTTACATGGAGTTTATGCCATGTAAGCACCTCTTTCAGCATTTTCTCTGATTAATCAGAAGCATCAAAAGAAGTCAAGAAGGGGAGAGTTGAACTCTTTAATGGAGCAAATACTTGAAAATGTGTCTATTCTAGGGTGATGTTTTACAAACTTTTCCCCATGTTTTACTGAAATCTCATATGGACGCGTAATACAAAAGTAAGTAGATAAAACTGGAACTGTTGTAGTTGGATGGGAGGTAGTTGTACAGAGCCTAATTGATTTGTTGCCCACTCATCTGCTGGGCAACATCTGAGGTGTCTCAGAGCTCTAAGGAACACAGAGAAAAGCCACTGGACTAAGGAATTTCTAAACTTTGTTGTATGGAATGAGGTAGTTGTTCTGGCAGAAACTGCTAAGGGAGGCTAGGAAGAAAAGATTAGACTGTGAATTTTTTGATAGGAAGGAGTCTATCTTACTCATTTCTGGCTCATTGTGGGTGCTCATTAATATTGACATATGAGTACATTTTTTATAAGTATGTATTTGAGTCACTCAAAGTACCCAGAACCAAGGAAAGTAAAAATATTAAGGACAATGAATCTGGATCTGATGTTGACTTCACATCCTCATAATTGCCTGCCTAGAGAGTAATCGCTCATTCTTTGGCCCTCTCAGGGAAAGAAATATGTAAATATTAATGAATCTTCCAGCAAAATGAAGTTTGACCTTGATATACTATCAGGTCTAGTTCATAGTCCACCGTAGAAGTCTGGCCTCAAGACCATATACAACCATGGCTCTCAAATTTTAGAATGGGTAAGAATCACCAGGGGGAAATTGTTAAAAGAAGAAAAGAAAAGGTACATTCCTGGGATGTAGTCTAATCTAGAGATTTTGGTTCACTAGGTCTAGGGTAGGGACCAGGAGTCCTCATAGGAATGGTTCATGAACTACAATTTAAGAAACCTGACTGCTCTCCATGAAAGGTGCAGGAGATGAAAGGTGACTAGTTGTTCTGTGAAGTGACAACTACACTGAAAGCTTAGAGAGGGATTTTGTGAATTCTAGGCAAACTACGAATCCCCACCCCAATCCCAAAAGCAGCCCTGGAAGGTCCCCTGTTCCTCCGAGGATGTCCCAAAATGATAGCTTCCACCTGGCCAACTTTCCAGCTCACACTCTGACATGGGGATTGCAAGGGGGGAGGCCTGGGAAAATGACCCCTACCAAAGCTGAAGCCTGGGTTTACTCTTTTGACACATTCTGTTCAAAGCCTGGAAAAAAATTTCAGGGAATAGTTGGAATGTGGTCAAAATAATGTGGAAAGAATGATAGAACAAACAACACAGTGAAAACCACAGAAATCACATTCTTACAGAGAAAACCGTCTTATGAGCAGAGTCTGTTCAAATCCACCGGCAGGACAGAGTGGGGAAACCAAATTCCTTTGTGGTGATAGTATGGTCCTTGTTGCTAAATATTATGATTATAAAGACGTGACCTGTGGGATGGTAATAACAACTTACATTTGCGTACAATAAGTGTCTACAAAGGGCTCTTTTATCCAGTTAGCCCACAAAGCAGCATCGATAGGCAGGTAAGGCAGGTTTGCCTTGAGAATATTAAGTCATTTTTAAACAAAGAAACATCATCTTAAGTGGTGTTGGTGCAATCATCAGTTCAAATGTCAAAAATTTTAGTAGCTTGGAGGATGGTTGAAATAATATGTAGCAGACAAAAGCCTCTGAAGGGAGTTTAGAAACGGAGATTCTTCTCTCCTCCAGAATGTTCTGAGCAATGGTGGTATCATTGTAGGTGTAAATTAGTTCCATCGGGTCTCATTGGAATGGAGCAATTGTGGTATCCTTGTTTCAACAAAATAGTGAATAATCAGTTGTTCACAGTGAAAATGTTTCCAGATTATTGCTGATGTCTGTCACCCCACTTATTGCTCAATCCTGTCTTACTGAGAAATAGCTGAACGGGAAACTCCACAATGAAATTCATAAAATCTATAAACACAGTTTACACACAATTCAGAGGGAGTTAGTTTGTCTTCAGAATGCCTGCCAGGAAGCCTTTTGCTACTTAATTAAGGCTGTCTTACCAGAATAATGTTTTTCAAACTTTTGGGAACATATGCCCCCGTTTTAAATAACATTACCAAAAGAACCTGTTACTGCTGAATCAATCCCAAGTCACAGCAACCCTATAGGACAGAGTAGAACTGCCCCATGGGGTTTCCAAGGAGCGACTGATGGATTTGAACTGCTGACTTTCTGGTTAGCAGCCCAGCTCTTAACTACTGCACCACCAGGGCCCTAAATAACATTAAACCCAATGCCGTCGAGTCGATTCCAATTCCTCCTTGCCTTCAATTCTAATGCATTCTCCCTTCTTTGAGAATCACTCTTTTACATAGATGGAGTCTTCTGTTAACAAGAATCCTTAAAAATAATCTGCAGATAGGATATAGAATAAAGCTGTGTGATATAGGACTCTGGAGCAGAAGTTAAAAAGGAAAAGAAAATATGGATTCTATTCACCCTCACCTCCCTACCCCCACCATATATAAAACCCAGAACAAACCAAACCCATTGCTGTCAAGTCAGTTCCAAATTATAGGGACCCAGGGTAGAACTGCCCTATGGGATTTCCAAGGCTGTAATTTTTACTGGAGCAGACTGCCACATCTTTCTCCTGTGGGAGGTTTGAACTGACAACCTTTAGGTTAGTAACTGAGCACTTAACCATTGTGCAGCCAGGACTCTTTGGAACCATGTATAGCCTTGTACAATTCACCTCCCTTTCTTTTGCTTCCCTTTTATTCACTTATGAAAGGAAAGTGTTAAACTCAATTTCTAATTTCCCATCCACCTCTGATGTGCTATAATACACCAATGGAAATATGACAAGACTATAAATTATGATCATGACCGGTGAGAAATGTAAAGTAGCTGACTTGTTTCCCAGCCAGATAATTTTCTCAAGTGGGATTCTGGAGAGCAGCAACAGAACATGGGAAGGAGGGGAGAAACATTTCAAGAGTCTTGATTAATGCTAGTCAATTTGGGGGGCAGTGAATTAACTAATATGGCCCTTCTAACCATAGTCTCTGTAACTCCCATCAAGTGACTGGGTAGGACTATGCAGATGAGGTGCCTGTGGCCCACCAAGAGGATTGAATAGCTATCTAATAACGTAAATAAGGTGCATGGTACCTTTTGGGGGGTGGGCCCATGCAAATAAGGTATATGGAACCCTTACAGGGGTATTAGTCAGTTTTGCCGTCCTGCTAGGCTGAAGCGGAGACACCAAGAGAGAGGAGCTATAACACAGAAGAAAGCAAGAGATGGTGGCAAGAACCACAGCTTTGAGAGACAGCTGCAGTGCGGCTTGCTGACCCATGGAGCTAAGAGTTGTAATGCTTGTCTGAGAATGCCAGTAGCAGAGGCCTGCACAGCAAGGTATCAGCAGGGCCCTGCGTCAGCAAAACCTTTGTGGAGCCCAGTGGCATAGGGTGAGAAGAAGCTGTCCTGATCCAGGAACCGCATCCTGAGTTGTTCTGTTACTTCCAAGTTGATTCTAATCGCCAGTTGTGCCCCCATTACTTCCCTAATAAACCACTTAATTGTAAGTACAGTTCATGAGTTCTGTGAGAAGTTGCAGTGAATTACTGAACCCAAAAAGGAGAGGAGGGGTAGTTGATGTTAGAGATGATGGAGTGATACCGCAGTTCGGAAAAGTTGGACATTTGAGACATCTTTAACCTCTACCTCATAAGAACTAGCTTTGTGCTGATCCTTATAAAAGAAATTATTTATTTACAATTATATAAATAGGATCTGGTACAGAAGGAAGAGGTCCAAACTGCAGTGAAGGCACCGGCAAAAAACAAGTCTCCAGGAATTGATTGAATACCAGTTGAGATGTTTCAACAAACAGATGCAGCGCTGGAAGTACTCACTCGTCTATGCCAAGAAATTTGGAAGACAGCTACCTGGCCAACTGACTAGAAGAGGATCCATATTTATGCCTATACCAAAGAAAGCCGATCCAATAGAATGTGAAAATTATGAAACAATATTAATATCACACACAAGTACAATTTTGCTGAAGATCATTCAAAAGTGGCTACAACAGTTCATCAGCAGAGAACTGCCAGCAAGTCAAGTTCAATTCAGAAGAGGAGGTGGAACGAGGGATATCATTGCTGATGTCAGATGGATCCTGGCTGAAAGCAGAGAATACCAGAAGGTTGTTTACCTGTGTTTCATTGACTATGCAAAGGCATTCAACTGTGTGAATCATAACAAATTATGGATAACATTGCGAAGAATGGGAATTCCAGAACATTTACTTGTGCTCCTGAGGAATCTGTATATAGATCAAGAGGCAGTCATTCGAACAGAACAAGGGCATACTGTGTGGTTTAAAGTCAGGAAAGGTGTATGAAGAAGAACGGGGCATCAGGATTGGAGAAAGAATCATTAACAACCTGCGTTATGCAGATGACACAACCTTGCTTGCTGAAAGTGAATAGGACTTGAAGCACTTACTGATGAAGATCAAAGACTACAGCCTTCGATATGGATTACGCCTCAACATAAAGAAAACAAAAATCCTCATAATTGGACCAGTAAGCAACATCATGAAAGACAGTGAAAAGATTGAAATTTTCAAGGATTTCATTTTGCTTGGATCCACAATCAATAGCCATGGAAGCAGCAGTCAAGAAATCAGACGATGCATTGCATTGGGCAAATATGCTACAAAACACCTCTCTGAAGTGTTAAAAAGCAAAGATGTCACCTTGAAGACTAAGGTGCACCTCACCGAAGCCCTGGTTTTTTCAATCACCTCATATGCATGCGAAAGCTGGGCAATAAATAAGGAAGATCGAAGAAGAATTGATGCGTTTGAATTAGTGTTGGCAAAGAATATTGAATATACCATGGACTGCCAAAAGAATGAACAAATCTGTCTTGGAAAAAGTACAGCCAGAATGCTCCTTAGCAAGGATGGTGAGACTTTGTCTCACATACTTTGGAGGTGTTATCAGGAGGGATCAGTCCCTGGAGAAGGACATCATGCTTGGTAAAGTAGAGGGTCAGCAAGAAAGAGGAAGACCCCCAGCGAGATGGATTGACACAGGGGCTGCAACAATGGGCTCAAGCATAATGATTGTGAAGATGGCACAGGACTGAGCAATGTTTTGTTCTGTTGTACATAGGGTCGCTATGAGTCAGAACCTACTCAACAGCACCTAACAACAACAGCAACAACAACAACAACAAAAAGTGTATAGTCACATCTGGGTGAATATAAGACAAATTAACCCAAGACGATAACTACTATTCCCGTGCCATGAAGACTTGAGCTCTGCTCACATCATTACTTGGAATAAATTCGTCTGTGATAAAAGAGCTACTGTCCTGGGAAAGGCTTGAAAGAGTATTTTCTTTACCTGGAACATAGATTGTGACAGTTTGCCACAGTACTCTTGGCAGAAAATGTGTGTGTATATATTCTGACAAGGATTCAGTGGTTCTTGCCTTATTGAGAATGCCAGCTAGATGTCATCTTGCAAAAGAATACAAGCTGTCTGATATGATAAAAATAGTGTTAAGCAATTGCAAATAGACTGAATAATCTGTGGGAACAAGAAAATGGCAAAGAAGAGGCATAGGGCAATTGCTTTCTAGATAATTCTTGACATTTGTATGAAATTTGGCCTGACAGACACCTGCCTTTCAATTTTTATAATAACTACTCTACAGATGAACAGCACAACTTGAAAAAAAAAGTTTACATTAGGAAATCACTGGGAAACCAATTATTTTCCTTATCAAGAATTATAAACTTTTTAATATTAAAATGATATGCACATGTTTACAACATTTGTAGATACTTTAAAAAAAGGATACAGTTCATGATATGTATTCAGTCTAAAAAATATATACCAATTTTATTAAACAGGTACTCTCTAGATGATAAGATTACAGTTGCTTTTTTTCTTTTTTCCATGAGCTTGTATTTCTAATTTTTCAGAATACTAGCATGTATTCTTTATTTATTAAGAGAAATATATATGTTATTTAACAACTATTTAATGACAGCTGCTGACAGTTATGGAGAGCTTGCTTTGTGCCAGGCCCTGTGTTCAGTTCTATGTGTTTGTGCTCTGTTTTAATGGTTAAAGTCATGACAAAGAATTGAAATTTTTTGAGAATGTTTCGTGCATGCAAAAAAATGTATCATGGGTTGCAGACTAAGCTAAGGCAAAGTGGACTTCTGTAAGAGTCGTATAAAAGCAGATAAGATTGGCCTAACTCCAAATCTTCTGCTATTTGTTGTGAAAAGTGACAAATGTTTTTAAAAAATTTTCCCAAGAGCATAGGCTAGATTGTGAGAATGGATTGGAAATAGCTCCAGAGGACTACTGAATAGGCCAATCTGGAATGATTAAGGGAGTGTTGCTAGCAACCATCACTGCTCCCTAGTTTCTCACAGTGTCCCCACTTTCTTCTAGCATGGCCAAGGGCCTGGAGCAGACAATGTTGGTATTTAGGTCTCTCCATTCACCCTCATCCCTCTGCCCTCTCCTTTCATCTGCCCACCACATAAGTTCTCTCCTTTGGATGTTTTCTTAGAGTCCTTACGTGGACACTTGACTCTCAAAACAACGTAGTTGGACTCAGGTTACCTGAGCCAGGTTCTTTGCCCATCTCCACCCATCAACAGCACCCTCTATTGAAGCATTTAGATACATTCTCAGCGGAGGCAAGTTAGGGAAGACACCGTGGATCACAGTTCTCACTGCCCTCAGCAACCTTTTCTGTGCTTTGATCTGAGGTTCCCTTCCTGAGATCTGAGGTTACATCTTCTGGCTCTTTGTTCAGAGTGACATCCTTGTTTACATGGCCACTGGATGACTTTCCCTCCAACTGATCTTGGGATCTTGGAATGTGTGTATGTGTCACTCCGTCTGACCTAAATGTTGGGGGTAAAGTGCTCTCAGCTTCCCTTCATGGCCTCTTAATATTCTTCCCTGCTGAGGAAATAAATGCAACAAATATGTAAATGAAGCCCAATTTGGGATCCTCCTGTACCTTTCTGAACTGGCAGTATTTGACCTAAATCTTACTGGAAGGATATTCTGTTTGTAGATCTGAGGTTGTGGCGGAGACTAAATTCCCAGTCTTTCTCCACATCTCTCACTCCACAAGATGAAGCCTTCTTTGATCCTAGTTAAAAATGAACTTGAAATTTAATGGTGGTGATGATGATTTACTCATTTTGTGTGGCTTCTCCCATATAACTACTGTTCAAGGCAGGGAATTTACCTTGACAGTTCCCTCTGCTAATGGACGAAATGGTGAAGGCCATGGTGAGGTTTAATAAATATGTTGTTAGGTGCCGTCGAGTTGGTTCTGACTCATAGTGACCCTATGCACAACAGAAGGAAACACTGCCTGGTCCTGAGCCATCCTTGCAATCATTGTTATGCTTGAGCTCTTTGTTGTAGCCACCGTGTCAATCCACTTCATTGAAGATCTTCCTCTTTTCCACTGACCCTGTACTCTGCCAAGCATGATGTCCTTCTCCAGGGACTGATCCCTCCTGACAACCTGTCCAAAGTACTTAAGATGCAGTCTCGCCATCCTTACTTCTAAGGAGCATTCTGGTTGTACTCCTAAGACAGATTGGTTCGTTCTTTTGGCAGTCCATGGTATATTCAATATTCTTCGCCAACACCACAATTTAAAGGTGTCAATTCTTCTTTGGTCTTCCTTATTCATTGTCCAGCTTTCGTATGCATATGATGTGACTGAAAATACCACGGCTTGGGTCAGGTGCACCTTAGTCTTCAAGGTGACATCTTTGCTCTTCAACACTTTAAAGAGGTCCTTTGCAGCAGATTTACCCAATGCAGTGCATCTTTTGATTTCTTGATTGCTGCTTCCATGGCTATTGATTGTGGATCCAAGTAAAATGAAATCCTTGAAAATTTCAATCTTTTCACTGTCTTTCATGATGTTGCTCATTGGTCCAGTTGTGAGGATTTTTGTTTTCTTTATGTTGAGGTGCAATCCATACTGAAGGCTGTGGTCTTTGATTTTCATTAGTCAGTGCCTCAAATCCTCTTCACTTTCAGCAAGCAAGGTCGTGTCATCTGCATAACGCAGGTTGTTAATGAGTCTTCTTCCAATCTTGATGCCCCGTTCTTCTTCATATAGTCCAGCTTCTCGGATTATTTGCTCAGCATACAGATTGAATAGGTATGGTGAAAGAATACAACCCTGGCGCACACCTTTCCAGACTTTAAGCCAGTCAGTATCCCCTTGTTCTGTCTGAACAAGTGCCTCTTGATCTATGTAAAGGTTCCTCATGAGCACAATTAAGTGTTCTGGAATTCCCATTGTTCACAGTGTTATCCATAATTTCTTATGATCCACAAATTTGAATGCCTTTGTGTAGTCAATAAAACACAGGTAAACATCCTTCTGGTATTTTCTGCTTTCAGCCAGGATCCATTTGACATCAGCAATGATATCCCTGGTTCCATGTCCTCTTCTGACACCAGCCTGAATTTCTGTCAGTTCCATGTTGATATACTGCTGCAGCAGTTTTTGAATAATCTTCAGCAAAATTTTGCTTGTGTGTGATACTAATGATATTGTTCTATAATTTACACATTCAGTTGGATCACCTTTCTTGGGAATAGGCATAAATATGGATCTCTTCCAGTCAATTGGCCAGGAAGCTGTCTTCCATATTTCTTGGCATAGACGAGTGAGCACCTCCAGCACTGCATCTGTTTGTTGAAACATCTCAATTGATAATCCATCAAGTCTTGGAGCCTTGTTTTTCACCAATGCCTTCAGAGCAGCTTGGACTTCTTCCTTCGGTACCATTGGTTCCTGATCATATGCCCCCTCTTGAAATGGTTGAACATCAATAATTCTTTTTGGTATAATGACTCTGAGTAGTCCTTCCATTCTCCTTTTGATGCTTCCTGCGTCGAATTCCCCCGTAGAATCCTTCACTATTGCAACTCGAGGCTTAAATTTTTTCTTCAGTTCTTTCAGCTTGAGAAACGCCAAGTGTGTTCTTCCCTTTTGGTTTTCCATCTCCAGCTCTTTACACATGTCAGTTTGTCGTACTGTAGGGGCTTGTGTGTTGTTTTGATGCTGGAAGCTATGCCACCGGTATTCAGATACCAGCAAGGTCACCCATGGAGGACAGGTTTCAGCTGAGGTTCCAGACTAACACAGACTTGGAAGAAGGACCTGGCACTTTACTTCTGAAAAGCGTTAGCCAGTGAAAACTTATGAATAGCAGTGGAACATTGTCTGATAACTAAAATAGACCATCCAGAATTGCCATATGTATTAGGGAGTGGGGGTCTTCTCGTACTACTATTTCACAATGAATAAAATCCAAAGCAATACTTCTCTCACTAAGTATAGGAAGGATTAGAATGAATTTAGTGAATCAGCAAAATTGATTTTGCTTTCTTTTAACCCTATTTTGTAGGAAAGACATGTACAGAATACAGTTCCTGTAACTTAGAAATGAGAGCTCTTTAAGAGAGAATTTTTGTCTTCAAAGTCTTCTCTGAATGGTGTTGAAAACATTTGATTGTTCTTTATATTTTCCCCATGAGGTTTTCATTCCTACGCCCTTTAAATTAATTTTCTTTTCTGGTTTGTATTACTGATCTGTAGTGCACAGTCCTAGAATGTATTCATTGTGAATAAGGCACAAATCACAAACGTGTGATTTCAGTGCACTTAGCATTCCTTAACATAAAATAATTTTTTTAATTATTATTATTTGTTCTTCCAGAAATCATTTCATCGGGTTTCCATATGAAAGTCAGGGGTTGGGTTGGCTTGCTCCTTAAGCCCGTGTTATACCTTGAGAAATAATAAAAAATGGCTAAGACTTATTACCCCCAAGCATCTGTCAGTTTGTCGTACTGTGGGGGCTTGCATGTTGTTGCAATGCTGGAAGCTATGCCACTGGTATTTGAACATTGATATCCTAGGCATTAGTGAGCTGAAATGGACTGGTATTGGGCATTTTGAGTAGGATAATCATATGGTCTACAATGCCAGAAATAACAAATTGAAGAAGAATATTGTTGCGTTCGTTGTCAAAAAGAACATTTCAAGATCTATTCTGGGGTGGGGCCAAGATGGCAGAATAGCCAGACACTTCCTGTGAACCCTCTTACAACAAAGACCCAAGAAAGAAGTGAATCAATTATATTTATGATAACCTAGCAGTCCTGAACATCAAAGGCAAAGTTAGAAAATGGACTGAGTAGCATGGGGAGAGACAGTTCAGTAGTGGAGAGGACTTGTCAGACCCAAATCACCAGGATCCCTCAGACACCATACCTGGGAGTGGCTACGGCAGGCTGGTAGTAGCATCCGGCCACAGTTTCCACAGGGAGAAGCAGCCAGCCGCACAGCCTACTCATACCTCCGGAACCAGAGAAGAATGGCACTCTTGGCAAAAGCTAAGTACTTGCGTATATTTTACTGCACCTGCAGCCCCCAAGCCAATTTCTGTGACTGTTGATTTCCCTGGGCCTGAGATAGGCCCTATTGAGCATCTGGAGCCATCTTCTTGGCCATAGAGAAGGCATAAATTCGCAATTGAGAGAAAAGATAATTTGCCAGCTCCACTAACCGGGGGGTGCTCAGGACAGAAGCAGCTCCTGTCCAGACATAAACAGTCTGTGGACTTTGAATAGCTTTCCCCCCTGCATGGACCTGTATGGGCCTATTTCAGGAGAATAGGCCCTTGTTGGCAGACTACAACTGTTTCAGCTGTGTGGTAGAGAGGTGGGTATTTCATATTTGAGACTGCTTTGCCTATTAAACAGGGTCCTCACCTACCCACATCAGGGGCCTAAGGACTGGTGGCTCCACTCAGGTCACCCAGCCACCCGCAACAGGAGTCCAAGGGTAACTGGTACCTCCCAGTCCTCACAACCGAAAGCATTGGGTGCCCATGGTCCATCTACAGAACCCACCCACCTGTATGCTCTAGAGAACAGGGACACACTTTCCTCAGAGACACTCAGGGGATAGTTTTCAGCTCTCTGCCTTGTTCAGAGCATGACTCCCTGCTGCAACCAGATACTGGTACCTACACCAATCACCCCTGCCCCTCTAAGACTGTAAGACAGAGCCTGTACCATACACTTGATGACCAACTACCTGGACACCTGAGCTGAATTCATACAAGGAAAAGGAATGGATTCCTAGACTGATATACCTGATAACAGCTCTAGCCATCTAGGGACAGGACGTTACAGCTCCAAAGGTAAAAATAATCAAGCTAGCTCACTCAAGCAACCCATTTGGGCATATCAAAACAAAACAAGAAACTAGGAAACAGTAAGCAAACATAAAATAAACTGATACAATAACTTATAGATGGCTTGGAGACAATAGTCAGTATCAAGCCACATAAAGAAACAGACCATGATCACCTCAATGAGCTCTCAAAACGAGGAATCCATGAATCTTCTGGATGAAGGTGCCTTCCTGGAATGAGCAGATGCAGATTTCAAAAGATTAATATACAGAACTCTTCAAGACATCAGGAATGAAATTAGGAAGGAGATCAGATAATGAACAGAACAAGCCAAGGAACACAAAGATAAAGAAGTTGAAGAAATTAAGAAGGTTATTCAAGAACATAATGAAAAATTTAATACGCTGCAAGAATCCACAGAGAGACAACAATCAGAAATTCAGAAGATTAACAATAAAATTACAGAATTAGGCAGCTCAATAGAAAGAGGAGCAGAATGGAGCAAGTAGAAGGTAGAATTGGTGAACTTGAAGATAAAGCACTTGGCACCAATATATTTGAAGAAAAATCAGATAAAATAATTAAAAAAAATGAAGAAATCTTAAGAATCATGTGGGACTGTATCAAGAGAAATAACCTACGAGTGATTGCAGTACCAGAACAGGGAGGGATAACAGAAAATACAGAGACAATTGTTGAAGATTTGTTGGCAGAAAACTTTCCTGATATCATGAAAGAGGAGAAGATATCTATCCAAGACGCTCATCAAATTCCATATAAGGTAGATTTTAAAAGAAACTCACCAAGACATATTATAATCAAACTTGTCAAAACCAAAGATAAAGAGAGAATTATAAGAGCAGCTAGGGATAAACTAAAAGTCATCTACAAAGGAGAGTCAATGAGCATAAGCTCAGACTACTCGGCAGAAACCATGCAGTCAAGAAGGCAAAGAGATGACTTATATAAAGTATTGAAGGAAAAAAATTGCCAGCCAAGAATCATAAATCCAGCAAAACTGTCTCAAATATGAAGGTGAAATTAGGACATTTCCAGATAAATAGAAGTTTAGGGAATCTTATACACAGAAAACCCTAAGGAATCCTCAAGAAAGCTATTGAAACTAATAGAAGAGTTCAGCAGAGTATCAGGATACAAGATAAACATGCAAAAATCAGTTGGATTCCTCTACACCAACAAAAAGAACATCAAAGAGGACATCACTAAATCAATACCATTTACAGTAGCCCCCAAGAAGATAAAATACTTAGGAATAAATCTTACCAGAGATGTAAAAGACTTATACAAAGAAAACTACAAAACACTTCTGCAAGAAACCAAAAGAGACCTACATAAGTGGAAAAACATACCTTGCTCATGGATAGGAAGACTTAACATTGTAAAAATGTCTGTTCTACCAAAAGCAATCTATAGATTTAATGCAATTCTGGTCCAGATTCCAATGACATTCTTTAATGAGATGGAGAAACAAATCACCAACTTCATATGGAAGGGAAAGAGGCCCTGGATAAGTAAGGCATTACTGCAAAAAGAAGAACAAAGTGGGAGGCCTCACTCTACCTAATTTTAGAACCTACTATACTGCTACAGTAGTCAAAACAGGCTGGTACTGGTACAACAACAGATACATAGACCAATGGAACAGAATTGAGAATCCAGACATAAATCCATCCACATATGAGCAGTTGATATTTGACAAAGGCTCAAAATCAGTTAAATGGGGAAAAGAAAGCCTTTTAACAAATGGTGCTGGCATAATTGGATATCCATCTGCAAAAAAAATGAAACAAGACCCATACCTCACACCATGCACAAAAACAAATTCAAAATGGATCAAAAACCTAAATATAAAATCTAAAACGATAAAGATCATGGAATAAAAAATAGGGACAATGTTCAGAGTCCTAATACACGGCATAAACAGTATACGAAACATTACTAACAATGCAGAAGAGAAACCAGATAACTGGGAGCTCCTAAAAATCAAACACCTATACTCATCCAAAGACTTCACCAAAAGAGTAAAAAGATTACCTACAGACTGGGAAGAAGTTTTTAGCTATGACATTTCTGATCAGTGCCTGATCTCTAAAATCTACATGAAAAAAAAAAATTTTTTTCTACATGATACTGTAAAAACTCAACTAAAAAAAGACAAATAACCCAGTTAAAAAATGAGCAAAAGTTATGAACAGCCACTTCACTGAAGAAGACATTCAGGTAGCTAACAGATACGTGAGGAAATGCTCACGATCATTAGCCATTAAAAAAGCCACTAGAGAAATGCAAATCAAAACTACAGTGAGATTCCATCTCCCTCCAACAAGGCTGGCATTAATCCAAAAAACACAAAATAATAAAAATAATAAGTGTTGCAGCACTGTTTACAATAGCAAAAAGATGGAAGCAACCAAGGTGCCCATCAACAGATGAATGGATAAATAAATTATGGTATATTCACACAATGGAATATTACACATCGATAATGAACAGTGATGAATCTGTGAAACATTTCATAACATGGAGGAATCTGGAAGGCCTTATGCTGAGTGAAATTAGTCAGTTGCAAAAGGACAAATATTGTACAAAACCACTATTATAAGAACTCGAGAAATAGTTTAAACAGAAAAAAATATATTCTTTGATGGTTAGGAGATGGGGGAGGGAGGAAGGGAGAGAAAGGGTTATTCACTAATTAGATGTAGGTAAGAACTATTTTTTTTTTTTTAAGAACTATTTTAGGGAAAGGGAAAGACAACACACAATACAGGAGAGGTCAGCACAACTGGACTAAACCAAAACCAAAGAAGTTTCCTGAATAAAGTGAATGCTTCGAAAGCCAGCATAGCAGGGGCAGGGGTTTGGGGACCATGGTTTCAGGAGACATCTAAGTCAATTGGCATAATAAAATCTATTAAGAAAACATTCTGCATCCCACTTTGGAGAGTGGCATATGGGGTGTTAAACACTAGCAAGTGGCCATCTAAGATGCATCAATTGGTCTCAGCCCACCTGGAGCAGAGGAAAATGAAGAACACCAAAGACACAAGGTAATTATGAGCCCAAGAGACAGAAAGGGCCACATAAGCCAGAGACTACATCATCCTGAGACCAGAAGAACTAGATGGTTCCCGACTACAACCGATGGCTGCCCTGATGGGGAAAACAGCAGAGAACCCCTGAGGGAGCAGGAGAACAGTGGGATGCAGATCCCATTTCTCGTAAAAAGACCAGACTTAAAGGTCTGACAGACTAGAAGGACCCTGGAGGTCATGGTCTGCAGACCTTCTGTTAGCCCAAGACAGGAATCATTCCCAAAGCCAGCTCCTCAGACAGGGATTGGACTGGACTGATAGAAAACGATGTTGGCGAAGATTGAGTTTCTTGGATCAAGTAGACACGAGAGACTATGTTGGCATCTTCTGTCTGGAGGGGAGATGAGAGGGTGGGGGGGTCAGAAGCTGATGGAATGGACTCGAAAAGAGAGTGGAGGGAAGGAGTGTGCTGTCTCATTAGGGGGAGAACAATTAGGAGTATATAGCAAGGTGTATATAAATTTTTGTATGAGAGACTGACTTGATTTGTAAACTTTCACTTAAAGCGCAATAAAAATTTTTTAAAAAAGATCTATTCTGAAGTATAAAGCTGTCAGTGATAAGATTATATCCATATGCTTACCAAGACCAGTTAATAAGAGTATTATTTAAATTTACACAGCAACCACTAAGGCCAAATATGAAGAAATTGAAGATTTTCACCAACTTATGCAGTCTGAAATTGATCGAACATGCAATCAGGATACATTGATGATTACTGGTGATTGTAATGTGAATGTTGGAAACAAAGAAGAAGAATTGGTTGTTGGAAAATATGGCCTTGGTTATAGAAATGATGCTGGAGATCCCATGATAGAATTTTGCAAAACTAACGACTTCTTCATTGCAAATATCTTTTTCAAACAACATAAACGGAGACTATACGTGTTGACCTTGTCTGATGGAATTCACAGGAAACAAATTGGCTACATCTGTGGAGAGGATGGAAAAGCTCAATATCATCAGTCAGAACAAGGCCAGAGGCCTACTGTGGAACAGACCATTAATTGCTCATATGCAAGTTCAAGTTGAAGCAGAAGAAAATTAAAACAAGTTCACAAGAGCCAAAGTATGACTTTGTGTATATCCCACCTAAATTTAGAGACCATCTGAAGAATAGATTTTATGAACTGAGCACTAACTGAACTTGAACCACTTGATGAATTGTGGAATGACATTAAGGACATCATACATGAAGAAAGCAAGAGGTCATTAAAAAGACAGGAAAGAAAGAAAAGACCAAAATCAATGTCAGAAAGAGACTCTGAAACTTGGTATTGAACGTCGAGTAGCTAAAGCAAAGGGAAGAAATGATGAAGTAAAAGAACTGAACAGAAGATTTCGAAGGCGACTCAAGAAGACAAGTATTATAATGACATGTGCAAAGACCTCGAATTAGGAAACCAAAAGAGAAGAACACACTTGGTATTTCTCAAGCTGAAAGAACTAAAGACAAAATTAAAGCCTCAGGTTACAACAGTGAAGGATTCTGTGGACAAAATATTTGAATGATGCAGAAGGCATCAAAAGAAGATGGAAGGAATACAGAGTCACTGTACAAAAAGGAATTAGTCAACGTACAATCATTTCAGGAAGTAGCATATGATCAGGAACCGATGGTATTGAAGGAAGAAATCCAAGCTGCACTGAAAGCATTGGCGAAAAAAACAAGTCTCCAGAAACTGACAGAATACCAGTTAAGATGTTTCAACAAATGGAGCAGTGCTGGAGGTACTCACTCATCTATGCCAAGAAATTTGGAAGACAGCTACTTGGCCAACTGACTGGAAGAGATTCATATTTATGCATACTACAAAGAAGGTGATCCAAAAGAACGTGAAAATTATGAAACAATTTCATTAATATCATATACATGTAAAAAGATCGTTCAAAATGGTTGCAGCAGTACATTGACAGGGAACTGCCAGAAATTCAAGTCGAATTCAGAAGAGGAGGTGGAACGAGGGGTATCGTTGCTGATGTCAGATGGATCCTGGCTGAAAGCAGAGAATACCAGGAAGATGTTTACCTGTGTTTCATTGACTATGCAAAGGCATTCAACTGTGTGAATCATAACAAATTATGGATAACATTGTAAAGAATGGGAATTCCAGAACATTTATTTGTGTTCATGAGGAATCTGTACATAGATCAAGAGGCAGTCATTCAAACAGAACAAGAGGATACCTCGTGGCTTAAAGTCAGGAAAGGTGTGCGTCAGGGTTGTATTCTTTCACCATAGTTATTCAATCTGTATGCTGAGTAAATAATCTGAGTAGCTGGACTAAATGAAGATGAATGCAACATCAGGATTGGAGGAAGAATCATTAACAACCTGAATTATACAGATGACACAACCTTGCTTGCTGAAAGTGAATAGAACTCGAAGCACTTATTGATGAAGATCAAAGACTATAGCCTTCAATATGGATTACACCTCAACATAATGAAAACAAAAATCCTCACAACTGAACCAATAATCAACATTATGATAAATGAAGAAAAGATTGAACTTGTCAAGGATTTCATTTTACTTGGACCCATAATCAACACCGTTGGAAGCAGCAGTCAAGATATCAAACCAGCATTGCATCGGGCAAATCTGCTGTGAAATACCTCTTTGAAGTGTTAAAAAAAAACAAAGATGTCACTTTAAGGACTAAGGTACGCCAACTAAGGTACACCTGATCCAAGCCATAGTGTTTTCAATCACCTCACATGCATGTGATAACTGGACAATGAATAAGAAAGACTGAAGAAGAATTGAGGCATTTGAATTATGGTGTTGGCAAAGAATGTTGAATATACCATGGACTGCCAAAAGAAGGAACAAATCTGTCTTGTAAGAAGTAGAGCCCGAATACTCCTTAGAAGCAAAGATGGAGAGATTTCGTCTTACATACTTTGGACATGTTATCAGGAGGGATCGGTCCCTGGAGAACAACATCATTCTTGGTAAAGTAGAGGATCAGTGAAAAGAAGAAGACCCTTGTCTTAGTTATCTAGTGCTGCTATAACAGAAATACCTTAAGTGGATGATCTTATCAAACAGAAGTTTACTCTCTCACAATCTAGGAGATTATACATCTAAATTCTGGGTGTCAGCTCCAGTGGAAGGCTTTCTCTTTCTGTCAGCTCTGGGGGAAGGTCCTTGTCATCAACCATTTCCTAGTCTAGGAGCCTCTTTGTGCAGGAACCGCGGGTCCAAAGGATGCAGTATTCTCCTGGCCCTTGTTTCTTGGTGGTACAAGGTCCCCAGTCTCTCTGCTCACTTCTGTCTTTTATGTCTCAAAATTGATTCGTTTAAGACACAACCTAATCTTGTAGATTCAATTCTTACATCTACCCTGTGGGAATTGAATACTACGATGCCCATAAAGTGTAGTGAGTGCTCAATAAACATTGTTGTTGTTGTTGTTAGGTACCTTCAAGAAGATTCTGATTCACATGACTCTATGTACAACAGAATGAAACACTGCCCGGTCCTGCAACATCTTCATATCTACCCTATGGGAAGGAAACTCTGGGGGCATAGTGGTTAAGTGCTACACCAGCTAACCAAAAGGTTGGCAGTTCAGATCCACCATGTGCTCCTTGGAAACTCTATGTGGCAGTTCTACTCTGTCCTATAGGGTCACTACGAGTTGGAATCGACTCGACGGCAACAGAACGGATACAACCCTATGGGAAAGTTACTGTTAGTATCGTTCTTGTTTTTACACTGTAGAAAATTGAAGCTTGAGAATTTGCTCAGCTCACTCAGAGTCACGTGGATAATATGGGAGCAGAGTTGTGATTCAAATCCATGTACACTGGATTCCAGCTTTTTACCTATGTTCTTTACTTCCATTATGTGACTTGTCATTTTGATCTGGGTTACTTCCAACATAACTTGAGAGGCAAAATGACTAAAAACTAGAGAAAATATTACTGAATATTAGGTCCTAGATTTAAAAAGAAACTTCATCTTTAAGTTTCCAAGTGTCAGCTGTTAGATTGCAACATTTACTGAGGAATAACTATGCTACAGCCAATTCTAGATAGTCAGGTGCCAGGAGAGGTCATAAAGATCAAAGGTGAATGAAGCAGAGTACTTTTCTTCTTTGTGTTTATTAATTGTGTGTGAGAGAATGACACGTAAACTGTAAAATGTAATTCTTCCTTGTGTGTGTGTGTGTGTGGTGTAGTATGTATGCATGTGTGTGGTGAAATGTGCTTGTTTGGGTATGTGTGTGTTTGAGTGGTATGTGGGCACATGTGCGTATATACATGTGTGGGTGGTGTTCATACACGTAGGGAGATGTGTGTGGTGTGTGCATGCATGTGTTCCTCTGTGTGCATGTTTCATGTCTATGTGGTGTGCTGTTTTTGTGTTAAGTGTGTTTGGTGTGTAGGTGTACATATGTGAGTGAGTTTGATCACGTTGCAGGATTGTGCTGGTGGTTATTGTTGGGTATCATCGCATCAACTCAGACTCATGGCAACCCTATCTTTTACAGAGTAGAACTTCCCCATTTGGTTTTCTCCAGGGGCAGATCCCCTGGTCTTTCTTTTGTGGAGCCATTAGGTGGGTTCAAACCACCGACCTTTCAGTTAGCAGCCAAGTGCTTGACTGTTGCACCAGCAGGGCGTCTATGCTGATGGTAGCAGAATGCAGTCATCCCACTGAAAGCTCTTGGGCTTCGTTTCTTCTCCAGCCTTCAGACTGGGTTTACATTTTCAATGTGACACAAACTTTCATTAACAGAGAGATCAGGAGACATCTTCAAGGAAATGATCATCATAGAACAGTTTTAAGGAAACACATGTGACAAAAACACACCAGGTTTTAAGAGACAGCAATACTACAGTTGCATATGTCACAAAGAAAGCTTAGCACACATAGAATGTTCTGGGGCCAAAAAATGTCTTTAGCTTGTGTGTATCACGAGAGAGGAATCTGAAGTCATTTCGCATACTGGTAAAGCACAAATGAAGTGACCGCTGCTTTCCCGTTCAATTAATTTGGCTTTGCATTCTATGATAGCTGTCCCGGAGTTTTGAGGGTGATAAACCTGGAATTAAGTACAGGACTGGGACGACAATGCCTGGTAAAAGACTTCCACTCCTTATGCTCTTGTCTACCACAGACTTCAATAATAAACATCCCAAAATTCCTTCCCATGAGCCAGAAACTGTCAATCTCCGAAAGCCTGGCTCCTTGATCTCAACTTCGGTTTTGCCTCCCATCCTTTCTCTATTATGTTGTCGGGCTTTTACTTACCAATTTCTGGGAATTCTATGTATATGAGAGAGATTAGTCCTTTGCTGTGATGAATTGTTAGTTTTTCTCAGCTCATTAAATTTTCTTTTGACAAATTTTACTTGTTTCCAGATAGCAATCCAGCTGTCCCAGCTCTATTCGTTGAGTTCCTTGTTTCTTTCATTTGTCTGTCAGCCTGTTTATGTACCTGTTTCACACGGTTTTAAAAAGCTATTGCAGCTTTGTAATATGTTTTAATATTGGCTATGATTTTATCCCTAAAGTCTCCTGCACCCATGTTCTGGCCATTCCTGCAGATTTCTGCAGAGAGGGAACAGGCAATGATTTTCCAAAGAGAATGGAGGGGGAAAGCAAGATCAGAACTTGTTCTGCTTTTCAACCTATTCTTTGGCAGCATGTCACCCACAGCACTCACTAACACACACGCACACATGTGCTTTCAAAACAGCCTTCCACCTCCCCAGGAATTTCTTCTCTTCCTTGTCCTCATCTCCTCCTTTCCTCCTCTCCTCCTTCTTCTTTTTCACTTCTTCTGCTGCTTCTTCCTTCTTCTTCCTCTGCTGTTTCTCCCCCTTCCTCATCTCCTCTTCTTCCTCCTTTTCCTTCTTAATTCCCAAAGTCTATGTGTTCTTCTGTGGTTTTCGTGGGTCTGATCTTACTGAGTGAGCCAGCATCCCGTGGTAGTTCACCATCTTTGCTGGCATCTCGGCTGTTGTGGTTACAGCAAGAATTAGGCTTGCTATTTTTCAGTGTTATTTCATCAACCACCATGCAAAGGATTTATTATCCCTTGAATATCAGTGGATTATTTTGGCAGTGATTCTGTAAACAGTAAAAACACAACTTTTGTTCTGTGTTTCTGGCTAACTTCCTTTACTCATTTTTCTGAATAAGTCCCTGGAGTATAATTGGCACTGTTTGGAACCATCACTGAGAAATATAAAACAATAATTTAACCAAAATACTTCACTTAAGTCACACAAAAGGCTTTGGCTCCTTAAGAGGACATAGCAAATCTTTTCTTGAAAGTGAAAAAGGCTTTTAAGTCAGTGTTGTTCAGATAAGGTTCTCAGGTGTCAGTTTACCAGTGCTGAAAAGAGGCAGGTGGTAGCTGATGCTTGATGAGACCTGTCTTATTAAACAGAGGCACACTAGAATAGCTTCCTCTGGAGCAGAACTCAAAACCAAACGACAAAGGGAGAAACCCAAGATAAATTGACACTTTGATGAAAAATAATGAATAAAGAATAACCAAGTGCTTTTTGCCAGAAATATATATATATATACATTTTTTTTTTTCCAGAGCTAAGTGCATACCTCTTCATACCTCTTGAAGCATAGCCAGGAGCCCTTGAGGCCCTGCCAATCTTCAACTTCACTTGTTTATTCCTGCATTTATTCACAAAACACTTATTGAATAGGACAAGGACACTCTCTGCCCTGTTCACCACTGAATTACTGTATTTACCAGAATATAACAGTGTCTAAAAAAAAACATGATAAATGCTCAATAAGTATTTGCTGAATGAATGGTGTATAAATCATGTATTATGTGTTAATTGTATAATCATGTGAAACAGAATACCTGTAGAATGTCTTCAGCTTTCTAGCTTTCTCCAAGTTAACTTCTGGCTTTGGAGAAAATTCCTGATGGCTTGCCTTATTCCTTGCTCTCATGTTCTTCTGACTCTTCAAGTGGAAGGCACTTGCAGGCTAATCATGTCTCTGGGTTTGGGACTACCACTGTTCTTGGCGGGCGGAATTTAAGAAGCTTTAACTCAGCAGCTTGGAGTGCTCAGTCGGTTCCTGGGTGCACTCTGACCTTGAATTTCTGTGCCTGTGACTGGGCACTTGCATTTCTCTTGGTTAGGTTATTATGCTCCTGCTTTTAACCTCAGGAAATTAATGTACTGGTAGATTCTTATGCCCCCAAAAGGCAGTGTGATACAGTATGATAGTCATGGCCTTTGTATGCCTTTGAAATTTCAGTCCTGCCTTTGGTTAGCTTGAGCCCTGGCTTTCTCATCTGCAGAAATGAACTTGACGATCCCGTTCTTGTAGCGTTGTTGTGAGTTCCAAGTGATGGCATAAGCTGTCACATTGAGGGCACATGTAGGAGTCGCTCAACAAGTCTTGATTCTTTCTTCTTCATTCTGGGATTTAGGTCTATCTTGCTTTCCTTTGTGCTAACAGTGAATGCTAAGACTTGGGCAATGCAGTTTACCTCTTTGGGCAATCATTTTCCTACTTATACAAGAAAAGATTGAAACTAGATTTTATTTCTCAGACTGTATTCTATGAAACAGCAGATGTTTACCCAACAACTCATTCACAAATATTCACTGTCATAGTTTTGCCAGGCTCTTCTGTACACTGGGGATCCAGTGGTGAACAAGGTAGAAAAGGTCCATGCTTACATGGAACCTACTTAACATACAGAAAAATAAAATAGGTATCATTGAAATGTGATAGAGTGAGCTGATGGCTGGTTTAGATTTGGAGGTCGAGAAAGGTTCTCTGAAAAGCTTCCATTTAACCTGAGATCCTAATGGCATGTGATGGTCAGGGGGGAAGAGAATTCAAGGCAGAGGGAATAACTCATTCAGAAATTCTAAGATATGTTGGTGTGGTTGAAGAACTGAAAGAAGACCAGTGTGGATGGAGCATAGTGACTGACTGAGGGAGAATCTTTAATGTGCAGTGTGAATCATCCTGGGTGATTTAGTTTGCAACATTTTCAAAGTTTGATTACAGAACCGGTTTTTCATAGGACATCTGTTGGAAAATGTTCCAACATTAGTTTCTGATTTCTTTCTGTTTCCAAACCGTGCTGCTCTTGTCCCAGCTGCAGTTCTGACTGAACATCTATTTTGAGAGAAGTCATGTGATGCTAGGCATTGAGCAGTTTTTCTGTGTCTCTCTATGGAAAGGTGCTATTCCCAATTCCCATAAGTCAGTGTTCTGAGGCTCTGGTTCTGGCCCAATCAGAAGTCATTGCAGTCTGCTTCCATGAATGCAATGACAGGGTGTCCCTTGCTTCAGAGTGACAGGGGTCTGCAAGGACTTTCTTACCAAATGGAATTGCTGAACACATTCAGACTCCTGTGCTTAATCTGAGGATGGAAGAAGAAGGTCTGTGAGTTTAGAGAGGTTTACTTGCATCTCTGGCCATGGCAATCTATGTCCTTCCCTACCTCAACTCCACGTAATTATTCAGGCTCTTTCACACAGTGAGTTGTCCTTATAGAGAAAGCAGACTTGTGGTTATTATTTTTGGTGTGGTAAAATTGTTGATTTAATGTGGGAAGATCATTTAGGTATAAACTATTTCCAAACGGAAAAATCCTCAGCAAAAGCCACAGTACCACTGTTAGTTAATGGTGTTGTTGGGCCTGAAGTCCAGGCCTTGCAATTCCTAAGTTTATTTTCTTTTACACTGTACTCTGCTACTTTCCCAAAGCCTGAGAATGACCTTACCAATCAGAATCACGGTTCGTCCCCCATTTGAAAACTCTTTTTCATGTCTCCACATTCTTCATGTTCTGCCTTCACCATATTCATCATACAAAATTAGGAATGAAGCATGTTTTCCTGGTGGGGTTGTATCAGAACCTCAGGGAGAGTGATATCCTAGAGATAATCCATGGTGAATCCTGTCCACTATTTATTCCGTTCCTCACATTGGTAGTGAAAGATGTTTGAAGACAGGTCATGGCTGTTTTTCTTTAAATCAACCACTAGAGGAAGCAAATGTTCTCCCCTTCTTTCAACCCTTCCACCCCACCCTACCTCAGCCCACCCCAAGAGTCTGTTAGAGCCTCATCACCCAGGAGCATACCAAATATATTTATTTCCTGCATTCTCTTCTTGACCCAATTTATTGCTTCCTCTTGTGCCACAACATAGGGCAACAAAATATCATACATTTATTACCTGCCATGCAAAAGAGCCCTTTGTGAGACAGGAGAGTATAATCTGGTTTCCCATTACTGCTTATGATGCCCTGGAAATTTTGGACCAGATTTAACATCTTTTGGGGGTTGGAGGAAGGTGCTTAGTATTACAGAGGTTGTTGCTGAGGGGGCAGCTGGCCACCTGTGAAGAAGTCTAACAGGACAAAATTGGATCGCGAGATCCATGGAAACAGGGTCTTTGTCTTGTTCATTACTTTATTTTCACCACCTGGCATGATGCTGGCTATGTGGAGCTCAATCATTATTTGTCAGATAAAAGTGGATTTACCATTGCATGCTATCCAGTATGCAATCCAGGTTCTAGACTTAAACTGTAAACCAGATTATCAACTCTTACTCCCATGGATTAAATAGCCTATTTTTTGTTTAACAAAATCCAAACCACTGTGGGACACTTTTTATCCGGGATGTCCAGGTTTCTACTCTTTCAGTACCTGAGAAGCCAAATTAGTGGCTGGACTGTTGCTTGTTGAATTCTGCGCAACCTTGGCCACAGTGGCCATAACGAACCATCTTTGTCTCACCTCTGCTTCTCCAAACTGCAGTTCTCTAAGTTCTGAAGCCCATCAGTTGGTAAATGCCCTGTCTTCAAACATCTTGCTTTACTCAAATTACTATCCCCCATTCATCTAATAGCTGTTCTCACTGAAGTAGTTTTTATGGACGTAGAAGATTGTCTCCCTCTTCACACTGAAAGTTTATTCTCAAAGGGCAAAAAACCTAATTTCTCTTATTTCCTAGATCTTGGGGAGGATGGGAGTGTCCTGGGTGGCGCAGTTTGTGCTCAACTACTAACGCTATGAGTCGGAATCTACTCGACAGCACTGGGTTTGTTTTTTGTTTGTTTTACTACCGTAAAGGTCGCCAGTCTGAACCCACCTAGTGATGCTGAAGAAGAAAGGCCTGGCCATCTGCTTCTGTGAAGATTACAGCCAAGAAAACCCTAGGGAGAAGTTCTACTCCTACTCTGTGACACAGAGGGTTCCTGTGAGTTGGAATTGACTCCAAGGCAACAGGTTTGGTTTTTCTTGGGCAGGGGGAGACTGGAACTGTTGCACTCATGTATCTCCAAAATCACACGGAAGACACTATCCATATTCTTCATTTTTGGCGTAAGCAGAAATCTGTTCTTACATGGTTTGTCTCTTGGCTCTTTAACAGCAGTGGTATTTGGTTAGTCATAGTTATAATTGTTCTCAGAAATTCTTTGGTTTTTCAGGATTTCAAGCTTAGATTCTGAGTGTCTTTCATCTTATAAGAAAGCATTTACCAGGAAATAAGCAACTCATGTATCTGGTAGGAGGACCTGGCATGCTGCTTTTCCCTCTGAGTGATCTTTGCATGTTGCGTTGCAGCATCCTGAAGATATTTGGGGTAAAATGAAAGAGACCATGTCATCTATTTGAGTCATGCAGTTGCAGACTTCATCTTACTTCTCCCATAAATTTAAACTTAAGCTAAGATGCCACATTTAACAGAGTTGCACTTGACAAAGGTTTTGCATTGCATACAAATTAAACCAGATCAAAAATAAAAATTTCAACTTAAATTCAGCCAATATAGGAGGTGGGGCCAAGATGGCTGACTAGGTAGAAGCTACCTCGGATCCCTCTTGCAACAAAGACTCGGAAAAACAAGTGAATCAATCACATACATGACAATCTATGAACCCTGACCATCAAACACAGACCTAAATCTATGAACCCTGACCATCAAACACAGACAATCTATGAACCCTGACCATCAAACACAGACCACAAACCCTGACCATCAAACACCTGAGTGACAGAGACTGAGAACGAACAACCACGGGGAAGCAGCGACTGTTTTCAGAGCCTGGAGCCAGTGTCCCAGTCAGGAAACCTTGGGACCAGGCTTTGGACTGGGCGCAGGGAAGCTGAGCACGGCATCCTGAGACGGCACAAACACGGGATGCAGCCCTATCCCCTAGAAGTGACCTCGGGGGAGGCCCAGCCAGTGCACACAGACAGCGCAGCGATGCGGCTGACAGGAGAAGTCACTGGGAGGCAGTGACTGGTTTTGGAGCCGGGAGTGTGGCGTCCCAGCCAGGGAACCTTGGCGCTGGGCTTTGGACTGGGAGCGGAGGAACTGACCACGGCTTCTGAGACAGCACAAGCACGGGACCCGGGCCTGACCCTTGGGGGCAATCTCTACCCAGCCAGTGCACACAGTCGACGTGCCCCTCGGGAATCTCAGATAAAACAGTCATCCCAAGCAAGATAAGTAACTTTGTCTATATTCTGGGGTGCTTTTACTCTCTCCTCTATTTTTTTTTTTATTTATCTGAACCCTCCCCTCCCCTTCCCAGGCGGCTTCATTAACATCGGAATTTCCTGAGCCAGAGAGTGAACTGCCCTGCAGTTTTTCTTTCTTTCTTTCTTTTTTTTTTTTTTTTGGTCTTTTCCTAACCCATTCTCCTGGCCTGAGAGAAGCAGCTACAAAAAACCCAGGGAACAAAAATCCTTCCCTAATTGGACTAAAAACACAGAACCAGCTCCAGCCAAGCATATGTAATCCACAGTCTTGGGCTTTCATCCCTACAGGGAACAAGGTGGCTATTATAATGCAAAGGCATTTCTGATAGGGATCTGACTGTAATTGTTTTAGCAGATTACTGGAAAGACAAGTTTCCCAGGTCTGATATCTCTGCGTATTCAACAGAGCCCACACTGACCCACAACAGGGAACTGAGGGCTGAAGCTCCCCCCAGACCACCTAGCCTCCTGCCTTAGGGGTCTAAGGAGGGTGACACCTACCAATCTGTAGAGGTACTTGCCTTGGGGGCCTAAGGTACAGCTGCAGAGCCCACCCACCAAAGTGCTTTAGGAATAGAGACACACCTACCTCACTGGCACTTGGGGGAAGCCTCTCAGCATCCTGCCCCACCTGGAGTGTGAACCCCAGCTGCTACTAGAATCTGGTGCACACAACTATCACCACTACTTCTCTAGGTGGATAGGTGACAGTCTGCACCACACACGTGATGACCCAAAATCAGATTCTACTCAAGAATAGTGAATGGACTCTTAGGCTTATATATCTGGTAACAGCCCAAACCAGCTGGTAATAGGACATAAGTGACTCAAAGGCTACAACAATCAAGACAGCGCATTTACGTATATTGAAAGAAAACAAAACAAGATAAGACTCAGTGAGCAAATATAGAATAAATCACTACAATATCTTAGTGATGGCTTGGAGACAGCAGTCGATATCAAACCACATAAAGAAGCAGACCATGATTGCTTCTACAACTCCCCAAACAAAAGAATCAAAATCTTTGCCAAATGAAGATACAATCCTGGAATTGCCAGATGCAGAATATAAAAAACTAATTTACAGAATGCTTCAAGACATCAGGGATGACCTCAGAAATGAAATAAGGCAAGCTACAGAAAAAGCCAAGGAACACACTGATAAAGCAGTTGAAGAAATCAAAAAGATTGTTCAAAAAACACTGGAAAAATTAATAAGTTGCAAGAATCCATAGAGAGACAGCATTCAGAAATCCAAAAGATTAACAATAAAATTACAGAATTAGACAACGCAATAGGAAGTCAGAGGAGCAGACTCGAGCAATTGGAATGCAGAGTGGGATATCCGGAGGACCATGGAATTGACAACAATATAGCTGAAAAAAAATTAGATAAAAGAATTAAAAAAAATGAAGAAACCCTAAGAATCATGTGGGACTCTATCAAGAAGAATAACTTGCGTGTGATTGGACTCCCAGAACGGGGAGGGATAATGCAAAACACAGAGAGAATACTTGAAGATCTGTTGGCAGAAAATTTCCCTGACATCATGAAAGACGAAAGGATATCTATCCAAGATGCTCATCGAACCCCATTTAAGATTGATCCAAAAAGAAAATCACCAAGACATATTATCATCAAACTTGCCAAAACCAAAGATAAAGAGAAAATTTTAAAAGCAGCCAGGGATAAAAGAAAGGTCTCCTACAAAGGAGAATCAATAAGAATAAGTTCAGATTACTCAGCAGAAACCATGCAGTCAAGAAGGCAATGGGATGACATATATAGAGCACTGAAGGAGAAAAACTGCCAGTGAAGGATCATTTATCCAGCAAAACTGTCTCTAAAATATGAAGGCAAAATTAAAACATTTACAGATAAACACAAGCTTAGAGAATTTGCAAAAACCAAACGAAAGCTACAAGAAATGCTGAGGGAAATTGTTTGGTCTGAAAACCAATAATATCGGATACCAGCACAACACAAGGTCACAGAACAGAGCATCTGATATCAACTCAAATAGGGAAATCACAAAAACAAATTAAGATTAATTTTGAAAAGAAAAAAACACTCAAAACAGGGAATCATTGCAGTCAATATGTAAAAGATCACAATAATCAAAAAGAGGGACTAAATACAGGTGGCATAGAACTGCCATATGGAGAGGGATACAAGGCAATATAGGACAATACAAGTTAGGTTTTTACTTAAAAAAATAGGGGTAAATATTAAGATAACCACAAAGAGTTATAACAATTCCATAACTCGAAATAAAAACCAAGAAAAACATAACAACTCAGCAAACATAAATTCAACTACTATGAAAATGAGGATCACAGAATTTACAAAGGAAAATATCTCAGCACAAAAAAGTAAGTGGAAAAATGAAATTGTCAACAACACACACAAAAAGGCATCAAAATGACAGCACTAAACACATACTTATCTATAATTACGCTGAATGTAAATGGACTAAATGCACCAATAAAGAGACAGAGAGTCTCAGACTGGATAAAGAAACACGATCCGTCTCTATGCTGCCTACAAGAGACACACCTTAGACTTAGAGACACAAATAAACTAAAACTCAAAGGATGGAAAAAAATATATCAAGCAAACAACAAGCCAAAAAGAGCAGGAGTAGCAATATTAATTTCTGACAAAATAGACTTTAAAGTTAAATCCATCACAAAGGATAAAGAAGGACACTACGTAATGATTAAAGGGACAATTGACCAGGAAGATATAACCATATTAAATATTTATGCACTCAATGGCAGGGTGCAAGATACATAAAACGAACTTTAACAGAACTGAAAACTGGGATAGACACCTCCACAATTATAGTAGGAGACTTCAACACACCACTTTCGGAGAAGGACAGAACATCCATTAAGAAGCTCAATAGAGACACGGAAGACCTAATTGCTGCAATCAACCAACTTGACCTCACTGACTTATACAGAACACTCCACCCAACTGCTGCAAAGTATACTTTTTTTTGTAGTGCACATGGAACATTCTCTAGAATAGACCACATATTAGGTCATAAAACAAACCTTTGCAGAATCCAAAACATCGAAATATTACAAAGCATCTTCTCAGACCATAAGGCCATAAAAGTGGAAATCAATAAGAAAAATCAGGGAAAAGAAATCAAATACTTGGAAACTGAACAATACCCTGCTCAAAAAAGACTGGGTTATAGAAGATATTAAGGAGGGAATAAAGAAATTCATACAATGCAACGAGAATGAAAACACTTCAGATCAAAACCTCTGAGACAAAGCAAAAGCCGTGCTCAGAGGTCAATTTATATCGATAAATGCACACATACAAAAAGAAGAAAGAGCCAAAATCAGAGAACTGTCCCTACAACTTGAACAAATAGAAAGTGAGCAACAAAAGAATCCATCAGGCAGCAGAAGAAAACAAATAATAAAAATTAGAGCTGAACTAAATGAATTAGAGAACAGAAAAACAACTGAAAGAATTAACAAAGCCAAAAGCTGGTTCTTGGAAAAAATTAATAAAATTGATAAACCATTGGCCAGACTGACTAAAGAAATACAGGAAAGGAAACAAATAATCCGAATAAGAAACAAGATGGGCCACATCACAACAGACCCAAATGAAATTAAAAGAATCATATCAGATTATTACGAAAAATTGTACTGTAACAAATTTGCAAACCTAGAAGAAATGGATGAATTCCTAGAAAACACTACCTACCTAAACTAACACATTCAGAAGTAGAACAACTAAACAGACTCATAACAAAAAAGAGATTGAAACGGTAATCAAGAAACTCCCAACAAAAAAAGCCCTGTCCCGGACGGCTTTACTGCAGAGTCCTACCAAATTTTCAGAGAAGAGTTAACACCACTACTGCTAAAGGTATTTCAAAGCATAGAAAATGACAGAATACTACCTAACTTATTCTATGAAGCCACCATGTCCCTGATACCAAAACCAGGTAAAGACATCACAAAAAAAGAAAATTACAGACCTATATCCCTCATGAACACAGATGCAAAAATCCTCAACAAAATTCTAGCCAATAGAATTCAACAACATATCAAAAAAAAATAATCCACCATGACCAAGTTGGATTTATACCAGGTATGCAAGGCTGGTTTAGTATTAGAAAAACCATTAATGTAATCCACCATATAAATAAAACAAAAGACAAAAACCACATGATCTTATCAATTGATGCAGAAAAGGCATTTGACAAAGTCTAACACCCATTTATGATAAAAACTCTCAGCAATATAGGAATTGAAGGAAAATTCCTCAACATAATAAAGGGCATCTATGCAAAGCCAACAGCCAACATCATTCTAAATGGAGAGAGCCTGAAAGCATTTCCCTTGAGAACGGGAACCAGACAAGGATGCGCTTTATCACCGCTCTTATTCAACATTGTGCTAGATGCCCTAGCCAGAGCAATTAGGCTAGACAAAGAAATAAAGGGCATCCGGATTGGCAAGGAAGAAGTAAAATTATCTCTGTTTGCAGATGACATGATCTTATACACAGAAAACCCTAAGGAATCCTCCAGAAAACTACTGAAACTAATAGAAGAGTTTGGCAGAGTCTCAGGTTGTAAGATAAACACACAAAAATCACTTGGATTCCTCTACATCAACAAAAAGAACATCGAAGAGGAAATCACCAAATCAATACCATTCACGGTAGCCCCCAAGAAGATAAAATACTTAGGAATAAATCTTACCAAGGATGTAAAAGACCTATATAAAGAAAACTACAAAGTACTACTGCAAGAAACTAAAAAGGACCTACTTAAGTAGAAAACATACCTTGGTCATGGATAGGAAGACTTAACATAGTAAAAATGTCTATTCTACCAAAAGCCATCTATACATACAATGCACTTCCGATCCAAATTCCCATGATATTTTTTAATGTGATGGAGAAAGAAATCACCAACTTCATATGGAAGGGAAAGAAGCCTCGGATAAGTAAAGCATTAGTGAAAAAGAAGAAGAAAGTGGGAGGCCTCACTCTACCTGATTTTAGAACCTATTATACAGCCACAGTAGTCAAAACAGCCTGGTACTGGTACAACAACAAGCACATAGACCAATGGAACAGAATTGAGAACCCAGATATAAATCCATCCACATATGAGCAGCTGATGTGTGACAAAGGCCCAGTGTCAGTTAATTGGGGAAAAGATAGTCTTTTTAACAAATGGTGCTGGCATAACTGGCTATCCATTTGCAAAAAAATGAAACAAGACCCATACCTCACACCATGCACAAAAACTAACTCCAAGTTGATCAAGACCTAAACATAAAGACTAAAACGATAAAGATCACGGAAGAAAAAATAGCGACAAAGTTAGGAGCCCTAATACAAGGCATAAACAGAATACAAAACATTACCAAAAATGACGAAGAGAAACCAGATAACCAGGAGCTCCTAAAAATCAAACACCTATGCTCATCTAAAGACTTCACCAAAAGAGTAAAAAGACCACCTACAGACTGGGAAAGAATTTTCACCTATGACATCTCTGACCAGCACCTGATCTTTAAAATGTATATGATTCTGTTAAAACTCAACCACAAAAAGACAAACAACCCAATCAAGAAGTGGGTGAAGGATATAAACACGCACTTCACTAAAGAAGATATTCAGGCAGCTAACAGATACATGAGAAAATGCTCTCGATCATTAGCCATTAGAGAAATGCAAATTAAAACTACGACGAGATTCCATCTCACTCCAACAAGGCTGGCATTAATCCAAAAAACACAAAATAATAAATGTTGGAGAGGCTGTGGAGAGATTGGAACTCTTATACACTGCTGGTGGGAATGTAAAATGGTACAACCACTTTGGAAATCTATCTGGCATTTTCTTAAAAAGTTAGAAATAGAACTACCATACAACCCAGAAATCCTACTGCTCGGAATACACCCTAGAGAAATAAGAGCCTTCACACAAACAGATATTTGCACACCCATGTTTATTGCAGCACTGTTTACAATAGCAAAAAGATGGAAGCAACCAAGGTGTCCATCAACGGATGAATGGTTAAATAAATTGTGGTATATTCACACAATGTAATACTACGCATAGATAAAGAACAGTGACGAATCTGTGAAACATTTCATAACATGGAGGAACCTGGAAGCATTATGCTGAGTGAAATTAGTCAGAGGCAAAAAGACAAATATTGCATAAGACCAGTAGTATAAGATATTGAGAAACAGTATAAACTGAGAACACATACTTTTGTGGTTATGGGGTGAGGGGGAGGGAGGGATGGTGAGAGAGGGTTATTTACTGATTAGTTAGTAGATAAGAACTACTTTAGGTGAAGGGAAGGACAATACTCAATACAGAGAACGTCAGCTCAACTGGACTGGACCAAAAGCAAAGAAGTTTCTGGGATAAACTGAATGCTTCAAGGGTCAGCGGAGCAAGGGCAGGGGTTTGGGGACTATGGCTTAAGGGGACTTCTAAGTCAATTGGCAAAATAATTCTATTATGAAAACATTCTGCATCCCACTTTGAAATGAGGCATCTGGGGTCTTAAATGCTAACAAGCGGCCATCTAAGATGCATCAATTGGTCTCAACCCACCTGGATCAAAGGAGAATGAAGAACACCAAGGTCACACGATAACTATGAGCCCAAGAGACAGAAAGGGCCACATGAACCAGAGATTTACATCATTCTGAGACCAGAAGAACTAGATGGTGCCCGGCCACAACCGATGACTGCCCTGACAGGGAGTACAACAGAGAACCTATGAGGGAGCAGGAGAACAGTGGGTTGCAGACCCCAAATTCTCATAAAAAGACCAGACTTAATGGTCTGAGACTAGAGGAATCCTGGCGGTCATGGTCCCCAAACCTTTTGTTGGCCCAAGACAGGAACCATTCCCGAAGACAACTCACCAGACATGGAAGGGACTGGACAATGGGTTGGAGAGAGATGCTGATGAAGAGTGAGCTACTTGTACCAGGTGAGCACTTGAGACTGTGTTGGCATCTCCTGTCTGGAAGGGAGATAGAAGAGTAGAGAGGGTTGGATACTGGCAAAATTGTCACGAAAGGAAAGACTGGAAGGGCTGACTCATTAGGGGGAGATTAAGTGGGAGTATAGAGTAAGGTGTATATAAGCTTATATGTGACAGACTGATTTGATTTGTAAACGTTCACTTAAAGCGCAATAAAAATTATTTAAAAAAATTCAGCCAATATAAATGTAAATATTTGTCTCTATGATTCCAAATTATGCATGAAAATGGAGGATTAGAAAAGAATCTTAGAGATGTGTTCTTCTGAAATGCAGAATAGAGTGATAGGGTCCATCTCTTCAACTTAAGTGTGATTTTATATTTATGCACTAGAGTGTTGGACTCAGGTGTGGGAGCTTATATTGTATCTTTTTTTTTTTTTAATAATATTTTATTGTATTTTTGGTGAAAGTTTACACAGTAAATTAGGCTCCCATTTGACAATTTCTATTCGAAATTTTCAGTGACATTAGTTGTATATGTTTTTTTGAATATGTCAACATGTCAACATTCTCTTTAATTGTGTTCTGGTTGTTTGGTTTTATACTGCATCTTTTTAGATTTAATCTTTTTCTCCAGCCCACTGGATTTTTTTTAATTTTAAAACTGTCATCATTCATGTCCTGTTCAACTTGGCTTTTTGTCTCCAATATATATAACATGAGGGTTCTGTTTAACTGTATTTAAACACTGGGAAAACAGCGTAAGACAGGATAGTATTGAAGGCAGATCCCGGTGACAGGTCTTCAAAATTCTCTTAACCATCTATAGAGTAGCTATTCCCTATCCAGGTTTTTCTTCTGGAATTCCAATATGTGGAACCAATAGAGAGAAAGCCAACAAATATTTTTCAGTGCCTGCTACATACCAGGAGTCTACTGGACTAGATGTTTTATGTTTATTATGTGTTATTTAATTTAATTCTTATTATAACCCAAAAAGAAGGGTGTTATTATGGCTACTTTACAGGTGGGGAAACTGAGACTGAGTAAAATTCCAAAAGTCACTCGATGGTAAGTGAGAGAGCTAGGATTCAAACCTAGTTCACCAGGTTCCATGCGTCTCCTCTTTACATCTCATTGGCTTCTTTAGGTTCCTCTTTTCTGCTTTGCCTTCTCCTCGAACACACCTGGCTGGCATTATTGCAATCCAAGCTAGTTCTAACTTGTCCTCCCAACAACATCCATTACCTGCTTTGTTATAGCTGGTCAAGAAAAAAAATAATTTTTTTTTTCTTAAGCTCTTAGAATTATTCTGTAAGTACTTACCATCTTTCCTAGGTCATGCCAGCCTCAGATGTGGTTAGCAATCTCTCTGTGTTGCCATCCAAGAAATGGCAGACCCCAAATTCTCATAAAAAGACCAGACTTAGGATAGGGCTGAGATGATCCTGCAGCAGGACACTGGATCCCTCTTTCCTGATTCATACCCATCCATCATTCAGCACAAATCTACCCATATGGATTATATTTATCAAGTCATATGAACATACGTATATTGACCTCTGGCTACCATGAAAGTCATTGTCAGCAAGCATAGAATCCTTGAGTTGAAACGTCTCTTAGAAATCTTTGACTCCAACTTCCCAACCAGCATTCTAGTCACCTAGCCTCCTCTAATGACATAGACTTTGCCATTTCATGAGGCCCCTAGTCTAGGGGTGGGCAACTGTATCTATAAAAGTTTTCTTTCTATTTCACCCAAATCCGTCTCTTGGTGTGATACTAATTTTAGCTTCTAAAACTACTTAGAAACAATCATTCATTTGGTCAATCTGTCTCTGTCAGCCTTTCAACAAATATTTACTGAGCAACTGCTGTATGCCCAGACAGTGTTTTAGGTTCTGGGATTAAAGCAGTAAATTAAAAGGATGAAAGTTTACTATTGGTTATCAGAGGTGGGAGGGGGAAGGGGGAGTCATTGCTGGGGAAGCACTGAGTTTCTGTTAAGGGCGATGGAAAAATTTGGAAATGGATAGTGGTGATGATCGCACAACATGGTGCATGTAATTAATGTCAGTGAATTATACACGTAGAAAATGTTGACATGGCAAATGTTATGTTACATATGTATTTACCACAATTAAAAAAAAGACAAAAGTTCTGTCCTCATGGAGTTTATATTCTAGTAGGGGAGATAGACAATAAGAAAAAGAGGTAAAATATATAGCATGATAATTAGCAGTAAGTGCTAACAACAAAAAAATAAAGCAGACAATGGGGGAATGAATGAGTCAGAAAGTTTGAAATGAATCTCATTCTTTTGTATAATAGCATTTCAAATATTTTAAGATAGCTGTCAAGTCCCTCAGCTCCTTTACCGGGACAGTGACTCTCCTCTAGATATTATTTTCTCTGTCGTAAATCCAGGTAGACCGTATCCCTGATCTACTGTCTAGTAGTGTGCCAAATGGCACGATATGTTTTGTGTGAATTTACGTTGCACCTGGGGATTATTACTTTCTCCCCTAAGTGCTCACTAAACATCCACTACTAACTAAGCTTCTGACTGGCTCAATTTCAAATTCGGTATAGAGATTTCAGATGTCACCCTGTCCATTCTCCATTCTTTGAGCACTTCTTCCTTTTTCCATAATTCTTTAATAATCTATAGACAACACTTTAATAATTATGTCTGTACTTTCTCTTACCAGTCCAGAACCTAGTTCCTCTCCAGTAGAGGACCTGGCTCATTTTGAATAATTAAGTGCTTTCTATTGGCCTTTAACTTCTCATTAGGCATTTTCTTCTCTCTTCCTGGCCTACAAGTCCTTCTTGAGAGATATAAGCAAAATCAGTGTTAACACTTTCCCCGATACTATATAATCATTTCCCGTTCTACCCTGAGAGGCTTATATCTTCCTTCAGTATCTTATTGTTCTAAATAAAGCTTTAGAGGCTCACTTGAAGACACACATTTTCTGGAATGTAGTTTGGACCAAGTGTAGCGTACCTTTTGATAAAACAATATCACATCGAACATCGATCCTAATGAGAAAATCACACATTGGGCAAGTTTTCCCTTCAAGGATTTTCATTGCAGCATTACTTATAATATCAGAAACTAGAAATAACACAAATGTTTAACAGTGGAAGATTTGTTAAATAACTTATGGTACAGTCATAAAACTTTAATAATCAGTAATTAAAATTCATAGCGATACTTGATAACATGCGGAAAGATAGGATGTATTGCTGGGTGAAAAAGTGCTTGAAAAGGTGTTTAAAGTAAGATTACATTATTGTAAAGCATGCATAGAAAAAAGACTTGTAAGAGATATGTCAAAATTTTCATGTTGTTGATATGGGTATTCAAAATATTCTACAGTGAACTTGTATTACATTACAATTAATAGTTTAATTTTTTTTTTTTGTCTGTAGATTTTTCCTGAGCTTTAGCTCTCTTGAGACTCCTCTTATGTACCTTTGACATGCATTTTCCTCTCATATTTTATGCCTATCCTTTAAAAATCAGGACATGTAAAGAGCTTCTTGACAGCTCCAGTGGTTTCTTAGCTGCCTTTTCTTTTATAACTCACATAACTTTTTTTGTTTGAATTCCATTAAGAATGTTCCATCTTGCTGGATCATCTTTCATTTTAGATTCTCAGGTCATGGGATTTCCTCATCTTTCCTTGATGTTTTTTGTTACCTGTTTTTCTAAAGCTTAGGTTCTGTGACAAGTCCAAAGTTCTAGTCTGTGTTCCTCATAGATTCCACAATGTCACATATGCTTCTGTTCTGACGTTTCCACTTGCTGTCAAGTTCCACTTTGTGGATCAGAATTTAATCCAAGAATAGCTTTCATCCTTACTCTTTTGAAACTAAGTCCTTGAATCTCAAGTCAAAAATTTATCCAGTCCTCTGCTTTTAGCTAATTCAGATTCCAACCAAATATCTTGATAGGAGAAGTTTTCCATTGCCACTCCATCACTCTGTCCTGGTTTGATGATCTTTGTTAGAAATACCTCTTTTATATCTTCCATCCGGGCGGACATTCTCTAGAATTCTCTCACTTAGCATTATTTCTATACTTATTTTCTCCAATCCCTCATCCTTAGATTTATGCATTTCCTCTATGTACACAGATCTTTCTGCTCACTCATCTTTATGTCAGAATCAACATCTTTCAGAAATTGAGAGAAGCCCAGGCCAGTTAAAATGTGAAGTTAGTGGATTATTTAAAAGTGCTAAGAAGCTAAAATGTAGTTGCAAAAGTCATGGAATATTTTATTTGGTGATATTTTTGAAAATGATATTTTACATATATACAAAAATATTAATTCCACAAATTTTGAGGTTTCTTTGGTAGAATAATTATACAATTTATTTGAAGTATTAATTCCGATTGTGGTAGATCCTCAGTTTGCTTACCTGGTATCCTTTACTTCCTTCAATAACATAATTAATTTTTTTCAGAATAGGAATGAAACCAGCTAAACAAATAGCTTTCTTTTTCAGTAAGGCTTGATCTCATGACAATGCTGTATTCAGTAGAGATAGCAGAATTGCCCTGAAGAGGGAGTGAAACAAGTAGCAACTTTTTTTTTTTTTTTTTGCTGCATCACCTTTCTTTTTCTTCCTACTTGAAACATGGACATGATGGCTTAAGTTGCTGTGGTCATCTTGTCAAGGATGGTGGAATGGAAAAAGGGAAAGATCCTAGGAGACAAATAAGACCTTCAATTGTTTAAACACCTGTTTGTTTGGCGTTCTGTTATTTTCAGCCAAACATATTCCTAAACTCATCACCTGTTTATAGCGTGTGATGAGAGTCTCTCTCAGTCCCATCAGGTGTCTCCTGCACTGTAACCTCATTTTGGAGATCCTGACAAATAGGATCCAATCCCCCGAATAGTCCTGATCAGAACTGTTCTTTTTAAAAAGGAATATCCTTTGATTATCTCAGTTGTGCATCCCGTTTAACAAAATCCTGTTGATACTTATGGATATGCTTGCCTGTTTGTGTTAAGAACTCAAATTTACCCTGTTTATATCTCTCATTGTGTGTGTTAGCTGGTGGGTATCTGTAGCATGAAATATTGTTTCTAACTCTATTTACACCTACTCCTCACTTACGAGCTATCTCGTTATCTGACATTTTGCAATTATAACAATAGTGAAAAATCCTCTATTTTGCACATTAATGACATATATCTGGCAGTAATGAATGCCGAGGTGCAAAGTGAGAGTGACGCTGGCTGTGATGATTAAGCTTATGTGTTGATTTGGCTGGGCCTTGATTCTCAGTGGTTTGGCAGTTATGTAATGATGTAGTTATCCTCCATTTTTGCATAATGCCAATTTTCACATAATGACCTGGTCTTTGGAGCCTAACCATGTTGAAAAGTCAGGACTGGATGTATTCCCATTTAATAAATGCTTCCCAGTGACATTTCTGTGGTGACTTTCTGGAATTTCTTCTACTGATAGGCTCCTTCTCTGTGAGTGATCCTTAGAGTTCTCCACTCAGCCACTCTTGTCCTGGATTATGCAGCTCCTTCTTAATCCCATAACAGAAAATACAATATCAAGGGTCTGCTTTTTTTCCTTTTCCTTTCAAAATTCTCCTCTCTTGCTTTTCTCTGTTAATTTTTTTCTATTTTTATTTTCCTTTTGAGAATAAGAGTCACCATATCCCTAGAATAATCCCAGGGAAAAATATACCTGAGCTGAGCTTATCAATCCAACCACCACACCCAGCCCAGTTCTGCTTTTGCTACAATTTCTTTCATAGTTTGCCTTCTTTATCCTCAGGTTCTACTTGGATGGCTCCCACACCCCATCCTCTGCCTCCTCCAATTTCTGAAATGTTTCCATGAGAGTCATTGGCAGCTATGAGTAGCCATGTTGCCCTCTTCCCAGCATGCACTACTCCTCACATAGGCAAACCTTATTTTTTACTTAAATTCTTTATAAAGTTGGCCTTGCAGACTATATTATGCCCAGAAAAGTTAAATGTTAACTAATACCACAAAATTAGTGGAAGAACCACAACTAGAATTTCTAATCAAGAGCTCTGTATTTGATGACATGGAGTGAAACTTAACATTGCCACCAATTCAAATTCATGCCCCATGTTTCACAGACAGACTGTTACGTAAGTCGTGATGCTGGCAGAGCAATGTTGACACATGCTGTCTGGCAGTTGGCCTCTTTTGTTTGGTTTCAAGTTTCAATTTCCTGTTTTACAGCTCATCTGGTACAAATGAGCAGAACAGAGAGCCAGTACAAGCAGAAAGCCTACAGATATAGGAAAAAGTAACTTGTCTTACAGGTAACATCAGTGTTTTCAGAGACCTAATCACTTCTCATTTCTGAAACTAGGTTATAATCTATTTGTCATTGCAGAGTTGACTACCAGCCAGTTTGGAATTCCAGCCTAGTTTGCAGAGGGTAAGGTTTGACTACTTGGGAAGATGCATGTCTATTTTAGCTTCTCAGGGACACACATAAAGCTGTTGTCTTGCTTTTCTCAGGACCCAGGCCCACTTTATATAGAGGAAACCACCAAGATTTGCCTTACTAGGAACCAGAATGGACAACTGTTCCTGAGAAGTGCCAAGCTGAGACCCACCACTGCCATATGCCACCTGGGGCCACTTCTCCCTCTACCACCAGCACCAAGGATACCAAGGCCCCAATTTAAGTCATATACCTTCAGTCTCCTGGACAAGTTCACTAACTCTTTCTGGGCTCAATTTCTTCATCTGTAAAATGAGAATAATAACATCTACTTTGCAAGATTGTCCTAATAATTAAATAATTTGAAGGCATATATTAGATATACAATAGGTATTTCATTTATTATTCGCAGAGTATTCATTGAGCACCTACTATGAGCCAGGTACTGTGCTAGGATAGAATCTCTGCTCTTAAGGTGCTCATAGTTTATTTAGTTGAGGAGGCAACATTTTTACAAATAATGATATAATTTCAATAAAAATAAAGGAAATAAACAGGACACTATGTTAGTTCCTGTTGCTGCTTAAATTTAGGTGCAGTATATACTGAAAATCAGAAGTTTTTGAGTTAGAAGTTAGACTATCTCTGGATATAATATTAGGCAAGTAAGAAAAATAATGACATTCATTTCTTAGCAGCAAATTGGGGCCATTATATAACGGTTTTATGATATATACCAGAAAAACTAAGAATTGTCTAATGGAAAATTATTTGTTTTTCCTTAATCCTCTCATAAAGAAAATAGAAATCAAACCAAGCCAAATCAAACAAAGCAAGCCACTAACTCAACAACAAATCAACCAGTTAACAAAGAGAAGAATTAAACAGTAAGATGTTTCTAAATTTCAGAAACAATTACAGTGATTCATTTCAGAGCCAAATTAAAAACAATTGGGTTGTTGTTAGTAGGCCCCAACTCATGGTAACCTCATGCACAATGGAACGAAATGCTTCCTGTGGGACTGTGGATTGGACTGTTGTGATCCACGGTGTTTTCATTGGCTGATTTTTGGAAGTAGATTGCCAGGACTTTCTTGGCAATCTGTTTGACATCATAACAACATACAAACCACCACTGACAGATAGATGGGGGCTGAGCATGAGGTGAACTGGCCAGGAATTGAACCCAGGTCTCCACCATGGAAGGCAAGAATCCTACCACTGAACCACCATTGGTATTTGGTGCTCCAGTCCTATGCTAAGTGCTTTCATGAATGTTCTCACTTATTCTTCCTAACAGCTCTTCAGATATATAGCTTAATATCCACATTTTGCAGATGAAAAAGAGTAAGAGCTACATCCCAAAAGTCACACTGTGCAAGAGAGGCAGAGGTGAGTCTCAAAGATCTTTATGATAAAAAAAAGCCTGTGCTATTAACCACCACATTATTAAAGCATTTGGCTAACAATACAATTATCTATACACTTATTTTGGAAAAAATTAGATTCTTATACTATCCACCAGTAAATTCCAGGTGGTTAAAATATCTGTTTAAAATATGAAACCATATAAACAGATGTAATACAAGAGAAATATTCTTATATCATTGGGGATGGAGAAACCATTTCTAATTATGCATGCAGCCCATAAATCATAAAAAAAAGTAATGAATAATAGGACTAAAATGTTGTTAGGGCAATAGATACCATAAACAAAGTTAAAAAGGAAATGACAACTGAGAAAAAAATTGCAATCTAGATAACAAAGGGTTAATATCTATAATAGATAAATAAACCAATCAGCCAATAGGAAAAACAAACAAATGGAGAAACAGGTTAATCCAAAAGCCCATTGTCATCAAGTCAGTTTTGACTCATAGTGACCCTATGGGACAGAGTGGAATTGCCCCATAGGGTTTCCGAGGCTATAATCTTTAGAGAAGCAGACTGCCACATCTTTCACCCACGGAGTGGCTGGTGACTCAAACTGCTGACCTTTTTGGTTGGCAGCCAAGTGCTTTAACCACTGTGCCACCAGGGCTCCAGGTAAAGAATATGAACATGCATTTCATAAAAGGTATAACTGTCATGGTAAGATCATCAACCTTACTGAGAGTTAAATAATATAAATCAAAACCATAACATATTATTTTAGAAATAATATATTGCCAAATTTGAAAAATGTTAATGTCAAATACATGAAAACAATATTAAATTAGCAAATATTAAAATTAAAATAGTTATTATAACTTTGAATGACTTATTTATTGAGTTCCATTAGTCCTGGAATCTATCCTAAGAAATATTCCCACACCTGACCAAAAATTCATATATAAAGGTTTAATGTTGTATTGCTTGAAATTTAGAAATAGAAGCAAGTAACAACAGAGAATTAATTGAATAACTTAATGATATTTCCATATGATGGACTTCACAGTCATTTAGAAAAAAGTTGACCTATATGCACATGATTTGTTATAAAATAAGGAAGCACCTTTCTGAACAGCATGATCTCATTTGTGTTATAGAACTCTATTTCTGTATACATAGAAGAGTAGTTTGAAAGATAAGTACTCAAATATTAGTCATAGTTATCTCTAGGAAATGAGAAGGATAGAGGGAGTTTTAGTATCTACTTTTGCATCATTTAAATTTTCAACATGCACACATCTGTGCACACATATGTATTTCTCCAAAAGCTTTAGAGACAAGTCAGAAATAAAACTTAGCTGTTTCATAAATCAAAAAAAAAAAAAAAAAAGGGAATTATTTATTTAAGAGCCAAGTAACCAAAATATGATTTTATGCTATGAATGGTTGGATGGTTGCTCTCATTCTGCAGTAGCTACTTAAAGGAATCTCTGAAGATTGCTTTTTTACTATTTCTGAGGATTTTAAAGCTTCTTTTTTGCTTTTTTGTTTGTTTCTGGAGAAGAAGACTGTTTTATCTAACTGGTGATGCAAACGTGGTGATTGGCCCAGAGAGGTAGATCTGTCAACAGGAGCCTTGCTCACGCTGCAAACACAGACAGCCACTTGCACATATGGCCATGTGTCTAACTCTTCTTCTTCATCTTAACTCCTTCTTCATCATGATTCTAATTCTTGTTAGCAGTTTCCAAGTTTTAATCACCAAAACTTTGATAGGAAAGTCATGCCTTTTGTGTACTTTAAATGAAGGTTTGCAGAGCAAATTAGTTTCTCATTAAATAGTTAATGTACATGTTGTTTTGTTACATTGGTTGCCAACCCCATGACATGCCAACACTCCCCTTCTCAACCTTGGGTTCCCCATTACCAGCTTTCCTGTCCCCTCCTGCCTTATTGTCCTTGCCCTTGGGCTGGTGTGCCAACTTAGTCTCGTTTTGTTTAATGGGCATGTCTAATCTTTGCCTGAAGGCTGAAGGGCGAACCTCAAGAGTGACTTCCGTGCTGAGTTAAAAAGGGTGCCTGGGGGCCATACTCTTGGGGTTTCTCCAGTCTCAGACCAGTAAGCCTGGTCTTTTTTTGTTAGTTATAATTTTGTTCTACATTTTTCTCCAGCTCTGTCTGGAGCTCTTCTATTGTGATCCCTTTCAGAGCAGTTGGTGGTGGTAGCCGGGCACCATGTAGTTGTGCTAGACTCAGTCTGGTGGAGGCTGTGGTAGTTGTGGTCCATTAGTCCTTTGGACTAATCTTTCCCTTGTGCCTTAGTCATCTAGTGCTGCTATAACAGCAATACCACAAGCAGATGGCTTTAAAAAAGAGAGATTTATTCTCTCACAGTCTAGTAGGCTACAAGTCCAAATTCAGGGCTTCGGTCAGGGGAATACTCTCTCTCTTTGTCGGCTCTGGAGGAAGACCCATGTCATCAATCTTCCCTTGGTCGAGGAGTTTCTCAGGTGCAGGGACCCTGGGTCCAAGGACATGCTCTGCTACCGGTGCTGCTTTCTTGGTGGTACGAGGCCCCCATGTCTCTCTGCTCACTTCTCTCTTCTGTATCTCAAAAGAGATTGGCTTAAGACACAATTTAATCTTGTAGATCTCATCAACATCACAGTGGTAGGATTTACGACAGAGGAAAATCACACTGAATGACAAAATGGTGGACAGTCACACATTACTGGGAATCATGGCCTAGCCAAATTGATACACGTATTTTTGGGACACAATTCAGTCCATGACACCTGTGTCTTTGGGTTTCTTCATTCTCTCTTGCTCCGGATGGGGTGGGATCAGTGGAGTATCTTAGATGGCCACTCACAAACTTTTAAGATCCCAGATGCTACTCATCAAAGTAGGATGTAGAACATTTTCTTTATAAATATGTTACGGTAATTGAGCTAGATGTCCCCCGATACCACGGTCCCCAGCCCTCAGCCCAGAAATTCGTTCCCTCAGGGAGTTTAGATGTGTCTATGAAGCTTCCATGACCTTGCCTTGGTCAAGTTGTGGTGACTTCCTCGGTATTATGTATTGTCTTACCCACTACCCACTGCCATCGAGTCAATTCCGACTCTCTTAGCCTTCACCAATGTTACCACTTATCTGTTATCTAGATAGTGTCTGTGCCTTTTTACATATAGATAATGTTGCTCATTTGGGAATGGATTTAAAGGTGATGATTGAACATGATGAGCATAATTAATGTCATTGAAATGTGTATGTGAAGATTGCTGAAATGTCAAATGTTTTGTTACATATATGTTGATTGCAATAAAAGAAAAAAGTCAACCGAGTTTGCTCAACTTTGAGCTTGATTGTTCATTAGCTGGATATGAGGTTCTGATACCTAGGGTTTTATCATTCACACTGACAGCCAGATCACCCAGGAAATACCTAAAAGAAAGTCATTAAAAAATATCTCATCAACTAGTCTGATGGTGACTAGAGGAACCCCTGACATTGTAGCCCCCAGACACCCTGCTAACTCAGAACTGATACCACTGCCGAAATCCACCTTTCAGCCAAAGATTAGACGGGCCTATAAAAGAAACAATAACACATGTGAAGAACATGCTTCTTAGTTCAATCAAGTATACAAGACCAAATGAACAACACCTGCCCAAAAGCAAAGATGACAAGGCAGGAAGGGACAGGAAAACTAGGTGAATGGACACTGAGAACCCAGAGTGGAAAGGGAAATGGCAAGAGTGCTGACACACTGTGAGAATTGCAACTAATATCCCCAAGCAGTTTGTGTATAAAATTTTTTTTAAATAATTTTTATTGTAATTTAAGTGAAAGTTTACAAATCAAGTCAGTCTGTCACATATAAACTTATATACACCTTACTGCATACTCCCATTTACTCTCCCGCTGATGAGTCAGCCCGATCCCTCCTTCCAGTCTCTCCTTTAATGACCGTTTTGCCAGTTTCTAACCCTCTCTACCCTCCCATCTCCCCTCCAGACAGGAGATGCCAACACAGTCTCAAGTGTCCACCTGGTACAAGTAGCTCACTCTTCATCAGCATCTCTCTCCAACCCATTGTCCAGTCCCTTCCATGTCTGATGAGTTGTCTTCGGGAATGGTTCCTGTCCTGGGCCAACAGAAGGTTTGGGGACCATGGCCGCTGGGATTCTTCTAGTCTCAGACCATTACGTCTAGTCTTTTTATGAGAATTTGGGGTCTGCATCTCACTGTTCTCCTGCTCCTCCAGGGGTTCTCTGTTGTGCTCCCTGTCAGGGCAGTCATTGGTTGTGGCCGGGCACCATCTAGTTCTTCTGGTCTCAGGATGATGTAAGTCTCTAGTTCATGTGGCCCTTTCTGTCTCTTGGGCTCTTAGTTGTCATGTGACCTTGGCGTTCTTCATTCTCCTTTGATCCAGGTGGGTTGAGACCAATTGATGCATCTTAGATGGCCGCTTGTTAGCATTTAAGACCCCAGATGCCTCATTTCAAAGTGGGATGCAGAATGTTTTCCCAATAGAATTTCTTTTGCCAATCGACTTAGAAGTCCCTTTAAGCCATAGTCCCCAAACCCCAGCCCCTGCTCCACTGACCTTTGAAGCATTCAGTTTATCCCGGCCACTTCTTTGGTTTTCATCCAGTCCAGTTGAGCTGACCTTCCCTGTGTTGAGTATTGTCCTTCCCTTCACCTACAGTAGTTCTTATCTACTGTCTAATCAGTAAATAACCCTCTCCCACCCTCCCTCCCTCCCTCCCCCCTCTCCTAACCACAAAAGTATGTGTTCTTCTCAGTTTGTACTGTTTCTCAAGATCTTATAATAGTGGTCTTATACAATATTTGTCCTTCTGCATCTGACTAATTTCACTCAGCATAATGCCTTCCAGGTTCCTCCATGTTATGAAATGTTTCACAGATTTGTAACTGTTCTTTATTGATAAGTAGTATTCCATTGTGTGAATATACCATAATTTATTTAACCATTCATCTATTGATGGACACCTTGGTTGCTTCTATCTTTTTGCTATTGTAAACAGTGCTGCAATAAACATGGGTGTGCAAATATCTGTTTGTGTAAAGGCTCTTATTTCTCTAGGGTATATTCTGAGGAGTGGGATTTCTGGATTGTATGGTAATTCTTCATTCTCTACGGTAATTCTATTTCTAGCTTTTTAAGAAAACGTCAAATAGATTTCCAAAGTGGTTGTACCATTTTACATTCCCAACAGCAGTGTATAAGAGTTCCAATCTCTCCGCAGCCTCTCCAACATTTATTATTTTGTGTTTTTTGGATTAATGCCAGCCTTGTTGGAGTGAGATGGAATCTCATCGTAGTTTTAATTTGCATTTCTCTAATGGCTAATGATCGAGAGCATTTTCTCACGTATCTCTTAGCTGCCTGAATATCTTCTTTAGTGAAGTGCATGTTCATATCCTTTGCCCACTTCTTGATTGGGTTGTTTGTCTTTTTGTGGTTGAGTTTTGACAGAATCATGTAGATTTTAGAGATCAGGCGCTGGTCTGAGATGTCATAGCTGAAAATTCTTTCCCAGTCTGTAGGTGGTCTTTTTACTCTTTTGGTGAAGTCTTTAGATGAGCATAGGTGTTTGATTTTTAGGAGCTCCCGGTTATCTGGGTTCTCTTCATCATTTTTGGTAATGTTTTGTATTCTGTTTATGCCTTGTGTTAGGGCTCCTAACGTTGTCCCTATTTTTTCTTCCATGATCTTTATTGTTTTAGTCTTTATGTTTAGGTCTTTGATCCACTTGGAGTTAGTTTTTGTGCATGGTGTGAGGTATGGGTCTTGTTTCATTTTGTTTGCAAATGGATATCCAGTTATGCCAGCAGCATTTGTTAAAAAGACTATCATTTCCCCAAATGACTGACACTGGTCCTTTGTCAAATATCAGCTGCTCGTACATGGATGGATTTATATCTGGGTTCTCAATTCTGTTCCATTGGTCTATGTGCCTGTTGTTGTACCAGTACTAGGCTGTTTTGACTACTGTGGCTGTATAATAGGTTCTAAAATCAGGTAGAGTGAGGCCTCCCACTTTCTTCTTCTTTTTCAGTAATACTTTGCTTATCTGGGGCTTCTTTCCCTTCCATATGAAATTGGTGATTTGTTTCTCTATCCCCTTAAAATATGACATTGGAATTTGGATCGGAAGTGCATTGTATGTATAGATGGCTTTTGGTAGAATAGACATTTTTACTATGTTAAGTCTTGCTATCCATGAGCAAGGTATGTTTTTCCACTTATGTAGGTCCCTTTTAGTTTCTTGCAGTAGTACTTTGTAGTTTTCTTTGTATAGGTCTTTTACATCTTTGATAAGATTTATTCCTAAGTATTTTATCTTCTTGGTGGCTACTGTGAATGGTATTGATTTGGTTATTTCCTCTTCGATGTTCTTTTTGTTGATGTAGAGGAATCCAAGTGATTTTTGTGTGTTTATCTTATAACCTGAGACTCTGCCAAACTCTTCTATTAGTTTCAGTAGTTTTCTGGAGGATTCCTTAGGGTTTTCTGTGTATAAGATCATGTCATCTGCAAACAGAGATAATTTTACTTCTTCCTTGCCAATCCGGATGCCCTTTATTTCTTTGTCTAGCCTAATTGCTCTGGCTAGGGCCTCTAGCACAATGTTGAATAAGAGCAGTGATAAAGGGCATCCTTGTCTGGTTCCCGTTCTCAAGGGAAATGCTTTCAGGTTCTCTCCATTTAGAGTGATGTTGGCTGTTGGCTTTGCATAGATGCCCTTTATTATGTTGAGGAATTTTCCTTCAAGTCCTATTTAGCTGAGAGTTTTTATCATGAATGGGTGTTAGACTTTGTCAAATGCCTTTTCTGCAACAATTGATAAGATCATGTGGTTTTTGTCGTTTGTTTTATTTATATGGTGGATTACGTTAATAGTTTTCCTGATATTAAACCAGCCTTGCATAAGTGTAAATCCCACTTGGTCGTGGTGGATTATTTTTTTGATATGTTGTTGAATTCTATTGGCTAGAATTTTGTTGAGGATTTTTGCATCTATGTTTATGAGGGATATAGGTCTGTAATTTTCTTTTTTTGCAATGTCTTTACCTGGTTTTGGTATCAGGGACGTGGTGGCTTCATAGAATGAGTTGGGTAGTATTCCATCATTTTCTATGCTTTGAAATACCTTCAGTAGTAGTGGGGTTAACTCTTCTCTGAAAGTTTGGTAGAACTCTGCCGTGAAGCCGTCTGGGTCAGGGCTTTTTTTTTGTTGGGAGTTTTTTGATTACTGTTTCCATCTCTTTTTTTTGTTATGGGTCTATTTATTTGTTCTACTTTTGATTGTGTTAGTTTAGGTAGGTAGTGTTTTTCCAGGAATTCATCCATTTCTTCTAGGTTTGCAAATTTGTTAGAGTACAATTTTTCGTAATAATCTGATTTGATTCTTTTAATTTCAGTTGGGTCTGTTGTGATGTGGCCCATCTTGTTTCTTATTCGGGTTATTTGTTTCCTTTCCTGTATTTCTTTAGTCAGTCTAGCCAATGGTTTATCAATTTTGTTAATTTTTTCCAAGAACCAGCTTTTGGCTTTGTTAATTCTTTCAATTGTTTTTCTGTTCTCTAATTCATTTAGTTCAGCTCTAATTTTTATTATTTGTTTTCTTCTGGTGCCTGATGGATTCTTTTGTTGCTCGCTTTCTATTTGTTCAAGTTGTAGGGACAGTTCTCTGATTTTGGCTCTTTCTTCCTTATGTATGTGTGCATTTATCGATATAAATTGACCTCTGAGCACTGCTTTTGCTTTGTCCCAGAGGTTTTGATCTGAAGTGTTTTCATTCTCGTTGCATTGTATGAATTTCTTTATTCCCTCCTTAATATCTTCTATAACCCAGTCTTTTTTGAGCAGGGTATTGTTCAGTTTCCAAGTATTTGATTTCTTTTCCCTGATTTTTCTTATTGATTTCCACTTTTATGGCCTTATGGTCTGAGAAGATGCTTTGTAATATTTCAATGTTTTGGATTCTGCAAAGGTTTGTTTTATGACCTAATATGTGGTCTATTCTAGAGAATGTTCCATGTGCACTAGAAAAAAAAGTATATTTTGCAGCTGTTGGGTGGAGTGTTCTGTATAAGTCTATGAGGTCAAGTTGGTTGATTGTAGCAATTAGGTCTTCCGTGCCTCTATTGAGCTTCTTACTGGAAGTCCTATCCTTCTCCAAAAGTGGTGTGTTGAAGTCTCCTAGTATAATTGTGGAGGTGTCTATCTCACTTTTCAGTTCTGTTAAAGTTTGTTTTATGTATCTTGCAGCCCTGCCATTGGGTGCATAAATATTTAATATGGTTATATCTTCCTGGTCAATTGTCCCTTTAATAATTATGTAGTGTCCTTTATCCTTTGTGGTGGATTTAACTTTAAAGTCTATTTTGTCAGAAATTAATATTGCTACTCCTGCTCTTTTTGGCTTGTTGTTTGCTTGATATATTTTTTTCCATCCTTTGAGTTTTAGTTTGTTTGTGTCTCTAAGTCTAAGGTGTGTCTCTTGTAGGCAGCATATAGACGGATCGTGTTTCTTTATCCAGTCTGAGACTCTCTGTCTCTTTACTGGTGCATTTAGTCCATTTATATTCAGCGTAATTATAGATAAGTATGTGTTTAGTGCTGTCATTTTGATGCCTTTTTGTGTGTGTTGTTGACAATTTCATTTTTCCACTTACTTTTTTGTGCTGAGATATTTTTCTTTGTAAATTCTGTGTTCCTCATTTTCATAGTAGTTGAATTTATGTTTGCTGAGTTGTTATGTTTTTCTTGGTTTTTATTTTGAGTTATGGAATTGTTACACCTCTTTGTGGTTACCTTAATGTTTACCCCTATTTTTCTAAGTAAAACCTAACTTATATCGTCCTAATTTGCCTTGTTTTCCTCTGCATATGGCAGTTCTATGCCTCCTGTATTTAGTCCCTCTTTTTGATTATTGTGATCTTTTACATAATGACTTCAATGATTCCCTGTTTTGAGCATTTTTTCTTTTCAAAATTAATCTTAATTTGTTTTTGTGATTTCCCTGTTTGAGCTGATATCAGGATGTTCTGTTCTGTAACCTTGTGTTGTGTTGGTATCTGATATTACTGATTTTCTGACCAAACAATTTCCTATAGTATTTCTTGTAGCTTTGGTTTGGTTTTTGCAAATTCTCTAAGCTTGTGTTTAGCTGTAAATGTTTTAATTTCACCTTCATATTTGAGAGAGAGTTTTGCTGGATATATGATCCTTGGCTGGCACTTTTTCTCCTTCAGTGCTCTATATATGTCATCCCATTGCCTTCTTGAGTGCATGGTTTCTGCTGAGTAGTTTAACTTATTCTTATTGGTTCTCCTTTGTAGGAGACCTTTCTTTATCCCTGGCTGCTTTTAAAATTTTCTCTTTATCTTTGGTTTTGGCAAGTTTGATGATAATATGTCTTGGTGATTTTCTTTCTGGATCAATCTTATATGGGGTTCGATGAGCGTCTTGGATAGATATCCTTTCGTCTTTCATGATGTCAGGGAAGTTTTCTGCCAACAGATCTTCAACTGTTCTCTCTGTGTTTTGTGTTATCGCTCCCTGTTCTGGAACTCCAATCACATGCAAGTTATTCTTCTTGATAGAGTCCCACATGATTCTTAGTGTTTCTTCATTTTTTTTTTTTTAATTCTTTTATCTGATTTTTCTTCAACTATTTTGGTGTCAATTACCTTATCCTCCACGTCCCCCACTCTGCATTCCAATTTCTCTAGTCTGCGCCTCTGACTTCCTATTACGTTGTCTAATTCTGTAATTTTACTGTTAATCTTTTGGATTTCTGAATGCTGTCTCTCTATGGATTCTTGCAGCTTATTAATTTTTCCACTATGTTCTTGAATAATCTTTTTTATTTCTTCAACTGCTTTATCAGTGTGTTCCTTGGCTTTTTCTGTAGCTTGCCTTATTTCATTTCTGAGGTTATCCCTGATGTCTTGAAGCATTCTGTAAATTAGTTTTTTATATTCTGCATCTGGCAATTCCAGGATTGTATCTTCATTTGGCAAAGATTTTGATTCTTAAATTTGGGGAGTTGTAGAAGCAATCACAGTCTGCTTTATATGGTTTGATGTCGACTGCTGTCTCCAAGCCATCTATAAGATATTGTAATGATTTATTTTATATTTGCTCACTGAGTCTTATCTTGTTTTGTTTTCTTTCAATATACGTAAATGCGCTGTCTTGATTGTTGTAGCCTTTGAGTCACTTACATCCGATTACCAGCTGGTTTGGGCTGCTACCAGCTATATAAGCCTAAGTGTCCATTCACTATTCTTGAGTAGAATCTGATTTTGGGTCATCAAGTGTGTGGTGCTGACTGTCACCTATTAACTTAGAGGAGTAGTGGTGATAGTTGTGTGCACCAGATGCTAGTAGCAGCAGGGGGTCACAGTCCAGGGGGGCAGGATGCTGACAGGCCTCCCCCAAGTGCCAGTGAGGTAGGTGTGTCTCTATTCCTAAAGCACTTTGGTGGGTGGGCTCTTCAGCTGTACCTTAGGCACCCAATGCATGTACCTCTACAAACTGGTAGGTGTCACTATCCTCAGACCCCTAAGGCGGGAGGCTAGGTGGTCTGGGTGGAGCTTCAACCCTCAGTTCCCCGTTGTGGGTCAGTGAGGGCTCTGTTTAATAGGTAGAGATATCAGATCTGGAGAACTTGTCTTTCCAGTAATCTGCTAAAACAATTATAGTCAGATCACTATCAGAATTGCCTTTGCCTAATAATAGCCACCCTGTTCCCTGTGGAATGAAAGCCCAAGACTGTGGATCTCATATGCTTGGCTGGAGCTGGTTCCGTATTTTTATTCCAATTTTGGGAAGTCAGGGAAGGATTTTTCGTTCCTGGGTTTTTCGTAGCTGCTTCTCACAGGCCAGGAGAATGGGTTAGGAAAAGACAAAAAACAAAAACAAAAACAAAAAACCACAGAGCCCTTCACTCTCTGGCCCAGGAAATTCCAATGTTAATGAAGCCTCCTGGGAAGGGAGGGCAGGGATCAGATAGATAGGAGAGAGTAGTACCCAGGAATATAGACAAAGTTACTTATCTTGCTTGGTGATGACTGTTTTATCTGAGATTCCCGAGGGGCGTGTAGCCTGTGTGCGCTGGCTGGGTTGAGATTGTCCCTGAGGGTCAGTCCCGAGTCCTGTGTTTGTGCTGTCTCAGAAGCCGTGGTCAGTTCCTCCGCTCCCAGTTCAAAGCCCAGTGCCAAGGTTCCCCGGCTGGGACGCCGCAGTCCAGGCTCCAAAACCAGTTGCTGCCTCTTGGTGACTTCTCCTCCTGTCAACTGCATCACTGCGCTGTCTGCGTACACTGGCTGAGCTTCCCCCGAGGTCACTTCAGGGGGCTAGGGCTGTGTCCCGTGTTTATGCCATCTCAGGATGCCATGCTCAGCTCCCCTGCACCCAGTCCAAATCCCGGCGCCAATGTTTTCTGATGGAGACGCTGGCTCCAGGCTCCGAAAACAGTCGCTGCTTCTCCATGGTTGCTTGTTCTCTCATTAGCTGCGTCAGTGTGCAGCGTGCTTGTGCTGGCTGAGTCTCTACCGAGGTAACCCCAGGGGGCAAGGGGTTAGGGCTGTGTCCCCTGCCTGCCCCGCCTCAGCAAGCCGCAATCAGCCCCACCACTCGGCACCAGGGAACCGCGAGGGCTCAAGGCTGTGGTGCTGGATGCCAGCTCCAGAGGCAGTTGCTGCTTCAGGACGCAGCTTTTCGCTCACCTGTCACTCAGGTCAACTCTTTAGATCTGTGTTTGATGGTCAGGGTTCGTGGATTGTCATGTATGTGATCGATTCACTTGTTTTTCTGAGTCTTTGTTGCGAGAGGGATCCGAGGTAGCTTTTACCTAGTCAGCCATCTTGGCCCTGCCTCTGTGTATAAAATTTTTGAAAAATTGATTTGTGCTGTAAACTTTCACCTAAAACACACACACGCACACACACTCACATACATATCTCATCATTATGGTTCAAGATGGTAAAAAGTAGTCTGTGAAACAAGAAAAGTTGATGGAAGGAATGAAGTGGCAATTAGAAATTGTAAAATGGGAATGTAATTTGCTATGTAAATTTTTACTGAAAATAATATTTTAGAGTAGAAATAAATAAAATAAATACATGTATTAATGATGTTTGCAGAGTGTTTCTTTTCTTCACCAAAATTCAATTGGTAGAATCAAAGCAGTCATTAGTTCTTTGGGTCTTAATTACTCTATATGTAACTTAGTGAGAACAGGTCATCCAGTGTCCATTCTTGGTTCTATTTTGTTTTATATTAATCAATAATTAAGACAAGCCCATATAAAATATGATGATCACATTTATGAACAACAGGAAATGGAGAAGTCATTCATTGGAAGAAAGTATCAAAACATGTCTTCACTGCCTGAAGAGATGGGAAAGGCAACCAAGCTAACAATAAGATCTATTCTTGAATCTCAAAAGGCAAATGGACAAATTCAGAGTGGAGGAATAAATAGTTTAGGAACAGTATGTGTGACAAAAATATTTTGGTCAAAATGCTTCAGAAGTGTAAAGTGGTTACCAGTATAGTTAATGCTATCTTGGCTTGCATTAAGACAGATGTTGTCGTTGTTGTTAGGTGCCGTTGAGTCGGAATGGCACAATAGAACCAAACACTGCCCAGTCTTGAGCCATCCTTACAATTGTTGTTATGCTTGAGCTCATTGTTGCAGCCACTGTGTCAATCCACCTCATTGAGGGTCTTCCTCTTTTCTGCTGACCCTGTACTCTGCCAAGCATGATATCCTTCTCCAGGGACTGATCCCTCCTGACAACATGTCCAAAGTATGTAAGACACAGTCTCACCATCCTTACTTCTGAGGAGCATTCTGGTTGTACCTCTTCTAAGACAGATTTGTTCGTTCTTTTGGCAGTCCATGGTATATTCAATATTCTTCGCCAACACCACAAATCAAAGGCATCAGTTCTTCTTTGGTCTTCCTTATTCATTGTCCAGCTTTCACATGCATTTGATGCAATTGAAAATACCATGGCTTGGGTCAGGCGCACCTTAGTCTTCAAGGTGACATCTTTGCTCTTCAACACTTTAAAGAGGTCCTTTGCAGTAGATTTGCCCAATGCAATGCATCTTTTGATTTCTGGACTGCTGCTTCCATGGCGTTGATTGTGGATCCAAGTAAACTGAAATCCTTGACAACTTCAATCTTTTCTCCATTGATCATGATGTTGCTCATTGGTCCGGTTGTGAGGATTTTTGTTTTCTTTATGTTAAGGTGCAATCCAAACTGAAGGCTGTGGTCTTTGATCTTCATTAGTAGGTGCTTCAAATCCTCTTCACTTTCAGCAAGGAAGGTTGTGTCATCTGCATAACACAGGCTGTTAATGAGTCTTCCTCGAATCCTGACGCTTCTTCATATAGTTCAGCTTCTCGTATTATTTGTTCAGCATACGGATTGAATAGGTGTGGTGAAAGACTACAACCCTGACACACACCTTTCTTGACTTTCAGCCAATCAGTATCCCTGTGTTCTGTCTGAACAACTGCCTCTTGATCTATGTAAAGGTTCCTCATGAGCACAATTAAATGTTCTGGAATTCCCATTCTTTGTAATGTTATCCATACTTTGTTATGATCCACACAGTCGAATGCCTTTGTGTAGTCAATAAAACACAGGTAAACATCCTTCTGTTATTCTCTGCTTTCAGCCAGGATCCATTTGACATCAGCAATGATATCCCTGGTTCCACGTCCCCTTCTGAAACCAGCCTGAATTTCTGGCAGTTCCCCGTTGATATACTGCTGCAGCAGTTTTTGAATGATCTTCAGCAAAATTTTGCTTGCATGTGATATTAATGATATTGTTCTATAATTTCCACATTCAGTTGGATCACCTTCCTTGGGAATAGGCATAAGTATGGATCTCTTCCAGTCAGTTGGCCAGGAAGCTGTCTTCTGTGTTTCTTGGCATAGACGAGTGAGCACCTCCAGCACTGCATCCGTTTGTTGAAACATCTCAGTTGGTATTCTATCAATTCCTGAAGCCTTGTTTTTTGCCAATGCCTTCAGAGCAGCTTGGACTTCTTCCTTCAGTACCATTGGCTCCTGATCATATGCCACCTCTTGAAATGGTTGAATATTGACTAATTCTTTTTGGTATAATGACTCTGTATTTCTTCCATGTTCTTTTGATGCTTCCTGTGTTGTTTAAAATTTCCCCATAGAATCCTTCACTATTGCAACTAGAGGCTTGAATTTTTTCTTCAGTTCTTTCAGCTTGAGAAATGCCGAGTGTGTTCTTCCCTTCTGGTTTTCCATCTCCAGCTCTTTGCACATGTCATTATAATACTTTACTTTGTCTTCTCGAGCCGCCCTTTGAAATCTTCTCTTCAGTTGTTTTACTTTATGAATTCTTCCTTTTGCTTTAGCGGCTCGATGTTCGAGAGCAAGTTTCAGAGTCTCCTCTGACATCCATCTTGGTCTTTTCTTTCTTTCCTGTCTTCTCAATAACCTCTTGCTTTCTTCATGTATGATGTCCTTGATGTCATTCCACAACTTGTCTGGTCTTTGGTCACTAGTGTCCAATGCATCAAATCTATTCTTCAGATGGTCTCTAAATTCATGTGGGATATACTCAAGGTCATATTTTGGCTCTCGTGGACTTGCACTGATTTTCTTCAGTTTCAGCTTGAACTTGCATATGAGCAATTGATGGTCTGTTCCACAGTCGACCCCTGACCTTGTTCTGACTGATGATATTGAGCTTTTGCATCGTCTCTTTCCACAGATATAGTCAATTTGATTTCTGTGTGTTCCATGTGGCGAGGTCCATGTGTATAAAAAAAAAAAAATGTGTATAGTCGCCGTTTATGTTGGTGAAAGAAGGTATTTGCAATGAAGAAGTTGTCCGTCTTGCAAAATTCTATCATTCGATCTCTGTCATTGTTTCTGTCACCAAGGCCATGTTTTCAAGCGACTGATCAACTTTATTCACATGTTTGAAGCATCTGGGGAGCTTTACCAAAAGTCTGATTTAATTGGCCAGAGTGGAGCCTGGACATTGGGATTTGTAAGAGCTCCCCAGGTCTAAGATTCAATTAACAATTTAGTTATCTTTATTAGGAATAAATATATTAATGGTATACGACTATTGGCCTTTACTCATCAGAGCAAAAGAGAAAGAAGGAAACCAAAGTCTCAGAGAAGAAATTGGTCTACAGGGCTAATAGCCTACACAAGCCAGGAACTAATCTACGCTGAGACCAGAAGAACTACGTGGTACCTGGCTATCCCTACTGACCATTCTGATTAAAGCCACAATAGAACCAATATGGCCACCAATAGAACAGGAGTAAATGTGGAACAGAACTCAGATTCTTAAGAAGTCCAGACTTACTGGGCCATTTGAGACTAGAGAACTCCCTGAGACTATCACCCTGACATAGTCTTTAAACCTTAGATGGAAACCATCCCCTGAGGTCACCTTTTAGAGAAATAATAGAATGGCACAGAAAATAAATTATATTACTCATGAATACAGTGCTTCATTAAAAAAAACATCAACATGAAACCAAAAGATCAATAATTAAAGCAAAGATGAGAAGATAAAGGGACAAGGAAACTGGAGTGCTGGAAATGAAATAACCATAATGGAAATTTAAAAAAGTCAACAAATCATAAAAAATGTAATTAATGTCACTCAACAATTGGTATAGAAATTCTAAAACGGGAACCTAATTTGCTATGTACATTTTCACTGAAAACACAATAAAATATTATTGAGAAAGAAAAGAAATAAATATATTAATGGTATTTCTATTTCTAGCCTTTTAAGGAAGTGCCATATTGTTTTCCAAAATGGTTGCACCATTTTGCATTCCTGCCAGCAGTGCATAAGAGTTCCAATCTCTCTGAAGCCACTCCAACGTTTGTTATTTTCTGGTTTTTTTTTTTTTGATTCGAGCCAGTAATGTCAGGGTGAGATGGTATCTCATTGTGGTTTAGATTTGCATTTGTCTAATGGCTAGTGATTGAGAGCATTTCCTCATGTGTTTATTAACCACTTCAAAGTCTTCCAATGTGAAGTGTCTGTTCATTTCCTTGGCCCGTTTTTTAATTGGCTTATTTGTCTTTTTGTTGCAGAGTTGTTGGATTTTCCTACAGATTTTAGAGATGAGGCCTTTGTCGGATTTATGATAGCCAAAGATTTTTCCCAGTCTATAGGTTCTCTTTTTACTCTTTTGGTGAAGTCTTTTGATGAGCATAAGTGTTTAGTTTTTAGAATATTCCAGTTATCTAGCTTATCTTCTGGAGTTTGTGTGTTGTTAGTTATGGCTTATCTCCTGTTAATGCTGTGTATTAGGGCCTCTAGCTTTGATCCTATTTTTTCTTCTATGATTCAAATTTACTTTCTTAATTAGATCTCTTAATTAATCTAAGTATCAACAAGGATTTTTTCTAAGGTTAGGAACATAGGGGACCCTACTACCCAAAGGACTAATTCTTGGAACTGAGTAACGTGAAAATAAGCCAGTAAAATGGTTTGGATTTTATCCTTGCTTTATTCTAATCTGTTTGAGGAAATATGTATATTTTCAATATAGGTCTTTTACTATGAAGGAAACCCTAGTGGTATAGCGGCTAAGTGCTACGGCTGCTAACCAAAAGGCTGGCAGTTCAAATCCGCCAGGCGCCCCTTGGAAACTCAATGGGGCAGTTCTACCCTGACCTATTGGGTCACTATGAGTTGGAATCTACTTGACAGCAATGAGAATTCACTATCAAAATATTTCTTTCTTACCATTGAGTTGATCGTTATTAATTTAAATAGATTACTTTCTAACTCTTTTTTCAGAGTTGTAGATTTCATTTGATTTTTAACTTTAAGCAGTGTGGAAGAAAAGGGAATTTCCAAGTAAGAGTCTTACTTAACAAAGTGTTTATCTATTACAGTATTTATTTCTGTCAGAAAACAGAGATACCAATTTAAATATTATTACTAGGGCAGAATATTGTTAAATAAAACAACCAATAAAAATTACAGACCCTTTAGAGGTTAAGGTTATATTTAAGGATAAAAACAATCTCTGAGGTCTGGTTATTTTATAGATTCTTGTTAGAAATGTTATTTGATGGAGAATAGCGTCAGCTTTTCTGCAGCAGAGTGGAAACTGGCTATTTTCTCCTTATTTTATAGAGATGTCTTTCACTAGTAGTTGAGAAGAATTGCAGTTTTTCAAGGCTAAGAACTACTATTTCATTAGTTCTCAGAGAGAGAGAAGACTTCCTGAGAAGATCAAGTCTTAACAATGTGGAAGAGGAAAGGATTATGAACAAATAAATAGTGAGCACATAATGTTTTTTATCTAGATTACCAAGCCCTCAAATTTGGTGAAAGTTCATTAAATAAGGACCTATCTTTCAACATATTACAGTAACATTTTTAGAATTATCTATTTCTACATCCAGTAACAAATAGAGAGCTATGTACTTTTTTAGAAAAATTTTTTTAGGAATGAGTGTAAAATTACTAATTTATTTGAAAAAATTGCATTAAATAAGGTCACAGACTTAATGAAAATGTTAATATATCATTGGCCAATGTTTTTATTTCATCTTAGTAACCTATCACTAAACTCAAGAAGACATTTAGTGCTGACCAATAATCCTTCTATATTTGCTCTAGGCCAGTCATTCCTAGTCTCCTCTGTCTCCTCTCTCTTCAATCTCCAACACCTCCTCTGCCCTTCTCGTTCTAATCTGATAACCTTTTCTCTTGCTTCACTAAGGAAAAGGGAAGCAATATAAACAGGATTTCCCTGCATGCCCACCACCACGTCTCTCCACCTGCCTGCTTATACTCTGCTTTCCCTCCTTCTTAGGATGAACAGTCCTTGTGCCTATCTAAGGCAACCCCTCCATTTGTCTCCTGCATCCCATCTCCTCTCTCCCACTCAAGATCATGGCTCTTGCAATTGTCTGTCTTTCTCCAGCAACACTTATTTTTCCTCTTCATTCTGGATCATTCTAATAAGCTTCTAAACATGCTTTAATATCTCCTATGCTATAAAACAAACAAACTAAAACTGTTCCTTAATCCACTCACATTCCTCTCCAACTCTCTCATTTCCCTCTTTTACTTATGTGAATTGTCTGAATTCATTGTCTCCAATTCTTCTCCTTCCTTTTTCCTTGAACCCACTCAGTAAGACTTTCATCCCCATTCCTTTGCCAAAATAGTGATTTTTAAGGCCACTAATAACCTCTTCACCACCACATTCAATGGTCAGTTCCATAACCCACCTTCCCTTGGGTTTTTTCACCTTACTAGTATTCCCCTTTTCACTCTCTTTTGTTAATTCCTCATTTTTCCAAACTCTAAACTTTTAGGTGGTTGGAGCTCAGTCCTCAGATCTCTTCAACATAGACTCTTTAAGTAAACTCATCCAAATGACTTCAAAATTTGTATCTCTAGTCTGTGCCTCCCCCTAATTTAGATCTATATACTCAAATATCTAATTATTCTCTTTACATTAAAATGGCTGGTAGGCGTCTCTAACCATAATGTACCCCCAACTAAACTCTTCCTTGCTTTATTTCCACTTAAGACCGTTCCTTCCATGCTCTTTCTCATCTGAGTAAATGACACCTCATTTTCCCACTTGCTTGGTTTAAAAAAAAAAAAAATTGTAGCTCTTTCACTTACAACTCATATCTAATTCACCAGTAAATACTATTGGCCCTTCCTTCAAAATATACCCAGAATCTGGTCCCTTCCCCACTGCTACTACCTTAGTCTAGTTTTACAAATGCCTTCTAACTTGTCTCCCTTTTTCCCTCTAGACTTGAGTTGAAACTCTTTCAGTAGTTTCCCATTTTATTCAGTTTAAAACTCCAGTCCTTTTCATAGCATACAAGGCTCTGCATTATCCAACTTGGTGATCTTCTTTGAATCATTTCCTGTAATTCTCCACTTACACACTGCATTTACACACTATTCTCCAGTCATGCTGACCTCTGCTGTTCCTGGAAAGCATCAAGCATTCTCCTGCTTCAGGGCCTTTGCACTTGCTCTTTCCTCTTCCTAGGACCCTCTTCCCCCAGTTTTTTCATGCTTTTTCTGTCATTTCCTTCAGGTGTCTGCTAAGTTGGCACCTCATCAGAGAGTCCTTCCCTGATGACCTGATACATACTTGGCACTTGCATCACTCCCTATTGCCTACTTTCCTTCTTTAATTTCTTCATTATATTTGTGTCTGTATATAAACACACATGCATATATATGTTGCTGTTGTTAGGTGCTGTTCAGTCAATTTTGATTCACAGCAGCCCCATGTGACAGAGTAGAACTACTCTGTAGGGTTTCCTAGGCTGTAATCTTTATGGAAGCAGATCGCCAGGTCTTTCTCCCACGGACCCCCCAGGTGGGTTTGAACTGCCAACTTTTCAGTTAGCAGCTAAGCCTATAACCACTGTGCCATTTTCTTTTGTTGTTGTTTATTGCCTATACCCTTCCACTGTACTATAAATTTGTTAAGTGCAGGGATTATGTTTCATTGATTGCTGTATTCTTGGTCCCGTGTTAAGTGCTTAATCAATACCAAAGAAATGAATAAATGATTGTTAGCCACCAATTATTGAGATCTTTTATATAAAATTAAATTATAATTTATTAATATATGACATGTACTATACTAAGAACTCTGCCTACATTACCTCATTTAATCCTTACAACAAACCCCTATTGTTAGTCCCTTATTATAGATGAGGACCCCAAAGTCTAGGAAGATGAAGAAAGTTGTTCACAGCTACTCTGTAGTGAATGGGTTCTGTCTGACTGCATCACCCATTCCTTACACCTGAATCTTTGTACCATTCTCGATCCATTAGAATTCATTCTCACATATCTTATTTTTATTTTGATCGTCAAAATAGCTCCACAATAAAGACATGAAATATTTTATCCTTGTTGAAACAGTGAAAAAATTATGGCTCAGAAGGTTAAGATATTTACCCAGGCAGAGAGCTAATAGATGTCACAGTCAGAATTTTAGTATTGTATTCCAAGCATAACAAACAAGTTAGTTCAAGTTTCTGAGTTTACTTGATGACATATCTTGCCAAATTAAGAAAAAAAAAAAAAAGAAACAATGAATTAGTTCACATGGAATCAATTACTTTGTTTTTAAGAATGCAATTTCTTTTTTTTTTTAACTGATCAAGAATCCACGGTGAATGGACCTCATATTTATTCCCTAAGGCCTGGCCCAGAGCCTTGTGTCAATTTAAGATAATTTCTAAACTTCTTGTTCATGTTGTGTACAGTCCTAATCCTCTGTAAGGAAGCTGCTAGCATCTATTAGATAGATGACAATGAGAGATTATTTTACACATGGCTAACTCCCAGGAAAAAGGATGAGGCAGGAGAAGGTGAGTTGGTTTTTCCCTTCTTGCTTTCTCATAGTTTTCCTGCTCTTCCCTTATCCTTTAATGGAGAGTCCTACCCCAAGTTCCCAGGATCTCTTCATATTGATCCCTGACAGTCTCAGGGCCTCCGTCTCACTCTCATCCAGTTTAGAGGTCCAAGACCTGCCCAGCCACATAGCTCACCCCACCTCCCCCTCCCTCTCTTATCCCCACACTTGCTTCTGATTCTTTCCCCCATATGATCTTATGCAAAATCTAAAAGTAGGTGCCACCCTCCCTCTGTCAGGTTGTCATACTGTGGTGGCTTGCATATTGCTGTGATACTGTAAGCTATGCCACAAATATCTCAAATACCAGAGTCACCCATGGTGGACAGCAGAGTCACCCATGGTGGACAGGTTTTGGTGGAGATTCCAGACTAAGACAGGCTAGGAAGAAAGGCCTGGCAAGTTACTTCCAAAAATTAGCCAGTGAAAACCTTATGGATAATGACATAACATTGTTCAATGTAGTGCTGGAAGATGAGCCTCCTAGATTGGAAGGCACTATAGCTACAACAAAAGACTCAAACATACTAATGATCACGAAGATGGTGCAAGACTGGGCAACGTTGCATTCTGTTATACATAAGGTGACTATGAGTCCACGAGGTGAATCAGTGACAACTAACAGCAACAAAAGTAGGTAAAATGCTGTCTTTAGACACCTCATTTCTTCTCCTTCCTACCTCCCCTGCTCCTCTTTAGGTACCCAGAGTCCTGAAAGTCTTTTCTCCCAGAATGGCAAAGACACAAGGTGAGGCCCCCACTCACCACATATTAGGTGCAAGGGCTTAGGCAATAATTTAAACTCCTCCTGCCTCAATTTCCTCACCTGTGAAATGGTGATAAAAATAACACCTCCCTCATAGGTATGAGAACATAAAATGTCAGCAGTTTGAATGAAGAGTGATAGGAAATGTTTGTAATGCAACTGATTGAAGCATAAACAACATCTCACAAGTGATTGCATCATTTATTGTAAATGTCAGGTGAGCAATAAAATATGTGGTAAGCACTATCTACACTATTATTATAGGTTCACATATGTGGAGCTCTCTTTTCACTGCACAACTTTATGTGATACCTTGAGAAAACCAGGTGTGTCTGAGCCTTGCCTGGCAAGTATTTGAATGCTGGAAGGTATGGCATAGCATTGTACTTAACTAGTAGCTAGTAATTTTATGTGAGCTGATATGCATCAACCCAAACTCTTCAAAGCACCAAGCTAGATACTCTTTTAACAATGATATATTTACAAGAAGTACAAATATATTCATGAAGATGGTGGAAGGAGCTTTATCTAAGGCTTGCAAAAGAAAAGAATTTGGCTGTATAAAACAAAGAAAAATGATGCCTAATATTTATTGGAAGTTGTCAGGGATTTCATTTTACTGGGATCCACAATCAACAACTATGGAAGCAGGAGTCAAGAGATCAAAGGATGTATTGCATTGGGCAAATCTGTTGCAAATGACCTTTTTAAAGTGTTAAAAAGCAAAGATGTCACTTTGAGGACTAAGGTGTGCCTGACCGAAGCCATGGTATTTTCAGTTGCTTCATATACATGGGAAAGCTGGACAATGAATAAGGAAGACTGAAGAACTGGCACCTTTGAATTATGGTGTTGGCAAAGAATATCGAATAAACCATGGACTGCCAGAAGAACAAACAAATCTATCTTGAAAGAAGTACAACCAGAATGCTCCTTGGAAACAAGGATGGGGAGACTTCCTCACATGTACTTTGGACCTGTTATCAGGAGGGACCTGTCCTTGGAGAAGGACATCATACTTGGTAAAGTAGAGGGTCAGCAAAAAAGACCCTTAATGAGCTGGATTGACACAGTGACTGCAACAGTGGGCTCAAGCCTAACAAGGATTGTGAGGATGGCACAGGATCGGGCAGTGTTTCGTTCTGTTGTATATAGGGTTGCTATGAGTTGGAACCGACTCCACGGCACCTAACAGCAACAACAATATTTATTGAATACTTGTCATGTGCCAGGTACTAATCTATGTGATTTAGATTTATTTTCTAATTTTACTCTTAAAACTACCCTACAAAAAGTCATGATTTCTGTAATCTAAAAGAGAACACATAGATCTCAACTTTTTAATTTAAGTTTAAAAGAAGTATTTTTCAAATGCAATTGAAAGTCATTTGAAAACCACTGATGCAACCCAGATCCCTCATTTTATATCTGAAGGAAAGAGGTTCAAAGAAGAAAGTGACTTGATTTTCAAATCACATGGCTAAACAGAGGTGAATCTGGGGGGAAAAAAAAAAGCTCCATTCTTGGAACTTTCATTCCAGTGCTCTCTCTGCTCCAACACTGAGTCTAAATGAAGCCGGTGGCCACAGAGGATAAGCCACAATCTGACTCATCCCAGAAAGAAGTATTTTTCTAGTTTTCTCTCCCTTGGACTTTATTGATAGCTATAATTTCTTTATAATTCAGTTCAAGTTCATAACTCAATAGGATTCAATTTAAGAGTGCTAAGAGATTAACGCAACATCAGCCCACATATTCCTTTCTTTCAGGAGTTCCCGAATTGCACAAATATGAAAAGCAACATCATTAGCCTGAGCTGGTGGCATTCCCAAACAAGGATTTATTCAGGACAGCACACAGCGTTATGGAGTCAGAGGTTGAAAGGTTAGTTTGTGTAAGGTAGACATGTTCAAGTGGGTGCATCAGTGTATGAGCATAGTTATTTTCTTTCACAAACGAATAAAGGTATCGCATGTAATAGATTTAATCTGTATATGAACACATAAGAATATGTTTGTTTTTGTTGCCATCGAGTTGATTCCAGCTCATAATGACCCCATGTGTGCAGAGTAGAGCTGCTTTGTAGGGTTTTCAAGGCTATGATCTTTCCAAAGATCGTCAGGCCTATCTTCTGAGGCACCTTTGGGTGGCTTTGAACCACCAACCTTTTGGGTAGTGTTATTTGTTGTTAGGTACCGTCGAGTTGGTTCTGACTTATAGCGACCTTATATACAACAGAAGGAAACGTGGTCTGACGCCGTTTTCACAATTGTTGTTATGCTTGAGCCCATTGTTGCAGCCACTGCGTTACTCCATCTCATGGAGGGTCTTCCTCTTCCAGGTAGTAGTAGAGCGCTTAACAGTTTGCACCACCCAGAGACTCCTTAAGTATATGTTTGCAAATATACGTATTTATTGCATTCTAAGTATATAATCTTTAGACCTGTATTTCTCTGTCCAAGCCATACATGAGTTGGAAGCCTCTCTAAATTTTCTGCCACAGACTGCAGAGGGACAAAGGAGTGGGCTGGAATGGAGCTCTAAGCATGACACCATCAGAGTTTACATTGGTGGTCCATGAATTGATGTATGAGAAACAGTGATCTTAAATTTAATTTCCTCCTGAAATACAGCCCAAGCTGCAGATTAGATTTGTCTCTATTCAGTTCCCAGCCATGTGCTTATTTGTACTGTGAACTTGGGAAGGTTCCTTGGCATCTTTAAGCCTCATTTTCCTTACCCAAGAACCACAATAAAACCTACCTTGTCAGATCACTGGACAAATTAGATGAAAAAAATACATGTAAGGTGCCAACCCCCAATGCCTGGGATGCAGTTATTGAGTATCAGTTATCTTTTAACACTTCAAAGTCATTTTCATCTCAAAACAAGCCCCTCAAGGTAAAAAGTAAGTTCTTGTAAATTAAATAAAATTAACCATTACCTGTTGAGCTCTTCACGGGGACAGCATACTACAGTGGGCTCCAGAGTACAACCTGGGAAAGAATGGTTGTGGCATCAAATTAGTGGTCACTCCCAGACTCCAGGATGCGTGGGGTTAGAGTCTTGCCTCATGGAGTTTTTCCCCACTTTTTAAAATCACTTACTTAAAGTGTGGTTGGTTCTCTTTCCTGTCTTGCAATTAGAACTAATCTTTCCCAGGAGACAATTAACATTTTTTGTGTGACTCATTCAATAATCTGTTTAAAATCCACCCAAAGGCACTGTCTCAAAGCAGCTTCTTTTCTCACTGTAGCTCCTTCTTGCCTAATGAGACCAGATACCTTTGTTGTCTTTGTTTTTTACTATCATTATTTTTCTAATCAGGTGAATGCAATTTAAATCGTTGCTTAATCTTTCAAGAAAATATGTGAGGCGTGTTCGGGGGTGGAGAAGGCAAAGTACATACGTGATCACAGCAGTATTTCCCTGAAAATTTCTTGAGTCATCCTTCTTACCCTCAAGGTCCCTGTGAATACTGTCTTCAAAACTCTTTTTCTGGAGGCAGGGCCAAGATGGCGGACTAGGTAGACGCTACCTCAGATCCCTCTTGCAACAAAGACTCGGAAAAACAAGTGAATTGATAACATACATAACAATCTACGAACCCTGAACAACAAGCACAGATTTAGAGACGGAGAACGAACAAATACGGGGAAGCAGCGATTGTTTTCAGAGCCTGGAGCCAGGGTACCAGTCAGGCAGCTTCATTAACATCCGAATAGCCTGAGCCAGAGGGAGAACTCTGATAGGGATCTGACTGCATTTTTTTTTTAGCGGATTTTCTGGAAAAACTAGTTTCCCAGTGATGGTTCGGAGACAGCAGTCCATATCAAACCACATAAAGAAAGAGACCATGACAGCTTCTCCAACCCCCCAAACAAAAGAATCAAAATCTTTCCAAAATGAAGATACAATCATGGAATTATCAGATACAGAATATAAAAAACTAGTTTACAGAATGCTTCAAGACATCAGAAATGAAATAAGGCAAACTGCAGAAAAAAACAAGGAACACACCGATAAAACTGTAGAAGAACTCAAAAAGATTATTCAAGAACATAGTAGAAAAATTAATAAGTTGCAAGAATCCATAGAGAGGCAGCATGTAGAAATCCAAAAGATTAACAATAAAATTACAGAATTAGACAACGCAATAGGAAGTCAGAGGAGCAGACTTGAGCAATTAGAATGCAGACTGGGACATCTGGAGGACCAGGGAATCAACACCAACACAGCTAGAAAAAAATCAGATAAAAGAATTAAAAAAAATGAAGAAACCCTAAGAATCATGTGGGACTCTATCAAGAAGGATAACTTGCGGGTGATTGGAGTCCCAGAACAGGGAGGGGGGACAGAAAACACAGAGAAAATATTTGAAGAACTCCTGACACAAAACTTCCCTGACATCATGAAAGACGAAAGGATATCTATCCAAGATGCTCATCGAACCTCATTTAAGATTGATCCAAAAAGAAAAACACCAAAACATATTATCATCAAACTCGCCAAAACCAAAGATAAACAGAAAATTTTAAAAGCAGCCAGGGAGAAAAGAAAGGTTTCCTTCAAGGGAGAATCAATAAGAATAAGTCCAGACTACTCAGCAGAAACCATGCAGGCAAGAAGGGAATGGGATGACATATACAGAGCACTGAAGGAGAAAAACTGCCAGCCAAGGATAATATATCCAGCAAAACTCTCCCTGAAATATGAAGGTGAAATTAAGATATTTACAGATAAACACAAGTTTAGAGAATTTGCAAAAACCAAACCAAAGCTACAAGAAATACTAAAGGATATTGTTTGGTCAGAGAACCAATAATATCAGATACCAGCACAACACAAGGTCACAAAACAGAACATCCTGATATCAACTCAAATAGGGAAATCACAAAAACAAACAAATTAAGATTAATTAAAAAAAATAATAATACACATAACAGGGAATCATGGAAGTCAATAGGTAAAAGATCACAATAATCAAAAAGAGGGACTAAATACAGGAGGCATTGAACTGCCATATGGAGAGTGATACAAGGCGATATAGAATGATACAAGTTAGGCTTTTACTTAGAAAAATAGGGGTATATAATAAGGTAACCACAAAAAGGTATAACAACTCCATAACTCAAGATAAAAGCCAAGAAAAACGTTAACGACTCAACTAACATAAAGTCAAACACTATGAAAATGAGGATCTCACAATTTACTAAGAAAAACGTCTCAGCACAAAAAAGTATGTGGAAAAATGAAATTGCCAACAACACACACGAAAAGGCATCAAAATGACAGCACTAAAAACTTATTTATCTATAATTACACTGAATGTAAATGGACTAAATGCACCAATAAAGAGACAGAGAGTCACGGACTGGATAAAGAAACACGATCCATCTATACGCTGCCTACAAGAGACACACCTTAGACTTAGAGACACAAACAAACTAAAACTCAAAGGATGGAAAAAAATATATCAAGCAAACAATAAGCAAAAAAGAAGAGGAGTAGCAATATTAATTTCTGACGAAATAGACTTTAGACTTAAATCCACCACAAAGGATAAAGAAGGACACTACATAATGATAAAAGGGACAATTGATCAGGAAGACATAACCATATTAAATATTTATGCACCCAATGACAGGGCTGCAAGATACATAAGTCAAATTTTAACAGAACTGAAAAGTGAGATAGACACCTCCACAATTATAGTAGGAGACTTCAACACACCACTTTCGGAGAAGGACAGGACATCCAGTAAGAAGCTCAATAGAGACACGGAAGACCTACTTACAACAATCAACCAACTTGACCTCATTGACTTATACAGAACTCTCCACCCAACTGCTACAAAGTATACTTTTTTTTCTAGTGCACATGGAACATTCTCTAGAATAGACCACATATTAGGTCATAAAACAAACCTTTGCAGAGTCAGAAACATCGAAATATTACAAAGCATCTTCTCAGACCACAAGGCAATAAAACTAGAAATCAATAACAGAAAAACTAGGGAAAAGAAATCAAATACTTGGAAAATGAACTATACCCTCCTGAAAAAAGACTGGGTTATAGAAGAGATCAAGGAGGGAATAAGGAAATTCATAGAATGCAACGAGAATGAAAATACTTCCTATCAAAACCTCTGGGACACAACAAAAGCAGTGCTCAGAGGCCAATTTATATCGATAAATGCACACATACAAAAAGAAGCAAGAGCCAAAAGCAGAGAACTGTCCCTACAACTTGAACAAATAGAAAGTGAGCAACAAAAGAATCCATCAGGCACCAGAAGAAAACAAATAATAAAAATTAGAGCTGAACTAAATGAATTAGAGAACAGAAAAACAATTGAAAGAATTAACAAAGCCAAAAGCTGGTTCTTTGAAAAAATTAACAAAATTGATAAACCATTGGCTAGACTGACTAAAGAAATACAGGAAAGGAAACAAATAACCCGAATAAGAAACGAGAAGGACCACATCACAACAGACCCAACTGAAATTAAAAGAATCATATCAGATTATTACAAAAAATTGTACTCTAACAAATTTGCAAACCTAGAAGAAATGGATGAATTCCTGGAAAAACACTATCTACCTAAACTAACACATTCAGAAGTAGAACAACCAAATAGACTCATAACAAAAAAAAGAGATTGAAACGGTAATCAAAACACTCCCAACAAAAAAAAAGCCCTGGCCCAGGCGGCTTCACTGCAGAGTTCTACCAAACTTTCAGAGAAGAGTTAACCCCACTACTACTGAAGGTGTTTCAAAGCATAGAAAATGATGGAATACTACCCAACTCATTCTATGAAGCCACCATCTCCCTGATACCAAAACCAGGTAAAGACATTACAAAAAAAGAAAATTATAGACCTATATCCCTCATGAACATAGATGCAAAAATCCTCAACAAAATTCTTGCCAATAGAATCCAACAACACATCAAAAAAATAATTCACCATGATCAAGTGGGATTTATACCAGGTATGCAAGGCTGGTTTAATATCAGAAAAACCATTAATGTAATCCATCACATAAATAAAACAAAAGACAAAAACCACATGATCTTATCAATTGTTGCAGAAAAGGCATTTGACAAAGTCCAACACCCATTTATGATAAAAACTCTTACCAAAATAGGAATTGAAGGAAAATTCCTCAACATAATAAAGGGCATCTATGCAAAGCCAACAGCCAACATCATTCTAAATGGAGAGAACCTGAAAGCATTTCCCTTGAGAACGGGAACCAGACAAGGATGCCCTTTATCACCGCTCTAATTCAACATCGTACTTGAAGTCCTAGCCAGGGCAATTAGGCTAGACAAAGAAATAAGAGGTATCTGGATTGGCAAGGAGGAAGTAAAGTTATCACTATTTGCAGATGACATGATCTTATACACAGAAAACCCTAAGGAATCCTCCAGAAAACTACTGAAACTAATAGAAGAGTTTGGCAGAGTCTCAGGTTATAAGATAAACATACAAAAATCACTTGGATTCCTCTACATCAACAAAAAGAACATCGAAGAGGAAATCACCAAATCAATACCATTCACGGTAGCCCCCAAGAAGATAAAATACTTAGGAATAAATCTTACCGAGGATGTAAAAGACCTATACAAAGAAAACTACAAAGCTCTACTACAAGAAATTCAAAAGGACCTACTTAAGTGGAAAAACATACCTTGCTCATGGATAGCAAGACTTAACATAGTAAAAATGTCTATTCTACCAAAAGCCATCTATACATACAATGCACTTCCGATCCAAATTCCAATGTCATATTTTAAGGGGATAGAGAAACAAATCACCAATTTCATATGGAAGGGAAAGAAGCCCCAGATAAGCAAAGTATTACTGAAAAAGAAGAAGAAAGTGGGAGGCCTCACTCTACCTGATTTTAGAACCTATTATACAGCCACAGTAGTCAAAACAGCCTGGTACTGGTACAACAACAGGCACATAGACCAATGGAACAGAATTGAGAACCCAGATATAAATCCATCCACGTATGAGCAGCTGATATTTGACAAAGGCCCAGTGTCAGTTAATTGGGGAAAAGGTAGTCTTTTTACAAATGCTGCTGGCATAACTGGATATCCATTTGCAAAAAAATGAAACAGGACTCATACCTCACACCATGCACAAAAACTAACTCCAAGTGGATCAAAGACCTAAACATAAAGACTAAAACAATAAAGATCATGGAAGAAAAAATAGGGACAACCCTAGGAGCCCTAACACAAGGCATAAACAGAATACAAAACATTACCAAAAATGATGAAGAGAAACCCGATAACTGGGAGCTCCTAAAAATCAAACACCTATGCTCATCTAAAGACTTCACCAAAAGAGTAAAAAGACCACCTACAGACTGGGAAAGAATTTTCAGCTATGACATCTCAGACCAGCGCCTGATCTCTAAAATCTACATGATTCTGTCAAAACTCAACCACAAAAAGACAAACAACCCAATCAAGCAGTGGGCAAAGGATATGAACACACATTTCACTAAAAAAGATATTCAGGCAGCCAACAGATACATGAGAAAATGCTCTCCATCATTAGCCATTAGAGAAATGCAAATTAAAACTACGATGAGATTCCATCTCACTCCAACAAGGCTGGCATTAATCCAAAAAACACAAAATAATAAATGTTGGAGAGGCTGCGGAGGGATTGGAACTCTTATACACTGCTGGTGGGAATGTAAAATGGTACAACCACTTTGGAAATCTATCTGGCGTTATCTTAAACAGTTAGAAATAGAACTACCATACAACCCAGAAATCCCACTCCTCGGAATATACCCTAGAGATACAAGAGCCTTCACACAAACAGATATATGCACACCCATGTTTATTGCAGCTCTGTTTACAATAGCAAAAAGCTGGAAGCAACCAAGGTGTCCATCAACGGATGAATGGGTAAATAGATTATGGTATATTCACACAATGGAATACTACGCATCGATACAGAACAGTGAGGAATCTGTGAAACATTTCATAACATGGAGTAACCTGGAAGGCATTATGCTGAGCAAAATTAGAGGCAAAAGGACAAATATTGTATAAGACCACTATTATAAGATCTTGAGAAATAGTAAAAACTGAGAAGAACACATACTTTTGTGGTTACGAGGAGGGGAGGGAGGGAGGGAGGGAGAGGGTTTTTTATTGATTAATCAGTAGATAAGAACTGCTTTAGGTGAAGGGAAAGACAACACTCAATACATGGAAGGTCAGCTCAATTGGACTAGATCAAAAGCAAAGAAGTTTCCGGGATAAAATGAATGCTTCAAAGGTCAGCGGAGCAAGGGCGGGGGTCTGGGGAACATGGTTTGAGGGGACTTCTAAGTCAATTGGCAAAATAATTCTATTATGAAAACATTCTGCATCCCACTTTGAAATGTGGCATCTGGGGTCTTAAATGCTAACAAGCGGCCATCTAAGATGCAGCAATTGGTCTCAACCCACCTGGAGCAAAGGAAAATGAAGAACACCAAGGCCACACGACAACTAGGAGCCCAAGAGACAGAAAGGGGCACATGAACCAGAGACCTACATCATCCTGAGACCAGAGGAACTAGTTGGTGCCCGGCCACAATCGATGACTGCCCTGACAGGGAGCACAACAGAGAACTCCTGAGGGAACAGATCAGTGGGATGTAGACCCAAAATTCTCATTAAAAGACCAAACTTAATGGTCTGACTGAGACTAGAGGAATCCCGGCGGCCATGGTCCCCAGACCTTCTGTTGGCACAGGACAGGAACCATCCCCGAAGACAACTCATCAGACATGAAAGGGACTGGTCAGCGGGTGGGAGAGAGATGCTGATGAAGAGTGAGCTAATTATATCAGGTGGACACTTGAGATTGTGTTGGCAACTGTTGTCTGGAGGGGGGATGGGAGGATAGAGAGAGAGGGAAGCTGGCAAAATTGTCACGAAAGGAGAGACTGAAAGGGCTGACTCAATAGGGGGAGAGCAAGTGGGAGTACGGAGTAAGATGTATGTAAACTTGTATGTGACAGACTCATTGGATTTGTAAACATTCACTTGAAGCTTAATAAAAGTTAATAAAAAAAAAAAAAACAACTCTTTTTCTTTCTCTCATCGCTCCCTAATTTTTCTGGCCCTCCAGTACATATAGAGGTCTTTCGTTCTTTCCTTCCTAAATTCAAATTTCACCTTAGTTTGAATTATGTAAATAATGCACATGTTGTCATCGTTAGGTGCTATTGAGTTGGTCGTGACTCATAAGCACCCCATATACAACAGAATGAAACACTACCCTGTCCTGTGCCATCCTCACAGTCATCATTGCTGTGTTTGAGCCCATCGTTGCAGCCACTGTGTCAGTCCGTCTTGCTGAGGGTCTTCCTCTTTTTTGCTGGCCCTCTACTTTTGCCAAGTAATGCATATATAATTCACATTATAAAAATTCAGGTCATGCAGATAATCAAAATTTCCCCTTGAGCACCAACCCCTAGTCCCAGTTCCGTTTCCATCTTCAGAGAAAGCTGGAGGTATTAGAACGGGAATAAACCCATAAAAAATCTATTCATAGCAACCCTATAGGACAGAGTAGAACTGCTCCATAGGGTTTCCAGCAGCTGGTGGATTTGAACTGCTGACCTTTTGGTTAGCAGCCCAGCTCTTAAACAGGAATAGAGATGGAAATTCACAAGAGGTAAAATCAAAGAGTATTGTGATGTGATGGCTGATCCTTTTCTTCCTGGATGTTGTCTCATAAATTCTTCCCTTTTTGCTTTTTGGTCGTTATAAGGAAACATAGAAGAATAAAACTGAAAACTAAACCCATTGCTGTCAAGTCAATTCTGACTCCTAGCAACCCTGTAGGATAGAGTAGAACTGCCCATTATGGTTTCCAAGGAACGCGTGGTGGGTTTGAACTGAAATCTAGAAAAACTCAGTTAAATTTTATAGTTAGCCTGCGATAAAAACCCACAAAGCCTTGGAGTCAGCATTTACAGGATCAGGATTTAATAGATAAGTGTATTATCAGGAAAGAAACCTTGGTGGCTCAATGGTTAAAGTGCTCAGCTGCTAACCAAAAGGTCAGTGGTTTGAATCTACCAGCGGCTCCAAGGGAGAAAAGACCTGGCAATCTGTTCCCATAAAAATTACACCCGAGGAAACCCTATGGTGCTGTTCTACTCTGTCATGTAGGGTCCCTGTAAGTGGGAATCAACTCAGCAGCACACAATAACATGTATAAGGAAAACTGGAAAGGGTACCCCATGGGAGAGGGGAGAATCTATTAAAATGAAATAAGCAATTTGAAAGGACTACTAGAAATATGACTTTTAAAACTCACCTTTCTGAGACACCTTGAAAATCATAACATTTTAGTTCCTTGGGCATGTGAGACTCAATAGGCACATTAAGGCCAATTCCTTAGTTGAATAATGAAACAACTTTAAACACTGTAAGGCAATAAATGTACTCTTGTGAAATATGTCTGAGAAGAGATCCAAAAAGATCCTCACCCAAATTACATGTGGTGCTAGTCTATAGCTTTTAGGGTGAGGGCTGGGATCCCTGGAGGAGTTGATGCTGAGGCATTGGTGTGGAGGCGGGGTGGATTTAGGGTTGTAGGAACCTTGTGCTCATGGCCTCTTGGGTAGAGAATGATGGCGATGGGGAGTTAGAATCCAAAGCTCAGCACTCCAGTTCTGAGCATCCAATTCCAAATGTGTTCTCTTGGTAAAGGCCCATGGCTGTTACACATATGTCACAACAGAAGCCAAGTCAGCTATGAACATATGTCTGTAAAGATTCTCTGTCCTTATCCTGGTGTTCTGTAAATTATGTACTGAGCTCCTTGTGAGAAAGATTGCTTTGAATGGGTGAAACTTGTGCCAGGTGAGTGAGGTCTGGAGCCTGTGCTCAGATCTCTCAACCTAGCTGTGGAGCAAGACATGTAAACAACCCACTTTGCTTCAAGGCAAAATGAAAGAAGACTATTCTGCTCTGGGAGTGCAGAGGAAGAGGAATTTACTCAGACAAGGAGAGTTAGGGAAAGCTTTAGCCCTGGTGGTGAAGTGGCTAAGAGCTCAGGCTGTTAGCCAAAAAGGTCGGCAGTTTGGATCCTTAGAAACCCTATGGGGCAGTTCTACTGTGGCCTATAGGGTCACTATGAGTCAGAATCGACTCGACAGCAACAGGTTTGATTTTTTTGCTTTTTTGATGGGGATGATTTTCTGCTAGGATTTGAAGAGTGAATAGGAATTTTTGAGGGTTTTTTTCCTGCATATAAAAGAAACCTGTGTCCACTATATACTTTGAAAGTATCAAAAATATAATGAATAAATTATAATAATTTATAATTTCTACACCAAAAAATAATCAGCATTTATATTTGGTAATATTATCTTCCAGTCTTTTTTTAATGAACGTATACATACGCACACCCATATATATTTATATTATTTCTTAGCAGAATTGGAATGATAAGGTATATATACTTTCAAATTATTTATTTATTTATTTATTTTGTTGCTGTTGAGAATGTACACAGCAAAACATACACCAATTCAACAGTTCCTACATGTACAGCTCAGTTACACTGATATCACTCTTTGAGCTGTGCTGCAGCTCCTTTTCTGAGTTGTTCCTCCCCTACTAACATAAACTCGCTGCTCCCTAAGTTTCCTATGTAATCTTTAGAGCTGCTGTTGTCAGTTTGATCCCATATTGATAGACCTTAAAAGAGCACAATGCTCAAGGCAGATATTTTTTACTAGTTCAGCTAAACGATTATTTGATTTTAAGAAGACTTCAGGGAATATTTTGGTTTAAGGTTTAAAGATTATCTCAGGGCAATAGTTTCAGGGGTTCATCCAGCTTTCATGGCTCCGGAAAGTCTGAAGTCCATGATAATCTGAAACTCTGCTCTGTGTTTTACCCCTTTTGATCAGGATTCTTCTATAGAATTTTTGATCAAAAGTGTTCCGTAATGGGAGCTGGGTACCATCCAGTACTTCTGGTCTCATGCCAAAGGAGGTAGTTGTTCATAGAGGCAATGAGCCACACATTCCATATTCTCCTTCTATATACGCTTTTTTAACTTACATTTTTTCCCACTTACTATATTGTGAGGAGCTCTGGTGGCACAGTGGTTAAGAGCTTGGCCACTAACCAAAAGGTCAGCAGTTCGAACCCACCAGCTTCTCCTTGGAAACTCTATGGGGCAGTTCTACTCTGTCCCATAGGGTCACTATGAGTCAGAATTGACTCGACAGCAACAGGTTTTATACTGTGAGAAAATTTTCATTCATACTAAATATTTTGAGAATCATCATTAAAGATCCAATAGCTTCTCTCATATAGATGTAACATAATTTCTTTATAAATTTCCTATGACTGGCCATTTAGGTTGTGTACTACTTGAAGGAATTATAAACTAAAGTATTATATATATTTGTGTTTATCTCTGAGCTTGTCCTTAGGATATATGCCTAGAAGTAGAACCCAGGAACGAAGATTTAAACATTCACAGCCATTTGATACTTTTTGCTAAACAGTTTTCCAGAAAGTCTGTTCCCAATCATACTCTCATAAGCAAGGTTGAGCAATGTGCATGAGAAAGACTCTGCTGGCCAGATAATAACACTTCGGTTTACAGAACCACATGGGCAAGTGTGACTGAGTCCAACATATTCGGGGAATAATCAGGAACCCACTATGACCGAAACAAAGTGTACACGATAGATGTGACAGGACATGAGCTTGGAAAGATGACTGAATGGCTTGGTAGGAACCTTGAGATTTACTGTTCAGGTAACTGGGAGCTTTTAAAGAGTTGAGAGCAAGAGAGTACCCCTCCTATGTTCAGTATGCCAGCAGGATGGGGTTATGTGGTTGGGAAATTTAGAGGCACAGAGACCAGTTAGGAAGAAATTATAATGGTTCACACAAGAGATGTTGAACACACACAATACAGGCAAGGTCAGCACAACTGGGCTAAACTAAAAGCAAAGAAGTTTCCTGAATAAACTGAACACTTCGAAAGCCAGCGTAGCAGGGGCAGGGGTTTGGGGACCATGGTTTCAGGGGACATCTAAGTCAATTGGCATAATAAAATCTATTAAGAAAACATTCTGCATCCCACTTTGGAGAGTGGCTTCTGGGATCTTAAACGCTAGCAAGCAGCCATCTATGATGCATCAGTGGGTCTCAACCCACCTGGAGCAAAGGAGCATGAAGAACACTAAGGACACAAGGTAATTATGAGCCCAAGAGACAGAAAGGACCACATAAACCAGAGACTGCATCGGCCTGAGTCCAGAAGAACTAGATGGTGCCCCCTACAACTGATGACTGCCCTGACAAGGAGCGCAACAGACAGCCCCTGAGGGAGCAGGGGAGCAATGGGATGCAGACCCCAAATTCTTATAAAGAGACCAGACTTAATGGTCTGACTGAGACTAGAAAGACCCTGGAGGCTATGGTCCCCAGACCTTCTGTTAGCCCAAGACAGGAGCCATTCCCAAAGCCAACTCTTCAGACAGGGATTGGACTGGACTATGGGATAGAAAATGATAATGATAAAGAGTGAGCTTCTTGGATCAAGTAGACACATGAGACTATGTTGGCATCTCCTGTCTGGAGAGGTGATGAGAGAGCAGAGGGGGTCAGAAGCTGGCCGAATGGACACAAAAATAGAGAGTCGAGGGAAGGAGTGTGCTGTCTCATTAGGGGGAGAGCAATTGAGAGTATATAGCCAGGTGTGCATAAGTTTTTGTATGAGAGACTTACTTGATTTGTAAATTTTCACTTAAATACAATAAAAATTAAAAAAAAAAAGAGATGTTAAACATCTGAACTTGGGCAGTGGTAATAAGGATGGAAAGGAGCTCTGGTGGTGCAGTGGTTAAGTGCTCAGCTGCTAAACAAAAAGGTCTGCAGTTCAAACCCACCAGCTGCTCCACAGGAGAAAGATATGGCAATCTGCTTCTGCAAAGACTATAGCCTTGGAAACCCTGTGAGGCAGTTCTACTCTGTCATATAGGGTCACTATGAGTCAGAATTGATTTGATGGCCATGGGTTTTTAAAACAGGGATGGAGAGGATGAAATGGATATGAAATGCCTTGTATTGTTGTTAGTCACCATCTAGTCGGCTCCAACTCACAGCGACCTTATCATGTATAACAGAACAAAATGTTGCCTGGTTGTGTGCCATCGTCGCAATTGTTGGTATGTTTGAGCCCACTGTTGCATCTATTGTGTCAATCCATCTCATGAAGAACCTCCCTCTTTTCTGCTGACCTTCTACTTTACCTTAAGCCATGATGTCCTAGGAGGCAAAAATGGTTAAACACTTGAATACTAGCTGAAAGCTTGGTGGTTGGAACCCAACCAGAGGCACCTTGGAAGAAAGGCTTGGTGATCTGCTTCCAAAAGTTCACAGCCTTGAAAACCCTATGGCGTGCAGTTCTACTCTGCACACATGGGGTCACCGTGAGTCGGAATCGACAGCAGCAACTGAAATGCCTTACAAAAGTAAAATTAGTGGGATTGTATGTGTTTTCTTGTTTGAGTGAAAGCTGGGTGACGACATTTTTCCAAGGTTGGGAGAATCTATTAGAGTCAAATTCCGCGGCTGGGCGCTCTGTGCCTGTGGGGCGTTGAGGGTGCTGTGGTGCAGAAAAAGGGCTCTTTAGAGTCAGGTTTGAGTTCAGATCTTCATTCTGCCACTTACTAACTGTATGACCCAGTGCCACTACTTCCCATCTCTGAACCTGAGTTTCCTCATCTCTGGAATGGAGCTAATTCTAATTATCTTACAGGGTCATTGTCATTGTGAGAAGTAAAGATAATATTTGCAGCTAACTGGCACACAACAGAATTCTGAATGCTAATTCCTTTCTTTTTCCTCAAGCAAGCCAGTCCTTCTGCTTTACTGCTGGGGTGAATACATGGCCACAGATATTATAAATAACATTTCGTTTGATTGCAATCAGGAACAAGTACCTTCTCATAGAATAATGACAACAGCTTGTAAGCCCTGCCCTAAGCTTTTTTGTGTGGGTGTACATTATCTTTAATGCTTGCAGCAACCCTGGAAAGTTTGTTCTTATCCCCATTTTAGAGATAAGGAAAATTAAACTCTAAGAAGTTCAGCGGCTTTCCCCAGACAGCACTGCTGGAAAATGGCAAAGCTAGGGGTCATACTTTTGTACAAGTTATGCTCACTTTCTATGGCTGTAGTGGCAGGAAAGGGCAAGAACATTTCCTTCTAAATCTCTAGTCAGGGAAAAGAAGCAAGTGTGTTTCCTGATGTTCCAACCCTCTCTGTATTCTTAGAGGGGCCATAGAATGTGACAACCCTCTACTTCTTTTACTCTTTCTGTGGGAAGAATATCCTAGAACTGCTTGTCAAGGCAGAGAAAAGAGGAGTGACAGGAAGGAATGAAGCAGAAGCATTACAAATTTCCCATTTAGCTCTGATACAAGTTCTCTGAAACAGCACCATTTGGAAACACTATGCCTCAAGCCACATGTCATCTTGACATTTCCTTATAGTTTGACCACCGGGTAACACACCATGGTACAGAATGCAGGCAGCCCTGTTCAAGAGCAGTAGATCCCAAGAACAGTCCACTTATGAAAATGAAAACCAAAGAATTAAAGAGACCATATAAAACCGTTCCAGATCAGGGCAGTCAGCGACAGTAAGAGATTTGATATCAGATAAACTAGCATCCAATTCACACTTTTGAAATTAACTAACTCTGTGACCGTGGAACACTAATACCGAACCTGTGAACACAAGTTCAAGTACAAAGTGGGATCATACATTCATTCAGTGATTATTGAGCAACAACTATATGCCATGCACTGGAGCCCTGGCGGTACAGTGGTTAAGCACTCGGTTACTAACCAAAACATCAGCAGTTTGAATCCACTAGCTGCTCCTTGGAAACCCTGTAGGACAGTTCTATTCTTTTCTAAAGGGGGCCACTGTTAGTCGGAATAGACTCAACGGCAATGGGTTTTTTTTTTCTTTAGGCACAGAGGATACAATAGAGAACAAAGAAAATAGAAATCCTTGCCTCATGGAGCTTATATTCAGTAGAGGAAAGAAACAATAAATAAGATGCAAAAGTAAAAATATATAGTGACAGGTATAAAAAGAAAAAAATAAGACAGGAAAAGAAGATGTGAATTGTTGGGAGAGAGAGAATTGGAATTTTAGGATACCCAGGGCAAGCTTTCCTGAGAAAGTGACTTTTGAGTAAAATGGTGAAAGAAGTAAGGAAGTGAACTTTGAAGATTTCTGGGGATGACACGTTAGCATTTGGATACATGGGTTTGTGGTTCAGAGGAAAGGCCCACATTAAGAAATATACTTTGGAAGTCATCAGCTGATAGATGATATAATTAAATCTAATGAGGTTACCCAGAGAGTGATTGTAGGTGAAGAAGAAAACTGGCCCAAGGACTGAGCCCTACAGCATGTCAATCTCTTCAGGTACAAAAGAGAAAAGTGCTATCAAACAGAGACTGAGAAGGAATAATAAGAACTGTGTAGGAGGATATCCAGGTAAGAGTGGTTTCCTGGAGTCGGAGTGAAAGATGTATCGCAAGACGCAAAGAACCATCAACTCTATCAAATGCTGCTGATACGTTAAGTGAGATGAGAACTGAGAAATGACCACTGGATTTAACAACATGGCCGTCACTGGTGTCCTTGAGGAGAACCGTTTTGGTGGAGTGTTGGGGATAAAAATCTGATTGGAATGGACGTAAGAGAGAAAGAAACAAGGAGATGGCATCCAGACAACTCTTTTAAAGGAGTGTTGCTGTAAAGGAAAAGAGAGAAAGGTATGCGGCTATGATAGAAACAAAATGGGATCAGGAGAGGGACTTTATTTATACACTATTCTAATAGGAGGAAAAACTCAAGCCTATTTGTATGCTAATGAAAAGAAGAAGAAAGGCCTGGCCATCCACTTCCAAAAAACCAGCCACTGAAAACTCTGTGGAGCACAGTTCTTATCACACGTGGGGTCAGCATGAGTCGGAATTGACTTGTTGGCAACTGGTTATAGTATAGTAGTAATGGGAATCATCCAGTAGAGTAGGAAAGATAGATGAGGTTTCCAAATAATGGAACAATATCTAGGGAGAATTAGGACAATAATAAAACAACCAAAAAAATTGTAATTGATTTTTTCTATTGAACATTCACTTGAGTCGAGTTCTGTGCTAAGCCCTTTGCATTTATTATCATCCTCTCAGACAAGCTACTTCTCATTCTATTTTTACAAACAATGAAGCTGGGGTTCTTAGGTAACATGCCCTTGAGCAGGGATTCTCAAACTTTAGTGTGCATATGAATCACCTGGGAATCTTACTAAAATGCAGTTTCTGATCAGTTATCAGGCCTGTGTCTTGAGATTCTGCCCTTCTAACAGATGCTGCTGGTCTGAGAACCACACAGTGAGTAGTAAAAATCTAGACTAGGTCATGTGGGCAGTATGTGACAGGTTAAGGACCTAATCAGCTGGTCTGTTTGATGAAAAACCCAAGTTCTTTCTACTGTGTCATGTGTCTTCCCACGTTCTTGGTTGGGCCACAGATTAAAGAATCAAGGTGAAAGGGAAGCTTAAAGAAGCAATAGAAGAACAAAAACAATCATACCTTCCTCTTTCCTCTTTTAAAGGAGTGTTGCTGTAAAGGAAAAGAAAGGTATGGGGCTATAATAGAAACAAAATGGGATCAGGAGAGGGACTTTATTTATACACTATTTGATAGGGGGAAAAACTCAAGCCCATTTGTATGCTAATGAAATGAAGAAGAAGGTGGGTAAAAGCAAATTTGGAACCCAGACTATGTGCTTGTTATTGGCCCATCTGAAACATTCTCCCATTTAGCCAGCCCAGAACTTCTGGGTCAAACGGACTTTTCTAGTCAGGATGAAGTGTCAACTCATCCCGATTTATTCTTATTTAGTGTCACGATGGTTCCTGCCTCTGTATTACACTGTATCAAAGTTAGTCCCCCATCCAGACCCAGAATGGAAAAACAGACAGCTGACCTTACAATTATTCAGCCTAAAAGCTTGGTCTTTCCATCAGCAATGGGTGGTGTAAGGTAGAGCATCTAAGTTTAGGGGTTAGACAGAGTTGGGTTTAAACTCTGTCTTCCCTCTTTATTACATATGTGATCCGAGCACATTTAAGCTCCCTTTGAACCTATATCCTCAACTCTAAAACGTAGATAATGCCCTCTAATTTGCAGGCCGTACTGGATCTTGGTTAAAATATGGCCATTGGAAAGATGAACAAAGCTTCAGATCTTACTGCTGGGACCTCTTCATTTTGTTCTTAATTCCTCTAAGCCTCAGAGTCTCTCATCTGCAAGAATGGGAGAATAATATGCTTATTTCATAAGGTTGGTGTGAGAATCAAATGAGATCATCCATGTAGAAATCAATAAATGTTTGCTTTTATCAATAATATTGATAATTAATGCTGTTACTATGGGGCTTTTGTGAGGACTGACTGGGATAATAGATGTGAAAGTACACAGCATAGCCGAGGAAGCACTCTGTAAATCTTATTTTTCTTTTTCCTGTAACCAGTAAACTAAGCAGGTAACTTTGGAGTTACCCAATGAAATTCATTAATGGAAAAATTTAAAAAAAAAAAGAGGAAAAAGAAGTACCTTAAGTATCCAGGATTTAGCCAGAAGATTAACTTAGCCTGACGCATAGCCAAAGAGTAAATGGAATCACAGAGAAATTCTCTGTCTTGAACAACAGGAAATATCAGAAGTATGAGGACAGTGAAGATGCTCTCAGAAGTCTTGAGGAGCCTACTGATTTGCTGACTTCCCAGCTTTTCACTGCTGAACTATGAGGGACAATCCAGGAAGCAGCATGACATTGCAGCCAACACATCCTGCAGTTTTGAGATCCACGGAGCATTATGGCCATCTTTGCAGAAATGTCTGCCAGTGGACTTTATTCATGATGTCTTGAAATGCTATTATTTTTCAATTTTATCTTCTTATTTACTCTGGAGAATAAAAACATAATTAAAACGTACGTAAAACATAACCTAATTTTATTAAAAACTGCAAGAAAAATGTAATTTAAAAATGTCCTTTGAAAGAATAATATGTAGAAAGTTCAGCAACTGTTCTATCATCTTATCTCAATATGCCCGCCTATCATGTGAAAGGCATTGAGTTTTGTGTTGTAACTAAAATAAAATGACCTCTGTCTTCCACTTCTCCCGAAGAAGCGTAGGGGTACAAATAAGCAAAGAATGAAGTAGAAAACTGAAAGTTTCTTAATCAAGCTACAGAGAGATACACCGACAGCTCAGAGGAAAGAGTTTTTTCAGGGAAATTCATGGAGGAGGTTAACTGTGGGCTCAGTCTTAAGGGTGAGGTAGGATATAAAAGTGAATCATCAAAATTTACTCCATTTGCGAATCTGAATGTAAAATTCACGTCTACTAACTTGTCTTGAGGCATAGAAGAATTTGAAGTTAAAGATACGTAGAAATAGCTGGTAATTTTTTATGGACTGATTCCAGCGAGTTAGGCATTGCCCTCAAGACGATCCTCTTCTGAGATTCTGTGCTCCCAAGATGGGAAATGAAATGAGCCCCTGACATATGGGTGAAAATGACTTTCTCAGTTCATCATTCATCACTACTCATACCCCAGACCATTAACACTCCAACCCAGTGCCCAGCGCCGTCGAGTCGACCCTAGCAACATAAAATTACTGGTCCTGTGAAATACCATGCCGTCTTCTCCTCTACTTTTTGCAGGGCTGTTACCTCTGCCGAGAATGCCTTTCCTCTACTTCTTTACCTGGGTAACTCAACTTAGTGCCTTTCTCCACCATGACACGTGACTCCATAGAAAGGATCATGCTCCACTTGCCTGTGCTCCAGTTAACATCCTGGGATGACCTCTGCCGTTGGATGTACCTCACTAGACTGAAAACCAAAAACCGAACCAGTTGCTCTTGAGTCTATTCCAACTCTTGGTGACCCCATGTGTGTCAGGGTAGAACTGTGCCCCAACAGGGTGTTCAATGGCTGATTTTTTAGAAGTAGATCACCAGGCCTTCTGGGCCACCTCTGGCAGGGGACTGGAGCCTCCAGCCTTTGGTTAGCAGCTGCCTCAAATGCGTGTGAAAGCTGGACAATGAATAAGGCAGACTGAAGAAGAATTGATTCCTTTTCAATGAAAAGAATTGATTCTTCTTTGGCGAAGAATATTCAATATACCATGGACTGCTAGAAGAACAAACAAATCTGTTTTGGAAGAAGTACAGTCGGAATGCTTCTACAAAGCAAGAGTGGCGAGACTTCATCTCACATACTTTGGACATGTTATCAGGAGCGACCAAACCCTAGAGAAGGATGTCATGCTTGGTAAAGTAGAGGGTCAGAGAAAAAGAGGATGACCCTCAAAGAGATGGATTGACACAGTGACTGCAACAACGGGCTCAAGCGTAACGACAATTATCAGGATGGCGCAAGATCAGACAGTTTTTCATTCTGTTGTACATAGGGTCACTATGAGTTGGAACTGATTTGAGGGCACCTAAAAAAACAACAAACATATTCTGTAATTTATTGATGTATTTGTATTTATTTCTACAGACTTATTCTGTGCTATTTAGTTTGTTTTGGAGTGTGCTTTATTGTTTAAACCTTTACCGAATTCTTTTGAATGGATCATTAAAAAAAAATCCTTTATTTCCCTCTATTATTTGAGGTCATTTTATTTCTACTGTATTCTGTTTGGTGGTCAAACTTAACATTTTAAAAATGTATACTTCTGTTTAAAGTCAAGTAAATTAACATCTTGTCTTAGTTACTAGAGCTACCATGATAAAAAGTACTACAAATGGGTGGCTTTGTTGCTGCTAGTTGCTGTAGAGTTGATACCAAAACATAATGACTCCATGTTTTACAGAGTAGAATGACTCCATAGGGTTTTCTTGGCCATAATCTTTATGGAAACCCTGGTGGCTAGTGGTTAAGTGCTACAGCTGCTAACCAAGAGTTCGACCGTTTGAATCCTCCAGGCGCTCCTTGGAAACTCTGTGGGGTAGTTCTACTCCGTCCTATAGGGTTGCTATGAGTCGCAATCGACTCGACGGCAGTTGGGTTTAATCTTTATGGAAGCAGATAACCAGGCCTTTTCTTCTGAGGTATTGCTGGTGGGTTCAAGCAGCTGACCTTTGGGTTAGCAGTTGACAACAATTTGTTTGTGCCACCTAGGGACCTTGGGTGGCTTTAAAGAATAGAAATTTATTTTCTTACTGTTTTGTAGGCTAAAAGTCCAAATTAAGGCATTGGCTCTAGAGGAAGGTCCTTCCTTACGAGTAGTCCCAGGAGTTCTTTGGCATTCTTTGGGGCTCCTTGGCACCTGTCTTCCCCCTGTGTGCCTCTATTTTTTAAATTTTTATAAGACACCATTTAGAAGTGATTAGGTTTAGGACCTACCCTACTCTGGAATGAACTCATTAACATAACAAAAGAAAACCTATTTCCAAACACGGTCATATTTATATGTACAGCAGTTAGGACTTTAACACATAGTTTTGGAGGACACAATTCAATCCATAATACATCCACACTCTTCTCCTAAACAGTTTAATGACCTAAAACCAAAAACCAAACCATTGCTGTCAAATCAGTCTGACTTATGGCAACCCCATACGTGTCAGAGTAGCACTGTGCTCTCTAATGTTTTCCAGGGTTAATTTTTGGGAAATAGATTAACAGGCCTTTCTTCCCAGCTGCATCTGGGGTGGATGAGAACTGTCAACCTTTTGGTTAGCAGCTGAGTATGTTAACTACTTGCACCACCCGGGGACTCCAATCGTAATGATATATAATTGTTAATTACTGACAATATCTGATAATTATTGAGTGCCTGTTGTTTGCCAGGCACTGCGCTAAATGGTCTACATATATCTCATGTAATACTCACAGCCACAAATGCTTTTCTGCATCTATTGCATTGATTGTGTTCTTCTATTCTGTTTTAGTCTGTTAATTTGATGAATTACATTAATCGATTTGCAAATATTAAACCAAACTTGCATTCCTGGAATAAACCTCACTTGATCAGAATGTATTGTCATTTTATGTATTGCTGAATTTCATTTACTAAAATTTTGGAAAGAATTTTTGTGTTTGTGTCCACCAGAGTTTATGGACGATCGTTCTCTTTCCTCATAACATTTTTTTTCTGATTTTACTCTCGGTGTGGTTCTGGCCTTATTGAATCAGGGAAATGTTTAGTCTCCATTAATTTTCTGAAAAACCTTGTTTTTAATAGAATTCACCAATGAACCCATCTAGGGCTCATGTTTCCTTTTTGGGAATGCTTTTGTATACAAATTCACTTTTAAAAATAAATATGGGACTGTTCAGATTTTCTGTTTATTCTTGAGTCCATTTTGGTAAATTTTGTACTTCAAGGAATTTGTCCTTCATCTAAGCTTTAAAATTTATTGGCATAATGTTGTTGATAATTGTCTTAGGGTTGTCTAGAGAAACAGAACCAGTGAGATATGTATTACCATGTTGAAAAGAAATGATGATGATAGATGGCACCCTTGACTTATTCTGATACAAAAGGGGTCACTTAAGTATGATGTTTACATACTCTTTGTGACATACTGACCTAAACCTATTTGGTCATGTACCAGGTTAGAACAGATTACATAAGCTGTTTTGAACATGTTTACAAATAAGTCTTTGTTTGATACCAGGCCAAATGCATTGCCGTCAAGTCAATTCCGACTCAAAGAGACACTATAGAACGGAGTAGAACTGCCCCATAGAATTTCCAAGGAGCAGCCAGTGGATTCGAACTGCTGACCTTTTGGCTAGCAGTCAGGCTTTTAATTACTGCACCACCAGGGCTCCTACTTGTTTAATCCACCAAAAACCAAACCAAACCCAGTGCTGTTGAGTCGATTCCGACTCATAGTGACCCTATAGGACAGAGTAGAACTGTCCCATAGTTTCCAAGGAGCGCCTGGTGGATTTGAACTGCCGACTCTTTGGTTAGCAGCTATAGTGCTTAGTCACTATGCAACCAGGGTTTCCAATTTGTTTAACAGATACCTGTAATTATGGCCAAATTTCGTCTGAGACTTGCTTTTATTATGAATGGGTGTTGATTTTTATCGAAGAATTTTGTGTCTAGTGAGCTGATCATATGATTTTTCTCCTTTAACTTATTAATGTGGTAAATTGCACTAATTGATATTATAATATTAATCCAACTTTACATTCCTGGGATTTACTGAACTTTTTTTTTTTTTTATCACAGATTACTTGTTACACATTTTAAAATTACCTAGAACTGGGATTTCTTTGTCAGAAGATTATTTTGAACTACTGATTTAATTCCCCTTATTTTCTTTTAAGCTTAGCCGTGCATTTAAAAGGTTATTTGTTTTGTTTTTTCTATCATTTCTGGGTATTTTTTTGTGGGAGTTTTTTTGAAGTATTCCATTACGATGCACAAGAAGGAAGTTCCCTTTAAATGTCTGTTGAAATGAAGGGGGCACATGACAACTGAGAAAGTATACTAAAAAAAAAAAAAAATTGGTGAGTTCAGCAGTTCTCTACTTTACTATGTAATCTGATTTCCAAGATTTCATCAGCGCATATTCTGTTTTACATGAAACCACAGACAAGCCATGGTATTAACTTAACCTTAGCCATGGCTGTGATTTTCCTGGATCAGGCCCTAGCCTGACAACTGTGGTGAGTTCAGATCCTGTTTATGGCTAGACTGTGGCAGGTCTGAGGTCAGAAGTGGTGGCCATTTGGTCCACAGAAAGTGAGGAGACTACAAGATTAAAAGATGTGCCATGAAAACGAGAATTATCATTATTAAAAGATAACTTTCAAAAAAAGGAGAAAATCATGACTCTTACAGAGGTAGGAGCTTTAGTGGCACAATGGTCAAGTGCTCGGATGCTAATAGAAAGGTTGTCCATCTGCCCTCATAAAGATTACAGCCTAGGAAGCCCTGTGGGGCAGTTCTACGCTGCCTGTATATAGGGTCACTATGAGTTGGAATCAACTCCACAGCAGAAGCAACAACAACAACTTATAGAAATGTAAAAATAAACATGTGCTAAATATTTTATGTAATGCACAATGAAGGAACCATGCAGATGTCATAAAAAGGAGGAATCATGAAAGCACAAATTTATTTATATGGAGTAAAAAAAAAAAAAAAAACAAGCTAGTTGCTGTCAAGTAGATTCCAATTTATGGTGACCCCACATGTGCAGGGTAGAACTGCTCCACAGTTGTTAAATTAGGACCTGCGGGCCAAATCTGCCCCTCCATCCCACCTCGCCTACTTTTGTAAAATAATGTTTAATTGATACACAGGCACACCCATTTGTTTCCTTGCTGTTTATGACCGCTTTAGATCGCAGCTACAGGGTTGAGTATCTCAACAGGGATGGCCTATAAAGTCTAAAATATTTACTCTCTAGCTCTTTACAGAAAAAGTTTACTAACCTCTGATCTAGACAATCAACAAAATAAATCACACTCTGATCTGTAGTGTTCTGTCAATTTCCATGGTGTAAATACTTCATGGTCTGTTTCAACTACCAATATGACATCGCTTAGTGTGGAGTTGGGAAGAAATGCACGCTAGCACAGAATTATTGTTTTCACCATACAGTTGCAATTGACATGAATAATCACAAGAGCATAGAAAGTAGTAAAATGTAGTAAAACAATTAGAGTAATGAGTTTTGAGTGTTTATTATCTTTGTTTTTAATATATTTAATTTTAAGTTTATGTAATTTACTTTTTAATGATGGCTAGGTTTAATGACTGGCTCACAAAATTCCTGAATGCCTAATTATTGAGTCTTGGGCTCTTGTATGAAATGGCTGCAGCATATCATTGTAAATAGCACTGGTGCAGAGGGCAAGCATGCCTAGTTTTGTAGGCTTGTGGCCACGTTTGTCTGACCAGTGATTACGAAAGGTTTTAAAAGAGAGAAGGAGGAGGAAAGGACAAAGGGAAAGATGGGGAATATCTGAAGAACGAGTAAAAGTTTGACTGAATAAATCATTTTGTACGAACATTTATTGAGAACCTACAGGTATTGACTTAAAGCTGGAGATACAAAGATGAGGAAGACACAGACTTCTTCATACAGTTCACAACTAATGGAGGAGGTTTCCATTCATTCAATCAATGATTTCTTGCTCTTCTACTGTGAGCCCAGAGTTACAGATGTAATAGTCAGCAAGATGTCACATATAATTATGATGCAAAGTGTTAAATGCACAATAGAGTAAGAAATGTTATAGGAACATAGAGAAGGGAGGAATTAACCATGTCCGGAAGTATTGGGAAGAGCTTTCATAGAACTGTTTAAGGTGCATTCCATATTTGCATAACATGAGTAGTTTCTTATAACACGCTCTCCTTCCAAACTAATTATCCCACTTCCCCTCAAAATGCTGTAGGCTTCCTATCTGTTATGCCTTTCACTTTTTTACTCATTTAATCTGAGGTCTCTTACCCCATCTCTCTATCTAAATCCAAACTAACCCTTAAGATCATTCAATTCTGACCTTTCAGAAGCTTTTACTGATTAGGTTTCTGTCTGCCTCCTTTTGAGCTCATATAGCATTTAACCCACTGCCGTCGAGTCAATTCTGACTCATGGAGAATTTAAAGGATAGAGTAGAACTGCCCCATAGGGTTTCTAAGGAGTGCCTGGTGGATTCGAACTGCCGACCTTTTGGTTAGCAGCCATAGCTCTTAACTACTACGCTACCAGGGTTGTCTGTTAAATTCTCTTGCATATGTTTTTAATAGTTGGGTGTGTATAGCAGTGTAAGGTGGCATGAACACACCATAACTGTGATTGACATGCCACTTCAGTTGATTTCAGAATACTAGGACCATCTTACATATGATTGATTAAAAAAAAAAAAGCTTGTAAAATTTTGCATGGTCATGAACCCTCTTGGCTTTAGTGAATATAAGAACCAGATAGAATATGAACCCCAAATGTCAGGATATCCAGTCTTTAAAAGTTTTTTTTTATAAGAGGATCTAAGTCTAGAGAAAAGCTACATGGTATAGTGAAAAGAAGATGGGCCTTAACACCAGATGGACCTACATTCAAATTTCTGCCCTGACACTTTTTAGCTGTATGACTTTGGGGAAATTATTTAATCATTTTGAGGCTTTGTTCTTTTTCCTGAAAGTAGGAGATGATACACCTATTTCACATAACCATTGGAGGATTACTAGATCACAAAATCCTTGATATTATGGACAAAAGTTACCCTTTTTTTCTGTCCTTAGTGCCTGACATTAAGTTGGTGTGCAATATATATTTGTTAAAAGATTGATTGAGTCAGTTCTCAGTTGTTACATAAGCCTGTGAGAGCCAGAACTCTATGGGATTGTGTTGTTTTTCCAGGTCTCACAAGTTTTCCATCTTTGACAGGGTGCAGTCTTATCACTTTCCTAACACTTGTTTTAGTGAAAAATATTTGAGTCCTCCTTCTCTGACAGGTTTCCACCTCACACATGTTCTGGCTTTGGCAGGGTTTACTGTACTATGAAATCATTTAGAAATGTCACTACTTCCCATTGTGGTAGAATAGATACATGGATGACTTCTCCATCCATATGACCAAAGTAACAACTTGCATCTATAACTTATGAAGGAAATGAGAAGAATGTTAAAAGAAGAAGTGAAATTAAGCGCTCAGTGGATTCATTAACATGATCCAGTTCCGTCCTGTGGTCACTCACTCTGAATATGTTTGTACCATTTCCTCAAGTCTCAGACTACTTCAGTTTTCCATTCTCCAGGGATTCTGCCTCTCAGAACAACCTGAGTTGCCAAGAACAGCCTATGGTGGGAGATAGGGGGAAGGGAGCATGTCCAAGTCCCACGATACTCTCTTCTATGCTGATGCTTTCTAGTATGCATATGTATATCAGAAACAAAAAAGTGCACCACAAGTAGACATTACAATGAGCAAGGGCTGATATATACACCTACTTAGCATCTTTGCATTGGGACCAACTTTTAAAAGCTGACGTTTATTTACTGATTCAGTACTGAGAGTAAGTCACTTTACCATATATGGTAGGCAGAATAATGACCCTCCCAAAGATGTTCTTGTCCTAATCCCCAGAACCTAAGAATGTTACTTTCCCTGGCAAAGTGCACTTTGTAGATAAGATTAAGTCAAGGATTTTAACAAAGGGAGATAATCTTGGATCATCTGTTCAGGCCCAATGTAAGCACAAATGCCCTTAAAAGGTGGAAGAGGGAGGCAAGAGAGTCAAAGAAGGAGATGGGATGACAGAAACAGAAGTTGGAGTGATGTGGTTGCTGACTTTGAAGATGAATGAAGGGGTTCCAAGCCAAGGAATGCAGGCAACCACTAGAAGGTGGAAAAGACAAGAAAACAGAATCTCCTCTAGAACTTTAATAAACCCCCCCAAACCAAAAAACCAAACCAAACAAAAAACCCACAGACCTGCTGACATATTCATTTTAGCCTAGTAAAACCCATTTTGGACTTCTGACCTCTAGAACTATTAAATAATAAATTTGCTGTTGGCTGTTACAGCAGCAATAGAAATCTAATGTAAATTACAATGAGTCACTACTGCCTGTCCTACCAAGTCTCCATATTTTTGTCTTGTCTTCCAGGGCCTCTATCATTTGAACCTAACTTTTTTTTATGTTAGCCCTTTCTGCCTAAGCCTGAGCACTCTTCCTTTCTTCTAGTCAAATTGGTGCCATTACTGTCCTAAAATGCTCAGAACTCAATACGTGAATGCACACACACACACACACACACACACACACACTCTCTGTAATAGCCAGTTTCCCCCCTCTCCACACATTTAAATAATCAAATTCTTTCACTTCTTCCATTCTCATATCTGTCTCCAAAAGGGTTCCCTGACATTGATCTCTATTATTACTGAACATTTATAACCAGTTGTAGGCAGTTTGATATTTGAGAACTGAATGTACTTAAGATGGATAGGATTCATGCCCTATTTTTCTTCTACAAACCCTTTGTTAGGTTCCTGGGTGGCACAAGTGGTTTGCTCTCAACTACAAACTGGAAGGTTGGTGGTTTGAATGCACCCAATGACTCTGGAAGGAAGGCCTGGCAATCTACTTCTATAAAGATTACAGCCAAGAAAGTAGCCTTTTCCTTATTTGGAATGATGTTCTGGACATGTTTGGGCAGTGCTTGCTCTCTCTCTCCCCTTCCCTCCTTCCAAGCCTCCCTCATGAAAATTGCGCCGTTTTTGTGTTCTTTATATCTCATCAGTATTTTCTTTTAAATCGAACATTGGCAGGGTTGAGACATGAACATACTATTTTGATATTAATAGGCAAAGCCTCACATTGGTGTTATTTTCCAACAGAGTAAAAATAAATGAAGTGGAAGCAAAACTCTCTCCCTGCTGACTACCAAGAAATTATTACAGGAACCACTTCCTCCATGTGACTTACCAAGACTCTTTGCTCAACTGTAGCTAGCACCATTTGAGGCCGTGCTGCCTCTTAAAAGGGAAGTGTCTACAGAAAGCCGTCTCTTAAACTCTGGCCTTTTTAGACTACTCCTTCTATTTCATCTCTCTTGACACACTCTTTTTCTGTAATCTTCCAATTTTAAGAATTCATGTGATTAGATTGGGCACATTGGGATAACTGACCCATCTCAAGGTCCTTAACTGTAATCACGTGGGCTAAGTCCCTTTTGCCATGTAAGGTAACATGTTCACAGGTTCCAGGGATTAAGGCATGAATTTCTTTGGGGGCCATTAATCTGCCTATCATGAAAGTCCATGTTTTACTTATTTTTCTCTTTGTTTCCACTCACCTGGTACCTTTTAATATATAAAAGCCTTAAAATTGATAAACTTTGATGAAAGCTCAAACAGAGTAAGTTTGAAGAGGATGGATGGACTCTGATTGAAGAGGATGGGTGGAAGAAGTAACTCAGTGAGATCTTTAATGATATTACATATGTAATACTATGACCTGGTATTAAGAACAAAATTTTTAAAAATAAACAAGATTTAGGTGCCACTTGATTGCATTCACACTAGCTTAATTAAAAACAAAAAACCACTTAAATTAAGTTAATTAAGAAAAAAGAAGGAATTTTAATGCAGTATCCCATGAGATCTAACGGAGGCAGTACACTTGAACCGCACAAAGCATGCAGAAAAAGGGAAGCCATTAGGATTCTTTCTACACTACCTTTCCCATACTTTCCCCACCCAAAGTGGTATGTCTGGATTTCTCTGTGTACTTCTCCTTCTCTCCCACTAACATTCTTTACTTCTTCTGATATTGATGCTTCTCACTGCTCATGTCACCCCAGTTCCTGACATGGCTTCTTAGTTTAAGTTCCAGGAGTGGACTCCCTAGAGTCCCTGAGTCCTAATTCTGAATTCTGGATAAAAAGACTCTGGCTCATCTTAAGTCAGGTGTTACCCCCCTTTTAATCAGCTCTGACTACAGGGCAGGGTCCCACATAGTACAAATATCCAGGGCCATTGTCAGGCAACTGAAAAGTTGTCTTCTACCATGTCTAACTTTATTACTTTAATATGTATTTGTTTATTTACTATTAGGTCTTTCCTTTACTCCAACATGGATTATTAAGTACAAGGTGCTATATATTTTATTTGACCACCATTTTATTTATATGGAATATAAAAATATTATGCCTTAATGAAGGTTTTGTGACTTAAAAACTTTTAAACAGTTTTAGAGATGAAAAAAGTTTTAAACTTTGGGGTTAGCAAGCCTTAGCTCTGATATCAGAAGGAGACAGAGAACTCATGTTGCCTGAGTTTGAATGAATGATCACAGTCATATATTTAGTTTTTGTTTTTATTTTCCATCCACAAAATCACATTATAAGGTGATGCACACATAGGAGCTCCTGAAAGAGCCTGTTTTGCTTATTCTTTCATTTAGTTTGGCTCTTTCCAGCTTTTCTCACATTAATCCTTCCTTAAGCTATAATCTTTGTCTGAATTCCAAGAAATTATCTTTTCTTCCTAAATGCTACTCTTTTCAGATGAAAACACACCCCAGATCCTTTTAAATACTTTTTTTCTGACTCATTTTCCTTTTCCTCTAACTATAGACACTTGAGGACCTTTGTTCTTCACCCCCATTGTTCTCTATTTTTAGCCAGAAAAGAAAGAAAACACTTGAACATTAATAGACTCTTTGCGGGGGGATCATTAAAAATTATCTCCTTTCAGACTTGACATCACTTTTAATTCCCAAACCCAGAAAATTTGAAGTTATGCTACTATGCTATTATCAGTGTGATTACCGATGTGTTTACTTATCCTTATTTCCTTGAAAACAGAAGATGGGCCTTTCATCTCTTTATCCTTAGGCCTGCTACAGTTCTGACACATAGTAAGAAGAGTTAGTTGAATAAATGAATTTCATAAGCATTCAGACACATTCAGTAGAGATCTATTTGTTAGAGTCAAAAGAAATTAGTAAGAATATTAGTGAAATCTTTCATATTGGGCACATCAGGCCTCAAGAGCTGGTGTTCTCTTTCTAGAACACCTTTGCATCATTCCCTAAGGTGTAGATTTTCCTTCCGAAAGCTGCTCTCCAAATATCATTTCAATATTCAGCTCAGCTACTACCTTGATTCTTCCCTGATTACTCCAAACAGAGGTGGTATTTCTCCCTTCTTTGAACTCATGTTGGTCTTTGTTCTCTTGTGGTAATTACTAACATATGAATGTATTTAACACACTACCTTAGATTGCTGCCATCACTCAACTCATTTTATTATAAGCTAATGATTGTAAACTCCTTGTGTAGCATTTAATGATTGTAAACTCCTTGTGTAGCATATAGATTTATTTCATTCGCTTTTATACCCTGTGTCTTTCCAACCACATGGCTTTGATCTAGGTTAATGGTGACCAAATAATTATTGCATCAAAATGTCTAGTTATTTTTGTTCTGTTACCCAACTGTGCCTTAGGCAATTGCATCAATAATATTGGTTTCAGATGAAACTCAGTGTTAAATTTGGGAAATACTTAAGTTTACTTCTGCCCTTTGATTTTCTGAAGATGATAGTATAAGTTACATAGAATGCTTATCCCTTGAAAAGCCTATTTTGTTTTCTCATGTATGAATTTTGCCCCAGTCAGCCAGAGACCCATTAGGCAAAGTTTTACACTTCAGTTTGGAAATTTTGACACTATCTCTCTAATATCTGCAGTGTAACTGGAGACTGAGTTTCCGACAGCTATCTGAATGTCTTCCAAAATGTCTTACTGGTTGAATTTTCTAAGGTTCATACCAGTGTTTTGGTGTTGCCACAGACTTGTTGGACAGACCCAACTTGTGCTTTTCCTGTTCTTGAAGCTTTCTCCTATTTACTCTAAACCATAATGATAGTTTGGGGGGTGGGGCCATAATATATAAATCAAGAGCACAAACTTTGGAACCAGATAGTCTCGGTTTCAAATTCTTGCTCTGCCAGTTTACTAGCCGAATGACCTTGGGCAAGTTACTTAACACTAAAAAAAAAAAAATTCCAGAGTCAAACTGACTGTGATTGATGGTGACCCTGTGTGTGTTAGAGTAGCACTGTGTTTCATAGGATTTTCTGTGGCTGAGTTTTTACAAGTAGATCTCCAGGCCTTTCATCAAGGCGCTTTGGGTGGACTGAAACCTCCAAATTTTTGGTTAGCAGCTGAGGGCGCCACCCAGGACTCCACTTAATCCCTATAAGCTTCAATTTTCACGTCTCCAAAATAAATATAAACTAGTACTTCCTTCATGGAATTCTTGTGAGAATTTAATGAGAAAATTTATGAGTATTGGACAATACCCGGGACTGTGTAAATGACCAATAATTATTTGCCATTATCGTAGTCCATTTTAGGTAGAGGGTTGAGAATGAAATTTTATTGACTGTCTATCACATTCCACCTTCTGCAATAGACATATATATATACATTACTCTTCATTTCAGCTTTCATTACTGGAGGGAAAGAATTCAATTCTTGCAGGTTTTCATAGAGGTTATCTCTTTGGGAATTTAAAAATCCTGTACTATTGAAATTATAAAAGTACTTTCCTTCATTAAATACTGTATCCTATCCCTGTAGTATTCTCAATTCACTTTCTGCTTGAAAAATGCTATTTAAAATTAATGAGTTAAATTTAATTTCGAACACTTTGATATCAACACTAAAATATTTCTTTCACTTTCTACAACTGGAAAACATGAGAAGGAATTCTCTCTTAGGACAAAGACAAATGACTCATGACCAGATTTCCCTTTTGAATTTCTACAGAAACTCTCATATGCGTAATAGGAACTCACTCTTATTTAGATATATTTTTTCTTAAATGTTTCAAAGTTTTACATCTTGGGAGTTAAAAATCTTGAAAAGCTTTATTTATGGCAGAAGACCAACTATACTGTTGTTGTTGTTGGGTGCTATGGAGTCGATATATTTATGGCAGGAAACGGAACCAATAGCAATAAGTCTTACTTCTTTCTTACAGGAACAAAAAGGGCAGTGTGCTGTGAGATTGCTAATTGGTCCGAGCAATTAGGTATGGAAGTTCTGAAGGAAAATACTGTGATATCCTCTTCTGATAAACAATTCATCATATTAACATATATTTTTAATGTGTCAGTCTAACAATAGCAGGAAAGAGAATGGGATACTTAAATGATAACTTCTAAAACTATCTTAAGTCAACCAATTTGTATGTATGTATGTAAGTAATACAACAAATTTTAAAAAATGCTTCTAGGAAACATTGAGAGACTATAGAGACTTAAATCCAATGATTTTGCTACCAATATAACTTTTTTATTATTTTCAATTCAATAAAACAAAAACAAAACATTTAGGGACATGATTTTTTTTTTTTTTTGTCATGCGTTATACTTATAAATCCAAGTGGAGAGAAAAATTAACATAGCAAAGAAAGGATGAATAGAAAGTAAATAATAACACATAGATTTAACCCAAAACATATCAGTAATTATATAAATATCAGCTGATTAAAGGTTCCATTTAAAAGACTAAAGTTTCAAAAATAAATTTAAAAAGAATGTACGCTGCTCAAAAGGGGCATGCTTTAAAAAGAAATATACAAAAAGGTCAAAAGTAAAAAGGGGAAAGAAAGATACACTATGCAAAAGCCAGCCAAACGGAAGCTGGCTGTTACGGATTGAATTGTGTCCCCCAAAAATGTGTATCAACTTGGCTAGGCCATGATTCACAGTATTGTGTCATCTGATGTGGTTTTCCTATGTATGCGTTGTAAATCCTGCCTCTATGATATTAAATGCAGCAGGATTAGAGGCAGTTATGTTAATGAGGCAGGACTCAATCTACAAGATTAGGTTGTATCTTCAACCAATCTCTTTTGAGATTAAAAGAAGAGAGCAGAGAGACAAGGGAACCTCATACCACCAAGAAAGTAGTGCCAGGAGCAGAGTGTGTTCTTTGGATCTGGGGTCCCTACAAAGAGAAGCTCTTAGACCAGAGAAAAATTGATGACAAGGACCTTCCTGCAGAGCCAACAGAGAGACAAAGCCTTTCCCTGAAGCTGATGCCCTGAATTTAGACTTCTAGCCTACTAGACTGTGAGAGAATAAACTTCTGTTTGTCAGAGCCATCTACTTGTGGTATTTCTGTTATAGCAGTCCTAGATAATGAGAACATTGGCATAACTCTATTAAGTCAGACAAAGTGAACTTTAAGGTAAAAAGCATTATTAGATATAAAAAAGAGTATTTTCTATGAAGATTTAATTTACCTAGAAGATTTAAGAATTCTAACGGAATTTGAACCCAATAACATATATTCAAATTATACAAAGCCAAAATATGACAGAATTTAAAGTAGATATGGATAAATCCATAATGATTATAAGATACTTGAACACATCTCTCTCAGTCACTCATAAATGTCCATAATGATTGTAAGATACTTGAACACATCTCTCTCAGTGACTCACAGAACACACAGAAACAAAAGAATAGTAACATATAGAAGACAAGAGAACTCTGATAAAACACTCTCCTCTTTAAGCTAGAATTTTGAGTTTTTATGTGGAAAGTCTTGTTAAGTACCTGGCAGAAGAAAAATATTGTGATAGTAATTTGGGATGAGGCTTTTTACGGAGGTCTACGTCTATTTATGGAAACTTTGGTGGTGTAGTGGTTAAGAGCTACGGCTGCTAACCAGAAGGTTGGCAGTTCAAATCCACCAGACACTCCTTAGAAACTCTGTGGGGCAGTTCTACTGTGTCCTGTAGGGTCACTATGAGTCGGAATCAACTCGATGGCAACTGGTTATTGTGGACATTGAGTGATGCATGACTGTATGTAGGTAAATATAAAACACAGAAGTATTTTTTGTTTACAACACACTTTTTTTCCTCCTACCTGGTTTAAATGGCAATTGCATAAAGCAATAATTATTAAACTGTGTTGATGGACTTACAACGTATAAAGATGCAATTTGTAAGAAAAGAAGCACAAAGAAAGGTGAGATAAATGATCTGTATTGGAGCAAAGTTTATGTATAGTATTAAAATTGATTTGGTATTAACCTAAACTTGATTTTTTAAAAATAAGATGGTAATTGTAATACTCAGGTAAATCATCACGAAAATAACAAAAAATATAGCAAAAGAAAAAAAAGGAAATTAAAATGGTATGTGGAAAAGTACCTATTTAACAGAAAAGATGGCAATCACAGAGAATTATCCACCCAGTGCCCTCGAGTTGATTCCGATTTATAGCGACCCTAGAGTAGAACTGCCCCATAGAGTTTCCAAGGAGAATTAGAGGGACAAAAAAGACAGAAGACACAAAACACATAGCCAGTTGGCAGACATAAGTCCTGTTTTATTAGAAATAACATTAAATGTAGATGTGCAAAGCACTAGAATCAAAAAGCGTAGATTGGCAAAATAGATTGAAAAAGAAGAAACATGACCCAGCTATATGCTGTCTATAAGAAATAAGCTTTAGTTTCAAAAACACAAACAGAAAAGTAAAATAATGAAGACAGCAGAATTTACTGTCCTAAAATTGGAGGTCAGGAACAGACAAAATCCCTAGGAAGAAAGATACCACTTTGGTGAACAGGAGAAAGTTCCATATGTGGAAAAGTCTGCAAAACAAAAGGCCAGGTAGTAGTTGCAGGGCCTGCTGAAGGTGACTATCCATGATCTACAGAAGCCAGCTACCAAGGAAGTTAGTATGCCTAATCTTTTTCTATTTTAATCATCTTGGCTACTAACTCATTTCGTCAGTGTAATAAATACATCATACTGACAGGGAGTGTATCTTCTGGACATTTCTTAAAAATAATGTTTTATTACGTGAAAGTTTACACAGCAAAATAGATTCCCCTTTAACAATTTTTTTTTACAAATTGTTTCATGCCATTGGTTACATTTTTTTTCGATGTGTCAGCATTCTCATTATTCCCATTCTGTTTGTTCTGTCTCTATTGATACAGCTTCCTGTCCCCTCCTTGACTTCTCATTTTTGCTTTTGAGTAAATGTTGACTGTTTGGTCTGATGTATAGTTAATTTTTTTTTTCCCCTGGGTTAACATTTTATTTATGAACCATAAAACAAAAACGAAACCATTGATGTTGAGTTGATTCCGACTCATAGCCACCCTATAGGACAGAGTAGAACTGCCCCATAGGGTTTCCAAGGAGCTGCTGGTGGATTCGAACTGCCACCCTTTTGGTTAGCAGCCAAACACTTAACCACTGTGCCACTAGGGCCCTGTTAGTTATGAACAGAGTGACATAAAGATTTGTTTTCCGTGCTTCAAAAGGAAAATAAAAAGGTCTTAAGCAGATTTGTGGCTTATCTCTCAGTCACAATGTATCCCAAGCTTTAAGTGCCTTGGTTCTTAATTCTCTCTATACGCGTGGGGGACTTCAGTGCCATCAATGAGGAGTGTCACAGGGCTTAGCAAGGAATGTCACATCAAAGGCTGGCAGCCTCTGAGCTGAAAGGAAGCAGGGCTGTAACGCTAGGTGTCTCAGATCATTGCTCTTGCAATGAGCCTTTTAAACAGCAAGCCTCTTGCTCCATTCACTGAGAAGCTCATGGCCACAGCACTGCCCAGCGTGGGTGAACCCTAAAGACATTAAAAGTGGGCAGGCCCTTTACAGGCGCTGCCTTTTTCACTGTGCAGATTCCCTCGATAGTGGGCCACAGGAATAGAACTTTTAAGAGATGAGAACAGAAAGGTTTTACCTGACCCATAAAGACTTGAAAAGCTTGGATTTTATGCTGTAACTAAAAGTTAAAAATTTGGTCTTGTGCCCCACTGGCAATGTCTTTAGATGGATGTGCATGACACTGAACTGAACTTCCAAAAGGCCTCTGGCTCCTTGTGACTTAACACTGCTTAGCAATCCGTGTACCTGCCATTTTTCTGGAACTGAGGTTACACTAAGATGACATTGTTTCAAAGAAGCCCGATTTATCTAATCTTCATTTTAAAAAACACTATTCTCACCAGCTGATTCAGGGGCTCCGAGTATCCACTCTTTCTTCAATATTTAACAGTGTATCAAACATACCTTTCAGTTTTTTTCCACAGTAACAGATGTTTCCACATAAAAAAACCAAAAACCAAACCCATTGCTGTCGAATCCGACTCATAGCGACCCTATAATGCCAAGTAGAACTGCCCCATAGTTTCCAAGGAGAGGCTGGTGGATTTAAGCTGCCAACTTTTTGGTTAGCAGCCAAGGTCTTACACACCGTGCCACCAGGGCCCATAAAAATAATAAACTGTACATGGATCCTTATTTCCTCTTTGGCAACCACCATTGCTAGGACAATCTTCACTCTCCCACTTATATTAGAAAAAACAACCTTGAAAAAGAGGGCGTGTTGAAAGGAAGCCAGGACACCAGGTGTGTCCCCGTCCCCTGGTTTTGGTCCCTGAGGTAGTTGTTCATACATCCTTACAAAGCGTGCCTGAAGTGGATGTGTCTACCCTCCTAGCAGTTAGGCACAGACAGTGGGCTCCTTCACCAGCCTCACCACCACGTGGCTATTTTGGGGTGTATGATGGTTCAGAATTGAGAGATACCATGTGGAGTTCTCTGGACACTCCTCATCATTTGTATGTGGTACTGTGTTTACCGAAGACTGGTTTTCAAGTTGCAGGTTTTATTGGTTTTTAAGATTTCAAGACCCTCCAGCATCATCGATAGCCAATTGTCTGAGTCTTTTTGAAACTCCCAATTTCATTTTCTTCTAGCTTCCTCTTTGCACAGTCCTGACAAGCATTACCAAGAAATGTGGTGCTGTCCCATGCTATCGGCATCATTATGTCAGGGTCTTGAGTCACATTTTTATATCCTGATGGGTCCAGTACCACTCCACAACACTCTGTGTATAAGCCATGGATGTGGAGAACTCTGTATTTGATGTGTCTTCTTGCCCACTGGTGGTGCAGTAGTTAAGAGCTTGGCTGTTAACCAAAAGCAGTTCAAATCCAGCAGCTGCTCCTTGGAAGCAATTATGGAGCAGTTCTACTCTGTCCTATAGGGTTGCTATGAGTTGAAATTGACTCGATGGCCACAAATTTGGTTTTTGTTTTTGGCTTATCCACTGGAGGACCTTCATCTTGTTCTTGAGGTCTGGAGACTCCATTGGCCTGTTTTGCTGCTGCCCGAAGATCTAGAGCAGATTGTTGTAGTTGGTGGACAGCACCATGGTGCCTGCTCTATCAGGCTGAGGATGGACTACAGCACCAGCGGGTTCTGGATGTTCTGCTCCAGGTTGTCGAAGAGCTCCATGAGGCAGCCTGGTGGTATCTTTCAGGTGAGATGTTGGGCAACGACCCCCAGGTCTTGATTCTTTATCACCTTCTTCCAGAACTGGGTGATGTCGTTGGGGTGAAGCACCTCCAGCTGCACCACAGCCTCGATGACCATCCTTGGTGCAGCCTCACCATGAGCACAGTGCCAGGATCCCACGTGCCACAGCACCACGGATGCCTGTACCGAAGACCAGGAGCAGTTCCAGTGGCTGTTCCTGGATGAGGCTTTTAAAAAACTTTCTTGAATTTTGTTAACTTCTACTTGTTGTCTTTCCCACTGAATCCATCTGTGAATCCTATGGTGCCACCGAGACACTGGTCGGAGCTCTGCTACCTCCTGGTCCGTGTCTGATGATATCTCTAGTTAATTTTCTAAGGGAACACATTACCCATGTGTGATACTGTTTATTTTATAATCCAATCTATTATATGGCTGAAAAGTGACCTGCAGAAATAGCTTCAATTCCAAGTTCAAAGGATTTCTTAAGGTGGTAGTCTCAGGGGTTCCCCTAGTCTTTACCGGTCAGTAGATAAAGGTCTGGCCATTTTTAGGAATTTGAGTTTTGTTTTACATTTATCTCCCATTCTATCTGGGGCCTTCTAATGTGTCCCTGGTCAGAGTGGTCAGTAGTGGTAGCTGACACCATCAAATCTTTTTGGTCTCAGGTTAGAAGAGGCTGTGGTTCGTTGATGTGGGCTATTTGTCCCATGGGCTAGTTTCTTCTTTGAGCCTTTGATTTCCTTCACTTTCTTTTGCTCCACAGAGTAGAGACCAATAGTTATATCTTAGATGGCTGCTTGCAAGTTTTTAACACCCCACACGATACCAAACTAGGATGTAGAACATTTTCTTCATGAACTGTGTTATACCAATTTACTAAATTGTCCTCCAAAACTATGGACTCAAGCCTTTTGACCCAGTAAGGCAGTCCTATGAGTTGTTTGGATATGAAAGACTCCATAAGTGTGCCCCATTTGGGGTTTGTTGTATATGTGACTATATACGCAGCACACATAAACATGTGTATACTTATGACTTCAGATATGAGGTACTCACTCATTTTTGCCAAGAAATTTGGAAGACAGCAACCTGATCAACCAACTGAAAGATATTCTTATTTGTGCCCATTCCAAAGAAAGGTGATCCAACAGAATGCAGAAATTACCAAATGATATCATTAATATCACACTCAAATAAAACCCTGCTGAAGATTATTCAAAAGTGGTTACAGCAGTACATTGACAGGGAACTGCCAGAAATTCAAACCAGATTCAGAAGAGGGCTTGGACATGGATCTTGGCAGAAAGCGGAGAATACCAGAAAGGTATTCACCTGTATTTTATTGACTACAGAAAGGCATTAGACTGTGTGGATGATAACAAATTATAGATAACATTGCAAAGAATGGGAATTTCAGAATACTTAATTGTGCTCACGATGAACCTGTACATAGACCAAGAAGCGGAGGTTCAAATAGAGCAAGTGGATACTGAGTGGTTTAAAATCAGGAAAAGTGTACATTAGGGTTGTATCCTTTCACCATACTTAATCAGTCTGTATGCTGAGCAAATAATCTGAGGAGCTGAACAATATGAAGAAGAACATGGCATCAGGATTGGAGGAAGACTCATTAACTACCTGCGATATGCATATGACACAATCTTGCTTGCTGTAAAAATGGTGTGGGGCAGTGTCTGACCTCCTCCAACCCCCCCAGGGGGAAGGAGAACCAAGATCAACAGCCCAAGGCTGATTCTATGAAGCGGAGGTCAGACAAGCCTCCCCTCTCCGCCATCTCTATCAGTTCTGTTACCAACCATCCTTCCCACAGCACTCTCTGCTGGGTTCGAGAATTCACTGCAGTGGCCACACAGAGCTCACAGACCATACTCACAAATATGGGGTTTATTAGGGAATTTGTAACAGTTACAATTCAGGCTCAAGAACACTCAGGATACAGTACTTCCATCAGGATAGCCTCTCCCCAGGTATGCTCACAGGTACGCCTCTCCCTGGCCTTCAGTCTCTGCCCAAAATCACTCAGCTTTCTCTCTCCTTGGGCCAGGAAGCCCACTGCACCATCTCCTACTGCCAGGTCTCTGCTGCTGGGTCTTTCCTGCTGGTCTCTTCTTCCTTGGTGGTGGTGGACTCTGCCTCTCTGCTCTGGAATTGGCTCTCTTTTAAGGCAAAATTGATCAGTTCCTTTGAAAGGCCACAATTATCCTATCACACAATCACCTGGGTGATTCTAGCCCATGGCTAGAAAGACCCCATCCAAAAGTAATTAATTGCACCGCACTTGCTCAAAACAAAGAGGACTTGAAGCTCTAACTGATAAAGATCAAAGGCCACAGCCTTCAGTATGGATTACACCTCAACAAAAAGATAACAAAAATCCTCAAAACTGGACTAATAAGCAACATCACAATAAACAGGGAAAAGATTGACGTTGTCAAGTGTTTCATTTTACTTGGATCCACAATCAAAGCCCATGGAAGTAGCAGTCAGGAAATGCCCATTGCATTGGGCAAATCTGCTGCAAAAGGCCTCTTTTAAGTATTAAAAAGCAAAGGTGTCACTTTGAGGATTAGGGTGTGCCTGACCCAAGCCATAGTATTTTCAGTTGCTTCATAGATGCAAAAACTGGACAATGAGTAACGAAGACTGAAGAAGAATTGATGCAACTGAATTATGGTGTTTGCGAAGAGTACTGAATTTACCATCATCAACTGACAGAAGAATGAACAAATCTGATTTGGAAGAAGTACGGCTAGAATGCCCCTTAGAAGTGAGGATGGTGATACCTTGTCTCACGTACTTTGGACTAATTATCAGAAAGGAACAATCCTTGGAGAAGAATATTATGCTTGGTGAAGCAGAGGGTCAGCGAAAAAGAGGAAGCCCCTCAATGAGACTGATTGATCCAGTGGCTGAAACAAAGGACTCAAATATATCAGCAATTGTGAGGATGACGTAGGACTGCGCATTGTTTGTTCTATAGTACATAGAGCCATTATGACTGGGAACTGACTCAGTGGCTCCTAACAACAGCACCATGGTAAGTTTTGAGACAGGAAAGTATGAGGCATCCTACTTTGTTCTTCTTCAATATCGCTTTAGCTATCGGGGGTCTCTTTCATTTCCGTGTAAAGCTGGAGATTAGTTTTTCCACTTCATTAAAGAATGCTGTTGGAACATCCTGATATCAACTCAAATAGGGAAATCACAAAAACAAATTAAGATTAATTAAAAAAAATAATAATACACATAACAGGGAATCATGGACGTCAATAGGTAAAAGATCACAATAATCAAAAAGAGGGACTAAATACAGGAGGCACTGAACTGCCATATGGAGAGTGATACAAGGCGATATAGAATGATACAAGTTAGGTTTTTACTTAGAAAAATAGGGGTAAATAATAAGGTAACCACAAAAAGGTAAAACAACTCCATAACTCAAGATAAAACCCAAGAAAAACGTAACGACTCAACTAACATAAAGTCAAACACTATGAAAATGAGGATCTCACAATTTACTAAGAAAAACGTCTCAGCACAAAAAAGTATGTGGAAAAATGAAATTGCCAACAACACACATGAAAAGGCATCAAAATGACAGCACTAAAAACTTATTTATCTATAATTACGCTGAATGTAAATGGACTAAATGCACCAATAAAGAGACAGAGAGACACGGACTGGATAAAGAAACACGATCCATCTATACGCTGCCTACAAGAGACACACCTTAGACTTAGAGACACAAACAAACTAAAACTCAAAGGATGGAAAAAAATATATCAAGCAAACAAAAAGCAAAAAAGAAGAGGAGTAGCAATATTAATTTCTGACGAAATAGACTTTAGACTTAAATCCACCACAAAGGATAAAGAAGGACACTACATAATGATAAAAGGGACAATTGATCAGGAAGACATAACCATATTAAATATTTATGCACTCAGTGACAGGGCTGCAAGATACATAAATCAAATTTTAACAGAACTGAAAAGTGAGATAGACACCTCCACAATTATAGTAGGAGACTTCAACACACCACTTTCGGAGAAGGACAGGACATCCAGTAAGAAGCTCAATAGAGACACGGAAGACCTACTTACAACAATCAACCAACTTGACCTCATTGACTTATACAGAACTCTCCACCCAACTGCTACAAAGTATACTTTTTTTTCTAGCGCACATGGAACATTCTCTAGAATAGACCACGTATTAGGTCATAAAACAAACCTTTGCAGAGAACGAAACATCGAAATATTACAAAGCATCTTCTCAGACCACAAGGCAATAAAACTAGAAATCAAGAACAGAAAAATCAGGGAAAAGAAATCAAATACTTGGAAACTGAACAATACCCTCCTGAAAAAAGACTGGGTTATAGAAGAGATCAAGGAGGGAATAAGGAAATTCATAGAATGCAACGAGAATGAAAATACTTCCTATCAAAACCTCTGGGACACAGCAAAAGCAGTGCTCAGAGGCCAATTTCTATCGATAAATGCACACATACAAAAAGAAGCAAGAGCCAAAAGCAGAGAACTGTCCCTACAACTTGAACAAATAGAAAGTGAGCAACAAAAGAATCCATCAGGCACCAGAAGAAAACAAATAATAAAAATTAGAGCTGAACTAAATGAATTAGAGAACAGAAAAACAATTCAAAGAATTAACAAAGCCAAAAGCTGGTTCTTTGAAAAAAATTAACAAAATTGATAAACCATCGGCTAGACTGACTAAAGAAATACAGGAAAGGAAACAAATAACCCGAATAAGAAACGAGAAGGACCACATCACAACAGACCCAACTGAAATTAAAAGAATCATATCAGATTATTACGAAAAATTGTACTCTAACAAATTTGCAAACCTAGAAGAAATGGATGAATTCCTGGAAAAACACTACCTACCTAAACTAACACATTCAGAAGTAGAATAACTAAATAGACTCATAACAAAAAAAGAGATTGAAATGGTAATCAAAAAACTCCCAACAAAAAAAAGCCCTGGCCCGGATGGCTTCACTGCAGAGTTCTACCAAACTTTCAGAGAAGAGTTAACCCCACTACTACTAAAGGTATTTCAAAGCATAGAAAATGACGGAATACTACCCAACTCATTCTATGAAGCCACCATCTCCCTGATACCAAAACCAGGTAAAGACATTACAAAAAAAGAAAATTACAGACCTATATCCCTCATGAACATAGATGCAAAAATCCTCAACAAAATTCTAGCCAATAGAATTCAATAACATATCAAAAAAATAATCCACCACAATCAAGTGGGATTTATACCAGGTATGCAAGGCTGGTTTAATATCAGAAAAACCATTAATGTAATCCACCACATAAATAAAACAAAAGACAAAAACCACATGATCTTATCAATTGATGCAGAAAAGGCATTTGACAAAGTCCAACACCCATTTATGATAAAAAAAACTCTCACCAAAATAGGAATAGAAGGAAAATTCCTCAACATAATAAAGGGCATCTATGCAAAGCCAACAGCCAACATCACTCTAAATGGAGAGAACCTGAAAGCATTTCCCTTGAGAACGGGAACCAGACAAGGATGCCCTTTATCACCACTCTTATTCAACATCGTGCTAGAAGTCCTAGCCAGGGCAATTAGGCTAGACAAAGAAATAAAAGGTATCCGGATTGGCAAGGAGGAAGTAAAATTATCTCTATTTGCAGATGACATGATCTTATACACAGAAAACCCTAAGGAATCCTCCAGAAAACTACTGAAACTAATAGAAGAGTTTGGCAGAGTCTCAGGTTATAAAATAAACATACAAAAATCACTTGGATTCCTCTACATCAACAAAAAGAACATCGAAGAGGAAATCACCAAATCAATACCATTCACAGTAGCCCCCAAGAAGATAAAATACTTAGGAATAAATCTTACCAAGGATGTAAAAGACCTATACAAAGAAAACTACAAAGCTCTACTACAAGAAATTAAAAAGGACATACCTTGCTCATGGATAGGAAGACTTAATATAGGAAAAATGTCTATTCTACCAAAAGCCATCTATACATACAATGCACTTCCGATCCAAATTCCAATGTCATTTTTCAAGGTGATAGAGAAACAAATCACCAATTTCATATGGAAGGGAAAGAAGCCTTGGATAAGCAAAGCATTACTGAAAAAGAAGAAGAAAGTGGGAGGCCTCACTCTACCTGATTTCAGAAGCTATTATACAGCCACAGTAGTCAAAACAGCCTGGTACTGGTACAACAATAGGCACATAGACCAATGGAACAGAATTGAGAACCCAGATATAAATCCATCCACGTATGAGCAGCTGATATTTGACAAAGGCCCTGTGTCAGTTAATTGGGGAAAAGATAGTCTTTTTAACAAATGGTGCTGGCATAACTGGATATCCAAATGCAAAAAAATGAAACAGGACCCATACCTCACACCATGCACAAAAACGAACTCCAAGTGGATCAAAGACCTAAACATGAAGACTAAAACGATAAAGATCATGGAAGAAAAAATAGGGACAACCTTAGGAGCCCTAATACAAGGCATAAACAGAATACAAAACATTACCAAAAATGATGAAGAGAAACCCGATAACTGGGAGCTCCTAAAAATCAAACACCTACGCTCATCTAAAGACTTCACCAAAAGAGTAAAAAGACCACCTACCGACTGGGAAGGAATTTTCAGCTATGACATCTCCGACCAGTGCCTGATCTCTAAAATCTACATGATTCTGTCAAAACTCAATCACAAAAAGACAAACAACCCAATCAAGAAGTGGGCAAAGGATATGAACATGCACTTCACCAAAGAAGATATTCAGGCAGCTAACAGATACATGAGAAAATGCTCTCGATCATTAGCCATTAGAGAAATGCAAATTAAAACTACGATGAGATTCCATCTCACTCTAACAAGGCTGGCATTAATCCAAAAAACACAAAATAATAAATGTTGGAGAGGCTGCGGAGAGATTGGAACTCTTATACACTGCTGGTGGGGATGTAAAATGGTACAACCACTTTGGAAATCTATCTGGCGTTATCTTAAACAGTTAGAAATAGAACTACCATACAACCCAGAAATCCCACTCCTCGGAATATACCCTAGAGATACAAGAGCCTTCACACAAACAGATATATGCACACCCATGTTTATTGCAGCTCTGTTTACAATAGCAAAAAGCTGGAAGCAACCAAGGTGTCCATCAACGGATGAATGGGTAAATAAATTGTGGTATATTCACACAATGGAATACTACGCATCGATAAAGAACAGTGACGAATCTGTGAAACATTTCATAACATGGAGGAACCTGGAAGGCATTATGCTGAGCGAAATCAGTCAGAGGCAAAAGGACAAATATTGTATAAGACCACTATTATAAGATCTTGAGAAATAGCAAAAACTGAGAAGAACACATACTTTTGTGGTTATGAGAGGGGGAGGGAGGGAGGGAGAGGATTGTTTTTTACTGATTAATTAGCTGAAAAGAACTGTTTTAGGTGAAGGGAAGGACAACACTCAATACATGGAAGGTCAGCTCAACTGGACTGGACTGGACCAAAAGCAAAGAAGCTTCCGGGATAAACTGAATACTTCAAAGGTCAGTGGAGCAAGGGCAGGGGTTTGGGAACCATGGTTTAAGGGGACTTCTAAGTCAATTGGCAAAATAATTCTATTATGAAAATATTCTGCATCCCACTTTGAAATGTGGCGTCTGGGGTCTTAAAAGCTAGCAAGCGGCCATCTAAGATGCATCAACTGGTCTTAACCCACCTGGAGCAAAGGAGAATGAAGAACATCAAGGTCACACGACAACTAAGAGCCCAAGAGACAGAGAGGGCCACATGAACCAGAGACCTAATTATCCTGAGACCAGAAGAACTAGTTGGTGCCCGGCCACAATCGATGACTGCTCTGACAGGGAGCACAACAGAGAACCCCTGAGGGAGCAGGAGATCAGTGGGATGCAGACCCCAAATTCTCATAAAAAGACCATACTTAATGGTCTGGATGTGACTAGAGGAATCCCGGCGGTCATGGTCCCCAAACCTTGTGTTGGCACAGGACGGGAACCATCCCGGAAGACAATTCATCAGACATGAAAGGGACTGGACAGCGGGTGGGAGAGAGATGCTGATGAAGAGTGAGCTAATAATACCAGGTGGACACTTGAGACTGTGTTGGCATCTCCTATCTGGAGGGGGGATGGGAGGATAGAGGGAGTTGGAGGCTGCCAAAGTTTTCACGAAAGGAGAGACTGGAAGGGCTAACTCATTAGGGGGAGAGCAAGTGGGAGTAAGGAGTTAGATGTATATTAACTTATATGTGACAGACTGACTTGATTTGTAAACGTTCACTTGAAGCTCAATAAAAGTTAATTAAAAAAAAAAAAGAACGCTGTTGGGATTTGGATCCAACCAAAATCAAATCAAACCCATTGTCATTGAGTCAATTATGACTCGTTGTGACCCTAGAGGACAGAGCAGAACTACCCCATAGAGTTTCCAAGGAGTGCCTGGTGGATTTGAACTGCCAACCTTTTGGTTAAAACTGTAGCTCTTAACAACTTTGCCACCAGGGTTTCCTGGGATTTGGATTGGGATTGCATTATATGCTTTTGGTAGTATTGATATTTTCACAATGTTAAATCTTCCAATCCATGAGCATGGAATGTTTTTCCATTTATGTAGATTTCTTTTAGTTTCTTGCAGTAGTGTTTTGTAGTTTTCCCTGTATAAGTCTTTTATGCCCCTCGTTAGGTTTATTTCTAGGTATTTTACCCTTTTGGTTTTTTTTTTTTTTTTTTTAGGGAGCTATTGTAAATGGTGTTTTCTTGATTTCCTTTTCAGAGTCCTCCTTGTCAGTGTGGAGGAACCCAACTGATTTTTGTGTGTCGATCTTATATCCTGCTGCTTTGCAGAATCCTTCTCCTAATTCCAGTAACTTTCTTGTGGAGTTCCTAGGATTTTCTATGTATAAGATCATGTCATCTGCAAACAAGTGTAATCTTACTCCTTCCTTTCCAATTTGGATACCCTTTATTTCCTTTCTTGCCTTATTGCTTTAGCTAGAACTTCCAGTACAACATTGAATCAGAGTGATAATAAAGGACATCCTTGTCTCTTTCCCATTCGCAAGGGGAATTCTGTCAATCTTTCTCCATTGAGAATGTTGGCTGTTGGTTTTGTGTATATGCCCTTAATTTTGTTGAGGAATTTCCCTTCTATTCCTATTTCACTGAGAGTTTTTATCAAGAAAGGGGTTGGGTTTTATCAAATGCATTTTCTGCGTCGATTACAGTAGGTCATGTAATTCTTCTCCTTTGTTTTATTTATGTGGTGAATTATGTTGATTGTATTTCTAATGTTGAACCATGCATCCCCAGTATAAATCCCACTTGATTATAATATATTATTTTTTTTAATATGCTGTTGAATACTGTTGAGTAGTTGTTGAGAATTCTCACATCTGTATTCATGAGGGATATTGGTCTGTAATTTTCTTATTTAGTGGTATCTTTGTCTTCCTTTGGTATGAGTGTTAAGCTGGCTTCATAGAATTAATTAGCATGTTTTTGGTTTTTTTTTTCTATCTTTTGGAATAGTTTGAGTAGAACTGGTGTCAACCTCTCTCTGAAGGGCAGAATTTTCCAGTAAAGCAGTCTGTGCTGGGCTTTTTTTTTTTTTTTCAGTACGGAATTTTTTTTTTTTTAATGACATCTTCAGTTTCTTCTTTTGTTGCGGGCATGTTCAGATTTTCTACCTCTATTAGTGTGTTAGTTTTGATAGGTAGTGTGTTTCTAGAAATTTGTCCATTTCTTCTAGGTTTTCAAATTTGTTTTTTCATAATATTCTTTTATGATCCTTTTTTTTAAAACTGCTGATTCTCAAAATTTATTTTATTCTTTTCTTTATTGTACTTTATTTTTTTTAATTTATTTATTGTGCTTTAGGTGAAAGTTTACATATCAAGTCAGTCTCTCATACAAAAAGCCATACACACCCCACCGTGTACTCCCAGCTGCTCTCCCCTTAATGAGACAGCACATGCCTCCTCTCCACCCTGTATTCCCCGTGTCCATTCAACCAGCTCCTGTCCCCCTCTTTCTTCTTATCTCGCCACCAGCCAGGAATCACCCATGTAGTCTCATGTGTCTACCTGAGCCACGAAATTCACTCCTCACAGGTATCATTGTCTATCTTATAGTCCAGGCCAATCCCTGTCTGTAGAGTTGGTTTCAGGAACGGTTCCAATCTTGGGCTATCAAAGAGTCCGGGGACCATGACAATCTCAGTCAGACCATTAAGCCTGATCTTTTTATGAGAATTTAAGATCTGCATCCCACTGTTCTCCTGCTCCATCAGGGATTCTCTGTTGTGTTCCCTGTCAGGGTGGTAAATGGTGGTAGCTGGGCACCATCTCGTTCTTCAGGCCTCAGGCTGATGGAATCTTTGGTTTATGTGGCCCTTTTGATCTCTTGGGATCATATTTACTTTGTGTCTTTGGTTCTTCATTCTCCTTTGCTCCAGGTGGGTTGAGACCAATTTATGCATCTTAAGTGGCCTCTTCCTAGCATTTAAGACCCCAGACACCTCTCACCAAAGTGGAAGGCAGAACGTTTTCTTAATACATTTTATTATGCCAATTGACCTAGATATCCCCTGAAACCATGGTCCCTGGACTCCTGTCCCTGCTACTCTAGCTTTCAAAGTATTTGGTTGTATTCAGGAAACTTCTTTGCTTTTGGTTTAGTCCAGTCGTATTGACTATCCCTGTGGTATGTGTTGTCCTTCCCGTCACCTAAAAAAGAATTTGTCTACTATCTAGTTAGTGAATATCCCTCTCCCTCCCTCCCTGCCCTCATAACCATCAAAGAATATTTTCTTCTGTGTTTAAACTTTATCTAGTGTTCTTATAATAGTGGTCTCATACAATATTTGTCCTTTTGCAATTGACTAATTTCACTCAGCATAATGCCATTCCAGATTCCTCCATGTTATGAAATGTTTCACAGATTCATTGTTGTTCTTAATCATTGTGTAGTATTCCATTGTGTGAATATACCACAATTTATTTATCCATTCATCAGTTGATGGGCACCTTGGTTTCTTCCATCTTTTTGCTATTGTAAACAGTGCTGCAATGAACATGGGTGTGCATATATCTGTTTGTGTGAAGGCTCTTATTTCTTTAGAGTATATTCCAAGGAGTGGAATTGCTGGGTCATATGTAGTTCTATGGAAACCCTGGTGGCATAGTGGTTAAGTGCTACGGCTGCTAACCAAAGAGTAGGCAGTTTGAACCCACCAGGTGCTCTTTGGAAACTCTATGGGGCAGTTCTACTGTGTCCTATAGGGTTTGCTATGAGTCGGAATCGACTTGATGGCACTGGGTTTTTTTTTTTTTTTTTTTGTAGTTCTATTCTTAGCTTTTTAAGGAAGTGCCAAATTGATTTCCAAAGTGGTTGTACCATTTTACATTCCTACCAGCAGTCTATAATTGTTCTTTTTATTGTACTTTAGATGAAGGTTTACAGAACAAATTAGCTTCTCATTAAACAGTACGCATACTGTTTTGTGACATTCTTTGCCAACCCATGACATGTCAATACTTTCCCCTTTTCTGTCTTGGGTTCCCTATTACCAGCTTTCCTGTCCCCTCCTGCCTTTTAGCCCTTGAACCTGACTCTTGTGCCCCTTTAGTCTCGTTTCGTTTTACAGGCCTGTCTAATCTTGGCCAAAGGAAACTCTGGTGGTAGCGGTTAAGTACTACTGCTGCTGGCCAAAGGGTTGGCAGTTCAAATCCACCAGGCGCTCCTTGGAAACTCTATGGGGCAGTTCTACTCTGTCCTGTAGGGTCGCTATGAGTCGGAATCAACTCAACGGCCCTGGGTTTGGTTTTTGGTTTTGTTTTTTTAATCTTGGCTGAAGGGTGAACTTCAGGAGTGACTTCATTACTGAGCTATGTCCGGGACGCATACTCTTGGGGTTTCTCCAGTCTCTGTTAGACCAGTAAGACTAGTCATCTCTTGTGAATTAGAATTTTGTTCTACATTTTTCTCCAGCTCTGTCCAGGACCCCCTATTGTGATCACTGTCAGAGCAGTCAGTGGTGGTAGCCGGGCATCATCTAGTAGTGCAGGTCTCAGTCTGGTAGATGCCTTGGTAGTCTGAGTCCATTAGTCCTTTGGACTGATCTTTCCCTTGTGTCTTTAGTTTTCTTCATTCTCCCTTGCCCCTGAAGGAGTGAGACTAGTGGGGTATCTTAGATGGCTGCTCACAGGCTTTTAAGACCCCAGATGCTACTTACCAAAGTAGAATGTAGAACATTTTCTTTATAAACTATGTTATGCCTGTTGAGCTAGATGTTCCCCGAGACCATGGTCCCCACAGCCTTCGAGCCAGCAGTTCGGTCTCTCAGGGAGTTTGGATACATCTATGGAGCTTCCATGACCTTGCCTTGTACAAGTTGTGCTGCTTCCCCAGTATTGTGTACTATCTTACCCTTCACCAAAGTTACCACCCTTTCCCTCCCTCGTAACCATCAAAGATTGTTTCTTTTTGTGTGTAAACCTTTTCATGAGTTTTTATAGTAGTAGTCTCAGGCAATATTTGTCCTTCTGTGATTGACTTATTTCATTCAGCATAATGCCCCCCAGATTCATCCATATTGTGAGATGCTTCGCAGAATCATCATTGTTCTTTACTGTTGCATGGTACTCCATTGTATGTGTATACCATAGTTCGTTTATCCATTCATTTGTTGATGAGTATCTAGGTTGTTTCCATCTTTTTGCTATTGGGAACAATGCTGCAATGAACATGGGTGTGCATATGTCTATTGGTGTGATGGCTTTTATCTCTCTAGGACATATTCCTGGGAGTGGGATTGCTGGATCATATGGTAAGTCTATTTCTAGCTTTCTAAGAAAGCGCCATATCGTTTTCCAAAATGATTGTATCATTTTGCATTCTCACCAGCAGTGCATAAGAGTTTCAACCTCCCCGTAGCCTCTCCAATATTTGTTATTTTCTGTTTTTTTGATTTGTGCCAGTAATCCCAGGGCGAGATGGTATCTCACTGTGGTTTCGATTTGCATTTCTGTAATGGCTACTCTGTCCCTGTAAGTTTGGAATCGACTCGAAGGCACTGGGCTTTTTTTGGAATGGCTAGTGATCTCGAGCATTTCCTCATATGTCTGTTAGCTGCTTTAATGCCTTCTTTGGTGAAGTGTCTGTTCATTTCCTTTGCCCCTTTTTTAGTTTGATTGTTTGTCTCTTTGTTGTATAGGTGTTGGATTTTCCTGTAGATTTTACAGATTAGACCTTTGTCAGATTGTAATAAGATTGTAATCGCCAATTTTTTTCCCCCTGGTCTGTAGATTCTCATTTTATTCTTTTGGTGAAGTCTTTTGATGAGCCTACGTTTTTAATTTTGAGAAGATCCCAGTTATCTAGCTTATCTTCTGGAGTTTGTGCATTGTTAGTTATGGTTTGTATCCTCTTAATGCCACGTGTCAGGGCCTCTAGCATTAATTCTATTTTTTCTTCTGTGATCTTTATATTTAGGTCTTTGATCCATTTTTAATTAGTTTTTGTGTATGGTGTGAGGTATGGGTTCTGTTTCATTTTTCTGCAGATGGACATCCAATTTTGCCAGCACCATTTGTTAAAAAGACTGTCTTTTCCCCATTTGATGGATTTTGGGCCCTTGTCGAAAATGAGGTGGCCATAGGTGGAAGGATTTACGTCTGAGTTCTCAATTCTGTTCCATTGGTCAATGTATCTTTCATTGTACCAGTACCAGGCTGTTTTGACTACCGTAGGTGTATATTAGGCCCTGAGGCCAGATAGCGCAAGTCCTCCTTCTTTGTTTTTCTTCAGTAGTGCTTTACTTATCCAGGGCCTCTTCCCTTTCCATGTGAAGATAAGAATTAGTTTTTCCATTTCTTTAAAGAATGTTGTTGGTATCTGGATCAGGATTGCATTGTATTTGTAGATTGCTTTGGATAAAATTGTCATTTTCACAATGTTGAGTCTGCTGATCCATGAGCATGGTATATTTTTCCATTTATGTAGATTTCTTTTGGTTTCCTGCAGTAGTGTTTTGTAGTTTTCTTTGTGTAGTTCTTTTAGATCCCTGGTTATTTTTATTCCCAAATATTTTATTTTTTTAGGGGTTATTATAAATGGTGTTGTTTTCCTGATTTCCTTTCATCATTCTCTTTATTGATATATAGGAATCTAACTGATTTTTGTATGTTTATCCTGTATCATGCTACTCTGCTGAATCTTTCTATTAGTTCCAGTATTTTTCTCATGGAGTCTTTTGGGTTTCATATGTATAGTATCATATCATCTGCAGATAAGTTCATTTTTACCTCTTCATTACCAATTTGGATGCCCTTTATTTCTTTTTCTTGCCTTATTGCTCTAGCTAGGACTTCAAGCACAATGTTAAATAGGGGTGGTGATAGAGGGCATTCTTGTCTTGTTCCTGTTCTCAAGGGGAATGTTTTCAGCCTCTCTCCATTAAGAATGATGTTGGCTGTTGTTTTTGTAAAGATGCCCTTTATTATCTTGAAGAATTTCCCTTCTATAACTATTTTACTGAGAGTTTTTATTAGGAATGGGTGTTAGACTTTGTCAAATGCTTCTTCTGCATTAATTGAGATGATCATGTGATTCTTTACTTTCATTTATGTGCTGGATTACATTGATTGACTTTCTGATGTTGAACGATCCTTGCATACCTGGTATGAATCCTACTTGGTCGTGGTGGTTTTTTTTTTTTTTTTTGCTACGATGCTGAGTTCTATTGAGAATTTCTGTATCTATATTCATGAGAAATATTGGTATTTTCCTTTTTTGTGGTGACTTTGCTTGGTTTTGGTTTCAGGGCTCTGCTGGCTTCAAAGAATGAATTCAGAAGTATCCCTTCCTTTTTTATGTTCTGAAATAGTTTGAGTAGTACTGGTGTAAGCTTTTCTCTGACTGTTTGGTAGAATTCTCAGTGAAGCCACCTGGGTCAGGACTTTTTGTTGTTGCTGTTGTTGGAAGTTTTTTAATTACCTTCTCAGTCTCTTCTCTTGTTATGGGTCTGTTCAGATTTTCAACGTGATTTTGTGTTAGTTTGGATAGGTAGTGTGTTTCTACAAATTTTTCCATTCCTCTAGGTTTACAAATTTGTTGGAGTATAGTTTTTCATAATATCTTGTTATGATCTTTTTTTATTTCAGTTGGGTCTATTGTAATGTCTCCCATTTCATTCGTTATTTGGGTTATTTGTGTACTCTCCTATTTTTCTTTTGTCACTTTGGCCAGTGGTTTGTCAGTTTGAGAAACCCACTATTGGTTTCATTGATTCTTTCTATTGTTTTTTTATTCTCTGTTTCATTTATTTCTGCTCTGATCTTTATTATTTCCTTTCTTCAAGTGGCTGTGGGCTTCTTTTGCTGTTCTCTTTCTATTTGTTCAAGTTGGGTAGCTAAGTTTTAAATTTTGTCCCTTCTTTTTGATGTGTGCATCTATTGCTCTAAAATGACCTCTGAGCACTGCCTTTACTGTGTCCCAAAGGTTTTGTTATGATGCATTTTCATTGTCATTTGATTCTAGGAATTTTTTTCTTCCATCTTTGATTTCTTCTACTGTCCAGTGCTTTTTTTTAAAAAAAGTAGGGTGTTAATTCAGTTTCCATGTACTTGATTTTTTTTTCCTTGTTGTTCCTGTTGTAGTTTCTACTTTGATGGCACTGTGATCAGAGAAGATACTTCGTATTATCTCAGTGTTTTGGGTTTTGTTGAGTGTTGCTTTGTGGCCCAAGATGTGGTCTATCCTGGAGACCGTTCCATGTGTGTTGGAAAAGAATACGTACTTTGCAGCCATTGGGTGGAGTGCTCTGTATATGTCTATGAGTTCAAGCTGGTTGATTGTGGTCTTTAGATCTTCTGTATCTTTATTGAGCTTCTTTCTGAATGTTCTATCCTTTACCGAGAATGGTGTGTTGAAGTCTCCTACAATTATTGTGAAGCTGTCAGTTTCTCTTTTCAGTGCTGTTAGAGTTTGCTTTATGTATTTTGGAGCTCTGTCATTGGATGCATAGATATTTATTATTGTTATGTGTTAATGATGGATTAATGATGGATCATCCCTTTAGTCATTACATAATGCCCTTCTTTGTCTTTTATGGTAGATTTTGTTTTAAAGTCTTTTTTATCTGAGATTAGTATTGCCACTCCTGCTCTTTTTGGTAGCTGTTCGCTTGACAAATTTTTTGCATCCTTTGTTTTTTAATAAATTTGCATCTGTTTCTAAAGTGTGTCTATTATAGACAGCATATTGATGGATCCTGTCTTTTTAATCCATCCCGTCACTCTCTGTCTCTTTATGGATGCATTTCGGCCATTTATGTTCAGTGTAATTATTCATAGGTGTGAGCTTATTGCTGTCTTTTTGTAGTCCTTTTTTTTTATGGTACTGATGTTTTCTTTATTCTTCTTACTCTCCTGTGCTGAAGTCCTTTTGTTTGTGAATTTTTTTTAATTTCTTTTGTTTTTGTAGATTTTGTTTTTACTGAAACTTAATGTTTTTCTTCTTTATTTTGATGAGCAGGTTTGTTAACTTTCTTTGTGGTTACCTTGAAATTTACCCTTATCTTCCTAGGTTTTAGCCAGTCTATTATTATTATTACTTAGTATTGCCTTGCCTTCCTCTCCATTAGAAAGTTCTATACCTACACTGTTTATTCTATACCTATTCCTCTCCATTAGAAAGTTCTATACCTACACTCTTTTATTATTCTGACATCTTGTCATTTACAAATTAATCTCTCTGGTTCCCTGTTGTAAGTCTTTTTTAGTTTTGAATAATCCTTGAGAGTTCACTTCCTAGGTTAGTTTCTGGCTGGTGTGGTCTTGCTTTCTAGACTCAGGCTGTCATCTTCATCTAATGTTGTTTGCTCTCAACCCAAAGGACTCCATTTAATAATTTTTGTAAGTTTGATTTGGTTTTTGCATATTCCCTTAATTTTGTTTATTTGGAAATGTCCTAATTTCACCATCATATTTCAAAGAAAGTTTTTCAGGATACATTATTCTTGGTTGGTAATTTTTTTTTTCTTTCAAGGTTTTATATATATCATCCCATTGCCTTCTTGCCTTCTTGTCTGCATGGTTTCTGGCAAATAATCACAGCTTCACCCAAAACCACCCCAGTGCCGTCGAGTCAATTCCTCCTCATAGTGACCCTATAGGACAGAGTAGAACTGCCCCATAGAGTTTCCAAGGAGCGCCTGGTGGATTTGAACTGCCAACCCTTTGGTTAGCAGCCGTAGCACTTAACCACTATGCCATCAGAGCTTAGTCTTATTGTTTCCCCTCTTTATGTGACTTTTCATTTTTCTTGAGCTGCTTTCAGGATCCTTTTTTCTCTTTGATTTTAGTGAATGTGATTATGATATGCCTTGGTGATTTTCTTTTGGGAGTCTCTTGTGTATGGGGTTGGTTGAGCTTCTTGGATGGTCAGCATTTGATCCTTTTTGATACTAGGGAAGTTTTCTGTCAGCGATTGTACAATGATCCTCACTGTGTTTTCCATTTTCTCCCCCTGTTCTGGAACTCCAATCACTTGCGTATTTTTGCTTTTAAATGTATCCCACATCATTCTCAAGGTTTCTTCATTCTTTTTTCTGATTTTTCCTCAAACTAAGTGGTATCCAATTATTTGTCTTCAGTTTCACTGTTCCTGTCTTCCATTGTTTCAAACATCCTCTGCAGGCCTTCCGTGACACTGTCTATTTATGAAAGTTTGTTTATATTTTGATTTTTAATTGCTGTTCTTGTATGACTTCTAGTTGTGAATTTATTTTGACATTTTGTCTTTTATTATTTTCCTGAATTCTTCCATTGTTTTTTCTGTATTTTCCATGAATTTGCCTGCCTTTTCCATGAATTTGTCTATTTTTGTCTGCTTTTTGCTTCAACTCTTGGATAGCTCTGAATGTTAGAGATTTGAATTTTGTATCAGGTAGCTTTTGTGCCTTTTCTTCTACTGGAAAGTCATCTGGTGTTTTATTTTGGATGCCTACTGGAATCGTCCTGTCCTCTTTTTTTTAAATATGTTTTTATATTGTCTGCTTCTTCAGGACATTCAGTAGTTATTTTCTTCATTTATTGATTATAGATTTGTTTGTTTTGTCCTGCTTTTTCATTTTATTTGGTAATGTTTGTGCAGGCAGGCTGTGTGTTCTTTGTCGTTTGCTTGTCTATGGACACGATGCTTTTCCCCTCTTTGTCCAATGGGCAGGGCCAGTTGCTCAGCTATGGTGCAGCAGGGCAAGTCCAGCTGAAGGGGAAGGGCCAGGATAGGTTGTTTGTGGCATGCACTGAGGTCAACAGGGTGGGTCAGTGTTCAGCGCAGGTCAGGTTCCCATAGAACATGCCTGTGCTGCTCTCAGGTGAGATGTTCAGCACACAGTGCAGAGAGGCAGGATGGAGGGGGGAGGTTGTGATGTGTGTAGCTATGTTTGGTATGGGAAAGAAGATAGAGAGGAGAGAGAAGGAGAAACAACAACAACAAAGTGCTGAGGGAGCCTGCCTTTGGAGTGGAGAGATGAGAAACTGAGAAGTGAAGAAAAATAAAAAGAGAAATTAAAAAACAAGAAATGCCCCCACGGATCCCACTGGCAACCAGGGAAGTGGCTCCCAGGCCTCAGGGCACAGCCCATCTAGAAGGGATGGAGATGGCACACAATGACAGGTATTCAGGAGACAGGAAAAGAAGGAAAGTAGAGAGAGATGAGAAACCGAGATATGAGGAAAAATGAAAAGGAAAAAAGAAAAACGAAAAGAAATCAAGAAAGAATGGAAGAAAGAAATGCTCCTAGGGATCCCACTGGAAACAAGGGAAGTGGCTCCCAGGCCTCAGGGCACAGGCCTTCTGGAAGAGGTGGATATGGCACACACAACCAGGTATTCAGGAGACAGGAAAAGAAGGAAAGTAGAGAGAGACAAGAAACAGAAATGAAGAAAAACAAAAAGAAAAAAAAGAAAGAAAGAAATACCCCAGGGATCCTGCTAGTGAGGCTGCGCCAGAATGGGAAAGGGGTTCTCAAGTCATGCAGTACAACCCAGCTAGAAGGGACGGAGAGGGTACACACCACCAGGTATTCAGGAAACAGGAAAAGAAGGTAAGTAGAGAAGGATGAGAAACTGAGAAATGAAGGAAAACAAAAAGGAAAAAAGAAAAAAAAAGTCCCCAGAAATCTAACCAGCATGGCAGCGTGGACCATGGAAGCAGTTTCCCAGCCATACGGTGCTTCACAGCCTGTCAAGAAGAAGCAAAGATAGCACATGGAGCCACGTGTTTGAGAGAATGAGGGGGAAGAGGTGAGAGATGGGGAAGAAAACAAAAGAAGTGAAAAAAAGCAACACCAGCGACAAAGAAATACCACTGAAGGAGCCCAACAGTGTGGGCAGGGCGAATCCAAGCACTGCCTTCCGCCCGAGCTACTGTGGCCTGCTGGGAAGTGGCAGAGGCCGAGCAGGGGGAAGAAGGGTGAGGGGTGGGAAAGCATGTATTGCTGGTTACCAGGTGTTCTGTCTCCTGCTGGGAGCTCCATGATGCTGCTTTCCCATAGTCCCCTTCTGCCACCCTCCGACAGGAGCCCAAGATGGTGAAGGAATGCTGCATTAGCTGATAAGGAACTTCTGTATCTCTCTCACTGTCTGTTCTCTTCTGGTCTCTGTCAGTTTCTTATTCCATTTGGTGCTTAGTTGAGTTCTTTATCTCTTTATTTGATGCTTAGGGTTCCAGGATCGACACTTGTCTCTGTTTTACTTAATTTTCTGGGTCTTTGCTGTGGAGGGATGACATGGTGCCTCTGTCTATAACACCATGTTGGCTCCACCTCTGTTATGATCCTTAATGTCACCCATTTCATTTCTTATTCTGGTTGTTTGCATTTTCTCATTTTTTTCCTTTGTCAGTTTGGAAAATAGTTTGTCAATTTTGTTGATGCTCTCACAGAATCAACTTCTAATCTTGTTGATTCTATTATTTTTCTATTTCCTATTTCATTTATTTCTGCTCTGATCTTTGTTATTTCCTTTCTTCTGGTAACTGTGGATTCTTTTGCTGTTCCTTTTCTATTTCTTCGTGTGGTAGGGTTAAGCTATTGATTTTGACCCTTTGTTCTCTTTTGATATGTACATTAATTGCTATAAATTCTCCTCTGAGCACTGATTTTGTTAAGTCCCAAAGGTTTTGGTATGTTCTGTTCTCATTCTCACTTGATTCGAAGAATTCTTAATATTTTGTTAGTAATTTCTTCTTTTACCCGATAGTTTTAAAGTAAGGCGTTATTCAGTTTCCATGTATTTAATTTTTTTCCTTGTTCTTTCTGTTACTGATTTCTCATTTCATACATTTTGATCAGAGAACATGCTTTGATTATTTCAGTGTTCTTGAATTTATTGAGGCTTGCTTTGTGGCCTAAAATATGGTTTCTTCTGAAGAATGATCCATGTGCTTTGTCAATGAATGTGTATTGTGCCGCTGTTGGGTGATGTATTCTGTATGTCTATGAGGTCAAGTTGGTTGGTTGTGTTGTTTTGATTTTCTGTGTCTTGGTTGGAGCTCTGTCATTGGATATGTAAACATTTATTACGATTGTGTCCTCTTGGTGGATTGACTCTTTTATCATTACATAATGCCCTTTTTGTCTCTTATAATGGATTTTGACTTGAGTCTATTTTATCAAAGATTATTATTGCCATTCCTGCTGTCTGTTGGTTACTGTCTTCTTGATATATTTTTTCCATCCTTTGATTTTTAACCTATTTATGTCTTTAAGTCTAAGGTTTGTCTCTTGTAGGCAACACATTGATGGGCCATTTTTTTTTTTTTAAATCCATTTCCCACTGTCTGTCTCTTGGCTGGTTCATTTAAACCATTTATATTCATTGTGATTATTGATAGGCATGAATTTTTTTGCTGCCATTTGGTTATACTTTTTTTTTTTTGGTGATGTTGATGGTTTCTTTGTTCTGCTTAATTTTGCGTGCATTTTCTTTTCGTATCCTTTGTTATTGTTTGTGTTTACTGAATCTTTTTAAATTTTTTTTCTTTGTTTTGGTGAGTAGATTTATTTTCTTTGTGGTTACTCTGAAATTTACCTTTATCTAAGTTTTTTTTTTTTTTAAAGTTTAAAACAGTCTGTTATAACTTGAGATTGCCTTGACTTCCTCTCCATATGAAAGTTCTGTAACTATACCATTCATCCCCCCATTTTTTTGTTGTGATTTGCAGATTGACATCTCTGATGCCCTGTTTTCAGTTTTGCCGCTTTATTTTACTTTTGAGAATTCTTTATCTGGGTTGACATCTGGGTGATGCTGCTGAGTGTCTCAATTTCAGTTTGTTGTCTGATGTAGTTTGTTCTGTGTCCGAAAGACTCCATTTAATATTTCTCATGAGGTTATCCTCATTTTTACAAATTTCCTTAATTTCTGTTTTTCTGGGAATGTTCTAGTTTTGCCAACATATTTGAAAGACAGTTTTGATGGATGTATGATTCTTGGTTGACAATTCTTTTGTTTCAGGGTTTTATATATGTCATCCCCCCACCTGTTGCTTTCTTGCCTGCATGGTTTCTGCTGAGAAATCAACACTTAGTCATCTTGATGACCCTTTGTAGTTGATATTTTGTTTTTCACCAGACGCTTTCAGAATTCATTCTTTGTCTTCATTCTTTTTCCTGATTGTTCCTCAAACAAATTAACATCAAGGGATTTGTCCTCTAGTATGCTGATTCTTTCTTCCATTGATTCAATTCTGTGTACTTCCATTGAAATATCTGTTTCTGATATTTCATTGTTAATCTTCTGAATTTCTATTTGTTGTTTTTGTATAGTTTCTGATTATTTATTTTCTCATTTTGTTCTTGTATTGTTTTCTTTAATTCTTCTAGAGTTTTGTCTATGCTTTCCTTGATGTCTTGAGAATCCTATTTATAAGTCTTTTGAATTCCTTATTAGGTAGTTCTATTACCATTGCTTCCTCAGGAAAATTTTCTGCCCCTTTATTTTGCTAACTTTTTTGAGCCATCTTATCCTATTTCTTCATTTGATTTTTTGTTGTCTGCTCCCTCCAAGGCATTAAGATGTTAATTTATTTCTTTATTGATTGTATTGTTTTGTGCTGATTTTTTGGTTTTATTTTGATGTATTCAGAACTGTTTCTTCTCTTTAGAATGTCTCTCCTCCTTTGTATTAATTTTTGTTTTGTGGTTCTGGTCTGTGTGTGACATTGGTGGTGTCTGTTGGCTGGGCATGATTTCCTCTCACTAGTGGATATGGTGAGTCACACCCATGTGTGAGTCCTCTGTGGTTAGGTTCATATGTCTTCCTTTACCAGACTGAGTGGAGGTGGGAGAGCAGATTCTTTCCCTGATATTGGGTGCCCAGTGTTGGGTGATCAGGGTCCCTCCAAAGCCCTTGTGGGACCATGGGAGTCCTTCCGGGTTGGTGCTAGTAGTTAGTGTGCTCTGTGGATGTAATGGCAGGACTTCTCTGTATCCACTGTGAGGGAGTGCTACCCAAATGGATGGAGTAGTCCCTTTCTGCATGTGCCAGTTGGCATCTCAGTAAGTTGTGGCGTATCATTGGGTTTCAGTGCAAGTGCTGAAGGCCTGCAAGAACTGTTTGGGTGTGCATGTGTGACCTTGGGAAAGCCTGGTGGTGTAGTGGTTAAAAGCTATGGCTGCTAACCAAAAGGTTGGCAGTTCGAATCCACCAGGTGCTCCTTGGAAACCCTATGGGGCGGTTCTACTCTGTCCTTTAGGGTCACTATGAGTTGGAATTGACTCAACGGCACTGGGTACTGGGTGTGACCTTGCAACTGGGTGAATGTTGGATGAGGGCACTAGGATCTCCTGATTGTTGTTTGTCAGAGATGTAGATAGCATCTGTCAGGATATGACTGATATTACTTATGAGGTGATGTGTCTGCCTGGCCAGACACCAGAGAGTGGGTGCAGAGAGCTTTCTCACTGGTTGCTGGGTTGGGTGCTGTGTGTGTGCACTGCCAGTTGCCAGGTGGTCAGGACAAATGTGCATGTGTCAGGGGTCACGAGTATGGTGGCATGGGAACTCACACCACAGGTTGCCAGGTGGAATGGGTGGTGGGGGCAAGGAGGAGAAAAACATGTTTTCCCAGGCTCTGTCATGGGCGCTGGGGCACTTCCTACAGAGTGCAGCCAGTGACTAGGACCAGGCCCTAACCTAACATGAAGGGGGGGAGCTGCCTGAGTCTGGTTGGATGGGGGATCTCTTGTTGCCACTCACTACAAGGATCCTCCACTCCACCAGGGCCACCCGCCTAAATGATCAGGGACCACTGATGATGAGTGGTTCTGTCTGTATTTTTTGGCTCCATCCCTGCTATGGTCACCAAGATCCCTAGAGCTCTTGTCTGCATTCCTGTCCTTTCCCTCCTTAGATCCAGTTCATACTCTGCTCACCTTTTTTTCGGTCAGGTTTTTCTACACAGTATCTTTGTCTCCTATGGGGATTCTGTGAAGTTGCTGTCCTGTGGTGCTCATCCAGAAATACTGCTCACTTTGTCTCAAGTTGGCCATGCTGTGCCAGGCCTACTGGCAGGGCACCTACAGTCCATAAGTATCTTCGTTCACTGTTTTCATTCAATTTCTCTTTCACTTTGGTGTGTGATCTAATTTTTCATCCTTCTGTTTGCTGTTCTGTGTTCTCAGATTGTCATCTGTATCTGTTTCACTTGGTTTCTTGGCTCTTTGTTGTAGGGGGACAGCGTGGTATATGTAACTAAGCCACCATCTTGGGCTGTCTCCTCATGTTTCATTTTCCAGAAAATGCAACTTAATACACCTTTATCCACATATGAGAGTGAATATGATTATAGGAGTAAGTTAGAGGGCTTGAATAATTTTCAATTGGACATATCTTACCTTCATCTGGGATAACAGAACAACAAAAATATTATGCTTTTATGGTTATATAGGGTTTTACAGAATTTTTTCCCAGCTAGTTACTTTGATCTATATTATAACTTTCTGAGGTTAGAGTTAAAAAAAAAAAAAAAATCATTGCTGTTGAGTCTATTCCAACTGATAGAGACCCTATAAGACAGAGTAGAACTGCCCCATAGGGTTTCCAAGGACTGTCTGGTGGATTTGAACGGCTGGCCTTTTGGTAAGCCGTAGCTTGGACAGGTAAATAATTTTATCTCTTGCAAAAGAGGAATATGAGGCTTAAAAAAAAAAAAAAAAAACCAAAGCCACTGCTGTCGAGTTGATTCTGACCCATAGCGACCCTACAGGACAGAGTAGAACTGCCCGATAGAGTTTCCAAGGAACAGCTGGCAGATTCAAACTACCGACCACTTGGTTAGTAGCCATAGAACTTAACCACTACACCACCAGGGTTTCTGGAATACGAGGCTAGAAAAGTTAAATAAAATGTCCAAGTACACAAAGTAAATAAGAGTCTGAGTACTGTCTGAAATTTTCCTCCCAGACCAAATAGCAAACGCTAAATCCATTTGGAGATCATAGTGTCTTAAATCCTTCCCTTTTCTCTAGTCCAAAACTCAATTTTCATTGTAACATTTAAAACCTCTCCAAATTATTATAGTTATTTTAGACTAATTGGATTGGAGTGAGTATTCCACTAGAATAAATCCATGTTTTAGTAAGAAGCCTCATAGCTAAAGTAGCCCTTTCTGTAACTGTCTCAATTATAAGTGCCAACATTAACAGCAATTTGGCAGAACTCCCACTGCTGTCTGCTAAGAATTGCTTCAACAAGAACTACACCAAGGACAAGTGTGGATAGCCTCCATCTCCACGAATGATCCTTAAAGTTCTCCACTCTGTAATTCTTGTCCTGGATTGTACAGCTCCTTCTTAATCCTATAACAGAAGGTATAATGACCAAGGTCCACTTCCTCTCTTTTGCCTTCTTTTTCTTTAAAAGTTTTCTTCTCTTGCTTTTCTCTGTTAATTTTTTTGTTTTTCAATTCTTTATTTGCCTTCTGAGAATAAGAGTTGCCGTATCCCTAGTATAACTCCAGGGAAAAATGTACCTGAGCTGAGTCTATCAACCCAACCACCACACCCATCCCAGTTCTGCTCTTGCTGCAATATCTTTTACATTTTGCCTTCTTTCTCCTTAGGTTCTAGTTGGATGGCAACCACACCCTGTCCTCTGCCTCCTCTAATTTCTGAAATGTTTCTGTAAGAGTCATTGGCAGTCACGCGTACCCATGTTGCCTCCCTCCCAGCACGTACTACTCTCTCACATAAAAAAGTAGGCAAACCTTATTTTTTACTTAAACTCCCTGTAAGGCTGGCCTTGCAGACTATATCATTCCCAGAGAAGTTAAATGACAACTAATACCATACAATTAGGATAAAAATCACAATCCAATCAAGAACTCTCTACTCGATGACAGAATAGAAACTTAACATTGCCGCCAATTCAAATTCATACTCCATGTTTCATAAACAGAGTGTTATGTAAGTCCTGATGCTGGCAGAGCAATGTTAAGACATGCTATCTGGAAACTGGCCTCTCTTGTTTGGTTTTGAGTTTCAGTTTCCTCACAAGTCCTGTTTTACAGCCCATCTGGTACAAATGAGCAGAGCAGAGAGTGAGTACAAGCAGATAGCCTACAGATAGAGGAAAAAGTAACTCATTTTGTGGGTAATGTCAGTGTTTTCAGATACCTAGTCACTTTTTCATTTCTGAAACTAGGTTATAACCTATCTGTCATTGGAGAGTTGACCACCAGCCAGTTTGGAATTCTAGCCCAGTTTGCAGAGGGTAAGGTTTGACTACTTGCACACCAGGGAAGGTGTATTATTTTCTATTTTTAGCCAAAAAAAAAAAAAAACTTGAAGATTAATAGACTCTTGTTGGGGAGGGGGAATCATTAAAAATTGTTTCCTTTCAGGCTTGACATCACTTTTAGTTCCAAAGTCCAGAGAATTTCCAATTATGTTATTATCAATGTGATTACCAATGTGTTTACTTCCCACTAAATAAATCAATTTCCTTGAGGAGAGGAGATGGCCTTTCATCTCCTTATCTCTAAGGCCTAGCACAGTTTTGACACATAGTAAGAAGAGTTAGTTGGATGAATGATTTTCACAAGCATTCAAACGCATTCAGTAGATATCTATTTGTTAGAGTCAAAAAAAATTAGTGAAAACAAATCCGTAAAAATGTTAGGGAACTCTTTCATATTGGGCACATCAGCGTTCATTAAGGCCTGCTGCTTTCTTTCTAGAATACATTTGCATCATTCCTTAAGGTGTAGATTTTCATTCTGATAGCTCTTTTCCAAATTTTTCCATTCTTTCAATATTCAGCTCAACTACTACCTTCATTCTTCCCTGATTACCCCAACCGTAGGTGGTACTTCCCCCTTCTTTGTACTCACATTCTCTTTGTTCTTCTTTTCTGATAATTACTAACATATCAACGTATCTAGCATACTACCCTAGATCGTCACCATCACTCAACTTATTTTATTATAAAATAATGATTGTAAACTCCTTGTGTAGCACATACATTTATTTCATTTACTTTTATATCCTGTGACTCTCCAAGCACAGAACTTTGATCTGAGTTAATGATGACCAAATATTTATTGCATAAAAATATGTAGTTATTTTTGTTCTGTTACCTATCTATGCCTAGGCAATTGCACCAATAGTATTGCTTTCAGATGAAACTCAGTGTTGGAATTGAGAAGTGCTTAAGTTTCCTGATTTAAAAAACTCTCCTCTTTAAGCTAGAACTTCGAGTTCTTATTCAGAGAGTCTCATTAGGTAGCTTGCAGAAGAAAAATACTGTGACAATAATTTGGGATGAGGCTTTTTAGGGAGGTCCATACCTATTTGAAGATAGGTCAATTGAGACTATTGAGGCTGAGAAACAAAAGGAAAAGAGTGAAGAAAAATGAGCAGAACCTCAGAGACCAGTAAGGGACCATCAAGCATATTAACTATGCATAATGAAAGTTTTAGAAGGAGAGGAGGGAAAGAAAGGGGCAGAAAGAATACTGGAAGAAATAATAGCTGTAAACTTCTCCAATTTCATTAAATGTGTGAGTCTACACATACCTAAACACATCAGAGTCAAATTGTCTGAAGACAAAGACAAAGAGAGAAACTTGAAAGCAAAAAGAAAAAAGCAACTCATAATGTGCAAGGGATCCTCAATAAGATCCTCACTGGAAACCATGGAGACCAGAAGATATTGCAATAACATATTCAAAGTGCTCAAAAAAAAGGCTGTCAAACAAGAATCGTATATCCAGTAAAACTGCCCTTCAAAAATGATGGAGAAATTTAGATATTTACAGATAAACAAAAACTGAGAGAATTTGTTGCTAGCAGATCTGGACTACAAGAAACACTGAAGTCTTTCCATCTGAAATGAAAGGTCTCTAGACAGTAACTTCAGTCCATATGAAGAAATAAAGAGCACAAATAAGGGTAACTACAGTCATGCATCCCATGATGTCTGTTTTGGTAGCTTGACCACATAAAAGTTAATGGTCAGGTCCCATAAGGTATTATAATGGAGTTCAGAAATTCAAATTGGAGAATGAGATATAGCAGATATAACCAGACGTAGCAAATGGAACAGCTTCCTGAACGCAGCATGTGTATTTTATGTTTCTTTTATACAGGCAGTCCCTGGATTATGAGTGAGATCCATTCCCAAGTCTGTCTTTAAGTTGAATTTGTAGGTATGTTGGAACAGATACAATTTAAGTTGTTATTAACCTAAACTCGATTGTTTAAAATTAACATTGTTAATCGTAATCCTGAGGGCAATCATTAAGAAAGTAACAAAAAATATAGCAAAAGAAAATTAAAATGGTATATGAGAAAGCACCTATTTAACAAAAAAAGAATGCAGTAAAGTAGAAATAGAGGAACAAAAAAGACATAAGACACAAAACACATAGGCAATTGGCAGACATAAATTCTATTTTATCCAAAATTATATTAAATGTAAATGAGTAACCCACTGCAATCAAAAGGCATAGATTGGCAAAATAGATTGCAAAAAAGAAATATGATCCAACTATATGCTGTCTATAAGTGACAAGCTTTAGTTTCAAAAACACAAATAGAATGAAAACAAAATAATGAAGATAGCAGAACCCAGTGTCCTAAAATTGGAAATTAGGAACAGACAAAATCTCTAGGAAGAAAGATACCTCTTTGGAGAACAGGAAGAAGTTCCGTATGTAGAAAATCTGCAAAGCAGAAGGCTAGGTAATAGTTCCAGGGCCTACTGAAGGTGACTATGACCTACGTAAGCCGCTGCCAAGAAAGTTAGTATATGTAATACCTGAGGTGTGGCTCTGTTATCTTTTTTTATTTTAATGATCTTGGCTACTGTCTTGGCTATCTAATGCTGCTATAACAGAAATATCACAAATGGATGGCTTTAACGAAGAGAAATTTATTTTCTCACAGTAAAGTAGGCTAGAAGTCCAAATACAGGGCATTAGCTCCAGCAGAAGCCTTTCTTTTGGCTCTGGAGGACAGTCCTTGTTATCAATCTTCCCCTCTGCTAGGAGCTTCTCTGCAAAACAACCCTGGGTCCAAAGGACGCTCTTTGCTACCGGTGCTGCTTTCTTGGTGGTAAGAGGTCCCCCTGTCTCTCTGCTCACTTTTCTCTTTTATATCTTGAAAGAGATTGGCTTAAAATGCTATCTAATCTTGTAAATCTCATCAGTATAACTGCCCACTAATCCATCTCATTAACATCATAAAACCGAATAGGATTTACACGACATTGGGAAATCATAAAATGGAGGACAACCACACAATACTGGGAATCATGGCCTAACCAATTTGACACATATTTTTGGTAGGCACAATTCAATCCAGGACAGCTACTAACTCATTTCATCACTGTAATAAATACACCAGCCTGAGAGGGAGCATATTCTCCCCACATTTTTTTAAAATAATATTTTATTGTGTTTTATGTGAGTTTACACAGCAAAATAGATTCCCCTTTAACAATTTTTATACAAAGTGTTCTGTGTCATTGTTTACAAATTTTGTATGTCACCATTCTTATCATTCCCATTCTGTTCTGTTTCCATTGATACAGCTTCCCTTCCCCTCTTTGCCATCTCATCTTTGCTTTTAGATAAATGTTGACTGATTGGTCTTAATCGCCAGTGTGTGTCACTTACTATCCACCATACTTTCAGTGAAATAGCATGTTATGTGATTTGGACTTTGTGTGAACACCTGGGTCTGTGGTGCGCGGGCCTCCTGGACATATGGGCCAGTTGGCTGCCTGGGCAGGTCCTGCTGCAGATGCCTCAGGTGAGCACTTGGCTGGGTTATGCCTGGCACATGGCCCTGTAGCCCTGTGAAGGTGCTCTGGGCACGGGCCTGGCCAGCAGGGGAAAGCCCTGTCCTGGCCACTTCCTGTGATACTTGCTGACCTTGGCACTCAGGAGCAAGAATAGGCACTCACTCTTCCTAGCAGCAGGTGTGCCTGTTCCTCTTGGTGGGGGGTGGCAGGGTGGGGCAATGCCATTTGGGGCTGTGGGAACGTTTTAACAATATAAATAGTATGTTTAAACTGTCATGGACCCAAAATCACTTTAAAGTAAAAAGAAAGCCAGGGGAAAAGGGAGAAATCAAAAGCACTCTGGGCCAGGTTGGCCTCATGCATACCAATGTTTTCTGTATTTATGGCTGGGCAAGGTTTGTGTCGGTCCTCAAAAGCTGTAAACAGAACACAAAACAGCAAACACTTTCTCCTTACGGCATATTGTGGTGGCACAACATGAAAGGGGGCACCTGGGTGCGTATGAGGCGAGAGGTGGCCACAAAACTCCGCTGGCAGGGATTTCCTCTTCAAACCGGCCTGGTTGTCTGTGGCATTTGAAGAAGAAAGGCCTGGGTCAATAATCAACCCACACTTTCTCCTCCAAACTGGTGACACAACCATCACCACCTTCTCTGCTAAGCCAGCTGGGGAAGCAATGGTGCAGGCCAAAGTGCCTGAGCCAGGGCTAGGGTGCCTGGGAGGCATACCTTTCCATCTGTGCCCTATGGGACCATACTGGGGAAAACACAGGGAGTAGACCCCCCAAGTCACGAGAACCAAAGGGGACTGGGATTGGGAGTCTGAGCCTGGGCCTCCATCAGCACAGACTAGGAGGATTTTGGGCCATGCACAGCAGCCTGGCAAAAGTGGAGCTCCAACCTCAAGATGAGGGTCTGGCATCCTGGCATTCAGACACTGGATGCCCTGGACCACAGACGTATATGCTGTTGGTCGTTCCCCAGATATTAAGCAATGCATACCTGTAGGCATATCTGTAGTTAATTGTTTAACGAAGCATGTTACTCATGAGTGATATTGCTTATTTTATAAGCCAATCTATTATTTGTCTGGAAGGTAACCTGAAGAAATAACTTCAATTCCAAGTTCAAAGAGTATCTTAGATAGTCTTGGGGTTTCCTCTAGTCTCTGTTGGTTCAGTAGGTCTGGCTTTTTTTAGGAATTTGAGTTTTGTTCTATATTTTTTCCCCACTCTGCCTTCTATTGTGTCCCTGGTCAGAATGGTTGATAGTGATAGCTGGACACCATCTAGTTTTCTGGTCTTAGGTTAGGAAATGCTGTGGTTCGTGTGGGCTGCTAGTCACTTCGACTAGTTTCTTCTTTAATCCTTTGATTTCCTTCATTCTCTTTTGCTCCATATGAGTAGAGACCAATAGTTGTATCTTAGGTAGCCACTCATAAGCTTTTAAGATCCCAGATGCTACTCACCAAACTAAGGTGTAGAATGTTATCTTTGTGAATTGTGCCAATTGACTAGTTGTCCCCCAAGAATATGACCCCAAGCCTTTTGACACAATGAACCAGTCCTGTGAGTTATTTGAATATGTCTAGGAAGCCTTCATAAATGTGTACCCTATGTGGTTTGTTGTACATGTGGCTATATATGCAGCACACACAAACGTGTACGTACATATGACTATAGTTACACTTATACATGCGTGTGCGTTTACTCCCGTATGCACTTCCTATACATATGTATGTGTCCATATCTACCTATGTAACCACACACATATTTTTTGGTTGTTTTTACTTTTGCTGCAAAATCATGTATGTTTTGCAGAAATTGTCCATTTTTCCTATATACTTTTTGTTATCTTATTTACCTTGGTCAAGTAGTGCTAACTTCACCTGTATTTGAGATTGCCTTTCACAGCACCAAAAGTAACAAGTGTCTACTATCTAGAAATTGATTCCCCCTCCCTCTCTCTTTTTTCTTTGCTGAATCCTTTCATTGGTTCCAATAACTTTTTGTGGATTCTCTGGGATTTTCTATGTATAGGATCATGTTGTCTGTGAATAAGGATAATTTTACTTCTTCTTTTCCAATTTGGATACACTTTATTTCCTTTCTTGCCTTATTGTTCTAGCTAGAACTTCCAGTACAACATTGAATAAGAGTGGTGATAAAGGGCATCCTGTCTCATTCCTTTTCTCAAGAGGAATGCTCTCAGTCTTTCTCCATTGAGAGTAATATTGGCTGTTTGTTTTGCATATATGCCCTTAATTTTGTTGAGGAATTTCCCCTCTATTCCTATTTTGCTGAGAGCTTTTATCAGGGAAGGGTATTGGATTTTATCAATTGCCTTTTCAATGTCGATTGAGATGATCATGTGATACTTTGGTTTATTTATGTGGTGAATTACGTTACTTGATTATCTAATGTTGAGCTATCCTTGCAACCCTGGTATGAATCTCACTTGGTCATTGTGTATTATTTTTTGATATGCTGTTGAGTTCTGTCGGGTAGAATTTTGTTGAGAATTTTTGCATCTATATTCATGAGGGATATTGGTTTCTAATTTCCTTATTTAGTGGTGTCTTTTTTTTTTTTTTTTTTTGCTTAGCTTTGGCATGAGGGTTATGCTGTCATAGAATGAGTTAGGGAGTATGCCTTCCTTTTCTATGTTCTGGAATAGTTTGAGTAGAATTGGTGTCAACTCCTCTCTTAATGTTTGGTAGAATTCTCCAGTGAAGCTATCTGGGCTGGGGCTTTTTTTAATTCTGAGTTTTTCTTTTCATGACATCTTCAATTTCTTCTTTTGTTATGGGTCTGTTGAAATTTTCTACCTCTATTTGTGTTAGTTTAGGTAGATAGCATGTTTCTAGAAATTCGTCCATTTCTTCTAGGTTTTCAAATTTGTTGGAGTACAATTTGTCATAATATTCTGTTATGATTCTTTTTATCTCAGTTGGTTCTGGTGCAATGTCATCCATTTCATTTCTTATTTTGGTTATTTGTATCTTCTCATCTTTTTCCTTTATCAGTTGGGAAAATAGTTTGTCAATTTTGTTGATCCTCTTAAAGATCCAACTTCTTTTCTCGTTGATTCTTTCTATTGTTTTTCTGTTTTCCATTTCATGTATTTTTGCTCTGATCTTTATTATTTCCTTTCTTATGTTTTCTGTGAACTTTTGCTGCTTCTTTTCTACTTGTCCAAGTTGTAGGGTTAAGCTATTGATTTTGTCCCTTCATCTTCAATGTGTCTATTTATTGCTATAAATTCTCCACTGAGCATTGCTTCTGCTGTGTCCCAAAGGTTTTGGTATGTTGTGTTTTCATCTTCATTTGAGTCTATGTATTTTTTAATTCCTTTTGTAATTTTGTCTATTACTCAATGTTTTTTAAGTAAGGTGTTATTCAGTTTCCATGTATTTAATTTTTTCCCTTGTTCTTTCTGTTATTGATTTCTAGTTACTCTCCCACATTTTTAGCACTATGCCTTAAGAGGCTTTGAGTATCATTTTGTGAATGTTGATTTTACAATGAATCAATGGCACTTATGATAAAAAGATAGGCCATATTTGGAGCCAAGTCTTTTCACAGCATAAATTTTTTTATGTCATTGAGACAATTTTCAGACTTACCCTGTCAGTTCATACATAGGTTGAAAACCTGTCTGGATAGTTCCCATCTTGTTTTGTTCTGGAAAGGTATTTTCATTACCATGTTTCAATGGTCAGGCTGTTCTTCTTTCTCTACCATTGTCTTATTTTCATGGCTGCAAAAACTGAATCATTTTCAGAGGTGGCTGTCATCGTTGAATGGAAGGAAAGCATCCTGATTGATGATTGTAGTCTAATGAGAAAAAGTATTTTTTGTATCAGCAATGTACAGGCCAGCTTCCTTTGTACATTATTATGTCCCAATATTGCCATACCAGTGGTATTTTTGGAGAAGTATATAAATCAATGCTTATGTTTTTGGACATTGCAGGATGTCCTACAATTGTTAAAGACGTAGGCCTAGTTTATCTAAATAATCTCTTCACTCTTCTGGAGATCTTCTTTTTCATTATGTTAACACATGGAAACTAGAGACATGCATTGTAGCAATGATTTTATAATATTAGCAAAAAAAAAAAGTCCTGACCAAATGTCACATTGTAAATTATGGCAAAAGTAGTTTTCAGCTTAAGTTCTCCCACTATTTTGATTAGATTATGGCAATTGGCCATAAAATAATTAGATCTCACACAAAAGAATAGTTTATTTTATGATTCAATAGCAAACAAGGATACCTTCAATCTTAATATCAAATTAGCAAGCCAGGTCTTATTTCATTTAATCACTTTCTACTATAACCATAGACCATTTAGTTCAATCACAAAACCACATTTGAAAAATGAATGCTATAAAAATCGGTCACCCAAGGAAGACAAAAAAAGCCCCAATAACCAAAGTCACTGCTGTCGAGTTGATTCTGACTCGTAGGGACCCTATAGGACAGAGTAGAACTGTCCCATAGAGTTTCCAAGGAGTGTCTGGTGGATTTGAACTGCCAACCTTTTTGGTTAGCAGCTGTAGCACTTAACCACTATGCCGCCAGGGTTTCCATCAAGGTTTTGAAATAAATGCAAGTTGCATCTTCAGCTGTCTACTCACACTCCACTGCAGACTCTATTTAGAAGCACTTTCAAGAGTGGAAAGAGGAGCCACATGTGATTTCCTGTATTCCATGTAATGGTGCAGAATAGAAGGACATAATTATTTGAACCATTTGTAGCCTTGGGGAAGACATGGTCTTTTTATGAACTGTGGATGGGAGCCAAAAACATGAAATAATAGTTTACACCTAAAAATTTTTCCAGGAATAATTATGGCTACAAATTATTGATGGCTATCTACATGCCAGACACAAATGCTAAAGATTTTCATACCTTTTATATAAAGAATATTTTTATACACATTTTACAAACGAAAACAGGAACTTAGTGATAGGCTGAGTAAGTTTTCCTATGTGTAACACCCAAGCTGCACTGAAGGCATTAATGAAAAACAAGGCTCCAGGAATTGACAGAATACCAATTGAGATGTTTCAACAAATGGAAGTGCTTACTAGCCTTAGCCAAAAGAATTGGGAGATAGCTAGTTGACCAACTGACTGGAAGAGACCCATATTTGTGTCTATTCCAAAGAAAGGTAATCCAGCAGAATGTGGAAATTATCAAACGGTTTTTTTTTTTTTTATCATTAATATCACACACAATAAAATTTTGCTGAAGATCATTAAAGTGATTGCAGCAGTATGTTGACAGGGAACTGCCATAAATTCAAGCCAGATTCAGAAGAGGGCGTGGAATGAGGGATGTCATTACTGATGTCAGATGGATCTTGGCTGAAAGCAGAGAAATACCAGAAAGATACTTACCTATGTTTTATTGACTATGCAAAGCATTTGACTGTCTGGATCATTACAAATTATGGATAACATTGCAAAGAATAGGAATTCCAGAACAGTTATTTCTGCTGATTAGGAACATGTACATAGATCAAGAGGCAGTCATTTCGACAGAACAAGGGGATACTGCGTAGTTTAAAATCAGGAAAGGTGTGCTCCAAGATTGTATCCTTTCACCATACTTATTCATATAATCCCAGAAGCTGGACTGTACGAAGAAGGATGTGGCATCAGGATTGGAGGAAGACTTATTAACAACCTGTGATACACAGATGACACAACCTTGTTTGCTGAAAGTGAAGAGGACTTGGAGCACTTGCTGATGAAGATCAAAGCCTACAGCCTTCAGTTTGGATTACACCTCAACATAAAGAAAACAAAAATCCTCGCAACTGGACCAGTAAGGAACATCATGATAAATGGAGAAAAGATTGAAGCTATCCAGAATTTCATTTTGTTTGGATCCACAATCAGCATCCATGTAAGCAGTGGTCAAGAAATCAAAGGACGCATTGCATTGGGCAAATCTGCTGCAAAAGATTTCCTTCAAGTGTTAAATAGCCAAGATGTCACTTTAAGGACTAAGGTAGTCTGACTCAAGTCTTGATGTTTTCAGTCGCCTCATATGCATGTGAAAGCTGGACAATAAATAAGGAAGATCAAAGAAGAATTGATGCCTTCAAATTATGGTGTTGGTGATAAATATTGAATATACCATAGACTGCCGAAAGAACGAACAAATCTGTCTTGGAGGAAGTACAGCCAGAATGGTCATTAGAAGCAAGGATGGCTAGACTTCATCTCACATACTTGGACATGTTATCCAGAGAAACCAGTCCCTGGAGAAGGACATCATGCTTGGTAAAGTAGAGGGTCAGTGAAAAAGAGGAAGACCCTCAATGGGATGGATTGATACTCGTGGCTGCATCTATGGGCTCAAGCATAACAAGGATTGTGAGGATGGGGCAGAACGGGGCAGTGTTTTGTTCTGTTGTACATAAGGTCACTAAGGAGTTGGAACCGACTCAATGCCATTGAGCAACAACTATAACAAACACTCAGAAAGTTGTAGAGCTGATATTTAAGCCCAAGTTGTGGTCTTGACACCAATAAGATTCTTTAATCAGCTTATTTGCTGGCATATGGTTACATTTTATAGGTGTGAAAGGACAAAAATGATTATAAGTGTTTCAAACTTTGCTGCATACTCAGCAAACTCACCCTCTTATGAGAGTTTTGTCTGTTTCTTCTTCTGAGATTTTGGCAACATGGGAAGTGAAAAATCCAATGACTTGGATATGGAAAAAATGTTTCAGAGTTTAGAGAGAGGAGAATTGGAAGAATATGTGGTATGAGGAGGAACTAAGCCAAACCCAAACCACTGGTCATGGAGTTGATTCTGACCTATGGTGACCCTATGTGTTGCAGAGTAGAACTGCACTTCATAGGATTTTCATGGTTGTGACATTTCAGAAGCAGATCACAAGGCCTTCCTTCCAAGGTACCTCTGGGTGAGTTCAAACCGCCAACCTTTGGTTAGTAGCCACACACTCAACTGTTTGTACCGCCCAGAGACACCATGAGGAGGGACTAGACAGGGGAGAAAGAGAAAATCACCCTCATAGTATTTGAAAAATTCAAAGAAAGAATTTGGGTTACTTTGGAATTATTTTTGGTTGCCAGATTGTGTCTCTTCAGCAATGTCCCCACTGAGGCTCTATCTTGTAGATCACTGAGAATAAACATTGTATAATAAAACCTTGGTGGCTTAGTGGTTAAGAGCTATGGCTGCTAACCAAAAGGTTGGCAGTTCGAATCCCCCAGGCACTCCTTGGAAACCATATGGGGCAGTTCTACTCTGTCCTGTAGGGTCGATATGAGTCGGAATTGACTCAATGGCAGTGAGTTTGGTTTTCTTTTGTTTTAATAAAACCCAGCTAATTTAATCCGTTAGAATTCCCAGGGGAGCTGGAGAATGCAGATTGACCAGGCAGGACTGCTGTCCAGAAAAGAAACCTCTGGAATTGGGAGACTGGAAAATACATCTCAGGGCTATTTATTTACAGTAGAAGGGTCCCCTAAGGAAGCAAAGATGTAGGGATGGAGCCAGTAAGATGGTCTTTAGTTGCATGCTCCAGGATGAAACCCCTCCTTGTGACTCCAAAAATATTAGTGAAACAAACAAAAAATCATAATATTCTTAGTGAGATTGGATGTCTGGTGGAAATAGGCAAAAAGCCAAATTTTGTGTCTGTATTACAAGTGGTTTAGGCACCATGTCAGCACAGAAGATAAGGGACATGAGGAAGTAAGATCAGGAACTTTTAAACATCATTAGAAAGGTGCCGGATTAACATAGACTCAGACATTAGGGATTGGAGTCACGTTTTACAAAACTTGCCTCAGACTAGGGAGGTTCCAGATGAAACCTTGGTTTTCTTTTGGAATCCAGTCTGTGACATTTAAATGAAGGTACAACCCCTTGCTACATCTCTGATGACATCATTCCCACTCCCAGAACTGAGCCAGGTGTACACCTTCATTATTATGGCCAAACTATAGGACTTGAGAGACTCTGCATGGGCCATAATGGTCTACAGAATATCACACTAGCATTGGACAAAAGTTGTGGAAACTAGTCTACAGTCATCATTACAGCCTTTGGGGAAAGCATCATTCAAAAGATGATTTTTCTCATGGAAGGTCAGGTATATGCGGCTTTATGTGAGAATAATAAAAACATCTAAGAAACTCACTCATGAGAGCACAAGCTACAGTTGGCATTCGGTCTAGCCTTCATGTACAAACTGTTAAGTACTGGAAACTTTCTTGGATGGGGACAAGTATGCTTGCATTGATTTAGAGCCTTTGCTTTACCTGCCAAAATAGAAATTCCTGGAGACTGGTAAGATGCCCTGGTGGTGCTTGGCTGCTAACCAAAAGGTCAGCAGTTTGAACCTACCAGCTACTCTGAGGGAGAAAGATATAGTAATCTGCTTCTATAAAGATTACAACCTTGGAAACCCTATGGAGTTCATTCATTCCAGGATACCGGGTGGACCACTGATGTTGAGAGCTAGTGATTATCTTTGGAAACGCTGCATGCTGCCAGAAATCAGAGACATTTTGGGGATTATAGTACCTGATCCTGTGGAGGATGATTTTAATTTGTGTTTAGAATATGCCCCAGACTTGCCTGGATATGTCTTAGTTTGAGCACTCCAAGAACAAACCCAGAGATAAGGATTTGGGTGCAAATAGTTTATTTTGGAGGTGATCCTAGAAAGCCTGCCAAGAGAGTGGGGAAGTGAGGCAGGGAAGGGAGGAGAGCCCATTAAGGATGAGTTAAGGAGCAGGTGGCCTCCAAGGGCACCTGGAATTCAGTTCTACTGGGGATCCCCCAAGAAACTGAGTAGAGCATATTTCAAAATTGTCTGAAAAGGGGAAAGGAACCTCTTGTTCATCAATGGTTGAAAGTTATTCCTAGGACTTTACTTCGGGGCACTTCCAGCCTGTCCTATGCATGGGCCCAATATAAGGCTAATGAATGCTCCTAGGCAGAGAGCTGCAGGAAGCCATCATCCAGAAAGGGAACTGTTTGCAGATGTTCTTCAGTGTGGGCTGAAGGGCTATGAACCCAAAATCAAACCCGTTGCCATCAAGTCAATTCTGACTCACAGTGACCCCATAGGACAGAGTAGAACTGCCCCATAAGGTTTCCAAGGAGTGGCTGGTGGATTCAAACTGCCAACATTTTGGTTAGCAGCCGAGCTCTTAACCCCTTATCACCAAGGCTCTGAAGGGCTATGAACAGTGTACAAATAGCATCTGCTATAGGGTACCTGGCCTTGGAGACTGAGAAACAAAGGCAGTCAATTATTCTACAGTTTGTAGGGTTGGTCCAGCCTTAAGAGTTGTCAGTCATTATGAAGGTGTAAATGGCTCTGTGGCAGAAATTCTGGTAGCACTTCAAAGTTTACTGGTGATGTGAATAGTTAGTGGGATTTGTGTGCCAGATTGCATTCCATGCATCTACAGGAAGGAGAAAATTCATACCATTTTTAAGACTTCCTCAAAGAAATATGCTATAAAGGGCAATGAAATGCAATTTGGAAAATCAGACCCGAGTGGAACTTGGAAGGAATAATGACTACTCCACCCTCTGTATTCCCACTGATATCACCATGAATAAAAATAAGTAAAAAGGAGGAAGAGAGAGGGGATGACCCACATGAGGAAACAAGAGGGAAGTCAGATTCAGAGATGCCTATTTAAATCTAAGGAAATGGAGCTTATACACGTGTGACTCAGCTCTTTGAGTTTAAGCATTCACTGTCAGGACCCCAGGGAAGGGCAATGAGGACCCCACTTTTGGTTATAGTTCTCCTCAAAATAAGCTGGTGCTTATACCCTTTAATGAAATCCAGTCAAATCCATTATAATGTAATTTACAAGGACAAAAAAGAACAGAACATTCTCTAGGAGATAGTACAGCTTAGGATGTGTGTGTGGATACAAGAGGGAGCTTTCAAAAAAGACAAATGAAAAAGAATTCTGAGAAGGGGACATACTCACCCAGTTGTTTTAGTTGCAAGAAGGACAAGCTTCTTGTGACAGATTGTACATATGAAGGACACTACTTTGTCCCCTTAAAAACAATTGTGAAATGCTGGAGGGGCTGAAGTATCAAGTTGCTGCAGCTCCATGAGAGAGAAAGCTTCGAGAAACGAGTTGAGGTGGAAAAGGCCAGCACAAAATGGTGCTTCTTTCCAGATAGGGAGGTTTAGTGATACCGGGCAAGACCTTAAGCCAAAGGTACAGGAAATATGTTAGAATAAATTTAGTTTGCCTTCGGGTCACCTCAGAACCTCTTCTGCTGCAGTTGATATGCTAATAGCTTCCCATTCTCTAGCCTCCCAGGGTCCCCTACCAATATGGCTGGTGCCACCAGACCCTTATGTGGCTAGGCTAGAATGGGGGATGTCCAGTCCAGGAAGCTGAGAAGATACTGTCTCATACTTAAGCCACCAGGCTGAACTGGAAAATAATATCCTCAAAGCCTGTACAGAAGCCCCAGATGGTTTTTGAGTTTTAAATTAATAACTGTTTTCATAGATGGGTAGACTGAGAACTATCTGTCGTTAGGGTTCCCCAACTTTATTGTTGAAAGTCTTTCCCCCAAGTGTGTCGCATTATTTGAAGGGTCACCAAGCCTGCTTGATTTGAAGCATCTGAATTTAGGCAAGAGGATGAGTGTAGTAGACTTCTAAGATGAATGGTAGTTTGCTGTCACCCTGGATCTTTCTCTTTGAATAATTCCCACAATTCACCTCGCATAGGTTTCATGTAAAAGTGAAACTGGGGGCATCACTATAAAAACACAATTAGATATTGTTGTTGGGAATATTTTCCATGTGTTCTTCTCTCCAGACCCACAACCCAACCAAACCCACTGCCACTGAGTCAATTCCAACTCATAGTGACCCTATGGGACAGAGTAGAACCACCCCATAGGGTTTCCAAGGTTATAATCTTTATGGAAACAGACTGCTACGCCTTTCTCCGGTGGCGTGGTTGGTGGCTTCTAACCACTGACCTTTTGGTTAGCAGCCAGGCACTTTAATCGCTGAGCCACCTGCACTCATCTCTCTACAGGCAGGGAAGGTTAATCAGCAAACAAATTGGGCATTTCGTGTGGATGACAAAAGGTGTCTCTGGATGTGTGCATCTGGCATAAATAGCCCAAGTTCCTCCTTAGAGAAGTATATCTGAATGGTCTGTATTTGGTTGGAAAATCATTTGTGTTCTGGATAATTAAGGTGAGAGGCCACATATTCTTGATTAAACAAAAATATTCTTGGTACAGAGGAAGTCCATACTAATAAACTTTTTGTTCTGCCTTTTCTCTCCTGGCTTTCCCAGAATTGGAGAATTGAAGGACCTGCAATCAGGGAATTAAATGCCAAACAAATCTTGCTGATGTGCAAACCCAAATCTAGGCAGCTGAGTAGAGTTAGACTCTTAAAAACGGAATCATTACCACCTGGTAGTGGTCTCTCTGTTTCACAGCGTTCAGAGGCTCTGAACTGGTTCGTTTGGTCTGCCAAAAGTGAAGTGCAACTAGTCTTTCTTAAACTCCAGACCTAGCAGCCACATACTTTGTGGCAGTGAGCAAAACTGTGCCTCCTCAAACACTATTGATTGTGTTTGTATAGAACCACTTGCAGTTTCCTCAATGCTCGGCATGTTTTCACACCTCCCTGCTATTCCTTCTGCCAGAAACAGCCTCTCTTTTCATCCTGACTCTCTGGAGATCTACTCATTCTTCAGGGTTCAGTTCGAGTGATATCACTTCTGTCATTCTCTGAACGAGGCTCTGCTTTAGCACCTACCATTTAACTGTTGCTGTGGAGTTGATTTTGACTCATGGTGACCGCATGTGTTTCAGAGTTGAACTGCGCTCCATAGGGGTTTCATGGCTGTGACCTTCTAGAAGCAGATTGCCAGGCCTTTCTTCCAAGGTGCTTCTGGGTGGGTTTGAACCTTTAAGTTAGTAGCCAGGCTCTTAGCGCCACCTAGGGATTCCTGCTATAACAGCTGTTATTGTTGTTGTGTGCCATCAAGTCAATTCCAGCTCATGCAATTATTCGGGTATTTCTTTGGTGTTGTGATGGTTGAACCTTTCCTCTTAGACGAGGATTTCAAAAAGTTTAATTCTTAGACCAGTAGGGGAAAAGGAAAGGCCTTGTTAAAATGCATGTTCTTGAACTGTATCCCAGTCCTTCTCAGTTGGAATCTCTGGGCTGTCTGGGAGATGAATCCTAAGACCCTACATTTTAATAAGATTCCTAGGTGTTTCTTTGGCAAGTGAAAATTTGAGAATTTTTTCAGTATACTATAAGGATAATAAGAACTGTATTTTATTCACATTGGTCCCTAGTATCTGGCATGTACCAGGCATTGAGTTGGTGCATAATCAGTGATGAACAATTAAATAAATGCCTGATGACTACAGTGTTGTTCATTCCTTCCTTCATTTTTTTTCCTTAGCCATTAATTCAAAAAACATTTATGAATATTTATTAAGGACCTACTCTAAGTCATAAACTAGGAGGCTAGAACTATTTCTAGTTACAGGAACTAGAAATAGAGTGATGAACAAGGTCTACTCATCCAGAGTTTATATTGTCATGTAATTTCTTTTTTCAAAAATCTATAAATTATTACTGCTAGTTGCATAGAAAACGATCTCTTGTTCACATGTTACCACATACCCATCACTATGATCTCCATATGCTTAATTCTCACTTTTTACACAATGCCTGCTCCTACTCTTGCCCTTCAAATTCTGCCACAACTTCCAAACAGTTTAAGTTTCATTTCCTTCAAAAAGCCCTTAACCTTTAGTTCTGTGATTATCTTTCCCCTTCCTGACCACTCTAAACTATCTTGCCCCAATTTCTTCAGCAAATGAATTTTTGGGGGTGTGATCCCAATACTCCCCAGCAAGTTTTCTCTTTTTCAAAATGGGCAACTGAGAGCTTGACATAACTAAGGCCATGATGAACCTCTAAGTTTGTCTTCTGCCTGCCTGCTCCTTCCCATGCCTCTGTTAAGGACTTTGTTTTGACCTAATGTTAATTACTTTGTTTTTTGTTTAGTGATGCAAATAACTTTGTTTTGTTCTGTCCAACCACTGTGACTTTCAAACCCTCCCCCACCCCAAGAGGAAAATCAGAGCCCAGGTGTCTGATATGTATATCTTTAGTCTGATAAAGAGTCTTTTGCCAAAATCTTGTAATGAATAACTCCTAAAAAAAATTTTTTTTTTTTTTCTAAGACTGGTCTTAGAGGAGGTAATATATTTCTTGAAAGCAGGAGCTGGGTTGTGTCTTCTTCAAATCCATGACAATCAGCCTTCCATTCATTTGCTCACTTCTGCATTCAATCCATGAACAGTGAGCACCAATTATGAGTAAGACTCTATTGGCCAGACACTGAGGACCAGGAGAAAGATGGGGGACATTGGCATCAAGAGTTAAAGGTCATGGAAGGAGAAGGCGCCAGGAAAAATTTACAGTCGAGTGAGTGGACAGCTATAACGGAGGTACCAATGAAGAACCATGGGAGCGTCAACAAGGCCAGTAGCAGATGTCAAGTCTACAGCCACTGAGGTGAGTTAACTATATGTAAAAGCAATGATTTCATATAATTTTAGTAAAATATGTGCACTTTTTTTTGTATTATAGCCAAATCTGTGTACATTCTTGCATGCATGTATATTTGTCCATGTTGTTTCCTTCCTTGGCCCATTTTTGCCTAGCAATATATTATCTTTTTTCCAGTATTTATCTCAAATTCCACTAATGCCCAATGGGTGGGTCCCACCCAAATCAACTGAATCAGAATCTACAGAGAAGGGGCCTAGTTATTGGGCACTGGTGTTGAAAAAAAACTCTTCAAGTGATTCACCTGGGTAGTCAGGGTTGAGAACCACTGAACTAGTGCTAAAGGTAAATATTTAAATTAACAAGCCTTTTAGGCTCCAAAGACCATATACAATGTATTTCAACACTCCATTCTGCCACTCCCACTACCATCCAAATAAATAAGTCTGAAAGATCTGGGCACCTATTCTATAATCTCTTGCGTGGTGAGTGATCTGACATTTTGCAGAGCAGAAGTTAGGCAGAGAGGAACAGAAGCTGAAAAGGGGATAAGGATGAGCAGCATATGAGGAGAAAGTAGGGAGGAGTAGAAAGTGAGGAGACTGAGTAATGTGTTACTGTGACTTTTACATACTGTGACTAAGCCTGAACAAAAATATGTGTACACACACACACACACACTCCTCCACTTGGCTTGTCTTTGTATGTGACCAGAAGCAGAGTATCCCGAGAGAGAAAAGCAAAGTAAAAGAGAAAGCAATACAAGCTATTCTGTCATATAGTTTGTTAGGTTTAACTTTTACTGAAAAACACTTCCCATTTGTTTAACAAACTCTATGTTTCATCTTGAATTGAGGTGCTTTCCCTAATTATGGAAGAAACATTGGGTGACAGTACTACCAAAAAAATATATTATAACAATGTTATGTCTTCCAATGTCTTATATAAATATTTATTGAATGACTCAGTGAACTGAAGCTAAGTAATATTAATATAAACACATAAGTACACATGTAAACATCTTTTCTGTAGATGGCTCTTGGGTACAGGCCTTGTAGAGCAGTTCCAAATTTTGCTACACATTAGAAACACCTGAGAAAATCCCAATGCCCAGGTCACATCTTACACCAACTAAGTTATAATGCCTGGAGGAGGCAAAGAGAAACCTGTTAGATATCCCAGCTGATTACAATGTTCAGCAAAGTTTGGGAGCTACTGTACTAGATTTTTGTGTGTGTGTGTGTGCTCTAGATGAAGGTTTACTGAGCAACTTAGTTTCTCATTAAACAATTAATATACATATTGTTTTGTGACGTTGGCTGCCAACCCCTCCCCTTCTCAACCTTGGGTTCTCCATTTCCATTCATTCAGTTTTCCTGCTCCCTTCTGCCATCTTGTTCTTGCCCCTGGGCTGGTGTGCCTATTTAAGTCTTGTATATATGGTTGACCTACATGTATTGTTGTTTGTTTTATGGGCCTGTCTAATCTTTGGCTGAAGGGTGAACCTCAGGGATGACTTCAGCACTGAGTTAAAAGGGTGTCAGGGGCGTGACTCTCAGGGTTTCTCCAGGCTCTGTCAGGCCAGTAAGTCTGATCTTTTTTTTGTGAGTTACAATTTTGTTCTACATTTTTCTCCAGCTCTGTTGAGACCCTCTGTTGTGATCTCTGTCAGAGCAGTTGGTGGTGGTAGCTGGGCACCATCTAGTTGTGCTGAACTCTGTCTGGTGGAGGCTGTAGCTGTGGTTCATATAGTCCTTCGGGTTAATCTTTCCCTTGTGTCTTTGGTTTTCTTCATTCTCTCTTGCTCCAGATGTGGTGGGACCAGTGGAGTATCTTAGATAGCTGCTCACAAGCTTTTAAGACCCCAGACACTACTCACCAAAGTAGGATATAGAACATTTTCTTTATAAACTATTATAAACTATGTTATGCCAATTAAGGTAGATGTCCCCCCAGACCATGGTTCCCAGCCTTCAGCCCAGTAATTAGGTCCCTCGGTGAGTTTGAATGTGTCTGTGAAGCTTCTATGACTTTGCCTTGGTCATGTCGGGGAGACTTTCCCAGTATTGTGTGCTATCTTACCCTTCACCAAAGTTACCATTTAACTATTGTCTAGTTAGTGTTTTTCCTTCCCCATCCTTCCCTTCCCTTGTAACCATCTGTCATGGATTGAATTATGTCCCCTCAAAAATGTGTGTATCCATTTGGCTGGGCCATAATTCTTCGTATTGTGTGATTTTCTATATGTTGTAAATCCTGCCTCTATGATGTTAATGAAGGAGGATGGGCGGCAGTTGTGTTGGTGAAGCTTGGGACTCAGTCTACAAGACCGGCTTGTGTCTTGAGGCAATCTCTTGAGATATAAAAGAAAGAAGCCAGCAAAGAGACAGGGGGATCTCATACCACCAAGAAAGAAGCACCAGGTGCAGAGCGCACCCTTTAGGCCTGGGGTTCCTGTGCAGAGAAGCACCTAGTCCAGGGGAAGGTTGGTGAGAAAGACCTTCCTCCAGAGCAGACAGAGAGAGGGAAGCCTTCCCCTGGAGTTGACACCCTGAACTTGGACTTTTAGTCTACTTTACTGTGAGGAAATGAACTTCACTTTGTTAAAGCCATCCACTTGTGGTCTCTCTGTTACAGTAGCACTAGATAACTAAGACACCATCAAAGAAAGATGGTTTCTTTCTGTGCGTAAACCTTTTTTTGAGTTATTATAATAGTGGTCTCATACAGTATTTGTCCTTTTGACTTATTTTACTCAGCATAATGCCTGCCAGATTCATCCATGTTGTGAGATGTTTCACTGTCCTAGTAGATTTTTAATGCATGATTAAAGAATATCCTCAGGATAATTAATTATAAACCCAAAACCAAACCCATTGCCATTGAGTCGATTCCAACTCACAGTGACCCTATAGGACAGAGTACAACTGCCTCATAGAATTTCCAGGGAGTGCCTGGTGGATTCGAACTGCTGACTCTTTAGTTAGCAGCAATAGCTCTTAACACTATACCACCAGGTTTTCCATAATTACTTATAAGAAGTAAATATTTTTGTTTGGACATATAATGCTTAGACTCCTAAGAGGGCAAGATTATGTGCTTTAAGGAAGCAATCTCATATCCATATGGATTTGTATTGAGTTAACTTAATATTTGTCAAGGGTAATTCCACAAGAATGAATGATTGAAAACCCCTCTCATGGAAGTGTATGGGTTTGGCTGTGATATAATCCTTATTAGGGGGTTCTGGAAACTAGTATTCCAAATAGTTCGTCTTCCCATGGTAAACACCATCTAAAAATAGAAGAAAACCAAACCCATTGCCATCAAGTTGATTCTGACTCATAGCGACCCTATAGGACAGAGTAGAACTGCCCCAGTGGGTTTTCAAGGAGCGGCTGGCGGATTTGAACATTTTGGTTAGCAGCCATAGCTCGCTGTAGCTCTTAACCACTTTGCCAGCAATAGGAGAGGGAGCCCATAATTGTGCTGAGGTAGAAGCAGTTGAAAAACTATTGAAAGAATATATAAATCAATCCATAGGAGAAAAGTTATGAATGTTTGTAGTCTCAGGAATTTAGTAGCAGTATATAAAGTCATATGTTATGTTCTGTACAATCACAATCCCTAAGAAATAACACTTATATAAGCCAAAAAAGCGATATGAGGGGGACAAGTGAACTTATTGTCTGATCACCTATCGCTATAAAAAAAAAAAAAAAAAACACTAGACTTTTTACAAATGTTATGATTTATCTTGCCATCAACTCTGTAAAGGGGGTATCATTTTCTCCATTTTCCAGATGAAGAAATTGAGCCTTGAAAATGTTGTTAATTTCCCGAGGTGATAAAGATATTAGTGGCAGAGTCAGGATTCAAATTCAGATGGATTTGGCTGTGAGCCATAGCTTTTCCATTGCACAAAGCCATAAAACACCAAACTTCTCCCTTTGTCCTCTCTGTCCTCCAGGGTATACAATCTGTATGCTCTTCAATAACAGGCTGTGTCTTTAAGAGAACAGAGTACTAATTACTGATGTTTTCAAAAGGGAACTGACAGCATCCGGCCCTGAGGCAGCTTACAGAAGCTGGGCGGGGACAAAAGTGGAAGAAACTTGATCTGCGTTGGAGGAAACTGGAAAAGTTTAGTAAGATGCTTGTGCTAATTTCAGTGGGTTACAATGAGCACAGAAAATAAGATTTCTCTGATATCAGCACATATCAAGACTAAAAATAGTTTGGCCTTAGAACATTCTTCCGGAGACCAGAGAATATGTTTGTTCCCACATTTCCAGAAACACTTGGGGAGGGAGGATACAGTCTGCCACAGGCGGTGCTGCCTTTGGGAATGTGTCCCCTGACTGGACATATTTAGAGTTTCTGACAGTCATGGCTGAGGGCATTGGTGAGATCCTGGTGGCCTGTTATGTAGTGTTCGTGACTCACTGCTGTGCTCTCGGCTGTTCTTCAGCTGCTTTGCCCGTATCCTTGGTTTGCATCATTAGACTTCCTTATCAAAGAGGCTTGAAGAGTCACCAGACTCAGCTCTCACTCTACTTTCTCTGGGTTGTATCACTTTCATTGGGTTATGGAGAAGACAGTCTCAAGGATTTCAATGAAGCAAGTCCATTCTGCCACTGCTGCTGCCATTGGCAGGTAGATTGCACCCTGCTGGCAGAGCAGGTGTTGTGTGTAGATTAGATGGTAGTGGAATTACTCTAGCAACTTCCTCATTTCAAAATTCCCTGATATTCTCCACTGTAATAGTCCTTGTTTCCATTTTGCCTTAGGTACTTACGGTCACACCTGTTCTTTTCACCAGCTGGAGATGTTCTGTGGCAGGAACTAAAACTGAAATGCCACTCTCTGATCATAACCTTTTCTCCATTCAACTCCCTTATTCACATCTCTTTAATTTCATCAAGATTTCTGGTTCCTCTGCAATTGCCTTTTCTCCGCATAGTTCACTCCACTCCTGCAGTTTCTGTCTGCAAGCTTTATCCATGCTGCATCACTTTACCCATCCTCATGTCAGGATCTTCAGCATTCTGGCCCTCTTTCCCTACCTCCAGCATCCAATCTGCAAGCATCAAACTTTGGCACCTGCCTTAGTTATCTAGTGCTGCTACAACAGAAATACTACAAGTGGATGGCTTCAACAAACAGAAATTTATTCTCTCACAGTTTAGGAGGCTAGAAGGCCAAATTCAGGGTGCCAGCTCTAGGGAAAAGCTTTTTCTCTCTCTGGGCTTGAAGAAAGGTCCTTATTTCTTTGAGCTTCTGCTTCTGGATGATCTTCATGTGGCTTGGCATCTCTCTTCCTCCATCGTTACTTCTCTGGATTGCTTTTTTAATTTCTTTTATACCCTAAAAGAAATTGTCTCAAGACACACCCTAATCCTGCCTCAATAACATAATAAACATAACCTAATCCTCACGGGAAACCCTGGTGGCATAGTGGCTACTAACCAAAAGGTTGGCAGTTCAAATCTGCCAGGCATTCCTTGGAAACTCTATGGGGCAGTTCTGCTCTGTCCTATAGGGTCGCTATGAGTCGGAATCAACTCGACGGCAATGGGTTTTTGGGTTTTGGTTAATCCTCATGGATATAACCTGATCATGCCTCATCAACATAACAGCACCCATTCACACATGGGATTATAACCACAGGAAGAGGTTAGGATTTACAACATATCACAAAATGGATGATAATTACATCAGATCACAAAATGGAGGCCATCCACACAATACTGGAAATCATGGCCTAGCCAAGTTGACATTTATTTCTGGGGGACACAATTCAATTCATAACAGTACCATCCAGCCATCTGCCTTCTCTACTCCTATAACTACTTACTGAAACATACACACATACACACTCACAATTATGCAAATTGGTATCATTAGAATTGTTTGGATCCAATTTCAGCTGGATATTTACCACCACTTGACAATCCTTGTTGTGTGTGTATTCCTAACTAGTGTCCTTTCCTAATTCTCATAGTGTATGATCCAAATCATCAACACTTTCTTCCAGTTCTCGCATACTTGGCTTATTAAATAACGAAGTCTGTCAGACGGACACTCCCTTAACTCAATTCCTTTCCTGCATAAAACCAAACCAAATCTGTTGTCATCAAGTCAATTCTGAGTCATAGTTACCCTGTAGGTCAGAGCAGATCTGCCCCGTAGTGTTTCCAAGGAGTGGTAATGGATTTGAACTAACGACCTTTTGGTTAGCAGCCGAGCTCTTAACCATTGTGCCACCAGGGTCCCCCTTTTGCTCATGCTGCCTCTTTAAATGTTTTTCCTCCCGCATACATCATTATCTCTTTTCCCTGGTCTCAGGACAAGTTCTTGTTTTCTCCTATTCAGGAAAAATCTCTACCTGTACTCTAGACTCCATTCCCATCCATCTGGTCTAGGATTTTATCCCATTAATTACTTCATTTCTCTTCTATGGTCAACCTTTTTTTCCAATAGCTCCCATTCTAAAGTTTAATAAAAACAAAATTCTGTTTGTCGTGCATCTCCTCTAGCTATACATGGAGGAGACACATGGTAAAGGGAGTTTTCTCCTTATTATACATTATTATGAACATGTATAAGGCACGTGTTTTGTGTCAGCCATTGTTCCAAGTGTCTTACAACTTTTTTAATATTCATAATGACACTGCGGAAGCCCTGGTGGCGTAGTGGTTAAGTGTTACGGCTGCTAACCAAAGGGTTGGCAATTCGAATCTGCCAGGTGCTCCTTGGAAACTCTGTGGGGCAGTTCTACTCTGTCCTATAGGGTTGCTATGAGTCGGATTTGACTCGACGGCACTGGGTTACTGGGTCAATGACACTACTAAAATATTATCTTCCCCAGTTTTATAGCTGTGGCACCTGAGATGCAGAGAATTTAGGTAACTTTTCCAAAGTCATCAGAAAATCTGCAGGCGTAGTGGTTAAGTGCTATGGCTGCTAACCAAAGGGTCAGCAGTTCAAATCTGACAGGTGCTCCTTGGAAACTCTATGGGGCAGTTCTACTCCGTCCTATAGGGTCACTATGAGTCAGAATCGACTCGGCTGCACTGGGTTTGGTTTTTTTTTTTTTTTTTTTTGCTTTTCAAAGTCACCCAGCTAATTAATGGTGGAGCTAGAAATTAGACGTACAGTCTAGGCCAGAGTCCACCAGACTGTTCTTCCTCCAGTATTCTACCTCCTTCTTTTACTTCTCAACTAAGATTTTAAAAAAGTAAGCACTGCTTTGGCTTTCTACATCTCACTCCACTGTAAACTGTCTTCTGATTCTGGCATGCTCTGAAATTGTTGTCGAAGGACGTCAATGACTAACTTCCTGATTGCTCAATCCGAGGAACACATTTGTTTCTCTCCCTTCCTTCCTCCCTCATTCTGTCTCGTCCTAGCTTCCTTTGCTCTTTCTTTCTTTCATTCACTCATTATTTTATTCTCTATTTCTTGTTCCTTGATGCATAGAATTAGATTGACCATAATCCTTGGTTCATGACACACTCATCCTTGGTCCCTGCAAGGACCACTTGTCTTTACTTTAATAATATATTACCATATACCCTGAGTGGTACAAATGGTTAACGTGCCCAGCTGTAACTGAAAGGTTGGAGGTTAGAGTTTACCCAGAGGCACATCAGTAATCTAGTTCTGAAAAATCAAACATTGAAGACCCTATGGAACACCTTTCTACTCTAACACACATGGGGTCACCATGAGTCAGAATCTACTTGATGGTAGTTGGTGGTGGTGGTAGATATCCAGTAACCCTTGGTGTCCAGTGTTCTCCAGTGAAGAACATTGTTACGGGTTGAATTGTGTCCCCCTCCAAAAATCTTAACCTCTGCCCGTGGTTTTAATCCCATTTGTGAATGGGTTATTTTTGCTGTGTTAATAAGGTAAGGTTAGGTTATGTCAATGAGGATTCCAAAAACCAAATCAAACCCACTGCCGTCTAGTCGATTCTGACTCATAGCAACCCTATATGACACAGTAGAACTGCCTGGTAGAGTTTCCAAGGAGTGCCTGGCGGATTCCAACTGCCGACCTCTTGGTCAGCAGCCCTAGCACTTAGCCACTACGCCACCACGGTTTCCTCAGTGAGGATTAGGTTATGTTTATTATGTTAATGAGGCAAGATTAGGGTGTATTTTGGGTCAGTTTCTTTTGAGATATAAAAGATTAAACGAGCAAGCAAGAGAAGCAAAGATGGGGGAAGAGAGATGCCAGGCTACATGAAGCTCAAAGAGACAAGAACCTTACCCCAGAGCTGACAGAGAAATAAAGGCTTCCCTTAGGGCTGGCACTCTGAATTTGGATTTTTAGCTCTAGTGATCTTGTGTCTGATTCTGAAAACCATGGCTAAACATCATGACTGCATTATAGCTTGAATGATTTGGAACCCCGATTTTTTTAAATCTAGATACAACTACCACCATTTCCCAACACCCTTTCTACCCACAGTTAAAATTTGAATTGAATCTTACCTGGAAATTAAGGCAAGACTGCGTATACCTTTTCACTCCTCCACTGGTCTCATGCAGAAGCTTGAACAGCTTGGATAAAGGACAGTGCATTTCACGTTTTCCAATTTGGGGTCAGAACTAGGGACAAATCAACAATCTACTGAGACCAAGTAATCTCTGGAGCAGATGTCTGTGAATATCCACTTCAATTGTACTCCTTCATCATCCTTAAGGTTCTATTTTTTTGTCTATGTTAAAAAAAAATCTGGGAACTTAACATATATGTTAAATTACAGAACAATAGTAATAACAGTGCTAACCACAGTAGCTTCCATTTATTATAAGTCCTTCCTAGTGCCAGAAACTGTGCTCTGTACAGGTCATCTTCTTTAATTCTGTCAACATCCCCAAACACTTATGAGGTAAATATTGTTTCCTCCATTTTACAGGTGAAAAATCGAGACATAGAGAAGGTAGATGACTTTCTGAAGGCACTCAGCTAGTAAGCAGGAAAGTCAGTATTCAAACTCAGGTTTGAATGATCCCAAAGTCTGCATTGGTAACCTCTACCCCCTGCTGCCCCTCACTCAGAATTTCGAAGTTCTGGATACTCTTCAAAAATAGAGATATTCCAGAGATGATGTCTTAGTTATCTAGTCCTGCTATAATAGAAATAGCAAAAGTGGATGGCTTGAACAAACAGAAATTTATTCTTTCACAGTTTAAACCCACCAAAAAAAAAAAAAAAAGCCATCTAGGCAGTAAGTGAGTTTCAAGGCATAAAACCAATAGGATGGGGAAAGGGCATACCTGAAAAGAAGAGAAAATTTCAGAGTAGGAGTTTAGAGGAATTCCCCATTGAAGACAGGGTAATGGCAGTCTTAGGCATGAGAAAAGAGAGGAGAGATATTTATATAATTGTATTAGACGGCACTGGGTATTAGGATTCATGGGGAATATAAGGACAGAGAAGTCAAGATATCTAACCAAAATTTCATAGTCCAGTTGGAGAATTGGAGCATGCACATGTGAGAGTTAAGCAACAATACTGGACAATAGCACACAACAGTACTGAAAACATTTCATTTCTGGATGAGGAAGGGAGGTGAATAGGGAAGCACAGTGACAGCGAAACATAAATCTGCCTGGTTGTGAGCCTCCTCAAATGCTCTTTTAATTTTCTGAAGTTGAAATTAATTTGTCCAGTGCATTAACTGGGGAGGAGTGTGTGTGTAGGTATGTGCATGTGTGTGTGGCAGGTGTGCTTCTTGGGGAAGTATTTCTAAAACAGTTCCTTCCAAGGGTAGGGTGGGGGTGCAATCTTAAACTAATATAGTGAAAAGTAGGCTGGTATAGCTCTATTTATGTCAAATGAAACAGACTTTAAGACAAAAATATTATTAGTGGTGAAGACAATGACTATGGTATATAACAGATAAAAAGTTTAAATCACCAAGATATTTATAAAAATCTTAAACATGTATGCATCTAAAATATACTTGAAATATACAAAGAAAAAAATGGATAAACTTCAGCGTATCTTTCCCGATTATTAATAAATCAGACAGATAGTAATCAGCAAAGATACAGAAAACCTAAATAACACAAAGCGCATTTTGACCTAATGAGCACATACAGACTTTTTCTACATTTGATAGTTAGAGAAAACACATTTTTCTCAAGCACACATAGAACACGTATTCAAAGAACATGTGTAAAAATTGACCGTTACACATGTTCTTTGTATACATGTTCTGTTTATTCAAGGCTATAAAGAAGGTCTCAACAAATTTCTAAGAATAGGTATCCTACAAACCATGATCCTTTACAACAACATGTGTAAGTTACAAATTAACTTAAAAATGATTAATAAAGGCACCCCACATATTTAGGTAATAAAACAAACTTCTATATAATTAATAAGTTAAAGAAGAAATTCTAATAAACATTTTAAAAGTCTTAGTACTAAATAATATATAAAATAAACAATACTTATGGGAAACAGCAAAAAGGCGCAAATTTGAGGCAACTACGCAGTCCTAAATAATTATATTAGAAAAGCAAAGAGAGGCTGAACAATAATGAGCTAACCGTGCCTCTTAGGAATCAAGGAAAGGAAAAACAAAATCGACTCCAGAAATTAGAAGGAGAGGAATAATAAAGAATAATAGTAGAAATCAGAGAAATAGAAAACAGAGATACAGTAGAGGAAAGCAACAAAGTGAGACTTGTTTTGTTTGTTTTCTTTTAAATAAATTAGCAAAATAGACCAAACTGGCAAGATTAGTCACACAAAAAAAGGAGCCCATATATGTAATATTGGGAAGAAAAGGGAGTATGTAACTACAGATAAAACAGATTTAAAAAGATAATAAACCAGTTGCCATCAAGTTGACTCTGATTCATGGCCACCCTATGTGTGTGAGAGTAGAATGTGCTCCGTAGAGTTTTCAATGGCTGACTTTTCAGAAGTCGATTACCAGGCGTCTCTTTTGAGGTGCCTGTGGGTGGACTCAAATCTCCAACCTTTCAATTAGCAGCTGAGCGTGTTAACCATTTGCATTGCCAAGGGACTCCAAAAAGATAGTAAGTAATGCTATTAATAATTATAAGCAATGATTTTGGAAATTTAGACAAAAGGAAGAGATCAGTAGGAAAATATTCCAGAAATAACTCAAAATGAAATAAAGACCTAAGTAGTCCTAAAGTATTGAAAAAATTGAAGCAATAGCTACAAATTTTTCCTCCAAGGAAATATCAGATAAAATTATTATACAGACAAGTATTAACCATTTTTGAAGAAACTAATGATCCCATTTGATGTAAACTTTTCCAAAGAATAGGAAAAGAGGGATACTCCCTAACTCATTCTATGAAACTTGCATAGCTCTAAAACCTAAATAGACAAGAGTATTGCAAGAAAGAAAAATTTCAGGCCAATTTTGCTCTTTAGTAAACAAAATATTAGTAAATGTAATCCAACAGTATAAACAAAAATAATACACTGTGATCAAGTTAGATATTTTCTTGCTAAGCAAAAGTTGATTATACATGTAATTTACTATAGTAAGGGATTAAAAAAAAAGCAGAAGTTGATTATACATATAATTTATTATATTAAGGGATTAAAAGAGAGAGGAAAAAAAAAAAGATCATTTCAAGAGATGCCAAAAAAATTTAACAAATGTCATTACCTATTTATGATTTTTTAAAAAATCTTAGTAACTTAGGAAAAGAAGGGGACTTCCTTAACCTAAGAGTATATATGAAAACAAATATATGGAAAACAAAATCCATTGTAAACTTCATCCTGAGCAAGAATGAGGATTTCCTTTAAAATCCCATTCTTATCACCTCTTTTCATCTAGGAAATGATGCCAAGTCTTTGAACCTTTATTCAACATTGTATTAGAAGATAAATTTATTTGAAGGAGAATTATTCTTGGGAGCTTTGAAATTAAAGTTGAAATTAGCCTTAAAGATTAGATATCTTGGGACTCTTGTTTTGTTTTTTTTTTAACAAACTTTTCCATTTCTTCAAAAAGCATTTAGTTAATGTGCTCACGTAATTTCCAGATGATTCAGCACATACCGAGGAAAAATGGAAAATTTGCTAAGGGATCTCAGTGTTTTCTTGGCATGAAGACAAAGATCTGGATTTATTTAAGGGTCTGAACGATGGAGAGCACTTTTCATTTTTACCCCGTGGATAGTCACAATTATTCAGATTAGATTGTTCTTTCACTCTTATTTCAAATCACATTCAGGAGCTCAAGGTAAAGGGGCAAAAATGGTTAAGAGCATTCTCTGGGCAATTATAGCAGGTATAATGTGCCCTGGGAAGGGAAGAATATAGGAGAGGTGCACTTGGAAGTTCAGCAATTAAGAATAGAATACTGAAAGCAGAATTTTCCCTACAGCAAGTCATGTTTCTGCACAAATTAACTAAATTGTTTTTTAGCCTACTTCCACTTTTTCTGTATACTGCCGTGGTCAGCCATTTTGTGTCAGGGTACAAGAGTTTAAAAAAATGCTTGGTGTTTATGAGTTTGGTGCTCTTGAACCTTTGTGGTTCTGGTTCTAGTCTGAAGCATTCTAACCCTGTTTTGGTGTGCAGGCCCATCTCCCCCCCGCCCTTTTTTTTTTCCTTTCATTTACAACAAGTACCATAAACACCTCACACTTTTTTTTAACTCTCTCTTCTTCCTCATAGCCCCTGGTAACCACTAATCTTATATCTCAATGAATTTGCGTAGGCTAGATAGTTCATGTAAGTGGGATCATACAATATTTGTTGTTTTGTGTTTTCTTCATTTAACTTAGCATAATGTTTTCAAAGTTCACCCATGTGGTGGCGTGTATCAGAACTTCCTATCTCTTTATGGCTGGGTAATATTCCACTGTATGTAAATATGACATTTTGCTCATCCATTCATCTGTTGATAGGCACATGGGTTGTTTCTACCTTTTGGCTAGCGTGAATAATGCTACAGTGAACACTGGCATACATGTGTCTGTTCGAGTTGCTGCTTTCAAGCCTTTTGGGTATATGTCTAGGAGCAGAAATGCTGGGTCATATGGTAATTCTGTGTTTTAATTTTTTGAGGAACTGTCAAACTGTTTTTTTTTTTTTTTGCCAAACTGTTTTCCACAGTGGCTGCACCATTTTACATCCCACCAGCAATGGATGAGGGTTCCAATTTCTCTATATCCTTGTGCCCCCTCCCCCCTTTATTTGGCCTTGTGTCCCCAGCTTCTTGATCTTGAATGTCCTCTTTTGGTTCAGTAATTCCGTGAACAATTCTGTCAGTAACGATTCTTTTTTCTTTCTTTTGGTCAACACTAAAGCCATTCCTTCTGTGCACGGCACTTATGGGGGAAAGAGGAGGTTCCATGGGCAAGGCTTGGCCCTGTTATGAGCTCAGGAACTGACTGCACAATGTTCTCAGACCTACGACAAGTCATTTCCAGCCCTGTGTGGGCAGCTACTTGAACATGTTCCAGGATGTGAACCACACTGATAAGCGGGCTGTCACGTGTTAGCTATTGTTTACAGAGAAAACTGGACCTAAGAATGTGGTACAAACAACGCGAATTTATGGGGGAAAAACAAACTTATAACACTCTGGGAAACATAACTTGTAACACTCACTCTATGGAATATAGGTCATTTGCCCAAACTTTGAGATTCTGTTTAATTTTTGATATTAAATTTGAAAATGGAGCAAAATACAAGTTCTAAATTGTCCTTTTATGGGCTAAGAAGTTAAGATGCTTCTAAAAGCACCCATATAAGAAAGTGACATTGATTCTGGGAAGAAAAACACAGCATCTTTTTTTTTTATGCTTTTTTATAATTATTATACTTTAGGTGAAGGTTTACAGAATGAACTAGCTTCTCATCAAACAATTAGTACACATATTGTTCTATGACATTAGTTAACAACTCCACGACATGTCAACACTCTCCCTTCTCGACCTTGGGTTCCCTATTACCAGCTTTCGTGTCCCCTCCTGCCTTATGGTCCTTGCCCCTGGGCTGATGTGCCCCTTTAGTCTCGTTTTGTTTTTTGGCCCTGTCCAATCTTTAGAGGAAGTGTGAACCTAAGGAGTGACTTCATTACTGAGCTGAAAGGGTGTCCGGGAGCCATACTCTTGGAGTTTCTCCAGTTTCTATGAGGCCAGTAAGTCTGGTCTTTTTTTGTGAGTGAGAATTTGTTCTGCATTTTTCTCTAGCTCTGTCCGGGACCTGTACTGTAATCCCTGTCAGAGTAGCCAGTGGTGGTAACAGGGCACCATCTAGTTGTACTAGATTCAGTCTGGTGGAGGAGCACAGCATCTTTTTGCCCCCAGTGTTACAGATATGTGTAACCTAGTAGCATCAGAAGCCATCTAAATTGACAGGGAGGGAGGAGAATCAAGATCAGCATGATGCTAGTTCCTATGACTTCAACTTTTTTTTACCAATTCTGACACCAGCCATCTTCCCCATGGCATTCTCTACTTCTCTGCTGAGTTTGATAATTTGTTGCAGTGGCCACACAGAATTCACAAACCATGCTTACAATTAAGTGGTTTACTAGGGAAGTAACAGGCTACAGCTACGGATCAGGATAGACTTGGAGGTGACAGGATACAACTCAGGATAGTTAATCAGGACAGCTTCCAAGGAGAACAGCTCTCAGCTTGTTCTCAGCTGTGACTATAGGCAGGCCACGTTCGGGTCTCTGTCTCCAGGCCCTTCTTAGCCTGGTCTCTGCCCTGCTAAGGCAAGTGTTACAGTTCTTCAGCTCCTCTAACAAGTGCCTGGAGGCACCTCACCCTGCCAGCAAGCCTGCATAGGTGGATCAAGAAGCCCATTGCAGCCGCTGTGCTCTGTGGGCCAGGAAGCCTACTGCAGCTATCTTGTGCCAGTTTCCTGGTTCATGTGGCTTGTACTGCTACCACTATCTTGTGCCATCTTGCCCTGGTCTCCTGCTGTCCTGTACCTCTCACACCATCTCCACTGTCACAGCGTCCAGAGATTCTCAGCACGGGGAACCCGGGTCCAAAGGTTGTACTCTGTTCTGGCTCTTCTTCTTGATGGTAGTGAGGCCCCTCTCCAACGTCTGTGGGATTAGCCCTTATAAGCCTAGAATGCTAAACTGACCAATCCTCTTAGTAGGCCATAGTTACTTAATTTGCATAATAACTGACCAATTCCCAAAAGAGTTTTATGTACCTTATTTGCATAGTAAACTATCCAATCCCTTTACAAGACTGTGGCCTAGCAAATCATCTTGACAGAAATACAAACCAAGGGCCAGAAAGGCTGTATATAAAGAGAAACCCATTGCACTGCCATATGAATAAGGTATATCTATAGCATTCATGAGGTTTTTTTTTTGCAGTTTTCAGTCAGTGTATATCCATGACTTGTAGTAATTTAAAGTTCTGACTAATAAGCTGAGAGACTCATTCAACTCTGGGGAATACGGCCCATTTCACAAATTCAGCAATTCCAGTGCCCACCAAAAGGTGAATTCTGTGAGGTCAGAAACTGATACCTTGTTCACAGTTGAATCCCTGGTGCCCAGCAGAGTGTTGGATATAATAAATACTTACTGGAAAAAAAAAAAAAGGAATCTGACTTTGCCACTTCCTGCTCTCATTACGCAAACTTTGTAATAAAAGATACATTGTTGTCATGGATTGAATTTGTCCCCCAAAATGTGTGTCAACTTTGCTGGTCATGATTTCCAGCATTGTGTGATTGTCCACCATTTTGTCATCTGATGTGATTTTCCCAAGTGTTGTAAATACTACCTCTATGATGTTAATGAGTTGGGATTAGCAGCAGTTATGTTAATGAGACAGGACTCAATCTACAAGATTAGATTGTGTTTTAAGTCAATCTCTTTTGAGATATAAAAGAGAAGCAAGCAGAGAGACCTGAGGACTTCATACCACCAAGAAAGCAGCGTAGAGAGCAGGGCACATCCCTTGGACCCAGGGAATATTGATGACAAGGACCTTTCCCCAGAGCCAAGACGGAGAAAGCTTTCCCTTGGAGCTGGCGCCCTGAGTTTGGACTGTGAGAGAATAAATTTCTGTTTCTTAAAGCCACCTGCTTATGGTATTTCTGTTATAGCAGCACTAGAAAACTAAGACAGTTGTGAAAATGACCATGGAGTGAAAGATTCTACTTGACAAAAACAATTAATTTTGTTTTGAAATTGACCAGAAAACATGAAGCTTCCGCATGAAAATACGACACTGTAGAAAGTCAGGAGCTTATAACAATATTTCTGTATTTATGAATTTGTCATAAATTATCCAGAAATGTTTTTCTGGATCCTTCCTCTATGTTAGGAAGAAAAAGGGAAAGGAAGAGGGGAGGGAGGAGGTGGAGGAGTAGGAAAGGAGGTGAAAGGAGGGTAGAAAACAATGGAGAATGGAGAAAGGAGAGAGAAGGAGGTGATAAGCTTATTTCATTATGCCAAAATTCCACTTTCTTCATTTTGGCAACATTATCAAAACATTTCCATTATTCTAAATGAATGAGAATTGTGATTGACCACTAACCCAGAGTAAAAGCAGAATTACAAATGAAACAAGGTAGTTTTCTGCATTTTTTTTACTCAGGATTTTTTCTTCCTTCTTAGTCTTTCTCTGTTGAGGCCTGAATAGACTTTTCCTCAAACTGTCCAAAGAGCAGGCCACACTGCAGACTTCATTTCATTGAAGAGGCCTTCTTGCTCTCTGGTCTTTTCTCTAAGTCTCAGGAACAGCCACTTTCCAAGAGAGCCTTCAGTTGAGTCTCTGGTTTCTCCTGGTATCTCTCAAATCCTTTAAAGAAGAATTAGCCTCCTCTCTGTGCTTTGAACTAAAAAAAAAAAACAGGTAATTTGCTGCCCCCTTTAAGCTTTCCTTCTATGCTAAACAACCAGGTGCAACCCACACTACTTTTTTTTTTTTTTATGGGTTCATCCAATTCATTTTTTTGTTTTGTTTTTTTAATTAATTTTTATTGTGTTTTAAGTGAAAGTTTACAAATCAAGTCAGTCTCTCCTGCAAAAATTTACATACACCTTGCTATACACTCTTTTTTTTATATATAATGAGATAGCATAGTTCTTCCCTCCACTCTCTCTCCTTGTGTCCATTCGGGTAGCTTCTGGTCCCCTCTGCCCTCTCCTCTCCCCTCCAGACAGGAGATACCAACATGGTCTCATGTGTCTACTTGATCCAAGAAGCTCGTTCTTCACCAGTATCATTTTCTATCCCATATTCCAGTCCAATCCCTGTCTGAAGAGTTGGCATTGGGAATGGTTCCTGTCTTGGGCTAACCATGGCCTCCGGGGTCCTTCTAGTCCCACTCTGACCATTGAGTCTGGTCTTTTTAAAACAATTTGGAGTCCGCATCCCACTGCTCTCTTGCTCCCTCAGGGGTTCTCTGTTGTGTTCCCTGTCAGGGCAGTCATCGGTTCTGGCTGGGCACCATCTAGTTCTTCTGGTCTCAGGCTGATGTAGTCTCAGGTTTATGTGGCCCTTTCTGTCTCTTGGGCTCATAATTACCTTGTGTCTTTGGTGTTCTTCATTATTCCTTGTTCCATGTGGGTTGAGACTAATTGATGAACCTTAGATGGCCGCTTGCCAGCATTTAAGATCCCAGACGCCACTCTCCAAAGTGAGACACAGAATGTTTTCTTAACAGATTTTATTATGCCAGTTGACTTAGATGTCCCCTGAAACCATGGTCCTCAAAACCCTGCCCCTGCTACGCCGGCCTTTGAAGCATTCAGCTTATTCAGGAAACTTCTTTGCTTTTGGTTTAGTCCAGTTGTGTTGACCTCTCCTGTATCTACACTACTTTTTAAAGTAAATATATAAACAAGGAACAACAGTAACTAAATGTCAGCTTCTTTAAACTTTTAGCACATAGCCTGCCAGTTTGGCTAGCTCCATATGCATAACCAATATGCAAGCGGGCATAAAAAGTTCAAACCATTATTTCCAGAGAGAATGGAAAACAGCAGAGTCTATAATTTCTACTCAGTAAGGAACAATTTTGAAGTATGGTACAGACTGGAAGTTGCCCTTCTTAGCAAAAAGTCAAAAGCTTGTGTGCAAGTGCATACACGGCCACTTTGAAATGGAGAATACAATGACGACCTGTGTCATTTTGCAGAACATGTAGAAGCAGAGTAAGCTCTCCTAAAGCTCAGTACTACACGGAGTTCTGTGGTAGCCAGAGATGAGCTATGAAGATTCTTTATTTAGCATCTGATATGGCCAGGCCACTTATGGAAATGTTGAAATGCCACCTAACAGCATAGCGAGTAAGTATCGTCCTGAGCCAGAGCCATTGCATTACCTTGCTACTGACGCCTTTTCCCTGTCAACTTTCTCTGAACTTCTTCATAATCTAGTATCTAAAGAAATTACATTCAGAATAGCAAAGGGCATCCAGGACTGGCCTTCAAACCCAGGACCTATATCAGGTTGTTGTTGACTCAGCTATCCTTGAAATGAATTATTTCAATGTAGATGGCTTGGCCAAAAATATATATAGAAGATACAAAGAAAATTAGAAGAAAATGCACATTCAGAAAAGGAGAAGCAAAATTATTCTAGATGAAAACAATCGTTCCCCAAAGTTGTAGCTCTTACCACCTCCCACTTGTGAGAAAAGATCAAGGCAATTGCAGGGCCAGTCTGTATATATTTTTTTTTCAAAAAATATATGATCATGCTCCAGTTACTGCCTGGATTTCTGAAATAGACTCATAACTTGCTGACTGAGTCAAGATGTTGATCCAGCGTCTAGCACAGACCCTGACACACAATAGGTGCTCAAAATGTGTTTGTCAAAACCACTGCTGCTGCTAAGAACAAGATGACCACGAGATTCACCACCCTCCTCAAGAATAACTGGGCCAAGGAGCCTGTGCTGGTCGTGTCCTTCACCATCGAGGACCTCACTATAATTCTGCCCCCATCTAGCCGCACACTAGTATGCCAGCATGATCAATCAGGCCAGACTCTACAATTACCCAGTGTACCTCTGAGATGACAGGAACATGCCCAGCCACCCACGGGACCCTGAGGGCCCATGCTTGGAATGGCTGAAGAAACTGTGAGCACCTCTGTTGACAGTGAGGAGACCCCTCTCTTGTGGCCCCCAATAGAATGTGAAAACAAACAACAAAAAGAAAGCATCTGTTGAATGAATAAGTGGAGAAATTTTGTAAAGTAGATGGGGTAAATATTCATTCAGTGATTTATTCTGAGAATATTTATTGAGCAATAGTATAGGCCAAATACTGAGACTACAACAATGTGAAAGATGGGACTGTTTTCATATACACATTTTATAGATGGCTTGCCCATGTTTACATGCCTAGTAAATGGCAAAGCAGATCTGGAACCAGTCTTTGGTCTATGTGACTCTTTTCAAACCTATCTGTGTTTATCATTTGAGTTCTGCTGTGGCTGCCTATTTATGTAGGCTACAGGGTTGCTATGAGTTGGAATCAACTTGATGGCAATACATTTGGGTTTTTTTTGTTGTTGTTACGCTTCATTTGCAAAGATAAAATATTCTCTTCACATAGGTAAGCAAGAGAATTTGTGCTTTTGATTTGTTTTCTTGTTTGCTTCACTATAGGAGTACATAACTGTAGGCAACATGTATTTCTGTTAAGCAAATGTAAACAGAATTTTTATAAACTGAATTATGTTTTTAATGTAAAAGAAAGATATGCCTTGAGGGAAGGTTCTGACTCTTGTTTATCTTGAGGATAGTGCCTGGCATGCTCAATGTTGTTGTTAGGTGCCATCGAGTCGGCTCCGACTCTTAGCGACCCTATGCACAACAGAACGAAACACTGCCCGGTCCTGCGCCATCCTTACAATCGTTGTTATGCTTAAGCTCACTGTTGCAGCCACTGTGTCAATCTACTTCATTGAGGGTCTTCCTCTTTTCCTCTGACCCTGTACTCTGCCAAGAATGATGTCCTTCTCCAGGGACTGATCCCTCCTGACGACATGTCCAAAGTGTGTAAGACGCAGTCTCGCCATCCTTGCTTCTAAGGAACATTCTATTGTAATTCTTCTAAGACAGATTTGTTCGTTCTTTTGGCAGTCCATGGTATATTCAATATTCTTTGTCAACACCACAATTCAAAGGCATCAATTCTTCTTCGGTCTTCCTTATTCATAGTCCAGCTTTCACATGCATATGACGCAATTGAAAATACCATAGCTTGGGTCAGGCGCACCTTAGTCTTCAAGGTGACATCTTTGCTTTTCAACACTTTAGAGAGGTCCTTTGCAGCAGATGTACCCAATGCAATGCGTCTTTTGATTTCTTGACTGCTGCTGTCATGGCTGTTGATTGTGGATCCAAGTAAAATGAAATCCTTGACAACTTCAGTCTTTTCTCCGTTTATCATGATGTTGCTCATTGGTCCAGTTGTGAGGATTTTTGTTTTCTTTATGTTGAGGTGCAATCCATACTGAAGACTGTGGTCTTTGATCTTCTTTAGTCAGTGCTTCAAATCCTCTTCACTTTCAGCAGGCAGGGTTGTGTCATCTGCGTGACACAGGTTGTTAATGAGTCTTCTTCCAATCTTGATGCCCCATTCTTCTTCATGCTCAATAAGTAAATAAAAAAGAATGCATGGATGCATGCTCTGATGGATCAAACAGGACCCCCCAAACCTTCCCTGAACGTGTCGTACCCCTGTATTTGGGTATGCATTGTTCAGGAGTGGGGGGAAGCGGTTCCAGGCCCTGCAGGTACTGACATACTGACTGATCTGAGCCTTCACTTCCCAGTTACTAGGAAGTGTTATTGATTACCATTCAACATTCAACACTGGGCAGAATGGGGTATGCAAAGATGACATAAACAGGATTGTTCCCTCAAAGAGTTTATAGTTAGGTATTCCATGCTGGCCGAGAAGGAAAAGCAGGAACTAGTGATACAATAATACCCAAAGATAACCATAGATTTCCAGTTTTTCATTATCTCTGAGACTCCACCCCTTTGCTAGACATTTGAGCTCAGATTCTGTCAAGTGTAAGGAGCTTCAGACTGCTTTGGCAAGAGGGAAATGGAAGAAATGAATGTGAGGACTCCTGAAAGAGGATTTCTTATCCATCTTTCTTCCAACTTCAGCCATTAGGAAAGGAGAGAAGCAAATTCCATGGATACATTGAGTCTGACCTTGTCTCACCATTATTTCTGACCAGTCAAAAATATAATCAAGCAAAGCAAAACTTTATTTATTAAATTTTCTTTCTTTTTAATTTTATTGTGCTTCAGGTGAAAGTTTACAGTGCAAATTAGTTTCTCATTCAAAAATTTATACACAAATTATTTTGTGACATTGGTTGCAATCCCTGTGATATGTCAGTACTCTACCCATTGCTTTCCATCCCGGGTCCCCCATGTCCATTTGTCCAGTTTTCCTGTCCCTTCCTGCCTTCTCTGCTTTGATCTTGGGCAGGTGTTGCCGATTTGGTTTTGTATACTTGATTGAACTAAGAAGCACGTCTCTCACTTATGTTATTGTTTTTTATAGGCCTGTCTAATCTTTGACAGAAAGGTGGACTTCAGGAGTAGCTTCAGTTCTGAGTTAGCAGGGAGTCCTGGGGAATGTAGTCTCAGGCGTTCCCCCAGTCTCTTTAGACCAGTAAGTCTGTTAGAATTTTGTTCTACATTTTTTTCCTTCTCTGTCTGGGACCCTCTATTGTGATCCCAGTCAGAGCGGTCGGTGGTGGTTATCTGTACACCGTCTAGCTCTTGTGTGCTCAGGCTGATGGAGACGGTGGTTCATGTGGTCCATTAGTCATTTAGACTAATATTTCCTGTGTGTGTGTGTGTGTGTGTGTGTGTGTGTGTGTGTGTGTTTAATTCTCCTTTGCTCTGGACAGGGTGGGACCACCAGGTGTATCTAGATGACCACTTGAAAACTTTTAAGACCTCAGGTGCTACTCACCAAAGTAAGATGTAGAACTTTTTTTTTTTTTTAATGAACTATGTTATACCAATTGATCTAGATATCCCTGGAGACCATGGTCCCCAGTCCTCAGCCCCAGTAACTTGGTCCCTCAAGGTGCTTGGATGTGTCTAGGAAGCTTCTATGACTTTGCTTTGGTCAAGTTGTGCTGACTTCCTCTATATTGTGTGTTGTCTTTCCCTTCTCCAAAGTTAACACTAGTCTACTATCTAATTAGTGACTTCCTATCCCCAGCGTCATAACTATCAAAGATTGTTTTTTCTTTGCATAAACCTTTTCTCCAGTTTTTATGTTAGTGGTCTTATATAATGTTTGTCCTTTTGTTACTGGCTTATTTCAGGTGGTATAATGCCCTCCAGATTCATCCATGTTGTGAAATGTTTCACAGATTCATCATTTTTCTTTATCGTTGCATAGTATTCTATTGTGTGTATGCACCATAATTTGTTTATCCTTTCATCTGTTGATGGGCACTTAGGTTTTTTCCATTATTTCCCTAATGTGAATAATGCTGCAGTGAACATGTGTGTGCATATGTCTATTCATGTGACAGCTCTTATTTTTCTAGGATATAGTCCTAGGAATGGCATTGCTGGATCATATGGTATTTCTATTTCTAGCTTTTTAAGGAGGTGCCATATCATTTTCCATAATGGTTGTACAATTTTACATTCTCACCAGCAATGTATAAGAGTTCCAATCTCCCAGCAAACTCTCCAACATCTGTTATTTTCTGTTTTTTTTTTTTTTTTGATTAGTGACAGTAATGTTGTGGTGAGATGGTATCCCATCGTGGTTTTGATTTGCATTTCTCTGATGGCTAATGATTGCAAGCATTTCCTCGTGTGCCTGTTAGCTGCCTGAATGTCTTCTTTGGTGAAGTGTCTGTTCATATCCTTTGCCCATCTTTTAATTCAATTATTTGTCTTTTTGTTGTTGAGGTGTTAAAGTGTTTTATGGTTTTTAGAGATTAGACCCTTGTCAGATATGTTGTAGCCAAAAAATTCTTTCCTAGTCTGTAGGTTCTCTTTTTACTCTTTTGGTGTGAAGTCTTTTGATGAGCGTCAGTGTTTAATTTTTAGGAGCTCCCAATTATCCAGTTTCTCTTCAGGTGTTTGTGCACTATTAGTTATGGTTTGTATTGTATTTATGCAATGTATTAGGGTCCTTAGCATTATCCTTATTTATTTTTTTTTTCATGATCTTTGTCGTTTTGGAAACTCCGGTGGTGTAGTGGTTAAGTGCTGTAGCTGCTAACCAAAAGGTCGGCAGCTGGAATCCCTCAGGTGCTCCTTGGAAACTCTATGGGGCAGTTCTGCTCTGTCCTATAGGGTTGGTATGAGTTGGAATCAACTAGACAGCAGTGGATTTGGTTTGGTTTTTTATCATTTTAGGTTTTATGTTTAGGTCTTTGATCCAGTTTGAATTTGTTTTCCTGTATAGTTTGCAGTATGAGTCCTGCTTAATTGCTTTTACAGGCAGACATTCAGTTTTGCCAGCACTATTTGTCAAACTGTCTTTTCCCCATTTAATGGACTTTGGTCCTTGGTCAAAGATCAGCTGACCATAGGTGGATGGAGTTACATCTGGGTTCTCAATTGTTCCATTGATCTATGTGTCTGTACCAGTACCAGGCTATTTTGACTACCGTGACTGTATAGAAGGTTCTGAGATCGGGCAGTGTTAGGCCTCCTACTTTGTTCTTTTTCTTCACAATGCTTTTACTTATCTGGAGCTTCTTTACTTTCCAAATAAAGTTGGTGATTAGTTTTTCTCGTTAAAGAATGCTGTTGGTATTTGGATTGGGATTGCATTTTATCTGTAGATCTCTTTGGGTAGAACTGATATTTTCACAATGTTGAGTCTTCCTATCCATAAGCATGCTACGTTTTTCCGTATTTGTAGGTCTCTTGCAGTAGTTTTTTTTTTTTTTTCTTTGCATAGGTCTTTTACATCCCTGGTTACATTTATTTCTAATTATTTTATCATTTTAGAGGCTATTATAAGTGGTATGGAGCTCTGGTGGTGCAGTAGTTAAGCACTTGTCTGCTAACGTAAAGGTTGGCAGTTTGAACCCACCAGCCGCTCCACAGGAGAAAGATGTGGCAGTCTGCCTCCTTAAAGATTTACAGCCTTGGAAAACCTATGGGGCATTTCTACTCTGTCCTATAAGGTCGCTATGAGTCAGAGGCGACTCAAGGGCAATGGGTTTATAAATGGTATTATTTTCATAATTTTCTTTTTGAAGTTGTCTTTGTTGGTGTATAGGAATCCAACTAATTTTTGTCTGTTTATCTTGTATCCTGCAACTCTGCTGAATCTATTAGCTCCAGTAGTTTTTGTGTGGAATCTCTGGGGTTCTCTATGTATAGTATCATATCATCTGCAAATAGGGATAGTTTTATTTCTTCTTTTCCAATTTGGATGCTCTTTATTTCTTCTTCTTGCCTTATTGGTCTAGCTAGAAGCTTTAGTACAGTGTTAAATAAGGGTGGTGATAAAGGGCATCCTTGTCTTATTCCCATTTTCAGGGGAAATTCTTTCAGCCTCTCTCCCTTGAGAATGATGTTGGCTGTTAGTTTTGTATAGTTGCTCTTTATTATGTTGAGGAATTTCCCTTCTATTCCTATTTTATCGAAAGTCTTTATCAGGAATGGGTGTTGGACTTTCTCAAATGCCTTTTCTTGATTGATTGAGATGATCGTGTAATTCTTTTCTTTTGTTCAATTTTGTGGCAGATTACATGGGTTGATTTTCTAACGTTGAACAGTCCTTGCATAACAAAAAAAAATTGCATACCTGGTATGAATTCCACTTAGATGTGATGTATTATTTTTTTTGATACGATGCTGCATTCTATTGGCTAGAATTTTGTTGAGAATTTTTGCATCTGTATTCATTAGAGATATTGGTCTGTGTCTTGGTTATCTAGTGCTGCTATAATAGACGTACCACAAGTGGATGACTTTAACAAAGAGAAGTTTATTCTCTCACAGTGCCAGCTCCATGCTTTCTCTCTCTGTTGGCGCTGGAGGAAATTCCTTGTCATTAATCTTCCCCTGATCAAGGAGCTTCTCAGCACAGGGACCCCAGCACCATGCTTCTGGTACTTCTTTCTCGGTGGTCTGAGGTCCCTATATCTCTCTGCTCACTTCTCTCTTTTATATCTCAAAAGTGATTGGCTTAAGACACAATCTAATCTTGTAGATCTCATCAACATAACTGCCACTAATCCATCTCAATAACATCGTGGTGATAGGATTTACAATACATAGGAAAATAACACCAGATGACAAAATGGTAGACAATCACAGAATACTGGGAATTGTGGCCTAGCCATGTTGACAGATATTTTTGGGGGGATGCAACTCAATCCATGACAGTCTGTAGTTTTCTTTTTTTGTAGTGCCACTGCCAGCTTTGGTATCAGGATTATGCTGGCTTCATAGAATGAATTCGGGAGTATTCCTTCCTTTTCTATGCACTGAAATAGTTTGAGTGGTACTGGTGTGAGCTCGTCTCTGAATATTTGGTAGAATTCTTCATGAAACCATCCAGGTCTGGGTTTTTTTTTCTTGTTGTTGGGAGTCTTTTTTTTTTTTTTTAAACCTCTTCAATCTCTACTCTTGTTATGGGTCTGTCCAGATTTTGTATCTCAGTTTGTGTTAGACAGGTAGTATAATTTAGATAGGTAGTGTGTTTCTAGAAATCTGTCCATCCTTTAAGGTCTCAAATTTGTTAAAGTGCAGTTTTTCATAGTATCCTGTTATGATCCTTTTTATTTCAGTTGGGTCTGTTGTAGTGTCCCCCATCACATTTCTTACTTGGGTTATTTGCTTCCTCTCCTGGTTTTCTTTTTTCAGTTTGGCCAATGGTTTGTCTTTTTTTTTTTTTGACCTTTTCGAAGAACCAACTTTTGGTCTTGTTGATTCTTTCTATTGTTTTTCTGTTCTCTATTTCATTTATTTCTGCTTTAATCTTTATTATTTCCTTTCTTCTGGGGCTGTGGGCTTCTTTTACTGTTCTCTTTCTATTCGTTCAAGCTGACCCTTTCTTCCTTTTTGATGTTTGTGTTTATTGCTTTAAATTGACCTCCGAGCACTGCCATTGTTGTGTCCCAAAGGTTTTGGTATGATGTGTTTTCATTCTCATTTGAGTCTAGGAGTTTTTTTATTCCCCCTTTGATTTGTTCTATTATATGGTTGTTTTTAAGCAAGATGTTATTCAGTTTTCATGTATTTGATTTTTTTTTTTTCCTTGCTCTTTCCTTTACTGATTTCTGCTTTTATGGAGTTGTGATCAGAGAGAACGCTTTATATCATTTTGATGTTTGAGATTTTATTGAGGGTTGCTTTTTAGCTTAAAATACAGTCTATTCTGAAGAATATCCCATGTGCATTGGAAAAGAATGTATACTTTGCTGCTTTTGGGTACAATGTTCAGGTATGTCAAGTTGGTTGATTTTGGCCTTTAGATCTTCTGTATCTTTATTGAGTTTCTTTCTAGATGTTCTGTCCTTTACCAAGAGTGGTGTGTTGAAATCTCCTATTATTGTGGAACTATTTCTCTTTTCAGTGCCATTAGATTTTGTTTTACGTATCCTGTAGCCCTGTCATTGGGTGTGCAGATATTTATTAATGTTATGACTTCTTGTTGAATTGTCTTTTTAATCATTATATAATGTCCTTTCTTTTATGGTGGGTTTTGTCTTAAAGTCTATTTTATCTGATATTTGTTTTGCTACTCCTGCTGCTTTTTGGTTACTGTTTGCTTGATATTTTTTTTCCACCCTTTGATTTTAATATATTTATGTCTTGTGTCTATGGTGTGTGTCTTGTAGACAGCCTATGGATGGGTTGCGTTTTTGCTTTTTAATCCATTCTGGTACTCTCTGTCTCTATGGGCAAAACTTTATTTTACTAGCAGTAATGGGAACTCTTTCCCTAGTCCTTCTTCCATCAGACAACCTTTCCCAGATCTATGCTGACCTCCAGTGCCCCCTTCAGCTCCAAAATTTTACAATGCCATGATCACAAGCATAATAGCAAATGTTGGAAGAATGAAAACTCTGAAACCTTATTAGAAACTTTCCCTAAATTAAACAAAGTTATGATTGCAAAAAAGTCAATCAACTTCAAAATAACTCTTTTTGCAACTTAAAAAGAACAACAAGAAAAAAAAGAGCACACTGTATTTCTTTTGATAAGGCACATCTCCAGAAGAAAAGGGCTCATGTCTCAACTCCACACTCTGGCCCAGAATTAGAGGTCCAGGAATTTCTTTTTTCTCTTTCTTCTAGAAATTCAGTAATGGCATCGTTTTCTATTCTGGCTTTCCTACCACCATTGGCTGTTTATCTGAGCAACAGCTGTGGCTGCCTTTGAAAATCTGTTTCCCGGTGTAACTTAGTAAGCAAAAGTCCAAATGACATAACCTTTCTCTGCTCTGTTCTGCTTTCTAAACAAATGTTCTGAATACATGTTTGGTTTAGAAAAGAGAGACTGCTGTTTCACTCCTTGTTAGCTCTTTTTCTTTTTTGCTAGAATGATGACAAGTATTCCCAAGGCCCTGAGCAGTATGACAGACTACCAGGTGTCCTGTGCAGAACACATGCTGCCAAAGCCATCATTTCCTTTCCTGGGATGTAATGCAAGATCGGCCCTTTCATCAGGGATATTTTTTGAAACAATATTTAAAAATATAAGATAACAGATGAAGGGTATACGTTATTTTGGTAAATGTTTTTTTTTTCTTCTTGAAAAAATAATAACCTAGTCCAGGACTCCCAGATCAAAATTTTTACCCTAAAAGCCGCCAGCTTCGGAAAAAACAAAAACAATATCATGACAGATGTTTAAAGCTCTAAAAAGTCTTTCCCATGCCTGGGGTGCTGTTCAGTGTCTTAAGACCATGATGCTATTTAGTAAGGCTCTTTTCCTTCTGAGTCAGGTCCATGCCTTTTAGCCTCAAAGATGCTCTCATGATAGCCCTAATGTCAAGGACTTAATGGTGATTCCCTGTACTTAACTCACAAGAAGTGACTGTATATTCTCCTGGCTGTGAAATTTCAGCTTCAGTAAAGAGACTCAAGTAAAAGACAGGTAACTAGAAATTTCAGATTATAGTAAGTGCTATGACTGATATGAACAGTGTAGCAGGAAAAAGAGCAATGAGGGGAGGGAGAATCTCTTGGATTAGGAGGTCAATGAAAGGCTTCTGGAGCTAGGGCATGTATGCTGGTGTCTGAAGGGTAAGATGGAGCCAGCCATGGAAAGTCATTCAGAAAGAGCCAGGTATGTAAACAGACTTCTCTCTTCTTCATATCCGACACCTTAGTTTTCCACTGTATCTTTATTACTTCTTCTCTACAGCCCCCAGCCTCAGAACCTCTCTTACATTGTCCAGTTTGGAGCTCTTTACTGAGTAGAGTCGTATTATATTAACCTCTGTTGCATTCAGGTCATTCACATTTGCATCAGACCCTTCATGCATATGAGAATATTTACGTGATTTAAATTAACCATAATATCCCATTAAGATTTGCTTCTTTTCTACATGTGCCAGCCCACAACCCGATTTTAGAGTTGTCCCTCCGTTCATAAGTAAGTTGTAAGATGACCAAAGTTGCTACATGGGCTATTTTTTGTAAAATGACTTAGTACCAATCAAAATGCATTTCATTCAAATAATACTAGCTACTGGACAGTAAGCACTTCTGAATACTAGGTATCGAACTTGACTTTTTGCATTTCCCTCTTTCTTCACATATTTTTACCTCTTCACATACGTCCTTTCCTTTCTTATAAAAAATCTCTGCCAGAAAGGTGTTGTCTGCTGAATGAATGAGGGAATGTACTGAGAGGGTAAGTAAATTTGCTGGAAGTCACACAGCTGGGAGCAGTGAACATGAACACAGAGCTCTGTGACTCTGAAGTCCCTCCTTCCATTATGTATAAAACCCAGCCTATCGACCACAATAGGGTAACCAATGAAAATAAAAGAACAGACTGGGGGGACAAGGAATTTAGTAGCTTTAATATATTTGTTTTTAATAATATTTTGTGTTCTCAGTGAAAGTTTACACAACAAATTAGGTTCTACTCTAACAATTTCTATACAAGTTGTTCAGTGACATTGGTAACATTTTTCACAATGTGTCAGCATTCTGTTTCTTTTCTAACTGTTCCGTTTCCATTAATCTAGTTTCCCTGCCCTCTATGACCTTCTCATCTTAGCTTTAGAGTAAGTGTTGACCCTTGTGTCTCATATAGATGATTTTTTTAAAGCAGCATAGTACTCATTGATGATATTGTTTATTTTATGAGCCAGTCTATTATTAAGCTGAAATATAACCTTCAGGAGAAGTTTCAGTTCAAAGTTTAAAGGGTATCTCAGGGTGATAGTTTCCGGGGTTTCTCTAGTTTCCACTGGCTCAGTAAGTCTGGACTCTCTCCTCCCTCCCCCTCCCATCCCTGGTAACCATCAGTGACCATTGGTGTCTGTATGTATACCTGTTCTTGCCTTTTTATAAAAGTAAAATCATACAAGATCTGTCCTTTAGTGATTGACTTAGTTCACTCAGCATAATGTTCTCCAGATTCACCCATGTTGTATTTCGGGGACTCGTTGATATTCTTTATGGCTGTGTAGTATTCCATTATATGTATGTACCACATTTTGTTTATTCATTCATCCATCGATGGGCACTTATACTGTTTGCATCCTTCTGCTATTGTGAGTAGCGGTACAGTGAACGTAGGTGTGCGTATGTCTGTTCGTGTCACTGCTTTTAGGTCTGTAGGGTATATATCTAGGAATGGGATTGCTGGATTATAAGGTAGTTTTATTTCTAGTTTTTTGAGGAAGCACCATACCACTTTCCATAATGGTTATACCATTTTACATTCCCACCAGCAGTGAATAAGGGTTCTAGTCTCCCTACATCCTCCCCGGCATTTGTTGTTTTCTGGTTTTTAATCATTGCCATTTTAGCAGGGGTGAGATGATATCTCATTATATTTTTGATTTGCATCTCTCTAATGGCTAAGGATCGTGAACATCTTTTCATGTGTTTGTTGGTTGCTTGAATGTCCTGTTTGGTGAAGTGTCTGTTCATGCCCTTTGCCCATTTTTTAATTGGGTTGTTTGTCTTTTTGTTGTTGAGTTGTTGAAGTTTTCTATATTTTTTGGAGATTATACCCTTATTGGATATGTTGTTCCCAAAGATTTTTCTCCTAGTCTGTAGGCTGTCTTTTTATTCTTTCGATGAGTATAAGTTTTAAATTTTTATGAGGTCCCAGTTATCTAAATTGTCTTCTTCTGTTTGTGCATTTATAGTTTTTTTTTAAATTTTTTTAATTAGGCTTAATAGTTTTAGCCCTATGTTTTCTTCCAAGAACTTTATAGTTTTAGGTTTAATGTTTAGGTCTTTAATCCATTTTGAATTCGTTTTTGTGTATGGTGTGAGGTATGTGTCCTGTTTCATTTTTCTGCAAGAGGATATCCAACTTTGCCAATGCCATTTGTTAAAGAGACTGTTACTTCTCCATTGAATGGACTTTGACACCTTTTCAAAAATCGGGTGTCAATAGATGGATTTATTTCTGGGTTCTCAATTCTATTCCACTGGTCTGTGTGTCTATCATTGAACCAGTACCAGGCTGTTTTGATTATTGTAGCTGTATAGTATGTTTCGAGATCAAGGAGTGTGAGGCCTCCTACTTTGTTCTTCTCCAATATTGCTTTTGCTGTTCAGGGCCTCTTTCCTTTCCATATTAAGTTGGTGATTAGTTTTTCCATTTCAGTAAAGAATGTTGCTGGGATTTGGATTAGGATTGCATTGTATTAGTAGATCATTTTGGACATTATTGACACTTTCACAATATTAAGTCTTCCAATCCATGAGCATGGAATGTTTTTCCATTTATGTAAATCTCTTTGAGTTTCTTATAGAGGTGTTTTGTAGTTCTCATTATTTAAGTCTTTTACATCCTTGGTCAGGTTTATTCCTAGGTATTTTATGTAGCTTTAAATTTTTAAATTACAGATGTAGTGTGCAGTGAAGTTCCAGAAGGATGTGTTAATGTTGTTAAATGTAAAGATGTTTGTTGTGCAGTCATTAAAGTCCAGAATAAAACAGTATTTAAATTACAGAGAAAAATTCAAATATTCATTAAATAAAAGGAATAAACTCTTGCCACCACAGAGCTCACATGCTGGCCATAGTTCTAGCTCTAATCCTAACTGTGAAGAATAGCATATTAATGAAAATATATTTTAGCTAACATTCTATTTCCTGTACATAATCTTTCAGAGTGGGCAGTTCATAACTTGGTGTGTTGTTTGAAAGGTGGATAACTTTCATTTTAACTGGTTTGAAAAATGGAATTAAGTAGAATTCATCTCACATATTGGAGATGAGAAAGACTATGAAAGGTCAGTGGGGAAGATAGTGAGAGAGAAAGATGGGAAAAGAGAGAAAGATTGGAAGAATCAGAGATCCAAAGGAGTCATTCTGTGAATTACATACTTGCGTCATACCTCCAAAGACAGATGAGGGGGTGCTTAAAACAAAATATGAGTGGGTGCCTTCAAAACAAATTTTATGTGTTGGCTCAACAAATAAACATCCACACTTATGTTCAGCTTTAATATTATTCATGACTCTCATGGAACTATAGCTTCAGAGTGGATACTCAATTCCTACACTCATAAATGGTCATTCCTTATGTATTGATCAATGTCTTTTTAGTTTAAAATGAATATATGCCTACAGTATGTTCTGTGGGCTGTGGCATTAAGTAAAATGAATGTCCTCTTTAAAAATCAGAATCTTAATTTAGAAAAATGTTTATATACTAGATCCAAATATAAGCAATCCAGTCCCAAAACCCACTCGAGTATTGCAGCTGTTTAAGTGGCTGTAACAGATGGACTCTACAGCTGGCCCTTTAAGTGCTACAGTAAATGGGTTGGTTAAATGACTAATCTGATCTGTGTAATCATGGCCTAAAACAGCCTCACACTGAAATGATGCCATTTTCAGTCTCGTTAAGCAAATTTACCTTCAGTGAGCTTACAAATTATAATAAGTGATGTATGTATTGAGTTTCCCACGATGAGGTTCTGTTTTATTTGTTCACACCAAAAATTCAGACATATTTGAAGGAATTTTCTTTGTGTCAGGGCCTTATTAGGATTAATGGCTGACCAGCAGGATCAACCACCACCTGTCTGTTAGTTTGTCTTACTGTGGTGGCTTGAATGTTGCTGTGATGCTGGAAGCTGTGCCACTGTATTTCAAATAATGCCAGCAGGGTCATCCATTGTGAATAGGTTTCAACAGAGCTTCCAGACTGAGAGAGATTAAGAAGACAGGCTTGGAGATCCACTTACAAAAATTAACCACTGAAAACCTTCTGGATCACAACAGAGTATTGTTCTGGAAGATGAGCTCCTTAGGTTGAAAGACACTCAAAATATACAGTGGCCATAACAATGGACCTTGAGCATGCCAGCTATTGGGAGGGTGGTGCAGGACGGGACAACATTTTATTCCATTTATATAAGGCTGTCATGAGTCAGAGCCAGCAGGATGGCAACCAACAACAGAACTAGGACTAAGTCCCTAAATTGTCAGGAAATTTAATCTCTGAGACTGAATACCAGATAGTCAAGGGGCTTGTTCCTCAGAGACTTGTGGACCTTCCTCCTAAGATATAGCCCTCCAGGGTTCTAGCTGAAAGGCTGGGTGAGCCCTGGGACCTCTTCTCACTGGTGGATCCTAAATTCTAGTTGTCTCTTCAACACTTGGGGACTGGCTCTGCTTTTCAGAGGCTTTCAGCTTCATCCCTTAGCTACTTTGCATGTGCAATTTGGAATTCAGCAAATGTCTTGAGGAGAAAGCCACCAGAATGTTGGGCTTAGTTCTTTAGCCTTTCCTTCTCAGAGGACCCCTTGGCCCCACAGGTCTCTAATTTTTGTCACTCCAGTCCAATGAATCTGCCTAAAGCTCTGCTGGTTTCTTTGTTTCTTGTAGTGGCCTGAGCATTCTGCCTTTACCCTCAACCCCTTTTAGTAGCAAACATTCTCAGGGAAAACACGGATTCAGAATATCTATTTATCTCTCTTAGTTCCTCCTCCTCTGGAATTTGTTTTCTTAGGTTCTAGTTGCTTCCACAGCAATCCGATAACTTCAAACAGATGTTTTCTGTGATTTTCTCTCTTTTCTGATTGTTTGCAGTGAAATCATTGGTCAACTATAAGGTATTCTATCATACTCCTTTTTAAAAGTTCTCTGAACTTTTTTTAAATTAAACTACATTTAATTCTTCAGCCCACCTGGGATTTATTTTCCTGTAGATCACGAGGTAAAAAAAAAAAGTCTTCCCAAGCAGCTGAATTTCCCAGCATCATGGTTTTCCCTTGTGTATAGCTGTAAGCTGTATTGCACAGGCTCTGTTGTTAGAATATTTTCATTAACATTATCTTCTATGTATGTATATATATTTTGTAATTTTTGTTTTCATGTGAGATTTGTGTAAGAAAGAAGAGTTGCATTTTTTATTTCCAGGTGATAATCTTTTTTCTAGTTTGGTTATACGTTTTAGTTTTATCGTATCATGGAAATAGCATGCTTTCTGTTCTATTTCTACTTTTAAGAATTTATTAAGTGTTAATTGTAGCTTAATATATGATCTGTTATTGTGGATGTTCCATATTCACTTGAAAAGAATGTACAGTCTCTGTAATATATAATGAGTGTGCGTGTATGAATGTATGTGAACATATAGTCCATTTTATTAATTGCTGTCATAGTTATCTAATACTGTTATGACAGAAATACAACAAGTGGATGGCTTTAACAGAGAGAAAGTTATTCGCTCACAGTCTAGTACGCTAGAAGTCGAAATTCAGGGTGGCATCTCCAGGGGAAGGCTTTCTCTCTCTGTTGGCTCTGGAGGAAGGCCTTTGTCATCAGTCTTCTCCTGTCCTAGGAGCTTCTCAACGCAGGGATCCCAGATCCAAAAGACATGCCATTCTCCTGGCTCTTGTTTCCTGGTGGTATGAGGTTCCCCTGTCTCTCTGCTCGCTTCTGTCTTTTATATCTTAAAAGAGATTGACTTAAGACACAACTTAATCTTGTAGATTGAGTCCTACCTCATTAACATATCTGCCTCTAATCCTGCCTCATTAACATCCTATAGGCAGGATTTATGACACAGGAAAATCACATCAGATGACAAAATGGTGGACAATCACACAGCACTGGGAATTGTGGCCTAACCAAGTTTACACACATTTTGGGGGGATACCATTCAAGCCATAACAATTCCTATTTTGGTGTTCTCTGTTCTCATATTTTGTGAATTTGATCTGTCCTGGGCCAAGAGATATAAATTAACATCTCAACTATGGATATATTTTTATTTGCTGTATTTTGTGAAATTTTTGCTATATTAATTTTGATGCTATTATTCATCTACATTGTGAGTCCTTTATCATTATATGTAAAAGTAAACAAAAGCAAGGAGTCTGTGAATAGACCAGGGATAATAATATACCATAAAGGAACATGATGGCCTCAACTCTGCTCCTAAGATCCAAATAACTAAAGAAATCAACATGTAAAAATAGAAAAAATCTCATGTCTGCTGGTATATTGGGAAATCTCTTGCAAAATAGTTTTGGTATTTGTGAGCCATATTAATCCCAGGTCTGACAGCGAAAATTGTATAATTTAAATTGTTTTTTTTTAATGTACCAGGAAACAGTGAAACTTAAAAAAAAAAAAAAAAAAGTAACACAAAATGTCTAGAGAAATAGCTTTATTTTTAGAATTGCTAAATCTTCTCATTTCAAGTAAGATAAAGGGACTAATTATCAGATCTACTCTCTCCTGCCTAAATTTTGGGAGGAATATTCAAATCTAAATGACATCCCCTCCCCAGCCTTATTCTGATAACCAGGAGCTAGGAGAAGTGTTCCAAAAAAAAAAAAAAACTGAGTTGAAGGCAGAGACCAAGGGTAAACCAAAAACCAAATCCACTGCCGTCGAGTTGATTTTGACTCACAGCGACCCTATATGACAGAGTAGACCAAGGGTACTGCACATGAATCTTGTTTATTCGGTTAATGCTTTGATAACTTGCAAGCCAAGCATAAAATAATGGGAGCTCAGCCCAGCTAAGACTCCATCCATTAGAGGTTTTGAATTTGATGTTTGTAAAAACCACATTTATCCCAGGAAGGACACCCACTTCTGCAGAATCTCCTCCATTGGCCAGGAGTGAAAGACTAGGAAATAGGCAAATTATTAATTCCATTTGCCATTTTTATCTTTCTACCTCCAAACTCAAATAGGTTAATCTTTCCAAACCTCCAGTCACTTTGAGTGCCTGGAGTTAAAGTCCCTGAGTGGTGCAAAGGGTTAACATGCTCAGCTGCTAACCAAAAATTAGCAGTTAAGAGTATACCCACAGGCACTTCGGAAGAAAGCCTTGGCAATGTACTTATGAAAAATCACCCACTGAAAACCCTGTGGATCCCAGTTTTACTCTGACACACGTGGGGTCGCCATGAGTTGGAGTCAACTCGATAGCACCTGCTCTGGTCTGGAGTTTATGGACATTGAAAACAGATGAAAAGTTGTCAACTTAAAAAAAATCCATATAGATGTATGCAAGTGTGTGGAAAAGACCCTTCATAGCTGATAGAATGTCTGTAGAAGCTTGGCATCCTCCCAGGGGCTGTTGAATTAGTTTACTGCTGCTAATTAGCAAACATCCGTGTAAGGGAGCAATTTGCATTGATCCCATTTTTCTGCAATTGTAGAATTCAAAAGCAGTATGGGACATTGAAGAAACAGAAGAGCCTAGAAAGAAGTGAGCACTGGTGTTTTTCTACCTTCTGCTGCGACCACATTCTTCTGGATAAGTTCTTCAGATCTCTCCCTGTGGAGCTTTAAGACCAGAGACATCTCTGTTTTCACTGGAGCTCCCAATTGAAAGAAAAACAGCTGTGTTTGGGTTTAATTATACATCCCAAGATTATAGGATATTATGAGAAATTGTATATGGGCAATTCCAGGAACTCTGGAAATGCAAATCACAGCTGTAACTGAAGTTTGTGCACTTGTGATACATTGAGAGGAGAACAAATAGCAAAGGGCCTCTTGATCTTATATTTATCTTCAGAGAGAATGAGCTTAGTTTGCGTAGATGATAGTTACTAGTGACCAGAATTTTGGAGTAAAATAACTACTGGGCTGATGGAGAAGCCACAAGACCATTCAGAGCTCACTCACTTTGAAGTGCCTGTTCCTCTCTGAGTTTTACTTCCTCTTTATTCAAAAGGGCAGTGATTGACAGAAAAGAATTATCTGAGTAACTTTCAGTACACTTACAAGATTCAAGAGACACTTGAAGTGGAATGTAGTTAATGACTCTGCCTTCAGAGGAATGCCCTGGGATTGCTCACCAATGAAAAGGCAAAGGTGAAGCCTAGCCTCACTTGCTATCCCCCAACTGGTGATCTTGTATTATACTCAGTTGGGAGATACAACTACCAGTGAAGAGTTAACAGATCAAGATATTAGACTTTTCTCCTTATTCCTTCTTGATGGAGGCTGGAATAGAGAACATTGGAGAAAAGAAGAAGGAAGATGATTGCAGGAAAACTGAAAGTTTAGTCTTATGGAAGTTTGCTCCACTTCAATCAGGCACAGCCTGGAAGTGCAGGGAGTCACTGTTCTAGTGGTAACCCTCAATCAAGGGTGACAGGAGGCACTGGATAAATGCCACAGCCTCCCCATCCACCAGAGGGATAATTTTGAGGTATGTTTCACATGCTTTCTCAGACAGTCCCCAGCAGTACTGAGCCTTGAGGCAGCTATGCCTCACATACTTACCGCAACAGTATTGGTTTTTCCCATTTTCCTCTCCCACTTTCCCCTCTTTTTTGCTTGTTCTTCCTGTAATCACCTCCCAAATAAATCACCAGCACCTAAAAGTTCCTGTTTTAGGGAATATTTTGGGGGCAGCTGAAACTAAAACAGTATATGACACAAAATGACAAATATCGTGTGATCCCACTTATATGAAATATATGGATGTATAGAGACCAAAGCTTATTAGTGGTGATCAGGGATGGGAAGGAGAGAAAAAGAGGGAGTCATTGTTTGAGGGCACTGAGCTGCTATTAAGAAAGAGTGGATAGAAAAATTTGGAAATGGGTAGTGGTAATGGTTATACAACATGATGAATGTGATTAATGCCACTAAGCTGTACATGTAGAAAATATTGAAATGGCAAATGTTTCATTTTATTGATTACTTACCACATGCACTCACACAAAAAAATGGCCACCAAGAGTAAAAAACAAAAACAACAACAACAAAAATCAGTATATAGCAAATAGTCAAATAGCAATTAAAAAAAAAAAAATCCTTTCTAAGCTCTCTATGATTTCTTCTTTCTCTCTGGCTTTTTCTTCTTTTCCTCTGTTCATGTCCCAAAACTTTCATGTGACATTTCAGCTCCATCCTCCTTCTCTTAACATTTACTGGCCAATTTGTGATCTGGTCTCAGATTTAACTCATTTCTAGGAGCAGAGCCTACAGAAGCAGTTCCCACTGAATGAAGGCCTTCCAGGTCTCTACCCTGAGACACCAGTTAGTTATCCCTATCAATAAAGAAGTGGTTATGAGGGCCTCTGCTTCAGGAGAGTTTCTCTCAAGTTCCTTCAGGAAACAAAACACAAAACAAAACAACAAACCCATTGCCATTGTCTCAATTCCATCTCATAGCAACCCTATAGGACAGAGTAGAACTGCCCCATAGGATTTCCAAGACCGCTGGTGGATTCGAACAGCTGACATTTTTGGCCAGCAGCCATAGCTCTTATCCAGTGTGCCACCAGGGCTCCCTCAGGCAAAGAGACAGGTCTTCCTCACACTTCAGCAGTCCGGTGAAAGTTGGCCAACTTTCCACTTGTTGACCATCAGTGCCTTGCTGTGGGTGATAAACCAAGGGATAATTTGCAGTGTATGGTGGAAAAAACGAGACTTTTGAATCAGGTGGATCTGGTATCAAATTACAGCTTTGTCTCTTGCTAGATCACGCCCTGGGCATGTTAGTTGGTTTTTTGATCCTTCATTTCCTCATAAATGTGTAATCCAAATAAATTTTAACTTTTCTCTTTGTTTAGTCCCAGTGCAAAGAAACAGCCTATTGTTGACAGGAAATTACTGGACTCCCTCAAAGAATGTTCAAAGGAGAGTGCAATTCATAACCTAAGACGCCACATCTTAAAGGCTTTTTCCCTACATTCTTTTTCCTCACAATTTTCTTAATCTCTAAGCTGCTCTGAGCTTCCTGTTCTTCCTCTCACTGTACGCTCTTAAACACAAGCACTCTCTTTAAGTCTTTTCCTACATTTCTCTTGACTCCCTGAATTCCTCCTTCTCTTGTTTCAATCTCTTCCATTTTTCTCTTTCTCCAAACAGCCCTCCTTACCCTTCCCAAATGTACAATGTTTAAATCACTCTTTGATCCTTAGAATTCTTCACGTCTTTCTATCCATTACCTCATATTCTTCCTCAAAGCCAGGACCAAGCATGAAACTTCAGAATCTGTTTTAGAAAGCAAAGGGGGGAAAAATAACAAGTGACTGAGTATAAAGTTCCCTAGAGCAGGCAGACAGAAGGATGGGATGTCAAGATTTATAATTAAATGTATTTAAATATTTTTTTTAATCCTTGTTAAATTAAAAATGGGGTTAATAAGCCATAACTTACAGTGTTATTGAGGCTATTGTGTGAGAAAATACACTTAAGGTACGTGGAATAATATCAGCTTATAAGTGGAACTCATGACATTTTAGTCCCCCTTTGTGCAGTGGTTAAGAACTCGGCTGGTAACCAAAAGGTTGGCAGTTTGAATCCACTAGCTGCTTCTTGGAAACCCTATGGGGCAATTCTACTCTGTCATATAGGGTTCCTATGAGTTGGAATTGACTCAACAGACAGGTTTGTTTTTTTGGTCCCCCAAGAAGCAGCAGACTAAATACAAGAGCAGAATTACCAACACCCATGAAATCAGTTCAATTCATCAAGTATCACTGGTTGTCTATTAAAGAGGTACAATATGTCTTTCCCATTTGGTATTCTAAGGCTAGAATAAGCAAGAGCATATTTTTCCTTCAACATTGCATGATATGTCTCCGTTTCATGCTTTTAGGATGTCCTTCTAATTAGACTTGTCAAGTTTCTTTTTCATCAGTTGCCACCAGCAAGTTAAGAGCAAGCAGCTCTATAATTGATATTTTTTGAACCATTTGTCGTAGGAATTGGCCTACATTTTTTTTTAATGCCAACAAATACAGTTGACCAAATATAGATTTAAAGGAGGGTTAGGGTACTAGGGATTATTTACAGGTTTTCTTTTTTGAAAATAAAAGATATGCATGAGCTTTGAAATGGTTTATTGTAATGTTCACCCAGCTTCTCTTTCAACTGAATGGAAATGTCCGATGAAAGTTACGTCTGTCTTTCTTAGGCTACAAATTGATCTGTACTAATTTATGAGCCTTCTGTCATCTGGGAACCACCTGGCTAAAGTTGAGCATTTCTAAATTCCAAACAGGTGTTGAAGGTACAGTCTCTGTCCATTGGAAAGGAATTTTTTCTTGTACAAATTATTTGTCTTTTCCAAGGCTGATATTCAAAGCAAACCTTAACTACGTATTTACATGCACGTTCAAACAGAACAAGTCCACCCAAAAGATTGATTTTTTTCTTACCTACACAACTGAAAAAAGGTATTGTTTTAATTATTTATGCTACTCATATTTAATCCTCACAGCCCTGTGTGCAGTACATATTATGGCCTTCTTTTCACAGGTTATGGGACTAAGGCACATACAGGCTCTAAATGATTGAAGTGATACTAATCAAAAGAAATGCCACCCTGGCTCAGGGCTCTGATACATACAGCCCTTAATGTAGGCCTAGAAACTAATAACAAGGGAGGCATCTCCACCCACTGACTTTCCAGTCTTACAACGGGGATTTTTAATGTTTTTTAAACTTCTGATTGATTGTTTGATTGATTTTTTTTTTCATTTACTATCTCTTGGGTATAGTAGTTTCCTTGTAGTATATACTACCTGTTGTAACAGGTAGTTGTCTTTTGTTTTATTTGTCCCCAATGATTAATAACTGCCACAACTTATAAAAAATGTCTAATTGTCTTCTCTGACAAGGTCTTGAGTGATTTTTCTAACTGCCCATTTAGTTTTTAGCTGAAGCATCTGCATTCTAGCATTTGCCTTTTGCACAGCATTGCCCCATGACTAGTTCTTTGAAGTTCCAACAAGTGTCTGCGTGGGCTAATATTTGAAGATTTATTTAGTGAAATAGATTCTCTTCACATTATCCATCTCCTTTGTGATTCTTACAAACCAGGGTCATGTCTCTCTCTAGCTTTATATTTCCAAAATAAAGACTTGGGTTTTTTTAGATTATGCTTAATTATCCTTGATTTTGAGCTTGTTTCCCTATCTATAAAATAGAAATAAAATTAGTACTTACCTTATATGATTACAGTGGTTATTAATGTAATTAGATGGCTTGTGTAGAGTGCTTATCATAGTTAAAAAAAATTAAAAACTAATCCTGTTACCACCAAACTGATTCTGACTGGTAGTGACCCTATAGGACAGAGTAGAACTGCCTCCATAGGGTTTCCAAGGCTGTAAATCTTTATGGAGGCAGACTGACACATCTTTCTCCCATGGAGTGAATGGTAGGTTTGAGCCACCGACTTTTCAGTTAGCAGCTGAGCGCTTAAATACTGTGCCACCAGGGCTCCTTAGTACTTAACAAATATTAACTAGCGTTATCATATCCATTAAGGAGCTACCAGCTGAAAGTTTGGCAGTTGGAACCACCCAGAGCTGCCTTGGAAGAAAGGCCTAGAGATTTGCTTCCAAAAGTTCTCAGCCATTGAAAACCCTGGGGAGCACAGTTCTACTCTGACATACACAGAGTTGCCATGAGTCTACATTGACTTAACAGCAACTGGTTTTATTATATCCATTAATAATCAATCATCCAATTAATCAAATATGTATTTAGGATATATCACATGCAAGGTGTGATGCTACCTAGCCCCTGTGTATACAGATGAGACTCACTTGCTGTCCCAATCCTGAAGTTAGAGAATCTCACAGATGAAGGAAACCCCAGAAGTGACACTCATCAGCATAGTTGACTTGGTAGTTCAGGACTCTAGATTCAGCCTAAGCCTGGTAACATCTTCTCCTTTGCCCATAGACTTCTCTGGAAGGAGAATCTGCCCACATATGATGCCAGATTTCGCAGACTATTGGAGGATTATATTAAGTGTGCTACCATGGTAGGTATTATATAAATATTATATAACCCATTTAACTTACATTTAATTCTCATAACAACCCTTTTAGGAAGGTACTATTATTACCCACATTTTACAGATAAAAAACCGAGGTGTAGAGAAGCCAAGAAACTTAGGCAAGGTCAGACAACTAATAAGTAGTAGACCAGGAGTCTAATCCTGGAAGCCTGGTTCTAGATTCCACATTCTTAATAAGTACACTAATGCCGTAACAAGAATTCTTATATTATGTTTATAAAGATTATTTTCATAAAGGCACCATTGAAAAAGCTCATACTTTTGACTTTTGATCTTCCTGATACCTTTGTGGTGATCCATCCGCTTACTCTATTCCAGAGCCCTTAGGAATGACCAGTGTATATATTTACAAGGTTGCTAGCAAATATCAGGTGTGTCACTTCTGGGTAGGAATAGTATTATTACTTCATGGAAAGCTACCAGTTCATTTGTGGCTTCAACCCATCTAAGCCTTGATTTCAATAGCTCTGAGCTATGACCAAGAGCTCACAGCTTTATTCTGGTCAAGTGAGTCTGTACTTTATGTGGTGCTCATCTCTTTGGGAGTTTGATTCTTTTTTTAATAATATATATAATTTCATTTATTTTGTCGTTGTTGAGAATATACACAGAAAAAATACACCAATTCAATAGTTTCTACACGTAAAATTTAGTGACATTGATTACATTCTTCGAGAGTTTAACCATTCTCACCCTCCTTTTCTGAGTTGTTCCTCCCCTATTAACACAAATTCACTGCCCGCTAAAGTTCCTATCTAATTTTTCAAGTTGTTGTCAATTTGATCCTGTATAGATAGTTCTTAAAAGAGCATAATGCTCAAGGCAGACATTTTTTACTAGGCAAGCTAAACTGTTGCTTGGTTTTAAGAAGACTTCAGGAGATATTTTTGGTTTAAGGCTTAAAGATTGTCTCAGGACAATAGATTCAGGGGTTCATCCAACCTTCATGGCTCCAGGAATTTTGAAGCCCATGAGAATTTGAAATTCTGTTTCTCATTTTCTCCCTTTTGATCAGAATTCTCCTATGGAATCTTTGATCAAAATGTCCAGTAATGGTAGCCAGGCACCATCCAGTTCTTCTGGCCTCATAGCGAAGGAGGCAGTTGTTCATGGAGGCAGTTAGCAGCACATTCCATATCCTACTCCTATTGTTGACTCTGTTTTTCCAGGCAAATAGAGATCAACTGCTGTGCCTTGGATAGCTGCTCACAAGCTTTTAAGACTTCAGGCACTATGGATCAAACTAGGAAGTAGAACAGAGGCACTAAACATGTTATTAGGCCAATTTACAGTGATGTCTCATGAAACTATGACCGTAAACCTCCAAACCAGGAAACCAAATCTCATAAGGTTTTTGGTTGTATGTACATAATCAGCCGCAGCAACTACTCTTTATTTATTTTTATTTTTTGTCATTTTTGTAAATGTATCTATCACACAACTTTTGCAAATTCAGCTTTTTACAGGTGAGAGTTTGATTCTTGATCCTAAAAATTACTTTTCTGATTGTACTTTTTCAGGGCCAGGATGGCATGATATATCATTTGTTCTTCATACAAATAAATTTATTTTAAAACAAGTACACATGCAGTTTTAATGCAGTGACACTACACAGTCAACAAAATGGCTAATACAAAAAAGACTGACAATACCAAGTGTTGACGAAGAGCTGGATCAATCAAATTCTAATGTAATTCTGATGTAATGTGGGTGGGAGTATACTTTGGTATAGCCATTTTGGACAGCTGTTTGATATTATCTACTAAAGCTAAACGTATGCTTATTTTTTGATCCAGCAATTCCATTTCTAGGTATATAACCAAAAGAAGCGTTGACCAATAGACAGCACCAGAATGCTCACTGCAGGCACTATTTGTAAAAAGCCAAAAACTAGAGAAAAAAACATGCCTATGAGAACATCAGGTAAACAAATTTTGGTATATTCATGTGATGACATGTTACATTGATCTACAGCTACGTGCAAATATATGGATGGATCTAACAAGCATAGTGTTCAACAAAAGAAGCCAGACCCAAAAGGAGTGCAAACTGTATGAGTCCTTTTATGTAGCATGTAATAACTGGATAAACTCCTCTTATGTTGTTAAGAGTCAGAGTAGTAGTTATCCTTGAACGGTAGCTCTGGGGAGAGGCCACCAGGGGTCTTCTGAGATGCTGCAGTGTTCTCTCTCAAATATGAGTGCTGGTTATGCAGGTGTGATTAGTTTGTAAAAACGCATTGAGCTGTACACTTATGGTGCACACACTTTTCTGTAAGCATGTTATACTTTCATAAAAAGTTAAAAAAAAAATAAAGTATAGGTATGGTTTTCCCTGCATAGTCTCAATGAATAATATAAACTATCAGCCTTTTAAGAGAATGAATCAGTTTGATCTTCCTCAGAGAAGGAAGGAATGACCCTTGATTCTGGAGAAAAGCCTGGCCAGATCCCATAACCTTTTAACCATGGAGCGACCAAATAGATAAAAGTGAATATTTATAATATAATCAACCTATTCAGATATGAGTTGGAATCGACTCAATGGCAGTGGGTCTGGTTTGTTTTTTGTTTTATTCAGATTTCTAAAATGTTTGGATTAAAAACAACAAAAGCCCAGTATTTTCAGTTAAAATAATTGTCCTGTTTTGACCTTCATATTAATTTTCTTGACAGCTGAGTTTGGAAGTTTAAAACCTTTTGTGGGTCCCTTTGGGGGAAAAGTTGTAGAGCCTATGTCTATTCTGACAAAATAACATGTGCTGAAACCAAAACTAAACCCATTGCCGTCAAGCTGATTCTGACTCATAGCAACCTTATAGGACAGACTAGAACTGCCCCATAGAGTTTACAAAGCTGTAAGTCTTTATGGAAGCAGACTGTCACATCTTCCTCCCACAGAGCAACTGGTGGGTTCAAATTGTCGACCTTTCCATTAGTGGCCAAGCGCTTAACCACTGCACCACGAGGGCTCCTTAATATATACTTAGTCCTTCTCAAAACAAGAAAAGAGACATATACTTATAAATAATTCAGATTGCCTGTTTCCTTGGAGTTTTACTAATAATGCATTCCGTTGTGATCAGTGTTCAAGATGCTGACCTTAACTCTTCTTATTCACCTTGAGAAGGGGAGCCAAAATCTCCCGGGAATTCAAATTCAACCAACATTTATTGGGAACTTGCTTTGCACAAGGCACCATTCTAGATATTTCATATTCCTGATTCAATTTAGATTTTATTGCAACAATGAGATGTGGTTAATTATCCCCGTTGTATAAATAGGAAACTGAAGCTATCAAGGTTGGCTTGTTCAGCTAGAATTCTGACTCCAAATCTAGGAATTTCCATCATGCTGTATAACACTCAGAGATTGTCTTACTCTAGAAAGTGCCACCGCTGAAAAATCTAGAGGAATGGAGTCTTAGGCTGTGCTCCCTCAGGCACCATCCTATGCCCATAAATTAATAGATGTGAGGCCAGAACAAGCACATATGGAGGAAAGAATCTGGCCGGGGAAGATTAAGGGCAAACAGGGGGAGTTGGTCAAGCATTTCTATTCCTGTCTGTTGAGGATGGTGGTATCCCTGGTTGTTGCAAATGGTTAATGAGATTGGCTGCTAACTGAACAGCTGGAAGTTTGAGTCCTCTCAAGAGGCATCTTGGAAGAAAGGCCTGGCTATCTACTTCTGAAAAAATAAGCCGTTGAAAATTCTAGAGGGCATTGAAAACAATGAGTTGGAGTTGACTGGATGGCTATTGAGAATGTGGCCTAGGCAAGCAAAATTCAACTCAAGTTTTTTCCTGAATCTGATCCAATTTTCACTACTTTAAAACAGGAAAATTTAATAGTCCTTTTTCATCTGCACAAAATGTTGATATGAAGGAGCAAACCACAGGGCCCCCTTGTCCCATGATCTTGACCTTGGAATTGCTAAAGAATGTGTTCATTTTTCTTCCTTGTCAGAGACTTCTTTGGAACTAAAGAGAGAAGGAATTGAATTCTATAAACAAAGTTCAAAAAGACGCACTTTGGTTCCAGGAAAGGATTCATTTTGGCTCTGGACTCAATATGGGTTGAACTGGCAGCTTTAATAGCTTCTCTGGGAAGCCCCTGAGTAGCTTAGAGAACTGAGGTTGCATAAAAGGGCAATTGCTGTCATTCGAAAGAATTAGTGTTTGGATTTTCTGGTTAATATAGCAAGAAGAAAAATATTTATTACTAAAGATTGGCCTGAACATTTAAGGAAAAACTAGACCCCTGAGGCACTAACAGGAAATAAAAAAGGGCACTGAACTCAATTCTTCTCTTATTAGGGAAAACCAAAAACCAAAACCCAAAAAACCTGCTGCAGTCAAGTTGATTCCAGCTCTACTCACAGAGTAGAACTGCCCCAGAGAGTTTCCAAGGAGCGCTTGGTGGATTTGAACTGTCGACCCTTTGGTTAGCAGCCATAGAGCTGCTGTGGTAACTGGCACTTTACTCTTTGTGCCTTTCCCTTGCAAACAAAAATCAACTGGGATGCAGAATAGCAGAGCCACTTAGGCAGTATGACATATTCCTCTTGGATCTCTTAGGAACCTTAGCCCTAGCTGCTATTTTTGTTTTCAAATATCATTCTGTATGAATTAGTTTATTAACTGCTTTTGTCTAGGGAGCCTTGTCTGTATCTTCTATCTCTCTATCTTGAATTTGAATGGAGCAATGATAAGAGTTAGCTTTGAAAGGCCAGACTTCAAAGTCTTTTAACTTCCTTCTACATTCCACACTTAACCTCTGAGTAACTACCATCAAAGCTGATGCCAATAAGTCTTCCCAGGGAGGGATCTTGGTTTCTGAATCTCAAGTCAGGGTCTGCCGTTTGACCAAAAGTTTCCTGATTCGTGAATTTGCTTACATTTGGTTGTCCATTTGAAAAGAATTAAAGAATTTGAATTGAACCAAATTAAAGTACACCTGGAGAGCAGCTGCTCACTCAGTAAATGTTTGCTGAATGAATGGACTTAGCTACCTGAACCTCGGTCTGTCTCTAAATCTGAGAAAAATAGTTGACATTGACTCTTCCTTGATCCATCTCTTCAGTTGTTTCCCTGATACCTGAGAGGAGTTGTCAATAATAATTATATTCTTTTCTTATAGTAAACATATTTCTCGTACCATATCCTTAGACTGGATATTTCTTTTAAAAAAAAGGAAAATAAAATTTTAAAATTTAATCATTTTGATTAAATGATTTAGCATTTGAATTTATAACTCCTGCGTCATTGTCTTTTTCTATGATGGAGAAATTAAAAACAAACAAAAAAAACTTTTTCCAGTAGCTTCACAAAAGCCAGAATGGAGAGACAAAAATATTCTTGTCTACAAAGTGTATCTCCCTTAAACTTTTTTCCCCTCCAGCCAGTCTTTATGTGGGTGGTTATTTCATCAAGCCAGAATTAAGCTGATCAAAGATTAATGGTGCGGGGGCAAAAATCGTAGACAGTCACTGAAGGAGATGAAGCCATGGGTCAATGCAGGCAGCAGGTCAGTCTATGGGGTGAGGACCTGTAGCCACAGACTGGGGCTCAGCCAAGCTGGATTTAGACTGGAAGCCAAGAACTAGAGCACCAGCATCAGACGCCTACCAAGAGGGTCAAGTCAAGAGCTTACTGGAAGAGCCAAGTCAGGGCTCAGGAAAGTTGAATAGGAAAACATGTTTGAAAGTTGTGTCTTGCCTAGACCTTAAGATTTTAGTGTACTTAGGAGCTTGAGGCCAAGCTGGTTTTCTTGGCAGCTAAGTTTACCTTAAATTTTGTATTTAAGTCATGTTTTAACTCCCTCTTCCACAAGGTAACTTAATATAAACACACAAATGTATTTCCTTAGCAACTTTCCTTAAGTGTACATTTTATTAATGTGTAACACTCATAGAAGTGTTCAGCCTAATGAATTTTTACAAGTAAATATAACCTTGTAACCAGCACTGAAATAAAGAAGTAAAACATTACCAGCACTTACATGCCCCTTACCACGTATTACCCTTCCAAGCATAACCACTATCCTAACACATTACACCATAGATTACCTTTTCTTGTTCTTGAACTTTATACAAATGGAATAATGCTGTATGTACATGATTTCTTTGACTCGATATTATATTTCTGAAAATCATGCATGTAGTTGAATGTAGCATTGTTTTACTGTTGAATACTATTGCAATATATGAATATACCATAATTTATGTATTTATTCTATTCTTGATGGACATTTGAATTTTTTGCAGGGGTGGGTATTACAAATAGTCTTGCCAGACACTATTGTACATGTTTTATGGTTACTATACACATGCATTTCTTCTGGACATATACTCAGAAATGAAGCAAATGGATCATGGAGAATGCTCGCATTCAGCTTTGCTGGACACTGCCAAGTAGTATTCTTAAATGCGTACACTAACGTACACTCCCTGTTAGTATGGGAGAGTTCTGGATGATCCACAACATCACCAATACTTGTGGTTGCTTATCTTTTTTATTTTAGCCCTTCATGTAATTGTGAATGGTGTTTAAATTGGTTTTAATTGTCATTTCCCCAATAACCTATGAAGTTGAGCACATTTTCCTGTGTTGAATGGGCACTTGAATTATCTTCTTTTCTTAAATGCCTGTTCATGTTTTCTGCTCACTTTTTTTTCTATTACATTGTCAGGCTTTTCCTATTGGTTTCTAGGAGGCTTTTTTGGATCTCTGTATTACCAGTATCTTCTCCCATTCTGTGACTTGTCTTTTCACTGTCTTAATGCTGTGTTTTGATGAACTAATATTCTTAATTATAATGTAGTCTAATTTATCTTTTTTTTTCTTCATGGTTAGTGTATCCTGTTTAAGAAATCTTTGTCTACTTCAAAGTCTAAAGACATTCTTCTCCGTTTTGACCTAGAAGCTTTATTGTTTTACCTGTCATATTTTGAAATACCACCTGTTGGTCTGAAATTAATTTTTGTTTACATGGAGAAAGAGGGGCCAAGATTCATTTTTTCCCATATGGATATCCACTTGACCCATCATCATTTATTGCAAAGATCATCCTTTCCCTTTCCCCACTGTACTGCAGTAATCAAGTGACTGTGGTGGGGAGGAGGGGGGGTCTGTTTCTAGACTCTGTTCTGTTCCATTGGTCTATTTGTTTATTCTTGTACCAGTACCACAGTGAAACTGTTTAATTTCTTAATCTGAATATCTAGTAGTGTAAGCCTTTCAGCTTTGTTTTCTTCTGCAAGATCGTTTTAGTTATTCTTGGATCATTGTATTTCTTACTTAAATTTTAGAACCATGTTATCAATTTCCACATATACACACACTCATGGCATACAAATGTACACACAAACTTGCTTGAAATTTGATTGGAGTTGTTTTGAATCTATAGATCAATCTGGAGAGAAGTGACAGTTTTATAATATTGAACCTCTTAACTCATAAATTTGATTTTATTAGGTCTCTAGTTTACTCCCAAACTTGCTTATATTTCTTTAAAAAGTCATGTCGTCTTTCCCAGGAAATTTAAAAGCAGATAACTACGTTTTTTCCATTTATATACTTTTTTAAGTGATTGTATGAATAATAATTATTTAATGTACAAAAATTTCTAAACAGAAAACTGATAAAAATTCATTCATATTCCCAATCATGTATATAATTACCATGACTATTTTGGTGTAAATATGTCCCATATATGCCATAAAATGGGAATCCTATTAGTATATCATGTTGTATCCTGCTTTTTTCTCTTAGTGATATTTCAGAGATATTCTCTTACATGACTGAATTTTCATCTAAAACATGTTTTTAAAAATAACTAAATAGCACTATTATAACATATGGGCATCAAATAATCTATTTAGTCAAGCCTCTATTATTGGTTTCTTAGGCTCTTTCAGGTTTTCTTTTTTTTTTTCTGTTCTAAATAATACGCAGCAAACACCTTTTTAAATAAATGTTTGATCTTATATATTAGAAGTTTCAGAACTGCTATGTACAGTGCCACAATATCTAGAACATTACCTTCAGTATTTTGCAAAAATAAATGTATGGTCTTAGGAACAGGGAGCACTTGCTCTGAGCTAATACCAGAAGTAAAATAAATAAATAAAAACACTGATTACAACATTACAAATACCAGCTCACTCACTCAAGCAATATGCATTTATTGAAGATTTACAATGTGCACAACTTCCTAAATCACTGAACTTTGAGGCTTTAAAATTATAACAAGATTCACACTGTTATTCAAGAATTTTAGGGCCAAGTTGGTGTGATTAAATAATAAAACAATTAACAATAAGACCTACTAGCATTATGGAATTAAATAATAGACCACTCAATTGTCTAGATTAAAGAATATGACAGTAAATAATAAGGCAATCATTGTTTAGACAGTAAGGGCCAAAGGAATTAGAAGTAAAGTAAAAATGGCCTCGGGGGGATTTCAGAAGTTCTAAGAAGAAAAAACAATGGGGACAAACTTTGTGTGTGTGTGTGTGTGTGTGTGTGTGTGTGTGTGTGTGCCCTCATTTGTGTTTTTCCAGGAATGGTAGATTCAAGGTTGGGTTTCGGTGCTTCTGTATTCTTTTGAAGTAAATTATTTCCTGACATTTTAAGAGGAAACTCATGTGATATTTTTCCCTCCTCTTAAAAGTGCAGATTTCTATGAAGTTCCCATTTCTTGGAGTTTTGTACTGTAATAGTAATTGTTCTGTTCTGGGTAAATCTTCCTTCCTGTTTGATTTAAGGCACAGTGACAAATTCTTGGAATGCAATTTTTTTGGAGTATTTTTATAGAGTTTTTTGCTGGACATGCATTTTTAAATGTTAGAAAAAAATGGAAATATAACAAACTGCTAATATTTGTTACACCTAGGTAGTGGGTATATGACTATTTGTTGTATTATGTTTAAATATTTAAAAATAGGGACAAACTTTTTTTCCTAATTACAGTATTCCCAGATTTTTGCCCACAGCTACAATCTAACATTCAGCATCAACAAATGAGGCAAACCCAAGGGTGACTTAAATTTAATACAGCAAAGAGGAGAAATGTCAAAAGGATCAGCTTGAACTGACCATCACAAAACAATTTTAATATAAAAGAGAATGCATGGCTCTACCTACAGTTTAACCAAATCAAATTATTGAAGAGGAAAAATGCACCATCCAGAGAACAAAATGAAGAAACAAGAATAGCTCAACACTTTCAGAAAGCCTTTTCCTCTCCCTCCCTTTGAAGCTTCCGAACATATAAGGCCTGAATCCTCATGGAGAAATTTCCATTTCATGTCCCAAAAGCCTTTAAGAGCCCAGGAAATAAAGCTACAGGCTTCTGAATAATCGTTTGGGCGCACCACCTCTGTGGAATCATTCTCAAATCAAAGCACGTAGGTTTTCCTTCTGTTTAAGTGGCTGAACCTGAACTTCGATCATCATTGTTGATGGATGTGTTTCTATTTTTGGAAGTTTTGTGCTTGAAGGAACTTTTTGTTTTTTTTAAGCAGATTTTTGTAGAAGAGTTTTAGATTTGCAGAAATGTTGTGAAAACAGTACAGAGATTTCCCATATACCCTGCACTCAGTTTCCCCGTTATCAATATCTTCCATTAGTATGATACATTTGTTACAGTTAATGAACCAATATCAATACATTATTATTAACTAAAATCTATACTTTATTTGGGTTTCCTTAGCTTTTACGTAATGTCCTTATTCTGTTCCAGGATGCCATTCAGGATACCACATTACATTTTGTTGCCATGTTTCATTAGGCTGCTTTTGGCTGTGGCAGTTTCTCAGATATTTCTTGTTTTTTTTTTTTGATGATCTTGAAAGTTTTGAGGAGTGCTGGTCAGACTTTTTGTAGGATGTTAAGTAATTGGGATTCGCCCGATGTTTTTCTTGCGATTAGACTGGGGTTATTGGTTTGGGGGAGGGAAATCACAGAGGTAAAGTATCATTTTCATTACCTCCTATGAAAAGTACACAATGTCAATGTGACTTATGTCCATTGATGGTGATCTTAACTACTTGGCTGAAGTAGTGTTCATGGTGTTTTGTCACTGTAAAGTTATTTTCCTTTTTCCACACTGTTCTCTCTGGAAGGAAGGCATTATATGCAGTCTACACCTAAGGAGGGGGTATTATCTTCCCTGTCTTTAAAGACACAGTGTCTATAGAAATTATCTGGAATTATCCTGCATGGGAGATTTACTTCTTCTCCCCTATTTATTTATCTCTTCCTTTATTTATATCAGTATGGGTTCACAGGTATTTATTTCATACTTTGGGTTATAATCCAATCCTACTTTATTTTGTTGCTCAAGTTGCAACACGATACAGTGGCTGCAATAATGGGCTCAAACATAGCAACGCCCATTTTCTATAATTGTTAAGACAATGGAAGAGTCTAGTTAATATTCTTTGTATGGGATTAGTTTTAAAGCCCCGACCCCAGAATTCAAGTACACCCTTGTATCATTCTAAACACTTTCAGCTTTGTCACATGATATGGTTAGATGATACTGTAAGTATGACTATCTTCTACGGCATTTAGAACATTGTATACCAAATTTTAAAAATGTTAATTTGTCCAGATTGTAAAAGTAATACATGCTTATTACAGAAAATTTAACTAATACAAAATACATAAAAAGTCAAAACCACGAGTATACCACTCAGATTAAACATTTTAGCATATTATCTTATAGTTTTTTATTTGCATATTTAGAGTTCTTACTGGTAATTTAAGCCTACTTAGCACATTCTCTGGTCCTCAAAAGAATACAATATGGGAAAGAACTTGATGAAAGGTATGAATGGTTTATTAGTTTCTTCCTAATTGAAAAAGCAAATAGAATGTGTAATGGTATGTCACTTAGTATAACTTTTTTATCATAAAAAATAATTTTACAAATTTCTTGGCAATGAAAATAATTATATTATCCTACGTATCTCTTTTCTTTGTAATTCATATAGACCAGTATCTGAATTTATAATGAGCTAGGCCGTTGTTGACATACAACTACTTAATGTAACATCACTGGTTGTTGTTGTTAGGTGCTGTCGGTTGTGACTCATAGAGACCCCATACACAACAGAATGAAACCTTGCCTGGTCCTGCACCATCCTCACAATTGTTGCTATGTTTGAGCCCATTGTTGCAGCCACTGTATCAATTCATCTTCTTAAGGGTTTTCTTCTGTTTTGCTGACCCTTTGCTTTACCAAGCGTGATGTCCTTCACCAGGCATTGGTCCTTCCTGATAATGTGTCCAAAGTACGTGATATGAAGTCTCTCCATCTTTGCTTCTAGGGAGCTTTCTGGATGTACTTCTTCCAAGACAGATTTGTTTGTTCAGAAGAACCAACATCGGTGGTAGGGTTATTATAAGTCTTACTCAAAAAATAGTAAGAGATTCCACCTAATTAATGGAATGATGAATCTGTTCCCAGAAACACATTTCTTAGTACTGAGACTAAACTAGAAGCAGAAGGGAAACACTTGAAGAAGATACTGCATGTACAAGCACTGGCCTCCAAATTCTAGAATCTATGTAGCAGGGTCTGGAAACTTGAGTTTTATACCAATGGTGAAGAAAAGACCTGCAATTCATTTGTATCCTGACATTCCTATTCTTGAATCCTTTACTTTGATTCATCTCTTTGACATTAAAATTCTGTCTTTAGACCATTGTTTTTTTCCCCTAAGAAGGGTATATGGTTGTTATATTTTTTTCAGACTTTACAAAATCACTCGGGCTATCCTTTCCTTACATTCATAGGTGAAAATGACTTATCTGGGAATAAAAAAGTGTAGGACATTGTTTTTCCCCATTGTCTTTGGGCATTTAGTGTTGATGAGACCAACTTGATATTTTATCTTTTTTAGTTAGTAACAATTTTCCCCTGTCTGGATGTTCATCCTTTTAATGTATAAAGTTTGCCAGCATATATTTAGATGAAGAGTCACTTCGTTGTCTTGCCTTGAACGTTCTAATCCTATATGTCCAGCTATTTATCCAACTTGGGAAAGTTTAATTCAGTTATATCTGATGTTACTTTGATTCCAATTGTGATGGTTTCTGACATGGAATCCCTATACGTATTAAGATGTTGATTTGGTCTCTGACATCCAAATTGCCAATGTTATTTTTTGTCTTCATGAGGAAGCTTTCAATTTAAATAAATTGTTTAAGCTATTTGGGTTCTAAATTAATATTCAATTTATTAAAGTAAAAAATTAGAAACCTAGTTTTCCTTAAGCCTTTACATTTTTTATTGATTTTAAAAACTTATAGATTGAGTAAATGTTATATAAAATAACACGTATCACTTCTGGAAGGGGGACTTTGATAAAAGTTCAATCACTCACTGAATAAGTGTTATGTAAAATAACATTTCACTTCCAGAAAGGGCATTGATAGAAGTTTTATCACCTCAATTTAAACATACTGAACTATCTACAAACTTTGTAAATTCTTCAAATGTTTTGAAGTACATTTATAATTATTATGTTTAGGGTTCTTGTTAAGTATTCCAAAAGCCAGACCCAGCAAATTTGCAACCTTAACTATCAAGTTCTTCCCGAGTACTTAAAATAATCATCGTACATCTAACAAACTAGCTTAGTAGTTAATCTCAAATTACTTTCAACATTCCAATACTGTTTATACATTTTGGCAAATTATTTTATACCGTTCAACTTAAATCCAAAACTCTGAAATCAATTACCTAGTTTATTAGGAGTCGCCAGACTTATGACAGAATCTCTTAAACATTGCAAGCATTTTAAGTTCAAATACTGGGAAATTATACCACTGATTACAAAACTTATTCTTAAACCTAACACACAAATAGTAAATCTACCATTGAACCATTGATTTACTTTATCTCCATATTTATTATTAATTTTCCAGGGATGAAAAATCATTTCCACTAAGAAAAGCAGAATCGTCGTATTAGGATGAGGTTACCTGATAGGATGATTACCTTCTAGGTGAATTGAAGTTATCTCTATCATTTCTGTGTTGATAATTGGTAACTTTAATAGAGTTATTAATCAAAGATTTGGAACCAGCATGAAGAGTTGGGGAGGAGGGGGAGGTATAGAATTCCAAGTTGAGTCTTCCTAAGCTGCAGACAGAAGCATTAAGCTCTGCTCTCATCCTTTTTGTGTAATTGCTAAGACAATGGGAGAGTCTAGCTAATATTCATCATATGGGATTAGTTTTAAAACTCTGACCCCTAGGTTCAAGTATACTCTGGTATCATTTTGAACTTCTTTCAACTTTGTCGCATGATATGATTACTGTATAACTCCTACCTAGGTTGTTGTATTAATTGATTGGATTAAACGAATCTATTTAATATGGGGTATATTAACCACAACTCTAAGGTCATTTTAATGATAAGTATTTGTCTTCTTTTATCTCTTCCAAGAAAAAAAAAAAGAAGAGATAAAAGAAGACAAATACTTATCATTAAAATGACCTTACAGTTATCTCTTCGAAGCCTTTTTTTTTCCTTTATGTCTACATTCTGGGAGAATTTACATTTCCACATAATTGATTTTATTTTCTTAATTGTAAATGGAGCATTTTAAATTGAAAGTGCATCATAAACTTCCCTACTCTATCTGACATATGAATTTTTTTAATAAAATAAACACTTTTCACTAATGCCTGATGAGTGGATTGTTTTTTATTTTATTTTTTTAGAAATGAAAGACATACTCTTATTTTTCAGATTAATTTATCATAGAAAAGAAGTTAAATCAGTTTATTCATTTTTTTTTTTTTAAAGAACCACATTTAAATTCATCGTTGGAGTTTGTTTTTTAATGAAGGTCTCCATAAAATATGGGAAGCATGTAGTTTCTATTTTGTTTTTTCTTAACCCTGTTGTACTGTTATATGTAGTAGGAAATTTTTTTTTAATTGCCGTGCTTGAGGTGAAGGTTTACAGAGCAAATTAGTTTCTCATTAAACAATTAATACACATACTGTTTTGTGACATTGGTTGCCAACCCCATGACGTGTCAACACTCTCCCCTTCTTGACCTTGAGTTCCCCATTTTCAGCTTTCCTGTCCCCTCCTGCCTTCTCGTTGTTGCCCCTGGGTTGGTGCGTGGGTTGTTTATTAGTCGAATCACAAAAAGAACTGATAGAACTGTATTTCTCCTGGGGAACTAGCAACGTCTGAGTGAAATACATTAACGTTCAGTGTATGAGTTGTGAGTGACCTTTGTGAAGATGACTCTGCGTGACCTCTGAGGCTAGATCATAAAAGGCCATGCAGCTTCTGTTTCTTTCTCTCGGGAGTGCTTGCTCTTAGGACACAGCCACCATGCTGCAAGGAAGATAAGAATTGACATGGGAAGGCCATGGATTGGTATTCTGGCCCCAGCTCCAGCTGAGATTCCAGGTGACAGCTGGCCTCAAACACCAGACATGTGATTGAGCAAATCTTCCTGTGATTCTAGCTCTCAGCTGCACCAGTTTTTGTTGCGTGGTGCCAGACAAACTATTCCCTCAGAGTCCTGCCTAAGTCACAGATTTGTAAGCAAAATAAATGATGATGTTTTAAACCACAATTTGGGGGTATCTGCTGCAAAAGACCTCTTTAAAATGTTTTTTTAAAAAAAAGCAAAGATGTCACTTTGAGGACTAAGGTACGCCTGACCCAAACGATGGTGTTTTCAATTGCCTTATATGCATAAAAAAGCTAGATAATGAATAAGAAAGACCAAAGAAGAGATGATGCCTTTGAATTATGCTTTTGGCAAGGAATATTGAATATAGCATGGACTACCAGAAGAACCTCCCACGTGTCTGTCAGTTTGTCGTATCGTGGGGACTTGCATGTTGCTGTGATGCAGGAAGCTATGCCATCGGTATTTAGATACCAGCAGGGTCACCCATGGAGGACAGGTTTCAGCTGAGCTTCCAGACTAAGACAGACTAGGAAGAAGGACCCGACAGTCTACTTCTGAAAAGTATTCACCAGTGAAAACTTTAGGAATAGCAGCGGAACACTGTCTGATATAGTACTAGAAGATGAGCCCCCCAGGCTGGAAGGGACTCAAAACATGACTGGGGAAGAGCTGCCTCCTCCAAGTGGAGTTGACCTTAATGACATGGATAGGCTAACGCTTTCAGGACCTTCATTTGCTGATGTGGCATGACTCAAAATGAGAAGAAAGAGCTGCAAACATCCATTAATAATCAGAACCTGGAATGTATGAAGTATGAATCTAGGAAAATTGGAAATCGTCAAAAATGAAATGGAATGCATAAACATTGATATCCTAGGCATTAGTGAGCTGAAATGGACTGGTATTGTCCATTTTGATTTGGACAATCATTTAGTCTACTATGCTGGGAATGACATTTTGAAGAGGAATGGTGTTGCATTCATCGTCAGAAAGAATGTTTCAAGATCTATCCTGAAGTGCAACGCTGTCAGTGATAGGATAATATCCATACGCCTACAAGGAAGACCAGTTAATACAACTATTATTCAAATATAGGCACGAACCACTAGCGCCAAAGATGAAGAAATAGAAGATTTTTATCAGCTGCTGCAGTCTGAAATTGATCAAACATGCAATCAAGATGTATTGATAATTACTGGTGATTGGAATGCAAAAGTTGGAAATGAAGAAGAATCAGTAGTTGGAAAATATGGCCTTGGTGATAGAAGCAATGCCAGAGATCGAATGATAGAATTTTGCAAGACCAACGACTTCTTCATTGCAAATACCTCCTTTCACCAACAAAAACGGCGACTATACGCATGGACCTCACCAGATGCAACACGCAGAAATCAAATTGACTACATCTCTGGAAAGAGACGATGGAGAAGCTCAATATCATCAGTCAGAACAAGGCCAGGGGCCGACTGTGGAACAGACCATCAGTTGCTCCTATGCAAGTTCAAGCTGAAACTGAAGAAAATCAGAGCAAGTCCACAAGAGCCAAAATATGACCTTGAGTATATCCCACCTGAATTTAGAGGCCATCTGAAGAATAGATTTGATGCATTGAACACTAGTGACCGAAGACCAGACAAGTCATGGAATGACATCCAGGACGTATTAACCCATGAAGAAAACAAGAGGTCATTGAAATGACAGGAAAGAAAGAAAAGACCAAGATGGATGTCAGAGGAGACTCTGAAACTTAACTCTCGAACGTCGAGCACCTAAAGCAAAAGGAAGAATTGATGAAGTAAAAGAACTGAACAGAAGATTTCAAAGGGTGGCTCAAGAAGACAAAGTTAAGTATTATAATAAACATGTACAAAGAGCTGGAGATGGAAAACCAAAAGGGAAGAACATGCTCAGCGTTTCTCAAGCTGAAAGAACTGAAGAAAAAATTCAAGCCTCAAGTTGCAATAGTGAAGGATTCTATGGGGGAAATATTAAACGACACAGGAAACATCAAAAGAAGATGTAAGGAATACACAGAGTCATTATACAAAAAGAATTAGTCGACGTTCAACCATTTCAAGAGGTGGCATATGATCAGGAACCGATGGTACTGAAGGAAGAAGTCCAAGCTGCTCTGAAGGCATTGGTGAAAAACAAGGCTCTGGGAATTGATGGAATATCAATTGAGATGTTTCAATAAAGGGATGCAGCACTGGAGGTGCTCACTCGTCTATGCCAAGAAATATGGAAGACAGCTTCCTGGCCTACTGACGGGAAGAGATCCATATTTATACCTATTCCCAAGAAAGGTGATCCAACCAAATGTGGAAATTATAGAAAAATATCATTAATATCACACTCAAGCAAAATTTTGTTGAAGATCATTCAAAAATGGCTGCAGCAGTACATTGTCAGGGAACTGCCAGAAATTCCAGCTGGTTTCAGAAGAGGACGTGGAACCAGGGATATCATTGCTGATGTCAAATGGATCCTGGCTGAAAGCAGAGAATACCAGAAGGATGTTTACCTGTGTTTTATTGATTATGCAAAGGCATTCAACTGTGTGGATCATAAGAAATTATGGATACCACTGTGAAGAATGGGAATTCCAGAACACTTAATTGTGCTCATGAGGAACCTTCACATAGATCAAGAGGCAGTTGTTCAGACAGATCAAGGGGATAGTGATTGGCTTAAAGTCAGGAAAGGTATGCGTCAGGGTTGTATTCTTTCACCATACCTATTTAATCTGTATGCTGGGCAAATAATCCGAGAAGCTGGACTATATGAAGAAGAATGGGGCATCAGGATTGGAAGAAGACTCATTAACAACCTGCATTATGCAGATGACACAACCTTGCTTGCTGAAAGTGAAGAGGACTTGAAGCACTTACTAATGAAGATCAAAACCACAGCCTTCAGTATGGATCGCACCTCAACATAAAGAAAACAAAAATCTTCACAACTGGACCAATAAGCAACATCATGATAAACGGAGAAAAGATTGAAGTTGTCAAGGATTTCATTTTACTTGGACCCACAATTAACAGCCATGGAAGAAGCAGCAGTCAAGAAATCAAAAGACGCATTGCACTGTGTAAATCTGCTGCAAAGGACCTCTTTAAAGTGTTGAAGAGCAAAGAAGTCACTTTGAAGACTAAGGTGTGCCTGACCCAAGCCATGGTGTTTTCAATTGCATCATATGTATGTGGAAGCTGGACAATGAACAAGTAATACCAAAGAAGAATTGACACCTTTGATTTGTGGTGTTGGTGATGAATATTGAATATACCATGGACTGCCAAAAGAACAAACAAATCTATCTTAGAAGTACAGCCAGAATGCTCCTTAGAGGCAAGGATGGTGAGACTGCGTCTTACATACTTTGGACATGTTGTCAGGAGGGATCAGTCCCTGGAGAAGGACATCATGCTTGGCAGAGTACAGGGTCAGAGAAAAAGAGGAAGACCCTCAACAAGATGGATTGATACAGTGGCTGCAACAGTGAGCTCAAGCATAACAATGATTGTAAGGATGCCTCAGGACTGGGCAGTGTTTCGTTCTGTTGTGCATAGGGTCGCTATGAATTGAACCGACTCGATAGCACCTAACAACAACAACAACCAGAAGAACAGGAGCCCTGCTGGTGAAGTGGTTAAGAGCTCAGCTGCTAATCAGAAGGTCAACAATTTGAATCCACCAGCTGCTCCTTGGAAACCCTAGGAGGCAGTTCTACTTTGTCCTGTCGAGTCACTATGACTCAACAGCAATGGGTTTGGTTTCGGTTTGGCCAGAAGAACAAACAAATCTGTTTTGGAAGAAGTACACCCAGAATGCTTCTTAGAAGCAAGAATGGCAGTACTTTGTCTCACATGGTTTGGACATGTTATCAGGAGGGACCATTTCTTGGAGAAGAACATCATACTTGATAGAGGGTCAGTGAAAGAGAGGAAGACACTCAACAAGATGGATTGACACAGTGGTTGCAACAATGGGCTCAAGCATAGCGTCCATTGTGAGAATGGTGCAGGACCAAGTACCATTCTGTTTCATTCGTTGTGGAGGGGGTCTCTGTGAGTCAGAGCTGACTCAATGGCACATAACAACAACAACAACAACAGTTTTGGGGCAGTAGATAACTGAAACATTACATAAGTGAATCAGTGATCAGCATATACTAGATTATGCAACAGTAACAATCAACTCCCGAATCTCAGTGACTCATGGCAGCAAATGTTTCTCTCTCACTTTCATTACTTATCTATTGTGATCAGCTGCAGCTCTGCTCCAGCTGATTTTTATTCTAGGGCCTGAGTGGAAGGAATAACTTCTGTTTGTGACATGTTGATCTCATTGTGGATCCCAGGTGATTAAAGCACTCGGCTGTGAACCTAAAGGTCTGCAGACCGAACCCACCAGGCACTCCTCGGGAGAAAGAGTGGCAGTCTGCTTCCATAAATAAGGATTTACAGCCTTGGAAGCCCTATGGGGCAATTGTACTCAGTCCTATAGGGTCACTATGAGTTGGAATTGACTCAACAGCAGTGAGTTGGGATCCCATTGTAAAAGGGAAAAAGAAAACAGAGGAACCACATTCTGGCTCCTAACGCTTCTACTCAGAAGTAGTACATGTAAGTTCTACTCACATTTCCTTAGACAAAGAAGTCATGTGGCCAAAAAAAATCAATTCAATGAGGTAGAAAATATAATCCTCCCTTAAGGAGGAGCACAGATCACATGACAAGTCATAACAGGCTAGTGCAAAACCCTTTCACAGGTAGGAGTAGGGAATATTTTGAACAATAACATGATCTACTGTAGTAAACATCTTTATATAGGAAAAAGAACAGTAAATGAGTTGGACACTTTCTAAAACTAGTTGAAAGAAAACATTGTTCAGACATCAATATCTTTCTTAAAATGTTGCCAATTACCCCATTGTTGTTGTTGTTCGTTGCTGTGGAGTTGACTTGGACTCATGATGACCTTATGGATAACAGAACAAAACGTTGACTGGTTCTGCACCATCTTCATGATTACTGGTATGTTTGAATCCATTGTTCTGGCTGTTGTGTCAATCCATGTCATTGAGGGTTTCCCTCATTTTTGATGAACCTCAGCTTTACCAAATGCGATGACGTTTTCTAGTGATTAATCTTTCCTGACGATGTGTCCAAAGTAAGCGAGCTGAAGTCTCAACATCTTTGCTTCTAAGGGGCATTGTCGTAGTATTTCTTCTAAGGCTGAATTATTCATTCTTCTGGCAGTCCACGGTATATTCAATATTTTCCTCCAACGCCTCATTTTGAGTGCATCAATTCTTCTGTCTTCCTTTTTTATTGTCCAGATTTTTCATAAATATGAGGTGATTGGAAAGACCATGGCTTGGGTTTAGGCACACCTTAGTCATCAAAGTAGCATCTTTGCTTTTGAAAACTTTAAAGAGATCTTTTGCAGCAGATTTTTCCAGTACAATCTGTTGTTTGATTTCTTGGCTGCTGTATTTACCATACTGTTTTGTAATTAATCTAGTTTGGGTAGGGAGAAAGTGTCTTCATAGAATGAGTTTACCCTGAAGGCTTTCTCTAAAATGCTATGAAGGATCATTGAACATCTTTGAGCAAGGGAACAAAGCTATCTGCCTTGTATTTTAGATAGGCTGATATGGTTTTTTGATACGGTAGCAGAAACGCTGGTGGTGTAGTGGTTAAGAGCTATGGCTGCTAACCAAAAGCTCGGCAGTTGAAGTCCACCAGGTGTTCCTTGAAAACTGTATGGGGCAGTTCTACTCTGTCTTATAAGGTCACTATGAGTTGGAATTGATGCAGCAGCAACGAGTTTGGTTTTTTTTGGATCTGGTAGCAGTTAGGATAACAGGTTTGAGAGGGATGAGGCTGGAAGACCAGTTCTGAGGGTTGTGTCAAGAGGAATGATGACGGGAACCTCAACTAAGTTGATAACTAGAGAAAGCATAGGGAAGTGGTTGGGAAAAATATTAAGAAGTTACATTGACCAGCATTGGTGATGGATAGGATATGAGAAGTGAAGAAGAAAATGACATAAATTTCCTAGCTTAAGTAATTTTTCCTTAGGGTGAAACAATCAATTGGGATATTTCTCCTCTTGTATGACTATTTCCAACTTTCCAGAGGGCGTGATCTTCTGTAAAAGAGGCTTCCAGGAATATTGGGCTTGTGTTCAAGGCATGAGTGTTCTATTAGCTTATCAATGCAGTGTCATAGATCTTTGCAATTTCTTACCCAAAATCCACAAGAAAAAATTTTAGACCTAGATGGGAAGTGATGGCAGTACTGTGTAGACCTGAGCTCTGCTGAAATGCCTGTCTGAGGATCTTGGCAAGAAAGGATGTAAACCCATCTGACACGAGGCTGTCTACTACTCTGTGGCAAGTGATGACAAGACCCAGTAGATTGCTCAGTAGGGTAATTTAGACATACCAGATTGCTCAGCAGGCTTCTCTGCTTGGGTCATCTCCATTTGGGTGGCAAGGAAAAACTGTGTTTTAGGGAAAGAGGAAGAAGAGAGAATTTATCTGCCCAGAACCCTTTCTACTCTTGTTTCTCAGTGGTCAAAAATTTCCCCACAAGGAGATAACTTCCTTGCACTTCTGGGTGTATCCCTTCATTGATCACTTGGGAAGCCAAAGATCACACCCTGTTGTGTGGTGTTCCATCCAGCCCCAGAAATGGTGGTCAGAACCAGTCACCGGGTTGATAGGTGTGCAGCTAGGGGCATTGATGGTTCAGTGATAGAATTCTTGCCTTCTATACGACAGACCCAGGGTTGATTTTCAGCCAATACGCTTAATGTGCAACCACCAGCTATCTGTCATTGGAGCCTTGTGTGTTGCTATGATGCTGAATAGGTTTCAGCAGAACTTCCAGACTAAGCCAGATTAGGAAGAAAGGCCTGGTGACCTATTTCTGAAAATTAGCAAGTGAAAACCCTGTAGGGCACAATGGTCTGACCCACAACCCATCAGGACCAGGCAATATTTTGTTCCATTAGACATGGAGTTCCTGTAAGTTAGGGTTCACCATGAGTCAGGGAGAACCTTGAGGGGCCAAGTCGATGGCAGCTAAAAACAACAGTTGTACAGCTGATCAAATGAGGCAGGGGACCCAAAACTCTCAGAGCAAGTTACTGGGTGGCCTCAGGCCCAAGAATATGAGGGACTAAGGAGTCCTGGCATGGTGCAAATGGTTCAGTACTCAACTATTAGCTGAAAGGTTGACAGTTTGAACCCACCCAGAGTTGGCCATGGAAGACAGGCCTGGTGATCTGCTTCCAAAAGGTTACAGCCTGAAAACTCTAGGAAGCACAGTTCTGCTCTGCACACATGGAGTCATCATGAGTCTGACTCGACTTGATAGCAAGTAACAACAACAACAAGCAGAGAGTAGGGAATAGTAGTGACTGAGATGGAGCAAACAGTTGGAGGGCTGAAAGGTAGAGCTGGGAGAACCTGAGGAGATAGATTTGTGCCCCATGCATACTCCATTCTTCTTTTCTCTGTCATTGATGTAGATTAATACTATGTGATCTAATCTTCATAACTACTCTATGCACATTTTACATGTGAGGAAAATAAGGCTCAGAGAGGTTCTGTTTTTGGCCAAAGCCACACCACTATTAAGTGTTGGAGCTAGGATTTGAGCCTAGATTTGCCTGGCTCGAAAACTTAGGTCTTTCTATTAATTCACACTGATCTATTAGAAAATTGAAAGTTGTTTTCTCTGTGAGGCTCAAACTTCCATATTTTCATCTTCTTTTAGGTCTGTTATAAAATTTTTCCTGTATGTTAAAATTTAATGTCTCAGGAAATTAAACTGATAGCCCAAGAGATACATGTAATGATTCCTGGCTTCTATAATTATCAAGGGATTACAAAACGAATTGTCATCTCAAAAGACAGGTATCATTGCAGTCAGGGAAATATGATCTTAAGTAATTAAATGCTATATTTCATTTATGATCTTGATTATTAAAAGCAGTTCATTTCCATTTGCTTTCTTTATATTGAGTGACCTTCTAAATTCTACTTTGCTTTTTAATATAGTTAACTCTGATTATCTGATCTATACCTTATCCTAGAGAATTTCCCCGCAGTTGAACACTTCAGGCTTATAGTCAATATTATAGTGCCTAATAATTGCTGCCAACTGGTATTCACACCCTCATGTAGTTCCCCTCAGCTTATACCAGGTTTGGCTTGTGTAAACAACAGCGTATGGCAAAGTGATGATATGTTACACCAAAGGTTAGGCTATAAAAAGACAGTAGCTTCTGTCTTAGGGGTTCTCACTCTTTCTCTTGGATCACTCACTCTGGAGGAAACCAGTTGCCATATCATACGGATACTCCAGCAGCTTATGGAGAGGTCCACATGGTGAGGGACTAAAGTCTCTGACCAATAGCCACAGACTGGCAATCAGAGAGGAACTGAGGCCTGTTGACAACCATACGAGTTAGCTTAGAAATGGATCCTCCTTTAACTGGGCCTTTTGATGAGACTGTAGTTCTGGTCAACAGCTAGATTACAACCTCATGAGAGACCCTGTGCCAGAACCATCCAGTTAAGCCACTCTCAGATCCCTGACTATCAGAAACGGTGTGAGGCAATAAATGTTTCTTAGTTTAAGCTGCTAAGTTTGGGTCTAGCACAGTGAGCTATCGAGTCAATTCCAACTCATAGTGAACCCGTAAGGTTTCCAAGGCTGTAAATCTCTATGGAAGCAGACTGCCACATCTTTCTCCAGCAGAGCCGCTGGTGGTTTCAAACTGCTGACCTTTCAGTTAGCAATCGATAGCTTTAACCACTGCGCCACCAGCACAGCAATAGACAACTAATACACTTATGCTAGCTGCAGGCAATACAAAGACATTATTCCCATTCTTGAGGGGCTGGGACACAGAGTGATTGGTAATGAATATTTCTTGACTGCATGAATGAATATATAAATGAAATGAATACCCTCAAAGAAAGTACTTAGATACTGAAACATATTTCCAATTGATTGCATTATTTGGCTTCAAATATTCTTGCCTTTCTACCCCTACTCCCAAAACTGTTACCTCTGAAGAGGATCTGCGAGTGTTGCTTGGTGGCTGACTGAGAAGGTGGATATGATAGCTAATGCTCATCTACCAATCTTCCTTCCTATCTCCAGAATCTACCAGCACAAGCGGTTGAATTGTTGCTTGTTGAGCAATAACTTTAGGTATAAACTAATACTCTCCTTATCCTACTTTGAGAGAACTCAGAGATATAAATAACTGCTTGCCTTACTATTTTATGTATTTCATCTCTTTGTGTAATTGTATTTTGCTCACCATGTGTTTGATTCCATGGAAATTTCAGAACAGAACACATACATGCACACACGTGCACACACATGCACACACACCCATACACCATAACTTGATGACTTTCCCTTTCCCTAAATTTATATCTCTGACAACTCCCCACATTGGTAAACTCCCCCAAAATAAATCACTTTGATCCCACGTTGGGAAGATGAGGGTGGAGGGAAGCCAGAAAAGGGAAAGGTCAGGGAAGGGTGAGAGGACAGAAGTGCCCTCGGAATAGTTCTCATTTTAACAGAACTGAAATAAAAATTACAGCCACGTGTTATCAGGAGGGACCAGTCCCTAGAGAAGGACATGATGCTTGGTAAAGAAGAGAATCAACAGAAAAGAGGAAGGCCCTCAATGAGATGGATTGACAAAGTGGCTGCAACAAAGGGCTCAAGCATAGCAACGATTGTGAGGGTGGCGGAGGACGGGCACTGTTTTGTTCTGTTGTACGTAGGGTTGCTATGAGTCGGAATGACTTGATGGCACCTAACAACACCAAAAGTTGTGTAAATCAACAAGATATTATGGTGTATCTTCCTGAATCATCGATTTTACTCCAAGATTGGAACAATGTGGCAGTTAAGTAATTTAAAATTTGATTTTCTATGTTGCCAATCAGTGTTTTGAGCAGAAAATCCATATAAAGATTGATCATAAGAAGAAGAGGATGAAGAGCTAGAAGGAATCATTTGAGACACATGGTTGCAACTGAAGATGACACTTTATTCATTTTTCTTTTCCGATTCCCCACACACTGCTTGTCTTTTTCAATCTGATTGGAAACAGAATTTGAAAGAAAAAGACAGTGTGGAGAAAAACACACACACACACACACTGACTCCCCCAGCTGCAAACTTTACACCCACTAGGATGGCAATAGTGAAAATAATTAGTAATCAAAACCCTGACAGTAACAAGTGTTAAGGAAGATATGGAGAAATTAGATCATTTCTTTGCTAGTGGGTGTGTAAAATGCTGCAGCCACTTTGCGGAACAGTTTAATAAGTCCTCAAATAGTTGAACATAGAACCCAACCCAGTGCCGTCGAGTCAATTCCGACTCATAGCGACCCTATAGGACAGAGTAGAGCTGCCCCATGGAGTTTCCAAGGAGCGCCTGGCGGATTCAAACTGCTGACCCTTTGGTTAGCAGCTGTAGCACTTAACCTCTACGCCACCAGGGTGTCCTGTTAAACATAGAGTTACCGTAAAAAACTCAAACGAAACCCACTGCCGTCAAGTCGATTCTGACTCGTAGGGACCCTATAGGGCAAAGTAAAAATGCCCCATAGAGTTTCCAAGGAGCGCCTGGTGGATTTGAACTGCTGACCTTTTGGTTAGCAGCCATAGCACTTAACCACTACACCACCAGAATTACCACATGGCCCAGTAATTCCACTCCAGGTATATACCCATGAGAAATTAAAGCACGCGTCCACACAAAAACTTGTACATGAGTGTTTGTAGCAGCATTATTCATTATAGACCCAAAGTGAAAGCAACCCAAATTTCTATCAACTGGTGAATGGATAAATAAAATATGGTTTATGCATAGAATGGAATATTATTCAGCAATTAAAAAATGAAGTACTGATATGTGCTACAACGTGAATGAAACTTGGAAACATTATGCTAAATGAAAAAAAGCCAGTCACAAGAGACCACATACTGTGTGATTCCATTTCTGTGAAATGTCCAGAATAAGTAAGTCTAGGGAGGCAGAAAGTAGATTAGTGGTTGCCTAGGGCTGGAGGTAGGAGAAATGGAGTATGAGATTTCTTTCTGGGGTGCTGAAAATATTCCAAACTTGTATTGTGGTACTGGTTAAATAGTTCTGTGAATATACTAATAATCATTGAATGTATACTTTAAGCAGCTGAATTTTACGGTATGTGAATTATATCTTAATAAAGACATTAAAACAAAAACTTAAAACACACACACAATAAAGAGGTGGAAGAAGAAAGACTGGAGTCCAGATTCTGGTTTCACCTTTTGAGCCATATAATCCTGGGGGAAAATAACCCCCCAAAACCCAAACCCATTGCCATGAAGTTGCTTCTGACTTATGGTGACCCCATATGTCATAGAGTAGAACTGAGGTCCGTAAGTTTTTCTTAGTTGTAATCTTTACAGGAGCAGATTGCCAGGCCTCTCTTCCACAATACCACCAGGTGAGTTTGAATCAACAAGCTTTAGGTTAGTAGTCAAAAGCAAATCTTTTATACCACCCAGGGACCTGGGGGGACATAGTAGAGATATTTAGCTCCGCTGACCCTCAGTTTTATCGTTTGTAAAATAGGGACATCAATACTTATTTCACAGTCTGTTGTTGAAATAAAACAATATATGTAAAGTGCCAGCTCAGGACTTGGCTCTTGGTAAGAGCACAGCAATATTTACTCTCCAAGGAGGTGATTTTTAACCCATTTTCAATATGGATTTTAGAGAAGCTCATCAACAGACTGTTTCCTAGACAAATTTACATGCAAGCCCAAATTAATATATAATTTTAGAGGATTCAAGGCCTCTGTGAAGACCATCCTCTAGGTAGTTCTCAAAGGTCCTCACTGGAATTGATGACTTGGGAAGCATCTTAGGAATTCATGCCTCTGGGCTACACCTCTGCACTAGAATCTCTGGGGCTGGAGGACAGTACAGGACATACTCCATGATCCCTGCCAGCTGACTCATCTGTACTCATTGCTGCAGAAGTTAAATGACCACAGTTAAGATGCCCTAACTTTCTAGGTTACTGTTGTATTCTTAGGTGCCATTGAGTCAGCTCTGACTTCTAGTGACCTCATGTACAACTGAATGAAACGTTGCCTGGTCCTACGCCATTCTCGCAACTTTTGCTATGTTTGAGCCCATTGTTGCAGCCACTGTGTCAATCTATCTCATTAAGGGTCTTCCTCTTTGTCTCTGACCCTCTACTTTACCAAGACGATGTCCTTCTCTATCAATCTTCAAGCGTTCCATTTAATTTTTGATGACTTCCTATTTTCCTTGATTCATACTTCATACATCCCACATTCTGATTACTAATGTATGTTTGCAGCTGTTTCTACTCATTTTCAATTGTGCCACATCAGCAAAAGAAAGTCTCAAAAGCTTACTTCACCCGTGTCATTAAGGTCAACCCTACTTTGAGGAGGCAGTTCTTCCCAGTCGTATTTTGAGTGCCTTCCAGCCTGAGGGACTCATCTTCCAGCACTGTATCAGACAGTGTTCCACTCTATCCATAAGGTTTTCGCTGGCCAATTTTTTTTTTTGGAAGTGGATCACCAGGTCCTTCTTAGTCTGTCTTAGGCTGGATGCCAGGGCCTTCTTCCTAGTCTATCTTAGTCTGGAAGCTCCACTGAAACCTGTCCACCGTGAGTAACCCTGCTGCTATTTGAAATACTAGTGGCATTGCTTCCAGCATCATAGCAATGGTTAAGCCACCACAGTATGACAAAGTGACAGACAAGTGGTCATCTGGATTACTGTGAAGGAATAATAGAATGCTGCCTATGTGGGTTCAGAATGCATTTTTATGTGCTTGTCTTGCCTTTCCACTAGACAGCAAGCTCTCAAGTAGTAGAAACTCTCGTCAAAGTCTTATTTTGTATCCATACACAGTATAGGGGCTCTGTCCTGAGTGTGTGCTCCATTGTTGCTGCTGCTGTTAGTTGTCAAGAGTCGACTGGCTCATGGCAACTTCATGGATAACAGAATGAAACGTTACCTGGTCCTGCGCCGTCTTCATGATCTTTGGTATGTTTGAGTCCTTTGTTTTGGCTACCGTGTCAATCCGTCTCATTGAGGGTTTCTCTCACTTTCGCTGACCTTCTGCTTTACCAAACATGATGTCCTTTTATAGTGGTTGATCTTTCTTGATGATGCATCCAAAGTAGATGAAGACTTGTCATCCTCACTTCCAAGGATCATTCTGGTTGTATTTCTTCTAAGACCGATTTGTTCATTCTTCTGGAAGTCCATGGTGTATGTGCTCCATAAAAGAGACTAATTGTCTGGTGTTACAGGAAAATTAGCCTCATGTGATGGCTTCAATTAGGGTCCAGCAGACACATGTGGATTCAATCTATTCCTCAGAAAAATGACACCTCTGATATTTCTCAAGTCTCTCTGTGAACATGGTATAGCTCCTTATTAAGTCAAAGATGCAAAATCTACGCAGTTTAACCCAGCTATGGATTTTTACAAATATGCTTAAACTGAAATTTCCACAAAACTTATATACATTATCTTCATAGTAAATGCCTTTAAAAAATAAATTCTGTCATGTATATGTTCCCACAAAATTCCAGTCACTGGAGATAATTATCCTTAAGTTTTCATGAATATATCCATTCATATCTATATACGGGTACATTTAGATAGGAAGGATACACATGCAATGTCATTTCCTCGGAAAGCCCTTTCCTGGTCATCTACCCTACCCTAGTCCAGATTAGGTTTCCCCATTATCCCATTATACCAGTTCATAGCACCTCTACTTTTCTTTGATACCTCTTAGTTGTTGTTGTTCTTAAGTAATGTTGAGTCGATTTTCAACTCATAGCGACCCCATGTGACAGAGAAGAACTGCCTCATAGAGTTTTGTAGGCTGTAATCTTTTTTTGTGTGTGTGTGATAAGCACCGGAAATGTGAAGGTTTATTGGTTACAGCAGCTAGCATTACCTTACCTAACATAATGTGGAACCCAGGAGGCAGGGAAGTTCTTAGCATTACCCTGAGGAACCTGGGAATTTGTGGAGAAGGAGTTTAAGGCAGACAGACCTATAATTCAGGTTGAAGTAGGGCCAGCGAAATCTGGGAAGAATGCTTTGAATGAGGTAATGATAGTCTTCCTTTCTACCTGAGAAAATGTATATACAGAAACATTTGGTATATAAACAATGAGTCCACTGCAGGTCGACTCTTTGACACATTCCCATCTGAAGCTGAATTTTACCCTCAGTCTCTTAAAGTATCTTTGAAAACTTCTATCCTTGGAAACCGTCCATATTTAACCTACTGACATGTGAGCAATATAGCTTTTTGTTTGTTTTTCTTTTTTTATAATTTTTATTGTGCTTTAAGTGAAAGCTTACAAATCAAGTCAGTCTCTCACACAAAAATCCATATACACCTTCCTACACACTCCCAATTACTCTCCCTCTAATGAGACAGCTGTGAGTTGGAATCGACTCAATGGCACTGGGTTTCGTTTTGGTTGGTTTTTAATGAGACAGCCTGTTGTCTCCCTCCACCCTCTCTTTTTGTGTCCATTTCACCAGCTTCTAACCCCTTCCAGCCTCTCATCTCCGCTCCAGGCAGGAGATGCTAACATAGTCTTAAATGTCCACCTGATCCAAGAAACTCACTCCTCACCAGCATCCCTCTCCAACCCATTGTCCAGTCCAATCCATGTCTGAAGAGTTGGCTTTGGGAATGGTTCCTGTCCTGGACCAACAGAAGGTCTGAGGGCCATGACCACTGGGGTCCTTCCAGTCTCAGTCAGACCATTAAGTCTGGTCTTATGAGAATTTGGGGTCTGCATACCACTGCTCTCGTGCTCCCTCAGGGATTCTCTGTTGTGTTCCCTGTCAGGGCAGTCATCAGTTGTAGCCAGGCACCATCTAGTTCTTCTGGTCTCAGGATGATGTAGTCTCTGATTCACGTGGCCCTTTCTGTCTCTTGGGCTCGTAATCACCTTGTGTCCTTGGTGTTCTTCTTTCTCCTTTGATCCAGGTGGGTTGAGACCAATTGATGCATCTTAGATGGCCGCTTGCTAGCGTTTAAGACCCCAAATGCCACTCTTCAAAGTGGGATGCAGAATGTTTTCTTAATAGATTTTATTATGCCAGTTGACTTAGATGTCCCCTGAAACCATGGTCCGCAGACCCCTGCCCTTGCTATGCTGGCCTTCGAAGCATTCAGTTTATTCAGGAAACTTCTTTGCTTTTGGTTTAGTCCAGTTGTGCTGACCTCGCCTGTATTGTGTGCTGTCTTTCCCTTTACCTAAAGTAGTTCCTATCTACTACCTAATTAGTGAATACCCCTCTTCCACCCTCCCTCCCTCCCCCCTCTCTTAATTACAAAAGAATGTTTTCTTCTCAGTTTAAACTATTTCTCAAGTTCTTATAATAGTGGTCTTATACAATATTTGTCCTTTTGCAACTAATTTCACTCAGCATAAGGCCTTCCAGGTTCCTCCACGTTATGAAATGTTTCACAGATTCCTCACTGTTCTTTATCGATGCGTAGTATTCCAGCGTGTGAATATACCATAATTTATTTATCCATTCATCCGTTGATGGGCACCTTGGTTGCTTCCATGTTTTAGCTATTGTAAACAGTGCTGCAATGAACACGGGTGTGCATATATCTGTTCATGTAAAGGCTCTTATTTCTCTAGGATATATTCCAAGGAGTGGGATTGCTAGATCGTATGGTAGTTCTACTTCTAGCTTTTTAAGGAAGCGCCAAATCGATTTCCAAAGTGGTCGTAGCATTTTACATTCCCACCAGCAGTGTATAAGTGTTCCAATCTCTCCACAGCCTCTCCAACATTTATTATTTTTTGTTTTTTGGATTAATGCCAGCCTTGCTGGAGTGAGATGAAATCTCATGGTAGTTTTGATCTGCATTTCTCTAATGGCTTATGATCGTGAACATTTCCTCATATATCTGTTAGCTACCTGAATGTCTTCTTTAGTGAAGTGTCTATTCATATCTTTTGCCCATTTTTTAATTGCGTTATTTGTCTTTTGCAGTTGAGTTTTTGCAGTATCATGTAGATTTTAGAGATCAGGCACTGATCAGAAATGTCATAGCTAAAAACTTTTTCCCAGTCTGTAGGTAATCTTTTTACTCTTTTGGTGAAGTCTTTGGATGAGCATAGCTGTTTGGTTTTGAGGAGCTCCCAGTTTTATCTAGTTTTTCTTCTGCATTCTTAATAATGTTTCGTATACTGTTTATGCCATATATTAGGGTTCCTAACGTTGTCCCTAATTTTCTTCCATGATCTTTATCATTTTAGATTTTATATTTAGGTCTTTGAACCATTTTGAGTTAGTTTTTGTGCATGGAGTGAGGTATGGGTCTTCTTTCATTTTTTTGCAGATGTATATCCAGTTATGCCAGCACCATTTGTTAAAAAGACTGTCTTTTTCCCATCTAACTGTTTTGGGGCCTTTGTCAAATATCAACTGCTCATATGTGGATGGATTTATGTCTGGATTCTCAATTCTGTTCCATTGGTCCATGTATCTCTTGTTGTACCAGTACCAGGCTGTTTTGACTACGTGGCTGTATAAGTTCTAAAATCAGGTAAAGTAAGGCCTCCCACTTTGTTCTTCTTTTTCAGTAATGCCTATTTATCTGGGACCTCTTTCCCTTCCATATGAAGTTGGTGATTTGTTTCTCCATCTCATTAAAGAATGTCATTGGGATTTGGATCAGAATTGCATTAACTGTATAGATCACTTTTGGTAGAATAGACATTTTTATAACGTTAAGTCTCCCTATCCACGAGCAAGGTATGTTTTTCCACTTATGTAAGTCTCCTTTGGTTTCTTGCAGAAGTGTACTGTAGTTTTCTTTGTGTAAGTCTTTTACATCTCTGGTAAGATTTATTCCTAGGTATTTTATCTTCTTGCGGGCTACTGCAAATGGCATTGATTTGGTGATTTCCTCTTCGATGTTCTTTTTGTTGGTGTAGAGGAATCCAACTGATTTTTGTATGTTTATCTCATATCCTGATAGTCTGCTTAACTCTTCTATTAGTTTCAGTAGTTTTCTGGAGGATTCCTTAGGGTTTTCTGTGTATAAGATCATGTCATCTGCAAATAGGGATACTTTGACTTCTTCCTTGCCAATCTGGATGCCCTTTATCTCTTTATCTAGCCTAATTGCTCTGCCTAGGACCTCCAACACAATGTTGAATAAGAGCGGTGGTAAAAGGGCATCTTTGTCTGGTTCCCCACCTCAGTGCGAATGCTTTCAGGCTCTCTTCATTTAGGGTGATGTTGGCTGTTGGCTTTGTATAAATGCCCTTTATTATGCTGAGGAATTTTCCTTCTATTCCTATTTTGCTGAGAGTTTTTATCATGAATGAGTGTTGAACTTTCTCAAATGCCTTTTCTGCATCAATTGATAAAACCACATGATTCTTGTCTTTTGTTTTATTTATGTGGTAGATTACATTAATTGTTTTTATATTGATCCATTTCTGCATACCTGGTATGAATCCCACCTGGTAATGGTGAATTATTTTTTCTGAAATGTTGTTAAATTCTATTGGCTAGAATTTTCTTGAGGATTTTTGCATCTACGTTCATGAGGGATATAGGTCTATAATTTTCTTTTCTTGTGGTGCCTTTACCTGGTTTTGGTATCAGGGGTATGGTGGGTTCACAGAATGAGTTTGGTAGTATTCTGTCCTTTTCTATGCTCTGAAATACCTTTAGTAGTAGTGGTGTTAACTGTTCTCTGAAAGTTTGGTAGAACTCTGCAGTGAAGCCGACTGGACCAGGGCTTTTTTTTGTTGGGAATTTTTTGATTACCTTTTCAATCTCTTCTTTTGTTCTGGTCTATTTAGTTGTTCTACCTCTGTTTGTGTTAGTTTAGGTAGGTAGTGTGTTTCTAGGAATTCATCCATTTCTTCTCGGTTTTCAAATTTGTTTGAGTATAGTTTTTCATAGTAATCTGATATGATTCTTTTAATTTAAATTGGGTCTGTTGTAATATCGCCTGTCTCATTTCTTATTTGGGTTATTTGCTTCCTCTTCTGTTTTTCTTTTGTCAGTTTGGCCAGTGGTTTATCAATTTTGTTGATTTTTTCAAAAAGTCAGCTTTTGGTCTTGTTAATTCTTTCAATTGTTCTTCTGTTTTCTATTTCATTTAGTTCAGCTCTAATTTTTATTATTTGTTTTCTTCTGGTGCCTGTGGGTTTCTTTTGTTGCTCTCTTTCTATCTATTCAAGCTGTAGGGATAATTCTTTGATTTTGGCCCTTTCTTCTTTTTGGATGTATGCTTTTATTGATATATAAATTGCCCTCTGAGCACCACTTTTGTTGTGTCCCAAAGGTTCTGATAGGGAGTGTTTTCATTCTCATTGAATTCTCTGAATTTCTTTATTCCACCCTTAATGTCTTTTAGAATCTAGTCTGTTTTGAGCAGACTATTCTTCAGTTTCCAAGTGTTTGATTTCTTTTTCCTGAGTTTCCAGTTATTGATTTCCACTTTTATGGCCTTATGGTCAGAGAAGATGCTTTGTAATATTTCAGTGTTTTGGATTCTGCTAAGGCTTGCTTTATGACCTAATACGTGGCTTATTCTAGAGAATGTCCCATGTGCACTAGAAAAGAAAGTACACTTGGTTGCTGTTGGGTGGAGTGTCTACATACGTCTATGAGGTCAAGTTGGTTAATTGTGGCATTTAGATCTTCCGTGTCTTTATTGAGTTTCTTTCTGGATGTCCTGTCCTTCACCGAAAGTGGTGTGTTGAAGTCTCCTACTATTATTGTGGAGTCATCTATCTCACTTTTCAATGCTGATAGTTTGTTTTATGTATCTTGCAGCTCTGTCATTGAGTGCATAAATATTTAATACAGTTATATCATCTTGGTGTATTGTCCCTTTAATCATTATAGTGTGTCCTTCCTTATTGTTTCTGATGGATTTAACTTTAAAGTCTATTTTGTCAGAAATTAATATTGTCACTCCTGCTCTTTTTTGATTGTTGTTTGCTTGATATATTTTTTTTCCATCCTTTGAGTTTTAGTTTGTTTGTGTCTCTAAGTCTAAGGTGTGTCTCTTGTAGGCAGCATATAGACAGATCTTGTTTTTTAATCCATTCTGCCACTGTCTGTCTCTTTACTGGTGCATTTAGTCCATTTACATTCAGCGTAATTATGCATAGGTATGAATTTAGTGCTATCATTTTGATGTCTTTTTTGGTGTGTTGTTGACAGTTTCTTTTTCCCACTTTATGTGCTGAGTAGATTATCTTTATATATTGTCCTTTCCTCATATTTGTTGTTGATTTTGTTTCTGCTGAGTCTCTATTTTCCCCTTGTATTTTATTTTGATGAGTAGGATAGTTTGTCTTCTTTGTGGTTACCTTATTATTTACCCCTATTTTTCTAAATTTATACCTAAATTTTATATCTTTGTATCACCATATCTTCCTCTCCATATGGAAGGTATATGATTACATTTCTTAGTCCCTCTTTATCATTTTAATGTTGTCTTCTTTTATAAAATAAATCACTTTTACCCTGTTTTGAGCTTTTTTTAAAAAAAAAAATCTTTCTTTGTTTTTTTTTTTTTATTTCCCTGTCTGGGTTGACTTCTGGTTGCTCTGCCCAGTGTTCTGGTCTTGGGTTGATACCTGATATTATTGATTTTCTAACCAGAGAACTCCCTTTAGTATTTCTTGTAGTTTTGGTTTGGTTTTAACAAATTCCCTCAACTTGTGTTTATCTGGAAATGTCTTAATTTCACCTTCATATTTAAGAGACAGTTTTGATGGATATATGATTATTGGCAGGCAATTTTTTTCCTTCAATTTTTTTAAATATGTCATCCCATTGCCTTCTTGCCTGCATGGTTTCTGGCGAGTAGTCCGAGCTTATTCTTATGGCTCTCCTTTGCAGGTGACTTTTCATTTATCCCTTGCTGCTCTTATAATTCTCTCTTTATCTTTGGTTTTGGTAAGTTTGATTACAATATGTCTTGGTGACTTTCTTTTAAGATCTACCTTATGTGGAGTTTGATGAGCATCTTGGATAGATATCTTCTCATCTTTCACAATATCAGGGAAGTTTTCTGCCAACAAATCTTCAACAATTTTCTCTGTATTTTCTGTTATCCCTCCCTGTTCTGGTACTCCAATCACTCATAGGTTATTTCTCTTAATAGATAGGTTTCTTCATTTTTTTTAATTCTTTTATCTGATTGTTCTTGAAATATATTAGTGCCACGTGACTTATCTTTGAATTCAGAAATTCTAGCTTCTACTTGCTCAATTCTGCTCCTCTGACTTTCTATTGAGTTGTCTAATTCTGTAATTTTACTGTTAATCTTTTGAATTTCTGATTGCTGCCAGTGTATGGATTTTTCCAGCTTATTAAACTTTTCATTATGTTCCTGAATAATCATTATAATTTCTCCAGTTGCTTTATCTGAGGGTTCCTTGGCTTGTTCTGCATATTGCCTCATTTCCTTCCTGATGTCTTGAAGGGTTTTGTATATTAAGCTTTTGTATTCTGCATCTGGTAATTCTAGGAATGCACTTTCATCTAGAAGATCCCTGGATTCTTTGTTTTTAGAGCCTGTTGAGGTGATCATGGTCTTTTTCTTTATGTGACTTGATATTGACTGTTGTCTCCAAGCCATCTGTAAGTTACTGTATTAACTGTATTTATGCTTGCTTACTGTGTCATAGCTGCTTGCTTTGTTTTGTTTTGGTATACCCCTATGGGTTGCTTGAGTGAGCTAGCTTGATTCTTTTCACCTTTGGAGCTCTGGTGTCCTGTCCCCAGCTGGCTAGAGCTGTTTTCAGGTATATCAGTCTAGGTGTTCATTCAGTTTTCTTGTATGAATTCAGCTCAGGTTTCCAGGTAGCTGATCATCAAGTGTGTGGCACAGGCTCTGTCCTACAGTCTTAGGGGGCAGCGGTGATTGGCATATATACTGGTATCTGATTGCAGCAGGGGGTCACACTCTGAACAAGGCAGGGGGCTGAGAACCAACCCCCAAGTGTCTCTGAGGAAAACATGTCTCTGTTGCCTACAGCATGCTGGTGGGTGGGTTATGCAGAAGGACCATGGGCACCCAAAGTTTTTGTTTGTAATTACTGGGAGGTAGCAGTTATCTTTGGACCCCTGTTGCGGGTGGCTGGGTGACCTGAGTAGAGCTACCAGTCCTTAGGTCCCTGATGTGGGTAGGTGAGGACCTTGCTTAACAGGCAAAGCAATGTCAAATGTCGAACACCCACATCTCCACCATACAGCTGAAATGGTTGGAGTTTGCCCACAAGGGCCTATTCTCCCAAAATAGGCCCACACAGGTCCACGCAGAAGGGAAAGGTGCTCAAGGTCCACAGATATTTTATGCCTGGACAGGAGCTGCTTCTGTCCTGAGCTCCCCTGGTTAGTGGAGCTAGCAAATTATCTTTTCCCCCCAATTGCAAATTTTTTCCTTCCCCAAGGCCAGGAGGATGGCTCTAGGTGCTCACCAGGGTCTATCTCAGGCCCAGGGATTCAGCCACTGAAGCTGGCTTGGGGTGGGAGCGGGGGGTGGGGGGGCCGGTAAAATACACGCAAGTACTTAGCTTTTGCCGAGAGTGACGTTCTCCTCAGCTTCCGGAGGTGTGAGTAGGCTGTGTGGCTGGCTGCTTCTCCCTGAGGAAACTGGCTGAACGCTAGCACCAGCCTGTCACTGCCGCCACTGCCGCTGCCACCACCGCTCGGGAATGGTGCCTGAGTGCTCCCCTCGATTCAGGTCTGGTAACTCCTCTCCACTTCTGAATGGCTTCTTCCTCCCCCTGCCCCTCAGTTCATTGTCTAAGCTTGCCTTTGATGCTCGGGGCTCCCAGCTTGTCACAAATATACTCCTTTCACTTGTTTTTTCAGGTCCTTGTTGTAAAGAGTGCTCGCTGGAAGTGTCTGTCTATTCTGCCGTCTTGGCTCCGCCTCCTGTAGACTGTAATCTTGACAGGAACAGATCACCAGACCTTTCTCCCATGGAGCTGCTGGGTGAGTTCAAACCACTAATCTTTCAGTTAGCATCTGAGCACTTAACTGTTGTACCACTGGGGCTCCTAGATACATCTCATTATAGCAGAAATAATTTAATTCATTACTCTAGATTTTTTTCTCCTATATACCTCTATCATGAGATAAACGCAATAAATTCAACATGGTATGAATCAACAGTGTTCATTCTTATTCGTTGTTGCATTCCTAGCACTTGGCTGAGTGCAAGAATATAGTTCGATAAATATTCAATAAATATTTGTTGAGGTAACAAAATGTAATATTAAAGGTCTGTGTGTTTTTGTATGGATGCATGTGTGTTTCTAAAGCCACTTAGCTGCTATCTCAATAATTTTGTAAAGAGCAGTCTTAAAAGAACCACATGGAAACAAACAACGCTACCTGAGTTCTTGTTAGGCACCATTGCATTTTGTAAATCTGAAATAGAATAGGGAATTCACACACACACACACAATTTATGAAAAGCAAGAGGCATTAAAAAATGTCTGACCAAATTGAACCTGTCTAGTCATCTTTATTGTGAACTGAGACCATTCTCTGAGGGTCAGGAACCACTTCATCTAACTCTAGATCTCATGGCAAACAATTGTTGGTGTTCAATGAAGGTTCATTAAGGTCCCAGTGAGGGCATGATTGAGATTTCCTGGGTTCTTATTTTTTTTTTTTTTTATACTCCAGAGAGATTCCTAATGGCACCTCTTATTATCTTAGAAATCTCCCTGGAGTATAAAGACCCAGTTTGAGTTCTCAGTAGAATGCTGTCTGTATTCGTATAAGGACTTATCTTCTCTGAGCCTCATTTTCTTCATCTTTAAAATGGAGGTAATAATACCTACCTCAGAATGTTCTTGTGAAAATAAAAAGAGGTAACATATATATGAAGTAATTATTATTATTGTTAATAATAATTGTATCTATCCTGGAGTTCAAAAGGTAGATTAGTTTTGAAAAAGACCCAAGTACTTTGTGGGTATGAGGAGCAAAAGTTGATCCTTTTGTCAACATATATTTATTTAACACCAACTTTCTGCCAGCTGTTCTGTGTATGCATATGTAAAAAACCCACTGCCATCGAGTCTGTTCTGACTCATAGTGGCCCTATAGGAAAAAGTAGAACTGCCCCACAGAGTTTCCAAGGAGCACCTAGTGGATTCCACCTGCCAACCTTTTGGTTAGCAGTTGTAGCACTTAACCACTACGCCACCAGGGTTTACATATATATATATATGTATATATATATGTATGTATGTATGTATAAACATGTATACACACACACATACATTTATATATATGCACACACACACGTATGGATTGATCCTCAAAACGTGGTCCTGAGTAAAAACATAATGAGCTATGTAACAAACGCAGTGTCATTTATATAAATTAAAAAGGCAGGTACACAAGACAGCAATAACTCTTTTGTAAGACCACATACAAACAAAAAGACTCACATTAAATACGTTAGAATGGTTACTGACTCAAGATGAGATTGAAAGTGGAATCTGAGAATTAAGCGCATTAGTGAAAATAAAACAAAGATGGATTCTTGCATGGACTTCTGATGATAATGTGCCATAAACTGGAGAATAAGAGGACCTCAGCCCTCTCCACACCTGAGACCCTACCTCCAGCACCCGCCTCAAAAAACAAATGAACACACAGACAAATAGCAGGAAACTAGCATAGTAAGTCTCCTTATTTGCACATTTGACCTTTTAGACAGCAAGGACAAAAAACTCAGGTGCGGCTATGAGATGACCTGTCAAAGCTCTTGTTGATGCCATCCGTATTCTGAATCTTTATCCAAAGCAAACTGGCCTTAAGAAATAGAAGTCGGCTGAGCTTTACGTATGTTTCATTTTTCTCATGTCACCTTCTGATGCTGAAAAATTCTGAAAAGCCTTTGATTCTTTTTTTGGACAGTAACTAGCTGCCAATGCATTTCTTTTTGACTCTGTGGTGATTAAAATTCACAGCCTCACTTGAGGGTTTCTAGAGTTAAGGGACTTTCCAAAATACAATTTCTTGAGAAAGCCCTTTCTCAGTGAAAGGATGAGTGAGGTATGATGCATAGGTCAACCACTGGAAAGGTCAACCAGTGGAGAGGGGGCAGTGGGGGTGGAGAAAATGCTCAGAACAGAATATGTTCTATCTAGGAAGGGCTTAGGGGATGACGAAGAAAGAACCCCAGGAGGTTCATAAAACTTTATTGCTGAACTTTCTGCACAACTGCCTGTTTCAGCAGGGTGAAGCCCACGATTCAGCTGTCACCAGGAAGCACTAGGTTACTTATTTGGAAGCAAAGTAGGGTCCATGGGGGCCCAAAGGCAAAGCCCAAGACAATTTTATTGGGTCTGCCAAGTTCTGTTACCCAAATATACCTATAGATGGGAAAACGCTGCCAGGGATGCTCAGACTGTCCACCATTGTTGTGTGACTATCACCCAACAAGCATTTCCGAACCTAAGAGGATGAATCAAACGCAGGTTTCTACCCTCAATTAATTAATCTAAGACTAGTGGAGATTTTGAAAAACTTTAATTAAAAATTAAGTGGCTACTAACTCAAAGGTTGGCAGTTTGAATCCACCCAGAGGCATCTTGGAAGAAAGTCCTGGCAATCTATTTCTGAAATAGCAGAGCCATTGAAAATCCTGTGGAGCACAGTTCTACTCTGAAACACATGGGACCATTGTGAGTCGTAATCAACTCCACAGCAACTGGCTTGGTTTTTTAATTAATGGAAGCAAAGAATAACTTCTGTGCCTTGATTTCTCTCCTTCCGCTAGTATATATTTGCACTGTACAGCTTCTCCAACTGGGGTCCAAGGACCATCGGCATCATAATTATTAAGGGTACTTGGTAAAATGCAGATTCTCAAACACAGAGCTGGACCTGATGTATCATCTCTGGGAGCAGGGCCTGGGAATATGCATTTTAATCACTTCCTCAGGTGATTCTCATGCACTTTAAAGGCTAAGAACCAGTGTCATAGTACATTCTAATTGATTGCACTTGCAGATATACTTTCTTATCTGTGCCTCATCAGTATATAGTGAGTGAGGAGGTCAGGTGAGGTGTGTCTTCATTTTATAGATGAGAAAATAGAAACTCAGAGATGCTAAATCCAAGGTCACACAGTTATTCACAACAGAGCTAGAATTTGAACGTGAATTTGTCTGACTGCAGATCCAGTCTTTGCCCTCTCCCATGCTTTTTTATGCTTCACTGGTGGGGGGAAAAAAAATCAGAAAACACAATGACTGGAATATATTTCCATAGGGATAACAACATTTTGTACTCCACAGGACTTTCAAGGCTGTGGCCTTTCAGGAGCAGGTCACCAGGCCTGCCTCCTGAGGCATCTCTGGGTGTACTCGAGCCACCAAGCTTTACAGTCAGTAGCCCAGCTCTTAACCATCTGCGCCACGTAGGAACTCTTCCAAGTCTGAGCGAATGTAGTACTAGGAGAAACACTGCCATCTTGTGGCCACCTGAAACCTAAGCGTAACCTTGTCATTGACCAGGAGGTGATTTCCTATCACTCAGTCTTGGCACAGTAGGCATGCCAATCACTTTTCAGCAATGGAGATGGAAATTGGATGTATTGAGCCATCTTCACATTCCAATGATTCATTAGATCATGAATTTGGGAGAGAGATGGGCTTTGGCTCTGTAGCTGAGATTTTTCTCCCAGATGAAGTTAATTTACATGTTTAGGCAAGGTGATCCCATGTGTGGCAGAGTAGAACTGTGCTCCATAGGGTTTTCAATGGCTGATTTTTCACAGACAGATAGCCAGGCCTTTCTTCTGAGTTGCCTGTAGGTGGACTCGAACTGCCAACCTTTCAGGTTAGCAGCTGAGCACATTAATCGATTGGACCACCCAGGGACTCCACAGGGACATTAGTGTCATGTAATAACCAACAGATACAAGGGACTTCATGAAGTACTTTCTGGAGTCAACATACCTCTAGATCTTGTGGGTTTTTGTGTGTGTGTGTGTGTGTGTGCTTTAGGTGAAAGTTTACAGAGCAAATTAGTTTCTAATTCAACAATTTATACACAAATTATTTTGTGAAATTGGTTGCAATCCCCAAAAGGTGTCAACACCCTGCCCTTCTCCACCCTGGGTTCCCCATTTCCATGTCCCATTTGCCTTTCCCTTCCTGCCTTCCTGTGTTTGCTTTTGGGTAGGTGTCGCCCATTTGGTCTCATTTACGTGACTGAGCTAAGAAGCACATTCCTCATGTGTGTTACTGTTTTATACGATTGTGTAATCTCTGGCTGAAGGGCGAACTTCAGAAGTGACTTCAGTTCTGAGTTAGCAGTGTGTCTGGGGGCCATAGTCTCGGGTGTCCCTCCAGTCTCCTTCAGACCAGTATGTCTGGTCTTCTTTTGTGAATTTGAATTTTGTTCTGCATTTTTCTCCTGCTTTGTCTGCGACCCTGTCAAAACAGTCAGTGGTGGTAGCCACAACTAGCCATCATCTAGTTGCTCTGGGCTCCATGGTGGAGGCTGTGGTACTGTAGTATGTCAATCCTTTGGACTAACATTTTCCTTGTGTCTTCGGTTTTCTTCATTCTCCTTTGATCCAAATGGAATGGGACCAGTAGATGTATCTCAGATGGCTGCTCACAAGCTTTTAAGACCTCAGAGGCTGCTCACCAAAGCCGAATGTAGAACATTTTCTTTATGAACTGTTATGCCAATTGACCTAGATGTCCCCTGATACCATGATACCACAGCCCTCAGGCCAGTGATTTGGTTGCTCAGGGTGTTTGGATGTATCTATGAAGTTTCTATGACTTTGCCTTAGTCACGTTGTGCTGACTTTCCCTGTAATGTACACTGTCTTTCCCTTCACCAACCAAACCAAAAAACCACAACCACTGCTTTTGAGTCGATTCCAACTCCTAGCAACCCTATAGGATAGAGTAGAACTGCTTCATAGGGTTTCCAAGGACCTTTTGGCTAGCAGCCAAGCTCTTAACCACTGAGCCCAAGTTACCACTTATCTACTATCTAGTTAGTGATTTCCCCTTCCTGACTCCTCTCGCTCATAACCATAAAGATTTTTTTTTCTATGTATAAACGTTTTCTTGAGTTTTTATAATGGTAGTCTCATACAGTTATTTGTCCTTTTCTGATTGACTTATCTCACTCAGCATAATGCACTCCAGATTCTTCCATGTTGTGAGATGTTTCACAGATTCATCACTGTTCTTTATCTTTGCATAGCATTCCATTGTGTGTATGTACCATAATTTGTTTATCCATTTTTTTGTTGATGGGCACTTATGTTGTTTACATCTTTTTGCTATTGTGAATAATGATCCAGTGTACATGGGTATTCATATATCTATTTGTGTGACAATTCTTATTTCTCTAGGGTATATTCCTAGGAGTGGAATTGCTGGATAATAAGGTATTCCTATTTCTAGCTTTTTAAGGAGGCATCATATCGTTTTCCAAAGGGGTTATAGCATTTTACATTTTCAAGAGCAGTGCACAAGAGTTCCAATTTCCCCCCAGCCTCTCCAACATTGGTTATTTTCTGATTTTTTAAATTTGTGCCAGTAATGGGGTGAGATGGTATCGTGATTTGAATTGTGTCCCCCAAAAATATGTGTATCAATATGGCTGGACCAGGGGATTCCCAGTCATGTGTGATTGTCCATTTTGTCATCTGATGTGATTTCCCTATGTGCTGTAAATTCTATCACTGTTATGTTAATGAGATGAATTAGTGGCAGTTATATTGGTGAGATCTACAAGATTAGATTGTATCTTAAGGCAATCTCTTTTGAGATATAAAAGAGAGAAGCCAGCAGAGAGAAAGGAGGACCTCATACCACCAAGAAAGCGGTGCAGAGAAGCTCCTAGACCAAGGGAAGATTAATGACAAGGACCTTCCTCCAGAACCAACAGAGAGAGAAAGCCTTCCCTTAGAGCTGGTGCCCTGAGTTTGGACTTCTAGCCTACTAGACCGTGAGAGAATAAATTTCTCTTTGTTAAAGCCATCCACTTGTGGTATTTCTGTTAGAGCAGTACTAGATAATTAAAACATGGTATGTCGTTTTAGTTTTGATTTGCATTTCTCTAACGGCTAATGATCGCAACCATTTCCTCATGTGTCTGTTAGCCGACTGAATGTCTTTTTTTTTTTTAATTGTTTTGTGACATTCGTTGCAATCCCCGCAATGTGTCAACACTCTCACCTTCTACAACCCAATTCCATGTTTCCATCAGTCAATTTTTCCTGTCCCTTCCTGCCTTCTCGTCATTGTTTTTGGGCAAGTGTTGTCCTTTTGGTCTTGTATACATGGTTTAACTAAGAAGCACATTCCTCACGTGTGCTGTTGTTTGTCTTATAGACCCGCCTAATCTTTTTTTAATCTTTGGCTGAAGGGTGAATTTTGGGAGTGGCTTCAGTTCTGAGTTAGAAGGGTATCCAGGGGCCATAATCTCCGGGGTTATCCCAGTCTCTGTCAGACCAGTAAATCTATTCTTTTTGTGTGTGTGAATTTGAATTTTGTTCTACATTTTGTAATCCCTGTCAGAGCAATTGGTAGTGGTAGCTGGGCACCATCTAGTTCTAGGCTCGGGCTGATGGGGGCTGTGGTACATGTGGCCCATTATTCCTTTGGACTAATATTTCCCTTGTGTCCTTGGTTTTGTTCATTCTCCTTTGCTCAGGATGGGATGGGATCAGTAGATGTAACTTAGATGCTCACAAGCTTTTAAGTCCCCAGAGGCTACTCACCAAAGATGGATGTAGAACATTTTCTTTATGAACTTTGTTATGCCAGTTGACCTAGATGACCCTGCAACCAGGGTCCCCAGCCCTCAGCATCATTAATTCAGTCCCTCTGGGTGTTTGGATGTATCTAGGAAGCTTCTACAACTTTGCCTTGGTCAGGTTGTGCTGACTTCCCCTATATTGTGCACTGTCCTTACCTTCACCAAACTTAATACTTATCTACTGTCTAGTTAGTGATTTCCTCTCCCCACTACTCCCTTCCCTTGTAACCATCAAAGATTATTTTCTTTCCGTGTGTAAACCTTTCTTTGGGTTTTTATAATGGTGGTCTCATACAATATTTGTTCTTTTGTTATTGTTTTATGCAGTATAATGCCCTACAGATATATCCATGTTGTAAGATGTTTCCTGGATTAATCATGGTTCTTTATCATTGCATAGTATTCCATCATGTGTATGTCCCATAATTTTTTTTATCCATTTCTCTCTTGACAGGCATGTCATGGACTGGGCAGGTTGATGAGAAGGCCAACAGAGAGAGAAAGCCTGCCCCTGGAGCTGATGCCCTGAATTCGGACTTCTAGCTTACTGGACTATGAGAGAATAAATTTCTCTTTGTCAAAGCCATCCGCTTGTGGTATTTCTGTTATAGCAGCACTAGATGACTAAGACAGAATTTGGTACCAAGAGAGCGGAATGCTACTCTAACAGATACCTAAAATGTGGTAATGGTTTTGAAACTGCGAATGGATAGAGGACTCAGAAGGAAATGAGAAGAGCTGTTACACTGGAGATGACATAGATGGTGAGAAGCAGCAGACCTGGCAATGGTAGAAAACAGACAGCAGCAGAGAGAGAACTGGCAGCAGCAGAGGGCCAACAGCGACAGCAGAACCAGGAGACCAGTACAAGACAGCGCTGGAGCCAACCCACAGAGCGAGAGAGCTGAGTGCCTGTGTGCAGGAGGCTTCCTGGAGGAGTGGGGTTCCTCCAGGTACTTATAAGTGGAGCTATTGAGCTTTGAAACACTTGCCACAGCGGTGCAGATGAGGGCATGAAGCCCAAGGAGCCAAGAGGCCAAGAAACCAGAAAGCAGAAGCTGAAGAGACAAGGAACACCAGCAGCCCAGCTGCCTCAGTCTCAAAAGGTATGGCCAGGACCTCTGGGGTTTCAAAGGATGGAGCCACAGCCTCTGGTGTTTCTAAGGGTGGACTTGCCACTCAGATGGACTAGGAGAATGGCCCCTAAAGCCAAGGGAGCTGAGCTGCTGTCCCAGTGGGTCTGGAAGGCAGACATGAAGCCCGGGGCGGAGGGGCCTTCACTCATAATCTGGAGAGTGTCGCCAATACCTGGAGTCTGGAGGGCAGGGCCATGGTGTAAATGGTCTCAGAGAAAAGAGGATTATTTTCAAGCCTTGAGGGCTAATTTAACGTGTTCTGCTGACTTGCTTGGTGCCTGTTATGCCTTCTTTCCCTCCAATTTCTCCCATTTGTAATAGAAATGTCTAGCTTGTGCTTGTTCTGCCATCGTACCTTTGGAAACAGATAACTTGTATTCTAGATTTCGCAGATGAAGAGGAATTTTTGGCTTTTGGACTTGGAGTTAAGACTTTTGCTATGATATGATGGAATGAATATGTTTTGCATGTTGCAAGGATGTGATTTTTTGGGGGGACCAAAGTGTGGAATGTCATGGACTGAATTATGTCCCCCCAAAAGTGTGTGTATCAATTTGCCTGGGCCATGATTCCCAGTATTGTGTGGTTATTCTCTATTTTGTGATTGTAATTTTATGTTAAAGACGATTAGAGTGGGATTGTAATACCCTTACAAAGGTCACATCACTGATCCAATGTAAAGGGAGTTTCCCTGAGGTATGGCCTGCGCCACCATTTATCTTATAAGAGATAAAAGGAAAGGGAAACAAGCAGAGAGTTGGGGACCTCACACCACCAAGGAAGCAATGCCAGGAAGAAAGCGCGTCCTTTGGACCTGGGGTCCCTTCATGGAGAAGCTCCTAGTCTGGGGGAAGACTGACAAGAAGGCCTACAGAGAGAGAAAGCCTGGAGCTGACACCCTGAATTCAGACTTCTAGCCTACCGGACTCTGAGAGAATAAACTTCTCTTTGTTAAAGTCATCTACTTGTGGTATTTCTGTTATAGCAGCACCAGATGACTAAGACAGGGCACTTAGATTGTTTTCATCTTTTTTGCTATTGTGAATAATGCTGCAATGAACATGGGTATGCATATGTCTATTCACGTGATGGTTCTTATTTTTCTAGGATATATTCCTAGGAGTGGGATTGCTGGATCATATGGTATTTCCATTTCTAGTTTTTTAAGGATGCACCACACTGTTTTCTATTGGGGCTGTAGCATTTTACATTCCCTCCAGCAGTGCATAAAGGTTCCAATCTCCCTGCACCTCTCCAACATTTGTTAGTTTCTGTTTTTTGTTTGTTTTTTTGATTCGTGCCAGTAATGTTGGGGTGAGATGGTATCTCGTTGTAGTTTTGATTTGCATTTCTCTAATGGCTAATGATCGTGAGCATTTCCTCATGTGTCTACTATCTGCCTGAATGTCTTCTTTGGTGTAGTGTCTGTTCATATCCTTTGCCCATTTTTTAATTGGATTATCTGTCTTATTGTTGTTGAGGTGTTGCAGTATCTTGTAGATTTTAGAGATTATACCCTTGTCAGATGTATTTTTTGGTCTATAGGTTCTCTTTTTACTCTTTCAGTGAAGTCTTTTGATGAGCCTGAGTGTTTAATTTTTAGGAATTCTCAGTTATTTAGCATATCTTCCGGTGCTTGTGCATTGTTAGTTATGGTTTGTGTTCTATTTATGCAGTATATTAGAGCCCCTAGCATTGTCCCTATTTTTTCTTCCATGATCTTTATAGTTTTAGGCTTTATATTTACATCTTTAATCCATTTTGAGTTAGTTTCTGTGTATGGTGTGAGGTATGGGTCCTGTTTCATTTTTTTTACAGATGTACATCCAGTTTTGCCAGCACCATTTGTTAAAAAGACTGTCTTTTCCCCATTTAAATGGCCTTGCAAATTCTTCCTGAAAGGGCCAAGTTTTTTTTTTTTTTCCTGCTTTAAGTGAAAGATTACAGGAAAAATTAGTTTCTCATTCAAAAATTTATACACCAATTGCTTTGTAACATTGATTGCAATCCCTGCATTATGTCAGCACTCTCCCCTTTTCCCTTTACACCCCAGGTTCCCTGTGTCCATCTCTCTAGTTTTCCTGTCCCTTTCTGCCTTGTCGTCTTTGCTTTTGGGCAGTGTTGCCCATTTGGTCTCGTATACTTGATTGAACCAAGAAGCATGTTCCCCAGGAGTGTTATTGCTTGTTTCATAGGCCTATCTAATCTTTGGCTGAAAGATGGACTTCAGGAGTGGCTTCAGTTCTTAGTTAGCAGGGTGTCCAGGCACCATAGTCTTGGAGGCTCCTCCAGTCTCTGTCAGACCAGAAAGTCTGGCATTTTTTTGTGAACTTGAATTTTATTCTACTTTTTTCTCCCTCTCTATCTGGGACCCTGTATTGTGTTCTCTGTCAGAGAAGCTGGTGGTGTTAGCAGGGCACCATCTAGTTCTTCTAGGCTCAGCATTGTGTAGGCTGTGGTCCGTTATTCCTTTGTACTAGTATCTTCCTAGTATCTTTGGTTTTCTTCAATCCCTTTGCTCCAGACAGAATGGGAACAATACATGTATCTTAGATGGCTGCTTGCAAGTTTTTAAGACCCCAGAGGCTACTCATCAAAGGTGGATATAGAACATTTTCTTTATGACCTGTTTCAGCAGTTGACCTAGACGTCACCAGAGACCATAGTCCCCAGCCATTTGCCCCAGTAACTTGGTCCTTCAAGGTATTTGGACATGTCTCGGAAGCTTTTATGACTTTGCCTTGGTCAGGTCGTGCTGCCTTCCCCCTATATTGCGTGTTGTCTTTCCCTTTACAAAAGTTAACACTTATGTACTACCTAGTTAGTGATTTCACCTTCCCACCCCTCCCCTCCTTTGTAACCATCAAAGTTTTTTTTTCTTTTCCTGTGTGTGAACCTTTTCTTAGGTTTTTATAATCATGGTCTCATTTGGTGATTGATTTATTTCAGGCCACATAATGCCCTCCAGATTCATCCATGTTGTAAGATGTTTCCCGGATTCATCATTGTTCTTTAGTTTTGTGTAGTACTCCATTGTATGTATGTACCATAGTTTGTTCATCCATTCTTCTGTTGATGGGCATTTAGGGGTTTTTTTGCTGTTGTGAATAATGCTGCAATGAACATGGGTGTACATATGTCTATTCGTGTGATGGTTCTTATTTCTCTAGTATATATTCCTAGGAGTGAGGTTGCTGGATCATATAGTATTGATATTTCTCACTTTTTAATGAGGCACCATGTTGTTTACATAGGGGCTGTACCTTTTTACATTTCCACCAGCAGTACATAAGAGTTCCAATGTCCCTGAAACCTTACCAATATTTGTTAGTTTCTGTTTTAATGTTAAAGTGAGATAGTATCTCATTGTAGTTTTGATTTGCATTTCTCTAGTGGCTAACAATTGCATTTCCTCATGTGTTCGTTAGCTGCCTGAATATCTTCTTTGGTGACGTCTCTGTTCATATCCTTAGCCCATTTTTTAATTGGCTTGTCTTTTTGTTGTTGAGGTATTGAAATATTTTATAGATTTTAGAGATTAAACCATTGTTGAATATGTCGTAGCCAAATTTTTTTTTTTCCCAGTTTGTAGGTTCTCTTTTTACTCTTTTGGTGAAGTCTTTATGAGCATAAGTGTTTAATTTTTAGAAGTCCCCAGTTATCTAGTTTACCTTCTGATGTTTGTCATTGTTAGTTACGGTTTGTATTCAATTTATGTTGTGTATTAGGGCCCCTAGCATTTCCATATTTTTTCTTCCATGATTTTATTGTTTTAGGTTTTATACTTAGGTCTTTGGCCTATTTTTCAATTGGCTTATGTGTATGGTATGAGGTTTGGGTCCTGTTTTATTTTTTTTTTTTTACAGATGGCCATCTAATTTTGCCACTACCATTTGTTAAAAAGACTGTGTTTTCCCCATTTAATGGGCTTTGGTCCTTTGTCAAAAAACAGCTGATCATGGGTGGATAGATTTTCATCTGGGTCTCAGTTCTGTTCCATTGGTCTATGTGTCTGTTGTTGTACCAGTACCAGGCTGTTTTGACTACCATGGCTGTATAGGTTCTGTCATCAGGTAGTGTGAGGCCTCCTACATTGTTCTGTTTCTTCAGTAATGCTTTGCTTACCTAGGGCCTTTTTCTTTCCCATGTAGAGTTGGTTTATAGTTTTTCCATTTCATTAAAGAATGCTATTGGTATTTGGATTGGGATTGGGTTATATCTGTAGATCTTTTGGGGTAGAATTGAAATTTTCACAATGTTGAGTTTTCCTATCCATGAGCGTGGTATGTTTTTCCATTTATGTAGGCCTCCTTTGGTTTCTTGCAATAATGTTTTGTAGTTTTCTTTGTGTAGGTCTTTTATGTACCTGGTTAGATTTATTCCAGAATATTTTATCTTTTTAGATGCTAGCATAAATGGTATTTCCTGACTTCCTTTTCATCATTCTCTTTATTGGTGTATAGGAATCCAACTGATTTTTTTATGTTCATATTCTATCCTGTTCCTCTGCTGAATCTATTAGTTCCAGTAGTTTTTGTGTGGAATCTTTGGGGTTCTCTGTGTATAATATCATATCATCTGTGAATAGTGATAGTTTAGCTCCTTTCTTTCCAGTTTGGCTGCGTTTTATTTATTTATTTTCTTGCCTTATTGTTCTAGCTAGGAGTTCCAGCACAATGTTAAATAGGAGTGGTGATAAAGGCATCCTAGTCTGGTTCTAATTCTCAGAGGCAAGGCTTTCAGCCTCTCCGTTGAGAATGATGTACAGGGCCCCTTTTTCATTATGCTGAAGAATTTCTCTTCTATTCGTGTTTATTGAGAGTTTTTACTAGGAATGGGTGTTGGACTTTATCAAATGCCTTTTCTATGTCAATTAAGATGATCATGTGATTCTTTTCTTTTGTTCTATTTATGTGATGGATTACACTGATTGATTTTCTAATGTTGAACCCTCCTTCCATACCTGGTATGAATCCCACTTGGTTGGGGTGTATTGCTTTTTTAGTGTGATGCTGAGTTCTACTGGCTAGAATTTTGTTGGGAATTTTTGCATCTATATTCATGAGAAATATTGGTCTGTAATTTTCCTTTTTTTTTTTTTTTGTGGTGTCGTTGCCTGGTTTTGGTATCAGGGTTATGCTGGCTTCATAGAATGAATTCAGGAGTATTTCTTCGTTTTCTATGTTCTGAAATAGTTTCACTAGTACTAATGTGAGCTCTTCTCTGAATGTTTGGTAGAATTCTCCAGTGAAGCCGTTTGGACCAGGGCTTTTTTTGTTGGGAGTTTTTTATTACCTCTTCAATCTCTTTTCTTGTATGAGCCTGTTCAGATTTTCTATCTCAGCTTGTGTTAGTTTAGGTAGGTAGTATGTTTCTAGAAATTTGTGCATTTCCTCTAGGCTCTCAAATCTGTGGGGGTACAATTTTTCATAGTATCCTGTTCTGATCCTTTTTATTCCAGTTGGGTCTGTTGTAATGTCCCTCATCACATTTCGTATTTGTGTTATTTGCTCCTGTCCTGTTTTTCTTTTGTCAGTTTGGCCAGTGGTTTGTCAGTTTTGTTGATCTTTTCAAAGAACGAACTTTTGGTCTTGTTGATTCTTTCTATTGTTTTTCTGTTCTCTAATTCATTTATTTCTGCTATAATTTTTACTTTCTTTCTTTTTGCGCCTGTGGGCTTCTTCTGCTGTTCTCTTTGCATTCGTTCAAGTTGTAGGATTAGCATTTTCATTTCAGTCTATTCTTTTTTGATGTGTGTGTTTATTGGTATAAATTGACCTTTGAACACAGTCTTTGCTGTGTCCCAAAGGTTTTGATATGGTGTGTTTTCATTATCATTTGATTCTACAAAATTCTTGATTCCCTCTTTGATTTCTTCTGTTACACAGCTGTTTTTAAGCAAGGTGTTATTCAGTTTCCATGTATTTGATTTTTTTTTTCCTTCTTCCTGTTATTAATTTCTACTTTTGTGGCATTGTGATCAGCGAGAATGCTTTGTATTATATTGATGTTTTGGACTTTATTGAGGGTTGCTTTGTAGCCTAAAATATGGTCTATTCTTGAGAATGTTGCACGCGCATTGGAAAAGAATGTACACTTTGCTGCTGTTGGGTCAAGTGTTCTATGTATGTCCGTGAGGTAAAGTTGGTTAGATTCTCCGTATCTTTGTTGAGTTTCTTTCTAGATGTTCTGTCTTTTACCAACAGTGGTGTGTTGAAGTCTCCTACTATTGTTGTGGAACTGTCTATTTCACTTTTCAGTGCTGTTAGAGTTTGTCTAATGTATTTTGGAACCCTGTTGTTGGGTGCGTAGATATTTATTAAGGTATGTCTTTTTGGTGGATTATCCCTTTAATCATCATATAATGTCCTTTGTTGTCTTTTGTGGTTGATTTTTGCCTTAAAGTCTATTTTATCTGTGCTTAGTATTACCATTCCTGCCCTTTTTTGATTACTGTTTGCTTGATGTATTTTTTCCGTTCTTTGATTTTTAATTTATCTATATTTTTGTCTAAGGTGTATCTCTTGTAGACAGCATATTGATGGGTCATGTTTTTTATCCATTCTGCCACTCTTTGTCACTTTACAGGTGCATTTAAGCCACTTACATTTGGTGTGATTATCAATAAGTTTGAGTTTATTGTCATATTGTCTTTTTGTGTGTGTGTGTGGTGTTGATGTTTTCTTTGTTCCTCTTACTCTCCTGTGCTGGGTTCCTTTTGTCTGGGGATTTTCTTTTCTTTTCTTTCGTTATTACTGAGTCTGTGTTTTTCTTCTGAAGATTTGTTAACGTTCTTCATGGTTACCTTGATATTTACCCATATCTTCCTAAGTTTGAACCAGTATTTTATTAGTTGATATTGCCTTGACTACTTTTCCATTTGAAAGTTCTATACCTACTCCATCTATTCCCTCTTTTATTGTTTTGATATTGTCATCATTTACAGATTGATGTCTCTTTCTCCCTGTTTTAGGTCATTTAGCTTTGTTTTATTATTGAGAGTTCTTTACCTAGGTTGGTATCTGACTGATGCTGTCCTGTGTCCTAGACTTCAGTTGTTGTCCGATGTGGTTGGTCTCTAATTGAAAGACTTCCATTAATATTTCTTGTAAGTTTGGTTTTTACAAATTCCCTTAATTTCTGTTAATCTGGAAATGTCTTAATTTCATCATCATATTGAGAGAGAGTTTTGCAGGATATATCATTCTTGGTTGGCAGTTTTTTTCCTTTAAAGATTTTGTATATGTCATCCCATTGCCTTCTTGCCTGTGCAGTTTCTGCCAAGTAATCAGAGCTTAGTTTTCTTGTTTTCCCTTTGTAAGTGATTTTTCATTTTTCTTGAGCTGCTGTCAGGATTCTTTGTGTCTTTGGTTATGGCAAGTGTGATTATGATATGTTTTGGTGACTTTCTTTTGGGGTCTATCACATATATGGTTCACTGAGCTTCTTGGATGGTCAGCTTTTCATCTTTCATATTTGGGAAGTTTTCTGCCAGCAAATCTTGAGCAATCTTCTCTGTGTTTTCCATTTTCTCCCCCTGTTCTGGAACTCTGATCACAGGCAAATTTTTGCTCTTAGTTGTGTCCCACATAATTCTTAAGTTTTATTCATTCTTTTCTCTGATTTTTCCTCAAAAAAGTGGTGTCCATGCATTTGTCTTCAATCTTGATAATTCTGTCTTCTGTTGTTTCAAATTTGCTCCTAAAACCTTCTATTGAGTTGTCCGTTTCTGAAACTTTGTTGTTTATCTTTTGGATTTCTAGTTCCTGTTTTTGTATGATTTCTAATTATTTATTTATTTTTATGTTTTATTCTTGTATATTTTCCTGAATTCCTCTATTGCTTTTTCTGTGCTTTCCCTGATTTTGGCTATGTTTTTGTTAGTTTTGTCTGTGTTTTCCATGGCTTTGTCTATTTTTTCCTTGGTTTTATCTGTGTTGTTTTTTTTTTTACCTTTTTCCTAATCTCTTGGTGAGCCCTAAATATTAGCCTTTTGAATTCCATATAAGGTAGTTCCACTGCCTTTTCTTCTACCAGAGGGTTTTCTTTGTTTTGATCACTTGCTGGAGCCATCTTGTGCTGCTTTTTTATATGTTTTGATATTGTCTGCTCTCTCTGAGACATTAAGATATTATTTTCTTTATTTATTGGCATTCTTCTGTTTTGTTCTGCTTTTTTGTTTTGTTTTGATATCTCAGAGCATGTAGGCCAGGCATGCTTTGCTGCTTGCTCATCTGTGGGCATGATAGTTCTCACCACTTTGTCCAGGTGGGTAGGGCAGCAGCAGCAGGGTGAACCCACTTAGTTGTACACTGGTTTGGTGAGGTGACTGAGAGTGGACTGTGTGGGTGCTGTCTGCCTCCTGATGTTGGTTCAGCAGTGCGGGAATGTTCACAGACCCTTGCCAGATGGGCAGGGGTGTTGGAAGGGGTGTGGTACAGGCTCACGTCTGTCCATTCAGTAGCTGGTTGGTTGGCAGGAGGAGAGGAGTGGTGCAGGCCTGGTGTGGCAGTGGGCTTGAGTACTGGGGGCATTCTAGCTACAGCAGTATGATGGGTGCTGGCAAGAAGGGGGAGGTGGTATGTGAGGCTAGGTGAGGGGTAGAAAGAAAATAAAAGAGAGAAAGGAAAAATAAAAGGGTAGCTGGTGGATGGGGGCAGGGTGAACCTGGGGGCAGGTGAGAAGGGGGGTCAGGTGGTATATGGGGCAGAAAGGTGAGGAGTGGGAAAGCATGTTTCTCTGGTTACTGGGTGCTCTGTCTCCCATTGGGATGTCCATGAAGGTGCCTTCCCATACTCCCTGTCCAGGGTCACTGCACTATGTTAGTTGGCAGGGGACCACCACTCTGTATGTTTCCTCGTTCTCTGTTTTTCATCAGTTTTTTCTTCCATTTGATGTTTGATCTAGTTTGATCTTTATCCTTTCATTAGATGCTTAGGATTCCAGGATTGATGATTATATCTGTTTTACTTAGTTTTTTAGGTCTTTGCTGCAGTGGGACAGCATAGTGTGTCAGTTTAGGGCACCGTGTTGGCTTCCCTCCCCCAATTCCTTTCTTGTTTGCTCTTTTTCTCCTCTGTACAGATGGGAAGGTGCCTGTAGAGGTGATCCTTTCAACTGTTCCCTACACATTTATGGAGCACGTGGGCCTGGCAGTGCTAGTCGCTGGCACACAGTATGAATGAGACATAAGCCTGTCCTCAAGTTCTCCCTGATGGCGGGGGTGGGGAGGAGGGTAAAGGTGGGTGTGGAACATCCCAGGGCCAAGGTTTTATCTCAGTATCAGGGAGTGGGACATGCCCTCGGCCCCCATTCCCAGGAGTATGCAGAGATGAGGGGACTCCTTTCCTCCTTTCCACTTCACCACACTGACCTCTGCAAACTCACACAGAATTATCTTAGAGCCTATCATTGAGCAGACACATCATACAGACCACAGACTGTCCAGAAAACCCGAAACACCCAGTGTTGTTTGGCCAGATAGACATAAAACAATCAGCCCTCAAAATAACTAAAAATCTGTTTAAGCCACCCCAGGCATCTATGCAAATTGCCAATTACTGACTGGTCCTTGGTTTTAGAAATCTTCATGGGCCCCTCCCCTGTCTCAAATGGAGAAATCCCCAAGCTGTTGCATGGTAAGTGCCACAGTTAGCACCTCCCACCAGCCCAGGTTGCCTGGCTGGCCTTGGTCTCCCTGCTCAGCCACACTGCCCTTCCTTCCTTCTCTCTGCTCTGTATGCTCGCTTCTGCCATGGAGACTTTTGCACGCTTTTCCTTCCTTCAGATTTCAGACCATTGGTCTCTTTCCTGACCTCGCACACTAGGTCCAATCTTCCTGTCATGTTACCCTCTATCTTTTCTTCTAATAGCTTCCGTCACAGTTGTGATTTAGCATTGGATCGCATCACCATTCCATTAATGTTTGTCTCTAGACTGTAGGCTGGAGGTAAATGTGTTTATTTTGGCTCATGAGACACAGTGCAGCGTAGAAATGCAGTAAGCATTTATCGAATGAATGAATGAACACGTAAATGAGGCTAATCCTGGTCCAATAACCTCATCCTTACTCCCCTCCAATCATACCTCCCAAACTATGTCTTTGATGAACTGTCTGATGAAACCTCCAGAGTGAATCTGAGATTTTTTGGTGTCAGACATCTTAAAGTTGCTGCTTATGTTCTATTTTATCAAAAAGCAAAGCTCAAGGTCAGGGGCAGTTAGACTAATTTTAGAATCCAAGTAAAACTTTGAAAGGTTGCAATTTTGCTTGAAAACAGGCTGTTAGTTTTTTAGGATTCTTTAACCTTTACTGGTTGTGTGCCTTTGGACAAGTTAATCGACATCCGTAAAATTAGGATATCAGAACCCAGTTCATAGAAGCTTTGAAAGGACTATTCAGGTAATGTATTTTCAATCCTTCCCCATTAATTGTGATGCTAGTTGTAGTTTTTAAAAAATATTTTATTGTGATTTTGGAGAAAATTTACATTGCAAATTCGGTTCTAATTTAACAGTTTCTATACATTCTACTCAGTGACATTGGTTACACTTTTTACAATGTGTCAGCATTCTCATTATTTCCATTCTGGTTGTTCTGTTTCCAGGCAGGGCTGGAAAGTCTCAGGCAGGGCTGACCCAAATATTTGAACTGCCAACCTTTTGGTTAGCAGCTGAGCTCTTAACCACTGCACCACCAGGGCTCTGACCCAAATATAGCTACCTGGAAAAGTAAATTTTCAGCATCAGTCTGCTCTCCTTCTAGCTTTGTCTGGAGCCTCCCCTTCCCTGGCCACCTAGGAGCACTACATTCACCTGAGCCTGCCATCCTAGCAGTACATGCTTTCTAAGTCATTGCGTCCTTGTGCCTCTTCATTGTGTTTTTAAGGTTAAACAAAAATCAAGTAAGAAACAAATTGCTAATGGCCCATAGTGGATAAATATCTTCACATTCCTGTGTAACATTTGTATTTAGCAAAATAAATTATGACATTATATATTAATAAAATATGGTATCTCCAAATAGTAAAATACCATACACCCCCCAAAAAGGAATTATTATGTATCTATATTTATTTATTTATTATATTTATTAACATGGAAAATGTCCACCACCCACTCTTGAGTGAAAAGCAGGTTACAAGCATATATGACTTGATCATATTTATATTTGTGTGTGTGTGCATGTACTTTGTTGTTGTGTGCCCATTGAGTTGACTCTGGCTCATAGTAATCCTATATGATGGAGTAGAACTTGCCCATAGGGTTTCCTAGGTTGTGATAAACTTGTTGCCATCAAATCGATTCCGACTCATAGAGACCCCAAAAGACAGAGTAGAACTGCCCCACAGGGTTTCCAAGGAGTGAATGTTGGATTCAAATTCCCAGCCTTTTGGTTAGCAGTGCCACCAGGGCTCTTAACCACTGCGCCACCAGGGCTCCATAATTTAGATACTTTAGATAAAACCAAAACCAAACCAAACCCAGTGCTGTAGAGTAGATTCTGACTCACAGCGACCCTATAGAACAGGGTAGAACTGCCCCATAGAGTTTCCAAGGAGCACTTGGCAGATTCAAACTGCCGAGCCTTTGCTTAGCAGCCGTAGCACCTAACCACTACCCCACCAGGGTTTAGACAGTAGAGCATAATCCCAGCAATTGTCCTTTGCGCACACTCCTATGTATTTAACATGCCACTGCACGTTCTCTTGACGATGTCTGTCTTCTCAACTAGGTTTTAAACATCCCTGAAGGCAGAATCATTAGATTCTTAAAACCTGTAAACATATTAGGTTTACAAATCTAATGAATGAAAAAATAAAACACACTGAGTAAAAAGCCATGCAATATTTACAGCCCTCAGCTATTACAAACTTATCCAAACACTACTTTTCTTTCTATTAACTACGCATACTCAGAACTGAGTTCTTTTTCACTCTAGGCCATGCTTTGTCGTTCATTTTCGCTTTTGAAGTCTGCGTTTTCATCATTACTAGTAATGTCCTTTTGAACCATATCCTGAACTTTTTCTGCAATATCTTTTGGTAAGCTTTTAATCAAAGCATCGTACGCGCCTTTCTTCCCATGATGTTGATACCAATTCCGGAGCAGTTGGACTTTTTGTTCAGCTGTATCTTGAGGATGGTTATTCTTGATCTCATCCATTTTGGGTTCTTTCATACCATTCTTTCGAACAAATTCTTTAACTTGATTTAGTGTCATTAGTTCAGCAATAGAAGTGATATATTTACTCAAGTCAACATCTGAAAAATAGAAAAGTCTTGGAAAGTTTGTTTCTTCTAAAAGAAATTCTTATTACTACAGGCCATTTTTATTTCTCCCCTTCTGGTACTTAAGAATACAACTAAGTCCTAGAGATCTCAAGAGCTGATTGGGGGAACAAAAGCAACCTTGAGTTCTAATCCCAACTCCTGCTATGTCCCCATTAATTTGCTATATAACCTGAAAAAGATATATACCATCTTTTTATCTTCTTTTCTCATCTGTAAAATGCTACGGCTGGGAAGGATCATTCCTAAGTTCCTTTATGAATCTGATGATCAGTGACTCACAAATCTAAAAGTACGGGCAAAGGGTTCATTATCATCTTATCTATGTATCACAAGTCAAAGAACAGAACTGAACATGATCATGTATGTTGTTACAGAGCTTGGCTACACCCATAATAAACCGAGTCTACAATTAAAATTGACCTCTAAATCAGTTTAGGCAGGAGTTCTATTATGTGCCTAAATGGTTGTGAAGAAAAATTCTCTTAAGGCTTAGAATATAGTGTCCCATTGCTACCTGATTTTTTTTTTTTTAATATTTTATTGTGTTTTCAGTGAAGGTTTACACAGCAGATTAGGTTCCCATTTGGCAATCTGTGCACAAGTTGTTCAGGGACATTAGTTACATTTTTCACAAAGTGTCAACATTCTCCTTAACTGCATTATGGTTATTCCGTTTCCAGTGCTCTAGTTTCCTTGCCCCCTTATCTTCTCGTCTTCGCTTTAGAGTAATTGTTGATCTTTTGGTCTCATATAGAAGATTTTTTAATGAAGCACTGTACTCACAGGTAATATTCTTTATTTTGTGTGCTAATCTGTTATTTCACTAAAAGATGACCTCAGGGAATAGTTTCCGTTCAAGGTTTAAAGAATATCTCAGGGTGATAGTTTCAGGGAGCCTTCCAGTCTCAACTGGTCTAAGTCTGGACTTCTTAAGAATTTGAGTTCTGTTCAGCATTTTCTCTCCTATTCTATCTGGGTCCATCTATTGTGACCCTGATCAGAATGGCCGGTAGTGGTAGCTGGGCACAATTTAGTTCTTCTGGTCTCAAAGTAGATGAGGCTGTGGCTTGTGTAGTTTATTAGCCCTGTAGACTAATTTCTCTGAGACTTTGGTTTCCTTCGTTCTGTTCTACTCTTAACAAGTAGAGACCGATAGTTGTATCTTAGATGGCTGCTCGCAAATTTTTAAGATCCTCGATGCTACTCAACTCACTAGGATGCAGAGCGTAAGCTTTGTAGTGCTAGTTGACTGAGTTGTCCCATAAGACTAAGGACCTAAGCCTTTAAACCCAAGAAAATCATTCTTGCAAAGCGTTTGGTTATGTCTGAGAAGTACCTGTAACTGTGTTCTCTATGAACATATATGTGTGCACACACATATCTGTATGTACACGTACATATAGATACTTCTATCTGTGCACACATACGTGTGCCCCTGTACCTATCTGTACACATATATGCCTATGCACCTACATCTGTGTCCATACACTCCTTTTTGGTTATTGTTGGTGTTGTTGCCAAATTACATATATCATATTCTTTAGCACAAACATCATTTTCTCTTTTGTACCTCTTAGTGACATTTTACTTTGGCCAAGCTGTGCTGATTACACCCACATTCTGTGCTACTTTTCCCATCACCAGAAGTAACAAGTATCTACAATCTACAGCGTGGCTACCTGATTTATTTTAACTATGTATGATGGTTATAAATTTAAAGAAATTCTCTGATAAACTCTTGATGGTGAGTAGTAAGAACTATAAGCTCAAGAAGTAGCAAGGCCCCGCAATACATCACTGAAATGAGTAACTTTATTTTACTTTAAAACTGGCTATAATAAAAGCCTTACCTCTGAAATTCAGTGGTTCCATTTCCTAGGGAGAGAAAATGAAGGTGAGGAGAAAGATAAATAAAAACATATTTAGAATGGTTTTAAGATACTCTTCTAATTCTTCCTTATTTCAGAAGGAAGTATAACCAGTTGCTTGGTGTATAAAATTAGGAAACTAGACTAAGTGATTAAGAGGGGTTTTTTTACCCTTCAAATTCTTACTCTGAAAGGCTCCAGTGTTGCCAGAAACAAAGCAACATTGGCTTACATTTTACAAAGGGTAGGAACTTAAGGATTTCTTGAGAATAATTCTTGAGATTATTTTTCACATAGACACATGAAAATAAGCATAATAAACATAATCATCCTGAAAGTTACTTCACTGTAATTATCCTTATTTTCGACACCAGAAAATGGCTCAAGTTGAAATTTTTATACCATATTGATTTAAAGAAACTTAACTCCCACTGAGACTGTCCCCAAATGCAAAAATCATTATTCAATTAAGTGGAACTTAATTCCCAGTGTGTCTTTTTGCTTTTTGAAATGCCTTGATATCCCGTATTGGAAAAAGTTATGGCAAGAGATTAGGTCAACAGGTAGAGAGGGCTTGGATATGGAACCCTGATACTGTCCAGGCCCTGCAAAGGGATGTCTCTGCAATCTCTCTGCAGGAGTCACACCAACAGAGACCATGGATGTTCACTAAGTCCTTTTTAAACTCACACTGAACATATTCTCACTGACCCCTTTTGTTGATTCTTATTTGTGTAGAGACTTACTTATAAATTAAGCACCACATCTGAATTCATTTTAGATGCATTTCTAACGCTTGTACACAAGTAGGCATACAATAAATGTTTGCTGAAAAAAATAGATAAAAAGCGGAATTACTGCTTTTTTTTAAAAAAAAAGAAAGCTGATGAAACACTTACAGTAGATTTAGACTTCTCAGGGGTTTCTGCATTGCCCTTTTTATATTTCAACCACCCTGAAAATTCAAAGAAATTTCTGTCAGACTCAGGTATCAGCCTGGTAGGAAGCACGTGAGAATATACCCTCATGCTAAAAGAAATGTGAAAAGGAAGAAGGAGAAACTCATCAGTGAAACTCAAAGTGGCCAAGTTCCACACAAGGCAGCACTGTCCTGATTTTGGAAATCCCATCCCATGGCCTCAAGAGTTCTAGCCAGAAAGCAAACAAACAAACAAATATGGTTGGAATCAAGTTGATTCTGACTCATGGTGACCCCGTGTGTGTCAGGGTAGAACTGTATTCCGTGGGTTTTCAGTGGCTGATTTTTTGAAAGTAGACTGCAAGGTCTTTCTTCTGAGGTGCCTCTAGGTGGACTTGAACCTCCCACCTTTTGGTTAGCAGTTGAGCATGTTAACCATTTGCACCACCCAGAGGCTCCCAAGTGTTCTAGAGATACATCATATCTTAATTGAGTTATGCAACTACTACACACTGGCTTAGCCTGAGTCTGGCTTTTGAGTTATTTCATGGCCATCACCACACAACCCTGACCCCTACCAGTGGAGTTGCATGGCATGGCTACAGCAGGGCACAGAAGCCTTAGAACATGGGAAGTCCACATCATCTTGCTGAGGAATGACATTTAATATTCAAAATTTAAGTACACATACTCAGAAAAAACTCAAGTGTACACACTCAGTAAGTATATGCCTTGGAGCAAGTGCAAGATAGAAGACATGAACCTGTAAGTCTCTGAGTACAATTATAGTTTAAATATTGAGCATGGATTTTTAGCTAAACAACCTCTAAACGCAAGGCAACCACTTTATCTTCAGCTGAACTGAAGAAACAGGGACTTGTTCCAACAGAGAAGGAAAACCTGGCTTCTTCATAGTTGTTGAGACTTGGCCCTATACTTTGTTTTATGGGTGACTTAAAGGGATTTTGTGCAGCAATTATGATTATACACAATTTTAGTTTACCTACTGACTTTACTAAGTAACCTTTACATATGACGTGTCACCACAATGTTTTAAGGTAAGGAGGATTAAGAATGAAAAAAGCACTGAATTTGGTCAAAGGAGAAAAGGCAGAGAAAGGAATGAATACATCAAGTGTTCCTGCGATGCCTGCTCATAGAAGGCTCCTTGATTCTTGTGTTCTGTTTATACATGGGGTGATCTCTGATTCTTGGTCAACTCTGCAGTTGCCTGGACGAAAACACCCTTGATCGCAGGGAGGATGGGAATACCAATCATTGTCCCCAAACAGTTGCTTGGAAAGACTAGCTGAAGGATAATATCATCCATTCTTATCAGTTTTCAGGGGGGGATTCGGTGGCAGGAATTTAACAGTATAATAGAGCTACCTATCTGGTAAACTAACCAGCTGCAGTCAAATGGATTCTGATTCATGGTAACCCTATGTGTGTCAGAGTACAGCTGTGCTCCTTAGGGTCTTCTTTCTTTCTTTTCTTTTTTTTAACCAATTTCTACATGTATAATTCAGTGACATTGATTGTGTTCTTCACGTTGTACAACCATTATCACTATCCTTTTCCAAATTATCCCACCACCATTAATATAAACTCAGTGCCCCCCTCTAAGCAAAATCTCTCTCTCTTCCTCCCAAATAATAATAATCTTTGATTTCTATGTACTTGCTTATTTCATGTAGGCAAGGTCATTCAATATTTGTTCTTTTGTGGCTGACTTATTTCTCCCTAGGGTTTTCAATGGCTGATCTTTTGGAGGTAGATTGCCAGGCTTTTCTTCCAAGGCATGTCTGGGTGAATTCCAACTTCCAACCTTTTGGCTAGCAGTTGAGTACATTGCCCATTTGCACCACCCGGGGACTCCATACCTACCTAATAGAAGCTTTCTTACAGGTAGGAGACAGAGAGAAATTATTTGAACAACTACTTGCGGTGTTACTTCAATGTACAGTTTGAACAGAGTAGGAACTTACCCCAAATTATTGCAAGAATTATTGGAATCACCAGGAGGCACAGTAACCACGGTAAGTTAGATCCAGATTCTATGGATTAGAACATTGGACATTTCATATGAAAATAAGCAATCTTTAAGATTATGCAAAATATTCTCAGAAATAGCATCAAAGGGGATCAGCTTTTCTTTATATTTTACCCTGGGGATGGGAGAAAGGAGAATATAACTATTAAAAAAAATAATAATAACCTTTTCCTTTGCATTTAGTGTTACTGGTTGGTGTGCATTTCTCAATGATTCCATGTTCACACCTAGAAAAAAATATAGAGGAAATACTAAACACCCTGCTGGACTGATTCCTTGATCATTTCAATGATGCACTATAAATCTGGGGCCATTTTGTTCATTTTTGCATCTCTGCCAAACCTCTTCCTTTAAAGATTCCTAGATTAATATCTAAAGCTGGTACAAGTTTGTAATATAATTTATATGTTCGAATGACAAATGTCTTCAGGAGTCATAAACCACCCGAAGCAATTTCAAAAAAGTTGCATACAACAATAAAATGGCCAAATGATAGCCACTGCCTATGATTCTGCTTAGGGAGCCTGCCCAGCTGGCCATTAGAGGTTGTCAGTTTTAACATCAAGTGGTGATTGGGAGACTCAAGAGGCTCATGTGGGACTGTCTTCAGACAGCCAAACACTGACAATCAGAATGTCTGAGTTCACAGCCTGGCTTTGTCCCTCGCCTAACTGCCTGACTTTGGGCAAGTCACTTAACCTCTGGGAGCATGTATGCTCATAAATAAGAAGGTGATAATAATACCATTCACCTCAAATGGTCGTGGTGAGAAAAAATTAACTGAAGATCATACAGTAGTTAGAACGACTATTACTGTTATTATTTTACTAAGTTATCCCTGTGCTTCCCCCGCATCCTCAAATCCATACCTGTCCTTCCACCACGAGGCCCTCTCAGACATTTGGGGCTGGAAGGAAGAGGCTAGGGTAGCTTCACATAACAACATTTTTCTAGTGAGAAGAGACATCAAGTATTTTGTCCCTACTCTTTAAGCCTACTAGATGAACTCTTAGAAGTTTCTCAAAATGAATTTCAAGTTTTAAGAGAAGAAAATGATAATCCTAAACCTTTATATTCATACAAAATAATATCTTACAAAGCAAAAGCTACTTTCGTAACACATATTATCCAATCTGATCTTCACAGAAATGTGGCAGATGGGACAAGTAATCTTATTGGCATCTTATGAGTGCGTAAACTGAAATTCAGAGATGTTAAGCAATCTGCCCAAACTCACCCAGTTAATCAGCAGAAAAGTGAGCTGGACAATCAGGTTTTCTAACTTTGGATCAAAACCAAGCTCTTTTGGATGAAATACAAGGCCCTTTATGATTTGGCCCTGGCGCCTTCTCCAGCTTCTTCTGTCTCTCTGCAGCTGCTGTTCCCCTGCCTGAAATGCGCTTTCTATCTGTGTGCATGTGCTGGTGCTCTTTTTTTTTTTTTTTTTTTTGAGACTCAAGCCATGTGTCATAGCTTCACCCCCATCTCCCCAGACAGAGTGGAAACACTTTTTTGTATAACTCATAGCACTCTGGCACAAGACTCTTCTGATGCCACATGGTGTTGATACTCAATAACCATTGCCTTTCTTGACTCTCTTTACCTCTAGACTGAGACTCTTGGTGCCAGGAATGTGCCAATAAATAAATAATGTTTGGTGAGTTGATGTTTAAATAAACCAATGGTCATCTGGCTGCTTGGAGGCAAGGGAAGACTACAACCCAAATTTCTGACTCCCAGCCATTGTTTCCTCTCCCTCGGGAGACATCATCCCTCAAGGTCTATCTAGTGTTTTAATCAGAGAAAGACTAAAACTTACGTGATGCAAGGTTCACAGAGGTCGCATGAAGAACCGTTACAAAAAAAGTTTGCTTTACATCTACACTTGGTATTCTGGGTTCGGGTACAGTTTTTTTCCACTTCTAAGCCTAGAAAACCAGTTTGCAAACAATTAATTACAGAAGCTACTTTTAAATGGATTATGAAAATGATGGGCAGAGCTGAATGGATTTCAAATATCCACAGTTTATATCAACAGTCATGCCCATCACACTTTTCATAACACAACTAGTGTTTAAATGCAACACAGGCAACCCCAAGTTGAAATGGCCAGAAATCATCTCAGAGTTTTAAATGGGCAGACAGTCCAGCAACCAAGGCCAGCAATCATCTCATAGGTTTTTAAGTGGACAGACAATCCCACCTTTTTCCCAGATGCCTCACCTGTTCTTCTAGTCTAGAGGCTGGCTACCCAAACTGTGGTATCAACATCACCCAGGAGCTTGCTAGAAATGCAAAATGGCAGGTCCTGCCCTAGACCTACTGAATCAGACTAGTGTCAAGGCCCTCACTTAGAGATTTTGATTTGTTTACAGCCATGGTTGAACAACATTGATTTAGACCCTGATTAGGGACAAGAGTCTTTTTCATCCAGAGGCTTCTTCTCTGTGCATGTATCTTCAGGCTTCCACAATCTTTCTGGCCAAGAACAAGAGCCATCACACAAGTATCAGTCAAGGTAGAGAACAAATCATTTCTGCTGCTTTAATTGGCCCTGATGAACCCTATTCACAGGGTCCATATTCAGTCATTCTCCTATCTCTGGGAAAATTGCTTAGATTCAGTCCATAAAAATGGTTCTACATGGAGTATCATGACTAGTCTCTTTCGATTGCTTTTTAAGACACTTACCATGTTCTTCATCACAAAAGTCACATCTGCGGCAGTAATCTAAATAATTTTTCTCTTCTGTGTACTCCTGCCCTTCTTTGCAGGGCGTACAGCTAGGGTGTCCTTCATTGTCTTTGCAGTCAGCAGTTTTCCATGTGCCTGTCCAAGACAAAGGGGGCAAGTGTTTGAATGTTAAGAGCTCATGCAAGAGCATAGGAAGTATGAAAGAATGACCATAAAAACTACCAAAATGGGGAGTTAGGCTGTTGTTGTTCGGTTCTGTTGAGTTGATTCTGACTCACAGCAACCCCATATGACAGGCTAGACCTGCCCTGGAGGGTTTCCTAGGCTGTAATCTTTCCAGAAGCAAATCTCCAGGTCTTTCTTCTGGAGGTCTTTCCCTGGTTAGAATCACCAACCTTTTGGTTACCAGATGAGTGCTTAACTGTCATGCCACCCGGACTCTTTGTGAGTTAGGCTAGTGATATATAAGTACAAGAGGGAGAGCTCGATTATTGTATAAATCACGTCAAGAGACAAAAAATCTCCCGACAAAAGTAAAAAGGAATGACTGAAGGAATCTGCCTGCAGAAATAGAATGATTAACAATAATCTGTTTCTGTCAAGTCGATTCCAACTCATGGTGAATCCATGTGTTACAGAGTAGAACTCCTTCACAGGATTTTCTTGTCTGTAATCTTTATGGGAGGATCCCTGGTGGTACAGTGGTTAAAGTGCTTGGCTGCTAACTGAAAGTTCGGCATTTTGAACCTATCAGCCGCTCCACAGGAGAAAGATGTGGCAATCTGCTGCCACAAAGAAGCAGTTGGAAACCCTATGGGGCAGTTCTACTCTGTCCAGTAGGGTCACTATTAGTAAGAATCGAATCAATGGCCATGGTTTTGGTTTGGTTTTTGGATAATCTTTATGGAAGCAGGTTGTCAAGCCTTTCTTTCTTGGCAGAGAATCAAGAAGAAAAAACCAGAAAATATGAAGGAACACCTAAGAGAAAAGCACTAAAAGTGACTCTAATTATTAGTGACATAACTAATTAAAAAAAGAAAATAGTCAAAGTCTAATCAGTTCCACTACCACCTACGTGGGTTTGAACTGCCAACCTTTTACTTAGTAGTAGAGCGCAAACCATTTGTGCTACCCGGGGAACTTGATTAACAGTGTTGCTGTTGTTAGTTGCCCTAGAATTGATTCCAACTCATGGCGACCTGTTGATTAACAATGTTGTTTTTCGGTGCCATCGAGTCAATTCCAACTCATAGCAACCCATGTGACAGAGTAGAACTGCCCCATAGGGTTTTCTTGGCTGTAATCTTTATGAAAGCAGATAGCCAGGTCTTTCTCCTGTGGAGCTGCTAGATGGGTCCAAACCACTAACCTTTTGGTTAAAAGCCTAGTACTTAACTGTTGAACCACCAGGATTAACAATAGGAGTGTATAAAAAGGGGAGACTTAGAATGGCCAAGTGACCAAAAAAGCAGTGCTTTGACTGATTAACTTTTTGAGTTAATTAACTTTTTGAGTACATATGGTGGAGATGGTTGCCACTGGCCACTGAGATGACTTAACTAATTCACCTTGCTTTGACTTCTCATTTACTCTCCAAAGTCTACGAATATTGATAAGTGATAGTGTACTGTAAGGTAAAGAGCATGTTCTGAAGACCTTGGTCAATCCCTCAGTAGCTGTAAGATCTCTAACAAAGTGCTTACCTTAAGTCTAACTTTCTTCATCCCCATGATGGGGATAATAATACTTGTCTTACATTGCTGTCAGAACTGCACAGGGCCTGCCACTTAGTAAGCAATCACAGTTCCCTTCCCTTTCCCCTTTCCTTCTATTCCTTTTCTATCAAGGGGCACAGTCAGTTTTGATAGGCAAACCTGAACATATTTATTATGCAAAATTTATAAAATTTAGCTGGCAGAGCCAAGATGGCACCCTAGACAGACACATCATGCTTTCCCTCTGCAGCAAAGACCTGAAAAACTAAGTAGAATAGTTACAAACATCTATCCTGGAAACCTAAGTATCAAAAGAAGGGATAAACAACTAAATCAAAGACCAAATGGAAGAAGAAACTGAACAAAAACAAAGAATGAGGAGAGATATGGAGTGGAGATCACCAGCCAACTACATGGCACAAGCTTCTTCATCTTGTAGCACAGCCAGAAATGACCCCAGGCAGGGAGTACAGGAGGGAAACTCTATGGAGCTCCTAACAAGAGCTACGGCACCTGCCCCCATATGCTACACCCCCCTTCCTATTGGTTCTTGCAGTACCACCATGGCTAAAGCATCCTCGGCTCAGGCCTGCCACTGCACTGGGCTTGCACTGCCCCTCCCTTTCTGCCACTCTACCATTCCCCATCTGACACCCCTGCCTCTCTGGTGAGGGGGTGTGAATGCTCCCATGCCACTGGACGAACACGAGGAGGTAGACAGCACCAGCACAGTCTGCCCTCAGCCACCTTGCCAAACCAGTGTACAGCAAAGTAGGCTGACCCTGCCTGCTGCTGCCCTGCACACCTGGACAAGGTGGTGAGAGCTATTGTGCCCACAGATGAGCAAGTAGAAAGCACACCCAGCCTGCCAACCCTGACATATTAAAACAAAACAAAGAAGCAGGACAAATCAAACAAACACACAATCAATAAATACAGAAAAAAGTACCTTAATGTCTCAGAGACAGCAGACAATATCGGGGCATATAAAAAACCAGGACAAAATGGCTCCGGTAGTGACCAAAATAAACAGATGACCTTCTGGTGGAAGGCAAGGCAGTGGAACTACCTGATATGGAATTCAAAAGACTAATATTTAGGGCCATCCAAGAGATGAGGAAACCCTGGTGGCGTAGTGGTTAATTGCTACAGCTGCTAACCAAAAGTTTGTCAGTTCGAATCCACCAGGCACTCCCTGGAAACTCTATGGGGCAGTTCTACTCTGTCCTTTAGGGTCACTATGAGTTGGAATCTACTCAACGGCAATGGGTACGAGTAAGAGATTAGGAAAGAGATGAAGAAAAACACAGGCAAAGCCAAGGAAAAAAGTAGATAAATTATGGAAAACAAAGATAAAACCATTGAAAACATAGCTAAAATCAAGGATAACACAGACAAACAATAGGATTCAGAAAACTATACAAGAACAGAATGTCAAAACAAATAAACAATTAGAAATCATATGAAAATAGCAACTAGAAATCCAAAAGATAAACAACAAAATTTCAGAAATGGACAATTCAATATAAGGTTTTAGGGGCAAATTTGAAAAAATGAAAGACAGAATCAGTGAGACCGAAGACAAATCCATGGATACCACTATGAGGAAAAATCAGAGAAAAGAATGAAGAAAACCCAAGAATTATGTGGGACATAGTCAAGAGCAAAAATTTGCACCAGGACAGGGGGAGAAAATGGAAAACACAAAGAAGATTGCTGAAGATTTGCTGGCAGAAAATTTCCCGAGTATCATGAAAGAAGAAAAGCTGACCAGCTAAGAAATTCAATGAACCCCATACAGGATAGACTCCAAAAGAAAGTCACCAAGACATATCAAAATCACACTTGCCAAAACCAAAGACAGAGTCCTGAGAGCAGCTTGAGGAAAAATGAAAAGTCACAAAGGGCAAACAGTAAGTCTAAACTCTGATTACCTGGCAGAAACTACAAAGGCAAGAAGGCAATGGGATGACATATATATAAAACCTTTAAAGAAAAAAACTGCCAGCCAAGGATAATATATATGGCAGAACTCTCTCTCAGATACGATGGTGAAATTAGGACATTTCCAGATAAACAGAAATTAAGGGAATTCATAAAAACTAAACCAAACTTACAAGAAATATTAAAGGAAGTCCATTGGTTAGAGAACCAACAACATCAAACAACCGGAGTCTAGGACACATAACAGTATCAGCCAGATACCAACATAGGTAAAGAGCTCTCAATAATAAAACAAAATTAAAAGACTTAAACCAGGGAGACAGAGATATCAATCTGTAAAATAATGACAAGGTCAAAACAATAAAAGGGGGAATAAATGGTGTAAGTATAGAACTTTCAAACGGAGAGGAAGTCAAAGTGATATCAAGTTAATAAAAGACGGGTTCAAACTTAGGAAGATACGGGTAAATTTCAAGGTAACCTACTCCTCACAGTAAAAAAGAAGAAAAATATAAAGTCTACGTAAACTTAAATCTGTAAAAATGAAAAAAAGAAAAGAAAATCCAAAACCAAAAGGTACTCAGCACAGGAGAGTAAGAGGAACAAAGAAAACGTCAGCACCACACACACAAAAAAAGATACAACAATATGACAGCAGTAAACTCATACATATCTGTCTTAGGCTGGGTTCTCTAGAGAAGCAAAACCAGTAAAGCATATATATATATATATAAATATATATATATTTATATCAAGGAAATGACTCATGCATTTTCGGAGGCTGAAACATCCCAAATTGATGGGTCAGAACATAGGCTTCTCCTGATTCATGTAGCCACAAGGGTTGGTGAACCCAAGATCCACAGGTCAGAGAGCAGAGTTCTTGCTCACAGGCTGCAAAGATCGATGAATCCAAGGATCAGCAGACAAGACCACAGGTAAGCTGCTGGCTCAAGTCCCAAGGACCGGAGTCAGATGAACAGGAGTCAGCTGCAGGACTCGGCACGAGCAAAAAGCCACCGAGCCTTGCCAGAATGTCCACTTATATTCAATGCAGGCCACACACTGAAGGAAACTACCTTTCAGCTGATGGGCTACTCACAGCAGATCCCATCATGGGGATGATCACATATCAAGTTTCAACATGGAAGTGATCACCACATTATATGACTGCCAAAACACTGAGAATCATGGCCCAGCCAAGCTGACACACAATCTTAACCATCATACTATCGACAGTCACACTGAATGTAAATGGCTTAAATGTGCCTGTAAAAAGAGATTGAAAAAATACAAAACATTTACTGTGATCACAGTGCCATAAAAGTAGTAATCGATAACAAGAACAGCAATGAAAAAAATCAAATACAAGGAAACTGAATAACATCTTACTTAAAAAAACAACTGAGTAGTAGAAAAAATCAAAGAGGGAATCAAAAAATTCTTAGAATCAAATGAGAATGAAAGCACGTCATACCAAAACCATTGTGACACAGCAAAGGCAGTGCTCAGAGGTCAATTTTAGCAATAAATGCACACATTAAAACAGACACATGGGCCAAAATCCAAACATTAACCCTACAACTTGAACAAATAGAAAAGCAAAAGAAGTCCACAGCGACCAGAAGAAAGGAAATAATAAACATTAGAGCAGGAATAAATGAAATAAAACCAAAACCTACTGCTGTTGAGTCGATTCTGACCCATAGCGGCCGTATAGGACAGAATAGAATTGTCCCACGGGGTTTCCAAGGAGTAGCTGGTGGATTCAAACACCTGACGTTTTGGTTAGCAGCCGAGCTCTTAAGCGCCATGCCACCAGGGCTCCAAATGAAATAGAGATCAGAAAAACAATAGAATCAACAAGACTGAAAGTTGGTTTTTTGAAAAGATTAACAAAACTGAGAAACCGTTGGTAAACCAACAAAAGAAAAACAGGAGAGAAAGCAAATAACCCACATGAGAAATGAAATGGGGGACATTACAACAGAACTGACTGAAATTAAAAGGATCATAACAGAATACTATGAAAAATTGTACTCCAACATAATTGAGAACCTAGAGGATATGGACAAATTTCTGGAAATATACTGCCTACCTACCTAACACAAAATGAGAGAAAATCTGAACAGACCATCTAAACAAAGAAAATATCGAAGAGGGTATAAAAAAAACTCGTAACAACAACAACAAAAAAAACCCCGGCCCAGATGGCTTCACTGGAGAATTCTACCAAATATTCAGAGAAGGACTTACACCAGTACTATTCAAACTATTTCAAAGCATAGAAAAGGAAGGAACAATCCCAAATTCATTCTGTCAGATCAACACAACCGTGACACCAAAGCCAGGCAAAGACACCACAAAAAAAGAAAATTACAGACTAATATCTCTCATGAATATAGATGCAAAAATTCTCAAAAAATTCTAGCCAATAGAACTCAGCATTATACAAAAAAAAAAAAAAACACCACAACCAAGTGGGGTTCATACCAGATATGCAAGTATAGTTCAGCATTAGAAAATCAATCAATGTAAGCCACCACATAAATAAAACAAAGGAATCACATGATCATTTCAATTGACACAGAAAAGGGCATTTAAGTCCAACACCCATTCCTTATAGAAATGCTCAATAAAGTAGGAATAGAAGGGGAATTTCTCAACATAATAAAGGGCATCTATAAAAAACCCACAGCCAAAATCATTCTCAATGGAGAAAGACTGAAAACATTCCCCTTGAGAATGTGAACAAGACAAGGATGCCCTTTATCACCACTCCTATTTATCATTGTGCTGGAAGTTCTAGCTAGAGCAATAAGGCAAGAAACACAAATAAAACGCATCCAAATTGGAAAGAAGTAAAACTATCCTATTCGCAGATGATATCCCACACACAGAGAACCCTAAAGATTCCACAGGAAAACTACTGGAACTAATAGAAAGATTCAGCAGAGTAGCAGGATACAGTATAAAAAAAAAAAGACACACAAAAATCACTTGGACTCCTATAAACCAACAAAGAGAACTTCAAAAAGGAAATCAGGGGAGAAAAGTACCATTTATAATACCCAGTAAAAAGACAAAGGGGCCCTTTTTTTTAGTGGCACAGCAGTTAAGCATTTGGCTGCTAACCAAAAGGTCAGCAGTTCAAATCCACCAGCTGCTCTTTGGAAACCCTATGGGCAGTTCTATTCTGTCCTACAGGGTCGCTAAGAGTTGTAATCAACTTGATGGCAACAGGTTTGGGTTTTGGTAAAAAGATAAAATACTTAAGAATGAATCTAACCAGGGATGTAAAAGACCTGTACAAAGAAAACTACAAAACACTAATTTCATGAAGCCAAAAGATACCACATAAATGGAAAAACACACCATGCTCGTGGATGTGAAGACTCAATGTTGTGAAAATGTCCATCCTAAATGAAAAGATCTACAGATATGATGCAATCCTGATCCAAATACTAACAGAATTCTTTATGGAAATGGAAAAACTAATCACTAACCTTATATGGAAAGGAAAGAGGCCAAGGAAACAAAGCATAATAGAAGAAAAAGAACAAAGTAGGAGGTCTCACACTCCCCAATCTCGGAACCTACTATACAGCCACGGTAGTCAAAGCAGTCTGGTACTGGTACAAGGACAGACACATAGATCAATACAACAGAATTGAGAACTCTGACATAATTATAAAGCCATCCACCTATGGTCTGCTGATCTTTGACAAAGGACCAAAGTCCATTAAATGGGGGAAAGACATTCTTTTTAACATATGGTGCTGGAAGAACTAAATGTTCATCTGTAAAAAAATGAAACAGGCCCATACCTCACACCATACACAAAAATTAACTCAAAATGGATCAAAGACCTAAATATAAAACCTAAAATAATAAAGATCATGGACAAAAAATTAGGGGCCCTAATACGTGGCATAAATTCAATACAAACCATGACTAACAATGCACAAACACCAGAAGATAAACTAGATAACTGGGAACACCTGAAAATTAAACACTTCTGCTCTTCAGAAGACTTTGCCAGGGGGGCGGAGCCAAGATGGCGGAATAGACAGATGCTTCCGGTGAGCCCTCTTTACAACAAAGACGAGAAAAAACAAGTGAAACGAGTATATTCGTGACAAGCTAGGAGCCCTGAGCTTCAAAGGCAAGCTTAGAAAATGAACTGAGGGGCAGGGGAGGAAGAGGTCGTTCAGAAGCGGAGAGGAGTTGCCAGACCTGAATCGTGGGGAGCCCTCAGGCACCATTCCCAGAGCAGTGGTGGCAACTGGCTCGTACTAGCATTTTGCCGCAGTTTTCTCAGGGAGAAGCAGCCAGCCACACAGCCTACCCATACCTCTGGAACCAGAGAAGAGCGGCACGCTCGGCAAAAGCAGAGTACTTGTGCGTATTTTCCCGCATCCCCCTGCCCACAAGCTGGCTTCAGTGGCTGAATTCCCTGGGCCTGAAATAGGCCCTGTTGGGTGCCTAGAGCCCCCCTCCAGGCCTTGAAGAACGAAAAAAATTGCAATTGGGGAAAAGATAATTTGCCAGCTCCACTAACTGGGGGAGCTCAGGACAGAAGCAGTTTCTGTCCAGGCATAAATGGTCCGTGGACCTTGAGAACTTTTCCCTTCTGCATGGACATGTGTGGGCCTATTTCGGGAGAATACACCCTTGTTGTCAGACTCCAACCGTTTCAGCTGTGCAGTGGAGAGATGTGTGTTTGATGTTTGACATTGCCTATTAAACAAGGTCCTCACCTACCCACATAAGGTCACCCAGCCACCCATGACAGGGGTCCAAGGATAATTGGTACCTCCCAGTCCTTACAACCAAAAACTTTGGGTGCCCCTTGTTGGTCTGCAGAACCCACCCACCCGCACACTCTAGGGAACAGGGACATGCTTTCCTCAGAGACACTCAGGGGTCGGTTCTCAGCCCCCTGCATTGTTCAGAGCATGACCCTCTGCTGCAATCCGGTACCAGTATATACGCCAATCACCCCTGCCCCTCTAAGACTGTAGGACAGAGCCTGTACCACACACTTGATGATCAGCTATCTGGAAACCTGAGCTGAATTCATACAAGAAAACAGAATGGACATTTAGACTGATGTACCTGATAACAGCTCTAGCCAGCTGGGGACAGGACGTCAGAGCCCGAAAGGCAAAAATAATCAAGCTAGCTCACTCAAGCAACCCATCTGGGTATATCAAAACAAAACAAAGCAAGAAGCTACGACACAGTAAGCAAGCATAAACTAATACAATAACTTAAAGATGGCTCGGAGACAACAGTCCACATCAAGTCACATAAAGAAATAGACCATGATACCTCAACAGGCTCTCAAAACAAAGAATCCAGGGATCTTCTAGATGAAAGTACGTTCCTGGAATTACCAGATGCAGAATACAAAAGTGTAATATACAGAACCCTTCAAGACATCAGGAAGGAAACGAGGCAATACGCAGAGCAAGCCAAGGAACATAAGATAAAGCAATTGAAGAAATTAGAAAGATTATTCAGGAACATAATGAAAAGTTTAATAATCTGGAAAAATCCATAGACAGAGAGCAATCAGAAATTCAGAAGATTAACAATAAAATTACAGAAGTAGACAACTCAATAGAAAGTCAGAGGAGCAGAATTGAGCAAGTAGAAGCTAGAATTTCTGAACTCGAAGATAAATCACTTGGCACTAATATATTTGAAGAAAAATCTGATAAAAGAATTAAAAAAAAATGAAGAAACCTTAAGAATCGTGGGACTCTATCAAAAGAAATAACCTACAAGTGATTGGAGTACCAGAACAGGGAAGGATAACAGAAAATACCGACAGAATTGTTGAAGATTTGTTGGCAGAAAACTTCCTTGATACTGTGAAAAATGAGAAGATATCTATCCAAGACGCTCATCAAACTCCACATAAGGTAGGTCTTAGAAGAAAGTCACCAAGACATATTATAATCAAACTTACCAAAACCAAAGATAAAGAGAGAATTATAAGAGCAGCAAGGGATAAACGAAAAGTCATCTACAAAGGAAAGCCCGTAAGAATAAGCTCAGATGACTCAGCAGAAAACATGCAGGCAAGAAGGCAATGGGATGACATATTTAAAAAATTGAAGGAAACAATTGCCTGCCAAGAATCATATATCCATCAAAACTGTCTCTTAAATATAAAGGTGAAATTAAGACATTTCCAGATAAACACAAGTTGAGGGAATTTGTAAAAACCAAACCAAAACTACAAGACATACTAAAGGGAGTTCATTGGTTAGAAAATCAATAATATCAGGTATCAACCCAAGACTAGAACACTGGGCAGAACAACTGAAAGTCAACCCAGACAGGGAAATCAAAAACAACAAAGCAAGATTATAAAAAAAAAAAGCTCAAAACAGGGTAACAGCGATGTTATTATATAAAAGAAGATAACATTAAAATAATAAAGAGGGACTAAGAAATGTAACCATACACCTTCCATATGGAAAGGAAGATACGGTGATACAAAGATATAAAAGTTAGGTTTATATTTGGAAAAATAGGGATCAATAGTAAGATAACCACAAAGGAGACAAACTATCCTACTCATCAAAACAAAATACAAGAAGAAAATAGAGAAATCAGCAGAAACAAAATCAACAACAACAAATATGAGTAAAGGACAATATATAATCTACTCAGCACATAAAATAAAGTGGGAAAAAGAAACTGTCAACAACACACAAAAAAAGACATCAAAATGATAACACTAAATTCATACCTATCCGTAATTACACTGAATGTAAATGGACTAAGTGCACCAGTAAAGAGACAGACAGTGGCAAAATGGATTAAAAAACAAGATCCATCTATATGCTGCCTACAAGAGACACACCTTAGACTTAGAGACACAAACAAACTAAAACTCAAAGGATGGAAAAAAAATATATCAAGCAAACAACAATCAAAAAAGAGCAGGAGTGGCAATATTAATTTCTGACAAAATAGACTTTAAAGTTAAATCCATCAGAAGGGATAAGGAAGGACACTCTATAATGATTAAAGGGACAACACACCAAGAAGATATAACCATATTAAATATTTATGCACCGAATGATAGGGCTGCAAGATACATAAAACAACTCTATCAGCATTGAAAACTGAGATAGACAGCTCTGCAATAATAGTAGGAGACTTCAACACACCACTTTCGGTGAAGGACAGGACATCCAGAAAGAAGCTCAATAAAGACACAGGAGATCTAAAAGCCACAATCAATCAACTTGACCTCATAGACATATACAGAATACTCCACCCAACAGCAACCAAGTGTACTTTCTTTTCTAGTGCACATGGAACATTCTCTAGAATAAACCACATATTAGGTCATAAAGCAAGCCTTAGTAGAATCCAAAACACTGAAATATTACAAAGCATCTTCTCTGACCATAGGGCCATAAAAGTAGAAATCAATAACAGGAAAATCAGGTAAATCAAACACCTGGAAACTGAGCAGTACCCTGCTCAAAAAAGACTAGATTATAGAAGACATTAAGGATGGAATAAAGAAATTCAGAGAATCCAATGAGAATGAAAACACTTCCTATCAAAACATTTTGGATACAGCAAAACTGGTGCTCAGAGGCCAATTTATATCAGTAAATGCACATACAAAAAGAAGAAAGGGCCAAAATCAAAGAATTATCCCTGCAACTTGAACAAATAGAAAGAGAGCAACAAAAGAAACCCACAGGTAGCAGAAGAAAACAAACAATAAAAATTAGAGCTGAACTAAATGAAATAGAAAACAGAAAAACAATTGAAAGAATTAATAAGTCCAAAAGCTGGTTCTTTGAAAAAACCAACAAAATTGATAAACCACTGGCCAAACTGACAAAAGAAAAACAGGAGAGGAAGGAAATAACCCCAATAAGAAATGAGACGGGCGATATTACAACAGACCCAACTGAAATTAAAAGAATCATATCAGATTTCTATGAAAAATTATACTCTAACAAATTTGAAAACCTAGAAGAAATGGATGAATTCCTAGAAACACACTACCTACCTAAACTAATACAAACAGAGGTAGAACAACTAAATAGACCCAGAACAAAAGAAGAGATTGAAAAGGTAATCAAAAAATTCCCAACAAAAAAAAGCCCTGGTCCGGATGGCTTCACTGCAGAACTCTACCAAACTTTCAGAGAACAGTTAACACCACTACTACTGAAGGTATTTCAGAGCATAGAAAAGGATGGAATACTGCCAAATTCATTCCGTGAACCCACCATATCCCTGATACCAAAACCAGGTAAAGGCACCACACACACAAAAAAAATTATAAACCTATATCCCTCATGAACTTAGATGCAAAAATCCTCAAGAAAATTCTAGCCAATGGAATTCAACAACATATCAAAAAAATAATTCACCATGACCAAGTGGGATTCATAATAGGTATGCACGGATGGTTCAACATTAGAAAAACTATTAATGTAATCCACCACATAAATAAAACAAAAGACAAGAATCACATGATTTCATCAATTGATGCAGAAAAGGCATTTGACAGAGCTCAACACTCATTCATGATAAAAAAAAAAACCTCTCAGCAAAACAGGAAAGAAGGAAAATTCCTCAAAATAATAAAGGGCATTTATACAAAGCCAACAGCCAACATCACCCAAAATGGAGAGAGCCTGAAAGCATTCCCACTGAGATCGGGAACCAGACACGAATGCCCTTTATCACCACTCTTATTCAACATTGTGTTGGAGGTCCTAGCCAGAGTAATTAGGCTAGATAAAGAAATAAAGGGCATTCAGATTGGCAAGGAAGAAGTAAAATTATCTCTATTTGCAGATGACATGATCTTATACACAGAAAACCTAAGGAATCCTCCAGAAAACTACTGAAACCAATAGAAGAGTTCAGCAGAGTATCAGGATACAAGATAAACATACAAAAATCAGTTGGATTTCTCTACACCAACAAAAAGAACATCGAAGAGGAAATCACCAAATCAATGCCATTTGCGGTAGCCCCCAAGAAGATAAAATACTTAGGAATAAATCTTACCAGAGATGTAAAAGACTTATACAAAGAAAACTACAATACACTTCTGCAAGAAACCAAAAAAGACTTACATAAGTGGAAAAACATACCTTCCTCATGGATAGGAAGACTTAACATTATAAAAATGTCTATTCTACCAAAAGCAATCTATACATTTAATGCAATTCCGATCCAAATTCCGACGACATTCTTTAATGAGATGGAGAAACAAATTGCCAACTTCATATGGAAGGGAAAGAGGCCTGGATAAGTAAGGCATTACTGAAAAAGAAGAACAAAGTGGAAGGCCTTACTTTACCTGACTTTAGAACCTATTACACCACCACAGTAGTCAAAACAGCATGGTACTGGCACAACAACAGGTACACAGACCAATGGAACAGAATTGAGAATCCAGACATAAATCCATCCACATGGGAGCAGTTGATATTTGACAAAGGCCCCAAAACAGTTAAACGGGGAAAAGACAGTCTTTTAAACAAATGGTGCTGGCATAACTGGATATCCACCTGCAAAAAAATGAAACAGGACCCATACTTCACACCATGCACGAAAAATAACTCAAAATGGATCAAAGACCTAAATATAAAATCTAAAATGATAAAGACCATGGAAGAAAAAATACGGACAACATTAGGAGCCCTAATACATGGCATAAACAGTATAGAAAACATTATAAAGAATGTAGAAGAAAAACTAGATAACTGGGAGCTCCTAAAAATCAAACACCTATGCTCATCCAAAGGCTTCCCCAAAAGAGTAAAAAGACTACGTACAGAATGGGAAAATGTTTTTAGCTATGACATTTCTGTTCAGCACCTGATCTCTAAAATCTACATGATACTGCAAAAACTGAACTGCAAAAAGACAAATAACGCAATTAAAAAATGGGCAAAAGGTATGAATAAACACTTCACTAAAGAAGACATTCAGGGAGCTAACAGATACATGAGGAAATGCTCACGATCATTAGCCATTAGAGAAATGCAAATCAAAACTACAATGAAATTTCATCTCACTCCAACAAGGCTGGCATTAATCCAAAAAACAAAATAATACATGTTGGAGAGGCTGTGGAGAGACTGGAACACTTATACACTGCTGGTGGGAATGTAAAATGGTACAACCACTTTGGATATCAATTTGGCACTTCCTTAAAAAGCTAGAATGGAACTACCATATGACCCAGCAATCCCACTCCTCGGAATATATCCTAGAGAAATAAGAGTCTTTACACAAACAGATATATGCACACCTGTGTTTATTGCAGCGCTGTTTACAATAGCAAAAAGATGGAAGTAACCAAGGTGCCTATCAATGGATGAATGGATAAATAAAGTATGGTATATTCACACAATGGAATATTACACATCGATGAAGAACAGTGAGGAATCTGTGAAACATTTCATAACGTGGAGGAACCTGGAAGGCATTATGCTAAGTGAAACTAGTCAGTTGCAAAAGGACAAATATTGTATAAGACCACTATTATAAGAACTTGAGAAATAGTTTAAACTGAGGAGAAAACATTCTTTTGTGGTTACGAGAGGGGGGAGGGAGGGATGGTAGGAGAAGGGTATTCACTAATTAGATAGCAGGTAAGAACTACTTTAGGTGAAGGGTAAGACAACACACAATACAGGGGAGGTCAGCACAACTGGACTAAACCAAAAGCAAAGAAGTTTCCTGAATAAACTGAATGCTTTGAAGGCCAGCGAAGCAGGGGCAGGGGTTTGGGGACCATGGTTTCAGAGGACATCTAAGTCCATTGGCATAATAAAATCTATTAAGAAAACATTCTGCATCCCACTTTGAAGAGTGGTGTCTGGGGTCTTAAACGCTAGCAAGCAGCCATCTAAAATGCATCAACGAGTCTCGACCCACCTGGATCAAAGGAGAATGAAGAACACTAAGGACAAAATGTAATTACGAGCCCAAGAGACAGAAAGGGCCACATAAACCAGAGACTACATCATCCTGAGACCAGAAGAACTAGATGGTGCCTGGCTACAACTGATAACTGCTCTGACAGGGAACACAACAGAGAACCCCTGAGGGAGCAGGAGAGCAGTGGGATGCAGACCCCAAATTCTCATAAAAAGACTAGACTTAATGATCTGACTGAGACTAAAAAGGACCCTGGTGGTCATGGCCTCAAACCTTCTGTTGGCCCAGGACAGGAACCATTCCTGAAGTCAACTCTTCAGATATGGATTGGACTGGACAATGGGTTGGAGAGGGATGCTGGTGAGGAGTGAGCTTCTTGGATCAGGTGGACACTTGAGACTATGTTGGTATCTCCTGCCTGGAGATGAGAGGGTAGAGGGGGTTAGAAGCTGGAGAAATGGGTACGAAAAGAGAGAGTGCAGGGAGGGAGCGGGCTGTATCATTAAGGGGAGAGTAATTGGGAGTATGTAGCAAGGTATATATAAGTTTTTGTGTGAGAGACTGACTTGATCTGTAAACTTTCACTTAAAGCTCAATAAAAATTATTAAAAAAAAAAAAAGAAGAAGAACAAGACTTTGCCAAAAAGAGAACCTATGAATAGGGAAAAAAAAAAATTGGTTACAATATATCTGTCAAGGGTCTAATCTCTAAAATCTATAGAATACTTCAACACCTCAATAACAAAAAGACAAATAATCCAGTTAAAAAATGGGCAAAGGATATGAACAGAGACTTTACCAAAGAAGACATTCAGGCAGCCAACAGACACATGAGGAAAGCTCATAATCATTAGCCATTAGAGAAATGCAAATCAAAACTACGATGAGATACCATCTCAACTGACATTACTGGCACTAATCAAAAAAAACAGAAAATAACAAATGTTGGAGGGGTTGCAGGCGATTGTAATCCTTATGCACTGCCAGTGGAAGTAAAAAATGGTACAACCACTATGAAAATGATATGGTGCCTTCTTAAAAAGCTAGAAATAGAAAATACAACTCAGCAATCCCACTCCTAGGAGTATATCCTAGCAAAATAAGAGTCATCACACGAATAAACATATGCACACCCATGTTCATTGCAGCATTATTCACAATAGCAAAAAGATGGAAACAACATAAGTGCCCGTTAACAAATGGATGGATAAACAAATTACGGTACATATACACAATGGAATACTAAGCAGTGATAAAGAACGATGAATTTGCAAAACATCTCACAACATGGTTGAATCTGGAGGGCATTACGTTGAGTGAAATAAGTCAATCACAAAAGGACAAATGTTGTGTGAGACCACTATTATATAAACTCAATATAAACATAGAAAAAAATAATCTTTGATGGTTACAAGGGAGGGAAGGAAAGGGGGAGGAAGAATCACTAACCAGGTAGTAGATCCGTGGTAACTCTGGTAAAGGAAAAGACAACACACCATATAGGGGAAGTCAGTACAGCTTGACCAAGGCACAGCCATAGAAGCTGCGTAGACACATCCAAACACCTTGAGGGACTGAACTACTGGGGCTGAAGGCTGGAGACCATGGTCTCGGGGGACATCCAGGTCAATTCACATAACAGAGTTCATTAAGAAAATGTTCTATATGCTACTTTGGTGAGTAGTGCCTGGGGTCTAAAAAGCTTGCGAGCAACCATCTAAAGTACATCCATTGGTCCCATCACATTCAGAGTAAAGGAGAATGAAGAAAACAAAAGACCCAAGGAAAATATTAGTCCAGGAGGCTAATGGACCGCATGAACCACAGCCTCCACCAGCCTGAGCCCAGAAGAAATAGATGGTGCCCAGCTACCACTACTGACCACTCTGACAGGGATCACAATAGAGGGTCCTGGACAAAGTGGAAGAAAAATGTAGAACAAAATTCAAAGTCATAAAAAAAAAAATACCAGACTTATTGGCCTGAGAGAGACTGCAGGAACCCCAGAGACTATGGCCCGGGCCCCAGATACCCTGCTAACTCAGAACTGAAGCCACTCCCGAAGTTCACCATTCACCCAAAGATTAGAAAGGCCCATAAAACAAACAATAACACACGTGAGTAAAGTGCTTCTTAGCTCAATCAAGTACACAAAACCTGCCTGATGGGCAACACCTTCCCAAAAGCAAAGAGGTGTAGGCAGGAAGGGATAGGAAACCTGGAAAAATGGACACGGGGAACTGGGCTATAAAGGGAAAGGGGGAGAGTGCTGACACATTGCAAGTAATGTCCCAAAACAATTTGTGTATAAATTTTTGAATGAGAAACTAATTTGCGCTGTAAACTTTCACCTAAAACACACTTAAAAAATACATAAAATTTGTTACTGTAATACAATTTTAAATAATATTCACATTTGCATTCAATTTAAAAATAAAGTGGGTCATTGTAGTGCTGTTTCTAAGCATTATGCAGCAATGCCTTCTCCTGGTGTAATAGATTGAATTGTGCCCCCAAAATATATGTGTCGACTTGGTTAGGCCATGTGTGGTTGTCCTCCATTTTGTGATTGTCCTATGTGTTATAAATCATAATCTCTGCCTGTGGCTAAAAGGATTAGGGTAGGACTATAACACCACCCTTACTCAAGTCACTTCCCTCATCCAGTGTAAAGGGAGTTTCCCTGGGATGTGGCCTGTACCACGTATTGTCACTCAAGAGATGAAAGGGAAGCGAGCAGAAAGTGGGGACCTCATACCACCAAGAAAGCAGCACCGGGAGCAGAGTGTGTCCTTTGGACCTGGGGTCCCTGTATCGGAGAAGCTCCTTGACCAGGGGAGGTTTGAGTTCAAGGAATCTTCCTCCAGACCCGATAGAGAGAAAGCCGTCCCCTGGAGCTGATACCCTGAATTTGGACTTTTAGCCTACTTTACTGTGAAGAAATAAATTTCTCTTTGTTAAAGCCATCCACTTGTGGTGTTTCTGTTATAGCAGCACTAGACGACTAAGACATCTAGCAAATTCAATGTTTTTTTTTAACTTTCTAAGGGCTTGAGATAGAGGAGGAAATAAGACAAAGTCATGGTCCTCAGGGAATTCACCTTCTTGAGGTATATGCAGACAACATGCAAATAAATATAGAATGGCTGTAAAGGCAGACAATATATGAATAAATATATAATGACAGGTTCTGATAAGTGCTATCGGGATCACCAGATTAAGGCAAAGTGGCAGAGAATGAAGAAGAAAATATAAAGGGAAATCTAAGAGAAAAGCATTAGAAGTGACTATTAGTGGCTTAACTAATTTTTTTTTTTAACTAATTTAGAAAAATAGGCAAAGCCTAATCAGTTCCAACCCTGCATACATCTAATACAGTTTATGCTGTCTTTTTAAGATACATGACTTTTAAATAACCTCAGCATTCTTTGTGATAAAACAAAATATTTACTACATAAGCAAATTATGAAACTTAACATTGTATTTTAGTAAACAAAAGTCTGTCAATTGAAAAAAAAAAAAAAGCCAACTGTGGATGCCCTGAACCAAATTCAAATATGGTATACCAGAGCTATATAAAGTTATAACAATATTTTAAAGAAAACCCAACCAAAGTACAGTTTTATTTTATTGCTGGTGAAGTTACATGATATCTAAATGAATTGGCCTGTTTGATGAACTAACATGTGGAACGTGTCTAGCACAGTGACTCCAAGCATAAGAGGGATACAGTAACTGGCAGGTTCTTTCTTTCCTCCAAAGTATACAACCTAAATTTATAAAAATATGAATAATGAGTGGTTGTTTTCTTAAAAATGAGATTTTTAAGGTAATTTCTTTCTGAGTGTAATAGTAACATGTTCAATGTAGAAAATGTGGCAAAGGCAGCAGAGTATAAAAAGCACTGTATATCAATGTTCCTGAGATACTATTATAATTTTGGTGCATTCCTGTGCCTATAAAAACATGAACATATATATGTGTATATGTATGTGTGTATGTGTGTGTATACAATATGTATGCAATACACTGTAAATAGTAAAAAATCTACTATCTACTGTTCTGCACATTAATGATGTGCAGCTGGCAGTAACAAATGCTGAGGTGCAAAGCAAGAGTAGCAGTGGCTTTGATGGTTAAGGTTATGTGTCAGCTTGGCTGAGCCATGATTCTCAGTGGTTTGTCAGTTATGTAACAATGTAATTTGGCACTTATGTAATGATATAGTTACCTTCCATTTTGTGATCTGATGTGGTCATCCTCCGTTTTCACATAACACCGATTTCACATAACGACCTGGTCTTTGGAACCGAACTGTGTTGATAAGTGAGGAAAGGGTGTAAGGGTTTTCTTTTATTATTTTATTGAGGTCATACAAGTAGGGTAAGTTCTAAACCTAATCACTTCTGAATTATAAAAAGAGCAGAATAGACAGAGACACACAGAGGGGGAAGATGCCATACAAAGACAGACAGAAATGGTACATGTATCTACAAGCTCAGGAACGCCAAGGATTGCTGGTAGTTACCAGAATCTGAAGTAGACAAAGAGGGACCTCCCTATTCCCCATACCCTAAATTAGTATTTCTAGCTTCTGGAACCGTCAAAAATTAATTTAAAGCCACCCACTTGGTGCATTCCTATGCCTATAAAAACATGAACTTTTTTATTTTTGTTACAGCATCACTAGGTAACTAAGATGTTTACCAATCCTGTTATTTACAACAGTTTATTAGAATTCCAGATTCTTTTTGCTTTAAGTCATACCCATAATATATTACCTATGACTCTGTTTATCTTTCTTTCCTTCCTCCCTTCCTTCTTTCTTTTTTTTATAAAAAAAAAAAAAAAAGGCTAAGACACCAATAATCTGCATGAAAGTCTTTCTGGATTTTTAAAATTTACTTAGTTTTTCATAGTTATTTGCCCTCACCCAATTTGTCAACAATAAATTAGCAACTCACCTTTACTGAAATTCTCCAAAGCATTCAACCTAGCTTTCAAAGTAACAAAACCTGTCTTTTTTTCCTGCATTTGTAAATCGTGGATTTATATAATATTTAATTAAATTATATACTAATATAACAAAGTCAATAAGCATAGACAGATCTGGATGTAATTTGAATATTTCGATAAGCCTAAAACTCAACAAGATGGAATAGAAGTGGGAAAAGTGTTCACTGCGTGTTGAACACTATTCAGGATCATTTAGAGGGGGGATGGAGAGAGTCAGTTATCCAGCAGGCGATTGAATGGAAATCACTTAAAGGGATTTATATACTTGAGGATTATACATAATATTCAAGCCTTTGGATATTTCATAATTTACTTAACCAATCTCACATTGTTAGGCACCATAATGAAATGCCACGCATACAATATTTTCCTATATTTTTTATTATCTTCTTATAACGGTTTTCTAGAAGTGGGTTACTGTGTCCAAGAATATGAACATTTTCAATTTTTTGACCCATATGTCCAATTTTTTTTTAAAAAAGGTTGTAACAATTTACACTCCAACAGTGTTATGTGACAGTTCTCACCTGAAAAGCAAACTCACCAGGGCTGAGATCACTTCTTAGACAAAAACACAACAAAGCAAAAAAAGCAAACAAACAAAAATCCTTGAGAGTTTGCTATGCAATGCGTATTACCTTCTTTTTAATTTGCGTTTTACTTTCTAAAAATTGATTGCAAACTGAAAATTGAATAAAGATTTCAAATCATGGGACAAATTGCTTGTATTTATCATGTTCCAAAAAATTAGGAAGTCATTCTTTATTCCCCTTTCGTGAAGGATAAAAGTAAATTGGCTTTAGTATAAATGGGCCATATTATGACAAAGATTGTCCATATTATTAAAATATGGGTTATTAAAATATGGACCAGGAGGCCAAAGGAGACTGCTAAATCTTTTATAAACAGGGCCCACTTGAGTTTACAGTTTGAGTGCTGGAAGCCTGGAAGGTCAACCCTAAGACCTCTCGTTGTCCTGTCTGGTTCTGTCAATCTACAGCAGCAACCTGTGTGTTGTCCTCCTTTTTCTTCCTGTCTTTCTTCACCATGCTGTTGAGAAAGATCTATATCTGTAGGAAACAGTGCCGACTCTACTTCACTTGAGAAAAGGTTTGCACCACTACATTTTGCTTAGCTTCTACTTTGCCAATGTTTGAAGGGTTTCCGATGTGAAATTGGTTTTGCATTTCAAAAAAACTGATTTTTTGAAATGTTGGTTTTTGTCCGTTGCTTTTCTAACTCATCTAGCTATTCAACTGCAAAAAATTCAAATGTATTTTGCAGGCTTCAGTGCAAGGACAGACAGCTTTCTTAGAGAACTTTTGACAGAAGGGAAGTGCTGAGACACATCTCTGAAGGGTGGAAATCCCTTGCTTTCAGAGTGCCACAAGTATTGTGATATAGTCACATCAGTTCTGATGTAAAAACTCAATACTCGCAGATGAGTCTTCCTTACTCTTAAAACATGGAGCTAGACAAATCCTCTCATTTTAGAGGTATATGTCATTTGTAAATCGTATTTATTTGTACCATGTCAACCCAGAGTGATAAAGATGAGTTAAACTGGTTTGGGGAAAATCATCTCATAGATGTTTTTCCTCCTGTAATGTTATAATGCAGGGGAACCAAAAGCTCTGAAAGCATTTTATTCATTACTGTTATATTCTACTCCTCACCCTGGTTTTCATTCTAAGCTCTGGACATTTCGAGTAACATACCAGCAGGACATAACTGACAGCACAGGTGGCTGTCATGATTTTGGGATGCAAGATGCAGGTCTTCCCCGCATCTATAATCCCTTTTTGTAATATTCCTCCTCAATTTTGACCCTTCAAAGTTGATGGCAGTCGCTCCGGCATTATCGTTTCCAGCAATCAATGTGAATATCTGTAAAAGAAAAGCATAAAAAAACATTTTATTGACTTTTGAACTAAGCCACTTGGTAAACAGGTATGCCCAAAAAACCTGTTGCTGTCCAGTCGATTCTGACCCACAGCAACCCTATAGGACAGAGTATAACTGCCCCATAGTGTTTCCAAGGAGTGGCTGGTGGATTCAAACTGCTGACCTCCTGGTTAGCAGCTGGGCTCTTAACCACTGCATCACCGGGGCTCCAAACAGGTATAACCTACCCCAAATCACTGTGTCTGCTGTGGCATAGCCCAAGTTAGTGTGGGCTCTGTTCTTTTCTTAACTCATGTTCGAGAAATGTGCAGATCAACTGCATGACAGCCAATGCTGACAGTCCTCCAGCCACACTGGGAATAGCACAGTGGATGGTAGCAGCCAAAGATCTGGACTCAAAAGCGAACACTGGCTCCCATTTACCAAGCCTGTGACTGGAGTAAAGTCACTTAAGCTCTCCAAGTCTCGGTTTCTTTATTTATAAAGTGAAAATCACCTCTTCCTCACAGGTTTATTTTGAGAATGTAAAGGGATAACACACTGAATGCTCTTAGCTTAGTACCTGGCACGTAATAAAGAAATGCCTAATAAATTACATCATCATCAAATTCCAATGAGCAGCAGCAGAGCGGAGCAGGAAAAAGGATGAACTTAGAAATGACTGGAGTTTGAAACCTAGCTCTGCTACCAATACCATGTGACCTCAGGCAAGTTATAAAACCTCTCTGAGTCTCAGTGTCTTCGTCAGTGAAGCAAGAACAGTACTTTCTGTCTTAAAGGATTGTTGTGAGGATAAAAAAGTGATAATTTCCACCAAACCCGGTACTTAGCTTATAGCATTGTAGCATGTTCTATTTCTTCCCTTTTTGTATATGACCACTGAATCACCAGTTTTGGTTGATTTCTTTCTTGGGTTTCCTAAGTATTTTTTGTCTCTCTAAACATATATTCAAATAATCTCTCCCCTTATATAAAATATGTAAATTCTCTTACGAATGACACAGAAAACATTAACTACTGGTTAGTTTTAAGTTTTGTTTTCCAGAGGTTATTTCTTCACAGCTTTCAACACGTCTTATTTATTTATTTATTGTATAGCAATAATACCAGCATCTTCTGAGTCAAGAACTAAATGGTCCACACTTAAAAATCACTGCCATGGGAGCCCCCACCTCTTCCCTGTTAATCCTTCCCTCTCTGTCACCAAAGCCTGTATCCCCTTCAGGTCACAGGATACCATGGGAACTCTGACTGAGGGAGGAAGGATGACGGTGATGTGATGGTTCACTTTTGCTCCTTGGATGGATGCATTTCTAACATCTAGACTGCCAAGAAGGAGAATGACATCACAAAGCCAAGAAATTATCTGACTTGTCCAGGCACACTTATTAGCAAAATGTAGAGTTAGAACTTGTCTAAGCCTCCTAACTCCTATTACAGTCTTCTTTCCCCTACCCAGACTGGTGAATTTAACATAGAGTATAATCATTTTCAATATATGAACAATTACATGTATGGGATAAACAGAACTGGCACACAGATCAGAGGAATTATGCCTAAATATTTGGGCTTCATACTAAACCATCACCTCTTCTAACCAACAGGCATTTCTCAAACACCTAGTATGTTCCAAGTTCTGAGAATACAAAGAAGAATAGCATTGATTATAACGGAAAATGGTTGTTAAGTTTCAAAGAACAGATTTGCATATGGTCATGTGAAGTGTGATGCATTAATAATTTGGGGTTGTTCTATATATTTGTATGACTTATTTTTCCAAACACATTCAAATCTGTAATCTTTTTCTAAGGCACAACATTCAGCTTTGAACAAAAAAAAAATCTTTATTAGCGTCAATTGTTTTTTTCATGATATCAGTTCGCCACTTCCTACAGTAGAAGGTCATCCTGTCCTCCTGCTAACACTCGTTGCTCTAGATCAGAGAATCAATACGGAGTGCTTGGTATCTGAATTGAGAACTTTAGGAAATAATTATGGGATTGAAAGCATCAATCACTTGGGCATTATCACTTACAGCAATCGAGGTAAATAATAATGGGATTGAAAACTAAAAATTTGAAACTTTATCTGTTTGTTCAAATAAAAATGGTTCAAATTTGGGGGCTCCTTCCGAAAGGGCACAGCCTTGAAGACCTCATGGAGCAGTTCTACTCTGCACACATGGGGTCGCCTTGAGCCAGAGTGGACTGGACAGCAACTACCAACAGCAACAATTCCATCACAACTTCATTGTTGTATTTGACAGTCAAGAATTAATTTTACTAAGGTTGGTATTCCAGACATTGCCAACACATGGAAAGTCTCAGACCAGTGTGAAAATTTCTCTGTAGTTGGAAGAAATCAGTAAATCCTGTCTGCAACAGATAATTGAATCTGAATTGAAACACTCAAACTGAGTAGGAACAATTCCCTTCTCTTGCCAGATACCTTCATTGTTGTGAAGAAAAGAGCTAATGGAGAGATATTAGTTTTCCTTGTCTTTGAACTCCGGTTTCTTACCTCAAACTGAAAACAAAAAAAACCCATGACACAGATTAAATTCAAAGGGATTTACAGGGATTGGACGAAGACAAAATTCATATGTCAAAGCCATTCAAACTTAATATCCAATAGAGTGTGTGTGTGCGTGCATGGCCTGCCCTCCTTCATATGCTAATTGTGCCCAATATTCATAAGACGGTATTATGAGCAGGTCCACATTCCCAATTTAAATGGTCAAGTATTCAGGGAAGCAGCACAGTATATTTATGAATTGTTAACCATTAGTACTATTTCTGGAAAAATGCACATATACTCAACTTAGTCGAGTTGCCGAAAAGAAATGTACCATATTTCCTAATTCATTTTGCATTAGCTTTGACATTTCTGATTCAAAATCAAAATCCAATGTGCAAACCACACTCAGAATTTGAGAAACCTATGTTTTTTTTTTTTTTTTTTATGGTAGAGCAGTGAAGAGACAAAATATATAGGCCGTGAGCCACTGCTACCAGCCCCAACCCCATGACATATTTAATCATGCCTGCTTTGCAGAGTTGAATTACAGGAAAACTTTGTCACTCAGTTAACATCAAAGAGTTATTTCAATTGCAAAATAGAAAGTTGGGTCTGAAGACTATGTTGTAACTGTTTCATGATGTGATACAAGCTCCTCTCCATACAGCTTGCTACGATATGTTGTTTTTTTTATAAAGTTTTGCATGATCTTAGGTTTGCAGTATGCAAAGATTTAACCCAAACTTTCCAGGCAGAAACTGGCGCGTTTTTACAGTAACAAGGCAGGAAACCCACAAAGAACTAAATGCTCTAAGGGTTCAATTTTTTTTCTTTCAGAAAAGGCTGAAAAGGCCTGAAAAATGAGTTAAACCAAAGATCTGAGATGTCAATAAGTTAAGGCAAATGATAAATGGGGGAAAAAAAATGAAGAATAAAAATTATTTTCAAACTCCATCATAATAAAGACTAAAACAATCAGAGAAACCTCAATGTGTATTCTGCTGGGGATAATATTAGTTAATTAATTAATTAAGCAAATACTTATTGAGTACTTACTATGTGCAATAGAGCAGTGAACAGTCTCTGCTTTCACAGAGTTTACATGCAAGTGGAGGAAGATGGTCAAAAAACAAAAAAATAAGTGCCATGGAGGGATACCCCAAACCCAAACCCACTGCCATTAAGTTGATTTCAACTCACAGAAACCCTATAGGACAGTGTAGAACTGCCCCATAGGGTTTCCAAAGCTGTAACCTTCATGAAAATAGACTGCCACATCTTTCTCCTGTGGAGCAGTTTGTGGGTTCAAACTGCTGACTTTTTGGTTAGCAGCTGAGCACTTAACCAGTGTGCCACCAGGGCTCCTTATGGATGGACAAGTGCTATTTAAATGAATAAAGCAAACTTAGGGGGCATGGAGAGTTTGAGGTGTGGGCAGTGCTGTTTTTGGAAGAGTGGCTTGGGAAAGCCATTGGATAAGATGACATTTGGGCAGTGGCTTGATGGCAGCGTGGATGGATATCTGGGAAGGGCTTTCTAGACAGGTCACACCAGAGGTTTTATAGGAACTTGACTTGGCCAAAGTGGACAAGTATCTGAGGTCCTCAGCAAAACATCACTAGCAGTTATTAAAAGAAGTAAAAAGCAATGTCTCCTGAACCTCACAAATTAACTTGTTTAACTCTTAGGGCCAAAGTGGGATCACACAGTTACTACAACCAGAGATGCTATAATCTCACAGGACACTGGAATGACAAAGCAGAAAGGGACCATAAGCATCAGATGGGGACACTAAGACCAGAGAGGTTCACTGAATACCAAGGGCACTCGGTCAATTATGCACATATGCAGATGGAGAAAAGAGAAACTCACGTTGTCCTGGGGACGGTGTGCTTGGTGCATGGGCTATGTGCATTGAAAGAGAACAAAATTCACAAAAGGAGCTCTCTGCATTCCCCTAGGCTTTTTCTTCAAACTCTTAATCCTTGCAACTGTTTTGATTTTTTAGCAAGATTAATTCTGATTTAACAGGGAATTATTAAAGGAATCCTATATGCCAGTTTGGAAACCCTGGTGGAGTAGTGGTTAAGTGCTACGGCTGCTAACCAAAGGGTTGGCAGTTCAAATCTGCCAGGCGCTCCTTGGAAACTCTATGGGGCAGTTCTACCCTGTCCCACATGGTCGCTATGAGTCAGAATCAGCTCGATGGCATTGGATTTAGTTTTTGGTTTGGTTTTATATGCCAATTTGAAGTATAGATGTGACTATATTATGTCCCAGCGCTATTAAAAATAAAAACTAATAAGAGCTATTATTACAGTTGGGAGCCCTAGTGGCACAGTGGTTAAAAGAAATAGTGAGCTACGGCTGCTAATCAAAAGGTCAGCAGTTCGAATCTACCAGCTACTCCTTGGAAACTCTATGGAGCAGTTCTACTCTGTCCTATAGGGTCACTGTGAGTCGGAATCTACTTGATGGCAACAGGTTTGGTTAACGGGTATTGTTATATAAAGAGTCTGAAAATTCCATGCAAATAGTATTATAAAACAAACAAACCTGGAGCACTCTTATGACTCTTATTTTACTTTAAGTGATGGTAAATAATGAGGGAGGTGGCTACATGTCAGTGTATGTGTTTGTGCATGTGTGTGTGCACATGTGTGCATGCACATGTGTGCATGCACATGTGTGGGGATCTATGGCTAATGTCCACAAGTAAATTAATGGCACAGGCCAGGACATGGGATACCATCATCAGTAAAGTCTGCTTCAGATTTTTATTAAAGTCGAAACTCTCTTTTGATATTCCTGTCCAGTTTTTGCTGAATTTACTGGAAAAAACTTCAGATACGTATCTCTATTATAGTACAGGTTCAATGTTGTTGTTATGGTCTTATGCCTTCAGGTCGATTCCACTCATGGTAACCTCATGTGTTACAGAGTAGAAGTGCTCCATAGGGTTTTCTTGGCTGTAATCTTTATGGAAGCAGATTGCCAGGCCTTTCCTTCTGCGGTGCCGCTAGGTGGGTCCAAACCAATAAAAGCACAAATTTAAGTATACTATCATATTTTCCTTTAAAAATTTCTGTCCCTAAACCTTTACTTTTTAGGATGCATTTTGATAGCTAGCCCTTTGATTTCTGCAATCTAATGAAATCAAAATATAACTACTTAAAAAATAAGAATATCGCAATTGGAAAAAAAATCTCTACTCCTATTTTTAGATATCTAATATTCCTCAAAGAAGCCCTGGTGGCACGATGGTTAAGTGCTTGGCTACTAACGGAAAGGTTGGCAGTTTGAACCCACCCAGCAGCTCCGTTGGAGAAAGACCATCAATCTGTTTCATTAAAGATTAAAAAAAATAAATAAAGATTACCGCCTGCAAAATTCTATGTGGCAGTTCTACTTTATCATATGGGGTCACCATGAGTCAGAACTGACTCGAGCAACATGAAACTTGCATGGCTTTTAACAAAGTTAATTCACATATATCATCTCGTTGGTAGTGAAAATACACCTATGCATGAGGAATTATTATTGTCCTATTTTATAATTGAGGAAGCTGATCACAGAACTTCCAATAACCCACAGTTAGGAGTGGCTAAGGGAGGACACAGACCCAGCACTTGTGGCTCAAATCCAGGCTCTGTCTCAGGTTTGTAAGTCAATTTCATAATTACTTTTCTTTCAGTTAGGTACGCAAACAATTCAATTTGTTGGCAAGAAGCTTGAGTGTTAAGTACACACTGAACCTTCAAAATAAATGCATTTTGCAATCCTGATCCAAACACCAACAGCATTCTTTAACAAGATGGAAAAACTAATTACCAAATTTAAATGGAAAGGAAAGAGGGCACAGATAAGAAAGGCATTACCGGAAAAAAAAACAACAAAGTAGGAGGCCTCACACTACCTGATCTTAGAACCTACTATACAGCCACGATAGTCAACAGCTTGGTAGAAGTACAACAACAGACACATAGACCAGTGGAACAAAATCAAGAACCCAGAAGTAAGCTCATCCACCTGTGGCTAGCTAATGTTTGACAATGGACTGAAGTCCATTAAATTGGGGGTGGGCGGGGGGAGACAGCCTTTTTAACAAATAGTGCTAGCAAAACTGGATGTCCATCTGTTAAAAAAAATGAAACAGAAACCATACCTCACACCATACACAAAAACTAACTTCAAAATGGATCAAAGACATAAATATAAAACTAAAATGATAAAGATCATGAATGAAAAAATAGGGACAATGCTAAGAGCCCTAATATATGGCATAAATACAATACAAACCATAACTAGCAATACACAAACTCCAGAAAATAAGCTAGATAACTAGGAGCTCGTAAAAATTAAACATTTAAGCTCACCAAAAGAGTAAAAAGAGAATCTGCACACTGGGAAAAAAAATTTGGCTACAATGTATCCAACAAGGGTCTAATCTCTAAAATCTATAGAATACTTCAACATCTCAAAACAAAAAGACAAATAATCTAGTTTAAAAATGGGCAAAAGGATATGAACAGAGACTTCACCAAAGAAGACATTCAGGTTGCTGACAGGCACATGAGGGAATGCTTGTGATCATTAGCCATTAGAAAAACGCAAATCAAAACTACAATGAGAAACCATCTCACCTAGGCATTACTGGCACAAATCAAAAACACAGAAAATAACAAATGTTGGAGGGATTGCAGTGAGATTGGAACTCTTATGGACTGCTGGTGAGAGTGTAAAATGGTAAAACCCCAATGGAAAACAATATGGCGTGTTCTTAAAAAGCTAGAAATAGAAATACCATATGATCCAGCAATCCCACTCCAATGAATATATCCTAGAGAAATAAGAGCCATCACACGAATAAACATATGCATACCAATGTTCATTGCAGCATTATTCACAATAGCAAAAAGATGGAAACAAACCTAAGTGCCCATCAACAGATGAATGGATAAACAAACTATGGTACATAAACACAATGGAACTATGCAACGATAGAGAACAATGATGAATCTGTAAAACATCTCACAACATGGATGAATCTGGAGGACATTATGTTGAGTAAAATAAGTCAATCACAAAAGGACAAACATTATAAGAGACTACTGTGATAAAAATCCAAGAAAAGGTTTACACACAGCAAAAAACAATCTTTGATGGTTATCCATGAGAAGTGGTGGGGAGGAGAAATCACTAACTAGACAGTAGACAAGTGGTAACTTCGGTGAAGGGAAAGAAAACACACAATATAAGGGAAGTCAGCACAACTTGACCAAGGCAAAGCCATAGGAGCTTCCTATACTCATCCAAACACCTTAAAGGACTGAGTTGCTGGGGCTGAGGGCTCTGGACCATTGTCTCAGGGGGCATCTAGGCCAACTGGCATACCATAGTTCATTAAGAAAATATTCTACATCCAACTTTGGTAAGTAGCATCTGGGTCTTAAAAGCTTGCGAGAAGCCTTTAAGATACATCTATTGATCCCAGCATCTTCAGAGCAGAGGATAATGAAGAAAACCAAAGACAAAAAGAAAATATCAGTCCAAAGGGCTGATGGTCTCATGAAGCACAGCCTCCACCAGACTGAGCCCAGAAGAACTAGATGGTGCCTGGTATCACCATAGACTGCTCTGACAGGGATCATGATAGAAGGTCCTGGGCAGAGCGGGAGAAAAATATAGAACAAAATTCAAATTCATAAAAAAAGACCAGACTTACTAGTCAGATGGTTATTGGAGGAAGCCCTGAGACTAGGGCCCCCAGACACCCTATTAACTCAGAGGTGAAGCCACTCCCAACATCTACCTTTCACCCAAAGTTTAGACAGGCCTATAAAACAAAAGATAACACACGTGAGGAACATGCTTCTTAGTTCAATCAAGTATACGAGACCAAATGGGCCACACCTGCCCAAAAGCAAAGATGAGAAGGTAGGAAGGGACAAGAAAACTGGGTGAATGGACACTGAGAACCCAGAGTGAAAAGGGAAAAAGGGAGAGTGCTGACACATTGCAGGGATTGCAACAAATGTCTCAAATTTTTTGAATGAAAAATTAATTTGTGCTGAAACTTTTACCTAAAAGACAATAAATTTTTTAAAAAAAAATGAGTAGACAGATGACTGGAACAGGAATTGTCAGTGAGACTTTTCAATACTTAGCACAGACACGAGATGGCAAGTGGGTTAACACGTTATCATGACAGCAACCAGCTCTACAGTCATCACCGTGAAGTATTTTACTTCTAACCAAAGCTCAGAAGGGAGTTTATTCAAGGTGACCATTGTGCTCAGTTACTGCAGAACAATGCTCCAGACAATTCAATACTGGGTATTAGGGTTTAAGAAAGTGAAAGGAAAAGGAGTAAAAGAGGAAAATTTCAAGAAAAAAATGTCTGGCCAAAATTACTTTTAACTCATCGAAATGTTCATAGTATTTATTTCTAGTTGGCAATACTATGAGTGATTTTTTTTTCTTCATTTTGTGTAATTCATCTGGTTTTTCTACAATGCACCTGTATTAGTTGTATGATAAAATAATCAATGGAGTCAAGTTTAGAGGCAGCAAGACTGTGTTAAACCAACAAAAAAAACCAGTGCCATCGAGTCAATTCTGACTCATAGCGACCCTGTATGTAAATCTACATTGATTTCTCATTTGTATTATTCCTTTTTAACGAGATTAGAATATATGGATAATGATGGTAGTGAATTCACAAGAGTTTACCTACCATTTGGAAACTGGATTTTTTTAATCTTTAAATTATTATCATTTACTCTTTCATATAAATCTTTTTGCTCTTTGAAGTTTTTTAAATAGTCATAATTTTACCAAATTGAACTTCGTAATGAACATTAACTGTTGTTTAATTGGATATTTCTTTCACCTATTATTTACCCCCACCCAAAATTATTTACCAGGACTATCTTATTTCTGTTTGGCCCACTGAGATGAAGTATATCACCACTCATAATAGCAGTGTTGTTTTTGAAGAAAATCCTGTCCTGTTTTTGAAGTAAAATCTTTGGACAAAGAGATGCGTCACGCTCACGGAAATTTATCTTTTTAATTTCTGAAATTAAAAGCACAGTTCTACAAATCACCACAAACTGGTAACTATAGTTTGCAGTAAGTTCTAGCTCTCATTAAATCTTGGTTCATTTTTTTTTAAAGAGTACTTAACCACACCTTGATAGATTTCTACAGAGAAAATACGACACTTGAATTCCTTCTTGGGCTGTCACAAGATGATAAGACAAACAAAATGAATCTCAGAATTTAGCATCTTATTGTCCTATTACCAAACTGTGAATGAGTAGATTTATGTCTTAGATTAACACTCATTTGTTCACAACTACAAAGGACATAGGCTGACTTGTGTGGCTTACAAACTGACTGAAAAAATTCCAGTAATACAGAGATTCATTCCTTAGTCACCCACAGAGAGTACGCTGGGGGGAAAAAGACATTCATTTCAATGTGTGAGTTTTTGAAAATTTGTTTTAAAATATCGGGCATATTATTTTATATTTTCAGCTGGTGTTTTAAAAAGTGAATCTTATTATACAAGTATAATACTTTTTTTATTTGTTATACAAGTACAATAAACTAAAATACTTAGAATTTCATTTAAAAAGGCGTGTTAAGAGAGCGATTTGAAAGACATCGCAGGTAGTAACGCAGAAATTGAAACCCCTGGTTCTGAACTTCAGATACATTGATGAGACTAGATGGGCTAGCAGGTTTGGAGAAAAGAGCTCCCCGCCACCCCCGCACAAATCTTCTCTCAGAATTCAGCTAAGAGTAACAGGAGGCAGTGTGGGCAGTGGGAGGATGGTAGAAGCAAAAGTGAGAATTTTTTTTAAAAGGTGTTGACACCAGCAAATTCTCCAGTTAATTCCTAAGACGTTACTCATTTAAACTGAAATTTGGTGTCTCATTATAATCACAATTTTAGAGCAGAAAGGATTTTAGAGATGACATGAAGAAGCTATGCCCTAAACTGGCGAAGCGACTTGCCCACAGTTGCACATCTGGTTCAAGAGATTCGGGACCAGAACTAGAGCCTCTTGATTCCCTGACGTTCTTGATTTGAAGTACAGCAGCGATGCATAATGCATCTGGGATGTCTTAGAGCTGAGCCCAAGGGGGATTTCTCATCTTCAACCATCACTGAGCTAAATAGAACATTTCCCAGGATTTTTAGAACTGGGATCATCAATGTATCCACAGGGTCCAGAACTGCTTCTTCACGCTCTTACTGGCACCTGCTAGGCTAGGTTAAAGCTTATAGTCTTCTGCTGTTGAGGACAAGAAATGGAGCAAGAAATGACATTTAGCCAACTAATTCATTGTCTCTTGCTTTTCAGACTTTTTATTATTTATCAACACTTGAGGAAAAAGAAATTTTGAAAAGATCATTATAATAGTTCCTTGTTTCCAATAATATAACACTTCTTTAATATATTTGTGCAAAAATTAGGCAAATAGTAATGACATTTTATAACAGGTACTTTATTGAAAAACTAAAATAAAAATAAAGCAAAATAATTTTCTACAGGAAAGAGATAAGCGAAGATTCATTCATTTTTATTTTTTCAAAGTGTCTAAATAAAAATTCACCAAGTATCTTATCCCAGCAATGTCCTTTCTCTTCCTAAAGGCCAATTTTTGGAAAGACCAGAAGAGAGATGCTTGGAGCAGTGGGAATAAGTGACTGGTGAGGCCTGTGACCGACTAAGCAATAAATAATAGACCCTAGAAAAGTTTACCTGGGGTTTAATTTTAAACTTAGTGCTAGAATTAGAAAAATCATTCTCAAAACTCTGACATGTACCAGACTCACGAAGGGATCCTTGCAACAACGAAAACAAAAAAGTAGATGCTTAGGCCCCCCACAGACCTAATGAATCAGGATTCTGAGAGTGGGATCTTTAACAAGTGCCTTCCTATGATTTTGATGCGCACCACAGTTGGAGAAAAACTGGGCCAAAGGAAGCAAAATCCAAGATTAGCAGGCTACTACCTTTACATGTGAGAAAAGAATCGTTTTATAGACTAACAGTGTCAGTGTTCTATACTTGCAAATCAGAATTTTACTTTTCCTGGGGAAACCATAAGGTTTCCAAAAATAAGCCTGAAAAGAAGAAAAGTCATCTTTGCAAACAGGTAATCTGAGGGCCACCACATCCTAAACTACAATCCCAGAGTTTTTAAAGGCCGAGGGGCCACTTAGGTAATAAAAAACACCTGGGTATAATAGACAATGAGGAGTGGAAGGGGTGGATTAATTGCAGTGTGCCTACCTGGAAGAAAGGGGCAGTCATGAGCTCCGTTGGTCTAGGGGCCTTGCATGGTGTGGGCCCAGATTGTTCTTCTTTCTTTTTTTTTTAAGAGAAATCAAAATCTTCCAATATTTAAATTAAAGAACACTTGCCCTCGAGTCAGTTCTGACTCATGGAGACCCCATGTGTGCAAGAGTACAGCTGTGCTCTACTGTGCTCCAGGGCCTTCAGTGACTGATTTTTTTTTCTTTTTCTTTTCTGTGCTTTACATGAAAGTTTACAGAGCAGATTACTTTCTCATTAAACAATTAATACACATATTGTTTTGTGACATTGGTTGCCAACCCAATGACGTGTCAACACTCTCCCCTCCTCGATGTGCGGTTTCCCACTGCCAGCTTTCCTGTCCCCTCCTGCCTTCTCATCCTTGCCCCGGGCTGGTATGTCCATTTAGTCTTGTTTTGTTTTATGGGCCTGTTTAATCTTTGGCTGAAGGGTGAACCTCAGAAGTGATTTCAGTATTGAGTTAATAGGTGTTCAGGGGCCATACTCTGGGGGTTTCTCCGGTCTGTGTCAGACCAGTAAGTCTGGTCTTTTTTTGTGAGTTAGGATTTTGTTCTACATTTCTCTCTGGCTCAGTCTGGGACCCTCTACTGTGATCCCTGTCAGAGGAGTCGGTGGTGTTATCCAGGCATCATCTAGTTGCGCTGGACTCAGTCTCGTAAAGGCTGTGGTAGTTGTGGTCCATTAGTCCTTTGGACTAATCTTTCCCTTGTGTCTTTGGTTTTCTTCATTCTCCCTTGCTCCAGATGGGTTGGGTACCAGTGGAGTATCTTAGATGGCCGCTCAGAAACATTTAAGATCCTGGACACTACTCACGAAAGTAGGATGTAGAACATTTTCTTTACAAACTGTTATGCCAATTGAGCTAGATGTCCCCCGAGACCATGGTTCCCAGCATTCGGCCCAGTAATTTGGTCCCTCAGGGAGTTTGGATGTGTATATGAAGCTTCCGTGACCTTGCCTTGGTCAAGTAGTGCTGGCTTCTCCAGTACTGTGTACTGTCTTACCGTTCACGAAAGTTACCACTTACCTATTGTCCATTTAATGTTTTTCCCTTCCCACCCCTCCCTTCCCTTATAACTATAAAAGATTGTTTCTTTCATGAGTTTTTATAATAGTGGTATCATATAATATTTGTCCTTTTGAGATTGACTTATTTCACTCAGCATAATGCCCTCCAGATTCATCCATGTTGTGAGATGTTCCACAGATTCATCATTGTTCTCTATCATTGTGTTATATTCCATTGTTTATATGTACCATAATTTATCCATTCATCTGTTGATGGGCACTTAGGTTGTTTTCATCTTTTTGCTATTGTAAATAATGCTGCAGTGAACATGGGTGTGCATATGTCTATTTGTGTGACAAATCTTATTTCTCTAGGATATGTTCCTAGGAGTGGGATTGCTAGATTGTATGGTATTTCTATTTCTAGCATTTTAAGGAAGTGCCATATTGTTTTCCAAAATGGTTGTACACATTTTGCATTCCCACTATTAATGCATAAGAGTTCCAATCTCCCCACAGCCTCTCCAACATTTGTTATTTTCTGTTTGTTTTTATTCTTGTGAGTAATGTTGGGGTGAGATGGTATCTCACTGGAGTTTTGATTTGCATTTCTTTAATGGCTAGTGATCATGAGCATTTCCTCATGTGTCTGTTAGCTACTCGAATATTTTCTTTGCTGAAGTGTCTGTTCATATCCTTTGCCCATTTTTAATTGGATTGTCTTTTTGTTGTAGAGGTGTTGAGTTTTCCTATAGATTTTAGAGATTAGGCCTTTGTCAGATTTGTCATAGCTGAAATTTTTTTCCCAGTCTGTAGGTTCTCTTTTTACTCTTTTGATGAAGACTTTTGATGAGTATAAATATTTAATTTTTAGAAGATCCCAGTTATCTACTGTCTTAGTTATCTAGTACTACTATAACAGAAATACCACAAGTAGATGGCTTTAACAAAGAAAAATTTATTCTCTCACAGTCTAGTAGGCTGGAAGTCCAAATTCAGGGCATAGGCTCCTGGGGAAGGCTTTTTCTCTCTCTGTTGGCTCTGGAAGAAGGTCCTTGTCCTCAATTTTCCCATGGTTGAGGAGCTTCTCAGGCGCAGGGACCCCGGGTCCAAAGGATGCGCTCTGCTCCTGGTGCTGCTTTCTTGGTGGTATGAGGTCCCCAACTCTCTGCCTGCTTCCCTTTCCTTTTTATCTCTTGAGAGATAAAAAGTGGTACAGGCCACATTCCAGGGAAACTCTATTTACCTTGGATCAGGAATGTGACCTGGGTAAGGGTGTTACAATCCCACCCTAATCCTCTTTAACATAAAATTATAATCACAAAATGGAGGACAACCACACAATACTGGAAATCATGGCCCAGGCGAATTTATGCACACATTTTTGGGGGGACATAATTCAATCTGCGACATCTAGCTTACCTGCTGTTGTTTGTTTTGTTAGTTATGGTTTATATCCTGTTTATGCTGTGTATTAGGGCCTGTAATGTTGACCCTATTTTTTTCTTCTATGATCTTTACAGTTTTCGGCTTTATGTTTAGATCTTTGATCCATTTTGAATTAGTTTTTGTGTATGGTGTTTTTGTTTATTGGTCCTGTTTCATTTTTTTTTTTGCAGACGGACATCCAGTTTTGCCAGAATTGTTTGTTAAAATGACTGTCTTTCCCCCTTTGATGGACTTTGAGCCTTTGTTGAAGATCAGCGTCTGATTTTTTGGAAGTAGGTCACCAGGCCTTTCTTTTGAGGCACTTCTGGATGAACTCAAACCTCCAATCTTTCAGTTAGCAACTGAGCATATTAACCATTTACACCACTCAGGGACCCCAACATTTAAATAGTGGCAACAAATGTTAATAAATAAATAAATAAATGCAGACTATAAATTTAAAAAAAAAAAATTTTTTTTTTTTTTAGCACTGCTTAAACCTGCAATGATGTATTGCATAGACAAGGTTGGGAGGTTATAAGTAAAACTAACAATGCTTGTATTCGGGTGATGCAATAATTAGTGACTTTATTTTTTTCATTATTAGCTTTACTTTTTATTTCTACATCATGTGTTCAGTTTTTCTACAATTTGGCTATTTAAAAAAGAAGAAACAGATTCACAGTTGTAAGTTTGCCTTCAATGTGCTTTTTATCTTGTGGATCAAGTTTTAAATTATGCCCTTCCATTCTTTATTATTATTTTTTTAATCATAAGCAAATAGTCTTATGATTTTGTAACAGGTTATGAAACATGTACTCTTTAAGGGACTTTTGGGACCCAAGATAAATCACCAAAAGGCACTTAACTCACTAGGGGCTTTCAAGGGGGGGATTTCCTTATTCAGGTTTCTGACCATCTCTTAGAAAATGGTTACTCTCTCAAACTGTCAGTTGTGTGGGTTGCTAAGTGATCTGCTTTCCTTAAAGCATTCTAGTAGCCCTCAGAGAGATTCCTTTGAAATAATGATACTTCCACTCTAAGAGTTATTTAGAAGTAAATGACTCGTGTGCTGTCCCAAAGAGACTTAGAGGCAACATCCAAATTCTAGTTTCTTTTTGACTCTAATTCGCCACCCTCCCCCCCGCCCCCCCAAACTCAGCTCAAAAAATAATATTTCTTCTTCCAAATAAAACTCTAGTTTGCCACTAAGGGTGGTAATTGTGTTATGGACATGAAAAATTGAAGGCTTCTCATTCATCTAAATTGTAGCTACTGGTGGAGGCCCTGATAGTCTCCATATATCAGTTTATTTTTTGCCTCAAAATCTTGCCATCATTTGTGTTTTTCCATCTTGGTTGTTAATGTTTTAATTTGCATTTCATAATTTTATTGTGTTCATAAAATTTCTCAAGTCATTTGTGATAAGTAAAGTCCATTTAAAAACAAAAATAAATAGAAACCCATTGTAACCCCATTTTGTGTTTCTTATACTGATTTAAGGAGAATGATTAAACTTTACATTAAACCTTTACCCATTGCCTTTGAGTCAATTCCAACTCATGGAGACCCTGTGTATTACAAAATAGAAGGCTTCCACTGGGTTTTCTTGGCTATGATCTTTATAGAAGCACATCACTAGGCCTTTTTTCTGCAGTGCTGCTGGGTGGGTTCCAAGCACCAAACTTTCAGTTATTTGCCAAGCACAAACCACTTATACAACCCAGAGGCCTATACATAAAATAATTGTTCTTTATTTTCTCTCCAAAACTATACCTTTTATATACCTTGGTTTCTTTTCCAAACACTCTCTCTTCTCTCTCAAACATTTTTTTAAGACAACGCCTCTAAGAAATGTAGGAGACAAAACTGACTGCTAGCGGTTGCCTGGCCTTAGTCCTAGACAGGCTAGGACCACCCTTTTAGGCCACCGCTCATCTGTCAGTTTGTCATACTGTGGTGGCTTACATGTTGTTGTGATGCTGGAAGTTATGCCACTGGTATTTCAAATTGACTATATCTGTGGAAAGAGACTATGGAGGAGCTCAACATCATCATTTAGAACAAGGCCAGTGGCCAACTGCAGAACAGACAATTGTTCACGTGCAAGTTAAAGTTGAAGCTGAAGAAAATTAAAACAAGTTCACGAGAGCCAAAGTATGACCTTGAGTATATCCCACCTGAATTTAGAGATGACCTCAAGAATAAATTTGGTGCCCTGAACACTAATGACCAAAGACCAGATGAGTAGTGGAATGATATCAAGGACGTCATACATGAAGAAAGCAAAAGATCATTAAAAACACAGGAAAGGAAGGAAAGACCAAAATGAATGTCAGAAGAGACTCTGAAACTTGCTCTTGAATGTAGGGTAGCTAAAGGGAACACAAAAAATGATGAAGTAAAAGAGCTGAAATGAAGATTTCAAAGGGCAGCTCAAGAAGACAAAGTATTATAATGAAATACGCAAAGACATGGAGTTAGAAAATCAAAAGGGAAGAACGTGCTCAGCATTTCTCAAACTGAAAGAACTGAAGAAAAACTTCAAGCCTTGAGTTGCAATATTGAAGGATTCCATGGGCAAAATATTGAATTAAACAGGAAGCATCAAAAGAAGACTGAAGGAATACACAGAGTAACTATACCAAAAAGAATAGGTCAACATTCAACCATTTCAGGAGGTAGCATATGATCAAGAACTAATGGAATTGAAGGAAGAAGTCCAAGCTGCGCTGAAAGCATTGACAAAAAACAAGGTTTCAGAAATTGACAAAATACCAGTTGAGATGTTTCAACAAATGAATGCAACACTGGAAGTGCTCATTCATCTATGCCAAGAAATTTGGAAGACAGCAACCTGGTTATCCAACTGCAAGAGACCCATACTTGGGCCTATTCAAAAGAAAGGTGATCCAACACAATGCAGAAATTATTAAACAACATCATTAATATTACACATGAGTAAAATTTTGCTGAAAATATTGGGAAAACAGTTGCAACAGTACATTGACAGGGAACTGCCAGAAATTCAAGCCAAATTCAGAAGAAGATATGGAACAAGGGATAACATTGCTGGTGTCAGATGGATCTTGGCTGAAAGCAAAGGATACCAAAAGATGTTTATCTGTGTTTTGTTGACTATGCAAAGGCATTCAGTTGTGTGGATCATAACAAACTACGGATAACATTTCAAAGAATGGGAATTCCAGAACACTTAATTGTGCTCATGAGGAACCTGTACATAGACCAAGAGGCAGTCATTCAAACAGAACAACGAGATACTTTATGGTTTAAAATCAGTAAGGGTGTGTGTCAGGGGTGTATTCTTTCACCATGCTTATTCAATCCATATGCTGACCAAATAATCTGAGAAGCTGGACTGTATGAAGAAGAATGAGGAACCAGAATTGAAGAAAGACTCATTAACAATTTGCAATACGCAGGGGACACAATCTTGCCTGCTGAAAGTGAAGAGAACTTGAAGCCCTTACTGATGAACAAAGACTATAGCCTTCAATATGGGTTACACCTCAACAAAAAGAAAACAAAAATCCTCACAACTCAGGACCAATAAGTAACATTACGATAAACAGAGAAAAGATTGAAGTCGTCAAGGATTTCATTTTCCTTGAATCCACAATCAATGCCCGTAGAAGCAGCAGTCATGAAATCAAATGACACATTGCATTGGGCAAATCTCCTGCAAAAGATCTCTTTAAAGTGTTGAAAATCAAATATGTCATTTTGAGGACTAAGTGTGCCTGACCAAAGCCACGGTATTTTCAATCGCCTCATATGCATATGAAAGCTTGACAATCAATAAGGAAGACCGAAGAAGAATTGATGCCTTTGAATTAGGGTGTTGGTAAGGAATATCGAATATACCATGGACTGCCAGAAGAATGAACAAATCTATCTTGGAAGAAGTACAGCCAGAATGCTCCTTAGAAGTGAGGATGGTGATACTTTTGTCTCATGTACTTTGGAGATGTTATCAGGAGGGATCAATTCCTGGAGAAGGACATCATGCTTGGTAAAGTAGAGAGTCAGCAAAAAAGAGGAATATCCTCGACAAAATGGATTGACACAGTGGCTGCAACAATGGGTTCAAACATAGCAACAATTGTGAGGATGGTGCAGGACTGGGCAGTGTTTTGTTGTGTTGTACATAGGGTCACTATGAGTTGGAACTGACTTGATGGCATCTAGCAACAACAACAGTAACCTTGTAGGTGGGGCCACATGTTATTAAAAAAGAAAAAGCAGTACTCACAGCTATTTCTCACCCAAATTTCTAAGGTAACTTTGTTAATGTTTTGGGATTTCAAACTTATTTATTGTTAAGCGCCAGAAAAATAATGCCCAGAAACCAGGGAAGAGAAAACCAACTCCAAAAAGGAAGAGAGACAGAAAGAGAAACAAAGTGGTAAAGAATGGGGCTATGTGCCTATATATCACCAGATATACTGTGGGTTTGGGGTCAGACACTGCAATAAAGCAAATAGCATGATAAAGCAAGTCACACAGATTTTTTGGTTTCCCAGTGCATATAAAAGTTATGGTTACTCTATACTGTAGTCTATTAAATGTGCAACAGCATTATGCCTAAAAAGGTACATAACTTAATTAAAAAATACTTAATTGCTAAAAAGTGCTAACCATCATCTGAGCCTTCAGTAAGTCATAATCCTTTTGCTGGTGGAGGGTCTTGCCTCGATGTTGATGACTGCTGATTGATCAGGGAGGTGGTTGCTAAAGGTTGGGTTGGCTGTGTGGCAATTTCTTAAAATAAGACAACAAAAGATTTCTCTGTAGCCTGCAATGCTGTTTGATAGCATTTTACCCGCAGAGAACTTCTTTCAATATTGGAGTCAGTCTTCTCAACCCTTACTGCTGCTTTATCAACTAAGTTTATGTAATATTCTAAATCTTTTCTTGTCATTTCAACAATGTTCATAGCATCTTCACCAGGAGTAGATTCCGTCTTAAGAAACCTCTTTCTTTGCTCATTCATAAGAAGCAGCTTCTCATCAAAGTTCTATCATGAGATTGCAGCAATTCAGTCACATCTTCAAGTGCCTCTTCTAATTCTAATTCTCTTGCTATTTCCACCACATCTACAGTTACTTCTTCCCCTGAAGTCTTGAACCCCTCAAAGTCCTACGTGCGTCTTGGAATCAACTTCTTCCAAACTCCCATTAATGTTGATATTTTGACCCCCTCCCATGAATCACAAATGTTCTTAATGGCATCCAGAATGATGAATCCTTTTCAGAAGGTTTTCAACTTACCGTCTATACAATAAATTTTACAAATCATTACCTATAGCAGCTCTATAAGTATTTTTTAAATAATAAGACTTGAAAGTCAAAATTACTCCTGGATCCAGGCAGAATGGATGTTGCGTTAGCAGGCATGAAAACAGCATTAATCTCCTTGTACATCTCCATCAGAGCTCTTGGGTGACCAGGTACATCGTCAATGAGCAATATTTTGAAAGAAAACTTTTTTTCCGAGCAGTAGGTCTCAACAGTGGGCTTAAAATATTCAGTAAAACTTGTTGTGAACAGATGTGCTCTCCTCTAGGCTTTGTTGTTCCATTTATAAAGCACAGGCTGAGTAGATGTAGCATAATTCTTAAGGGCCATAGGGTTTTCGGAATGGTAAACGAGCATTCGCTTCAACTTAAAAGTCACCAGCTGCATTAGCCCTTAACAAGAGAGGCAGCCTGTCTTTTGAAGCTTGAAGCCAGGCATTGACTTCTCCTCTCTAGCTATGAAAGTCCTAGATGGCATCTTCTTCCAATATGAGGCTATTTCGTCTACTTTGAAAATCTGTTGTTTAGTGTAGCTATTTCCATCAATTCTCTTAGCTGGATCTTCTGGATAACTTGCTGCAGCCTCTACATCAACGCTTGCTGCTTCGTCTTGTACTTTATGCCATTGGAGATGGCTTCTTTCCTTAAACATCATGAACCAACCTCTGCTAGCTTCAAACTTTTCTTCTGCAGCTTCCTCACCTCTCTCAGCCTTCATTGAATTGAAGAGAGTTAGAGCCTTGCTCTGGACTAGGTTTTGTCATAAGGGAATGCAGTGGCTGCTTTGATCTTCTATCCAGACCATTAAAACTTTTCTCCATATCAGCAATAAGGCTTTTTCTCTTCTCATTCATGTGTTCACTGGAGTAGCATTTTTAGTTTCCTTTAAGAACTTTTCTTTTGCATTCACAACTTGGCTGTTCTGTGCAAGAGGCCTAGCTTTCAGCCTGTTTTCAGCCTTCCACATGCCTTCCTCACTAAGCTTAATCATTTCTAGCTTTTGATTTAAAGTGAGAGAAGTATGACACTTCCTTTCGCTTGAACACTTAGAGGCCATGGTAGGGCTGTTAATTGGCCTAATTTCAATATTGTCCATCTCATGGGATAAGGAGGCCCGAGGACAGGAAGAGAAACAGACAGAGGAATAGCCCATCTCACAACACACACAACATTTATCCATTAAGGGTTCGCCATCTTATACGGGCACGGTTCCTGTCGCCCCAAAACAATTACAGTAGTAACATCAAAGATCTCTGATCACCATGACAGATATAATAATAATAATGAAAATTATTTTTGAAATAATTTTGAAATACTACAAAAATTACCAAAATGTTACACAGAGACACAAGTGAGCCCATGCTGTTGGAAAACCAGCTCCCAGTTGCCACAAACCTTCAATTAGTAAAGTCGCCTGGGAGCATGCGCAGTGGGTATAGGCACGCTGCGGAGGAGGGAAGCTAGGGCTTTCTCCCACCACGGGTTTCAGAAACCACCGTGGGACTGCAAGCTAAGAAAGGATGAAACAAAAAGAAGAAGGAGAGAAAAAAAAAAAAAAAAAAACCCTGCCACAGTGACTCAGAGTCTTAAGGAAAGGGATTCCCGGAAGGGAAACAAAAACAGTTTCTTTTTCTCTTTTGTGACAAAGGGTAAACAAGCCTCCTGAGGCTTAGTTAGCCCCAAGGTAACTTTTTCAAGAAGAAAACGGTGACTTCTGAAGCTTCGGCTTTAACCATTGCCTCCGTGCTCCTTGATTCCCCAACTTTGGGAACTGTCAGAAACGAGCAAGACCGCAGGCTCTCTGGCCGCTCGCTGGCTCCTCCGCACACACACCCACCCCTTTGATTTGACAAGTAAGGACTGGTCTAGCAGATGTCCTCCTGTCCCCCGCCAGTGTCTCCCTCCAGCGACCCGCAAACCTCCCAGGCCCTGCCCCAACCCCTGCCAGCCCCCCGCGCCCACCTCTTTCCTGCGGCACGGACTGCCCTCCCAGGAAGAGCCCAGAGCTGCTCCGCCTGCCCCGCGGGGTCCACATTTTTATCGAGCACCCAAAAAAGGGAGTTTCCCCCCTCCTTGACCACCCCGGCGGGAGGGAAAGTCCTAGCCGCCTCCCGGGAGCCTGTCTGTCAAATGCCGGTCGCGGCCTGGATCAGCAAGCGCGCATCCCCCCGGGCCATTGCCCCTTAGGGCTCCCGCGCCCGCCCGCCCCTGGGCCAGGCCAGGAGAAGTCTCCACTGAGGGGAGGACTCACCAGAGACAGGAGGATCCAGAACCCCGGCATGGCAGTGGAGCAACTCGCCCGCCCAAGTGAAAGGGCCTCTCGAATTTAGAGCAGATCCCGAAGTGACAGCCTGCCCAGCCCCGGCCTGGGGGGTTGTTCCCGGCCGGGGTCCGCTGCCTGCGCTCGGACACACTGACTCCAAGTTTCTTCCCTTTCTCTCCCCCCAGAAGCGTCTGTAACCACCTGTGTGTTCCTCTCCGGAGAGACAACTTACAAAATGCCTCCTGGGTAGAGCGGGGGGTGGGGTGGGGACAAACTTTGCCGGGGACCGCCCGGTCGGGGGAGGGCTCCTTTGAATCAGCAACTTGGCTTGTGCGCGACGGATGGGGGGGGCGGGGAAGGAGCACAAATGGGCATTCCCCATTCTGGGGCGTTTCCGGGACCCGCTGCCACGCTCAGTTCAGGTGAGGACCCTGAGAGCTCACACGCTCTCCGTACTAAACCCTTTTGCTGCAATCAAACAAAACAGGAAGGTTGGGAAGGGCACTGAACCGAGACTGGAGCGCAAAGAACACCCGTGCTGCTGGGGTCCTTGGTTAATCGTTGGGGAGAATCAAAGAGGAAAACCTGGCTGTCACCAAACTCTCTTGTGTCTGCGATACGAGGCGCTTGCAGGAACCTATAAATGGTGTAAGGACTGACAACTATTTTACTGAACATGGAGTCGTGGTTGCGCTCAGCTGCTAACCCAAAGGTTGTCGCTTTGAACTCACCCAGCATCTCCGGGGGAGAAAAGACCCGAGGATCTGCTCCCTAAAGATTACAGCATAGGAAACCCTATGGGGGCAGTTCTACTCTGTTCTGTAGGGTCGCTATGAGTCCCAACAGAACTACATTATATGGAAAGATTTTCAGACACTGCTCTGTGGGATTCTGAGGAAGGCCCCTTAACTTTTATTTTTCAAGAGAACAAAGTTAACTACTATGACAAGTCACACAGCTCCGGTTGTAACATTCGCTCACAATTACTTCCCCTCTTTTGTTACTCATTATTTCCTGGCCAATTTTCTTAACAAAAAAAAAAAAAAACTTATAATTCTTTAGTGCTCTGGTTAACACTGTTCAAAGTCACTATTGTTTTGGGAAAGTAGTTATCTGTTTAGATAATTTTGCATGGCTTTTACAGAAGGGAAGTTTGTATAATGACACTGTTAATGTGCGTGAGTTTGGAAGCAGTTTGTCAAACAAAACCAAACCCACTGCTGTCAAGTCGGTTCCGACTCATAGGGACCCTATGACAGAGTAGACCTGCTCCGTAGGGTTTCCAGGAAGCCCCTGGTGGATTCAAACTGCCAGCCTTTTGGATAGCGGTGGTAGCTCTTAACCAGGGTTGCAGGGCAGTTTGTACAGTGGGCAAAATAGAAGCAGCTGGATGGGTTCAAACAGCCAACCTTTCAGTTAACAGCCAAGCACTTAACCGTTGCACCGCCAGGGTTTCTCTGTTACGAATTAACAATTATAATTTTCAGCTCATGTAAGGATACTTGCCTAAACAATCCTGTGGAGATAGCTGAAGATCCAGGGACATTACTTTTACCAAAAACTTTCTATCACTAGATGGCATCAGAGCCTACATCAGCCAAGTGACAAGCCTGTTGCCGTGGAGTCCATTCCGACTCACAGGGATGCTATAGTACAGAGTAGAACGGCTCCATATATAGGGTTTCTAAGGAGCGGCTGATGGATTCGAACTGCAACCGAACTCTTAGCCATGGCACCACCAGGCTCCAGCCAAGTGCCTAAGCAGATTGAATTTTGTTTCTAACAGTTAATGGGAATACGGGTTCTTGGGAAAGAGAAGAAAGAGGAAGGGAGAGCTTTGATTTGGATAATCTGTGAACCTGATCATATAAACATTTTCATCTCCTTGAGATTATATGGAGCCCTGGTTTGTCTGCTAACCAAAAGGTCAGTAGCTGGAATCCACCAGCGGCAACTTGGAAACCCTATGGGGCAGTTCTACTCTGTCCTGTAGGGTCTCTATGAGATGGAATCGACTTGATGGCAACAGGTTGGGTTGGGTTTGGTTTTCAAATTATATTCATTCTTACAGGGTCAAAGAAATGATGTATGCAAAGCACCTAGCACCGTCAAGGAATACTAGCTACTACTTTTACATTGCTCTTCCTTCACAGACACAAGATTCTAACGTGGGGCCACAGTTCAGATGAAAAGAAAGGCAAGCAGCTTTCAAGCTCCATTCCTATACTACTTTCTGTATGTGCCTGTACTTGGGCCTGAAGGCCAGAACGGCTCAGCCCAAGCAAATGTGCTTTGTAGCCTGGCTGACCAGGCTAGAAATTTTGGCCATGCTTCATCTGAGATGTGGAGCCAGCTACTAAATCTCCCAATTTCTCCCACTATAAAAATGGTGTAGTAACCTAGAAAAGATGATGGATTAAAGAAAGTTTAAACTGTAGCATCTAAGATCCAGAGAGCATGTAGGCCATAAGTGCATAGAAAAATCAGCTTTTCTGCAGGCCCGGGATTAATAATTCGGTTTTCTGCATCTCAGGGTACCCTGAAATCATAGATATTCTAGGAATCCACACTTGAGAAGTGTGCCTACCACCAAGTGTTCAGCACATGGAAAGCTAGAGAAGAGGTGCTGATCTGGGGTAAATGAGGTTTGGCCCTGGGTGTGCTTGCTTTAAGGAGCCTTGGTGGTACAGTGGTTAAGTACTCAGCTGCTAAATGAAATGTCAGTGGTTCAAACCCACCAGCTGCTCCACAGGAAAAAGACGTGGCAGTCTGCTTCTGTAAAGATTACAGCTTTAGAAACCCTGTGAGGCAGTTCTGCTCTGTCGTATAGGGTCACTGTGAGTCAGAATCAACTTGACAGCAACAAGTTGGTTTTTTTTTTTGGTGGGGGGAGTTTGTTTAAAGCATTATTTTCTAAATCTTAGCCATTCACATCCCACCCTTTTGCCTTTCTGTGTTCAACTTGGATGTTCATTTAATTAATACATATTTTTAAATCAACTTACTTAGTTTCTTAATATTATTTTAAAATGAAACATTACATTATAACCATAAATGGAAAATCAGCATTCCTTGCCAAAAATAGAAAAAAAAAAAATTTTTTTTTTTTAGAAGGTATCTATAAAAAATAAATACACAACTATTGAAACAAAATATTTGCCTGCAAACCACCATTGCTAAAGTACTTTACTATAGGAGAAGCCCTGCTCTCTGTCCTCCAGTGACCACCAGGGCCTGTCCTCAGGCCCTCCACATGATGCTGGAAGGGAGGAGATGAGAAACAGCAAGAAAAGGTGTCAGAGCAGCACTAGGCGGAGGGCGGTTGTTGTAGCCTTCTAGGCCTCATCTAGCACTGGAAGATTGGTTCTCTAAGTACCCACCACCAGGCCTGCCTTCCAACAGGCTTGAGAAGGATATCTAATGCAGGCCCTTGGTGGGCCTCTTTCTTAGGAAAGGAGCGCCCGGAGAAATGGAATCCAAATCAGAGTTTAGGATGCCGTGAACGGCAGGTGAGCCAACTGACTCCACAGGCTTGTGGTTGAAGTGTTTCTAAGTGGGACACCGACAGACCACCATCTTCTGTTGCTGAGTGCGAGGAGACCACTGGGAAATAAATGCCTTGTTTTCCACCCCTCACTTTAGATTCACGGCCTACTACAACTCCCTCAGTTAGTACTCATTTACTGAATCCTTATAATGTAGCAGGCACTGTGCTAAGTGTTTTACATGAATTATCTCGTTTAACCCTTAAAACAACCACACGCGGTAGGTACTATTATCTCCGCTTTACAGATGAGAAATTTGAGACTCAGAGAAGTTAGGTGGCCTGCCCATTCACGTGGCTGGGAAGCAGTAGAGTGGAGGATTGCTCCCAAGTCTACCCCAGTCCAAAGCCGGGGCTCTTAACCTCCATGCAATATATGGAAGTTTCAACTCTGTTGTTTTAATTACATGAAGTAATCAGACTTAATTGCTTTTGTAAACCCTACTTACAGCATTGGAAACCCTGGTGGTGTAGTGGTTAAGAACTATGGCTGCTTGCCAAAAGGTCAGCAGTTCAAATCCACCAGGTGCTCCTTGGAAACTGTATGGGGCAGTTCTACTCTTCCTGGGTGGTCCTGATGGTTAATGCTCTCGGCTGCTAACCAAAAGGCTGTTGGTTTGAGTCCAGTCAAAGACACCTCAGAAGAAAGCCTAGTGATCTACTTCTGAAAAAAAATCAGCCGTTGAAAAACCTATGGAACACAGTTCTACTGTGACACTCATGGGGTCGCCAACAATCAGGATTGACTCGACGGCAGCTGGTTTTATCAAGGCATTGATCTTGATCTTATTTCAAGATTCAAGATAAACTTTGAAACAAATGACAAATAATTAGGGGTCTGGTAAACATAAACTCAGCAATAACAATTTGTCTGGGAGTTTGTCTTCATTTTGTAACTGTATTTTGTTTTTGCAGTTTGTAAATGGTCGTCTCATGACCATGTTGGTCACTAACATCTTTTATGGGTGACAACTTGCATAGGCCTTGCCCACAGTGACCAATCTCAGTGCCTCTTTTCTATACCTGTGCTGCTCTTCTCCTCACTAGGTAGAGAGCATAGCATTGCCTGCAGCCCATCATCTTGATTTCTTCAGGAAGAAGACTATATTTTTAAAACTTTCCCCAAAAGAACTGAAAAGGAATCATTGGATCAGACTCTTCACTTCCTGACCTGATAGTGGTTTGTTGTCACCTTTGATCAGAGTCAGTTCCGAAGGTGGAGAGATGTTTCTCTCTTTGTGTATGACCTGGCCATTAAGACAGATACCCAATGAATTCATGAATAACTAAATGCAAACTGCAGGCCCAGGTTGTGTTGTGTCTGTGGTGGTTCATTTATTGGTTCTATGTCACTAAACAGTCTTGTTTGAAAAAGAAAAGAGCAATAATCTCAATGGTCTGCTTTGCGATGTGCCTAAATGATTATAAAGTAGCTCAAAACCATAATAGGAAACTCTAAAAAAAAAAGAAGGTGGCATGTATTGATTTAAAATTAGTTAAAATTTCTAAGAACCCTCCTCCCTTATCCACACTGCCTTCTAAGTAGGATGATTCCCTGAAAGACTGTCCCGAGTACTACAGTGGGTCTAAGTCTGCTGGCTTGGGGAGGCTGGGACTGAGCAAAATTGCCCTACATGAGAAATGGTTGTGAGGTTTAGAGTTGAGGTGAGGATATTTGGTGGGGTACCAGTGGGGTGAGGAAGGCTTCAGGGAAGTGAGGCCTATGGGGGGTCAAGAGGAATAGATTTGTAAGAACCTGTCTGATGGGGTATTTTTTTCCCCAAGGAAGTGTTCTTTGTGGTACCCTTTTTGATGAGTCCTCTCTTCCTGTGGACCATCATAATATGCTGGCTGGATTGGATTTCTTTTGGAAAGTGTCAGCAGAACATGGAGCAAGGGAACAGTGGACCCCAGAGATTCATGTACACTTAGAACAAGACCTGTCAAAGGTCAAGAGAGGCCTGGCTGGGGGAGATTGGCCTGCATCTTTTGAAGTTCTTTTAGTATATTGAAGCAAAAGAAAAATCAACACAAATACCAAAACAAGTTGACCAAAACTGCAGAGTTTTAAATGTTTCTTTTAGCAGGTTGGTGCTTTTAACACATAAAACTTCAATGTACAGTCTCGTTAGGGGCCTAGGCTATTCCCACCCACTCCTAACAGCCTCCAGTCTACAGCCACAGAGAGACCTTTGAGACATCAGATTAACACCTCCCACTTGAAACTAGACCCACTTCTACAGCATCCTTAAGAGCAAGCGCCAGCCTCAGTTTGAACCTTTCCAGCACCTGGCTCCCACTACCTCATGAGGAGGTTCATTCCACTTTAGAACTCTTTCCAGTAGTAAGACGTTCTCACTGACATTATAACTTCCTGTAGTTGGACAAGAATACTACTTATAAACAGATTGGAATAATCGCATGGAAAAGGGTGATAGTAATGCTCCCCTCACCCAAGGAAGGAAGAGGCATTTTGCTGTCCCAAACTTCCCCATAACCTCTTCGCAAATCTGCAATCTTATCGTTTATCCAAACAGAAAGGGTATCTAGGCAATCTGACTCTCTAATCTGAACTGAGGGGGAAATTGGCTTATTCACCGTCCTCCACGTTGAGGAATGATACTAAGCAGGCGTTCCATATCTGGCTTTGAAATCCTCTGGGAACTTTCAAGTCATCCAAGGGGTTTATCAACTTTTTTTTTTTCCTTTAGATTTATTTTTATTTAAACCATGAGAATATGTTAGGAGGAATAGTTTAAGGAGTGAGGAATTGTGAAATCAAACAAAAATAAGGTATCATTAATAATACGGCAGTGGGTTTTTATATATGAGGAGCCCTGGTGTCACAATGCTTAAGCACTCGACTACTGACCTAAAGGTTGGTAGTTAGAACCCACCTAGCTGCTCCATGGGAAGAAAGACCTGGTGATTTGTTCTTGTAAAGATTACAGCCGAGAAAATCCTGTAGGGCACTCCTACTCTGTCATATGGGGTTGCTATGAGTCGGAATCCACTGGACTAGGCTCCCAACAACAGCAATGCTTCTATAGTACAAGGGATAGTTGTGTGTTCTTTGCATATCTATCAACTCATCTAAGTCACACACCTAACTACCCTGTGAAGTTGGCTCTGTTCCATCTTCCATTTTCACAGATGACACACTTGCAGTGACTTGACCAAGGTCACGTGGTTACTAGTTGGCTGAGGCCTAAAGTTCTTGCCGAATCCACTTCCTCTTCACAAAAAAAGTTACATCAGCAGCCTTACGATTAAAAAGTAAACTCTCCTCAAGGAAGTACAAAACCCAGTTGTTTTGGTTGTTCTATTGAGTGCATGGTTTCCTGTTGATTATCAGCATACTTTCGTCTTCTTATTTCCATAAAGTTCAGACTTTATGTACTAAAATCTTACTATATTAAGCTAAGGGGATTTTTTATTGTACCAACTAATTCCATCGAGAAAGAAATTTTGCCATTTCCCCGTCCAAGAACCATAGCTCTTACCCCTGTAAATTGGATTGGACTGAAATACAGTATAAGATTGTGGGCTCAAAACTCCAAACTAACTCAGTGCTTTTCCAACCTTAATATGCATATAAATCACTTTGGGATGTGGTCAAAATCCAGATTCTGATTCAGTAGATCTGAGAAGGGGCTTGAGATTCTGTTTGTCTAAGAAGCTCATGGATGATGCCAATGCCCCCACTGGAAAGGGCACTTGAGGTGACAAGTCTTGTGAGCTTGGGGAAACAATCCATCAATCCAGTTGCTTGATATCATACAGATGAAAACAAGACAACTCAACTTTTGATATATGGCCAGTTGGATTAGTGTTATTTTGGAAACCCTGGTGGCGTAGCGGTTAAGAGCTATGGCTGCTAACCAAAAGTTTGGCAGTTCGAATCCACCAGGCGCTCCTTGGAAACTCTGTGGGGCAGTTCTACTCTGTCCTATAGGGTCATTATGAGTCAGAAACAATTCAACAGCAATGGTTTTTTGTTTTTTATTAGTGTTATTTAAGCATTTCCTTAGTGAGATTAGATGGGAAATATAGAAAAATCAAAAACTAATCTCATAATAAATATATTTTTTCCAGTTTCTATTTAGCTTAATATTATACAACTTAGGCCAGACTTTCACTTAATAGAAACAAGTCTGCTCAGACTACATAAATAAAGTCTTCCTATCAAGGAAAAGAACCACCCCCCACCCCCGAAACAAACCTTAGTTCATTTCCCAACACTGAGCATTTATTTCTGTGAACAGAAAGAAAACTGGCTGGAGGCCTGCTGATTCCCTCAGCCAATCAGAATAATGTGACCATAAATGTCCATGAATTTCCCCCTCTGAATCTCTGCCTTTTTAAAAAAATTTTCTGTCATGGGGACGTGGACAATTCTATGCCACATACTCTGCCTTTTATGTCTTAATTTTTCTCTTCTCAAAATAAATAAATAAGCTCAGTGAGATCTCTCATCTCATAATCCATTGTCTTTTATGTTGAAAACTATTAATATACACAAAGCTTTTGATTTTTTTTTTTAAATAATAATACCTAACATGTTTAAGGCTCTTACTAGGAACAAGGGATTATTCTAAGTGCTTTTAAGTATGATTTTATTTAATGCTTATAAAAATCCTATGAGATAGGGTCCTCTTATAATGCTCACTATACAGGTGAAGAAACTAAGGCCCAGACTGGCTAAGGATCTTGCAATTGTCATACAGCAAGCAACTTACTGAGCTGGAATTTGAACCAAGGTAATTGCTTCTTGCCTTTAACAATGTGCTACCCTCTTCCTGAACCAGTTCATTCATGCTATCTAATTGAGCACTCACTATGTGTCAAGCTTTTTGTATATTATCTCCTTTAATTCGCATATCCACACCTATGAGGAAAGAATAGTTTTTTTTATTCCTGTAGGCAGATACCTTGATCAAGTTCACCTGGCAAGTAAGGGACCCAGGTCTGCTTGACTCTAAAACTGTGTCCTTTGCACAATATTGTATCTCCCAACTTTTTAGTGAATAAGGCAGTTTGCCCCATGCTATTTTATTTATAGGACCAATCTGAAATCTTTGTATATAGCCAAGCACAGACTGAAATATGTAGTATCCAGGTCCTGGACACTTTTTCTGGAAGGGTCCAAAATATCTTACCTAACTTCTTTCTACCATATTTCCCATCTCCCTCTTCCACCTACCCCACAGTTCTCTCTTCCTACAGAACCATGGCCCAGACCACCGTCCACCTACCTCTTTGTGGCATTATTAGCAAAGTATACATTGGATTAAATTGGGAAATGTCTGACCTTTGGCTCTTCCCCATGCCCTAGGATTGCATCTCTCCATTTTGCTTTCCTTTTCTTGGATGCTAGTCTAAATCTCACCCAAAATAGAATTTACTAGATTATTTTTATGTTGTAAATACAGCCGCAGTCCATAAACCACAATGATGGAGGTTAAAGAATGGCCTCTTCCTTCAAAAAACCCATCTCTCTCCAAGCCATCTCTGTCCAGTGATTAAGAACTCACCAACATTTACCAAGAATTTAACAACACTAGGAAAATGCTTTCCATACACATGATCTCATATAATCTTCTCATTTATAATATAGAATTTTATCCTCATTTTACAGATTAAGAATCTTAGATCTGAGGACATTAAATAACTTGCCCAAGACCACACAGCCTGTGTATGTTAGAGCAGGGGTTGGGATATAGGTCTAGTGTCTCCTAGTTTACCACTTTTTCCACCTATTCCAATTCCCTCTTTTATGGTGCCGTGTCTTTTCCCTGTGCTTAAACCAACTTCCTGGTGTTTTGCCTCCTCGTACCCCGTTCCTACCCTGACATCCTCACTTCCCTCTGGAAGGACCAACTTCCTCCACCTGGACAATCCAAATCTCACTTTTCATATAAGTCAAAATCAAAACCTCGTAGTCTTTCCTAATTCACTTCACCCCATTGTGACCTTTCCAAACTTAGAACTTTCTCAGCACTTTGGAGGAGTAAATGAGGCTGATTTTTATATTTGGAATATGTGAAAATTCTCTTCTTTTTAAATTTTATACTTGAGATAAATCCAAATTCACTTGGAACTGATCTATCATACTCTTACTTATGCATTGCCTTGGAACTGTTCTTGACTTTAAATCACATGAAGCATATTCTTAGCCAGAATGGGGACTTAAAGTTTAAGTTAGCCTCCCAACAATCATTCCTCAATGAAATAAATATTTACGAGTACCTACTCTGTGTCAGGGACAGTGCCAGATAGACAGGGAACTGTGCTAGACCCTGGGCAATAGTTGTGAACTGGATATCCAGTCCCTGCATTCATGGACTTGACAAATGAGTGGGGACCACACATGAAACTAATGATTATAATAGTCAGCCCCAACCTCTCTTTGCCTCCCAAAATGCTTCTCTTCTTTGGTTTACCAGGCACCACTGTTCTAGGTCTCGTTCTTCCCTGGCAGGTGCTTCCTTGCTGCTATAAAACCGGTCATGGCCAGCATCCTGAGGCTCACTAAAGCATTGTCCTCAAGCCTCTGTTCACCTTTGTTGTTAGTCTCCATCCAGTTGATTCTCACTCATTAGGACCGCATGTGCATAGAGTAGAACTGCTCCATGGAGTTTTCAAGGCTGTGATCTTTCGGAAGCAGATCACCAGACCGATCTTCCAAGATGCCTCTGGGTGGTTTGAACCATCAACCTTTAGGCTAGTAGTCGAGCGCTTAGCTGCTTGTGCCACCCAGAGACTCTGTTCACCTTCCTCCTGCAAAAATGCCCTAAATCTTCAACTATCACCTCTTCCCAGATGACATTCACACCTATACCTCTTACTCTGACTCCTTAGGTCTACATTTCAAGTGCATTATTTTTAATTCCTGCCCATTTCCCACTCATTGCCCCAAACTCTTTAATGTATCTAATACAGACCTCTTTAATTTCCTTCCATCAAGACCAGAAGGATGAGGAGCTTGGAAGCCGTGAAATTGGTAAGAAAAGAAAAGAAAAATTTCAAGTGGAAAGAAGCCCAGTTCAGTCTTTGGGCCACTTTATAACTGAGCTTTGCCTTTTCTGTCAGTCAGTCGCCATAATTAGATTTGGAGCTCCTTGAAAGCAGAAACTGTGTTTTCTACTACTCCATATCACCAGGGCTCACCCAAAGCTCACAGGCACTTTATAGATGTTGGAGAATGTGTGTAATGAGGATGCAGACACTTGAAATGTCCTTTGATCTTGCTCTTGCTATTGAATCCACCTACCATTTGATTGTGGATTCAGAACTTGAGGGCGATCAAATTATACAGTCAAGCATTTTTAGCCTTTTCTTGTTGATCTGGGCTTGAATTTTGTCCTGCTTTTTGATAGAATCATGAAAACAATTGCATTCATGTTGTCTTTCCTCCACCTCTTAGGGTTAACAGACATGTTAATAAAAACAAGAAGGAAAGAAAGAACTAATGAATAAAGGAAAGAACTAAAGAAGGAAGGAATGGGGGAAAGGAAGGAAAGAACTAAGGAAGGAAGAAGAAAGGATGGAGGAAGGAAGACAGGAAAAGAAGGAAGGAAAATCAGTCTCATTTTAGACTATCATGTTTTCTTTCCTCAAACTTAATTTTTAAGGTTATTGCTGCCTACACTTGCCAGAGTTTAATATTATCCAAAGATCAGCCTACATTTGAAGGGTTCTTGATGATTATTTAATCCGATTCTCATCTCTCCTGAGTGTTAGCATCTTCTCTTGGTGAACATATCTCTTTGAAGTCAGCAGGAATCTGCTTTGTGATGAATCACAAGGCCTCCTTTCCTAGGAGCCAAGGCTGGCAAAGCACCATGCTGTGGAGCCTGGGAACTCACTGACCCATTTTTCCTTCCCTTTGTCTCAGCTCTCACATTCCTCACTCTGCCTCTCCCCCAACAATGAACCAAAGGAACCCGAACCCTTTGCCTTCCAGTCAATTCCTACTCATAGACCCTATAGGACAGAGCAGAACTGACCTATAGGACCTCCAAGGAGTGGCTGGTGGATTCAAACTGCCAACCTTTTGATTAGCAGCCAAGCTCTTAACTACTGTGCCACCAGGGCTCTCCCAACAGTGTAGCTCATTCCAAACCACACCACGCCAAACCAAACCAAACCCACTGCCATCGAGTTGGATTCTGACTCATAGTAACCTTATGGGACAGAGTAGAACTGCACCATAGGGTTTCCAAGGCTGTAAGTCTTTACAGAAGCAGATTGCCACATTTTTCTCCTGCATAGTGGCTGGTGGGTTCGAACCACTAACCAATGGTTTGCAGCCAGTGATTAACAACTGCACTAACAGGGCTCATAGCCCATTCCCAAAACCAAAAAAAATAACCCATTGCCTTTGAGTCAATTCTGACTCATAGCAATCCTATAGGACAGAGTAGAATTGCCTCATAAGGTTTCCAAGGGGTGGCTGGTGGAATCCAACCGCTGACCTTTTGGTTAATAGCTGAGTTCTTCAACACTGTGCCACCAGGGCTCCCATAGCTCATGAGAGTCACCTTAATAGCAGCTAAAGAATCTGTAATTTCAATTGTGCTTTTCCCTCTCTCTGTCTTTCAGTGTTTTGGGTAGTGGACAATGCTTCTAAACGTAAAACGAAAAGTTGATTTTTTTCTTACCAATGCCCAGTTTTTGATGCACGTTTAATTTTTACTTCTTCCTTCTGTGTTTTGTAACCTTACTTTTCCTCCAGTGAATAGCAGAGAGCAACTCTGGTGGTGCAGTGGTTAAAGCACTTGGTTGCAACCCAAAAGGTCAGCAGTTGGAACCCACCAGCAGCTCTGTGGGAAAAAGATGTGGCAGTCAGCATCCACAAGATTTACAGCCTTGGAAACTCTATAGGGCAGTTCTACTCTGTCCTACAGGGCTGGTATGAATTGGAATCGATTCCACACAGTGCGTTTGCTTTCTTTCTTTTTCATTTTATCGTGTTTTAGGTGTAAGTTTACAGAGCAAATTAGGTTTTCATTCAAAAATTTTATCTACAAATTGAGGACATTAGTTGCAATCCCCGCAGTGTGTCAGCATTCTCCCCCTTTCCCTTTCCACCCTGGTTCTCAGTGTCCACTCATTCAGTTTTCCTGTCCCTTCCTGCCTTCTCCTCTTTGCTTTTGGGCAGGTGTTGTGCATTTGGTCTCGTATACTTGTTTGAACTAACAAGAATGTTCCTCATGTGTATTATTGTTTGTTTTATAGGCCTGTCTGATCTTTGGCTGAAAGGTGACTTTGGGAATGGCTTCAGCTCTGATTTAGCAGGGGATCTGGGGACCACAGTCTTGGGGATCCCTGTAGTCTGTCAGATCAGTAAGTCTGGTCTTGGCGAATTTGAATTTTGTTCTTTATTTTTCTCCCGCTCTGTCTGAGACCCTCTATTATGATCCCTGTCAGAGCAGTCAGTGGTGGTAGCCAGGCACCATCTAGTTCTGGGCTCAAGCTGGTGGAGGCTATGGTTCACGTGGTCCATTAGCCCTGGACTAACGTTTTCCTTGTGTCTTTGGTTTTCTTTAATCTCCTTTGCTCCAATCATGCTGGGACCAATAGGTGTGTATTAGACAGCCAATACTTAGATGGCCACTCGTAAGCTTTTAGGATCCCAGAAGCTACTCACCAAAGTAGGATGGAGAACATTTTCTTCATGAACAATGTTATGCCAATTGACCTAGATGTCCCCTGAGTTCATGGTCCCCAGCCCTCAGCCCCACTAACTCAGTCCCTCAAGGTGTTTGGATGTATCTAGGAAGCTTCTATGACTTTGACTTGGTCAAGTTGTGCTGACTTCCTCTATAATGTGTGTCGTCTTTCCCTTCACCAAAGTTAACACTTCCTGGTAACCATCAAAGATTGTTTCTTTCTGTGTGTAAATCTTTTTGTGAGTTTTTATAATAGTGGTCTCATACAGTATTTGTCCTTGTGTGATTGAATCATTTCATGTAGCATAATGCCCTCCAGATTCATTCATGTTGTGAGATGTTTCACAAATTCATCAGTGTTCTTTAGCATTGTGTAGTATTCTATTGTGTGTATGTATCATAATTTGTTTATCCATTCATCTGTTGACGGGCACTTGGGTTGCTTCCACCTTTTTGCTATTGGGAATAACGCTGCAGTGAACATGGGTGTGCGTATGTCTATTCATATGACAGATCTTATTTCTCTAGGATATATTTCTAGGAGTGGGATTGCTGTGTCATACGGTATTTCTATTTCTAGCTTTTTAAGGAGACTCTATAGCATTTTCCATTGTGGTTGTAGGATTTTACACTCCCACCAGCAGTACGTAAGAGTTCCAATCTCCCCGCAACCTCTCCAACATTTATTTTCTTATTTTTTAGTTCGTGTTAGTAATGTTGCGGTGAGATGGTATCTCATTGTAGTTTCGATTTGCATTTTTAACAGCTAACAGCAAACCCTGGTGGCGTAGTGGTTAAGTGCTACGGCTGCTAACCAAGGGGTCGGCAGTTCAAATCCGCCAGGCGCTCCTTGGAAACTCTATGGGGCGGTTCTACTCTGTCCCATAGGGCACTGGGTTTTTTTTTAACGGCTAACAATCAGTATTTCCTCATGTGTCTGTTAGCTGCCTGAATGGCTTCTTTTGTAAAGTGTCTGTTCATACCCTTTGCCTACTTTTTAATTGGGTTGTTTGTCTTTTTGTTGTTGGAGTGTTATTCTATAGATTTTAGAGATTAAACCCTTGCTGAATATGTTGTAGCCAAAAATTTTTTCCCAGTCTGTAGGTTCTCTTTTTATTCTTTTGGTGAAGTCTTTTGATGAGCGTCAGTGTTTAATTTTTAGGAGCTCCCAGTTATTTAGTTTATCTTCTGGTGTTTGTGCGTTGTTAGTTTTATGCTTTGTATTCTATTTATGTTATGTATTAGGCCCCCTAGTATTGTCCCTACTTTTTCTTCCATAATCTTTATTGTTTTAGGTTTTGGTCCATTTTGAGTTAGTTTTTTGTATGCTCTGAGATACAGTTCCCATTTCATTTTTTTTTACAGATAGACATCCAGGTTTACCAGCAACATTTGTTAAAGTGACTATCTTTTCCCCCATTTAATGGACTTTGGTCCTTTGTCAAAGATCAGATGACCATAGGTCACTGGATTTACATCTGGGTTCTCCATTCTGTTCCATTGGTCTATGTGGGGTTTTTTGTTGGTGGTGTCGTTTGTTCGTTTATTTTGTTTTTAAAGACAGGAGACAGGAACAACTTGCCAAGGTCAATGGTCAGGTAGAATTTCACAAAAACATTTTTATCACTTAATAACCATTAACTGATCTCTCTGGCTCCCAGAAGAGTTCATTCTGAGAACATTTAATAAATTGCATGCTATGAGAGTTGCTTTTCCCACATCTTCAAATTAACCAGATAAGGCTTCACCTTCAGTCTCACTTATGACCCATAAATCACCTGGACTAAAGTTCAAACTCCTTGGACATCTATTTTGGGAAAATGCCAAGAATATTTTTCTGTTTGTTGTTGGTTTCCTAAATAGAGATCTTGAGAACCTGGTTTCTTTACTGGAGATTTAAGCCAATTAAAAAATATCATTTTAGTCAGGTTATGTTTATGGGCTTTCTCGATGTCTAATTTAATCTCAGTTTTAAAAGTTAACAAAAAATGTATAGTTCCGAATGTATATGTTTAAGTAAATATGCAAAACAGACAGGGAAATATACATGTATGTGCATATGTTGTTGTTAGGCGCAGTCAGGTAGGTTCAGACTGATAGCGTATGTACAACAGAATGAAACACTGCCCGGTCTTGCGCCATCCTGAGGTTCTTGTTACGCTTGAGCCCATTGGAGGGTGTAGTCTTTGATCTTCATCAGTAAGTGCTTCAAGCCCTCTTCACTTTCAGCAAGCAAGGTTGTGTCATTTTTATAAGGTCGGTTGTTAATGAATCTTCCACCAATCCTGATGCCACATTCTTCTTTATATAGTCCAGCTTCTCAGATTATTTGCTCAGCATACAGATTGAATAAGCATGGGCATATGTACCTGTTTATATTGGCATGGCAAAACTAGTTTGCCTGGCGATTTTTTGGAAAAGGCTTTGGTTCAGTTGCAAAAAATGAATATGGATTTTATTTATATGTCTTTAAATTACTAAGAACTGTTCAGGGTTTGTTCAGTGTAAGCACTTTGTACCCAAATAAAGAATGGCTCATGTTAAAGAGGCTTTTGGGGAACCAGGGACAAGTGTGTCATTGTACCCCCAACAGTGCCTAGGTGACAGGGCATGCTGCCTCACATCTGTGGGTACTTACTTAAATTGGTTAATCAGGATGAAATGTTATTTTTCTATAGAAAGGGGAAGGAAGAGTTGATTCGTAACAGGAAAGTGTCCTGTTTACATTGAGCTCCAGTGAAAGGATTTCACAATCATGGTAACCTCTGGACTGTCTAATCACTCCCCCATCAGGACATTCCTCTTCCTGTGTCTCTTAAAGCTGTTCAGATGGTGATGATGACCCAGAAGTTCCCGAGTGTGGGAATCCATCTGGTCCACAGTGAGGCTCTCCGGGGTCAATCTTCTGGGCTCCATCTCCAAAGAAGTGCCAGGAATTATCCAAGCAGAGAATTCCTAACTAAGGGTCCCACAGAGGAAAGGCATAGGGCTGGGGAAGGTCCAAGCAAAATGAAAATAGAAAAGTGAAATTTAGAAGTTAAAGTTATTTTTGGAGAGACTAACAACATATAAGGATCCCCGGTGGTGCAGTGGTTAAGAAGAGCTCAGCTGTTAACCAAAATGTCGGCGGTTCGAATCCACCAGCCGTTCCTTGGAAATCCTATGGGACAGTCCTAGCCTGTCCTGTAGGGTCACTATGAGTCATAAGCGACTTGATGGCAACCAGGTTATGGTTTAAGGACATAGAAGTGTAGCTTGTAAAATAAAACAACCATGAATTCTACATGGGTTTTATCTTGCTTTAGTATTCTGCAATAGTTCTTTTTAATAGTTCAGCCCTCACATAACAAACACACACACACATAGTCTTTGTATCTGCCATCTAAAATGCCTAGAATGCTACAAATTTGTCTTTAAGATTCTCAGTTCAAATAGCTATTGGGGAAATGGATGAGGAACAGATAAAAAGATAAATGTACCCACATGAACCACAGCCTCCGCTAAACTGAAACCAGAAAAACAAGATGTTGCCTGACTACCACTACCAACCCCTCTGACCAGGAACACAATAGAAGGTCCCAGTTAGAGTGGAAGAAAAAATGTAGAACAAAACTGAGATTAATAAAAAAAGACCAGACTTACTGGTCTGATAGAGACCAGAGGAACATCCAAAACTATGCCCCTAAGATACCTTTGTAATGTACAACTGAAGCCACTCTCAGAGGTCACCTTTCAGCCAAGTAATGGACAGACCTGTAAAATAAACAGTAACACCTGTGAGAAAAGTGCACCTTAGAACAGTCAAGTATGCAAGACCAAAAGGGCAACATTCACCCAGAAGCAAAGATGAGAAGGCAGGAAGGGGCAGGGAAACCAGACAAATGGAAACAAGGACCACAGAGTAGAAATGAGGAGAGTGCTGATATATTGCTGGGATCGTGGCCAATGTCACAGAAAAATTAGTGTTATGAATTATTGAATGGGAAACTAGTTTGCTGTGTGAGCTTTCACCTAAACCACAATAAAATGTTTTTAAAAAATGATAAATGGAATGCTCACTTTGGCAGCACATACACTAAAATGGGAATGACACAGAGAATATTAAAGCAAAAATTATCCCATTGTTTGGGGTTTACAATGTACATCACAACAGAGTGGGAGGTAAATGGACTTAGACCCTTGTCAGGTTTCTACATTTTCATGAAATGGTATAACATTAACTCTAAGTGGATCTTGAATACTTAAGGATGTATGTTCTATTCCCTAAAGTAACCACTAAAACAAAAAAAAAAAGCAAAAGATATAGCAAAAAAAGGCAATAGGTCAATTAAAATGGAATTTAGAAAATATTGAATAGTACCAAAGAAGGCGGGAGAGGAGAAAGAGAAGGACAAAAACAGAGGGGATGAACAAAAACAAATCATAAATTGGTAGACCTCAATCCAATGACATAACAAATTAAATGTTAATGGATTAACAAGTAAATGGGAATCATCCATCTGTTGCTCTCCAGTCGATTCCAACTCATAGTGACCCTACAAGACAGAGTTCAACTGCCCCACAGGGTTTCCAAGGAGCTCCTGGTGGATTCTAACTGCCAACCTTTGGGTTAGCACCCGAGTTCTTAACCACAGTGCCACCAGGATTTCCAAATGTTAACGGATTAACAGATAAATGGGAATCAAAAGTTTCCCTAAATTGCCTGTTTCCAAAACTCCTGTTGTTCCTCAATCGCTATTATAAATAACATTAGACAGCCCCTTATTTTTATGCGGCCTGAAGGTCAGTCAATAGTTGAATTTAAACTAGTTCTACTCTGTCCTATAGGGTCACTATGAGTCAGAATTGACCGGAGAGCGACAGGTTTAGGGGAAGATCTCTGGAGGATGGAGTAGGAAGCAAAAGTTGGAGAGGCCCTCCTTGGAGAGCCAGATCTACTTGAAAGGGGCAGTGACTTTGCCAGTGAGGGGTAGGTGCCTTTATTAAAACAAAAACAAAAAACCAAACTGTTGCCAACGAGTCGATTGTGACTCATAGCAATTCTATAGGACAAAGTAGAGCTGCCCCATAGGGTTTCCAAGGAGCACCTGGTGATTTCTACCTGCCGACTTTTGGTCAGCACCATAGCTCTTAACCACTGTGCCACCAGGGTGCCTTGATACAGGTACATAAAAGTAAAAATGTCTTTTTTTAACAGCTCTGGTGGCACAGCAGTTAAGAGCTTGGCTGCTAAACAAAGGGTCGGCATTTCAAATCCACCAGCCTTTCCTTGGAAACCCTATGGGGCAGTTCTACTCTGTCCTATAGGGTCTCTATGAGTGGAATTGTCTTGATGGCAACAGGTTTATTTATTTATTTATTTTGGTTTTTATCCTGCATTTTGACACTAAACATAAGGGGTTTATGGGTTGCCTGAATATTGGGAGCACTGTTTTATCTCTAAAAATTTGTCTAAATTCACGCCTGCACCCCACCAACTCACTTATCAGTGCAGTTACATCTGAGGTCTGCAATCAGCATTTTTTTAATAAAGTACCAACTTCACAATGGGTATAGGCATTCATTCATTCATTCATCATAAAGGCCTTGGCAGAGTTTATAATTTACCAACACCCAGTTTGCTGAACACCTGTGATGCCCGGTTGGAGCCCTGGTGGCACAGTGGTTAAGAGCTCGGCTGCTAACCAAAAGGTTGGCTGTTCGAATCCACCAACCACTCCTTGGAAACCCTATGGGGCAGTCCTACCCTGTCCTATATGGTCGCTATGAGTTGAAATCACTCGACGCCAACAGGTTTGGTTTGGTTTCTGATGCCCAGAAACTATGATGGACACTTGGGATATAATGGTAAATAATCAGAGTCCCTGCTTCAGTCTTGTGAGACAGCAGAGATTAATGAAATAATCATATGTAATATGAGTCGACGGCAGTGGGTTGGATGGGAATATATTATTACATATATTGGTGGTGTAGTGGTTAAGTGCTACGGCTGCTAACCAAAAGGACGGCAGTTCGAATCTGCCAGGCGCTCCTTGGAAACCCTATGAGGCAGTTCTACTCTGTCATATAGGGTCACTATGTGTCAGAATCGACTCAATGGCAGTGGTTTTTTTTTAGTGGAATATATTATTGCATACTATTATAAACACCACGAGGAAAAGGTAGAGTGATATTAAAGTATATACATGGGTCTAGTTGAGAGGGAGATGTGGAGACCAGGGCAGGCTTCCTTGAGAAATTGATAATCTGAGAGATCTGAAAAATCTCAGTAAAACAGCCCCAAAGTGACCACAACAAATGAAGGCTGAAGCTCTGATAATCTCCTTTGCACAAGAGAGAATATGCCATCCTGGGCATGTCTTTCCTTGGATTTTCAGGCTCTTTCAAATAGAGATGTTCAAGGCCCATTGATGTAGAATGACAGCTGTGACCCCAAGACATACTAGACTGTGGAAATAGTCATTTCTTCCAATGCACTGTGTTTTGGATGGAACATTGGCACTAAAGGCCTTTTTTGGGAGATGAGGGAGATGGCGAGGTGAGCAGGGCATTTGAAAAATCTATTTTAATTCTGTGGAAACAGCAACATGTTCCAATTTCCCTCACCCCCACCATTTGGATTCTACTTCTTGGCTCCAAAAGGAGAAAAAAAAAATGACAAAGTCACAATGTTGCTGTTAGCTGCCGTCCGGTCAGCCCCCGACTCATGGTGACTCCATGCGTACCAGAACAGAACACTGCCCTATGCTGTGCCATCACCATGGCCAATTGAGGCTAGGACTGTTGTGATCCACAGGGTTTTCACTGGACTCTTTTCAGAAGTAGATTGCCAGACCTTTCTTCCTAGTCTGTCCTTTTCTGGAAGCTCAACTGAAACCCGCTAAGCATCATAGCAGTCCTCCACTGAGGGAGGTGTGGTGGCTGCATATGAGGTGCCCCAGCCTGGAACTGAACATGGGTCTCCCACATGTACGGCAAGAATTCCACCACTAGACCACCAATGCCTCATAAAGTTGGAATAACACACAGATAATAGCTTTCCAACCCTTCACTTTTTATGTTTTTTGGGATACTTTTCCTTATTCAAAAGGAGCTTCTACCCAGACTGAGAATCCATTTTCAGTCTAGATGTGTCTGAAAATATTCCTGGGTGGCACAGATGGTTTATGCTTGACCACAAACCTAAAGGTTGGCAGTTCAAACCCACCCAGTGATGCTGTGGAAGAAAGGCCTGGTAAGCTGCTTTCATGAAAATTACAGCCAAGAAAACTCTATGGATCCATTATACTGTGTAACACATGGGATTGTTGTGAGTCAGAATTGACTTGACAGCAATGGATTTTTTTTTTTTTTTTGCTGTCTGGGGGAAAAAAAATCAAACAATATAATGTTTTACCCAAAATGCCAAATTTATACAAAGAAACTTTTCCTTCTCAAAGCCTGGGAAATCCTCCCTCGACATCTACTTTCCAAAAAAAGGACTTTAAAAGGGGTGAGTAAGGTATAGACCTACAGACGCCGTAATATGTACACGTTCTGTTATTAGAAAAGAGGTCAGAAACCCCTAACTCAACAACTGCCTGAAACATTTTTAGCTGAGTGTCATTCCAGGCTAGCCAGTGAGAATTAAGCAGGAAAAGGCTTTCTGTGATTCAGAAGCTGCCTTCCCTTATAAAGTCAAGGTTCTCCAGAGTGGTATTTTGACTGCTTTTGGAGGAGGGGTTACTTCTTGTAGTTCTCTGAAGAAGCCAGAATTTTCTCTTCCTCTCTACCAAAAAAGTACTCCACCGACAAATACGTATGCAAAATACAGACCATGCCTGCATTCTTTCAGGTCAGTGGAGTCAACTGGCGTTCACAGCTGGTTTTTGCATAAAGTCGTTGTCATGGATTCAGGAAAACAAACGTGTTTTCAATTGTTCCGTTATGAGTTTTAAACCCAAGGTGACCAAAGACTGCATGTAGATTTGCTAGAGGCCTGTCCCTGGAAGGAATCACTTATATCATGCATAAAAAAAAAAAAAACTTGCATAAAAAAAATTGCTGCAAAATAAGAAAATTGATTAAAATCATATTTCTGACTCAGCAAGCATAATGAGATATTCTGGTTAGGCAAATATCCTGGATCAATGAGGGGTGCTGTATCTAACACATCTGACTTATCAATTTTCAAAGACCTATTTAAATACATATATATATATAAGACACAAGCTAAATATAAATAATTATATACACAAAAAGTACTGAACTGAATGCTTTACTTCTGAAGAAATGTCTGAACCACGAAGCACGTTTAGGTCACAACTGAAAAGCCAGAATTATTGTTACATGTCACTGAAAAAAAGCTGTTGCTATTTGGGCACTATAGTTGTTTGAATTCTGGATAAAATATAAGTTTGTAGTATGATGATCATACTGACAAATTCCTGTGATAGCCATTTGCTTAAAAGAAATTCACATTTATATTTACTTCTAGCATTGTTCCAAGAGGCAGGGGTTGGGGAGGGAAGAAAAACCTTGTTTTGAATTAGGTGATGAATAAAATGCTTCTGAACTGGCTGAAGCGATTCACAGAGATTCAGCTTTTCCTTTTGTTGGCCTTCACAAGATACAGCTGATAGGAAGAGAATCCTGAAACACACTGTTCTGTTGCATCTGTGTTCATCTTCTATCTTTAAAAGTTTAAGACTAGGAGGCCATTATGCCAATTTTCAGTAGCGTGTGAAGGTTGCTGGGATGTGCTGCGTTTAGCAATTTCAGCAGTGTGGATTGTTCCGTGGAAGAATGGAACGATGCTGAGGACCGTGGTCGTGAAAGTCACCAGTATTAAGTATTCCCTGTGCTTTCTCATCAGCCCTCGCAACACCTGGCTTTATCATTGCCATTTTACACATGAGAAAACTGAGGAGCAGAGACACTGGGTGATTTCCCCAAAGACTCAGAATAAATTGATGGAAAACTGGGATTTGAATCCAACCTAATTCCAGAGCTCATACTCTTTCTCCTACCTTATGATGCCTTTCATCCTAGATAGTAAGAGTCTTGGCCAGTTCCTACTATCTCAAATTCCAAACAGGCTTTAAAGAAGTGGGAGGGAGGTCCTCAGAATGAAATTACCCTATAGGGTCTCAATTTTGTTAGAAAAGGAAGTGAATGCTTTGAATTCCAAGTTGCAGCTTTTAAAATTCTTGAAGCATCCAAAGATATTGTAGGGCCTCTCCTGTTCACTTTCTTTCTTAGGGGCTAAATATGTCTGCTGCTAAAATAAGTGTCGTATAAACTTCTTGGTGGTTCTTGGTATACAGTCTGCCTGCCCTCCCTCAGCCCTGCTCAGGCCACTTGGCTTTTTCTGGGATCTTCTCACTCAAGCCTCAGAGTCTTTCTAATGGAACTCTGCTTCCACGGTGCTTCCCACATCACTCTGGATAGCAAGCATTTAAGCACCTCACGATACCTGATCCTCACCTGAATTAATCCAAACCTAGATGTGACTATTGATACTACACCGCATTGATAGGTACTTTACAGTTTTCAAAACATTTGAACGGTTTATGTCTTTGACCTGCTCAAGAACCCCAGGAAGTGGTTGAGCGGGTATCATTGTCACTTTACGGATGAGGAAACTGAGGTGCAGATAACTTGCCTGGATCACACAGCCAGTAGGTGACGAGTTACTGGCTCCTGGGGCAGAGTTTTAGCCTCTGTATCTGAGTCACGCTTTCATTTTGTGCAAACTATCAACCTCTTTTGCCTTTACCTCGCAGATGCCAACAAAAGAGTTTGTACTTTCTATTTATAGTTTCAAAATTCAATATTTCAGTCAGAGAGTATTAGGGATAGAAAGGACATTAAACTCTGTAAGTCCTCACTTCTGACTATGCATGCTTAATTACTCAGAGCTACTCCTGTGTGTGACCAGGTTTCTAGGCCTCATGGTACTGGCCATTTCCTTGATTATTAAAATTTAACACTTTGCTGATCAATGCACAGTTACAGATGACAAAACCAACCCTAGAAGGGTTAGTGAACTGTTCAAAGCCACACAATTAGTGGCAGGCCTAAAATAGAGCACAGGCTTCCAGCCTGGTATAATCTCCTTCCCCTGTCTATATCTTTTATCCACTCTGTTTTACGGGGCATATGGCTGGGACCCTGTGAGCTAATGATAGATGGTAATGATCATGATGAAAAGTGATCCCTCAGTATTCTTCTATACTTTTGAGAGTACTATGTCACATTAGGAGTCCTGGTGGCACAGTGGTTAAGAGCTCGGCTGTTAACCACAAGGCTGATAGTTCAAATCCACCAGCCACTCCTTGGGAAACCCTGTGGAGCAGTTCTACTCTGTCCTGTAGGGTCACTGTGAGTCAGAATCAGGTTTTTAAAGCTTTTTTTTTAGTATGTCACGTTATCCTCTTCCCTCGGTCCCAGTGGTTCTAGATTCCTCTTGCTAAAATGCACATCTCCAGCTTCACTCCAGAGACTCTGGCTGAGGTAACACCCAGGAATGTATATTTTTACAAACTCCCCAAGTGATTCTAATGACTATGGTCCCAAAAGTTTAGCCCATACTTTAAGAAACTCTATTTCCACTCACAACTTTCAAGGACGGTTATGGGAAAAAACATTGGTTAACTACATATAAGGGACAATTTACTTTTTGTATGGTTGTCCCAAAAGTCCCTGTGTGGTACAAATGTTTAAGTGGTCAGGTACTAACTGAAAGGTTAGCAGTTCAAATCCACTCAGAGGCACCTTGGAAGAAATCTACCTTCAAAAGTTCACAGGCATTAGTTTAGTCAAATACACGAGACCAAATGGCCTGCTCCTGTCCAAAAGCAGGATAAGAAGGAAGGAAGGGACAGGAATTGGACAGAGAGACACAGGGACCCCAGGGTGAAAAGAAGGAGCATGCTGTCACATTGTGGGGATTGCAACCAATGTCACAAAACAATATGTGCATAAATTTTTGAGTGAGAAATTAACTTGAGCTGTAAACTTTCACCTAAAGCACAATAAAAAGAAAACCCTATGGAGCACAGCTCTACTCTGAAACACATGGAGTTACCACGAGTCAGAACTGACTCCATAGTAACTGGTACAAGTAAGGCTGTAGCCACTGAGTCACACTCTGTCCCAGAGACCCGCCATTATGGCCATCAATAACTGGTTAGCAGCAAATCAGCCGAAAACAAGTGATATATCATAAAACAGAGACTCCTTCAGTGAGTCTGCTGTACCTTTAATAAAGGGTTCCTTCACTCAGCAGTCAAGCAAGTTTGCACCACCCAGGAATCGATTAGCTGCTAACAGAAACGTTGTTGGTTTAAGTCCACCCAGAGGAGCCTGGGAGAAAAGGCCTGCGATTTTCCTAAAAACCAGCTGTTGAAAACCCTGTGGAGCACAGCTCTACTTTGACACACATAGGGTCACCATGAGTTGGAACTGACTAAATGGCAATTGGTTTTTCACTTAGTAATCTCTGGGAAAAAACAACATTTTGTGGGAGTTCAAGGAGAAACATGGATGCTTTGCCTAATGACCTTACCTCCCAAACCAGGGCCCACCCTGCTTGGCCCAGAGGGCCTCTGTTGTGTGCAGTGGGTTTTGGCAGTTGATTCAAACTGATATTCCTAATGTGCTTGACCTGCTCAGGCTGGGACACCCAGCAGCCACACTCCGTTTAAGGAAAATATGGCAAAGCTGTCATGTTGTAATAATCTTAAAACGTGCTAAAGAAAGCCTAGGGCTGCAGAACTTGCCTTATCTTGTACATCTTACCTATTCTTTACTTAAAATAAATTGGGAAAACTTGCTGAAAATAACAATGTCTGAGATGGTCATTGCAGCTCTTTTAAGGTTTGGAGTAAGTAAGTTGCTTCACTACATTCCTGAGTTCCCCTTATATGTGGAACAGCGGAGTGTTCCAAGGTAGTAATCAACACACCCATACTCCCTGCCTCCAAAAATATGCAACCTAATAGAGGGTGTATGGGAAACATGAGAAAATAGAATGGCTTGTAACACGTAAATGTGTGGAGGGAATCACTGGAGTGATTAGAATACTCTCCACATGAAAAAATTAGGAAGGTTTCCTGTAGATGCATTTTGAACAGCCTTTGGAAAAAAGGCAGAAATATAATTTAGTGAAATAAGAAGAGGGAAGACTTTCCAGGCTCTGGAAATGCAATGCCTGGGGGCTTATGAATTTGTGTGCTATGGCTTGTGAAACTTGAAGTGAAAATCGCTAGGAGACAGCAAATGGGAGGGGGGTGGAAGGAAGACTCCTTTGAACATTCTTGCTCTCCTAATAGTTTAATCTTGTAGATACACGGAGAGAACGAGGACAGACACAAATTGAAATTTAGATGTTTCCATTCTCCGTGTTGAAAAAACAAAGGAGCCTCTTCCCTGTTCTTTCAGAATTCACCTTAGATAACTTGTAGTTGTAAATTCTTTCTTTGTCTCTTTGAAAAGTAAGTGTATTTATTAACTGGGACCTGGCAGCCGCCTCTTTAAAATGTAACTTCAGGTAATTTTCCCCTAACTTCCAGCTTCCTAGAGGAGATTAGCATAACCTCAGGTGGCCCCCACACACACTGGGGTGGTAGCCAGGAGTCAGAATAGGCTTGATGGCAGTGAGTTTGGTTTTTGTTTTTCAGGTGGCCCAGGCCCCAAATTCCAAACCTACCTCTGGCCGTAAAGATACTAGAAAAGTAGTATATCTTGAACACATGACTGTAATAGGCTGTAGCCACTCAGCTATATGTGTTGTTAGTTCCCGTTGAGTTGATTCCGACTTAGGGCGACCCCAGTATGCAGAGCAGAACTGCTCCTTAGGACGTTCAAGGCTGTGACCTTTCAGAGCAGATCACCAGGCCTGTCTTCCGAAATGCCTCTGAGTGGGTTCAAACTGCCTACCTTGCAGTTAGCAGTCCAACACTTGCTCATTTCTGCTCCCCCCCTCCCCCACCGAACTCCATACTCAGTTATGTATGTGAGCAATGAAGGGCCTTGTTGAAAGAGTTAAACTTCCCAAGGTGATTTCTAAGGGAGGAACAAAAGTTATGTGACTATATAAACTTAGATGAGTGTTAAAAAATAAAAACTCTGTCTTTGCAATCTCTTTAGCTGATTGCCTATGATGCTTCACATTCCGGTTTAATGCTTATTCAATAATAACGTTTTTCTTTCTTGTCTTCTTTTTTTTTTTTTGGAGAGGTTTTCTGGGTTGGGGGTCGATTTTATTTTTTGATTCTATTTCCCCAACAGCAGTTGATGTAAAATACGTAGATACTGTAGGGTTGCTATGAGTTGAAATAGATTCCAAATAAAGGGGCTTTTTTTTTTTTTTAATGCAAAATGCATGGATGCATACTCTAAACTTAGATAGAGCCTGTTAGAAATAGCAGGAATCAGAAGTGAGATATCAGAGTCAGAAAGGGCTTTTTAGTCTAGCTAAAAAGTAATTAGAGACTGCAGTATTGTCATGAAGGTATTTACAGTATGGATATCCAGAAATAAGAGACCTTTAAGAAAACCTGTATGAATGTATAGCTAAATGAATGTAAACCCTGGTTCTTCACAAATCACACAAGACATCAGTCTGATTATTCCAGAAGCTATCTCCTTTTGACTCAAAATGGCAACACTCAAGCCTGCCCGCTCACCTTATTTACCAGCCTTGGATGAGAATGACCCTTGGCTGCAAATACTGATAAAATCAACCCTCAAAGTACAGAGATTTGCCAACACTACAGTTGATTTAGCCTATAGTTCCATAGGTCAAGGTCCCAGAAGATCTGAGCAATGAAGGACATTGTTGAAAGATTTTAACTTCCCAAGGTGACTTCTAAGAGAGGGACAAAAGTTATGTGACTATATAAACTCAGATGACTGTTAAAAAATAAAGTTTATCGTTAAGTTCTAATCATACCTGCTCTTAGTAAGTCAGGCTTGTAGGTTAATTCCTTACTCCCTTACTCATCCCTTACTTATTTTATTACCTCTGTAATAAGCACTATGCTTGGGCACATGCCAACCACTAAACAAATGTGAAGTTCTGTTCCCCGGTGAATTTTTGGAATCAAATTCAGACTACGTAAGGCATTATTGAAGTCTCTAAGTGGTGCAAATGGTTAAGCACTCAACTGAATACTAGTCGAAAGGTTGGTAATTCAAATCCACCCAGAGGCACCTCGGAAGACAGACTTGGCAATATGCGTCCAAAAGGCCACAGCCTTGAAAACTCCATGAAGCAGTTCAACTCTGCACACGTGGGGTTACCATGAGTCAGAATCAATTTGACAGCAATTAACAACAAGACATTATTAAGCGTTTCCTCCAAATTCTGTGCTCCTCAAACTCTGCCTACAGAATTGGCATCCTGGGAATTTTCGGATTTCCTTATGCATAGAATAACTTGAAGAAAACTGAGAGGTGATCTAGCCCAAACTGTTCACTCTAGGAAGTTTCTCTGTTACCCGTTGCTGTTGAGTTGATTCCAACTCATAGTGACCTTGTAGGACATAGCAGAGGTGCTCCATAGGGTTTCCAAGGATTGGCTGGTGGATTTGAACTGCCGACCTCTTGGTTAGCAGCTGTAGTGGAGGTTCCTAGGTGGTACAAATGGTTTGTGCTTGACTACTAACCTAAACATTGGTGGTTTGAACCCACCCAGTGGTACCAGGAAGAAAAGCCTGCAGATCTGCTTCCATGAAGATATTGAAAAAAAAACTAAACCCGTTGCAGTCAAGTCAAATCTCCATGAAGATAACAACCAAGAAAATCGTATGAAGCAGTTCTACTCTGTAACACACGGGGTTGCCTTGAGTCAAAATCCACTTGATGGCAATGAGTTTGGGTTTTTTTTTTTTGGCGGGTTGGGGGAGGATTATTCGTTTTAGGAGTATTCAAAATCCAGACATGTGAGGACCTTGTCCCAGGTCACAATAGCTTCTTGGTGGCAAAATCAAGACTATGGAATTTCCATACCAGGGGTCTTTGCTTTAAACTGAGGCTATTCTTTGTCTACTGTATTTTGTTAAGTTTCCCTCTGATATATGTACATCAGCCAGGCTGAGAAAAGTATCAGACTCTTAAGGCTACACATTTGTAATTACCAATATCGACCTTTTTTGTTTTGTAAGAAATGGAAGTGGGCAGTAGCAGTCATCCTAGATGTATCACTTAGCATGATGTCACTGATACTCTATCAAGGGGTTGGAGAAATGAAGAGTTCAAAGGTACTTTAAAAGGCTACTCAAATCTTCCACATAGTACAAGAATCTTTTCTATAATAGCCCTGAAGCCATTTTGCTTCTGCTGAATTAGTTCAGTGAACATGGCATTCGCTGTCTCATAAGACAATTTGTCCTCAATGTAAACTAAGTTGTTAGAAATTTTAACCTAAGTTTCTAGGGGAAGGTGAGTAAAGTCTACATCCTAGTAGACGGCCCAGGAATTCTAGACATACTTTTCCCAAGGAACATGGAAGACAGCCCCTCTCCTACCTCAAAACACTTCTGTGCATTAAGAAGTCTTTGCATCTCTCCAAGTTCTCACTTCTGACTAAGCGTTCACAGTTACTCAGAGCTGCTCCTGTGTGTGACCAGGTTTCTAGGCCTTTTAAAATCCTCACCACACATTACCAACAATTTCCTTGATTGTTACTATTTAACATTTTGCTAATCAATGCCCTAAAGCTAATAAATCAATTTCTGGCTGCAGCTTTGCCAAAGCCAAGCAGAGATCCAGGAAGTAGAGAGGTTCTGTGGCGTATAAATACAATAACAAAACACTTGCCCCTTGGAAAGATAGCTGTATTACAAGTTCAAGGCTTCCATTAGTCACAAGTGAGTTCCTGAATTACCTCTCACATCACAAACTCTCTGAAGAGTTCATCTGCCAAAACTCTTGCCCATAGTTTCATCTTCAGCTTGCCTGCCCTATATTGTTCTCCAAAGTCAGTGACTTCAATCAGGATGGTTCTTTTGTCCACCTTCCTGTGTAAGAACATAGTTACTTCTCTTCATTACATCCTTCAGATATGTTTGAGGATACCCTTTCCCCTAAGAATGTATCTGGCCTTCTCCTTTGCTTTAACCTCTGATCCTAAAGTCATACAGATTTGAGTTGAAATCCTAAACTCACCATTCATTAATGGTGTGACTTTGGTAATTTAAACTCTTCCAGCTTCAGTTTCCCAAAATAAAAAATGGATATGTTAATACACCTACCTCATCAGTTAGTTGTAAGGAATGAGTGAAACATATCATGCAAAATGCTAAGTGACTGCCTGGTACATGGTAACTGCTCAGTATATGCTCCTTCCTGTTAATAATGGTATTGTAGTTCTGAAGTCCCCTAGACTGCTCATGTTCCATGGTGAACCTTTTACACTGCCCTGAGTATCCCAGGATCATTTGTTCCATCCTAACACCCATTTCTCTAGCTGACGCAGTTGATACTTGCTCTTCTTTAGTTTACTTCTCAAGCTGTCTATGACTTTGGTCCAAAGCACTATATATAGCCTCCTTAGTATAGCATTTTTCCCCTCCAATATACTGGGTTCCAACTTCAAAACACCCCATAGTGGTAATATCAGCAACTCTATATTTATGCATTGTTTTGTGTCCAGAGGATCTGCAATTTGGTTTCTAGGCTCAATAAGTGACAATCAATCAGTCTCCTCAGAAGCCCAGCAAATTTACCCATTCACCATGTCATCCACACTCAGCGAATCAGAGTCATCAAGCTGGAAGGAACCCAAAGGCATCATTTGGCTCTACCCCATTTGTCTGTTTGTACCAGTGATTTCCAAATTTTGGTATGGATAAGAATCATTCAGGATTCTATTAACAATAGATTCAATTTCAGATAATTTATGTAGATACTCTGCCCCACTCCTGAGGTGTGGGCTGTCCATAGTGACTTTCTTCCAAAGAGTATAAAAGGGAAATTGGTGAAAAAAGGAAATTTTACAGTGGAAAAACTTAACACTACCTCAGCCAGGTGATCAAGGTTAATATCAACAGTGATAAGCCATGTTGATTATGTGTACCTTTGATATGAAGTGATGAGAATAACACTTTACCTCTGGGCTCTTCTCCCCCAAAACACACAACCCCAGTCAAGTAATGAGAAAAACATCAGACAAGTACCAGTTAAGGGCCATACTACAAAATACCTGACCAGTACCCCCAAAACTGTCAAAGTCATCACCAACAAGGAAAGTCTGAGAAACTGTCACAGCTATGAGAAGCCTAAGGCGACACTATGACTAAACGTAATATGATATTTTGGCTGTGATCCTGGGGGTGGAAAAAGAGTTTCAGTAAAAACTAAAAAAAGATGAATGAAGTGTGGACTTTAGTTAATAATTATGTATCAATATTGGTTCATTAACTACGACCAGTGTACCATACTAATGTAAGATGTTAATAATAGGAGAGACTGGGTATGCACCATCTTCACAAATTTTTGGAAATCTAAAACTCTTCAAAAGTAAAAAGTTTATTTTAAGAGAAATAGATTCAGGACTTTCCCCCAGGCAGTGTGATTCAGGAGGTGTGCATGTGTATGTTTGGGGTATGTGTGTGTGGGTGGGCAGTTCAGGTTTGTGAATTACTAACACACTCTCCTTTTGAATGGGATGCAGAAAGTTCATAAATCATGCTTTGAGATCCTTGGTCTATTCTAGTGGTTCCTCTTCTTGGCTGCCTATTGGATGTTTGTCCTCCATCCAGATATTCTGATTTAATTGCTCTGGAGTGTGGTCTGGGCACTGGTATTTTTAAAAAGCCCATTAGGTGTTTCTAGTTGCTGCCAAATTTAAAAATCACTGTCTATACCTGTGCTGTCCAATATGGAGCCACTAGCCACATGCAGCTATTAAAATTAAATGAAATAAAAAATTCAGTTCCTAGCCACATTTCAGTGATCAATAGACACATGTGGCTAGTGGCTATTGTACTGGACAGTGAGAATACTGAACATTTTCATCATCACAGAAAGCTCTATTAGACAGTGCTGGTCTATACCACTGATGTAGAGTGGGCATTTGTGATCTTCTAAGTTGCACCTGAGAGGAAGCTTCCTGAAGGATCCTTAGGAGTAGTGCATAGGACAGGCCAGCCATCATTGGCAAAGATTAGGTTGACCAACTTCACCTGGTTTGCTCAGGACTTTCTTGGTTTTAGCATCAAAGTCCCATGTACTGGGAAACCCAGTATGCCTTGCTCTCACTCTATTTCCTCAGACAAAATGAATTGGTGAGCTGAATAAAATAGCTAAAGAACGTGATCAATCCAGGGAAAACAATTCCTACAGCCCAATTTTTCAACAGCAGCAGAAAATCTTTTTCCTTACCACATATCCATATTATATAGATATTTGTAAATATTAAAAAACAAACAAACCCATTGCCCTCGAGTCAATTCTGACTCATAGCAACCCTATAGGGTCACTATGAGTTGTAAATATTGGCATGGCCTAATTTAAATCTACAAGCCACTGGGGATAAAGAATAATCAAGAAATCTTTAGGTAATTATTGAGTACCCACTGCTCCTCAGCTTTGGACTGGGTCCCAAAAGGATTAAAAATATGTGGTTGACCAAGACCTCAAGGAATTTATAATAAATCATCACTAAATACTGTTATCAAGATGGTGTGTGATGTTTATAGAACATCGTGTCTGGAAATGATTCTTGAATATGTGCTTGTAGCTTGGAATTTATTTCATAGTTTCCCTGAACTGCAACCAAGCCATCAAACACTACTGCTTTTTATTGCTCCATAATTCCTTGGATACACGGCTGATGGCATCAAGAGATATCCGGCCACTTGACTGCAGATTTCTTTGTACACACACATACTCGTCCAGTGCTGCTTTCTCTCAGTGAAAAGACTTGGATGGTGCATGAAAGTATAAATCTAGAATGCAGACAATGAGACCATTTAATCACTTCCTCAGAAATTTATTTTCAGTGACAACTCTTCTCTGGTTAATGTCGTAGATGGAAGGAAAAAAAAGAAAAAGCCTTGTAAGAAAAACTAAACCTGAGTTCTCTTCTTGTATGCCTGTTTATATTACACAGTCTGATTACTATCAGGGCTATGGATGTACACCACTATGATTAAGGAAGAAAATAATGGAAGATAATAAAGATGAGTAGCAAAAACTCTTCTCTTGGTTTTTAAAGGACCATTCTTTTATAAACATTCCAAGGACTGCATAGACATGGCTTGAGATAAAAGTAGGAGAAGGAGGAGATCCAGCTTCTACTCAAACCCAATCAAGAAAACACAGGGTAAAAGACAGTCTTTTTAACAAATGGTGCTGGCATGACTTGATATCCATCTGCAAAAAAATGAAACAAAACCCATACCTCACACCATGCACAAAAACTAACTCAAAATGGAGCAAAGACCTATATATAAAATCTAAAATGATAAAGATCATGGAAGAAAAAATAGGGACAATGCTAGAAGCTCTAATATATGGGATAAACAAAATACAAACCACAACTAACAATGCACAAACACCAGATGAGAAACTGGGTAACTGGAAGCTCCTAAAAATCAAACACCTATGTTTATCCAAAGACTTCACCAAAAGAGTAAAACGATTACCTACAGTTGGGGAAAAAGTTTTTGGTTACAACAAATATGGTCAGCTTCTGATCTCTAAAATCTACATGATACTGCAAAAACTCAACAACAAAAAGACAAACAACCCAATTAAAAAATGGGCAACAGATATGAACAGGCACTTTACCAAAGAAGACATTCAGGCAGCTAACAGATACATGAGGAAATACTATCATTAGCCATTAGAGAAATGCAAATGAAAACTACAATGAGATACCATCTCACCCCAACAAGGCTGGCATTAATCCAAAAAACACAAACTAATAAATGTTGGAGAGGTTGTGGAGAGACTAGAACACTTATACACTGCTGGTGGGAATGCAAAATGGTACAACGATTTTGGAAATCTATTTGGCACATCCTTAAAAAGCTAGAAATAGAACTATCATACGATCCAGCAACACCACTCCTTGGAATATATCCTAGAGAAATAAGAGCCCTCAGACGCACAGATACATGCACACCCATGTTCATTGCTGCACTGTTTACAATAGCAAAAAGATGGACTCAACCAAGGTGCCCATCAACAGATGAATGGATAAATTAACTATGGCATATTCACATAATGGAATAGTGTGCAATGATTAAGAAAAATGAAGAGTCTGTGAAACACCTCATAACACGGAGGAGTCTGGAAGGCATTATGCTGAGTCAAATTAGGCAGTTGCAAAAGGACAAATATTATGAGACCACTATTATAAGAAATCAAGAAAAAGTTTAAATACAGAAGAATATATTCTTTGATGGTTACAAGGGTGGGGAGGGAGGGAGAGAGGTATTCACTAATCAGATAGTAGGCAAGAACTATTTTAGGTAAAGGGAAAGACAACACACGACACAGGAGAGGTCAGCACAACTGGACTAAACTAAAAGCAAAGAAGTTTCCTGAATACAACCGAACGCTTCGAAGGCCAGAGTAGCAAGACTGGGGGTCTGGGAACCACGGTTTCAGGGTACATCTAGGTCAATTGGCATAACAAAATGTATTAAAAAAATGTTCTGCATCCCACTTTGGTGAGTGGCGTCTGGGGTCTTCAGTGCTAGCAAGCGGCCATCTAAGACACATCAATTGGTCTCAACCCACCTGGAGCATAGGAGAATGAAGAGCACCAAAGACACAACATAAATATGAGCCCAAGAGACAGAAAGGGCCACATAAACCCGAGACTACATCAGCCCGAGACCAGAAGAACTAGATGGTTCCTGGCTACCACCGATTACTGCCCTGACAGGGAACACAACAGAGAATCCCTGATGGAGCAGGAGAACAGTGGGCAGCAGACCTCAAGTTCTCATAAAAAGACCAGACTTAATGGTCTGACTGAGACTAGAAGGACCCTGGAGCTCATGCTCCCTGGACCCTCTGATAGCCCAAGACTGGAACCATTCCCGAAGCTAACTCTTCAGACAGGGATTGGACCAGACAATAAGACAGAAAATGATACTGGTGAGGAGTGAGCTTCTTGGCTCAAGTGGACGCATGAGACTACGTGGGCAGCTTCTGTCTGGAGGCGAGATGAAGAGGCAGAGGGGGACAGGAGATGGCTGAATGGATACAGGGAATAAAGGGTGGAGAGGAAGAGTGTGCTGTCTCATTAAGGGGAAAGCAGCTAGGAGTACATAGGAAGGTGTGTATAAGTTATCGTATGAAAGACTGATTTGTAAACTTTTACTTAAAGCACAATAAAAAAAGAAAATACATAGTTTTTGTTTCACATTATCCCTCTGCAGAGAAGGATTACCCATAAGCAAGGTAGGCACAGGCTTACTTGTGCTTACTTTCTAATCTGTAGCGAACAATTTCACATGCTTTTCACCACCACATGTGAAAACATTCACTACAGATTAGTAAGCACAAGTAAGCCTGTGCTTACCTTGCTTACTGGCTCATCCACCCCTGTGAGGGATTGTAAATTTGAAAAGAGGCTTTGATTCTGTAGGAATGTGCTGTGGGGTTGGGAGAGAGACAGATGCCAGCCATACCTAGAAGGAGAATCTTTGATGTGGTGAAAAATGTGAAATTGTTCACCACAGATAATCTGGTAAACAAGGTGAGCACCACGCTTACCTTGCCTATTGGATAATCCACACCTGTCCCCCTGTGATGAAAGCCATTGGATAAATCCTAAATGCTCAACTCTATATTTACTGTGTAGTCTTGATATTTAAATATTTGGACAGTTATGTTTTCTGGTTGAGAGAAACTAAATATGATTGACAAATTCTTGAGAAATCCTATTACGATTTAGTCTTAAACCCTTTAAAAAAATTTTTCATAATCAACAGTGCAATTCCTTAGTGACAAGTATATGTGTACATAGTATAAATCAAACAGATCAGAGGCAGTAACATGAGTGAACAGCTGGCCACAGCTGTAAAACAAAACCTTTCATTCTGAAATTTTATGACACGTCAGCAGTCCAGAAATACTTAGGTATTCATCAAAAATAGTTCTATCATGAATGTAGCTAGAACTTTAGCTTGGAAGGAGGGAGGAGACAAATGTAACACTACTGAAGCTACCTAGCGACCCTAGGGAGTGAGAGCTTAAGGCCAAATTATTGTTCATTCATTGCCTATCTTTGAGAGATGGCTGGGTCTCCTTGTCTATTACCTGTCAAATGCGTTAGTGGGGAAAGAGTTGGACTAGAGGGGTTGCCTTTGGACACTCCCTTTTCTCTCTGTGGCAAGATGCTAGATGATCTCTTGGTCAAAGTATGTCCCCTAGTCATGATGCTAAATTGTCCAGTAACAAATCAGTGGGCATATCTAAGGTACCAAGAGATTAAAATGGTTATGACAATGCCAACTTCCAAGTTCCTCTTTGTGAAATACGGGCCCTCACACCCTGTTTCTACTTCAGTGCCCATTTCCATTAACACGACTTGTGAACTCAATCCGTAAAGACAGAGTGACTACTATAAAATTGGCACTCCATGTACATATTTATAGACAATTCAGGCAATTGCTTTCATCATTGCAGGTCGCCTTTGTAGGACAGTTAAAAAGTCTCTGCTCCTCGAAGGCAACCCCATTCTGCCCTCGGCTCACTGGGAAATGCCAGCATGACAGCAGACTGGCAGCTTTTGAGGTATGTGCAGATCTTGTCTGCATCTGCCCCTCAGACTAGCTCAGTATCTGTGGGTATTTCAGCAGTTGTTCTGAAGGCTTGGGTGTTTATCTCGCACAGGCAGCTGGGCTGCCTCCCATTGCATGAGCAGAGCAGTGGAATGCAGTGGAAGAGACCCAGGCCTCCGGCCACCCAGATTAGAGAGTTTTGTGCTGAGATCCCTATATGGTTGTGTTAGACTGAAAGACAGGCTCAAGTCTGTCTTTGTTCCTTGTTTGGGAAGCAAGTGGGAGGGGAACAGGCCAAGGGGCTATATAACCCTTCAGCTTTGAGCTTCCCTGACCCCACCCAGAGCGGAGAAGCCCAGCTGAGCACTGTCAGGGTAAGTGGCACCATCCCAGGGACATGACTTATAATTCCAGCAGCTCTTTCATTACCCAGGATAACCAGACACTGCAGGGGGTTGGCTGGGCTCATGATTTTTGATGTTTTTGCTTGAAGATTGTACTACTAAAATGATTTTAGCTTTTAGCTCTAACTATTAATCACAAGGTTAATATGCAGCTTGGTAGAGAGGAGGAGGTGGAAGGGAAGATGGAATGAAATTTCCTTTATTCATATCACCTGTAAAATCTGCTTATACTAAATGAACAGCCCAAACTTAGCAGCCCTTTACAGGCATGCAGCCTACCTGCTTGCTATAGGTGAGACATTTATTTATATTTAGGCACAGAGAACTTGGATTTTTTTGTGGTTCAGATTTGGTGTGGCGGGTTTTCATTGGACTGGAGTTTTGGTATCTGGAAGTGGATTTGGGAAGTGAGGAGAGGGGTAGTTACCTCATCTTTGATTTTGGCTGAATTTGTGTATTTGCTTCTGGGTTCTTCTGGCTCTACCTGGTACTGCCTTATGTTGGAAAAGTGTGTCTGTTGAGCGCAACTGTTGTCTCACACTTCAGAGCTGCGCATCATTTGCTGCCGGCACAGCAGGCAACCAGCTGCATCTTTCTCTGCAAAGACAGAGGGAGGCGCAGCGTGCACACCTGACAGCTGTGCGGGGTTGTCTGGTTTGTATTTCTCTCAGCCTTTTAAAGTTCCCCTCAGCCTGGTGATGCAGGCGAGACCAAGGAGCCAGTCCTGCCACCACAGGCTGAACTGAGTTCTAAATCAGGGCTTAGCAGCTTCAGCCCGGGCTGGAGTTTTCATGCTGAGAGTTTCCTTCCATTTTGTGGTTCATGACTAAATATGGTTAGTGTTTCAAGATTAACCAGCTGGGAATTCTAATGTTCTTTCCCTCCTCCCCTTCCCACAGACTACTCATTTTTGGCACAAGATGCATTCTAGTTGGTTGGAGCAAAACCTCTGACCCGGGTATAGTTCCAAAAGCAGACATTCGAGCGTGTTTTACCTAATTAGGAAATGCTGTGCTCCAAACCAAGCTACTCATTCAGATCAGATAAGAGTTGTAAGCCACTGGGGCAGCTTCTTTCCAGGAACACAAAGATTTCTCTAACATCATGGCTTTCTTTAGAGATTATGCAGTTCCTCCTGGGCATTTTTGACCAAATAAACATACATTTACTGAATTCTGAGATTTCTGGACATACTTACTGATGCTGAAGACATATTGTAGTACACTCAGACCTTCTCCCCAAACCCTCCCTGGCCAACACTGGCTATAAGTATATCCCTCTATTCACAGGACAGGATAGAACAGCCCCCACAGGATTTCCAAGGCGGAAGCAGACTGCCACATCTTTCTTCTGAGGAGCGACTGGGTTCAAACAGCCAGCATTTCAGTTAGCAGCCAAGCGCTTAACCACTGCACCACCACACCTTCCCATTTTCAGAGACCGTCCTAATTCCAAATATTTTATCCTGTTTTTAGCTATTGTTTTTGGTTTAGAAAGTATGCTCAGTACATTGACCGAGAGCCTGCTGAATTCTTTGGTGCTGGCTGCCTCCGACAAGCACCCTGGTCTCCTATTGCTTCTTCTGTCTTGTCTCCCTTCAGTTCTCTCCTCTCTTCTAGCTTCTTAACCTGCTAGGCCAAAACAAAACAAAACAAAAAAAACCCACTGCCGTCAAGTCGATTCCGACTCATAGCGACCCTATAGGACAGAGTAGAACTGCCCCATTGAGTTTCCAGGAAGTGCCTGGTGGATTCAAACTGCTGATCTCTTGGTTAGCAGCCATAGTACTTAACCACTACACCACCAGGGGTTTCCATCCTGCTAGGAAGGAAGGCAAATCACATGACTGCTAAACATAATTCAGTGCCTGGGATGCGTGGGAAAGGAAAGGGTGAGCCACTTGTAAGTCCTGTTTTCTATTCTTGTACAAGTTAAGGATTTATATTCTAAGCCTGGAGGCAGTGTGTAAAGGAAGCAAAGGGCTAGAAATTTTTAAAAAATGTGGATAATGATAATAATTATGTAATAATTAAAATAAAATTAATATTTATTGAGTGCTCATAATGTGTGTAAGCCACATAAACTATTTATTTCTTTTTAAGAAGTCTAATCTCTAGAAGAACTTTATGAGGTGTGTATAAATATTACTGCTAGTTTATAGATAAGGAAGATATTTTGAGATGTTAAATGACTTTCTAAGTCACACAGCTTGTAAGTGATGGAGTCTGGATCCAAATCCAGGCAGTCTGACTTCAGAGTCCAAGCTCATAGTCACTGTGCTCTGTAATCCCCCTTGTCCTACTTTTGCCAGTGTTGGAAACTTGTAGAACTCACTTCAATGCTTGAGCCTCAGTTTCCTCACATGTCAATTGGAAGTAATATTATGTGCCTGGAGTTTTAAATGCATTGTCTTCTTCAAGGTTCACATTTTTCGCAAAGGGTTATGCACTATGAGGCACTGCTGTGGCAGGTCTAGGCATTTGGAAAGACAGAGCCTCGATTTTGTGGGAAGAGTCTGGTAGAACTCCAGCCATAATAGTTTGAGTTCTTATTTCTCAGAAATTTCTTTAAAAGAGTTGCCTTTTACCCTGAAGTCTGAGTGTGCAATGAGTTCACCAATTTTTTTAAAAAAAAAAGAAGAATCTTCCTCAACTTAAAATCCTATCCAAGATCTCAATGCCAAGGCAGAGAACTCTGGGTATCTCACTCTCTTTGTGGGCTAAAGAACAAAAACAAAACCCATAGCTGTCAAGTTGTTCTGATTCGTAGTGACCCTATAGGAGAGAGCAGAACTGCCCCAGAGGGTTTTGAAGGAGCGGCTGGTGGATTGGAACTGCCGACCTTTGGGTTAGCAGCTAAGCTCTTAACCATTGTGCTACCAGAGCTCCCTTTATGGGCTATTTCCCCCTAATTCTGCTTGGAAAAATGGAAAGAGTCCTGGATTGGAAGCCAAGAGGCACTTTGTAGCCAAGCGGACTGTATCTCTGGTTTGAATTCTGCATCCAACATCCATTGTGACCCTGAGCAAGTCACTCTCCCTGGGTTTTCTTATTTGTAAAATGAGGGCATGGGATGAAAATGACCTCTAGGAGGCCTTCAATTTCCCAAATTAATAAATCAACACTTATGCTCCAGCCTTTCAAATTTTGTTAAAGCATCCAAGCTTAAGAGTGGCTATTTAAAATGTTGTTTTATTACCAAAGGGCAGCATGCTCCATTGGGAAAATTTGGAAGACATTAGGAAATCCAAGGAAGAAAATTTAAAACATGTATAAAATCCATCACTTGAAGATAGCCCCAGTCAACATCTTGGCGAATATGATTAATCTTTTACAATGCATATAAATATATTCTTTAATGGGATCATATATAATGTACATTTTCTCTAACCTATTATTTTTTACAAAAGAACCCACCTGTAGCTTATTTTTCCTTATCCTTCTTAGCTGTAGCACAGTGTGCTAGTACAAGATGCATAATTCATAGGACTCACCCTCACAGCTGGACTCTTAGGTTGTTTAAACAGTGACATTCATTGATGGAGAATAATTACAGCCGCTAAAATTTAAAGTGCGTTCTTAAAAGTTTTGAATCATCACGTGTTTCTCTGAAGGTTAAATATAAATCCCTCAGATCCAAAAGATATTTTTATTTTAAACATTTTACATTCAACATTTTCCAATGTTTTAAATTTTTTACATTTCCTATCTCTCGACATCTACCTTTTTGGAAAAAAAATTAAAAGTTATAATATATCTAGAAAAATATGAGTTTGGATTGATACAGACAGCAAATTCTAGATACTTCTTTAACAAACAGCAGCTGACTTGCCCTGTCAAGCTCTGGGATTCGCATCTGCATCTAAAGTTTCTTCATTCGTTCGGTAGCTCAGTCCATCTTTGAAGTGCTTATTGAGCATGTTTGATGTGCCAGCCACTGTGCTAAGGGTCAGTCCTATGAACATGGAAGTCAGAGTTTCTGCTTATAAGAAGCTCACAATCTAATTAAAATTGTTGTTGTTCGCTGCCATCAAGCCATCCCCTGACTCATGGCGATTCCATGCGCAACAGAAAAAAACTCTGCCTAGTCCTGCACCAGGTCCTGTGCCATCCACATGATCAGTTGTGTATTGGACCATTGTGATCCATAGGATTTTCATTGCCTGATTTTCAGTAGATTCCCAGGCCTTTCTTCTTAGTCTATCTTAGTCTGAAATCTCCTCTAGAACCTGTTCAGCATCATAACAATATACACACTTCCACTGACAGGAAGATGGTAGCTGAACACGTGGTACCTTGGCCAAGAATTAAAACTGGGTCTCTTGCATGGGAGATTAAATTAAAATGCCTTGAGGAACCGAGGAGCCCTGGTGGCACAGTGATTAAGAGCTAGGCTGCTAACCAAAAGGTCGGGCTGCTCCTCGGAAATCCTGTGGGGCAATTTTACTCTGTTCCGTGAGGCTGCTACGAGTCGGAATCAACTTGACAGCAATAGGTTTGTTTTTTGTTGCTGTACTGCATTTTTAGGCAAATAGCGCATGCCTTCTACATTTGGTTTTCAACTGCACCCTCCTCCCACACAAGGTATTTTTGTAAGTGCACTATGCTAACTTTTTTTTTTTACAGCAACATCTGAAAAAAAATTGGCATAGCAGCACTTATGAAAATATCTCAGGGTGGGGCATGGCTGGCAAACAAATGTAGGTGAGCGTTATTTTGCATAAAATACAATAAATGTAGTGTTAAACAAGAGTCAGCAGAGGAGAACAGAGGCGGGGCCCCAAACCCAACCCAGAAGAAAGGAGTGGTCAGGTAAAGGCCAGAGCTCCTGGATTACAGCCAGGCTGCCTTCCTCCCGTCCCCTGTAGGATTGTGTGAAGTAGCTCCAGCTGAAGATGTGTGAAGAAGAGGACAGCACTGCCCTGGTGTGTGACAATGGCTCTGGGCTCTGTAAGGCTGGCTTCGCTGGGGACGATGCTCCCAGGGCTGTTTTCCCATCCATTGTGGGCCGTCCCAGACATCAGGTGAGCAAAATTCTGATGGAACGGAAGGGAACAGGGCTGTTGATTAGGTCCCTCCATGTCCATGGGTATCCACAGATTGTCTATCACTCTCTGCCCAATGGTCATGTAAGCTTGCTAAAAGCACACTTTCAAGAATTAATGTCCAGGAGTAGGTGCCAATTTCATATATAATGTAGACAGGTTGTCTGGCAGTTGTCTATTCTACATACGGTCTGCCCATTTTTTGTGTTCTTTTTATTTAATATAATCATTGTCTTTATCACCATCATCAGAAATCTTTATGAGTTACTGTGATATCTGCCATAGCTGCTCTTTGTAAGGAAAGAAACTAAAATAAAAACCCAGATCCTTCATCGTCATAGAACTTAAGGTTAGATCAAAGTAAGCATTGCTACCATATGTAATTTTTCATAATGTTACCTGTCAAAAAACTCATCTGGACAGCCACATGGTAATTTTACATAATGTTATGTATAAACAAAATGTTGGTGACAGACACAAGACAAAAACTGGGCAATTTCACCTCAGAAATTTGAATCAGAAATGTGATTTGTGCTTTGAGCTGATCTGATGGATGTTTATGACCCTCAGTTGAATAAATGATAGAAGCTTCCATCAATGAATGAAGTCTGTCTCTTTGTTGAACTTTGTGCAACGGTGATATTTGTGACAAGCACTATTTTTTAGATCTATATTAGCTGCAGAAGTTTTGCAATTCTAAAATGCTCACTGCAGTGCAATTTAAAATCCAGCTACAAGATTTCTCCTTCCTTTTTGAAATTTTTTTCTAAGCTTTATCTTAATGATTAAAAAAAAATGCAGCTGACTGGTTTGGGCAAATGTCTTAATAGCTGATTGGTGTGGATTAATCTACTAGCAATCAAGCACCAAGTAGTCATTTGCAGACTTCTGCTTCTGGTTAGAAAACAGTATTTATATACTCTTGAGTAGATGATGACTTAAAAGTACAGCTTGAAGGATTTGTAAGAGGCAAAATGTCATTTAACTAAAACGTAAAATTTCATATTCATTCAACAAATAAGGACTGAGTGTCAGATACGTGCCAAGCAATTTGCTATAGTGACACCACCATCTTTGCCCTAACAGGGCTCATCAAGAAACATAAAGATAGAAAGTGAAATGGAAAGTGGCCTTACCCACCAAAAAAAAAAAAAAAAAAATTTTTTTTTTTTACCCACAGGGTCCCCTATATCAGGAGAAGGGTCCTCTATTGTTAAGACACAGATTCGAGCCTGTTTGCAATCAACTAAGGGATATTGCCGAAGAGCCAAGTGACAATAATTGTCATTGTACTATTGCTGCTACCAAAAGAGGCGCTTTCTAGCTCAATAATTTAACCCTTTTTGATTTGATTGTACATAAGTCACAAGTTTTGGGGGAGGTTGACTTGTTACCTCTTGAACCTTTTTAGGGGGTGATGGTGGGAATGGGTCAAAAAGACAGCTACGTGGGTGACGAAGCACAAAGCAAAAGAGGAATCCTGACCTTGAAGTACCCAATAGAACATGGCATCATTACCAACTGGGACGACATGGAAAAGGTACTGGGGGATTCGCTACAGGGGTCACAATATTCAGGACACATAGCTCCTGTGGCCCCCGACACATAGGTCATGTTACTGCTGGGGAAAATAACTGGCTCACATTGCTCAGTTGTACTTTTACTAGTAAATGTTTATTCCGAATTATTTTTACTAACTAAAAAAAAAAGCCAGAAGTGTTTCTTAAAAAAAAAAAAAAACCATGCTTAACAGAGAATAGGAGCTAATTAGAGGAAGATATTTCTGCGATTAGCATAATAGCTCCTTGCCAGTGGTGCGAAGTAATGGTCTGTAGTTCCTGTCAACTGGATTACCCTCCCAGGACAAGCACTGTATGTACAGCAGCCCAGAGAATTGTTCTCCATTACTTTCTCATCAAAGGCTGCTTGGCTGTCTGGCTCTCTCTCAGTGCAATATTGCTAAAGAGGAGTTAAGGAGGTGGGAATGGTTTTCTCTCACCCATCCTTAAAAGCTTTTCATTAACTCACTCTGAAAAATACTTCAAAAAATTTTTTAGTTCTGCAACATCGTACATTTAGTATATTCCCGAATGTCCCTCAAGGCATTTAAGCATGATAAAAAAAATAGTAACTGACAAAAATTGAAAAGACATGTTTGTAAGAGTTATCTCTTCTGTGTTGCATTAAGTGAGGTCTTTATCTCCCCAAAACCAGTTGTCTTCAAGTCAGTTCTGAATCATGGCATCCCCACGTGTGTCAGAGCAGAACTGTGCTCCACAGGGTTTTCAAGGACCAATTTTTGAGAAGTAGAGGCACTAGTTTTTTTAGATCACTAGGCCTTCCTTTCAAGCAGTCTCTGGGTGACTCCAATCTCTAATCTTTTGGTTAGCAGCGGAGCATTTTAACCGTTTGCATTACCCAGTGTCTCGCTTTACCTCCTAGGCCTGTAAAAGAACTAATGGGAAGAGAGTTAAACACCAGCGACCAGAGAAAAAGTAGAAAGAATAATGATGAAAGGGAAATCCCAAACTTGAGAAAGTGACATAAAAATGTTTAAAAGTAGCAAAATACCTCAACTTCTGGCCTTCTATTTAATCTAATAGCTCAGTACACACACATGCACACACACTCACACACACTCACCCACACACACACACTTACCATTTTAAAAGAAAAACACTGTTTCTAGAATTTATCAGTAATAATGCTTAAACCTCTGTCTCCCTCCAAAAATTTAATTTCACGAGGTTCACTTAGTCTAAGATTCTGGATTTAGTAAGACTTCAGTTTTCACAGTAAGAAGATATTAATATCAGTAGGAAAAATACTCTTAACAGTTTCTCCAGGGAGATGGCATCGTCTCAGAATTCATGCTCCTCGAAAGAAGCTCTTAGAACAACAAAAACCGCACACACACACACACACAAAAAAAACAATCTTTTCTAAAATTTAAATTCAAAGTGTCTTCTGTCAAGTTCAGAGAGAGAGAGAGGAGAGAGAGACTGGGTGCTTTTAAAACGATGTCAGAGTAACCACAGTATATATGACTGGTAGGATTTCTTGAGCACTCTGCTTCCTCTCTTCCATCAAAGGAACAGAACTTTCGGTAGGGGTCCCATTTCCTTTCAAGAAACCACAAATTCAAAACCAAAGAAACTGGAACGAGATAATCTTCAAAGTTGACCTTGCTTCTGTTAATTTATAAATGTTACCAGCAATTTTTTATTTTGTTTTGTTTTAATCCTAAGTGAATCTATTATGCCTGGTACTAGTGGAGAATTTTCATACTTTTAAAATATTAATTGATTAATTTAGCCCTCTTTACAATAATTTGCTCTTTTTTGCATCCAGGGATTAAAGGAAGTGCTCAACCTTAAAGCAAACACTTATGTCCAAAGTATATTTGCACGAATACACTATATATCAAACCAAAAACCAAACCCGTTGCCTTCAACCTGATTCCAACTCATATCAACCCTATAGCCACCCTTTAGGACAGAGTAGAACTGCCCCATAGTGTTTCCAAGGAGAAGCTGGTGAATTTGAACTGCCAGCTTTTGGTTTGCAGCTGAGCTCTTAACCACTGCACCACCAGGGCCCCACACTATACATGGGAGCTGACTTTTCTGGAAACACCTGAAAGCCAAATGTCTGCCCCACATGAGTGGAAGTTCCAGAGTGTGCTAAGAGAGGCAGGCTTCTCCCAGGCCTGGAGAGCAAATAGAGGGGAAGGAGGCAAGAGGCAGGGGGGCCTGTTCTCTTCTCACCATACACTGCAGAGGGCAATTTCCCTGGAAGCATTAACAATGGCAATTAGGTTTTCAGGTTTGCTTCATTCATTCATGCATGCATGGATTTGTCCTTTTATTGAAACTAAATCGCCTGCCTATGAATATTAACTAAATGGGAGGAAAGGGTGAAGAAGGTGCAGTTGAATAATAACATTTCCTCTGGGCCAGACATTGAGTTGAATAGTAACTCTAGGGCTATCTTATTTAATTCTCACAAAAACCCAGTGAGAACCATGTTAACGACATCCATCTCTATATCACCAACGCTGAGGCTGAAGCTGAAAAAGATGAAACCTTGCCTAAGCTCACACAACCAAGAGGGGCAGAGCTGGTATTTGAACCCAGATTGACTCTGGAGCCTGTGCCCTTAACCACCATGCCATCTTGCCTCACAGACCTGAGTTTGGGTTTTGCTTGGCCACTATTAAGTTGTGAATCCTTGGGTAAGTTACTCATATTCTTTGAGCTTCAGTCTCTGCGTCTGTAAAAATGAAGACACATAATGAGTACTTGTAACATTTTACTTGGATCTGGTTTCGTTTAGCTCATTCCCGTCCCTTTTCGGGGTCTGCAGTGCCCCAGGACACCACATCATTGTGTTTCTCCTCTGCCCACCTCATCTCCCCTTGCTAGATCTGGCACCACTCTTTCTACAATGAACTTCGTGTTGCCCCTGAAGAACATCCAACCCTACTTACTGAAGCGCCCCTGAATCCCAAAGCCAATCGGGAGAAAATGACCCAGGTAAATACCTACCCCAGGACCTGCTATGGAATGCATGGATGCAATGGTGGGTGGTGGTACTTCTTGGTTTGAGGAAAGTCCTGTTTGAAAGGGGCAATGCAGGACAGCAGAGGGAAGGTCCAAAGTAGCCACCTCTCCATGGACACATCCAAACTCCCTGAGGGACCGAATTGCTGGAGTGGTGGCTTTGGGGACCAAGGTCTCCAGGAACATCTAGCTGAAATGGCATAACATAGTTATAAAGAAAATGTTCTACATTCTACTTTGGTGAGTAGCATTTGGGGTCCTAAAAGCCTGTGAACTGCCACCTAGGATACTCTACTTGTCTCACCCCTTTGGGAGCAAGGAAGAATGAAGAAAACTAAAGATATAAGAGAAATATTAGGTCAAAGGACTAATGGACCACATCTACCATGGCCTCCACTAGACTAAGTCCAGTACAACTAGATGGTGCCCAGCTACCACCACTGACTGCTCCAACAGGGATCACAATAGAAGGTCCTGGACAGAGCTAGAGAAAAATGTAGAACAAAATTCTAACTCAAAAAGAAAGATTGGACTTGCTGACCTGACAAGAAAAAGGACTAGAGAAACCCTGAGAGTATGGCCCCTGGACACTTTTCAGCTCAGTAATGAAGTCATTCCTGAGGTTCACCCTTCAGCCAAAGATTGGACAGGCCCATAACAAAAAACCAGACTAAAGGGGCGCACCAGCCCTGGGGCAAGGACTAGAAGGCAGGAGGGGACAGGAAAGCTGGTAATAGGGAACCTAAGGTTGAGAAGGGAGAGTGTGACATGTTGTGGGGTTGTCAACCAATATCATAAAACAACATGTGTACTAACTATTTAATGAGAAACTAATTTGTTCTATAAACCTTCATCTAAAGCACAAAAAAAAAAAAAAAAAAAATTGCCATCTGTGGCTGGACTGACCACTCTCTAGGAACTCAGGGATTCTAAGCAGCAAGAACATAAAGAACTTAAAAGAGGCTGCTTGATTTCTCAGAGTCTCAGTTTCCTTGTCTATAAATTGGTGATAATAATATTACCATTATTTGTCAAAGGATTGGTGTGAAGCTTAATGAGGCAAAATGATAAATGAGTATCGTGGTGCCTGATATGGTAAACATTCAGTAAGTCGTCGTAATTATTGTATCATTGTTACTTGTCTAAGGCTCAACAGTTCTTACCGCAGGAGACCATCCAGTTCCCCAGCCAGAGAAGGTTTCTAATTTGGATGAGCTGTTAAATAATAACATCTAACACCAATTTAACGCCTGCTGTGGTCAACACTGGGCTAAGCATTTTACATGCACTGTGTCCTCAAATCCTAACAATAGCTTTGTAAGGCAGTAAGTGTAATTGTCCTCATCATATAAATGAAGAAATCAAGGTTCAGAGGGCTGGCATTGACTCAGCAGCTACATAAAAAAAGTCCAACAAATCAGAAATGGAGTCCAACCAGTCTAAGCTTTCGGTTTCAAAGGTCTCTTTCTTTGAAAGCTGGAAGTTGTCTTTTCTTTCTCTATGGGCTTTGAGAGAGTTAATAAGTCCTAGAGTGCCCAAGCAGGAAGAGCCTCAGAGCTCAAGTAGTCCAAACTCCTCTGTTTACATTTGAGAGTCCTGGAATGAAGCCCACACTAGTCAGTGATTAGTGAATTCTTCCAGGTCACATTCAAGTCAAGGCCAAGGCCAGCTCCAGAGCTAGGCCCTCCCGACCCCTGGCTAGGTCCTCCTTCCCCATTCCATCAGAGCACACATGTGATGGTCTCTCCATCCACACCATTTTTTCTCTCCTAGCAGCCAGGGCTGCCCTGGCCCTCCTTTATTCTGATCTCCTCTGCTCAGAGCCAGGCAGGCGCATTTGCACGCTCTCTCGAACATTCTTTGTAAGACTGACAGCATCACTAACTTGGTCTTTGGATTGCTTTGCAGATCATGTTTGAGACCTTCAATGTCCCAGCCATGTACGTAGCTATTCAGGCTGTGCTGTCCCTCTACGCCTCTGGACGTACAACTGGTAGGTGGCTGGGAGGAGTGGGGAACCTTGATTGAATACACTGCCAGTTATGGGACTTGAAGGTTATAAATATGTGGGGTATGATGGACTGGGGGGTTGTTAAAACTGACAGTGCTAATACCAGGCCTAAAAGATCTTTTTAGCTTTAAAAATAAGGCCTTGACCAGGTATTTCTGGCAGGACTTTCTCTATTGGTTTCCTCCTTCTACTATTCCTTTTGTACATCTTTCCTAAGCCCTGCCCCACCTCTCCCAGCCACCTATCAAATGCCTTCTTTCTTCTCTTTCAAATAAGAGGCTTCAAAATTCCCTCTCCCCAAGGCTTCCTTCTATTAAACCATCAAGTGAACACAACCTAGCTGCTATGGTGACTTTTATCATGCCCAATTGTCTCCCAGGCATTGTGCTAGACTCTGGGGATGGTGTCACCCACAACGTGCCCATCTACGAGGGCTATGCCCTGCCCCACGCCATCATGCGTCTGGACCTGGCTGGCCGAGATCTTACCGACTACCTCATGAAGATCCTGACTGAGCGTGGCTATTCCTTTGTGACTACTGGTGAGGCCCGTGCGAGAGGAAGGCAGAGGGTTTTGAGGTAGTATGCTCTTCACAGTAACTTACAGGACCGCAGTGACTATTGAACAAGATGACGGGAGCCATGCGAATGGTAAGCCTGGCTCTAATGCAGTGCAGGCAAAACACAACCTTTCTTGTTAGGTGAAATTGCAAAATGGCTATAATATGTCCTTGATGAGAACAGTTGCAGTTGCCTAGTATTATGAGATAGTTGTATTATTTGATCTTTTTAGCTCTCTTCCAGTCACAAATAGACAAGAGAGAGCACTGAGACTGAAGATAGTATGGTATGATGGTTGACTGCCTTTGGAGACAACTAGAGAGGGTTTGGGTTCCAACTCTGCCACTCACTATCTATGTGACCTTGAACAAGTTACTCTGCTCACTAAGCCATAGTGTCTTCATCTGTAAAATGGAGATAATAACAGACACTATCTCACATGATTGTTGTTTTAAATGAGATAAGCCATATGAAATGCCTGGCACAGAGTGAGCATTCAACTGTCATCAGCTTTTAGTAATATATTATTAATATTAACTACTTGGTGCTATTAATTAGTTATTAATGATCAATTAATTGGTATTACTAATACCAGCTCCACCTGCTATGAGTACCAACTCATAGCAGCCCTATAGGACAGAGTAGAACTGCCCCATAGAGTTTCCAAGGAGCACCTGGTGGATTCGAACTACCAACCTTTTGGCTCTTAACTGCTATGCCACCAGGGTTTCCAATATCAATCCAGTAACCAGCCCCTCCCAAAAAGAAAAACAAAACAGTTGCCATGAAGTCAATTCCAACTCATGGTACTATGCATTGCAGAATAGAACTGCATGCACTCCGTAGGGTTTTCAAGGTTGTGACCTTTCGGAAGCAGGTTGCCCGTCCTTTCTTCCAAGGTGCCACTGAGTGGGTTTGCAGTTAGTAGTCAAGTGCTTAATCATTTGCACCACCCAGGGCAGCGATTAATGTCTCGATTCTGAGTGGGTGCCACCAACTCTTCTTCCACAATAGTTGTCAGAAATGACTAGAAACTGGGAGGTCCTTAAGTGCCTGTGGCTTTAGCTGTCTCCCCACCGCCCCCCCCACACACACCCACCACCACCGTTTTGGTGTTGCCCAAATGTTTAGATTTCCGCACATGCCTGAGGTTTACTCTAGACTCCAAATTTGAGCTCTGAAGGTATTAATGTCTTTTGGGGTAGGGAGGCGATTAATTCCATCCCTCCTCTGCTCCTCGCAAAGAATCCCAAGGCACTTCCAAGAGGTTCCTGGCGACCCAGCTGCAGCCAATAGTTTAGAACTTGAGGGTGCAGGACTCTGAAAAGCAACAGTATGCCTACTTCTTCCATTCCTCCGATATACACCACTGGGACCTTCTGGACTAGGACTGGTCCTGGAAGGTGATAGATGTCCGAGGGTTTGAGGGTTTGAGCTGGAACTTGCCTGTGCCAGGAAACACAAATCTCTGAGGCATTTTGAAAACTGTGAGGTCTGTGAAGATCTGATTCATCATAAGACTTCCTGGTCAACTGAAAATCCAATGTAACAAACTGTTTTAAAGCAGTTCTAACAGCAGGTGGTTAGTTATCCTGCAAAACAGTTATTGTATAAAAGCATTTCCCACCCTGTGCCTTTGTGGTAACTCATTTTATTCCTGTTTTGCATTTTCCAGCCAATACTTATCAAGTGCCTATGATGCGTAAGGCAGAGCCCTGGTGGCGCAGTGGTTAAGAGCTTGGCTGCTAACCAAAATGTTGGCAGTTTGAATCCACCAACTGCTTCTCGGAAACCCTATGGGGCAGCTCTACCCTGTCTTGTAGGGTTGCTATGAGTCCAAATTGACTCGATGACAACAGGTTTAGTTTTCTGGGTTTTGGGTATAAGGCACTCTGCTAGGAACAGATGCAGTTCCCTAGTGGGCCAACAATTTAATTAGTGTGATGGATTTTGGATTGCAGAGTATTGAACTTCTCTGAAGAACCATGTCTTGTGGGAGAAAGTGAAGTAGGGCAGGTGAATTGTTGCCTCCTGTGCAAACCCTGCTGTGTGCCCTAATGTTTACATCTCCTTGACAGCTGAGCGTGAGATTGTCCGGGACATCAAGGAGAAACTGTGCTACGTAGCTCTGGACTTCGAAAATGAGATGGCCACTGCCGCATCCTCCTCCTCCCTGGAGAAGAGCTATGAGCTGCCAGATGGGCAGGTGATCACCATCGGGAATGAGCGCTTTCGCTGCCCGGAGACCCTGTTCCAGCCATCCTTCATCGGTAGGCGACAAATATCCCTGCCCTGGAAGGGGAGGTCACCCTTTCCTCAGTATCCAGCCAGCCCTTGACCACCAGAACCATTCTGCGCATGAAGGGTGTGACAGAGGCCACAGACAAAAGCATTTCTAAATAGTAGCAAGGGAAAGGGTATGGCATTTTTAAGGTGGACGCATTTCAGGAGGCCAAGAAGGGAATTTTCTTTATAGGAAAACACTAATGATCTGTGTTATTACTGTCAAGCTGAAAGCATTCTTGGTGTACGATGAATATTGTCTGTGCTTAGGACACAGTGGAGCCGCTGGGATGGGTTGGGGTGGCACGCAGGGGCTTCTCTGTGGAAAAGAGCACCTAGGGCAATCAGTGTTAAATTGTTGAATGATCTCTCAAAACTGGAGATGAAAACTGTGATGGCCAATAGGAACTGCTCACTGGCGCCCCTCCTCAAGCTGTGCCTAGGGCACGCAAGGCAGCTGTGCCCTACCTCGCCCTCACCCTCTTCCCCTTAGGCCTCTCAGTGGAGGGGTTGCTGAGAGTTAGGGACTGGCAGGAGGACAGAAATGTAAAAGCACCCAAAGTGAGCCTGCGACCTCATTAGAATTGACATTGGGAGATAGGGTAGCAGAGTTGTTTACAGAGAGCAGGCTCCGGGAGAGAGTAAGACTGGGTTTGACTCTTAGTTTTACCACGTTCTATTTTTCTGATCTTAGGGATGTCACTTAACCTCCCCAAGCCTCAATCTCCTCATCAATAAAATAAGGATCATAATAACACCTATGTCATAGCATGGCTGTGAAAATTACATGAGTGGTTAACAGCTATGGCTGTTAATCAAAAGGTCGGCAGTTCAAATCTACCAGCTACTCCTTGGAAACCCTATGGGGCAGTTCTACTCTGTCCTGCAGGGTCGCTATGAGTCAAATTGATTTGACTGCAATGGGTTTTTTATATGTAGAACATTTAGTGCCCGACAAACAATAAGCACTCAATAATTATTAGATATTCTCAGAAATTAATAATTATACATTATCACTATTGGAGTCTCTGGGTGGTGCAAACAGTTAATATGCTCAGCTGCTAACCTACAGGTTGGAAGTTTAAGTCCACCTAGAGGCACCTCAGAAAAAAGGCCTGGTGATCTACTTCTGAAAAAAAAACAGCCACTGAAAACCCTATGGATACTGTTCTACTCTGACACACATGGCGTCACTATGAGTCAGAACTGACTTGTAGGCTTTTTTTTTTTTTTTTTTTTAATTACATCCCAGCCCTGCAAAAGGTGGAGGGCCATCTAGAGGCTCTTTCCAAAGGGCCCACATTAAATATTTTCTATAAGTGCAGACAAAAAAAAAAAATTATCGTTATGTTCGAAGAAAGATGAGTTTGTCCATTTGGATGAAACACTTTTCTGACGATTCAGCACCATTTAGCTCTGAGGGCCGAGTACAAGGCAGCAGCTAAAAAGGAGCTTGTGAGAGCAATGGCTGTGACATTGGCTCAGTGTGGGACCTTCTTGAGGAAGTCTGAAGGCTTTGACCCTTATATGAATCATCTGTAGTAGTAAGCCCATTACACATCAGTGGTATTACGTTTTCATCCCTTGTGGAGATGCTGCAGCAGGGCTTCCTTGTTAGGCAGGATGTGGAACACAGCAAGACGCTGGGTCCGGGATTATTACGCCTGCCTAGCTTCCATCCAAAAGAGGCCCTAGTGGTACAATGATTAAGTTCTTGGCTGCTAACAGAAAGGTCAGCGGTTCAAACCCACCATCTGCTCCAAGGGAAAAAAGACCTGACAATCTACTTCCGTAAAGATTACAGCCTAGAAAACCCTATGGGGAAGTTCTACCCTGTCCTATAGGATATATATGAGTTGGAATAGACTTGACAGCACACAATAACAACAGCAGCTTCAGTCCAGCATAAGGTCACCCAGTTGTTCAAGTCTGGTCTTCCATATCTAATCTGAGTTTATTCTCCACCCAAAGACCATGGTCTGTGCCTCTTTTCCAGGGATGGAGTCTGCTGGCATCCATGAAACCACCTACAACAGTATCATGAAGTGTGATATTGACATCCGGAAGGATCTCTATGCTAACAACGTCCTCTCAGGGGGCACCACCATGTACCCTGGCATTGCCGACCGGATGCAGAAGGAGATCACGGCCCTAGCGCCAAGCACCATGAAGATCAAGGTATAGTTCAGGCCCCCCAGCTGGGCCACCAGTGGTGCCAGCATCATCATCAGATGTGAAGGACTCTTCGGTGGCCGCATCTTGGTCTCATATGCTCATGGATTCTAGGGCCAGGCAGTGGGTAAAATCCCATATTTTGTGGATAGAAGTCAACCCACTTTGTGAGACAAGTTGAGTAATTTTGTACAAAATTCAATCAATATGCACCTTTGTCCATAAGCAACTGTATTAAGGCTTAGATCACTTTATACATTTTACTGTTTTTCCTCATTAAAAATATAATGCATCTCATATGTATGAAATATTAAAAACAGAGATGAGCCAGACATTTCTGAAGCAGTTTAAACCCTTACACTCTTCTCCCACTGCTCAATGTGACCACATCTCAGTGGCCAGGAATTAGAATTTTATCTTCATCTCTCTTTCTGGCACATCTTTTGATATAGGTGCTCAACACTATAGAATGACTCCAGTATGACCCACCTCCACCCCTGTGCCACCAGGGCCTCTATATTGTGAGAGTTTTGAGTCCCAGTGAAAGCAATTTAGATTAAATGTAGATCACTCTTTGGAGGCAACCTGTACATATGGCTGATGACTTCTCAGAAACCAGAAGGGCACCCTGGGACCCTTTGACCTATGTCACCGGGAGCAGGAGAAAGGGCAGTCCTAACACAAGTGCATTCACACACATGAGAAGTATTCGAGCAAGTTCTCCGTTATCCACAGTCCCTTCTCCTTTTTGAAAGGGTGTGAACTTAACATAAAAGAGTGTGCTGGACTGAAACATTCTCTCTCCCACTACAGGCTCTGGGGAGCCCTAAAAGACTACAGAATGAGAGCTGTGTTCTGAATGGTTTGTGTTTTTTGCATGACCCTGTGATCAGTTCTTACCTCTCTTGCTCCCATACCAGAGGAACAGAGGTGAAACCAGCCAATAAGGTCACTGACAGAGCCAGGCTAGGCTAAGGGTATGTTATAAAGAGAAGCTGTAGCTACAGGTGGGCAGTTCCTAGTTCTCCAAACTTGGCTTCTTGAATAGAAGTGAATGGGGAACTTTGCGGTGAGGGAGTAGTGAGACTAGCTAAAAGCCTGTGACAGTTAAGATGAGAACATTAGGGGAAACCAAAACTGGATGAGGGGTCTACAGGAACTCTCTGTATTATCTTTGCAACTTCCCTGTAAGTCTAAAATTATTAAGAAACAAAAAACCTACGACAGACCTGTGGTTGAATATTGGGTCTGACACTGGTACTTAAGACCAGTGTGACCTGGACAAGTTACTTAAAACTTTCTTGGCTTCCATTTCTTCACCTGTAAAATAGAATTAATTTAAGGCTTACTCTTTACAGTGGTTGTGAGAATGAAATGAAATAATACATATAAAATGTTTAGCATAGTACCTGGCACAAAGTCAGTGCTCGATCAATGTTAGTTCTCTTTATTAAAAATAAATGTTCTGTCAGAGTTTGGGGGATAAGAAAAAAGTAAAGGCTTTAACCATGGTTTCAGAAACACCTTGCCTGTTGGCCCAAAGTGTCCATATTCATTTCTGTGAATCTAGAATTGCTCAACTCCAGCTGTTTTTTGAGATGCTACTGATGGTTGAGATTCCTGGCCTGATTCCCAGCTCTCGCTACCGTGACAGCCATGATGACATACATCACTGTGCCCAAATCATTCAGTTGTTTAAGAAACATTCAATGCCCTTGCCAGGCGGGCTGTGCTGTGGGTAAGGCCAGCCGGTATGCTTAACGGGCATACCCCAGGGGACCCTAAACCCCTCAATATTAGATAGTTTATCTCAGAATTTCAGAGTTCAGTGTTCAGTGTTCAGAGTTCAATGTTCAGACAGAAGAACACTAGCATAGTAAGTTCTGGTACAAATTAAAACGTCTCCTTTGAAGATGCTGGTGTTTGTTTGCAGAGAAAAGGACGTGTCTTACTGAGTTCTGAGGCACAAAGTGTGGAAATCAGAGACCTTGTCAGGGCTCTTAAACAGAGGTCACCGCAGGATTTGGGGCCAATTTTCAGTTTGCCCAATAGAGTGAATGCTGTAGAGGTGTTACGGATGCTTGAATAGACGGTGTGAAGGAATTTGCTCATTGAAGAATATCTAACTCCACAGCCAATTCAAACTCCCGTAACATCTAAGGAGGAGGCTTGGTGTCCTGGAGGTTAAGTGCTCAGCTGCTAATTGAAAGGTCGTTTGTTCCAACGCACCAGCTGCTCCCTGGGAGAAAGATGTGGCAGTCTGCTTCCCTGAAGATTACAGCTTTGGAAACCCTGTGGAGCAGTTCTACTCTGTCCCATAGGGTCGCTATGAGATGGAACCTACTGGACGGCAGTGGGCTCGGTTTGTGAGTCTCTGCTGCGTGTGGAACTACGGCCAAGTCCGTGAAACTGGGGCCAGAGTAGAAGGCCAAAGCCCTTGGTTGAGCGCGTGAAATGACCTTTCTTTCTCATCCTGACCAACAGATCATTGCCCCTCCAGAGCGCAAGTACTCTGTCTGGATCGGCGGCTCCATCCTGGCTTCTCTGTCCACTTTCCAGCAGATGTGGATCGGCAAACAGGAGTACGACGAAGCCGGGCCCTCCATCGTCCACCGCAAATGCTTCTAGAACACGTCTCTGCTCTGTCTGTCTGTCTCTAGCACACAACTGTGAAGGTTTTGTGGAATACTGTCTTAGTTCCTTTCCAAATAATTCCTAGCCAAACCTCCGACTGGTTACCTATGTGTTTTTTAAATAAATCGGAAATGGGCTATCAGAAATATGCTGGCTTTGGCGTTTGATCAACACCCCGCTGATCTCACTTGTTATAGGCTGTCTCCCTCTAGTGGCCCAGTGGAGGCTACACGACAACTAAGACGAATATGTTTCCCACGCAAAGAGCTGTGGGTGTTAGTTGCCGATTCCGACTCATGGCGACCCCATGTGTGCAGAGTAGGACTGCTCCATAGGGTATTCAAGGCTATGACCTTTTGAAAGCAGACCGCTGGGCCTTTCTTTTGAGGTCCCTCTGGGTGGGTTTGAACGGCCAACCTTTCTGCTAGTAGTTAAGCACTTAACCCTTTTTGTGCCACACTGGGACTCTTTAAGGAGTGACTAAAAACCAAAACCAAACCAAGCCCATTGTCGTCGAGTCGATTCCGACATACAGCGACCCTACAGGACAGAGTAGAACTGCCCCATAGGGTTTCCAAGGAGCGCCTGGTGGATTCGAACTGCCGACCTTTTGGTTAGCAGCCGAGCTCTTAACCACTGTGGCACCAAGTCCCCAAGGAGTGACTACAGGTGACGGGGTGGGGGGGAAGTGTGCATTGATAAGCTGCACCTCCTTTCCCCTAAGAGGGCGGTGGGGGGAGGGGGCAGAGCTGGCATTTGTAGTGCTTATTATCATATTAACGGTTCTGAGAGTTCGGCTATAAAAAAAACTTTGATATTGTTCAACCAGGTATTTCAGCTGTAAATAAATGCTTACCAGGCAAAGGCACTCCTTACCCACTAAACTTTAAGGATTATTGCCACCAGATCACTTTCATTTTTGAGGCAAAAATCACCAAACATTCCTGTCATCACTGCACGGTTTACTTAAAGCAAAACAAGTCTGTTATACTGTTGTACTTTATATCTACCACTAGGGGGCGCGAACCCCTGGTAAAAGAATGGGTGCTAAGAATAGTCACTCCAAAGCAGACCTGCCCAGAGGCAAAAATCAGGAAAACTAGAACCACCCAAGAATGTGCATTACCAAAATGTTCCTTCCTTGTGAGCCACCCAGCTGCAGTGCCTACGCACCTCTTCTCAGTCATAGATCAATAATTGCTCCTGCGATTTCACAAGGGGCCCACTTAATTGAAGAGCTGGGCTTGCAGGGGTAGCAGAGTCCTGTTGATGAGTTTTGCCGGGATTGACAGAGGAGATAAAACCAGCAACACACCAGCCTGACTGCCTCGAGTCCTCTTCTCTTCCCTAACAATAACAAAGCAGACTCTAAAACCTCCGTGACCACCTCCAGCTTACCCCTGACAGTACTGTGCAGCAGAGTTGTGGGGGGTTGGAGACCGAAGTTGAAGAGGAGGAAGTAGGGCATACATGACACATTCCTGACAGAGACCCAGAAACCAGATTGTGTGCTACACATGTAGAACTGCAAAGACAGCCCCAGAGAACTGGCCACACATAGACTTCACAGGTGTGACTATGACTTGACTTTCCAAAGTAGGAGTCATAACATTTTCTCTGTGACATGTCTGTCTTGCAATCAGATGCCAGTTACAAGTAATTAGGGTAATTTTGAGTGAGATATTTGGTATCTCTGATTCATTTGCCATTCCTTTGTGTTTCATATTACTGGTTAATTAAATTCATCTCATTTTCAGAAATGTATCTGGGAAATGAACACCCACACACTGCCACCTCTCACTCTAATTTGTTCATGATGGCTACAGCTATTCCAGAATGTTCTCCTTGTACTTATTTCATGCCCCTTAAGGTCTGAAGAGAATAGACTCAAAAGCAATGGGTTTAGTTTAGTTTGAAGGGCTGAAGGTAGCATAATTTTTGCTGGACTGAGTTTGAAATATATCCCGTCTTCAGGGAAAACTGATGAAACATAGTTACTGACAGATTTTCACAGTGGCCTAAAGCTCAGCTACCTTTAAGCAGATTTCCTATTGTTGGAGAAAAATATGCGGTATTTTAGATAAACCACGATCCGTGGGTGGAGAAACAGTTTTCGCGTGGCTATTAACCAGGGAGCCCTGGTGGCGCAGTGGTTGAGAGCTGCTAACCAAAAGGTTGGCAGCTCAAATCCACCAGCGGCTCCTTGGAAACCCTATGAGGCAGTTCTACCCTGTCCTTATAGGGTCACTATGAGTCGGAACTGACTGAACAGCACCTAACAATAACCTAAAGGTTGGCGGTTCGAATCTACCCAGCAGCACTGCAGAAGAAAGAGTTGGCAACCTACTTACAAAAGATTACTGCCATTGAAAACCTTGTGGAGTGCAGTTCTACTCTGACACACGTGGGGTCACCATGAATCAGAATCGACTCAATGGCAACAGGTATGGGTTGACACACCAATCAAGTTCTTTTCATATTCTTCTTAGATTATGCCGCTCTATTTTCCCTACACATTTAGTTTCGAGGCTTATTTCTTGCATCCTTTCATTGGATCAGTTATTTTCTCCTCTTTATATTTCAACATATGCCACAACCCAAGACGCCCTTAAAAATGGGCTGAAATCATTTAACTGTAGGTCTTTCTTTACAAAATGCCATCACCTACTCAGAACATATTAAGCAGGTAAATTCAATTCTATCCTATTAATTTTGAACTAATCTTTGCTCTTAAAAAAAAAAAGTTTGTGACTTCAGATGGATGTTTTAACGTTGTCTTCTCCTTTATTAAAGTATAAACCACTGAATTTAATAGAAAGCAAAGGTATTATTTTAAAGTATTATTACTGGTGGTTCTTTTGGTTATTCTTTCTTCTGCGTTTCTAATTCTATCCAGCCAAAAGGGCCAACCATCCTTGATAAGGAGTCCCCGGGTGACACAAGTGGTCAATACTCTTGGCTGCTAACTGAAAGGTTGGAGGTTCAAGTCCACCCAGAAGTGCCTTGGAAGAAGGACCTGGCAACCTACTTCCAAAAAATCAGCCATTGAAAACCATATGGAGAACAGTTCTATTCTGACACAGATGGGCCACCCTGAGTTAAAGTTGACTCGATGACAACTGGTACTGGTATCCTTGATAAAATCAAATCCTGCTTTTCAACATGGTGCTGGTGAACCTGATAAAGGGCTGGGACTGGTATTCCAAACAGTAAGAGTTTGACGAGAGTATGTCAGTTCTAGAACCTTTTGACATCTTTATTAATGCTATCATTAAAATTTGACTTTAAAATATTAAGTTAATAATGTTTTGCCTTTGAAAAAATTCTGTAAGTATGGCATCTTATTGCTGAAATGAACCACTAAATTATTTAATCCACACACATTATTTCTGAAGCCTCCCAAAACACGGCCTTGTCTGAAGTCAGGAAGAGCAAACGTCTTCTATTTATTTGTTTTGCTCTCAAGGTTCATCAGTATTTATATTAGGAGGAAGCATAATGGAGCTTATTTTTTAAACAATCTTTGTCCTGGAAAATCTGCAGAGAAGAATTTTTAAACATCCTTTTCAGACTTAAGAACACAGATTCAACACTCATTCTACTGGTACTTCCTGGACCCACAGGGACAATGACTAATTCAAGTAAACAATTTTGGTTTTTCACAGTCAATTCTGTTTACTTGATGAGGATGTATGGGTAATCCTCCTTGACGGAGAAAAAATATATACATCAAATTATCTCCACGTGGTTTTAGAATGTGTTTTGGCCTAGATAATGCCGGAGGCATTTACTTCAAAACAAATAGCTTAAATAAAGCCAGCCTCTAATACTTTTTATTCCACTTCCCTTCCTAGGGTTCATCTCTGTTTTCTCTCCTTCATCCTCTGCATCTCCCCACCTCCACTCTGAATGATGACAAGCAGACCGAGTATAAAAAGCTTCCTTTCTGGATCATGTTCTCTCCCCGGGGTTCTCTTGATCTTCTCCCTAGCTCTCCTTTGGTTATTCAAACATATATATATGCATATGGACTTTATTAAATTCCTTTAATCACAAAAGCATTATAAAATTAACATTATCATAACAAAACATAATTATTGTAAAAATATTTATTTAATTTGAAAAACACCTTTTTAAATACCTAGTGTGATTTACTTAGTTGAAAATTCTTTTTGAAAGCTGTCCCTTTAAGGAATAATTCCTTAAGTCTATTTGAAGACTTTAAAACACCAGATCAGGGTAATATTATAATAGCTACTCATGTTCTTATCCAAATGGTACTTTTTAAAATAATAACTATAGGATCTAAAGAGGTGTACACCTCAGCCTCCACACAGGACTGTAGTAGCACTTGCCCTTTGATAATTACCAAAAAAAAAAAAAAAAAGTCTTCTGGGACATCAGTATGATAAGTGTCTAAGAACCACTGAACAATGCTTTTGTCAGCTTACCCCAGGGAAAATACATTCTTGTCTCATGAAGAACCAGCCAATATATCAGAAAAAGGAACAAGTTCCTTAGAGGAACAGAGAAGAGTTCTGTGCATACTTCACACAGAAAATAAAGTGAATTCTTCTAAGAAGAACGAGAAGCTGAAAGCTTGCCTTCCTTCCTTTGGCATTGCCAAATACATGGCATTTCTCAAACATCCTTTTCACAGGAGACATTTTCTTTCTAGATAATTCTTCAAGAAATGCCAGAAGAGAAACATCTGCTTTCCACATCTGGGACCGCTTCAGCTAGTTTCACAACAGAAACCTCCATCTCAGGCCAAAGCATTGCACGAGCAGTCTGTAGTATGGAATACATTGGTGGGGGGCAGGGGGAGGGTACAAATAGTGAACCTACTCTGGTATGTGGCCTCATCTGACATAAATCTGCCCTTTGTATTGCAACTTAAGTAAAATGCTAATTTTCTGCAAACAAAACCATACTAAAAAAAAGCCAGGAACCATTTCAGTGGCTGAGAAGAATCCACAGACATTCTACTCTGCTCTTCTGTTATTGGCAAGGTCTATAAAGATGAGAATAATTTCTCTCAAGGCAACAGGCACCCCCATGACAACAAAGAATACAATTTTCAATTCAGTCTGAACACATTAAAAAATGGGAGCAGTACTCGCCTACTATGAACGATATCTTCCAAAGGAGGCCCATCCAAAGTACACTCTGGTCTCTAACAGCCTCTAGTTGGACGACATGAGCTCTACTTCCTGGCTAGCCCATTTCCCAATGGAATGAGCACATTTCTGATGACTCTTCTTTCAGACACTGAGTTCTGTGAGCCTCTGGGAACCATTCTGCCTGACAAGGGTGGGGCACTGGTTTGTTGCCTCCAAAGTTCTTCAGCCCGGTGACAAGATCCTTCTGGGCAGTCTGGTTAATAGGGTTTGTACTTGGCAATAAGAAAACCACATCTCCTTCAAAAACAACCTTTCGAACTCCACCTCAACCCTGAGGTTTTACTTTCCTTTGTAGAGAAACGAAAGAGCCAAGCACACCCCCACTCCTTCAGGCAATATATCTTTTAGTGAAAAAACAAAAAAACAAAACAAAACAAAAAAACAGAGCCCTAGTGGCACAGTGGTTAAGAGCTATGGCTGCTAACCAAAAGGTCGTCGCTTAAAATCCACCTGCCGCTCCTTTGAGACCCTATGGGGCCGTTCTACTCTATCCTATAAAGTCACTATGAGTCATAATTGACTCCATGGCAAAGGTTTTTTTTTTTTTTTTTACGAATTTAGTGAAAAATGGGTCCTCTTCTAATCTGCTATTCAAAAGAGACATAATTGGCTTTGCATACTCATGGCTTCTCTTTCTGTTCTCTCCAGAAATCTAAGCTAAGTGTTCTTGGCTTCCAATTGAATCCTTTTCTGTCTTTAAGCACCATTCGATATCTGCAGTTTTCTCACCAGCCACCTCTCATTTTACATCCTCTTGGTCTACTACTACATCTTTGAATTCTACTCTGAGGATAACAACCATTCCTAAGCCACTTTGAGTCCCAGTAGTCATATATCCTGGAAAAAATTATATAATCATTCCCTTTTCTCAAGTGTATTAGAATACCATGTTGTCTTTACGTGCTAAGAAGTTGAGAACAGCCTGACCCAGCTTTGCAGAGTTCATTTGCCCTTAGCTGATGGTGGCAGTAGTCTCAAGGCCCCTGACACAGGGAAGGCCAAGCTCTACTTCTGGAGCTTGGGTCCTGAACTTTCCTAGGCTACAAGTTGTCATGAGGCAGAAACAAGCCACTGAGCTACCTTTAGTAGGCTCTTAATGAATGAGACCTGGAGCAGAATTTGGTTGGCATGATATCAGTATTTGGGATAGACAATTAGAAAGGGATATCAACTCATCTAATGCCTAGGATATCAATGTTTGGGCATTAGTGAGCTGAAATGGACTGGTATTAGCGGTTTTGAATTGGACAATCATATACTCTTTGCTGGGAATGACAACTTGAAGAGGAATGGCATTGCATTCATCGTCAAAAAGAACATTTCAAGACCTATCCTGAAATACAACATTGCCAGTGATAGGATAATATCCATCCCCCTACAAGGAAGACCAGTTAATACGACTATTATTCAAATTTACACACCAACCGCTAGGGCCAAAAATGAAGAAATAGAAGATTTTTATCAGCTGCTGCAGTCTGAAATTCATTGAACATGCAATCAAGATGCATTGATAATTACTGGCAATTGGAATGCAAAAGTTGGAAACAAAGAAGAAGGATCAGTAGTTGGGAAACATGGCCTTCGTGATACAAACAATGCTGGGGGTCAAATGATAGAATTTTCAAGATCAAAGACTTCTTCATTGCAAATACATTCTTTCACCAACATAGAAGATGACTATACACATGGACCTCGCCACATGGAACACACAGAAACCAAATTGTCTACATCTGTGGAAAGAGACGATGGAAAACCTCGATATCTTCAGTCAGAACAAGGCCAGGGGCCAACTGTGGAACAGACCATCAATCGCTCATATGGAAGTTCAAGCTGAAGCTGAAGAAAATCAGAGAAAGTTCACAAGAGTCAAAATATGACCTTGAGTACATCCCATCTGAATTTAGAGACCATCTGAAGAATAGATTTGATGCATTGAACACTAGTGACCAAAGACCAGACGAGTTGTGGAATGACATCAAGGACATCATACATGAAGAAAGCAAGAGGTCGTTGAAAAGACAGGAAAGAAAGAAAAGACCAAGATGGATGTCAGAGGAGACTCTGAAACTTGCTCTCAAATGTCGAGCAGCGAAAGCAAAAGGAAGAATTGATGAAGTAAAAGAACTGAAGATTTCAAAGGGCCTCTCGAGAAGACAAACTAAGGTATTATAATGACATGTGCAAAGAAGAGATGGAAAACCAAAAGGGATGAACACATTCGGCGTTTCTCAAGCTGAAGAAATGAAGAAAAAATTCAAGCCTCGAGCTGCAATACTGAAGAATTCCGTGCGGAAAATATTAAATGACACAGGAAGCATCAAAAGAAGGTGGAAGAAATACACAGAGTCATTATACCAAAAAGAATTAGTTGATGTTCAACCTTTTCAAGAGGTAGCATATGATCAGGAACCGATGGTACTGAAGGAAGAAGTCCAAGCTGCTCTGAAGGCATTGGAGAAATACAAGGCTCCAGGAAATTGATGGAATATCAATTGAGATGTTTCAACAAGCAGATGCAGCGCTGGAGTGCTCACACCATCTATACCAAGAAATATGGAAAACAGCTTCCTGGCCAACTGACTGGAAGAGATCCATATTTATGCCTATTCCCAAGAAAGATGATCCAAATGAATGTGGAAATTATAGAACAGTATCATTAATATCACATGCAAGCAAAATTTTCCTGAAGATCATTCAAAAACGGCTGCAGCAGGGAACTGCCAGAAATTCAGGCTAGTTTCAGAAGAGGACGTGGAACCAGGGATATCATTGCTGTTGTCAGATGGATCCCGGCTGAAAGCACGGAATACCAGAAGGATGTTTACCTGTGTTTTATTGACTATGAAAAGGCATTCAACTGTGTGGATCATAACAAATTATGGATAACATTGTGAAGAATGGGAATTCCAGAACACTTAATTGTGCTCACAAGGAACCTTTACATAGATCAAGAGGCAGTTGTTTGGACAGAATAAGGGGACATTGATTGGTTTAAAGTCAGGGAAGGTGTGTGCCAGGGTTGTATTCTTTTACCATACCTATTTTTTTTTTTTTTATTCAGTCTGTATGCTGGGCAAATAATACGAGAAGCTGGACTATATGAAGAAGAACAGGGCATCAGGATTGGAGGAAGACTCATTAACAACCTGTGTTATGCAGATGACACAACCTTGCTTGCTGAAAGTGAGGAAGACTTGAAGCACTTACTAATGAAGATCAAAGACCACAGCCTTCAGTATGGATTACACCGCAACATAAAGAAAACAAAAATCCTCACAACTGGACCAATGAGCAACATCATGATAAACAGAGAAAAGATTGAAGTTGTCAAGGATTTCAGTTTACGTGGGTCCACAATCAACAGCCATGGAAGCAGCAGTCAAGAAATCAAAAGACGCATTGCATTGGGCAAATCTGCTGCAAAGGACCTCTTTAAAGTGTTGAAGAGCAAAGATGTCACCTTGAAGACTAAGGTGCGCCTGACCCAAGCCATGGTATTTTCAATTGCATCATATGCATGTGAAAGCTGGACAATGAATAAGGAAGACCAAAGAATAATTGATGCCTTTGAATTGTGGTGTTGGCGAAGAATATTGAATATTCCATGGATTGCGAACAAACAAACAAATATATCTTAGAAGAAGTACAACCAGAATGCTCCTTAGAAGCAAGGATGGCAAGACTGTGTCTTACATAATTTGGACATGTTGCCAGGAGGGATCAGTCCCTGGAGAAGGCCATCATGCTTGGCAGAGTACAGGGTCAGTTGAAAAGAGGAAGACCCTCAACAAGGTGGATTGACACTGTGGCTGCAACAATAAGCTCAAGCATAACAACGATTGTAAGGATGGCTCGGGATCAGGCAGTGTTTCGTTCTGTTGTGTATAGGGTCACTATGAGTCGGAACCGACTCGGCGGCACCTAACGACAACAACAACATCAACTCATCTAAGCACAGAGGACAGGGAATACCCCAGCTTCAAATACAGAAATTATTGAAGTAAAAAGTGGATGCTAGTATATACAAATAAGGTTGTTTAAGTAACTCTGACAGAATCTCAGGAGGAAAGCAAAGTCTGGGAAAGCTGTGGATAGTGTAGAAGTCACTGGGAAGAGGAAATATAAGGAGCTATGCTTGGCCCTGCCAGGGAAAAAATGGTTAGAGAAGGCAACTTAAAAGTTGGAAAGAAAAGAGAGACAAAATCTGGGAAAGAGTAAGGCAAGACCTCAAAGGATAAGCAGAGGACTGAGAGGTGATCACAAGACTGTTGGAAAAGGAAAAGGCAGCCAGCTCAGGATTTTCTGAGGTGCCTGGGTGCAATTTCTACTGAGATTAAGGTCGCACTTGGACAACCAATCAAAAAGTGTCCTGAAGAATATTTACATAGTCTCAAAATACTTCCCTACAAATTACTTATTAATTACAAAGATGAAATAGCAACTTCATAAAAGAGGAATCTGGTGAACTCTATCCAGTAATCTCAATTAACAGCACCAATATTGGGACAAAGGAATATTATGAGTCTCATTTACGATATTCCGAGGGATACAACAACATTTCTGTGGTATTTCTGCCAAAAATGCATAAGCAGAATTTAATCATAAAGAAACGTGAGCCTACCCCAAACTGAGGCAACTTCTACAAAATAAATAGCCTGTATCCTTCAGAAACGCCAAGACGAATTAAAACAGACTAATGAACTGTTCCAGATTAAATAAGAATAAAGGGATATAACAACTAAATGTGATGTGTAATTCTAGACTGTATCCTAGTCAGGAAGAAAAAAAAAGCAAAAGAGACATTATCAGGATAACAGATGAAAATTATGTGTGGACTTTGGATTACATAATAGTATTGTGTCCACTCCACGAGTCAGTTTCTGGTACTGTGGTGACTTGCATGTTGCTGTGATGCTGGAAGCTATGCCACTGGTATTCAAATACCAACAGGGTCATGCGTGGTGGACAGGTTTCAGCTGAGCTTCCAGACTAAGACAAACTAGGAAAAAGGACCTGGCAGTCTATTTCTGGAAACCCTGGTGGCGTAGTGGTTAAGAGCTATGGCTGCTAACCAAAATGTTGGCAGTTTGAATCCACCACGCTCTCCTTGGCAATATTATGGGGCAATTCTACTCTGTCCTCTTGAGTCACTATGAATCAGAATTGACTCAACAGAAACGGGTTTGTTTTGTTTTGTTTTTGGGGGGGTTAATCTACTTCTGAAAAAAGTTAGCCAGTGAAAACCTTATGAATAGCAGCAGAACACTGTCTGATATAGTGCCAAAAGAAAGCCCCTCATGTTGGAAGATACTCAAAAACGACTGGTAGAGTTGACCTTAATGACCTGGGTGGAGTCAAGCTCTCGAGACCTTCATCTGCTGTTTCACAACTCAAAATGAGAAGAAAAAAACTAAATACCCATTAATAATAGGAACGTGAAACATACAAAGTATGAATCTAGGAAAATTGGAAATCATCAAAAATGAAATGGATGCATAAATATCGATATCCTAGACATCAGTGAGCTGAGAGGGACTGGTATTAGCCATTTTGAATTGGACAACAATATGGTCTACTATGCTCAGAAAGTGAAGAGGAATGGCGTTGTATTCATCATCAAAAAGAACATTTCCAGATCTATCCTGAAGTACATCACTGTCTGTTATAGGATAATACCCATACACCTACAAGGAAGACCAGTTAATATGACTATTCAAATATACGCACCAACCACTAAGGCCAAGGATGAAGGAATTGAAGATTTTTACCAACTTCTGCAGTCTGAAATTGATCAAATGTGCTATCAAGGTGCATTGATAATTACTGGTGACTGGAATTCAAAAGTTGGGAAGAAAGAAGGATCAGTAGTTGGAAAATATGACCTTGGTGATAGAAACAATGCCAGACATCAAATGATAGAATTTTGTAAGACCAACAATTCTTCATCACAAATAACTTTTTTCAACAACATAAATGGTGACTATACACTTGGACCTCACCGGATGGAATACACAGGAATCAAATTGACTACATCTGTGGAAAGAGATGATGGAAAGCTGGATATCATCAGTCACAACAAGGCCAGGGGCCAACCGTGGAACAGACTATCAATTGCTCACAGACAAGCTCAAGTTGAAGCTGAAGAACATTAGAACAAGTCCATATGAGCCAAAGTACGACCTTGAGTATATCCCACCTGAGTTTAGAGACCCTCTCAAGAATAGATTTGACACAATGAACGCTAATGACCGAAGACCAGACAAGTTGTGGAATGACATCAAGGACATCATACATGAAGAAGCAAAAGGTCATTAAAAAGGCAGGAAAGAACAGACCAAAATGGATGTCAGAAGAGACTCTGAAACTTGCTTTTGAACTTAGAGTAGCTACAGCAAACGGAAGAAATGATGAAGTAAAAGAGCTGAACAGAAGATTTCAAAGGGTGGCTCTAGAAGACAAAGTAAAGTATTACAATGACACATGAAAAGATCTGGAGTTAGAAAACCAAAATCAAAGAACACACTTAAGCTGAAAGAGCTGAAGAAAAAATTCAAGCCTCGAGTTGCAATACTGAAGGAGTGTATGGACAAAATACTGAATGACACAGGAATCATCAAAAGAAGATGGAAGGAATACACACAGTCACGGTACCAAAAAGAACTGGTTGATGTTCAACCATTTCAGGAGGTAGCATATGAGCAAGAAATCATGTTACTGAAGGATGAAGTCCAAGCTGCACTGAAGACATTGGCAAAAAACAAGGCTCCAGGAATTGACAGAATATCAATTGAGATGTTTCAACAGATGGATGCAGCCCTGGAAGTGCTTGCTCGTCTATGCCAAGAAATTTGGAAGACAGCTACTTGGCCATCCGACTGGAAGAGATTTCATTTTCATGCCTATTCCAAGGAAAGGTGATCCAACAGAATGCAGAAATTATTGAACAATATCATTAATATCACATACAAGTAAAATTATGCTGAAGATCATTCAAAAGTGGTTGCAGCAGTACATGGACAGAGAACTGCCAGAAATTCAAGCAAGATTCAGAAGAGGATATGGAATAAGGGATATCATTGCTGATGTCAGCTGGATTGTAGCTGAATGCAGAGAATACCAGAAAGATGTCTACCTGTGTTTTATTAACTGTGCAAAGACTGTGTGGATCATAACAAATTATGGATAGCATTGTTAAGAATGGAATCCCAGAACACTAAATTGTGCTCATGAGGAACCTGCAAATAGATCAAGAGGCAGTTGTTTGAACAGAATAAGGGAATACTGCATGATTTAAAGTCAGGAAAGATGTGCATCAGGGTTGTATTCTTTCACTTTACTTATTCAATCTGTATGCTGAGCAAATAATCTGAGAAGCTGGACTATATGAAGAACAGGGCATCAGGATTGGAGAAAGACTCATTAATAACCTGTGTTATGCAGATGACACAACCTTGCTTGCTGAAAGTGAAGAGGACTTGAAGCACTTACTGATGAAGAACAAAGATCACAGCCTTCAGTGGGGATTATACCTCAATGTAAAGCAAACAAAATTCCTCACAACTGGACCAATAAGCAACACCATGGAAAATGGGGAAAAGATTGAAGTTATCAAGGATTTCATTTTACTTGGATAACACCCAAGGGAGCAGCAGTCAAGAAATTAAATGATGCATTGCATTGGGCAAATCTGCTGCAAAAGACCTCTTTAAAGTGTTAAAAAGCAAAGATGTCAATTTAAGGACTAAGGTGCACCTGACCCAAGCCATGGTGTTTTCAATCGCCTCATATGCACTGGAAAGCTGTGCACTGAATAAGGAAGACAGAAGAATTGACACCTTTGAACTATGATGTTGGTGAAGAATATTGAATATACCATGGATTGGCAGAAGGAACAGATCTGTGTTGGAAGAAGTACAGCCAGAATGCTCCTTGGAAGCAAGGATGGTGAGGCTTCATCTCACATACTTTGTGGTCATGTTGTCAGGAGAGACGCCCCCTGGAGGACATCATGCTTGGTAAAGTAAACGGTCAAAGAAAAAGAGGAAGACCCCCTCAATGAGATGGATCGACGCAGTGGCTTAACAACGGGTTCAAGCATAACGAGATGGTGAGGAAGGCGCAGGACCAGGCAGTGTTTCATTCTGTTGTACACAAGGTCGCTATTATTCAGAACCGAATGGACAGCACCTAACACAATTGTGTCCATATTGAATTTCCTAATTTTGATAACTTTGCTGTGGTTGAGAGACAATCTTTTCTTCTTAGAAATATACACTGAAGCATTTAGTGATAAAGGGACTCAATATATCCAGCTTACTCAAATGGTTTAGAAAAAAATTACATACGTGTGTGTATGTTTATATATAACAGAGAGAATGTGATACAGTAAATGGAGCAAAATGCATACAACAGATGATCTAAATAAAGGGTGAATGATAGTTCCTTGTACTACCCTTGCAACTTTTCAATACGTTTGCAATTATATCAGAATAAAAAGCTATTCTCAAAGTGCCTGAGTATTCAGGAGATCCCAAGAGAGGGTGTTAGCTTGGGTAAAAGCTACAAACAGGGGTGAAGTGAGAAAGATGACACTCTGGCCTATGTTCCTGAAAATGTCCTCTCGGTATGCTCCTTGTGTTCTGGTTTTCATGACGGCATAAAGCATCATCTTGTATGTGGCAGAGCTGGAATTTGACTCTAGAGCATGAGCTTCCCCCCCCCCCCTTCCTCATTCTATTTTTACTTTATTCATTTGGCACCACAATTCTGAGATTTATTTACGTTGCTCAGTGCACACCTAGCCCAACTGCTTTTAATTGGTGCGTAGAGGTTCTTGATATGTATCCACACTCCCAGACTGAGTCCAGCACTTTGCTACCACAAGTAACACTTCTATCAGTGAACGTCTGATTACAGAGCACGAGATTTTAACCTCTCTGTCTTGATTCTATGTGTATCTGTAACATCTTCCTCATCTAGTATAATAAGTTTACCTATAAGGAGCCCTGGATGTACAATGGTTAAGTGGTTGGTTGCTAACCGAAAGGTCTGCAGTTCAAACCCACCAAGAGGCTCCTCAGGACAAAGACCTGGCAATCTGCTCTGGTTAAGATTACAGCCTAGGAAACCCTATGGGGCAGTTCTACTCTATCACATAGGGTCACTGTGAGTCGGAATCGACTTGATGGCACACAACAACACTAATGAAATAGACTTGTGTAGTATAAATGGCTCCCAGAAAAGCTATACTGACTCTTAGTCAATCCTATGTTCTTTGCTAGTTGCCAATTTTTCTCTCTCTCTCTCAGAATTGTTCTTGGACTCAGTGCCTAGCACCCAGCTTTTATACAGGCTCCTTTGAAACTAGGGCAGATCAGCAAGTTTGCTGGTTTCTCTGATGCCTATTCTGTGCTCACTTCACTGGGCACATCTGTGGTACCATAGTATGCATTTGGATTTCTTAGGACTTCCCTATGGGTTTTAGTCATTAATCTCTGTTAAAGGTATCCACTATAGGATCACTGGAACTGTTGATTTGCAAATAGAATTCCCTTATTTATATACATCTCTCAGACAATATGTTCACTTTCCTCCAAAGTTTCTCTCAATTCAGCGTCCATTTGCTTTTCCTTATTGGTTGACATTCAACAAACCCTCTACAGGGAAATTAAACAAGCAGTAAGGCAAATCAAGGGTGTATCCTGGACCTGGATGTAGTTGAGGTGTTGTGTCCAGCAGGCGATAGGATACTGAAAGCCTCCCCCATCACTGTTTCACGTCACCTTGCTGGCAGTTTGCTACAGGTTGTCACATAGAAGGCATCATCCATACCTGTCTTCAAGCTGGGCAGGTTAGATTTTGCTCCTTTAACAATATTACTTCTGTCTTCTCTACTTATATTTGTAGCTAATTTTTTTCCAATATGTTTCCACCTTCAGGTTTTTCCTACCTATCCAATTTGCTAAGACAGAACATACCTCTCTCATTCCTTCTATTTAATCTGTATCTTTTGATCTAGGTAAATGCTTTTATTACCTAGATACCAGCCGCAGTCCCATCCTACCAAGCCTGAGAAATACCATAACGTACATACATTGTACTTATGTTACCCTGTTCAATTTCATCTTTAGTTTTTTCTTTCCTATTCCCCGAGCATTAGTTTATATGCACATATTTTTAACCACAAGTACTCTTTCCACATTATTTCTTTTATTTGTTCTTTTTGGCTGAGAATTTTCTGTTATTTCCTCTGCCATATGTCTTCTGTCACCCTTGTCGACCTTCACAGTAACGGGCTTTGCATTTTTATCTGATCCTTCTTCTTTCCCACTCTCAAGCTTCTCTGCGTTTAGTCCTCTTAATCAAGTGGATGAGTCATCGGCTACCCCAGTCCCTCTGACCTCATCCTGAAGCAGAAGCTCGTTGCTCTAGTATTCGATGCCATGATTCACTGCAAACCTATCTTGGATGCTGGGACTGGATGAAACTGAAAACACAGATGGTCTCTATCGTCGGCACCCATGGTTCTTTTCAAGTGGCGAAGCTGCTCACCTTCTACTGTAGGGAAATGTTGCAGGAATAGATGACCCGTCTTAGAGATGAACTCCTACGAATTTCTTTCTTTGGAATTATATTTTACATGAGTGAAAAAAAAAAAAATTACAGGGAAACACCTAACGTTCTAAAAATCATATGCAAAGGCTTCTATAAATACTGGACAGACTGTTGTTTGCAACAATTTATTACCAGGTCATAGTATTTGGGTACACTAATAGGTACTGATTTAACAACTTTGTGACCTCTCTTGAGACAAGGCAACCGCTCCCCCAAAAAAAAACTTCAAAATGTACAAGAACAATAAATATCAAACCTTCAATCTAAAATGTATAAATATAAAATATCAGTCATTTCTGGAAACATCTTAAGAAAATCCGGCAACCACATATCCACAGGAAGGTGTCTGGAGCTGATGGCGCTAGTCTTCAGATCACCTGAGATCCAACACAATTATCTTTATGTCTTTTACCAACACATGTTTGCATATCTAGGAAAGAAAACATTGGTTTTACATCATAATGCTTAACATACAATTCTATTTAGGGAGGGAATATGAATTTCCTAATTTAAAAAGTACTTCCGCCATCAGAACAAAGGAAATCAGGTTTGTTCATGTTCAACAACAAAGTATTTATAGAGGTTGCAAAGTGATTCTCATTGTAAATGAATTCTAACTTCATATTAATGTTTCTTTGATGTTGTAGCCACAAAACTGCCAAGAAGTTTTTTTTGTTTTTTTTTTAAAGATACAGTCAAATAACGTTTCTGTTGAGCTATACAAAGCTAGGAAGTATGATCAGTTTTCACTGAATTGTTCTGAAAAAACTAATTTGGTCACATCATGCAGAAATGATTTATAAGCCATTTTATATGATTTTCTTTAATAATTGTTGGTATATTTAGACTGTTGAAAACTTCAGATGTCACACAGATATACAAATGGAAAGGTAGCTTTATGTGTAATCAACTCTGCTACAGAAATACTTGAATTTCCTTGTAAATAAAAAAATAAAGTAAGAAATCATAGCTTGAGAAAGCATAAAGATTTATTAATTTTCAGAGATAGGAAAATTCCAGACTAAGCAATACAGTGTTTTAGCGCTACTACAGGCTTACAAAGGAAAGCCCCTCCTAAGTGTGTCTTCACATCAAATCTGTAGGTATATCAGAACAGTGCATACAGTTCTTATTTAGCCTTACTTTAGGGAGAGAAATAGAAGCCCTGGTGGCGCAGTGGCTAAGGTGCTCGGCTACTAACTGAAAGGTTGGTGGTTCAAAACCACCAGTGGCTTGGCAGGAGAAAGATGTGGCAGTCTGCTTCCGTAGAGATGTATAGCCTTGGAAACCCTTTGGGGTCACTACAAGTCAGAATCGATTCATTGTTTAGTGCAAGAAAAGGCTCGAAGTCTTTTCAGGGATTTAACAGCTGCGAGTGCAGAAAATGAAGGTGACTGTGATGGGGAACGTGTTGCGAGTAGGGGTTGATTCTACAGTTTCAAAGCAAGGGCAAACTTACATAACATTCAAGGGCAAATATGAGTTGTCAGGTAAGTAGTAAGTCGGATGTTTGTAGCCCGGGGACTTACTGTATTTCCCTCCTTTAAAAAAAAAAGTTTGAAAAATAAATATCTGCAGAAAATAGCCGATGTTGTCTACTCACACTGAACAGCCTGGGGTCCTTGGTGTGTGGATGAAATCCCTTCTTTTTACAAGCCGAAACTTCAAGCATGCCAGCATTGGTGAGCCTGAAGATGCCAGTGCTAAACCCCAGGACAAAAAAGAGGCAGAAACATTAGCAGTCATTTATGTTTTCTGCATGCTTTATTTGAATGACAGAAATGTACATATTCCTCAAAAGGGTGGAGAAAGACACCACAAAGTAGGAATTTCATGGTGTTTATTTAACCCCTCTTGTGATAACTAGCCAAGGAGTCCTGGTGGTGCAGTGGTTAAGTGCTCGGCTGTTAACTGGAAGGTCAGCGGTTAGAACCTGCCAGTCACTCTGTGGGAGAACTGACATAGCAGTCTGCTTCCATAAATATCACAGCCTTGGAAACCCTCTGGGGCAGTTCTACTCTGGCCTATAGGGTTGCTATGAGTCAGAATCAGCTCAAGGGCAACAGGTTTGCTTTTGCTTATTTTTGTATGTGTGATGACTGGCCAAAGGAGAGAACCCCAGGGGAGGGCAGTGCTATCTCCAGGCACCTGCAGGACTGAAAACGGGAAGCAGTAGCACAGCTATTGTGTGAGCCTACAGAGAAAAGGACAAGCCCCGAGGGAGGAAATCACAGGTGGCAGATATTTTCCAAGTATGATGCTAAACACTGTTTATAACAACAGCAAACATTTATTGTTTTTTTTTATGCTGCCAGGCACTATGCAAAGAACTTCATATAGACTAGGATGTCCCTAAACCCAATGCCTTCCAGTCGATTCTGACTCATAGCGACCCTATAGGGCATTCCTAGTTGGTGCAGAAAGTTAAGCGCTAGACTATTAATAGAAGGTTGGTGGCTCAAACCCACCAAGAGGCATCATGGAAGAAAATCCTGGTGAACTGTTTCCAAAAGGTCACAGCCTTAAAAAACCCTACAGAGCGCAGTCTACTTTGCAACACATGGGACTGACATGAGTTGGAATCAATTTGATAGCAACTGGTCTGGTTTTTTTGCTACACAGACTATCATCTGATTTCATCCTCACAGGTATGGACAGGTATTAGGGCTGAAGGAGCTGAGGCTGACAGCAGCGAGGTATTCTGCTGAAGAACATACCACTTGTAAGTGGAGCCAGGAATTCCAGTCTAAGTTTGACTCTTATGCTCACCACCCTAATAATAATCTACAACAATCACTGTTTCTCAAAATTAAAACAGGTTTTGGAGGTAATTAAGCTGAGGCTGGAAAACTTCTTACAACGGGAAATAATACAGTAGAATGAAGATCTCAAAAGGCAACCTGGAATAACTTCCCTCCTAAATTTTATCCACATCAAGGTCATGCTAACTGGAGAAAGAGAACCAGTAATTCTACCACTGAAAGGACCTTGTAAAACAAAAGACTGCAGAGCTGCAGGTACATGGGGCCCGCTGGTACCAACCTCTTTTCCCAAGGGCATTGAGTTGCCTGCCCATCCAAGTGCCACAATCTGGTATGTGGCACACTTGCAATCAGCAGCCCCAGACAAAGCTTTCCCTGGGCTCCCTTCAATAGTTACACTTACTCCTTATGCTTTGGTGAGCAAACAATGGCAATAGCCTCTGGCAACATGAGCTGATAGGAACAGTGTGTGTGAAGATCAACGCTGGATAAGAATGCAGTTTGGGTGGGATGTGTCTGTGGAAAGAAAAGAGGACAATCATATTAGGGTAGCTGAGTTTTAGCCAAAGCCACAGACCATTTTACGAAACTAACAAAAAAATGTATTTGCTTTTTTTAACCATCATTTATCAAAGAAGAAACATTAAAAATGTTTTGCTAACATAATCCACCCCTTCCTGCATTCCTATTATTTGCTTCTTTGGAATAACTATGACTTTGAGAAGAGGCTCCTGGGAGTTTTAAGAGACATGTACTTCCTTGTTGGGAAAGAAAGTGCTGGAAATTCATTTGCCAGAGACTTTAAATAGATCCTCAGGTCATCAACCCAACTGACCTGTGAGACATGTATGGAATTATCTCAATTTTACACAAAGATCCTGAGGCTCAGCGAGTTTAAGTAACTTGTCCATGGTCACCCTGCTGGTCAGCAGCAGAGCTGTGACATGAAACCCTGGACCAGAGATACTTATGCCCAGAACCATGGATATGAAAAGAAAGTTTCCACAAAACGTGCCACACGTCCTTGTGAATCCTTTTGTGAATCACCATTCCACCTAAATGAGTGGAATGTTGAAGGTGTTTGGGACCCATCTTGCATAAGCGACTAAATACTCAGATAATGAGGAAGAAGGTGAGATAATGAATAAAAAGTATCTTCAAGGTTTGGGGTCATATACAAACTTGTATTTATGAAAGACAAATCCGCGATTCATAGATAAATACGAGAAATGTATGTATACATAATGATTTAAAATCCATATTAGACCCTGATGTAGCTTGAAAAAGGACTGTGACCATTTTAGTCATGAAACAAAGGTCCTGGAGACACAACCTCTGGGCATGAACCCCGGCTCCATCACTCGCTAGCTGTCTGACACTGTGAAGGCTACTTAACCTCCTCGTGCCTGTTTCATCATTTGTAAAATAGAGATCATAAAGATAAGACTACTAATTAATTAATATACTAATGACCGTTTTCTTCACGGGACCTTTATGAAGATAAATGGGGATGAGCCACATAAAAGTCTTAGAACAGTACCTAGAACTTCATAGAAAGGAGTCTAAATTGTTAGCTGTTATTACTGTCGTTTCACTGCTGGTGGTGTCATTTTACAGTTGTCATTTTAAAGTTGTCATTATTAGCTAAGGGCATAGGCCGTGCTGTTGTTGTTAGTCGCCATGGAGTCAGCTCTGACTCATGATGATCTTACACGTAACAGAATAAAATGCTGCCCCATTTTCTGCCATTTGCACGATGGCTGGTATATTTGAGTCCACTGGTGTGGCTATCGTGTCAATCCATCTCATTTAGGGTTTCCCATGTTATTGTTGTTGTGTGCTGTCAAGTCGATTCCGACTCATAGAGACCCTGTAGGAGAGAGTAGAGCTGCCCCACAGGGTTTCCAAGGAGCGGCTGCTGGATTCGAACTGCAGACCTTTTGGTTAGCAGCCTGAGCTCTTAACCACTTCACCACCAGGGCTCCTGGGGTTTTCTACAGAGAGAGTTAAATGCCTTTGTACACAACTACGGTCTGTTAAAAAAAAAAAATGCAAAATTTTAAAACTTTTATACTTAATAGAATGAAGATAAAATCAACTGAGTTCTACTTATAGAAAGATACGTGTTCTGCAAGGAAACAGAACTCTTGAATTATATAAAGACTTAGCTCAAATGAGGAGTGCAAATTATCCTGATTTTTAAAACACAGATTTTTGAGCGAGGGCATGAAGTGGGGGGCCTCATTGCCTGTTGTCTGGTTCAGTGAAAATATCTTTGCACACAGAACCTTCCATGTCTTGGTGAGGCAGTAAAAAGTATTCAATGGGACTACAGTGCTGTGGAGGCAGCGAGCAACCTGACCACTCAAATAAACAAGGCACATTCATTCTAGAATGAATGCAAACCTCATGACATTCTAAGCCCTTCATTTCTGCCAGGAGCAATCATTTCTACTCCAATGAGGATAGCTCTCCCACGGGAAATGGAGCTCCCAGTCTCTCATTCTATGGAAATAAAAACGAGATGATGATGATAACAAGAGCAGCAAATGCCATTTACTGCAACCGAATCGTGAGCCAGGTACTTTCCACGAATTATTTCATTCTCACAAAAACTCGGCGAGTTCAGTACGGTTATTACCCCCCATTCTAGAGTTGAGGAAACTGAGCTAAGCAGGAAAGTAAGTAACTTGCTGAAAGCTATATAGCTAGTTAAGTCAAGAAGTCTAAATTCAAACCCAAGTCTGTGTGATTCCAAGCCCTTTTTTCTATGACTAATTTATATCTGGAAAAAGTTAGCTCTGGAATTTGTTGTTATTATCATGCTCAATAAATATCATCACGAAAGGTCTTTACAACCATCGAGGTTTAGAAATGTAATATTTTAGTATTTTCATTGAACCACAACAATTTGATACGGTGAAAAATAAATTATACCAAAAGCAAGATCCTGGAATTCTAGAATTATGCCAAATTCATTATCTGAATAACTTAATTTCATTATAGCATACTTTATACCACACAGATGGTCATAAAGGAAGAACTTTCAGTTCTAATTTGGGAAAATGTTTTTGTAAGATAAACTAACATAGACTTTTCAATATGAATTTGTAATAAAATTGACACTCATGCTCAATTTATGTTACAGTTTATTTTACTTTAAAATGCATTCTTGTTATAAAAAATCATGTTAAACTAAATAATACCTTTAAAGTTGAGCTATTTCTAAGCAAACAGGCGTATTAGCAAATAAATAGACATATGGAAAGTTCTGCAAACTATTCAGTTATAAATCATCTGTTGCATTTGAGAAGCAGTTTATAATTTTCAAAGGGCTTTCACACCTGGTATCTTATTTACCACCCACACAAATCCTGGGAGGGAGGGAAGGCATCCACTAGTCCCACTTGGTCAATGAGGGAATCTGGAGACAAGGAGGTTTGTAGTCATGACTAAGGGCACTAGTAATTTACAGGTGGAGCTGGGACTAAAGTCTCTTCTACACTCCTAAATTATATAACACCAAATGCTTGGTGACTGTGTGTTATGTGTGTCTGTGTGATGATCACGTATTACTCTTCAGGGGATCTCAGAGTCCCCAGCACGGGCCCTGGAATTCTTCTTAAAAAGCACTCCATGTGGTAGGGATGACTTGTCCCTATCCCAGGCCCAGATGTTCAAGACGAAATGGAAAAATGTCCCCCAGATGGATTAAGCCATGGTTAGAAAAAGTAGAATATCATCATCACTAACAACAGACACAATTCTCTAAGTCCCTAGAAAAATCTGCTTAAGAAATCCACTCATGTTATTTCACTTAATTCTCACCAGCATACGAAGTTAGTTTATTAGGATCTCCATTTTATGGATGATAAAGCTTATGCTCAGGTTTATTTAAAAATTTGCCAAAGTTTTGGGGGACATCTAGGTCAACTGGCATAACAAAGTTTATTAAGAAAATGTTCTGCACCCCACTTTGGTGAGTGGCATCTGGGGTCTTAAAAGCTTTCGAGTGGCCATCTAAGATGCATCAATTGGTCCCAACCCACCTGGAGCAACAGAGAATGAACAACACCAAAAACACAGGAAAATTGGAGCCCAAGAGACAAAAGGGCCACATAAACCAGAGACTCCATCAGCCTGAAACCAGAAGAACTAGATGGTACCCGGCTACAACCAATAACCGCCCTGACAAGGAACACAACAGAGAGTCCCTGATGGAGCAGGAGAAAAGTGTGGCACAGAACTCAAATTCATGTAAAAAGACCAGACTTAATGGTCTAACTGAGACTAGAGAAACCCTCAAAGGCATGACCCCCGAACTCTCTGCTAACTCAGAACTAAAACCATTCCCTAAGCATACTGTTCATACAAAGATTAGACTGGGGTATAAAACAGAAAGTAACACTTGTGAAGAGTGAGTGTCTTAGTTCAAGCAGACACATGAGACTAAATGGGCAGCTCCTGTCCAGTGGCAGGATAAGAAGGCAAAAAGGGACAAGAGCACGTTGGATGAACATGGGAAACCCAGGGTGGAAAGGGAGTGTGCTGTCACATTATAGGGATTGCAACTAGTGTCACATAACAATATGTGTATAAATTTTTGTATGAGAAATTAAGTTGACCTTTAAACTTTCACCTAAAGCACAATAAAAAAGAAAAAAAATTGCCAAAGTTCTTATACTGAATTTTTAGCAGAGCTGAGATTTGAACTCATGTCAATTTAATTCATAAGAACTTTTCTGTTCCTGTGATGGCCTAGTGGATGTTGGAACCCCATGTCTTTAGCCCAGTCTTAATGGCCCTACTGTGTAGCTATTTACAGAGTAAAGCACATACCCTTGGCCTATGCAGGAGGCAGGATAGATTGTATAGTCCCTATTTGATATATACAACCACCTATTTAAAAAATATTTTTAGGAATTTTCTTAAAATAATCTAATTTAGACCCAAAGCAAAGGAAAAGGGAACATTAATAACTGTCTAGTTGAGTTGATTACAAATCTAAAATAACTGGGCTAGCTAATCAAAACAAGCCCCTTAATTTCCAAATGTTTCTTTCTTTTTTTTTGGCAGAGGGGGAGGTGGTCAAAAAAGCATATATGCCCCTCTCTAAATTCAGATCTGATAGGCTTAGACACGGCCCAATATTGATAAAAATGTTTTAATATGATGACATTTATTACATTTGAGAAAATTAAAGAATAAGAGACTAATTAAATTGAGCTAAATTTCCCCATGGACGAAAACGGCACATCACACACAAAAATAAATTACTTAAATAAACTGAAAACGAAAAGGTCAAACATACATGGATCCATCCCAGAGTGAGGAGGTCGTGCTGATCCTGAACACTGAATAGTTCTTCTACACACTCCATGTCGCAGTAGTCTGGTCCCGCAGACTGCTTTGGCACTATTACGTGGGTAATAGTAAATTCATTATGTGTCTAAAAGAATAACAAGCATCTGACTGAAAACACCTGAACAGGAAATGCTGTGTTTTGCTACAAGACTAGAGAGCGCCCCCACCAACTGCATCATCACCCCCCTTCTCCAACATAATTCAAAAACAGTGTCCCAAACTTGCGAATGGATTCTTTGAGAGTCAGTTGTTTGGAATTTGAAATATATTTTCTCAATAGAAATATATCATAAATTGGAATTAGCATCCCAGGCTGGTTCATGAAAATGTGGTTAACATATAAGGTCTTGAGATAATACACCTACAATGGAACAATTAGACAAAACACCACCAGGTTTATTTGGAGGGGGAGATAGCAGGTAAATAACATTTCTAAGGATCGTGGAGGCTGATGGTTTTGGTTTTGTTTTTAATTGCATTTAGTTTCACTTCAAGACTTATAACTTTCTTTTCTTCTAATACTGAGGGGTCTCACTAGGATCTCCCATAATCGCAATGGAAAAATGATTTCACAAACTAGGTGGATCTGGAAATTTGAAGACTGGTAATATACTATTTTTCTAATCAAAGACATATGCTTTGATTAATTGCTTCAAACAGACATTTATAGTATCCCTGAAATTTTATAATCATTTTCTAGAAAATTACTCCCATCAATAATGGCAGTTTTATGAAATTAAGCTATGTAAATGTAATTTGATAAGATCTACAACTCTTAACATTCTTTTATTCTGCTATGCTTATCACACGAAAGCCAGCATTGTTAAAAGTATCCTGTCCAGAGAAACATGAAACAAAGACCATACCAGTTTTCCACAGAGTATTCCACAGGTTTCTATTCCTCTTACTGTATTAGACTCTGCCAGCAGCAGAAATTTGTGGCAAAGATCTCTCGGTAAGACTACGCACCTCAGTCCTTCAACCGCTAAATTTAAGAAACAGGAAAAGAAAAAGCTAAAGCATCAATCTTATATCCCACCTTTCAAATTTGTCTACGGCAAGCAATTGCTATTAAAATATATTTCAAAACTAAAATTATCATGTGCCCCACCTTCCATGTTTTATCTTAAAACTTTTAATGGTAAACATTGACTGGAAGGAAGATAAAATTACCATTGTATATAAGTTACTTTATAAACAAGGTGGACAGGTACAAACACCCTTCTATCTTTATGGTCTGAATCAACTATACATACGTGTGTGTATTTTCTTCTTGCATAAACAAATGTACTTTAAATGCGTATGTTGCATAGATACAGCTCATGTCACAGAAGACACAGGCTAAGTATTCTTCATTGTATTTACTGTATGTTACTTATGTCTTTACGAAAGTTGGTGATCGGTAGGTACAATCATATCGGTAGGTACAATCATAAAGTTTTCAGAAATAAATAGCAATAGAATAATTTATAAAATACCTGCCTATTATAACTCTTTTAAAACAAATGGGAACACCCATCCTGACAGTATCTGCTGGGAAGAATTCACCATTTGATTGTGGAAACTTGCCAGCACTGATCTAGCACTACCAAGCAGCACTAATTGTTGGCAGGAACACACAGTCCATTTGGAGGTTAGCTACTTATGCACATGGGATCCTCCTGGGTCAGAGATAATGCTAAGCATACCATGCACATACATTTTATTGCTGAACAAAGATCTAGACAAATGATTTTCTCAACATCTTCTTTTCTCTCCAATATATGTGTTTGCCTTTAAGCTATGGCGTGATTCTTGGTTAAAATATATGGGAGAAAAAAATGCTTCGATTTCTTCTCTTTTTAAAGCTCTGCACGATGATGAAATAACAGTCCTGTTATTACAGACTCTCTGCTCTATCCAGGGGCAAATCATGTTTCCTAAATTTTAACGTTACATATACAGGCAGTCCCCCAGTTAAGAACATCTGACTTACATACAACCCATAGTTACAAAGCAAACCCCGTCAAGCCTATTACATTAAAAATTCAAGGTACATACAATGGTTCATAATAAAAACAGGTGCTACTTTGTGATGCACATCAAAACATTATTATTACTATTACTGTATTATTATGTTAAAGATGTTTTAGTGTATCTGGAAGTGTTTTTATGCATAAAAAGGTACACTGTATACTATATGCTAAGACGAACATTTGACTAACTGATAGATACAAACCACACCTAACTGTTCCGACTTACATACAAATTCGACTTAAAGACAGATTTAGGAATGGAATTCATTCATAATATGGGGACTACGTGAAATAAAAACCTGGGTCCCTAAGAGGTGCAAATGGTTAATATGCTCAGCTACCAAAAGGCTGGAGATTCGAGTCCATACAGAGGTGCCTTGGAAGAAAATCCTGGCCATCTACTCCCAAAAAATCAGCCATTGAAATTCCTACGAAGCTCAGCTCTATTCTGACACTCACAGGGTCGCCATGAGTCAGGATCCGCTCAACGGCAACTGGTTACTGGTTAAAGTAAAAGCTAGACAGTACTGAGAGGTACTCATCCACACCCCATCATATAGAAGTCCTGCTATGATTAATAATGAAATGAGAACCTTCCCAGATGCTACAGAAATACGGCGCCATTAGAAGAGCCTCAATATGTTGTAGTGGAGCATTTGATCACTTACTCTGAACAGCACTTAGAGTAGCAGCTGGCTTTAAGGCCCTGTTTACGGGAGGAGAGTGGCTGGCGTAACTGGTTGCATCACTTTTATTAGGTTCCTCCACAAATACATTCAGCAAGGGGTTGTTCTGGTGTGTGGAAAAGCAGGACAAAGCACTCCCATCAATCTGCTCAGACAGCGCTGGGGTTTCCTGACGGCGAATCTGACCTCGGGCTAATTCTTGCTTCTTCAGTTGATCTTCGAAAAACAGAAACTGCTGGCATTCTAGTTGCTGCTGGCGCATCTGAGCAATCCGCTTCCTTTCCGCCTCTATCAACCTCTGATGCTCCAGTTTTTTAAGAATTTCTGCTTTGTATTTGTTCTAAAAAAGGTGGTTGCCAGAATAAAAGGTTAGTTTCCAAGGCAAAAACATCAGTTGGAATTAGACACTTTCACACCTTCTAGTAGACAGACACAGCCAGATATTATGATATACCCACAGGGATACTCATGAAACAGTGAGGAAAACAGACACCATCATCACAAAAGCCCCTTAATCTGGTCAGGACAGCAGTTCCAAGCCCACTCATATTTTACCAGAGACAGCCATGACAATCAAGCTCCCTCCATTCCACCACACTTCTAAATATTGGAAAATCAAGGTCAGGGTTGTCTGCTCAGCCTAACTAGCCAGGCCCTATAGAACAAAGTATCTCAGCAATAGTGATATCACCCTAGGCTGTACTTGCCAACATAACAGCCTCTAGCCATATGTGGCTATTTAATTTAAATTAATTGAAACTAAATAAAGTTAGAAATTCCATTCCTTAGTCACACTAGTCACATTCTAAGTACCCAATAGCCATATGTGGCTAGCAGCTGCCACACTGGACAGTGCCTAATAGAACATTTCCATTACCACAGAAAGCTGCCCTCGAACCCTTTGCATTTGCCTCTAGGACTCATACTGTTCGAACTTTATGCGGAAGAGGGGATATCTGCATAGAATCATTAAGAAATAATTCTCAAAATGTGGCCCAACCTTCTCTATCAGAACCAATAGGGATTTTCGTTAAAAATGCAGATTCCCAAACTCCCCAGTCCTAACAAAAAATCCAGGGATTAAGGTCAAAGAATAAACATTTTTAATAAGGTCCCCAAAAGATTGTGATGGAAACTAAATTTTGAGCTCCTGTCAGATGGGAATGGAGTGGAGGAGACCGTTTATAGCAGCCCACACAGGCATAACCCTAGCGATCTTTCTTGTTAAAATGCAGATTCTGATTAGGCAGGTCTGGGGTAGGGCCTGAGTTTCTGCACCTCCAACAAGCTCCCAGATGATGCCAGGGCTGGCGGGAGCAAGGGTTTCCAGGCATCTCTGTTCATCTCTGTGAGGTGTAATGACGCCACTCTTACCCCACAAGAGATTTCTACGGGTCATACACTCAGGATACCACGGTGAACTATGAAGTAACTGCTATCACCAGAGGCAGCCCATCCAAGCGCAGAATGGGGACTAGTGAATGACGCTGTTCCTCCCAGGGCGACTGTGAAGGGCATGTTTGTACACACTGCTGAGCACGCGAGAAACACGTGGACATGGGCTTTTTTCCCCATTACTGTTGCTTTGCTTTGCCTCCAGGATCATCTTTACCTCTCGTATTCCGAATCAAATTGTCAATATCCACACTTGAGGGAAACTTTCGGATTTCAACATTCCTTCTACCACTTGGCTAAAACACTTCACTCAAACCAGTCTCCTGGCCATGCCCATAGAAAGCAGAACAGCTCTGTGACCATTTTCAGAGCTAATGAACTAAAATGATAGTCAGTAAAGGTCACAACCTCCAAAGCAAGCAGCAAACCTAAATAAATAAAACCTTTAAATAAGACTATAAAAATTCTGAAGGATTCAGGTTTTGAACTTGAGTATCCCACAGAACGAACAACTTCTTCTTCCATGCCTTTCTGTCTCGTAGACATCATTATCATTTTCACTGTTTATTTAAAAACAATCCAGAAGTATCGCTTCTTGGTTATATGATTACCTTTCACCAATATGGTCAACTATTCTTCCAGCCCAATTAACTGAATTTAAGACTCTAATTCTCAGTTTCAAAGCCTACATGGAGTTAGATACATCAGAAATCATATACTGTTCTCCTTACCCCCTACAGCCTCTGTTCATCTGACAAAGAGTAGCCATTTGGCTCAAGGTTACTTTGGCAAGAGTTGTAGAAAAAGCTCTATTTAAATCACTGTAGGAATCTATTTTCTCATACACCACTTCATCAGATGTCGCAGGAAAATAAAAAGACCCCATCTTTGGTGCAAGTGCTTAACCTGGACATCGACATGAATTTTTTATTGGTTTTACATCACTGCATCTTTAATTTTTAATTTTAAATGCATATGACATTTGGAAATCTCATCATAGGAAAATGAAATTCAAAAAATGTTTGCACAGGAAACAGTCATGAAATAAATGTACCAATTGAACTTACTTTGCTTTGCAAATATTCTTGGTATTCTACGTTATATTTCTTTAAAAGGTCCTTTTTCAATTCATCTGTCCTTGGGAATGCAATCTCCTTCAGTTTCTTTTAAAAATATATATACACATTGATTAGTGGAGGTTTTCAGTATATGCTTTCAGGTCATCAGCTGAGAACGAAAAACAGCTGGTATGTGTATTAGAAATCAAGTCACAATTAGCCAAAGATGATGGTAGAAAAGTAAACCTCTTTTCTAGCGCTCCAAAATGTAACTTTTCGGCAGGGAAGGAAAAAAAAAAATTCCCTTTGTAAACCTTTATTGGCTCCACTGGTTGGATAAGCATCTTGTTTGGTCAGGTACCCCATTTTTAGATAGTAGGTTATAAGTGGACATTCCACAGTATGTAAATTATATAGCAATAGAGCCAGAAGGGACATTAGAGAAGGTAGGGAGTCCTAGACTAGCCAGGCTCTAAAAACCAGCTGGAGTACTTGTTTTTAGAGATGAGGAAACAAAGACCTAGAGAGATTAAAAGACTTGTCCAGGGTCATACAACTATCTAGAGGACCTGTTAAGACTAAAATCCAAGCCTTCCTGGCTCTACCAGAGCACTTCCACTAAAATTTTGGTTCTCTTAGTCCTTTGCCATTTATTTATTTATTAGTAGCATCCATTTATTCAACAAGCATAGGACAAGGGAAATGCACAGACTTTTGAAGATTTTTTCCCATAAATAAGAATAACCGTAAATTTGAGTAAAAGAGATCAACTTGGCAGCCCGCGACCTTTAAGTTCCAAGCAGAAACTCTCTGAAGCTGAATGAACATAAAAATTTAGGGGAAATGCTATGTAAAAGCATGCTAATGAAGGACACTTCAGATGAGTGTATGTAGCAATCAAATAATACAGACGACTGATAAAATCTGAGTTCTAGCAACAGGCTGCCTCAGGCTTACCTAAGGTAGGAGGGCGTTCATTTCATTATACGGTCAAATATCTTTCACGAGCTATTTAAAATTTCACGCTGTGCTTAGCTCTGTATACACTGTTTTACCTTTCTCCATACAAGATCAATCCAAGTTATTCAAGATAAACAAGAGGAAAACGTTTTAAAAATATTTATTTAGAATGTTTATATTTTTATTCTAAAGACATTTGAAATTATATATGTTACAAACGTTGATGATACACAAATACCCTTCGACAATGTTTGTTTTCCTTGAGAATATTCCAGGCCACCCCCACCCCCAAACACTTTATTATCTGTTAGACCAGTACTATAAGAGGAAAACAACTAGAACTTCATGCTCCCTTAATAATCAACACCAATTTTCAAACAGTTGCTGAGTTCAAGGCTGTATGGAATAATCAAAACCAGCCAAAATAACTATTTAAAACGAGTGCAGGGAAATATAAAACCATTCTTCTTCTCAATCTCTGGGGAGGATTGTAAAATAATTTCTTCTTCACACCATAAGGCAAATGAGCAGATTTGTGACCTTTTTCTTTTCCTTTTTTCCAGTTTTGATTTGACACCCCATAGTGGTTTAGTAATGACGATTAAAGGCTAAGAAGAAATCAAAACATTGTTGCTAATGGGATGAATTTCTGTGCTTAAACTCTCAAGAGGATGAGATACAGGAGGAAAGGAAGAGGGAGTGAATCGATAATGGATGCTGTGGAGCATCTGATCCCACAGGGGAGAATCAACCCCACAATACCTTCATAATATCCTGCTTTTCTGGTACTGCACATTGCTGGTAATCTCGATGGCTGGGAAGCTTTTCTACAAACAAGCTATAGAAAGACAAAAACACATCATTAGCATCATATGACAAAAAAGCTCAATAATGGTTTCTGAAACACTGGTGGCATAGTGATTATGTGCTACAGCTGCCAACCAAAAGGTCAGCAGTTCGAACCCACCAGGTGCTCCTTGGAAACTCTATGGGGCAGTTCTACTCTATGCTACAGGGTTGCTATGAGTTGGAATCGACTCGATGGCAACAGATTTGGATTTCTTTTTTTTTTTTTTTTGGAGTATAAGAATAAGCATCCTTTCAAAAAAGATACTGGTTAATAACTTACTATGTAACTTATATCGTTCCCACCAGCCTTTTATGAAGGATCAGCAGAAGCAGTGTTTTGGCATTTAAAAAAACCAAACCTGTTGTCATTGAGTCTATGCTGGCTCATGGAGACCCCGTGTGTTACAGACTAGAACTGCTCCATAGAGTTTTCTTGACTATAATCTTTATGGAATCAGATCGCCAGGACTTTATTTTGCTGCATCACTGGGTGGGTTCAAACTGCCAACCTTTAGGTTAGTAGTTGTGCGCAAACCAGTTGTGCCACCTAGAGGCCTTATTTTGGCATTATAGGGTAGCTAATTTCAGCAATTTGAGAACTGATGTTAACTGGGGTTAAGGTCAGGGATATTCCTAAATAGACCAAGTCCTGTTGGCCTTTCTCAGAGTCCCATCCTATATATGTGTGCTGCTGGCTACAGAGGATTGTGTAAAAACTAAGAGTTTGGAAGGATCAATGTAATCCCTTCTCACCACTGAAAAAAAGACTCGAAGGACCACTGATGAATCAGCAGTGCCTCCTTTGCGTATAACAAAAACTATGAACTGAAATTCATAACTAAGAGAAATGACATCCAGAATCCCTAGTGGATCAGAAGATGCTGATTGCCAATGCTGGAGTGTTAATTATTTTTCATTGTCTTGTTGAGAAACAAGGGGCAGCAGGAGTGATGGGAAGTCTTTACAGCAAACCAGATTCATCATTTCTAGATAAAGGGAAGCCTGTCTTGTTTTTCATTCATGTATCCCCATTCCACAGAAGTGCTCAGTTCATATTAAGTGTTCAAGAAATATTTGTTAAATGAATAAACAGTCCTTCCTTGATAGGTTATTAAGGGCTATGAATGCTATTTTTTATCAATATGCGATACCTCATAATTACCTGAAGTTCCATTGTTTGCAAATCACACATTCATTCAGCATCACATTCAATGGTGATTGATAACCTCCAAGTTCATATTGCTTAACTTTCTAGACTTAAAGGATTTTTCCAGATAGGATGAATATTACCAACCATTCTCTAAATTTCCAAGAAGTTAATTACCGTGAATGAAATACAGAGCCCAGTTTGGATGCCATGTCAACTGCTTTTAATTTCACCCTTGGTAGAATCACGGAACGCAGTTTTGAAAATATTCTTTTCAACTTCTCAAGTGTTCTCAGTTTATAAGTCCCCAACTGAGGCTAGTGACACTAATCAACACATAACTAAGTCATTATTGATAACTGAAGATCCTTCAAACCAGTAAACTGGCAAATTGGTAGGGAAAACCCAAATCCCATTTCTGTTAACTCTTAAACTAGGATATGTTACTAATGAATCTCTCTCTAACAATAATAATAAAAAAAAAACATTGCCGTTGAGTTGATTCTGACTCATAGATACCCCGTAAGACAGAACAGAACTGCCCCACAGGGTTTCCAAGGAGCAGCTGGTAGATTCAAACTGCTGACCTTTTGATTAACAGCTGAACCCTTAACCACTGTGCCACCAGGGTCCATGTTATCTAAAAAAAAAAAAAAAAAAAAAAGTTGCCGTCGAGTCAGAGTAGAACTGCCCTATACGGTTTCCAAGGAGTGCCTTAATAGGAAGTATATTTTCACATGGTTGTCTTGACGCAGCCACTTTTCACTCAATATTTTGAAAACTTTTTTGCACAGAGCATTCTCACACAGCCAAATAAGTTGCCTTTTTAAAAAAAAAAATACTAAGTAGTATGTGAAAATGGGAGTCCTTGAGTAGTGCTTGGTTGCTAACCAAAAGGTGGTAGTTCAAGTCCGCCCAGAGGCTTTTGAAAAATCAATCACTGAAAATCCTACGGTGCACAGTTCCACTCCAACCCATGTTGGATTGTCATGAGTCAGAGTCAACACCATGACAACTGTTTTTTGTTTTTGTTTTGTTTTTATGAGACTGACTCTTATACCCTAGCCCTAAATCATGTCCTTTCTATGATTCCCAACCTGCACCTCAGTCTCATCCCATCAATAAAAATTTTTTAAATGCTAACTACATGTTCCAGGTCCTGTAAACAGAGCGGCAATCTGGCTGCTGCTCTCACAAAGCTTACATCCCTGTAAGGGGAGAAAGGCATAAAACAAGAAATGGGATTTGCAATTACAGGGCTCTGAACAGGTTCACTCCAGTTTGAACCCCTGCTGAGAATTTGCAATTCCACCCCAGATATACTGAATCAGAATCTACATTTTAACAAAATCCTCAGGTGATTCTTACCTATAATAAATTTTGAGAACCGCTAACGCTTCTGAGAATTGACCCCCAACCAGCGGTATTAGCATCCCCTGGTAACTTGTTAGAAATGCAAATTCTCACCAGGAGCTTGAACCAGAATGAACCAGTTCAAAGCCCTGTTTGTGAAGAGTGTGGTAGAAAAGAAGCACTGTGATTACTGTGCTAGCCTACTAAGAGTGGATCTGATCGCCCTAAGCATCATCCCATCCCTGACTTTATTCAGTCCCTACACCTGGCAGATGGTATATGAGGACACCTTTGAGCACATTACTTGGTAATTTAAAAACCTGACATTAAATGCATTTGGAGATGGCAAAATTGGTCTGAACGTCAAAAAGTTCATGGCAGGCAAATAGCCCCATCAAAATATCATGTAAATATTATTCCAATTTTCTCATTTCAGAACATCCCAAAACTTACGTTATAAATTTATTATAAAGAACAAACGCATTTTCCAAATTTCCTTCTTCCAAATACACAGACGCCATCCTCTCCATTTCTACTCCAGATCTAAAGTAGCGGCGCGGTGTGATATCTTCACTGATTGTAATATTACAACCAAGCTTGCTGAGGGCGCGAACTCGCTCTTCCGGACTTAAGGAAACATCTGTGTGATCAGGCATAGCAGCCAACTTTTTCTGCAAAGCAAAATTTGAATCTGATTATAATAAGGAAAGACGATGGCTGAAATCATAGAAGTATTTTTTGTACCTGACACCAATACTTAAGGGAATCTTTCTGTATGAGTTCATAATATGAGAAAAGTGAAGTTTTTTTGGTCAAAGACCAAAGACACGGTCTGCACACCAAAAAGACACACATCTCCAGATCAGACACACATTTTTATTGAGGTAGGAGCTCTTTCAGGTTTCAGAGGACAGTTATGTGGCAGTTCCTGGATATGCAAATGTTTTAGATCATTTTAGGTAAATATCATTGTCCTTATATTCCCATGGATGCCTCCGGCCTGGATCATGTAGAGCAGGCCAAGAAATGGACTCCTGGCAGGTAAGACTCGTGTCATTCTACCCTGAAGAGGCTCTAAGAGCTAGCTCAGCTTCAGTTACTATAAAGATTCAGTTCTTTTCCTGAATACTTTTGTTTAATAAGAAGCTTCCAGGAGCTTCCTGAATCTTCACTGGATCACCCATAAGCCCTGGAGAAGTCTTTTCAAGCATAAGGACACCCACTCTTATTTTTTTACAGAGAAAAAAACTCTTAGATCACCACATAATAGTGACCACAGTTTTAATTACTCCCTGATTCAGAAAATGATTTTAAAAAGTTACTAAGAAAAAGTCAGCAGTATCATTAATAAATAAATTTTATTTTATTAATGAAAGCAGCATCTATACACATTTGGGAAAGCACAAAACATATATATTCAGGATAATTACTCAATCTCTTAATAAAAAGTCAATGTTTTACACTTCGACGGCCTGTGAAGCAGGGGCAGGGGTTTGGGGACCATGGGTTCAGCGGACATCTAAATCAATTGGCATAATAAAATCTATTAAGAAAACATTCTGCATCTCACTTTGGAGAGTGGCGTCCGGGGTCTTAAACGCTAGCAAGCGGCCATCTAAGATGCATCAATTGGTCTCAGCCCACCTGAAGCAAGGAAGAATGAAGAACTCCAAAGACACAAGGACAGAAAAGCGAAACAAAACGAAACAAAACCCACTGCCGTACAGTCGATTCCAACTCATAGTGACCCTATAGGACACAGTAGGACTGCCCGATAGAGTTTCCAAAGAGCATCTGGCAGATTCGAACTGCTGACCTCTTGGTTAGCAGCCATAGCACTTAACCACTACACCACCAGGGTTTCCTAGAAAGGACCACATAAACCAGAGACTACATCAACCTAAGACCAGAAGAACTAGATGGTGTCCGGCCACAACCGATGACTGCCCTGACAGGGAACACAACAGAGAACCCCTGAGTGAGCAGGAGAGCAGTGGGAAGCAGACCCTAAACTCTCATAAAAAGACCAGACTTAATGGTCAGACTGGGACTGGAAGGACCCCGGAGGTCACGGTCCCCAGACATTCTGATAGCCCAAGACTGGAACCATTCCCAGGGCCAATTCTTCAGACAGGGATTGGACTGGAATATGGGATGGAAAATGATACTGGTGAAGAACAGACTTCTTGGATCAAGTAGACACATGACACTGTGTTGGCATCTCCTGCCTGGAGTGGAGATGAGAGGGCAGAGGGGGCCAGAAGCTGCCCAAACGTACACAATGAGAGAGAGTGGAGGGAAGGAGTATGCTGTCTCACTAGGAGGGGCGCAATTAGGAGTGTATGGCAAGGTGTGTATAAATCTTTGTATGAGAGACTGACTTGACTTGTAAACTTTCCCTTAAAGCACAATAAAAATTAAGTAAAAAAAAAAAAGTCAGTTTTAAATTACAGGTCTGCAATTTTTTTTTTTTTTTTTCTTCCCTGTAAAGGGCCAGATAGTAAATAATTTAGGCTTTATGGGACACATGGTCTCTGTCACATCTACTCGGGTCTGCTGGCGTGAAAGCAGTTATAAACGTTAGGTAAATAAATGAGCATGACTGTGTTCCAAAAAAATATATTTACAAAACCAGGCAGGTGAATTTGGCCCTCAGGCCAGAGTTTGCCGACCCCTGCTCTAAACTAGTGCGTCTCCAAGCATGTGCCACGCACCTGCAGCATCAGCATCACCTGGGAGTTTTTTCAAAATGCAGGTTTCCTAGAGCCCCACTCAGGTCTTCAGAATCAGAGGCTCCGGCGGTTAGCCCAAGACTCTATGTTTTACCGAGTGCTCCAGGAGGTACTTATGCATGCTGAAGCTTGAGAACCTCTGCTTTAGACTATCATCATTTGAGGAGTCCCTGGGTGGTGTAAGGGAGCCCTGGGGGCACAGTGGTTAAGCACTTGGCTGCTAACCAAAAGGTTGGTGGTTCAAACCTACCAGGCACTCTGTGGGAGAAAGATGTGGCAGACTGCTTCTGTAAAGATTTACAGCCTTGGGAACCCTATGGGGCAGCTCTACTCTGTCCTACAGGGTCACTAGGAGTTGGAATCAACTCAATGGCAGTGGGTTTGGTTTTTTGGTTTTTGGGTGGCGCAAACGGTTAAGCACTGGGCTACCAGCCGAAAGCCTGGCAGTTTGAACTCACTCAGAAGTGCCTTGGAAGACAGGCCTGCCGATCTGCTTCCAAAATACCACAACCTTGAAAACCCTATGGAGTAGTCCTACTCAGCACACATGGAGTCACCATGAGTCTGAATCCAGGCAACAGGAAGTAACAACAACAACAATCACCACTGATACTCCAAGAATGGAGGGCCGTGGAATGGAGTTCGCCCAGAGCTAACTTAGCTTCCTGAGTCCTCTTCTGTCAGTTAAAGGCACGCTGCAAGTCTGACTACAGTGTGAACAGATCTCCTGAATAAGGTCTGTAGAAAGCTATAAAAGAAATCAAGTTAGACATAGTTTAATCTGACCATATGTTACTGAGCCAGCCTTCAGGGGCAGGGTAGAGTGTGAATTAGATATTTGGAGTTAACACCAAGGCCATCTGGTCTACTCTGATGGAACTTTTATAGCAAATCAAGAGACCTGATTTGACTCTTACTCCTAAAAGCTTAATATATAACCAGGGAGCAATAAACTTGTTTCTCAAGACTCAAGCCAGAAGCAGGCGATGCCTCTTGCACCTTCTCTTTTGATCTGGCCTTGAGCTACGTAGCTGAGTCCTCCTTTCATTTCTTCCTCCACAAGGAAGCTCGCAGTGCCTGGGGACTTCCTTGCCCTGAGGGTCACCAGCTAGTCCCCCTGTGACTGGGTGGACGAGCCAGTTCAACATGGTGCAGGAGAGGTAAGAATAGCTATCAGTCTCCCACGTTCTCCAGGTCCAAATGACCAGGAATAAAGTCCACGCTCCATTTTGATCCTTACCTGGCCATCTGCTTCTTTAAAGATTACAGCTAAAAAAAACCCTATGAAGCAGTTCTACTTTGTAACACACAGCGTTGCCATGAGTTGGAATTGACTCGATGGCAATGTTTTTTTTTTTATTTGCCTGTTTGGTCTTATACCTTTCTCAGTTTCTCAGTTGGTCCAGAATTCTGAGAGCTGAGAGGTGTAACTGGCAACAACATCAACACTCAGGCCCTTCCTAAGCGACTTCGTCTCAGATTAAAGCTCATTTTCTCTTCAAACCCTGTTTTGCTCTTCTAATTCTCTGAGAGACCTTCCAATTTCAGAGAAGCTACTGGAGATTTCTCTGTCAGAGACAGGAATTGGAGCTTGTGAACTCTGAGTCTCAGGCCTGAGTATATACAGTCTTTTCCAACTGAGATGTCTCAGATACCTCAGCACTACATCCCATGTTTATACATGCACCTGTAAAACTCAGCAGTCCTACTTGAAAATTGCAGATAAATACTTCTATGGCATCAGAAAATAACTGGAAAAATTCCCATGGAACTTAGACAAATCTGTAAAGGAGTTTCTCAGACTCCTGTATGTACAAAACATAATTTGTAATGCTACATGGGGTTGCCACGAGTTGGAATCGACTCAACAGCGACTCAACAACTATTTCTATACTGCCCACAGTGAATTATTACTATCTGTCTCCAAGTGTTTCCCACCCCTTACCAGCTTCTTAAAGGAAAGGAATAATTTTCTATTCATCTCTGTTCCCTAGGATGTAGCATAGTCCCTGGAATGCAGATAATAATAAATATTCATCCAATAAGTGAAAGAACTGAGGAAGAAAGAAAAGGGAGCAACATGACTATAATTAGATTATCTTTTTATCTGAAGATTTAAATAAGATTTTTCTTTATTGAATGGTTCAAATTTAAAACTGATTTCAGAGATAAACTTGGAAACAACATACAGTCTTCATCAATCTCTCTGTGTATATATGTTATGTGTAGCCAAAGGGTCAGCAGTTAGAATCAGCCAGGCGCTCCTTGGAAACTCTATGGGGCAGTTCTACTCTGTCCTATAGGGTCACTATGAGTCGGAATTGACTCGACGGCACTGGGTTTGGTTTGTTTTTTCTTTTAATATATATATATATATATATATATATATACACACATATATATAAGATCACATTCAAATATATCTAAATCTAAATATGTATGTATCTAGCTATATATATTGTTGTTGTCAGGTGCCGTCAAGTCAGTTCAGGGTTGCAGTGAGTAGCTAAGGCAGGGTAGTTTGGAGGAAGGAAATAGTAAGGACAGCTTCCACTTAATAGCCTCCATAAAAGGCTGGTGACATTAAATATTGCTTCCAGTTGTCCTAAGTCACAAGGTATCAAAACAAGGCCATGGAAGTTATATAATGTGCCATATTCACACTCAGTAACTAAATTAGGACACAGAATAAGCTTGATAGTGGTAAAGATGGCACAACTTGAAGGTAATCAATGTCACTGAATCGTACATGTAAAAATTGCTGAATTGGCAAATGTTTTGTTATATTTATTCTTACCACAATTAAAAAAAGAAAAAAAAAAAGCCCATTTGATCTCAAGGCACTTGTTACCTCCTTCCCAGCACACAGTTTCTTCTAAGCTGTAGCTGGACAAAGGGTACATAGTGTTGGGCAGGAAGGGAAAAATTGAGAACAACAAGAGTTTCAAGTATGCATATATTTACTACAAGCACCCCAAAGCAAAATCTAGGTATTAAATATACATTTTTTCCTCAGTAATTACCACACAAAGTAAGCCTCCAATTTTCATCTGTAGAGAAACTGAGGCACAGAGATGCTTAAGTATCTGCTACAATGTCAGCACTGAAATGCTCTTCTCTAGTGTTCTGCTGTAGAACTCCGGGAATCTAGCCAGACAAATTAAGAATTCATCCTTTTGTGGAAAAATCATACTTATTTTTAATTTTAGTGAAGATGGCTTTATTAGTCACTTCCTCAAAGGAGGTAACCACACGGATGGATGAAAAACTATAAATGCTAAACTTCTTGAAGTAATTATGACTCATGTCACATTTGGTATGTTTCTGTTCTTCTTTTGGGGTTTTTTCAACCATATTTAAAATATCAGTTGGTGCTACCTACCAGAGAATTCACAGTAAATGGCTGATCCATGTTTTCCTGTCTACAAATGAAGGTGTTCACTGATTCTTCTCAATCACCGCATCTGTTTCAAAGGGAAAAAGCAGAGCTAGCGTTAGAACCCAAGTCTCAAATCCCAAAGCTCAGGGTTATTTCTGCCTCAGAAGAAAATGAACAAATAAAAATAATTTATATATTTCAACCTGAATTTTTAGAGACTGTTGGAAACCTCTTCCGGAAAAAATAAAACTGCAGGTGGTTTTGGCTTCTTGAAGCAGACTTCTAAAAGTAGAGGTAGGAATGGAATTAATATTTGACTAGCACCCAACGTGGGTGTGCTGGGGTGTTATCTTACTTTGAACTCTATATAAGGTTATAAAGTAGGTTTACTTTCATCAAAGGGATAAAGAATATCATAGTGATTAAGAGCACGGACTCGGTAGCCAGACAGTCTGGGTTTAAACTAAGTTTAGCATGTATTGGCTTGGTAGGCAGAAATCCAAGATGGTCCCTGTGACTCCCACCTCTTGTATGTACCCACAGCTTTATATAATCCCTTTCCTTTGAGTGTGGGCAGAAGCTAAAGCTTGTATTTAATCAACAGAATATGGCAAAAGTGATGGGAAATTACTCCCATAATAATGTTATGTTATATGGCAAAGATGAAGAGGTTTTATATATGTATTACAGTCTCTAATCAGTTGAGCCCTTTAAAAGAGGAAGACACTCTCCTGCTGGCGTTGGAGAAGCAAATCACCATGAGATATACAGCTACAATGAAATTAATTCTAACAACCAGTTGAGCTTGGAAGAGGACCCTGAGTCTCAAATGAGATGATGGCTCCAGTTAACCCGCTGATTATAGTCTGGTGAGGCCCTGAGCAGAGGACCCAGGTAAACTGTGCCCAGACTCCTGACCCACAAAACTGTGACTTAATAAATGCATGTTGCTTTAAGGCGTGGCAATTTATAATTTGTAATGCACCAACTGAAAACTAACACACTAGCTGTGTATGACTGCAGCTGAGTTATGAAACCTTCCTATGTATCTGAAAAATGTGGATATAATAGAATCTATTATTCCCACACCACATGGCTGTAACAAGGATTAAATGAGTAACCATATGAAGTGCTTAGAATAATTCCTAGTACATAGCCAATATTATATACTCTTTGGCATTGAGTCTAACCCGACTCTTGATGATCCCGCGTGCTTCAGAGTACAAATGCACTCCACAGGGTTTTCAATGGCTGTTATCTTATGGAAGTAGATCACCAGATATTCCGTGGCACCAATGGGTGGATTTGAACTGCCAACCTTTTGGTTATTAGCTGAGCATAAACTGTTTGTGCCATACAGGGACCTTCAAGATTATACAAGTGACAGCTATTATTTTGCAGTTGAGGAAATCAAGGCTCAAAGAAGTTAAGTAAATGTACCCAAAGTCAGTCACTCAATAAATGTTAGTCCCCCTCCTTTTTTTAGCTAGATTAGGGCAAGCTCCACATCACCAATCCATTCTTCTAAATTCATTTTGGTCTTTATACCCCACTCATTATGTGGCTTTAGACGTGTATTTTCTCTCAATGAGGGGGTTAAGCTACATTCTTTCCACATATTCCATGATTCTAGAAATCTCAGAAGTAGACTGCAGTGCAGTGAATTGCTGTGATATGGCCTTTCTAGCCATAGTTTCTTAATTCCCAGAAAATGATTGGCTGGGACTATACAAATAAGGTACGTAAAAACTCTTGCAGGGAGTGGACAGTGACTACGCAAATAAGGTGACTGTAGCCTACCAAGGGGATTGGTCAGTTTTGCCATCCTGCTAGGCTTAAAAAAGCCAATCCCACAGAGAATGCGGGTACTGCACTACCATCAAGAAGAAGCATCAGGACCAAATGGGCAGCTCCTGCCCAGAGGCAGGATGAGAAGGCAAGAAGGGACAGGAACTGGTTGAATGGACACAGGGAACTCGGAGCAGAAAGGGAGAGTGTGCTGTCACATCGTGGAGATTGCAACTAATGTCACAAAACAATATGTGCATAAATTTTTGTATGAGAAATTAACTTGAACTGTAAACTTTCACCTAAAGCACAATAAAAATAAAAACACAAAACCTCACATCTCTAGATTTTCCCATTTTGCCTGTTGATAAGCTGCTGAATTTTTAAGGTAACATTTAGAAGACATTCTAAATAGTGTAATGGAGGACCCTAATTGATATTCCCAAGAGTAACTGCATTTTGCTAAAGGCAGCAAGGCATCAGGTCACCAAAGTAAACCAGATCTAAAGACAACCTGTGTGAAACACACATCCAGGGACAGTCCTGCCCTGTGATGAATGAGAATACAGTAAACTGTAAGGAAAAAAAAAAAAAAGAGTCTGAAACAGAGCCAATCCTTTGGACAAGGACCTGGGGTCTCTGTGACAAGAGCCTCCTAGACCCAGAAGAAAGAGCGAATGCTGAAGATGGGGAGACAGTGGCCACAGAGCAAAAGCTGAATGCCTTCGGGCAAGAGACTTGACAGTGGAGCTAAAAGAGCTGTAACGCTTACCCATGCAGGGCAGGAGCTTGAGTGTGCCCCGTGCAGGAGAAGTCTTGGAGGACCCTATGTAGGGGTCTTCCTACAGCAGGGCGGAGCCAGATGCCTCTGAGCAGGAGGCTTGCCAGCGGAGCTAAAAGTTGTAACACTTGCTTGTGCAGGGCAAGAGAAGGCTGAGTGTGCTCCATGCAGGAGTTGCACACCTTCCCCTCTGCGTAGCAGAAGCCCAGGTGGCATGGCAGCAAAAGAACCCTAGAGGCCAGGGTAGCACGGTGGGAGATGGCAGCAGAGCCTTGGAAGGACCCAGCAGTAGAGGGTCGAGAGATCCTCTGCAGGGGTTTCCCAGCCAGCAGCAAGGCCCAGCCGAGACCCAGCAGCAGAGCAGAAGCCTCAGGAGCCACAAAGCCCCCTTCCCCCTTGCGGAAGCATGGCGGTAGCCAGAGGCAACAATGACAGGAATACTGCATCCCACCTGAACCACGGCACGCCTGCCCAGCGACATAAGAATGGACATGGGTAATTTGGGGAAGGGTAGGCGTTTCCCCTTTGGGAATCTGTTATTGCTTAATGTCTGCTTTCTATAAGAATAATGGCTTTGACTTTGCCAACACTGTGTAAATGTCTCGTGTGTCCAGCTCGATCACAGATGAACACAGCACCCATGGCATGGTTGATACCAGTGGGTGTATGTGTCCCATTCCTAGAAGTCTACTGGCTACCTGGGAGTTTAAGGCACAGCCTGTCTGCATGTACAATGCAGAGAGACGAGAACATACATCGATCAAGTCAAGCCTTCTTTGCTACTTCTGGCCTGAAATGTGGTTGAGAAACCCTTCAAGGCAAGGCACCCAGGGTGTTCCAGTTTTTCCCCTTCACCCTCTCCACAGATCCCTGAACTAACACTGAGATCCAAGCCTGCAGGTTACAGAAATGCCCGAGAAAGTTAATGACCTAGAGACAGCTACTATCTCAGTTTAATTTAAACCCCAGTTAACAGTTCTGGCACCACTGAATAGAGGCAATTCCATTTGGGGAATTATCATTTTTCAATGAGAAGGTATAAACCAGGAAAAAAAAAAAAAAAAAGACTTCCAAAAAGTTAAGGAGACAGAACAAACATTTATGGAGGGTGTGGGGGGAGGAGAAAGGCGGACAAGCAAATACCAGACAGTCATTTATTATGGTCTTGTAAAAACCTAGAATTAATTTTCTTAGTAGTTACTCAGATCCCTACACAATCAGCAAATAACTTTAAAAATCGGAAACATGAAAACAGTGGTTCCTAAATTTTACTGTACCAAAAAAAAAAGAAAATCATATACACCTGAGACTTGTTTAAAACACAGATTCCTGGGATTCACCCACAAAGATTCTGAATCCATTGGTTTTGAACCCATGAATAGGCACTTTTAAGAAGCGGTCCAGGTGATTCTGAGACATGAGGTTTCCAAACAACTCTTGGAGAAGCAGCTTTTCGAGACGACGGCATTTGGGAATGTAGCAAGCAGGATTCTTAGTGGCAAGCAAAGGCACCCACTCTTGAATTCATAGAAGGACGTCGAAAAGGTCATACATTTCCATGAGGGCCAGGGAAATTGGGCCCGGAGGCTGCATATCCAGGAACATCACCCAAAATCACACTGCAGCGCTGGTCTAGTAAAGACAGCCCTGCTGTAACTGATGAGCAGCTCCACCACTAACACCAGCAACGCCAGCAACCAGATGCTACTCTGGGAAACTCTATGCAGCTGCCACGTATTTCTTCATGTCACTAGCTTCAAGTACCACCTTCCATTTGTGTTACCCAGGCCTTGCTAAAATAATTAGAAAATCTTAACCGAGGATACAGTTAGAGATAACTTTCCTCACAGGTCCTGAGATTCACAAAGAGCAAGTGCAGCAGACTGCTATATATTCCACAACACCCATTCTTTCTGATACAAAAATATCATTTTTGGCTGATACATAGTCTCCCAGCTAAAATCTCCATTGCCCAGACTTTTTTGGAGTCAGTGTGGCTATGTGACCAAAGTCTGGCCAATGGCATGTGAGCAGAAGAGTGAGGCCTAAGTCTGGATGGTGCCCTTTAAAGGAAGGGGCATGGCTGTCATCACCCCGCCCCTTCCTACCAGCTGGGATGCTGATGTGGAGTGCAGCCATCTTGAATCATGAGATGCAGCAATGGCAAAACCAGAAGAGAAAAGGAGCACCCTAGTTTGCTTACTCTCGAACCATTATGAGAGTGATGACTTTCTGTTGTTAGTTGCCATTGAGTCGATTCTGACTCATGGCAGCCCCATGTGTGTCAGGGTGGAACTACCTTGCCTAATACTTTGACTCTTTGTTTAGGCAGGTGGACTTGTATTCTGACTAACACCGTAAGTTTAACCCAGATAGGATGATTCGGTGTGCTCCATGGGACACTATCACCAATTCTGATCAGGAAACACTCATCCTCCATCACCCCTCCTCAGCCTCAGCGTCCTGTCTGCCCGCCTCTGCATCCTTGCCCCAGGTATTGGAAGTAACAGAAATACACCCCCTTCCTCCTTCCCTTCATCCTGCTCCCATAACTCCTGCCCAGCCTATAAGATCCCACATATCCATGTAGAAATTTCAGGCTTCTTCAGCCCACAATGATTTTTCTTCTCTAAAGTTCGGAGTCAATACCACACACCTCAGGCTAGAATGTAAGCCAGATACCGTAAACGACAGCCACAGGCAACCTCCGGCTGTCCTACATGTTTAATCTGGTTGTACAGTAAATTTCAACTTTTAAATTATTTATCAACATTTAAAAATCAGAAAATTTCGTGTAAAAATTCTGATTTCCAGCTTCTCTTAAAAAACAAAAACAAAAATCAGAGGATCTGGTACCATGGGGCCCAGTACCTGGAACATTTTTTTGTTGTTGTTATTACTTGTCTTTTGTTCCAAATTTAGAACAGTGCCTACTACAAGTAGGCTCTCTCTCTCTCTCTGTTGAGTGAATAAATAAAAGAATGAATGAACAAAGACACAAGCTTCTTCAAGCCTACTGTATACTCCCCATCAAATATAGAAGCTTAGTAAATACTTGGCTCTAGGTCTGTATTAAAAGGTAGCCCTCAAATGCACCAGCCTTCAAGAACTTAAAAACTAGTTGCCATTGCATCAATTCTGATTCGGGGGACCCCATGTGTGTCACAGTAGAACTATGCTCTGCAGGGTTTTCAATGGCTGCTTTTTGGGAAGCAGATCACCACAGATTTCTCCTGAAGCACCTCTGGGTGGACTTGAACCTCCTATCTTTCAGTTAGCTGCCGAATGTGATAGCCATTCGTACTACCCAGGGTCTCCCTTTCAGATTCCAGGTAGTTCATTTGATTCTTTTAATACAGGTTCATTTAATAATTCAACCATACATTCCTTCAACAAATATGAACTGAGCACCAAGGATATGCCAAGCACTGTTCTAGGTACATGGGCCATTATCAGGGAATACAACAGGCGAAGATTCCTGCCCTTTTGGAGTTTAGATTCTAGAAAGAAGAGATAAACAATCAGCATAATAAGTAATTCATACAGTAAGTTAGAAGGTAATGCGTGCTTTTAGAAAAAGAAAAAAAGCAAAGTAAGGGGAACCAGAAGTGCTGGGGAGAGGGTATAGTGGGCATGAGTTTACGGTATTAACTGGGGTTTTCAAGGTGGCTCTCATTTGGAAACTGAAAACGAACTAGGGACTTGAAGGAGCGGCGTAGGGAAGGAGCTAGTGCGAAAGTCTTCAGGCAGAAGGACATCTGGTGTGTTTCAGGAAAAGCAAGAGGGCCAGTGTGGCTGCAGCAGGGTGAGCAGAGAGGAGAGCGGTGGAAACTGAAGTCGGTGAGGGGAGGAAGGGTAAGAGCTTGAGGCCTGGTATCACCATATGGCCCTTTAACTCGGGGCGACAGCAGGAGCTATGTAGCGTGTTGAGCAAAGGAGTGACCTCAACTGCATTATATTTTACAAGGAGAACTCTGAGTGTGTGTTGAGAACAGACTGTGAGGGACAAGGGAGGGAGCACGGAGATCAGTTAGGTTCCTGCAGAAATCAAATCCAGGGTGGCGACAACAGCATCTTGGGTGGTACAGGATGGTGGTGACAGCAGTGGATCAAGTGAAAAGCAAGTTTAGTCTCTGGATAAGGAAATTGAAGTTGTTTTCATTTACGTTCTCCGTATCCGACAGGAGGAAATGCAAACAACTTAAATGGCAGGATTATAAGCAAACGGTCCATAAGGGAAGGAAGTAATCCATGGAACATTAGCTGTGCAGGAAAGCTAGCATGAAGCTGTAGGGCCTCTTCTCTAATTCCTTATACTTCAGCAATTACCGTGGTGAAGACAAGTTGAAGACACTAAAGGTAAGGTACACATTGCAATTTGGAGGGTCAGAAATATACTGAAGCAAGGTACCCAGAAGATGCCAAAGGCAGACGAAGTATTCAACCTCATATACAAATAAAATATAAATTTTCTTTTCAAAGTGGAGGCCCACTTTGCAGTGGAGACACTGTGCAAACACGTCCTTTGGAATCAGACAAGCCTGAGTGAGTTCTGGTTCCATCATCTATGTGCTAGTGACCCTCACTTAACCCCTTTGAGGTTTGCTTTCCTCATTCACAATGGGGGTCATTGCAGCCCCACTTTACTGCTCTGAGAGTGGCTTACCACCATCTTAAAAGATTCATCAGGAATGCCCAATCTAATCTCAATCTGCTCCCTACCCTCCACCCCCATGTACAGCCCACATTCTCATTGCTTGATAACATCCGAACTACAGTCTTGGGATATGCTGAACCCGTAGTATGCCTCTTAAGAATTCTTTTTGGAGTTCCTGCCTTCTTGCCTTTACCTCTAGCCTCTTTTCCTCACTGTAGCCTCCAAAGACTACATTCGTTTTCCTCTTGAAACTGACCTTCTCAGGATGAGTAAGAGGAGAGTCTGCAATCTGATAATCCTGGCACACAAGGGGTCAGGGAGCCGGGGTGCAGAAGAGGCGTCAGACCCATATAGACTCACAGAAGCTGACCTCTGTCACTGCTGTTTAGACCTCCTGGGATCAACTGAGTAGCCCCCAACTGTGCCCAGGGGTGATGTGGCTAAAATGGAGTCTCAGCCCTGAAGGTCTCAGGAGGAGCCAGGCCCCTTTTCCAAGCTGACACTCCATAGCTGAGTTTATAACCCTTTATTCCCTCTACGAGCTCATGGTTTTACAGCCCAGTGGCAGAATCTTGTTGCCTTTTGGGTCCCAATTCAATGTCTTCAAGTCTCCACTCCCCCAAAGAAGTACAGAAGAAACCCTACGATTCTGCTTCTTAAAACCATCAGCAAATAGAACCAAGTATAGACAGGGGTAAGTACATGACCCAGCACAGTGCTCATTTCATGATTTTTTTCAGTCTTGATCTCCTTAATACTTTTTTTTTTTTTTCCTTGTGGCTAAGCTCAGAATCCTGACCCACTTAAAGGCATAAAGCAATATTTTCCGGAACCCAGAAGGGAGAATCCCAGGCAGCCAAGAGTCTCTTTCAAAGTCATAGTAGCTGAATACACAGAGAAGAGCCGGTGGGGCCATCACCCAGCCTGCCACTTTCTCCCTGGTGCTGCTTTCGCCGTGTGCAGTGTGCGGTGGTGTGGGCTGCCTGGCGTGGGCCGCCTGGTGGGCCAGAGAAGCCAAAATACTTCCCACCACCTCCTGAAGTCTCATTTCTGATTGGCCCAAACCAACAGCCTTCCTTTCCCCACTGGGTTAGGGTTCATGTTTTCCAGGAAGAGCACAGAGCATTTTACTTGAAATTATCTAAAGGAAATTATCGTAACCTAGACTGTGGGCTGCAGTTACCTAATCTGATTTAGATAAATGAAGGTATAGGGTCACTCCCATGCCTTAAATGACTGAGGCACAAAGAAGGACCTCCTGAGTCACACTCTTACAAACTGGGGCCTGTTTTAGGGGAAGAAAAAAAAAAGATCTAGACCTACCTAACACTGCCGTTCATCCTGAAAGACTTCAAAATCCAGACATTAAAACCGAAGAATGCTTTGATTTTTTTTACACTCGTCTATAATATCTGCCCATCAGAAATATGCTGTGGTCCAGCTGAGACTTCATCTGTTCTGAAGTACAAAGAAGATGAAAATGAAACCTGATCTGAATATTAGGAATACCTGTTCTTGTTAATTTTTTTCTATACTCGTAGGTACTATATGTGAGTACCTATTAGGTACCAGGCACTTGTCTCTTATCCCTACATGTATGTTTCAGGTTAAACACACCACAATGGTGTGGTTTAGAATAGGTCAATCAGCAAGAACGCAGTTGCTACAGGGAACACTGGTAAATACATCATTCCTGGTATATGTTTTAAATCACTTTAAGTCTAGGCTACCCTGAGAGCAGCTGAATCACACTTTTTTGGCCATAAATCAGTTATTTCTCATAGTGCAATACAATTTTTATCATGAAACCAGGCCACCCTTAAATGCACCAGGAGCTCAGGTTTTGGGGAGATATACACCTGTATGAGAATCCAGCTTCCAAAACTCATGAATTGTGAGTGCTCTGGCATCTAATTTAACCTTTTTGTGCATATTATCTTCATCAATGAAATGGAGAAAATAACACCTTTCCAGAAAAACTCAGGTAAAGATTAAATGAGGTAATACAAAAAGGCTCTATCACAGTTTCCAGCTGCAGTCGAGAACACAATGAAAATCAGTTCTTGACACATCAAATGGTTAAGAGATGTGTAATTAATTACCTCTGTCCTGAAATGTTGATTTCTAGTCTAGACATCAGACATGGGTGATGTTTAACTACTTGCTTCTTTGCAATTAGTTTTTGACAGACCCTGTAAGTCGTCTCTAGAACCACCACCCACGCCTCCCACCACCCCTTCCTTCTGTCTCACCAGCAGTGCCCAATGGCACAACAGATATTCACTTCTCCAGTCTCTCTTGCAGCCAGGATTTGGAATGTTGGCAAGTGACCAAAATTGGGGGAAACATGTTGGGAGGATTCTCAGGGAGATTTTCATTTCGAATACACAATGACATCCTGGAGAATATGTGCCTTTTCATCAGCTGGACGTTGTGTCTTCATGTAAGACTGGAAATGCAGAAGCCATCTTGCAACCCAGAAGGAACAAGCCTAAGAAGCAGGCCCGTGTGCAGAAGACAGTAGAGCTGAAGGGTAGAATGAGCTTGGCTCCTTGTTGACATTGTTGAGCTACTGAACTAATGCTGCAACCACCCTAGTTTGAACTTATTATGTAAGATAATAATAATAAAAAAAAGATAATACATACCATTATTTAAGGCACTGTTAACCAACAATCAGTTGCCATTATTTAAATGTTAGAGTCTTTGGGTTGTGCAAACTGTTAACATGTTTGGCCACCAACTGAAGGTTGGAGGTTTGAGTCCATCCAGAGGTACCTCAGAAAAAAGGCCTGGCAATCCACTGCCAAAAAACCCACCATTGAAAACCTTATGGAGCAGAGTTCTACTCTGACACACATGGGTCAACTGGATGGCAACTGGTAATAATAACTAACAAATAGGGCTGTTGAGATAATGCCTCTAAAACATACAACGTAATGCCTGATGTCAATAAGCACCCAATAAGTGATTAGTACTGTTATTTCCATCTTACAAATGAGAAAACTAGAGCCTAGAAGAGTTAGGTAACTTGAGGTAACTACAGAACAGGGACTCAAAAGCTCAGTGCATACAACCTCAGAGCTCACACTCTTAATCACATGCAATTAGTGTCTAATAGTGAACAGTGAAATCCAGAGGAAGGTCAAATCCTTGGGCCCTGGACAAGAATCGATAGGATTTACTGCAGAAATGAAGAGTTCATTTCAGCATCACAAATATCTGATTCCTAATCTTCTCCCTGCCAAAGAAAGGCAAGGGGATTTATAATGCCTCCAGGGATTTCTTTGAATGCCTGTACGCTGACCAACCAGAATATGTTGTTAAGAAATTCAAATGCATAATTATTCTTCCACGACACAGTTCAATTCAAAATATTTACTGGTTTTTAATAAAAATCCTAAAATTTGTGGTATTTAAAAAGGCATTTCATGTACTCCCAGACACACTAATTTAGGATTCTGTGAGGCTTCTTTTTACTTCCAATGAGATGATTCAATAGTCACCATAAAGCATTTGGCTAAATGAATTTGGGGTGTCCAGGAGAAAGTAATGTTTTCGTATTTGCACACAGACACTTTTTGCATCTGAATCTGTACAGATGTGTGAATTCTGCTCTCTTGCTGTTCAAACAGTAATTCCTGAAAATGATGCATTTCAAAGATACGCTATCCACAAGCCACTCAAACGTGAATGTACATTTTAATATGCTTCCCTTTTTATTGCAATTTGATTCTCTCCAGAAGACGCCTAATTCAATGAAGTATAATGAGTCAGAAATAAATTTTTAAAATAACATCACTTTCCTGCCTGCCAGTTTCTTGAAGCTCGGAGATAGAATCAGTCCTTGGGCATTATGCATTCATTTTATTTAATTTCCATACATTTCCTAAGGATAGTAGTTCAACAAGATTAATTTAGTCCAGCACTACTATTCAAAAACAAAAGACAACTTCCCTGAAGTACTTCTCATCCACTGCTTCTCCAATTTTTCCCAACCATGGGAATCTTAACTGTCCAACAAGTTCCAGTGAACGGCTGCAATTACATGTCTGGATCTGCACAAGCAACCTCCTCAATTCAGTGGACGAGCTCAAAAAAGGTGGGCTCCCTACATACCTTCCCCTGGCTGTCCATTTAAACATGCTTGAAGAGCCCTTTATGCTTCCAGAGTGGTTAGCAAGTGGCCGGCCTGCTGTTCCTTCCACATAGCTGACATCTCCATTCCTTTAAGATAATGATCCCTCAGAGTGTGGTTCCTGGACCACCTGTACCATAATTACTTGGCAAGGGAGGAGGGAACTGGTTACAATAAAACAGACTTCTAGGTCCCACTGGGCCAGAATTTCTGGGAAGGATACCCCAGGGATATCTATTTCTATCAAGCAGCCCAAAATATCTTTATGCACATTAAAGCTTGAAATCACTGCATCAAATAAAACTGCTCGAAGACAGTGACCCATCACCTGTTTGTTGTATTATGGTGGTTTGTGTGTTGCTATGATGCCGCAACCTATGCTACCAGTATTTCAAATACCAGCAGGGTCACCCACGGTAACCAGGTTTCAGCATAGCTTCCAGACTAAGACACTCTAGGAAGAAAGATGTGGCAATCTACTTCCGAAAATTAGCCAGTGAAAACGCTATGGATCACAATGGCCTCAACAGTAGATCCAAACATCCCCACAAGCATGAAGATGGCACAGACCCAGGCAAAGTTTCGTTGTGTTATATACAGGGTCGTTATGAGTAGGAGCCAACTCTATACAGAAACTAAGAACAAGACAGCTACAAATAACCTAAGTGCCTGAGTTTGATCAGTGGCATATTCCCTACTTAAAAAACTTGGTCTCTAAAAACTTGAGGTGTTTTCTTTTTCCTCCCTCTTCCTTTCCTTGCATCTCAACTATTAACTTTCTTTTTTCTAAACATAATTTTATTCTGTGGTACATATTTTTTCATGGCTTCAACTGGGCCTTTAAATACCCTCCATCCATTTTCATGATGATGGCTCACTCAGTACATCCCAAGACAAAATACATCTTTCCCACAAATACTGCTAGCAAACAAATTAATTCATCCAGTCGACATTTTTTAAGCTTTGTGCTAGGAGCTAGTGATAAAATGGTGAGCCAGGAGAGAGATGTATCTAATCTTGTGGAATTTACATCCTGCTAGTTCTGCCAGTTTTCAGATGTGTGAATTTCGATAGCTTACTTCACTCTCTCAGCCTATTTCTTCTGTCGCAAATGAGAATAATGGTGCCCTCCTTGCTCGCCATATAGTAGTAGAGGTTATAAACATTATTGAAGGGCTTTCAAAATCCAGATGGGCTGGTCTGGGCTGCTGAATGTACTGGGAGATCTAATGTTGACCTTAAAAAACAGTTGCTGGAAAGAGCAATTTATGGGTTGCAGACCTTCAAGAGCACAGGGTTGGAGAGCTCTGCGGCATAAACCTTTCAAAGTCAACCCTGCCAGATTCAGAGCCCCATGTTCTCACCCTTGCTCCCTCTCTGCCTTTCTGGTGACAAACCAGTCTGTTGCAACCCGTTTCTGGACCAGGTACTGTGTATCCCTGGCTCAGGTGTTAACTTCCATTTGCTTCAGGTGAATCCCTGCTCAGAACTGTACAGTGGTAACCTAGTGCTTGCCAGAAAAGGTTTAAACGTCAGTGCCCTCTGTGATCTGACCCCTTTTCCTGTATTATCAGACTTTGTTTTCTACTATTCCTCAGTGTACGTCTTCCCCTACCTTCCCCTTTGATCAAGCCTGTCTCTGCTCTGCCCACATTATCTGCCACTCAGAAGGATGTATGTACACTATTTCTTAAAAATTCCCTCCAACCCTGTGGTTTTCTGGTTCTTTCCATCAAAAAGCAGGTATTAACCTTAAGCCAAAAATATCTCCTGAATTCTTCTTAAAACCAAACAATAGTTTTGCTTAACTAGTAACAAATGTCTACTTTGAGCATTATGTTCTTTTTAGATCGATCTATCTGCCTGCAATCAACTCAGCAGATTAGATAGCAACCTTGGGGGCAGTGAGTTTATGTTAACGGGGAAGGAACAACTCAGAAAAGAAGGATGAGCATGGTTGCACAACTCAAAGAATGTAATCAACGTCACTGAAGCGTACTCGTAGAAACTTGAAGTGGTGTATGTTTTTACCATATATACTCTCAACAACAAAATAAATTATGAAAAAAGCAAGTACTATTAAGAAGATGAAATGCAGAATACACTGCCATTATAAAAACGCCACCAACCCAAAACCAAACTCACTGCCGTCGAGTCAATTCTGACTCATAGCAACCCCACAGGACAGAGTAGAACTGCCCCATATGGTTTCCAAGGAGTGGCTGGTGGATTCGAACTGATGACCTTTTGGTTAGAAGCCATAGCTCTTAACCATTACGCCACCAGGGTTTCTAAAAACGCCACGGCAGCACTATTATGTGAAAATGTCTATGAAAATCAGGAGGAGTAAGTGAACAAAACATAAAAATAGAAGAATCCAAATATAAAATTACGTCTTAAATAAGTTTTTCTCAAAATGTGGTTTACCCATCACGCCCACATCAGAATCCTGAGAAAGCTGTTAAAATGAAGACCCTTGGGCCCCACCCAAAACGACCGAATAATAATCTATAAGGGTGGGGTAGAGGATTTTTTTTTTTTTTTTTTTTTTGAGGCTGGCTTGAGAAGCACTGCCCTAGTCACTTTTCTTCACAAAAGAAAAATAACTATGCCATAAGAATATGATGGTCACTTATATTTCAAGGTCCAATTTTAATTTTTTCATCAATTGGAAAAACCATTGCCACACTCACCTATGACACCAATTGTTTTTTGTTTTTTTTTTCCTTAAATTACAATATTGATTCAGTAAGCAGTTCTTCTGCCCCATTGAACAGGAACATGAACGAACAAAGGGCTTACCCTAGGCCTCCATTTTCAAATCTCATTCCATCACTAAGTCATTTTGTTCCTACTGTTAAAAAAAAAAAAAAAAACTTTCCTGTCTACCAATTTATAAACCAACTTTTTAAGGATAAAACAGATGGGGGCGGGGGGGAACTAATTATCAATCCACCAGAAGATTTAAGGATGAAACCAGAGGCATAAAGGCCTCTCTATAATTCTTCTCGGTTGGAAATGCACATTCCCAGTGTTAAAAGACATGGCCCTAGAGGCATGACACATACCATCACAGAGCCTTCAGATGAGCCAGATGTAACTGTAATCACTACTCCTGGTTGTAGGTTTTTTGGTTTTGGGGTTTTTTTCTGTCTTTAATTAAAAGGTGCACATTGGATTCATTCAACTTTGAAAAGAAATAGTCTCAAAAGAGACCCACACTGGAAATTCTCTGAGCAAAGACAAATGCAAAAACAGTCAGTTCTTGTGCGGACAGGAAGAGTTAAAAATGAGTTATCTCTGGACTCGTGTTTCCAAATTAACCTGGAGGGTCATAAAGTCAAACAATCAAAGTGAGTAATTCATGATAGGTCCCCTAACAATTATCTCTTATATAAACCTTTCTTGAATCTTCTGTTTAATTACTGGGATGCCACTGATAAAAGTATCGCGAAAATTGAAAAACAAAGAAACTCCACCAAATTCACCAGACCTCAAATTCTGTCATCGTTCACTAAATTTAAAGTAATGAAATTACAAAACTGTTTCTTTAAAAGGTATTTAGCACTAGTTAAATTATTAAAATGTGTAATTTACACAAACGGGTAAATGAAAGGAGGCAGAATATATTTTCAAAATGAGATTTAAAATTTTTTCTTCAACTAAATAGTGCATGTTTTACCTGTAAACTCTATACAAGACCAAGGAAAAAGTTCTGCTTTCTTAGAAAAAAACAATACAGATTTCTGAAATCTTGTTAAGAGAACAAAGAATTGCAAGGATTCATATAATAAATGTTAAAATATTGAAATCAGTTAGGACATATTCCTAAAGAAGCTCTGGAAGAATTAACAATTTTCTAGTTTTTGCTGCTACCGTAGTTTTCTCACCTATAATTAAAATCTGGCCTTTTATGATGAGATGCAATCACTTCAATAAGTGAAAGAACAGAATTTATTCTGCTGTGACTCTATAAAATATTCTTAATAAAAATGGTTTGAAATATCATCATCAGTCCACCAAACTCATAGATGAGAAAATACATCAGCATCTTGTAGTGGGAAGAGAAGTGGACGACATACAAGGCTTTCAGACTACTGCCACTGGCCCCAGAGTCTGATAAATCATATTAAAAAAAAAATCATATTAGGGAGACAAATACTCCCTACATCCAGCACTGAATCACTGGGTATAAAGAAAAATATTACAAATGAGTATGTGTTGTATATGTCCATGATGCTAAGAAAAAAAAAATCCATTTTTAATAACAGTAACAACCAGCAGTTTGTGCCAAACACTGTACTAAGTACCTTTCTTTTAAACCTATTTATTTATTTACTTAATCCTCCCACAAAGCCTGAGATAGAAATGGACCAGAATGATGAGAAAATGGAGGCTCGGTGAAGTTAGTACTTGCCTAAAGACACACAACTGGTAAGTGGGAAAAAGAACTCATGTTCCTAACCACTTCATCATCCTTGAGGTAGCATTTGTTAAGGATTAGTACAGTGTCTGACCTAGAGCACATGCTCAATAACTAATATTTGTTTAAAAATATTTGGCAAATGGTTGCAAGATTCTTAAGGTACACCAGGACTCGAGCTGTGATCCACTTGTGATGTCTGGTGTAGGCACGGAATATGTTAGTAAACATACTTGTGCCACATGTTTTTGTTCCCTGTTCCACATAAGACTCCTGATTTCTGACTGCCTCAAGTTTTCCCTTCTCCATCAACAGTGTCCCCCGGATCCTATTTCAGGCTGTCATTATCTCACATGAGATTGCTACCTCCATGCCCTGTTTCCACTTAATCCACTCCCCACCCAACTGTACTCTTGTAAAAAGATGCTGTCATAACTTACTCCCTTTCAAGGGACCTACGACTGTCTACCACAACAAATCAAAATGTCACCCTCTTGGCTTTCAAGGACCTTCATAGGACATGGGGGAATATGCCTTTAACTCTAGTTCAAGTGCTCAAATGCCTATTTATCAAATAAATGCTTGATATAAATAGCCACGTCTCACTATGCAGAAAATAGCAGTGGCTGTGTTACTTCAAAACAGAGATAAGCAATTCTTTTTTTATCCTTTTGACATAGTCCAATGGAGGAAAAAATGTTTACATATCTCAGTTTATCTTTATTCAGGATGAAACAAAATTTATCAAGCCCCTTGGAGAAGGACATAAAGAGAAGAATATCAAAGTGGAAACTTGCATTACTATTAGGCACCACAATGTTAATATCCAGGCAAATTTCAGGCAGCTTTCTAATCTTTCATCCTGAAATTAGATCATGAGTCACAGGGAGAACCTCTAATGACTGAGGATGGAAAATCAGAACTAAAGCAAAAAAAGAGGGCACACTGTTGTTAGTTGTCGCTGAGTCGATTCTAGCTCATGACGAGCCAGAGTAAAACTTGCACTCCATACAGTTTTCAAAGCTGTGACCTTTCAGAAGCAGATCACCAAGCCTTACTCCCGAGGTGCCTCTGGATGCATTTGAACTGCCCACCTTCCAATTAGTAGTCCAGTGCTTAACCATGCCCTACCCAGCGACTCCATCAAAAAACCCAGTGCCGTCGAGTCGATTCCGACTCATAGTGACCCTAAAGGACAGAGGAGAACTGCCCCATAGAGTTTCCAAGGAGCGCCTGGCGGATTTGAACTGCCGACCCTTTGGTTAGCAGCCATAGCACTTAACCACTGCGCCACCAGGGTTTCCCCTAAGTGACTCCATAATACCCTTAATATTCAAGAGCATAAAATGCACAGATTTCCAAAAGTACCTTGAAAGGCTTAACATGGACAAATCAACATATAGGAATTACTGGTGCTATATATATATTATATATATAGAAGAAAAAAAATTTTTTTTTTCTTCATACCAAGGTGCTTTTAATAAATGCAAGTTACTAAACAACCAACAGTCCAATCTAAGTCAACCACATCAATGGACAAAACGAACACAAATTTATTTTTGAATTTAGAGAGAAAATCAAACTATACGTGGTTTGAAGGTTTAGTAACCTGCCCAAAGTTTAATTTGCCTCTCCACTTGGCATAAAGACATGCAGGATTGTACTAGAAATTCATCTGACTTGCTTAGAAATGCAAATAATTTCTGACAAAAGCCACATCCAGACTATTCCTGGGCTGAACGTTCTGATGTCAACTCGGGTTTTCTGAATGTACACTCAAACATCCAGTTGGACAGCTGACATGTTCAGGTGGCTGGAATAAGCAAACCAACAGGTAGCAGTACGGTGATTTTTGTTTGTTTTTATTTTATTTTATTTTGGAGGAATTAACACTGTTCCTTCAGCTGAGAATGTTGGTCTTCTTAGCTGAATGTATCATGGGCTTCAATTTGACAAAATGCCTGGTGAGTCATAGGAAGATACGGTGTCAAAACAATCCGTCTGCCAAAAAAGGATGTAAGTAGCTTGGGAAGAGAAAGATATTCTAGAATTGTTATTCGTTTACAAATGTTTATTGAGCAGCTGAACTCCATCTGCCCCAAAGAATGGAAAGCAGACTCTAGTATTTTCAGGGATGACCATGAGTAATTTCTCAGTTTCAGCTGAAGCCACCTATATAAAACCTTCAAAGGTCCCTAGGTGGCAGAAATGGTTTGCACTCAGTTGCCAACCTAAAGGTTGGCAGTTCGAACCCACCCAGTGGTACTGTGGAAGAAAGGGCCTGGTGATCTGTTTCCATTAATATCATAGGCAAGAAAACCCTATGGAGCAATTCTACTCGGTAACACATGGGGTTACCGTAAATTGGAATCAACTGGATGGCAGTTAACAACAATAATAAATGTCAAGAAAAAATGCTGATGATAGACAGAATCACGAATCCAGTGGATTCATTAAAATGTTTCTAATTGGTTAATGTACCCACCGGGCAGGCAAGGCCACTTCCTGGGCACTAGCTGTATATTTCTTCTCACATTTCTTCTATCCCTTGTATTTTTGAGCACAGCTACCAGACTTTTCTGCCCTGTAAAATACAGCCCCACTCCCTGGATTATAGCTGTAAGTAGGCCTGGGAAGAATCTTTTAAGGAGAAGTCTGATCAAATTGAGTTTAAGTCCATCCTGTGTACTGATATTAAGAGGTGATTATTGTTAAGGGTGAGTCCTGGTGGCGCAGTGGTTAAGAGCTACGGCTGCTAACCTAAAGGTCGGCCTTTTGAATCCACCAACTGCTCCTTGGAAACCCTTTGGGGTAGTTCTACCTTGTCCTATAGGGTCGCTGTGAGTCGCTAGTGACTGCCAAGGCAACGGGTTTGTTTTACAGGTATTGTTAAGGGTGATGGAAAAATTTAGAAATGGGTAATGGTGATAGTCGCACAACACGATGAACATAATGTGACTAAACTGTGTATGTGGAGAATGTGGAAATGGCAAATGTTTTGTTACATACGTATTTACCACAATAATAAAAGGAGAAAAAGAAGAGGTATTATTAACAATTCTTTAACTGTTTTTATCAGCCCTTCTCAGGGACCAAGTCCAAGAGACAGCTGTTGTTTACCCCTCCTCTGCAAAAGGAATAGGGAAGTGACTGACTGTACAAATCTCTCTGCTGAGGGCACAGTCATGGCACCAGCCTTGTCACCTCTCCCTCCGTCCTCCCATGGGCAATAAAAGTTCTATGAAACAGGGCAATAGCGGGCAAGAATCTGGCCTTTAAGACTGCAATATGGGTAAAGGACTTGAATTATTTCCTGATATAATAGTGCTTATTTTTAAAAAGATTTCATAAATCAAGTTTCTGAAAACTCTCAAGGACCAGGTGATACATAAATTACAGCTGAAGTATACTCAAAAGTTAATGCCCAAAATAGCAAACAATTTGCCATACAGATGCTTGAACTGAAAACAAGCAGCCAGTTCATCTTCCAGGCAGATTCCAGTAACGTTTCATGGCTTTGAACGAAGAAGCTATAATGGAGCAAATGGTAAACAAGAAGAGCCCACTGTTCAAAGACATTAACTTGTATTAAAAATAAACACAGATATTTATAATGCAACTAGAAAACGCCCACTATAATCTAGATGGGGACTACATTTTTAAAGTTCAATTTAGCATCCAGCCAGTAAAACATAAAATTGCCCATTGAAACAACATCTGGAAAAAAAAAAGAAAAGTAGGCTTTAAATCTGTATGTAAAACAACAATAGAAAACTATCACCAAAACTTTGAACAGGAAATCAAACCTTCAGGTGTAATTTCTCTGTTGCAATAAATTTGCCATATTGACCTTGACAGGGCCTTGAATCCTGAGATCATAAATTAGCATCGTAGTGATATGCATTGAATTTCTGGAAACACTTTAAAACCTAGAACTTCATGTTATTCTCAGCGATAGCAGGATGTTTGGAAAGCAGTGTGTTCCCTGCTTTGAAAGATGTCTGTTTTCCTTACTACCAAACATTGCTTCCCAGAGCCCACCCACCCCCGCCTTAAAACACTTAAAGGTTTTATTCAGTCCTCTAGATTAGATCAGGTTCTGCCTCCAAAATTATTTATTTTTTCCCTTGTATAATTTTTTTTTAATCCAGTAGTTACAGTATTTCAGGCCCTTGGGTATCAGCAGTGTGGGTTGTTTTAGAGAAAGTTCTGGGAAATTACATGTTTTAGTGACATTCCACTTCATTGGGGGCCTTCGGTAAGAGCTAAAATTACTCAGGGCGAGAGGAAACGTCTTAGAGTCGCTCAAAAAAGGCGTAAAAGTAAACCTGATCTGCCCAGTTAGGGTACAGGGTCTGTTTTCCAACGCTCGCACCCCTCCTTCGCCACAACATGCGCAGCCAAAGAAAGCGCAGTGGCCCCTCTGAAAGTCGACATCATTTTCCAGGCTGCATCCCAAGGCTGAAGCTGAAACACACACGCACACCCATGTGTAAGTCACCGCCAGAGTCGCGCCCTGCCACCAGGAGCCACAGCCAAGCACTAGAGGCCGGCTGGGGGGCGCACAGAGGAAGCCCAGACGCCAGGAAGGAAGGAAGCCAGCAGCCACCCAAGCGCACTTCTTCCCGGGGCAAGCGCGGGACCGGACGCTGCTCGCTGAAGAAGGGCCGACGCGCGCCGGCCACTGGGCACACGCGCTGGTCACACGCACTGGGCACACGCACTCGGCGTGCACACCCGCCTGCGCCGGGGCGCGCCCACACTCACGCACACACACACGCGCGCGCGCGTCTGCTCACCAGCAACCTCTGATGTCTGGAGCCCGCGTGGGACGGCGACTGCGGCGGCTGCCCCCGCGCCTGCCGTGTGGCCTTCGCATCCGTGTGGCCGCTGCTCCCCGGCCGCCGTGGCTTTTGCTGGAAGACACTGCAGCCGGGTAATCCCGGCACCCAGCGAGCAGTCGCCCACTCCCTTGCCTTGGCCGTGCCTCCCCTTCTCCTCTGTGGACTGATGGAGCCTGGCTAGTTGCACTCGCTCGGGCTCTGTGCGTTGCTCTTCTCCTCTTCCTCCTCTCTCTCTCGGGGGTGGCTTCCCAGCGCTGGGGCAAGCAGCGCCCGCCCTCTCAAACCCACGCGCAGGCCGGCAGACCGAGACTGCAGCCGCCGCCGCCGCCGCCGCCGCCACCGCTGCCGCAGGAAAAGAAATTGTCACTGCGATGGTCCCGGCCTCCCCGGCCCTGGCCCCTGGGTGCCGCCTCCGCCTCTGCCTCCGCCCCCTCCTCCGCGGAGGCGGCCTCCCGCATTCTGCAGAAAAAGCTCGCAGGTGGAAGCATGTCCCTGCGGATGGGCTAGCACTAGAGCAAAATGGCTGGGTGCGGCCTTCCGATCTGAAACCCGCCACGTTCCACCCACAGCCCGGGGATCCACCTGGGCTTTCCCTTCTCGCCACCGTCAGTTTCGCTAGAACGACCTGAGTGGGTGCCTTGAAGACGGCGAAGTATGCAGTGAAGCAGCTGGATTTGGCTGGGACACTGGCATTGGAGTCCGGGGAAGGTTAGGGTACTGGCGGAAATCCCACTTATACCTCATAATAGAAATTCGGCTTTAAGAGTTATCTGTACCCTACCACCAGCACCAAATACCCTTGACCCCCAACCTTCGTGTACTCGGGAAACACAAACAATATCTTCCTACTGTTATTATAATTATTATTTGTGGTATTTACCATGTGCCTGCGCTGTGCCGGGCACTGTATACATGTAATCTCATTTTATTCTCTTCCAAAACCAAACCCATGGCTGTGCGGTCAGTGCCAACTCCTGGCGACCCCAGGTGTGCAGAGTGGAGCTGTGTTCCGTACGGTTTTCAAAGCTGCGCCCTTTCAGAAGATCACCAAGCCTTTCTTCAGAGGTGCCTTTGGGTGGGTTCAAACCACCAACCTTTCCGTTAGCAGCCAATAGCTTAACAGTTTGTGCCACCCAGGGACACCCTCTTCACAGCCCTATAAAAGGCACTCTTATTATTTCCATGATTAAGTCACAAAGAAAAAATAATATGCCCTGGGTCACCCACCTAGAAAGTAATAGAAGCTAGGATTTCAACTCTGACCTGACACCAAAAGCTGTTTCTGTTGGCTAGACAGACTCTATTTATTTATAAACATTTTACACACACTGTTGCAGGCACTCTTCCTGAGTTTGCTTGGGAAGTTACCTCCAAGTGAGAGAAGTGGCTGTAGAACCAAGTCGGGAATATCGGCTTGTCCTCCTTGGCTTTTGCTCTGGAAACCTGGCTTCTAGCCCTGGCTCTGGCACCACTGAGTGTTTGCTCTCAGCCATTTCACCTCACCTGGCCTCATCTTATGCATTGTTTTGTTTTGTTTTAGAAAGTACAATACCGTAGGTCTTTTATTTGGGTATTTGTTTTGGGAAATCAAGTTTCTAGTAACTGCATATTATTTTTTCTATTAACAATGCTTTAGATTATTTAAATATTCTGCTGTTGGACATTTTGGATATTTTCAACTTATTTCTATTTTATAGCAGTAATGCAGGTAAAGGCCCAACAGTTCTTTAGTGCTACAAACGTTTTTATGGGGCCCACTCTTCCCTAGGAAAACCCCAAAGGACCAAGTTTGCTGTTATTGAACCATTAGTATACAAAACACTCACCCATAGCTATCTCATGCCCACCTTGAAGGGGCACAGTTTGTTTCCCTTCCCCAGATGTATTTGTTCTTGTGAACTTCCTTTTTGGTTTCTGATCCCTTGGTTTCTCCAGTTTGCTGTTGTTGTTGTTAGGTGCTTTTGAGGGGATTTTGACTCATAGTGACCCCATGTGACAGAATAGAGCTGCCCTACAGGGTTGTCTTGGCTGTAATCTTTACAGGCAGATCACCAAGTCTTTCTCCTACAGAACAGCCGGGTGAGTCCCAACTGACAACCTTTTGGCTAGCACCTGAGTGCTTAACTGTTTCACCACCAGGGCTCCTCTCCAATTTAACAGGGCCATTATTATTATTTAATTTTATTGTATGTTAGGTGAAACTTTACCGCTCAAGTTACTTTCTCCTTCGAAAACTTACACACGTATTGTTTGGTAACATTGGTTGCAATTACTACAATGTGACAGCACTCTCTTCCTTTCTAACCCAAGTTCCCCATGTCCATTCGTCTAGTTTTTCTGTCCCTTGCTGCCTTCTAGTCTTGCTTTTGGGCAGGAGTTGCCTAATTGGTCTTGTATATTTGATTGAAGTAAGAAGCAGGTCCCTCAAGTGTGTTGTTGTTTGTTTTATTGGCCTGTCTAATCTTTGTCTGAAAAGTGGGCTTCGGGAGTGGCTTCAGTTCTGAGTTAGCAGGATGTCCGGGGGCCATAGTGTTGGGGGTTCCTACAGTCTCTTGTCAGACCAGTAAGTCTGGTCTTTTTTTGTGAATTAGGATTTTGTTCTATATTTTTCTCCTGCTTTGCTTGGGACCCTTTGTTGTGAACTCTGTTGGAGCAGTCAGTAGCGGTAGCCAGGCACCATCTAGTACTTCTGGGCTTAGGCTGGTGGAGGCCGTGGTTCATGTGGTCCTTTAGTCTTTTGTGCTAATATTTTCCTTGCGCCTTTGGTTTTCTTCATTCTCATTTACTCCAGACAGGACTGGACTAGTAATTGTATCTTAGATGGCCGACTCACAAGCTTTTAGGACCCCATGTGCATTGGTTTTTAAAATGAGGAGGCTTAACTATTGGAGGTCACAATCTGACAGCCTGTAACCTTGATTTTTAAGAAGCAATGATGTTGTTTTCTAATTTTGAATTTCATTCCAAATTTTAAAACCGGGAAATTACATAAAAATTCGAATTTTTGGCTTTTTCTGAAAAACTGGAAGATCTCACAACATTTGGTCCACTTCAGGGTCTGGCAATCATCAACTGGAGCCAAGTAGCAGATGCCCCCTTTAGTTTGGGAAGTTCCTCTTCAGTTTTCAGCAGTCCCCACCACCTCCGTACACCCCATCCCACTGACATTTGAGGCTCTGGTAGACATTTGAGTTTATAGTTCTGGACAAGATAATCTCATGTCCTTCTGAGCAATCTAAAATTCAGAGATAATTAAAAAGGTTAACCAGAATCCTATTATGATACAAAATATTTCATATACACAATTACAGTGGTTGTTGATCATGGTCTGACAACATAGCATCCAAACCCTCAGAAAAGCCAAAATGTCCCAACACTTACTGTCCCTGCCCCCTGGCAGCTACAGTACCATCTCATGACCTAAGTTCAGCTAATCAGAGGCTTCTGTCCAGATCTTTGACTCTGGAGTCTGTGATTCAAGGGAGAGACATTAAGAATTAATTCCACTCACTGTGAAGTGGCTTCTGTGTCTATGGACAGCAGTGCCAGAGGTGAGAGGTGGTAGTGTCCAGTGGCAGTACCACTGGTATCCTCGCTGGATGTTTGGGTGGTGTGACCTCTGCTCTGATCCCAACGGCGAAGCTTCCCTGCCTGTTTGATGAATCCGGTTCTCCAGACTTCCTGTTTCTTTACCTGGTGACCTTCCAATAAATTTCTGTTCTGATTAAGTTACTCAGAATTGGTTTCATTGTTAGTCATGAAGAACTCTGACTGATACAGTGAGTTTTGGGATGATCCAAGCTGTGCTTCCCTTTCATTAATTGAGTTGATAAAGAGTTGACACAGAAGTATTTTTACTACTTTTAGCTTAAAGAATTTTAAAAGGATCTATAATTTTACCTGCACTTTTAAAGATTCAATCTCATTATTAATAAAAAATGCAAATTTTTAAGATGATAAGAATTTTTTTAACCTTACCAATCATGTTAGCAAAAATTACTTGTAAATAAACATTGCCTTCAATACTGGTAAGAGTGCAATGAAATGGGTTCTCAAATCTAGTGGTATAATTCTGATACATTACAGTAAAAGAAATTTGCTAATATGTTAAGAGAAGCTGTAAAATGTTGACATGCTTTTTCTGAGTAATTCCACTTCCAGGAAGGAATCTATCTTAAGAAAATCTGAAATGAGGAAAAATGTTTCTCCATGGAGACACTTATTACAGTGTTATTTATAGTAAAATACAACTTTGGGCATTAAAATGATGTTCATGATGGATTTTCAACAACATTGAAACTGCTTATGATATAATGTTAAACAAAAAAGGACACAGAATTGCATAGACATATATTGTCAAGTAGGTAATGTGGTGCAGTGAATTGTTTCTATATGGCCCTTCTAGACATAGTCTTGTAACTCCCTCAAAATGATTGGGCAAGACTTTGCAAATAAAGTACTTGTGGCGCACCAAGGGGATTGGACAACTTGCTAATGCAAATAAGGTGCCTAGAACCCTTGCAGGGGTGGGACTATACAAATAAGTTATATGGAACCCTAATGAGGGGATCTGTCAGTTTTGCTATCCTACTAGGCTTAACCCATTGCTGTCGAGTCAATTCCAACTCGCAGTGACCTTATAGGACAGAGTAGAACTGCCCCATAGGGTTTCCAAGGATCAGCTGGTAGATTTGAACTGCTGACCTTTTTGGTTACCAGCCGAATGCTTAACCACTGCACCACCAGGGCTCAGAAGCCAATCCCAGAGGCTAAAGGGAGGACCTGACTGCCATCAGGAAGAAGATCCAGGAGCAGAACATGTCCATTGGATCCAGGGTCCCTGTGCTGAGCACCTCCTAGACCGAGGAGACAGAGAAAGCTGTAACATGGAAGACAGAGTGAGATAGTGTGGCAAGAAGTGGCAGCAAGCAGAGCAGAGTCCAGCAGCAGAGAAACAGCTGCAGCAGAACCAGAAGATTGGCATGAGATGGTGTGTGGGCTTCCCAGCTCATGGAGAGAGGTGGCTACAGTGGGCTCAACAACCCACAGAATGAAAGAGCTGAGCACCTTTGGGCAGGAGGCTTTATGGCGGAGTGGGGTGCCTCTTGGGCAACTTTCTGTGGAGCTAAAGAGCTTTGTAACTCTTGCCTGAAAAGGGCAGAGGCTAGGCCCCAGAGGAGCCGAGGCTGAAGGTGAGAGGCCAGGCCCGAGCAGGGCCTGGTGGCAGAGGCCTGCCTACAGGCACGACAGAAGAAGAAGCTATTCTTTTTTTTTGTTTTTTTGTACTTTTTTTTTTTAGATGAAGATTTACAGAGCTAGTAAGAAGAAGCTATCCTGATTGAAGAACTGTATTGTGAGTTGTTGCTGTTACTTTTAAGTTGCTCCTGATCTTGAATTTTAACCTGTGCCTTCCCTAATCAACCCCGTAATCGTGAGTATGGCCTGTGAGTTCTGTGTGGCCATTGCCACAACTTACGGAACCCAGCAGAGAAGTAGAGAGTGCTCTGGGAAGGACAGCTGGTCTCAGAACGGGTCAGAAAAGTCGAAGAGCAGAGGTACGTTGGACTTCCGCCTCCCGGGAATCAGCTTCGGGATGATGCTGATGCTGACTCTCTCGCCACCTGCAGTTAGAGGAGGTCTGACGCCGTGCTATTTTTACAGGTAAAAAGATAGGAAAATATCTAGATGAATTTATTAAAATTATCCCCTCAAGAGTAAGTGATGGGCAATTATAATCTCCTTTATTCTTCAGAGGAATGCAATGGTTAAAGCATTTAGCGGCTCACCAAAAGGTCAGCAGTTCAAAACCCCCAGCTGTTCCACAGTAGAAAGACATGACAGTCTGCTCCTGTAAAGATTACAGCCTTGGAAACCCTATGGGGCAGCTCTACCCTGTCTTAAAGGGTCGCTATAAGTCGGAATCAACTCAATGGTAGTATGTTTGGTTTGGGTTTGATCTTTATTCTTCCATGTATTTAAAAAATTTTCTATAATGGGCAAGCTTTGCTTTTATTTAGGGAAAAGAAGTACTTAATGGTAATTTTTTTTTAATGGTAAAAATAAACAGAATTGGTAGACAAATAAATATGAGATTGTATCTCTAACAGTGCATCATCCCTAATAAGTACATCGGAAGGGTTTGAGAAAGGACGGAAGGAAGGGGGAAGGGGAGGAAGGGGGGAAGGGGGGGAAGGGGGGAAGGGGGGAAGGGGGGAAGGGGGGAAGGGGGGAAGGGGGGAAGGGGGGAAGGGGGGAAGGGGGGAAGGGGGGAAGGAGGGAAGGAGGGAAGGAAGGAAGGAAGGAAGGAAGGAAGGAAGGAAGGAAGGAAGGAAGGAAGGAAGGAAGGAAGGAAGGAAGGAAGGAAGGAGAAGACTGATAAGGGATTGTGGCTTCCTTGTCATCTGCCTTAGTTGATGCACATGTAGAAATAGAACATTAGATTCTAAATTGCTCTCATTAAGTAATGCTACATTTGAGTATTTTCCAACTGATGACAAATGACAAAACATTAACACCTTCCCCGCTGGATGAGTAATACGGAGCCAGCACTCAGATTTTTTTTCCGAGTCCCACATTAGAGACAGATATGTTCAGAAAAACTGGAACGGCCTCAGGTTGTTAGTATCCAAGACAAAGAGGCCCCTTTTTGCCTCTAATTGGCCCTAATGTGGAGGTCTGCCACCCTTGCTAAGGCATCTGAAAGCTCAAGAGCTTGGAGTAACTTCCCTGTCCCCATCTGTCATCATTCTGGTCAGATTGTATTTTTTACAGCTCAGTACAAACAGAAATTATGCAAAGTTGGATTTACGTTCATCAAATTTCAATTCATGTACTCCTCTAATTGTTTGGTGTGTGCACATACCTTGGTGGTCCCTGAGGTAACAACCAGGCTCACTGGGGTTTCTTGCCGAAACCAGATGGGCAGGAGTATTGTTCTTTGTTTCACAGATTTCAATTTCCTGACTGGCTTATCTCTAAAATCGTAATCTCCAGGGTTTAAAGACAAGAATCGAAGTATCTAACTGATTCTGCTGGAAGAAATACTCATTTTAGAGATTGTTATGTACTTAAAAGCATGTACCTCAGAAATTATTGTCCTTTAAAAAATGTCTCCTTAAAATCCTGGGTTGTGCTATTGTTTATACCAGGGGTTCTCCAAGTGTGGCCTGGGGAACCCTGAAGTTCTTTCAGAGAGCCTGCACAGTTAAGACTATTTTCATACAAAGACATTATTTGTCTTTTTTACTGTCATTCTCTCACAAGTTTACAGTGGAATTTTCCAGAGCTACATGTATTTATAACACCTCAAATGCAGAAGCAGATACATGAATCCAGTTGTCTTCTGTTAGGACAGATATTGAAGAGATTTGTTAAAAATGTAAAATAATGACAGTCTTCTCCCCAATTTTTTGTTTTGTTTTGGAAAATATAGTTATATCGTAATAAAAAAATTTATATTTAGGCTACCATGTAATTGGTTTGTTATTGTTTTTTAAAATATATTGATAAGAGATTTCTTAAATTTCTGCTTCATTTTCTAATATAGTAAAATTTGATAGATATAATGCACATAAATGAACGCTCTCTGGAGTCTTTGATAGCTTTTAAGAGCGTAAAGAAGTCCTGAGACCAATAGTTACAGAGCCGCTGGTCTATGCCATTAGGGAGCTAATAAGTTCTAAATAACCTGTTTTTCCTTTGAGGAGTTACGTAATGGATGTGGTAACTTAGCCTGTGTCGATAAATGCAGGAAGCAGCTGCTTCAAAGGTGGAAACCACAGGCACATTTGATTGGATCTTTCCATTGTGTGACTCAGTTTAGTGCTCTCTTCGTATTAGTTACTTTAGACTTAGAGAATTTTATATCCACTACATCCTCTTTTATACATCCTCATGTCCGTTATACTGTGCAAGGGTGCCAATACCTGGAACCTTGCCCTCTGCTGCCGTTTACAAACTGTCCTAGGCCTTGTTTTCCCAAACCTACTTTTTCCCATTGGAAACAGGTAAGTAATAGTCCAGATACCTCCTAGGCCAACAAGCTAATGTACAGGAAAGCATTTTTGAAAACTATAATTTGCAGATATAGGGCTAGATACTATTAAGAAATGTTTCAACATACAGGCAGATATTTGATGAAAAAATCTAAATTCTCTCTTCAACTGATATTTATTTGATCCTTTGATTTAGGTACATTCCAAATAGCCAAACCAAGCCTGTTGCTATTGACTTGATTAAGACTCATGATGACCCCATGTGTTGCACAGTAGGACTGCTCCATAGGGTTTTCTTGTCTGTAATCTTTATGGAAGCAAATTGCCAGGCCTTTCTTCCAGGTGCTGCTGGGTGGGTTTGAACTGCCAACCTTTAGGTAAGTAAATGAGTGCAAACCTTTTGCGCCATCCTGGGACTACCTTAAAAAAAAAAAAAAAAAACTACCTTAGGTACATTAAAACCAAAACCAAATCCGTTGCCGTCGAGTCGATTCCAACTCATAGTGACTCTATAGGGCAGAGCAGAATTGCCCTCTAGGGTTTCCAAGGAGCAGCCGGTGGATTCGAACTTCCAACCTTTTGGTAAACAGCCATAGCTCTTAATCATTGCACCACCAGGTCTTCTAGGTACATTAGATGTTGGCAAATGTGGAACAAAATATTGATAGTGTTTGGGATGTTAGATTAAAAAAAAAAAACAAAAAACTTTTCTGCAAGTTGATTTATATATATGGAGTATGCGTGTGGGAAGACAGAAAGGTGGGGGGGTGCTGGGAGGGAGGTGGTAGAACAGCGAATGCCCCTTACATTCAAAACATATCTTCTAACTCTCACATCTCCCCTGAGGCTGTTCCGATGCCGTAGGAATCCTTTCATCACAGGCTTTTGGTATTATTTAATAGCTATTCAGTAGATTTGAGCAGCTTTCTTTAAAAAAGGAAGTATAAACTACTCGAGACACCATTATATTGGTTATTTAAATTTAAAATTAATTTGATCAACAGAAAAAAAGAATGCCTTCTGCTTGTAGAAAAAAAAATGTGACCATTAAAGTTTTTATTGGCGTGAATAAAACTGCCTTAAAATACAACTCTTAGATTTATGTGTTGCTATGTAGGCAAAGACATGACCTTTTCAAAGGACAAATATTAAAAATAGCAGGTCTCTAAATATATATTTAGGCAAGTGTTGCTGGAACTAACACTTAGTCTTCTAATGTAGATAACAGTTATTTGCCATTTGAATGTACTATGTACAAAATAGACCTTGAATGAAACCATGTAGTTTCATACCAAGTCTCTTAGAAACTACGGGATTCGTCATACTCCAGGGGGCAAAACAATCACGAATCTCTCATTTTTTACATTGACTTATTCAGTCTTTCTGATTAAATATCTAACATTGCCATCATAATTCATTGTGTCCTGTTAATTCTATTTTAAGAGACTTGTGTAAACCCAAAGAACTCCCCACTCCAAGGAGAAATTTAAAGAGGTTGTTGATGGTGCCTTTTTTTTCTTTTTTCCCTATCAGAGGATCTTTATCACACTTTACGGTGGAAAATAGGATTTCTGAATAAGCAGAATCCTCAAATTTTAGGATCAGAAGCTACCACAGACATCATCTAACCCAACTTCCTTACTTTACAGAAGAGAAAACATCTTGAGAGTGGTGGGACTTGTTAAGGCCACTGACAACCGCACTACATTCTAATCTTGTGTCTGTTCCATTATGGTCACCGGGAATCAGGAAACTCCATTAGCTCACCACAAGCTAGTTTTATTAGATTTTAGCTTTACTGATTGTACATTACTTTCTCAGCCATAATGTCAATTGGTTCCCTTAACAGCCCTGTAGGGGAAGAAGGATGCAGATTAGGCCAAAAGATGAAGGATTGTGTTTATAGAAGTGGTGCACAGAAAGGAACAGAGGGGGGAAGGTTGCAAATCCACAAGGCACTTGACAATAAAGGTCAGAATGAAAGTGGAATTCAAATGCCGCATAGGAAAGAATGGGCATCTATCACAAATAGTAAAGGATTAAGTGACAGAAATTTGTGAAAGGTGAATATTAAGTGGCAGGGTAGCTGAGGGGAAAAAAAAAAGGTACTTTTGTTTGCATGAATTGTAGTTCAAAGGCAAGTTAATTTCTCTAAGCTTGAGTTTCTTGATGAATAAATATAATAGAACTCTTATGAAGATTAAATGAAATAACATTTATAAAGTATCTATCGTTATGTTTAGTACAGGAAGGGGTTCAAAGACGTTTTTGAGTCTGTACGACAAGCAGATTAGTATCATTGCTAGAAATGGAGAAAAAATCAAGCAATAATACGGGCTACAGTGAGACAGCGATGTGTTTGAGATGACTGAAAAACATCCAAATAGAAATGCCTAGTAGTCCTGAGAAATCAACCTAGTGGTTCTAGATTTGGGATCACCTGCCAAGTGGTGATAGGTAAATCCAGAGAATGGATGAAATTCTCAAGAAGAGTGAATGAGAAAGGCTGAAGCATCAAGGATTGAGCCTTAATAAATGTCCACATGTCCTGGGCAGTGGTGGGAATAAACCAAAAAACCAAACTCATTGCCCTTGAGTTAATTTCAACTCAAAGCAATCCTATGGGACAGAGTACAACTTCCCCATAGAGTTTCCAAGGAGCAGTTGGTGGATTCAAACTGCCTACATTTTGGTTAGCAGCCTTAGTTCTTAGTGGTCCAGAAAAGATGATCTTAGGTGTGAGCCACCCATGCTGAATGTGGGTGATAGTAATTATATTGCTGACCTTGACTTAATCTTTACTCTGTGCCAGCCAATGCTAAGTGATTTCCTTACTTCATCTCATTTAGTCCTTACAGCCCTTCAAGGTAGGTCATATTATAACCATCCTCGTTTTACAGATGAGAGAACGGAGTGGTGAAGCCATGTTGTTGGCTGGTGTTCTAAACCACTGAAGAAGAGAGTCTCAGGAAGGAGGAGATGATGAACAGGGCCACAGCTGCAGACATGGCAAGGAGAACAAAACCTCAGAGAAAGTAATTTGGCCATTTAAAATTCACTGAGCATTGAGAGTACATTTTAAAAAGAGGAGTAGGCACATTTGCCAGTTTACAGGGAATTGATGAGTGACTGTTGGGAAGGAAATGGGGACAACAGCGGGCCAGTTATCTCAAAAAATATATATATATATCTCAAAGGAAGGCAAAAATTAGCTTGGTAATCAGAGGGTCATCAGAGCCTAGCAGCTTTTTTCTCCAGGTAGGGAAGCCTGTGCAGAGGGAAGGTCCTGGAAGATAGAAGACTCTGGAATGGGGACAGAGACAATGAAGAGAGTAAGAACCTGCAGGAGGCAGGATAGGATAAAGTCAAGAATATAAGCAGGACGAATAGTTTTCAGAAGCAAGGGGAAAGCTTGAAGCTAGAGTCATGTTCTTTTACCTTGTAGCTCTTTCTTGGTACACTGTTGCATTTAAAGAAATATCCATTCAGCATCCAAACTTCAGAGATCAATGTAAATCTTTACTGGGTGTCAGGAGTCCCTAGGTGGTGAAAATGATTAAGCGCTTGGCTAACAGCCGAAAGGATGATGGTTTGAACCCACCCAGAGGCACCTTGGAAGATAGGACTGGTGATCTGCTTCCAAAAGGTCACACAAACTGGAAAATCCTATGGAGCAAGTTCTACTTTGTACGCACGGGGTTATCATGAATCAGAACTGACTCGACATCAGCTAACCACTACGACTGGGCGTCACAAAGATACTAAAGGGAAAAACTTCCATAATGTTAAAAATTCTATCTCATTTTCAATCTTACAAATGGCATTTTTCCCAGAGGTTTCCTCGATTCCTTTCGTATTACACCCCCCACCCCCCACCCCCACCCACATACTCAAAGCTCCACCAACATCTTTTGAACGCAGCAGGGCTTTTGTTCCCCACCCCCTCACTTCTCTGGTTTAGCTCTTTAGTATGTAGATCGATATAGCCTCCTAGCCTTTTCCCCCATTTTCTCTTCTTGCATTACCCAAATTCTGTGCAAGGAAAGGGAGACCAGAAGCAAGAAACTTCTTATAGTCCCCTCTGACCTCACCAAGTCCGTAACTGTATCCCTCTTACACACATTTCACCTGAGGCATAAGGATGAAAGGAAAAGAGTTGTCAAAGATATTCAGGTGGTTTCCATCCAAAACAAAGTTCTTTTATATATATATATGAAATCTCATCAGAAGAATGTGTCTCTGGAAGATACCAGCTTTCTTACCAAATTGCTGAGATAAAAAAGAAAATGGTAGGCAGCTGTACTAAATAAAACAGCAATTATTGACCCTAAGAAATTTGAATTTTAGATCTCAGAAGACAGGATCTTCAGGGAGTTAAGGTTTGAGTGTATGGCCCTTTACATTGACTTGGTCCCTTTACATTGTCTTGGTCCCATGCAGTCCTCTGTACTTGAATCCTTAGAACCATGTTTGAGCCATGTTTGCAGAAAGAGAGGCTATTTAGTGGAACAGTTCAGAGAATAGGCTTTGGAGTCAGACAGTCCTGGGTCTGAATATTAGTTCTGCCACTTTTCAGCTGTGTGGCTCTGAGCCAGTAAATTAACTTCTCTTAATTTTAATTTCCTTATCTGTGAAACAGGTATAATAATATTGTGGTTGTTGTTATGTAGCACTGAGTCGATTCTGACTCATAGCGACCCTGTATAATAGAGTAGACATGACCAGATTGCCAGGTCTTTGCTTCTGAGAAGCCACTGGTGGGTTCAAACCATAGACCTGTTTGCAGATAAGCGGTTAACCATTGTGCTACCGGGGCTCCTTTATATTACTTCAAAGGAAGTTTGTAAGTATTCACTGAGGTAGCATATACTAAAGTGCTTAACACAATGATTGGCACACCGCAGGCACTCGCTACACAGTTATCATAACTATTAGTAATAAAAGAGAATTCCTTATTAGCAGATAGTAGGAGGGGTGAGACAGATGAGAGAGACATCTCCGAACTATTCTGCAAGTCCATTAAAAAAAATAGCCCATAAAATCAAGGTTTTGCAGCAGGGAGGAGGGTAAACTCTTGTCTATTTACTTACAGGCCATTTAGCATGCAAATACTCAAGCTTATTGCCAGGACAATGATGCTCTTCATTTGAAAGGATCTGGTTACTCTTGTATGTCCGATGTCCAAGCCAAAAAGGGACATTTGCAATGCAGGCTAGACAAAAAAGCCAAAATGCGTCTATCAGCAGATGTTTCATTAAGATCCTATTTAGCGTGATTAAAATCTGTATTGACTTAGCCTAAGGAAGCTATTGTAATGGCAATAACTTATTCCAGCCTTATCTCAGTGCATGGGGAATGACTGGAATTCAGGAAGCTCTTGGATGATGGGGGATGGAATTACGTGTGATATCTATTTTCTTCTTTTTTAAAAAAAGTTCTAGTTTTACTACTTTTGTATTTTCTAATCTTTCTGCAAAGAATATTTATTACTTGTATAATAATAAAAATTCTAAAAGTTATGAAAGAAGTGCTTATCTTACTACCACACCAATGTACAAGGGTGTTTTGAAAGGTGAATAGGACCACTGTGTTCAAAATGATTTGGAGAGGAGAGGGCCCCCAGGCAAACATACAGACCTAAAGGTGATAAAACCCTCCAGGCAAACATCAGACCTAAGGTGATAAAACCTGGAGTCTTTGCCCAGTACGTTCACTTTTTGGTCTTCCTGCTTGTTAATATATATACAATTGAAGAATAGAGCTATCTGACCCTGTTGAAAAAGGGGCTAGGATAAAGCCTTAGCTTTTGGAGATAGATCTACTTGCTCTGAAGGTTTTATTACTTCAGCTTGCTTGCTTTGGACACATCACCAGGAAAGGCCAATTGCTAGAAAAGGACATCAAGTTTGGTAAAGTAGAGTCAGCAAAAACGAAGGAAACCATCGATGAGATGGATCAACACAACAGCCACAACGATGGTCAGACATACTAACAATCATGAAGATGGCACAGAACTGGGTAGTGCTTCATTCTGTTATACATAAGGTCACCAGAAGTTATAGGCAAGTAACAACAAAAACAAATGCATGCGAGAGTGAGAAATTAATTTGAAAATAATATCTTAAAATTGCCTCCTAAGAATGATAATTTTCATCACCTTTTACTTTGGGGGAAAGGGGAACCATCTTTAGGAGCACTGGAACTTTTAAGCCAAAAGAAAAAAATGGTACGAAGCTAAGTGGAAAATAATCAATATGGAAACAAGATACACATTGTAAATCTAGGAGTATAATAAATTCGTAGAGAGAAATAAAGGGCCTGGAACAAATGCACGTGGATGTTGATACTGAATTCTCTCTGGATAACTTTAAAAACATGTTTATTTTCTTTTCCTTTTTTAATAATAAGCAAGTATTATTTTTTGCTTTAAGTAAAATGTAACAAATGGAGTGTTTAAAAAAAGAAACAGAGTACTATACTTTGTAGCATGTGGGAGTCACTCCTCCTCTCTTAATTGAGGAGGAAACCAGAAGATGATCTCAAAGTCCCTTTCCCCTCTAACAGCCTACAATTCTTTAAATTAAGAGGGAGTGCAATGTGATATTTAATTAACTTGCAATGTAACTCAAAGTGCTAATATAGACAAAGTAGCTGATCTTAGAAGGGAGCTAATGCAACATATACAATTCATCTTGGAAAACTGTTAGAAAAAAGTTTTTTTTTTTATTTACTGTAAAGACAACGCGACAATTATAAGCAATATATTTAGATAAGAAAGTCAGTATTAAGATTTTGAAGTCTTTAAGAGGCAATCCTTCATGAATAATATTTGATTTTTTGTTACCCCCAGCAATGAAATATTAAACTCAGGCCATCCAATTAATATACATGTGCTTGTACAAATCAGTGAACAAAAATGTTATCATGCAAGAACTGTGAACACTACCCTAGGAAGTATTGTTGTAGAGAAGCAACCAACAAATGATTAAACTCATTAACAGTTTTCCCAAATCTGAGTTTCTTTTCATCCTGGATTAAGATAAAATCTCTAAGATTCTAGCAATTTGAAGGCCAGGTAACCGGCACCTTCAGAAACTGTACTATGTGGGGGATTTTACCCTTGATTCAGCTTCTCTGGGTGAGACCATTACTTCCTTTTTCTTTAAAAGCAGATGTACAGGAAATTTCATACCTGGTAAGGCAGATGATTTACCCACTAAGAGGATAAATGAACTGGCCAAAATAAAGAACAAGAAGTTGACACAAATAGGCTTTTTTTTTTTTTTTTTTTTTACAGTGAAAAGTGGCCGTTTTCTTAGTGCATCAGTCAGGATTGATTGTGAGTTCGAAAAGAAGTAGAAAATACTGGTTACAGCTCATGAACTCCAGATGGGTGGAAGAATCAGGTTTGGCAAAAATACAGCCAGGGCCAATGCCAGAAGTTATGCTACAGAACCAATCCGATGAAGATACCGCTGGAACCGTTGCTGGGTTGAGTCACTACGATTAGCATATCTAATTCTATTGACACTGGCCCTTGAAACCTCTGTTAGGAGACAATTCTCTGCTGGCCTCTTATATTTCTGCACATCTTCTGAGCAGAGGCACTGATTGCCTTTGCTCCAGACTATCTTTTAAAGTCCGCTTTCGGCCAAGATCCACCTGACACTAACAATGATATCCCTTGCTCCATATTCTCTTCTGAATCCAGTTTGAGTTTCTGGCAGTTCCTTCTCCATGTACTGCTGCAACCATTTTTAATTATCTTCAGCAAAAGTGTACTTGCATGTGATATTACTGACATTGTTTGATAAGTTCCACATTCTGCTGAATCACCTTTTTTTGGAATGGCCACACAGATGGATCTCTTCCAGTTGCTTGGCCAGGTAGCTGTCTTCCAAATTTCTTGGCGTAGACAAGTGAGTGCTTCCAACGTTGCATCCATTTTCTGAAACATCTCAGTTGGTAATCCTTCAATTCCTGGAGCCCTGTTTTTTTGTTTTTTTTACCAGTGCCTTTAGTGTAGCTTGGACTTTTTCTTTCAGTACCATTGGTTCTTGATCATAAACTACCTCCTGAAATGGGTGAATGTCAGCCAATTCTTTTTGGTGCGGGGACTTTGTGTATTCTTTCCATCTCCTTTTGATGCTTCCTGCATTGTTCAATATTTTGTCCATACGATCCTTCAGTATTGCAACTCAAGGCTTGAATTTTTTCTTCAGTTCTTTCAGCTTGAGAAATGCCAAGCATATTCTTCCCTTTTGGTTTTCTAACTGCAGGTCTTTGCACATTTCATTGTAATACTTGACCTTGTCTTCAGAGTTACCCTTTGAAATCTTCTGTTCAACTCTTTTTCTTCATCATTTCATTGTAGCTACTCTACATTTAAGAGCAAGCTTCAGAGTGTGATGCAATGAATTGCTTAATATGGCTCTTCTAGCCATAGCCTTTGTAACTCCCACCAAATGATTATAAGGTATATGGAACCCTAATGAGGGGATTGGTCAGATTTGCCACCCTGCTAGGCTTAAAATGAACCATCCCAGAGGCAGGAGGAGAAGGATCTCACCACCACCAAGGAAGAGGTAGGGGCAGAGTGTGTCCTTTGGACCTGGGATCCCTGTGCTGAAACCCACCTAGATCCAGGGAAACAGAGAGAACTGTAATACCAAAGACAGAGAGAAGCAGCAGCAGAGAAATGACGGCAGCAGAGGCAGCAGAATCAGGAGACAGGCAGGAGATAGACGGCTGACAGTGTAGTGGGCTTCCCTACCAACTGAGTGAGAAAGCTGAGTGCCTTTGGGCAGGAGCCTTGCTGGTGGGGTAGGGTGCCTCTGGGCCCTTGGTGGAGCTAGGTTTGCCAGTCCACGGAGTTAGAGCTGACCACCTTCAGCCTGAGGCTTACCGGCCAAGTGGGTTGCCTTCAGGCACTTATTAGCAGACTGAAGAGCTTTGTAACACTTGGCAAAGCAGGGCAGAGGCCAAGGGCCAGAGAGAGGGGTGTCTCCAAGCACAACTGAGAAGAGGCTATCTTGATGGAAGAATTGTATCCTGAGTATTCCTGAATCTGAGTTGTAACCTGTTACATCCCTAATGAACCTCATAACTCTGAGTGTGGTCTGTGAGTTCTCTGTGGCCATTCCAATGAATTAGCAAACCCGGCAGAGAAGTAGAGAGTTCCACGAGAGGAACAGCTGGTGCCAGAATTGGTAAAGACAGCCGAGAGAGGAGGCATGTCTGATCTCTGCCTCATAGGAATCATCTTTGGACTGTTGATCTTGATTCTCCTTCCCTCTTGTGAAGTTAAAGGAGGTCAGATGCCACCTCCACCCCATGTTTACACAGAGTCTTCTCTTACATGCATTTTGGCCTTTTCTCTCAGTCCTGTCTTCTTAATGACCTTTTGCTTTCTTCATGTGTAATGTCCTTGATGTCATCCCACAACTCGTCTGGTCTTCGGTCATTAGTGTTCAATGTGACAAACCTATTCTTGAGATGGTCACTAAATTCAAGTGGGATATACACAAGATCATATTTTGACTCTCATGAACTTGTTTTAATTTTCTTCAGCTTCAACTTGAACTTGCATTTGAGCAATTGATGGTTTGTTTCCACAGTTGGTCCAACTGGACCAATAAGCAATACCATGACAAACAGAGAAAAGATTAAGTTGCCAAGGATTTCATTTTACTTGGCTCCACAATGAATGCCCATAGAAGCTGCAGTCAAGAAATAAAATAACATATTGCATTGGGCAAATCTGCTGCAAAAGACCTCTTTAAAGTGTTCAAAAGCAAAGATGTTGTCACTTTGAGGACTAAGGTGCACCTGACCCAAGCTGTGTGGTATTTTCAATTGTGCCATATGCATGCGAAAGCCAGACAATGAATAAGACCGAAGGAGAATTGATGCCTTTAAATTATGGTGTTGGCAAAGAATATTGAATATACTATGGACTGCTAGAAGAATATGTCTTGGAAGAAGTACAGCCAGAATGCTCCTTAGAAGAGAGGATGGTGAGACTTTGTCTCATACACTTTGGACATGTTATCAGGAGTTATCAGTTCCTAGAGAAGGGCATCATGCTTAGTAAAGTAGAGGGTTGGTGAAAAAGAGGAAGACTGTCAATGAGAAGGATTGACACAGTGGCTACAATGGACTCAAGCATGGCAATGATTGTGAGGATGGTGCAGGACTGGGTTGCTATGAGTCAGAACCAACTTGACAACACATAACAACAACAATAACATCTTTTCGAGGATGAGTGTATGGAAGGTAGAGATACTATTTTCCTCCAGACCAAAGAGTAGGCATGCTTACTGCGCATTATAAAAGATTCAGGTTTCCTAAGACAAGAATTCCTTTTTTTTTTTTTTGTAATAAGACCACTGTATATGCAGGTATCTATTTATCTGGGTTCATCTGCATCACACCTGTGTGATATGGGGGCAAGGAAAACTGATGCACATACTGACATTCATGCAGCTTGCTGTACCATGAATAACAGTCCTTTGTCTCTGACCCAGTGGTCTTGTGTCTTCTACCAGCATCCGTGAAATGGTGCAGTTTAACTTGTTAGCTTACAAGTAGGATAAAATCTCAGACCCTTCACAGTTCTTGCACCTTGTTGCTAAAACCGTTGCTATTACTGCCTTTTGAACATGGAAGTAGTCACTAAAATGGAAATGGCAGAGTCTCAACTTCTTCCATTTGAATTTCTAATTCTAAGCTCAGGCTGGCAGGTGCTTCTAGTTGGTGAACCCTAGGTAATATACTCATGTCTGAGGTGAAAAGGAAGGAGCCTTGGGGGTGCAGTGGTTAAAGTGTGTGACTGCTAACTGAAAGGTTGGTGGTTCAAACTCACCAGCCACTCCACCGGAAAAAGATGTGGCAGTCTGCTTCTGTACAGATTACAGCCTTGGAAATCATATAGGTTAGTTCTGCCCTGTCCTATAGGGTCACTACGAGTCCGAACTGACTTGACAGCAGTGAGTTTGGTTTAGGGGGTGAAAAGGAATTTGAGAAATCCAGTATTTGTTTTTTGTTGTTGTTTTCCATAGTTGGAAATTCCATGTTCAGAACCACATCCAAAACTACATACAGAAGTTCACTACATCTAGTTATTCAATATTTCTCAAATAGATTCATAAGAGTTCTTATAACTCTGTTAAAGGTTAGATCCAAAACGAGAGGCCTGTAATCATCCTTCAGGGAAAGACTCTAAATTCTATGGCTCTTAGGCACAGAGATATTTGTGCCATTTAGCAGAAATACACCAGATGGCAGTCTAAGTGGTTTTTTTACTACTTCCTTCTTCTAATTGCATTGAATGACAATTTCTTTCTTTCTTTTTTTTCATGCATGGCTGATAGAGGAAGACAAGGCAGGACACATCAGAATCCTTCCAGGAAAAGAAGAGGGGTAAAGGCAGATTCCAGGTTCCATTTTTCCTAACACACTTCTCAAACAAGATGGTTTCCTCTTGGGCCACTGGTGACTGAGGGCTGGGATGAGGCATGTGCTACAGGTGTTCATGGCCTGCTCTAGTCATAGGTGGGATGCAGTCACTGCTATTTGGGACAACAAGGAATTTGGCAAGACTGAGGATTGAAAGATTATTTAATAGCGTGGATCGTTTCCAGCTTTGGTGAGGGGATGAGGAAGCAGTGTGGGGAGAGAACCCTAGAAAGCCATATTTCTTGGAAATAAGTCCTTTTGCCCTAGAGAAGACTAGGTCTGTTTTTGTTTTTAATTGAAAAGTAGCATACATATAGGAACACGTATAGATCATAAAACAAAACAAAATAAAACCTGTTGCCTTCGAGTCGATTCCAACTCACAGCGACCCTATAGGACAGAGTAGAACTGCCCCATAGAGTTTCCAAGGAGTGCCTGGTGGATTTGAACTGCCGACCCTCTGGTTAGCAGCCATAGAACTTAACCGCTACACCACCAGGGTTTCCGTACAGATCGTAAGCTTAATTAATTATTGTGAAGTGAATATATCTGTGAGACCATAACACAGGTTAAGAAATAGAACATTGAAAACACCACAGAGCTCTCTCAAGGTCCCTCCCAATTCCTGTCCTGTGCTCCTCCCCAGAGGTAACTGTTACTCCATAGATTACTTTGCCTCTTTGGAACTTTATATAAATGGAATAATAAGTATATACTCTTTTGTGTCTGCTTCTTTGCTCAACATTATGCTTCTGGGATTTATCCATCTTTTCATATGTGATAACTTGTTTATTTTTATTGTTGTGCCATATTCCATTGTATTAATACAGAAAATTTTATTAATTCCACTGTTGATAGAATTTGGTTGATTCCAAATTTTGTCTGTGGCAAATAATGCTGCTTGAACCTTTTTCTATGTCTTTTGGTGCACTTGTGTTTACATCTCAGTTGGGAATATAACTAAAAGTAACAACTTTTGATTACAGGATATTCATATGTAGACTTTTACTGGATACTTTCAAACAATTTTCCAGGGTGGCTGTAATAATTTACACTGCTATCTACTCTAGCGGTAAACTTTGAGAGGAATCAAACCTCTGAAGATGCATGGAATCTTTCATCTTTTATAATTTAGTTACTCTGTCGGCTTGACTAATTTTGTGGGCTGGTGTATCTACAAGACAGAGGCAAATAATGAGTGGTTTCCACCTGACCTATGTGATCATGAGTGGTTTCCACCTGACTTGTATGATCAGGAGCCTCATGGGGAAGAAGAGCCCTGAAGTGAAAAAAGGAGCTGGGAAAATGTGCAGAAAACGTAACATTAGCTCCTAGCTAATTTGGTCTTATTTTACACACCTACAATGATGCTCCCTCATGTTGTGTGACTCTGGACTAGTTTCAGGAAGCCCTTGCCATGAGAGAGAAAAATTCTAAGAACTTTGAATTTATCTACTGTGCCCTTTATTAGTCAGAGTTAATAATGCCGGTGTTGTAATGCAACAAGACAAAGTATTAGATCACACTTAATAAAGCTGGTGTTGAAACGCAACAAGACAAAGACTGGTCAAATTAAATTTTAAAAAGATCAAGGGATCCAAGATCATAATTAGCAATATGGAGTGTCAGAAGTGAGTGGGGGTGGTGAAATGAGCCAAGGTCTGGAAACCAAGAAACCATCATGACAGCAAGAAGTCTATTTGCCTGTAAGAACTAAAGTACATAAAGATTAAATATACTATGGTCTCTTTGAGGTAGCAGGACTGTGCAGTAGTAAAAGGAGGAGTTTGGAGGCAGACAGATCTGGGTTTGGGTCTGGACTCTCCCCATCTTGAGTAAGTACTTTGCCTCTTAGAGTCTTATTTACCTCATCAGTAGAGGTAACAATAGTACCCACCTCATAGACCAAGAGGCAGTGGTTCAAACAGAACAAGGGGATACGGCGTGGCTTAAAGTCAGTAAAGGTGTGCATTATAGTTGTATCCTTTCACCATATTTATTCAATCTGTATGTTGAGCAAATAACCCAGAAACCTGGACTATTTGAAGAAGAACGGGGCATCAGATTGGAGGAAGACTCATTAACAACCTGCGTTATGCAGATGACACAACCTTGCTTTGCTCAAAGTGAAGAGGCCTTGAAGCACTTACTGATGAAGATCACAGACTACAGCCTTCAGTATGGATTACCCTTCCACATAAAGAAAACAAAAACCCTCACAACTGGACCAATAAAGAACATCATGATAAATGGAGAAAAAATTGAAGTTGCCAAGGATTTCATTTTACTTGGATCCACAATCAACACCCATGGAAGCAGCAGTCAAGAAATCAAACGATGCATTGCATTGGGCAATTCTGCTGCAAAAGACCTCCTTAAAGTGTTAAAAAGCAAAGATGTCACTTTAAGAACTTAGGTGAGCCTGACCATGGTGTTTTCAATCACCTCGTATGCATGCGAAAGCTGGACAATGAATAAGGAAAACTGAAGAAGACTTGTCGCCTTTGAATTATGGTGTTGGGGAAGAATATTGAATATACCACGGACTGCCAAAAGAACGAACACACCTGTCTTGGAAGAAGTACAGCCAGAAAATTTCTTCGAAGTGGGAATGGTGAGACACGGTCTCTTATACTTTGGACATGTTATCAGAAGGGATCAGTCCCTGCGGAAAGACATCATGCTTGGTAAAGTAGAGGATCATCAAAAAAAAGGAAGGCTCTCAATGAGATGAATTGACACAGTGGCTGCAACAATGGGCTTAAGCATAGCAAAAATTGTGAGGGTGGCGCAGGATGGGACAATGTTTCATTCAGCTGTATATAAGGTCACTATGAGTTGGAATCAACTTGATGGCACCTAGCAACAACAACATAGGTTTATTATGAAAAAACATTCAAGAAGGCAATGTAGATGAGGTCCTTAAGTTGTGTCTGGTGATAGTAAATGCTTAATAACTGCTGTTATTATTGTTTTTTTTAATTATTATTATCTCAAGGGATTATAAACCCTGGCAAAAGGCTCAGCACAGTGCTAAGTGCTGTTTATCATCCATCACAAAGAAATGCTAACTAGTCTCTAAAGATGATGTAGACTATTTTATGACTTGGAAAATGTCACTACATGCTTTTAAAGGAAAAATATAAGATAAAAAAATTGTGCACAAAATCTTTTTTTTTCTGGAAATAAACAAAAAAAAATGTGTTTATATATTTATAGGAAAAAGATTGGATGTATATATACCAAAAGAGAGGCCACATATGCTAATGGTTCAAATCATGAATTCTGAAGCTAAGTGTCCTGGGTTTTAATCCTGGTATCATCATTTATTAGCTGTGTGACTCAGGGCAAGTTACTTATTTTCTCTGTGCCTTAGCTTTCTCATCTATAAATGATACTAGTAACCACCTCATAGAATTGCTGTTCGTACTAAAGGGTTTAATACATATAAAGAGCTTAAACTATTTCCTGGTAAAAGCAAGCACTATCTATATGTTTGGTGTTGTTACATGAGTGTGTATTATGTGTGTGATGGGATTCTTGGAAATTTTCTTCTTCTCTATTTTCTGAATTTTCTATAATGATTATATATAGTTCTTTTTAATAGGTTAGAGTCAAAAAAAAAAACAGTTGTTCATTTTATAGACTAGAAAATCAAGGCTGAAATCAGTTAAAACAGTGTTTCTCTGCCTTTTCTCATTGTTCTCCCTTAAGAAAGTGTTTTTTTTTTTCTATTTGCTCCTTCCATGAAAATTTCACACTACGAATAAAATTATAACCATTTATGTACCGTATTTATTATATTTGTGCTTTATTCATAAAAACAGTAAGTTTTTTTCCTTACCCCCAAGAACCAGTTTTGCCTTCTAGGGCGTGATGTTGCCCCTACTGAGGATGTATCAGTTGAAATAAGAGAAACAACCAAATATTGATGGTCAGGAAAGGAAGACCTAGTGTTCAGGAAAGGTCGAAATCAAGGTACCAACAATTCAGACACATGTGTGAACCTGCCCTTATTTCGCAGGTAGTTTACCATAAAGACTCTTTTAGGCTTTATGCCTGAATAGAAATGAGCAGGCAACCTTAGCCCCAAAGATGTCCAGAGGGAAATGCCTGTAGTTGTTCAGAGCTCCCCTGCTAAGCAAAAGATCAGCAGTTTGAATCCATCGGTTGCTCCTTGGAAACCCTTGGAGGTAGTTCTGCTCTGTCCTGTGGGGCTGCTGTAAGTAGGTATCAACTCAATGGTAATGGGTTTTTTTTTTTTTGGATTGAGAGATTTAAGGGCATTGAAGTTGCAGAGGTGTTGTAACCTAGCTGGGGCATGCGTGGCAGGTCTTCAATCATGCAGAATGTGTGATACTCCTAAGAAGCAAGCACAATATTTTGTAAAATATAAGTAGTTAATGTTTACTGAATACTCAATAAATGAGTCATCAATCCTAGGGATTAATTTTTTTTTTTATTAACCTTTTCAGCCCATTAGACCCACTGAATATAAAAAAGAAATAGTGTCCAGGGGAACTGATTCTGTCACCAATATTCTTGATCCAGGTAAACAAAGGATAAAGCTCTTAAACATAACTGCTAACTTGCCTGCTTCTGCCTCTTCTCTCTCACCCAGGAGAGATGTATGTCAGTGAGCCACAGTGTAGATGCAAGGGCCTTTAAGGCAGGACCCAAGAAAGAGCTGCTACCACTCAACCTTTGGTTATTTCTCTCATTTTTCCTTGCTGGGTGTGGGTGTGGAATGAGGTGATTGAGGGAACCAAGCAGTGGGAGAGGGTTGGAAAGCTGACCTTTCCATGTTTTTGTCCTTTTTTTTTCCCCCTTGAATCTGGTCTTCATAACACAGCTTCATTAATTTTTTGTGAAAACTTTCCAAAATCTCATACTCAAACACATTTAAATACAAGTATAAAACTGCACTTTGAGAGAGAGAAAATGTTCAGTTTGTCACTGTGCTACTTCTGTTCCAGACTTTTGCACCTGAAAGATCAAAAATCACCATTTCTCAAAGTGACTCTGGACCCCCGTTTTCAGAATTGCCTGGAATGTTTATTAAAATGCAGGTCCCCAGGCCCTTGCCTAAAGATTCTGATTCGTTAGCTCCGATGTGGATATGAGGGATTTATATTTTAGCAAGCTCTTAAGTTTTTCTTCAGTGCATTGTATAATAATGATACAAATGATATTAATAGCAAAGATGGCTAAAATACATAGAGTGATTACTGTGTGCCAGACCTCAAGGGTTCTTATAAATCCCATGGCAGGGAAATACCAAGGAATTTGACCAATACTGGATTTATTCAAAAGCCTTGGCAAGTAAGGCTCAAGTCACATATAATTTGATCTAAAAAATAAATCTGTGATGTTTCTTATATCCTAAATGTCACAGGGAATATCTATCTGCCACTGTTTCCTTAGCCTTTTTAAACACTGCATCACGCAGCTGGCTCAAAACGTAATTGTGAGTATGAGGAATATAAAATGGGAGTGGGAAAGAGTGGTTATGAATATGGACAAACACTTCTAAAGATTAGTATGTTAAGTGCCTTATAAAATGGTTGGTCCTGAAAGAAGTACTGATGTAAGATTTTTAACTATTAGATGCTGCCACTCTTAAAACTTTCAAAGCAATTTTATGAAGTCAAGACCATTGACTGTTTTATCTCAGGCCTACGTAGTTCTGTTCACTTGTTTTGGTGGATTCGTGACTGATAGAGAAGAATGTTTTGAACTGATAGAGTGGTACATGAAGCTACTCCCTTGGGACCATGCCTTATTCTATGATAAATGGTTGATTGAAAAGATCTGGCATTACCATGAACTGGGGAAGTAGGTCAGCTTCTAAAGAAAAAGAATAGGAATCTGGCCAACCAAAGACTGACAGCCTTGACCTTAACAAAAATTTAATTAAAACAAAAACAAAACCCCCTTTTAAAAAAATGGAACCAACCAAACAAATGCCCAGAAAAACTTGAGGCTATATTTCATAGGTTCAGAACAGAATGCGATACAATGAACATTAAAGCCACTCAAGGGAGCATTCATAAATCATCTCTTTTTTTAAACCCTAAAAGGCACCGGTTTAACGTAGGCAGCATCTTCCATCTTAGGTTAGAGTAATAAAGACTTTACTCACACCCTTGTGTCATGCTGTGAAATTGGTTTTGCCGCAAAACAGAAAGAGGGTAACAATTTACGTCATCCAGCAGATTCTTGAGTCGCTGGAGTAGTGGACAGTTTGCAGAAGTAGGTTATTATATCCTCAGTCATCCAATGCAACAGGATTTGTCAGTAGTATAGTTACTTTCTTATTTGCTTTTCTGTTTTTACCAAGAAATAGAAATAGACTCGCTTGTCTCAGATAGGTTAAAATAGCTCAAAAATTAGGATACACAAAACACAGCATTCCAAAGACTACCGGGCCTTGAGTATGATATTTACTCTTTGTATTACCATTTCAGTGGCATGATAATGACTAATTCCACAAGTAAATAGTAGCGGATGACACAGAAATAGAACACTCCAAGGAATTAAGCGTAGCCTGAGTGCTAAGCAATCTTGCTTAGCCATGAAATGACCTATTTTAAATTTAAACTTACAATGCCACCTTTTTTTTTTTTTTTAAGGACTGGCTGACCCCATTTCCTCCTTCATCATAATTAATTTCTATTCAATGACAGATTCAAAATTGACTTCAAATTTGACAAGATTCTTTCAATCTTGGAAGTAAAGACCGTATATTAGTGTAAAACAACAATTATTGTTGCAATTTGGCCTCTGAGTCCTAGATTTAATTTTAAGTGAAGAAACAATACAAAAAGCATTGTCAAGCAAGAGAATCACAGAAGAAGGTGACAGGGCTCCAATGCATACAACTCTGAAATGCAAACACTCTGATTACCAAAAGAACTTATTTGATTTGATAGCAATTGTCAGCACTAAAAGGTGCAACAATGAAAAGAAAAAGTCCTTGTGTTATTTATAGAAGAAATAGCCCTGTGTACCCAAGGACTTTATAAGGCTCTAGGGAGCAAAACAAAATAAAAAACTAGAGTTTACTAGGGTATTTAAACTCTTTCATTTCTTATATTGAAGGCCACTGTTCTATATGTTAATGACTATCAAAATCTTTGTTTGTCGCCTGAATCTCACTCTAAAATTCCAGAACAATATACCAAATTTCCTGTTGGATATCTCCACTTAAATGTGCTACTGATCCATTGATACAATTGGTACAAAACTAAACTGATCATCTCTTCCCTTCCCTAATCTTCCTTTTCCTATAGCGTTTTGCATTTCAGTGAAAGGTATCAAAATCTACTAAATTTCCCAATCCAGAAACAGGTGTGGCATCCAGGACCCCATGCATTTTATATCAGATTAGTTGAGGACTCTTGTTATGTTTAGCTTTAAACATCTCTACACATTGTCAGCCAGGGCCCAGTCAGAAAAACCATCCTAGTTATTTTAAGAGAAAGAATTTAATATAGGGAATTGGTTAAATATGTATTGGAGGACTGAAAAGGCAAAGATTGAACACTGATGTAACATAGAGGTAGAATTGCAGGAATAGCTTCTTCTGCTAGGGTGGGGAAACAAAGAGAAGAGGTTGGCATTATCAGAGTTTTGGAGCTTGGGGGAAAAACCCTGAAAATCTGACACCTGGTCTTGAGGAAGGGCAATTGCCTGTTGTTGCTATCACCCCAGGAGCTCAAAGAAGGAGCTCCGTGAAGTTGGCTTATAGGTGGGGGGTGACCACCCTGAAAGATAGGACCAGGCTGGTTCTTGGAGTATGGGAAAAAGCTAGGCCAATTGCTGTTTCTAGGATAAAGTGCTATTGCTCAGATGATGTTGATAAGAGCAGTGAGCATGTGGGTCTCTTTCTTCCTTCTTCAGTCTTAGAGTTTCCTTTGAGCACCCCCTGTAAGAAGATTCTGACAGGAGGCCAGCTAGGAAAAAAGAAACATGGCTTGCAGAGTGCCAGTCAGTGTCAGCATCAGAGAACAAAATACAGAAAAGTGGGATTGAAGCTGAAAGACAATATCCTCACAGCTTGCAGTTGACAAAGCCCATGTTTCTACCTCCTACACACTCCTCTACAGTTCTTCTTCTTCTCACCATCCCCACTGCTGCTCTGCTTGCTTAGGCACCATTATCTTTCAGTTGGAAACCTGATGGCACAGTGGTTAAGAGCTCAGCTGCTAACTAAAAATGTCAGCAGTTCGAGTCTACCAGCTGTTCCTGGGAAACCCTATGGAGCAGTTCTACTTTGACCTATAGGGTTGCTATGAATTAGAATCAACTCAATGGCAACAGATATCACTTAGTTGACCTGTAACTGGGTGTCCTGTATTTTTATTTACTAAATCTGGCAACCCTATCTGGAAGCAAAATCACTTCTGGCTGAGAAACACTGACCTAGAGTTAAATGCAAGTATTAAATTGTAATGAGTCTATGCTTTTTTTATTGGTTTGTTTTTAGAGCGAGCCATTCAATGAAAGAGTTAATTTTTATAATGAATATTGTACCTTTAGAATCGGAAACAGTCAAGAGAGAGATGCAGAAACCAATGAGATGAGTCACGATCCTAATAGAAAATTAAAGAAATCGTCAGCATTCTGTCAGGGAGGACAAAGCTTGGAGTAGGAAGCTAGCAGCAACCTTAGCAGAGAGTCAGTGAGAGTGAAGAGTTCTCTCCATGTAAATCAGTTAAAAGAGGTTAAAAAAAACCCCAGTTACTATCAATTTTGACTCATGGCGACCCCATGTGTTTCAGAGTAGAATGGGGCTCTCCAGGGTTTTCAATGGCTGATTTTTTGGAAGTAGATTGGCAAGACTTTCTTCCAAGGCATCTCTGGGTAGATTTGAACCTCCAACTCTTCTGTTAAAAGCAAAGCTGGTTAACTGCTTGTACCACAAGGGACTCCTTAAAAGAGGTTCCAACGACCAACCCATTGCCCTCGAGTCAATTCTGACTCATAGCGACCCTATAGGACAGAGTAGAACTGCCCCATAGAGTTTCCAAGGAGCACCTGGTAGATTTGAACTGCTGACCTCTTGGTTAGCAGCTGTAGCACTTAACCACTATGCCACCAGGGTTTCCTAAAAGAGGTAACAAAAGACTAAAAGAGATTACAAACGATTTGCATAAGAGGGTGAAGTACACAGTAGAAATAATATTAATTTTTTTAAGTCGATGGGAAGACCCCGGAGTCTCCAGAGACTAAAGAAATGCAAAATAAAACCAAGTCAAAGAGGAAGTCGGTTGCAATCTTAGTGGGCATTGCAGACTTCCCCATCCTGTAACAAAATTAGCTAATTCTTAAACTTCTGGGAGGTTAGATTTTACCATAAAGCCATTACAAAAACAGCTCAGTATGTCCATCAGTGGGGTAGGAAGAATTTTCCTGGATGTGTATAGGCACAGGCCTTGGATCTCTGGCCACTAAGGAACCATGAGTGACTGGGACAATCACATCAGTTCACTTGGGCTGGTTGAACTGTTTCTGTAATGCCTGTATATGTGGGGGTGGAGGGTGGCTGGTGGGAGTGGGGTGTGTTTTAATTCTGGAAAAGCTTAAAATACATATGATTGTGTTAAGTTCAGAGACAATGTGTGAATATTTGGTATTATGTTTAGTATATAAACTGTTTACACTGTTTAAGAAAATTTGGTGTGTTTGATCAAGTAGCCTGGTTACTCAATTTAAAATGTATAATGCAGTAGTTGATATTAAACTTAGGATTTTTAAATTGAATATTATAAAATAGTTTGGCTACATTTATAAATAGTACTGGAATGTTGAAGACAATTTAAGATTTATTACATTGGTAATTTTAATTTGTTAGATTAACGAGATGGTTTCCGTAGCTGGAAATTGATGTGCTTCAAAAGGAAAGTTAAATATATTAACTTTGTTAGTGTAGTGGAAAACTTTTAAAGGGATATAATTAACTAGGATGTAAATGGGACTGATTCTTCAAAGAGTTTAGTTCTTTTTCAACATGAGTTGCTCAGACGTGCCCTCAAAAGTGATTGTGAACACATTTATGTAAAATCACACAATCTATAAATCAACCTTAATTTATTTTTATCAGTTGATGTTAATAAAAAACTTCAAGGTATAATAAATAATTTTATCTGTGTTTAAAATACAAAAAAATTCATACCTTTTGTCTGACACGTATGGCTCTCGTAAGTGTGTTTGTTGTTCTCTAGCCTTTCTCAATGACCCCCAACAACCAGATTTCAGTTAGGAAATGTCCCAACTACAGTGTCCTATTCTGAACCCTGAAAACTTCCTACCAATATGAGAACTTTCCTTTCCCCCTCAACTTGGCTTCCTTCCCTCCTGAGTGCTACCATTGGCAGAGCAAATATGACTCAGAAACCGGCTCCCCAGGGTTGTAACATTAGATGATACACTGTAAACCAATGCCTTTGTGCTACTGGGCTGGGCTCTCTAGAAGGTGTGTTGCTGCCAGAACTGCTGGGAAATCACTCACAGGTGTGGAAAGAAAGGGCTTGCCACCGGCCTGGGCATCTAGGGACCTTTCTCACAGCTGGGAAGGGTTCTGAAATTAATCAGAAATACCTCCAGAAGATAAGTTTTAGAGGTGAAGTAAGCCCGTGAAGAACCAGCATGGGAATTCTATACTCCGAGGTACGTAGCCTTTCCGGAAGTAGGATTTCAAATGTGTTTTGTACCACTTAGTCTTTTGAAATTTAATTTCCTGTCCTGGCTGATGTCTCCTTTTCTTCTAACTTTCTGTGTGAGCATTAAGTCAGAAAAATTAAGTTCTGTATGTTAATCTTTTTGATGTATTTTAAGAGCAAATGATTTCCCAATTCTAAAATGTTAACTAAATCTAAGTAGAGATCTATGGGAGACACATTCCTTGATGTCCAGATGTTTGCAGAGACAAACTGAATCTTGCAAAATGGAGTTTGAGTTGTACTTTTCTGATTCAAAGATCAAAGAAAAATGAAAATTGCACCTAACTGGATTTTCTAAACAAAAGATTGACTGGTTCTTTCACGAAACTGCATAGACAGAGTAACAACTTCGAAAGGAAATTCACCTTTAGTAATTATAAATAAAGTTTATCACTGTGTAGAAAAGGAATAAAAACAGAATACCACTTTTTTGGTAAAACTGTAAACATTTTCTTCATGTCTGATGAGCACAAAATACTTTCTCCTGTATGGAAAGTAACCTATTAGAATCAATGACTTTAAAATAATATTTCAAAGAGTGTACAAGACAGTAATGTTTAAACAAGATTATAGGATGTTTAATGACATTAATATTGATGATGTATTCCCTCTTCTGTCTCACACAATTAACCAGTTCTTCTGCATTCCGTTGCAGATATTTAATAATACCTCCTTGGTATTGAAAAGGCAGCTTCTCTGCATTTACAGTTATTTTTAATGTGGCCTGTGTATATGACTAATGTGTCTGCAGTAAAGTGTGCTGTTTGATTGTTTTTTAATTCTAGGTATATTTTGCTCAATAACAGTCTCATGAAGAGATCATATATATGAAAATGATAACAGAAGCAATGTCCTAAAATGCTCCTCTGATAATTCTCAAACTTAGATTGCATAAGCTTGAAGAAGAGGAACTGGTTAAAAATGCACTTGCAAGGGCCCCCACTTCCGAGGGTCTGTTGCCTTTTTGGAGAAGCATGCTGGGTGATTCTGACATAGGTGATCACCTTACCACTGACCCAGAGAGCAACGCTGCTCTAAGCTCGCGCTTTCCAAATTCTCATGTGCATTCGGATCACTCAAAGATCTGGTTTAAGTGCAGATTCTTATTCGGTAGGTCTGGGTAAGGCCTAAGAGTCTGCATTTCAGCTCCCAGGTGATGCTGATGCTGCTGGTCGACGGGCCACACTGTGAGTAGCAAGGCTATAGTCTATATCTTGGTAAGAGTTGCATTAAAAAAAAAAAGTCTCTTCAAGAACAGTGCAATTTTCTATTGGTTGAGTGTGGATTTGGCAAGTGGCTTGAGCCAAGGGAAGGAAAGATGTCGAATTACTTCTAAGTATCAAATGAGAATATTTCTGGAAGTGGAATATATATTTTACTTTTCAGGTATATTAAGGACAAAAAACTTGGAATTTACCATACTTAAAAACAAACACCACACAATACCCGCACACATGTACACACACACCAAAGCACAAGCACAAACAAAAAACCCTAACTTACCTAGAAGCTCAAAGGTAAACTTTCCAAAGCTCACAATTAATGTTGAATCAAGGATAAGACATTGTTAAAATACATGTTGTTGCCTTGCAACTCAGCATCACAAGTGGAAGTAGATTCTCCACCCTCACATTTGATTCTGCTTACCTGTACACGTACTCACTCTAATGTCAACAACATGAAGCACATGACCCACCTAGAAAGTCTTAGCCATTTATAGAAATAATACAGCTGTTGTCTACCCTTTTGGCAAATAACTTCTTAATTTGCCTTGACCTAAGCAGGTTTTCCCCTTGATGTCAACTTTTTGATATCTTCACTAACACTGTGCTGTGGAATGGCCAGGACTAGAATAATCTGACCTAGGCAATATATGGAAAATGCTGGAGGATTGAGTTCTTTTAGACTGGAACAAATCTTCTGTTGCTTCTTATGGTTGTATATGGGATTTATATGTAGAATTAAAAAAAAAAAAATCCTAGTTCCACCCACTCATATTCTGATGCAGAAGGCCTGGAGTAGGACTGTCTTATCTGTGATTTTAAAGAGATTGAGAAACTCTGGAGTAATCTTTCAAATATTTATGCATAACCTACTCAACTATCATATACCAATTTCTCATCTGTCATGTGTCAGTCACTGCTTTCCCAGGTGTAGAAGCTGTGAGTCACTGATTAATGCAAGAGCAAGGGCCTTCTGCTCCTGCTTCATTCCCTGGTCCTATGAGGCCTCGAAGCATTGATTTTTATTTTACTTTTTTGCAAAGTTCTACTCCCTACCTTGAGTGTGGGAAGCTACTCTTGACTGGGGACATAGACTAATTATTTCTCCTTAGAGCCTTGCATTTTTCATACTTATGCACTATGCTGTTCTAGAAAGAAGGAGATAATGAGTGACTATCCCAGAAAAAAAAAAAAAATTTTTTTTTTTTTTTTTTTTCCCAGAGTTGGCCCTAAAATCTTAGGAGAGAATGAGCTTAGAGCTCTGTGAGAGAACCTAACTTTGTAACTACTTGAGGTGGACTTTTAAACAAGGCTGATTCATTTAAGTCCTTATCAAAGATATTTGTTCATAAGCTAACATTTACTGAGGGCTTGTTATATACCGGGCCCTGTTCCAAGTATTTTATACGTATTAACTCTTTTAATACTCACAGCAGCCATGTAAGAAAATCAGTATTATTATCCCTATTTTAAAAATGAGGAAGCTGAGGCAAAGACAGTTTAAGTAACTTGCCCAAAGTAGTGTAGTTAGATAGAGCATACTGGGGCTTGAGTATGAGACTCACAGTTGTATATTCAGGGAAATACTTCCATGCCACTGATGGACATAAAAAAGTTCTTTTTGACTTGCTGTCTCAACAGGGACACCATACTCCACAAAGGAGTTGGTTTTAGTCGCTCTGCTATTCTGCTAGTGCTTTTTGCCACTTGAATTATTTTCCCTTTCCTTTAATAGGAAGACTGGAGTAAATGGAATCCAGGTTCCAATGAGGTACATTCTACTTAGACTCTGCAGAAGAGAGCTGTTGCATTGCACAGCATTACAAAAAGTGAAAAGAAGGAAGAAGTATGAGAACTTAACTCAAAGAGCCTAAGAATTCATGCTTAAGAGGCCGATAGAATCTCCTGTAGACTCCTGACTCTGTCAGCTTCAGAAACAGGCCCCCAAAGGAGTGTCCTGATGGATTATGATGATGTATCCCTTTAAACTTTGGGAAGTTCTAATTATCAGGTTATCTATGAGCAGAAGGGAGAACTGGTATGTATGTATACACACACACACACACACACACACATGCCCCTAATACTACTCCTTTGGGAAAGTACCAATTTTTCAGAAAAGCTGGTGGTACTGTAGAAAAAGGACACGTGGTTCAAAGAAGAAAAGGATCAGTTCGAAAAATGCAATGTCTAAAGAAAGCAATTTAAGTTGCTGATGTTGTGTGTCCTCAAGTCAATTCCAACTCATAGTAACCCCATGTGATGGAGTAGAACTGCCCCATAGGATTTCCTAGGCTATAATCTTCACAGAAATAGATCACCAGGTCTTTTCTCCTGCAGAGCGGTCACTGGGTTTGAACTGCAGAACTTTCAGTTAGCAGCTGAGCACTTTGACTATTGCACCACTGACCAAAACCAAAAAACCAAACCCATTGCTGTTGAGCCGATTCTAGCTCATAGTGACACTATAGGACAGAGTAGAACTACCCCATAAGATTTCCAAGGAGGAGCTGGTGGATTTGAACTGCCAACCTTTTGGTTAGCAGCTAAATTCTTAACCACTGCACCACCAGGGCTCCTTAATTTAGGCTGAGGAGGGCCTTCGTATGAAAGCTGATATAGTTGAGCTAGAGAACTCTGAGAGAGAGGAATAGAGCTGTGACTCATGGGAAGGCCATTGGACTAGGAATCAAGAAAACCTAGAACTGAGTCCTGATTGTGCCAGAAACTCTGTGTGAATTGGGGGAAAACTCTTAATCTCTGAGTCACAGTTTGTGTACCTATAAAACAAGAGCATTGGATGACATCTCATTCAATATTCAACCTTGCACCATTTGGTGATACCGGGAAAGGAAAGGTAAAGAAAATTGGGAAAAATGCCTTCTTCACGATCTTATGTACTCTTCCTATCTACTTTGTCTCAATATTGAAAGCCTACCAAATTTTTGGCATTCCTGTATGAAAACAAAACAAAACAAAAAAACCCCACACATGCACAAAACACCCAGTGTCTTCTACTCCAATTAGTTTCTTAATTCTTTTCTTGAATACCATAAGTAATTTTAAAAATTATAATGCAGCTGTAAGTCACATGTTAAAAACTAAATGATAACTTTAATGTTTGAACAGAAAAGAGGGCCAAAAGTTTGTAAACTTTCATTCATTTATTCATTCACTCAACCATAAATTGAATCAATAAATATTTACTGAGTACACATTGTATTCCAGGCACATGGCATGTGCTATCAGCCAGTATATAAAACCAAACCAAACCAAACCCATCACTATCAAGTCAGCTCCAACTTATAGCGACCCTATAGGGCAGAGTAGAACAGCCCCATAGGGTTTCCAAGGAGCGGCTGGCTGGTGGATTTGAACTGCCAGCTTTTTGGTTAACAGCTGTAGCTGTTAACCGCTCTGCCATGAGGGTTTCCAGCTTGTATATAGTGGTAAATAAAATAAAGGTGGTCCCAGACCTCCTGGAGCTAATAATGTGAAAAATAAACATACAAATGAAAAAAATAGTTATAAATAGTAAAAAGAGGATTAAAGGAAGCAAACAGATTAGAGAAATAGTGTATAAGAGGGGCCAGAAGGAGTACATATATTAAACTAGGTTTGACCTGGAAATCACTCCTTAGGTAGTGTTATTTGAGCTGAGGTGTGAGGAACAACTGGAATAATTGACATAGTGCTAGGCTAAGTGGGTGCCAGAGGGATCCATTCTTTCGGGAGCAGGAAGTGAGAGAGTGTATTATCTGTACAGAATTTAAAAACATTACCAGAACTAACTAAAAGTTGCCTTGCTTTTTCTTATCACCATGGTGATAATAAACCAATAAACAAGGTCAGTTTGACATTCTCCTCACCACTCCTATCACCCTTGGCAGCTATTGTCTGACAAATTCCTGGTTCCCAGAAGGCAGTGAGAGTACAGGAGCAGGAGCTGGAGAGATTGTCAGGGACCAAGTCATGCAGGTCCTGCAGCCAAGATAAGAAATTCAGATTTTATTCTAAGTGATTTGGAAGGTCATTGAAGGATTTTAACACGGGAGGTAACATGACCCAATTTGTATTTAAAAGGTCACTCTGGTAGCTGTGGTAGCCTTTTAAACACAAATTGGGTCATGTTGCCTCCCCTGTTAAAATCCTTCAATGACCTTCCAAAGCACTTAGAATAAAATCTGAATTTCTTATCTTGGCTGCAGGACCTGCATGACTTGGTCCCTTACAACCTCTCCAACTCCTGCTCCTGTCACTCTCACTGCCTTCTGGAAACCAGGAATTTCTGTCAGACAATAGCTGCCAAGGGTGATAGGAGTGGTGAGGAAAATGTCAAACTCACCTTGTTTATTGGACCATGGTGATAAGAAAAAGCAAGGCAACTTTTAGTTAGTTCTGGTAATATTTTTAAATTCTGTACAGATAATACACTCTCTCACTTCCTGCTCCCGAAAGAATGGGTCCCTCTGGCACCCACTTAGCCTACTACTATGTCAATTATTCCAGCAGGGCCCAACTTTTCTCTGGTAGCTGTGGGGAAACCCTAGCGGTATAGTGGTTAAATGCTACGGCTGCTAATCAAGAGGTCAGCAGTTCAAATCCACCAGGCGCTCCTTGGAAACTCTATGGGGCAGTTCTACCCTGTCCTATAGGGTCACTGTGAGTTGGAAATCCACTTGAGGGCAGTGGGTTTGGTTTTTTTGGTAGCTGTGGAGAGAATCATTTGGAGAGATGGGATGGCAAGAGTCTGGAAGGAGGCTAGTTCAGAGGTCCAGGGCGTGAGAGTCGTAGTTATATTAGGCTGGGGGATGAACCTGAGGTAAAATTTTAGGTGAAATGTTTCCCGGTTTGGAGGTGGAAAGTGAAGGAGAGAGAGAAATTAAAGTTGATACCCAGGATTCTACCTTTGGCAAGCCATTGGATGGTGGTGCTAATGGGATGGAAACAGACAGGGAAAGAGAGATGACTAGATTCAGAGTTCTATCCGGACGTGTTATATGAGAGATACCTACAAGGCTCCCAGGCAGTGAAGGAAGATGGATATAGGAAGGTAGCTCCAAGGAGAGGCTGGGGCACAAGGTAATAATCGGAGTTTTCTGCATAGAGATGGTATTTAAAGCCATGGGAAAGGAAGAGTTCAGCTAGAGAGAGACGATAGAGGGAGCAGAGGACGCCAGGTGTGGTTTTGCCAGAGAAGTAAGGAGCTGTTATAGCAGAATTACCCCTGAGCATCTTCGTCAGGAACTTGTTGTTAGGTGCTGTGGAGTTGGTTCTAACTCAGCAACCTCATGCACAACAGAACGAAACACTCTCTGGTCCTGTGCCATCCTCACAATCATTGCTGTGTTTGCGCCCATTGTTGCAGTCACTGCGCCAATCCATCTCACTGAAGGTCTTCCTCTTTTTCACTGACCCTCTACTTTACCAAGCATGATGTCCTTCTCCAGGAACTGGTCCCTCCTGGTAACATGTCTAAAGCATGTGAGATGAAGTCTCGCCATCCTCACTTATAAGGAGCATTCTGGCTGTACTTCTTCCAAAAAAGATTTCTTCATTCTTCTGGCAGTCCATAGTATATTCAATATTCTTCGCCAACACCACAATCAAATGCATCAATTCTTCAATCTTCCTATTCATTGTCCAGCTTTCACACACATATGAAGCAAGTGAAAATATCATGGCTTGGGTCAGGTGCACCTTAGTCCTCAAAGTAAAATCTTTGCTTTTTCACAGCATCACAGCAACACACAAGCCACCACAGTACAACAAATTGACAGATGAGTGGTGGCAGGAGCCTGTAGCACTCAATAATCACAAATGTTCTCAGGTAAACAAGAGTTATTATTATTATTTTTTGGCTCTTCCTTTCTTTATTCTAGAAACAAAAACTTAGGGAGTTCTAACTTCTCTATATGTCAGCTAAATATGTACAAAATGTAGCAAGAGAGAAAAATTGTAGGGGTTTCTAAGCGCTGTATGTGAAGTTAAATAATCAATACAAAATGTGGTAATGAGGAGAGACTTGTTTTTTTGACTCCTGTAAAATGACGAGGACACAAAATAACTTGTTCCCCAGAAGTTTCACTTCTCTGAGAGCCCAAAGCAGAAATGGGCTGGCCTTTAGGGTCAGGAAGACCTGGCTTTAAATCTCAGCTCCACTGATACCAAAAAGAAAGGGAGAAAAGAAAAAAATCCCAACAAGCTTGTTTTCTAAGGGAAAGAAAATAAGTCATTTTATTTGAATATGCATTTACACAAGACAAACAAAACTTCATTTCATAAGTCTTTGTGTAAAAAATATTTAAATAACAAACATGTTTTTTGCTACATAAATTGTAGGTTTTTATCACAGGAGGAATTCCCTTTGATGTTTTAAAGGCCTAGGGAGTTATTTGAAATGAGATAAGGCATAGAAGAGATCTCTTTGAAAAATAAAAGTTCCATAGACTCTAAGCGAAAATTATTTTAATTACAAGTCTTTGCCATTTACTTATATTATATAAACAGCACTAATAGTATAGCTCCCCGATCTTAAAAATATTGCAATTGAAATGCCTTTTTGGACAACTTGAAAAAAGAGATGAGAACAAGAAGTATTTACTATTTGGGAATCCTGAAACTACCATAATCAAATCAAGTCCTTGCACATTGACTAAATGGGAAGTCTTAAAAGTGAATTTCTAAACTTAAGTTAGATCGTGTCAAAACTGCACAAAAGCTACCCATCAAACTTAGGATAAAATTCAAAATCCTTACCATGGCCTACAAGGCCCAATGATATGTGGTCCTGGTTGCTGCTCCAACTTCCTGCCACTCTCCTGGTTCCTGAAGCCACACCGACCTCCTTGCTCTTCCTAGAACACACCAAACATGTTCCCATCTCAAGGCCTTGGCATTTGAGTTCCTTTGTCAGGAAGCTTCTTCCCCCTGAAATTTGCCTGGCTGGCCCCATCATTTAATACAGATCACAGATCTTTGTTCAAATCTCAAGCGATCTAAAAGAGCGGCCTTGTCGTTCCTTATCCTCTGGTTGTTGCTGTTGAGTCAGTTCCCACTCATGTTGATTCCATGTGTACAGAGTAAAACTGCTCCGTAGGGTTTTCAAGGGAGTGGCCTTTTGGAAGCAGCTTGCCAGGGCTATCTTCCAATGCACTTCTGGGTGGGCTCAAACCGTTAACCTTTTGGCTAGTAATTGAGTGCGTAACCATTTGCGCCACCCAGGGATCCTATCTATCCTTTTACTCTGCTTTATTCATAGCCCTTAGAACTTCCAGAAAGCATATTAAATTTCCATTTGTTTCTCATCTCTTCTGTCTCCTTCACCAGAATGTAAGCTCTGTGAGGACAGGGACTTTATCTCATTTCCTTTTATTTCCCCAATGTCTATAATAGTACCCGGCATAGAGGAGGTGCTCAAAAATGTTTGCTGAATGTATGGATGAGAATTTAAGACAGAAATAAGGAAGATATTTCTGCCTATATGAGTAGTGAGACATGGGACCAAAAACCAAACCAAACCCATTGCCATTGAATGGATTCTGACTCATAGCAACCCTATAGGACAGAGTAGAACTGCCCCACAGAGTTGCCAAGGTGCACCTGGTGGATTCAAACTGCCAACCTTTTGGTTAACAGCTGTAGCACTTAACTACTATGCCACCAGGGTTTCTAAGAATTTTACATTTCAGGTAATTTCTTAAAGATAAGTATAGCCTTGGTTTGTTGGCAGGGGGAGGGAGAAAGTGATTTCTCAAGACGGTTCTGGTCCTTTCCAGTCCTGTGCCATCCCACTCATCCTTTCATTTCCTGTCTTTAGGAAGTAAACATTTTAAAGTTGTAAGCGGGTACTTGGGTAAGCTTTGGCAAATGAAATGGTATCACTGTTAAGTTGTTCAAGGGCATCAGCATTCACCTAATGCCATGTTCCCAACGATGAGGCAATGACAAATGAAAGGGACAGTCATTTGGGACAGCATCCCAAGTGTGCCTGTGGGCTAAGACCATTTGCTGTTAAGCTGATTGCAACTCATGGCAACCACATGTGTGTCATAGTAGAACTGTGTTCCATAGGGTTTTTAAGGGCTAATTTTTGGACGTAGATCACCAGGCCTTTGCCTGAGGTGCCTCTGGGTGAACTCAAAGCTCCAAACAGTCGGTTAGCAGCTGAGCTGTTTGCACCACCCAGTGGGGCTAAAATCAAAGTGAGAATTTTATACATGAGACTGAGACTCCTCTGAAACCTCACGCCGCAGCTATAAACCAAAACCAAACCGTTGCCTCAGAAGTTGTTATGAACCGTGAGTGGAGCTTCGGCATGGAGATGGTTAGCAGGCAGCTTATCAAGTCCTCTGAGCCTCAGGCAAGGTTCCAAACGACCTTGTCTTAGATTGGGAATTATGGAAAAATCCCTTACACTTTGGGGGCAACAATACTGAAAATTGGGCTTTGGGGGAAGCTTTGCTTTGGAGACCTTCACAATGGTGCAAGCAGTTTGGGTATTTCTATATTATTAAAATAATACCAAAAGGTTTTACTAGCTGTGATACCCACCGAGCTTGGAGCAGTACAAAACACAGTTATCATAAAGAATATTTGCCGAACATCTTGGTTAGTCATAGACATGCTGGGGACCTCATGTGCTACCCAGAGATACTTTCTTACATTTTAGGGCCCGTGAAAGTGAGATGAAAAATGGGACGGGGTGGGGCTTTAGCGCCATGTTCTTGGCTATTTTTAAAGCCAGACACTAATGTGCGCAGAAAGTTGTCCCTAATAGTCCAAGTTTCTAGAGTTTTTGAGTGCTCTTTAACCAATACGAGCTTAAGAGTTACAGTGTTTCATTATGGCTTTAATTACGCGGCTTGTTTCTGTGACCTTTGCAGTGGTTTTCAGCCCTCACTGTGCATCAGAATCACCTGGGGAGCTTTTAAATAGCGCCAAAGTCTCTATCCCACTCCCAGAGATTCTGATTCAATTGGCCTGGACCTATGTTTTAGGTCCTAATGCTAAGCCAGAGTGGAGAACCAGTGAGCTAAAATATTGACCTAGTCCTTCCATGATATATTACCTTCTAAACTTCAACCCCTTCCCTAATCTTACCTCCCAGGCCAGGCCAGGAGGGTCAGTGTGTCAATCAAGTGATTTTATGTGTGTTCTAGGTGCTTACCACTGTGGAAGCCTGACTTCAGGAAGGTTGCAATCAAGTGAGGGAGTCTAGACTTAATCCACTGGAAAAAGGCTAATGAATAACTTGAGGCAGTGTATACTTCTTGCTGTAGGTAAGAGTGATCAAGGAAATTTTCTCAGAGGTGGCCCCTGAATTAGGCCTTAAAGGACTGTGCAGTTTGAAAAGCTTAAGGGTCCCTGAATGGCACAAGTGGTTTGCAATTGGCTGCTAAAGACTAAAGACTGGCGATTCAAACCCACCCAGCAGCTCCATGGAAGGAAGTTTTGGTAGTCTGATTCTGTAAAGATTATCACCAAAACAACCCTATGTAACACTTCGACTCTGTGGTACTTGGAGGCTCCATGACTCAAAATCAGCTCAATGGCAACAAGTTTGGATTGTTTTTTGAGGGTGGCCAGCAGGTAGGCACAGAAGAAAGTGAGGAGATTGGCCTGATCAAAGAGGCAATAGTATGCAGAAGAGCAGTGGTTTTGCACAGTTGAACCACGGAGAGGGGCTTCGAAAACCAGGAAAAATCATTGACACCTGACTCTCTAAGAAATGGGGGCCATTAAGCCCAATTTCAGTAATGATAAATGCAATTAAAAAATAAATAAATAAAACAGGGTGTTGTGATAGAGAGTGCCTGGGCTGGGAGATGGCTACTTTAAATTGAGTGATCAGGCAGTGTCTTTTTCTGATTTCTTCTGCAACCTCTCTGATCACTACTTCTTCACCTCTTGGCTTCACTAGGGTTTCCAGGACTGTGATCTTTGGAAGCAGCCTGCCATATCTTTCTTCTGAAGTGCGGCTGGTGGGTTCAAACCATCAACCTTTTGGTTAGCAGCTCAGCGCTTTAATCACTGCACCACCAGGGTCCCTTTACCTCTTGGCAGACTTTGCTAATGCTAGATCAGTTTGGAATCAGACATCTGGATATATAACCTTGTGGGTGGGGGGCTTGGACTCCAGCAAGCCAAGATTGGAAGAGGACTGACCAGTATCCTGAGAATGTAGACTGTAACTTAATGTTGAGTACAGTCTCAACTGCACAGTCTTACAGCCAGAAGACATTTTGAAGTCTGGTTTTCAAAGTGTCTGAAGTAATTACAGGAAGTATGTTGCGGATTGAAGGAGCTCTGGTGGCACAATGGTTAAGCGCTTGACTGCTAATTAAAAGGTCTGCAGTTTGAACCTATCCAGTGACTAAGTGGAAGAAAAGACCTGGTGATCTGCTCCTGTAAAGATTACAACCCAGGAAACCCTATGGGGGAAGTTCTACTCTGTCCTATAGGGTTGCTATGAGTTGGAATTGACTGAATGGCACACAACAATGTGTGGATTCTGCAGTCACTCCCCTTGATTTGATTCCTGGCACTGCCAGTTACTACCTGTGTGACCTTGGGCAAGAAAGATAACTTCCGTCTGCTTCAGTCTCACCTGTACAAGACGGGGGTAAGACAATTAGTTACCTCATACTGTTATTGTGAGGGTTAAATGAAATAACTGAGGAATTAATAAATATTAGCTCATATTATAATTTATTCACTCCCTTATTTATTCACTAAGGGTATATTGAATGCCAAGATATGTCAGGGAGTTCTCTCGGTGCTGGGGATACAATGCTGTACAAGTACCAATACCCTACCTGCTCTCACATAGCTTACAAACTAGTTGGGGAGATGGCTGTTCATTAAACGCATACTTTCATTTACTTAGATAAGGGGTATACATGAGGGAGTGGTAGGAGATAAAGGTGGAAGGACAGAATGTGAGAGCTGAAGAATCCTGTGTGTCAGCTTGAGGACAGTCTCCTGATAGCACCTTGAGGCTGCTCTTTGGAGCAGGAACTGGAGGCTGGATGGGTGAGGTGGGAGGAAGTGAGGCCAGGTGGGCTTTGTTATAGTCCCGGTGAGAAATGATGAGGACCTGAACTAGAACCTTGGCAATGAGGACGGATAGAAGGAGGATTAATAGTGGATAAAATCACCCAAGCTTCTCAACTGGTTTCTTTTACACCGGAGCTCCACTAAGTTCAAGAATTTCCAAAGGCCAACATGGATCCAAAATAACTCTTCCTTCAACTCAAACAGACAGCCCCATCTTCTCATTCCTAGCTTGTCAACCAACATTTTTCTATTGGACTTGCGTTGTCAGTGGTCAGTGCTTTTGTAGCTCTGGGCTGCCCCCTAGCAGAAATTTGGTTGATCAAGCATAGACTTACTTCAGGTGTTCGTACAATTTATGCATCAAATCACTTGTGTGCCTCAACTGAGTCAGAAGACAGTTTATTTTTCAAAAACAGAAACTGTGTGTATAGGATATAGGAAGCTAGGGAAGATTGAAGGTATAACCAGCTGAATATTTTAAGTAAATTGCTCAAAGAAGATTGAGAAAGCACTCAAAAGCGCCAAGTGACTCTTGCGGGGGGGGGGGGTGGAAAAAAAAAAAAAAACAGCTCTTCTCCTTTTCCCTCCCTCTTTTCAGTTAACTCCTAGAGAGAAGAGGCTTTATCTTGGAGGCTTTATCCAGCCAGGTAACATAGATGAGTGAAATGGACCAGGTGGGATGTAATAGAGAGTGGTGGGGATCGTGGAGAAATTGGAGCCATGGCCACAAAATGCCAGTTACTTGATGTCTTACGAGAATGCAGACCTAGTGTTATCGAATCTCTGTGTTTTAGGAGAGGGTAGAAATCCAGATTACTATGTGAAATAGTCTGATTTTTAAATGATGGAAAGTAATTTAAAATTTTAAGAAAACAAAAAAATAATTCCGCATTGTAGACCACCAGTTTCCAACATACTAATCCCATGATCAGTAGTAATCAGGGACAAACTTTTCACTGGTTTATAGTGAAATTTTTACAAAAATCAAAATGATGAAGAAAGTTTTTCCACAAAGTTAAATCTATCCAATATAAAAGTCTACTTTTTCTTCCCCGTGATTACATCTTTATGTATTTTGTGATAAAATATCCTTGTATTGATGTTAAAGTATCCTTAATTTATGAAATAATGGTATTATTTCTAATATTTTAATTGAAAAAACTAAAAGTTGGTGACTTTATGTCAGTTTTCTCGTGTTTTGTTCTACTTGTCATTGAAATCCAAGTGACTGGGTACTACTCCTAAGACAATGGCAATTCACTGAAAATTTATATGCATTATTTGTGTTGGGATAATGCTAGGCCCTAGCAATAATGTAGAAGATGTATTGGTTGGGGAGAGACTAGAGGCCCAGAAACATGTAAGCACCCAAAGAAATTTTTGTCTCACTCTTTTACTTCATGATTGAGAACATTAAGGCACACAAAGAGGAAGTGAATTGTCCATGGCCATCCAGAGAGTTAGTAGCAGTATTACAACCACAAACCTGTTTTTCAACTTTGGGTGTGTTTTTTCTTTTAATTGCATCAGTGCTTTCTGCACCAGCCAGTTGGTACCCGGAGACGCTGCTTTGCCCAACTGGTGATAAATCCTAGTAAAGGGCTATGTTTGAGTCCACTGAAGTCAAACATACCAACGATCATGAAGATGGCTTAGGACCGGGCAATGTTTCATTCTGTTATACATAAGGTTGCTATGAGTCAGAGCCACCTCAAAGGCCGCTAACACAAAAGGGTAATAGAAGAAGTGATTTGTGTAATTGCTTATTTCCTGCTGAGGGTTGGAATCCATGGTTTATGCTCATTTGCCTCCTAGTTGTTGTTGAGTTGACTTTCCTTTATGATGTGTCTTTTGTGAGTAGATCTTTGAGTTTAAAAGTGTCATAGCTCACCTATTATGTTATTTGGCTGTGAGAGAACATGGGTTGGGTAGCAAGTGTACCCACTCAACTTTCTCACTTGTCTGCCCCCTTGCTACTGGTGCTTATGCCAAGTCTATACTCCTTTCAAATTGTTTTCTGGTTGTTTTCTCTGTGTGTGTGTGTCTTATTTCCCTTGCCTGGTAAATAAATTTCACATGGCTAAAAGTTACATATTTTATATCCTTTTTTTCCCACTTCACCTGTGGCTGGCACATAGTAGAGGTTTGACATGATTATAAATAAAAAATGATGTGATAACAATAACAATAGCTTCCGTAAATCTAGTGCCATCCATGTGCCATTTAAGTGTTTCTTCTACATGGTCTAGTTAAAGCCAGTTTAAAAATATTTAGTGTTTGCCTACCATGTGCCCAGTGCTGTGCTGTGTACCGGGGCTATAGTGGCGAATCAAATGGATGTGGCTTCTGCCCACATGGAGTTTATCATCTGAAACTTAATACCTCTCTCAGTCAATGCTGCCTCAAACCCTTCCTGATACAGGTTAACCTGGAACAAATGATTACAAATAATTAAGAAAACAATTGCAGTTACGTGAGTTGCTATGAAGGAGAAACACTGAGTATTAAGAGTTAGGATGGACTTCTTGGATAAAACGAAAATCAAATTTTGGCCCAAGGGATGAATAAGACTTACCTAGGTACGAGAGGGAAACCCTGATGGCATAGCGGTCGTTAAGAGCTACAGCTGCTAACCAAAAGATCGGCAGTTCAAATCTACCAGGCACTCCTTGGAAACCCTATAGGAGAGTTCTACTCTGTTCTACAGGGTCACTATGAGTTGGAATCAACTCGACAGCAAGGGGTTTGGTTTTTTGGTTCAGATATGAGAAAGAGGAAAGTCATTTTTTGTGAAGGGACAGTAATGGCAGAGGTCCAGATGAAAGAGGGTAAACTTGGTGGTATTTGAAGAAAGGAGAGAAGTCCAGAAGGGCTGGAGCAGAGGGGGACAAGTGGGCAAGATGAGGCTAGCTGAGGCTTTGCTATTAAACTCTCATCGGCCTCTGCAAAGTTTTTATAATGCCTTTTATAAACAGCATCTAATGGATTGCAGCTAATTACATATCTCATTTGTCTAAAATCTGTCCTTTCCTGTATGCTGAGTTCCTTAAGGACAAGGGCCAAGCAGGCCTTGTTCACCCCTGCTCCCCCAATTCCTGGATCTGGACCTGGAACCCCAAATGTGTTTATTAAATATTTATAGAATAAACACAACAACCCTTCTACTTTACAGAAGGGGAAGCTGAGGGAATCATAACGATGTGCTGATAGGACACCTCCTTGCTGGGTTGCAGATAATGCGAGAGGGTGACAATGTCCCCCTGAATCAGCTGTGAGAGCTCCAAGGCAGTCATCTCAGGCTCAGTAATGCACTTGGTTTATGTGATTTTTTTAGAGCAGTGACTTTGTTACTTCATTTGGGAAGATTCTGATTTACTTAACTCTGGGGTGGTATCTAGACAGTGGTAGTTTTCAGAGCTCTCCGAGCGATTCTAATATGTAGCCAGGATTAAGAACCTTTATTTTAGAGTATCTTCTTTTTCAAAGGTATAGAATGTTGTATGGATAAAGAGAATAATGGAAATAAGTCTCTTATAATTCAACTGACAAGTACTACAAAGACATTTGAATGGTTCTTTCAGACACTGAAAGCACCGGTGGGCTATTCTGGATGGTGACAGCTGACATCAGAGCTAAATTTTTTTGCTTCTTAAGGTATCATGTTAAAAGATTTGATGACTTGTGGTTTCTGACTTGAAATTTTAAGGCCTGCTATAAACTTTTAATACGCCTATTTTGTCTTTAGCAAAAATTCTGTTCTTCTAACAAGCCTATCTATCTAGAAGCACAATACCCAGTTTCCTTATTGAGTAGATTTTGCAATATTTCATCTATTTACTCACTCATTCATGCATTTAACAAATACTTCTGTGTGCCCAGCAATTTAGAAAAATTTTATAGGCTCCTAGACTTCATGAGCTATACTTGTTCTAGATTTAAGCCTGGGTATATATTTTATAATGAAGACCAAAAATCTAACCATCGAAGCAATATATAACAACTTGGAAACTTTTGAAGTTTTTTTTTTTTTGGTGGCTTAAGTATGCATGTATTTCAAAACCTGCATTTGTTTTTCTCTACTCAGCCCATCTGCCAGGCGGCCTATCAGGATGACTTTGGTCAAGTGTGGCGGTGGGTGCAGAAAGACAACAACTACATTAACATTCAAGATGGCTTTAATGGAGACACCCCCCTGATCTGTGCTTGCAGGCGTGGGCACCTGAAAATCGTTTCCTTCCTTTTAAGAAGAAATGCTGATGTGAATCTCAAAAACCAGGTGAGGTTATGACACTTGAGCGGAGAGAGAAATTGACCACAGCGATTCCTTCCTCCTCACATCAGTGAAAGTGGTGGACATCATTTTCTCATCACTTGTAGATCCTAATGGCAACAGTATTTTTTTCTATCTGCCTTACTTTAGAAAGATTTGTCACACACAGAGGATGTTTTATTAGGCTAAAAAGCAATATACAACATAGTTCAATCAGCAGGCATATTTTGTGGTCAATGATGTCCTTACACTCTGGAAGAGAATGGGTCACTCTTTCGGCAGCATAGAGTTTCTTCCTTTCTTTTCATTCTTCATTTCCCCCTTTTTCCCCCCTCCCCTGCCACTGTTGTACAAGTAATGGAAAGGGTTTCCCGGAAAAGAGATATTGACCTGCTGGTGCTATTTCAATAGATTTTTATTGTGGTGAGGACCTGATCTCCAGAAGACAATTTATTAATTATATAGTTTGCTTATAGAATAAAAGAATGCAGCAATTTTTAGAATGTCAGAGATGAAAATGATGTTAATGAAGAGCTATTCAAATTGTTAATATTACCACAGAGGCTCATGTAGTTTAGACCATTTTTCCCAGCTGAGGGAACCAAACTAGGCTCAGGGTAATTAAGCCATTTTCATGGACGTCCAGGAAGCAGAAAGGGCTGTAAGGAGCAGGAAAAGCATTCTTCCAGAAAAAAAGCAGTTAAAGATTCTTTCTTACTAGTCAAAACCTTCTCCATTTTCCTCTCGCGAGGAGTTCTACACAATTTGAGTTTGGGTGAAACGCTCTATTCCCATCTTACTGAGATAGGGATATTTTGAAAGGGTCAAGAAGTAATTGCTTTAAAAGGTTCTAGAAGAGCCCCAGAATCTTAAAAAAGGACTCCAGTCTTCCCCCTTCTGGCACTGGAGCTTTGTTAAGCATGCCATGGAGAAACGGCTCTGTCTTCAGTGTGCTCCAGAACCCTCTGGAGAAGCTGAATTTTAACAAGCACCTTAGCTGATTGCAGTGCAGGTATTTGTAGACCACACTTAATATTATTTTTGAACAGAATATACAATCAACTATTTTATTTTTGCTAATTAAAGAAAGCAGAAACCACATTAATGTGTTTCATGTGTGCATCAGTTATTTAGTGCTGCTGTGGCAGAAATGAGTAAACCCTGGTGGCATAGTGGTTAAGTGCCATGGCTGCTAACCAAAAGGTCGGCAGTTTGAATCCACCAGGCGCTCCTTGGAAACTCTACGGGGCAGTTCTACTCTGTCCTATAGGGTCGCTATGAGTCAGAATTGAATCGATGGCAGTGGGTTTTTTTTTTTTTTTTTAATAGCAGAAATACCACAAGTGGGTGGCTTTAACAAACAGAAATTCATTTTCTCACAGTTTAGGAGGGTAGAAGTCTGAATTCAGAGTGCTGGCTCCAACAGGGGAGGTTTTCTTTCTCTGTTGGCTGGCTCCGGAGGAAGGTTGTCTCTTTCAAGCTTCTGCTCCTGGGCAATCTTAATGCGGCTTGGCTTCTCTCTTCCCCCATCTCTGTTTACTCCTTGTTTATTTAATCTCTTTTGTATCTCAAGAGAGATAGATTTAGGACATACCCTACCTTAATCCTGTCTCGTTAACATAACAAAGATTACCCGTTCTCAAATGGGATTATAACCATAGGCACAGAAGTTAGGATTTACGGCACACATTTTGGGGAGATGTAATTCGGTCCATAGCATTGTGTTAATCCATAGGCTGTTTTCCCTTTTCTTTTTGTTTGTATTATTAGGCTCTTTCCCTTCAAATGGCCAAATTAAAAGAAAAAAAACAAACATAACAATTTCATCTCATTAGTACTCAAAGTAGTGACTTTCGATTCTGGCTGGACATCGGGATTACCTGAAGAAGTATTATAAAACTTAAAGGCCTAGGTCTTGCTGATAGTCTGATTCAGCAGACTTACAAGGGGTCCAGCAACCTATATTTTTAGAAAACATCACAGGTGGCTACCAGTAGCTCAGCGGAAAATTGAGTTCAACAATTAACTTGACATATTTAAAATTAATTTAAAGTATTTCTTTAAGGGAAGCAATTAGGTGCATTGTGGGTGAGGATGCTGTCAAACGTGCCTTCTAATACTGGCCGCTGCAAATTGATTGCATCTGATTATTCGTTAAGTGTGCAGCCTTGGTGTGATGGGGGAACAAGCATTAGATACTGTGGCATGAGAACAGCATGACAGATGAGGACCTCTTAGCTCTCTGCATGTGGAGATATATGTATTTATTGTGCTTTAAGTGAAAGTTTACAAATGAAGTCAGTCTCTCATACAAAAAGTTATACACACCTTGCTATGTTCTCCTAGCTGCTCTTCCCCTAATAAGATAGCACACTTCTCCTCTCCACCCTGTATTCCCTGTGTCCCTTCAACCAGCTCCTGTCCCCCTCTGGCTTCTCATCTCACTGCTGGACAGGAGCTGCCCACATAGTCTCACGTGTCTACTTGAGCCAAGAAGCTCACTCCTCACCAGTATCATTTTCTATCTTATAGTCCAGTCCAATCCCTGTCTGAAGAGTTGGCTTCGGGAATGGTTCCAGTCTTGGGCTAACAGATGGTCTGGGGACTGTGACCTCCAGGGTCCCTCCAGTCTCAGTCAGACCATTAAGTCTGGTCTTCTTACAAGAATTGGAGATCTGCATCCCACTGTTCTCCTGCTCCATCAGGGATTTTCTGTTGTGTTCTCTTTCAGAGCAGTCATGAAAAATGGATATATTTTTTGCCTGTTTTTCTGTGTTTTTCATTCTCATTTGAAAATGTGGTGGAAAAGTGGGTGATTTAAAATTAATTGCTATTTTTAAAATATGCTAATATCAGGATGGCTGTCTACTATTAAGAAATTTGCCAAGGATGAGCTAGCTCATCAACCAGAGACTACTTCAAGTCACACAGAAAGGCATAAAGAATGTATTTAAAGACGTGACATTAACTGCCTTAGAGCCTTCAGGTGCAAGAAAGAGCAGACTAGGTGCGCATGCCTGTGAACGCCCTCCCGGAATCCCTTCTGAACGCTAGTGTCTGCAGCATAGTAAAGGCAACATTTGAATTTATATTAGACTGAATAAATATTAAAATCTTTTTTTGTTTTTGCAATAATAATGAATTTCCTGGATCCACTCAAGTGCAGTTAACGAGAAAAAAGTTTCTGTAGCATCCCCACGTCTCTCCCAAGTCAGTTTAACTAGTTGTCGGTAAGTCATTTCCAACTCGAGGTGACCCCATGTGTCAGAGTAGAACAATCAATCGTTGATTTTTTGGCAGTAGATCACCAGTCCTTTCTTCTAAGGCACCTCCGGGTGGACTCGAACCTCTACCCTTTTGGTTGGTAGCCAAGCACATTAACTGCTTGAATCACCCAGGGACTCCCCAGTTTAAATGCCAGCTAATTTGATGTAATAATGTGTTATCAGAAAATTGATCACTACGGGACTCTCTTGACAAATGTGCTGACTAGTTTTTGTTTGCTGGCGGTTAAATGCAAGTCATGTCTATGCTGTAGCTAACAGATAAGTGGCTTAATAGAGCATGACAGGATGTCTTTTGAACACAGCTGTGAAACTAGGTGGGTAGAAACATGGTGAGAGGTGATGCTGGAAGACAGATGTCTGTGGGATGGTTCATATACTCTTTTGAGACGCTTGTTCCTTAAGAAACTGAGGGAGGGAGATGTTTGAAAACACAGGGACTGAGTAAGGAGGTGCCTTATCTGTTCTGCAGAGGAGAACCCTGAGCCAGCCAGCTGGAGTCCTCTGGTATTATAAAAATCATGGAAAGAACTTCAGTGGGTACTTCTAGATTAAACTGTTTTTGGTATACAGTTTCTTTTCTTCTTTTTTTTTTTTTAATGTCTAGGTAATCTTTTCATTTTCCCAGACCTAATCTTTTTTTTTTTTTAATCTTTTTTACAGAAACCCCGGTGGCATAGTGGTTAAGCGCTACAGCTGCTAACCAAAGGCCTGGCAGTGTGAATCCTCTAGGCGCTCCTTGGAAACTCTATGGGGTAGTTCTACTCTGTCCTATAGCGTCGCTATGAGTCGGAATCGACTCAATGGCACTAGGTTTGGTTTTGGTTTTAGCTAATCTTTTTATATTAATATTAATAAGAAGTACTAAATCAACAAATGTCTTAAAATGGCTTAAAAACAAACTAAAAATCTCTGTTGGTGATTCAGATGAGTGTGCCCAATAAGCAACACTGATTCAATAAAGAACAAATTAAATTAATTTTTAAAAAGATATATATACACACACACACAAATATATATATGTATATATATATATATATATATGTAGCCTGTCAAACTGACCAGGATTAAAAAAGAAAGTCAAAGTCTTGATGAGGAAGTGTAAACTATTATTAGTATCTTGTCCAAGCATGCTTTGACACTATCTTATGAAAAGTATTAGTAACTTTTATGCCAGGAAATCTATTTTTAGAAATTTATGCTCAACAAATTTAGAAATGTTGACAAAGCTTTATGAATGAGGATGTTCAGGCAGTATTATTTATAAAAATGAGAAGTTAAAAACTTGAAATGTACAACATGTAGGGTTTGGCTAAATAAAGTAGCTCCATTCGATAAAAAGCCATGCAGCCATTAAAATCATATGTTCAAATGTAGTAAATGGCACAAACAATGCATATATTATAAATATTAAGTGCAAAAAAGCAATATTTGATTTTTGAATATGCAATTTGATCCTACATTTTTAAGTCCCACAAACCTGCATTTTAAAAGACCAGAAGAGAATATGCCACAATGTCAACAATTAACTCTGGGCTGTTGGATAAAGGGTGATTTTAAAGCCTATCTTTATACTCTTGACTGGTTTCTAAATTTTTTACAGGAAACATATACTTGGACATTTAGAAAAACAAAAAGTGTTCTTATTTCAGATCTGTGCCTTCCCCCAGTTGGAACTAACCTCTATTTTCTCTCTCCCTCTCCTGTCATTGATGTGGCTGGTAATCCAATTATCACAGACTGTTTGGCATTATATGTATTTGTGTATGTTTCTCTCTGCCTTTGTTTGATTACGAGGCCCTGGGACTTCACATCCGCCATAATTCCTAAAAGCTTAAATACATGACCTGATAAACATTCACGTATTTGAAGGATTACATTGAGTTATTTGCATTCTTCTAGCACTGTCAGTATGCGTGGAGGAACATGGAAAACTTGCCACCTGGTGATGATTTTCCTATGCACAAACCACCAAATGGATAACTTGTACACCATGGGTGATTAAGGAATACCTATAGGTTTTAATACTAAATTCAGTGCTATGTTTACATCTCAGTGTATTTTTTTCCCAAAAACTACAATGATTGTGAGAATCCATCTTTAGATGATTTGTAAAATGTATATTTCACCTCTACTGTCTTTCTGTAGTCCTTCCACGGCTTTTGTTAAAACAGGCCTGTGTTCAGTGTTCTGGCCCATGGGAAAACTGAATTTATTGGTCAGACATGCCAAATAGAAAGAGATGCTAGAGAAAATCCCATGGGTACTGCACAAATAAAAAGCACCCATAAAATTTTTTGATATGGTAATCGAAAAATATGAAAGTTGAAGTGAAATTTTTTAAAATAAAGAACATCGTTTTTTGTTTTTTTTTTTTTTAATTTTTAGAAAGAGAGAACCTGCTTGCATTATGCTGTGAAGAGGAGATTCACCTTCTTTGATTATCTACTCATTATCCTCTTAATGCCTATTCTGCTTATTGGCTATTTCCTCATGGTGAGTACAACCGTTGTTAGAACTAAGGCATAGGGAGGCAATCACATGACTCGTCGAGTTTTGCTTGGCTGGTGAGACATTGCAAAGAAGTAAAAACAAAATAAGCCCTTGTACTTTATATGACATTTCCAACACACATGCAGTGCTATGAAGTAAAGGAAGAAGAAAGGTATCCAAAGTTGTTAGCCATCAATAGTCAGATAATCTGTGTGATATTTATTTGGAAAAATCAATTTTGATGAAAAATCATCTAAAGGAAACACAAAAATCTTGAACACTATAAAAATTTTCCCTTTCTACTTTTCTCTTTTTTTTGTAAGAGACGTTCAGGTTTGTGGACATATACTTCCAAGTTGCTGATTTTTAAGGATCCACCCTGCTTGTGAATTAAAGAGGCTTGGATCCAGAAATCTGACTAACATGGAAGATCTTTATAGAGAATGTGAAGTCCATCTTTCACCTTGATGGACCTATTCATGCTTGAATGAATCTTTGACAGGTAGAAATTTTCTTGAAAAAACTGTTCTGTGTAGGAATGCAGTCACACTATGAGTGGACGAAGCCCCAGTTTTATTTTCAAGCAGAGTCACAGGTTTGCACTGACTCATCTGCTTTTTGCCAACTGTTCCCCCTTGTGGTCAGTTCCACCTCCGAGAGATGACCCACCAGATTCATAATCCATTCCAGTTAAATAGCCATGCTCCTTCCTCGTCACTAACAGACCATGGATGTTAGTTACCGCTATTAATGTAAGCTCCAAGACAACATCCACCAATTGGAGATGTTATTTCCTTAGGTTTTTAAGTATGTTATAGAATTTGAGGAACTGTAATTAACTAACCAGTTGTACATAGAGTTGCTGTCAGTTGAAACTGACTCGATGGAACCTAACAACAACAATATAATTAAATACGACAACGTTGATTTTGATGTTTGGATTTATGAGAAACAGAAAAACTATAATTCACTGATAAATAGATACGTTATCCGTTGCTGTCGAATCGATTCCGACTGACAGCAACCCTATAGGACAGAGTAGAGCTGCCCCGTAGAGTTTCTAAGAAGCACCTGGTGGGTTCAAACTACTCACCCTTTGGTTAGCAGTCATAACACTTAACCACTACGCCACCAGAGTTTCCTCTGATAAATATATAACCTGCTTATATTCTTGAAAAGTGCTTGAAAAATTTCACTGTGTATTTATTACATGCCACCACACCAGATGTCACTGAGTCAATTCTGAATCATGGTGACCCCATGTATGTCAGAATAGAATTGTGCTCCATAGGGTTTTCATGGCTATGGCCTTTTGAAAGTAGATCACAAGGCCTTTCTTCCAAGGTGACTTTGGGTGAACTCGAATCTCTAACCTTTTGGTTAGCAGCCAAGTGAGTTGCTGCTTGCACCACCCAGGGAATTTAATACTTTTTTTACACAAATAATACACGCCTTCCACATTCTTTTGCCAAACGTGCCCTCCCCTGACAGGTATCTTTGTAAGTGCCTCTATGCCAGTTTTTTCAGCATAGCAGTGCTTGTGAAAATGCCTCATGGAGGGAGGGTAAGGGCGTGATTGGCAAACAAATGCAGAAGGTGCGCGTTATTTATGTAAAAATATGGCACATAGCATTTGAATATTTGTAGTTTCAGGCTGGAGGAAATCCGTCATTCATTTACAGACTTTTTTCAAATTCTGAACCAAGAAGAAATCACACCGATTACCATGTTCATTCAGAATTTGTTAACATACAACCCTGCTCTTAAGATGGTTCAATGTTTGGAAACTGGAGACATAGGAAAAAATACTAAGTGGAATGATTATCCCCGGTTCTAACTGCACTTGTATCTTACTGATTAATGGGATCTGAAAATATAGGTTTGCAACAAGCCAAAGTGGCATGAGCTAAAATTAGGGGGGGAACAGCCCAGAAAGTATTGAGTTACTTTAGGGAAGAGCAGAAGGAGAAAGGTGATTTGGAAGTTGACACAGGAGGGACGTAAGAGGAAATGAGACAAGTTAATGGAGCTTCCTAGGTGCTAAAAATCAGTTGCTACAAAGTCATTTCAGACTCATGGTGACTCCATGGGTGTCAGAGTAGAACCGTGCTCCATAGTTTTCTTTTTCTTGAAAATATACACAGCAAAGCATACACCAATTCAACAACTTCTACATGTACAATTCAGTGACCTTGATCCCATTCTTCACGTCGTACAACCATTCTCACCCTCCTTTTCCCAATTGTTCCACCTCCATTAACATAAACTCACTGCTCCCTAAGCTTCCTATCTGACTTTGAGTTGCTGTTGTCAATGTGATCTCATAAAGGTAATTCTTCAAAGGAGTACCATGCTCAAGGCAAACATTCTTTACTAAGTAATCTAACCTATCATTTGGTTTAAAGCAGGGCTTTGAACCAATTTGTTCCAGTTCGCATCCCTGCTAAGAATTTGCTTCTCCACCCCGGATATACTGAATCAGAACTTATAGTTTAACAAGATCCCCAGGTGATTCTTATTTATAATAAATTTTGAGAACCACTGCTGTACCAGCGGTTCTCAGAATTGGTCCCTAACCAGCAGCATTAGCATTGCCTGGGAACTTGTTAGAAATGCAAATTATCAGCAGCGTTTCCGAACCAGAACAAACTAGTTTGAAACCCCGGCTTAAAGAAGACTTCAGGGGATATTTTTGGTTTAAGGTTTAAAGATTATCTCAGGGCAGCAGGCTCCATGGGGTTTTCAATGGCTGATTTTCTTGAAAGTAAATTGCCAGACCTTTCTTCTGAGGTACTTCTGGGTGGACCCGAACCTCCAGCCTTTTGGGTAGCAGCTGAGCAAGTCAGCTGTTTGCACCATCCTGGGACTTCTAGAAGATAAAGGAGCTGAACTCCAGGGCTAGGCCACATGAGCAGAGAGAGCTGTGCTTCCTTGTCAATGCAAAGCTAGGGGAAGGCTCCAATGGGCGTGTGGTCAGAATCTCCACAGACTAGGGAGGAAAAGTGAATTTCATTTGTTCAATTATTGAAAATGTATTTATTATGGACCAGTAGCGTGCCAGGCATTGGTGGTAGGGATACAATGATGAGGAAAACAAATTTAGTCCTTTTTCTGAAGAAATTTCAAGGGTGGTGGAGAGAATGTCATTAATCAAATAACGACACAAACACATCGCCGTGAAGCAGTTGATGCAGAGAAGGTGGTTGGTATATGTGAGCCTAGAAGAGAGGGATTTACCTGGTCAGGTAGGTCAGCAAAAGCTTCCTGGAGGAAGAGTGCTTGGGCTGAGATCTAAAAGGTGAATTTACCAAAGATGGGAGGAAGAAGGCTTCTAGGTAGAGGGAGTATCCTGTAAAGGAGGGAGTCCAGTCAGAATGAAAGACTACAAAAGGCCAGCGCAGGTGAACAGGGTGAGCCAGGGGGTGCAGAGTGAGACGGGGCTGGGAAGATATGCAGAGGCTGAAACATACGGGGGCTTCGTAGACCACACTGAAGAGCTTATTTTTGTCCTGAGAGTAACGGGAAATTATTGAAGGGCTTTCAGCCAGGATGGGAAAGACTTCATCTTTAGCGGTGCTTGGTTTTTTGGTAGGTCTGGGGTGTAGCTGAGAGTTTACATTTAAAACAAGTTTCTAGGTACTGATACTGCCATTCAAGGACTGTACTCTGAGAACTGCAGCTTTAACTAACCGACAGGGCTAAGGGGTGTGTGTTGACCAGGTGGGGACATTTTAAAAACAATGGATAGGCATGCTGGGTGTTGAGATGAAAATGAAGCTCATTGATTAACTGATTAAAATAGTTCCAGACATAAGATGGAGAAAACGTTTTTTTAAAGTAAACTTCTTTTGTGTTTGCCCTTTGTTATAGATATCAAAGACAAAGCAGAATGAAACTCTTGTACAAATGATACTTGCTGCTGGCGTCGATGTTAATGCTGCAGACTGCGTAAGTTTGTCATTTCGGTTCTTTTGAAATAATATTCAAAATGGTATTTGGAGGTAGTGTACTGCCATTTACGGATGGAGTTGCTTGAATTCTTTTCCAGCATTTAGTTTTCTCTTTTATTTTTACTGCCAGTCAGGGGACTTTGAGATTATCTATATTCCACCACTGAACTCAAAGGAATAAGTCTTTACTGATCATGGAATATTTTTGAAAGAACTGATTTTAACTTTGTTGAGAAGTTAAGGAAACCAGAGGCTCTCATAACAAAACAGCATTCATGGTGGTTAAGAAGATGAAGTTAGAATGCCTATCTGCAAATCTAGGCCTGTCATTTACTACCTACGTGAGTTTTGGCAAGATGTAAATTTTTGCTAATTTCAGTTTCCTCATCTGTAAAATGGGGATATTGGTAGTACTTACCTTACAGGGCTGATTTGTGTAAGGCACTTAGCAGAGTGCCTGTGTTCAGTAAATCATAACAGCTGCTCCTGCAGCCGAGCTCCCAACCCAGTAGTAGGAGAGTCCCCAACTATAAACTGAAGGTAACTGAAAGGTCAAAGAAAATCCAAATGGTGATGAGTAAGAGTAGAGATCACAGCAGGAGTAATGTCTTAGCTTCTTAGTGCTGCTATCACAGATATATCACAAGTGGGTGGCTTTAATGAACAGAGATTTATTCTCTCCCAGTTCAGGAGCCTAGAAGTCTGAATCCAAGGCACCAGCTCTAGGGGAAGACTCTCTCTGTTGGTTCTGGGGGAATATCCTTGTTTTAGCTTCTCTAGCCTCCTTCTCAGTGTTTGTGGCAATCTCCACAGCTTCTTAGCCTTCTTCTCGGTGTTTGTGGCAATCTTCATGTGGCATGTATCTTCCTCTCCATTGGTGCTTGCCTCTTCTGTGCCTAGTCTGTGCTTGCCTACTCTGTGCCAATGGCTTAAAACACACCCTACAATGCCATGGCCTCACCGACATAACAAAGAAAACCCTATTCCCAAATGAGATTACATCCATAGGAATAAAAACGAACAAAAAAAAATTGCTGTCCGGTTGATTCCCATTCATAATGACCCTATAAGACAGAGTAGAATGGCCCCATAGGGTTTCCAAGGAGTGCCTGGTAGGTTCAGACTGGCAAACTTTTGGTTAACAGCCATAGCTCTTAACCACTACGCTGCCAGGGTTTCCCATTCCCAGGAGTAGGGGTTAGAATTTACAGTCCATAACTTTGGGGGACATAACTCAATGTATAACAAGTAGCCTCAGTCAACTTCTTTCAGTCCACAAATCTATTTTGTTTTTGCCTCTACGCCTGCATCCTTGCATTCACCTTCCTCCCTTAAATGATCATAATGAGTCAAAAGTTCATTTGTACATCTTTTAAATTTGCTTGCATTTATTGAATAAAAAATTGGCTTTCCAGTTCTCTATTGAAAAAATGGACAAGTTGAAATTTGACTCCATAAAAGGTAATATTTTATTTGTGATGCCTGACTTCTTTTGAGTGTGCACACTGTTCTGTGATAGAGAAAATGTCCCCATCCCTGTTTCTAGGAATTATTTATATCATTTTAGTTTTGGGTATATTTATATCATTTGTTTAAAATGGAGGCTGTGTGTGTATGTGTCCACACGCACATGCATGCACAGCACGTGTGAGATCAAGAGAATGTTTATATAATATATGGTTTTATTTTAAACAGAGTTTTAAAATTAATTTGGATAGACATTACTACTATGTATCATAATTTCTTTAGATACCTTTGAAATGTGTTAAGTAAAATACTAGTAAAGGTTAAGAAAAATTCAAAAGGTGTAAAGTTTGTGCCTGTAACCAAAATTTCTCTAGAATGTTTTTCTATGTCTCTATCTCTAGACAGAGATAGTATATTTCTATGTGTGTGTGTGCACACACAAACACACACACCCCAAACATTATCCAAAAATAATCTGAATATTAAGATCCATTTTCCAACTCTAAGTAATGTAGTGTTTTGGATTTTAAGGTTATTAGACTCTATTTCACCAGGAAAAATTCACTGCTAGATCTTGCATTCCTCATGCCATCACTTAATAAAAATAAGTGACTGCAGCACTTAGAAGAGCTCCTAGGGAACCAGGCCCAGAATTAGTTCTGTTAGTTTTGATGGCCAAGGATATTATTTCTTCACTTACCAAAACCAGGGCTGCTTGGCTGCTTTTTGAAAGATAAAATCTTGGACACAAATGCCCCAGTTTTAAATTCCCTTTGATCTGTCCTTAGCATTTTTAATTAGTACCAACAGTATGATCCACTAATGATACACAAAGCGTAGGGAACTTCTACTCAGAGCTGCACTGATCTTGTAGGTGTGTTGCAGCAGTGTGAGCGCCATTTGTCTTTTTCAGATGTGGGGATTTGATCAAGGACCATAAAGGGTAATATTTGGAAAAAAAGTTTATGTGGAAGTTCTTTAAGGGGAAAACTGGGAACATGATCAAGGCGGTGATTACCCAAGCGCGTAGAGTTTTACAAAGAAATTTTGGGATTTTTGAGCACCAGCTTTTTGTAAGATGCTTTTTTAACTTCAGAACAGATAATGAGCAAGGGAGATACTGATGACCTGTAAGATATTAATATATACACGGAAGCAGAGAAGATAACTCGTTTTAAGTATGTGAAATACAGTTGACATAGATAGTTGGCCAATTGTTTGTTTTACTTAAGTTATAAGCTACAAAATAAAAAAAGTATCTGTTAAGAAGCCACATACTGTTGTCTTCAGAGAGCCTGACTGATGAGCTGCAATGTTGGCCCCTTGTGTTTCAGTATGGCTGCACTGCCCTACATTATGCCTGTGAGATGAAAAACCAGACTGTTGTCTCTCTGCTCCTTGAAGCCCATGCAGACCCCATGATAAAGAATAAGGTAAGGATCTGTGCCCTATGGTGTGAAGTTCTTCCAGTAGCATCATATCTTAACCTAGGCCTTGTGCTGAAGTAAATTATTTGCCTCTGATGTTAATAAAATAGAATTAATCGTCTTCATTAAGGGATTGACTTATCCTATTATTGTAATGGAGCCCTGGTGACAAAGTGGTTAAGACTCAGGCCGCAAATCAAAATGCTGGCAGTTGGAATCCATCAGCTGCTCCTTGGAAACCCTATACTCTGTCCTATAGGGTTGCTATGAGTAGGACTCAACTTGATGGCACATGACAACAACAACAACAATTACTGCTATAGGAGCCCTGGTAGCACAATGGTTAAACACTCAGCTGCTAACAGAAAGGTCACTGGTTCGAACCACCCTGTGGCTTCAAGAGGGAGAAGATCTGGCAATCCGATCCCATAAAGATTATAGCCTAAGAAACCCTATGGGGCAATTCTACTTTGTCCTATAGGGTCACTATGAATCAGGATCGACTCCATGGCAGACAACAACATTACTGTTCGAGGAAGTCCCTGGACTGTGCAAATGGTTAATGCGCTAGGCTGCTAACGGAAAGGTAGGAGGTTTGAGTCCGCCCAGGGGAGCCTTGGAATAAGGTGGTGATCTGTTTGCGAAAAATCAGCCTTTAAAACCTTATGGAGCACAGTGCTACTATGACACACATGGGGTCACCATGAGTTGAAACTGACTTGACAGCAACTGGTTGGGGTTATTACTGTTAGAACTGAATGACATTTAAAGCCTTTGTCAAGCCTGAGAGTCAATGACTCTAAACTGCTTGCTAGATCCTTTGCATTGACACTTGACTCTATTGGCAATAAGTAACTGTTTTTTTTTTTTTTCTCCTCAGCATGGTGAGAGTTCACTGGACATTGCCCGGAGATTAAAATTTTCCCAGATTGAATTAATGCTAAGGAGAGTTTCATAATCCTGTGGCCTCACAGATGGAGAAGTGGGCAAAGTTAAAGAACTGGATTCTATTTCCATCTTGGACTGTTGGAATGTGGGCCACTCAACCTGAAAGCCACCATTTTATGGGGATAATTACGGTTGCCATGGGCAGCGTTTTTGAAGAGCTTGTTATTTATAATGTGTTTTGCTCTGTGTGGTTCACCACTGCCATAATCCTGTAGGGGAAGCACTGAATTTGTTGGAGTCTTCACTTCAGCCTAAACACATGATGTTTCAACCTCGGTCTCTTCTACAGAAAAGGAGCAGAGTTAAACAAAAGAGTATTCTGTCTTTGCAGTTGTTTTACTTATAGAGTCTGTCCTGTCTACTTCATGCCCTAGGACACAAACTGTTCCTTTCAGGTCCCTTTGATTAGCAAGAAGAAAAGTCAAAATGTGGGCGTTTGTATAGAGTGATGTGCATATATGTGTGGGTTTAGAGGTTCATGTGTAAATATTCCTTTGGTGAAATAACTTCAGCAAAGACATCCATTAGTTGTCAGTGGTAGAAGTATTTACATCACCGAAATTGCAAATGCTACAAATGAGGGTTTTTGTTTTCCTTTCTTTCCAGACTGCCACTTTATCAGCACACTATGAGACATTTTGGTATCAGTTTTCAAGTAAAGGCTGTCTTAGTTTTGAACGAGACTATGTAACTATCAATATGTTTGTTCTAAACGATCTTTATGATTCTCTTGAGAATAAAAACCGGATACCAAAATTGCTAGTTTTGTTTATTTTTACTGATAAAATTTTAAATATTATTGTTAATTATTTGGGTAAAGGGTTTCTTTACAAAAAATATAGCTATATGATGAGATGAGGTGGTATTTGGAATATACTTTTAAGTGAGAGATTATGAAACCAAAATATATCTCACCTCTTTTGTGAATGAGATAGAGTGGAAATCAATATATTTAAAAAATTATGATTGAACTTTGCAAATCAAGTCTGAATGACCCATGGCCGTGGACACAAGCTAAACCACACTACGTGTGGTAATAAGCACAACCTAAGAATGAAAGGTTTACTATTCTTGCCCAGAACAAAGGTCTAATAAAAGTCAAACCTAGGAATATTTATTGAACTATGTACAGGGCCTTGAGGCACATATTTTGTAAGGGAAGGAACCTGTAGAAATATTCTGAAACCCTTAAATAACTCAGTATATTATCTGAGATCCATTTAAGATCCGTTCACACTGACCTGAGTTACCAGGTGACTAGGTGAGGGGAAAACAAGCGGACTCTATATGCCAGTGTACCTTGGATTTAGTTTCGGATTAGACTTTGCAAAATTGTACTATTACTCGTGTAATTTATTACTGCCGTCTTTGAAGCTGTATGAAAATTGAATAATTTTTCTAAAGAAATAAATCTCGATTTGTGGGTGAGTTGGGGTGATTGTCTGACAGTAACTTTGATCAAAGGATAAAATACATAAGCGTGTTTCATTACATTATAATATTTTCTTCCTAGCTCTTATTAATTTTTAGAGGCAGAAAAGTGGGCCAGACATTTCTAGCCATTGTATCTCCAAGCAATAGGCTGTAAACTCTCAAACTTGGTCTAGGCTGTAGGTACTAAAATACATATACGTGCTTTCTGTAATGCATAATGCCTTTGTTGGACAACTCATAAATATCCTACAAAATTTTCTTCCCTGAGACCCAACTTTAAAATGTGGGCCTATTATAAGGATACTTAAAATATATTTCATCTGCATTTTACCTTGGCTTTCTGAGGTAGTGTTATGCCTCTACGGTTATAAGGTGAAAACGTCTGGCTTATTTTTTCGAAGTCAACAACAACTCAAGACTCGAGACCTCAATACCTATCCCAATTTGTCATTTTACTTTGCTGCTGCAAATATATGGCTTATAGAAAAAAATAAATGTATTAAAGGAAGCTGACCTGATGATATAGAGAATGTCTAGATACTTGCTGACCGTCAGGCAAAACCTATCCTTCGAGGTGGTAGAATATATAATAGCACATGAAGCCTATTTTCACCCAATGAGTAATTTAATTAATTGAAAGAAAAATTAAATGTCAGTCAGTGTCAAGCACAGAGATCTGAAGGTATGTATACTTTCTCTCTTCTCTCCCTTTTCTACCTTATATACCATATGGTAGGTTTTCACTTCTGGAAAACCTCCGTAAAATTCTGCTTATGGACCCCAGCCCCACCTTCCATGAGGTTGTTTCTAAGACTTGTCAGTATCAAGTGCTTGACAACCTGACCTCACACGTTCCCTGGGAAAGGTCAGTTTCCTCCTGCTTCATCAGATGTATGATTTCATTGTACAGACGGTGAGGAGCATCTAAGCCCCAGATGAAGTCCACGTGAGCCCATTCAGGAATGTTCTTATGGTAGATGAGGTTGGTCACTTCAGAGAGGAGTGTTTTCACATCTTCGGGACTTGAAAGCCAGTCCTGACCTCCAGTCCACATTGCTGTAGGGACCATCATATCTCTAACTTTGTACCTTGCAGGAGTTGGCTAGAGAAAAAGAATGGTTTTTAACTCTAGATAACATTAAAAAAAAAACATTTAGGATTTCCAAATTCATAACTTACATTTAAATAAGCCTAATAAATACACCATGTATTGTGGTGGAAGGTGTATGGGTGGTAGAATCATACATAGCTGTGTTGGAGTTTTTGTTTCACACTCTAAGATAAAATTACTTAATGTCACTGAACCTCAGTTTCTTCATCTGTGTAATGGGGACAATGTCTGTAATAAGTAGGTTAAATAAGAAAACACGTAAACTACTTAGTACTTCAGGCATTCAATAGTGTTCAACTTCTTTTCTTCCTATTAATAAATGTTTTTAAAAATAATGTCCCTGTCTTTTTAAGATATAATTTCACATATGTTTCATGAGGCAAGGATTAGAGATATTCTGCAGAGAGAGGCCAAAGAATGGAAGCTACTGGAACCTGCTGCGACTACTTTTCTCTCACGTATTTCCAGAGGGTATGTTTTCAGTGGATGGTATCGGATTTTCTTACTCTGGATTGCATAAAATGCTTGAGGCAGGCCCATCTTGACCACCTCTCCAAAAACAAGGGAAAATCAACAAATTGGCCTGTGGCACAGGAACTCAGGCAGTCTGAACCAAGGTGAGGTAGAAACTAGACCCCTGCTCAAACCTCCTGTCACTCAAAGGAGCGTGTCCAGAATTCCTAATTCCTCAGAATTCACCTTATTCAAGTAGTACCACCAGATCAGGCCGGCTGGCTGAGCCCTCGAGTTCATCAGCACCCAGAATGTTCCACAGAAATAGACGCCCATTTCTTACTCAGCAAATCCACCGTGGAGCCTTGCCTCCACTCTGAGAGGTCATTGTTCCTCTTTGTGGTGCCTAAGAATTTGGAATTACATCCTAACGTAGCTAGTGAAGCTTGGAATATTCTATGGGGCCAGTAATATTTTTTCTTATCTTACAGGTTAAAAGATTGAAATAAACACCATGTTTAGTTCTAAGGTTCTGTGATTCTATGACACCTCTTTTATGTTTTCTCTTCTTTTCCATTACCATTTTCAGGTGCCTGGGGGTGCTGGTGGCACAGTGGTTAAGCACTTGGCTGCTAACCAAAAGGTCAGCAGTTCGAACCCACCAGCCGCTCCATGGGAGAAAGATGTGGCAGACTGGTTCCCTAAAGATCACTGCCTAGGAAATCCTGTGGGGCAGCTCTACTCTGTCCTATAGAGATGCTATGAGTCCCAATCAACTTGATGAGAACGAATTTGGTTTTTTTGGATGCTCCACTTGTCACCTTCTCTAGAAACCAGTACATTAAATGTTGATAAATTAAAATTGTCTTAGGATTGGGATGCTTTCTCTAAAGACATGGTTTAGGAAACAGTGAAGAATGATCAAAAAAAGTAGCTGATACCTGTGATTGAGAATTTGCTATTCAGGGGCATTACACAGTCTGTCCAGTTTCCTAACCTTTTCTGTCTGGATCGTTATGCAGCAAGGGGATGTTAACCATGACATGAGACTCTCCAAGAAGGATTAGGTTGCTTCCACTCTGCTCCCTCCAGCTTACTGTTTGTGTAGTCAATATTGGTTTACATTCACACACATGCTAACCAAAATTCTTAAATGAAAAGCATAATTATCCTTTTCCGATTCTCTATAACTTTTACATTTAACTTTATAGCTTTGAAAACACACTGAGTCATGTAATAACATTCTTTTTCATATTTTTCACATGCAGATTACACATTCATTAAAAATATGACCTGGAGATCTTTTGAAGATCATCTAGTCCAATAGTTTTTATTTTAAAGATAAAGAAACAGGGGCTTGAAAAGTCAAAACGACCTGCCCACAATACACAGTAGTGCAGAGGTCGGGCTAACATAGTAATCTCCACTTGCCATTTAATGAGCTTTTGCCTATAGCATGGAACTCTTCCACCCTACTGCCATTCCCATTCTTCTTCTTTATCCTAAAAGGATCCTTCTGGCAAGCTTCACAGACTACACTGTTCTAAATCTACCCCTTCTTGCTCTAGAAAAGCCCAGGGCCTGGTTCACAGAGGCAGCCTCATCAGAAACGGCCTGCTACTTCTTTAAAGAAGCACAAAGATCTCCTTATGAAGCTGTGAACTTCCCCATTTTCAAATGGAATCAAACCAAAACCATTATTTTCTGCTTAAATTCCTGTATGTTATTCCCATCCCTTTTACTACTTCCCTCACACACTTCCAGCAGATGGTATCAGATAGTCTTACCTGATGGCTTTTCTCCAGATTCTTGGTCTCACTCCCCCAGTCAAATGCCTGGAGTTCCCCAGAATTCACTGCCTAAAAGGAAGCAGAAAAATTTATGAGGCATTCAAATATATCACTGGGTAAGGGCGGGATGATGATGGAAATCTGCTACCACGTCTGCAATTGTGAGCGGAAGCAGAAACCCAAGGCTGAAGCTACTCTTCCAGTCAGTGTTGGGGTAATCTGGCAAGCGTAAGGCAAGAATGAAGCCCTTTCAGGAAGAAAAATGTATTAAGAAATATTTGACCCCTACGTTATGCAAATCCAAGAAGTGCATCCGCATTGTAGTCTATGTGGGTGTTCTGCACAATTCCATAGACCAAAATGGGAAAGCACCCCCTGGAACTGGCAATGTGGTTGTCCTGGGAGATAGTGGCCAAACTTAGCCCAATCAGAATTCTTTGGTTTTGGTTATAAAACATCACACATACACAAACACATCCAAAAATACGACAGTAGAAGAATATGACTAGACTCTCAATTGTTAGAATAGATTGGACTCATATTTATGATTTATAAATGTCATCATCAGTATTCTTAAAATATTCTACTTAAGACCCTTTTCTTTTTTTTTTTTTTAAACAAACTGGGTATTTTTACTAGATGAGAACCTGAGGGTAGTTATGTTCTAGCTCTCTGGCCTTATAGAAAAAAAAAAAAAAAAAAAAAATTTTTTTTTTTTTTTTTTTGGCCTTATATCCACCCTTATTTCCACAGCCAATTGGGGTCACTCTGTGATACCATCTACACCACTCCTGTAGTCAGTGCTTCTTCATATGCAAAAGAACACTTAACATTTACTTGTGATACTCCATTGACCTTGAATCAATTCTGAATGGTACCTTAAATTAATCACACCACTCCTCAGAGATAGTTCATTTGATTGGTAATTGGGTATTTCATTGCTGTGTTGCACGTGAAATTTGCAGCACATAGGACTCCTGTGAAAACCTCTTTGGACAATTAGGGCAATTAATTTAAGGTGCCACTTTTGCATTTTTGGGTTACTAAGTCGAAATCAACTCGATGCAATGAGTTTGGTTTTTGGTTTGGTTATTTATCCCAGCTGCTGGAAGAGCCAAAAAGGAGAACATGGAAACAAGGTCTTCTCCAGCCTCATGTTTTCATGGTCAGAGAAAGAGAAATATTTCACTTGGACCACCTTAATTCACACTTTCAAGATTCACAAAAGGCGCCATTGGGCCACTCCTGTGTTTTCCTTTCATCTTCTAAAAAATTTCAATACTCTAGATCAAATTTATAGGTGAAATAGGATTGGCAGGGTTGAGTTTCATCTCAGAATAAATGTAAAAAACTCTTGGGCTGTCACAAGGGCATCCTCTGAGTATTCCAGGAAAAATGTGCAATGGCCCTTAGCAAAGACTACACATCCAATGTCCTTACCTGGCTCCAGTGTAGGATATTTTGCACAGATGTTCCAGCAGGAGTGTGGGCAACGTACACATTTGCTCGGCTCTGTAACAAAGCATGAGTGGCTTGTGGGACTTAGGAAATTTCACAAGCTGTGCACCCAGTCAAGACCAAACCCTCAGGGTGTTAGACTAAGAAATGGGAACATCATTAAATTATCAGCAATTATCTATGAAACATTAATACACATGTACACGTAAATAAAAACCGTTACCAAATGTACTCCTGGGCACCTACATTTTTCTTCTGAGGGTAACTTCTCATTAGAGATCTGACCTCTTTAAAAAAAATTTACTAGAGCTATTAAGGATGTGGTTGTTGTTAGGTGCCATTGAGTCAATTTTGACTCACGGAGACCCCATGTGACATAGTAGAACTTCCCCATAACATTTTCTAGGCTGTAATTTTTACGGGGGCAGATCACCAGGTCTTCAGTGGAGCCACCGAAGGGTTGAACCACCAGCTTTTTGGTTAGCAGCCAAGCACTTAACTGTTGCGCCGACAGGGCTCCTTTATTAAGGATGAGGATTCTGGAATTGGGCTGCCTATATTCAAATCCTGGCTTTGCCATTTAATTTTTAGGTGAATCTAAGTGAGTTATTCAATCACACTAAATCTCAGAATACTAATCTGTAGAGTGATGAGGATATTGATAATTTCTCTCTCATAGGGCTGTTATAGGGATTAATTTAGCATGGCATGTAATAAATGTTTACCAAATGGTACCTCTTAATGTAATCATTGTATTACTAATAAAATAATTTCTTTGGGAATTAAAGACTTATTCCTCAAGCTCCTGTGAGTGCTACTGGCAGATAGCCCTCCACTTTGCAGACTGCCTCAGGGGCAGAGTTGCTTTGCTCAATGAGTCCTACATTTCTGGGGTGGTCTGCATTAAACTTAGCTCTCTTGCCCTAAGTTGAGAAAGCTCTAAAGAGTCATCCCATCTTCACAGCTCTTTGTAGGGCCAACTGAGGCTTCAGTTGAGACTATATCACAGCTCTACTTTTCCAACTGCCCAAATCTGTTCCTTTCCAAGAGCACAACTCAAAACCATTCTGCACACTAAACCCCATCTCAGAGTATGCTTTTTAGGGGACCCACCCTGATGCCCACCAACTGGTACCTATGTTGTCGTTTATTGTTAGGTGACAAGTTGGTTCTGACTCATCGTGACCCTATGTACAACAGAATGAAACGCTGCCGGGTCCTGCACCATCCTCACAATCATTGCTCTGTTTGAACCCATTGTTGCAGCCACTGTGTCAATCCATCTCATCAAGGGTCTTACTCTTTTTCCTGACCCTCTCCTTTACCAAGCATGATGTCCTTCTGTAGGGACTGGTCCCTCCTGGTAACATACACCAAGTAAGTGAGATGAAGTCTATCCATCCTCACTTCTAAGGAGCATTCTGACTGTACTTCTTCCAAGACAGGTTTATTTATTCTTCTGACAGTTTATGGTATAGACAATATTCCAACACCATAATTCAAATGCGTCAGTTCTTCTTTGGTCTTCCTTATTCATTGTCCAGCTTTTGCATGCATATGAGGTGACTAAAAATACCATGGCCTGGGGTCAAGCACACCTTAGACCTCTAAATGACAGCTTTGCATTTTAACATTTTAAAGGGGTCTTTTGCTGCTAATTTGCCCAATGCAATATGTTGTTTGATTTCTTGACTGCTGCTCCCATGGGCCTAAGACTAACCAAAACTCCCAGACCTCCCACAAAAGGGCTTAAATCACATACCAGAAGTATCCAAGTAGAAGGAATAGGTTGATGATATATGGCATTCCTCTCCTTTGACTACTAGGTTCTAATTTTTTTTCATTGTTAATTTATGCCAGTAAATTTGCTTTCAGACCTCTTCCATCTATAATCTGTGAACCTAATGTTTAGCAATGCCCTTATGCTAACCTTGCCTTAGCCCATGCTGAAGGACTTCCCTCACAGTATTACAATTTGTAGAGAACTGAAAGACAGGGTGTATGTTGTTTCTCTAAGTCTTCAGTGTCATTAGCTCACCCTCCAGGAATGAGAGTAATAACTCCTAGCTTTGCTTTGGGAAACAAAAAATTTGTGAGGTTCCCACTTACCATATTCATATTGTTTGAATTAAATCCACCCAGGAGTAACATGATATTGCTACAAATCTGATCTATTATCATCTGGCCACAAAGGTAAATAAGAAACTGTCTAAGAATTCTGTGCTGGTGCAGGAATTCTTTTCTGCCAAACAATCCCTGTAAAATATGAAATGAAGTAGTAGTCATTACATTACAGGCAGGAAGGAAGTGGCTCTAACTGAAAAGGGTGTGCTTTAGCAAGCTGGGCTGGAAGGCTCTTCTACATAGACAAGGAATTATCTGAGAAGTCACATACCTTGATCATCATATCTGGCAGCAACAAAAATTTGGCTCCAGGGCTTTTTGCATATTTGACAGTGGCTATAGGAGCTAGAGCAAAATACATTTTGATTTTCTGAGCCAGCTCTGGCATGGTGGAAAATGCAATGAAGCCTGCGAGAAGGGAAACGTGTCAGCATGTATACGGTACATCCTTGAGATCATATCTATCCTACTTTAAGATGCTTCAGTAATTATGTATGGGTGTATCTTTTTTTTTAAATAATATTTTATTGTGTTTTTGGTGAAGGTTTACACAGCAGTTTAGGTTCCCATTCAACAATTTCTACACAAATTGTTCCATGGCATTGACTACATTCTTCACAATGTGCGAACATTCTCGGTATTTCCATTCTGGTTGCTCTGTTGCCATTAATCTAGTTTCTCAGCTCCCTTACCTTCCTGTCTTTATCTTAAAGTAATTGTTGACCGTTTGGTCTCATAGATGATTTTTTAAAAAAGCATAGTACTTATGGGTGATAGTCTTCATTTTGTGAGCCAATCAAACTGTTATTTAGCTAAAAGGTGACCTCAGGGGCTAGTTACATGTGATTGTATCTTAATTCTCCTATGAAATTATAAGCTCCTTGAAGGAGAAAAAGCAAAAAATTCTGTATTCCCTATGACACCCAGCATATTTGCTTTCAAGTAGCAGACTCACACTGAATTATTGAATTAAATTATTGAATCCAATAATATTGACTTTGAGAATTATAGTCTCAAAATGTATACTGAGAGAGAGATAAAGCTATGTGTTAGACATATTTTGCTGGGAACTTTCATGGTTCTTACCTCAGTTAATTCTGAGAATTTTGTGAGGTTTTTATTCGTATTCTAATCTCTACTTTACAGAGAAGGAAATTGAGAATCAGAGAAGTTGCCTTGTTTATTGATAACAAGTATGTTCTGTTACATGACGGACATTGAGAATAGCAGGGTTTGGGGTATTTTTTCTTGATCCCTAACTTTTTTGGAATCCAATTTATAACATAATCTAGTGGACAAATTATCAGATGAATGGAATTCCAATACTTATTTCTGCCATAGATTTGGTATAAATTAGTCTGTGTCTCAGTTTCTTTTTATCTGTAAAGTAGAGAGATGAATTCCCCAAATTACCATAATCTCTGTGATGCCTTTGGGAGAAAAAGGCTATTCTATAAAGCCAGGGCATTGTCATCATATTTGAAAAGCTATGTGTCTATTTCAAGAGAGTCTGTGCACTGTCTGTCTAGGCCGATATTAGCAGTTTTAGGAGCTTGGGCAGAGAAAAATTAGAATCCCATGACTTCTTACTAGTTCCCAGAAAGTTAGTGAGTATGAAAGAAGTCTGATTTTTTTCTCTACTTTTCCCACCATCTGATTAGGTTGCCAGACACATACAAAAGTAAGCACAAAAGTAACCCGTTATTATTTCTTATTCTTCCAGCTGTGCCATCGGTAGATGGGGTCCAAAACACTTTAAATTACATCCCAGGTTAATTCTAACTATGTTAGACCTCTGTTCAGATGGTAAGACCTGAGAACTCTAGTTAACTTCTTCCAGCAATACTTCTCTTTACGTGAAGTACGTTCAAGCTCTCCATATTAACAGCTCCACGATTCGCTACCAGAAGAATCCTGTTTTTTTTGTCCCCTCCTTCCCCTTGAAATAGATTTAGCCTCATCATTAGCACCTCTGTCTTCATGTCACTGAAGAGCTTGGAGTGTAGGGAAAAAAACTGAAGAGGCCTCTGGATATTAGAGTAGGAACAGACACGACACCCTATCTTTCTTTCTAAGAAGTGCCTAGTGAAATTATCACCAGAATAAGTTAATAATATTGAAAAATAAGGAAAGGAAAATGTAAAAGTCAAACTCTTCATTCACTAGAGAGCAGCAGTTAAAAATGGGCCTAATGAACTTGTGTCCTGAGTCCCAGCAGTCCTAAAGCTGCCAGAACTCCTGATTCACAGTTCATTTTTATTCTTCAACATATAACATCGTTGTCAGTGAGTAATGACCACAAACAATGGCTTGGAAAGAGCTTTGGAAAGTTCTATAGCATGATTAATGCTTAAGAAGCTCCTATGAATCACATCTACCCCGATAGACACATATAGTAACATTACTATTTATACAAATATGAGCAGATCAAACCAAACCAAACCTGTTGCCATCGAGTCGATTCCGACCCACAGAGACGCTATAGGACAGAGTAGAACTGTCCTATAGAGGATAGGAAGTTAAATAAAAACCGCCCATTATTCTGCTGTACATGGATGTTGTCAAGTAGGATGAGCCAGAGGGTCCAGGCCTTGTAGGTCTTTGCTAACCAGACTGGTCATGAGTCTCAGACTCCTTCCTCAGGGTGTGTTTGCTAAGGCAATTGATACACAAAAGACTTTCCTGGAAAACGCTGAACTTACATAAAACCTCTCCCCCTTCAATGATGATGGCTTCTTTTGCCCTTGAAATTTCCTAGAGCAAGTAAGTACTTTATCCTCCAGTTACTTGAGGACAGAGCCTATATGCGAGGAATGCCAGGGAGAGATAAGTGGACTACCCCATCCTGGGAGATAAATAGCTAGCAAAAGGTGAACTCGGAGCTTGCTGATAACAGTCATTTTGAAGAGGTAATGCTCACTATGAACTTTTGCAGAATCTAATCACAGGGCAACTCAGTGTCAGTGGCCAAAGTGACTGGATGGCCTGGTGAGGTCTCAGAAAACAAATGGCTTAAGACTGACTTCTGTGGTATGTTTTTGAATTAAGTGAGCAATAAATATCTTTTGAGTTAACAAAAAGCTGGCTGAGATTTTTCCAGGGAGGGTTGAGTAAAATTTCCCTCAGTTCTGGAAAGAAAATGATAGTAATGCTTGGTGCTTACTGATTGCCCATCATGTGCATGACACTGAACGCAGGGCTTCATTCATTCACTCAACACACATTTTTGGAGTGCACACCACGTGTCAGGAAGTGCTCCTACATCAGTGTCTTAGACAAAGTTCTTGGCTTCACAGAGCTTACACTCTAACTTTATATACATCATCACATTGAATACTCCAAATAACTAAGAAGGCAGCATCGTTATCCCTATTTCATAGACGAGGAAACTGAGACCCACCCAAACCAAACCCACTGCCATTGAGTTGATTCTGACTCATCGAGACCTCATAGGGGTTTCCAAGCCAGTAAACCTCTGCGGAAGCAGACTGCCACATCTTTCTCCCATGGAGCCACTGGTGGTTTCGAACTACTGACCTTTCAGTTAGCAGTCGATCGATTTAACCCCTGTGCCACCAGAGGTACTTAAACTGAGATCAAGGAGGTAAAATAATTTGCTCAAGGTTATTTACCTAAGAAGTGGCAGACAGTATTTAAATCGACATCTGTCTGACTCCAAAGTACTTGCTCTTTCTACCACAGCATACCAACCTACCCACTGCCGTCAAGTCAATTCTGACTCATAGCGACCTTATAGGATTGAGTAGAACTGCCCCATAGGGTTTCCAAGGAGCAGCTGGTAGATTCGAACTGCTGATCTTTTGGTTAGCTGCTGAGCTCTTAAGCACTGTGCCACCAGGGCTCCACCATACCACAAGCCTCCCTCAATTTAGTCTCTGCTTTCTCGTGGCCTTTAGAGTCACGGAAGAGGATAAGACCAGATCTGAGGGAAGTGTGAGGTGAGATGGCACTGATCCAGTCGGAGCTGTGCATCATATGCTCCCATTTCTTCTGTGTATACAAACCTGCTTTCCTTTGAACCTACCCATGGTGGTGCCTTGTGAATAGCCGACATAATAGATTTTTTCCTGACCCGTTTTCTGCAAAATAAAGTTTATCACTGCAGGAAGGTCAAACCTAGCCATCTCATCATAACTACAAGGGGAAAAGACAAAGTTATATGAAAAATTATAATCAGAAACAGACAAAAGCAGCCCAGGGTTTAACAAGCAAGCCCTTGAGTGGTCAGTCCCAACAGCCTGTTGCTGTGCCCCTTATAACACTCAGAACTGACTTGTTTCAAACCTGTGATGCACTGTTTTCCTCAGATGTTACAGAGAGAGCAATAGTCATTCTTAATGAATATTTTCTGAGCCCATGTTCCACCTCCTAATGGAGGTGTCCTGATGTACTGTTAGCAGAACAACACAGGGCCATCCCTGTAGATGCATTTATATGAAAAGTATTAAAGATTCTGTAGGGCCTTTTCTTTGATGAAATGTATAAAAGAGTAGGTTGAATGCCAATAGATGATTTAAATAAAACATTAAAATCTTTTCGTAAGAGCATGAGAGATGTGTTACTCAAGTTGATGATCCCTAGGCTTAACAGTTTTCCTTATTTAATTCTGCCTGGTCTTATCTCCTTCTAGGGGTACTAGCCCTTGTCATCACTCTTACTCACAATATAACGCCAAGCATTAGTCCCAGGATACACATCTGCAAGGCAATGGACCTATATACGCTTCTCTTATTTCAGTCTCTGATCACTTCAGAATAACGTGATCGCCAACCAGCATTCTCACCCCATTAGACAGATCCAATGTTCCACCTGGGAACCCAATCTTCCTCACTACTTCCCCATAAGAATCACTAGTTAATTAAGACAAGTAGAGGGGTTTCTTGTAGGATATTGAAGACCCAACCAAACTATATTATCCAAACATTAGAAGCCGTAATTCGTTACCCAGTTGTCCCTAAGATATCCGTGTCCACCTCCATTCTCAAGGTTCTCATATACCTGAAAGCCCAGAACTCATCTTGGTCTATAGAGAGGGTTTTGTGTTTCCGAGACCAGGTGTTTCCCCTGCTGTTCCCCATCCACACATCAAAACCAGCATCTGCCAGAATGAAGCCCAAGCTGTTGTTGGGTAGGTTGGAAATCCAGTTGCTAGCATCTCCAAGTAGGCCATGCTGCAGTAACACCACGGGTCTGGAACCTGCACAAGGGAGAGTTTCAACAGTTTGAAATGGTCTTCCACCTTTCTCATTATTTGCTAATATGCGTGAACATTCATGTCAGACAAACCTGTGTTCAGATCTTGATTCAGCCGGTTGCTAGTTTGATTTTCTTGGCTAGTTATTTAACTTGTCTGTGTTTCAATTTCCTTATCAAATAAAACTGGATTTTTGTCGTAATTAAATAGAATAGTACATGATGAGAAGGTGGCACAATGCCTGGCACAGAGAAAGAATGAATAAAGGTCAGTTCTATTGTTGTTTTTGAGTAGTTATTATAGTCGTTATTACTTGTCTGGGCTCCTCTGAGGAGGATATGGAAAGTGCCCCAGGAGGTAGATAGATGATAGATAGATAGATAGATAGATAGATAGATAGATAGATAGATAGATAGATAGATAGATAGATAAATAGATAGATAGATAGATGATAGATAGAGGACAGATGGATGTAGATGTGGAGATATATAGTAACTTGCTGGTTACAGGCTTTGGAGTAAGATGGGCCTGTGTTATAAACATATCTTCCTTCTTGGCGATAAGGACTATTTCAGGATTGAGGCAGTGAAAGCACAAGATTAGCGAAGTAAGAAAGTAAGGAAGTCTTCAAATAATAAAATCCTGTAACAAGGAGCAGCTTTATTGCTGCTGTTGCTGCAGTTATTGCTAGAAGTGACTTTCTGAGCTTCAGTGTCCTCATCAGAAAACTAGGATCCAATCACCCACTTCACAGGGAGGGCTTTGGGAGGTTAAATGAGATACTGTGCATTAAGCCTTCAGCTTGCCACCTGAACCACTGTACACTCCTATTAGATAGTAGCTCTTGTTATTATTGTTATAAAGGAGTAGATTAACCCCTGAATCAAATCTGTAGGCAGTCTCCTTGTAAGACACAGACCTTTCTACAACAAACTCAATCGGATCTGGGCAGTATTCAGTTTGCCTCCTGGGAAGAGAAATATGTAGGACACGGAGGGCTGTGAGCACAGGGCCAGGAGAAAGGCAGTTGGTGTTACTTTGGGTCTTCCTTAACGTTGGGTCTTTCAGTGAATCCTGTTAGCTCTCAGGGAGGTGGCCCCGATTGTCTCAACACTTGGTGATCAAATCAAGGAAGATCAGCGCCACCCTGTGGCGTCCTTAGGACATTTCCGTGGCTGGGGCCAGCCTGGCCCTTTTTAGCTATATTTGTACGTTTGGTCCACCTAGTGAGGGAACTGGCTCATTTATATCATTTTAGACATCTCATAGAGTATGCTGACATCTAGATTCTAGCCAGCAGGTTAGTGTGTGTTATGCTTAAAAAAGCCGCCATTTTTAAGGATGGCCTAAGCCAATTTTCTTTCTTGTTGATGATGTAAGACAAAAAGGCTTTTTATCACAAGCTTATAGATAGTTTTCAGTTTTTCCGACTTGTTTGCAGTACGAATTTGATCGGCCCTCTCTTCGAATGGATGGTAAAAAAAAATCCTTTTTCATTCAGTGCTGTGTCACTTCCTCCTTGGACGAGGTGCAAGGGAGCTGCAGGAACAACATCAGCCACTAGAGGGGGCAGTTCTGCACGGAGAAGGCTGATTCCTGCAATCCCAAACTCGTATGTAATTAGTAAACAGATTAAGTAAAACGGTGTGAGAAAATAAGCTGTGTCCATGCAGAGGCGCTGCAGGTGATCCCGCGATTAGGAACTGCTACAGCCACTCGACTGCTTGGGAGAGGTGAGCACCTGACACCTGACACGGAGAGGGAAAGAAGGAAGAGCTGAGGCCTTGTCTATCCCCCTGGATTTTGTGGGCCTTTGTGGAAAGTTCTTCAGTGTCCCCAAGCTATTCATCTGTTCATATAAAATTCATTCATCCATTCCACATACATTAGCACCTACAATATGCTAGGAGACCCTGGGTGATGTAAACAACATGCTTAGCTGCTAACTGGAAGGTTGGAGGTTTGAGTCCACCCAGAAAGTCCTGCAACCTACTTCTGAAAAATCAGTCATTGAAAACCCCAGGAAGGATTGTTCTATTCTGACACACATGAAGTCATCGTGAGTCAGAATCAACTTGATGGTACCTGGAAAAATGTACTAGGCGCTCATTTAGGCACTGGATATAGGCTTAAACAAAATGGAAAGTCCCTGCTACCATTGAGCTTACATTCTAGTTGGGGAGAGACAGACAATAAACAAACAAGTAAATATCATATCAGGTGGTGATAAGTGCTATGAAGAGAAGTAAGCAGGGTAACAAGTTAGATCTCAGTAAGCAGGAAGGGGTTGATATTTTGAATAGGGTGGTCAGGGATTGAGTCTCTCACAAAGTAGGATGGGAAGAAGGGTCTGGGCAAGATATGTAGGTATCTGTTGAAACAGCCATCCAGAGGAGGAATCCTAGGTTCAAAGGCACCAAAGCAGAAGCATACCAGGCATGTGCAGCTGGTGTAAACACAAACGTTAATTTCATAAAGCTCTACAGTACAAGTTGGGATAAAATAGAACCCTGAAGCTTCTTGACCACCAAATCCCAGTAGCATACATCTGTCTGGCATTTTCTGGTCCTTGTTAAGAACATGGGCTACAGTGGCAGACAGATCTTGATTTGAGTGCAGGTTTTGCCACTTACTAGCAAGCACTAGCACGTACTTTCTGGGTAAGTTACTTAACTTCTGTGAGTGCCAGTTTCTTCATAGAGTTGTTATGAAAGTTAAATGAGACTAATGCAGATAAAGTGCTCAGCATAATACCTAGCGTATAGAAAGAACACAATAAAAAATTACATGCTCCGTACCCATGACAGATAATGTATTTTTTTCTGTAAGCTTTTTTAAAATGAATAGAGCAACAAAGTAGAAATGGAGGATGGTGATGAAGCTGATTTAAAAAAAAAAAAAGCCAGAGCTGAAAATTCCATATACAAAAATTGGAATTGTATGAATTATGGAAACATGTAGAAAAAACGGAAAAAAAAAAAAAAGTCATGTAGCAAAAATTCCTTAGTCAGAAGTTGGTCAACATGGTAAATATTTAAAGTGTTATTTGCACTGGGAATATAGGTATGTCCGGGGCTGAGCACGAGGGCCCACGTTAGAGTTTGTGTTCTTCCTGGGCAGGGCTTGATGAGGCCTGTTCAAGGGACTCCACCAGTGGATGTTCTGGAATATCTATTTAGGAGGGATTTAAGGTAAGGGCTAAGTGCTGGAAAGGGGACAAGGAATGGACTTTTCTTGAAGGTGTTTTTGAGAAGCAAACACTGTATGTTTATTTGAGATAATTGATGGGGGCGTGAGTGGTGGTGATAGGAATTATGGGGAAATTGAAGCCATCTCTTGGCCCCAACACTGGGCCCCAGTTTGTACCAAGAACTCAAACTCTCTTCTACAGACTCTAATCACAAAGAAATCATTGCTGCAGGGAGGACTGCCTTGTTGGCATGACATAGGATGAACCGTACCTGTTTTTTTAAGTTGCACGAGGCCTTGAGGAATTCTGTTAACAGAAAGGATATAGCCATCTTCAGTTGCAACTTCATACTCCTCACAGGGATAGCCTTGATGTTGGATGATTTCACTCTGTAAAAAAAGAGTAATTTCTCTCGAGTTCAGTTATATATAGCAATATCCTTAATAATCTGAAAGTACAAAAGTAGATTCCTTCATGCTGCCAGATGTAGACAAGAAATTCTTGCTTTTTCCTAATAAATCATGTTACCTTAGAAAAATCAGTCAACTTCTTCCAGGCCTTCATATTCATCTTCAATATGGAGTTTGGGCTAGGAGTGTGGTTCACAAAGTGTGGGCCCTAGACCAAGAGCATCAGCATCACTTGGGAACTTTTGCAAAGTATCAGGCTCTTCTCCAGACCTATTTAATCAGGACCTCTGAGGATGGGGCCCAACAAATTGCGTTTTAACAAGCTCTTCAGGGAATTCTGATAACACATTGGAGAACCACTGGACCCGAACACTGATTCTAAAACCTGGATGTGCATCAGAATCATTGGCGAAACTTAAACATACAGATTCCCAGGCCCAGTTCAGGTAAGGGATCAGGTGATTCTAATGCAGCCAGTTTGGCACCTGTTCCAGGCCAACTTTTAGGAACCTGTGGGCCATGCATTCCCTAACATTCTTTCTACTTCTATGACCACAGACTCAAGAGCAGTGGTTCTTAATTTTGGGTCAAGAGTCCTTAGAGAATTTGAGGAGAATTATAAAAAATGAATAATCATATGGATACACACACACTTCTCCACATAGTCTCAGGGGTTTCAGATTCCTTGTTGCCTATTTTTGGGCCCCTGGTAAAGAACCCTGCTCTATCAGTTGTAGCATGTAGAAATTTTTTGAAAAACACGAAGCTACAGAGATCTAAGTATTCTCACCGTTTCTGCCCACTGTTATCGCTCAGACCAGAAGGAATCTATTTCTGTCAGCTGCTGCTTTAAAAGGAACAAGAGTAGAGAAGGCCAGGAGCTTATATGCTCCCTATAGAATAAGGGGCAATATAACATAGTAATTAAGAAAAAGGCACTGGAGCCCCACTTCTTGAAGTTTTTTTTTTTTTTATTTAATTTTTGTTGTGCCTTAAGTGATAGTTACATAGCAAATTAGTTTCCCATTCGATAGTTTGTACATAAAGTATTCCATGGCATTGGTTTCATTCCCCACAATGTGTTAGCACTTTCCCCATTTCCATCCTAAGTTCTCCATTTCCTTTCACCCTGATTTTCTATCCCTTTCTGCCTTCTCATCTTTGCTTTTGGGCAAATGTTGCCCTTTCGATCTTGTATAATTGATTGTACAAAGGAGCACGTTCTTCATGGGTGTTATTGTTCACTTCATGAGCCTGTCTATGGTTTGGCTGAAAGCTGGTCTCTGGGAATGGCTTCAGTTCCAGTTCAGAAGGTGTCCTGGGGCCATAGTCTTGGAGCTTCCTCCAGTCTGTACCAGAATAGTAAGTCTGGCCTTTTTTGTGAATTTGATTTTTTGTTCTACAATTTTTCTCCTGCTCTGGCCAGGATTCTCTGTTGTGACCCCAGTCAGAGCGGTTGGTAGTGGTAGCCAGGAACCATCTACTTCTTGTGGTCTCCGGGTCATGTAGGCTGTGGTTCATTAGTCCTTTGGGGCAAATTGCTCCCTTAAGTCTTTGGTTTTCTTCACTCTCCTTTGCTCTGGACAGTAAAAGACCAATAGTTGTATCTTAGATGGCTGCATGGAAGGTTCTAAGACCCCACACGATACTCACCAAAGTAGGATGCAGAACATTGTCTTTATGAACTATGTTGTGCCAATTGATGTAGATGTCCTGGAGTCTATGGCCTTTTGCCTTCAAGCCTAGGACCTTCATCCTGTGAGGTGTTTGGTTATGTCTAAGAGATTTCCCTGACTGTGCCCCTTGTGTGCTCTAGTGTCTAAATTAATATATGAGGAACACCTACAGTCATGTATGTAGACATATCCACCACCAAATCTGTACCTGTGATGGTTGTGCAATCTTATGCCCTCCCACACCTCTTGGCATATCTTTCTAACTATCTCATAAATTATTGTTTGTTAATACCACTGTTGCAGGATTGTTTGTGCTATAGTAGTTAAGTCGGTTGCCCTTTATTTTTGCGTTCCTCTCTCTGTCCTCTAAGAAGTTGCCCTGACTGTGTCCCTTGTGTGCTCTATTGTCTGTATTGATATATAAGCATTACCTACAGTTATATATGTAGAAATATCTACCACCTAAACCTATATCTCTAGGCTGGTATGTTCCCTTACATCCACTGCTTGAGTTTTAATCCTGGCTCTAACATTATTACTTGAACTAGCTGTTTCAACTTGGGAAATTTAGTTAACCCATCCCTAGGCCTAAGTTTACCCATCTGTAAATTAGAAATACTAATGGTTAATAGTCCATGGAGTTATTGCAAGAAAGAGAATGCACATACAAGCCTAACTGTATTTCCTGGTATATAGTAGGCACTCAACCAGCATTAGCGACTAATGTAATTAAAATCGGTTAACCAAGTCTTAAGGAATGTAGCGTGTGTGTGTGTGTGTGTGTGTAGCACCATTGTGTTGTTACCCAAGAGATTTATAAATCAGTGATTCTCAAACTTTAACCTGCATCAGCATTGCTTGGAGGACTTGTTAAAATGCAAATTGCTGGACCCCATTGTCAGAGTTTCCGACTCAGTAGTCTAGGGTGGGGCTGAAGACTTTACATTTTTACCTATTACTGAGGGGATACTGATACTGCTGTTCTGGGGCCTATCCTTCAAGTATCACTGTTGTAGACTATTTGGGGAGATAGGTATGCAGTACATGAGAATGGAGGATATCTGACCAATGTGTAGTGAGAAGATATATGTAATGTGTCAGCTGAGGGATGAAGGATGTGAGCGAATGAAGGAGCCAAGGAATTCAGAGCAGGAAGAGCACCACGAGCAGGGTAGTCAGGCAAGGCATCATGGTGGGAGAATTTGAGCCACCCAACCCATTGTCAGTGAGTTGATTTCACTCATAGTGACCCTGTAGGGCAGAGTAGAGCTGCCCCATAGGGTTCCCAAGGCTGTAATCTTTATGGGAACAGACTGCCACATCTGTTTCCCATGGAGGAGCTGGTGGGTTCGAAATGCTGACCTTTGGGTTAGTGGCCGAGTGCTTTAACCACTGCCCCAAGTGTTGAGCAGTTATCCAAAAAAGCTGAAGGGGTAGGATAGGAGCATGGACATCTCAGAAGAGAAAGACATGTAGTCACAGTGAGCATTGTCTCTAGGCAGCAGATGGTCAGCAGGCTATACTCTATACTCAAAGGGAGGGTTATAAAGGATAATAAAGCCTGCATTGCAGCTTGGCTTCTACCTTTGCTCATTCCTACTTCTTTCCCTTCCTGTTATGGATTGCTTTGTGTCCCCCCAAAATGTGTGTCAACTTGGCTAGGTCATGATTCCCAGTATTGTGTGATTGTCCACCATTTTGTCACCAGAAGTGATTTTTCTATGTGTTGTAAATCCTATCTCTATGATGCTGAGGCAGGGTTAGAGGCAGTTAAGTTCATGAGTCAGGACTCAATCTACAAGATTAGGTTGTATCTTGAGTCAGTATCTTTTGAGATATAGAGAATCAAACAGAGAAACAAGGGGACCTCTTTACCACCAAGCAAGAAGAGCCAGGAGCACACACTTCCTTTGGACCCCAGGTCCCTGTGCTGGGAAGCTCCTAGACAGGGAAAGATTGATGACAAGGACCTTCGCCCAGAGCTGACACAGACAGAAAGCCTTCCCCTGGAGCTTGCACCCTGAATTCGGACTTCTCACCTCCTAGACTGTGAGAGAATAAATTTCTCTTTGTTAAAGTAATCAACTTGTGGTATCTCTGTTATAGCAGCCCTAGATAACTAAGACACTTCTTTTCCACAGGTGTTGATCCTGAGGGTTCTCCTTAATATACATTGTGCACATGAACTCTGCCTCAGAGTCTGCTTCTCAGAGAATCCAAGCTGGGATAAATATATATAACAGCCCCTCCCCCAACCCTCCCCTCCAAAAAAAGGAACATGATTGCAGGCAGTTTGAATGGTATTAAAGATTATTTAATACCATGAAAAATTCTTCATGATATATATTAAATTGAAAAATATTAGAAACAGTAAATTATGCATGACATTCCCTCCCCCTTTTTTTGTTTTAAAGAAAATAGAGATTCATAGATAAGAAGAAAGATTTGGAGAACATATGACAAAATTATCAGTGGTTAGTTCTGGGTGTGTCCCTACGTGGTGCAAGTAAAGTGCTCAGCTGCTAACCAAGAGGTTGGAGCCTTGAGTCCACCCAGAGGTGCCTCGAATCCTGGTGATCTGCTTCCAAAACAGCCATTGAAAACCCTACGGAACACAGTTCTACTCAGACACAATAGCTATGATTCAGAATTGTTGGCCATGAGTTCTGGGTGCTGGGTATACTGGTGATTGTTGTCCACTTTTTTTCATCCATCTGCATTTTTTAGATTTTCTAGAATGAGCGTGTATTACTTTTTGTGATAAGAAAAAATATCAATGTTTAAAATCCAGCTATATATGGTCTACTTTTAGCTCCTTGAATATGGCACATTCTTAGCTGCTCCAGAGTTATCCCACATGCTGATCTCTTTGCCTAGAACACTCTTCTCAAACATTACAATCTCCCACCACTGTGGTCCCTGTCCACTCAAGTAACTCCTATTCATCTTTCAGACTCCAGCTTAAAATACCTTTCTTCAGGGAAAAAAAAAAAAAAAAAAAATCCTAAGATCCTAGTGTTAGGTAGCCCTATTTTATTTTATTTGACCCCAGTACTCACAATTAGTAATTGTCTATCTTTCCTGCTGGATTGTAAACTTCATAAAGTCAGGGCCTTTGATACTCTTGGTTTGCACTGTAATCTCAGTGCATAGCACAATATTAGGGTCCCAGTAGGTGCTCAGAGCTCTGGTGATGCAGTGGTTAACAGCTCAGGCTGCTAACCAGAAGACTGGCAGTTCGAATCCACCAGCCACTTCTTGAAAACCCGACGAGGCAGTTCTACACTGTCCTATAAGGTTGCTATGAGTAGAAGTCTACTCAACAGAAATGGGTTAGTAGGTGCTCAGTAAACATTTGCTAGAAAAATATATGAATGAAGCCAGTTGTACACCTAAATATAGGCTAGACTATGGTTCATATAACTTAGTATACCGAGTCAAATTAATTCAGACTTTGACCCACTTTTATTCTATTTTGTTGACTTCACACCAAGAATTATATAAATTTCCTGTTTACATTGCCTCTGTAGGCATAGCTGCTCAATAACCCATTACCGTTGTGTCGATTCTGACTCATAGCGACCCTATAGGACAGAGTAGAACTGCCCCATAGGGTTTCCATGGAGCAGTTGGTGGATTTGAACTGCCCACCTTTTGGTTAGCAGTTGACCTCTTAAGCACTGTGCCACCAGGACTACCCAATGCAAAGCCCAATTCAGTGGTTTTAGTTTTAGGGCTCCTGAAACCCCAACAGTGTGTGGGTGCTCGGCACATGCAGTGGGTGGCGTTCAGGAGATTGGCTATATCTGTTGCTGAAGAGATTCTCTCCACCCATGAACCCAGAAGAATTTGTGTGGGATTTTCTTGGGGCCAGAAGGGTGGCTCCTAAGGATTTGCACCAATCTGGTAACTATCTCGACAAACCATCAAAGGACAATCAATGATTGAAATGGTCAAAAGAAACCTGATATTGGTCATCCTGTATATTTAGCATATTTATATGGTTTGTCAGAATTGTAGAGGTATTAGATAAGTCTACGGAGCATGAGCAAAACATACAATCATCTTACTCATCTGGAAGTAGACTCTCCTCCTTCTTACCTGGGAGGGTTTATTGGGTAATGGTTACAATTAATGGGCTTTTTGTTCAGGCAGATCTGAATTTAAATTGTAACTCTACCATAAACCAGTAGCATGACCTAGTTTAAGTTGCTTAACCTCTTTAGTTCTCAGTTCCTTGATTTGAAAAATGGGGATGATCATGTCTACTGCATAGGGCAGTGAGCATGAAATGAAATAGTATCTGTGCAGCTTTCAGCAAGAAGACTAGTGTGGAATAAGTGTTAATATATGGCAGCCATTATTAAAACACAATTAAGAATTTGAAAGTAAGTCCCCTTCACCCAAAAATCTCTGGGAGATCTAAAGAGATGTCACATCATTCATGCATTTTACTCACAGGAGACTCTTTCTAGCACTCACTCAGGGTCCTTTTATTGCTACTTTACAGAGTTATCAGTCCTGAACAGGATAAAATTAATAGATTAGAATGGTACAGGATGCAACTGGAAGTAGGTGCCCTGATTGCAAGAAGTGAGGGCTGATCCCTTGACAATAAGGAAGAACATAGGAAAAGAATAAAAAGCAGAAACATAATGGACATGATAAGAGTCTGGGCTTGGCCCAAAAGATCTCAGTGAGTTCTCTGTTATAGGATGAATCTAAGAGTTCAGGAAATGTTCAGTTATGTTTGAGGTCCAAAGAGATAAGTTATTTGCCTGAGTTTACTGAATTTTTTAAAGGAGAACTGGGCCTACTGACACCCAGTTCAGCGTTTTTTCTAGTATAATATGCCACTTTCTCACTATGTTATGCTAGCATAAATCACCACAATACATAAATGTAATACATAATGCGGATAATACAAAATGCAAACGTTAACATGTAAAGGCACTTAATTTTCCCAAAACATTATGGAAAATCTCAACTTACAATATTCATGAATGCTTCCGGGTCCACAGCTTTAGTTGGCATATGTCCCGAATTCACATTTCTTTCGAACAAATACGCCACCAGAATCAGAAGCCACATCTCCACCCTGTGTGAAACAATCCATTCTCTTGAAAAAATTTCTGACATGATCCAACATCTGCATTTATTTTTTTCTGGCAATATAATAACTAATTCTAAAGTGAGAAGAAGGATCTGTTGGTTTTAAAAACTCTTTCATATATTTTCCACCTGTAATTCCTTCTACAAACTAGGAAGTAAATTAAGTAGGCTTGGTTGATAGAAATGGAAGAACACAAAGGAGGCTGGAAGCATTGTTTAGGGTGTCCTGATACCATCTGGCTCCTCCTACTCCACCCTCATATAACATGAAATCACTAATCTCTCAACTTCTAGGTGTGTAGAACTTCCTCTGATGCAATCTGGAGTTATGCCCATGTAATACATTCTATAACTCACTTGTTCTTCATCATCAAATCATCAGGACCATAGCTTGCATCCTTTTGTTTTAAGGTTTTACCTTTCTCTGATAGGTATCAAGATGTGGTGTCCACAGAAATTATTACAAGTATTCGTAGTTATATTCTGAGGCTTCAATGATCGCTGTACTTTGGTTGAAGATCAATATAGTGACAAGTATTTTTATTTAAAACACCAACAATTTTAAGGACACTTCCTATTTTTAGTGTTGAGTGAGAATATTAGAAGAAAATGGATCTTCTGTGATTAAGGCCATGTCTATCTAGTTCAACTAAATAGACATGTGCAAAAAGTTTTATTTTGCGTTTTAATCAGTAGTGCATTGCTGATTGATTAGATCGATATCTGGTAATTAAATCATCTGCAAAGTCTAAAATAATGAGTTGTTGCCTAGTTATTTTCATGAACTGGAAGTCCCAGTGTGGAGATGTGAGCATTTCCTAAGTCTGGTAATAACTGAACAGGCCAGGAGGGTAGAATTATTGCCACTGAAGTAAAGAATATGCTGGAATTTAAGAAAGTAAATTATTTAAAGTAAAATATGTCTCTACTCTCTACTTCAGCTCTTCCGAACTGAGCTAAAAGCAGCCATGCCAGTTTGCAGACTTAGAATTTGGCTTGTAAAAGAGTTAGTTGAAGCTGAAGCTGGAATGACAAGTCTTGTGAGAAGGTACCTGCCCACATAACCCAGCCTCGCCTGCTCTGGGCTGGCTGAACAGGTGTGATGAGGTAATCCTGAGGTTCTTACCAGGACTAGTCAGAATGTTGCCATCATTGCTGGTTTGCTGCATGCCTGAGAGGACCATTTTGACCTAATTAGAAGAGCTGAAGTGAAACTTGTCAAATGCTCTGCAGATACCCTTGTCCTCAGACCCCACAAAGCTCACTCTGAAGTTAGGTACAAAAAAAAAAAAAAATCTAGGAAAGAACTTTGTCTCGCACTGTTGACATTTTAGGATTTTAAAATGTTATAGCCAGAAGAGAAGAACATCTCATTCAGCGCCTTCATTTTTGTAAATGTGAAGAAGTATTAAATGACTTGCCCAGTTTTATCTAGCTAGATAGTGGCAAGGCCAAAATTAAATTCTGATATTTTAATTCACTGTTTGATAGTATTACCACGTGGGAAAAAACGATTTCATTATAAATTTGGGAACTATAATCTACTCATACTTGCTTTAATATGTTCAAATGAGATCTCAGTTCCCACACTGGATTAATACACTTGTGAGTATTATACAGATTTATTAATGATAGAGTTGATGGCAATAAACTGGTTAGTTTAGGAAGAGTCTTATGTTTTTGGTAGTAGAACAACTGTCCCCTTTTTTTTCAGCCTTTAGCAGCTGTGATCTCCTTGGGTACTGAGCACAATGCAGAGAAGACGGCAACCAATTTGACTCTCAGATTCCTGAGTGGCCTTATGGGCTCACAACTAGCATTTTGGAAGAAGGTAAAGTGACATCCCAAGACCAGCTCAAAGAGCTACATCTTGAAGCAATGTTAAATAAATACAGTTCTTACCCACAGCAGAATATTAACATTGCCCTCATCACTTTAGCAACCCCCAGCCCATGGAAAGCATCAGAGGCATTATCAAGAGAGATAGGGGACCCAAATGTGCCAGGTGACCTTCAACTTGGGGTTGTTTATCTTGAGAGATTTATCTTTAGTGGTTTCTGTCAAAAAACTTAAAAAAAAAAATGTGTTTTTACCATCTCTATACATAAAACAGGAGGATTTGAAGCTCTCTGACATCTTGAAATAAGGAGCCCTGGTGGTGCAGTGGTTAAAGCGCATGGCTGCTAACTGAAAAAGTCAGCGGCTTGAATCCACCAGCTGCTCTGCAGGAGAAAGATGTGGCAGTCTGCTTCCATAAAGATTTGCAGCCTTGGAAATCCTATGGGGCAGTTCTACTCTGTCCTATAGGGTCCCTATGAGTTGGAATTGACTTGATGGCAATGGGTTTTTTTTTTTTTTTTTTTTAGGACATCTTGAAATTAAGAAAATGGCTCTCCCCTCATGTTCACAATCTATAAATCAGTTAAATACCAAGTTACATCAAGGCAACAGGTCAACTATGAGAAAAATTAAGGAAAAGCTTTTTAAGAAAAAATGAATAAAGTGTCCTGTAGCCCTATCCAGAAAAGTACAGTGTGTAGGAGGTAGAACCTGTAAAAATGGAAACAGCTAAAAAACAAAACAAAAACAATAAAACAAGAGCAAGAAAACAAACATGAAAAGTGGAAGCATAGCATAACTTGGAGGAAAGAAGGAGGAAAGAAATACCTGTCAAAAGCAGCTTCAGAAACTTCCACCTGTTAGGCCAAGTGCCCAGTAAAAAAAAAAAAAAAAGCTCACCTCAAATCTGCTTAGTGAGTTCCTTTTACTTTGAACCATGACATGTAGAAAAATAACATTGGCCTTGATGAGATCTAATATTGAAGGACTAACTCTATTTGGACATGGGAAATGACACCTTTCAAAATTTAAATAATGAAAAAATTTCCTAGGTGGTATGCATGAGCTCAAAGCATATGTTTTTTTCCGATTGGTTTTTGGTTTCAGAACACATAGACTAAAGATCAGTGCTCATACAAATGTTCTCAAACATTTCTAAGTTATATAATCCTTGGAGAAGCTGATGAAAACTGTAAACCCTCTTCTCTGAAAAATGTACATATGCACATCTAGACAAAATTTCATACATTTTTCAAGAGAGCCCATTCATAGAACTCTTGGGCTCCATGGACACAACCTACACAACCTAAGGACCACACAGAGAGAGATACTGCTAGTCCAACTTATGGCCCAGCTATAGCTCAAGGATGACTAAATCTTGTAATTCCATTCACATATTTTGAATTCTGCCTTTTGGCACATAGATTGGTGATTCTCAACAAGTGTGAGATCTATAACTCTAATACTATTGGTTTGGATTTCATAATGTATATCTTCAAAAAAGTTATTTAGGGAATGCACACATATATATCTTTGGAATGAAAGTAATTTAAAATCAATTTGTTTTGAGGCCATTTATGAGAGTTAAAGACATTTTAGATATGACAGAAATGGGGAAGGATTTAGAATAATAGAATTGTAGGAATTAACCTGGGGAACACAGTGATTCCTTCACCAAATGAGATTTTCTGTTGGAGAGGGATGAATCCTCAGGCCGCTCCATGGGCTGGAGCAGTACTCTCCTGCCCATCACCTCCCCTTGCTTTATTTCCACATTCACCAAGAGACTTTCTTAGTTATAAAGGAATTGATCATTTGTTTACCAGATAATTCGGGAACCTAGAGATATGTCTTTTGGGCTAGGGGCTAAAACATTCAGTCACTCTCGTAGGGATAGGCTTCCCTGTAAATGATTGCATTGTGCTGATTGCCGTTAAAATTACCTGATTATCTCTTGGTATAACAAAATGTTCATTTAGTGCCTATTGGCCAGGTGGTGGGAGGATTAGAGGGATGCCAACGACTTGGCCACATCTGGTGGATATGCCACCCTCTACCAGGTCACAGTTCTGCCTTGTCTTCTATGTTAAACTGAATTGGCTGACCTTCTGAGTGGATCTGTATCTGAGAATGTTCCATTCAAGGAAGAATACTTCTCTAGGGTAAGTTTATAGATGTCAACTACTGGTGAAAGATTATGCGCGGTCTACATTTTCACAGCTACTGCTAAAAAACGGCCTCCAAAAAGCTTGAACCAACGTAACTTTTCATAGCAGGGGATGAGCATACCTTTTTCTCCACACCTTGCTTTGCCAGTTCTGCATTTCATAAACCGTTTTAATTTTTCCAGTCTGATGGGCTCAAAATATCTCACTGTAGTTTTAATTTGCATTTTCCTGAGATATAATGAATTATATTGACATATTTAATGTGTTTTGGTTATTTGATTTCCCTTACTAAATTGCCTTTTAAAATTACTATCCTGTTTTCTGTTTTTATTTTAATGATCTGATTGGGCCTTTTATTTTTTATGGCTATTCATCTGCAGTTTGTTACGTATGTTGTAAATATTTTCCCTTCTTTTAAAGTTCCTTTTTGATTCTTGCCCCCTCTCCCTGCCCCCCCCCCTTTTTAGGATTACTTAATCATACAGAAATGTTAAAATGTTACGGAGTTGAGTCTTTTAATGTTTTCATTTTTAGCTTCTGGGTTTTCTGTTTTTCTGTGGCAGATCTTCCTTACCCCAAAGTTGTAAAAATATATTCTATGTATTTAATTTTATCAGTATCACTTCTTATATAGTCTTTTCTGATTCCACTGCTTTGAATGTCACCTTTACCCCCACATCTTAGAGTGCAAAAATCTGAAGCCCCCAGAGAGGTTACATGATTTTCCTACAGCAATGGTTCTCGACTGGGAGTGATTTTTGCTCCCCAGAGAACAGTTGGTGATGTCAAGAAAGTTTTTTTTTGGTTGTTTCCACTGGGGGGATGCTATTGGCATCTAGCGGTAGAGGCCAGAGAGGCTGTTAAACATTCTGCGATGCACAGGATAGCCTCCCACAACAAAGACTTATCTGTCCCAAAAGACAACAGTGCCGAGGTTGAGAAATCTTGACCTAGAGCCATAACAGTATCTGAATATAGGCCCGAGGGAAAAAATTTCCAACTATGTTAGGTTTTTAGGGCTGCCATAACAAAGTACCACAAATTGGGTAGTTTTAAAGAGCCAGAAATTTGTCTCACAGTTCTGGAGAGTAGTAGTCTGAATGCAATATGTTTTCTCCAAAGGCTATAGGGGAAGATCGTTTCATGCCACTCCCTGCCTCTGGTAACCCCAGGCTTTCTTTGGCTTGTGGTAGTATAACTCTTTTGTCGCCTGGTTGTCTTCCCTCTGTCTGTCTCTCTGCGTTTTTTCTAGTCTTTTGTAAGGACTCCACTGCGATTGGATGGAAAACCTGGTGACACAGTGGTTAAGAGCTACGACTGCTAACCAAAAAGTCTGCGATTTGAGTCTACCAGACGCTCCTTGGAAACCCTGTGGGGCAGTTCTACTCTGTCCTATAGGGTTGCTATGAGTTGTGATCGACTCAACGGCAGTGGGTTTGGTTTTTTGGCTTATGATTGTATAAGGACTCACCCTACACCAGTATGCCTTTCTGTTAACTGATTACATTTTCAAAGATCCTGTTTCCAAGCAAGATCATGTTCACAGGCACCAAGGGTTAGGACTTCAACATGTCTTTCCGGGGGACATAATTCAATCCATAACACCCTCCAATTTATAAAACATATATAACATGTTTTTAAAATCAGTATTTAAAAATCTTGCCTTTCAATATCTGTTGATAAATCCTCCAAAATGGGTTTGCATATGAGCTTGTTACCTTCCTTTAGTAGATGTCTATTTTCCAGGTGAAAAAATGTGAACTGTTCTCGTTGTCTGTCTTGGAAGCAATGTTAGTTCATTTCTCTGAGATACTTCCTATTCTCCATGACACTGAAGAATTTTCTTCTCACCAACTCTAGAATAGATTGTTTAACCTTCATAGGTTCTGGCCTGAGACCTAATGAAGTAGGTCTCTGGGTTCGGGGCCCAGAAATTTGTATTTTTAAGTGAACCAAATGAGTCTGAGAATAGGCTAGGTTTGAGAGCAACTGCTGTGAAGCACTCAGAGACACCCTGCCTGTAGACAGTGGGGTCACTAGGGTTGGTGTCACCCAGTGTGGTAAATCATGGTGTTACACCCTCCCCCCTGCCATGGACCTTCTCCTATACCAGACCATACAGAATTTTTAGTAATGTCTATTAACAATTTTAATCATAGAATAATATGTGATAAATATAGTTGTAAATTGCTTAAATGTAATATTTCTTCTCATAGCAACCCTATAGGACAGAACAGAACTACCTCATAGGGTTTCCAAGAGGGGCTGGTGAATTCCAACTGCCAACCTTTTGTTTAGCAGCTGTAGCTCTCAACCGCTATGCCACCAGGGCCCCAATATTTCTTAGCTTATATGAATACTAACAACAAAATTGTTTGTAAAATCGTTCTACATTGACTTACAACATTATTAGTTACAACATTATTAATATCGGAGTAGAAGTCTTTTTAGATTTTTCTCCTTTTCCTTTAACTGCTACATCATTCTCAAAAAAGTTACTGATGTAAGTCCACAAATGCTCACTACCACAATATTGTAGCTAAAACATCAGAAAATTTGACAAAATCAGCAACTATAAAAACACTGGCAGCAACAAAAACAACAGTGCACGCTTGTAGCACATGCAGACAAAACTACGTGATTCAAAGTGGCATTGTAATTGAGTAATAATGACAAGTCTATTAGAAGGTTCAAAAGGTAAATTAACATAGAGTTTTAGCCTTGTAGGTATATTGATACATATAAATTGGCTTTATGAAAAATGTTTTTGTTGTTATAACTAACTATGGGGATATTTTTATAAAAAATAATAAATTTCTGCTGAACCACTGCACAAAAATGTTATAGTCATTTTGGTGTCACCCCCTCTGACAGTGTCGCCTAGTTCAGTCTGCATCTCCCACAGTCCTAGTGACACCAGTGCCTATGGAGAGAGATGCTCCAATCCCTACAAGGCAAATTGTCCCAACTTGGCCCTTTCCCCAGAGAGAAATTTGGTTCTAGGCAGAGATATAAGACTGGGCAATTTTAGGGTTAAACATTTCCCTGTGTATTTACCAGCATCAGAAATATAGTAAAAGGATGATTCATAATAGCCATGGTTTTTTCTTTGAGGCTTTAAAATGTATAAGAAGTGTTATGGATTGAATCATGTCTCCCAAAAATATATATTGTAAATCCTAACCTCTATGCCTGTGGTTATAATCCCATTTGGGAATGGGTTGTCTTTGTTATGCTAATTAGGCAGGATTAGTGTAGACTGTATCTTGAGTCAATCTCTTTTGAGATATAAAAGAGATTAAAACAAACTGGCAGAGCAGAGATGGGGTAAGATAGATGCCAAGACACATGGAGATCACCAAGGAACCAGGGAACAGAAGCTGAAGAGACAAGGACCTTCCCCCAGAGCCAACAGAAAGAGAAAGGCTCCCTCTAGGGCTAGTACTCTGAATTTGGACTTCTAGCCTCCTAAACTGTGAGAAAATAAATTTCTGTTTGTTAAACCCATCCATTTGTGGTATTTCTGTTATAGCACCACTAGATAACAAGACAAGGAGAAAATACAGAGGTTGAAGAAACAGGCAGGTTACTCATTTCTGTGACTGCTAATGATAGTTTATGTTGGTTCAGTTTTCTTTCATCTCAACGAAGATTTAAACATTAATTAAGCATCATAAAACTAGCTGGCATCAAAGCAACAAATGTAGCAAAACACAGAGAATAAAATCACATAGATTTTATTTGCATGATGTCAAGTGAAAAATGCAGTGAATCACCTAATGCCAACCTGGTAGAGGTTTTGCAAATGCCCTAATGATAAACTGAATTTTCCACGGTTTATTGAGATGTTTAGCATTCAGGGTCACTCAGTCCTAGAGGTAAGGAGATATGACAAGAGCAGCGATGAGCCTGAACTTCCAGAATTCTTCCATGATAGCAAAATAATGTTCTTAAGTATAATTAACCTGTTGCCGTTGAGTCGATTCTGACTCATTGCGATCCTATAGGACAGAGTAGAACTGCCCTGTATGGTTTCCAAGAGGCACCTGGTGGATTTGAACTGTGGACCTTTTGGTTAGCCACTGTAGCTCTTAGCCACTATGCCACCAGGGTCTCCTAAGTACACTAAGCGGCTAGGAAAAGAACAAATGGCTACCTTAAAGTCTTTATATCTTGGCATCCCAATTTTTCTGTTTCTAATAGATTCATTATATTTATCCTCAGAATATTTTTTAAAAAGAGTGGGCCTCAAATTCTCACAAAAAGACCATACTTAATGGTCTGACTGAGACTAGAGGAATCCCGGCAGTCATGGTCCCCAAACCTTCTGTTGGCCCAGGACAGGAACCATTCCCGAAGACAACTCATCAGACATGAAAGGCACTGGACAGTGGGTAGGAGAGAGATGCTGATGAAGAGTGAGCTATTTGTATCAGGTGGACACTTAAGACTGTGTTGGCATCTCCTGTCTGGAGGGGGGATGGGAGGATAGAGAGAGTTGGAAGCTGGCAAAATTGTCACGAAAAGAGAGACTGGAAGGGCTGACTCATTAGGGGGAGAGCAAGTGGGAGTACGGAGTAAGGTGTACATAAACTTATATGTGACAGTTTGACTTGATTTGTAAACGTTCACTTGAAGCTCAATAAAAGTTAATAAAAAAAATTATAGTTAAGTATGTAAATATATATAGCAAAAAAATTTCTATTTCTACATTTTTACATGTATTGTTCAGTGACATTAATAATGTTCATCATGCTGTGCAGTGATCATCAATATCAGTTTCCAAATTTTTCCGTCATCTTTAACCGAAGCTCAGTGCCCCTAAGCAATGACTCCTTGTTTCTCATGCCCGTCAGTCCCTGGTAACCTATGTTGTTGGGTGCAGTCGAGAAGGTTCCGACTCTTAGCGATCCTTTGTACAACAGAACGAAACACTTGCTGGTCCTGCGCTGTCTTAGTCGTCTAGTGCTGCTACAACAGAAACACCACAAGTGGTGGCTTCAACAAAGAGAAATTCATTCTCCTACAGTCCAGTAGGCCAGAAGTCTGAAACCAGGGTGCCAGCTCCATTGGCCATGGAGGAAGGTCCTCGTCATCAGTTCTCCCCTGAAAATAATAAATCTGCAAATAATGAAAAAAAAAAAAAAGCATTGCACTAGGCAAATCTGCTGCAAAAGACCTCTTTAAAGTGTTATAAGCAAAGACGTCACCTTGAAGACTAAGGAGCACCTGACCCAAGCCATGGTATTTTCAATCACATCATATGCATGTGAAAGCTGGACAGTGATTAAGAAGACTGAAGAAGAATTGATACATTTGAATTATGATGTTGGTGAAGCATATTAAATCTACCACATGCTGCCAGAAGAATGAACAAACTGGTCTTGTCAGAATTACAGTCAGAATGCTCCTTGGAAGTGAAGATGGTGAGACTTTGTCTCGCTTACTTTGGACATGTTATCAGGAGGGATCAGTCCCTGGAAAAGGACATCATGCTTGGTAAAGCAAAGAGGGTCAGCAAAAAAGAGGAAGTCCCTCAATGAGATGGATTGACACAGTGGCTGCAACAATGGGCTCAAACATTGCAACAACTGTGAGGATTGCGCAGGACCAGGCAGTGTTTTGTTCTGTTGCCCACGAGGTTGCTATGAGTTAGAACCAATTCGATGGCACCTAACAAACAAAGAACAATGACGTCCTTGGGTTGTGCAAACAAATAACGTGCTCAGCTGCTAACCAAAAGTTTGGAGGTTCAAGCCCACCCAAAGGCAACTTGGAAGAAAAGCCTGGCAATCTACTTCCAAAACCTTATGGAGCACAGTTCACATAGCGTTGTCATGAGTCAGAAATGACTCCAGGGTGACGGGTAATACATGCATTCAGAAACTATCGCATTATTTGTGGTCACACTTTGTACCTACTTAGACTATTTTTTCCAAAGTTATTGTCAATGGTAGGTTGTTCAACTTCCTCCCCTGTGTAAAAAGCGGGAACCACCAATAAGAGGTTAATTCCAAAGAGAATTAAATTATCTTTTCACCTGTGTAAAAAAAAAAAAAAAAAGAGTGGGCTGAATTGACAAAGTTGAATATATGTTTGTAAACCCTAAAAGGGAGATATTTGTGATGGAGGAGCTATTAAAAAACAAAAACAAAAAAACCCCCGGAGAACTAGCTAGATACATAGCTACTCCCTGGTGGAGTATGTTTTGGTGAAAAAGACTAAGGGCAGAAATCAGAGTGTCTCTGGGGTCCCTTTTGGCCTTAGGGATTTGGTGACATCTGTGTCTAGTCAGTCCATCATCTGAATGACAAACAACCTTACAGGAAATGTGACTTTGGGCCAAAAGGAGGGCTGTTGCTTCATGTATACATCACCTAAAGAGAAAACTAGGGCATCTCCATTCCCTGTGTCTCCCAATACCCCTGGATAATGCGCTCAGGACTACTTCTAAATGCTAGCTACAGAGTTCATGGTTTCTGGAGCAAGAAATCTGGACTACTGATTGTAGACTTGTAGGCTACAATTTGAGAAGAGGAGAATCTTAAGACTTTTATACCTGTTATAAACCAGCAGGCAAAGAAGTCTAAATGTTGCATTTAAAACTGCCTATGATTTGTGAGTGAATTTAAACAGATAAATAAACCGAATAGTAATCAGATGTAGGATTAAATTATCCAAGAAGGCTGATAAGTAACTTAGGGGCTACCTAAATCAATTTCTTTGTCCCCAAACCTTTCTCTTCGCCTAATTATGAAAAATGTTATCACTATGTTTTGATTATAAGGCCTAAAATTCCACTAATAACAAATGAATTTGGTTAATGAGACATTCATGTGGGGTAGAAAGATCACGGACTAGGAGTCAGGGTCTGGGATTTGGTTCTTCAGCAGTAAGTCGTATGACCTTTCTAGGCCTCAGCATCTGTAAAATTCAGTTTAAACCAGATCAGTAGTTTTCAGACTAACACTGAGGAAGCCTGGTTTCTGTAGAAGACTTAATGAATCTGCAAACACATGAATTAAGTTGTGTTTTAATTAACATAATTAATTTGATTAATACAATTCAATTATAGTAATTAACATGATATAAATTAATATAATTTTACCTATTTAAATAACTTTGCTTAATGTATAATTTAAAATGTATATATTGTATATTGAATTTGAAAACTTTAGGAACCTCATATTTATTGATATGTGCTGGAACCTTAGAATAAAACTCGTTCTGCTATCTTGTATAATTGAAGATAACCCTGAATTTGTAAGGAAAGGTGTTTAAAAACAATTATGACTTCAACTACTGATCTGTGTAGATTTTACCTTATGATATAGCCGAAGTAGAGCCCTAAAGTGTAATCTGAGATGGATACAAGATAACTAGAGCAAGGTTGCTTATAACCCCATTTCTAATTTTGGGGATCACCAAAGTGGCTTCATCCTCACCACTTCAGAATGTGTGAAGGTTACATGTTTGAATATTTGAAAATCTGAATATGATAGATTTATACTAGCCATATTCTATTTATTGATTTTGTGTGTATTGGGACCTTATGTAAGATTTTTTGTTTGAAAAGATGTTTGCTTCTAAAAGGTTTTAAAATCACTGGGCATGATGGCATCTATATGCCCTACTCTGACATTCTGTTCTAAGTCACTTGAAAAAAGTAGAAAATATCTGCTTATGTCATCATCCTTGGGGATTTTGGATATTTTGATGTGGGGGATTATTTTAGCGCCCGCAGCACTGGTGGGGAGATTAGAGCTGAGTGGCTTCCAAAGTTAGGGTTTGGGTCAGGCAGAGCTGTAGGAAGTACCACAAACCCTTCCGAGGGGAGAAGGGAACTAAACGATGGGAGGGGTCCTTCAAAGGCACTGAAGTAAAGTGAGACTTTAATTTTCCTGAGTAGGGGTACAGAAGTGCATGGTTGTTTCACTCCACTTTCATCTTACCCTCATTTCTAAAGTAATCACATTTATAGGAATATAACATGCTGAGGCTGGCAAAGAACTGGCTGATCGGCTTCTTTATCTCCCTTGTTTTACAGGTGAGGCAGCTCAAGTGCAGAAAAGAGAAACGACTTGCCCAAATGTGTAAGATCAGTTTCCACACCATAGGGGTTAAGGCAGGCAGGGAGGAGTACGAAATGAAAAGCAAGAGAAAAGAGTAGAAAGGAAGTAGGGCAAAGAGAGGCCCCTTCCATTGCCTCACTAGTATTTTGGGAATATCCTACTAACATCCACTCTTGCCTTTTAAAAGAATCAAATAGTAAGTGTCTCTGTGTTCAGTATTCTATCTATGCATCCTGGCATTTGGGATGAGGCCCTGGGATTCCCCTTTCTATTGCCAGAACATATCAGTTGCTGGCTTCCTACTTTGCCCCATGACTCGTGTTGATATAAACCATTCCCAGAAGCCTCTCCCCAAAGATTCCTGCCCTGGGTTGTATATCTGATTGTTTGGGATATGCTCAGCATATCTTTCTAACAGGGAAAATGCAGCCTATCCTTAATCACTTTAAAACACACCAAACAAAGACCAAAACAAACAACAAAAAATCCAGAAGCTGAATTTGTAAAACAACTGCCTTAAGTATATAGGAGAAAATTTGTTTTTATTCCCTGCTCTTTCAAACCTGTAATATACCTAATGAAGGAGCAACCAGGGATCAGAAATGACTCTAGCTGTCATTTTAAAATTACCCCTTTAAAGGGGTAAGTAAAGGTATGTGTAGGTTTGGTTATGGGGCCTGGAAATAGTAACTGACCTAAAGCCCTGGTAGCATAATGGTTAAGTGCTATGGTGGCTAACCAAAAGCTCAGCAGTTCAAATCCACCAGGCGCTCCTTGGAAACTCCATGGGGGCAGTCCTACTCTGTCCTATAGCGTTGCTATGAGGAATCAACTTGACAGCAACAAGTTTGGTTTGGTTTTAAAGCCACAAGGACACATAGCAAGGAGACAACCTAGAAGGAGAGTGGAGAATAGTGGAGTCCCACAAAATGTGAGTTCAAATCCAAGCTCTGCCTCTTACCAGCTGTGGACTCTTGGACAATTTTCTGATTTTCAGTTTGCTTACCTATAAGTTGATAATAATAATACTGCCTTCCTTATAGCATCATGGTAAAGACTACATAAAACATGTGTGTAAGGTGCACACGTAATGCTTGGCACACAGAAGGTACTTAACATGTTGCTGCTATAGATCCCTATGTGGCCCACATGGTTTGTGCTAGACTATTATCAAAAAGATTGGGGGTTCAAACCTACTCAGTGGCACTGTGAAAGAATCTGTTTCAGTAAATACTATAGCCAAGAAAACACCATGGAGCAGTTCTATTCTGTAACACATGGGGTCACCATGAGTCGAAATCAACTTGATAGCAGCAGATTTTTGGTTTCGTTACTTATTGCTATTATTATTATTAGGATTAATATCAATTTGCAGATGTGAGGTAGAGAAGATTTAAAATAAAGTTGGTTACTTGGAAATCTTCTACCTCATTCTTCAATTAGAATCTCTAAGGAGCCTGGAATAGGCACCATCCCAACAATAAATCAAGCTCTTTAGTAGTTATCCTTTGCTGGGCTAGGTCAGCTGCAGTGTTTGGGCAAAACTCACCTTGTCTATACTCACTGCTCTAGTAGCCATTAGACTTGCTACCATATAAAACAAGTGAATGATTTGGAAGTTCTCCACCTAACAATCTGTGTAGACAAAGCGGAAATTGATTTTAAAGCTACATAGATTGAATGCCCGTATTGATTAAATCATCAGATCTATTCTTGGCAGGGTGTATACCATGTAACTTTACTGAAATAAGCTAAGACTTTGGAAAGACCTACATTTTGCCATAATGAAGATTGTCCAGCTACTACACCATTCCAAAACTTGAAAACACTGATACTAGAACTGTTTTTAAGTTCATCTCAATGCCTCTAGGAAAAAAAAAAAAGTCCTTTACTTTTTCTTTTTAAGAAATTACTCCATCTTTTTGTGTCCTCTTCTTTCTCTCTCTTGACTTGGCCAGGTCGAGAAAGGCAAGCTCATTGCCTTGCTATCACAAGAAGTATAAAATAAAAGATTCTTCTCTCTCTTTTTATTAAGGGTAACATTTATTTGCCTCTATTTTAGTCACTCAAATGTGCAATGAACTCTCTTTAAAAAATATTCCTTTGGTTGAATGTAAATTATTACAATTCTCTGATGGACAATTCGGAAATATGTATCGAGACATTTAAATACTCTTAATTTAGAAATGTATTTTAGAAGCCATCATTGGTGGACAAAAATATTTGTGTATAGGGAAAAGAGTGAACCATTATAAACAAATTAAACAGCCATGTGTATGAAAGGGTTACGTAAGTTCTACTTTATCTTTACAACAGAATACGGTTCAGTTATCACAAGAATATTGTAGATGTATACTACCGTTAATGCAAAAGCGTTCATAATGTGTATTAAAGGGAAGAATGAAGGCTGTAAAACAGCACTGAATAATTTTTAAGTTATAAATATGAATAGAAATGGAACCAGAGAAACATCTATCAAAATTGTAAACCAAGTGCTTCTCTCTGGGTGGTGAGGATATTGGTTACCTATTATTTTCTTCTTTTGGTCTTTTTTCTAAAATATCTACAAGAGACAGTTTTTATTTTTGTAACTAGATGAAACACAATAAATCCTTAAAAAAAAAAAAAAAGAGAGAGAGAGAGAGAATATTCCCAAGCCTATTTTGGTCTCAGAGAAATGCAGTGGGATTTAGAAGCAGAAAGAACTTACCTTAATACAAAGTCCATTTGCTACAGGAGGGCTGATTCAGGAAGAGTCTCCTCAGCTAGGAGCTACAGTATAAATAAAGGCCGAGATAGCAGAGGAAGCAGGACACTGACCGGGCAGGGCTTCCCCTATAATCAGCCATCACCTTAGCAACCAGTTTCACTGCCTCAGGCCTAAATTCTTCTGGGGTTGCTTTAATCTATGAATACCTTTTTCCCTGTTGGCCCAGTGGAGTTCATTCTGCCGTGTTTCCCCATGTGCAGGGTATATACCAATAGGGACTTGGAAGATTTTAGGTGGTATATGGGCATGGTATTAAATAATATTGAGTCACATAGTGTGAGAGTTAGTCTCTGTATTAGTTTCCTATTGCTGCTGTAACGAATTACCACAAACTTCATGACTTAAAACCACATAAAGTTATAGTTCTGGAGGTCAGAAGTCTAAACTCAAGGTGTTGGCGGGGTTGCATTTCTTCTGGAGGCTTCAGGGGAGTATCCATTTCTCTGTTTTTTCCAGCTTCTAGAGGCCACCTGCCATCCTTGGCTCATAGCATATCACTCCATCCTCTGGTTCCATTGTCATATCTGCTTTTTCTGACTCTAACTCTCTTGCTTCCCTCTTAAAAGACTCCTTGTGATTATATGGGCTCCCTCAGATAATCCAGGATAAACTGTCTCAGGATCCTTAATTTACACACATCTGCCAAGTCCCTTTTGGCATGTAAAGTAACACATTCATTGGTTCCTGAGATTAGGACATGGACATCTTTGGGGAGCCATTATTTAACCAACCACAATCTCCCAATCAAATTTCTTTCAACCTTCTAAATTCATCAATGGGAAAGTCTAGCTTTGGCTGTTGTCTTTCTTTCTAGCACTTGCTAATCTCTCTTTCAGGCAAAGAGCACGTTTAACAAAAAGAAAGCAGTTCTAAAACTCAAGTAAACAGACTAGTCACGGCATCTATTTTATTATGTTATTTGCTTCTTATTGTTGTTATTTTTGTAGCTACCTACAAGTTTTGATGATATTTTCCCCCCCATTTTTAGTATTTCTATAGAGTTTCTTTTAAAAAGGTGCTGTTGTTGTCTTCTGTCTAGTTGATTCTGACTCATAGCAACCCTATGGGACAGAGTAGAACTGTCCCTCAGGGTTTCCTAGGCTGTCATCTCAACAGAAGCAGACTGTCACATCTTTCTTCTGCAGAGCTATTGGTGGGTTAGAACCTCTGACCTTTTGGTTAGCAGCTGAGTGCTTAACCACTGTATCATCAGGGCTCCTTTTTAAAAAGGTATTTAATTTAATTGGGTGAATTGATTTTGAGACATTTAGATGAGCAATATTATAGGTGATGGCCCCTAGGTGGCACAAACAGTTAAGTGGTCAGCTTCTAAAAGAAGGTTGTCAGTTTAAATCCACTCAGAGGCACCTCAAAAGAAATGCCTGGCAATCTACTTCTGAAAGATCACAACCATCAAAAACCTTTGGAGTCCAGTTCTACTCTGAAACATGGGGTTGCCAGGAGCTACAATCGACTCAATGGCAATTGGTTTCTGGTATGCAGATATAACAAACATTGTGAGTGAAGAATGTGAAAGACTAAAGTTTGGGAAATATTGCTTTAGAAGGACACTGTTCTACTTAAATTTAGGGAAGAATCAGGACATTCAGGGCTCACTGTGCTCCTCACTTAGCATCCTTTGAGATTGTGAAACAATTTCCTTTTGTTAATCTGTTGTCTACATGGACAGAGGGTGAGCCAGCAAGACAGGGAGAAATAAGATTGAAAATCACGGGTGGAAAATCTGCTGGGTCATTTATTGGACGTCGGTTACGTGCAGATCTCCTTGCAAGGCTTGCTGAGAGAGAGGTAAGACCTGGTACTCATGTAGTCTCACTCTGATAAGAAGACAACAAATCAGGGCAATTTGAGGTAGAAAAGAGCTAGACCCACAGGAAAAGGAAGGATAAAGTGCTACAGACTTCAGACAGAGACATGATTCTATCAACTGATGGTAGAGATGATGAGTGATTGTGGAATACAGTGAGAATGGGCAGGATCAAGGAACTCTTCATGGCAGAGGGAGCTTTTCACTGGGGCCTTAACAGGAATTTCCTCACGGAGCGCTTCAGGTAGGGGAGCCTTGTCATTGCCAACACTTCAGGTTTTCGAATCCTGAATGCATCCTCAATACTAGAAAGTTTTCCTGAGTACCATTCAGTCTCCAGGCACTATGCTTGGGGCTTCACATATACTACCACACTAATAGTGCTCAGGCTATGAGGCATGGTTTTGTTATCCCCATTTTACAGGAGTATAAACTGAGTCTGAGAAGCTAAATTACTTGCCTGAGATCAGATGGCTTGTAAATAGCAGAGGTTTGATTCAAGTGCTGTCTGGTTGCAATGTTGGTAAGCTTCCCCTCCAATAAATTGATCTCAGTGGGCCTTGCTAGCCCACAAGTGCTTTTCCCAGCCTAGAACTAATTGAGCTCTGTTTAAATAAGTCCTGCTTTGCTAGGGTTCACTCATTCTGACTGAGGAGTGCCTTTCTAGAGCATATTCAGTGCTGTCCAATGAAACTTTGTGTGATGATGGAAATAGTCTGTATGTGTGCTGTCCATTATGGTAGCCACTAGCCACAGGTAGCTACTGAGCACTTGAAATGTGGCTAGACTGAGGGACTGAATTTTTTTGTTATTTGACCTTTATTAATTTAATGTGGCCATATGTAACTAGCAACTAATGTATTCTACAATGTATAGGATAGACTTATAAGTATTTAGAGTAAACAAAAGACTACCCAATCCAACTTGTTCATTTTATAGAAGAGGAAACAGGTCCAGAAAGGGAAATTGAGTTGTTTAATGTAAAGCAAAACAAAATGAACCTCCCCAAATCAAATAAATAACTATAAAGCCTTGGTTTTAGACATCATGATAGCTGACTCCCAGTCCCATGCTCATCCTACTCTGGAGAGGAAGGGAAGTGTATGGACTAAATTGCGAAAAATGGTTACCAGCCTGTGGTGGGAAAGTGATTGATTCCAAAGGTCACTCAGGAAGAACACGATTGCCACTTAGACTGGCCACATTTGTGGCATAGCTGATAAAAATTTTGCATCCTGTTGGAGAAGTGCTTTCACTTTTTAGGTGAGCTAATGCCAAAATTTTCAGTGGGACTCAGACGAAAATATCAGGAAATAAGAATATACTGAAATTAAAAGAATATAATATGAAATAGAAAGGGGAGGGAAGGAAGGTACATTTAAGGTATAATGTAATATTTAAAAATATATGTATACATGTTTACCTATGCATATGTAAATCCACACATCCACATATATGATATGTATATATATGTATAGGTAGGCAGAGAGGAAGATAGATAAATTCAGGTAAAATAGACAAGATTCTAGAAAAATATACCACAGTTGATGCAGAGAAAGACATAAATTCCATTCATAATTTTTTTTTCCCGAGCCTGGGTGGTAACACAGTTATGTATTGTATTGTTTTCCATATGGTTTTTTAAGTCTGAAATTTTTCATTATGAAAAGATAACAGCATGATAAAGGAAGATGGATAAGATAGAGAAAAATTGCAAGAGTACTAAAAACAAATAGCTAAAAACACTAGAGGCTATAAAGCACAGAATTGCATGGAAGTATATTAGTGATCTGGAGAACAAACTCAGTCACTATGCCCATAAGTCAAAGGAAAAGGCAGAGACATATCAACAATAAGGGACGATGACAAACACTGAGGAAACAATATATGGATATTTGAGTTTCCTTGACTAGGTTAGAATGAAAGACAGTAACAAAAGGATAGACACACCAATATTCAAAGGCATGATAGAAGAAAACATTTGAATTGAAGAAAAACATATAAATGTAGATTCAAAGGGCTCACTGCAAATCAAAACGGAAGGGAAAGACCTTTGCATACTATGCTTGCTCACGTCATTGAACTATAGAGATGAAACAAAACAATTAAAAAATAAGCATGTTAGCAGAGAAATAATCATTTAAAATCCCAACAGGCTACTTACAAATGTATAAAAACTAAGTGGCTTTAGACCTCTCTGTTGTAATGCTAAGCTACAGAAGACAATGGAAAAATGTCTCCAGAAGTTTGTGGTAAGATATTTTGACCCAAGATGTTTGATTCTGTGTTACGGCGGCAAAAAGACATTCTCAGACACACATAGGCTCAGACCCTAATCAACATAGCTTCCTTCCTGAAAAAAATTACTTGAAACATGCATCCAATTAAGAGATACAACATAAAAAATAGTGAAACAAAGAAGTTAAAATTAAATACATACAAATAACTGTGAAAGTATGGATATGCATTGGGCCAATGCCAAAAACAAAACAAAACAAAAAAAACTCCAGTATAAAGAAGCTATTTAACACTAAAACAATTTCATAATATTTACATTTTCTTAATTTTCTATCGTACACACATATTATTTTTATAAAATGAAAAAATAATCAATTAAAACAAATAAATATTCTCAGGCTCCATGTACACATTTGATAAGTTTTATGGAGTCTATGGCTAGTAATTTTTTCTTTGCTCCACCCCAAAGCTGATTTGCTGACTTCCGTTTTCAATGTTCAGAGCTTCTTCACCGGACACTGTTGATGACGTGCTATGACAAAGTCTAGGGCTAGGTGTTCATTACCTATAGTACAGGTTCCAGGGAATCTTTTCTTTTTTTGGAAGGGGGCAGGGCCCAGAAAATTAAAAATAAAAATGCTTATTTTGATGAAGCTTATCAAGGGTGCATAGTATTATGAATAAATTAACTTTATCACCTCAATTGACTATTCACATACAAATTAAAATGGCAAACAAAGGTAAGATGTACAGAAAGAAGGAATGTTTGGCTACAGAATTCTCCCACAGGAAGGGGTTGGGACAATCTGATTGAAAATGGAATGGAGAAAACTAAGAGCCTTTCTTGAGCCAGTATTCCATAGTCTATACAGTGTTTAATTAAAAAAAAAAAAACATATTAGTAAAATAGAAAAGCATTTATTGATGTTTTCATATACATGTCACATCATATTTAAAAATTACACACATTGTTGTTTTGTTGTTGTTTTCATTTGGGTTGGCTCTGTGGAAGAGGTGCCCATGCTGATGGAAATTTTGATGGAGTTAAGCCCTGCCACACTTTAATCTATCAAGGTTTAAATACCAACAGCCTGTTTTTACCCTACTCCGAAGCACTTTTCTTAAATCACATTAGGACTCTAAAATGTAAAGAGAGTCAAATAAATATTTCGCAATTTCTAAATATAAGATTAAGATAGGAGTGAAGAATTGTGTAGTCAAGTCAACCCTTTGTAGGCAAGAAATTTTTAGAGAAACCGACATTTCCCTTCAGGACACTGTACACATCAGAGAAGGTATCAGCACAGATTGGGTGGACTAGCATTTAATTTAATTTAATGAATCTGAATTGAGTATTTTGTACTTCCAAGTCACCTTGATAGACCTTGAAAGTTAAAAGATGAAGCCAAAACTTGGCAACAACCCAGATGTTGTTCAGTGGTTGAATGGTTAAACGAATTGTGGCACAGAATATTATTAAGAAAAGGAACCAACTTGACACATGTAACAACTTGGATGGATCTCAAGGACATTATGCTGAGGGAAAAAAGCCAATATCAAAAAGTCACATACTGCATGATTCTATTTACATAGATAGCATGTTGTTGTTAGTTGTTGTCAAGTTGATTCCGACTTACAGACTAAAATGAAAAAAAAAAAATTATAGAGCTGGAGAAGAGATTAGTGGTTTCCAGGCATCAGGTACAAGGAGAGTTTTGTGGTGGTTGTGACTATAAAGGAATAACACAAGGAAGATTTTAGTGGACATGGACAGTTTTATATCTTGTTTTATGGAGAGAAAGGAGGATGTAGGTTAATATAGTAATCTGGTTAAGTAAACATCAGTTAAGAGAGCTCGTATGGCATTTGTTTTAGTCAACTATTGCTACACCATGCTGTGGAGCAAATACCGACAAGCATCTCAGTGGCTTATGACAGGGAACACTTATTATGTTCACAGGTCTGCAATTTGGATGAGGTGGTGCTGCTTCAGGCTGAGATCAATGAGATTAACTCAAAGCTGTGGGTTGGGTCCCGGTCCTTGCTACATGTCTTCTTTTTCTCCATAAAATACATTAACTGATGTCCAATGCCTACTAAATGTTCATAACTAATAGGCTAACTTAGTAAAGCCACATCCTTCTACTCCCTTTACTTGAATTGTATGTTTACTAAGAGTCAGATATTTGTCCCCAAACTTATTTATCCCTGCTGAACTTATTATAAGGTCACTATGAGCTGGAGCTGACTCGATGGCAATAGATACCGGTACTTATTTTAACAGTTAAATTATTTAATTAACTTTGTATAATTTGATGAACTATGACTTGACTAGATAAAGAAAGTATTGTTTGTATGAAAGCTGCATTGAACTCTTTGGAAAAGATTAATGAAAGTCATTAAAAATGTGGTCAAATTAGTCTCACTTGGTAAATAAAAATCATAAAAATACAGAATGACTTGCACTTAAAATTGCTTCCCAAGTTCTTTTAAACATTTTAAAGATACTAAAAACAAAAAATGACAAACTATGGATTATTTAGTGAACAGCAGTTATGTGGTATACAAAACAACCAGGGAGTCAGTATTTTTTTTAAAAGGCCTTGGTCCAACATGAAAATATTAGTGAGTTAATTTACATCTACCTGTTGTAAGGTAAAATAAACTGTTGAAGGTATATATGTGTATCATTTTCCCACTAATCACATCTTCATAGAAGGTAGAGGACTCTTCCAGGTTCATACCATTCAGAAATGGAGGAAATGACACTAAAATTCCAATCTTCTTCAAAGTAGCCAGTATTTTATGCCACTCTTTGAACTCTGCTCTAAATCCTAGAATCAACGTCCTGCATGTTTTAGAGACTTAACTAGAGCAAGAGGTTAAATAGTCCCAGTGCCTCCCTTGCTGGTTCTAAATCAGGCTTTCTGGGAACTGCTTTAAATGTTACACGGATACAAGAGCAGTAGTAAACTTCTACTTTGATAATGAAGACTTATGTCTGATCAGTTTATCTTTAGAACAAAACAATAGGAGATTATTTCTCAAATTGATATTAATTTAATAGGCCTAGAATGACTAATTAAAAAACATTAGTAATTCAACTTTCCTTAGTCATTCCCAGTTTTATATCTTTCTTTTTAGCTTGTAAGCGTAAGACAAGCTCCTGGAACACTTAAATTTTATTAGCTTTCCACTATACCATTTTCTCTCAGGCTCATTGATGTGGACCAGGGCTTATTTCATAGTTTGCTTATTAAAAAACCCATTGCCATCAATTCTGACTCATAGCAAGCCTATAGGACAGAGTAGAACTGCCCCATGGGATTTCCTAGGAGTGGCTGGTGGGTTTGAACTGTTGACCTTTTGTTAGCAGCCATAGCTCTTAACCACTGCCCCAGCAGGGACTCTTAGTTTGCTTATAGATGACAATAATGGCTATTGCCTTAGCTATCATTTCAGGTAAGCTGCAAGGTTATAGCCACTCAAAATATGTTCCCAAATAACTACCCTGCAAAAGGCTTTCTCTATAGCCCAGTACTCCTATGTTTATGTTCAATCCTTTGACAAAAGGAATGGGAAGGGGTATTACTTACATGAAGCCACAGTATAATTCTGAAAATTGGAAAGAAAAAGACCTCTTTTAACTACTCCCTCAGTTGTGCATTTATCAAAGCAAAGCTTACTCATTTTGGATTAAAAAAAACGTTTACCCCTGCCTACGGGGATAAGATTCTGTGATTTCAGATATTAACATTCCTTAGAGAAAGAGGAGCACAGTTTTTTATTTCTTTATTGTGCTTTAGGTGAAAATTTACAGCTCAAGATAGTTTCTCATACAAAAATTTATACAACAATGTTATGTGACCATAGTTGCTATCCCTATAATGTGACAGCACATTCCTCCTTTCCACCCTGGATTTCCCATGTCCATTCAACCAACTCCTGCCCCTTTGTGCCTTTTCCTCTCCTCTCTGGACAGGAGCTGCCCGTTTAGTCTTGTGTATTTACTTGAACTAAGAAGCACACTCTTAACGAGTAACATCTTATGTCTTATAGTCCAGTCTAATCTTTGTCTGAAGAGTTGGCTTTGGGAGTGGTTTTAGTTTTGGGTTAACAGAGAGTCCAGGGGCCATATTTTCTAGGGTTTCTTCCGTCTCAGTAAGAACTATTAAGCCTGGTCTTTTTACTAGAATTTGAGTTCTGTACCCCACTTTTCTTCTGCTCCATCACAGACTCTCTGTTGTATTCCCTGTCGGGGTGGTCAGTGGTGGTAGCTGGGCACCGTCTAGTTCTTCTGGCCTCAGGCTGATGGAGTCTCTGGTTTATGTGGCCCTTTTAATCTCTCGGGCTAATATTTTCCTTGTGTCTTTGGTATTCTTCAATCTCCTTTGCTCCAGGTAGGTAGGGACAAATTGATGCATCTTAGATGGCCACTTGCCAGCTTTTAAGACCCTGGATGCCATTCACCAAAGTGGGATGCAGAACATTTTCATAATAAACTTTGTTATGCCAATTGACCTAGATGTCCCCTGAAACCATGGTCCCTAGACACATGCCCCTGCTATCCTGCCTCTTGAAGTGTTTGGTTGTGTTCAGGAAACTTCTTAGCTTTTGGTTTAGTTTAGCTGCGCTGACTTCCCCTGTATTGAGAGGAGCACAGTTTAAATAATTCCTACTTGGGGTGCCAAGATAAGGAAACACCTCTGTGAGAGCAAAAAGGTGGGAAGTGCTAGGGGCAACCTCACTGCTGGTTAGTATTTTTCCTAAAGCCTCTTGTGGGCTTGGAAGCAACTTCTAACTGAGAAGAAAAAAAAAAATTTTTTTTTTTTTTTTTTTTAACTGAGAAGTAAATATATTGTACTTAGGAATATTCTTTCATCAAAGCTAAGATTTTACTGTATACCCGTTGGCTGGCATCAAGGCCCCAGATGAAATCAAAGTGGTTCCAATCTGGCAGTAGTTTGAAGTAACTGAGATTTCTGATTTGAGGGAGTATCCTGGCCACGTCCTTGGGCGTTACAAGTACATCTTGTCCACCAGCCCAAATAGCAGTAGGCACTTCCATGGCAGTTAAGTCATATAGTGGGGGACCACTCTACGGAAGAGGAAAGAAATGTCATTCATAAGAGGAAGAACAATTATAGCAACAGCCACATTCAAATAAATAGAGAGGTTGCACAATGAATATCTACTATGACAATAGCTCTCTCTGGCACTGTGGAAGATGGGATGAAAACCTCACTGGTCCCTACCTTCAAAGAACGTGAGAAAAAATAAGCAAGACAAGATAGCTAAATAAACATTTGTGTACAAAGTAGGGTATATTGAATGCTATAAACCAAAAACCAAACCAAACCCGTTACCATTGAGTCAATTCCAACTCATAGAGACCCTAAGGACAGAGTAGAACTGCTCTATAGAGTTTCCGAGGAGCAGCTGGTAGATTTGAACTGCCAGCCTTTTGGTTAGCAGCCGATCTCTTAACCGCGGTACCACCAGGACTCCCAAATGCTATAAAACACTCCCAAAATACAAGAGAAGTAAAGACAAGGAAGAAATTATTTCTTATTGGGGGCTTCATTAAAAGAAGTCATTTGGAATGACTCTTGATGGATGGTTGGATTTTGACAGGCAGGAATGGGGGTAGGAGAGCTTTCTAGGAGGCAAGAAGATTCTGCAGGCCATGGTCAGCAATACACATGGTCCAGTGTACTTGGAGGACAAAATCTGTGAGCAAGTACAGCAGGGTATAAGGCTGGAATCAGACAGTCAAGATCTGAATGCCAGTGTAAGGGATTCAGATATCTTCTAGATGTTTTGGGGGCAAAGCAGGGTTATTTTTCAGAGCTGTACGTCTATAGGGTCGCTATGAGTTGGAATTGACTTGATGGCAGTGGGATTGGTTTTTTGGTTTTGGATGTCTTAGGAAGAATGGATTGGTATCAGTTTGTGGGATAACTTGAATAAGGGGTGGGTTGGAGGTAGCTCCTGAATAACTCTAGGCAAGTAGTAAGGATGGTCTACAGAAGGGATAATTGAAGCTATTAAAAAACAAAAAAACAAGCCCATTGCCATGGAGTTGATTCTGACTCATAGCGACCCTATAGGACACAGTAGAACTGCCCCAGAAGGTTTCCAAGGAGAGGCTGGTGGATTCAAACTGCTGACCTTTTGGTTTGCAGCCAGTCTCTTCACCACTTCCCCACCACTGCTCCAATTGAAGCTATGGAGATAGCTAAATTCTCCAAGGGACAAAACTGTGAAGAATCGTGGGAAATGCTGAGAATTTGAGAGTGGTGGGAGGAGAAGTAGCCAGTGAAGGAGATAAAGAAAATAATTAAAAAAAGGAAGGAAAAATCAGAGATCACTGCATTGTGGAAGTCCAAAGTAGGAGAGTTACAAGGAGACTGTAGTAACTAGAATAACATATTTCAGAAGGTGAAAATAGGCAATTATATTTAGTGATTAAATGTCACCAAAAAACCCAAAACCAAACCAGTTGCCATGGAGTTGATTCCACCTCATGGTAAACCCATGTGTATCAGAGTAAAATAGTCCTTCATAGGGTTTTCAATGGCTGTGATCTTTTGGAAGTAGATCACCAGACCTTTTCTTCTGAGGCACCTCTGGGTGGATTTGAATCATCAATCTTTCAGTTAGTAGCTGAGTGCTTAATCATTTGCACCACCCAGGGCTCCATTAAATGTCACTGGTGACTTCAAATAGAGTGGTTAGAAATATAAAGATAGAAACCACATTTCCTAGACCCAGGAGTAAATGGAAGAATGGAAAAAGTGGAGATATTTAGCTGTTTTAAATATTTAAAAAATATATTGATAAAAACAGAGCAATGGAAAGGTGACTTGAGAGTTGCCAGGTTGAGGGAAGGTTCGTTTGCTGGTTTGTTTTTCATAAAAGGCAGGAGTTCTTTAAGACAATAAAATAGGAGCCAGGAAAGAGAGGAGGTAAGAGAAGATGGGAGAAAGGGCTCGGGACTAAGCTAATTTGGTAAAATAAGGAACTTTCATTTTCTGAGAGAGAAAGGAGAAAATCAGGAGGACAGAGACATTTTGAGGTAGTTAAGAGGGAAGTTAAGAAATTGTATTCATTCAATAAATATGTATTGAGTGCACAGTATAAATGCCAGGTTCTCTTCCAGTTGACAAAATATCGGTGAGTAAAACCGAGGTTTTTTTTTTAAACACCTACCTTTGTGGAGCTTGCATGAGCCAATCTTTTTTTCTCAATGAAACATAAAGAAGGGAACAGAGATGGTGTTGGGAACTTGCAGAGCGGGTAAACTGTTGGGATTAATTACTCAGAGGGAATGTAATAAAAATTGACTTCATAACTTCTAAAATTACCAACAAACAAAACAGGATTTGTCTGGAGCCAGGTAGGATCAGCTAACCGATGATACGTTCTAAGGACACTGACTTTCCGTACATATGTTAGACCTTGACTGTACACAATCTTGAGTGTGTGTTTTTTGTTCCATTTTCTTGTCAATGTAAAAAATATATAAATATAACATGCTCACTAAAAGTAATTGAAGAAAACCGAAGTATGTAAAGTCCAAAACGAGAGTGCTCTTTTACTTTTTCATGTCTGTCTACTTCCTTTCTCCAAGCCTCCACCTCTTGAAGGTAACCACTTTAATATTTTTTTTCTCAACCTGTCCTAAGCATTTGCCAGTACAGTATATACTTTTCCAAATATACAGTTTGAGGGTCAGGAGAAAACTTTGGGGGTAATAGAAAAGTTCTATATATTGAGCGTGACGATGGTCACACAAATGAATACCTTTCTCAAAACTCATTGAAATGGACACATAAAATGAATTTCATTGTTTGTAAATCAGACCTTAATCAAGCTGAACGGAAAAAAAAAAAGAAGGGAAATATACATAGCCTGGCTCTTGTAGTTGTCCTAAGGACTAATAGAATCATTCCCCTAACAATCAAATCCATTACTGAGAAATCGACTGCTCTGAATAAATGTGCTGGGAGATTTTAACTTAATGTGCTTAGTCCATGCTTAGAAGCTCAGTATTTGCCTGAGTACCAAAATGGTGATAACGGGATAAATTGAAAGTACAGATCTAAATCTATCTACAAATCTTGGTGCATAAAGTTATAGGGGAAAATAATGCTTTAAGACCCAACTCTTTAAGGGCGGATAATACTCTCAATTTTCATTTGGAATCCTGATTTTTCTCCATTGGTATCAAAAAGTGAATATTCATTTGTTCTGTGTCAAGATTTTTATGAAATATTTTCTGTTATTATATAGCCATTAAAAATCATGTTAAAAACTCTCATTAACATTGGTTCTGTCTTGATATGAATGGAAGTTACAAAGAAAGATACATGATTGTGTATAAGCAGTATGATGCTGAGAAGATGGGGAAAATAAACCAAAATATTAACATACCTCGTTATCCCTAGATAGTGGGATTGCAAAGGATATACTTTCCTTTATATGTGCTTCTGACTTTTCTGCAATGAGTACAGATTAAAAGTGGAAAAAAGTAATAACTAAAGAAAATTTAATTTAAATTTTTAAAAATTAAAAAAAAAAATTATCAGTGCCAGTGCCACCAACTTTCAGGTAATATTCTAACTCTTGAATAATTCTTTCTTATAATTTCCCAAAACCACTGTTCTGGGGTCATTCTGGGTAGCTCACTTGGTTGTAGTGACGCATGTTGTCAGCTTCACTTCCCCAGTCATAAGCTCTGAATTCGTCAGCTCCGTACAGCTGAAATAAATAATTTTTAAAAAGAGAACATTCAAGCTAGGACTCATAAGAATAAAATAAAGCTTCTGAGTCTCTAAACCCAAACCAAACCCATTACGGATGAGTTGATTTTGACACTAGCGACCCTATAGGACAGAGTAGAACTGCCCCATAGGGTTTCCAAGGAATGCCTGGTGGATTCAAACTGCCGACCTTTTGGTTACCAGCCATAGCTCTTAACCACTATGCCACCAGGATTTCCACTGAGTCACTGGAGTAATACCTTTTACCACTTGAAAATGTGGCTGAACAGAGAAAGAGAAGCAATGGTCTCCTTTGTTTGAAGAAAAGGCTAAGGGGAATCCAAGGTTGTAATCTTTAGGGGAGCAGACTGTCACATCTTTCTCCTGCAGAGCAGCTGGTGGGTTATGAACTGCTAATCTTTTAGTTAGCAGCCAGGAGCTTTAACCACTAAGCCATCAGGGCTCGCTAAGACTTCCTACCAAAATAATCAAACCCATTGCCATCCAGGCCATTCTAACTCATAGCGGCCCTAGAACAGAGTAGAACTGCCTGATAGGGTTGACTGATAGGAGCAGCTGGTGGATTTGAACCGTTGATCTTTTGGGTAACTGTCATAGCTCTATAACCACTATACCACCAAGGGTCCAAGACGCCTTAAAAAAGAAGAAGAAGAAAAAAAAAAAAAAACCCAAACCCGTTGCCATTGAGTCAATTCCGACTCACAGCGACCCTATAGAACAGAGTAGAACTGTCCATAGAGTTTCCAAGGAGTGCCTGGTGGATTTGAACTGCCTACCTTTTGGCTGACAGCTGTAGCACTTAACGACTACCCCACCAGGGTTTCCCCAAGACTCTGCAGGAGAAAGTAAAATCACAGGCATTTCTCTCTCTGTGTAAGCCTCAGCTCTCCTGGGCTTCCTCAGTTTACCTCTTGCTTTAGCTTAGGGTCTGTTTTACAAGGTCTGGCTTATGTCACCTACTTGGCATCCAGCAAAATCAATGCCTGCTCTTAAAATCCAAGGATCATTAAAGCATAAAGATGGAGACCAAGGACAAAACAAAAGCTAGTGGCTAAGTTTCTTAAAGTAGGCCTGTTAACAGCGGTGAATCTGTCTTTTGATGTATTATGAAAATTATGATTGGAATGGTTTTCCACGACAAAGACTCTACCTGTTTTATATGCAGGAGGTTTTGTACTGATGATCCAGTGGGAGCATGTGACATATACACGTCCATTCGACTCTGATGGAAAAAAAAACACACACACAACAAAATATGTTACAGCAAGAATGAATCACCCACCAAAATACCTGAGGCCTTTCAGGAGCAGAGAACAAGCATACTAAGAATTAGTAAATGAGTACCGGGTTTTTTGGTAATGGCAAAGCAGACTCATCCAGATAAATACATATTCATGTTGGACACTTGGATGCGAGCAAAAAATACGGGCTGAGTAGAGGGATGGGTTGCTTGAGGGCAAACCTGCACTAGCTCTGAAGCTGGGAAATTTTTCTTAATTTGAAGTAGAAGGAGCAGCAATGGACATCATGGAGAAAGCAACTAGGAGAAAGGCTGTGTGCAAGTGTGTGTGTATGTGAATGTATATGTACGTGTGTATGAGTGTGCACGTGTGTGCAGGTACATGCACATACATGATCACAGAACAGGAGATCAGAAGTGCTAGATTTCAGGTCTTACTTTGTTAATCATAAACTTTGTGACTTTGGGAAGGTTATTTAATATCTCTGAGTTTCTGTTTTATTCATCCTTTAAGTGAAACATACTAAAAATCATACTATCAACTTGCCAGGCTCCTGTGAGGGTATAATAAATATTTGAAAAGTAAACAAGCTGAAAACCAATCACTTCCGTATGCACCGTACTTCAATTTTTGTAAACATTTTACAGACTAGTCATCATAATTCCAGGCATTGCAATAAAGTAAAACTCAACAAGGAAAACTATTGAAAATCATTACTTTTGAATAAAAAAAAAAAAAAATTTTTTTTTTAAGCAGGCTTTAAATAATGGCTCTTCATGGTTTTCAGTCTAACACAACTTCGCCTTTTAAGGAATGGGAGTGAGGAGAGCCGGTGGAGAGCAGTTATCTTCTTTGGGACTAGCTGCACTGTAACAGTCTCATTGGCTCCTTTTTGGAACGTGGCAGAGGTAACTATTCAACTCACTACCCATCTGTCAGTTTTTTGTACTGTGCTGGCTTGCATGTTGCTATGATGCTGGAAGCTATACCACCAAAATTTCAAATACCAGCAGGGTCACCCACAGCGAAGAGGTTTCAGCGGATTTTCCACAATAAGACAGACTAGAAAGAAAGGCCTGACAATCTACTTCCAAAAATTAGCCAATGAAAACCCTGTGAATCACAACAGACTATTGCTTGATATCGTGCTTGAAGAGGAGCCCCCTAGGTTGGATGGCACTCAAAATACACAGTGGCCACAACAATGACCTCAGGCATACCAGTGATCAGGAAGATGGGGCAGGACCAGGCTATGTTTTGTTCTGTTGTACATGAGGCCACCAGGAGTCAGAGCTGACTCCATGGAGACTAACAACAACAACTATTCAGCCGCCACAGTAGTCTGCAAATATAATCTCTTTTTCTTCTCCCTCTTCTGCTCATTCTTTTGTTTTTCTTTGTCTTCATCCTCTTCCTCTTTGTTGTTATCTTCTTCTCCTTCTTTTTTAATTTTAAATAACAGGAAACAGAGAGTTGATGAAACAGGACTGCTGCTTCTTCACAAGAAGTGAATTCCATCTTCTTCCTGTATTTTCCAGGTTAAGTGGTAAGTTGTATTTGAGGTCAAAATCATCTACAAGTTAAGGCACACATGAAATACGTTCAATGCCTGCATATGCTTCTCTGTTTTTCTAGTATTTTATTTTTTAATGCACTGTATGGTCCACTGAATACCTGACCTGTGTACAGAGAATCTCTGATTTTAAGTATATACAATGTGTCATATGAATTTATGCAGTAATAGGTACATCAAAACAAATCAAAGGAAAGCTAGAATTTCTTAAATTACTGAAAACTTTCATAATCATTATACATACCATGTTCATATTTTTCTGGTTGGATCCACCCAATAAGGACATAAGTTCGCTACATATCACCCAGAGTATTTTATTGTCGCAGATTTTGACAGAAGGTGGCTTTCCTGTTTTATCTTCTAAAAAGAAACCTTTAGTGCCAATAAAAGCCTGTAAAAGTAATATATATATATATATATACTTTTTTTTCCAAAAACTATCTTCAGACTTCTTGACATTTTCTTTATCCCTGGTATGAGCCATACTTAGGAATATATTTGTATTTGCTGTTTTGGTCAATGAGACCAATGTATTCAGGAAAACTGACTTATGACTCCATCTCCAACCATGGAAGATCATCAGTATTATTTACAAAGAGATTGCAGAAAAGGACCCTCAACTCCAAATTGACTTCCCTATGGTGAAGCTTCCCTGTATTTTGTCCAATTAGAGATTGCCCAGCATTTTGTATTTATCATTTAGTGGCAAGGAAGGTGCAACAATTTCCCTTTAAGGTCGGATATTACTTTGAATAAGAAGGAAAAGCAGAGTTTTCTCTGTTGCTCATTGGTACACTGGTTTTATATTAGTGTCCCAGATGAGCTAGTTCTCACGCTGCAAAGTAGAGAGTGGCGCATGGAAAGGAGGGGACACTTGACAGCAAAGATTTGATGATGTTAGAAAGGCATGGGAAAATAATTTGGGTAGAGATCTCTGGTGGGGGGCCTGGAGCTTCTGGGGCCACAGATATTCTGAAAAGCTGGGAATGGAAATAAAAGGGAGATGGAAAGAGGACTTGAAGTAGCAGAAAATTTGAAAGCAGGTGATATAATGCTGAAAGAAGCCAGGGACATTCTTTGCCTCAGACATGACCTATCTATGCAAAACAAAATGTACAGAGCTGGCGTATTTAAAGACAGGTGTGTCTGCCTCTGAATTTAATTTAACAAATTAATCTGCTCAACCCTGTCTGAATGTAGAAAACATTTAAAACTCACTGATGTCAATAAACATTGAAATAGAATTATCAACTACACAAAAGGGAAGTTACTGCTTGTGTTTACAGTAAACAAAACAATAAAACTGGTATCAAACCAATCATTAGGCCCTATGGAAAGTCTTCTTTGTGCTAAAACTCACATATAATAATTTCTGTTCCAACACCACCACCCAAAACCAGAACTTCATATTCTTAAATGTGAATTACTGTGATTCTTTAACTGATCTCCTTGACTTTATTTTGATCCACGTCTAATTTATCCTCTACTCCAAATTGAATGGACAATCTTGGTAAACTATTATGTTCTTTGTGGCAATGACTTTTTTTAGAGAAACAAAAACAGGGAATGGGGGAAAATCCTTTCAATGAACAAAGTCCAAATCCACAATTGGCAGTCAAATTACTTTTCCAACTTTTGGAAAATAACTAAAAAATATTTGAATGAATAATTGAGCTTTAAGATAGAATTGGAATCTTAGCTTTAGTAAATTAGTACAAGCTCCCAAATGGAAAGGGGTATACCTGCTAGGTTCACCTAACATCAAAGTCAGGGGCATCAGTGGTCATATGTAACTCAAGAGTGTCTTCCATTTGGGCCTTGTGAATCCATTGACGTGCCCGTTAGGGATTGAATTGTGTCCCCGCCAAATCTGTGTGAAATTGGCTAGGCCATGATTCCCAGTATTATGTAGTTGTCCACCATTTTGTGATCTGATGTGATTATCCTATGTGTTGTAAATTCTAACCTCTATGATGTTAATGAGGCAGGATTAGAGGCAGTTATGTTAATGAGACAGGACTCAATCTATAAGATTAGGTTGTATTTTGAGTCAATTTCTTTTGAGACTTAAAAGAGAGAGTTGAGCAAAGAGGAGAGGGACCTCATCACCACCAAGCAAGAAGAGCCAGGAGCAGAGCACATCCTTAGGACCTGGGGTCTCTGCATGGAGAAGGTCCTAGACCAGGGCAAGATTTATGACAAGGACTCACCCCCGGAGCCAACAGAGAGAGAAAGACTTTCCTTTGAGCTGCCACCCTGAATTTGGACTTCTAGCCTCTTAAACTGTGAGAGAATATATTTCTGTTAAAGCTATCCACTTGTCATATTTCTGTTATTGCAGCACTAGATAACTAAGACACTGCCCAACTAAATGTCCCAAGAAAATTTGTAACTGGACCTCATACTGACATAACCCTCAGCTCATCTAGAAGTTCATGTGACATATATTCAGCTCTGCTTATTACTTAGTATATTAAAGTGTGGGTGGGAGCTGTAGGCACTAAGAAAAAGACATACATGCACAAGGGCACACACACACATAAGCACATGCTCACAGAGTCTGATTGCTGTAGATTTCATCTAAATTTCCTACTTCTACTTAAAGGATAATAAAGGATCTGTGATAGAAAATGAGATCCTCAGATAAATTTTGGTGAAAGGGCATGCCTACCTTGATTATGGAATTTGGAAGTAGAAAAATACGGGTAAAAATGCTCGTGGGATATTTGAATGAGACCGTAGGACCCAAGGCAAAATTCATTTTGATTCTTTGTGCCAGTTCAGGTATGGTGGAAAACGCTACAAACCCTGAGAGAACAGGAGACAAGACAATTTCGTAAAAATTAGAGATACTTACGTAATGCTTCTACTAACAGAAGTAGAACTCTGCTTTGTTATTTTTATTCTTCTATTTTGCCATGCTAGGAAACCCTGGTGGCATAGTGGTTAAGAACTACAGCTGCTAACAAAAAGGTCGGCAGTTTGAATCTACCAGGTGCTCCTTGGAAACTCTATGGGGCAGTTCTGCTCTGCCCAGTAGGGTCACTATGAGGGAGAATCAACTCGACAGCAGTAGGTTTGGTTTGGTTTTCTTATCGCAATGCTATAGGGTCGCTATAAGTCAGAGGTGACTTGACGGCAGACGGTTTGATTTGTTTGATTTAGTGCAGTGATCTTGGGGATGAGTTGGGAAACTTTTCCGAGTTGTTCTGCAAAGATGCCTTTAGCCGTTTCTACTCCTTTGTTCCCAGTTTTTTCTTATTCTCTCTATGGACAATTTAACCTGGTTGGGGAACTGGAGCAGCTAATGGGGGAAAGGTGGAGGAGAAACTGCCAAAGCAGCTACAGCCGGATGAACTGTGGACCACCTTACTTCCCTGGCATGGGGTAAATGCTTGCAATGCTGTCATTTTACTCTCAACTCTGAGATGCGAGGATGAGTCACAGAGCTTCTAGAAATAGTCTGTTCGTGAGAGGTGAGCCAATCAATCCTTTTCTGAAGCATCACCCACTTATTTGGCAGGCTTCCTTTTTCACAATGGAATGAGAGCTCACTCTCCCAGCATTTCACTGGATGCTTGCCAATCCTTCAGACTCTTCCCTGCTTCCAAGATGGAAGACTTGCCTTGGGCTCACCGTGGTTACAACAAGGACCAACTGGCTTCATCCACTCCGTGCTTTCAGCAATTGCATTGCAAACATCTATAGCCTTAGGAGGATGAGGGATAAGATAAGCGCAAGACAGGGAAAGGCAAGGGAAGTATCTGTATATTATGGTTCCCTCATGTGTCTCCTTCAGGAACCTCTATTAATATGTGTGTGTGTGTGTGTGTGTGTGTGTGTCTGGATCCATAGCAGAGGCTCTTTGCTGAAATCCTTGTTGAAATATTAAAAGGGCCTTGGCCAGAAAAAGAACTGAAATATTTGGTTGGGCAATTGATACAAAGACTAAACCAGGCTTATACTGATACTGCCCCCTAGGGAGTGTTTAGAAGTATGTGGAGATAAGTTTTTGGGTGGTCACTTTGTCTGGGGAGCTCTATTGGTATTTAGTGGGCTGGGGCCAGGGTTACCAAATGTCCTATAAATAGTGAACATTTCCCTTCCCAAAATGCTAATAGTGTTCATTGAAAAATGATGATTGAGTTTCCTATGCTGTCTTTGCAGATCATATATAAGAGCATATCCAAGTCCTACCCTTTCTTCCAGACCCAGCTAAAGCCTTTCCTCCTTCATACAGTTTCTTCACAGGGCCCAAGCACCCCATTGGTGAAGTCAGGCTGACCTGGTTTGAGTCTGTGCTTTGCAGCTTATGTGCTAAGGGACGTTGGACAACTCAATTTTTCTGAACTTCTGTTTCTTCTTCTATCAAATAGAGATAATAATAGTAGGATTGTTCTGCAGATTAGAGGGAAATATTGTGCAAAAGGTCCTGAACACAGTGCCTGACACATAGTAAGTGTTCAATAGTGTTAGCTAGTATAGTATAATTATTTGGCTCTTAGTGGCATTTGGGGGTCTCCCATTAGTCATTTGATATCCTTTTAGTTTACGCTCTCTGATACTGTCTGTCCCAAGATTTTAAGCTGCCTGAGGATCAACATATGCTCACTGTTGAGGATGATGGTGATAATGAAAACATTGTAAGAATGTTTATTGTCTCCTGCAGTTTTAGCGGAAACCCTGGTGGCATAGTAGTTAAGAGCTATGGCCACTAACCAAAAGGTCGGTAGTTCAAATCCACCAGGGGCTCCTTGGAAACCTTATTGGGCAGTTCTACTCTGTCCTATAGAGTCGCTATGAGTTAGAATCAACTCGACGGCAATGGCTTTTGCAGTTTTAATTAAAAAAATTCAAACTGAAATATCACATTCCACATGACTCAGTCCCCAGTCCCTTACTATTGAAAAATTTAGTGGAAAATCAGTAACAAATTCAAAATTTCATTATTATGAATTCCTTTTTTATTTGAAACTAGGTTATTGATTTCTTCCCAAAAGATCCAGGCAATCTTTAAAAAAGTAACATTTCAAAGAGCAGTGTCTTGAACTTTAAAAAAATTTTCTACATACTGCTTACATTTAATTGCTACGCCATACATATTAAATCACATGCTAAGTAAACTCAGCTGATCTATATATAAACGTATATTGTCCAACCCGACAGCAAAATGTATCTATCTCTTTTCAATTTGTCCAAATATAAGTCCCACCCTTTTATTTTTTAAAAATCACAGGTGCGTTGTAAGGAAGGTATGACTGATGTATATTTACCATTTCTCGGGGATATTTCAAGTCATTCAGCTTTACATTTTCAGCTGAGGGAATCTAGAAACTTACTCTTTGGAATTATTTCTTTGGATTTTGGTCCATGCTGTCCCTGAGAAACTGCGTCACCATTACAAATGAGGCACTGTGACTAGAGATGGGGAAAGGTTTACCCTACATATTCATGGCCTCTAGGCACGAGGGGAGGGGTGGTCTTTCCACTTAGGGCGCTAGAGTATCTGCCCCTCAAAAGACAGAGAATTAAAAGCACTGTACAGGGAGGGTCACTATGAGTCAGAATCAACTTGACAGCAACAGGTATAGTTTTTAAATGGCAGTTATTCTATTCCAATTTAAGGTGAGCTCTTGTAAGACTCTGATAACATTTGTCCTTCTAAACATACCTATTGTAGTGCCAAGTGAATGTCCAACGAAATACAACTTCTCCTGACCAGTTTTATTTACAATGAAGTCTATTATTCCTGGGAGATCATATCTGGCCATTTCATCAAAGCTGCAAAATAAAACAGGGGTTTATAAATACAACTAAGTTTAAAACTCTGAGTGCTTGCACACTCCTCTTTTTTACGCTCAGAATTCTGTGCTGTCTACTTATTCAGTGTGTATTTCATTTTTTATCCAATTTTATGTGGTTGAAGAGCCCTGGTGGTTCAGTGGTTGTGTGTTCAGCTGCTAACCGAAAGGTCAGCGGTTTGAACTCACCAGCCGCTCTGCTGTAGAAAGATGTGGCAGTCTGCTTTCTTAAAGATTTACAGCCTGGAAACCCTAAGGGGCTGGTGTACTCTGTCCTATGGGTTGCTATGAGTCAAAATTGACTCTATGGCAATGGGCTTTGATATCCAAAAAAATGTAGGCAATTGTAACTTTTTCCAGCTGTGTTTATATTTTTTACATTGTAGTAAAACCTGTTTATAGTATCTGAAGTTCATTCTTATCATCCTTTGTCTTCACTCCCTTTCCTTGGATTTCTTTCTCTTCTCCCTCCCAGTCTAGTTTACAGGCCTCTACTGAGCCCTAGTGGCATAGTGGTTAAGAGCTTGGCTACTAACCAAAAGTTTGGCAGTTCAAATCCACCAGCCACTCCTTGGAAACCCTACTCTGTCCTATAGGGTCGCTATGAGTTGGAACCTACTTGATGGCACCTAATAACAACAACATAAGATCGTTGTGTGTTGCAATCAACTCCATGGCACACGACAACACTTTTGACTGAAGGAGCCCTGGTGGCACAATTGTTAAGGCTTGGCTGCTAACAGATAGGCTGGCAGTTGGTACCCACCCAGCAGCTCTGCAAGAGAAAGACCTGGCAATCTGATCCTGTAAAGATTCCTTAAAGATTCCAGTCTAGAAAACCCTGTAAGGCAGTCCTACTCTGTCACGTGGGATCGGTATGAACTGAAATCAACTTGATGGTACCTAACAACAATAAACAACAACTTCAAACTTAGATCCCTGGGCGGGATAAATTCTATGGAGCATAGTTCTAGTCTATAACAAATGGCATCACCATGAATTAGAAAGACTTGATGACAACTAACAACTCTTGACATGCCTGTGGGACTTCAAAACTCTTAGTCTTTTTTTAAAAAAATAATTTTTATTGTGATTTAAGTGAAAGTTTACAAATCAAGTCAGTCTCTCACATAAAAAACCCATATACACCTTGCTACACACTCCCAATTACTCTCCCCCTAATGAGACAGCCCGTTCTCTCCCTCCACTGCCTCTTTTCGTGTGCATTTTGCCAGCTTCTAACCCCCTTCACCCTCTCATCTCCCCTCCAGGCAGGAGATGCCAACATAGTCTCAAGCGTCCACCTGATCCAAGAAGCTCACTCCTCACCAGCATCCCTCTCCAACACATTGTCCAGTACAATCCATGTCTGAAGAGTTGGTTTCGGGAATGGTTCCTGTCCTGGGCCAACAGAAGGTCTGGGGGGCATGACCACTGGGGTCCTTCTAGTCTCAGTCAGACCATTAAGTTTGGTCTTATGAGAATTTGGGGTCTGCATCCTACTGCTCTCTTGCTCCCTCAGGGGTTCTCTGTTGTGTTCCCTGTCAGGGCAGTCATTGGATGTAGCCAGGCACCATCTAGTTCTTCTGGTCTCAGGATGATGTAGTCACTGGTTCATGGGGCTCTTCCTGTCTCTTGGGGTCGTAATCACCTTGTGTCCTTGGTGTTCTTCATTCTCCTTGGGTTGAGACAAATTGATGCATCTTAGATGGCTGCTTGCTACCATTTAAGACCCCAGACGCCACTCTTCAAAGTGGGATGCAGAATGTTTTCTTAATAGATTTTATTATGCCAATGACTTAGATGTCCCCTGAAACCATGGTCCCCAGACCCCTGCCCCTGCTACGCTGGCGTTCGAAGCATTCAGTTTATTCAGGAAATTTCTTTGCTTTTGGTTTAGTCCAATTGTGCTGACCTCGCCTGTATTGTGTGCTGTCCTACCCTTCGCCTAAAGTACTTCTTATCTACTATCTAATTAGTGAATGCCTCTCTCCCACCCTCCCTCCCTCCCCACCTCGTACAAACGAAACAACATTTTCTTCTCAGTTTAAACTGTTTCTCAAGTTCTTATAATAGTGGTCTTATACAATATTTGTCCTTTTGCAACTGACTAATTTCACTCAGCATAATGCCTTCCAGGTTCCTCCATGCTATGAAATGTTTCACAGACTCCTCACTGTTCGTTATCGATGTGTAGTATTCCACTGTGTGAATATACCATACTTTATTTATCTATTCATCGGTTGATGGACGCCTTTGTTGCTTCCATGTTTTTGCTATTGTAAACAGTGCTGCAATAAACATGGGTGTGCATATATCTGTTCGTGTAAAGGCTCTTATTTCTCTAGGATATATTTCAAGGACTGGGATTGCTGGATCATATGGTAGTTCTATTTCTAGCTTTTTAAGGAAGCGCCAAATCGATTTCCAAAGTGGTTGTACCATTTGACATTCCCACCAGCAGTGATAAGTGTTCCAATCTCTCCACAGACTCTCCAACATTTATTATTTTGTGTTTTTTTGGATTAATGCCAGCCTTGTTGGAGTGAGATGAAATCTCATTTCTCTAATGGCTAATGATCATGAACATTTCCTCATATACCTGTTAGCTACCTGAATGTCTACTTTAGCGATGTGTCTGTTCATATCTTTTGCCCATTTTTTAATTGGGCTTTTTGTCTTTTTGCAGTTGAGTTTTTGCAGTATCATGTAGATTTTAGAGATCAGGTGCTGATCAGAAATGTCATAGCTAAAAACTTTTTCCCAGCCTGTAGGTAGTCTTTTTACTCTTTTGGTGAAGTCTTTGGATGAGCATAGATGTTTGATTTTTAGGAGCTCCCAGTTATCTAGTTTTTCTTCTATTCTTTATAATGTTTTGTATACTGTTTATGCCATGTATTAGGGCTCCTAACATTGTCCCTATTTTTTCTTCCATGACCTTTATCATTTAAGATTTTATATTTAGGTCTTTGATCCGTTTTGAGTTAGTTTTTGTGCATGGAGGGAGGTGTGGATCTTGTTTCATTTTTTTGCAGATATATATCCAGTTATGCCAACACCATTTGTTAAAAAGGCTGTCTTTTCCCCATTTAACTGTTTTGGGGCCTTTGTCAAATATCAACTGCTCATATGTGGATGGATTTATGTCTGGATCCTCAATTCTGTTCCATTGGTCCATGTATCTGTTGTTGTACCAGTACCAGGCTGTTTTGACTACTGTGGCGGTATAATAGATTCTAAAATCAGGTAAAGTAAGGCCTCCCACTCGGTTCTTCTTTTTCAGTAATGCCGTATATATCCGGGGCCTCTTTTCCTTCGAAATGAAGTTGGTGATTTGTTTTTCCACCTCATTAAAGAATGTCCTTGGGATTTGGATCGGAATTGCATTAAATGTATATAGATCGCTTTTCGTAGAATAGACATTTTTATAATGTTAAGTCTTCCTATCCATGAGGAAGGTATGTTCTTCCACTTATGTAAGTCTCTTTTGGTTTCTTGCAGAAGTGTACTGTAGTTTTCTTTGTATAAGTCTTTTACATTTCTGGTAAGATTTATTCCTAAGTATTTTATCTTCTTGGGGGCTACTGTAAATGGTATTGATTTGGTGATTTCCTCTTCAATGTTCTTTTTGTTGGTGTAGAGGAATCCAAGTGATTTTTGTATGTTTATCTTGTATCCTGATACTCTGCTGAACTCTTCTATTAGTTTCAGTAGGTTTCTGGAGGATTCCTTAGGGTTTTCTGTGTATAAGATCATGTCATCTGCAAATAGAGATACTTTGACTTCTTCCTTGCCAATCTGGATGCCTTTTATTTCTTTATCTAGCCTAATTGCTCTGGCTAGGACTTCCAGCACAATGTCGAATAAGAGTGGTGATAAAGGGCATCCTTGTCTGGTTCCCGATCTCAATGGGAATGTTTTCAGACTCTCTCCATTTAGGGTGACTTTGGCTGTTGGCTTTGCATAAATGCCCTTTATTACGTTGAGGAATTTTCTTTCTATTCCTATTTTGCTGAGAGTTTTTATCATGAATGAGTGTCGAACTTTGTCAAATGCCTTTTCTGCATCAATTGATAAAATCATGTGATTCTTGTCTTTTATTTATGTGGTGGATTACATTAATTGTTTTTCTAATGTTGAACTATCCCTGCATACCGGGTATAAATCCCACTTGGTCGTGGTGAATTATTTTTTTGATATGTTGTTGAATTCTATTGGCTAAAATTTTGTTGAGGATTTTTGCATCTACATTCATGAGGGATATAGGTCTATAATTTTCTTTTCTTGTGGTGTCTTTACCTGGTTTTGGTATCAGGGAGACGGTGGCTTCATAGAATGAGTTTGGTAGTGTTCCGTCCTTTTCTATGCTCTGAAATACCTTTAGTAATAGTGGCGTTATCTCCTCTCTGAAAGTTTGGTAGAACTCTGCAGTGAAGCCGTCCGTCTGGACCAGGGCTTTTTTTTGTTGGGAGTTTTTTGATTACCTTTTCAATCTCTTCTTTTGTTATGGGTCTATTTAGTTGTTCTACCTCTGTTTGTGTTAGTTTAGGTAGATAGTGTGTTTCTAGGAATTCATCCATTTCTTCTAGGTGAGTTTTTCATAGCAATCTGATATGATTCTTTTAATTTCAGTTGGGTCTGTTGTAATATTGCCCATCTCATTTCTTATTCGGGTCATTTGCTTCCTTTCCTGTTTTTCTTTTGTCAGTTTGGCCAGTGGTTTATCAATTTTGTTGATTTTTTCAAAAAACCAGCTTTTGGTCTTGTTAATTCTTTCAATTGTTTTTCTGTTTTCTATTTCATTTAGTTCTGCTGTAATTTTTATTATTTGTATTCTTCTGGTGCCCGTGGGTTTCTTTTGTTGCTCTCTATTTGTTCAAGTTGTAGGGATAATTCTTTGATTTTGGCCCTTTCTTCTTTTTGTATCTGTGCATTTATTGATATATATTGGCCTCTGAGCACCGCTTTTGCTGTGTCCCAAAGGTTGTGATAGGAAGTGTTTTCATTCTCATTGGATTCTCTGAATTTCTTTATTCCATCCTTAATGTCTTCTATAATCCAGTCTTTTTTGAGCAGGGTATTGTTCAGTTTCCAAGTGTTTGATTTCTTTTCCCATTATTGATTTCCACTTTTATGGCCTTATGGTCAGAGAAGATGCTTTGTAATATTTCAATGTTTTGGATTCTGCTAAGGCTTGCTTTATGACCTAATATGTGATCTATTCTAGAGAATGTTCCATGTGCACTAGAAAAGAAAGTATAGTTGGTTGCTGTTGGGTGGAGTGTTCTGTATATGTCTATGAGGTCAAGTTGGTTGATTGTTACATTTAGATCTTCTGTGTCTTTATTGAGCTTCTTTCTGGATGTCCTGTCCTCCACTGAAAGTGGTGTGTTGAAATCTCCTACTATTATTGTGGAGCTGTCTATCTCACTTTTCGGTGCTGATAGAGTTTGTTTTATGTATCTTGCAGCCCTGTCATTTGGTGCATAAATAATTTAATATGGTTATATATTCTTGGTGTATTGTCCCTTTAATCGTTATATACTGTCCTTCCTCATCCTTTCTGATGGATTTAACTTTAAAGTCTGTTTTGTCAGAAATTAGTATTGCCACTCCTGCTCTTTTTTGATTGTTGTTTGCTGATATATTTTTTTCCATCCTTTCAGTTTTAGTTTCTTTGTGTCTCTAAGTCTAAGGTGTGTCTCTTGTAGGCAGTGTATAGATGGATCTTGTTTTGTAATCCATTCTGCCACTCTCTGTCTCTTTATTGGTGCATTTAGTCCATTTACTTTCAGGGTAATTATGGATAGGTATGAATTTAGTGCTATCATTTTGATGTCTTTTTTTGTGTGTTGTTCACAGTTTCTTTTTCCCACTTGATTTTATGTGCTGAGTAGATTTTCTTTATATATATATTGTCCTTTCCTCATATTTGTTGTTGTTGATTTTGTTTCTGCTGAGTCTGTATTTTTCCCTTGTATTTTATTATGATAAGTAGGATAGTTTGTCTCCTTTGTGGTTACCTTATTATTTACCCCTATTTTTCTAAATTTAAAACTAACTTTTATTTCTTTGTATCGCCGTATCTTCCTCTCCATATGGAAGGTGGTTTTTCTGGGTATATTACATTTCTTAGTCCCTCTTTATTATTTTAATGTTGTCTTCTTTTATATAATAACATCGCCGTTACCCTGTGTTGGGGTTTTTTTTTTATTATTATTATTCTTGCTTTGTTTTTTTTTGGATTTCCCCATCTGGTTGACTTCTGGTTGATCTGCCCAGTGTTCTAGTCTTGGGTTGATACATGATGTTATTGATTTTCTAACCAAAGAACTCCCTTTAGTATTTCTTGTAGTTTGGGTTTGGTTTTTACAAATTCCCTAAACTTGTGTTTACCTGGAAATATCTTAATTTCACCTTCATATTTAAGAGACAGTTTTGATGAATATATGATTCTTGGCAGGCAATTTTTTTCCTTCAATTTTTAAATATTTTAAATATGTCATCCCTTTGCCTTCTTGCCTGCATGGTTTCTGGTGCGTCGTCTGAGCTTATTCTTATTGGCTCTCCTTTGTAGGTGACTTTTCGTTTATCCCTCGCTGCTCTTGTAGGCAGCATATAGATGGATCTTGTTTTGTAATCCATTCTTTACCTTCGGTTTTGGCAAGCTTGATTATATGTCTTGGTGACTTTCTTTTAAGATCTGCCTTATGTGGGGTTTGATGAGCATCTTGGATAGATATCTTCTCATCTTTCACAATATCAGGGAAGTTTTCTGCCAACAAATCTTCAACAATTGTCTCTGTATTTTCTGTTATCCCTCCTGTTCTGGTACGCCAATCACTCATAGGTTATTTCTCTTGATAGAATCCCACATGATTCTTAAGGTTTCTTCATTTTTTTTAATTCTTTTATCTGATTTTTCTTCAAATATATTAGTGCCAAGTGATTTATCTTCGAGTTCAGAAATTCTAGCTTCTACTTGCTCAATTCTGCTCCTCTGACTTTCTACTGAGTTATCTAATTCTGTAATTTTATTGTTAATCTTCTGAATTTCTGATTGTTATCTGTCTATGGATTTTTCCAGCTTATTAAACTTTTCATTATGTTCCTGAATAATCTTTCTAATTTCTTCAGTTGCTTTATCTGTGTGTTTCTTGGCTTGTTCTGCATATTGCCTCATTTCCTTCCTGATGTCCTGAAGGGTTCTGTATATTAAACTTTTGTATTCTGCATCTGGTAATTCCAGGAGTGCACTTTCATGTAGAAAACTCCTGGATTCTTTGTTTTGACAGCCTGTTGAGGTGATCATGGTCTGTTTCTTTATGTGACTTGATATTGACTGTTGTCTCCGAGCCATCTACAAGTTATTGTATTAGTTCATGCTTGCTTACTGTGTCATAGCTGCTTGCTTTGTTTTGTTTTGGTATACCCCTATGGGTCGCTTGAGTGAGGTAGCTTGATTCTTTTCACCTTTGGAGCTCTGGTGTCCTGTCCCCAGCTGGCTAGAGCTTTTATCAGTTGTATTAGTTTTTTTATTAGTCTAGGAGTCCATTCTGTTTTCTTGTATGAATTCTGCTCAGGTTTCCAGGTAGCTGATATCAAGTGTGTGGTACAGGCTCTGTCCTACAGTCTTAGTGGGGTGGGGGTGATTGGCGTATACACCAGTATCTGATTGCAGCAGGGGGTCACGCTCTGAACTAGGCAGGGGGCTGAGAACTGACCCCCAAGTGTCTCTGAGGAAAATGCGTCTCCGTTCCCTAAAGCATGCTGGTGGGTGGGTTCTGCAGAGGGACCATGGGCACCCAAAGTTTTTGGTTGTAAGGACTGGGAGGTTGAAGTTATCTTTGGACCCCTGTCGCAGGTGGCTGGGTGACCTGAGTGGACCCCTGATGTGGGTAGGTGAGGACCTTGTTTAATAGGGGAAGCAATGTCAAACATCAAACACCCACCTCTCTACTGCACAGCTGAAATGGTTGGAGTTTGCCGACAAGGGCCTATTCTCCCGAAATAAGCCCACACAGGTCCATTCAGAAGGGAAAGGTGCTCAAGGACCACGGATGGTTTATGCCTGGACAGGAGCCGCTTCTGTCCTGAGCTCCCCTGGTTAATGGAGCTAGCAAATTACCTTTTACCCCCAGTTGCAAATTTTTTCCTTCCCCAAGGCTGGGAGGATGGCTCTAGGTGCTCGCCAGTGTCTATCTCAGGCCCAGGGATTCAGCCACTGAAGCCAGCTTGGTGGTGGGGGGGAGCGTTAAAATATACGCAAGTACTTAGCTTTTGCCGAGAGCGCCCTTCTCCTCAGGTTCTGGAGGTGTGAGTGGGCTGTGTGGCTGGCCACTTCTCCCTGAGGAAACTGTGGCCGAACACTAGTACCAGCCCCTGCCACCGCCGCCGCCGCTCCAGGAATGGTGCCTGAGTGCTCCTGGCGATTCAGGTCCAGTAACTCCTCTCCACTTCTGAACGGTCTCTTCCTCCCCCTGCCCCTCATTTTGTTGTCTAAGCTTGCCTTCGATGCTCAGGGCTCCCAGCTTATCACAAATATACTCGTTTCACTTGTTTTTTCGGGTCTTTTTTGTAAAGAGGGCTCAACGGAAGCGTCTGTCTCTTCTGCCATCTTGGCTCCGCCTCCTGGAGTCTTTTAATATCCACCTTTGGAAGCAGGACAGGTTGTAAATCATAGTTCTACCATTTACTAGCTGAGTAGCTTTTGATAAGTTACTTAAATAAATGCTCTGAGCCTAAGTTTCTTCATCTGTGAAATGAGCATGATAGTACCTGGTTTGCAGAGTTGCTGTCAAGATTGGCCAGTATGAGAGAGATGACTGTCTGCTACTAGGCACTCAATGAGATGTGGCTATTGTTAATATTGTAGCTCCCATAGAGACGTATTCCATATCTGCCAAACTTCTCTAGAAGTGGTTCTGCTTGTACTAATACAGGGGAACAAAAAAGGCCCTATATATCACATTTAGTCGAGTCAGGTACCCTATGAGCCAAACGCCTGTTTGTAAAAAGCACATGTGAGGAAATTTCTGGATTGATACTCCCAAGGATAAGAGAATTGTTGTATTTTCTTAATGTAAGCAAGGTTTAAGCTCCTAGTCAAGGACTGGTGACAGACAAAATTTTTCCTCATGCTTGCATTTGTCCAAGAACTCTGACCCTTACAATTTAGTCTGTCCTAACAGGTTTGGTTTTAGTTAGGTGTTATCCTCTTAGTTTGTCCGTGGATGCTGAATATTTCATTAACATGACACTCTGTTCTAGCAGTAGGGTTGCAAACCAACTGAGAGCTTAGGACGGAGGAAGGGAAGAACATTGTGAGCATTGTCATGTCTGTGGCTTCAACAGAAAAACACTTCGATTCACTAAACGAAAGTCAACATATCAATAGAGTCTTTTCCATTGTCCACTGATAAGACTTTTAAAACTTCATATTAAATTTTCTGAAAGTGTTATTCTCTACAGTCTCAATCACAGTTTTTCTGTATAAATATAGTACTGACACATTATCTTTGCAAAATTGATTGGCTTTCCAGGAGAAAAGACTTATAAAGGCATCACTAGAGTGAATATAAGTTTCATGAAGGTAGGGGACTTTGCCTCGTTTACTATTGAATGTCCATTGCCTGGAACAGTGAATACACACAGTCCCTGGAATACTAAAGAGCTCTGTTCCTAAAACTGTTTTTAAGTTGAATTTGTACATAAGTTGGAACAGTTAGGTAAGGTTCATCTTAGTATATAGTACATAGTGGACTTTTCTATGCATAAAAAACATTAAAGAAACTTCCAGATACACTAAAACATCTTTAACATAATAATACAGTAATAATAATAATGTTTTTTTCTATAATAATAATGTTTTGATGCACATTGCAAAGTAGCACCCGTTTGTTATTAGGAACCATTGTATGTACCTCCAATTTTTAATATAACAGGCTTTACGGGGATTGGTTCATAACTATGGGTTGTATGTTAAGTTGGACGTTTATAACCCGGTGACTACCTGTGTAGCAGATACTCAATAAATATTGGTTGAATGAATGCATGCATTGGTCGTAACAGATTTCTGGAGCTGTCCCTTTGGACAAACTGATAATGTGCTTATATAGAGTTGAGTGTTAAAATCATCTTGTTAAAATGGTAAAATTTGCCTGTGCGAGAATCAATGGAAACCAAAGCTTCTTGCTGTTTCTCTCCTTTGTGGTGTTAGTAGAAACTACAAGTATCACAGATTATTATTTTTAACGTTATAATTTGTAAAGAAATTGCCTTGAACTTTCCTCATGATTTTTCTTAGATACAATTTACCTAAAAGCCCAGAATTCTTCTTCATTCACTGAGAGGGTTTTGTGTCTTCTTGACCAAGTGTTGCCCCGACTGTTTCCCATCCATACATCATAACCTGCATCTGCTAGAAGGAACCCAAGGCTGCCATTGGCAAAATTCTCAAGCCAAACCGCATTGTCTGCAAACAAGGCATGCTGCATGTACACAACCGGCCGGGGACCTGGAGGGAGAGGAAAAGAGAGACAGAGAGAGGCAGAGAGATAGAGAATAATTTCTGATAAATATAGCATCACAGAACATGATAAACACACACACACAAGAAAAAAGAAAAAACAGAGAATAACATTCATTTTTTTTCCTTTGTCATTACTGTATAGCATTATAATCCCTGCTTTGTACCTTGTTAGCTGGGTGGTCTTGGGAAAGTTACTTATCTCCCTTAAACATCAGTTTCCACATCTGTAAAGTGAGGATATCAAAATAGCAGCTACCTTATAGAGTTGTTATATGAAATTCATGAGATAATGCATGTATATCAGTCAACAGAGCACCAGGCACGAAGTATGTACTTGGGAAATGTAGGTTATGTGATTAAATCTTTATGTTTTCCAGGGAGGAAGAGAAGATGAATGTTAATAGACACTGACTAGTTCCCCATGGAGCTCCTGTCCCAATTCTGGAGGGAGAGAGAATTCAGGGAGATGAGAAGAGCCAGGATTGAAGGTTGGGGCACCATCACTTAACGGTTAAGAGCACAGGCTCTGGCACCAGGCTGCCTGCGTTTGAATCCTGGTTCTGTCACTTGCTGTTGTGTGACTTAGGACCAGGTTACATAATCTGTTGGGCTTTAGTTCTTTTATCTGTAAAATGCTGACTATTAATAGTACTCATTCATAAGGTTGCTGGGAGGTTTAACTGATCTAATTCATGTAAAGCATTCGTGTACACCTAATACCCTGTTGCCGTCGAGTCAATCCTGACTCATGGTGACCCTGTAGGACAGATGAGAACTGCCCCAAAGAGTTTCTAAGTCTGTAAATCTTTGCAGAAGTAGTCTGCCACACCTTTCACCCATGGAGCTGCCGGTGATTTCGAACCAATGACATTGGTTAGCAGCTGAGAGCTTTAACTATTGTGCCACCATGGCTCCTGTACACCTAGTAAATGGCTTTTTAACTCTAAATCTTGCTAAAACTCTCCCTCCTTAAGCAAAAACTTTCCTAGATTTTCTTCTTTTAAATTTCATAGAACAATACACCTAATAAATGGTTTTTAATTCCCAATCTTTCTAAAACTCTCCCTCCTTAAACAGAAGTGTTCCTATCAAGATTTTCTCATTTTATATTTTATGCCTGTGATTGCCAGATTTAGCAAACAACAATAAAAAAAAAAAAAAAAGAAGAAGAAGAAAGAAAAAGCTAGGATGCCTAGTTAAATTTGAATTTCAGATAAACAACAGATAACATTTCAATATCAGTTCATCCTAAAATGGGACTTATATAAAAAAAAAAAAAGCATTGTTTATCTGAAATTCAGATTTAACTGGGCATCCTTTATTTTACCTGATAACCCTATCCATACCCCACTCCTATCTTTTATTCTGAAACTCTTCAATTACAGGTTTGTACAGGGAACTTGTCTTTCTGTCCTGTGGGGAGAGAATGCTCAACAACAGGATTCTAGCTGCCACTGAGAGCGAGAAGATGCAGCACGAACGTGGTTTGCCTGCTGTTGTTAGTTGTTGCTGAGTCAGCTCTATCTCCTGGCATATGCAGCTGTCAGTAAATTATTCGCCACCAAGCCTTTGCAGATATTTTGTTGTACTGTTATCTTTCCCTCTTCAGAAGTTTTGCAGTTATTATTCCCCTTTCAAGAAATGTGATTTCCCTGCTTTCTCATGGCTGGTTCATGTCCCGGAATTCAGGTCTTAACAGGATGTTCCTTCATTACAGAAAACATCTGTCCTTTAGGGCAAACAAACGTACGTGAATGTTAAAGTTTTCATTTCCGGCAAAAGTTTCAGAAGTCCCACAGTTATTTAACTTGCTTTGTTATCCTACAGAGGAAGTCCCATTGATTCTAGTCAGGGCAGGAGGCTCTTTTGGGCTACCCCTTAAGCAACTTCACACAGCCCAGCAAATGTCCTTCCAAAAACGATGAAATCCACTTTCTGGGACAAGGCAGTTTTCTACACGAGAAACCAGAACTCAGTAACAAGCTAACAAAATACAGGCTCCACCTTTGCATTTATACCTAACAAGCAAGCCTGATTGTAGTCAACAAGCTCAGCCTTGCCCTTTGTGTTTTTAGGTTCTTGCCTGTCTTCACCAAATTTGAGGGGAGGGAATGAGTGAGCCTCCCTGTTAGCCATTTAAAGACTAATATAATTGTTCAAACCCATTTTGATGAATCGGTCACTCCCTTGAGGAACAGCCAGCATTGAATTTTGGTAATACTCAGTTCTCTTTCTCAGGAGAGGTGTATCTTGTACCTGTGCTCCTAGCATCTCTTCGCCCACAGGGAATTCTGTTGACACTGAGTATGTACCCATCTTCAGTGATGACGTCATACTCCTCACTGGGGTAGCCATTATAGGTGATGATTTCACTCTGCCCAGTAAAAATGTAGGTGTTAGCTGAATGTCTTCGGTAAAGGATATCAAAAGGAAATAGAACAGCATTGGTGTGTACTTACTGGGGTAAATTATCTGAAATTTGTAGCCCCAGGCAACTGTAAAACTAATATAGTACATACAGTTTTGATAAAATTAGGCAGAAAATGTGAAATAGTGGGAAATATATACACATACATGTATGTATATATATATATATATATCTAAATAAATATTTGGGTGGGAAAGAATTTTAGTATTGGCATGTTTATTCTGACAATTGTCTTTTGAAACCACTCAGTTTAAAGTTAACAAAACCATAGACTAGTAGAAGGCATTCATATATATCATCCAAATGGTTTAAAGTTCTTAAAATATAAATTCAAAAGCTGGGGGGAATCTATGAAAATACGATTCTGCTTTTGTTATTAGAAAATACCATCTATTCTGTCAAAAGATCAGATCTACCTAGCTAGACTCGTGTAGAAATGTTAAAAATCACCTATGTTTTAGATGTTTTCTTATCAGAGATTTTCTGCTTTAACAGGACTTTTGATAATCTCACCACCAATTAATCCTGCTTTATCTGTTGCTCTTTGGAATTTTCCGTGACTTACAATATTCATCCACACTTCAGGATTCGCTTCCTTTTCCAATTCAAAGTATCCACCACCATTTGAAGTTCCACAAATCAAACAGATTGTTGCTAAAAACAGCCACATCATGGGAATACCTGGCATAAAACGTTTAATATTCACAGATTCATTTTGTCCATCCAAGTTTATTAATGACATGAAAATAGTACCCTAACAAAAACTTGAATAATGCCCTGAGAAAGCTGAAAAGGTATGGAGTGAACTAACTTGGAGCACTATTAATCTGTTTTTACACACAGAAACTGTCTTGATGCAATCTGGTTCTTAAAATTAAAGGAATTTGATCTAGGAAGGAAACTTTTTGGTTTTATTTTAATCAAAGTTGGTTGTTTTAAGTCATCGTTCACCTGTGAGCTGCCAGGATACCTAAAAATTCAATGAGGGAGTTTTCATACCACAGCAAAATGGAAGGGTGGAGGTATTCCCTGGCCTAAACCAGTATCCCATAAAACAGATAACAATGAACTAATGAAACGTCATTCAAACAAACAAGCTTATGACAGTTTCTAGAAATGTGACTATTTCTCTCTTTGGACACCCAAAGGCAATTTTTCACATTTAAATGTACAGTCTCGCTCCCTTGCCATGGTTATAAACATGGCTTTTCAAAGACAGGCTGGCAACAATCACAGTTTGCTTGATGTAGAAGTGGTGCAGCCAACTGGCTTCTAATTGAAATCCAGCTTCACCAAGAACTTGCTTTTTGAACTTGGGCCAGTTATTTAACAGCTTTGTCTCTTGGATTCCTTGTTAGTAAAATTAGGACAATAATATAACCTACCTCATAGGGTTATAGTAAGGATTAAGTGTCATAACATTGTAAAGCACTCAGCACAGTATAAACCAAAAAAAACCAAACCCAGTGCCGTCTAGTCGATTCTGACTCATAGTGACCCTATAGGACAGAGTAGAACTGCCCCATAGTTTCCAAGGAGCGCCTGGTGGATCCAAACTGCTGACCCTTTGGTTAGCAGCCGTAGCACTTAACCACCACACCACCAGGGTTTCCCAGCACAGTATAAGCTCTTAATAAATGCTTTCACTGTTGTTCTTATTCTAAGAATTAGCAGGTGAGCAGGATCACAGAACGTTTACTGTAATCAATAAATGACTGGCTTCCAAAATTCAGAGCTTGCTTTTGAGGCTAACTCACTTTTCATACATAGGTTGTGTGGTTAAAGGTGATTTTATATCTGTAATTGACATATGAATCTGCAATCTTTGAAAACAATAATAGCTAATACCTATGCAGTGCTTTCCTTGTGCCATGCGCTATTCTAAATACTTCAGAGATTTTATTTAAAACTTGTGGAAATGCCATGAAATAAATATTATTAGTCTCCTTTTTTTATCAGCAAAAAAACAAAGGCTTGGAGAAATTTAAGACCTGCCCCAGGTCACAGAGCCAGCAGGTGACGGAACCAGCGTACAAACCAGGCAGTCTCAATGCAGAGCCCTTGCATCTTCCTGCCATTCCATCCTACCCCCAATTATGTTAAATCTGTACCTTACCCAATTAGATGAGCTTCCTCTGTTCCCGAGGATTCCTTTTTGTTTAAGAACGTCTAAACTTTTGCTTTTGGCATCAGGCTGAAGAATGACATATGGTTGTAGTAACAGTTAGCAGGAGAGACAGGAAGCCTCTGGAAATGAGGAAATGCTGCCTTGTGAGACACACCTAGGGCGTGTTCCTGACATACTAAATGCCATGATGCACTTGCAGGTTGGGAAATAGTGGTCTCCATAAGGCCAAACAACCAGTTTGGCTGAATCCTTCATGTTTAAACTGAGTATCTATCACTGTTGGAAAGATTCAGCAACATTTTCAAACCAGTGCATAAAATGGGGAAGTAGAATGTACTCAAGATCCTAATGGACATAATCAGAGACACTAATATCTACCTTCTAAACCCTGCATTATTACCAAGGTCAAATGAAGCAATGCACATCAAAGTGCTGTGTCAACAACATAGTGTGTAGGGATGTGAGTAATTGTAACTAAGTTGAGAAGACAGGCAATTCTGACTCCCAACTCTTGAGTCTAGGAGATTGGAACTAGAATGACCCACAGACTGAAGGGATTCGGCTTACTGCCAACTTTGGCAGTAACCGTTGTGTTTCTGACCCACAACTATTTAATTACTGCTTTTTTAAGCAAAGTAGAAATTAATGCCTGAGGAGATAATGAAGCCAATTTAGCTCTGTACCCCACTTGGAATACCAGATAATGGAGGCACGTGTCCTCCATCTTTTATTTCGCTTTGTGTGCCTATAGAGCCTAAGCACAAACTGAATCTCTTTCATTCCCCAGCATGAAGAAGGTAGGGAAAACTGTTGCTACTCAACATGATATAGGAGTTTCAGTTCTATTAGTTTGGTCCAATCCTCAAATCCTTTCAGAAACAAAGGTATTGTTCACATTTGTCCAAATCTTAAGATCTGTTCCACTTGAGTATGAAAGTTCCTGCCAATTAAACAAATGTAGAGTAAAGGGAAGCTCTTAGCTTGTTGGAAAAGGTAGGAAAGTTATGCATCCTCCATGCTCATTCAGTCTTTGATGAAAAACCCAGCAGTGCTTTGCCCTGATTGACAGTCCATGGCATAGGTGTGTGGACTTGCCTGGAATCTCTCTTGGGTTATGACTTAAAACAAAAAAAACAAAACCCTTTTAACAAAACTTCAATGGATTCCTCAGAGAGTTATAGGAAATGCAGTGTCATTACTATTATTATTAATGCTGAAATCTTGCCATGACTTCCTGTGGAAATAGCATGAATATAGTTCAGTTTCTTAGACCTTTACAGATTATATACTAGCTCAAATATCAGAAGAATTTCTACACCACTGACTTCTCATATTTCTTCCACAACTTTGAGGGTGATCTGAATAATGTGGAGAATTCTTCCAACTTTCCATTTCTTTTCTTTGTACAGAAACAACGCTGTAGCAAATAAAAAAAGTGAACATTTTCCACAGGGTTTTAATCATTTTTCTTATGTAAGCTTGCTCTTTTAGTAAATATTCAATACATTGAAATGAATTAAAATGAAATGAATTGAAAGGTCTCCCTAGAGCCTAGGGAATACAAATGATAATCCCTAGTCTCTACAAGCTCAAACTTTTCCTGTACTTTTGCATAAAACTAGATGACATTAACTCTAGAAGGGAATCTTGGACAAAATGTAGCCTAAGGGACAACCTGTCAGAAGACCTGTGGTTTTTCTGCTGTCTTAATCCAAGCATCAAATTTTAGCCTGAGCAGATTGTTTAATGATGGCTGCCCATTTGATTTTCAAGATGGCTGAAAATACACAGTTGAACAGAGATCATTGACTTTGGAGTCTGTGAAAATGACTTTTATTTTCCTGTCAACGTTCTAACTCAAAACACATTTGCTATTGCAAATGTTTAATCTTTCTTTTGTTGGCTTATTTGTTTTTCTCTCCCCCAAGACTGCTTTTTCTCGATAGACTGCTTTGCTTCAAAGGAGTCACAATTATCCCTTGAAAATAACTCAAATTTGAAAGGTTAGGCTACAACCAACAAAATAGAAACTGATGATGATTTTGGAAAAAGGAATAATTTGATCCATTACACCTTTGAGACAAATTTTGCCCTGGAGTAAAAGGCTTTGGGACACAGAAATTATCACTTGCTTACTAGCTAACTTATCTAATTCACTCTGCATCCTGAAATTCAAACAGGGCTCGGTAAAGCCACACGGGTGTGTAGATGTGAGAAATAATTATCACATTTTGACTTGAGGAAATCACTGTAAATTACATTTAAAATTTACATTTCTTTTATCCTAAAGTTGGCGATGCTCTTGATTTCTGTAAGGGTCAATGTTGTTTTTGAGATTACCCATTAGAATGGAACATGTTCTCCTTAGTGTGGGTGCCAGGGAATTTCTTTTCCAGCTCACTATGCTATAAAAAAAAAAAAAAAAATGCTATACCCATGTTCAAACACAATTTAGCAATGAAAAAGAGGCAGAAGAGAGAAATGACAAAGAAAAACTTCTACTTATCAAACATAACAAATATTTATGGTTTAAATATTAAAGGTTTTTGAAAAGATGCCATAATAAGCCAACCGAACATATACCCATCCCAGTCCTGATGCTCAAAGGAAAAATCACTTACATTTAAAGAGAACTTATTACCAGAAGTTATTACACACAGGTGCTAGTGGCTGCCCTTGATGACATCCACATCATGGACTGGCAGGATCAGGACTGCCTTGGTGGCAAAGGTCAGAGCTTTGTGAAAATGGAGGTGAAGGACCATACTATTGACCACAAAGAAAATTATACCATCCTCTTCTCCAATCAGGTTTATCTGCCTCGCTGCTTGCTTAGTACATAGAATTTATGTGTCAGTCTGTTTGTCATACTGTGGGGGCTTGTGTGTTGCTGTGATGCTGGAAGCTATGCCACCGGTATTCAGATACCAGCAGGGTCACCCATGGAGGACAGGTTTCAGCTGAGCTTCCAGACTAAGATAGACTAGGAAGAAGGACCAGGTAGTCTACTTCTGAAAAGCATTAACCAGTGAAAACCTTATGAATAGCAGCGGAACATTGTCTGATATAGTGCTGGAAGACGAGCCCCCCAGGTTGGAAGGCACTCAAAAGACGACTGGAGAAGAGCTGCCTCCTCAAAGTAGAGTGACCTTAATGATGTGGATGGAGTAAAGCTTTTGCGACCTTCTTTTGCTGATGTGGCATGACTCAAAATGAGAAGAAACAGCTGCAAACATCCATTAATAATCGGAACTTGGAATGTATGAAGTATGAATCTAGGAAAATTGGAAATCATCAAAAATGAAATGGAATGCATAAACATCGATATCCTAGGCATTAGTGAGCTGAAATGGACTGGTATTGGCCATTTTGAATTGGACAATCGTATAGTCTACTACACTGGGAATGACAACTCGAAGAGGAATGGTGTTGCATTCATCGTAAAAAAGAACGTTTCTAAATCTATCCTGAAGTACAACTCTGTCAGTGATAGAATAATATCCATACACCTGCAAGGAAGACCCGTTAACACTACTGTTATTCAAATTTATGCACCAACCACTAGGTCCAAAAATGAAGAAATAGAAGATTTTTATCAGCTGCTGCAGTCTGAAATTCATCGAACATGCAATCAAGATGCATTGATAATTACTGGTGATTGGAATGCAAAAGTTGGAAACAAAGAAGAAGGATCAGTAGTTGGAAAATATGGCCTTGGTGATAGAAACAATGCTGGAGATCGAATGACAGAATTTTGCGAGAACAACATCTTCTTCATTGCAAATAGCTTCTTTCACCAACATAAACAGCGAATATACACATGGACCTCACCAGATGGAACACACAGAAATCAGATTGAATACATCTGTGGAAAGAGATGATGGAAAAGCTCAATATCATCAGTCAGAACAAGGCCAGGGGCCGACTGTGGAACAGACCATCAATTGCTCATATGCAAGTTCAAGCTGAAACTGAAGAAAATCAGAGCAAGTCCCTGAGAGCCAAAATATGACCTTGAGTATATCCCACCTGAATTTAGAGACCATCTGAAGAATAGATTTGATGCATTGAACACTAGTGACCAAAGACCAGATGAGTTGTGGAATGACATCATCCGTGAAGAAAGCAAGAGGTCACTGAAAAGACAGGAAAGAAAGAAAAGACCAAGAGGGATGTCAGAGGAGACTCTGAAACTTGCTCTTGAGCGTCGAGCAGCTAAAACAAAAGGAAGAATTGATGAAGTAAAAAAGCCGAACAGAAGATTTCAAAGGGCCTCTAGAGAAGACAAAGTAAAGTATTATAATGACACGTGCAAATGGCTGGAGATGGAAAACGAAAAGGGAAGAACATGCTCGGCGTTTCTCAAGCTGAAAGAACTGAAGAAAAAATTCAAGCCTCGAGTTGCAATAGCGAAGAATTCCATGGGGAAAATATTAAACAACGCAGGAAGCATCAAAAGAAGATGGAAGGAATACACAGAGTCATTATACCAAAAAGAATTAGTTGATATTCAACCATTTCAAGAGGTGGCATATGATTAGGAACCGATGGTACTGAAGGAAGAAGCCCAAGCTGCTCTGAAGGCATTGGTGAAAAACAAGGCTCCAGGAATTGATGGAATATCAATTGAGATGTTTCAACAAACAGATGCAGCACTGGCGGTGCTCACTCATCTATGCCAAGAAATATGCAAGACAGCTTCTTGACCAACTGACAGGAAGAGATCCATATTTATGCCTGTTCCCAAGAAAGGTGATCCAAATGAATGTGGAAATTATAGAACAATATCATTAATATCAGAAGCAAGCAAAATTTTGCTGAAGATCATTCAAAAATGGCTACAGCAGTATATTGACAGGGAACTGCCAGAAATTCAGGCCGGCTGCAGAAGAGGACGTGGAACCAGGAGTATCATTGCTGATGTCAGATGGATCCTGGCTGAAAGCAGAGAACACCAGAAGGATGTTTACCTATGTTTTATTGACTATGCAAAGGCATTCGACTGTGTGGATCATAACAAACTATGGATAACACTGCGAAGAATGGGAATTCCAGAACACTTAATTGTGCTCATGAAGAACCTTTACATAGATCAAGAGGCAGTTGCTCGGACAGAACAAGGGAATACTGATTGGTCTAAAGTCAGGAAAGGTGTGCGTCAGGGTTGTATTCTTTCGCCATACCTATTTAATCTGTATGCTGAACAAATAACCCGAGAAGCTGGACTGTATGAAGAAGAACGGGGCATCAGGATCGGAGGAAGACTCATTAACAACCTGTGTTATGCAGATAACACAACCTTGCTTGCTGAAAGTGAAGAGGACTTGAAGCACTTACTAATGAAGATCAAAGACCACAGCCTTCAGTATGGATTACACCGCAACATAAAGAAAAATAAAATCCTCACAACTGGACCGATGAGCAACATCATGATAAACGGAGAAAAGATTGAAGTTGTCAAGGATTTCATTTTACTTGGATCCACAATCAACAGCCATGGAAGCAGCAGTCAAGAAACCAAAAGACGCATTGCATTGGGCAAATCTGCTGCAAAGGACCTCTTCAAAGTGTTGAAGAGCAATGATGTCACCCTGAAGACTAAGGTGTGCCTGACCCAAGCCATGGTATTTTCAATCACATCATATGCATGTGAAAGCTGGACCATGAATAAGGAAGACCAAAGAAGAGTTGACACCTTTGAATTGTGGTGTTGGCTAAGAACATTGAATATACCTTGGACTGCCAAAAGAACAAACAAATCTGTCTTGGAAGAAGTGCGGCCAGAATGCTCCTTAGAGGCAAGGATGGCAAGACTGCGTCTTACATACTTTGGACATGTAGTCAGGAGGGATCAGTCCCTGGAGAAAGACATCATGCTTGGCAGAGTACAGGGTCAGCGGAAAAGAGGAAGACCCTCAACAAGGTGGATTGACACAGTGGCTGCAACAATGAGCTCAAGGATAACGATTGTAAGGATGGCTCAGGACCGAGCAGAGTTTCGTTCTGTTGTGCACTGGGTCGCTATGAGTCAGAAGCTACTGGACGACACCTACCAACAATAACAACATCCTGTGGAGCTCCTTTTGTATTTGAATTCCTGTAGGAGGTATATTCAAATGGAAATTCTTTTTGAAAAACACACAGAAATTCAAGCTGGATCTAGTTTTAGATACAGTCTTATCTAATTTGTACCACTGAGTAAAAAAAAAAAAATTAGTGACTGGAATATGCAAAGAGGTAACATTGGCCGTTTTGATATAAGCTCGGATTTCTTTCCAAAGCTATTTTTATAAATTTTATTAAATTTTTATCAAATTGCCTCCAAATCTCCCCAGTACTCTTGGAAATAGGTTACTGGCTTTTAGTGTCAGAGTATCTTGGTTAATGTTGATGAGGGAATGAATAAATGAATAAATGGCTGAATCTAAAAGCCTAGAGAACTTAGCTTAGCTATTGAGGAATAATAACAATATTAATAACAGTGAATTGTTAATTATTGAGTACGGTGTTTTACTTTGATATACTACCAACATCTGATAATGTTTTAAACATTTAATATTAAAACCCTTCAATGACTTTGCATTCATAATGAATGGCTAAGAAGGCCTGTTTCTTTGAGCTCAATTCTACTGGATTTTCTATGCTCATAAGTGTTTGTCTTCGTTATCTAGTGCTGCTATAACAGAAATACCACAAGGGGATGGCTTTAACAAAGAGAAATTTATTCTCTCACAGTCTAGGAGTCTAGAAGTACAAATTTAGGGTGCTAGCTCCAGAGGAAGGCTTTCTCTCTCGGTTGGCTCTGAGGAAAGGTCCTTGTCATCAATTTTTCTCTGGTCTAGGAGCTTCTCAGCTCAGGGACCCCTGGTCTTCTTGCTTCATGGTAATGAAGACCCCTGTCTCTCTGCTAGCTTCTCTCTTTTATATCTCAAAAGAGATTGACTCAAAATACAACCTAATTTTGTAGATTGAGTCCTGTCTCATTAACATAACTGCCTCTACTTCTGTCTTATCAATGCCATAGAGGTAGGATTTATAGTGCATAGGAAAATCATATCAGATGACAGAATGGTGGACAATCCCATAACACTGGAAATCATGGCCTAGCCAATTTGACACACATTTTGGGAGGACACAATTCAATCCATAACAGGTTTTAAATGGTCATTTTAAAAAAAATAATAATTTTTATTGTGCTTTAAGTCAAAGTTTACACATCAAGTCAGTCTGTCACGTATAAGCTTATATACACCTTACTACATACTCCCATTTACTCTCTGCCTAATAAGTCAGCCCTCTCCCTCCTTCCAGTCTCTCCTTTCGTGACCGTTTTGTCAGTTTCTAACCCTCTCTACCCTCCTATCTCCCCTCCAGACAGGAGATGCCCACACAGTCTCAAGTGTCCACCTGAAACAAGTAGCTCACTCTTCATCAGCATCTCTCTCCAACCCATTGTCCAGTCCCTTCCATGTCTGATGACTTGTCTTCCGGAATGTTTCCTGTCCTGGGCCAACAGAAGGTTTGGGGACCATGACCACTGGGATTCCTCTAGTCTCAGTCAGACCATTAAGTCTGGTCTTTTTATGAGAATTTGGGGTCTGCATCCCACTGTTCTCCTGCTCCCTTAGGGGTTCTCTGTTGTGCTCCCTGTCAGGGCAGTCATCGGTTGTGGCCGGGCACCATCTAGTTCTTCTGGTCTCAGGATGATGTAAGTCTCTAGTTCATGTGGCCCTTTCTGTCTCTTGGGCTCATAGTTGTCTTGTGACCTTGGTGTTCTTCATTCTCCTTTGATCCAGGTGGGTTGAGACCAATTGATGCATCTTAGATGGCCGATTGTTAGCACTTAAGACCCCAGATGCCACACTTCAGAGTGGGATACAGAATGTTCTCATAATAGAATTATTTTGCCAATCGACTTAGAAGTCCCCTTAAGCCATAGTCCCCAAACCCCCGCCCTTGCTCCGCTGACCTTAGAAGCATTCAGTTCACCCCGGAAACCTCTTTGCTTTTGGTCCAGTCCAGTTGAGCTGACCTTCCGTGTATTGAGTATTGTCCTTCCCCTCACCTAAAGTAGTTCTTATCTACTAACTAATCAGTAAATAACCCTCTCCCACCCTCCTCCCTCCCCTCTCTCGTAACCACAAAAGAATGTGTTCTTCTCAGTTTATACTGTTTCTCAAGATCTTATAATAGTGGTCTTATACAATATTTGTCCTTTTGCATCTGACTAATTTCACTCAGCATAATGCCTTCCAGGTTCCTCCATGTTATGAAATGTTTCACAGATTCCTCACTGTTCTTTATCGATGCGTAGTATTCCATTGTGTGAATATACCATAATTTATTTAACCATTCATCCATTGATGGACACCTTGGTTGCTTCCATCTTTTTGCTATTGCAAACAGTGCTGCAATAAACATGGGTGTGCAAATATCTGTTCATGTAAAGGCTCTTATTTCTCTAGGGTATATTCCGAGGAGTGGGATTTCTGGGTTATATGGTAGTTCTATTTGTAACCTTTTAAGAAAACGCCGGATAGATTTCCAAAGTGGTTGTACCATTTTACATTCCCACCAGCAGTGTATAAGAGTTCCAATCTCTCCGCAGCCTCTCCAACTTTTATTATTTTGTGTTTTTTGGATTAATGCCAGCCTTGTTGGAGTGAGATGGAACCTCATCGTAGTTTTAATTTGCATTTCTCTAATGGCTAATGATCGAGAGCATTTTCTCATGTACCTGTTAGCTGCCTGAATATCTTCTTCAGTGAAGTGTGTGTTCATATCCTTTGCCCAATTTTTGATTGGGTTGTTTGTCTTTTTGTGGTTGAGTTTTAACAGAATCATATAGATTTTAGAGATCAGGCGCTGGTCGGAGATGTCATAGCTGAAAATTTTTTCCCAATCTGTAGGAGGTCTTTTTACTCTTTTGGTGAAGTCTTTAGATGAGCATAGGTGTTTGATTTTTAGGGGCTCCCAGTTATCTGGTTTCTCTTCGTCATTTTTAGTAATGTTTTGTATTCTGTTTATGCCTTGTATTAGGGCTCCTAACATTGTCCCTATTTTTTCCTCCATGATCTTTATCATTTTAGTCTTTATGTTTAGGTCTTTGATCCACTTGGAGTTAGTTTTTGTGCATGGTGTGAGTAAATGGACATTTTTAAAAAACATTTAATTATCTAGTGAGATTTATAAGACTGAAGAAATTTGTAAGAAAAGCCAGTCTTCTGTTTTTGAACCAAATTGCAATAGGTGCACTATTCTTCCTAGAGTGCACTAATACAATCAAAAATTGCTACTATGGCACAGTCTGATATCTTTCACAGTCAATATTTCCTCATTCCTTTATAGACTTAAAACATCTTATAAATACATAATTATTCAAGTTTTTCTACAAGTAGACAGATACTTTTAGGAGATAATCACCTTATTCTTTTCTCTATACCAATACTGTCCAAAAAAAATGTGATGCAAACCGCACATGTAATTTTAAATTTTCTAGTAGCCACCTTTTTAAAACTGCGTGAACAACTGAGATAAATTTTAATAATATATTTTTAAACCAATATATCCAGAATATTATCATTTCAACATGTAATCAATATTATAATGAATGAGAGAGCCTGCATTCTATTTCAAGCTGTCTTTGAAATCTGGTGTATATGTTACACTTGCCACACATCTCAATTAGGACTAAGCCACTTTTTAAGGGCTCCGTAGCCACATGTGGCTAGTGGATCTGTACTGGACAGTGCACCTCTGTACTATCTGTCTTATCTTGTTGTTCTCTCCCACCACCCAGTTTTTCTTCAGCTGGATTCTTTAGTTTTCATATAGTACCTGATCAAAATACAAAACTTTGTGTCATATGTTTAGCCTGATTTTAAGATCTGCCTACCAAACGTTTTTGTGTCTGAATCATTAAAAAAAATCATTAGTCTGAATCACTAGTCATGTCTTATTAGTCTTTGAGTCTTATTACCCAGGAAAAAAGACATCAATGAATGTACAGAGACAGCTCATCACTTTCACTCTACTGCAATAACAAACGCCAAACTATTTAAAATGTTTTGTGTGTGTGTGAGATTTAATATTTCCTAACAGAGAAAATGTTATTAAAATGATTATGTCATCATTTAAAATCATTCATACACTTGATAGCTTCTTGGATCTACCTCTTTTGAGAATGTTAATAGAATAAAACAACAGCTATATGTATATATATGCACGTGTAAACAGAGCTGCTTTCTTGAGAGTTTTTGCTGGAGGTCACTGGTATCAGCACAAATTCATTGACCACCCCTGAGAGAGGATGTAGTCCTGATCTAGGACTGAGAAAATAACTGTCCATGGCCAATTTTCTGGTTCCAAAAAGCCATGTAACAGCCTAAATCAAGCTTAATCTCTCACTGGACCATTTCAACCTTTTACCTAGACTCCCTGCATCCATCTAATTCATTCCCCACGTTGTAGTCATTGTCATAATTTTAAATTACATGTCTGATTATGTTTTAAACACTTGATATTAAAACCCTTCAATGACTTTGCATTCAAAATGAGTGGCTAAGAAGGCCTGTCTCTTTGAGCTCATTTTGTCCCACTCTCTTTCTGGTTCCCTAGGCCTCTTTCATTTTCTCTATTAAGCCTACCTCCTTCCTACCTGAGCTGTTTTTCCTGTCTGTACTGTCTGAAAGATATAATAGATCTCAGGCAAAATTTCATTTCCTCAGTGAAGACTTCGCAGCCTACCTAGATGAGGGTGTATTTCTTTTTGGGGAAACTCATCACAATTATAATTATTAATTATCTGATTATGTAGTTGTATAGCCTATGCCTTTTTCATTACTCTATAAGTTGTACTAGGGTAGAAACAGTGTCTCTCTTATTACATTTCTTGTCCTGATGTCTAGCTAGTTCATAACAGACATTCATAATGTTATAGCGTAGAGAAGAACCTTCTGTATGGATTATACATAACTTACATAGGAAGAACTTATATGTAATATTCAGATGGCAAATTTTGGAGAATTGATATTTTTGAGTAAGTTGCTCAATATCTCCACACTTCAGTTACCTAATCTGTAAAGCAGAGATAAGATGGGTACCACAATATAAGGCTGCCATGAAGATTAAATGCGATAATTCACGTAAAGTGCTTAGACCATTTTTGCCTTACAAAAAAGGCTCTGTGAACTTGATTATAGAGGTGATGATTTTTGTCGAACCGTATATTTCCCCCGGTTTTTTATTCCATGCACACTAAGAAACATTTTAGTACTAGGACTTCCCATGTGTTTTATTACAGGAAAAGAACGCACTACTTTAGCTCCCCTCCCCAAAAAATGGATATAGTTCTTTTGAAAGTTATAGTTTTTAATTTTGGAGATAGGTGGGAACCCTCGTGGTGTAGTGGTTAAGAGCTGTGGCTGCAAACCGAAAGGTCGGCAGTTCGAAGCCACCAGGTGTTCCTTGGAAACTCTATGTAGTTCTACTCTGTCCTATAGGGTGGCTATGAGTAGGAATTGACTCGATGGCAGCGGGTTTTTTTTTTTTTTTTTTTGGATTATTCATTCAGGCTCTGCAGCCTCTTATACATTTCAGTTGCATGACTCAGCATGTGTAAGTGCAGTTGTTTCTGGGACACTGACAGCATGGGGTGCCTGGATATGCCAGTCTGATACGGCATACTCACCAAAGAGGTGCCTCCCTGTGAAGCCTTTTGATGCATTGCCACCCAGCATTGCCCTGACAAGGCTCAGATTTCATTTAATACTCCCCCTCACATCTATCGCCCCTTAATTTATGCCAAGAAATTCTTTAGAAATAAGTCTTGGCCAAATGTATATTAATTAAATGCCTTAAAATTACTCCAAATTCTACAGGACCCCATCAAATCCTTCATGATATAGAAGACACACCCAGCTATCCAACACTATTTATTGATCACTGACACTGTGCCTGGATGATTGTGGAGGGACTCAAGAACGAGACATAGTCCTTGCTATTAAGAATCTGGTCTCCCACCCAAGTTCAGACTGTTTACCCCTTCAGACTGTTTATGCCTGCCTCTGTCTCTAGATACCCTAAGACTTCCTTTATGACTTAGGTCATACTTTTCCTCCTCTTTGATGTCTTCTCTGACTCTCTAGCCTTTGGTAATCTTCCTTTCTTAAAGATTGAATAACACCTTTTGCCTAAGTATTAATGTAGCATTTAGTGTCTATTATGCCATGCTGTTAATTTTCAGGAATATATGATTATATCTACAACTAGATTGCAACTTTGATAGCATTTGGGAAGGCTCTTGGGAATTAGAGCAATCAGCTAGTTATTTGCTATTTGACCTGGGATACCTTAGTTAATTATTTCTGATGCTTAGTTTCTTCATGTGTAAAATGGGGATACTAATATCGAACTCCACCATGCGCCTGTCAGTTTGTTGTGCTGTGGTGGCTTGGATATTACTGGAAGCTATGCTACCGGTATTTCAAATACCAGCAGGGTCTTCCATGGTGGACAGGTTTCAGTGGAGCTTCCAGACTAAGACAGACTAAAAAGGACCTGGCGGTCTACTTCCGAAAAATTGGCCAGTGAAAACCTTATGGATAGCAGCGGAACATTATCTGATACAGTGCTGGAAGATGAGCCCCTCAGGTTGGAAGGCACTCAAAATACAGCTGGGGAAGAGCAACCTCCTCCAAGTACATGCAGATGGAGTCAAGCTTTCAGAACCTTCTTTTGCTGATGTGGCATGACTCAAAATGAGACGGACCAGCTGCAAACATCCATTAATAATTGGAACATAGAATGTAGGAAGTGTGAATCTAGGAAAATTGGAAGTCATCAAAAACGAAATGCAATGCATAAAGATTGATATCATAGGCATTAGTGAGCTGAAATGGACTGGTATTGGCCATTTTGAATCAGGCAATCATACGGTCTGCAATGCCGGTAATGACAAATTAAAGAGGGATGGTGTCGCATTTATTGTCAAAAAGATAATTTCAAGATCTATCGTGAAGTACAATGCTGTCAGTGATAGGGTAATATCCACACACCTTCAAGAAAGACCACTTAATATGACTATTACTCAAATTTACACACCAAACACTAACTCTAAAGACGAGGAAATAGAAGATTTTTTACCAACTCCTGCAGTCTGAAATTGAAAAAACATAACATCAAGATGCATTGATAATTACTGGTAATTGGAATGTGAAAGTTGGAAACAGAAGAAGGAGCTTTAGTTGGAAAATATGGCCTTGGTGATAGAAATGACACCGGATAGAATTTTGCAAGACCAAGGACTTATTCACTGGAAATACCTTTTTTCAACAACAAAAACAGCAACTATACACATGTGCCTCACCAGATGGAAAACAGAAGAATCAAATTTACTACATCTGTGGAAAGAGACAATGGAAAGCTTAATATCTTCAGTGAGAACAAAGCCAGGGGCCAATTGCAGAAAAGACCATCAATTGCTCATACGCAATTTCAAGTTGAAGCTGAAGAAAATTAAAGCAAGTCCACAAGAACCAAAATAGAGCCTTGAGTATATCCCGCCTGAATTTGGAGACCATCTCAAGAATAGATGTGATGCATTGAACACTCATGACAGAAGACTGGACGAGTTGTGGGATGGCATCAAGGACATCATACGTGAAGAAAGCAAAGGGCTGTTAAAAAGACAGAAAAGAAAGAAAAGACCAAAACGGATGTTGGAAGAGACTCTGAAACTTGCTCTTGAGTGTAGAGCAGGTAGCTATAGTGGATGGAAGAAATGATGGAGTACAAGAGCTGAACGGAAGATTTCAAATGGCAGCTCAGGAAGACAAATTAAAGCGTTATAATGACATGTGCAAAGACCTGGGGTTAGAAAACCAAAAGAAAAGAACACATTTGGCATTTTTCAAGCTGAGAGAACTGAAGAAAAAATTCAAGCCTTGAGTTGCAATTTTGAAAGATTCTATGGGCAAAATATTGAACAAGGCTGGAAGTATCAAAAGAAGATAGAAGGAATATACAAAGTCACTGTATCAAAAAGAATTGATTGATATTTAACCATTTCAGGAGGTAGCATATGATCAAGAATCGATGGTTTTGAAGAAAGAAGTTCAAACTGCACTGAAGGCATTGGCAAAAAACAAGGCTCCAGGAATTGATGGAATACCCATTGAGATGTTTAAACAAACGAGTGTAGTGCTGGAGGTGCTCACTTGTCTATACCAAGAAATTTGGAAGACAGCTACCTGGCCAACTGACTGGAAGAGATCCATATTTGTGCCCATTCCAAAGAAAGGTAATCCAAAAGAATGTGGAAATTATTGAACAATATCATTAATAGCACATGCAGATAAAATTTTGCTGAAAATCATTAAAAAATGGTTGCAGCAGTACATCAACAGGGAACTGCCAGAAATTCAACCCAGGTTCAGAAGAGGGCATAGAACGAGAGATATCATTGCTGATGTGAGATGGATATTGGCTGAAAGCAGAGAATATAAGAAAGATGTTTACCTATGTCTTATTGACTATGCAAAGGCATTTGACTACATGGATCATAACAAATTATGGATAACATTGCAAAGAATGGGAATTCCAGAACATTTAATTGTGTTCTGTACATAAGACAAGAGGCAGTTGTTTGAACAGAACAAGGGGATACTGCATGGTTTAAAGTCAGGAAACATGTGCGTCAGGGTTGTAAACTTTCACTATACTATTCAATCTGTATGCTGAGCAAACAGTCCAAGAAGCTGGACTATATGAAGAAGCATGTGGCATCAGGATCGGAGGAAGACTCATTAACAACCCACAAAATGCAATGACATAACCGTGCTTGCTGAAAGTGAAGAGGACTTGAAGCATTTATTGATGAAGATCAAAGGCCACAGCCTTCAGTATAGATTACATCTCAACATAGAGAAAACAAAAATCCTCACAACTAGACCAATAAGCAACATCATGATAAGTGGAGAAAATATTGAAGTTGTCAAAGATTTCATTTTACTTGGATCCACAATCAACTCCTTTGGAAGCAGCTATCAAGAAATCAAATGACACATTGCTTTGGACAAATCTGCTGCAAAAGACCTTTTTAAAGTGTTGAAAAGAAAGGTGTTACTTTGAGGACTAAGGCATGCTTGACCCAAGCTATGATATTTTGAATCACCTCATATGCTTGAGAAAGCTGGACAATGAACGAAGAAGACCAAAGAAGAACTGATGCCTTTGAATTATGGTGTTGGTGAAGAATATTGACTATATTGACTACAAATATTGCCAGAAGAGTGAACCAAGCCTGTCTTGAAAGAAATACAGCTAGAATATTCCTTAGAAGTGAGGATGGCGAGATTTCATCTCAGGTACTTTGGACATGTTATCAGGAGGGACCAGTCCCTGGAGAAGGACATCATGCTTGGTGACGTAGAGAGTCAACGAAAAAGAAGACCGTGGATGAGATGTATCGACACAGTGGGAGCAACAATGGGCTCAAACAGCAATGATTTTGAGGATGGTGCAGGACCGGGCAGTGTTTTGTTCTGTTTTCATAGGGTTGCTATGCGTCAGAACTGACTCAGCGACACCTAACAACAACAACGACAATATTGAACTCAGAAGCTACTGAGAGGATAATATGAGATAAATGTGGGCACCATATGCCTTGTATAGTACTTAGCACATAGCAGGAACTCAATAAATATTAACTGGTCTCTCCACACACACTCAATAACTCTTCATCTTCTTTAGTCAGGGCATCCCCGTGTGGTGCAAATGGTTAAGATGCTCTGTAGAACAACACATCCTGCTAGACCCACACCATAACTGTAAGACAACACTCTAAATCTGTGTGGTGCTCACAGGCTGTACCTGATTTCTAGATAGCCAGGGTACCATTAGAAAAAGTTCTTCAATAACTGGCATGAATTGGTCCATAAACATCACATCCTTCCTATCAGAGCCTGAACACATTAGCACATGGGAAGTAGCTTTTATTACTTATAAGAATCACACAGCATACAACTGGAAAACTCCATAAGAGAAGTACCCCCTTAAAAGCTGTCTGGGCAAAGATGACAACACTTCCATGCACACCCAACTTTGTACCATGGGTGAGGGGCTTCAATGGGACCCTCCTAACTCCTGGTTTCCCCTGGCCAGGTAGGTCTACTTAGGTGGACTGTAAGCTTATACTATGTGTGTCTCACCTACACCATAGCTGAGAATGCTAAGAAAACTTCCTCTCCCAGCTATTTTATATCCCCAGCCTGAGTGGCTAGTTGTATTTTTTAACCCTGCTAACAATATCCTACTGCATCATGCTCTCCTGACTTCCTGAGGTTAGCCCAGAATCATATCTTTTTAATCTTGCTAACAAACATCCAGCTTCAGTGGGGGTGGTAGTTTGTTCTGAGGCCTAAATACCCCAGGAGGGACAGGAAGGGAGAAAACCATGGCTGCCTTACTTGTCAGAAGGATTTGATCCTTATACACTCACTGCTTCTTCCCCAAAGAGCAGATAGCATAGCATCAGATAAAATATTAGGGATTATTTAATTGATTGCATGAATAAATGGGGAATAACTGATTGAAACATACTACTATGCTGGTGATATCACACTGCAAGAGGTAGTATAGCATCATGGTTAAGAGTGCTTCTCCCTGTAATGAGGCAGATTTGGGTTCACACCTTGGTTCCACCATTCAGGAAGTTGCTAACTTTCCAGAGGCCCACTTTTTTCATGGGTAAGTTGGCGGAAAAAGTAGAGTCTACTTTCAGGGCCATTATGAGAATCATATGACATAAGTGCATGGAAAGCACTTAGGATGTTACCAGGCAAATACTCAATATTTAAAAATAATAGGTAGAGATTATTTAAGCTAATATTATTAAGATAACATTTATCTAAGCCCCGAGAGGGCAAGAAATAGGTCTTTTGATTATTTGAGTTTAGATGTCACTTGATCTGTCTTGATTTGTTGAATATATTTTATTCATACATAAAGTAAGAACTCTATTTATCCATATAGGACTAAAAAATAAGCTGTTATCTTTGCGTGTTGTCATTGTTAGCTGCCACTGAGTTGGCCCTGACTCATGATGACCCCTTGCACAATAGAAATTTTGCCTGGTCTGCATCATCCCTGTGATTGGTTGCAGATCAGACTGCTGTGACCCACGGGGTTTTCACTGACTGACTTTCAGAAGTAGAATGCCAGGTCTTTCTTTCTAGCCCTCCTCAGTCTGGAAGCTTTGCTGAAATGTGTTCAGCATCATAGCAACATATAGTCCTCCACCTTACAGAGGGGTAGTGGCTGTGCAAGAGGTGCACTGACCAGGAATTGAACCCTTGTCTTCCACATGGAAGGTGAGAATTCTACCATTGCACTACCAGTAGCACTTTATAAATAATAACTATTATTAACCACTATGTATGTAACTGGCATTGTACTAAACCCATTTAATGCATTATCTCACCATATAACCTAATAACAGAGGTACATATAGCCGTTGAGTCGATTCAGACTCATAGCGACCCTATAGGATGGAGTAGAACTGTCCCATAGGGTTTCCAAGGAGCGCCTGGTAGATTCGAACTGCTGACCTTTTGGTTAGCAACCATAGCTCTTAACCACTACACCACCAAGGTTTCCTTCAGGGTCATGTTTAACTACTAAAATATACTTTCATATACATTTGTGATCTTTGGAATCATAAAATGGCAGCCCATGGAATAATCACTTTCTTTTTTTTTTTTTTGGTAGAAAAAGAAATTGCTAAAATAAATGATAAATGTCTTTTCCAGGGCCATGCAGCTAGTAAGTAGTGGGGCTGCTTCTGGAACTCCCATTGTCCAATGCTAACAGGAGCATTCTTTCCATATCAATCCTATGCTACCTCTCAACCAGTAAAAAGGAAATGCAATTGTGTCTGTGATGAAGCACTTTGAAAAAAAATACAAAGTGCTATAGAGATAGACCATTTGTTATGATAATCTTTATAACTACAGGTAGTACCCATGACGTCCTCAAAAGCAAGTGTTTCCAGAGAACTGGTTAAATTGTTCTAAACCAAATACAACCATCGAATGAATGCCATACTGGTAAGCAAGATACAACAGTTGGAACAAACACTGAAAGTACCACACCTGGGTAATTCCCTTGGGCCCTAGGTAGTTCTCCAACAATGCAGGGCAGGGCTTCCTTGAGAGGAATTACACTGGGTAGGGTCAAGTAGGCTGCTATCTTTGGCTGTTGTGGCAATGGAGAAGCCATAGTGACACATCTGTCAGCAGAGTTCAGTCAGATGGAGACCAACCAGGCTGGCAGACCTGACCCTGTTCTCTGCCACCCTGGTTTTGACTCAGAACTTGGGTAGCTTGTTTTACATAGTCACCTACACTCCTACTCTGTCCTGGTCTTGCCTATTTCCTTCTCTGCCTCTGCTGCTGTTTCAGCCACTCCCTCTATCTATCTTTTTTGACATTGACTTTGTTTTAGCTTCTCAGTTCACTTAAAATTGTCCTAAATTCGTGCCTTGCCTCCTGTACAGACCCCCAAGAATTCTCTAACAGTTGTGTGCTTCCCTAACTCAGCTTTCCTGTCTAGGGCGATCTATTCTGAGCTTCCTCATCTATATCTTCAGGGAGACAATGCAAGAAAATATTCAGAGTCTGGCATTTGGATTCAGATAACTCTGGGTCCAAGTCCCAGACTTACTGCTAATTCTTTTCTCTCTCTCTTTTAAAAAATATTTTATTGTGTTTTTAGGTGAAAGTTTACAGAGCAAATTAATTTTCTATTCAAGAAATTGTACACAAATTGTTCCATGACATGGGTTGCAATCCCCACACTTGTGTCAATACTCTCCCTATTTCCTCTCTGGGTTCCCTGTTTCCTTTTGTCTGGTTTTCCTACTCCTTCTTTCCTTCTCATCTTTGCTTTTGCACGAATGTTGACCATCTGGTCTCATACAATTGTTTGTTCTATGGAGCATGTTCTTTTGGGGTATTATTTTTTTATTTTATAAGCCTGTCTATTGCTTGTCTGGAAAGCGGTTTCTGGGAATGGCAATAGTTCCAAGTCAGAGGGGTGTCTTAGGGCCAGAGTCTCATAAATTCCTCCAATCTCTATCAGGCTGGTAAGTCTGGTCTTTTTTTTAATGAATTTGATTTTTCGTTCTACATTTTTCTCCGATCTGTCTAGGACCTTCTATTGTGCACTTGGTCAGAGCGGCCAGTAGTGGTAGCCAGGCACCATCTAGTTCTTCTGGTCTTGGGGTAGGCTGTGTGCATGTGGTCCATTAATCCTTTGGACTAATTGCTCCCTTAAGTCTTTGGTTTTCTTCACTCTCCTTTACTCTGGATGGGAAGAGACCACTAGCTGTATCTTAAAGGGCCACTCACGAGATTTTAAGACCCCAAATGCTACTCACCATAGTAGAAGGTTGAACATTGTTTTAATGCACTATGTTATGCCACTTGACATAGATGTCCCGTGAATCTATGGTACTTAGTCTTCAAGTCTAATATCTTTGTCCCAGGAGATGTATGATTTTGCATAAAAAGTTTCCAAGACTGTTCCACTTGTGTGTTCTATTGTCCATATTAGTAAACATTCAACATCTACAAATATGTACGTAGAGATAACAACAACCTAGCCTATATCTGCAGGTGGGTGTGCTCTCCTATGTTCTCCCTCTTTAATATACCTATCTACCTGTGTATCCCTTTGTAAATTATTGTTTGTTAATAATATTGTTGCAGGATTGTCTATGTTATAGTAATAGCTGTAGTTGCCCTTTGTTCTTGTGTTCCTGTCAGTGTTTTTCTTTGCTTTTGTCATGTTGTGCTCACTTCTGCCATTTAGTGTATTGCCTTTCTGTTCACCAATATTAAAGCATGTCTTCAATATATTTTGTAATTTGCCTTCCCACCCGTCCCTTCCCTGGTAAGCTTCAAAGAATTTTTTTTTCTTTTTCTGTGTGTAAACATTTTCTTGTTTTTTTTATAATAGTAGTCTCATACAATATTTGTCCTTCTGTGATTTGCTTATTTCACTCAGCATAGTGTCCTCCAAATTCATCCATGTTGTGAGAAGTTTTGTAGATTTGTCATTATTCTTTACCTCTGCATAGTATTCCATTGTGTACGTGTACCACAGTTTACCCGTTCATCTATTGATAGGCTTTTAGATTGTTTCCATCTTTTTGTTGTTGTGAATAATGCTGCAATGAGCATGGGTGTGTGTATGTTTATTCATGTCATGATTCATTTCTCTAGGATATACACCTAGGAGTGGGATTGCTGGATCATATGGTATTTCTATTTCTAGCTTTTTAAGGAAGGGGCATACCATTTTCCATAGTGGTTTTACCATTTTACATTACCACCAGCAGAGTATGAGAGTTCCAATTTCCCGACAACCTCACTAGGATTTGTTGTTTTGTTTTTTTGATTAGTGCCAGTAATGTCAGAGTGAGATAGTATCTCATCGTAGTTTTGATTTGCATCTCTCTAATGGCTAATAATCTCAAGCATTTCTTCATGTGTTTGTTAACCTCTTTGGAGAAGTGTCTGTTCATGTCCTTTGTCCATTTTTTCAATTGGATTATTTTTCTTTTTTTTGTTGAGGTGTTGATGTTTTCTATAAATTTTAGAGATTAACCCCTAGTCAGATATGTTGCAGTGAAAATTTTTTTTCCTAGCCTGTAGGGTCTCATTTTTACTCTTTTGGAGAAATCTTTTGATGAGCATAAGTATTTAATTTTTAGGAGATCCCATTCATCTAGTTTCTGCCATTTGTGCATTTTTAGTTATTACTAGTATACTATTTATGCCATGTATCAGGACCCCTGAGGTTGTCCCTATTTCCTCCTCCATGATCTTTTTAGATGTAGGTTTTATATTTAGGTCTTTGATCCATTTTGTGTTAGTTTTTGTGTATGGTGTATGGTATGGGTCCTGTTTCATTTTCTACAGATAGATATCCAGTTTTGCTAGCATCAATTGCTAAACAGACTGTCTCTTTCCCATTTAATGGACTTTGGACCTTTGTTGAAGATCAGCTGCCCATAGGTAGATGGATTTACTTCTTAATTCTCAATTCTGTTCCATTGGTCTATGTGTCTGTTGTTATACCAGTACCAGATTGTTTTGTCTACTGTGGCTGTGTACCAGGTTCTGAGATCAGGAGGTGTGAAGCCTCCTACTTTGTTCTTCTTCTTCAGTAATGCTTAACTTACCTGTGTCCTCTTTGTTTTCCATATAAAGTTTGTGGTTAGCTTTTCCATCTCATTAGTGAATACAGTTGGAATTTGGATCAGGATTGCATTATATCTGTCAGGATTGTATTATATCTGTAGATTGCTTTGGGTAGTGTTGACATTTTCACAATGTTAAGTCTTCCTATCCATGAACATGGCATGTTTTCCTATCTCTCTAGGTCTTTTTTGGTTTCTTGCAGTTGTGTTTTGTATTTTTCTTTGTATATGTCTTTTATGTCCCTGGTTAGATTTATTCCTCAGTATTTTTTGCGGGGGGGCAATTGTAAATGGTACTGTTTTCCTGTTTCCTGTTCAAAATTCTCTTTGTTGGCATAGAGGAATCCAACTAATTTTTGTATGTTGATCTTGTATCCTGCTACTTTACTGAATCCTATTAGCTCTGGTAGCTTTCTTGTGGATTTTTTGGGATTTCCTATGTACAGGATCATATCATCTGTGAAAAGAGATTATAGCCTTGCCAATTTGAATGCCCTTTATTTCCTTTTCTTACCTAATTGCTTTAGCTAGGATTTCCAGCACGAAGTTAAATAGGAGTGGTAATAAAGTGCATCCTTGTCTAGTTCTCATTTTCAAGGGAGGCATCACTAAGGAGGGATCTGACTTCCCAAATCCTGCACAAAGTAGGCTTATGGTAGAATTGAAAAATGGTTCAATGTTTAAGTTTTCTCCCCTCTAGAAGCTTCCAGTGTTCAGATCTCTGACATGTACAGTAAAATCAAAGTAAAAATATTAAACGATATGATTGCTGGTAGTGATGGTGATGTACCTTGAGATTACTATTGGAAATAAATTATAAATCAAAAAAGAATCTTTTTAGGATATGGCAATGAAAACAAGACAATCCTACTTGATTTAGAAATGCAATATTGTGGCTTAGTTTTAATTAAACTCCATTCAGCTTAGGGTTAACAGTGTGGGACAATCTTGTGGACGAGAATGAGAAAGATGTGTTAGAAGATTATTAATGATACAACCCTTGCTTGAATAAAGGGTAAAATTCCACAAGATTGAACAAAGTAAAACTTCCAGAGAAAGAAAAATTACCAGGGAACTATAAGAAAAACAGTTTCTAGTGTGCATATAGTATACACGACTAATTTGAGTTTCCACCAGCCAGCATGGAGAGACCTTTCCGAAGTATTCAATAGAAACCTCAGAAGGTTCATGTTTCAATAGTAGGGCAGAGCTTCCTGGGAGCAGAGGTGACTCCAGATCAGTCCTTAAAGAGATAAAAACCAACCCTGAAAACAATCAGACTGCTCTGCAGGTAACTGCCTGACCAAAAAAAAAAAAAAAAAACTTAATTGATCCAAACCAAAAACCGAACCTGTTGCTGTTGAGTTGATTCCAACTTATAGCAACCCTAAAGGATATAGTAAAACTGCCCCATAAGGTTTCTAAGGCTATATGTCTTAGGGAAGCAGACTGCCACATCTATCTCCGCAGAGAGGCTGGTAGGTTCAAACCTCTGACCTTTTGATCAGCAGCCAAGTGCTTAAACACTTGCAGTGGTTAAGCACTTGGCTGCTATCTGAAATGTTGGCAGTTTGAAACCTGTTTGGATGCAGCTTCCCCTGCTCCATGATGGCTCTCCCCCTCCCTTCGCCCGCCGTCCTTCCAAACCGAGGCTTCTAAGGCCTTGGCACGTGCTCAGATCAAGAGAATCGTGTCCTTACCTGACCTTGAACCTGAGCATCACCAGAAGGGATGTTATTCTCCGGCCCCTTTGGAAAGTGAGAAGCCCCACAACATGAACTTCCTATGAAGAATGATTAGGCATGACTCAGCCTCCAAATCTCCAAATTTGGGCGTAAGATGGCTCAGGGTATAGGGTTTCAGACACCAATACCTGTCCCGCAGGGACTCGAAGACATAAAAGGTCTCTGATCCCCTCGGGCAGGGAGTACATGGTCTTTCAGCCACTAGGCCCCACGTTGCTCCTTGTCTGCATAGAGGATAAATTTGCCACTTTCTGTTTCCCTTGCAATTGGTGTCGGTCTTATTTCAGTTGGCTAATAGGACAGGACAAGAACCTGAGAGGCGTTTGGTTACAGTTCGAACCTACCAACAGCTCTGAGGGAGAAAAGGCCTGGCAATCTGCTCCTGTAAAGAGTGCAACCTTGGAAACCGTGTGGGGTGGTTCTATTCCGCCCTATAGGGTCACTATGAGTTGGAATTGACTTAACAGCAATGGGTTTGGCTTGGGTTTTCCTTTAGTTTCTTACTATTGCTGGTAACAAATTACCATGGATTTAGTGGCTTAAGATGACACACGTTTATTATCTCAATGTCTTTGTGGGTCTGGATTCCAGGCAGGGCTCAGCTGGGCTCTCTGCTCAGGGTCTTACCAGGCTACAATCAAAGTGCTGGTTGACTGCACTCTCAACTGGAGGCTCAACTAGGGAAGAATTGGCTTCCAAGATCATTCAGGCCTTAGGCAGAATTCATATCATTGTGGTTGTATGACTGAAGGCTGGGGTTTTTGTTGGTTGTTAGCCAGAGGCCATCCTCAAGTCTCTGTGGCTGCCCACAGTTCTTTGCCACATGGGTTTCTTCAACATGGTTGTTTACCTCATTAAGCCAACAAAGAGAATCTCTTGTTATAGTCTGCCAAGATAGATTCCTACATAACGTAATGTAGTTGGGGTGTAACATTCCATCACCTTTGCTATATAAGATAACTTATACAAGGAAGTGACATTATACCACTTTTGCCAATTCTGTTGGTCAGAAGCAAGTCACAGGTTCCATGCATAGTCAAGGGGAGTGGGATTACATGAATGTTTGGACACCAGGAGGTGAGAACCACTGGGGTCACCTTAGAGTCTGTCTGTCACACTGTGTATTTAATTTTGCAAACATTGTTCCATCAAGCTAATTAGGTCTTGGTAAATTTCCTGGGGTGCGTCCTGTCCAAGGTAAAAATCCAAGTGATTGTAGTGTGGAATCCACTTGTAATAAATAAGGTTGGAAATTTTAGGAAGTAAATTCTCAACGTCCTTGGGATCAGCCACACGGTCCTGTCCACCATTCCACACAGCTGTTGGAACTTCCATCTTAGTAACGTTGTATAAGGGAGGTGTAAGCTAAATACAATTAAAGAGATATAGAAAAAAAGATTTTTTACATAAACCCCCACTAAAGAAATAATATTAACTTTCAGCTGTTTAGTAAGTCCTTCAAAAGTTAAAAGTGTGCAATTAAGATACACTTATTGAGTCAGAATCAACTCGACAGCACTGGGATATAGAAACATTAAAATGTTAAAGAAAAATTGAAAGTACTTTTGTGCAATATATGAATTGTGAATAATAAGGACAGCCATGCACTTTTGGGGGAAACAGAAAAGATTCTAGAGGAAGGGGTCTCTTATTTCCCTGGGGAACCATCTTTCCAGTACCACTTTTACTAGGTGTGTCCTTTTCAATCAAAATGTTAGTGGTATTAGTTGTAGTTGAAAGTAAGCTTCTTGCTTTTTAAGCATCCATATAGTTTACTCTCATTATTGTTTTGGGTTTTTCTTAATTATTCACTTTTTTCCCCAAAGTCATAAACAAAAGATCCCTAACTGAACCTGAATCACCATGTAGTCATGATTTTTTATTGTGATATGTGAGCACAAACTTAAAGCTGATACCTATGACCCAACTCTCATCCAAGCAGATATCTGAGTCTTAGAGGGTAACATCATCGAAAAGTCATCTCCTAAAATATGGAGTAGAACTCAAATTCTTATTTTTTTTTAAAAAAAGGCAGACAAACTGGAACAGTTTGAGAACAGAGGAACTACAGAGAATAGAGGACTTCTTGACACTATCGCCCTGAGACACCCTTTAAACCTAGAACTGAGCCTATCCCCTGAGATCACCTTTTAGTGAAATAGAAATAGAGTGGCACATAAAAGAAAGGATATTACCCCAATTGGTACCCTACTTAAAAACCATCAGTATGAGACCAAAAGGTTAACAATTACTCAAAAGCAAAGATGAGAAGCTAAGCAGGCAGGGAAACTAGAGTACTGGAAAGGGAACAAACTGAACACAAGTAAAGAGAATGCTGACACATTATGAAAAATGTATCTATGTCACTGAACAATTTGTGTGGAAGTTGTCAGATGGGAACCTCACTTGCTATGTAAACTTCCACCAAAAACTCAATGAAGTATTATTTAAAAAAAAAATAGTAGAATAAAAAACTTCTTCTAAAGCAATTGTATAGGCTTTCTAGGACAAAGATTGGTTAATAACAGTAGGAAATAATACTTTGACATACTGTGTGTGTGTGTGTATACACATAATTATAGCAGCTTAGGAGAAAAAAATAAACATTTTCACACCAGTTGAAAAAATAAACATTTTCATACCAGTTGAAGTAAAAAATTTTTAATTATTACAGTTATTGAAGTGCCACTAGATTATCATTTAAAAAAATTTCAATAAATAAAAATTTTAAAAAATTCCAAATTTCCACATCCCTGATTGATAAAAAGCACATATCTTTGGTGATCACTTGCTCAATTTGAGCTCAGTCTATCAGCAAGAAGCCAAAAATTATTGGATTTGCTTCTATGCTGGAAAAAATAATAATAACACTAGTAACACATATTTCCCTTTAATATATTTTTCCAAAAATTTTCCGATTATGTCAAGAAATGTCTTGACACACCATTTTCTAGCAAATACTCCTGTGTCTTTCTTAAGTGTTTCTCTTTGGTATATCTTTAATAATCCATATATATATATATATATATATATATACTTAAATGGATAGTAAATGACATGCCAAAGAATGAGGATACCATTCACTTTGTTACAATTGGATAAGAAGTCAGAGACTATACTTTAGAAATAAAGATTATGTATCTTTAATTCTCTCTTCAAAATATATTCTTAATTAAGTGCTTAATTTTCTGTTTTTTGAGAGGCAATAGGTGTGTAATAAAAGGATAGACTTTAGATCTACGAAATCCTGGGTCATGTTTGGTTCTTTACTAGCATAAATGACTGGCAATTTAGCTAACCTTTCTGGGCCTCTGGAAAAATGGGATAATATTTACCTTGCTAAGTCATTGTGAGGATCAGAAATAACAATGTGGCGTATAGTAAGAATCCAATAAGCAGCATCTGATGTGTATAAAATATCTGCATAGGGAATAGGACCTAGTAGGTATTCAATAAGTGGATACTGTTTTTATTAGTTCATTTGCAGTATAAAACAAAACAAAACAAAAAACCCCAAGCCTACTGCTGTTGAGTTGATTCTGACTTATAGTGACCCTATAGGACAGAGTAGAACTGCCCCCATAGACCTTCCAAGGAGTGCCTGATGGATTCGAACCACCGACCTTTTGGTTAGGAGCCATATCTCTTAACCACTACGCCACCAGTATACAACTGATTATTATTATTGTTATAATATTGTACCTGCTTAAAGTGCATCATGTTCTGCTTCGGGTTTCCCCAATCGAAAGCTTGGAACTGACCAGAATTAACAGCCTTAAGTAAATTAAAAATAATAAACACATTTAAATGATACAAGAAAACAGTGTTCATTTAAAGACAGTAAATGAGAAATATACAAAGAAGATTGATGTATGTCTCACTATTTAGGCACGTGAGTTGCAATTAAAAATATGTTCATAAGTTTAAAAAAATTAAAAAATGATAAAAAATTGAACTAATTCACGGAACTGACTTGATGTATTATGGCCATAATCTCTTTTTATGCCTTCCTAGGGGCTCTGGTAGCCTTCCTAATGAAAATACTCGGGCAGGGATATCTCCAAATTACATTAGAAATATAAACATGGATGCTCAATTAATTGATTCTTGAATATCTTGTCTCCAGGAATCCTTATAACTTTTTTTTTTTAGAGGCACCAGCTATGCATTTCCTACATTTAAAAAATTACTGCTAGTAATATAAAACAACCTGACACCTTATTATCCTCGCCAGGAGTTCGAGGGTATTATTCCGAAAAACCAAACCAGTTGCCATCAAGTCGATTCCAACTCATGGCGACCCCATGTGTTAGAGTATGACTGTGCTCCCTAGAGTTTTCAATGGCTGATTTTTTCAGGAGTAAACTGACAGGTGCCTCTGGGTGGACTTGAACCACCAAACTTTTGGTTAGCTGCCAATGCATTAACTGTTTGTATCAGCCGGAGACTAAGTGCAGGATAGTATTACCATCTTCCTCATTCTTAAACATATTTATTACTATTGAGCAAAATGTTTATTCTCAGAGTTCCCTTAGTGCTTTCGGCGAGGGACGGGGTTGCTGTCTGCCTGTTGTCTGCTGAGCCAAGACACTGAGTGCTGAGACACCAGACATGACTATTTATGCATTCTGATTTTCAGACTTCAGATGTTAGAATAGAGAAATTAATGCCCCTTAACCCACTGGCATTTGAGTCGATTCCCTGGTGGCATAGTGGTTAAGCACTTGGCTCCTAACTGAAAGCCCTGAAGTTTGAACCCAGATGTGGCAGTCTGCTTCATAATGATTCTGACTCATAGCGACCCTCTATCCTATAGGGTCACTATATGTTATAAGTAATACATCTTGGGTTTCCTTTTCCTTCCATTTGCCATCCATGCTGAATTGAGGTGGTAGATAGTTTTCAAATTTACTTTAAGCTCTTCATTATCCCTGGTTCCACATCCTCTTCTGAAACCGGCCTGAATTTCTGGCAGTTCTCTGTCGATGTACTGCTGCAGCCGTTTTTGAATGATCTTCAGCAAAATTTTGTGTGTGATATTAATGATATTGTTCTATAATTTCTACATTCTGTTGGATCACCTTTCTTGGGAATAGGCATAAATATGGATCTCTTCCAGTCAGTTGGCCAGGAAGCTCTCTTCCGTATTTCTTGGCATAGATGAGTGAGCACCTCCAGTGCTGCATCTGTTTGTTGAAACATCTCAATTGATATTCCATCAATTCCTGGAGCCTTGTTTTTCACCAATGCCTTCAGAGCAGCTTGGTCTTCTTCCTTCAGTACCGTTGGTTCCTGATCATATGCCACCTCTCGAAATGGCTGAATATCGACTAATTCTTTTTGGTATAGTGACTCTGTGCATTCCTTTCATCTTCTTTTGATGCTTCCTGTGTCGTTTAATATTTTCCCCATGGAATCCTTCACTATTGCAACTCAAGGCTTGAATTTTTTCTTCAGTTCTTTCAGCTTGAGAAATGCCGAGCCTGTTCTTCTCTTTTGGTTTTCCATCTCCAGCCCTTTGCACATGTCATTATAATACTTCATTTCGTCTACTCTAGAGGCCCTTTGAAATCTTCTGTTCAGTTCTTTTACTTTATCCCTACCAGTAGGAGGCCCTTTATTCTGAACATCTTTCCTCCTAGAGGAATGTGATGGCTGCCTCCTGAGGGTGGAACTCTTCAAAGTATTTAAGAAATCCTCAACTAGTGTTTCAAGTTACACCTTTTCAGGTTAGAGAGAACTTTTTCTCTAAAATCTATAGCAGTCATTCTCAACTTTAAAGAGGAAAAAAATTTCTTAGGGTTCAATTTAAAATGCAAATTGCTAAGGATCCCAGACATGGGAAAACATCTCTCTATATACACACACAGGCACACACACACACACAAGAGTTGTGTATATTTTACCCACTTTCCAAATCTCTTTTCAAAAGGCTTTGAGACTAAAGCCCCCAGCCAAGAATATAAGCTAAGGTCACACACACACACACACACACATATACTCACACACGCACATACTCACACACATATGGCTCAGAAAACCATACCAGTTGAATTTGACTTATCTCTGAGTTTGCTGAATACTGAGTTAAAATAATAAAACAAAGTTTAAACTGAGATTATAAACATGAGATGTTAATCTATTTAAATCCCTCACCAGCATAATTAATTTTCAACTTTAACGAGTAAAGTATTATTTTCCACACTTTTAAATGTCTCATATGCCAATTGGAGGATGAGCAGATCTTTCTGGAATAGGCTGAAACATTTTGTAAAGTTCTATTAAAGCTACACTTTCCCTAAAGAAGAAATACAATCCTTTTCTTGAAAAGGCAGTCTGGAGTAATCTAAGCATGAGAACATAGTCAGAATATCTGGGCACCAGATTCAAAGCCCAGACACTGAGGACATGGAGAATGTTGTAGTTAGGTGCTGTTGAGTTGGTTCCAACTCATAGCGATCCTATGTACAACAGAACGAAACACTGCTTGGTCCTGCGCCATCCTCAAAATCATTGGTATACTTGAGCCCATTGTTGTAGCCACCGTGTCAATCCATCTCGTTGAGGGTCTTCCTCTTTTTCGCAGACGCTTTCCTTTACCAACCATGGTGTCTTTCTCCAGGGACTGAGCCCTACTGACAATATGTCCAAAGCATGTGAGGCATAGTCTCACTGTCCTTGCTTCTAAGGAGCATTCTGGTTGTACTTCTTCCAAGACAAATTTGTTCATTCTTCTGGCAGTCCATGGTATATTCGATATTCTTCGCCAATACCACAGTTCGAAGGCGTCAAGTCTTCTTCGTCCTTCCTTATTCATTGTCCAGCATGCAAAAGCTGGACAATGAATAAGGGAGATACGGAGAATAGAGGGGACTAATGCACACTTGGCTTCTAACAGAAAGGAGGTTTGAGCTCACCTACAGATACCTGGGGAGAAAGTCCTGGTGAGCTACTTCTGAAAAATCAGCTACTGAAAAAACTGTGGAGCACGTTTCTCTTCTGGCACACATGGGGTTGCCATGAGTCCAGATACGCTCAACAGAGATTGCTTTGATTTTTAATGAGAATTAAAATCTTGATCCCAAGGAAAGGGAAGGCTTGCAGCTTGAGGAGCTGTTATGATTCCAGGAACATCAAACGGACCTGCAAAGTCCTGCTGTGAGCTCTCAGGAAGCACTTCCTGGGGCTCTCGCTGCAGTGTAGCATGTGACATCGGGACTAGGAAGCACATACCTGGGCCCAGTGCAGCATATTCTGAACAGATGTTCCTGCGGGGCTGTGTGACAAATAAACATCCAATCGACTCTGCAAAATAAAGAGATTATTCCTCACCTAGAGATTAAATGATACGGCTGCTAACCAAAAGGTCGGCAGTTCAAATCCACCAGCCACTCCTTGGAAACCCTGTGGGGCAGTTCTACTCTGTTCTCCAGGGTCGCTATGAGTCGAAATCGACTCAATGGCAACAGGTTTGGATTTTTCGTTAGTAATTAATAGTAAATATTTGAGAGAAATTTTAATTTTTTTTAGCAAAAGACACTATACTTTCTGAAGACATAGTAACCAAGAGGCCATATTTAAGAACTTTCCCCTCCTCCAGCTCTATTCTTTTATCCTGGATAATGCCTTCATAAAGCCCACAGAGGGCATCCTGCTGCCCAGAAGCATAACGTAACGTACTTTCTTTTCTGGCCTCACCTGAGGGTGGTCTAAGAATAAATGAGGGTCATGGTATAAAAGCCCAGCAATGTATCTGGAGAGGAATCAGGACATCGTCCTTTACCCTGTGTTAAGTTCCAAGAGGCATTCAGAGAAAACCCTGGATCAACATCGAGAACAGATCTGAATGTTTCTTACTGGTAAAGAATATGGTAAATACTCTTTAGGGTTCTTTGAAGGTTGGTAAGACATAATCCATCCAGTATCTTAACCGCCATTAAACTTTAGATTTTTTCTGGATCAATCAAAAACTGATTCTTTCGTATTTTGAAGTATGTGTGTGTGTGGGTTTGTGTATGTGTATGAGCTATTTTCCACCAAAGTGAGAAGAAATGTCCTGGAGCTTTAAAAGAATACACCTACCAATGAGCCACCCAAACCTACTGAATCAGAATCTCTAGGGTTGAGTTCTAGGTGTATGTATATTCTCAAAGTTTCACAAGTGCTACTCATGCAACCCTGATTCTGTGCCACTAAAATAAATGTCGTTGCAGGAGCTGTAATATTACATAGCCTGGTCTTCAATGGTGAGGCAAAAGGCAATCTGACTACATGAATGTTGAACCCATGCTCAGCTGAGAGCACACAACGCATGTTCAAGGGCATGATTTTATGAAGCATTTCTTTAGCACATTCTTAGGCCAGGTCAAGAGGGTACTTTAAATTTACCTCTTTTGTGTGTGCTAAAAGGTATTTTTAACTTAGTTCTGCCTACATTATATGCTTCCATCTAAGTGATATGCAAGGATGGTTTCCTTAGTAAACAGAAAGTGAAAAGGAATGTGAAAAAGCAGCGGCTAAGGCGTGCTTTACACAAAAAGCCTTTTACAAATCTTGTTTGAAAACAAGGAAAGTGTTACCAGTATCTTCCAGTGGACAGAGGAAGATAGGCTCTGAGAAGTAATTTTGTGAGATAAATGGAGACCATATTCATCTCTGTCTCCCTCTGATTCCAAACGTACCTCCTCTCTATCTGGGGAGCAGAGAGGAGATTTGTGTCTATCCCTCTCCCACTCTTTGGAGTCAGCTGCTGATAACTTAGAAAGGAAAGGATCACAGTTAAGTTAGATATGACTTGACAAGAGCCTCAGCATGTATCCCTCTCAGGATGCATTTTAATAGTAAATCTGAAGCTATCTTTGAAGAGCCGTTTCGTTAAGGAAGTAAGTGGTTCGCAAAATCACTATTACCAAATTACCTGGGGAAATAAATGGAAAATTGGTTTAAAAAAAAAAAAGTCTGGGCTCATTCTCTGAGATTCTACTTCAGTAGGTCTGGGATAGGACTCAAGCACAACCAGATAAATTTTAAAACTATAGCTTTAATCCAGATGAATGGCTTTTCAAAGGTGGCATCTTGGCCAACAGCAATAGTTGGGGAGAATATTTAGTGGCAAAGCCTTTTCCTTTAATCCTCCTACTAAAGCAGGTAGACCCTCAGCCCTGGTTGGATGTCATGAAAGCACTGATTAGACTCCAGAAAACAAAAAAGGAAACTGTGAAATGTGGTTTGCATGTAATACACAATGAATTCTTACCACCTCTGTGCAACAAAACAATTACTTCCTGGACCCCATTACTTACACATACCATGTTTAAGTTATTCGGATCAAATCCACTCAAAGTAAATAGGAAGTTGCTGCAAATACTACGGAACAGCTTCTGGTTGCAGACCTTGGTGGCAATGAATTGGTGGAAAAATGTATGAGGGTAGAACATCTTATCACCAAAAAAAGCCTGCAACATCAAGTAAAAACACCATCAAATCTCATGGATTTGGACGTCAAGAGTGGAGAATGGGTGGTAATTCAGACAAGAACTGGATACAAGCTGACAAACTGCTCATTATTGGTCCTTGATGAAACCATGAGATCTGTTAAATTTTGTCTTTCTGGGCCTCCCAACTCATCTTTTTATGTCTCTTCCTCAATACATTTAACTGGAATGTTTGAGAAGGTGCCCTGAGAAACCAGTGCTCATAGAAAATTGGTAAGGCTTTGGAACCAGGCATACCAAAATTTGATTCCAGGCTTTCTGTCTTATACTTTAGGAAAGTAGCTTGATTTCTATTACCCTGGATTTTCTCAACTATAAAATGGGAAAACTAATGCCTACTGTGTAGGACTGTGGAAACCCTCGTGGCGTAGTAGTTAAGTGCTACAGCTGCTAACCAAAAGGTTGGCAGTTCAAATTCACCAGGTGCTCCTTGGAAACTCTGTGGGGCAGTTCTACTCTGTCCTATAGGATCGCTATGAGTTGGGATTGACTCGAAGGCACAGGGTTTGGTTTTTTTTTTTGTGTGTAGGACTGTTGTAAAAATAATAGGTTATGTTTAAAAAGCACCATTACATTCTAAAACATTATCATTAATGACTGAATACAAACTTAATGAGCTATCTTCCAGAATCTATCAATAAACTTAATTATTTGATAAGCTTAACGCAAAGCAATGAACCTCTACTGGTGGAATTTTAGGCAATGTTCAAGAAAGTTGAACTTATCTTTTGAACTTTAAAAATTCTAAAAATCAAAATATATACTAATATCTAATCCCTGTGTGTATAAATCCAATCTTGCTTTGTTTTACAATAATGGATTTCATAAGCTTGGCATCCCTTAAACTAGATAAAAATATAAAAACTAGATATCAAGGGGAAAAAAGATTATTTAATTCTTAAAATTTTTGAGAACATGAGTTTACAATAAAATCTGGTCTTTTTCCTAGAATCCTTTATTAACTGGCAATTACAACTAAAGAATGTTAATAATTAGTGTTTGTTATTATTGCACTAATGTACTATGATTTCTTATACTATCAATGGTAAAGTAGATCCAGTAAATTCCTTCTGGGTATAATTTGTAGAATTCTGAGTTTGAAAAAATTGTTGATGTGTGTGTTCAAAGGTAATGTTCATATAATGGAATATGTGCTATTCCCAGGAATATTAATAGAATGGAATATATGATATAGCAGGACTTCATATTCACCTGTTGAGAAAAAAGAGAGAAGAGAAACTACAGTATGTGACACTAGTTTAAATCATACTTCTCAATTCTTTAAAGAACTCTCTACTTGGATATTGTTGTCGTTAGGTGTCATCCAGTCAGTTCTGACTTATGTCGACCCTAGGTACAACAGAACGAAACACTGCTGGGTCATGTGCATCCTCAAAATCATTGCTTTATTTGAGCCCTTTGTTGCCGCCCTTGTGTCAATCCATCTTGTCGAAGGTCTTCCTTCTTTTTGCTGACCCTCTACCTTACCAAGCATGATGCCCTTCTCCAGGCACTAGTCCTTCCTGATAATATGTCCAAAGTACATGAGATGAAGTCTCACCATTATCACTTTCGAGGAGCACTCTGGCTGTATTTCTTCCAAGACAGACTTATTCATTCTTCTGGCAGTCCATGATATAGTCAATATTCTTCACCAACACCATAAGTCAAAGGCATCAATTCTTTTTCGGTCTTCCTTATCCATAGTCCAGCTTTCCCATGCATATGAAATGACTGAAAACACCATGGCTTGGGTCAGGCACACTTTAGTCCTCAAAGTGACATCTTTACTTTTCAATACTTTAAAGAGGTTCTTTTATTTATTTTTTACAGGTTTTTTTTTTTTCAATTATACTTTACATGAAGGTTTACAGAACAAACTAGTTTCTCATTAAATAGTATACATACTGTTTTATGACATTGGTTAACAACCCCACAACATGTCAACACTCTCCCTTCTTGGCCTTGGGTTTCCTATTACCAGCTTTCCTGTCCCCTCCTGCCTTCTAGTCCTTGCCCCTGGGCTGGTGTGCCCTTTTAGTCTCATTTTATTTTATTGGCCCGTCTAATCTTTGGCTGAAGAGTGAAACTTGGGAGTGATTTCATTACTGAGCTAAAAGGGTATCTGGGGGCCATACTCTCAGGGTTTCTCCAATCTTGTCAGGCCAGTAAATCTGGTCTTTTTTTTGTGAGTTAGAATTTTGTTCTGCATTTTTCTCCAGCTCTCTCTGGGACCCTCTATTGTGGTCCCTGTCAGAGGTGTCAGTGGTGGTAGCTGGGACTAGTTGTACTGGACTCAGTCTGGTGGAGGCTGTGGTAGTTGTGGTCCATTCGCCCTTTGAATTAATCTTCCCCTTGTATCTTTAGTTTTCTTCATTCTCCCTTGCTCCGAAAGGGGTGAGACCAGATGACTGCTCACAGGCTTTTAAGACCCCAGATGCTACTCACCAAAGTAGAATGTAGCATACTTCGTTTATAAACTATGTTATGCCAATTGAGCTAGATGTTCCCTGAGACCATGGTCCCCCCAGCTCTTTAAAGGGTTTTTTTTTTTTGTAGTAGATTTGCCCAATGCAATGTCATTTGATTTCTTGACTGCTGCCTTCCATGGACAGTGATTGTGGATCTCTGACAACTTCAATCTTTCTCCATTTATCATGGTGTTGCTTATTGGTCCAGGTGTAAGAATTTTTGTTTTCTTTATGTTGAGGTGCAATCCATACTGAAGGCTATAGTATTTGATCTTCATCAATAAATGCTTCAAGTCTGCTTTGCTTTCAACAAGCAAGGTTGTGTTATGTGCATATTGCAGGTTTTTAATGAGTCTTCCTCCAATGCAGCATTCTTCTTCACATACTCTAGCTTCTTGGATTATCTGCTCAGCACACAGATTTAATAAGTATGGTGAAAGAACACACACTGACACATACTTTTCCTCATTTTAAACTACAAAATATTCCCTTGTTCTGTTCCAGCAACTGCCTCTTGGTCTATGTACAGGTTCTTTGTGAGCTGGATTAAGTGCTCTGGGATTCCCATTCTTCTCAATGTTATCCATAATTCATTATGATAAAAAAACAGTTAAATACTTTTGCATAGTCAGTAAAACATAGGTAAACATCTTTCTGGTATTCTCTGCTTTCAGCCAAGATCCGTCTGACATCAGCAGTGATATCCCTTGTTCCATGCCCTCTTTTAAATCTAGTTCGAATTACCAGCAATTCCTTGTTGATGTACTGTTGCAAGCATTTTTGAATTATCTTCAGAAAAATTTTATTTGCCTGTGATATTAATGATATTGTTCTATAATTGCCACATTCTGTTGGATCACCTTTCTTTGGAATGGGCACAAATATGGATCTCTTCCAGTCAATTGGCCAGGTAGCTGTCTTCCAAATTTCTGGGGATAGATGAGTGAGCAACTCTAGTGCTGCACCCATTTGTTGAAACATCTTAATTGATATTCCATCAATTCCTGGATCCTTGGTTTTCACTAATGCCTTCAGTACAAGTTGAACTTCTTCCTTCAGTACCATCAGTTCTTGATCATATGCTTCCTCCTGAAATGGTTGAATGTTGACCAATTCTTTTTGGTACAGTGGCTCTATTTATTCCCTCCATCTTCTTTTGATGCTCCCTGTGTTGTTTAATATTTTTCCCTTAGAATCCTTCAATATTGAAACTCAAGGCTTGAATTTTTCTTCAGTTCTTTCAGCTTAAAAAATAGCAAACATGTTCTTCCCTTTTGGTTTTCTAACTCCAGGTCTTTGCACATTTCATTATAATACTTTGTCTTCTTGAGCTGGCCTTTAAAATCTTCTCTTCATCGTTTTTACTTCATCATTTCTTCCATTTGCTTCAGCTATTCTGTGTTCAAGAGTGAGTTTCAGAGTCTCTTCTGACATCCATTTCGGTCTTTTCTTTCTTTGCTCTTTTTTTAATGACCTTTTGCTTTCTTCTGGCTCCTGATGGCACAATGGTTAAGTGTTTGGCTGCCAACCAAAAGGTGGGCAGTTCAAATCCTCCAGCTGCTCCTTGGAACCCTATGGGGCAGTTCTACTCTGTCCTGTAGAGTCGCTATGAGTTGGAATCGATTTTATGGCAACAGGTTTGGTTTTGGTTTTTTTGCTTTCTTTATGTATGATGTCTTTGAAGCCATACCACAACTTGTCCAGCCTTTTGTCATTAGTGCTCAATGTGTCAAATCTATTCTTGAGATGGTCTCCAAATTCAGGTGAGATATACTCAAGGTTGTACTTTGGTTCTCGTGAACTTGTTTTAATTTTCTTCAGCATCAACTTGAACTTGCATATGAGCAATTGATGGTCTGTTTCACAGTTGGCACCTGGCCTTGTTCTGACTGATGATATTGAGCTTTTCCATAGTCTCTTTCTGGAGGTGAAGTCAATTTGATTTCTGTATTTCATCCAGAGAGGTCCACGTGTATAGTTGCCATTTATATTGTTGAAAAAGGTAGTTGCAATGAGGAAGTCGTTGGTCTTGCCAAATTCTATCATGAGATCTCTGACATCATTTATATCACCAAGGCCATATTTTCCAACTACTGTTCCTTCTTCTTTGTTTCCAACTTTTGCATTCCAATTACCAGTAATTGATTACATGTTTGATCAATTTCAGACTGTAGAGGTTGGAAAAATCTTCAATTTCTTTATCTCTGACCTGGTTGATGCATAAATTTAAATAATAGCCATATTAACTGGTCATCCTTGTAGGCTTATGGATATGATCCTATCACTGATAGCATTGTACTTACTTCAGGATAGATCTGGAAATGTTCTTTTTGACGATGAATACAATGCCATTCCTCTTCAATTTGTCATTTCCGGCACAGTAGACCATATGATTGTCCAATTCAGAATGGCCAATACCAGTCCATATCAGCTCACAAATGCCTAGGATATCAATCTTTATTGTTCCATTTCATTTTTGATAACTTCCAATTTTCCTAGATTCATACTTTGTACATTCCACAGTCTGATTATTAATGGATGCTTGCAGGTGTTTCTTCTCACTTTGCGTCACATCATAGCAGCAAACAAAGGTCCCAAAAGCTTGACTCCATCCATGTCATTAACGTCGACTCTACTTTGAGGAGGCAGCTCTTCCCCAGACATACTCTGAATCCCTTCCAACCTGAGGGGCTTCTGGCACTATATCAGACAATATTCTGCTGCCACCCAAAAGGTTTTCACTTGCAAATTTTTCAGAAGTAGACCACCTGGTCCTTCTCCCTAGTCTGTCTTAGTCTGGAAGCTCTGCTGAAACTTGTCCACCATGGCTGACCCTTCTGGCATTGGAAATACTGGTGGCACAGCTTCCAGCATCACAGCAACATGCAAGCCACCACAGTACCTCAAACTGATAGAAGCGTGGAGTCTACTTGCATAGATTGTTTCAAATTGCTATAGGTCTGGAAGTAATAATAAACTATGCAAACACAAATCTAATTCTTTCTGGCCTATTCTTCATTTTGTCACTATCACTTGGACACGTGGAAAACATACCTGACAATTTAGTTAACCCAGTACCAAGCTGTAAAGGGTCCCTGGGTAACGTGAATTGTTTGTGCTTATTGGCTAATCGAAAGGTTGGAAGTTCAAATCCACTCAGCGGTACTGCAAAAAAAGGCCTGGTGATTTGCTTCCATAAAGATTACAGCCATGAAAACTGTGTGTGGAGCAGTTCTACTCTGTAACACATAGGGTTGCCATAAGTTGGAATCAACTTCATGGCAACAGGTTTGGTTTTGGGTTTTATAAGGCTATCATTTCATTGTCAAATCCTATCAATTTTATCTTCTTTTTGAGCAATTCTGGCTCAGGTCCCTATTAGCTGAAGAACAATTATCCCATAATCAGTCTCCTCATCTTTTGTCCCTCTTGATGTCCTTTTCCCCATCCACTTACATTTGGTTACCAGGAGAATCTTCATAAAACAGAGCACTATGCATGTCACTCTCTTGTGTAAATATTTTCCACAGCCGCCATTATCTATAGAATTAATTCTAAACTCATTAACTTAACGTTGAATGTCTTTCAGAATTTTTTGTCTATATTTCCAATAGTATTTCTCATATTTTCTTTCACAAACTTTAAGTCACAATGAAGTCAGTTACATGTAGTTTCCCATGGCCTGAGCCTTACCACTTCGATATTACCTTTCCTTCTTGGTTTGGAAAACCTGTCTGAACCACCTGGTATATTGACATCTTGTTCTTAAAGCCAAAATCAAATGCCATCTCATCCAAGGAGTCTTCCGTGATTCTGCCATTTGGAAGTATTTTCACTTTTCTCTCTGTTTGCCTAGCACTTTCTTTTTGTCTTCATTATGATGCTGCTGGAATTTCTATTAATTAGTGTGGTAAATGTATTAGTGCCTTCATTGGAGTAAAAGCTCTTGAGAGCAGTCTTTCTAAAACACAAATCTTACCCTCTACTTCTCTGCTTAACATTCTTCAATGGCTTCCAATTATCAATAGGAAAAAGTCTAAACTCCTTAACATGGCAGAACAACCCTCCATTAACTGTTCCCTGTTTCTCTTCTTTGTCAAATCTCCCAATACTCTCAGATGCACCCTAAATTTCAGTCATATCAATCTACTAAAGTGTCTTTATTGGCATAGCTGTTTTCTGATTCCATGATTTTGAAATTGTAGTACCTTGATATTGATTTGCTGAATTGAATCGAATTATACTACAAGTATGTCAGAATACATGGAAGATTGAAGCAGAATTGTGAAAATTGAAGGGAATGAAAAAATCTTGCATCCTGAAGTCCTTCTTAGCTGTGTAGGAAAGCTGAAAGAATTTAGCAATATACACAATGTTATTTATTTAATTTTGTGGGACCAAGGACAGACTGGCAACGAAGAATGGAAAGGGCGTCAAGGTTAGGTTACACATACATAAATTTAAAAAAACAAAAACATTATAATACAATTGAGGTTGGCTCTAAAAAGAGGCCCCAATATAACAGATTGCGAAATCTCTATTTGGGTTTTCTATTGTGTAAGAGAGCCAAAGCAATTGTAAACATTTCCTGCCTTGTTCTGGCAGCTTTTTTGCACCTGTCTTTCTGGATCGTATGGGTATGGACTTAATCACCAAGGGCTCATTTGCTCATCTCTCACCTCCTAGAATCCCTGGCTTCTGTAAGAATTATTTCCCTTTTATCTGCTTTCACTGAAAGCACTGCTCTCACTGAAGAGTACAATTGCCATCAATTTGTCATGGGAAAAGCCCATGTGAAAACGCAATGGGAAAACACATCAACGCACAACTCATGTGGACCAATTCACCTCCCCTAGGTACATTATCAGATTGGTTAACTATTGGCTAGGGTAGGGGATCTGGGGCCTGGGGTACTGCCTCTGGTTTGGGATGTTGGTAGACTGAGAGCCTGTGAAGGGGCAGGCAATTGAGCACGGTTGGGCTTTGAATGATGGGGGAGGGTGTGTTCTATGAAAATAATGATGGCAGTAACAATAGCTGACAATTATTGACGGCTTGCTATATATGAGACTTGGTCCTAAAGGATTTACATGCATTAACTCCTTTCATCTTCACAGGAAACCTCTGAGGTAGGGATTATTATTACCCCCATTTTACAGATGAAGAGAATGTTTCACAGAGAGCTTAAGGTCTTGGTCAAATTTACCCAGTTAGCAAATCATAGAACTAGGATTCAAGCCCATGCCATCTGGCTCCATGCTGTAATCTCAACTATTACACTACACTTCCCCCTGAAAAATTCAGGGGCACTGGAGAGAAATTTAACCTGCTATATTCAACACGTAATTCTCCAGTCAAATTAATTCTTGCTTTAGCTGCTATTGAGGGATGACATGGGAAAAAAGCTTCTAGACTTAGATGAAGAAAATAGGATAGAATGATATCATAGTGAGCTCCCTAATCACCACTAGTAATATCATAGGTAAATCAGCAATATAGTCAGTAAACCTTGATCACCTATTATATTCTCAGAGATTTAGAAAGTGTCATTTGTCTCAGGTTCTCTACTCTTGAAATCAATGGAAATAGAGCTGGTTTTAGTTACTACAGGGTTAAACTTGGGACGTCACATACCTTGACTATTTGACTGGAAAGAGTTGCAAAACTTTTCATGGGACATTGGGTGTATTTCACTGTGACGACTGGAGCCAATGCAAAAAATATCTTGATCCTCTTAGCCAGTTCTGGGTTTGTAGAGAATGCTATGAAAGCTGAAAGGGAAGAAGACACTAGTTCACAGATTAAAAACAATTCTTCATCTATTTTAAATGATAATAAAAGTAGCCAGATTAAAAACCAAACAAAAGAAAAAAAAAACAAATGGTAAGTACCATTTCAGGGCAAGGTTTTCTGAATTTCCCAAAGATGGAATTGGCTAATTCAGAATAAAATGAGTTTCTTATCCCTGTGGAGTGCAGGTCTACTTGTGGAGTGGATTCAAGCATTCACTGTGGAGGACATCTTTATAAACTCCTATGACCAATCTAGCCTGATGACAGACATTGACATCAGAAAAACCTGGACTGTAATCTTGGCTTCCCACACATGAGTTGCGTGAAAACTTGGATGAGTTCTCTATGATCTTAATTTTCTCAATCTGTAAATCTGGATAATAGAATCCTTATAGGACTTCTGTGAAGATTAAATGAACAGAATATATAAAAAATATTTAATGTGCTACTTGGAATCATCACCATTAGAAAGGTTTCCTAAATTCAGCCATTTGTAAAATACGGATGTTAATGGTCTCAAATGTTTATGGTTTCCAGTGAAAAAATATATGTAGAATGCCTAGTGCTGGACAGGAACATAAGGACCTACTTTACATCAGAAGCCTGATTAAGATTAAGATATAGAAAAGAGGCTAGGAGAAATACTGTTGGTATTGTAGGGGTCTCTAGCCCAAGAGAAAGTGGTGAGGGGAGTGAGGTGCCTCATGGCACTGCCAGCATGGGCCCACCCACATCTTGCCTGCCCTAGCACTTCCCTGGCAACTAAAAGTCACACTGATTGTAGCATCTAGTTGCTGAGTTTGGTAATTCTCTGCTTTCTTTTTGGTGTCTCTCACTAGACTACAAGCCGTATAAGGGAAGGACACATACTGTATTTATCCCTGCTTTCTAGAATCTAGCCCACTGTCTGGCTAATGTTTTTTGGGTGTACAAATAAATAAGTGAACTATTTTCTCTCTTCGGACTTATCTATCAACCTCCAAATTCAATGCTGGGAAAAAGTCCTTATTGTCATTTTTGTTTTTACTCTTCAGAAAACAGCTAATAAAAGTGACTTCCTGATTCAAGTCCCGAAACTAGAGATTACACAAAGAGAAGAAATCCCGTCCCTTGCCATGACTTGGAAGAAGCACCTCCGACATGACTTAGGTTAAGCCTTCCCCAAACACACCTATGGTAGTGCCTTGGGAGTGGCCCACATAGAAGAGTCGCTCCTGTCCAGTTTTCTCTACGATGAAATTGACTGTGGCTGGCAGGTCATATTTAGCCATCTCATCCAAACTGCCAACAAGAAGGAACAAGAAAATTGGGAAAACATACCACTGTTAAAATCAAACCAAACCAGTTGTCATTGAGTAGATTCTAACACATGGGGACCCCATGGGTAGCAGAGTAGAGCTGCACTCCAAAGGGTTTTCAAGTCTGTGACCTTTTGGAAGCAGACCACCAGAGTTTTTTCCTAAGGCATCTCTGAGTGGGTTTGAACCATCAGTCTTTGGTTAGTAGTCAAGAGCTTAATGGTTTGTGCCACCCGTGGACTTTATCTCATTGTTAGGACTCAAGTATTTAAACATGTTCATAGATACTTTGTATATTTAATTAAATGTGAAATTAAAGTCTAAATATCCAATAGTATGAGTCTGTACACCTTGATTAAAAGAGACTTTTTTTTAAGAAGCTAGGATCAGAAATAACTGATTTCCAAAGACCTAGAAGTATGTCTCCTGTAAGGCTAGTGATACGTCACTTATTTCTATAGCAGATTTACCAAACCCCCTTTATTTTAAAAAAGAGAATAGAGCAAACAGATTTACAGGTCTCAGCCCAGAGGGAGGGAATAGGATGTCCAGTAAAGAGGCCTGGTAATTGGCATATTTAACATCACCTCAGGTACTCCTTGTTTGGGAAACACTGACCCAGGGAATCATTATGTCTCTTGCAAGAGTGCAATGACACAACTGCACCAAAGGTGTGGAATTAAGAAATGCCAAAGGGCTTCCAGAAATAAGGCAGGGATGAGGCCAAAGAACACATGGCTTAGGTGACCTTCAAGGCATGGTTCTTAGCTCCTATGCAAGTGCCTGGGCTTACTCTGTGACCAAGCCAGCCGGGCTTCTGAAACAGACAGTACCCCCAGAGGCTGCTGCTGGCAACTGTCTGCTCTTTAGCTTATTTGTGATCAGACTTTTCCTTGTACTTTTCCCAGGACCTGACTCTGGGGAAGGCTTTCAGCATAGCCAGCCTGGCTGTAGGGAAACGATCCTCCACTACTGAGTGAATAAACATTTGAGTGTCATCTCTACAAAAGGACTAGGTTCGCTTTTGGCTTATCAGGAATGTCTGTTTCTCAAGATTTTCAGCCAACCCATTTCTCTATTAGCTTCATTTTTCCTCTTAGTAAGGGCCTCATACAATCTTCCTGCAGGATTTGTGTTGACAAAATGATGATACTCAGTCTTGGAATTATCCTTTCGAAAAATGACTTTTGCCTTTTGACCACACACACACACACACACACACACAAACACCAGGAAGCAAGCATTTGAAAACAAACAGCAATATAATAATAAAGGTGTTAGGGTATCCCCAAGTCTATGAAGAAAAAATGGGTAGAGGAAGAAGTGCTTCCTTTGTTTTTCTTTCCTGGATCCTGTTAGGTGCATTTGGACAGGAAGGGAAAAATCAGTCTGTTCACACATGTAAATGAACACAGTACACACTATATTCATTAGTAGGTATCCCCTTACCTGAATGCCCAATATTCTGGTGATTCGGGTGACAATTTCAAGTGTTTCCTGGACCAGGTGTTTCCCCGGCTATTCCCCATCCACACATCATAACCAGTATCTGCCAGAAGGAAGGCCAAGCTATTATGGGGCAGGTTGCAAATCCAGTTACTGGCAGATGCCATTAAACCATGTTGCAAATACACAACAGGCTTTGGAGCTGCAAAACACAGGCAACAAGAATTTCATGTCTCAACTTCCTCGATGTCTACAAGAAAATTCTCTTTCCTTACTTCCTGTAATATAAAAGAGAGATTAAGAGGTGAAATTTGGTGCCAGGCAAACCTGGCTTCTAATCCATTCTGAACTAATTACTTGGGGAACTTATTTATCTTCTCTGTGTCTTGTTTTTCCATTTATCAATCAGGATTACATGTAATGCATTGTTTTTTATTATTTAAGTACTATAGTCAGATTGTCCTGTTCATAATCCATTCTGCTACATATTAACCTCTTTGTCCCTCAGTTAATTTATCTGTATAATGGGGAATAATAACAGAAGCTTTCTCATAGTATGCTTCTAAGAATTAAATGAGAATTAAAATACTTAAAAGACTGTAGCACAATCAATATTAGCTCTATCATTACTATTATTCATATTAATAACATTTTATGTCTCAAAAGCACTGGAGCACAAAACTTTAAATAGTAAAGTTTTAACTTTTGTAAAACAACAAAAAACAATAATAAAAAGGCCATTTGTTGAATATTTGCTGAATACCATGCTAGCACTATGCTAGATTTTACACACACTGCTTCATTTAATTTGCATTGTTAGAAAGTAAAATACAAGGATGTGAGTGGAATTTCACACAATGGAGCATTGTTAGTTTGATATAAAAATTCTATTTCCAATCTACAATTAGAGCAATTGAGGAAAACAAAAAGGAAGTGGGGAAATGGTATATAAAACAGAAAAGAGAAGACATGACAAGGCTTTTCCTCCATTTTATAGATGGTTTCTGACAGCTGTGTTGTTATCTCAGGGCACTCCCTCCTGTTACTTTTGGGGCTAGAAGGGCTTCCTGAGATTGGATGGGCTAGACTGACTCTCAGAGAGCCCTCAGCCATCTGGAAGCAAGGAACTAAGAGTCTATGTTTATTTATCCATCTTTTGGAGAAAAAGGAAAAAGGTGTTACTAACTCTGCCTATAGGATTGCTATGAGTCAGAATCTACTCGATGGTACTGGGTTTGGTTTTTTTTTTTTTTTTGGTAACTCTGCCAAAGTTAAGTACTGCCAAATGGCAGTCAAAGTTGGTAGCCTCTCTCTAATCTGGGCCCTCAGGCAGCTTTTCCTCATAGAGACAGCTTTCCATGCCCTGAGTTTTGGCAGCTACCTGTCAGAAGTGATAGAAAAGTTTGAAGAGACTGAGTCCTCATGAGTATTTACGAAGGTAATGGAGTTACTCTGGGAAATAGTTGACTCTATAAAGTCAGCAACACTGCTACATCTTCCTCTTTTTCCAAAAATCTAGACTTTATCTTTAAACAGTTGACCCATCTGATACAGCACTAAACCCAAAACCAAACCCACTGCCACAGCACTACAAAGGACAAAAGGAGCTAAGAAGCGAGAGACATCTCGCTACCAGGACATCTAGACATCCCTGCTTGAGGCATTAATCCTTTCATAACTAAATAAATCCTACCTGTTCTACTCGAGCATCCTCTTCCATGAGGGATCCTGTAAATTCCAAGGATATAACCGTCTCTAGTCACGACATCATACTTTTCATAAGGATAGCCCCAATAGGAAATAATCTGGCTCTGAGAAGAGGAAAAGAAAATATATATCTAAATGTTGTAATTTCTTAATTTGTGCATGTACATTGCAATGTACAGAACCTTAAGTTGCAACATACTGTTGATCTGTTTATGTACTGGGACAGCATATAGAGGGAAAAAGTAGGATAACTGAGGAGGGTTTTGAGAAGCGGTTGTATTCAAAGACATGGGTAAAGCAGGGTGGAACAACTAAACATCCTGGTTTAAACCTGTTGACCTGGTATGATTAATTGTGCTGGTTCACTCACGAAATACTTTGACAAAAACATTATATGTCATCTAATGAGGAAAACTACAAGGAATGGTGCAGTGCCCTGTGGTTTGTAACAAGTGAGGTGTTACCAACCTTAGACCTGAAGGGAGATGGGAGGAAGCAGCTAACCAGAGTCACAAGGAGAAGGTCAAATAGAAAGGGCCTCACTGAAAGGAGCATTCATATTCATTGGAGGGATACAGCCCCCTTAAGCTGAGCTCACAGGGAGGGAACCAGGGCAGTAAATAGCCCAACCTCATTCTCCTCCCTCCTGCCAATTCCCTGCTCAAGATTTCCATTGGCTGAACTGAAAATCAAAGGTCAAGGAAGCTTGTTGGCCTAGTCCTCATAGGCCTGCCTCCATGAAGAGAAAAAAGTGTAAAAGAATTAGACAATGGATCCAGAGAGGTTAATAGAAGATATCCCATCACAGATATACAGAGAAGAGGATAACTAGTGTTTATTAGTCATTTTTTACATAGAGGATGGTTTACATCCACTGTTTTATTAATCCTCACAACAGGCATTTTACAGTTGAGAAAACTGATGTTTAGGAATATTAATAATCTGTCCAGGATTATACACTAAGAAGAGATAAAGACAGGATTAAAGCCAAAGTAAGCTTAACTCCAAAGCTTTGCCACAGGATTATGCGTTTGCCTTCACTGGGCACACAAGATTGTGTCTGTATCATGGGGCAGCATAAAGCAGTGCTAAAGAACCCAGGCTCTGGAGACAGATTGTATGGCACTGAATTCCAGCTCTTCTAATTATTAGCTATGTAACTTGAACTCTGCTTAATTCCCCTCAACTGTAAAATAGAGATAATAGTATCTCCTTACAGATTTGTCATAAAGTATCTAGAACAGTAAAAAAAAAAAAAAAAAAATTTTTTTTTTTTTTTTTTTTTAACAGTGCCTGGCACAAAATAAGTGCTCTGTAAGTGCTTGTTTTCTAATTATCCTCACAGAAAGATTAGGAACCAAGAAGTACTAAGATCAAGGAGGAAAAGATTATGTATGAACATGGGAGGAAGAGAGCAATTTGAATTTAAGACATATAGAATATGAGTTCAGCAATATGGCCAGCGGTTAGAGATACTTGTTGAATACTTTGGAAGGAGGGACACAAGAAACAGTAAAATATTTTGACATCTCCAGTTTGCTTAAAGTTCTGATCAAGTTTTGGTGTGGATAAGGACATCAATAGTGAACAATGTATACTACAGTATGGAATAGCCCCTTGGAACAAAGCCTCTAGTGGATACTTGTCATTTGCCTTTTTTGTTTTTTGTCCAGCACTGTCCTATTCCACTTCTGGTCTGAATTCCTGCATAAGTTAAGATACTTTTTGTTACAAGCAACAGAAGTCAACCAACTAAAGCAAAAAAGTACACTGATGTAGCTCTCAAAATCATAGAAACTGCTCTATAAAAAGCCTCAGGAAGGACCCAAGGATTCTCTGAAAAGATAATCAATATGAAATCATGGCCTTCTCTTCAAGAGGCCACCATCAGATGGCTGCTCAGAGCACCAGGAGAGGGGGTATTACTGCTCAAACTTGAGTTAGGTTTTTCACCTTACACACTTGGTCACTGGAGGGATTATTGGAAAAACTATACAGGCATACCAGATTGTATCTAAGAGGATGATAAGTTAATGATTCCTTATTTTAATGTTTTTTTCTTTCTTAATGCATGACTTACAATATTCATATTAGCTTCAGGATTTGTGGGGCTTCCTTGCTTATCACAACCATACATGGATCCAAGTAGAAACATCCAGCACACTGCTACTAAAAGCTGCCACATTTGGGGTCTGCCTGGGAAAGGAAATATTAATATATTTGTCATCAAAGGTAATTCTACAAAGTAAAAGATTACTAGCTGTGCGCCCTTGGGCAAGTTACTTAACATTCCTGAGAATCACTTTCCTCTACTACTAGTAATAATAATGTAGAGAATAATTTCACCGACTTCCTAGGGTTGTTGTAAAGACTAAGTAAATTAATACCCATAAAGCTCTTCGAATAGTGCCTGGCTTAAAGTAATCACTAAAGAAGTATCAACTATCTTCATTATATTTACCATATCATCATCATCACCAGGTATTGCTGAAAAAACAGGAAGCATTCACCCAGTGATGTTAAAAAAATTGGCTAGCTAGTGCAAGAAAATTAGATTGTCACCTCATATTTTACATCAAAATTGAAGTGTTACATATAAAAAGTCAAACCGTAAAAATTAAAAATATATATATATGGGATGATTTTTCTAAATTCTAAATGAAAGAGAACTTTCTAACCATAAAAGTAATGAAAGAAATCATAATAGAAAATATTTGATTTGCTTACATAAATCTAGGAAACCTCCATGTATCATAAATCATGAAAGTCAATGTAATTAATAAACTGAAAGTAATTGCCATAAATATCACATAATTATTTGAGGAAGAAATTAATTTTTAAAAAAATCAATAAAAAATCAAGTCTCCAATAGGTAACTGCACAAAAGAAGAGAATGATTTGCAGAAAAAGAAATACAATGACCAATACAGTCCTCAAAACACATTTAATAAATTTAGTTATCAGATAAATTGGTACTTTTCGTTCTGGTAGTGCAAATATCGCCACAACCTTTTCGGAAAGAAATTTGGTAACATGTCTTGCATTTAAAAATATGCATACTTTCACTCTGTAATGATTCTATTTCTAGGAATAAACCCAAAAGAAAAATTTTATGCACACACACACACACACACACACAAGCATCGTGTATAACAATTTTCCTTATAGTATATCTTAACAACCTGTGTTATGCAGATGACACCACCTTGCTCGCTGAAAGTGAAGAGGACTTGAAGCACTTACTGATGACAATCAAAGACCACAGCCTTTAGTATGGATTACACTTCAATATGAAGAAAACAAAAATCCTCACAACTGGACCAATAAGCAACATTATGATAAATGGAGAAAAGATTGAAGTTGTCAAGGATTTCATTTTACTTGGACCTACAATCAACACCCATGGAAGCAGTAGTCAGAAGTCAAAAGATGCATTACATTGGGCAAATCTGCTGCAAAGGATCTCTTTAAAATGTTGAAAAGCAAAGATCTCACCTTGAAGACTAAGGCACACCTGATCCAAGCCATGGTATTCTCAATCTCATCATATGTATGTGAAAGCTGGACGATAAATAAGGAAGATATAGGAAGAATTGAAGCCTTTGAATTGTGGTGTTGGCAGAAAATATTGAATATACTGTGAACTGCCCAAAGAATGAACAAATCTGTCTTGGAAGAAGTACAACCAGAATGCTCCTTAGAAGCAAGCATGGCAAGACTGTGTCTGACATACTTTGGACATGTTGTCAGGAGGGTTCAGTCCCTGGAGAAGGACATCATGCTTGGTAAAGCACAGGATCAGCAGAAAAGAGAAAGATCCTCAATGAGATGGATTAACACAGTAGCTTCAACAATGGGCTCACATAATTATTGTGAGCATGGCACAGGACTGGGCAGTGTCTCGTTCTGTGGTACATAGTGTCTCTACGAGTCAAAACCAACTTGAGGGCACCTAACAACAACAACAATAACAACATATCTTAACATAGCAAAATTTCCAAAAAAAGTGCAAAATAAGAGATTGATGAAATAAATTATGCTACACACAATGAAGTTATTCATCCTTCAAATATTATGTTTATGAAGACATTTCAGTGATATGTGAAAATGCTTATTATATAAGAGCAAAGGAAAATAATTTAAATTGTGCTACATTCTTCTATAAATAGAAAAAAAAAAAAAAGGCTAAACACCAAATTTTAATTAGTATTTCTTTAAGTATGACCCAGTCAGCTCCCGTTGAGTAGATTCCAACCATGGTGACTCCAGGTGTGCCAGAGCAGAACTGTGCTCCGTGGGGTTTTCAAGGGTTGATTTTTCATAAGTAGATCACCACGCCTTTCTTCCAAAGCACCTCTGAGTGGACTCGAACCTCCAACTTTTTCCTTAATAGCCAAGTATGTTAACTATTTGCATCACCCAGGAACTCTAAAGTAAGGTTCATAGACCACATATATCACAATCACCAAGAAGCCCTGGTGGTGCAGTGGTTAAGTGCTCAACTGCCAACTGAAAGGTCGGTGGTTTGAAACCACCAGCCGCTCTGTGGGAGAAAGATGCGGAAGTCTGCTTCTGTAAAGATTTATAGCCTTGGAAACCCTATGGGGTAGTTCTACTCTGTCCTATAGGGTCGCTGTGAGTCAGAACTGACTGGATGGCAATGAGTTTGGTTTTTTTATTTTATCACGATCACCATTAAAAACAATGAAGATCTTGGAACCCACGTCAGCCTAATTGAATGAGAATCTCTTGGAGAGGGGGCAGGAATCTGCAGTTTAAGCCATTGTTCTAAGTGATTCCTATGCATTCCAAAGTTTGAAAAATAGCTAGACTAACTGGACTTCCTGAGTTACAGACTTTGCTTTTTATTCTCATTTCTGTCTCTCTGGGACCTACCATGGAGGTCCCTATAAATGTCAAATAGGTGGTTGGATGAAGACGTGAATGAGTCAATCAATTAATCTTAATGAATATGCCAAATTGACTATTTCATATTGTATCTTTCTTGGCTGGTTTTGTTTAACCCTGCCTCATTGGTCTTTTCTGACAGGAAGCTTGGAGAGCTTAAGATGTCCTTAATTCAGGACTGTACCTTACCTTACGGAAAGATAGTAGGGGAAACTAAAAAAAAAAAAAGGCCTCTCTCAAGGCATTTACAATTTAGATGCTCCAGTTTCTGCTGAGTGACAGGCATTTTGCAGCCTCTGAGTCACAATCACTTGCAGGCAAGTATGTGGCCCCTGAATGAGAGCAGATGGAGGACCTCTTCTGAAATGGGCCTGCCAGAAAGCCAGTGGGGCTTGTAATGGTGCAGGGGTGAGAGGGATAGCACTGTATGCTGCCTGTAAGAAGAGCTGAAGCCCTGGCCCCAAGGGATGTCACTGGTGATGACAGATGGCCTTTCATAACCACGACAAAGTGCTCTTTCAGTTGCTTTTGTTTCTCTCACCTGTGTAGTGGATCTGGGTATAGGAGGTGACACACCCAGGCAAAAGGAGTCTTCATGTATTCCATTTTGTAAGGAGTGGCTGTCCAAACCAAATAGCCTCTCTTCAGGCACCTCTTCCAGGTGTGTGCTTACCCGTGCTGCCCTTTCTGAGCCCCCATAATATTAACTCTAATTATTGGGTTAATCTGCCTGATTCAGGCGCCTCTTAATAACACTCCAAGAGCCCTCTTATTTCTTTCACCTATTTCTATGTCAGCTCCCTGATGAATATTACCTTCTCATGTATCTCACATTGACATCATACTGGTCCACGGGAATGCATATGACATCAGACTAAGAAGGATGCAGACGTATAAATTCCAGGTGTCTCTCTGTTTTTAAAAATGGGACCTTTGGTCACAAGTACCCAACCTAAATCAATTATAGACTTATTACTTTAAATCAGTTTTTTATAGCACCGTTCTGCAGAACATGACTTTCATAAGGTGCTAATTGTAAAAAAAGCTCATGTGTAAATGAAAGTTAGATAATACCCTTGCTTAGAGAATCTTAACTTACAGTATCATTATTAAGGCTCAGCATAGTCCTGCAATCAAGATCCCGTTTAACTTTGTTTTTTAGTCTACTTTTCCAGGCTTATTTGCCCTTAGAAGCCTATTGTTTGAGTAAAACAAACATCTCATGGCCCAAAGTCTCCAAGGTACAAACTCGGGAAATGTTGCTTTGATACTTACTTCAATTTGTATGCACTGTACCAAAAATGGAGCCCAGGTGGCACAGTGGTTAAGAGTTCGGCTGCTAATCAAAAAGCCAGCAGTTCGAATCCATCAGCCCTCCTTGGAAACCCTATGGGGGCAGTTCTACTCTGTCCTATCCCATTGTCGTCGAGTCGATTCCTACTCATAGCGACCCTAAAGGACAGAGCAGAACTGCCCCATAGGGTTTCCCAGGAGTGCCTGGTGGATTTGAACTGCCAACCTTTTGGTCAGCAGACATAACTCTTCTTTCAAAAATTTTTTTATTGTGCTTTAAGTGAAAGTTTACAAATCAAGTCAGTCTCTCATACAAAAACTTGTATACACCTTGTGGCATAGTGGTTAATGCTATGGCTGCTAACCAAAGGGTCGGCAGTTTGAATCCGCCAGGCGCTCCTTGGAAACTCTATGGGGCAGTTCTACTCTGTCCTATAGGGTCGCTATGAGTTGGAATCAACTCGACGGCACTGGGTTTGGTTTTGGTTTATGTACTCCTAGTTGCTCTCCCCCTAATGAGACAGCACATTCCTCCTTTCCATCCTATATTCCCTGTGTCCATTCAGCCAGGTCCTGCCCACCTCTACCTTCTCATCTCACCTCCAGACAGGAGCTGCCCACATAGTTTCATGTGTCTACTTGAGCCAAGAAACTCACTCCTCACCAGCATCATTTTCTGTCTTATAGTCCAGTCCAATCCCTGTCTGAAGAGTTGGCTTTGGGAATGGTTCCAGTCTTGGGTAACAGAAGGTCTGGGGACCATGGCCTCCAGGGTCCCTCCAGTCTCAGTCAGACCATTCAGTCTGGTCTTTTTACGAGAATTTGAGGTCTGCGTCCCACTGTTGGGTAGATCTGCCTGCTCCATCAGGGATTCTCTGTTGCGTTCCCTATCTGGGCAGTCGAGCAGACGCAGCTCTTAACCACTATGCCACCAGGGTATCCTCACTCTGTCTTATAGTGTCACTGGAAATTGGAATCAATTTGACGGCAACGGGTTTGTTTTGGGTTTTTTTTTTTTTAATACCAAAAAATATCTGCGTAATTAAGGGAAGGCTAAAAAGACACAAATAGCCAAAAACTGGAACTTGTCTTAGAAAAGTTTTCTGCAAGTAGGTGCTCTCCATGACTGTACATTTCCCCGAATTTGGTTGGAAAAAGATAATATTGGGAACGTGACCACTTGTGAGACACTCCTTCATTACTCAGAAATCTCCCTTCTCTAATTGTTGTTTTCTGTCTTTCTCCATTAGCAGTTCCCGCAGCCAATGAAAAGGTTGGGAGTTCAAACCCACCAGCTTCTCCTTGCTGCAGTTCTACTCTGTTCTATAGGGTTGCTACAAGTTGGAATCGAGTCAACAGCAAAAAAAAAATTTTTTTTTGGAACTATTTTATTAGGAGCCCTGTTGGCACAGTGGTTAAAGTGCTAGGCTGCTACCCAAAATGTGAGCAGTTGGTACCCACCAGCCACTCTGGAGGAGATGTGACAGTTTGCTTCCGTAAAGATTTATAACCTTGGAAACCTGTGGGGCAGTTCTACTCTGTCCTATAGGGTTGCTATGAGTTGGAATCAATTGTACAGCCACAGGTTAGGTTAACTATTTTATTAAGAGAAAACACGTACCTTTGAAAAGAATATTGTTTTCTGCTTCATGTTGGGTTTAAATATTTCACATCAGATTCATCTGGGTTATATGTAGGCAGCTCTCATAAGTAATGCATTTTGCACTGACAAATACATTGATGAAGAAATCAAGAACATCAATTTCTCAGAAAACGAATATTATCAGAAATAATGGGGATCTTCACGCCACTTTTCCTCATTGCCCCATAAAAGAAACTGTCAGGCTCATCAAGCAGACGTTGAGTTAGGGCTTATGTTAATGTTTGGACAGCATTCTTAATGAATCCACACCCCGTATCTCAATTTATGTTGCAGAAGTGAAGGTGAGAATTAGCCAGAATATGCAAGTGCCAAGACCCCCAGGTTACTTTAAGCATGCAATGGCTTGGGAAACACAAGGATCAGTTTCTATACATGGCTCTCTAACGAATCTCAGTTTGCTCAATGGTAAAATAAAGCTAAGTGAATACCTGAGAGCTTTGAGAAAAGTTCTGGTTAAAATTCTTGTTCTGTCCTTTAGCATATGTAACAGGCATGAGAAAGCACCTCTCAAACGTCTGATTTATCAGTGCAGGCAGTGAACTGGCCATCACCACAGCTCCTGTACTCTCAACTCCATCCGTGTGTCCCACTGAGTCACATGCTGTAGATACTCCACGCACATTTACTATCACCGTTATCATTATTAGTTGCTTTTGAATTTACCTAATCAATCTAACTTCCTTGAAACGTAGTTTCCTTATCTGTATTATCTGATGAATCTCAGTGTGCTCAATAGTAAAATAACCCTTGAAGTAAAGTAGGGTTAATTCAAGATGATAAATGTTAACATTGTTTGCCGTCAAATAGATTCCAACTCATAGCGACCCTATATCACAGAGTAGAACTGCCCCATAGGGCTTCCTAGCCTGTTTATAGAAGTAGATTGCAAGGTCTTTTCTCCTGCAGAGCTGAGTTGGGTTTAAACTACCAAACTTTTCTGTTAGCAGCAGAGCGTTTAAACATTGAGTCACCAGAGCTCCTTAAATAATGTCAGTAAAACGTCTGGAAACCCTGGTGGCATACTGGTTAAGCGCCATGGTTGCTAACCAAAAGGTCAGCAGTTTGAATCCACCAGGTGCTCCTTGGAAGCCCTATGGGGCAGTTCTGCTTTGCCCTTTAGGGTTGCTATGAGTCAGAATCCGCTCGACGGCAATGGTTTTTTTGGGGTTTATAAAACATCTACCAGGGCTTGGCACTCAATAAGTTGTAGCTGTTGTTAAAACTGTATAGTCTATTATTCAATGAATTGTTTCAGATATATTTGTCTTGGCTCTCCAACTAGTCCATAAGCTTGATAAAAGCAAAAACCACACTTTATAATTTGCTTGTATTTACAACTTTCTTACATTTTTTGTCTCTTGTCTTGCTCATGTTGGATATGGCACAGTTCTGGGCACATACTATAGTTATTGAATAGAGTTGTGGGTAAATGACAGGATATTTTGAATCAATTATCTCCTTTTAAATAGAATCATTTAAGAGCAGTTAAGAATTCCTGTTTTCTAATTACTTTTGCCAATAATTCTCATTTTTAGTACACAAAGTACCTTACGTATTTAATCTATAATTCTTCTACCATGGAGGGAGCAATAATTACTGCTTTACCATGCTAACTATTATTTTTCCACTTTTTCTAATGAGAAATTTGTGGCTTAAAGGTCTTAAGTAAATTGCTTAACCTCACATAACCAGCAATTGTCAAATCTAGGATTTCAATCAGGCCTTTTTTAGTCTATGGCCTCTCCACTAAGTTTTGTTCCCTCTTATAATATTATTCTATAATGAAAATTTCTGAGAGTTAAGTATTTGTAGATTTAAAAAATTTTGAGCATAATGTAACTTATTAGATGACTACAATAGACTAACAATTTTGTCTTAACAATTTTGTCTTAACAGATTTGAGTATAAAATTCATACCAGTGAAATTATTGTAAATGAGATAGGGTCAAGAAATAGGAAATGGTCCCACATACACAAGTTACCTGACAATTAAATCAAAGGCGTAATTCAAAGCCAATGTGAACATACCCAGTAAAGCGGTAGGTATGATATTCTTACAGCCCAAGGAAGATGTGACAATTGGGATGGCAATTACATACAATATTAAACGGAAGCCAACCGCAACATTAGTAAGAGAGATGTATAATCATAACATCTCTGTCATTGGTGATGCATATATTTTTGTTTCATATTTTCTTGCTTAATGAGCTGGGAAGGATAGAGAAGAGAAATGGAAGAAGAGAGAATGTGAGAGAAATAAAGTAATTACATAATAGATAATTACTTGGCCAAAAGGATGAAAGACCCAGATTTATAATGAGTGAAATTTATCTGTATAATTGTAACCTGGTTAAGCAGCAAACTAAAAGAACTCTTATTATCCCCACTCCTTATTCCCCCCAAAAAGAGACAGATAAGGAGACAAGTTTAAGAAAGAAAGAATAAATTAAGTTTTGCAAGCTGGGTGCTGTTTTTTAACTTCCTGTCTTAATTGGAGATGTCTGAGTAATGTTTGAACTTGGTCCATGTTCAGTTGTTGGCAAAAATTACTCCCAGTAGACACAAACATGACTTGACTTGAGCCATGTATTTATATATATATTTTCAGTGAGACATTAGCAGAAAGTTTTATGACAATTATGCACTCAGATTATTTTTGTTCTACAAATCAGATAGTACATCATTATTTCTCCAACCATGCTTGAGCATGGAAGGCTTTTTATTCTCTTCTCCATCACAATGTAGAATTAGGGGAGAAAATAGGTGTAATGAAAGAACTCTAGAAGAAAAGTCAGAAAACAGAAGACCTCTAGTTTGGGCCTTTCTTGTCCTATCTTCAGTAACTCATAGGACTAAAAATTATGCCCCACGCAGACTATATCACAAGACTGTGAGGTTCCGAAGACCTAATGTTAAAAAAAAACTCTAAATCATGAACAATTATAAAATGCAAGAATATAAGGCAGCATTCACATTCTTTCTAGAAAAATCCAAGAACAGAATGTGAACACCTTCAGCTGTGTTTCTAAATTCATTCAAATGGAGTTAAAGACTACACCCAGTTTCTTTTTGTCATTCCTTGAATGAGAAGATCTGGAAGGTATTGGAAAGAAATCACAGAAGAATCTGGTGTTCCCATCCGAGTAGTTAGCACAGACTTTGAGCTTGCCACTGTGTTTATCAATTAAATGAGATGCATGGCAAAACAGACAAACCCCACAATCAAAATGTTTGGGATCTCTCCTGCTGTTTCTATTTCTTTCTTATTCATCCACCCTCTTTACTTCTGGTGTTCTGACTCCTAGCCCCATCGTTATATTTCTGCATCCACTGGTCTCCAACTTCATTTCCCTTGACCCAACTGCATCGTGTATTCTATCCACTGTTCACTCTTGTCTCCATATTCACTATCTCAGTTATCTCTCACTAATTGCATGGTTTCATTTATTCCCTAGGCGAGAAAGAAATCCAAGTCCATACATCCTACCCTGACCATTTATCTGAGCTCTTGTTTCATATTTCCTTGGCCTTCAAAACATATCCACTTTGATTTGTTCTTGAAACTTCTAATCTAATACACCCCAAAACTAAAATTATCCCCCTTTCATCTCTCAACTCCTCTTTTTCCTTTTTAATTCCATACCCACTATTTTTTTCTAATCTTGAAACTGGAAACAGAATTTTTCTTACACTCTCTGATTTCCTCAAATGCTATATCTGATCTATTACTAAATACTGATGATCTACTTTGAAATTTTTTTCAAGCTTTTTTCAGAATTTTTCTCATACTTTTTCCTGGCACAGGGTTTACAGGGTTTTCATTCTTTAAAACATTTTTTTTCAATTACTATAGCTACCTCTCCATTCTAGTATCTTAGCCCTAATAGCCTGTCACCATTGAGTTGTTTCTGACTCATAGTGACCCTATAGGACAGAGTGGAACTGCCCCATAGGGTTTCCAAGGAATGGCCAGTGAATTCTAACTGCTGACCTTTTGGTTAGCAGTCAAGCTCTTAACCACTGTGCCACCAGGCTAATGGCTGTATCATTTTACTTGGCTCTTGGCTAGTCTTTCCTTTTCTAGTCTTTATAACATAAAATCATTATGTATATTGATGTCAGATTAATTTTTCTAAAACCATTTTCATTCTGTCAAATTGCTACTCAAGAAACCATTAATGAAATACTTGTACTTCCAACCATAATGAAGTAACTCATACAAGCCTAGATCTTTCACTGATAAAACTGTACATCAATTGTTTTCAGGCATTAGACAATAGGGTCCAACATTGCAATCCATGAGATACGTATATTTTAAAAACCCAGTAAAGTATACAAAATAGAATGCTAAAAAAATTATATGATTCCAGAAGAAGGCAGGAAAGGAGTAATTAAAAAAAGAAGGAAGAAAAAGAAAAGACAAATGGAAATCAAATAGCAAGAGGGCAAATGTGCCAAAAATTACATTAAATGCTGATGCACAAACTACTACAATTAAAATGCAGAGATTGCCAGACTGGATAAAAAAGCAACACCCAACAATATGTTTTTAATATGAGGCACACTTTAAATATAAAGGGAAATATGTTAAAAGTAAAAGAAATAAAAAGGTATATGACACGTAAGCAGTAAACTTAAGAAACCTGGCATAAGTATATTAACATCAGACAAAACAGTTTTCAAGACAAAGAGGATTATCAGAGATGAAGAGTGATATTTCATAATGTCAATTCATCAGGAAGACAAAAGTCAATTCATCGGGAAGACAAAACGTCCTTAATGTGTAGACACTTAATAACAGAACTTCAGAATACATGATGGAAAAACTGGCAGAACCAAAGGGAATTTAGTTTCATAGTTGGAAATTTCAACATTTCTTTCAACAGTTGATAGAAAAGTAGGCAGAAAATTGGTAAGAATATAGAAAATATGAAGAATAAATTCTATCAATAAAATCTAATTGACATTTGCATGTTTTTTTTTCCCTAAAGAACCCATAGATAACTGAAGTAAAATCAAAAGGGAAATTAGAAAATATTTACAACCAAGTGATAATAAAAACATAACACATCAAAAGTTGGAATACAGCTAAAGCAGTTGTTTAGAAAGAAATTTAGAGATTTAATTGTCTATGTTAGGAAAGAGAAAGCTTTACAATCAATGATCTGAGCTTTCACATTAATTAGAGAAAAAAAGAAAATTAAACCCAAAGTGAATAGGAAGAGACAGAAGTAATAAAGACAAGTGTGGGAAAAAATCAATGACATAAAAAACAGAGAACATTAGAGAAAATTAACAAAGCCAAAAGTACGTTCTTTGGAAATATTAATGAAATTGTTAAACAACTAACAAGAGTAATCAGGAGAAATACAGAATGTTGCAATGCACCAATATCTGAAATTAATGTGTAAATATCATTGAAGATATTATATACAATAAAATGGATGGAGATTTTATGAACACTTTATGCCAACGAATATGATAAATCAGAAAAATTGGAAAAAAGACAAGGATATCCTCTTAACTGCTTCTATTTGATAATATTTATGAAGACCCTAGCTATTGCAATAGGCAAGAAAAAGAAATAAAATGCGTAAAGATTAGAGAGGAAGAAGTAAATTTATTGTTATTTGTAGACAGTATTATTGTTTCTATAGAAAATCCTAAGGAATCTGCAAAAACATCAGCTTATATTAATAAGTAACTTTTGCCAGGTTTTAGTATACAAGATCAATAGGCAAATGTTCATTTTATTCTACATACGAGCAACAAACAATTGGAAAATAAAATTAAGAAAAAATTACCATTTATAACATGAAAAAATATAAAAATCTTAGGTTTAAATCTAACAAATATGTGCAGTATCTTTACACCAAAAACTACAAATTATTTCTAAGGAAAAGTAAAGATGATCTAAATAACTGGAGAGCTAAAGCATGTTTACTGATCGGAAAACTCAGTATTGTTAAGATGTCCAATCTTCCCAAATTGTTCTACAGCAGAAGTTCTCAACTGGAGGCAATTTTGTCTCCCAGAGGACATTTGACAATGTCTGAGGATATTTTTGTTGTCACAGCTGAGGAATATTTCTGGCATTTAGTGAGTAGAGGCCAGGGTTGCAGCTATACATTCTACAACGCGCAAGACAGCCCCCAACAACAAAGAATTATCTGGCTCCAAATGTCAAAAGTGCTGATATAGAGAAGTCCTGTTCTATAGATTCAGTGCAATCCCAGTGAAAGTCCTCGTGGATTTTTTTTTTAATATGAATTGAAAACAATTGTATTTTAAGTTGATCTAGAGAGCCAAAACAGATTTGCAAAAGAAGAACAAAGCCAGAGAACTTAAACTACCTGATTTCAAGACTTACTATACAGCAACTGTGATCAAGACTGTGCATTACCATAAGGATAGCTATGTAGCTCAGTGGGACACAATAATTAGTCCAAAAATAAATACATTATATAAATGATCAATTCATTTTTGACAAAGCTCCCAAGGTGATTCAATGGAAAAGAATTATATTTTCAATAAATGTTGCTAGAATGCTGCACAGGAAAAAAAAAAAGATCAGTCTCAACCACGAATTCACATCATTCACAAAGGTTAGGTTAATCGTAGAACTAAACATGAAAGCTAAACTATAAAAAATTTGGACCAAAATATAGAAAATCCTTGTAGGCAAATATATCTTACGACACAAAAAGCATATCCATAAAAGCAAAAAAAAAGTTGGACTTCATAAAAAATTTAAAATTTGTATTGTTTAAGAGATATCACTAGGAAATTTAAAGGCAAGCTATAGAATTAGAGAAACTATTTGTAAAACAAATATCTGAAAAAGACATTTTTGTCTGGAAAGTACATAGATCTCTTACAATTCAATAAGAATAAGACAATAGTTAATGATATAATGGACAAAAGCCTTGAACAAACACCTCACCAAAGAAGATATATGAATGACTAATAGTACCTGAAAAGGTGCTCCGTGCCATTAATCATCAGGGACATGCAAATTAAAACTACAATAAGATAGCTCTCACACCCACTATAGTAGCTAAAATTAAAAAGAGCAATTGCTGGCAAGGAAGTTGAGCAACTGAAACTCTCATACTTTTCTGGTGGAAGTGTAAAATGATACAAACCATAGGTAACATAGTTTGGTAGTGTCATATAATGTATAATTACCACACGATTCAATGTTTTCATTCTTAGATATTTACCAAAGAAATATAAACACTTATGTCAACAAAAAGATTTGTAAACTAATATTCATCGCACCTTTTTTCATAATAGCCCCAAATTGAATGTAATCTAAATGCCCATTAATCATAAACTGGATCTAAAATGGTGTATATCCATCCAAAGAAATTCAGTAATAAAAAGGAACAACCTATTAGTACACATAACCACATGGATGAACCTTGAGAAAATTATTCTGAACAAGAGAAATCGGACACATATAAGTATATATAGTATGATTATATGAAATTTTAGAAATGTCAGTATTAATATATATTGATAGAATTCAAACCTGGGGTTGTCTGGGATCTAGGGATGGGGGTAGGTGCAGAGAGACATGAAGGAGCTTTCTAGGGTGATGAAAATGTTCAATGTCAGGACTGATCTTGTGGTGGTTAAGCAGGGTTTTTTTTGGTTAAAATTCTTGACCTGTACCTGTATAATGGGCAATTTATTATAATATATAAATTATACCTCAATGAAGATGATTGAAAACTAAAAGAAGAGGAAGCAAGCACAGTAGCTCCATATCCTCACCTGCATTTCTATTCATTCCCCAGCATGAGCCTCATTTCTGGTCATCTCGATTCCTCTCTCTCTCAAGCTTTAGTAGTCCTTAGGACCCTATGAGTCGGAATCGACTTAACGGCAATAGGCTTTTTTTTTTTTTTTTTTTTTTTAGGATCCCTGAGATATTTGTTTAAAACAAAAACAAACAAACAAGCAAATGAAACAAAAAAATAAAAACCAACTGAATTCCTCAACTTTACCCCTCAGAGATTCTGGTTATAAGGTAAAGTTTAGGACTCAACAGCTGCGCTTTAAAACACTGCCCCCAAGTGATTCCTGATGTAGGTAGTTCCTAAGTCACACTTTGAGAAACACATATCTCTGAGAAACACAGATCTCTAAAGTGGTTTAATTCCCACTTCTTTGCCTGTGTCATTGTTTTCCACACTTATGATATCCCACCTTTATCTCCCTAAATTCAACCTTTCTTGCCTGCCTCTTTTGAGCCACTCTTTGACCTCATAGATCTTTGTTCTGAACTTTCTTAGCAATGAGTTTGAAGATGACGCCACTACACAGCAAATCATTTTTCTATTGTTTCATTTATATTATCTCATTAATTAGATTATAAGCTCCGTGTCGTGTCTGTTCTTCACAAACTTCTCAGAGATGAACAGTACATACATTGAAAGTAATTGGTTAACTTCTAATCCTTATTCTTATCAAACCAAAAACCAAATCTGTTGCCTTGGAGTCAATTCCAACTCATAACGACCCTATAGGAAAGAGTAGAACTGCCCCCTAGGGTTTCTAAGGAGCAGCTGGTGGGTTGGAACTGCCAACTTTTGGTTAGCAGCCAAGCTCTTAAGCACTATGCCACCAGGACTCCACTCTACTCAAAAAGAGATCTGATTTACAATGTCTATGCAAATGGTTAATATGCTTGTTTACTAACCCAAATGTTGGATGTTTGAGTCCATCCAGAAGTGCCTCAGAAAAAAGGCCTGGTGATCTACTTCCAAAAAATACAGCCATTAAAAACCCTGTGGAGATGAGGAGGCGGAGCCAAGATGGTGGAATAGACAGATGCTTCCGGGGAGCCCTCTTTACAACAAAGACCAAAAAAAACAAGTGAAACAAGTATATTTATGACAAGCTATGAGCCCTGAGCATCAAAGGCAAGCTTAGAAAATGAACAGAGGGGTAGGGAGAAGAGGGGTAGGGAGAAGAAGTGACAGTTCAGAAGCGAAGAGGAGTTACCGGAACTGAATCACAGGGAGTCGTCAGGCATCATTCCTGGGAGCGGCGGTGGAGGGCTGGTACTAGATTTCGGCCAGTTTCCTCAGAGAGAAGCAGCCAGCCACATAGCCTACTCACACCTCCAGAACCAGAGAAGAATGGCGCTCTCAGCAAAAGCTAAGCATTGCGTATACATTACACTGACCGCCCACCCCACCCCCGCTCCCAAGCCGGCTTCATTTGCTGACTTCCCTGGGCCTGAGATAGGCCCTGTTGAGCACCTAGAGCCATCCTCCCAGCCTTGGAGAAGGAATAAATTTGCAACTGGGGAAAAAGATAATTTTCCAGCTCCATTAACCAGGGGAGCTCAGGACAGAGGTGGTTCCTGTCAAGGCATAAAGAGTCCTTGGACTTTGAGTACCTTTTCTCTCTGCACAGACCTGTGTGGGCCTATTTCAGGTGACTAGGCCTTTGTTGGCAGACTCCAAATGTTTCAGCTGTGCGGCAGAGAGATGGGTGTTTGATGTTTGACATTGCTTTGCCTATTAAACAGGGTCCTCACCTACTCACTTCAGGGGCCTAAGGATTGGTAGCTCCACTCAGGTCACCCAGCCACCCATAACAGGGGCCCAAGGATAACTGGTACCTCCCAGTCCTTACAACCAAAAACATTGGGTGCACATAGTCTGTCTGCAGAACCCACCCACCTGTACACTCTAGGGAACAGGGACACACTTTCCTCAGAGACACATGGGGGAGGATTCTCAGCCCCCTGCCTTGTTCAGAGTGTGACCCTCTGCTGCAACCATACACCGGTACCTACACCAATCACCACTGCCCCTCTAAGACTGTAGGACAGAGCCTGTACCACACACTTGATATCAGCTACCTGGAATCCTGAGCTGAATTCATACAAGAAAACTGAATGAACTCCTAGACTGATATACCTGATAACAGCTCTAGCCATCTGGGGACAGGACATCAGAGCTCCAAAGGCAAAAATGATCAAGCTAGCTCACTCAAGCAACCCATAGGGGTATACCAAAACAAAACAAAGCAAGAAGCTACAACACAGTAAGCAAGCATAAACTAATACAATAACTTATCGATGGCTCGGAGATAACAGTAAATATCAAGTCACATAAAGAAACAGACCATGATCGCCACAAGAAGCTCTCAAAAAAAAAGAATCCAGGGATCTTCTAGATGAAAGAGCCTTCCTGGAATTACCAGAGGCAGAATACAAAAGATTAATATACAGAACCCTTCAAGACATCAGGAAAGAAATGAGGCAATACACAGAACAAGCCAAGGAACACAAAGATAAAGCAATTGAAGAAATTAGAAAGATTATTCAGAAACATAATGAAAAATTTAATAAGCTTGAAAAATCCATAGACAGACCAAAAAAAAAAAAAAAGACAGACAGCAATCAGAAATTCAGAAGATTAACAATAAAATTACAGAACTAGACAACTCAATAAAAAGTCAGAGAAGCAGATTTGAGCAAGTGGAAGGCAGAATTTCTGAGCTAGAAGATAAACCACTTGGCACTAATATATTTGAAGAAAAATCAGATAAAAGAATAGGAAAAAAAAAAAAGGAAGAAACCTTAAGAATCATGTGGGACTCTATCAAAAGAAATAACCTGTGAGTGATTGGAGTACCAGAACAGGGAGGGATAACAGAAAAACAGAGAGAATTGTTGAAGGTTTGTTGCCAGAAAACTTCCCTGATATGAAAGATAAGAAGATATCTATCCAAGATGCTCATCAAGCTCCACATAAGATTGATGTTCAAAGAATGTCACCAAGACATATTATACTCAAACTTGCCAAAACCAAAGATAAAGAGAGAATTTTAAGAGCAGCTAGGGATAAACGAAAAGTCACCTACAAAGGAGAGCCAATAAGAATAAGGTTGGACTACTTTGCAGAAACCATGCAGGCAAGAAGGCAATGGGATGACTTACAGAAAAAATTGAAGGCAAAAAAAAAAATGCCAGCCAGGAACCATACATCCAGCAAAACCGTCTCTCAAATATGAAGGTGAAATTAGGACATTTCCAGATAAACAGAAGTTTAGGGAATTCATAAAAACCAAACCAAAACTACAAGAAATACTAAAGGGAGTTCTTTGGTGAGAAAATCAATAATATCAGGTAGCAACCCAAGACTAGAACACTGAGCAGAGCAATCAGAAGTCAACCAGACAGGGAAATAAAAAAAACAAAGCAAGATAACAACAACAAAAAAAAACTTTCAAAAAAGGGTGACAGTAATGTTATTACGCAAAAGAAAAGAGAACATTAAAACAATAAAGAGGGACTAAGAAATGTAGCCATAGATCTTCCACATGGAGAAGAAGATAAGGCTATACAAAGAAATAAAAGTCAGGTTTAAATTCAGAAAAATAGGGGTAAATAATGAGGTAACCACAAAGGAGACAAACTATCCTACACATCAAAATAAAATACAAGAAAAAAATAGAGACTCAGCAGAAACAAAATCAACAACAACAAATATGAGGAAAGACAATATATAATCTACCCAGCACATAAAAGTAAGTGGGAAAAAGAAACTGTCAACAACACACAAAAGACATCAAATGATAGCACTAAATTCATACCAATCCATAAATTACTCTGAATGTAAACGGACTAAATGCACCAATAGATAGACAGTGGCAGAATGGATTAAAAAACACAATCCGCCTATATGCTATCTACAAGAGACACATCTTAGACTTAGAGACACAAAAAAACTACAACTCAAAGGATGGAAAAAAATATATCAAGAAAATATCAATCAAAAAAGAGCAGCAGTAGCAATATTAATTTCTGACAAAATAGACTTTAAAGTTAGATCCATCATAAAGGATAAGGAAGGACACTATATAATAATTAAAGGGACAATATACCAAGAAGATATAACCATATTAAATATTTATGCACCCAATGACAGGGCTGCAAGATACATAAAACAAACTCTAACCCCACTGAAAAGTGAGATAGACAGCTCCACAATTACAGTAGGAGACTTCAACACACTACTTTTGGTGAAGGACAGGACATCCAGAAAGAAGCTCAATAAAGACACAGAAGATCTAAATGCCACAATAAACCAGGTTGACCTCATAGACATATACAGAACACTCCACCCAACAGCAACCAAGTATACTTTCTTTTCTAGTGCACATGGAACAGCCTCTAAAATAGACCATTTATTAGGTCACAAAGCAAGCCTTAGCAGAATCCAAAACATTGAAATATTGCAAAGCATCTTCTCTGACCATAAGGCCATAAAAGTAGAAATCAATAACAGAAAAATCAGGGAAAAGAAATCAAACACTTGGAAACTGAACAATACCCTGCTGAGAAAAGACTAGGTTATAGAAGACATTAAGGATGGAATAAAGAAATTCAGAGAATCCAATGAGAATGAAAATACTTCCTATCAGAACCTTTGGGATACAGTGAAAGCAGCACTCAGAGGTCAATTTGTATCAATAAATGCACACATACAAAAAGGAGAAAGGGTCAAAATCAAAGAATTATCCCTGCAACTTGAACAAATAGAAAGAGAGCAACAAAAGAAACCCACAGGCACCAGAAGAAAACAAATGATAAAAATTAGAGTAGAACTAAATGAAATACAAAACAGAAAAACAACTGAAAGAATTAACAAGACCAAAAGCTGGTTCTCTGAAAAGATCAACAAAATTAATAAATCATTGGCCAAACTGACAAAAGAAAAACAGGAGAGGAAGCAAATAACCTGAATAAGAAATGAGATGGGCGATATTAAAACAGACCCAACTGAAATTAAAAGAATTATAACAGATTACTATGAAAAATTGTACTCTAATGAATTTGAAAACCTATAAGAAATGGTTGAATTCCTAGAAATGCACTACCTACCTAAACTAACACAAACAGAGGTAGAACAACTAAATAAACCCATAACAAAAGAAGAGATTGAAAAGGTAATTAAAAAACTATAAAAAAAAACCCTGGCCCGGATGGCTTCACTGCTGAGTTCTACCAAACCTTCAGAGAGGAGTTAAGACCAGTACTAGTAAAGGTACTTCAGAGCACAGAAAAGGACAGAATACTCCCAAAATCATTCTATGAAGCCAGCATATCCCTGATACCAAAACCAGGTAAAGACACCACAAAAAAAGAAAATTATAGACCTATATCCCTCATGAACTTAGATGCAAAAATCCTCAAGAAAATTCTAGCCAATAGAATTCAACAACATATCAAAAAAATAATTCACCATGACCAAGTGGGATTAATACCAGGTATGCAGAGATGGTTCAACATTAGAAAACAATTAATGTAATCCATCATATAAATAACAAAAGACAAGAATCACATGATTTTATCAATTGATGCAGAAAAGGCATTTGACAAAGTTCAACACCATTCATGATAAAAACTCTCAGCAAAATAGGAATGGAAGGAAAATTCCTCAACATAATAAAGGGCATCTTTAAAAAGCCAATAGCCAACATCATCCTAAATGGAGAGAGCCTGAAAGCATTCTCCCGGAGATCAGAAACCAGACAAAGATGCTCTTTATCACCACTCTTATTCAAAATTGTGCTGGAAGTCCTAGCCAGAGCAATTAGGCTAGATAATGAAATAAAGGGCATCCAGATTGGCAAGGAAGAAGTAAAAATATCTGTATTTGCAGACGAGATGATCTTATACACAGAAAACCCTAAGGAATCCTCAAGAAAACTACTGAAACTAATCGAAGAGTTCAGCAGAGTATCGGCATACAAGATAAACATACAAAAATCAGTTGGATTCCTCTACACCAACAAAAAGAACATTGAAGAGGAAATCACCAAATCAATACCAATACTTAGGAATACCAATACTTAGGAATAAATCTTACCAGAGATGTAAAAGGCTTATACAAAGAAAACTACAAAACACTTTTGCAAGAAACAAAGAGACCAACATAAGTGGAAAAACATACCTTGCTCATGGATAGGAAGACTTAACATTATAAAAATGGTTATTTTACCAAAAGTGATGTACAGATTTAAGGCAATTCCAATCCAAATTAAAAAATGTCTTTTAATGAGATGGAGAAACAAATTAACTTCATATGGAAGGGAAAGAGGCCCCAGATAAGTAAAGCGTTACTGAAAAAGAAGAACTAAGTAGGAGGCCTTACTCTACGTCATTTTAGAACCTATTATACCACCACAGTAGTCAAAACAGCCTGGTACTAGTACAACAACAGATACATAGACCAATGGAACAGAATTGAGAATCCAGACATAAATCCATCCACATATGAGCTATTGATATTTGACAAATGCCCCAAAACATTTAAATGGGGAAAAGGCAATCTTTTTAACAAATGGTGCTGGCATAACTGGATATCCGTCTGCAAAAAAATGAAAAAAGACCCATACCTCACCTCATGCACAAAAACTAACTCAAAATGGATCAAAGACCAAAATATAAAATCTAAAATGATAAAGATCATGGAAGAAAAAATAGGGACAATGTTAGCAGCCCTAATACATGGCATAAACAGTATACAAAACATTATAAAGAATGTAGAAGAAAACCTAGATAACTAAAAAAAAAAAAACTAGGAGCTCCTAAAAATCAAACACCTATGCTCATCCAAAGCCTTCACCAGAAGAGTAAAAAGACTACCTACAGACTGGGAAAAAGTTTTTAGCTATGACATTTCCGATCAGCGCCTGATCTCTAAAGTCTACATGATATTGCAAAAACTCAACTGCAAAAAGACAAATTACCCAATTAAAAAATGGGCAGAAGATATGAATAGACACTTCACTAAAGAAGACACTCAGGTAGTTAACAGATATATGAGGAAATGTTCACGATCATAAGCCATTAGAGAAATGCAGATCAAAACTACAATGAGATTTCATCTCACTCCAACAAGGCTGGCATCAATCCCAAAAACACAAAATAATAAATGTTGGAGAGGCTGTGGAAAGATTGGAACACTTATACATTGCTGGTGGGAATGTAAAATGGTAAAACCACTTTGGAAATCAATTTGGCGCTTCTTTAAAAAGCTAGGCATAGAACTACCATACGATCCAGCAATCCCACTCCTTGGAATATATCCTAGAGAAATAAAAGCCTTTACACGAACAGATATATGCACACCCATGTTCACTGCAGAACTGTTTACAATAGCAAAAAGATGGAAGCAACCAAGGTGCCCGTCAACAGATGAATAGATAAATTATTGTATAGTCACACAATGGAATACTATGCATTGATAAAGAACAGTGATGAATCTGTGAAACATTTCATAACATGGAGGAATCTGGAAGGTATTATGCTGAGTGAAATTGTTGTTGTTGTTGGGTGCCATTGAGTCAGTTCCGACTCATAGCAACCCTATGCACAACAGAACAAAACACTGCCGAGTCCTGTGCCATCCTTACAATCGTTGTTATGCTTGAGCCCATTGTTGCAGCCACTGTGTCAATCCACCTCATTGAGGGTCTTCCTCTTTTCTGCTGACCCCATACTTTGCCAAGCATAATGTCCTTCTCAAGAGACTGATCCCTCCTGACAACATGTCCAAAATATGTAAGATGCAGTCTCACCATTCTTGCTTCTATGGAGCATTCTGTTTGTACTTCTTCCAAGCCAGATTTGTTCCTTCTTCTGGCAGTCCATGGTATATTCAATATTCTTCACCAACACCACAATTCAAAGGCATCAATTCTTCTTCGGTCTTCCTTATTCATTGTCCAGCTTTCACATGCATGTGATGTGACTGAAAATACCATGGCTTGGGTCAGGCGCACCTTAGTCTTCAAGGTGACATCTTTGCTCTTCCACACTTTAAAGAGGACCTTCGCAGCAGATTTACCCAGTGCAATGAGTCTTTTGATTTCTTGACTGCTGCTTCCATGGCTGTTGATTGTGGATCTAAGTAAAATGAAATTCTTGACAACTTCAACCTTTTCTCCATTTATCATGAAGTTGCTTATTGGTCCAGTTGTGAGGATTTTTGTTTTCTTTATGTTGAGGTGCAATCCATACTAAAGAAAAGAAGTTTCCTGAATAAACTGAATGCTTCAAAGGCCATCACTGCAGGGGCGGGGGTTTCGGGACCATGGTTTCAGGGGACATCTAAGTCAATTGGCATAATAAAATCTATTAAGAAAACATTCTGTATTCCACTTTGGAGAGTGGGGTCTGGGGTCTTAAACATTCGCAAGCAGCCATCTAAGATGCATCAATTGGTTTCAACCCACCTGGAGCAAAGGAAAACGAAGAACACCAAGGACACAAGGTAATTATGAGCCGAAGACACAGAAAGGGCCACATAAACAAGAGATTACATCAGACTGAGGCCAGAAGAACTAGATGGTGCCCAGCTACAATCAATGACTGCCCTGACAGGGAACACAACAGAGAACCCCTGAGGGAGCAGGAGAGCAATGTGATGCAGACCCCAAATTCTCGTAAAAAGGCCAGACTTAATGGTCTGGCTGAGACTAGAAGGACCCCAGTGGTTATGGCCCCCAGACCTGTTGGCCCAGGACAGGGACCATTTCCAAAGCCAACTCTTCAGACAGCAATTGGACTGGACAGCGGGCTGGGGAGGGATGCTGGTGAGGAGTGAGCTTCTTGGATTGAGTGGACCCTTAAGACTATGTTGGCATCTCCTGCCTGGAGGGGAGATGAGAGGGTAGAGGCGAAATGGACATGAAAAGAGAGAGTGGAGGGAGGGAGTGGGCTTTCTTACTAGGGGGAGAGCAACTGGGAGTATGTAGCAAGGTATATATAAGTTTTTGTGTGAGAGACTGACTTGATTTGTAAACTTTCACTTAAAGCACAATAAAAATGTAAAAAAACAAACAAACAAACAAAATCCTGTGTTGCACAGTTCTACTGTGAAACACATGGGTTGCCCTGAGTCAGAGTCAACTTTACGGCATCTTTTTTTTCAGCGGAAATAATCAGATACTCCCTTTAGATCATCAGTACGATTTGCCCTTTTGTTTCCTGTCTTTGGTGGAATTTAATTTGACTGTTCGATAACAAAAAATCTTGGCACTCTGCTTTTTATTTCACCTCTCGATCCCCATTTTCTAGGCCTGTTTTCCAAATATAACTTGTCATAGTATTTGGCATATAGTAAATACTTGATAATTGTTAGATTCTAATATAACTGTCAGGTTGCAGAGCCAAAAACATTTCCACATGCTACCTTTGGGGTAGATTTTATTCAAGTTTATTTCTTTTTCAGATATAAAAAGGGACACTAGTCTTCCCTTTCAAAATTACACTGGTGGGAAAGATTAGACTGGATCATACTATAGATACTAAAACAGGAGAGGTACAGCTTTACCAGCAAATTGATAGTTCATAAAACCATGTTTATTTAGGGAACAAATTTTCTTGCTTTGAAAACTCATCTCTCCTTTGTTCCAGTCACCAGCAACAAAAACATTATTTATATTTATAAGGAAAAATATTTGTAGTTTAATATTTATGAATTTATATTTGTTTGTAAAAATAATATAAAGTACAATTAAAATAATAATATCTTTTCTTTTTATCATATTTAGCATCTATCATGTATAATAATAATTACTGCAAGTATTTATTTCATGCCTACTATGTGCCAGGAAAGAGCCCTCGTGGCACAGTGGTTAAGCACTCGGCTGCTAACCACAAGATCAGTGGTTCAAACCCACTAGCACTCTACAGAAGAAAGATGTGGCAGTCTGTTTCCATAAAGATTATAGCCTCGGAAACTCTCTGTGGCAGTTCTACTCTGCCCTGTAGGGTCACTATCAGCTGGAATCGACCCAATGGCGATTGACAACAGGCAATGGATATGTGCCAGGAACTTTTAAAAGTGATTTATATGATTCACAAAATAACCCTATCGGTTGGCACTACTGTTATTATCTCCTATTTGTTTTCAAAAGGTGAAGGTAAGGCACTGAGAGGTTAAGAAATTTGGCCAAGTTTACATACCTAGTAGTTGCTGTCACTGAATTTGTTTCTAGGTGGTTTGATGCAACACTCTACAGACTTAACCACCACTCTATACTGCCTCTCCTATGTGGTGGTGGGGCAGTCCGTGTATCATTTAATCTCCTTTAGTGGCTTTCTGCTTGACTAGATTTCTTGGAATCTCCAGTAGCTGAAAACTAATATAAAAAGTTATAAGCATGTCACAGATTGAATTATGACCCCCCCAAAATGTATATATCAACTTGGTTAGGCCATGATTCCCAGTATTGTGTGGCTGTCCTCCATTTTGTGATTGTAATTTTATGTTAAAGGGGATTAGGGTGGGATTGTAACACTACCCCTCCCCAAGTCACATCCCTGATCCAAATTAAAGGGAGTTTCCCTTGGGTGTGGCCTGCACCACCTTTTATCTCTCAAGAGATAGAAAGGAAAGGGAAGTGAGCAGAGAGTGGGAAACTTCGTACCACGAAGAAAGAAGCACCAGGAGCAGAGCATGTCTTTTGGACCTAGGGTTCCTGCGCAGAGATGCTCCCAGACCAAGGAAAGGACCTTTCTCCAGAGCCGGCAGACAGAGAAAGGCTTACCCTGGAGCTGCTGCCCTGAATTTGGACTTGTAGACTACTAGACTGAGAGAATAAACTCCTCTTGGTTAACGTCATCCACTTGTGGTAATTCTGTTATGGCGGCGCTACATGACTAAGACAAAGCTGAAAATCTTATTCAAAAGAAGCTGGCCATCTTTCCAGTTTCCTCCTTCCTGGCCTTATGGTGAAAAACAGAATACACTTCTTTATTCAAGAGAAAGAAATTACTGAGCATTGCGGTGTGCAGTATAAGTGACCCATCTCAAAGGCTGTCTTGTTCTCTCTCTCACACACACAAACTCTCTTTCTCCCCTTCTCTCTCAATCCACAGAAGGAAGAATCATATCAGCATTTTTTTAAACAAGGGTTTCTAAATAATAACCTTATCTCTGAAGAAAATACGCAGGCATGTAAATAAAAACAGCACACAGATAAAATCAGCTTTAGATACCAACAAAAGGCTGTAACCAGACTGAGCAGGTGCTGCATGTTGATAAAAAGAGGAAAGCAAAGTTTGGTTCAGATGACTCAGAGTGTGGATTCTAGAATAATACAAACACACTGGGATAATCAGGATATGGCTGCTAATATCTGAGGGAGGGATATGGTATTTACAGTAAACATCTTATCCATTATTCATAGGAATTTGGGCCATTAGCCTGTGTTGAATAATAGGTACACAATACGGATCAGCTGAATAAAAGCGTTTAAGAGTAAGCAGGTAAGTGAAGCTTACTGCTTTGTTAGTAAATGTTTATTGGTGTTTTTGTTGCTGGTTTTAGCTCTTTGTAGATGAAAATAATCCTAAAATGTATTCTACATCTCTTGTCTAGTTAAGCTGTGGCACCAAATACGATTTTGCCTGAGAGAGTTCCGGGTCATTATTTCACTCACTAACAATTACACTGAGTTGTACACTGCAGTTGTTCTTGTGTCTCTGGGTGCTGTTAGAGTACCTCTCTTCGTGATTAAAAAAAAAAAACCCGTTGCCATTGAGTCGATTCCAACTCATAGCGACCCTATAGGACAGGGTAGAACTGCCCCATAGAGTTTCCAAGGAGCACCGGGTGGATTCGAACTGCCAACCTTTCGGTTAGCAGCCGTAGCTCTTAACCATTATGACACTAGGGTTTCCCTCTTCCTGATTAGCTGTTTTTTTTTTTTTTTTTAATCTTTGAAATAATAAATTACTCCCCACCCCACCCCCCAGTGCTGTCGAGTCGATTCCGACTCATACACTAACCAAGTTTATTAGGGTAATATGGAAATTAATTAATTTAGAAAATAATAAAAAAGATCAGTCTCAAAATTGGAAAGTCCATTTGACAAAACAACACTTCTTCATAATAAAAATTCACTAATAGGATTAGAAAGGAAATTCTTCATCTGGTAAACGACATCTAGGATTGACAGTTCAAACGCATCCAGAGTTGCTTTGGAAGACATGCCTGAAGATCTGCTTCTGAAAGACCATAGCTCTGAAAAGTCTCTGAAGCATTTCTATTCTGCATACACGAGGTCGCCAAGAGTTGGAATCAACTGAACGGCAGTTAACGACAGCAGCCATAATTATAATTAATCATAAATATAGACTATTTTCCCTTTAAGATAGATATAAAACCAAAAACACCAAAAACCAACTCCGTTGCAGTGGAGTCAATTCTGACTCCTAGTGACCCTAAAGGAGAGAGTAGAACTGCCTCATAGGGTTTACCAAGGAGCAGCTGGTGGATTCAAACTGCCGACCTTCTGGTTAGCAGCCAACGCATAACCACTACTCCAGCAAATAGCCACCCAAATTTATCAGGTCCTTTTTTAATCCCTGGAACCTATAAATGTTACCTTAAAAGGAAAAAGAGTCTTTGTAGATGTGATTAAGGTAAGGATGCTGCTATGGGGAGAGTATGATGGCTTATTGGGGGTGGGCCCTAAATCCAATCACAAATGTCCTTATAAGAGAGAGGCTGAGAGAAATTGCACACACAGAAGAGAAGGCCATGTGAGACTGAGGCAGAGAGTGGAGTGATGTCCCTACAGCAAAGGACTGCAGGCAGCTACCAGAATTTGTAAGTGGCAAGGCACTGATTCTCTCTTAGAACCATCAGAGAGAGCATGGCCCTGCCAACACTTTGACTTGAGTCCAGTGAAACTGATGCTGAACTTCTTTCCTCTTTATAGAACTGTGAGAGAATAAATTTCTGTGTTTTAAGTCAACAAGGTTAAATGTATGTGGTAATATGTTACAGCAACCTTAGGAAGGAAATGAATACAATTGGAATCAAAGGAAAACACGCCCTCTATTTCTACTTGTATTCATCATGGTACTATAAACAAACAAAAAAACCCAAACCCATTGCCTTGGGGTTGATTCCAAATCATAGAAATCCTATAATACTGAGTAGAACTGCTTCATAGGGCTTCCAAGGCTATAAATCTTTACGGAAGCAGACTGCCACATTTTTCTCCTTTGGAGTGACTGAAAAACCCACTGGTGGATGCTAAATACCGACTTTTCATTTAGCAGCCAAGAGCTTAACCACTGTGTCAACAGAGCTCCTTTATGTGCTATTAAGCAAAATACCCCCCCAATAAAAAAATTTAGAAAAAAAAAGCAAAAATGTTGGAAAAATAGGAGTGAATCCAAATCTATTTACAGATAACATGATGCTGCACAAAGAAAGTCCTAAAGAATGGATACGAAAACTGTTTCCGTTGTTAGATCCCGTCAAGCTGATTCCAACTCTTAACGACCCTATGTACAACAGAATGAAACAATGCCTGGTCCTGTACCATCTTCACAACTGTTGCTATGTTTGAGTCCATTGTTGCAGTCATCATATCAATCCTTCTCATTGAGGGTCTTACTCTTTCAATTCTCTACTTTACCAAGCATGATATCCTTCTCCAGGGCCTGGTGCCCCCTGATAACATGTCCAAAGTACGTGAGATGAAGCCTTGCCATCCTTGCTTCTAAGGAGCACTATGGCTGTTTTTCTTCCAAGACAGACTTGTTCGTTCTTCTGGCAGTCCATGGTATATTCAATATTCTTTGCCAACATCTTAATTCAAAAACATCAGTTCTTCAGTCTTCCTTATTCATTGTCCAACTTTTGCATGCATATAATGTGGTTTGAAAAACCATGGCTTTAGTCAGGTGTACCTTAGTGATATCTTTGCTTTTTAACACTTTAAAAAGAGGTCTTTTGCCACAGATTTGCCCAATACGATATATATATATATATATATATATATATATATATATATATATATATATATATATATATTTTTTTTTTTTTTCCTGACTGCTGTTTCCATAGACATTGATTAGGGATCAAGTAAAATTAAATCCTTGACAACTTCAGTCTTTTCTCTGTTGATCATGATGTTGCTCATTGTTCCAGTTGTGAGGATTTTTATTTTCTTTATGTTCTTTATGTTGAGGTATAATCCATACTGAAGGCTGTGGTCTTTGATCTTCATCAGTAAGTGCTTCAAGTCCTCTTTACTTTCAGCAAGCAAGGTTGTGTCATCTGCATATTGCAGGCTGTTAATTAATCTTCTTCCAATCCTGATGCTGTGTTCTTCTTCATATAGCCTGGCTTCTCAGATTATTTTCTTAGCATACAGATTTAATAAGCATGGTGAAAGGATACAACCCTGACACATAACTTTTGATACAAAAACCACTGTATCTAACAAGTGAATGCAGAAAAGTATCAGGATACAAGGTCAATATTAACAAAATAATTGTTTTTTCTTAGGCTAAAAAACAAACACTTGGGAAATAAAATTTAGAAAATTTGACTTCAACAGCATCAAAATCGTAAAATAATAAGGAAGAAATTTAATAAAATAACTGTAAGACCCTTACACTTAAAATTACATAACAGAAAGAAATCTGAATAAACAGAGATACACCCTGTTCATAAATCAGAAGACTCAGTACTGTTCAGTTGTCAAGTCTTTTCAAGTTGAACTACAGATTGACCAAATTCGAATGAAAAAAAAATTTAATTTCTGTCTTGCCACTACTTCAATGTCCTTCATAAAGATACTGGAGAAGTAATACTTTTCCAAGAGCAATCAACTTCTGCAAATACAGTGGTTTCCAATACTTTGCTTTCAAAAACTTGAAAAAGGATCTACTCAAGTTGTTAGCAGGTAGGTCACTAAAAGTAATTTTTGATGACATGTCACTATGTGATTTGTGAGCTATAGCTTCACAAGGAGTTCAAAGAATTGAGTGACTTTGTGTAAACATGGTTCCTCGTCACTTATATCTATCTAAAATATTGGAGAAAAATGATGCTGAATTTTGTCTCACTCTATCAATGGGTAATGTTAAAAGGAAAAGCTCATTCATGTCATTAAGTGACATATTGCTAATAAAAGTTTACTTTTAAGGCTTAATAATTATTCATCAAAGTTTTTAAAATATTTGATCGACTATTGTTTAACTAATAAAACAAACAAACAAAAAACATAAAATTCACATCCATTAAATAGATTTATAAAATGGATGACATTAGGTATCAAATCCTCTTCCATTTGATACATTTTATAATTTTAAACTGTAAATATTCACAAGGGAATATGAAGTCCATTCTTTGCAACTATCTAATGTTATTATAAAAATTTTTATGTCAACCAAAAGTGTGAAGAAATTTACAAAGTTTTTAAAAACACATTTGAGGATTTAGAAGCAAAAACAATTTTTAAGCAACTGTTGCATACATATATTATTACATAGTTTAAAAAACTCAAATAAACAAAAAATGTGATCGTTAAAAAGGCCAGGAGGATTACACTAAAATGAAGACAATTTTATTTGGGTACTAAGAATAAAAATTTTCCACCTTCTATTAATTTCTTTATTGGTTTTGTATTTTCCTCAATGACTTTATTAACTTGAATTACTCATAATAAAAGACACCTTGAGATATTTAAAAATTATTAAGTGTAAATTTTATCTCGATGACCTCTGAATAAAGGCCCTAGGAGTCCTCTTACGAGGTAAAGTACACAAGTTTTAGTATTTCCACCTTGTCATAATTATTTTAGCAGTTCTCTGGCATTTTTTGTTTGTTATAGAAATGTAGACAGTGATACATATACATGACAGGGTTTGCTAGAATACAGTTATCTGTCAATTAGAAAGTTTTCGCGCCTGCCACATTTCCATTTTCCCCTTTTTTGTCTGACTTTTCAATCTAAAACAGATTTGGGTTTTTACAAATATTTAGTTTCTGTCTTGCCCCTACTTCAATGTCCTTCACAAAGATATCCTCAGTCTCTTACTCAAGAACCATGACTCACATAGTTGCTCAACTGTTAGTAGGAAAGTCAGTCAGAATCTAGGTCTAAATTGGTTCTGTGTTTTAGAATTCCCCTACCCATAAAGTGAAAAACTTAATGAATCAGGAATAGTGAGGAGACTAGTAAATGAAAGGAAATATTTACACAATAGAATGTCCGGGCCTGTAAATTTCAGATTTGGGTGTTAATCACCTTTGGATTAAGAAGAACTAGGCAATTTCGATAGGATCTTCAAATCCGGCGAAAGGCCAATAGCTCTGTGCTTCAAGCCTAGAGGCAGCAGAAAAGAAAGTTTTAAGATGAATGGGGAATAAAATACCCAGGGGAGTGAAGAAAAGTGAATAGCAAACACATCCTTTCTACAATATCAAGGATAAAGTACTTGTTCTGCTTGGCAAAACAGCCTGTAAAATATTGCTACTTAAACATTTATACAAATATTGATAAGAAAATAAAATGATAAAATAAAACAAAGAAGGAACTATGAAGAAAATCATTTCTCCCTCAGCTTTTTTCACAAAATAACAGGCCAGTGAAGAAATGCTAAAGCAAATTTTGTTATAATAAAATGATTCCTTTATCATTGTTTTCCTATCCCCAAATTTACTTTTATGCTATCATTTCTAGTATGAAGCACTTAGTGTGATAATGTGATTGTACTTTTGAACTGGTTTCTTTTTATCGGATGTGAATAAAGCCTGGTAATAACTGATTTCTTATTTCTGGAAACAGAAAAAGCACAAATGCTTTGTAAAAACAAGAAAAAAAAACAGGAAATAACTTTTTAGCTTTTACATATAGAATCAAAGAACAATCATTTAACCTCTCTTTGCTTGGGGGAGTGCTATTCAATCAGGTTGGCTCCTCCTCACGTCCCAAGTCTTGAATACAGGTCTGTAAATATGAGGGTTACAAAAAAACAAACAAAACAAACAAACAAACAAAAAAACCAAACCCATTGCTGTGGAGTCTATTCCGAATCATAGCGACCCTATAGAACAGAGTAGGACTGCCCCATAGGATTTCCAAGAGCACTGGTGGATTTGAACTGCCAACCATTTGGTTAGCAGCCAGGGGCTCTTAACTACTATACCACCAGGGTTTCCATATGAGGGTTTAAAAACCCACTGCTGTCCAGTTGATTCCAACTCATAGCAACCTTACAGAACAGAGCAGAACTGCCCCCATAGAGTTTCCAAGGAGCACCTGGCAGATTTGAACTGCTGGCCTCTTGGTTAGCAGCTGTAGCACTTAATCACTACGCCATCAGAGTTTCCACATATGAGGGTTAGAGGAGCACATTACTCTTAAATACCATTCACATTAATGCACCCACTTTTTCACTCCTCACCCAGTTAAGACTATTTATTACAAAGCCTCAGAAAGGAGAATGGTGTGTCCTTTAGAACCTATTAAAAGAGAGTTCATAATTTCCATAGGCAGCAGTGTCACCTAATACAGTGAGTCTACTCAATCACTTGGCCCCATATTCCCCTACAAATGACCTTGTACATAAAAATAGTTATGCTCAAAGCCATTGGAATGAAACAATAAAGGCTCTTTGAAAATGATAAATGATTTTTAAAAACATTTTCCAAACATTATTTCTCAAACCCCTAGAGGCAGAAACCAAAGAAAAGTTCTCTTAAATCCGTAATAATATCACTAGCCTTTTCCTAATGCAGACTTGTGCTAGCTCCTCTCTTTGAAAATCAAATATGGCAATGCCTGCTTTCTAAATGCTACAGCTTTCTGAAAGGGAAGACAACTCATCAGAATATGGGTAGATAATTCCACAATGTAACTTTTCCATCAGGCATGGTCACATTATACTCTTCCCTTGTTTGACTGATAGAATCGAATCACAGCATTCTTCACCAACGTTTAAGATTTGTACCTCCGGATATTTCCTATGTCTCACTGAGGTGACCTGACCCAGAATCTGCAAACAGATCAACAGTCATTACCAGATTACGATGCCTTGGGGTCTGTCTTCAAGTACTGGAAGTTTCAGATGGATCTCAGCTCCTTACAGAGGCAGCTGTCAGTGGAGTATGCTCTGTTCTAAATAGCTAAGAAGATGTTGCAATTGGAAATTTCTCAACTAGAGGCAGATTAATTATGGCTTTAAATATGACAGGTACTGCCCAGGCAACCTCGTTAGGTGAGATCCTAGGCAGTGATGAGAAGGGAGTGCTAATTTGACTAAAATCCTTGCTCCTGCCAGCCAGTGCCAGAGTACTGTTCCTCAAGGGTAAGAAGGATTGGAAGCTGCTCAGCAGAAGATAGACTTTCCACTCTGAAAATATTTTTCACCCAAGGGAGGATACAATGAATCAAGTCATATAAATGTGTCTTTATAAGATACCTAATACTCTCACTGCATCCAACTGTAACCCCTTTTATGTTACTGCATTTTCAATTTTTGCTTTGGCTTTCCTAAAATTTCCTCTATCTTATTATGCAAATTGGTTACTAGAACTGGCAAGAAGCCCTGAAAATATTATAGTCAATTATTTCCACTGAAGCCTAGAAAGACAGTGTCTCATTCAAGATCTCCACATAGCTAAGACAGTGTGTTTCCTACTACTAGCAGTTACCATGTCTGCACTAGGTGGAGGTTTGGTATTAGATAAACAGTAAGAAATTTTAGAACTTAATATATTTCTATTTTTAGTTTTTATAATTATGAGGGTGCAGATCTAATCTGGTTAAATTAAACCAACCAATACTTCTAAAATTATTCCAGAACTAACATTTAAAATGGTTAAATGTCCACCAAAAAAAAAAAAAAAATTACAGACCAATATCCTTCATGAACATAGATGCAAAAATTCTCAACAAAATTCTAGCCAATAGAATTTAGCAACATATGAAAAAAAAAAAAATTCACCATGACCAAGTGGGATTCATACCAGGTATGCAGGGATGGCTCGAAATTAGAAAGAAAATCAATGTAATCCACCATATAAATAAAAGAAAAGACATGAACCACATGATCTTATCAATTGATGCATAAAAGGCAGTTGACACAGTCTGACACCCATTCATGACAAAAACTCTCAGCAAAATAGGAGTAGAAGGAAAATTCCTCACCATAATAAACAGCATTTATACAAAGCCAACAGCCAACATCATCCTAAGTGAGAGAGTCTGAAATCATTCTCCTTGAGAATGGGAACCAAACAAGGATGCCCTTTATCACCACTCTTATTCAACATTGTCCTTGAAGTGCGAGCCAGAGCAATTAGGCTAGATAAAGAAATAAAGGGCATCCAGGTTGGAAAGAAAGAAGTAAAAGTATCTCTATTTGCAGATGACATGATCTTATACACAGAAAATCCTAAGGAATCCTCAAGAAAACTACCAATAGAAGACTTCAGCAGAGCACCAGGATACAAGATAAACATACAAAAATCAGCTGGATTCCTCTATACCAACAAAGAGAACTTCGAAAAGGGAATCACCAAATCATTACCATTTACAATAGCTCACAAGAAGATAAAATACTTAGGAATAAATCTAACCAGAGACATGAAAGACCTATACAAAGAAAACTACAAGACACTATTGCAAGAAACCAAGAGACCAACATAAGTGGAAAAACATACCAGGCTCATGGATAGGAAGGCTAAACATTATGAAAATATCAATTCTACTCAAAGCAACCTACAGGTACTATGTAGCCCCAATTCAAATTCCAATGGCATTTTTAACAAGATGGAGAAACAAATCTGCAACTTCATATGAAAAGAGAAAAAGCCTCAGATAAGCAAAGCATTACTGAAGAAGAACAAACTGGGAGGCCCCATACTATCTGATTTTAGTCATAGGTAGTCAAAACAGTCTGGTACTGGTACAAAAACAGATACATAAACCAATGGAACAGAATTGAGAATCTAGACATAAATTCATCTACCTATGAGCTGATATTTGACAAAGGCCCAAAGTCTGTTAAATGGGGAAAAGAGTCTTTTTAACAAATGGTACTGGCATAACTGGCTATCCATCTGCAAAAAAATGAAACAAGACCCATACCTCACACCATGTACAAAAACTAATTGAAAATGGATCAAAGACCTAAATATAAAATCTAAAATGATAAAGATCATGGAAGAAAAAATAGAGGTAATGCTAGGAGCCCTAATATATGTCATAAACAGGATACAGGCTATAACTAACAATGCAGAAACACCAAAAGAGAAATGAGATAACAAGGAGCTCCTAAAAATCAAACATTTATCTAATCAAAAGACTTCACCAGAAGAGTAAAAAGACAATCTACAGACTGGGAAAAATTTTTTGGCTGTGACGTATCCAATAAAGATCTAATCTCTAAAATCTACAAGATACTACAACACCTTAACAACAAAAAGACAAATAACCCAATTGAAAAAATAGGCACAGGATTTGAACAGGCACTTCACCACAGAAGACATTCAGGTGGCTTACAGATACATAAGGAAATGCTCACAATCATTAGCCATTAGAAAATGAAATCTAAAACACAATGAGATTCCATCTCACCCCACCAAGGCTAACACTAATCCAAAAAACACAACATAATAAATGTTGGAGAAGTTGTGGAGACTGGGACACTTATGCACTGCTGATGGGAATGTAAAATGGTACAACCACTTTGGAAATCGATTTGGCGTTTCCTTAAAAAGCTAGAAATAGAAGTACCATACCATCTAGCAATCCCATCCCTTGGAATATATCCTAGAGAAATAAGGGCTATCGCATGAATAGATATACATACACCCAAGTTCATTGCAGCACTGTTCATAATAGCAAAAAGATGGAACCCACCTAGGCGTCCATCAACAAACAGATAAACAAATTATGATACATACACACAATGGAATACTATGCAATGATAAAGTACAATAATGAATCAGCAAAACATCTCACAACATGGATGGATCTGGAAGGCATTATGTTGAATGAAATTAGTCACAAAATGACAAATATTGTACAAGACTACTATTATAAGAACTCAAGAAAAGGTTTAAACACAGAAGAAAACATTCTTTGATGGTTACGAGGGCAGGGAGGGAGAGAGAGGGGAATTCACTAACTAGACAGTGGACAAGAATCATCTTATGGGACGGGAAGGACAACAGGGGAAGTCAGCACAACTGGATTAAACCAAACGCTAAGAAGTTTCCTGAACACAGCCAAATACTTCTAGGGACAGAGTTGCAGGGGCTGGGGTCTGGGGCCATGGTTTCAGGGAACATCTAGGTCACTTGGCATAACAAAGTTTTTTAAGAAAATGTTCTGCATCCCACTTTGGTGAGTGGCATCTGGGATCTTAAAAGCTTGTGAGCAGCCATCTAAGATGCATCATTTTGTCCCAACCCACTTGGAGCAAAGGAAAATGAAGAACACCAAAGACACAAGGAAAATATGAGCCCAAGAGACAAAAGGGCCACATAAACCAGAGACTCCATTAGCCTGAGACCAGAAGAACTAGATGGTGCCTGTCTACCACCAATGACTGCCCTGACAGGGAACACAACAGAGGGTCCCTGATGGAGCGGGAGAAAAGTGTGGAGCAGAATTCAAATTTCACTTTAAAAGACCAGACTTAGTGGTTCAACTGAGGCTGGATGAACCCTCAAAGCCATGGCCCCCAGATGCTCTGTTAACCCAGAACTAAAACCATTCCTGAAGCCTACTCTTCAGACAAAGATTAGATTGGGCTATAAAACATAAAATAATATTTGTGAAGAGTGTACTTCTTACTTAATTCAAGCAGATACACAAGACCAAATGGGTGACTCCTGTCCAGAGGCAAGAGAAGAAGGCAGGAAAGGACAGGAGCTGGTTGAATGGACACAGGTAACTTGGGGTGGAAAGAGGGAGTGTGCTGTCACATTATAGGGATTGCAACTAGTGTCACATAACAATATGTGTATAAATTTTTGTATGAGAAATTAACTTGAGCTGTAAACTTTCACCAAAACACAATAAAAAAATAAAAACATAAAATGCTTAAATGTCATCTGAAGAGGAGAAAGAGTATTCCTAGTTGGTTCCTGAATTTTCATCATTGGTTCAGACATATCTACTTTGATCTAGACTATGTGAGAAAAAAAACAGACATTCTTGGGCAAAATAAAAGACAGTTTTCAAGTTTTACCTAGTCGATCTTTAACTATATTACCCAAAATTTTCTAAAGTGTATCATTTATCCAAAATGTTGTCACCAGTAGATTGATATATTATGTATATATTATACTCAGAGAAACCACTAAAAAACTATACAAAGAGGTACATTCAAAAATACCATAGAAAAATAAAAATGGAATTCTAAAAAATGTTCTAGTAAACCAAATAAAATGGCAGACTTAAGGTGTAATATATCAATTACATTAATATAAATGGTCTAAATAACCAAGAGACAGGGATTGGCAGAGTGGGTTAAAAAAAACATGACCCACCTATATGCTGTCTACAAAAAATTCACTTCAAATATAACAATTTAGGCACATTGACAGTAAAAGGATGGAAAAAGCTATATCCTGCAAACATTAATCAAAAGAAAGCAGGTATGGCTATATTAATAACAGATGAAGTAAATTTCAGAACAAAGATAATTACCAGAGACAGAGAGGGACATTATATAATGATAAAAAAAGCCAATTTACCAAGGAGACATAGAAATCCTAAATGTTTATGCACCAAATAACATAACTGTAAAATATATGAAACAAAAACTAATGGAACTCAAGGGAGAAATGGAAAAATCCACAGTTATATCTGGAGACTTCAACACCTTCTCTCAACAAATGATAGAACAACTAGACAGAAAAATCAATCAGCAAGGATGTAGAAGAACATAACACTATCAACCAACAGGATCTAATTAATATTTATAGAATACTCCACCCAACGACAGGAGATGCACATTCTTTTCAAGTGCCCATGGAGTACACACTCTTTTCAGATTCCATGTTGATCATATCCTAGGCTAGAAAACAAATCTCAGCAAATTTACAGAGCTAAAATCATATATACTGTATTATTCAACTGCAATGGAATCAAAGTAGAAATCAATAACAGAAAACCCTCCTTCAAAACTAAAAAAAAAAAGAAGTCTCAAGGAAATTAAAAAGTACATTAAACTCAGTGAAAATGAAAATACTACCAAACACCTCAGAAGCCTCCCTTGAGCTCTTTTTCATGCACTGTAACTCAAAAGAAAAACTACTATACTGACTTTCTTTTGTCTGTTTTTAAATTTATCCATATGAAATCATTCAAGGTGAGTTTTATTTTGTCTTGCGTCCTTCATTCAACATTATGTTTATAGGATTTGTCCATATTTTATATGGATATATATATTTTTATATGTATAGATTAGTAAGTCTCATTGCTATATAGTACTCCACTATGTGAATATACCACAAAATCTTTGCCCATCATACTTTTTGTGGGCATTAGTTTTTTGGTTCAGGATTGGCACAAAGTGTGTGGCAGGGTTGTCAATGCTTTCATTCTGCTGGGATCAACATCATCATCTATGGAAGCAGCAGTTGAGAAATCAAATGACATGTTGCATTGACTAAATGTGCTGTAAAAGACCTCTTTAAAGTTTTAAAAAGAGAAGATGTCACTTTGGTGACTAAGGGTATCCTGAAGCAATCCATGATCTTTTTAATAGCCTCGTATGCATGTGAAAGCTGGACAATGAAAAACGAAGAGGGAAGAAGAATCAATACATTTGAAATGTGGTGTTGGCAAAGATATTGAATACACTGTGGTTGGCCAAAAGAATGAACAAATCAGTGTTAGAAGAAATACAATCAGAATGCTCCTTAGAAGCAAGGATGGAGAGACTTCAGTTTGCTTACTTTGGACACGTTATTAGGAAAGACTAATGGCTAGAAAAGGACATCATGGTTGGTAAATTAGAGAGTTAGCAAAAACAAGGGAAACTCTCAGTGAGATGGATTGACACAATTGCCAAAACAATTGACTCAAACATACCAAAAATCATGATGATTGTAGAGGACCGGAAAATATTTTGCTCTGTTATACCTAAGGTTGCTATGAATCAGCAGCGACTCAAGAGCACCTAACAACAACAACAGGGTAGTTTTTAGTTTTTGGCTATAACTAGTAGTGCTGCTATGAACATTCTAACTGAATTGCAACTCCCCCAAATAAATGTTGAAAGCCTGGATGTAATATAATGTAATTGCCTTCCATAATGCAATCCAATGTAATATAATCAATCAGTTGAGGCCACACCAGTGTAGGGTGGATCCAAAGCCTAATCACTTCTGTGTTCCATAAAGAGTAGCATAGATACAGAGACCTGCAGGCACATACTAGAGAATACAAATGCAATGTGAAGATTGTCTACAAGCCAAGGAAAAAAGGAACACGGAGGACTATCAAAAAGGAAGGATCTGACACAAGCAAGGCCCTGAATTTGAACTTCTAACCTCCTGATCTGTGAGAAAATAAATTTCTGTTCTTTAAAGCTACTCACTTGTGGTATTTCTGTTATGTCAGCACTAGGTAACCAAGACACAAGTCTTTTAATAAGTAAACATACACATTTCTATTGAGTATAAACCTGAAAGTAGAATTGCTAGGCTATATGTTCTGCTTTGTTAGAGACTACAAACCTTTTTCCAAAGGATTGTGCAAATTTACATTCCCATCTGCAGTATTGAGAGTTTTGTTGGTCTACATCCTGACCAATCTTGGTTTTTTCTAACTTTTTCATTTTAGCTTATTGGACTATAATGGTATTTTCTGTCTTTTATATTTTAGCCACTTTGGTAGGACTGTAATGGTATCTCATTACATTTACTTAATAATGAAAAAATAGTTCATTGGCCATTTGGATTCCTTCCTTTTGAAATGTCTGTAAAAGCACAAAGGGGAGTTAGCTGGATTAATTTATAAAAGAGGGGATGAAGAAGATAATAAAGGAAGTGGAGACAATGTGAGCAAAGGCACAGTGATGTAAAAAAGCAAGCTGTGTTCAGAGACTGTCAAATAGTTGAGTATGTTAGAATTTAGGGCTACAGTGTTGAAGGTACAATTTCAAAGAAAAAAACAATAGATGAGGAGGGTTGAGATTAATGGTGAAAGAATGATCAGAATGATAGAGCACAGAGTCTAGGCTGGGTGGAGAATCCAAAATTTGGCAATAAGAATGGATTCCTCAAGAATAATGTAGCTGAATATGATTGGATTTCTTGAAGTGATGGGCTAGATACCTAGGAGGTCATCCAAGAGGAGAGTAGGATCAGGAGGAAAGAAGAAATTCATGAGTCAGGATGGAGCATCTATAATGTGCAAAGATTTGTACTATATCCACTACAGGGGACACATACATGAATAAGACAGTGTTCCAGAATTAAACATTACACTGTTTAGAGATACACCACATATGTTATAAAACTATGTTTAAAAATCAAGAGGGAGATAATGATAATAATCAGTATAGTTTTAGCTCTTAGGGAGAAAGTTACAGTTTGTGCTGGAAAAAAATTACCACAAACATGGCATTTTGAAACAACAGAAATTTATTCTCTCACAGTTCTGGAAGCCAGAGTCTAAAGTAAATGGTCAGCAGGGCCCACACTGTCTCCTAAGGCCTATGGGAGAAACAATTCCTCGTCTCTTCCGTGTTTTTGCTAACATTCCTTGACTTGTAGTCACAACACTTTGATCTCTGCCTTCATATTCACATTGCCCTCTCCTCTGTCTGTCTCTCTGTGAAAACTCCTTCTCCCTCTCTCTTATACATGTGCTTGCATTTAGGGCCCATCCAGATAATCCAGGATTAACTCCTCTTAAGATCTTTAACTTAATCACATCTTTTGCCATGTTGTTGTTATTATTGGGTGCCGTTAAGTAGGCTCCAACTCACAGTGACCCTATCTACAACATAACGAAACACTGCCTGATACTGCACCATCCTCACAGTTGTTGCTATGTTTGAGTCCATCGTTGCAGCCCCTGTGTCAATCCATCTCCTTGTGGATCTTCCTCTCTTTTGCTCATCCTCTACTTTACCACGTATGATGTCCTTCTCCAGGGACTGGTTCTTCCTGATATCACGCCCAAAGATGAAATCTCACCACCCTTGCTTCTAAGGAACATTCTCATTGTACTTCTTCCAAGATGGATTTTGTCATTCTTCTGGCAGTCCATGGTATATTCAATGTTCTTTGCCAACACCATAATTCAAAGGCATAAATTATTTTTCGGCCTTTCTTATTCATTGTCCAGCTTTCACAGTCATATAGGGTGATTGAAAATATCATGGTTGGGTGAGGCGCACCTTAGTCCTCAAGGTAATATCTTTGCTTTTTTAACACCTTAAAGAGGTTTTTTGCAGCAGATTTCGTTTGATTTCTTGACTGCTGCTTCCAAGGGCATTGATTATGGATACGAGTAAAAGGAAATCCTTGATAACTTCAATATTTTCTCCATCATTTATCATGATGTTGTTTATTGGTCCAATTGTGAGGATTTTTGTTTTCTTTATGTTGAGGTATAATCTATACCGCCGCCTGTAGTCTTTGATCTTCATCAGTAAGTGCTCCAAGTCCTCTTCACTTTCAGCAAGCAAGGTTGTATCATATACATACCACAGGTTGTTAATAAGTCTTCCTCCAATCCTGATGCCACATTCTTCTTCTTATAGTCCAGCTTTTCAGATTATTTGTTCACCGTACAGATTGAATAAGTATGGTGAAAGGATACAACCCTGACACACATCCTTCCTGATTTTAAACCATGCAATATCCCCTTGTTCTGTTTGAACGGCTGACTCTTGATCCATGTACAGGCTCTACATGAGCACAATTAAGTGTTCTGACATTCCTATTCTTCGCAGTGTTATCCATAATTTCTTATGATTCACACAGTCAAATGCCTTTGCATAGTCAATAAAACACAGCTACACATCTGTCTGGTATTTCTGCTTTCAGCCAGGATCCATATGACATCAGCAATGATATCTATCCCTCCTTCCACATCCTCTTCTGAATCTGGCTTGAATTTCTGGCAGTTCCCTGTTGATGTACTGCTACAAACATTTTTAAATTATCTTCAGCAAAATTTTACTTGTATGTAATATTAATGATAAAATAATATTGTTCAATAATTTCCTCATTCTGCCAGATCAGCTTTCTTTGGAATGGGCACAAATATAGATCTCTTCCAGTCAGTTGGCCGGGTACTTGTCTTTCAAATTTCTTGGCATAGATGAGTGAGTGCTTCCAGTGTTGCATCCGTTTGCTGAAACATCTCATTTGGTATTCCATCAACTCCTGGAGGCTTGTTTTTCACCATAGCCTTCAGTGCAGCTTGGACTTCTTCCTTCAATACTGTTTTAGCAAAACCAGTGAAGATATATATATATATATATATATTTCAGCTTCAACCTGGACTTGCATATGAGCAATTGATGGTCTGTTCCTCAAATGGCCCCTGGCCTTGTTCTGACTGATGATATTGAGCATCTTCATCGTCTCTTTCCATAGATGTAGTCAATTTCATTTCTGTGTATTCCATCTGGCAAGGTCTATGTGTATAGTTACCATTTATGTTTTTCAAAAATGGTATTTCCAATGAATAAGTCATTGATCCTGGAAAATTCTATTATGTAATCTCCGGTGTCATTTCTGTCACCAAGGCCATATTTTCCAATTACTGATCCTTCTTTGTTTCCAACTTTCACATTCCAATTACCAGTAATTATCGATGCATCTTGATTGCATGTTTGATCAACTTCAGACTGCAGAAGTTGGTAAAAATCTTCAATTTCTTCATCTTTGGCATTAGTGGTTGGTGCATAAATTTAAATAATAGTTGTATTATATTCTTTTGCCAAACAAGATAATATTCATGAAAGCCACTCTGCCCCTTGGGCCATATTATCCGGCTGATCCAATGGTGTTTGAAGTGTCAGTGGCAGATAGAGATGCCATTTGGAAGCTTTGGCAGGCCTCTATTTGTGAATCACAGTGTAGACTCAGGATTTTGGAGCAAAGCCCTGCCATCCTCTGCAGATAACTACTCTCCTTTTGAGAAACAGATTTTGGCTTTTGGGGGGCCTCAGTAGAGACTGAATGCTAAACCTTGGGCCACCAAGTCACCATGCAGCCTTAGCTGCCCATCATGAACTAGGTGTTGTCTGACCCATAGAGTCATAAAGTTGGATGTGCACAGCAGGACTCCATCATTAATTGGAAGCGGTATATACAAGATTGGGACCAAGTAGGACCTGAAGGCATAAGTAAGTTGCATAAGGAAGGAGCCCAAATACCCATAATCTCCACTCAAGTCACATTGCCTTCCACCTCCCAGTCTGCACCTAAAACCTCATGGGGAGCTCCTTATGATCGGCCCATTGAAGAAGAGAAAACTCATGCCTGGTTTACAGATGGTTCTGTGCAATATGTAGGCACCACTCAAAAGTGGACAGCAGCAGCACTATTGCCCCTTTCTGGGACTTCCCTATAGGACAGTGGTGAAGAGAAATCCTTCCAATAGTAGAACTTCAAGCAGTGCACCTGGTTATTCACTTTGCTTGGAAGGAGAAATGGCCAGATGTGCAATTGTATACTGACTCGTGGGCTGTAGCCAATGGTTTGGCTGGATGGTTAGTGACTTAGAAGGAACATGATTGGAAGAGGTTTATGGCTAGAACTCTGAATGGGCCAAAGAAGTGAAGATATTTGTGTCTAATGTGAATGCTCACTAAAGCGTGACCACAGTAGAGCAGGATTTTAACAATCAAGTGGATAGGTTGATGCATTCTGTGGAAACCAGTCATCCTCTTTCCCCAGCTACTTCCAAATTGCTCAATGGGATCAAGAACAAAGTGGTCAAGGTGGCAGGGATGGAGGTTATACATGGGCTCAGCAACATGGACTTCCACTCAGTGAGGCTGACTTGGCTACAGCCACTGCTGAGTGCCCAATCTGCCAGCAGCAGAGACCAACACTGAGTCCTCGATATGACACCATTCCTCGAGGTGATCAGCCAGCAACCTGGTGGCAAGTTCATTACACTGAGCCACTTCCATCATGGAAAGGGAAGTGTTTTGTTCTTACTGGAATTGACACTTACTCTGGATATGGATTTGCCTTCTCTGCATGCAATGCTTCTGCCAAAACTCCCATCTGTGGTCTTAGAGAATGCCTTATCCACTATCATGGCATCCCACACAGTATCATCTTAGATCAAGTGACTCACTTCACAGCAAATGAAGTGCTACAATGGGCCCATGTTCATGGAATTCACTGGTCTTACCAAGTTCCTCATCATCCTGAAGCAGCTGGCTTGATAGAATGATGGACTGTACTTCTAAAGTCACAGTTATGGTGCCAGCTAGGTGGCAATACCTTGCAGTATTGGGGCTGTGTTGTCCAGGATGCTGCATATGCTCTAAACCAGTGTTCAATATTTGGTGCTGTTTCTCCCATAGCCAGGATCCGTGGGTCCAGAAATCAAGGGGTGGAAATGGAAGTGGTACCACTTCTATTAACCATAGTGACAGACTCCCAAGATTTTTGCTTCCTGTCCCTGCAACCTTATGCTCTGTGAGTCTAGAGGTCCTAGTTCCATAGGGAGGAATGCTCCCACCTGGAGACACATCACTGATTACATTGAACTAGAAGCTATGAATGACACCTAGCTACTTTGGGGTCCTTATGCCTCTGGATCAACAGGCAAAGAAGGGAGTTACAATACTGGCTTGGGTGATTGATCCTGATTACCAAGAAGACATCAGATTGATATTACATGATGAAGGTAAAGAAGAGTATGTCTGGAACGCAGGAGAACACTTAAGGCGTCTCTTAGTACTACTGGGCTCTGTGATTAAAGTCAGTGCAAAACTACAGCAACCCAATTCTGACATGACTACTAATGGCCCAGATCCTTCAGGAATGAAAGTTTGGGTCACCCCACCAGGCAAAGAACCATGACCAGCTGAGGTGCTTGCTGAAGGCAAAGGGAATACAGAATGAGTGGTGGAAGAAGGTAGTTCTAAATACCAGTTACAACCACATGAGCAGTTTCAGAAACAAGGGCTGTAATTGTTAAGAGTATTTCTGCTTTGTATGTGTGCATCAAATATTTTTGTTTTCTTCACTTCTAAAATGTAAGTTGTGCATATAGGGACTAGTGAATTTTTGGTTGTATGTGTGTTCATTGTGTTATGTTAGGTGCAAGTATGACTTTATAATTGTCTTTATTCAAAGATTATGTATGGTTTAAAGAGATGTGTACTGTTGCCAAACTGACAAGGAGTGGGCTGTGATGGTTAAGATTGTGTATCAACTTGGGTGGGTTGACACAGTGGTTTGGCAGTTGTATGACAACATAATCATCCCCATGATGGGATCTGCTGTGAGTAGCCAATCAGTTGAAAGGGAGTTTCCTTGGGTTTGTGTCTTGCATCGAATAGAAGTGGACATTCTGGCAAGGTTCATAGGCTTTTACTTGCTCTGGATCCTACAGTTGGCTCCTGTTCATCTGACCTACAGTTCTTGGGGCTTGAGCTAGCTGCTTACCTGCAGTCTTTCCTGCCGATCTTGGGATTCATTGATCTTTGAAGCCTGTGAGCAACAGCCCTGCTCTCTGACCTGCTGATCCTGGGTTCACCAGCCCCTACAGCTACGTGAATCAGGAGAAGCCTCTAGCCTGACTCCCAGACTTGGGAAGTTGCAGTCTCTACAACTGTGTGAGTCATTTCCTTGATATATATCTCTTTCTGAATATATTTATATGCTTTACTGGTTTTTACTTCTCTAGAGAACCCAGACTAAAATACCATCTAAGGGAATATTCAATAATTCTGGGGATTAGAAAGTAAATATATATATTTTGGGGGGGCTTTTTCTCTGTCAGAGCCCTAGTGGCACAGTGGTTAAGAGCTACAGCTGCTAACCAAAAGGTCGGCAGTTCAAATCTACCAGCTGCTTCTTGGAAATCCTATGGGGGCGTTTCTACTCTGTCCTATAGGGTTGCTATGAGCCAGAATTGAGTAGACAGCAACAGGTTTGGTTTTCTAAGTCTACCAAAAGTACACAGGGGATTGCAATAGAATTGGTCTCTTATTCTTATGTTGGATCTGGATTTAAATTATTCAATTACCATATTTTATCACTTACATACTTGAACATTTAAAATATTACAAGACGTTATTTTTTAAAGAAATTTACCCTTTTAGAGACTTCTAGTTTAGTGATGTATATTCAAAATGTATACAAGTAACAATAACCAACTGCAGAAAATTATTATTTTTTTGTTTTTAGATAGCTCCTATTATAGTTCAACAGAAAGGAAATCATTTTCTAAAATTGGGGCCATTTGATAATAATAAGCTACCCTTTGAGGCATAGATTCCTTTAGTGTATATTGTAGATATATTAATTGTATTATTTAACTTTAGTCATTTCCATGACTAAGGTTTTCTTTTGAAATGTGATAGCAGGGTCAAACCTGTAAAAACTTCTCACTCAATAGGCAAGCTGGATGTTGATAATGGAAATCAAGTGCTCTGCAGAGTGTCCTGAACACAGGGGGGTGCTGACAGCTCTGAGTTTCTGAGGTTACATACAGATTACTCCACTCAAAGATAACACATGAGGATAGCAAGAACAACAAGGTCTTTACTTCCCTCCTCCAGTATTTATGGGGGCTACCACTTCAACCTGACCATGACTGATGATAAATTAAAACTATGGGACAGTACCTCCTTTTGCTTCAGTATTAAAACATTTCTAAAAGACATGTCCAAATTTTTGCCATACATTTACATCAATAGATATTTACTGAGTATCTACTGTGCACCAAGCATTGTTCTAGGTAGTAGAGATATAGCTAGGAACAAACAGACAAAAATCCCTACCTTGATGAACTTACATTCTAGACATAGCCAGTGGGTACCTGGTTAACTTTCACCATCAGTTTAACCAAGCATAATGCTCTTCAAGACAAGTAAATAAAAACACTGTAGAGCTCTGCTTCTCAAACTTTAACATGCATACAAATCATTTGTGTATCTTTTTGAAATGTAGATTCTAACTCAGAATCAGAATTTAACAAGTTGATCTTGTTATAAGGAAGATTGTGATTCAGTTAGCCTGGATAGAGCCTGAGATTCTCTATTTCTAACAAGCTTGGTATCAAGTATTTGTGATACCAAAATACTGCTACAGCTTGGAACAGACTTTGAAAAGCAAGGCTAGTGTGGAGGTAATGTGGCTTCGAAAAAAGTGCCTAGATTTAAATTTTGGCTCTGTCACTTACAAACTGGTTGACCTGTAGAAAGCTCCTCTGGTATTTATTGATAGATAATGAGGATAATTATGATGATGTAGCTACCATTTACGGGGTGTCAAAAATAGGCCAGGTACTGAGCTAAGTGTGTGACCTATATATTTTAATCCTCACCACAATCCTATGAAATGTGCATGAAACTCTGCTTGAAGAGGTTAAGTAATTCATTTAAAGCCACTCAGCCAGCCAGGGGTGGGGGCCATGCTTGTGCTCTTTCCATAATAGACACTCATTTGTAAAATGAGGACAAAAAGTAAATATGATAACTCATGTGGTGTGCAAAGGACCTCTTTTAAGCGTTGAAGAGCAAAGATGTCACCCTGAAGACTAAGGTCCACCTGACCCAAGCCATGGTATTTTCAATCACATCATATGCATGTGAAAGCTGGACAATGAATAAGGGAGACCGAAGAAGAACTGACGCCTTTGAATTGTGGTGCTGGCGAAGAATATTGAATATACCATGGACTGCCAAAAGAATGAACAAATCTCTCTTAGAAGAAGTACAACCAGAATGCTCCTTAGAAGCAAGGATGGTGAGACTGCATCTTACATACTTTGGACATGTTGTCAGGAGGGATCAATCCTGGAGAAGGACATCATGCTTGGCAGAGTACAGGGTCAGTGGAAAAGAGGAAGACCCTCAACAAGGTGGATTGACACAGTGGCTGCGACAATGAGCTCAAGCATAACAGTGACCGTAAGGATGGTTCAGGACTGGGCAGTGCTTTGTTCTGTTGTGCATAGGGTTGCAATAAGTCGGAACCAACTCAACGGCACCTAACGACAACAACAACAACATGCAATGTGCCTAGCACAGGGCTTGGTGTTTGGTGTTCAGTCAATATTAGTTCCCTTTCCTCTTTAGGGAGCCCTGGTAGCATAGTGATTAAATGCTATGGTTGCTAACCAAAAAGGTCGGCAATTCGAATTCACCAGCAGCTCCTGGGAAACTCTATGGGGCAGTTCTACTCTGTCCTAAAGAGTTGCTATGAGTCAGAATTGATTGCTATGAGTCACATTCCACTCAATGGCAACAGGTTTGGTTTTTGGTTTTCATCTTTAGGAAGGGCCTGGACTAAATATTTAACTTTTGTTGAAAAAGATGATACCATCATGAGGTGACAAAATTGGAGAAAAGGCACACTGGGAAGCCAATATCCTCAAATTCCATTATTTCTCCTCCTCAGTAGATCTGCTCCATTTGCCTAGAAGCCATTGCTATTGGTGGCGGCCCGCCCTCACTATCCGCAGAACCTGATGAGAGTAATCACTAAAAGAAGTCTGAGTGCCATACTAGCCTTCTCCCCTCATACCTAGGGCATCTGTAAGGCAACCATTGATAACTCCCTCACCAAATCTGCATTTCTTAACTCTCTCCTATAGCCCAAACCTTTTTTTAAATTTTATTTTAACCTCAATCCCAGCAGCCTACACTGTCAGGGTCTATTCTTCCCTTGACCTTTGCCTGAAGCAAGACAATGTCTGAGTGTGTGTGTTTGCATTTGCTGGAGACAACTATAACTAGTACTGCAGTTGAAAGGGATGTTTTCCTGGAATTTGCTGTTCGAGTTGAAGTACAGATTTAAGCTCTACAAATAAAGAAAACCAAAGAAGAATTGATGTCTTTGAATTATGGTGTTGATTAAGAATATTGAATATACCACGGACTGCCAGAAGAACGAACAAATCTGTGTTGGAGGAAGTACAGCCAGAATGCTCCTTAGAAGCAAAGATGGCAAGACCTCGTCTCCCACACTTTGGACGTGTTATCAGGAGGGACCAATCCCTGGAGAAGGACGTCACGCTTGGTAAAGTACAGGGTCAGCAAAAGAGAGGAAGACCTTCAATGAGTTGTATTGACACAGTGGCTGCAACAACGGGCTCAAGCATAACAAAAACTGTGAGGAGAGCACAGGACCCAGCAGTGTTTCTGTTGTACATAGGGTTGCTATAAGTCAAATTGGACTTGATGGCACCTAACAGCAACAACGTTATATGGAACCATATGGTCACTTAAATGAGCTGGCTCAGGAATTCAGTGATATTCAGAGCAGTGCTACTCAAATTTTGGTCTGTAGACTAAGTAGCATCAGCATCCCTCAAAACTTATTAAAAATACAATTTCCTTGGGACCCACTCTGTGCTTACTGAACCAGAACTTCTGGGCTTGGGTTTCTGTGTTTTAACAACCTCTCTAGAAGATTATCATGCATAGTAAATTTTGAGAAGTTCAGATCTAGAGCATCATTTTCATAATAACATGTATTGCAAGTTCCAAATAAACAATTTGGAAATTCACATTCGGAGACAACCCATCATTTAGCGCAGACACTACTGGCTTTATTAAAATGGGAAATAAGACAACCTCATTTATTTTTGATAGATGGCTATTGATACTGTCCTCAAGTAGCAGATCAGGTAATAACCCTCTGTTTCTACCTCTCACCTCAAGGTGATCTACTTGTCTGTACATCCTTGGCCAACACAAGAGTTTCACATACACCTGATATGTGAGGATAGAAAAAGCCTCAGATAAGCAGAAAAGATGAAGTTGGCTTATCTTTCTCAGATTTTAGGTTTGTTTGTTCTTGCCCTAATATTATTATACTATCTGTATCTTTATGATTCTGCCATGCTGTTTAATCATAGGATATAATCAAATTTCCAGAAAGAGGTTTTAATTGTTAATGAGTATTAGTTAACTCATTTGGTAAAAAAAAACATTTGGAGATGGTGTAAATGAGAATCAAATCCTGTTATGGACAAAAGAGTAACCAAACAAGTCCAGGAAGAAAAACCTCCCCGTCATACACTAATTATTCTTGAAGACATACCTTGATATTTTGATATATGGGTAGAAATTCAGGGAATAGTAACACCTTCTTAAAAATATAAGGCTATTAATAATATTAAAGATCTGTCATATTGTGATGGAAAAAGACTTTTTCAGGAGGCACCCAGAAATAAATTTGATTCCAATTTGGAAGTCAAGCCCTCTGTTGGCTAAATCAAAAGCTAGGGTTTGTGAGAGGTACCTCAAGTTGGATTTGACCAGGAAAGATGGAGTGACAAAACTAAAATTTAGAGATTTATGGATGGGGGGAATAGAATGTCATTGGAGATAACACTTGCCTAGATTGAGTTTAATGTGGCCTTTTGGGGAAGAGATAAATGTTACCAGCTGAAATGCAGAAACAAGGTCTTAGAGCAAAAGAATTACACTAGGCAAAAGAAAAATCAGTATAAAACCTTTTTAAGGCTGTACTTACATTATCAGGACTGGGAGACACTATCCTAAACATTCTAGAAGTGAAGTCTATACAAGGTCTCATAGATCACCTGGGATGAAAAGAACTGGTTCATAGAGTCCACCACAGGCTTCTCTTCTGCCAAGCTCCGAGCATTTAAGAAGAGCTGTCTCCTGCCTGGCATTCCAGTATGAGAGATTTGAAAGGTGGTCTTATAGTCAATTTGCCACAATGAGGTTGGGCTTCAATAGAGGACATAAGACTGAAAAGGTCAATCATTCTGGATTAGTCAAACTTGAAAATATAGTTTGAGAGTAAGATTGGAGGGTTGGAAATTCTAGAAACAGGGAGACAGATACGACAAATGTGCTAAACCTACGACCAGTAGAAAAAAGATGAAGATCTTTTCAGATGTTCACCACTTGGCATATACAATTGGGGTTTGAAGAAATCTATCTTTTCATAGTGAAGTTATGGAACAGTTATGAGAACTTAGAATGACCCTCATCTGTTGTTGGTGAGAATGTAAATTGTGCAGCTGCTGTGGGAAACAGTTTAATGGTTCCTCGAGAAGTTATACACAGACTTACCGTATGACCCAGAAATTCCCCTCCTAGGAATATACCCAAGAAAACTGAAAACATAAGGTCACCACATGAATGCTAATAGCTGCATTATTCATAATAACCAGAAAGTAGACATAACCCAAATGTTCATCAACTGAGGAATGGATAAGCAAAATGTGGCATATTTCTATAATGCAATATTATTCAAACATAAAAAGGCATGAAGTACTGATACACGTTACAATATGTATCAAGATGGATAAACCTCTATAACATGCTAAGTCAAAGAAGTCAGACACATAAGACCACATATTTTATCATTCCGTTTCTATATAAAATATGAAATATCCAGAAGGGGTGAATCCATAGAGACAGAAAGCAATTAGTGGTTTTCAGGGACTGGAGGAAGTTGGAAATGGGGAGTGATTGCTTAATGGGTATGGATTTTTTTTTTTTTTTTAAGCAGAAAGTGGTACAAATGTTTTAGAACTATATAGAGGTGATGGTTACACAACATTGTGAATACACAAAATGTCACCAAACTGTACACTTTAAAATGGTTAAATCTATGTTATATGAATTTTACCTCAATGATTAAAAAAAAAAAAATCTGTCTTAGTTATTTATCTAGTGCTGGTATAACAGAAATACCTCAAGTGGGTGGCGTTAAAAAAACAGAAAATTATTCTCTCACAGTTTAGGAGGCCGGAAGTCCAAATTCAGGGCACAGGCTGTAGGGGAAGACTTTCTCTCTCTGTCAGCTCTGGGGAAGGCCCTTGTCTCTTCAGCTTCTATTCCTTGGGTCCTTGGTGATCTTCACGTGGTGTAGCACCTATCTTCCCGGTCTCTTTTCCCTGCTTCCTTGCTTAATCTGCTTTTATATCTCAAAAAAGACTGACTAAAGACACACCCTACACTATTACTCTCTCGTTAACATAACTAAGAACGCCCATTCTCAAATGGGATCATAACCACAGGTATTAACATAAATAAATAAATAAAATAAACCTGTTGCCATCAAGTCAACCCCACAGGACCAAGTAAAGTGCTTGGAAGGGTGCTTGTTGTCCTTATCTTCTGTCTGTGAAATTCTCTAAGACATAATTCCTGTTTGTTTTTCGATAAATTTTATGACAATTTTTATTTTCACAGTTTTTAATGTAAACTGATTTAAGAGGCTTACATGCTGAGAAAAATGAGCACAAGTACCAAGCTTTTTTTTTTTTAACCAACTGTTGACACAAGAAAAAAATTAACAGCACTACCCAAATCTACCCTCTAGTGGCAAATCTAGTTCCCATAAAATAAAAATAATTAAAAAAAAAAAAAATACCTTGGTTAAAATAGTGTGAATGTAAAACTACTATTTTAAATACAGTAAGTATTTTTCTCATAAAGTTATTAGCTGCAAGTCCCTGACTGACACCTTACAGAATTAATTTTTATAAAATAGTGAAATTTTAGAGTGGGAAAAGCAACACCATTACTAGATTTGCAGCAGCTCCAAAGCATATTTCAGCATTAATGGCGTATGTCTAGACCTGGATGTTATCAGAAAGATCTAAATAATATTAGGTCATTTAAAACTCAATTTTGACTTCAAAACCGTTTTTACAACTGAAGAACCTGTGTATGCTTTAGTAAAAAAAGCAAATTATCAACGCCGTTTAAGCTATTCCTGAGACATGTGTGCTTTACTCAAAGCATCTTGTAGCTAAAGGCTGGGATGTCAATAACAGCATGAAGCATGAGGTTACTGGTATGATAACTAGGGTAATAGCACAAGTAGAAATTTCAACTGCTTTTTTGTTTCATATCTGAATAAACTGAAGTTGATAATAACTAAAAAAACCCCAACCAAACCCATTGCTGTCGAGTCAATTCCAACTCATAGCGACCCTATAGGACAGAGTAGAACTGCCCCACAGGGTTTCCCAGGAGCAGCTGGTGTTTTCGAAATGCCGACCTTTTGGTTAGCAACTGAGATCCTAACCACTGCGTCACCAGTGGAAGTATAAGGATCAGTAACCTCAAACACATTTTAAGATGTGAGAATTCTCTGAGATATGTTATTTACCATATTTAATGAAATAAAATATAAAAAGTAATTGAGAATTGCGAAGTACTGATTATAAAGCATAGCCAAATGAAAGCAAATCAACAACAGGCAAACAAAAAGTGGCCTATTAATACATTTAAAACAGTAATTCCGAGAATAGCGACTCCTGACCAGCAGCATCAGTAACACCTGGGAACTTGTTAGAAATGCAAATTCTTAGACTCAGCTTACCCACTGCTGTCGAGTCGATTCCGACTCATAGCGACCCTATAGGGCAGAGTAGAACTCCCCCATACGGCTTCCAAGGAGCACCTGGTAGATTCGAACTGCTGACCTTTTGGTTAGTAGCTGTAGCTCTTAACCATTACACACCACCAGGGTTTCCAGACTTAGCCCTATCGAATCAGGAACATGGGGGGTGGGGCCTAGCAATTTGTCTTTGAACAAGCTGTGCAGGTGATTCTGATACACTCCACAGGTTGATGTTTGTAGGCTGTTCTCCGTGGCATTTCTGCATTTCTGGGTCAGTTTTTGTTCCAGACTACCTTTTTTCAAGAATGTTTGAAGAGTGAACAGTCTTAGAAGACAAAGGTAGTATCTCTCTCCAAGACAGAGGGCAGATTTGCTCCTGACCAGTATAATAGAGATAATGCCTTCCTCTGCGGAAAAGATTGGGCAGGTTTGCTGGCAACCCTATTTATAACTTTTGTGAGCACTCACTATGTTCCTTATACTAATGGAGGGTACGAAATACTCTTGATCTTATTTATATTTTATACACTAAACTCTGCCATAGCATGATAAGCCAAATCTGTTGCCATCGAGTTGATTCCAATCCATAGGGACCCTAAAGGACAAAGTAGAACTGCCCCATAGGGTTTCCAAGGAGCACCTGGTGGACTCAAACTGCGGATCTTTTGGTTAGCAGCTGTAGCTCTTAACTACCATACCACCAGGATTTCCATAGCATGATAAGTGGGGTCCAAAAAGCTAAATTCCATAAAATATGAGGTTACAATATTGTGAGGGTTAATAAAATTTCCCAGGTGATCCTGCACTTTATAGAAATTATGTAAGTTTGGAGATGCCATATTTTGGCTGGTGTTGGTTGTACATTGTGACTTAAATATCAGCTGGAATGTTCCTGGGTCCTATGGTTGCCAGGATGATGGCAGTGATTTAAAAAACGTTTTAGTTAGTTGTTGCCTGTTTTGTGGGTCAAGATGAGGGCAGAGTGATACCAGGATGTAGGACATACCCTTCACCTCCCAACTTCCTGAACCGGGGTTACCTGTTGCTTCCCAGCGGAGCCTTGATTTTAAGTTTCAGGGGGGCTTGGCAGTAAAAGGGAGCTGATTCCAATTCAGTTTATATTCCAGTTTGTATTTCGTGGGTTTAACATGCAAAGCAGTGAGTAGTATCCACAGTGTACCAATAGAGAGGCTGAGCTTAAGTCATAATGAATGCTTTACTCGGATCAAGCTTATGTAAAAGGGGCCAGTCATTCAAACCTAAGTCTGTTTTTTGACAATATTCATGATTCATGGTTCAAAATCTAAGCTGACTTAAGAAAAGAAACAATGGGAAAGTAGCAAAAAAAAGTTTACCTGCCCTGGAATGTGTTATCTCAGGTGTTTCTAGATAAATTTCCAAAGGAAAAATCAAAATTTAAAAAAATGAAAATAGAAACCAGGAAGTTTATTGATGCCAGTTTATTTCTAAAGTCAAATTTTTCAGGAAGAAGCACTACATCTCAAATATGACAGAAAGCCTCGTGTGAAAAAAGAAAGGATTTTGAATAAAGAAATGGATAATTCTTTAAATCCAGAACTACTTAGTATTTTCTGCTATCATAGAAACAATTTCATTGTAAACTTCTTGAGGGGCATTCATTGCCCAGATAAAGTCTAAGTGGTTGTAAGGAGGAATCTCCTTGTGGTAAATGAGATTAGGGAGCTGTGGAAGCAACATGCCAACATCTCGAGGGTCTGCCAGCCAGTCGTTTCCACCGTTCCACACAGCAATTGGCACATGCATGTCTGACACTTCGTAGTAGGGAGGTGTGGGCTAAAATTGAGAGGAAGACAAGAGTTTTCTTAGGTAACCATGCTTTATGAACCAAAACCAAACCCGTTGTCATCGGGTCGATTCCAACCTATAGTAACCCTATGGAACCGAGTAGAACTGCCCCACGGGGCTTCCAAGGAGTGGCTGGTGGATTCGAACTGCTGACCTTTTGGTTAGCAGCTGTAGCTCTTAACCATTACACCACCAGTCAGTAAGTTAGAGAACTGTATTTTGTTGAAATTTTGGTTTTACTAAATATTAGTTCAAATTATCAGCCCCATTTCCTGTTTTCAGAAAATGATCATTCATGCATAGATTTTAAGGAGATTCATAAAGCAGGACAAGGAAACAAAGGAATCACTTCCAATTTTCTGACTGTACATGGAGAATTCGCTGGTTTTGTTAGAACATGCTCTCAACAATAGTAATCTAAGACAGTAAAAATTTTTCCATTCTGATCTACGTAATAGCCAACTTTCCACAACAAAACATTATGTGCAATTGTCCATAGTATTTTAGTACTCTCTTTTATATTCTCTTATGTATTCAAGAAAAGGGAAGAGTGTAGAAAATGTCCATAGTAATAAACTTACTTTCCTTTACTTGTATTGTTCAAAGAGTTTCCTAGATGCTAACTCCTGGCTCTTAAATTCGTGCCACTTCTTCAGTTAGTTGAAGACCAACTTGCCCTGTTACTAGATTGGTTAGAGACAGGACAGATGTAGGGATTGAGTATTCCAGATTCCACTTGGCCCTCCAAGATGGAGTCTTCTGATTACTGGTATTAGAGCCCAGTAGAAAGATGAATTCAAAGCAAGCCTGTGTTCTGGAGGCTTGAGGAAGCAGTGATTGGGAGAAAAATGTGTCTTCAATAAAAATTTGAAATCATGGTGTTCTGAACACCTCTTTATGTACATCAAAGATGTAAAGAAAAAGGTGGGTATCTTCTCCATATAAGATATTACTTTGAAAATACATAAATCCTTACCAAATGAGTCATGGAAACAAATGAAAATTAGTAAAGTTGTTTAGTTATTACCTAGATGGAAAAATTGGGGGTAGAGTGAGGAAGAAGAGAGTTGCCAAAAAATTCAGGGTACTTCCTTGTTTCAAATTAGCCAATGATAAGCTAAGAGTTTACCCTGAGTTAAGGGCTAATAGTATTCCATTAATTCCTGTCAATAACTCCCTGAGGCTGGGCGGAGAGGTGAAGAAATCATTGCATAAACTTCTATTGATCCCAGGTGGGATGAACTCCAAAGCCTGGGTTCTTTGTGCTACAAGTATGAGGACTGGGTTCACTGAGGCCCACACAACATGTCTGCCTATACTATGAGGCTCCTGTCTGCCAAAAGTGTTTCCAGCCTTGACCTGTAAGTATACCACCATTCTCTTCTATTTCTCTGGGAATGCATTTCATTGAAATCACTCATTCTGGTTAGAAGACAAAGGACAGGGCATTGTTTGAGAAGACAGGGATTCCATCTCTATCGCATGAAGAGTTAGAACAATTAGTTTATTATACCTGTTAATTGCACTTTAGGAAGGGGAGAACAGAACTATGGAGGTATGAGATACAGAGCTGTTCTGTTTACTGTGTGTATGGGGTGGGGGTGCGATAAGTTCAGGGAAGCATCTCACACATGGAGGTGTGGTTCTTTGAGGGAAGCTTAAATGAGCACAGCCAGTGAAGCATGAGCACAGTTACATGGGAGAATGAGAGAGTGGGATGAGGTTCAACGTGATAGAGTGATTCCAGGGAAATAATTGTCTACTTTTTTATAAGTCCCTTAAGGCTAGGTCTGGACCCCAACATTCCTTTGGAAAATATATTCATGATTATCATAATTTCTTCTTTAACATTTTACGTCTTTGTCTTTAACAAGTGAATAATTTCAACTTTAAGAAGCTTACCTGATTATAGTGTATTATGTTCTGAGTGGGGCTTCCCCAGTTAAAAGCTTGGAATTTCCCAGACTTAATAGCCTAAGGTAAGAAAAGAAAGAAAGGAAAAAAAAAAAGCCTGACTATTAACAAATTCATGGAAACACAAAGAAATAAAAACTCTTCTCACTATGTAAAAAATAAAATTCAACCATTTCCAAGTAGTTATGGCTTATATTTAAACAATTATTAGAAAACATTTTCATTTCAAAAATAAAGATTATTACTCATCCAAGGCAAGATATTTATGCAACTTTAACATGCAGCTATGCTTGAAATATTTTTTCCTGCATAAAACTAATTCATTTCTTTTTACCCAAGCATCTGTTTTCACAAGATTTTCATTGGCATGGATTAATAGTTATTTTCAGCTGGTATTCACATGCCAGAAAATGTCTCTACTTTTGAAAGAATCTGCTTTAGGTAAAGTGCTAGGTTTCAGGCCCATGAAAAAAAGTTTTAACAAACATTTGCAAACTGATACCTGGGTCCAGTGGAGCATGTTTTGAACAGAAGTTCCTGCTGGATTATGTGATAGATACACATCCAAGCGACTCTAGGAAGCAATAAACATGCACTTAGACACACATACTCAGTTTCTCTGGAGAAACTACTGAAGTTGTCAAGGATTTCATTTTACTTGGATCCACAATCAATGCCCATGGAAGCAGCAGTCAAGAAATCAAATGACATATTACATTGGGTGAATCTGCTGCAAAAGACCTCTTTAGATGTTGCTTTAAGGACTAAAGTGTGTCTGGCCCAAGTCATGGTATTTTCAATCACCTCATGTTTATGCAAAAGCGGGACAATGAATAAGGAAGACGAAAGAAGAATTGATACATTTGAGTTATGGTGTTGGCAAAGAACATTGAATATGCAGGTAGTCCCTGATTTACGTTGGGGTTCTGTTCTGATGACTGTGTGGTAAGTCAGTTCTGATGTTAACATCAGCCAATTATGAGCTGCAACATTGTATGTAGAGCATATTACTAATGATAAGATGTAAAACAAACAAACAAAAACAATACACAGTTGTAGGTGTGGTTTGTTGTAACTCAAGTACATTGCAAGTTTGGAATTATCTGTACCATGGACTGCCAGAAGAACGAACAAATCTGTTTTGGAAGAAAGATAGCCAGAATGTTCCTTAGAAGAGAGAATGGCGAGACTTTGTCTTACATACTTGGGACATGTGATCAGGAGGGACCAGCCAGGCCCTGGAGAAAGACATCGTGCTTGGTAAAGTCCAGGGTCAGCGAAAAAGGGGAGGACCCTCAACGAGATGGATTGACACAGTAGCTGCAACAATGGGCTCAACCATAGCAACAGTTGTAAGGATGGTGCAGAGCAGGGCAGGCTTTCGCCTGCTGTACAGAGGGTAGCTAAGGATAGCCCCTACTGAAGGATGTAAGCCACATAGTTGCACATCACTTTAGAGTTTGCAAATTGCAAATTGCATGTGTTAACTCGTTTAACTTGCAGGGACTCAATGAGAAGAGCTTATCATCTCCATCTTAGCAAAAGGAAAATCGAAGCTCAAAGAGTTTTAGAGAAATGCCCGTGGTCAGACAGCTAGTAACAGAGTCAAGCCAGAAACTTTAATCTAGGTCTCTGAATCTAAATTCTCAGCTTTTTCTTCTTCTCTACCTAGTTCCAGACGGCAATGATTTAAATGTCCACACACAGTCTTTTGTCTTAGCAGAACTATAAATATATATAGTATATTTACCAATTGTTGTGATACAGGGACCCTAATCTGCCTTGCTCCGGCCACAGACAATACTCTGGAGTCCCCTCTCAGGTTACATAACGGATCTTAATGTTACTACATAGAGGATCTTCTTAGGGGAGCAAAGCATCTCTTCTCCTATTTATCACACAGAAGATTAATTCTCTAATTTCTTTTGTTCTCTATGTCTCCATATAAAGATTATTTTCTTATGAGACACTTGTTAATGGAATGCAGTAATCTGTGCTGCCTTTTCTTAGAGTGATAAGGATATATTGCTCTGTGGTACTCCATATATGGAATGGCAAACATCCCCAGAACCATGAAGAGGGACTCCCTTCCAAGAGAGGAAGGGGAGGCACTTGTTTGCTATGCAGATGAGAAAAAAGGAAACTTTTATTTATATACAGTATTTTAAAATATCCAGAGACGATCATTAGCATTGAGAAAGATTTGAACTGAATCTCCTTGCTGTCCATGAGGCCAGAAGTCATATCTGTCTCCTAGTTGCTGTGTCCCGAGTAAGTGCAACATGACACTTAGCAGTGTCTCAATAAATACTGTTTAGTGAATTTAGGGAGCCCTGGTGGCTCAGTGGTTAGCACTCAGCTGCTAACCAAAAGGTTGGCAGTTTGAATCAACTAGCCACTTCATGGAAGAAAGATGTGGCAGTCTGCTTCCATAAAGTTTATAGCCTTGGAAACCCTATGGGGCAGTTCTCATCTGAGTCAGAATTGACTTGATGGCAACGGGTTTTTTGTTGTTTGTTTTGGCGTGAATATAGGGGATTTTACTATAAGTAGAATTATACTTTCTTATCAATAAACTTTTCTTAGGTGTTCAAGGTTATATAATTAAACTGACAAATTTGAGTGAGAATAGTTGGCTATGTATAATAGTAACAGTAGCAAAACATATGATATTTCATGTGCTGTACGCTGTTTTTGGAAACTCTGGTGGCATAGTGGTTAAGAAGTCGGCTGCTAACCAAAAGGTTGGCAGCTCACATCCACCAGGTGCTCCTTGGAAACCCTATGAGGCTGTTCCCCTCTGTCCTATACGGTCACTATAAGTCAGAATCTACTCCAGGGCAATGGGCTTTTTTTTTTTTTTTTAATTAAAAAAAAAAAAACAAAATAGGGTCAATATGAGTCAGAATCAACTCAATGGCAGTGGGTTTTGTTATGTTTTGTTCTGTAATATGCTTTGTATTATGTACTATGCTTTATATATTTATCACTAATCTTTACAGTAACCCGTTTTGTGGATGAAGAAACCAAAACAGAGACGTTTTAGACTGTTCTAAAGGTAGAATTTGAACTTAGGCTCTTAATTTGAGTTCACACTCTTTAATTACTTTAGGATACTGTGTTTTATGACGTAAGTTCCAAAACCCAAACGCAATGCAAGGCAAATAAAATAGCAGATAAAGAGTATGGGAAAGGCCTTACATAAATGGTTTCTGTGAAACAGGCTTTATGAAATTTATGGGAATGACTATCAGCATTAAAAATATTTATGAGAACATTTATTCAATGCCTAGACATTTTGCCCGCAGAGAACTTGTCAAAATATATGCGTAAGACTTTCTCTCACAGAATTCAAATGTCACACAAATTATTTAGGTGGTCATAAGTGACTAAAGAAACCTGGTAGCATAGTGGTTAAGAGCTACGGCTGCTAACCAACAGGTCAGCAGTTCGAATCCACCAGGCGCTCCTTGGAAACCCTATGGGGCAGTCCTACTCTGTCCTATAGGGTCGCTATGAGTCAAAATTGACTCGACAGCAACGGGTTTAAGTGACTAATGAGTTTTTTGTTTGTTTCTACATGTTATTTACTTAAGGGAGTAACTGAGGATAGTTGGGATGATGGAAGGGAACTGGAAGTGACAACATTGGGGGCAATGACTTGTGATTTCTCTTGGGTTTATCTGCCTATCATGGACATGTTTCTGAAGCTATTCCTAGTTCTTAGAAAATGCCATTTATAAGTGATAAAAAAAAGTACTCAAAGATATTGCTTAAAATATTCAGGATAGAAATTGTAAATGGATACAAACTGTGTTCAAGTTCTTAATGTCGAATCCGCAAATGAGAAATAAGGCATTGCTGCAGATGTCCTTGAATGTCTCACGGGTGCATACTTCAGTAGCAAGAAATTGATCAAAATAGTCGTGTGGGAAAAATACTTTGTCACCAAAAATAACCTGGAAAATAAAGGCATCATTAGAGGTTTGCTGGGTTCAAGCTGCAGAAAAGACTCAATTTAAGTAGTTTTTTTGTACGGGAGTGATTTTTTTTTTTTTTTGGAGTGATTAGGCTGATGATATTTTCCTATTTCTACGTGTTGTTTTAGGGTCGCTTTGAATCGGAATTGACTTGATGGCAGTGGGTTTGGTTTTGTTTCAGGAACTTCAAATACTTTAATTCTCACAGTAAAGTTGTGAACTAAAAATATTTATTATTTTATTTAGTACTGTACTGGCTGCTGAGAAGTAGGAAACACAAAGTGTTACAGTCTAGTTGGGGTGTTAAAAGTAATGGAACAAAACACTTTCTCCTCTTCCGTTCCCTTCCCTTTTCTTCTTATCCATTTTCTTCCCAGTTTCCATGGCTCAAGTGGCTTAGTTTTTTAAGTCGACCATTTTGGGGTTTTTGTTTTTATTTCCCTTTCTCCACTCCAGGAGTGGAATTGCAGCCTTGGTGTTGCCGAGTAGGGTGCTTGGTAACTGAAACATCTATGAAGGAGCAAAAATACTTCCAGGCCTTTGCACCCCATAAAAGCTAATCGAGAATAACTCCATACATAGAAATCTAATAGGCTGTAGCAGGGATTTAAACATGCTAAAAAACAAGATAAAGGTATGCATTTCTATTCTTGGATACAAAGAAATGATTGTCCATCAGGTTTTGTGTTTGTTTGTTTCATTTTCATTCTTACCACTTTGAAATCCAGAGCAATTTGTTATCTTAGATTTAAGTTAATTAAAAAGAATCACATACCTTGAAAAGAAATGTCGGAATAAGTGCCAGTTTGTTTAAAAGGCTTTTGGTATACTTCACAGTGGCAACTGGAGCTAAAGCATAAAAGGTTGTGATTCTTTCAGCCAACTCGGGATTGGTAGAAAAGGCAATAAAACCTGAAAGAGAACAAGGAACCAGTTTAGAAGATGTGTTTTCATTGTTGGTTTTTGTTGTTGTTGATGTTCTTCTTTATAAGTGTGATAACAAAACCAAAAACCATTGCCGTCGATTCCAACTCATAGCGACTCTATAGGACAGAGTAGAACTGCCCCATAGGGTTTCCAAGGAGTGGCTGGTGGATTCCAACTGCTAACCTTTTGGACAATCTGGAAATTAGCACCTCTGCTTGTGCAAAGTGATCATATTTTAGCATATTTATTTTATTCTCATAGAATTTCTATGGGAATAAGAAACTAGAACTTTAAAAATGTTATAATAAACTCTTTTATCTGGCATCAGGAAATAGGTCAGATTTAGGATAATCACATAATGACAAAAAAGAGTTATTATTTATACTACATACCGATTTTGATGAATTTAACATGAGTAGAGCATACAACTATAGGTATTAAAAGCACAAGTTTGAAATCTGATCAAACTGCTTTTGAATCTTGGCTCTGTCATCTGTCATCTTTGTGACCTTGGACAAGTTGCCTAAACTCTAAAATCCTCAGTTTCCTCTTCTGAAATATGGGGCTAATAATGAGTACTTCATTAGATTGTTTAGGAATTAACTACATGAGGAGAATCATATAATGCATTTGCCATGTACTTGGTGCATTGTAAATACTTGATAAATGGCTAGCCAACAGAATTCAAACATCTCCATATAATAAATATATTTAGCTTTGTCTGTAATTAGTTGGTTTTCCAAGCAGTAACATATTAGTACACTGGGATGTGATCAAACAGTTAAATTCTCTACAACTTAATTATATAGGATGATGCCACCCCATTGCTTATAATGACATATTGATTATCTGAGCTATCCTATTTACTCCCTGTATTACTTTGCACAAATTATTTACCACCCCCGGCCCCATTTTGTCTTTATATCACCGTGTTGTGTAGGGATTGAATTATATAATGAATGAAAAGCACTTAGTGTGGTACTCAGCATGCCTACCACAATGGACTAAACTTCCTGGCTTTGACTGCCTTTACATACCAATGGTGGTCCCCTGGGAATGGCCAACATAATGCAGCTTCTCCTGGCCAGTTTTCTTCACAATGAAGTCGATTGTGGCTGGAAGGTCATATTTAGCCATTTCATCAAAACTGCAATTAAAAAAAGATAAAATAAAACTGAATGCATGGCCTTGCTATAGTTTCTAAAATTCAAGCATATTTATAGCTCAATTTCCCTTTGAGAAATAGAAAGCTAGATTTCCTAAGCATTTCAGCTTGTAGAACATTAATGAGCATGACATTCCCTTTTGGGTGGCTTCTTATGCACAATGACATCATTTCCAAATAGTGACTATTTAATCCACATGAGATAGTATCTATACGTGGGGAATTATTTCTATCCCTGAAACTGCACATCAAACTTAATAATTATTTATAGGCTATGTTGCTGTGCCATTTAATATCAACCCTTTCCCTCTCTATTTCACAGATCAACCAGAATTATCTTTTGAAAGTGAAAATTGGATACGTCACTCCCCTGTTTAAAAACTTTTCAATAGCTTCTCCTGGCAGCTCCAATGAGTTTCAAGGTTCTCACGAGGCCTGCTCAGCCCTGCCTGATCTGGCTTTTCCCAGCATCTCCATTCTCAGGCCGCTCTCCCTCTTCCTTATAACACTCTGGACACACTGGCTTCCATTCGGTTCTTGGAAATCTGTGAGCACTCTTGTGCCTCAGCATCAACAGCCTAACTCTCCCCTGTCTTTTACTTCCATCAGAATTTCCAGTAGTAAGGAAGAGGGCCAGTGAAAGAAAACCTTTGATAATCTCATCAGTGTTCTTATTTCATCTTTCCCACTCCTATTGATGATGATTCAGTAAGCTGATCCTCTAACCCTCAACTTGCTTCAGCCATATTGTTCATTCCATTTGGAAATCCATATTCAGTGACCTCACTCATAGTGAGTACTGAGCAAGGAAGGTTTGAAGGAAAAAAGGCCCTTAGAATGAGGTATATGGAAGAAACTGAGAAGAGATTTTAAAAGAAAAATGACTTTTTCCTTCTGGTACTTGGAGTGTATTTGTCTGTGGGGGGCTAGATTGGAAGGGGAAAATACCCATGCATTTTTAAAGCCATATATATATATATGTATGTATGTATCTGTATGAGCAACTGACTTGAATTGTAATCTTTCACTTAAAGCACACATGAAAAAGTTAAATATATATTAAATATATTTAACTTTATATATAAAGTTAACTTTTTTGTGTGTGCTTTAAGTGAAAGTTTACAATTGAAGTCAGTTTCTCATACAAAATCTTACGTACACATTGTTATGTGACCCTAGTTGGTCTCCCTACAATGTGACAGCACACTCCTCCTCTCCACCCTGTATTTCCTGTGTCAATATACATTTTTAATTGCCCATTTTTAATTGTCTCTCTCCTTTACTGGGCCTTGGTGGTAGAGTGGTTAAGCTCTCGGCTGCTAACCAAAAGTTTGGCAGTTCAAATCCACCAGCTGCTCCTTGGAAAACCTATGGGGGCAGTTCTACTCTGTCCTACAGGGTCACTATGAGTCAGAATCAACTAGATGGCAAGGGGTTTGGTTTTGGTTTTCTTCTTTACCTGAAAGCCCAGAATTCAACTGAGTCTGGTGAATAGTATATATTTCTCCTGGCCCAGGTATTTCCTCTGCTGTTCCCCAGCCACACGTCATAACCAGCATCCGCCAGAATAAAGGCCAGGCTGTTGTTGGGCAGATTGGCAATCCAGTTCGTGGCCGATGCAAGCAAACCATGCTGCAAAAATACTACAGGCCTTTGGCCTAAAGAAAGAAAATTTAAAAATATTACAAACACACTCCTTAACATCTATATAGAAAAATACCTGTCTTGAAAGAATAGTAGCACCAAGGAGAATATCATATCTTCTTTTCTAAGAAAAACATGAAGATAAAACAACCTTTCATAGACTTTAAATAAGTTTATTTGATTAAGTTGAGTAATTTTGGATATCTTATTTGATTGTGGTGAGCTAACCTAAAGGTTGGCGGTTCGAATTTATCAGCTGCTCGAAAAGATGTGGCAGTCTGCTTCCATAAAGATGGATAACCTTGGAAACCCTATAGGGTGGTATTACTCTGTCCTATATTTTTTTTTATAGGGTCACTATGAGTCAGAATCAACTTGGCATACAACAACACCAAAAATTACCACATTTTACACTTCAAATATGTGAAGTATATCATGTGCAAATTATTCCTCAGGTGTTGTTGTTAGATGCCATTGATTCAACTTCAACTCACAGCGACCCCATGTGACAGAGCAGAACTTGCCCACAGAGTTTTCTAGGCTATAATCTTAAAAAAAAAAAAAAATTGAAAAAATTTTATTCTAAGGAAATACACCAATATGTTAAGTGTACTCTGGGCATTAAGTTATAGATGGATTTTCTTTTTCTTCTTCCTGTTTATTCTTTTAGTACTTTACAATTTTTCTACAATGAGAAAAAGATAAATTTTTATAGTATTATAAAAAAGAAACTTTTTTTTCTTATCAAAAATGACTTTCATCTATTTAGGAAATGAGACTCAAATTGCCTCTTTCCCCTCCCCTCTGCAACACAAACCCTGGGTAACTTTTCCTCATCCTCTAAGACTCAGCTCAGTTACTGCCTCTGAGAGAAAGCTTTCCTTGACTTCCCCAAGCTGGCTTAAGTCCCCTCATTAAGGCTCCCAGGTTAATATCCTGTGTATAATTCTAGCACAGAATGTATACATAGTATTATAATCACCTGTTTATCAGTCTTATTGATTACATGGTGAGCTTCTGGAGGTCTGGAAATATAGCTTAATCATTATTTTCTTTCCAGAATGAACAAGACTCATTAAATCCTTAGAAATAAAAGGAGAAAAGAAAGAAGAAAAAAAGGAAGAAAGTGAGGAGAGAAAAATGAGGACAGGAAAGAAGAGATGAAGAAAGAGGAAAGGGGAAGGAAAAAAACGGGAGGGAAGAAGTTTCTACCTCCATTCCCTGAATTTGTCTTTCCATGAGGAATTCTGTTGATCTCAAGGATATAACCATCTTCAGTCACAACATCATATTCTTCATTTGGGTATCCCCAGAAGGTAATCATCTGACTCTGATGAGAAAAAAGCAAAGCTTTAAGTTTTAGGTGATTTTTTAAAATGAATCTAACAGGTAGATATTATTCATTATTTTTTAGTTAGCTATGTTTAAGCCTAAACACACCACAGTTCTAAAGCATGGTAATATCTCTTTGTTTTGTAGCCCCCCTGCCATGACTTACAATATTCATAGTCACTTCAGGGCTTAGCGGTGTTGATTTTCCAAAGAGACCATGTGTAGTTCCAAATATGGATATCAAACTTGCCACTGTTAAAAGCAACCACATTTTGGATCTGCCTCCTCCTAAAAAAAAAAAAGTCATGGTTAATACATTTCGCTTTCATAATACTTGTATTTTGGGTCAATTTTACCTTTATGCAAAGTAGAGAAATGCTTGGGTTGAATTATATTTTATTGGACAATAAAGTGGGACATGTGGGTCTTAGTACAGTTATTTCAAATGCTTAACTTGTTTTCATTCTATTTCCTTTGTTTAAGAACATTGCACACTAGGTTTTCAGTCAAATTGAAGGAATCTTAACTGACAAAAATTCTTCTAATGGGCGGACATACATCACGTTTTTATTATGCCTCATGTTTGGAACTTTTGCCAACTAATTTTGAGGGCCCAAAGTAGGAAGGGGGTTTGGAGGTACTGGCATTTGAGTTCCCTAGATTCAGTCTCAAAATAATGTGCCCTAAACCCATTACAATGTATCGAATATTGTTTATAATGGCAACTCCATAAATATTTATTGCTTTGAGGTAATTATGTGAATTGAAAAGCCACCAGCACTTTCTCGAAATGTTACCGTATCGAATGTGTGAATATCACTTCAGGAAGATTATTGCTCTCCTGCTTTTTTGCTTAGATATTATCTAATTGTGGAACCCTGGTGGCACAGTGTTTAAGAGCTCAGCTGCTAACCAAAAGGTCTGCAGTTTGAATCTACCAGCCACTTCCTGGAAACTCTATGGGGCAGTTCTACTCTGTCCTATAGGGTCGCTCTGAGTCGGGATCGACTTGACCGTAACAGGTATCATCTAATTGAAATTTCTTAGGTAGACTTTGATAATTATAAGTATATAAATCCATGGATGGCACGACGTCTTTTCCCCAAGTGTTTAGCAAGAAAAAAGAAAAACCGTATCATTAATTGAAAAGGATGCTAGGGATTTTCTAGTTCAATCTATTAGTATTTTACAGGTAAGAAATAACAACCCACTTCTTAGAGAACTTAATGATAATTTCAAACAGGTTGAATCAGTTCTATTATCTCAATGATCAGTCTCTAACATAATTTCTCTGGCAAATTTTTGGGCCCTTTGTAGTTGTACAGTGATATATTGTCTCATAGGCCAAGTACTCAGTGACAAAATGTGCTTATTATAAAATGAATAAATTTTCTTTTAGATTAAAAGTAGCCTTTTTTTTTTTTTATACTGAAAGTAGAACAGAATTCAAATTTATGTAAAAAGACTGGACTTAATGGTCTGACAGAGACTAGAGGAACTCCGAAAACTATGGCCCCCCGAAAAAAGAAACCATTCCTGAAGCCCACTCTTCAGACAAATTTAGACAGGGCTACAAAACAAAAAATAATGCATGGGAGGAATGTGCTTCTTAGTTTCACCAGATATAAGACCAAATGGGCAGCTCCTGTCCAAAAGCAGGATGAGAAGGCAGGAAGGGACAGGAACTGGTCAAATGGACACAGGGAAGCCAGGGTGAAAAGGGGGAGTGTGCTGTCACATTGTGGGGATTGTAAACCGATGTCACAAAACAATATGAGTATAAATTTGTCGATGAGGAATTAACTTGAGTTTCAAGCTTTCACCTAAAGCAAAAGAAAAAATATTAAGAAAAAAAAAGTAGCCTAATTGATTAACCTACTGGATTCAATCCCTCATAAAAACTGAGTAGCTTAAAATGGGATTGCTCATCTTAAAATTTATCAGCCCTGCTTGTCAGTGTGTGGTCTTGGGGCAAACGGTCAGCATTTTCTCTTGGACAATAGCTAGTAATTCTATATACACTCAAGCTCATTAGCCTTGAACCAGTTCTGCTTTCAATTTTTACATTTTGATTGAAGTTTCAATTTATAAACTTTTTCTGAATGACAATTTTGATAGGACTGCAACTTTCTGATCCTCTGATGCTAGTTTTCACTTGTTTCTCAAGCCTCAAGAGACATTTGCCCTCAAATATTTGAAGGGATTCATGTGGAAGATGGTTTCAGATCAATTTATTCTTAGCGTGCCAGAAATAAATCATTCGATATTTATTGAGAATCTGTTATATACTAGGAGCAGTATTTAGGTTTCACATGTTGGAAGATTTCCATTACATATAGTGAAGAAGTAAATTTTGTATTGTAAATTCAAATGGAATTCTTTGAAAAGCAGTGACTACTGGTAATATTTTAACAAAGGCTGTATAACTGTTTGTCATAATTTGCATACAGCAGTTAGCATAGCTCCTGACTTACAGAAAGGCCAGGCTAAAACTGTCAAATGTGACCCTTGGTTTACCACTTTGACCACTTATTTAGGTAAGAATTAAATTTAATGGTGTTTCTTAATAATAGGTTTAAAATAAATCATATCCTTACAATGATACATATTTTAGGAAGGGCCACAATAGTACTTAAAGATCAACAAATCGTGTCTTACCATTCAAACCAGAAGGCTTGATAAGACATTTTGCAAACCCACATTTTTGTACCTTCTGTCGTCACCATGAGCCCTGGTGGTGCAGTGGGTTAAGAGCTTTGCTGCTAACCAAAACATCGGTAGTTCGAATCCACCAGCTGCTCTTGGAAACTCTATAGGGCAGTTCTACTCTGTCCTATAAGGTCGCTAAGATTTGGAATTAACTCGACAGCAATGGGTATTATAACCATTATAAGCAATTTGCCACTGTAAAGTGAGGACATTTAACCTGTGACTTGAGTTACAGGACACCCCAATCACCCAGTATATACATGGGCTCAAAGATGTTCAGGAGAAGAACAATAGTTCTCAAGATGTCTAATGCCAAGTTCTAGCATAATAGCAGTAACTAACATTTACAGGCTCACTATGTGCTGGGAACAGTGATCATGTGCAGGAGAGTTACCTTCACTAAGATGGTTTCCTCATCAATAAAATAGGGTCAGTGATAGTGCATGCCCCGGAGTTGTTATGAGAATTCATTAAGATGGTGAAAGTGAAGCTCTTAATAACATGTCAGGCATGTGGCAAACAGTAAATACAGGTATTATCACTATTATTTCATTCTCATGACAACTCTATGAAGTAGGTGGTATTATAGTCCTCATCTTACAGACGAGCAAGTCAAGGCTTAAGGAGGCCAAGAACTTGCCTAACTGTGCGTGCAGAAAGCAGCAGAGCCCATATTTGAAACCAGACGTTTTGATTCAAAAGCCCATGTTATTCTCCACTGTAACGCTTCTTTAGGATGACCGTAGGCCAGCTTCTGTAAGTAACTACTTAGGACGTCACCAGACAAATTTATATAATTTGGTCCAGACTCCTGTTTTGAAGGGTTATAATTTGAAGAAGCATATTAGTAGTGTATGAAGCTTCACAGTGGTATATACTGAACTTAATTCAACTACAGTTGATTTGAATGAGACAAAATTATCCAACTTAGCCTATTAACACAACCAATTCATAGGATACTACAGGCCTGGTCTTTTGCGTCTCAAAAGGGAGAATAAGAGCAACTATAACATCAGCTTTCACACTAGTCATGACAAAATGTTTAAATAATAAACACATTATCAATTACAATTATAGCAAGAACAATTATCTAGTAATTAAGAATTTTCTGTTTACATAAAAAAGAAAGGCAAAAAGCAAAAGAAATCCTAGAGGAATAAACCCTAATTCAAATAGACACATTTATAAAGATGAATGTGCAACAAATATCTTAGCCTTTAAAAAAAATGCAAAAATGTTGGGTTAAAGAAAAAAAAGGAATCTAATAATTCCAATATTAATTTTATTCAGCAAAAGTTGTACTTACAGTCTCCTCAGAAGAGTTTGGACTAGGTATCTCTGGATATTTAGTGGTTTGGTTAATGCTACATTTTCTTCTTATATACAAAATGCTCACAATGGCCAGAATTACCCCCTGATTAAACTACAGTAAAGTCTTAATATCTGGGCATTATCTAATCTTAAGAGGACAAACCTAAAAATCAAATACTGTATTTGCTTTTACATAGTATTGTGTTCTTACTCACCTCTTAACTTTTAGCAATCACAAATATTAGCCAAAGGAGTTATGCTGACTAAAAATGATTAAAGAAACAGTAAAAATGACTCCTGATAGCTTGAATGTATAAAACTGTTGAGCCAAAGATACAGTGCAAATAATTATGTAGAGCGGCTGTGCGGCTCAGATAAAGAGGCCTAATCATTATTTGTTTATTGATATTTAAATCTCTAGTAGAAATAGTAAAGATTTAATTATTGTTGTCAAGAACAAAATGGCAAGTTATAAAATGATACCTTTTCATGAAGCCGCGCAATGCAACTGTCTGGAGTTCTATTATTGGAATAAAGTAGATAAAAGTCAGGATATTTCAAGTACCATGTTTATCTGCATATTTTTATATACTCACGCTTTACATTTGCTCAACTCTGGTTGATTGTCATTGTCAATAGCAAATTCTGAGAGAATATAATGGTAATGCATTCTCATAAGGATTGACATGGACGGGAAGGGTTTTGCTAACCATCCTAAAAAATTTGAACTCACTTCACTAACAGGTGCAGAGTAGACTTAGCCTGTTTCTTCATGTTGTTGTTTGTGTATATTTAAGCAAGAGAATGCAGAATGTGCTCCTTTAGCCTTTAACTGTTGTACTTGAGAAGAATTTGGAGTCAGAATCTTTGGAAAAATAAAAATCCTAGAAGTCTTTGAATGAAATTTACAAACTTTACTAAGGAGTGATGCAGCCAGGCATACCCTTGCTTCTTTGTATTGTTGTGAGGTACCATCAAGTCAATCCCTGACTCATGGCGACCCCTTGGACAATGGAAGGACACACTGTCTAATTCTGTGCCATCCCTGTAATCAGTTGTGGATTGGATCTGCTTCTTTATAAGTACCTTAAGATCTGACTAACTAGGGGTAATTCTGGTGCTGGTAGTCTCATGAATTACTAGAGGGAATTTTGTTTCCAGTTTCAGAATATGTCATATATATATACCATGAGAAAACATGATGCTTTCTCTTTCCATAATGGTCCCCCAAACTTTCCAGCCCTGCTCCCAGTGTTCCTTTCCCCTTGCTAATTCTTCTTCGTTTTTAGGTCTCAGCCCTTACTCTCCTGAGGAAGACCACCCTGACTGTATTCATTATGCCTCAGTACTGGACTGGGAGCTTTTATAATGCATTCCAATGGAGCCCTATATTTAATCCTATTTTCAGACTTACTGCTTGATAGGCTGTTTGTTATGTTTCTTCACTTGAACAAAACACTTGCACAGACATACACTACGTCCTCAACGCCTAGAACTTGCTTGGAACAATGTACATGATCAAGAAATAAATATTTGCTGAAAATTGATTAAAGAAAGTAAAAAAATTTCAAAATTACTTATATAAAAATACATAGGTATATCAAATATGTTCTTTTCAACAGTAAACTACATGAAGATAAAATATATGATTAATTTAATGCAAGTATAACATAAAGGAGGATATTGATATATATGAGAAAAATATGTACTGAAATGTATATATGTATATATGTGTGTGTAGATACATGAGTGGAAACTCTGGTGACTTAGTGGTTAAGATCTACAGCTGTTAATCAAAAGGTTGGCAGTTCGAATCTACCAGGCGCTCTTTGGAAATCCTATGGAGGCAGTTCTACTCTGTCCTATAGTGTTGCTATGAGTTGGAACTGGCTTGATGGCAATGGGTTTGGTTTTTTTGGTTTAGATATATGAGTATTACTATCTCTTCATTCTTGATGCCAATTATAGGGAATTTTGGTATCCATGGTAGACAACTGGAAGAAAGATGTAATTTAAGAGTTGTACAAATTAATCCATGGAAGCCATCTTGAACCCAAGATATTTGGGACAGACATTAACAAACAGTGTTGATGGAATTAATGCTTAAGACTTTAATTAGAACAAATGGAAACACTAACCTTGTTTGGACACAGTCTTTGAATCAATCTGTAGCAATAAGAGAAGAGGCAAGGGCAAGACAGGAGGAATGGTACCTTTAGAGCCATATGTTTCGTGATTTGTAAGCAAATCACTTATTCGCTGGGCCTTAGTTTATACAATAAAAAAAAAGAAACCAAACCTGTTTCTGTCAAGTTGATTCCAACTCATAGCAACCCTAAAGGACAGAGTAAAACTGCCCCATAGGATTTCCAAGGAGTAGCTGATGGATTCAAACTGCCAACTTTTTGTTAGCAGCCATAGTACTTAACCACTATACCACGAGGGTTCCAGTCTATATAACACACTGTATAATAAGGGCAGTATCTGTCCAACTGCCTCATAATTTGTCACATAAATGTCCTTATTTCCTTTTGTCTGTTGACATCTTTTACTCAACCTTCAAGATTAACTTCAAATATTACCTCCAGAGTGAGGATTTTTTAAATCTCCTAGAAGAGTTAGTAGGTTCTTCCCCTGGGTTGTCTTAGCCTTAACCTGTACCTCTGTACTAGCACTTTCTGTGTTTTAAATATAAACCATCTTCTTTCCTTTCTAGATTTTGAGTTATTTCAGATTTGCCTATAGATCTTCAGTGCCCAGTGCCTACTTTGTTTGAAGAATGGAATAATGGGCAGATGAATGAATGAATACATGAATGGAGGTCAAAGGAAATTATGCCAGGGCAAAAATTTTAGAAAATTTAAGGAGCTATACAGGTAAATATAAAATAGTATTATCAATACTTTTTGTCTCGGTTTTACTGGAAAAGCATAATAAGATCCAGAAGGGTGCCACAACCTGTCCCATCTAGCTGTTGTTCTGTATATAATGTGAAGTTTTCTTCACCTTTTTTTCTGGACAAGATGTAGAATAGCATAGATCTAAAAGCATGGGCTTCGGGGGCCAAACTTAGTTCAAATTCTCACACTGCCACTTACTACCTGTATGAATTTATACAATTTCCTTCAGTAAAATCAAGATAACTGCACCTAGCTCTCAGATGGTTGTTATGAAAATTAAATAAGGTAACTTATATAGTGTATGCGTATAATGCAGCCTTGCACAGATATTCAACAAATGGTAATTGTTATTTTAATAATGAATAAATTGATTTCTTAAGACCTCACACATTCATGGATGAAATATTTATTGGGTACCTATTATGTGCTGGGCACTGTCTCCGGTGCCAGGAATAGTGTTAAAAAGACAAACCTTAGAAAAAGTCGTTCATAAATATGCAAAATTTTACATGGGTCCCCGCTTACAAACATCTGTCCTTTATTCTTAAAAATCCCAACCCAGATTGACCTCCCTTTCTTGGGACTTTCTCCTGTACTTTCATGATGTTAAAACTCATCTTGGCTCTTAAAGCTGTGCTGTTTTATATCATTTCTTAATGACTTCAGAGTATGTCCTGTTAACTCAAGAAGGCAAACTTCACACTCATATTTAGGTTTATCATCTGTCTCAATCTAGATAGAGGAAGGGTCAAGGTTAATTTTTTTCCATTCATATGTCCAATTGCTCCGTCAACTTTCCTTTCACGAGTTGCAGTATTGCCTTTATCATAAATCAAGTGTAGACCTGTTTCTGGACTCTCTATTCTAGCTCACTGATTAGCCATATTAAAAAAAAAAAAAAAAAAGGCACCTAGTCATTTTGAGTCTTCTTTGTTGTTGTTGTTACAAACTGGGAGAGGTGAGGGAAGTATGGGGTTCATGATTCCTTTACAATTGCAAGAATTTTATGTTGAAGCAAAAAGTCTAAGAACCACCACCCCACTTTGACTTTTAAATGGAATATAGTAGGATAAAAATAATTTGCTCCCCAAATGCTTGTCCTCTGACAGGACATGCCAAATTCTGTCACCCCATATAGTGTAATTCTAGACCTTCTCCCATATTCATTGCCAACTTTCATAATTCTTAACTCTGAATTTTGTAATTCTAAGGGGCTTTTGACTTAGTAACAACACTCAACATGGACAATGCAGCTCAGTTTTGAATGTGGCACTACTCTTGTTAACTTTAGCCTAAGGCCAACAAGTCTCTTTGAACGAGTAACAGTACATGAAAAGAGTTGAGTAAGGACCAATGGAAGGGAACACTTTCCTTCTAAGGCTTAGTGTAAGACTACAGCCCGGCAGTTGTACACTGCACAGGCATCTCCTGGTCATGCATATTTTAAAAATCTGACCAAACCTATATACTTTCTCCCCAGCAAGGCATGTACATGCATATAAGCACTAGATATCCTTTAATTTCTAAGAGTTATGCAGATGTCCTGAAATTCATCCTTGCTACAAACATATGTTCCAGTCGAACCACCATTTCTTAGGATTCAGCTTATTTATAATATGATTTGTTATGTTTTCTTTCCTATTTTTATCTAATTTAACAGTGAGCAGTTAAATTAGAGAAAACGGGAGGAAAACATGACAAATCATATTTATCCTAAAGTGCTAGTCCAGTTATATTTTGACCCCAAAACTTGCAATGGCTCCCACTGTTTCAAGAATAGAGTTCAAATAACAAAAAATGTATTTACTCAATAAATAAGCCATTTTAGAGAATCCATTCTGTTTCAGGAAACAGAGTGTTCTTAAAAACCCCAACCCAAATTGATCTTTCTTTTTCTTATTACTTCCTATTGTACTTTCATAACTACAGAACTCATTTTGGCCCCATAGCGCTGCTGTTTTATACTGCTTCTTAATGACTTCAGAGCAAGTCCTATTTACTCAAGAACACACACTTCATTAAAACACATATTTATATCACTATGGAAAATAGTGTAAGACTTTTCACTCAGCAGGTGCTTACTATTTCAGTTACTAAATGAACTAGCTTATTTTCAGCATCATTTCACAAATACATGAGATAATACTTGGTACTTGGCAAATGAGTTTGTTTGATTATCTTCATAAAATTATGAAGTGCCTTCATGGCTTGGGGATGATTACATTGTCATTATAACTTCTCTTGGGAACCCAGAACAGTTCTTATCACTCTGAATCATTGATACTGACATTATAAAGGGTCGATGTTTGTAACCAGAGACCTGTGTAAATTTGTGTATATTTATGACCGTGTATTTCTGAGTAAGTGGCTCCATGGCTTCCCCTAGATTCTCAGATTTATCTTTCACCCATAAAAAAGTTAAGCATCATTAAGACAGGGTCATGTCTAACAATCCCTTGTATAACAATAATTAGGAGGTGATCAATAAATGCACATTGAATGAGACCAAACGGCCATGAAAAGCAGAAGGAAGAATATTCACGATGATGGAAAGATCCCATATACATAAAAATTATGACCCAAAAGGCTATTTCATATGCATTATGAGTTCAATCTCAACACTGAAAAAAATCATATAGGTAAATATAGGATAATTGTTATTTCCATAGCATTTTTTTTTTTTTTACTTTATTTCAGCGAACTAAAATGTTACAGTGGAACTTAAAGAATAATGGGAAAGAATATGAAAGATGAGTAATAGCATTAAAGAAAAGAAGCCTCATTGTCAATAAAGCACAGAACTTCGCATCTAATAAAGTTTTCTTCATTGTATCAGTGATCTCATTGCAAATTTCCTTGGGTGTTCTATATCCCCAGATCAAATCTAATTGATTACAGGAAGACAGAAGGTAAAGGAAGTTAGGGGTATGACAGAGTAACTTTCTGTCATCCTTAGGACCGGGCAGTAAGCCCTTTCCCCATTCACAATACGGCTGGGATTTTCCTGTCAGTCACATGGGACTGTGGAGGAATATGCTCAACGAATGCAAAGAAAGAAAAAAGTTTCACAGATAAACACACTTAAAAGTAAGATGAGGTCTTTGTAAAACCAATGCTTTACTAGGAGAGTATGTATTTTATTTATGTTGTTATTACTATTAATGAAAGTGCTTTGACTTTATAATAGTTTCTAGAGGAAAGACCACTTACCAATTAGCAAACCCAAAATGTCAATACCAGAGGAGCCCAACTCTACCCAGCAAGCTGTTTAGTGCCCTTCTACCCAGAGACTGAGATTAGGGGAGAGACGATGTTTTTACTCCTAATCTTTAAGGCAACAGTAAAATATTGAAAATCAAACAGGATCTGATTTGTTGACACTTTTTTTTGAAGAGACAAAGACAGGTGTGTCTTAGAATTTCTAGACAAAGACCAGTCTGGGTTGCTGGCTATTCTCCTACTCTGGCCAACTTGTCCTGAATTGATCCCTTAGGTCTAGGGTTCTCTGGAGCACCCACGAAAGTTTATCAACCTCAAAACAGTGGTCCATTCATTTCTTTAATATTTATAGAGCATGGCTCTTAAAATAAAGAAGAAATTTACAGTGTAGTGGTTAAGAGCTATGACTGTTAACCAAAAGGTTAGCAGGTTTGAATCCACCAGGCACTCCTTGGAAACCTTTTGGGGCAGTTCTACTCTGTCTTATAGGGCCTGTATGGGCTTGATTGTTTTTTTTTGGGGGGGGGGTTAAAGCATTTTTTATATGAAGTTGAATCTTATAAAAAGCGAAAGTGAATATTCTGTAGCTTTACTCAATAACAATACTTAGTCATTGAAACTTCACACTTTCTTCTTTGATTTGTTTTCCTGGTTACGAGTGGAACTAAGTGATAGAAAGAGGCTCAGGACTTGTTTCAGTGTAGGCAGCTTTATTCCTCCACATGTCTGTCAGTTTGTTGTACTGTGGGGGCTTGTATGTTGCTGAAGCTCAGGTTTCAGCTGAGCTTCCAGACTAACACAGACTAGGAAGGACCTGGCAGTCTACTTCTGAAAAGAATTAGCCAGTGAAAACCTTATGAATAGCAGCGGAACACTGTCTGATATAGTGCTGGAAGATGGGCCCCACAGGTTGGAAGGCACTCAAAAGACGACTGGGGAAAAGCTGCCACCTCAAAGTAGAGTTGACGTTACTGACATGGATGGAGTAAAGCTTTTGGGACCTTCATTTGCTGATGTGGCATGACTCAAAACGAGAAGAAACAGCTGCAAACATGCATTAATAATCAGAACACGAAATGCATGAAGTATGCATCTAGGAAAATTGGAAATCATCAAAAATGAAATGGATCACATAAAGATCAATATCCTAGGCATTAGTAAGCTGAAATGGGCTGGTGTTGGCCATTTTGAATCAGACAATCATATGGCCTACTACGTCTGGAATGAGAACTTGACAGAGCGATGGCATTGTGTTCATAGTCAAAAAGAACATTTCAAGATTTATCCTGAAGTACAATGCTGTCAGTGATAGGATAATATCCACATGCCTACAAGGAAGTCCAGTTAATAGGACTATTATTTAAATTTACCCACCGACCACTAAGGCCAAAGATGAAGAAATGGAAGATTTTTACCAAATTCTGCAGTCTGAAATTGATCAAATATGCAATCAGGATGCATTGATAATTACTGGTGATTGGAATGCGAAAGTTGGAAACAAAGAAGAAGGACTGGTAGTTGGAAAATATGGCCTTGGTGATAGAAACAATGCCAGAGATCACATGATTGACTTTTGCAAGACCAATGACTTCTTCATTGCAAATACCTTTTTTCACCAACATAAATGGTGACTGTACACATGGACCTCACCATATGGAATACACAGGAATCAAATCGACTACATCTATGGAAAGAGACAATGGAAATCATCAATATCATCAGTCAGAACAAGGCCAGGGGCTGATCGCGAAACAGACCATCAATTGCTCACGTGCAAATTCAAGCTGAAACTGAAGAAAATCAGAGCAAGTCCACGAGAGCCAAAATATGACCTTGAGTATATCCCACCTGAATTTAGACACCATCTAAAGAATAGATTTGACGCCTTGAACACTAATGACCGAAGACCAGACGAGTTGTGGAATGACATCAAGGACGTCATACATGAAGAAAGCAGGAAGTCATTGAAAAGACAGAAAAGAAAGAAAAGACCAAAATGGATGTTGAGAAGACTCTGAAACTTCCTCTCAAAAGTCAAGCAGCTAAAGCAAAAGGAAGAAATGATGAAGTAAAATAACAGAACAGAAGATTTCAAAGTGCGGCTCGAGAAGACAAAGTAAAGTATTGTAATGACATGTGCAAAGAGCTGGAGATAGAAAACCAAAAGGGAAAAACATGCTTGGCATTTCTCAAGCTGAAAGAACTGAAGAAAAAATTCAAACCCCGTGTTGAAATAGTAAAGGATTCTATGGGGAAAATATTAAATGACACAGAAAGCATCAAATGAAGATGGAAAGAATACAGAGTCATTATACCAAAAAGAATTAGTTGACGTTCAACCATTTCAAGAGGTAGCATATGATCAGGAACCGATGGTACTGAAGGAAGAAGTCCAAGCTGCTCTGAAGGCATTGGTGAAAAACAAGGCTCTAGGAATTGATGGAATATTAAGAAACGGATGCAGAGTTGGAAGTGCTCCCTCGTCTATGCCAAGAAGATTGGAAGACAGCTGCCTGGCTAACCAACTGGAAGAGATCCATATTTATGCCTATTCCCAAGAAAGGTGATCCAAATGAATGTGGAAATTATTGAACAATATCATTAATATCACACGCAAGCAAAATTTTGCTGAAGATCATTCAAAAGTGGCTGCAGCAGTGTATTGACAGGTAACTGCCAGAAATTCAGGCTAGATTCAGAAGAGGATGCGGAACCAGGGATATCATTGCTGATGTCAGAAGAATCCTGTCTGAAAGCAGAGAATACCAGAAGGATGTTTACCTTTGTATTATTGACTATGCTAAGGCATTCGACTGTGTGGAACATAACAAATTATGGATAACATTGTGAAGAATGGGAATTCCAGAGTACTTTAATTGTGCTCAAGAGGAACTTTTCCATAGATAAAAGAGGCAGTTGTTCAGACAGAACAAGGAGATACTGAATGGTTTAAAGTCAGGAAACATGTGCATTAGGGTTGTATCCTTTCACCATACCTATTCAATCTGTACACTAGCAAATAATCTGAGAAGCTGGACTACATGAAGAAGAACGGGGCATCAGGATTGGAGGAAAACTCATTAACAACCTGCATTATGCAGACGACACAACTGTGCTTGCTGAAAGTGAAGAGGACTTGAAGCACTTGCTAATGAAGATCAAAGACCACAGCCTTCAGTATGGATTATACCTCAACATAAAGGAAACAAAAATCCTCACAAATGGACTAATAAGCAACATCATGATAAATGGAGAAAAGATTGAAGTTGTCAAGGATTTCATTTTACTTGGATCCACCATCAACACCAATAGAAGCAGGAGTCAAGAAATCAAAAGATGCATTGCATTGGGCAAATCTGCTGCAGAGGACCTCACTGAAGTGTTGAAAAGCAAAGATGTCACCTTGAAGACTAAGGTGCGCCTGACCCAATCCATGGTATTTTCAGTCGGATCATATTCATGTGAAAGCTGGACAATGAATAAGGAAGACCGAAGGAGAATTGACGCCTTTGAATTGTGGTGTTGGCGAACAATATTAAATATACCATGGACTCCCAAAAGAACAAACACATCCGTCTTGGAAGAACTACAGCTAGAATGCTCCTTAGAAGCAAGGATGGTGAGACTGTGTCTTAAGTACTTTGGACATGTCAGGAGGGATCAGTCCCTGGAGAAGGACATCATGCTTGGTAAAGTAGAGGGTCAGCGAAAAAGAGGAAGACCCTCATGGAGGTGGATTGACACAGTGGCTGCAACAATGGGCTCAAGCATAAAGCATAACAATGAATGGAAAGATGGTACAAGACCAGGCAGTGTTTCGTTCTGTTGTACATAGGGTCGCTATGAGTCGGAACTGACTCGATGGCACCTAACAACAACAACAACAGGCAGCTTTGTTAAGAAATATTTGATGACATTTGCTTAGGAAACTAGGCATCAGGGGCAAATCCATAATGATGTAAGCTTAGTAGATGGTCTATGATGATATGATGATATAAACGGTTCAGTTGCCAGCCCTTCACTTTCAACAAGTTTTCCAAGGCAAAGCAAATGAAAATCTACTCTCCAAACTCTATTTATAACTTGCTTCTTATTACCACCTAACATCCTATGAGACCTCCCATCCCATGAGACCTCCCTTATATCAGAAGTGCTGGCTCAGGTTTCCAAAACTATAGAAGCTAAGTGAAATGTTTGGCAGTCAGAGAGGTAGGGTTATAGAGTCTGTGGATCCTGAATTAATTAGTTAACAATTTGATTGTAAATTCTACGCTTTGGAGGAAATCACAAGTTTGGAATCTTCATATACTCAGAGAGACATTGAGGAAAACCCAGGGTTACCATGTGCACTGAGGCAATGGCTTGGTTATCTAGTGCTGCTATAACAGAAATACCACAAATAGATGGCTTTAACAAACACACGTTTATTCTCTCAGAGTCTAGTAGGCTAGATGTCTGAACTCAGGACGCCAGCTCCAGGGGAAGTCTTTCTCTCTCTGTTGGCTCTGGAGGAAGGTCCTTGTCATTAATCTTCCGGTGGCCTAGGAGTGTCTCTGCGCAGAAACCTCGAGTCCAAAGGATGTGCTCTGCTCCTGGCATTGCTTTCTTGGTAGTATGAGATCCCCATGTCTCTCTGCTCACTTTTCTTTTACATTTGAAAAGAGATTGGCTTAAACATTAGATTAAGCTTGTAGGTTGAGTTTACACAGCTGCCACTAATCTCATCTCATCACCATCACAGAAATAGGATTTACAACACATAGGGAAATCACATCAAATGACAAAATGGCAGACAATCACACAATACTGGGAATCATGACCTAGCCAAGTTGACAGATATTTTTGTGGGACACAATTCAATCCATGACAGGCAATTATAAAGCTGACTGGCAGAATTCTGAAGAGTTGGCAAATATTCTGTCTGAAATATTCGGCAGGAAATATGGAATGCTGAACTAACAACTGCACACATTTAGCCTAGGTTGGTCAGCCTCCTCAAACCTCATCACCTCCACTACTTCCCTTCCTATATCTTCCCTCCAGTTATTTCCTTCCTGTATTAATTACAGAGTAAACCATTTTCAGGGTGGCCACAATACTGGGATGGAAATAAATAAGCTGGTAAAAGCCTGATCTATAGTAACCAAGGAGAATGTTTGATGTTTTTTTCCTAGGATGTATAATAGGATGCATATTTCCACCAACTAAAACAAACAAAAAAAAGAAGCCCATTGCCGTTGAGTGGATTCCAACTCACAGTGACCTTATAGGACAGAGTACAACTGCCCCATAGGGTATCTAAGGAGTGGCTGGTGGATTCAAACTGCCAACCTTTTGGTTAGCAGCCAAGCTCTTAACCACTATACCGCCAGGGCCCCTTCCACCAATTAGGGAATCAATTTTAACTCTTATCCAAAATAGGATGTTACGGCCAAAGAGAGAGAAGTAGGACCTTTCCATTTTTAAAGAGAGAAACAACAGAGGGAAATAGGAAATTAAAGAAATATAGGAGGATAGACTCAGGACTAACAACCAAGAAGCAATACTTAGTATCAAAAGGAAATTTTGGTTAATCGTTAATTAGAGTTAACAGAACTTGTTGGGCGTAAAGCTGTCTGTGAACAGGGAGCATCCAAGAAGGCACTCACTTAAGCATTGCGACTACATGGTTTTTAAAGTCAGTCAGGGGATTTTCAATAAGGAAGTTATAATGATTGGGTCTTAAGTATATCCTCAATTAAAGGGAAGATTTTACAAAGTAGGGGTCTTTCTGTCATTGGTTCCATGCGTATACTTGCTTGATGGGAATTGCTTGTGTCTGGTATGGTCAGTCTGAAACAAGTTGTTCTTTTCAGAAAGTTTCTGCGGTTAGAACCCTTTGAAAAACTCCCTATTATTCTGTCAAGGTTTGTAGTTGGCACGAACAGCCATTTTGATTTATCTGTTCTTGGAAAGTTTTGCACCTGGCACAAGCAGCCATTAATTTTTATTTAATATTTAATACTAAGTTAATAAATTATAAGTGCCAAGTATTTTGCAAGGTTCATTGGAGGATACTTGAATAAATTTTGAGCATTACAGTAGCACAAACTGACAATATTCTTCCAAGAGCACTAAAGGCTACGTAACGTATCATATTATCATCCCAGCACAAAGTAGCAAGGGATAAGAATGGAATGACATCCAAAACAGCCTAGAAAGAGAGTAATTCTGATCAAACCCAGATACTCAGAAAATACTATTTTTGGTCATTGAGCTTAAGGATTCTCCAAGTCCTTAGACAGGCCTGAACATTTATATTAAACTCTAAAATATAGCATTCATAATTGTATATAAATGTTTAATATTAAATGTGATTTACATAATTCTTGTTCTATGGTTACAGTCGTTTAAGATAAATATCTTCTTGTAAAAAGTCCTGCCAGATATCTCTTATGTATGGATAATTTTGTCTGGACAAATTCATTTCTGGTGCTCAAACATTACCTTGCTTTTTTTGTGAATTCCTGGCCCCAAACCTCTCCTTCTAATTTTGCCTCCTGTTTTCTATCTTCATTTTATACTCTGGCTCAAGGAAACCAATCTGTTGCTGGTGTCAGAGATTACTTAATAAAAAGCAAAGGTATCTAACAAAGATTTTTGCTAAAAATCTGATATTTTAGATAAAGGGTAAAATGTGGAATTAGTTAAAGTGTCAGATTACATGTTGTTTTTCTTGAAAAACGGAATTAATCTCCTTTGGACTTTTTACCTGAATCACTTATTTTGGAAGTATTCTCTTACAGGGAAGCTCAAAGGTACCCGATCTTTCATTACCCCCTAGCTGATCTCTCTGCCTCCTGAGTCTCTCCTTAGGTTATTAACCATCTCGTGATTTATGGAGCTATTTGGCAAGTACTACAATCAATGTAAACTTTTCTTATCAAGTGAGAGAAAAAGTCTAGTGTAAGATAAAATGGAAGTTAACTTGAGGTTTGAAGATATACACCAGGAAAATGTGCCTATTGGCAGAAATTCAATTTTGAAATTGTTCGTCTAATTCAGCAGTTCTCACTCTTTTTGGTTTTAAGACCCTTTTTGTAATCTTAAAAATTATTGAGGACTCCAAAGAGTTTTTGTTTATGTTGGTTATATCCATGGATATATTAGAAAAAAAAAAAACACTAGCGAGATAAGTGGCAATGCTTTTCAGTTGGCAAATCCCTTTAATGTCTGGCTATTTAATAAGAAACAGCTGGGTTTTCATAGTTGTAGACCCAAATATGCATTCAAACTATTGTGATATCATGTCATGTTGCCTCTGGAAAACTCCACTGTACACTGATGAGAGAGTGGGAAGAGTAAAGACAATGTCTTTGAGTTATTATAAAACTACTTTTAGTTGCAGTTTATTATGAATTTCCATGATCAATTAAATAATTCAATATTTATATCACATAAGTAGTTCAAACTGGCCTTTTGTGTGTGCACATGACTGTGTCCATATATTAATGTTTATTTGGGATTCATAGAGTTTGTTTATATACAGCTACCCAGAAAATAACAGAAAAACTGATAATTCCTGGTGCTAGATTATCTGTAATCGGTTTGGTATTACCACTGATATAAAGTGTTTGAAAGTTTTTACATATGATTTTTCACATATAAGTCATCTTTTTATTTTATTAATGCTCAATTTGATTTCAGCTTGATTTAGTTTTACTTTGAAAGCAATAACTTTAGTCCTAAATTATCAGTCTAATCCTAGAGTATAATTTTTCAGTATTCGTATTTACATTTACTGTTTAAATGTTGGTGTTTACATTTTCTATGTTCTTTAAAATAATTTTTGTTTTTTTTTTGGGTGGTGGAGTGGTTAAGCACTTGGCTGCTAACCTAAAGGTTGAGAGTTCAGATCCATCAGCCACTCTGCTGGTGAAAGAGCTGGTAGTCTGCTTCCTTAAAGATCTACAGCCTTAGAAACCCTATGAGGCAATTCTACTCTGTCCTAGGGGGTCCCTAGGAGTCTGAATTAAATAAACTTGATGGCAACTGGTTTGGGTTTGGGTTTGTTTTTAAAAATAAATAGGCTTCTTTTACAAGCCCTGTCACTTACAATAACTGTGGTAAAAATTATCTGAGGATTGCATATAACTGGATAGACATTTCACTGCAGGTGAACAACAAATTTTCAATATGTAGAAAGGGATTTGAAGTGAAGACGGCATTGAGGGATGGACACTGGCAAGTAGGATGGTGGACCCTTTTATCTGAAACTACACTGGTGGCCCTCGAGGCCCTTCCAACTCATGAAGACCCCGTGTGTATCAGAGCAGAACTGTGTTCCATAGGGTTTTCAGTGGCAGATTTTTCAGAAGAAGGTCGCTAGGCCTTTCTACTGAGACACATTTGGGTGGACTTGAACCTCCAACCTTGCAGTTAGCAACCTCCCTAGCACATTAACCATTTGCACCACCCAGAAACTCCATCTGAAACTACTGGAGCCAATAAGTGATCTCAGTTGTTAAATCCAAAACTCCATAAATGATACTGCAGAGGTGAATCCACTCCGAACTTAACATTTTGCTTCCTATTCCACATCAAAGTCTCACATGAGAATCAGAGTAATAAAAGGGAATGACTTACAAGAAATCATGTGTTATCTGTTCCATGACTGAATCTCTGAGTATACCTTTAAACATTCCTCTTTTTTTCTTACATGTCTTTCCTTCTGCATTAGTTCTTAGGAAAAAACAAAAGAGGCAGAATTTATCTTTTGAGTTTCTCTACCTCTTGGAAACCCTGGTGGCATAGTGGCTAGGAGTTCTGCTGCTAACCAAAAGGTCGGCAGTTTGAATTACCAGGCCCTCCTTGGAAACCCTATGGGGTAGTTCTACTATGTCCTATAGGGTCGCTATGAATCAGAATTGAGTTAACGGCAATGGGTTTGGTTTGGTTTTTTAAAATCTCTTTCTGGCTTCTCCTTATCCTCTTATCTGGGTGCTCCTACTAACCTCTGACTGACCTGCCTCCCCCCACCCCCCACCCCAGCATTTCATCCACTCTCTCTAAAACGAACACCTCTATCTACATCCTCCACCCACTCAAGTGCTTTGGGCCTTTTCCACTTTCTGCTTTTGAGTCTGCAGTCTATTGTTACTTACTGGCTGTTGCAATTTGATCACATCAATACATTTCATCTAATGTATTTCCTGGCTTTTGTTTTACTAGTATAGATAATAAACTAAGAATTACCTCCAAGGAGGTGAAACCAAAAATGGAGAATTTAGGAAATGAGGCAGGGAAAAATAATATTTGGAGAGTGTCTTTCTGAGATCTATTACATCACAACTCATAAGCAGAAACGTTCTTGACTCTTAGTGAATTGGGGGTGCTATTGGTCCATGGAAGGAGCCCAGGTGGCACAGTGGTTGAGTTCGGCCATTAACCAAAAGGTCAGTGGTTCAAATACGCCAGCTGCTTTGCAGGAGAAAGATGTGGCAGTCTGCTTCTGTGAAGGTAATAGCCTTGGAAACTCTGTGGAGCAGTTCTGTTCTGTCCTATAAGGTCAGTATGAGTTGGATTGCTCTATGGTACAATGGTTAAAGCATTAAGCAAAAGTTGTCAGTTCAAAGTCACTCCTCGGGAAAAAGACATGGCAGTCAGTTTCCACAAAGATTACCTGCCAACTCATAGCAAGGAAGAGGGCAGGAGTCCCTGGTTGGTGCAAATGATTAATTCTCTCAACTGCTAATCAAAAGGCTGGTAGTTTGAGTCCACCTACAGGCACCATGAATTGGAACTGACTCGATGGTGATTTTTTTTTAAGGCATAAATGCAGATCAAATACAGAGGTTCAGATAAGAAATAATGATAGCTTGAATTAGAGTGATGGCATGTGCGCATAACATAGTCTGGCAACTGAAGGAATGTTCTCTTGAGCAGATGACATGCACATTGGATGGATGGTAAGGATGAGTAAGTTAGTTTGGTGAGGGAAAAGATTCTGGGGAGAGGAAATGACATGTGGTGCTCTTAGAGTGGGAAAAAATGATAATTTCAATGACTGAAAGAAGGATAATATACATGAAGCTCCAATTTTAATGGCAGAGTGATAAGTGTGAGATTGGCAAAACTGACAGAGCCTGGGTCACATAGGACCTTATGAGTCATGTTTATGGTTTGGAGCTCTGAGAACAAAGAAAGCCATTTAATTGTAATAAGTGGTAGGAGATTGACAGAATCATGTTTGCTTTTTACAAGTGTCACTGTATGGAGGGCAAGACTATATAGGGAGCCTAGCTAGGAGGCTTTTTTAGTAGGAATTTAGGTGAATAAGTGACTTGGAATATAATAAGTGACTTGGAAAAGAATAATGGTATTGACAAAAAATTGGGCAGATTTGAAAGGCATTTAACAGAAAAAATCAACAGAACCTAAAAATAAGATTTTTATTCTAGTGTGATTCAGCATTTCAGACAACCTGAAGGAACTTTCTTAAGTGTCCTGAAGGCATTTCTGCAAAGAGGGATATGGGGGGTTAAGGATGATGGTGACCAGGTTTCTAGATTGGGCAGGTTGGTGATGATAGTGCCTCCCACAGAAATTGGTGTCCTAGAGGGACTAGGATTGGAGTGTAAAATGATAGGCTCTGTGTGAAATGTCTTCAGTTTGAAATGCATGTGAGTCATTCAATTTGAGTCATTGAAGAGGCAATTAGAGCTGTGGATCTAGCACTAAGGGATGAGGTTTGGGCAGGAGAAATAAATTTGGAAATCAGGATAAAAACAGCATTTAAAGCTGTAAGAACAAATGTAATCCCTTAGAAAGTTTAAAATGAGAAGACCTAGGACTAATCATTCAGGAATTTGACTTTTAAAAGGCAGAAGAGGATAATAGCATACTGTAAGCATAAACCAATAAACATGCAAACAAATCCAACCTGCTAATTATCAGGTTTTTTAGGATAATTTGGGAAAATCACTATTTTCAAGACTGTTACATTTAATACTTGTACTCTATAACCAAAAAAAATCATTGCATCAAGTCAATTCCACCTCATAGCAAGCCCTGGTGGTGCAGTGGCTAAGCATTCAGTTACTAACCAAAAGGTCAGCAGTTCAAATCCACCAGCCACTTCTTGGAAACCCTATGGGGCAGTTCTACTCTGTCCTATAGGGTCGCTATAAGTTTGTACCTATATTGGTGAACGATAAATTTTAAAACTCATCCATTGATGAAATTTGATTTTAACCTATCATGAAACCTACGATGGACTATAATTAATCACTATGAAATTGGATAACTAAACAAGATTTTGTCAGAGAACTGTGAGGGACTGAACACAGGACAAAACTACTTAGCTAAGATTCAAACTCTAACCAACTGTTTGGGTCAATTAGCTCAATCTTTTTGGACATCAGTTTTCTTGTCTCTTAAAATGAGAGATGAAGTAGTTCTGATAAATGATTTTATGATTAAGGGTGGGCCACTGGGAACACTGTTGGGCCCAGCTACAGAGAATCGAACCCATAGCCTGGGTTCCCTTGGTCGCCTCCATCTTAGCTCTGCCTTAGCTGAGACATCTAGGATAACCAGTGTTTTTCCCCCGGCTTTCTAAGTATAAAGCATGGATCACGTGACTCTTCCATGAAAGATAAATTCTCCTCCCTCACACCCCTTTTCTAGTCTAATTATTAGCCCCAAATAACTTGTAGAAATGAACGGAACTTTCCGCTTTTGTTCCAAGTTCATTAGTTACTTTTGGGTATTAGTATCCAACTAGATTGTCGCACTTCTTGCCAATCAAAGGGGATAGGTCCTAGAGTTTTTCTGAAATGGGAAATACCACAAGTACAAGTAATATTGTGAAGAGTGAGGTGGGTCCTGAGGGTGTAATCATCTGCCTTGAAGGTTAAGGTGGAAAATATCTCTTCACTGTTTTCTTCTCTCCAGTTCTCTTCCATGCTGTCTTCCATTATCCAAACTCCTTATTATTCACCGAGGGCTATGGAAAAATTCAAAAAGGGGAAAAAAAGGAATCAAGACTATTCACTTGTGATTGAGCCTCCAAGACCAAGAAGTAGAACTTATAAGCACTTCTTAGAGAAGATAATCATTTGCTCACTCATATCTTGACTCTCTCTTATTCTTCTCTCTTGCTCGTGAGCAAGAAAAACCCATACACACCCATGAAATGAAGCTTTTTAGCACCCAGAAAAAAATAGGGGTTCCCTGTGTGTTTTTTAGGCCAGCCATTTCACCTTGTAAAATCAGATTTAATTATGATGGTGTTGATTTATCGAAAATATTTTAGGATAGAAATTAAATCATCTTTAGAAACCATTTACCCAAACCCCCTTTTACAGAAAGGGAAATGGAAGCCTAGGGTCACAAAGTGACTTGTCCAAAAAACACACACCTTGTTAATAGCAGGTCCATAACTAGAACAGAGTCCTGTGAAATTTCTACATAGCACATAGTCCAAGATGACTATAACATCACCAAAAATAAAACGTTAGAAAGCTTTTGCCTGGTGTGAAGAAAATGCTGGGGGAAGAATGCCAAATATTTGGCATTAAGTTGAAAAACATTCAAGTGTACATTAAGGATAACGTCCTGTTGGTACAACTAAGATAACCTTAGACTTTTCCTGGAGCTGAGGAGAAAAATCAACACTTACTTCTGAGGGTTATTGACTGGAAGATGAAGATAAGATAATATTGGGTGAGAATTTTATCTTTGAATTAGCTACATTTCAGTTATTGGATAAGAACAAAGGGCATATAAAGGAAAACAAACAAAAAAAAAACTCATTTGTTTGAACAGTACATTTTGTTCTCTGTGAGTGTGTTTTTTTAAACTCTAAATAAGATTTTTATTCTAGTGTGATTTAGCATTTCAGACAACCTGAAGGAACTTTCTTAAGTGTCCTGAAGGCATTTCTGCAAAGAGGGAAGAATAAAATACAAATTCAGTTTTGTAAGAGATACAAAAGCTGTGGGCAATTTCTCTTAGCAGCTCTCAATTTCACTACCTTTCTCCCTTCCTCATCTTCTTTGATTCTTATTTTGTCTTCTTCTTTTATCCACCTGTGAACACACGGACACAGTTTCTTTCAAGTTTTCTGATAAGCCAATACATATAAAGCCTTTTGAACTTAAAAGAGTTTTTAAATCAATCTCTACCTTAGGAAACTAGAAAAATAAGAGCACCTGTAAGTTGGACACACTTAAGTAGGAGAAAGGAAATAATGAAAATCAGAGAGATAATCAATGCCATTGTTGTTGTTTTTAGGTGCCATCGAGTCAGTTCTGACTCACGGAGACTCTATGTACAACACAACGAAACACTGCCTGGTCCTGCACGATCCTTACATTCATTGTTATGCTTGAGCCCATTGTTGCAGCCACTGTGTTAATCCACCTTGTTGAGGGTCTTTCTCTTTTCCGCTGACCCTCTACTTTACCAAGCATGATGCCCTTCTCCAAGGACTGATCCCTCCTGGCAACATGTCCAAAGTATGTGAGACGCAGTCTCCCCATCCTTGCTTCTAAGGAGCACTCTGGTTGTACTTCTTCGGATACTCAACATTCTTCACCAATACCACAGTTCAAAGGCGTCAATTCTTCTTCGGTCTTCCTTATTCATTGTCCAGCTTTCACATGCATATAATGTGATTGAAAATACCACAGCTTGGGTCAGGCGCACCTTAGTCTTCAAGGTGACGTCTTTGCTTTTCAGCACTTTGAAGAGGTCCTTTGCAGCAGATTTGCCCAATGCAATACGTCTTTTGATTTTTTGACTGCTGCTTCCATGGCTGTTGATTGTGGATCCAAGTAAAATGAAACCCTTGACAACTTCCATCTTTTCTCTGTTTATCATGATGTTGCTTATTGGTCCAGTTGTGAGGATTTTTGTTTTCTTTATGTTGAGGTGTAATCCATACTGAAGGCTGTGGTCTTTGATCTTCCTTAGTAAGTGCTTCAAGTCTTCTTCACTTTCAGCAAGGAAGGTTGTGCCATCTGCATAATGCAGGTTGTTAGTGAGTCTTCCTCCAATCCTGATGCCCCATTCTTCTTCATATAGTCCAGCTTCTTGGATTATTTGTTCAGCGTACAGATTGAATAGGTATGGTGAAAGGATACAGTCCTGATGCACACCTTTCCTGACTTTAAAGCACTCAGTATCCCCTTGTTCTGTTTGAACAACTGCTTCTTGATCTATGCATAGGTTCCTCATGAGCACAATTAAGTGTTCTGGAATTCCCATTCTTCGAAATGTTGTTCATAATTTGTTATGATCCACACAGTCAAATGCCTTTGCATAGTCAACAAAACACAGGTAAACATTCTTCTAGTATTCTCTGCTTTCAGCCAGGATCCATCTGGCATCAGCTATGATATACTTGGTTCTACATCCTCTTCTGAATCTGGCCTGAATTTCTGGCAATTCTCTGTTGATATACTGCTGCAGCCACTTCTGAATGATCTTCAGCAAACTTTTGCTTGCGTGTGATGTTAATGATATTGTTTGATAATTTCTGCATTCGATTGGATTACCTTTCTTGAGAATAGGCAGTCAATTGGTCAGGAAGCTGTCTTGCATATTTCTTGGCATAGACGAGTGAGCACTTCCAGCCCCGCATCCGTTTGTTGAAACATCTCAATTGATAATCCACCAATTCCTGGAGCCTTGTTTTTCGCCAATGCCTTCAGCACAGCTTGTACTTCTTCATTCAGTACCATTGGTTCCTGATCATATGCTACTTCTTGAAATGGCTGAACGTCGACTAATTCTTCTTGGTGTAATGACTTTGTGTATTCCTTCCATCTTCTTTTGTTGCTTCCTGCATCTTTTAATATTTTCCCCATAGAATCCTTCACTATTGCAACTTGAGGCTTGAATTTTTTCTTCAGTTCTTTCAGCTTGAAAAATGCTGAGCGTGTTCTTCCTTTTGGTTCTCTATCTCCAGCTCTTTGCACATGTCATTATAAAGCTTTACTTTGTCTTCTTGAGCCACCCTTTGAAATCTTCTGTTCAGGTCTTTTACTTCATTTCTTCCTTTTACTTCAGCTGCTTGATGTTCGAGAGCAAGTACATAAAGGGTGACTATACACATGGACCTTGCCAGATGGAATGCACAGGAATCAAATTGACTACATCTGTTGAAAGAGATGATGGAAAAGCTCAATATCATCAGTCAGAACAAGGCCAAGGGCAACTGTGGAACAGACCATCAGTTGCTCATATGCAAGTTCAAGCTGAAACTGAAGAAAATCAGAGCAAGTCCACGAGAACCAAAATATGACCTTGAGTATATCCCACATGAATTTAGAGACCATCTCAAGAATAGATTTGATGTGTTGAACACTAATGACTGAAGACCAGAGGAGTTCTGGAATGGCATCAAGGACATCATCCATAAAGAAAGCAAGAGGTCATTGAAAAGACAGGAAAGAAAGAAAAGACCAAGACGGATCAATGCCATAGAAGTCAGAATAAAAGCAGAGAAAAAAAATCCCAATGGAACCAAAAGCTGCTTTTCTGGAAGGATCAATAACATCATTAAACTAATAGCCTGACTGATCAGAGAAAAATAAAAGAGAGAGAAGCCGTAAATTTACCAGTATCATTACCAGTAATGTTGCTAATTACTGCCAATTATATGAATATTAAAAGGATAGTAAGAGACTATTATAAACAACTTTATGCCAAAAAAATTGACAACTCAGATAAAACGAACACATTCCTAGAAAGACACAAAATACCAAACCTCATGCAAGAGGAAATAGATATCTGGATATCCTTGTATCTATTACATGAATTAAATTAGTAGTTAAAAATCTTCCCACAAAGAAAACTCTAGGCAAAGATGGCTTCACTTGTGATTTCTAACAAAAATTTAAGGAAGCAATGAAACTACATATCAACTCATTATTTTTGGTCAATATTACTGTGATACCAAAACCAAAAACATCATGAGAAGATAAAAATACGGAATAATATCTGTCATGAATATAGATGCAAACTATTTAAACAAAATTCCAAGAGACTGAATTGAACATTATATAAAAAGGGTAACACATCATGATCCGGTGAGGTTTATTCAAGGATTGAAGGTTGGTTTATCATTTAAAAATCATACAATGTAATTCACCATATTAACACACTAAAAAAGAAAAACCATACGGTCATCTCACCAAACAGAAAAAAAACTTTGATGAAATCCAACAGCTAATCCTGAAAAAACTCTCATTAATTAGAAAATTTCCTCAACATTCTTGAAAATCATACTGGTAACATCAGAATTAAAAGTAACAGACTGAATGTTTTCCTCTTAAAATCAGGAACGAGATAAGTATATTGGCTCTCAGGACTTCTAGTCAGCATTATACCAGAGATCCCAGCCATTGTTCAACATCATACCAGAGATTCTAGCCACAGCAAATGAGAAAAGAAAAAGAAGTAAAAGTCATCTAGATTAGAAAAAAAGAAATAAAACTCTCTTATTTGAATATGACATGAATGCCTGTCTCAGGAGTTGGCAAACTGTGGCATAAAGGTTAAATATGGTTTTCGACCTGCTTCTGAGTAGTCCATGAGCTAAGAATGACTTTTAAATTTCTAAAAGGTTGTGTAAACAAAGAGTATGTGACAGAGACCATGTGTTGCTCGCAGTGCCTAAATGATTTACTACCTTGCCCTTTACAAAAAATGTTTAAACCCCTGATTTATGTAAAAAATGGAACCTATAAGAAAGCTAGTAGAACTAAAAAGTGAGTATAGCAAGGTTTCAAGATACAAAATCAATATTCAAAAATCAATTATACTTTTTATATACAGGAACTAAATTACCAGAAATTAAATTAAAAAAATTAAATCCATTAAAAATACCATTATAATATATGAAATAATTAGGAATATATCTGACAAAAGATGTGAAAGACTTCTATACTGAGAAGTATAAAACATTTCTGAGAGATAAAGAAGACCTAAAAATATATAGAGAAATATACTGTATTCATTGAATAGAACAGTCAGTATTTTGAAGATGTCAGTCTCTCCAAATTGATCTATGTATTCAAACAATCCCAGTCAAGTCCCAGCTGAATGTTTTTTGTAGAAATTTACAAGTTGAATCTAAAATTCTTATGGAAATTAAAAGGAACTAGAATAGCTCAAACAACTTTAAAAAAAAAAAAAAACAAGTTGGAAAACTAATACTACCTAATTTCAAGGCTTATTACAAAGCTAGAGAAATCCAGAGAGTGTGATATTGGAGTAAGGATAGACAAACCCATCAGTAGAACAGAATAGCAAGACCATAAATAAACTCACACATAAATCGAAAACTGATTATTGACAAAGGTTCAAAAGCAAGTAAGTAGAGTATGGATAATTTCTTAAAAATTATGTTGGAGCAATTAGATATTCATATGCAAAAAATGAACTTTGATCTACACTTCACACCGTACAAAATATTTTATAAGAAAGCTTAAACCTAACTGTAATACTGAGAACTATAAAACTTATTGAAGAAAACATAGAGCAAAACCATTATGATCTTGAATTAGTGAAAGATTCCTTAGATACACCACCACCACACCCCATAAAAGGAAATCTTGATAAATTTTACTTTCTCAAACTTAAAAAAAATCTGTTTCTTTAAAGCAGTTTGTTGTGGGTCAACAGAGTGAAAAAAATTCATTGCAATGAAGGCACAGGGGATCTAAGAGTACCACAAGTCTCTAGAATTTCAAATGGTATGTGTCTTGGAATGGAGAAAATGATCTAATGAAATGTTCTTGCTCTCCATATGTAGGTATCAGCTTACACCTTGGTAAATGACTTGAACAGAAGAATTCATTTTATTCCCAATGGATTGGCTGCCGCTTGGGTAATTCTTCTGGAGGAGCAAAGAATACCTGTCACAGTTTACACATACATCTTAAGGGCTTCTGGAATTGCCATGCAACATCAACTCCTGAAGAATGTCAAAACTTACTCTCATTTGACATAAAATGTATTTATGCCAGTTTTCCATTATGAATCAAAAATAAATTTTTCACTTTTGAGAATAAAAGAGATAATTCTGCCTTTATTACATTTATTTATTTTTTCTCCACAGGCCAGTATCTGCTCCTGCCTTTTGAAATTCTCTTCAAAAGGGGCTATAATACATTGGCCACAAAGCCATACAGATAGAGAACCACTGAGCCTTACCATTAGGGAAGATTTCAGAGAAAAAAAGGTGAGAAAAGGATGGGAGGGAGTAAAGTGGGAGAGGGCAGAAAGGAAGAAGGAAAAAAAACAAAAAGCGGAAAATATCTAAGTTTACCACTTATAACTGTTGCATGGTTGCAGATGGGTAATACTATTTTTTTTTTAGTGATACTCTGAAAATAAATGAGAGTAATGCGATGAATAGATTTGTAGAACATTATTCTCTTTTGTTAGAAAGCTCAAATATCTCCCTTGCTATGGGATAAAGTTTAGGTTCCCAGTTAAAATACAGATAACCCAGTTGAATTTGAATTTCAGATAAACAATGATTTTTTTTTTTTTTAGTATATCTTTATACTAAAAATTTATTCATTCTTTATCTGAAACTCAAATTTAACTTGTCCTGTATTTTTATTTGCTAAGTCTGGCAATCCTAAATAAACCCTAAATAAATTCATCTGACCAAAATTTAAGTACTCCATTAAGTACTCCCCCACGTGTCTGTCAGTTTGTTGTATTGTGGAGGCTTCTGTGTTGCTGTGATGCTGGAAGCTATGCCACCAGTATTCAGATACCAGCAGGGTCACCCATGGAGGACAGGTTTCAGCTGAGCTTCCAGACTAAGACAGACTAGGAAGAAGGACCTGGCAGTCTACTTCTGAAAAGCATTAGCCAGTGAAAACCTTACGAATAGCAGTGGAACATTGTCTGATATAGTGCTGGAAGATGAGCCCCCAAGGTTGGAAGGCACTCAAAAGATGACTGGGGAAGAGCTGCCTCCTCAAAGTAGAGTCAACCTTAATGACCTGGATGGAGTAAACCTTTCAGGACCTTCATCTGCTGATGTGGCATGACTCAAAATGAGAAGAAACAGCTGCAAACATCCATTAATAATCGGAATCTGGAAGTACGAAGTATGAATCTAGGAAAATTGGACATTGTCAAAAATGAAATGGAATGCATAAACATCTATATCCTAGGCATTAGTGAGCTGAAATGTACTGGTATTGGGCCATTTTGAATCAGACAATCATATAGTCTACTATTCTGGGAATGACAACTCGAAGACAAATGGTGTTGAATTCATTGTCAAAAAAAACGTTTCAAGATCTATTCTGAAGTACAACGCTGTCAGTGATAGGATAATATCCACACGCCTAAAAGGAAGGCCAGTTAATATGACTATTATTCAAATTTACGCACCAACCACTAGGGCCAAAGATGAAGAAATAGAAGATTTTTATCAGCTGCTGCAGTCTGAAATTCATCGAACATGCAATCAAGATGCATTGATAATTACTGGTGATTAGAATGCGAAAGTTGGAAACAAAGAAGAAGGACCAGTAGTTGGAAAATAAGGCCTTGGTGATAGAAACAATGCCAGAGAGCGAATGATAGAATTTTGCAAGACCAACGTCTTCTTCATTGCAAATACCTTTCTTTCACCAACATAAATGGCGACTATACACATGGACCTCGCCAGATGGAACACGCAGAAATCAAATCGACTACATCTGTGGAAAGAGATGATGGAAAAGCTCAATATCATCAGTCAGAACAAGGCCAGAGGCTGACGGTGGAACAGACCATCAATTGCTCATATGCAAGTTCAAGACGAAACTGAAGAAAATCAGAGCAAGTCCACGAGAACCAAAATATGACCTTGACTATATCCCACCTGAATTTAGAGACCATCTCAAGAATAGATTTGATGCACTGAATACTAGTGACCGAAGACCAGACGAGTTGTGGAATGACATCAAGGATATCATCCATGAAGAAAGCAAGAGGCCATTGAAAAGATAGGAAAGAAAGAAAAGACCAAGATGGATGTCAGAGGAGACTCTGAAACTTGCTCTTGAACGTCGAGGAGCTAATGCAAAAGGAAGAATTGATGAAGTAAAAGAACTGAACAGAAGATTTCAAAGGGCCTCTCGAGAAGACAAAGTAAAGTATTATCATGACATGTGGAAAGAGCTGGAGATGGAAAACCAAAAGGGAAGAACACACTCGGCATTTCTCAAGCTGAAAAAACTGAAGAAAAAATTCAAGCCTCAAGTTGCAACAGTGAAGGATTCCATGGGGAAAATATTAAACAACACAGGAAGCATCAAAAGAACATGGAAGGAATACACAGAGTCATTATACCAAAAAGAATTAGTCGATATTCAACCATTTCAAGAGGTGGCATATGATGAGGAACCGATGGTACTGAAGGAAGAAGTTCAACCTGCTCTGAAGGCATTGGCAAAAAACAAGGCTCCAGGAATTGATGGAATATCAATTGAGATGTTTCAACGAACAGATGCAGCGTTGGAGGTGCTCACTCATCTATGCCAAGAAATATGGAAGGCAGCTTCCTGGCCAACTGACTGGACGAGATCCATATTTATGCCTATTCCCAAGAAAGGTGATCCAACTGAATGTGGAAATTATAGAACAATATCATTAATATCAGAAGCAAGCAAAATTTTGCTGAAGATCATTCAAAAATGGCTGCAGCAGTATATCGACAGGGAACTGACAGAAATTCAGGCCAGTTTCAGAAGAGGACGTGGAACCAAGGATATCATTGCTGATGTCAGATGGATCCTGGCTGAAGGCAGAGAATACCAGAAGGATGTTTACCTGTGTTTTATTGACTATGCAAAGGCATTCGACTGTGTGGATCATAACAAACTATGATAACACTGGGAAGAATGGGAATTCCAGGACACTTAATTGTGCTCATGAGGAACCTTTACATAGATCAAGAGGCAGTTGTTCAGACAGAACAAGGGGATACTGATTGGTTTAAAGTCAGGAAAGGTGTGCGTCAGGGTTGTATTCTTTCACCATACCTATTTAATCTGTATGCTGAACAAATAATCTGAGAAGCTGGACTATGTGAAGAAGAATGGGGCCTCAGGATTGGAGGAAGACTCGTTAACAACCTGTGTTATGCAGATGACACAACCTTGCTTGCTGAAAGCGAAGAGGACTTGAAGCACTTACCAATGAAGATCAAAGACCACAGCCTTCAGTATGGATCACACCTCAACATAAAGAAAACAAAAATCCTCACAGCTGGACCAATGAGCAACATCATGATAAACAGAGAAAAGATTGAAATTGTCAAGGATTTCATTTTATTTGGATCCACAATCAACAGCCATGGAAGCAGCAGTCAAGAAATCAAAAGACACATTGCACCAGGCAAATCTGCTGCAAAGGACCTCTTCAAAGTGTTGAAGAGCAAAGACGTCACCTTGAAAACTAAGGTGCGCCTGACCCAAGCCATGGTATTTTCAATCGCATCATATGCATGTGAAAGCTGGACAATGAGTAAGGAAGACCGAAGAAGAGTTGACGCCTTTGAATTGCGGTGTTGGCGAAGAATATTAAATATACCATGGACTGCCAAAAGAACGAACAGATCTGTCTTGGAAGAAGTGTGGCCAGAATACTTCTTAGAGGCCAGGATGGCGAGACTGTGTCTTGCATGCTTTCGACATGTTGTCAGGAGGGATGAGTCCCTGGAGAAGGACATCATGCTTGGCAGAGTACCGGGTCAGCGGAAAAGAGGAGGACCCTCAACGAGGTGGATTAACACAGTGGCTGCAACAATGGGCTCAAGCATAACAACAATTGTAAGGATGGTGCAGGACCGGCCAGTGTTTCATTCTGTTGTGCATAGGGTCGGTATGGGTCGGAACTGACTCGACGGCACCTAACAACAACAACAACCATTAACTTATTCTATTTTTTAAAACCAGTTTTTACTGCATCACATCACATAGCCACGAATTTAATAAACAAAATTAAAAAAGAAGACAGTAAATAGTAAGCAATAGAACTGAAAAAGTTATACCTGAGAATAATGTAACATATTTTGAACTGATGTTCCTGCTACACCGTGTATTTTGTATAAATAAATATATATATATATATATCAAGACTGCTCTAGGAGAAAGAAAAAGCACACACACATTTGTTATTAATCAGTTTCTTCTCAGGAAAGGGAGTCTTTCGAATAATGGAAATGTATTACTTCTATGATTCAAATTGCTCTTCAATCAGATTATGTTTAGAAGGAGAAACTGGATTTTGGCCATAATCAGAGAAATTTAAATTTCTCTGTATTATTTATGGTAGTATTTAATGGGAATGTTTTCTTCTAAGAAGAAAATCCTAAATGAAACCACCATTACCTAGATGAATAACACCAGACTGATTAAAATTAGACCAGGAAAAAGATTAAAATTCATTTATATATGCTAGTCAGGTTGATACAAACATATATCATATAAAGATACATGTTTTGATTTTCTACATAACCATATTCATTACTCCGTCTTAGAAATACTGAAATTTAGAAATGCTGTGCAGAGTATACTTTATAATAATATTATTTATTATATAATCCTGTTAAACAAGTTAAGATGTACTTATATTAGGTAAAGTAATTGTCCCTGGTTTTTAATATTTACCTGTTAGAATTGTGACATAGCATGGCTAACACATCATCAAGAAAAAAACATTGGCTTAAAACAAATCATTAATGATACTTGCCTCATTTAAACATTTTGGATTATATCCATATCCATACACCAATGTAAATAAATTGTTACCATATCAAGTATCACTTGGTTGCAAACATCTTCACCAATGGTTTTATTAACATATGTAGCAGATAAAAAGCCTTTTTTACTGAACAGAATCTAAAAAAGATACATTTGAGATGTAACTCTTAGGTGGAAAGTATGCTTTGTCCAACAGAAAGCAAACATGATAGAATAAATGGGAAATACAAAATAAAATCACAACGGATTTAAGGTTAGAATGACACCCTTGTGAGTTAGTTTACTGTGATAATATTCTACAAAAATAGAGTAATTGCCCAATAAAACAGTGTGTGTTAGAAAAGTTTGTACCAGTTCACATGGAATGTACACTTTTGAGAGTAATGAACTTGATGTCACTTCAGGTAGGGAAAAAATATTTTATATTAATAAGACTAATGAGAATAAAAATTGTGTATTTTTTGACAGTAGGCTACAGAAAAAGGGAAGAAAAATACACACATTTATACACTCACTCACACATACATACAGGTAAGCATGTCCATTTTACTCATTTTAATACATATGGGTATTGTAAGAAAGGATAGCAAAATGGAATTTGTAAAACGAGTATGAAAAAGAGAGAGAATAAATTTCAAATGACAGTGGAAGAGGGGAAAAAACCTAAACTAGATAAAGTGGTAATGAACTAAGGGATGTGGTAATCAAACAACAAGAAAAGGTAGCTAAGAAAATCAGGGAGTATATTAAAAAATCACAATAGGACAAACATAAAATTTAAAATAGCATTATATAATATAGACATTAGCAAGAAGAACCTAGAAGGACAGAGACCAAACCTTTGTACTTGAGAGAAGAGATTTTATATGCATTTTCTGTGACAGAAGCAAAGCTAAAGCGTTGAGTGAAATTAATTTCACAGAAAGAGCTCCATCTAGAGTACACACTGATGGGAAGTAACCCACACCAAAAATTGCTACAAATATAGAAGCTTTAAACAACGCAATAGTTTGACTTAATTGAGATATTTGTACTATGGCCCATAAAAGTTTAAGTACCCACATTCTTTTCAAGCATACAAGAACAATTTACAAAAATCGAATGAGCCAATGACTTCCAGAAAAAGCTACTCCTCAATAACAGCAATGAAATCACTAGCAAAAAATTGACAAAATCAACTTTTTCAGAAGTCTGGAAATTAACCAATAACTTGCAATAATTTATATTTAAGAACACTTACAAATCTTGGTAAGAAACTGAGGTTTGTAGCATTGACCTATTCCCATTCCCTTTTCCAAGCTCTGCAGTAGCTTTGAAAAACAGCACCCTCAAAACCACAGTAGCGGTGTAAATCAAAAGCCTAGCAGTCAGCTGAAGGGAAAAAATGAGGTTGAAGCTTCCCCAGAAGGCCAGTCCCAGAGAACTGTCACTGTTTGATTTATCCAACAGAATCCTGGAAAAGCCCCATTCATAGGGCTTATCTTTATTTGACCTGACCCATGGCTCACCAAGTGAAAAAAGCCCTCTCCCTGTGGATGTGTGAGAAAAATTCAGTGGTACGGTTTAACATCACAATTGCCTAAAGTGGTGATACCATTTTGGGTAAATAAGAGGCTAGCCAAAAAATCTAAAAGGATAATCAGAGGAAGAAGATGTCCACAGGGGACTTTGCAAAGCTCCAGTATATTCCTGATGATACAGAAGGCCAAGTCCTTGGGTGGTGCAAATGGTTAAGTGCTTGACTACTAGCCAAAAGCTTGGTGGTTCAAACCCACCCAGAGGTGCCTTGGAAGATAAGCCAGGCAATCTGCTTCTGAAAGCTCATAACCTTGAAAACTCTACGTATCACAGTATTACTGACACATATGGCATCTTCATGAGGCAGAACTGACTCAGTGATAACTAACAACAACAAAAACTACAACAATACATGTGCAGGGATTGAGCCCACATCCAAGAAAGACCCAAGAGGGTCCTAATTTCTCACCTCTTTCTGCTCTGGGTCCCAGAACAATCAATAAACAACAGCTAAGGCAGATTTGTAAACTGGCAGAGTGTGGAAAGCATGCCCTAGCACAAGCGAAAATTGGAAGACTTATTGATTAAAAGGCACTTGGAAAATCTTTGTGCAGTTGTTGGTGAACGGAGGAGGGAATTCCCTATCACCATGATAGGGATTACAGATTTTAAAAAATTAGTCCAAAAAAGTCACTAAACAAACAGGAAAAAAAACAAAAACAAAAACAAAAAAACCCAGCAAAAACAGCAACAATTGCAAAGTGTGTGGTTAAAAGAAGGGGGAAAAATTGATATGCTTTCAGGAGCAGTTTGCCTGGCTTATCTTCCAAGGCACCTCTGGGTGGGTTTGAACCACCAAGCTTTTGGCTAGTAGTCAAGCACTTAACCATTTGCACCACCCAAGGACTTGGCCTTCTATATCATCAGGAATGTACTGGAGCTTTGCAAAGTCCCCTGTGGACATCTTCTTCCTCTGATTATCCTTTTAGATTTTTTGGCTAGCCTCTTATTTACCCAAAATGGTATCACCACTTTAGGCAATTGTGATGTTAAACCGTACCACTGAATTTTTCTCACACATCCACAGGGAGAGGGCTTTTTTCACTTGGTGAGCCATGGGTCAGGTCAAATAAAGATAAGCCCTATGAATGGGGCTTTTCCAGGATTCTGTTGGATAAATCAAACAGTGACAGTTCTCTGGGATTGGCTTTCTAGGGAAGCTTCAACCTCATTTTTTCCCTTCAGCTGACTGCTAGGCTTTTGATTTACACAGCTACTGTGGTTTCAAGGGTGAGGAGTCCTCAATTAATATGTTTTTTATCATCAGAAACAACACTGGCCAGAGACAGTGAGATGACAAAGTGCTAAAGTACTGAAAGATGTTTGACCAAAAATTCTTTCATAGGAAAGCTATACTTCAAAAATATAGGAGAAATTAAGCATTCCCAGATAATTAAAACCTTGAGAATTAGTTGCTACCAGAACTTATCTACAAGAAATATTAACAGGAGTCTTCAGGTTGCATAAAGGACATTATCCAGTAAGTCAAATCCACGTGAAGAAATAAAGATACCATTAAAGGGAACAGCATGTGTACTTACAAAAGACATAGTAAATGTATTTTTTTTTTGGTAACTCTTTTTCTTCCTACCTTATTTAAAAGGAACTGAATAATTATAATAATGTGTTTACGGGTATATAATGCATACAGATGTAATTTGATGGTGAGATACACAAAAAGGGAGAAGAAAGGGAACTATATTGGATCAAAGTGTTTCTATACTATAAAAGCTAAGTTAGTATGATTCTAAACTAGCCTGTTTTAAAATATCAATTATAATCTTCAAAGTAGTCATAAAGAAAATAACTTTTAAAATACGGTAAAAGAAATGACAATGGCATTAAAATGGTACACAAAAAAATATCTATTTAACATAAAAGAAATCAATAATGGATGAATGTTGTTGCTGTAAGGTACCATTGAGTTGATTTCAACTCATGGAGACACCATATGTATAGAACTGTGTTCTACAGGGCTGTGAGCTTACAGAAGCTAATTGTCAGGCTTATCTTCCAAGGCACCTCTGACTGAGCTGAAACCACCAACCTGTCAACTGGTAATCGAGCACTTAACCATTCGAGTCACCCAGGGACTCCTAATAATGGATGATTAGAGTAATAAAAAAGACATATAGAAATCCAGTAGCAAAATGACAGAAGTAAATTCTACCTTTTTGTAATTATGTTAAACTTAAATGGATTAAATATTCCAATCAAAAGGCAGAGATTAGAAGACTGGATTTAAAAAAAAAAGATGGTCCAACTGTATGTGCCTGCAAGAGACACACATGGGATTTGAAGACACAAATAGTTTAAAAGTAAAACAATGGAACAAAATATGCCATGCAAACACTTACTAAAAGACAGCTGGATTGGCTATATTATCAAACAAAATAGATACTAAGGCAAAAATTGTTACCAAAAAAGGATATTTTTAATGATAAAAATGTAAATTCAGAAGACCTAACAATTATAAATGTATATGCATCTAACAGGAGAGTTCCAAAATACATAAACATGAAACGGACAGAATTTTAGGTAGAAATATATACTTCAACAATAATAGTTGAAAATTACAATAACCCACTTCCAATAACCTATAAGATAGATAAAATATCAGCAAAATAGAACTTGAACAGCACTAAAAGCCAACTAGACTAGAAAATTTCTGAAAAAATAATGAAATAAAACCGCCTCAATAATTTAAATAGTAAAAGTCACCCTATGGGGGAAAAAAGCTAAATGCTTGGTGACTTATACCAAACTTTCTAGGATTAGATAATATAAGTGGTATAAAATCTTTCCTCAACCTAGAAAAACAAGGGAACACTCTTAAAAACTTTGCATGTTCTTCAGGTAACAGTTTTATCAGTATATACCATAAAGGCAGTTCTGCTTCCAACCAAGATGTAATAACAAGGACAAGATTTACCCTTTCACCCCCATCTGAAGTAGTTCTAAGCCCATAGAAAAATATATGAAACAGAAGTTATCAAACATTGGATATCAGCAAGCACAGAGTACTGATTGCTTCAAATGGGGGAAAAATTAGCCCTACAATGGCCCCAACATATTGCCTGAAAAGAGTTCCCATGCTTCAGTGCGGGAACCCACACGTGGCCCAACTATGCTCCTGAAGTGATGAGATAGGGTTGCTAATTTTGGGAAGGCCAAGGTGCTTAAAGTTCTCATGGCAACAAGAGAGGTACAGAGATGAGAGAGAGAGGGAAGGATAGAAAAAGACAAAGAAACAAAGATCTGCATATATTCCACATGGAGTTTTCAGCTGAGTATAGACAAGCACATGCATTTTAAAAAACTTACTGGAGGACAGGGAAAGAACCACTTGAAAAAATTATAGGTAACAACCCATTGTGCTCCTAAAAGGTCTTGAAGGTTATCTGTCCCCACCCAGCCAGAGTTGGAAACCTCACAATTAATCAGCCATGGGTTAGAATAATCAGATGACTATTGCCTGGGAAGAAGGAAAAATTAGCCCTAGATTAAAGGCTTCTTTGGTCTACCAAAGTTTAAAAGCAAACCTCAAAAGGATAAAACCATTTCTAAGTAAGTTAACTGCATCCCAGAAAAAAGTTTGAGAATATTAACGGGAATACAAAATTATCTAGTACTTAACAAGGTAAAATGGACAGATTCCAGCATCCAACAAGAATTACCAGTCGCACAAAGAAGCAGAATTAGGACCCATAATAAACAGAAAGATAAATCATTCGAAAGACTCATAAGTGAGAGAGTTGATATAATTAGTAGATGAAAATATATAAAATGTTATTTTAACTAAATGGCATATGTTTAAGATGACAGAGAAAAAATTGAGCACATTAAGTAGAGGCATGGAAGATAAAACAAAGACCCAAATTGAAATTTTAGAAATTAAAACTGAAATGTCTGAGATGTAAAATACATTGTATGGGAAAACAGTAGATTAGATTACAGAAGAAAAGATTATTGGACTTGAAAACATAGCAATGGGATTTAACCAAAGCAACATGGAAAGAAAAAACACTGAAAGTAAGTGAACAAATATTAGTGATTCATCAGACAACTTCAAGAGGCCAAATACACGTGTAACAGTAGCTTCTACAGGATAGGCTACAGAGGGGTGCTAGCAGCTATCGTTAAAGCAGTGATCACTGAAACTTTTAAATTTTGATTTTCTATAATTATATGCCCACAGATCAAAAATATGAACCCCAAGCATAAGAAATACGAAGAAAATTTTACCACTGTATATTGTAATCAAATTGCTTAGAATTAATGATAAAGAAAAAATATATATAAAACCAGCTAAAAAAACATTTTGTCATCTGTGTCATTTCTGAGTCTTTCTATTGATTCATTTTTCTCCCAGAAATAATGCAAGCCAGAAAAAAGTGGAGTAAAATCTTTATGGTACAAAAAAACAAATAAATAATAAAAACTCTGAAAATCTAGAATTCTATCCCCAGCGAAAACATCTTTTAGAAACAAAGGCAAAATAAAGATTTTTTTTTTTCCATACATAAAGACGCTGATGTAACTTGTTATCAACAATACAAGAAATGTCCAAGGAAGTACTTCAGGCAAAAGGAAAATGATACAGGATGGAAATCTATACAAACACGAAGACATGAAGTCACCAGAAATACCAAACATACTGGAAAATATAAAAGATGCTTTTTCTTGTTTGTTTTTTTCCACACACATTAAAAGATAAATGACTATTTAAAGAAAAATAATAATAATTTATTTTTGAGGTGGTAAATATATTGAGTCAGAATTGACTCGATGGCACTCGGTTTGGTCTGGTTTTTGGTAACATATATTGAAGTAAAAGACATGATAAAAATAGCACAAATGCCAAGAGGGGTGAAATGGGAGTACTGTTGTAAGGTGCTTAAACTGTGTATGAAGTGGTAAATAATACTTGAACATAGACTGTGATAAATTAAGAATGTATACTGTAAACCCTAAAGCAAGCACCAAAAGACAAATCACAATACCAAAAGATATACATAATAATCCAATAAATGAGATAAAATGGAATTATAAATGTCATGGACTCAATTATGTCCCCCCAAAAATGTATGCATCGATTTGGCTGGGCCATGATTCCCCGTATTGTGATTGTAATTTTATGTTAGAGGATTAGGGTAGAATTGTAATTTTATGTTAAAGAGGATTAGGGTGGGATTGTAACACTCTTACCAGGTCATATCCCTGATCCAATGTAAAGGGAGTTTCCCTGGAGTATGGCCTCCACCTTTTATCTCTCAAGAGATAAAAGGAAAGGGAAGCTAGCAGAGACTTGGGAACCTCATACCATCAAGAAAGGAGCACCAGGAGCAGAACGCGTCCTGTAGACCTGGGGTTCCTGCACAGAGAAGCTCCTAGTCAAGTGGAAGATTGACAAAAAAGACCTTCCTCCGGAGCCAACAGAGAGAGGAAACCTTCTGCTGGAGCTGACACCTGAATTTGGACTTCTAGCCTACTAGACTGTGAGAAAATAAATTTCTCTTTGTTAAAGCCATACACTTGTGGTATTTCTGTTATAGCAGCACTAGATGACTACAACAATATAGAATACACAACTGATCCAAAACAAGGCAGAAGAAAATAGGAACAAGGAATAGATGGCACACGTAGAAACAAATGGCAATTTTTAAACCTAATCGTATCAATAATTGTATTAATATAAATAAACACAAAAATTAAATTACAAGATGGATACATTTGATTAAAAAAAAAAGTCCCAACTCTGTCCTTCCTAATAGAAACAAACTTTATATATAAAGAAAAAAAGATTAAGTAAAAGGATGGAAAAAATGTAGCATGTTAGCATTAATTAAAAGGAAGTTAGGGTGGATATATTAACATTAGACAAAGCAGATTTTAGAATAAAGAATATTACCAGGGATAAAGTAGATCATTTAATGACAAAGGACTCTGTTAACTCGAGATAATATAATGATCCTAAATGTTTATGCAACTAAAAGAGCTCCAAAATGCATAAAGTATAAACTGGCAGATCCGTAAGGTGAAATAGACAAATAGGCACAGTTACAGTTGGAGATTTCTCAGTAATTTGTAGAACAAGTAGAAAATCAGTAAAGATATAGAAGATTTGGATAATGCTGTAGATACAGGCTTTCTGAAAATTTTATTTATATTTAACATATTTCCTAAGTTTGTTGCAATATTCACACTTTTTTTAAAATGAAGATAATGATTGCAAGGGCAATGGAGAGAATTTAGTGCAGATGGAGGCAATACGATGGCAAAAGAAACAGAAGAAAAAAAAATTCTGCATATCGAAATTTCACTGTGCAAAATCAAAAGGAGACTGTGAGAGAAAAGTTGAAAGACAAGTAAAGATTATGGGTTTGCATAAGGAGAAATCTGCATTAATAATGACTTCAAAAGTTAAAAGTTACATGTAGGAGAAAAAGGAAAAAGTATGCTTAACAAATTGGGTGACACAAGTCTCAGCAATACCCAGAATACAACTTTAGAGGGGAGCTATATTATGGCCATTTGTCTACTGAAGGAAGTTGAACATTTTAATCTGTCAGAAGCCTATATCAGCCTCTCTCTTCCTTAGCTTGGTTCACAGGCCTTTATTTTGGGGAAAATTATGAACATACTATTTCTGGTTCTATGATGTAAAGAATCACAAACTTTTTTTGAAGAGTGTTGGATTGGTGTTAGCAACAGAGCACGGAAAAGCATTAGTGTACTTAACAGTAATTACTGTACCCAGTGCAAAAAAGATTTTTATCATTTCAGCCAGTGGTGGATTCTTTTACAAATGCTGCAAAAGCTGATAGGAAATAAGAGAATGGCTTAGTTTACCAGGGTTCTTTCTTGCTTCAAAATTACAATGTCATTTGGCTAGTTCACACCTAAGATTACATCATCCTTTTACCCATTGCCGTTGAGTTGATTCCGACTCATAGTGACCCCACAGGACAGAGCAGAACTGCCCTGTAGAGTTTCCAAACAGCACCTGGTGGATTTGAACTGCTGACCTTTTGGTTAACAGCTGTAGCTCTTAACCACTACTCCACCAGGGTTTCCATACATCATATGCCTGTTATATTTGGTCACATCTTCCAAACTGGTCTCCCAGGAATTCCCCTACAGCTTACCCTGAACACTGCCACCAGATTAATTTCTCTAAGTTCCACTGAGTTTGTCTCCCTTCTCCCAATCACCTTTGTTGGTTGTTGATTTTATAGCCACATATTCAGTGGCCCCTAGTGTTTTATTACATTAGTAAAACACCTGGAAAATGAACCAACGCTCCTTCCATGAACAAATCTCTCTTACATTTCCAGGGTTCTAGATCTTTACTTAAGCACTTTCCTCTCCTGGGCTGTGTATCCCATCTGCTCTTCTCTCTTTTGATTGCTTCAAATCTGGTTAGTCTGTATTAAAGGCCTAGATACAGCTTCTGCTCCCTTGGCACCTGCTCTAGAGAAGCAGATGAGCCTGTTTTTCAAAAAAGAACTTATATTCAACTTTCTTTTCTTTTTTCCGTATAAATTCTTCCCCGATAACTGTATCGGAAAAAGTTTTCTTCTTTTAGGGCTTTCATGGACCCCAGGCACTTTTGCCTTCTTGATTTCTTTTCTCTAATAAAAAATAAATAACACAAGTATATTACTGCCTTGATCTAAAGAAGAATATAATCCAGTTTGGATTATATTCATTTTTTCTTCTAATTTTGAAAGAAGGTAAAACATGTTTGTGAGTTCCTGAAAGTATGATGTTCCTAGGGCCCTGTGCCTAATGAATGAGCCCTGTTCCTCTCTGCTTTCCTTTTTCCTATCCATCTGACTGCCAGTATGCTTTCTGTAAATGTCATTCCTTTTTGCATTGGTTCTCAACTAGGGGAGATTTTGCTCCCTAGGGAACATCTGATATTGTCTGGAGACATTTTAGGTTGTCACAACCCAGAGGAAGGGATGGTCCTACTGGCATATAGTAGGTAAAAACCAACGATGATACTAAACATCCTACAATGCACAAGACAGCCCTCCACAGGAATAATTATGTGACTCAAAATGTCAACAGTGCCAAGAGTGAGAAAACTTGCCTTATTCATTGTGAACTTTGAGAAAATGAGATATATACCACATACAATTCACATTACGAACACCAGCCAATAAGTATTTTTTTTAAGTACATACTTTATACATTTGAAGAAATTAATTAGAAATGTTTTTCAGGCCTGTCCCAAAAGGTGGGAGCATCATCTCTATTGGATTGTCAGCATGAAAATGATCATGCCTCACACTAGCCCAGTGCAATGCCAGGTCAAGCATCAACAAAGCTCAATGGCCCAGGAGGATATAACATCTCAAAGAAGCCACGGTAACAGGCTTGGCCTTTTTTCTAGACAGTGTCAACAGATCAACTGTCTATTAAGAAAGTACTGTAAGGACAACCCAAAAAAAACCAAACGCAGTGCCGTCAAGTCGATTCCGACTCATAGCAACCCTATATGACAGAGTAGAGCTGCCCCATAGAGTTTCCAAGGAGCACCTGGCGGATTTGAACTGCCAACCCTTTGGTTAACAGCTGTAGCACTTAACCACTATGCCACCAGGGTTTCCTTATAAGGATAAGAAAATATATGCCAAGACCTTAATCTTTGAAATTCCAATTGTAGGGAATCCTAGATGTATCTAATACACACATCTTGTTTAATCTATATGATTGAAAACCAGTGCTAATATATGATGTTTAAAAGGCAGATTGTAAAGCACACTCACTATTGTTGTTATTTCAAAACAATTACATTCCTGCATACCATAATGAAAGAATTATTATTGTTTGTTTCTTTTTAATTTCCTTTTTTGGCTTATCTGTATGTTTTAAATGGTTACGATGAATCTGTATAATCTCTAAAAAAGAAATTAAAAAAGGGAAATTTTTCTCCTGTTTTAACTTTAAAATAAAAATTACAGCACAGACAGAATTCAATTTCTGTTAGTATGGATGGCCCACATAATAAATTTGCTTTTTGTCCTGTTTTCTTCACAATGAACCCATTAGTGGCTGGAAGATCATATTTAATCATCTTATCAAAACTGCAGCAAACAAAAATTGGCAAAACTTTAATTCTTCTCCAGTAATATGAAAGCTATTTTCACATTTTAAATTGTGAATTTAAAAGACCCCTATGAAGGGTGACCTGGGTAATAAGAGCTAATAACATCGATCAAATACACTTCATATATGTCAGGCACTATGCTACTTCCTTACAATCATCATTTCATTGAATGCCCCAAAATACCTTTGAGTTAACCTTAGAATTATACACATTCCAGAGCTGAGGAAACAGGTCTGGGGGTTAGTCTGCATGCCTGAAATTCAAGCTAATACCTGAGAGGCTAAACTTCAAACAGAATTACTCTTGCTCTAGAGCCCAAGGTCTAAGACACTACATTACTGGCTTTTCCTCTAAAATAAATGTAGCTATTTGAGATTGGGTAGCAGACAAAAAGGTGCTGGATGTGCAAGGATAAACACAGAGTGTGAGTAGTTTGTTAACTGCTTTGGATAATTGGCAGCAGAGGACAAATGCATTATATTTTTCTACTTTTCAGTGGCACAAAGTAACCAGGTACATTTTTACCCTTGTTTCTCTCTCCATCTCTTCCTCTATTTATGTATTTTTGTTCTAATAATTGTGTATGCACAACAAAGACAAAAAAGTAGTAGATTGCTTGGGCAAAGTGATTAATATCTGGGACAAGAGGAAGAATTGGAAACAATGTTTCTCTCATATGTTTTCATTTAATTCAGAAGCACATTAATTACAACATAAGGAAAAATTTTAAGTATTTTTTCCATCATCAACATTTTAGAATATTATTTAATAGTTACACAATTTAATAAAATGCCTTCTTTCTAGTTCTGCAAATTTATTTAAACATTAAAGCTATTAACACATTTTTAAGTTAAAAAAAAAAAAGATGTTTACCCTACCTGAAAGTCCAGAATTCTTTGGAATCTGTATCTAGGTACACGTTTCCTGGACCATGTGTTCCCTCTGCTGTTTCCCACCCACACGTCATAACCAGCATCTGCCAGAATAAAGCCAGGCTATATATATTATGTTTTTTTTTTTTATATATATTATGTTATGGAAACCCTGGTGGCATAGTGGTTAAGTGCTATGGCTGCTAACCAAAGGGCTGGCAATTCGAATCTACCAGGCACTCCTTGGAAACTCTATGGGGCAGTTCTACTCTGTCCTATAGGGTCATTATGAGTTGGAATCGACTCGACGGCACTGGGTTTGGTTTTTGGTTTGTTTTATTGTTGAGAAGATTGGAAATTCAGGCGCTGGAAGTTCCAAGCAGACCATGCTGTAAAAACACAACTGGGTTCTGGGCTGAAAAATATGAATGGAAAATGTTTTATAACAGAACAGGCTACTGGAAATTACAACACAGGTTTTCAAACCACCATGATATACTGAGGACTATTTCATTTGTGTTACAAAGAAATGTGCTTACAATTGATTAAGTTTACTTTCTGTTAATAATATATTATTCAATACTTTTCATGGCAGAAGAATTGCCAAATCTATGGGATCCCTCATCCTCCTCCTGCCCTTAAGCATAAATTACTATAATGGGTGGTTTTAATTGCCAGCATTTACAGGGTATATTCTTTTTTTTTTTTTGTACTTTAGATGAAAGTTTACAGAACAAGCTAATTTCTCATTAAACAGTACACACATTGTTTTATGACACTGGTTAACAACCCCGCGACATGTCAACACTCTCTCTTTTCGACCTTGGGTTCCCTATTACCAGCTTTCCTGTCCCCTCCTGCTTTCTAGTCCTTGTGCCTCGACTGGTGAGCCCCTTTAGTCTCATTTTGTTTTATGGGCCTGTCTAATCTTTGAATGAAGGGTGAACCTCAGCAGCGACTTCATTACTAAGCCAAAAGGGTGTCCAGGGGCCATACACTTGGGGTTTCTCCAGTCTCTGTCAGGCCAGTAAATCTTGTCTTTTTGAGTTAGAATTTTGTTCTACATTTTTTCTCCAGCTCTGTCTGGGACCTTCTATTGTGATCCCTGTCAGAGCAGTCAGTAGTAGTAGCTGGGCACCGTCTAGTATAGGCTATACTCTTTAAGTTAAATAACTTATGTCAGATGAAATGCCAAAGAGAAATGCCCAGAAACAGGAATATTTGGGGAAGCAAAAGATCCATGTGCATATTATTAAAGAAGTTACTCTCCTAAACTTAGACAAATATGAAGAGTGAACCAGGTCCCTGCTGTTACTCCCAGGAGAACAATTATGAATACTAACTATAGCAAACTGAAGCATCCCAGAGAAGCAATGTGGTGGAAAGTTCTAGGGGCATTTACTCAGTGACTCTGAGTTCCCAGCCAGTGAACCACGCTAAATTCATTAGCCAGTGTGGGCTTCACCTCCTCCTCATAGCAGCCTATGGAAACTAAGTGTCACTCAGACCCTCAGCTTTACCTTAGCCAAGGAGATTCAAGAACTTTTTAATGAGTTATTTCATTATGAACATGGAAATTTCATTTTTACCCCACTCCAATCCTACCTAAATTGTTAGCCTTATCCTTCCTGCCAAGAATTCAGTTGAGTTGAAGGATGTAACCATCATCGGTGAGAACTTCATGCATTTCGCTTGGATAACCCCGGGAGGAAATTACCTCACTCTGAATATAGAAAAGACAAAAGATTTAGCTTCATGAGGTCACTTGGTTAATTTTATGATTCTTAAAGAGCGGTTTGTTACTGGTTTGGGGTAATATATAATGCAGTAATACAGGAAATTTAAAAAGACAAATGAAAATAATAGGGCCAATGTCATTGAAATGTTTTAATTAGTGAAAAGAATATGAATATTATTCATATTAAAATATTCATATTGGCTTCTAGGTTCACAGGTTTTATTCTAAGTAAACAAAGTGCATTTCCCAACATATGGATGAAACACACTTTTAAGGAGCCACCACATTTTGAATCTCCTAGGGAAAAATGTTATTAGCGTAATTGCAGTGAATGTGATAATGTAAAGTCACCTTCCTGACTACACGTTGTTTGCTCCCTGGATTTTTCACATGTCCACTTGTTCTCTGGCCCTTCCCCACGTCTCAGCACCCCATCCTTCCGACTGTTTTGTATAATCCTTCTGTTACTACAGTTACTCTTTTTCAGTTGTTTACATGATGCTGTTTCACCAGAGGATCTTTTACCTACTGATCTGCTCTGTACACGTGAGGCCCTAAGGGCCATTTACCACATGTCACACACACACAAAATGTACCTTGGCTGATCTTCTTTATTGAAATTGTGAACATAATAAGGCTTTCCATGATTCACTGTTTTCATTCTATGTGAAAACTCACTCCAATCACCTCCAAAAAGGAAGGCCAGAAGCTACCCAAACATTGACCGTAGGCGAAAACTTCTGTATTATTGAAAATACCTAGATGCAAAAAAAGAAAAAAACAAAGATCCTATTAAATTACTTGTTCACTCACTCTACTACATGTGACTACACGGTTATAGCTTCTCTACTTCAAACATGTAGGCCCCCTGATTCCTCTCCATTCCTGCCTCCCAGCTCCATGCCAACTCTTCTCCTCTCCCTGACGGACTTTTTTTCCTAAGGGACTCTCCATTCTCCCTTGCCACTTTGGAAATGCTCCACTGTCTCCTATTTCCTACCTAACAAGTCTCCCAAGGTCACTGACCTCTTGATTCCCCTACTCTCTCCCTGAAACTTCCATACCCAAGTGTGGCTCTAGTTTCCAGAGCCGCAGTCTTCAATGCTGTATGTCTTCTGCACTAACCCTAACACGTTTTTCAAATAACAAAATGTTTAGTTTGAGTATATGTAAAGAAATGACATGTTGTCTGCCTTCAAGGTGCTTATAATCTAGTGAATAGTTCAACAGGAACTCTTCATGTGTGTCTTCATCTCTTCTACTTCTGGTCTACCTAAGGTCTTGCCTTTAAAATCCCATAGGTGAGCTGGGACTTTAGATCAAGTCAAATAGAAGAACGATTGTCTGAGAAACAATTTAGCAATATACCATCTCGCTTAGTCCTGGCTCGATAGCCAGTTGCTGCTAAATAAATAAACAATAATTGTATTATCAGTAGGACTTTTCAAATCCAATAAATTTTGTTGTAATAGCTCTGTATTTTATTTAAAGACAAATTACAATTAACTCTCCGATGATCCTAAACGCCATCTACCTATCTCCTTTTCTTTTCATCAACAACTAAATAAGAAAATTCTGTCTTACTGGCTGCAATAAACCTCACCCAATTCTCCTTGCAATTTGCACTAATGGACCAATATCAGTGTATGGCTTTTTGAGCAGATAGTATAAAGACATCAGTTCAAAACCCTCAGCATATGACTGTAGGGCAGGAATAGAAGGTAAGGCAGAAAGGAAAGAAAGGGGTCAGAGTGAGGAAAGAAAAGTAAAAGAGAACAGATATTTGTATAATACTAGAATGTGTGAGTTGTGAGGGACTTTATCTAGTCAACACTGCCAAATTGGCCTTCTTATAACTATAAACACCTCGAGCATTCCACTATTGTTATTTGAATTACTAAAATAGACTGAATTTTAAAAAAATAAAATAAGAAACCACACACACACAAACATTGGTAATGAATAGTAATATCTTTTCAAACCCTCCTTGCTACTTCTCATATTCTACAGTGTCTTTCTACCCTCACTGATTTGAGAATCACTCAGGTTTCAATTCAAGTAACTAACTGTATAGATGAAGACAGAGAACCCAGGGCCCATGTGCCCTGTCCCTGTTACACATCCATGGTATTCTTTCCTTCCTTTTTCTTCCTTTTTTCAAGTTCCCTGAAATCAAGACCATAAAGACTATAAAAAGAGGAAATTCCTAACAAAACAATTTTACATATAATAAAATCAAGGTAATATATTTCCACAGAGAATTATATTTTAATGTAGAAATAGACTCCATGTATAAATGTATCAGTTGTGCAGTATCATCAATAAATGCTATAACGCCAGGAAGTCATACTCACTATTTTAAAGAAACACCAAATCTAAATGCTTTTTTCCTTCTGGAGCATCAGCGGAAATTTTAATTCTCTTTTTCTCCTCTCTCTCTCTCTCTCTCTATATATGAACAAGTGTATGTGTGCATGTGTGTGTGTTTTGGGTGACTTTTCACAAAAACGTGCTGTGATTACACTTACAGTAAACCCTAATATTTGCCAAATGGCAAATTAAATATTGTATAAACAGTCACTTCACAGTAAGATGTGGTTCCAAAACGCCCTCAGAGTTTTCATTCTCTCTGATGTATTATTTGTTAACTACTGAAACTCTATCTCCCACACCCTCATTCTCTGGGCAGCTGATTCTAGACGTCACCATGCCATCCATCATAACCATGTTAACCCATTCTAAGGCGAGTGTTTCTATTAAGACAGTGAGTATGGCTCTTTGGTATCTTTTTCAAAATTTTTAGGATATACAGTTTTATCAAAAGCTTTTGACAGTTGTAGATAGAGTTAGAAAATTACTCAGACTAAACCTCAAATATATGAACACAATGAAATCTTTAAAAGAATTTTTCTATAACTGAGTTCAACTAAGTACAAAAGACAGTCAAGAATTAGGAGAGGATAATTTTGATATTTACAATTGATATTGTTGTTGTCGTTAGGTGCTGTCAAGTCGGTTCCGACTCATAGCGACCCTATGCACAACAAAACGAAACACTGCCCGGTCCTGTGCCATCCTTACAATTGTTGCCATGCTTGAGCACATTGTTGCAGTCACTGTGTCAGCCCACCTCGTTGAGGGTCTTCCTCTTTTCCACTGACTCTGTACTCTGCCAAACATGATGTCCTTGTCCAGGGACTGACCCCTCCTGACAACACGTCCAAAGTATGTAAGACACAGTCTCACCATCCTTGCCTCTAAGGAGCATTCTCGCTGTACTTCTAAGACAGATTCGTTCATTCTTTTGGCAGTCCATGGTATATTCAGTATTCTTCACCAACACCACAATTCAAAGGCCTCAACTCTTCTTCGGCCTTCCTTATTCACTGTCCAGCTTTCACATACATATGAATGATAAAAGATAAGTAACCAGAACATATAAAAGTACACATGAATCAATTAGAAATAGACAAAGAACTCGATAGAATAAGGCAAAACTATGGTTAGGCATTTCACAGAAAGGAAAGCACAGATGTCAAAAACCATATAAATTCTCTTACATTGCTCATGTGAGTGTAAATTGGAATAATCTCTGGAAAATAATTTTGCATAATCTAGTAATATTAAGATATAAATTTCCTGCTCCCCAAATTTCTATTCCTGTGTATGCTAGAAAACAATCCAACACATGCACATCAGGAAATATGTACAAGAATCTTCAAAGCAGGATTTTGTGTTATAACAAACAGTCATCAAGAGGTGGTGAAGAAAGAAATATATAATAAATAATACAAATATAAATAATAAATGTAAATAATAATGCTATATCCTATTTGTGACTAATGGGACATTTGGTACCCCAACCACTTTTGATGCCTCTGAAGTTCTCTGGGAAAGAGGTAGCCTAATTTTAAGGCATTCAGCTCCAAGGTGGGACCCTTTGCAATACTGAAACCCAGGAACCCTGAGTTGGAGCCTCATTTTTGTGTAAATTGAGCATTGTCTTAGTTGATGCCTCCTGGTTATGCGAATTTTCTAAACTTTTGACAGGCTTGCGTTTATTTCTGTGAGATAAGCCTCCTCACTATGTTTCCCAGTTACTATGTTCTCATGAGAATATATTTATCGTGAGAATAAGCTATTTTCAGTCTTCATTCAGTCATAATGGACATTTTCTCCCTGATGCCATTCATTGTTTCCAGGTGTTACTGGCTGCTACTTTTCTAGCTTCTGAACAATAAATAATGCCTTTGCCATAAGCAATAATGCACTGCAGTGGTACTTTTCCAGAGACTTGAATTCCTATAAGTTATTCTTACCCTGCATTCAGTCTTAGGACTCAATCATTGCTTCCACATGTATCAGGTGGAATGCACTGCTGTGACCAGTTCTGTGTATTCCAGGGCAGCTGTTTCTGCTTCTTAGCTGTTAGTCCTGCTTTTGTTATATTGAAGAATACATAGTAGTGGTAATTTTCCTGAGATTCAAATTCCACTAGTTTTATTTATTTGGCCCATCAGTACTGCTTTTGCAGTAATGAAGAATGCACTGTAGTGGTAATTTTCCTATGATTTTAAAAAAAAAAAATCTCTTGGCTTTATTTATTTGGGCTGTAAGTCCTGCTTTTGCAGTAAGGAAGAATGAATTGAACCATGTTTTGAAAAGTTTCCTGAAAAATAATAAAAAGGCTAAGAAAAAGGAGACTAGAATAAAATGTATGTGCAGTCATAGTCTATTGCCTTCATGTTTTACCTCAAGTTTTGCAAATTTTCATGAAATAAAATAAAATAAAATCAATGATTTTATCATTGACTCATGTTGGCAAGATTTACAATGTCCAGGGTCTGCTGGGTGATCCCAGATAATGGGTATCAAAACCCATAAATCATAACAAAAATTCTGAATTGGTTCTTTAATCAGCATGACTTCCATTAGTGAAAACACATGGTATCAACAAATAATCCAAAGGAAAAAATAATTGAGTCTTGAAAGGGATGTGTAACTTTCATAACCAAAAAACCCAAACCCATTGCCGTCGAGTCAATTCCGACTCATAGTGACCCTATAGGACAGAGTAGAACTGCTCCATAGAGTTTTCAAGGAGTGCCTGGTGGATTCGAACTGCCAACCTTTTGGTTAGCAGCTGTAGCACTTAACCACTATACCACCAGGATTTCCAACTTCCCTAAAGAATATATTTCTCACTCCAAATTAATTAAAATGGTTTATAGACAAATAAGGTTTATAATAGGGATACTGAAGTTTCTCTTAGTAGAGTTTTAAGTGTTTCAAATTCTCAAAAAAATTTTTTGGCAATTGTTACAAATAAGTTTGGTTAACCCCCTTCCCACCACCCATTAAAGACTTTAAAAAACAGGAATCTGGTCAATCAATTCTTTTCTTTTCACTTGAAAGAGCACAGCTACAGCTATTGAATAGATACTTAAAAATTCACCTCCAAGCCAAATTAAATCCATCTCCTGGCCTAAATATTCCCGAAAAAAGACAAGAGTTTAAGGTCAAAAAGTCTCCTGTTTTGAATCCTACCTGAATGAGTAGTTATTTGTTTTCCCACAAGAAATTCTGTTAACCAAAAGGACATGGCCATCTTTAGTCACAATATGATGATCTTATGAATATCCCCAGTAAGAAATTATTTGACTCTGTGAAAAAAATAATAAATAAATAAACACAATTAGCTTAGGGGATTTGGCCTAATAATTTTTAGCATTCTAACTCTGACCTTTTTAACCCCATTTGGTACAATATTGACCAATATTGAGTATTAATTTTAAGCACTTTGGTTCATATCAAAAACAAATAAAACAAAACAAAAGAAGTAAATGCCTTATAGGATAATTTCTTTTGTGCAGTCTCAGTTTCTTTTGCCTACAATTAAATCAGGAAAGGTGTGCATCAGGGTTGTATCCTTTCACCATACTTATTCAATCTCTATGCTGAGCAAATAGTCCAAGAAGCTGAACTATATGAAGAAGAATGGGCATCAGGATTGCAGGAAGACTCATTAACAACCTGCAAAGTACGTGCTGAGAGTGAAGATGACTTGAAGCACTTTCTGATGAACATCAAGGACTACAGCCCAAGGTGTAAGAATTATGCCTCAACATAAAGAAAACAAAATCCTCACAACTCGACCAATAAGTGACCTCATAATAAATGGAGAAAAGATCGAAGTTGTCAAAGATTTCGTTTTACTTCGACCCACAATCCATGCCCATGGCAGTAGTCGTCAAGAAATCAAACGGCATACTGCATTGGGAAAATCTGCTGCAAAAGAGCTCTTTAAAAGTGTTAAAAAGCAAAAATGTCACTTTGAGGACTAAGGTGCACCTGACCCAAACTGTGGTATTTTTGATTGTCTCATATGCATGCAAAAGCTGGATGATAAATATGGAAGACCAAAGAAGAATTGATGCCTTTGAATTATGGTGTTGGCAAAGAATATTAACTATGCTATGGACTTCCAGAAGAACAAACAGCCAAAATGCTCCTTAGAAGCAAGGACGGTGAGACTTCATTTCATGTACTTTGGACATGTTGTCATGAGAGACCAGTTTCCAGAGAAGGAAATCATGCTTGGTAGAGGGTCAATGAAAAAGAAGACCCTCAATGAGATGGATTGACACAGTGGCTGCAACAATGGCCTCAAGCATAACAATGATTGTGAGGGTGGCTCAGGACCAGGCAGTGTTTCCTTCTGTTGTACAGAGGGTCGCTATGAGTTGGAACTGACTCCATGGCACCTAACAACAACAACCACAACTTCCTTATTTTTTGTGTCTTTGTTTACTCTGTTTATTATTGCTTCGTATAGTTTTCATGGACTCACGGGCTAGCATGAGACAGTTTTCCTGCACTGTATACAGTGACTTCATTTCGTCTCCTGGCATGTTTGTCTTCACAGCGATTGACTCTCACAAGTTTTGTTGACTTTTTTTATTTTAATAATCCTACTGATTTCTCAGCAGCTCGCTTGATCTTTCATAAACTCTCTCGTTTATTTCTTAAGGGACCAGTTTGATTCCTGTCCTTTTACCCCTTTTATATTTTGCCTGGCATTAATCTTTATAATATATAATTATTTTAAGAGAAAGTAAACAATGTAATATTACTTCAAAGGAATATTTAAATTATTTAAGAGAAAATTATTTCTACAAACAGGTAAACCAGTAGATTTACTATGTCTGAGACATTCTGATACATTAATCGCCTTAGGTGTCCTGATACACTAGACCCACAAATGATGTAGCTGGTCTTCTGAGGACTGAAGCATATTTGTGGATAGAAGATGACATTTTAGGAAAAACATGACTGAAGATAGAAAAGACAGACTGTGAAATAAATAGAGCAAGATCATAAAAGAGAAAGAAAATAATAGGGTAAAGAACATGGGTAGAGGTCTTAGAGTCAACAAAGACAGGGACAGTATTTACTCATAGAAAGGAGGGAAGAGAGGAGAGCAAGGATGCAGAAATGGAGGACAATTCATTGAAAAGGAAAGGGGTAAAGGGGTTTCCAATTCCTAATGTTCTCTATATTCTCAATAACTGGGTACACATGTTTAACCAACAGAGGCTTCAAGTAAATGTTTGGAAGTGGGAAAAAATAAATATTTATGAGAGAATAGTGGAAAAGTAAAGGTATGAGTGAAAGAAAAACAAATATAAAACTCTATCAAAGTAGAATGTGAGCATAAAGCCTTAATGTAGAAAGTTATCAACAAACTTAAAAGAAATGTGTACTTGTTATACTTGCATATATGTTGATATAACTTATTAATACTTGACAAATATTCAATATTTTTAAAGATAAGGTTATCATTTCCTGTGTAACAATGACAATATTGTATTAGTAAAAAGACTGTATAAAAAGGTTGTCAATGTTTAACTTCCTGAAAATCCTTTGGCTATCACTTTCTTACATCAAGCTTTAATGGTTTTTTTCTCCGTAATATTTCCTGTATCATCCAACCAATAACTTACATGCATTCCACTGTAAATAGTCATGCTCAATCACCTTTTTGAATGTTTTCCACAGTAATAATCAAGGTCTTTAGTTTTTAAAGTTTTCCTTAACTTCCTTGTTGATTTATACATACAAATAGAAAAATACACAAATTATAAATGCACAGATCAATGAATTATCACAAAGTAAATGCATATTTGTAACTACTATCCAGACCAATAAATAGAATATTACTGACACCAAAGAACCACACCTCATTCCCTGTTACAATTACTACTCATCTCCCACCCCAAAAGGTATACACTATCCTGACCTTTAACGTTATGAATTAGTTTTGTCTGTTTTTGAAGTTTATTTATATTAATTACACCAGGCACTTGAGATTCATGTGTGTTATTTTGTGTAGCAATGGTTTGTTCATTTTCATTTGCATGTCATATGAATATAAAATATTTTATTTATCCATGTACTAGTGCTGATAGGTGTTTGTTGTTTTTCCAGTTTTTACTATATTTTTGCTCTGTTATAAACATTCTTGTACATCTTTCGGTGTAGGTTTGCCTACAATTTCGGGGGTATATTCTTATGTGTGGAATTGCTTGGTCATTGGGTATGTGTATTTTCAACATCAGTAGTTAATGCCAGAGTTTTCCAAAGTGGCTTTACCAATTTATATTCTCACCAACAGTGCATAAGACTTCAAATTGCTCCACATATTTACCCAACACTTGACACTGCCAAACTTTTAAATTTTAGCCTTTCTGGCATCTCATTTTAATTTTGAACCTTTCAAAGCCTTCAAATGTGGATCATCTTTTGAAATGTTTAATAATATTTTGGATTTTTTCTTTTGCGAAAAGTCTGTTCAAGTCTCTTGCCTCTTTTACTGTTGGATTCTCTGTCATTTCCTTATATATTTTGTCAGGGGTCCCCAAAACCACCCTCTGTCTTAATTATTTTCTAGAAGGATTCACAGAATTCAAAGAAGCCATTTTACTCATGGCCAGTGAAGGGATACAGATTAAAAGCAGCAAAGAGAAAAAAGTACCTGAGCAAAGTCCAAGAAAAACCAGGCACAATCTTTGCTGCCGGTGTCCTCTCCCTGTGGAGTCACATGGCACACTTAATTTTCCCAGCAAAGATGTGTGAAAACATGTGCAAAGCATAGGGTTTCTAAGGAGCGCCTGGTGGATTCGAACTGCCGACCTCGTGGTTAGCAGCTGTAGCTTTTAACCACTATACCACCAGGGTTTCCATTTGAATAAATTGTATTATAATTATGTAATAAATACATTGTATTAGATCCTGTTTGTTATGTGTTCCTTTATTTTTCCCTCTTGCCTTTTAAAAGTTAGGTTGTAATTTCCATGCATTCCTCTCAATATTTTAATTTTACACAACTTTTCCTCTTATTTGCAAAAAAAAAAAATGGATCTTTGATTTATCAGATAATTATATATACTAGTATTTTATCATTTACCTTATGCAAATATTCTATAAACAAGATTTTATTTCTTTCTGGAATAGGAAAGGGTATCAGACAGTTTTAACTACATTTTTCTCTTCCAAATTATTTTGAGATCAAGAATATTAATTCAATTGTATTAATTTTATAGTGAGATAATGTACAAATAATAAAATTCACCTATTTTAAGTGTATAGGTCATTGAATCAAGAAATGCATCCAACTGTGTTACTAAGACCCAAATCAAAATGTAGAATGTTTTCATGTCCCCCAAAAATGTCCTCATGTCCATTTACAGTCAATCTCCCACACCATTCTCCTGCCCCAAGGAACCACTGATCTGATTTCTATCACCATTGATTGGTTTCCCGATACAGAATTTGGTTTGAATGGATCATACAGTATATGGTCTTTTATGTCTGGCTTCTTTTGGCCAGCATTATGTCTGTGAGATTCATTTATGTTCATGGTATATCTTTTTCTTGCTAAATAGTATTCATTACATGACTATGTAAGAATCTATTTACTATAAACCTTCACCTACATGTCTTTTTGTGGAAACGTGTTCTCTTTCCTCTTGAGCAAGTACCTAAGAATGGCACTGCCAGGTCATATGATAAGCGTACTTTTAACTTTTATAAGAAATTGCCAAACTCTCTTTGCAAAGTGATTGCAGCATTTTCATTCCACCAGTAATGTAGAGAGTTCCAGCTATTCCACAGCCTTGCCAACACTCAGTTATGGCTCTTTTTAAATTTTGTCTACTATTAAATGTATCTTACATAGTTTTGATTTGTATTTCCCTGATGACTAATCATATTGAACATCTTTTCGTATGCTCATTGGGCATTCTATCTTCTTTTGTAAAGTACATGTTCAAGTCTTTTCCACAATTTTCATTGAGTTGCTTGTCTTCTTATTATTGAGTTGCATGAGTTTTTATATACTGCAGATAAACTTGGTTTGTCAGATATGTGCTGCAAACATTTTCTCCCGGTCGGTGGCTTATTTTTCATTTTCTAAATAATGTCATTTGATGAGCAGAAAAATTTTATGACATTCAATCTATCAATATTTTATTTATAGTTGCTTCTTTTTGGTGTGTGTTATCTAAAATCTTTGCCTATCCCAAAGTTGCAAAATTTTTCTCCTGTTTTCTTACAGAAGTTTTAGAGTTTTAGATTTAGGTCTATGATTCATTTCAAACTAACTTTATGTATGATATAATGGAGAGTTCCAAGTTCATCTTTCTCCATAACATTGTTTGTTTGAAAAGACGATCTTTATCCCATTGAATTACCTAAGCATCTTCATAAAAAATTATCTGGCCACCGTCATGGATTGAATTATGTCCCCCGAAAAATATGTGTATCAAAGGGATTAGGCCATGATTCCCAGTATTGTGTGGTTGTCCTCCGTTTTGTGATAGTAATTTTATGTTGAGAGGATTAGGGTGGGATTGTAACACCACCCTTACTCAGGTCACCTCCCTGATCCAAGGTAAAGGGAGTTTCCATGGGGTGTGTCCTGCACCACCTTTTATCTCTCAAGAGATAAAAGGAAAAGCAAGCAGAGATTTGGGGACCTCATACCATCAAGAAAGCAGCACCAGGAGCAGGGCACATCCTTTGGACCCTGGGTCCCTACCCCTGAGAAGCTCCTTGACCATGGGAAGATTGAGGACAAGGGCCTTCTTTCAGAGCTGACAGAAAGAGAAAGCTTTCTCCTGGAGCTGACACCTAGAATTTGGACTTTTAGCCTACTTTACTGTGAGGAAAAAATTTTTTGTTAAAGCCATCCACTTGTGGTATTTGTTATGGCAGCACTAGATGACTAAGATAGTCACATAAAAAACTAAGGTGTGATCTATTTCCACACTCTTTATACTGTTCCATGGATCTAGATTTCTCTTTATTCCAGTACCACACTACCTAAATTAATGTAGTCTTGTAGTAAGTCTTGCAATTAGGTAAAGTCCTTCAACCTTTCTCAGACTGTTTTGGCAATGCAAGGTCAATTGTAATTCTATATAAATTTTAGAATCAATATAAAAATTTGTAGAAAAAACAGCTTCTTTGATTTTGATTATAATTACTTTGAATATATAGATAAATTTGGGGAGAGTGTATATCTCGAGTTTTATAATTAATGAATCTATTTTTTTCATACCCTTTAATTGCTAAGTATTATAACTTCCCATGCTCTTGTAAATGATGTAGCATTTTAAAATTCATTTTGTAATTTTTTAAAACCATTTTTATTGAGCTTTAAGTGAATGTTTACAAATCAAGTCAGTCTGTCACATATAAGCTTATATACACCTTACTCCATACTCCCACTTACTCTCCCCCAAATGAGTCAGCCCTTCCAGTCTCTCCTTTCGTGACAATTTTGCCAGTTTCTAACCCTCTCTACCCTCCTATCTCCCCTCCAGACAGGAGATGCCAACACAGTCTCAAGCGTCCACCTGGTACAAGTAGCTCACTCTTCATCAGCTTCTCTCTCCTACCCATTGTCCAGTCCCTTCCATGTCTGATGAGTTGTCTTCGGGAATGGTTCCTGTCCTGGGCCAACAGAAGGTTTGGGGATCATGATCGTCGGGGTCCCTCTAGTCTCAGTCAGACCATTAAGTCTGGTCTTTTTATGAGAATTTGGGGTCTGCATCCCACTGATCTCCTGCTCCCTCAGGGGTTCTCTGTTGTGCTCCCTGTCAGGGCAGTCATCGATTGTGGCCAGGCACCATCTAGTTCTTCTGGTCTCAGGATGATGTAAGTCTCTAGTTCATGTGGCCCTTTCTGTCTCTTGGGCTCATAGTTATCGTGTGACCTTGATGTTCTTCATTCTCCTTTGATCCAGGTGGGTTGAGACCAATTGATGCATCTTAGGTGGCCACTTGTTAGCATTTAAGACCCCAGACGCCACACTTCAAAGTGGGATGCAGAATGCTTTCATAATAGAATTATTTTGCCAATTGCCTTTGAAGTCCCTTTAAGCCATAGTCCCCAAACCCCCGCCCTTGTTCCGCTGACCTTTGAAGCATTCAGTTTATCCCGGAAACTTCTTTGCTTTTGGTCCAGTCCAGTCGAGCTGACCTTCTGTGTATTGAGTATTGTCCTTCCCTTCACCTAAAGTAGTTCTTATCTACTAACTAATCAGTAAATAACCCTCTCCCACCCTCCCTCTCTCCCCCCCCATAACCACAAAAATATGTGTTCTTCTCAGTTTATACTATTTCTCAAGATCTTATAATAGTGGTCTTATACAGTATTTGTCCTTTTGCCTCTGACTCATTTCGCTCAGCATAATGCCTTCCAGGTTCCTCCATGCTATGAAATGTTTCACAGATTCGTCACTGTTCTTTATCGATGCGTAGTATTCCATTGTGTGAATATACCACAATTTATTTAACCATTCATCCGTTGATGGACACCTTGGTTGCTTCAAGCTTTTTGCTATTGTGAACAGAGCTGCAATAAACATGGGTGTGCATATATCTCTTTGTGTGAAGGCTCTTATTTCTCTAGGGTATATTCCGAGGAGTGGGATTTCTGGGTTGTATGGTAGTTTTATTTCTAACTTTTTAAGAGAACGCCAGATAGATTTCCAAAGTGGTTGTACCATTTTACATTCCCACCAGCAGTGTATAAGAGCTCCAATCCCTCCGCAGCCTCTCCAACATTTATTATTTTGTGTTTTTTGGATCAATGCCAGCCTTGTTGAAGTGAGATGGAACCTCATCGTAGTTTTAATTTGCATTTCTCTAATGGCTAATGATCGAGAGCATTTTCTCATGTATCTGTTGGCTGCCTGAATATCTTCTTTAGTGAAGTGCGTGTTCATATCCTTTGCCCACTTTTTGATTGGGCTGTTTGTCTTTTTGTGGTTGAGTTTTAACAGAATCATATAGATTTTAGAGATCAGGCGCTGGTCGGAGATGTCATAGCTGAAAATTCTTTACCAATCTGTAGGTGGTCTTTTTACTCTTTTGGTGAAGCCTTTAGATGAGCATAGGTGTTTGATTTTTAGGAGCTCCCAGTTATCTGGTTTCTCTTTGTCATTTTTCGTAATGTTTTGTATTCTGTTTATGCCTTGTATTAGGGCTCCTAAGGTTGTCCCTATTTTTTCTTCCATGATCTTTATCGTTTTAGTCTTTATGTTTAGGTCTTTGATCCACTTGGAGTTAGTTTTTGTGCATGGTGTGAGGTATGGGTCCTGTTTCATTTTTTTGCAAATGGATATCCAGTTATGCCAGCAGCATTTGTTAAAAAGACTTTCTTTTCCCCAGTTAACTGACACTAGGCCTTTGTCAAATATCAGCTGCTCATATGTGGATGCATTTATATCTGGGTTCTCAATTCTGTTCCATTGGTCTATGTGCCTGTTGTTGTACCAGTACCAGGCTGTTTTGACTACTGTGGCTGTATAATAGGTTCTAAAATCCAGTAGAGTGAGGCCTCCCACTTTCTTCTTCTTTTTCAGTAATGCTTTACTTATCCGAGGCTTCTTCCCCTTCCATATGAAGTTGGTGATTTGTTTCTCCACCTCATTAAAAAATGTCATTGGAATTTGGATCGGAAGTGCATTGTATGTATAGATGGCTTTTGGTAGAATAGACATTTTTACTATGTTAAGTCTTCCTATCCATGAGTAAGGTCTGTTTTTCCACTTAAGTAGGTCCTTTTTAGTTTCTTGTAGTAGTACTTTGTAGTTTTCTTTATATAGGTCTTTTACATCTTTGGTAAGATTTATTCCTAAGTATTTTATCTTCTTGGGGGCTACTGTGAATGGTATTGATTTGGCGATTTCCTCTTCGATGTTCTTTTTGTTGATGTAGAGGAATCCAAGTGATTTTTGTATGTTTATCTTATAACCTGAGACTCTGCCAAACTCTTCTATTAGTTTCAATAGTTTTCTGGAGGATTCCTTAGGGTTTTCTGTGTATAAGATCATGTCATCTGCAAATAGAGATAATTTTACTTCCTCCTTGCCAATCCGGATGCCCTTTATTTCTTTGTCTAGCCTAATTCCTCTGGCTAGGACCTCTAGCACAATGTTGAATAAGAGCGGTGATAAAGGGCATCCTTGTCTGGTTCCCGTTCTCAAGGGAAATGCTTTCAGGCTCTCTCCATTTAGAGTGATGTTGGCTGTTGGCTTTGTATAGATGCCCTTTATTATGTTTAGTTTTCCTTCAGTTCCTATTTTGGTGAGAGTTTTTATCATAAATGGGTGTTGGACTTTGTCAAATGCCTTTTCTGCATCAATTGATAAGATCATGTGGTTTTTGTCTTTTGTTTTATTTATATGGTGGATTACATTAATGGTTTTTCTAATATTAAAGCAGCCTGGCACACCTGGTATAAATCCCACTTGATTGTGGTGGATTATTTTTTTGATATGTTGTTGAATTCTATTGGCTAGAATTTTGTTGAGGATTTTTGCATCTATGTTCATGAGGGATATAGGTCTGTAATTTTCTTTTTTTTGTGGTGTCTTTACCTGGTTTTGGTATCAGGGATATGGTGGCTTTATAGAATGAGTTAGGCAGTATTCCGTCATTGTCTATGCTTTGAAATGCCTTTAGTAGTAGTGGTGTTAACTCTTCTCTGAAAGTTTGGTAGAACTCTGCAGTAAAGTCATCCGGGCCAGGGCTTTTTTTTGTTGGGAGTTTTTTGATTACCGTTTCAATCTCTTTTTTTGTTACGGGTCTATTTAGTTGTTCTACTTCTGATTGTGTTAGTTTAGGTAGGTAGTGTTTTTCTAGGAATTCACCCATTTCTTCTAGGTTTGCAAATTTGTTAGAGTACAATTTTTCCTAATAATCTGATATGATTCTTTCAATTTCAGTTGGGCCTGTTGTGATGTGGCCCACCTTGTTTCTTATTCGGGTTATTTGTTTCCTTTCCTGTATTTCTTTAGTCAGTCTGGCCAATGGTTTATCAATTTTGTTAATTTTTCAAAGAACCAGCTTTTGGCTTTGTTAATTCTTTCAATTGTTTTTCTGTTCTCTAATTCATTTAGTTCAGCTCTAATTTTTATTATTTGTTTTCTTCTGGTGCCTGATGGATTCTTTTGTTGCTCACTTTCTATTCGTTCAAGTTGTAGGGACAGTTCTCTGATTTTGGCTCTTTTTTCTTTTTGTATGTGTGCATTTATCGATATAAATTGACCTCTGAGCACTGTTTTTGCTGTGTCTCAGAGGTCTTGATGGCAAGTATTTTCATTCTCGTTGCATTCTATGAATTTCTTTATTCCCTCCTTAATGTCTTCTATAACCCAGTCTTTTTTGAGCAGGGTATTGTTCAGTTTCCAAGTATTTGATTTCTTTTCCCTAATTTTTCTGTTATTGATTTCCACTTTTATAGCCTTATGGTCTGAGAAGATGGTTTGTAATATTTCGATCTTTTGGATTCTGCAAAGGTTTGTTTTATGACCTAATATGTGGTCTAGTCTAGAGAATGTTCCGTGTACGCTAGAAAAAAAAGTATACTTTGCAGCAGTTGGGTGGAGTGGTCTGTATAAGTCAATGAGGTCAAGTTGGTTGATTGTAGCAATTAGGTTTTTTGTGTCTCTACTGAGCCTCTTACTGGATGTCCTGTCCTTCTCTGAAAGTGGTGTGTTGAGATCTCCTACTATAATTGTGGAGGTGTCTATCTCGCTTTTCAGTTCTGTTAAAGTTTGTTTTATGTATCTCGGAGTCTTGTCATTGGCTGCATAAATATTTAATATGGTTATATCTTCCTGGTCAATTGTCCCTTTTATCATTATGTAGTGTCCATCTTTATCCTTTGTGGTGGATTTAATTTTAAAGTCTATTTTGTCAGAAATTAATATTGCTACTCCTGCTCTTTTTTGCTTATTGTTTGCTTGATATATTTTTCTCCATCCTTTGAGTTTCAGTTTGTTTGTGTCTCTAAGACTAAGGTGAGTCTCTTGTAGAGAGCATATAGATGGATCGTGTTTCTTTATCCAGTCTGAGATTCTCTGTCTCTTTATTGGTGTGTTTAGTCCATTTACATTCAGCGTAATTATGGATAAGTATGTGTTTAGTGCTGTCATTTTGATGCCTTTTTATGTGTGTTGTTGACAATTTCATTTTTCCACTTACTTTTTTGTGCTGAGACGTTTTTCTTTGTAATTTGTGTGTTCCTCATTTTCATAATATTTTTCTTTAGGTTTGCTGAGTCGTTACATTTTTCTTGGTTTTTATTTTGAGTTATGGAGTTCTTAATCCTCTTTGTGGCTACCTTAATATTTACCCCTATTTTTCTAAGTAAAAACCTAACTTGTATTCTCCTATATCGCCTTGTATCCCTCTCCATATGGCAGTTCTGTGCCACTTGTATTTAGTCCGTCTTTTTGATTATTGTGATCTTTTACATATTGACTTCAATGATTTCCTGTTTTGAGCCTTTTTTTTTTTTTAATTAATCTTAATTTGTTTTCTTGATTTCCCTATTTGAGTTGATATCAGAATGCTCTGTTCTGTGACCTTGTGTTGTGCTGGTATCTGATATTATTGGTTTTCTGACCAAACAACTTCCTTTAGTATTTCTTGTAGCTTTGGTTTGGTTTTTGCAAATTCTCTAAGCTTGTGTTTATCTGTACATGTCTTAATTTCACCTTCATATTTCGGAGAGAGTTTTGCTGGATATATGATCCTTGGCTGGCAGTTTTTCTCCTTCAGTGCTCTATATATGTCATCCCATTGCCTTCTTGACTGCATGGTTTCTGCTGAGTAATCTGAACTTATTCTTATTGATTCTCCTTTGTAGGAGACCTTTCTTTTATCCCTGGCTGCTTTTAAAATTTTCTTTTTATCTTTGGTTTTGGCGAGTTTGATGATAATATGTCTTGGTGATTTTCTTTTTGGATCAATCTTAAATGGGGTTCGATGAGCATCTTGGATACATATCCTTTCATCTTTCATGAAGTCAGGGAAGTTTTCTGCCAACAGATCTTCAACTATTCTCTCTGTGTTTTCTGTTGTCCCTCCCTGTTCTGGGACTCCAATCACACGTAAGTTATTCTTCTTGATAGAGTCCCACATGATTCTTAGGGTTTCTTCCTTTTTTAAAATTCTTTTATCTGATTTTTTTTCAGCTATATTGATGTCAATTCCCTGGTCCTCCAGATCTCCCACTCTGCATTCTAATTGCTCGAGTCTGCTCCTCTGACTTCCTATTGCGTTGTCTAATTCTGTAATTTTATTGTTAATCTTTTGGATTTCTGGTCTCTCTATGGATTCTTGCAACTTATTAATTTCTCCACTATGTTCTTGAATAATCTTTTTGAGTTCTTCAACTGCTTTATCAGTGTGTTCCTTGGCTTTTTCTGTAGATTGCCTTATTTCATTTCTGAGGTCATCCCTGATGTCTTGAAGCATTCTGTAAATTCGTTTTTTATATTCTGTATCTGGCAATTCCAGGATTGTATCTTCATTTGAGAAAGATTTTGATTCTTTAGTTTGGGGGGTTGTAGAAGCAATCATGGTCTGCTTCTTTATGTGGTTTGATATCGACTGCTGTCTCCGAGCCATCACTAAGATATTGTAGTGATTTATTCTATATTTGCTTACTGAGTTTTATCTTGTTTTGTTTTCTTTCAATATATGTAGATGGGCTACTAGATTGCGCCATCTTGATTGTTATAGCCCTTGACTCACTTAGGTCCTATTACCAGCTGGTTTGGGCTGTTACCAGATATATAAATAAGCCTAAGAGTCCACTCACTATTCTTGAGTAGAATCTGATTTTGGGTCATCAAGTGTGTGGTGCAGACTGTCACCTATCCACCTAGAGAAGTAGTGGTGATAGTTGTGAGCAACAGATTCTAGTAGCAGCAGGGGTTCACACTCGGGGGGGCGCAGGCAGGATGCTGACAGGCTTCCCCCAAGTGTCAGTGAGGTAGGTGTGTCTCTATTCCTAAAGCACTTTGGTGGGTGGGCTCTGCAGCTGTACCTTAGGCCCCCAATGCAAGTACCTCTACAGATTGGTAGGTGTCACCCTCCTTAGACCCCTAAGGCAGGAGGCTAGGTGGTCTGGAGGGAGCTTCAGCCCTCAGTTCCCTGTTGTGGGTCAATGAGGGCTCTGTTGAATATGCAGAGATATCAGACCTGGGAAACTTGTCTTTCCAGTAATCCACTAAAAGAATTACAGTCAGATCCCTATCAGGAATACCTTTGCATTATAATAGCCACCTTGTTCCCTGTAGGGATGAAAGCCCAAGACTGTGGATCACATATGCTTGGCTGGAGCTGGTTCTGTGTTTTTAGTCCAATTAGGGAAGGATTTTTGGTCCCTGGGTTTTTTGTAGCTGCTTCTCTCAGGCCAGGAGAATGGGTTAGGAAAACACCAAAAAAAAAAAAAACCGCAGCGCAGTTCACCCTCTGGCTCAGGAAATTCCAATGTTAATGAAGCCGCCTGGGAAGGGGAGGGGAGGGTTCAGATAAAGAGGAGAGAGTAGCACCCCGGAATATAGACAAAGTTACTTATCTTGATTGGGATGACTGTTTTATCTGAGATTCCCGAGGGGCGCGTCGACTGTGTGTGCTGGCTGGGTAGAGATTGCCCCCGAGTGTCAGGTCCAAGTCCCATGCTTGCGCTGTCTCAGAAGCTGTGGTTAGTTCCTCCGCTCCCAGTCCAAACCCAGAGCCAAGGTTCCCCAGCTGGGACGCCGCACTCCAGGCTCCAAAACCAGTCGCTGCCTCCCAGGGACTTCTCCTCCTGTCAGCTGTGTCGGTGCGCTGCCTGCGTGCACTGGCTGGGCTTCCCCCGAGGTCAGTTCAGGGGGCTAGGGCAGCGCCCTCTGTTTGTGCCATCTCAGGATGCTGTGCTCACCTCCCCTGCGCCCAGTCCAAAGCCCGGTGCCAAGGTTTCCTGACTGGGACGCTGGCTCCAGGCTCCGAAAACAGTTGCTGCTTCCCCGTGGTTGTTCGTTCTCAGTCTCTGTCACTCAGGTCAACTCTTTAGATCTGTGTTTGATGGTCAGGGTTCGTAGATTGCCATCTATGTGATAGATTCACTTGTTTTTCCGAATCTTTGTTGCAAGAGGGATCCGAGGTAGCTTCTACCTAGTCAGCCATCTTGGCTCCGCCCCCTCATTTTGTAATTTTTTGATGTTGTCACTGTTAGGTGCCATTGAGTCAGTTCCAATTCATAGCCACCCTATGTACAACAGAATGAAACACTGCCCAGTCCTAGGACATCTTCACAATCATTGCTATGGTTAAGCTCATTATTGCAGTCACTGTGTCAATCTATCTTGTTGAGGGTCTTCGTCTTTTTGATGACCCTCTACTTTACCAAGCATGATGTTCTTCTCCAGGGACAGAACCCTTCTGATAACATGCCCAAAGTATGTGAGATGTAGTCTTGTGATCCTTCCTTCTAAGGAGCACTCTGGTTGTACTTCTTCCAAGACAGACTTGTTTGTTCTTTTGGCAGTCCATGGTATATTCAATATTCTTCACAAACATCATAATTCAAAGGTGTCAATTCTTCAGTCTTCCTTATTCATCATCCAGATCTTGCATGAATACGAGGCTACTGAAAATATAATGGCTTGGGTCGGGTGCACATTAGTCTTCAAGGTGACATCTTTTCAAGACTTTAAAGAGGTTTTTGCAGAAGATTTGCCCAATGCAATGTGTGTTTTGATTTCTTGATTGCTGCTTCCATAGGTGTTGATTGTGAATCCAATTTCAGTCTTTCCTCCATTTATCATGATGTTGCTTATTGGTTTTTTACTTTGAGGTGTAGTCCATAATGAAGGCTGTGGTCTTTGATCTTCATCAGTAAGTGCTTCAAGTCCTCTTTGCTTTCAGCAAGCAAGGTTGTGTCATCTGCATAATGCAGGTTGTTAATGAGTCTTCCTCCAAACCTGGTGCCATGTTCTTCTCCATATAGTCCAGCTTCTCAGATTATTTGCTCAGCATACACACTGAATAGGTATGGTGAAAAGATACAACCCTGACGCACACCTTTCCTAACTTTAACCATGCAGTATCCCCTTGTTCTGTTCAAACAACTCCCTCTTGGTATATGTACAGGTTCTGCATGGGCACAATTAAGTGTTCTGAAATTCCCATTCTTCACAGTATTATCCATAATTTGTTATGATCTACACAGCCAAATGTCTTTGCATAGTCAATAAAACACAGGTAAACATCTTTCTGGTATGCTCTGCTTTCAGCCAGGATCCATCTGACATCAGCTATAATATCCCTGGTTCCACGTCCTCTTCTGAATCCAGCTTGAATTTCCGGAAGTTCCTTGTTGATATACTGCTATAGCTACTTTTGAATGATCTTCAGCAAAATTTTACTTGAATGTGATATTAATGATACTGTTCTATGATTTCCACATTCAGTTGGATCAAATTTCCTGGGAATAAAACCCAGAAAAATAGTCATGAATATGTATCTCTTCCAGTCGGTTGCCCAAGTAGGTGTCTTCCAAATTTCTCGGCATAGAAAGACAGCACCTCCAGTGCTACCTCTGTTTGTTGAAACATATCAATATGTATCCCGTCAATTCCTGGAGACTTGTTTTTTTGCCAATGTCTTCAGTGCAGCTTGCACTTCTTCCTTCAGTACCATCGGTTCCTGATCATATGTTATGCTCTGAAATGGTTGGGCTTCGACCAATTCTTTTTGGTACAGTGACTCTGGGTATTCCTTCCTTCTTCTTTTGATGCTTCTTGCATTGTTTAATATTTTCCCTGTAGAATTCTTCGTTATTGCAACCTGAGGCTTGAAGTTTTTCTTCAGTTCTTTCAGCTTGAGAGACGCAGAACGTGTTCTCCCCTTTTGATTTTCTATCTCCAGGTCTTTGCATATGTCGTTTTAATACTTTACTCTGTCTTATGAAGCTTTCCCTTGAAATCTTCTGTTTGGTTCTTTTACATCATCATTTCTTCCTTTCGCTTTAGCTACTTGACGTTCAGAGCAAGTTTCAGAGTCTCTTCTGACATCCGTTTTGGTCTTTTCTGTTTTTTAATGACCTCCTGCTTTCGTCATGTATGATTTCCTTGATGTCGTTTCACAGCTCGTCTGGTCTTAGGTCATTAGTGTTCAACATGCCAAATCTATTCTTGAGATGGTCTCTAAATTCAGGTGGGATATACTCAAGGTCATACTTTGACTCTCATGGCGTTCTAATTTTCTTCAGTTTCAACTTGAACTTGCATTTGAGCAATTGATGGTCTGTTCCACAGTCGGCCCCTGGCCTTCTGACTGATGATATTGAGCTTTTCCATCATCTCTTTCCACTGAAGTAGTTGATTTGATTCCTGTGTATTCCATCTGGTGAGGCCTACGTGTATAGTCACCATTTATGTTGGTGAAAGAAGGTATCTGCAGTGAAGAAGTCATTGGTCTTGCAAAATTGTAACATGCTTTCTCCAGCATCGTTTCCATCTCCAAGGCCATATTTTCCAACTACCAATCCTTCTTCATTTCCAAGTTTCACATTCCAATCACCAGTAATTATGAATGCATCCTGATTGCATGTTCAGTCAATTTCAGACTTGAGAAGTTGATAAAAATCTTCAATTTCTTCATCTTTGGCCTTAGTGATTGGTGGGTAAATTTGAATAATAGTTGTATTAACTGGCCTTCCTTGTAGGCATCACTGACAGTGTTGTATTTCAGAACAGATCTTGAATTTTTTTGTGGCGATGAATGCAACACCATTTTCATTCTCGGCAAAGTAGACCATGTGATTGTCAATTCAAAATGGCCAATACCAGTCCACTTCAGCTCACCAATGCCTAGGATATTGATGTTTATGTGTTCCATTTCATTTTTGATGTTTTCCTATTCTCCTACTTTGTACCTTCCACGTTCCAATTATCAATGGATGTCTGCAGCTGTTTCTTCTCATTTTGAGTTGTGCCACATCAGCAAATGAAGGTCCCGAAAGCTCGACTCCACCTATGTCATTAAGGTGGACTCTACTTTGAGGAGGCAGTTCTTCCTCAGTCATATTTTGAATGCCTTCCAACCAGAGGGGCTCATCTTCCAGCACTATGTCAGACAGTGTTCCACTGCTATTCGTAAGGTTTTCTTTGGCTAATTCTTTTCAGAAGTGGACTGCTGGGTCCTTCTTCCTAGTCTGCCTTAGTCTGGAAGCTCAGCTGAAACCTGTCCACCATGGGTGACCCTGCTGGTATTTGAATACTGGTGGCATAGCTTCCAACATCACAGCAACATACAAACACCCACAGTACGACAAACTGACAGACGCACGGGGGAATTTTTTGATACGAGTATATAATTTATTGTTGTATATTGACTTATCTTGCAACGGTGCAAAATTTTAGTGTTATTGCTAGTATGTTGCATGATTTGAATTTCCTTCAGAAAGGCTTTACATTTGCTTTTGACAGATGTCTAGCCTATTTGTATTCCCTGATAGCCTTAAATACATAGGAATTTATATGATTCAAAGCTGGACTACAGTTTCTAAAGGGATGACCAATTTTCAGTTCAACTTTGTTCCTAGCACACAGTACTCTGAGGTTCCAGCCCAAAGCTTGAGAATGGGCGTTTTCCAAAGCACTTGAAAAGTTGAATTCCAAGTTTTATATTCTACTGATTTTTTTCAGCCTTTTAGCTACACTTCTGGAGTAAGTAGATGTTGCTAGGGATAAGCATGTAGAACACCAGAATTACTTCTCTGGGTTTCTTTTTTCATGATCCTGTTATTATTCAGTGCATCACTAACTCTCCATTGTCTTCAAACAGATGCTTTGTATGTTTTTCTGAGGCCCAGATTACCTAGCTCACCATTACCGGAAACTTCCAAATCATTCTTAAAACCTCAGCATGAGTGTTGCTGTTGTTGTTAGGTGCTCTTGAGTTGATTCTTACTCATAGTGACCCTATGTACCTTAGAACAAAATGGCTGGTCCTGTGCCATCCTCACAATCGTTGTTATGCTTGAGCCCATTGTTGCAGCCACTGTGTCAATCCATCTCATCGAGGGTCTTCCTCTTTTCCCCTGGCCCTGTATTTTACCAAGCATGATGTCCTCCTCCAGGGACTGATCCCTCCTGACAACATGTCCAAAGTGTGTAAGATGCAGTCTCACGATCCTTGCTTCTAATGAGCGTTCTGGTTGTACTTCTTCCAAGATAGATTTTTTCATTCTTTTGGCAGTCCATGGTATGTTCAATATTCTTTGTCAACACCACAATTCGAAGGCACCAATTCTTCTTCAGTCTTCTTTATTCAATGTCCAGCTTTCACATGCATATGATGTGACTGAAAATACCATGGCTTGGGTCAGCACATCTTAGTCTTCAAGGTGACATCTTTGCTTTTCAACACTTTAAAGAGGTCCTGTTTAGCAGATTTGCCCAATGCAATGTGTCTTTTGATTTCTTGACTGCTGCTTCCATTGGTGTTGACTGTGGATCCAAGTAAAGTGAAATCCTTGACAACTTCAATCTTCAACATGAGTAATTCAATTAATCAACATGAGCAATTCTTCTGAATTTTTATCCTGCTATAATTTACCTTCTTTAAGAAACGATTTGAATACTTTAAAGCAATACTTAAGCTATGTTAACATTCTTGAACTCTTTAAGAAAAATATCTCTGCTTCACTCAGCACAATGTTTTCAAATATGGTGAAGTCAGTGACGTAAGTCAATCACAAAAAGACAAATATTGTATGATCACACTTATATTAAATATCTAGAATAAGCAAATACACAGAGACCAAAATTTATTAGTTGTTACCAAAGGTGGAAGGGAGGGGGAAATGAGGAGTCATGGTTTAGGAAGCATTGAGGGTCTATTTATAGTGATGGAAAATTTGAAAATGGATACTAATCAGAGTTGCACAACATGATTAATGTAATTTTTGTCATTGAGTTGTACCTGTAAAGGGTGTTGAATTTGTGAATGTTGTGTTATGTATAGTTTATCACAAAAAAAAAGAAAGATGCCTCTAAATATTTGTCTATTCCCAGCATTCCACTATTTTAGTTCCAAGGGTTACCAAAGAAAGCTACGATTCTCTTTAGCCTTTACTACGAGCTTTAAAGCTCTCATTTGTCTTCTCTTAGCTGCATTCATAAAATATATAACAATATGTGCATTTTGTTTTTTCTCACTATCTATACACATTCAATTTCTATTTGTATTAACAATTTCAAAAGTCCATAAGCATGTGTTCAGCATAAATTTAACAAATACTTAACTTTATTTTTCCATAACTAAATTTGGCTTTCAACTTCTAGACTGCTGAAGGCCAAAATATTTTCTAATTCAGTAAATTATAGATTTTTTTTCTCAGTCTTTGTGTGGTAAATTCATAGTCAGTGCTAGGCTTCCCTCTTCTCCATTTTGCTTTTCTGAGATGACAAAAGTCCAGAGAAGTTATGTATTATTCAGGGATCGGAAGGGAGGTTGGTCTCCCCAGAAGCATAAATCCTTACATGTGGCTTTCGAGAAGGCCTGTGTGCCCTGCATCTGTTGCTGCTGTTCACTGTCTTATTACAGTCTGTGGCTCCTATAATCTGTGTTGTATTCATTGACAGTATCCCTTCATCCCAACTCTTGGCCTCTTCCCCTCTGCCATTGCTCTCTTGAACATGTTTACACCTCTCTGGCATGTAGGGAACTATTGGATCTTTCATGTACCATGCTGCAGTGCATGCTATTTTGTGAGGCCATCTTCAAGTCTATTTATCTGGAAATATCACTCAACCATTGCTATTCTTAGGGCATGCATGCTAGTCTGGAAAGGAAAGTTCAGACTTCACTCCACCAGCTATATTCTGGGAAATGAGGCACAACACCTCTCTGGTTTCTATGATCATCTCGCTTCTGGAACTTGTCCTAAAGTGGTCAGAGAACAACAACATTACACTGGCATCCATGCTCTCTTTCTTCTTTTCTCTCCAAACTCCTTTACATAGCTCAGAAAGTGAGCTCTCGTTTCGGCACAGAGGAAAATTCGCTTTTGTATCATACACTGTTCTTCCAATATACTTCCAGTATTCTTTACATAATATAACGTAAATGCAAAAGATTTTGAAAGGGAAAAAAAAACTTTTTCTTAAAAATAATCTCTGGCACTTGACAATGTGTAAGATTATTGTTTCTGTTATAAATTTCTTCAATTCCATTTAGAAACTCAATAGACTCCTTTGGGCTGAATTATAATCTACTATTTTTCCTGGGATAGTACATACCACTAATTTAATAAGTGGAGAGCCTAGATGCAATGAGAAAAAATGTGAGAAAAATTACAGATTTAATCTAAATAAGTACAAAAACATACACAGTAAGAAAAAATGAGATTTTAATAGGAATTATAAAAAAATATATTTTTATTTTTGTATAGATCTTTCATCATGGAGTACCATGATCTTTCAACACAGAGTATCATGGTGCTTTATAGGTTGCCTTGGATAATATCAACAATTTCATAGTAAACTTCATGACATACATCTAATCCGAACAAAAAATCCATATGATTGTAATAAGGAATAGTTTTATGGTAAATGTGGTTTGTGATTTTAGAAAGTAAAGTTTCAACATCTTCAGGGTCAGCCAACAAGTCATTTTCACCATTCCATGTAGCAGTTGGTATTTTCATATTTGTCACATCGTACAGTGGAGAACTTGTCTTAATACAAATGAGCAAGATAAGAGTTTTCATAGAAAATGATACATCAGAAAGTGCTAATTACTAATTCTTCAAATGGTGAATAAAAATACTGTTTTAAAATACATTGAATATAAAAAAAAATTACTATGAAAGCCAAGAATATGAGATGCCCATGATTATTATCCCTATTCAGTATTATATACTATTATATTATATTTTACATATTATAATATTATGTCATAATATAATTATATGAAAAAAAGCTACCTATAATTACAAGACCTATTTGGTATTATAATTTTTACTTAAAATAAACTATACATAAGTCAAAATTAGATAGTCTTTTCTAATTCAGAGTATTCAAACTTTCCACAGAGGTAGTTTCAGTATTACTTGTAAAGCCTGAAAGCATTTTAATCAAAATTTCCTGTGGCTGTATTACTCTCAATATGTTTACCAATAAATGGTAAATATTAGCAGTCAAGTTTGAATCTTATCCAGTTGAATTGATGTTCGTATTTTACTTCAAATGTTTACATGAGCAGGCCACATCAGGCATGGGGTTTAGCTGAGGCAGAAAAGCATAAACTTGGAGTCAGACGGACTTAAGTTTGAATGCTTCAAGAATTTCACTGTACTTATACAAGTTCACCATTCACTAATGTCTATGTTTTTCCTAGTAATTATATGTGTATGTTTTATCTTCTCAAATAACATAAGTTGTTTTACGGCCAAAAACTACATTGTACCTTTTATTTCTTATTTAGCCAAGCACAGAGCTATGTATATTTCAAATATGTTATTTCTCTGAGGGATGATCAATTTTTCTAATCCTCTAATTTTTCAACTTCTCTAGGCTTGTCCAGGATATGTGTTAAAATACAAAGAAAACATGAAAAAGGCTAGTTTAGCTAGGTATGACAATATGAATCCAAACCAACTTGACCATCTGCTGTTTCTCCTCATTTGTGTTATTGAACTCTAGCCCTTTACAGATGAGTCTTGATCTACAGCAAAATCATTCGAATGATCAGGAAAGAAGATAGTTTCTAGTTTAGATATAATTATTTACCTGATTAAAATGAACCAAGTTCAGAAGAGGACTGCCCCAGTCAAAAGCTTTCAGCTGACTAGAATTAAAAAGCTGAAATAAAAAGACATAAGACTATACTTATTAGTTTATTAAAGTATCAGTTGATGAAAATTAGATATGCATTGCACATATATGCCTTTTTTGTACTGGGTCTGCTGGTATATGTGTAGGTGGGTTTCTTTCTTCCTCTTTTCATTTGGATGAGGAAGAAGGGGTTGCAGGTGGGAAGAGGGATCTAAAGAATATGATACACCACTTTCTTATAAATGCACATCTCTCCAAGATCTTGTATTACCCAGATGGGGCCTGTGTGCTTGGGGTAAGAGCGGGCTTCCCCAGAAATTCTCAGCTTCATCAGCAGAGGTCAAGAGTGAATGTCCTTCACTAGAACTAAGATGACACTTCTCTAAACACCTTTGCTTCAAATTACAGAGCTCAAAAGTGTGCCCCAGAAGCTACTCCTTCCTTCATCCTTAACACTTGCAACTTCACCACCACTGTCTGCTTTGAGTCCACTAGATCTAATACGATTATGCCCATTTTGTCCTTTATTATGTTTTCATCACTAGAAAGTCCAGATGCTCACGTTACCAGTTTTCTCTGATACTCTAATTACAATAAGGCACGATACATTTTCTATTTTGTCATCGTTCCCCAACCATCCCCAATTTCTAAAACTATCTCTATCATCTGGAATTCTATCAGCCTTATATCTTTAACTTCTTTTCAGAATGGCCCCTTTACTTTCTTGCTCTATTGACAATTTGGATTTCCCTGATGACACTTCTTCCCCTGCAGTTTTTTTCGGGTGTTTTTTCTCTTATATACTAAGCATCGCTGGAACTGGAAGTTGGATTAATCCTCTTTGCTTTTTCCAGACCATTTTCACTGACTAAGGGCTTTGCATTGGCTATTCTCTCTACCTGGAATGATCTTCCCCCAGATGTCCACATTGCTAATTTTCTCACCTCTTTCAAATCTGTTCTCAGATGTCACCATCTCATTGAGATCTGGACTAACCTTCCTATTCAAAAGTAAAAACAACCGATCTGCATGCCTAAATGCCTTTCCTCTGTCCTTTGTTTCCATTTTTCTGTAACTTCCATCATCTTCTAACATATTTTAATAATTTACTTATTTACTATGCTTTTTATTTATTGTACATATACCTACTACTAAAATATAAGCTTAAATGAAGATATGGATCTTTGTTTTGAGCATAGACCAGTATAGAGCACATCATAGGTGCTCAATAAATATCATTTACATTGGCTGAATGAATTCAAAGATCACTTAGCTTATCCTGGCCTAGCCATCATCAGGAATAAACTAAACTATAATAAATATTTTAATAATTTACCTCAAAAACTTGTTTAATAGATTTAAATGTTTTTAAATAAGAAAACCCTCAACCATCATCTTAATGATGCTTTAAATTTCTCTAGTGTTTATTAACTTTAAAGAATATTCATAATCATCCCATTTAATTCTCAGAATATGTTTTGTTAATTGGGTCAGAAAATTATTATTAATGTTTAATATTTTTAATTGAAAAACTGAATTCAGAAAAGTTAAGTGAGCTTCTTAATGTCACACTGCCAGCAAGTTTCAGAGAAAGGATTCAAAGTCTGACCTTTTGGTCTCAGCATAGCACTCTTTCTACTATATTATCCTGGCTTTCAATATCAAGATAACATTCTCATACCAAAATTTTTCCTTATAAGTATCATTCATTCAACACATTAGTTGATAACTATCTATTATATTCCAAGATGTGTGGCCTTGGAAGTAGAAAAATGAACAAAACTTGTTTATGGTCCTTAAAGACTTTACAATGTAACATAGGACACAGTGTAAAGCAAAAAAACCAAACCTGGTGCCATCCATTGATTTCAACTCATAGCAACCCTATAGCAGCCCTATAGGACAGAGAAGAAGTGCCCCATAGAGTTTCCAAGGAATGCCTGGTGGATTCCAACTGCTGAGCTTTTGGTTAGTAGCCGTAGCTCTTAACCACTACTCCACCAGGGTTTCTTAACACAGTATAGTCTAGTGAAAAGTGTAGTCTAGTGAAAAGTGTAGTCTAGGTGTTGGAAGATCTGGAGTCTAGTACTAATTTTTTTTATTTATTTGTTTTGTTTTTAATATAATATACTTTTTAGAGCAGTTTTAGGTTTGCATAAAAAATTGAGCAGAAAATATGAGAGTTCCCATACGGAAATGATCACAATCACTAGACATTAGAGAAACGCAAATCAAAACCTCAGTAAGATACCATCTTAGCCCGACATTACTGGCACAAATAAAAAAAAAACAGAAAAAAACAAATGTTAGAGAGGCTGTGGGAAGATTACAACTTTTTTGCACTGCTGGTGGGGATACAAAACGGTACAACAACTTTGGAAAATGATATGGCACTTCCTTTAAAAGCTAGAAATAGAAATACCGTACGATCCAGCAATTCCACTCCTAGGAATATATCCTAGAAATAAGAGCTGTTACATGAACAGTCATATGCACACCCCTGTTCACTGCAGCATTATTCACAAAAGCAAAAAGATGGAAACACCCTAGGTGCCCATCAACAGATTAATGGATAAACAAACTATGGTATATACACATGATGGAATACTATGCAATGATAAAGAACAATGACGAATCTGTGAAACATCTCACAACATGAATGAATCTGGCCAATCACAAAAGGACAAATGTTGTATGAGACCACTATTATAAAAACTCATGAAAACGATTACACACAAAAAGAAATCTTTGATGGTTAAGAGGGAGAGGAGTAGTGGGGAGGGAAAAACACTAACTAGACAATAGATAAGTGGTAACTTTGTTGAAGGGTAAGACAATACACAATACCGGAGAGGCCAGTATGGCTTGATCAAAGCAAAGTCATGGAAGCTCCATAGACACATCCAAAACTCCCCGAGAGACTGAATTACTGGACTGAGGGCTGGGAACCACGGCCTCAGGGAACATCTAGCTCAACTGGCATAACATAGTTTATAAAGAAAACTATTCTACATCCTACTTTTGTGAGTAGCGTCTGGGGTCTTAAAAGCTTGCAAGCGGCCATCTAAGATACTCCACTGCTCTCATCCCTTTGGGAGCAAGAGAGAATGAAGAAAACCAAAGACACAAGGGAAAGATTAGTCCAAAGGACTAACAGACCACAACTACCACAGTCTCCACCAGACTGAGTCCAACACAAATACATGGTACCTGGCTACCAGGACCGACTGCTCTGACAGGGATTATAACGCACGGTCCTGGTCAGAGCTAGAGAAAAATATAGAACAAAATTCTAACTCACACACACAAAAACCCTTACTGGTCTGATAAGACTGGAGAAATCCCAAGAGTATGGCCCCCAGACTCCCTTTTAACTCAGTACTGAAGCCACTCCTAAGGTTTCCCCTTCAGCCAAAGGTTAGACAGCCCCATAAAACAAAACTAATTGGGCACATCAGCCCAAGGGCAAAGACAAGAAGGCAGGAGGGAATAGGAAAGGTGGTAACAGGGAATCCAAGGTCGAGAAGGGGAGAGTGTTGACATGTTGTGGGCGTGGCAACCAATGTAGCAAACAATATGTGTATTTATTGTTTAATGAGAGACTAATTTGTTCTGTAAATCTTCATCAAAAAAAAAAAAAAAGAAAGAAAGAAAAGAAACATCTCAATTGGTATTGGTCAATTTTTGGAGCCTTATTTTCTATCAATGCCTTCAGTATAGCTTGGACTTCTTTCTTCAGTACCAGCAGTTCTTGATCATATTCTACCTCCTGAAATGGTTGAACATTGACCAATTCTTTTTGCTACAGTAACTGTGTATTCCTTCCATCGTCTTCTGATACTTTCTGCATCATTTAACTTATTCCCCATAGAATCCTTCGATATTGTAATTCAAGAGTTGAATTTTCTCTCCAATTCTTTCAGCTTGAGAAATGCTGATCGTGTTCTTCTCTTTTGGTTTTCTAACTCCAGGTCTTTGTACATTTCATTATAATACTTTACCTTGTCTTCTCAATCTGCCTTTTGAAACCTTATGTTCATCTCTTGTACTTCATCATATCTTTTGTTCACTTTAACTACTCTGCATTCAAAAGCAAGTTTCAGAGTCTCTTCTGACATCATTTTGTTTTTGTTTTCTTCACTACTCTGCATTCAAAAGCAAGTTTCAGAGTCTCTTCTGACATCATTTTGTTTTGTTTTCTTTTACTTTTTCCTGTCTTTTTAATGATCTTTTTATTTTATTCATGTATGATGTCCTTCCACAGCTCTTCTGGTCTTTGATCATTAGTGTTCAGTGAATCAAATATACTTTTGAGATGATCTCTAAACTCAAGGGTGGATATATTCAGTGTTGTATGTTGGCTTTCTTGGACTTGATTTGATTTTCTTCATCTTCAACTGGAACTTGCATATGAGCAACAGATGGTCTGTTTCATTGGCTTTGACTTGACTGATAATATTGAGCTTCTCCACCATCTCTTTCAGCAGATGTAATCTATCTGATTCCTGTGTAAACCATTCAGCAAGGTAAATATGTATAGTTCGTGTTATTGAAAAAAAATGTTTTTCCGATGAATAAATCACTGGTCTTGAAGAATTCTATCATGTGATCTCTGGCATTGTTCCTTTCACCAAGGCCATATTTTCAACTACTGATCTTTCTTCTTTGTTTCCAGTTTTCACATTGCCATCACCAGGAATTATCACTATATTTTGATGGCACATTTCATCAATTTCAGACTAAAAAAAATCTTCAATTTCTTCATCTTTGGCATTTGTAGCTGCTACATAAATTTGAATAACAGTCATATTAACTGGCGTTTCTTGTAATGTGTTTGGATATTAACCTATTATGGACAGCACTGTACTTCAGGATAGATCTTGAATTTTTTTTTTGATTATGAATGCAATGTCATTCCTCTATAATTTGTCATTCCCAGCACAGTAGACCATATGATTATTGGATTCAAAAGGATCAATACCAGTCTGTTTCAGCCCACTAATGCCTGAGATATTGATCTTCAAGACATTCATTTTTGACAGCTTCAAATTTTCCTTCATTAATACTTTGTACATTTCATATTCTGACTATTAATGAATATTTTATAGCTATTGCTTCTCATTTTGAGTCATGCCATATCAGCAAATGACAGTCCAGAAGGCTTTACTCCATCCACATTATTAAGGTTGACTCTACTCTGAAGAGGCAGCTCTTCCCCAGGTATATTTTGAGTGCCTTCCAACCTGAGGGACTTATCTTCCAACACTATATAGAACAACGTTCTATTGTTATACATAAGGTTTCACTGGTTAAACTTCAGAAGCAGATCACTAGGCCTTTTTCCTACCCTTTCTTAATCTGGAAGCTCTGCTGAAACCTATCCACCATGGTGACCTTGCTGGTATTTGAAATACCAGTGGCATAGCTTCTAGCATCATACCAACATGCAATCCACCACAGTACGACAAACTGACAGATGGGTGGTGGTTCTCTTAGCAATATGTATGTAAGTTTCCTCCAGGTCTTTCCATGGCTTGATATCTCATTTCTTTTTGTCACTAAATAATTCTCTATTTTATGGATGTACCACAGTTTGTTTATCCATTCACCTATTGAAGGACATCTTATTTTCTTTTAATTTTTGGCAATTATGAATAAAGCTGCTACAAACATTCGTGTGCAGGTTCTAGTTAATTTTTTCTAAGGAATAGCTTTGAATATTTGGGCATGTCAAATGAGGGGCATAACTTTGATAATTCCTACTATATTGTTCTGAATTAACATTTTCTCATTTGTAACACAGAGATAATTCTGTTACCCTGATCACTGCTCAGGTTTAGTTAGGGGATCTAATAGATTATTACGCCAACATATTTTGCAAACTATAAAGGACTACCTAAATATGCAATAATTTCATTTTATTCTTCTAAGTTTATCATACTATGGCAATAGCAAAGAGCTCTGGTAAAATGATAAAATGGTTAAGCACTCGTCTGCTAACCAAAAGATCAGAGCTTCAAACCTACCAGTGGCTCTGCGGGAGAAAAGAACTGGCAGTCTGCTTTCATAAAGATTAAGACCTAGGAAACCCTGTGGGGTAGTTCTACTCTGTCTTGTAGAGTCACTATGGTCAGAATCAACTTAATGGCACACAATAACAAAAACATGGCAATAGCATGATGTCTAGAATGATGAGGTAAAACAAGATTAGTGTAAATGAAACTGTATTGAAATGCACTCAAAAAGTTATACCTGACTCCAGTGGAGCATATTTTGAACAGATGTTCCTGCTGGGTTTTGGGACATATACACATCCAAACGACTCTGAAGGGTTAAAAAAAAAAAAAAGATTATACTCTGTACAATGACAGAAACCATAATCTTTGACAGTTATCAAACTGAATAATTTCAAGAAAATTTAAAGCTAATATTTAATAAGTATTAATAAAAAAACAAATCAAATTACATTTTAACTAAAGGTACAAAATAATTTTACAATTTGTGCATTAATGTAGACCTATGACTGTATTGGATTTCTAAGTTATTTGGTCTATTGAACCCCTACTGAAAACAAACGAAAGTGACAGATTATACACACACGCACACACATCTTCTTGAAGGCACTGAAGAACTGACACTATAAAAGGAATCACCAAGACAAAATGAAGAGAGAAAACAAAGAAACAGACAAGAATCCTGGCAGACAAGCAATGCACAGAAATGACTTTTTCCTTCAGATTATTTGCCAATCCCAGAGAATTTAAAATTTCATTTTGAGAGCTTAACTAATTGAGGGAAACTAAAATCAAAGCCCATGGCCTGCAGAAATCAGAGGATTTAAAAAAAAAACCTCCACGGTAAGATGCGATCCCTAAATTCTACACTACTCAGAGTAAAGAGGAATTCAAAGTATTAAAAAAAACAAAAACAAAAAACCACTGCCATCAAGTTGATTCTGACTCATACCGACCCTATAGGACAGAGTAGAACTGCCCCATATGGTTTCCAAGGAGCACCTGGTGGATTTGAACTGCCGAAGAGGTTCCTCAGATCAAGCTGTAACCTAAGTTTGTTCTACCTAGGTAGTCCCTGATACTGTGAATCAGTGAACCAGACACATTGTGCTCTTGATCTCAAAGCAACTGCATGTGCCTTGTGAAAGCAAACCATATTCCTTCTGTATCACTTCTGGAAGAAGAAAACAAGTCCTGTCTTAGCAATCCAAATATTCTATTAGTAAAAATAATTTTTTTTTTCACAATCAATTAAGTAGCATCATTCAAAGAAAAGCAAGCACAGGTAAGAACCAGTAGAAGCTTAAAAAGAAAATTAGGGAAAAACTCACAAATACTTTAGATGTTATTGTATACAAGCTATGAAACAATTGCTCAGGGTTACAGAAAACAGAATGCAATCAATGTAGGATATGAACTGTGAGAGAAGGGAAACATAAGAAGAAAGCCTCACTTTCATCTCAACTTTCACAGTGCAGGCATTTTCCAAAACATCACAAGAAAACAGAGCTAAACAAAAAGTGTCAGTCTTGCTGGGAAAGGCAACAGAAGTTGGTTTTTATGAAGCTGGATTTTAGGCAATGGGTTATTAAGAGAAGGAGTCCCCCAAATTAAACAGAATTGAAGGGAATTAGACCCATTCAAACAAAGATTAAAAGTAAGCCTTGACAAGATCAAGGTAAACTGCCAGAAACTTTGCTGCCTGCCTGTACAAAACTCTTGAGAGGAAAGTAATTTAACCGAGAGAATCTGTAGCATGTCACTCACAGTGCTCAGCATAGGATAAAAATTTATTAGTCAGGCACTGAATCCGGAAAATATAATCAATAATAAAAACATAAAATAATCAATAAAAATAAACCCAGAAATGATCCATACATTGCAGTTAGCAAAGGCTTAAAAAGAACTAAATATGTTTAGTAAAATAGAAGTTAAAAAAAAAAAAAAAAGATAATTTCAAAGATGGAGTATTTCAACGTGGAGAAAAAGTTTATTTTTATAATCCAATGGACATTCTAAAAAGCAAAATACAATGTCTGAAATTCATTAGATGGATTTAAAAGCAGAATTAACATAGCAAAAGGCAGAATTAGTGAACTCAAGTGCAAGCCAATAGAAAATATTCAAACTGGAGCACAAAGGGAAAAAAAGCAAAATAGAGCATAAAAAAATTTGGAGCACTGTCAGATGGTTTAATACTTACGCAACTGGAGAGCTGGAATAAAAAAAAGAGAAATAATTGAATAAATAATTACTGAGAATTTTCTAAATCCAATGGAAGATGAAAGAATATTAGAAAATGAACTTCAAGGCATAAAGCAATACTTGAAATAAAAATACATATAATTAAAAGATGAAATTCACCAGAAATATTTTATGCACATAAAAATATAATCTTAAAATATATGAACAATTTAACAGAAAGTCAATTTAACAGAACTTCAAGGGGGAAATAGACAAATCCAAAATACTGCCAAAAGGCAATGCTCTCTTTTCCCTCATTATAATTTGTATCTATTAACTTCGTTATAGGCTCGCTATGAGTCGGAATTGACTTGAGGGTACTTTTTTTTTTTTTTATTAACTTCTTAGGACTTTTTCCATTGGATGTAATCGTGTTTTAAAAATCTTCTCACACAGAGGCGGGGCCAAGATGGTGGACTAGGTGGACGCTACCGCGGATCCCTCTTGCAACAAAGACTCGGAAAAACAAGTGAATCGATCACATACATAACAATCTACGAACCCTGAACAAAAAACACAGATTTAGAGACGGAGAACGAACAAATACGGAGAGGCAGCGATTGTTTTCAGAGCCTGAAGCCAGCGTACCAGTCAGCGGATTTTCTGGAAAAACTAGTTTCCCAGTGATGGCTCGGAGACAGCAGTCCATATCAAACCACATAAAGAAGCAGACCATGACAGCTTCTCCAACCCCCCAAACAAAAGAATCAAAATCTTTCCCAAATGAAGATACAATCCTGGAATTATCAGATACAGAATATAAAAAACTAATTTACAGAATGCTTCAAGACATCACAAACGAAATAAGGCAAACTGCAGAAAAAGCCAAGGAACACACTGATAAAACTGTTGAAGAACTCAAAAAGATTATTCAAGAACATAGTGGAAAAATTAATAAGTTGCAAGAATCCATAGAGAGACAGCATGTAGAAATCCAAAAGATTAACAATAAAATTACAGAATTTGACAACGCAATAGAAAGTCAGAGGAGCAGACTTGAGCAATTAGAATGCAGACTGGGACATCTGGAGGACCAGGGAATCAACACCAATATAGCTGAAAAAAAATCAGATAAAAGAATTAAAAAAAATGAAGAAACCCTAAGAATCATGTGGGACTCTATCAAGAAGGATAACTTGCGGGTGATTGGAGTCCCAGAACAGGGAGGGGGGACAGAAAACACAGAGAAAATAGTTGAAGAAGTCCTGACACAAAACTTCCCTGACATCATGAAAGACGAAAGGATATCTATCCAAGATGCTCATCGAACCCCATTTAAGATTGATCCAAAAAGAAAATCGCCAAGACATATTATCATCAAACTCGCCCAAACCAAAGATAAACAGAAAATTTTAAAAGCAGCCACGGAGAAAAGAAAGGTTTCCTTCAAGGGAGAATCAATAAGAATAAGTTCAGACTACTCAGCAGAAACCATGCAGGCAAGAAGGGAATGGGACAACATATACAGAACACTGAAGGAGAAAAACTGCCAGCCAAGGATCATACATCCAGCAAAACTCTCTCTGAAATATGAAGGCGAAATTAAGATATTTACAGATAAACACAAGTTTAGAGAATTTGCAAAAACCAAACCAAAGCTACAAGAAATACTAAAGGATATTGTTTGGTCAGAAAACCAATGATATCAGATACCAGCACAATACAAGGTCACAAAACAGAATGTCCTGATATCAACTCAAATAAGGAAATCACAAAAACAAACAAATTAAGATTAATTAAAAAAAAAAAAATAACAATCCACATAACAGGGAATCATGGAAGTCAATAGGTAAAAGATCACAATAATCAAAAAGAGAGACTAAATACAGGAGGCATTGAACTGCCATATGGAGAGTGATACAAGGCGATATAGAACGATACAAGTTAGGTCTTTACTTAGAAAAACAGGGGTAAATAATAAGAAAGGTAACCACAAAAAGGTATAACAACTCCATAACTCCAGAAAAACGGAACGACTCAACTAACATAAAGTCAAACACTATGAAAATGAGGATCTCACAATTTACTAAGAAAAACGTCTCAGCACAAAAAAGTATGTGGAAAAATGAAATTGCCAACAACACACATGAAAAGGCATCAAAATGACAACACTAAAAACTTATTTATCTATAATTACGCTGAAGGTAAATGGACTAAATGCACCAATAAAGAGACAGAGAGTCTCGGACTGGATAAAGAAACACGATCCATCTATATGCTGCCTACAAGAGACACACCTTAGACTTAGAGACACAAACAAACTAAAACTCAAAGGATGGAGAAAAATATATCAAGCAAACAATAAGCAAAAAAGAAGAGGAGTAGCAATATTAATTTCTGACAAAATAGACTTTAAAATTAAATCCACCACAAAGGATAAAGAAGGACACTATATAATGATAAAAGGGACAATTGATCAGGAAGACATAACCATATTAAATATTTATGCACCCAATGACAGGGCTGCAAGATACATAAATCAAATTTTAACAGAATTGAAAAGTGAGATAGACACCTCCACAATTATAGTAGGAGACTTCAACACACCACTATCGGAGAAGGACAGGACATCCAGTAAGAAGCTCAACAGAGACACAGAAGACCTACTTACAACAATCAACCAACTTGACCTCATTGACTTATACAGAACTCTCCACCCAACTGCTGCAAAGTATACTTTTTTTTCTAGTGCACATGGAACATTCTCTAGAATAGACCACATATTAGGTCATAAAACAAACCTTTGCAGAGTCCAAAACATCGAAATATTACAAAGCATCTTCTCAGACCACAAGGCAATAAAACTAGAAATCAATAACAGAAAAACTAGGGAAAAGAAATCAAATACTTGGAAAATGAACAATACCCTCCTGAAAAAAGACTGGGTTATAGAAGACATTAAGGAGGGAATAAAGAAATTCATAGAATGCAACGAGAATGAAAATACTTCCTATCAAAACCTCTGGGACACAGCAAAAGCAGTGCTCAGAGGCCAATTTATATCGATCAATGCACACATACAAAAAGAAGAAAGAGCCAAAATCAGAGAACTGTCCCTACAACTTGAACAAATAGAAGGTGAGCAACAAAAGAACCCATCAGGCACCAGAAGAAAACAAATAATAAAAATTAGAGCTGAATTAAATGAATTAGAGAACAGAAAAACAATTGAAAGAATTAACAAAGCCAAAAGCTGGTTCTTCGAAAAAATTAACAAAATTGATAAACCATTGGCTAGGCTGACTAAAGAAATACAGGAAAGGAAACAACCCGAATAAGAAACGAGAAGGACCACATCACAACAGAACCAAATGAAATTAAAAGAATCATTTCAGATTACTACAAAAAACTGTACTCTAACAAATTTGAAAACCTAGAAGAAATGGATGAATTCTTGGAAAAACACTACCTACCTAAACTAACACATTCATAAGTAGAACAACTAAATACACCCATAACAAAAAAAGAGATTGAAGCGGTAATCAAAAAACTTCCAACAAAAAAAAGCCCTGGCCCGGACAGCTTCACTGCAGAGTTCTACCAAACTTTCAGAGAAGAGTTAACACCACTACTAATGAAGGTATTTCAAAGCATAGAAAAGGACGGAATACTACCCAACTCATTCTATGAAGCCACCATCTCCCTGATACCAAAACCAGGTAAAGACATTACAAAAAAAGAAAATTACAGACCTATATCCCTCATGAACATAGATGCAAAAATCCTCAACAAAATTCTAGCCAATGGAATCTAACAACACATCAAAAAAATAATTCACCATGACCAAGTGGGATTTATACCAGGTATGCAAGGCTGGTTTAATATCAGAAAAACCATTAATGTAATCCATCACATAATAAAACAAAAGATAAAAACCACATGATCTTATCAATTGATGCAGAAAAGGCATTTGAGAAAGTCCAACACCCATTCATGATAAAAACTCTCAGCAAAATAGGAATTGAAGGAAAATTCCTCAACATAATAAAGGGCATCTATGCAAAGCCAACAGCCAACATCACTCTAAATGGAGAGAGCCTGAAAGCATTTCCCTTGAGAATGGGAACCAGACAAGGATGCCCTTTATCACCGCTCTTATTCAACACCGTACTTGAAGTCCTAGCCAGGGCAATTAGGCTAGACAAAGAAATAAAAGGTATCCGGATTGGCAAGGAGGAAGTAAAGTTATCACTATTTGCAGATGACATGATCTTATACACAGAAAACTCTAAGGAATCCTCCAGAAAACTACTGAAACTAATAGAAGAGTTTGGCAGAGTCTCAGGTTATAAAATAAACATACAAAAATCACTTGGATTCCTCTACATCAACAAAAAGAACACCGAAGAGGAAAAAACCAAATCAATACCATTCACAGTAGCCCCCAAGAAGATAAAATACTTAGGAATAAATCTTACCAAGGATGTAAAAGACCTATACAAAGAAAACTACAAAGCTCTACTACAAGAAATTCAAAAGGACATACTTAAGTGGTAAAACAGACCTTGCTCATGGATAGGAAGACTTAACATAGTAAAAATGTCTATTCTACCAAAAGCCGACTATACATATAACGCACTTCCGATCCAAATTGCAATGTCATATTTTAAGGGGATAGAGAAACAAATTACCAATTTCATATGGAAGGGAAAGAAGCCCCGGATAAGCAACGCATTACTGAAAAAGAAGAAGAAAGTGGGAGGCCTCACTCTACCGGATTTTAGAACCTATTATACAGCCACAGTAGTCAAAACAGCCTGGTATTGGTACAACAACAGGCACATAGACCAATGGAACAAAACTGAGAACCCAGATATAAATCCATCCACGTATGAGCAGCTGATATTTGACAAAGGACCAGTATCAGTAAATTGGGGAAAAGATAGTCTTTTTAACAAATGCTGCTGGCATAACTGGATATCCATTTGCAAAAGAATGAAACAGGACCCATACCTCACACCATGCACAAAAACTAACTCCAAGTGGATCAAAGACCTAAACATAAAGACTAAAACGATAAAGATCATGGAAGAAAAAATAGGGACAACCTTAGGAGCCCTAATACAAGGCATAAACAGAATACAAAACATTACCAAAAATGATGAAGAGAAACCCAATAACTGGGAGCTCCTAAAAATCAAACACCTATGCTCATCTAAAAACTTCACCAAAAGAGTAAAAAGACCACCTACAGACCGGGAAAGAATTTTCAGCTATGACATCTCAGACCAGTGCCTGATCTCTAAAATCTACATGATTCTGTCAAAACTCAACCACAAAAAGACAAACAACCCAATCAAGAAGTGGGCAAAGGATTTGAACACACATTTCACTAAAGAAGATATTCAGGCAGCCAACAGATACATGAGAAAATGCTCTCCATCATTAGCCATTAGAGAAATGCAAATTAAAACTACAATGAGGTTCCATCTCACTCCAACAAGGCTGGCATTAATCCAAAACACACAAAATAATAAATGTTGGAGAGGCTGCGGAGAGATTGGAACTGTTATACACTGCTGGTGGGAATGTGAAATGGTACAACCACTTTGGAAATCTCTCTGGCGTTATCTTAAACAGTTAGAAATAGAACTACCATACAACCCAGAAATCCCACTCCTCGGAATATACCCTAGAGAGACAAGAGCCTTCACACAAACAGATATATGCACACCCATGTTTATTGCAGCTCTGTTTACAATAGCAAAAAGCTGGAAGCAACCAAGGTGTTCATCAACGGATGAATGGGTAAATAAATTGTGGTATATTCACACAATGGAATACTATGCATCGATAAAGAACAGTGACGAATCTCTGAAACATTTCATAACATGGAGGAACCTGGAAGGCATTATGCTGAGCGAAATGAGTCAGAGGCAAAAGGACAAATATTGTGTAAGACCACTATTATAAGATCGTGAGAAATAATAAAAACTGAGAACACATACTTTTGTGGTTATGAAGAGGGGAGGGAGGGAGGGAGAGGGTTTTTTATTGATTAATCAGTAGATAAGAACTGCTTTGGGTGAAGGGAAAGACAACACTCAATACATGGAAGGTCAGCTCAATTGGACTGGACCAAAAGCAAAGAAGTTTCCGGGATAAAATGAATGCTTCAAAGGTCAGTGGAGCAGGGGCAGGGGTCTGGGGAAAATGGTTTGAGGGGACCTCTATGTCAATTGGCAAAATAATTCTATTATGAAAACATTCTGCATCCCACTTTGAAATGTGGCATCTGGGGTCTTAAAGGCTAACAAGCGGCCATCTAAGATGCATCAATAGGTCTCAACCCACCTGGATCAAAGGAAAATGAAGAACACCAAGGTCACACGACAACTAGGAGCCCAAGAGACAGAAAGGGCCACATGAACCAGAGACCTACATCATCCTGAGACCAGAAGAACTAGTTGGTGCCTGGCCACAATCGATGACTGCCCTGACAGGGAGCACAACAGAGAACTCCTGAGGGAACCGGAGATCAGTGGGATGCAGACCCCAAATTCTCATAAAAAGACCATACTTAATGGTCTGACTGAGACTAGAGGAATCCCGGCGGCCATGCTCCCCAGACCTTCTGTCGGCACAGGACAGGAACCATTCCCGAAGACAACTCATCAGACATGAAAGGGACTGGTCAGCTGGGGGCGGGGGGGGGGGGGGAAGAGACGCTGATGAAGAGTGAGCTAATTATATCAGGTGGACACCTGAGAGTGTGTTGGCAGCTCTTGTCTGGAGGGGGGATGGGAGGATAGAGAGAGAGGGAAGCTGGCAAAATTGTCACGAAAGGAGAGACTGAAAGGGCTGACTCAATAGGGGAAGAGCAGGTGGGAGTACGGAGTAAGATGTACGTAAACTTGTATGTGACAGACTGATTGGATTTGTAAACGTTCACTTGAAGCTTAATAAAAGTTAATAAAAAAAAGTCTTCTCACACAAACTATCTAAGGAGCATTCCCATTGCCTTAGTTCTCTGAGGTAAGGGCTTCATATTTTCTTTTTTTATATTATTGCCTGACATAGTTATGCGTTGTAACTGTAGTCAGACACTAGAAACCGCATGAAAACAATTCAAATAAAGTCTGCCTATGTTGCCCTGCTGCTTTGCTTGGAACCCCAGAAGAATGACAATCTACCTTTTCTCAGGTCAGGATTTCTGATTTTTGAAGTTGTCTTCTAAGCAGTGTTGCTGGAGCGAACCAAATGAGACAACATGGATATGTAAGTCTATGAGTTTTTACATTATAATAATACTAACCAAAGAAAGCAGGTTAAGTGACAAACAAGTAGGGCCATCAAATGCTTTCAGTCACGTAGGCTCATATAATCCTTTTATTCATGTCTATTCTTCCCTTTCATGTTTTTCGTTGTCTACATAATATCTTCCCATCCTAGAGCTAACTCAACCATGTGGGCCTTATATATGATTATAATATTCGTGAAAGTTTTTTCCATTATAATTCCTATTGCCAGTGCAAAGAGGAATGGAGTATGCACAATGATTAAGAGGTCTAAATTCACCTGGTCAGATTTTCAGTACGTTCATGCTTAAATTACACTTAATCTTGGGGAAAAAAAAAAAAAAAAAGCCATTCATTCCACAGTTCTGCTTGTTGTCTGTTCTTATTTTACTTCTCTTTTCATAAGCTCTAACTCTCTCTGCTCACACTGCCTGACCAGTAGTGGAGTTTGATTAATATCAACAAAACTCGACAGATTATGGATAACATTGTGAAAAAGGGAAAATACAGAACACTTAATTATGCACATGAGGAACCTGTACATAGACCAAGAGGCAGTCATTCAAACAGAACAAGGGAGTACTGTGTGGTTTAAAATCAGGAAAGGTATGAATCACAGTTGTGTCATTTCACCATACTTATTCAATCTGTATGCTGAGCAAATAACTGGAGAAGCTGGACTACATACAGGGGAATGGGGCATCATGATTGGAGGAAGACTCATTAACAACTTATAATACGCAGATGGCACAACCTTGCTCGCTGAAAGCAAAGAGGACTTGAAACACTTAACTGTTGCAGATCAAAGACTACATCCAGCAATATGGATTGCATTTCACCATAAAAACAGAACCCTCACAACTGGACCAATAAGCAACATCATGATAAAGGGAGAAAAGTTTGAAGTTGTTAAGGATTTCATTTTACTTGGATCCACAATCAACGCCCATGAATGCAGCAGTCAAAAAATCAACACACGCATTGCATTGGGCAAATGTGCTGCAAAGAACTCTTTAAAGTGATAAAAAGCAAAGGTGTCATTTTGAGGCCTAAGTTGTGCCTAACCCAACCCATGGTGTTTTCAGTCATCTCACAGACATACGAAAGCTGGACAATGAGTAAGGAAGACTGAAAAAGATTTGATACTTTTTAATTACGGTGTTAGCGAAGAATATTGAATATACCATGGGCTGCCAAAAGAATGAACAAATCTGTCTTGGAAGACGTACTGCCAGAATGCTCCTTAAAAGTGAGAATGCAGAGACTTCATCTCATGTACTTTGGACATGTTATCAGGTGGGATCAGTACATGGAGAAGGACATCAAACTTGGTGAATAGAGGCTCAGCAGAAAAGAGGAAGACCCTCAGTGAGATGGACTGACACAGTGGCTACAATGATGGGTTCAAGCATAGCAATGATTGTGAGGACGGCACAGGAGCAGGCAATGTTTCTTCCTGTTGTGCATAGGGTTGCTACGAGTTGGAACAAATTTGGCAGCACCTAACAACAAAATTTCTCACTCATCATTTGTTCCTTTTACCTGTGTCTTTCTAAAATTTTGATCCACTATAGAATGAGCCCATTTGTAATTTTTCTAGATCTGTCTCTGTACTTTCTTTTTGATTTTCTGCAGAGTATTTTGTTACTATAATACAATATTAAGGGAAAAATGAAACTCAACAATTTAATCCTCAGTAGTAAATTCGTAAAATATCAACCCCATAATCCATTTTCCTAGCTATTAATATCCTCTCAACCAAATTCAACATCCATACACAATAGATTCATTGGCCTAGTTAATATCCTATTACTACATGACCCACCTGTTATTTCCTAAAACATTTTGTCAAATCTATTGAGATATAGTTTAGTTGTAAAAAAAATGCCCCACTTTTGTTGTATATTTCCATGAGTTTTGACAAACTTATACATCCATGTAACCATCACCACAAAGTATCGAATATTCGTACCACCGCCCAAATTATTTTATACCCCATCCTGCTCAAGTCTCGCCTCACACCCATCCCAAGGCAGTTACCTACTTTTTTTTTTTAAAGATTTTTAAGATCTTTATTGAAATATAGTTCCCATATTCATACAACTTACTTAAAGTGTGCAATTCAGTGGTTTTTACTATATTCACAGAGTTGTAAATCACTACCAAAACCTAATTTAGAACATATTTCTTTTTTTTAAATAATTTTTATTGTGCTTTAAGTAAAAGTTTACAAATCAAGTCAGTCTGTCACATATAAGCTTATATACACCTTACTCCATATTCCCACTTACTCTCCCCCTAATGAGTCAGCCTGATCCCTCCTTCCAGTCCCTCCTTTCCTGACGGTTTTGCCAGTTTCTAACCCTCTCTACCCTCCTATCTCCCCTCCAGACAGGAGATGCCAACACAGTCTCAAGCGTCCACCTGATACAAGTAGCTCACTCTTCATCAGCATCTCTCTCCTACCCATTGTCCAGTCCCTTCCATGTCTGATGAGTTGTCTTCGGGAATGGTTCCTGTCCTGGGCCAACAGAAGGTTTGGGGATCATGACCGCCGGGATTCCTCTAGTCTCAGTCAGACCATGAAGTCTGGTTTTTTATGAGAATTTGGGGTCTGCATCCCACTGTTCTCCTGCTCCCTCAGGGGTTCTCTGTTGTGCTCCCTGTCAGGGCAGTCATCGATTGTGGCCGGGCACCAACTAGTTCTTCTGGTCTCAGGGTGATGTAAGTCTCTGGTTCTTGCGGCCCTTTCTGTCTCTTGGGCTCATAGTTATCGTGTGACCTTGGTGTTCTTCATTCTCCTTTGATCCAGGTGGGTTGAGACCAATTGATGCATCTTAGGTGGCCACTTGTTAGCATTTAACCCCAGATGCCACACTTCAAAGTGGGATGCAGAATGTTTTCATAATAGAATTATTTTGCCAATTGACTTAGAAGTCCCCTTAAGCCATAGTCCCCAAACCCCCGCCCTTGTTCCGCTGACCTTTGAAGCATTCAGTTTATCCCGGAAACTTCTTTGCTTTTGGTCCAGTCCAGTTGAACTGACCCTCCGTGTATTGAGTATTCTCCTTCCCTTCACCTAAAGTAGTTCTTATCTACTAACTAATCAGTAAATAACCCTCTCCCACCCTCCCTCCCTCCCTGCCTCTTAACCACAAAAATATGTGTTCTTCTCAGTTTATACTATTTCTCAAGATCTTATAATAGTGGTCTTATGCAATATTTGTCCTTTTGCATCTGACTAATTTCACTCAGTATAATGCCTTCCAGGTTCTTCCATGTTATGAAATGTTTCACAGATTCGTCACTGTTCTTTATCAATGCATAGTATTCCATCGTGTGAATATACTATAATTTTTTTAACCATTCATCCGTTGATGGACACCTTGGTTGCTTCCAGCTTTTTGCTATTGCAAACAGTGCTGCAATAAACATGGGGGTGCATATATCCATTCGTGTAAAGGTTCTTATTTCTATAGGGTATATTCCGAGGAGTGGGATTTCTGGGTTGTATGGTAGTTCTATTTCTAACTGTTTAAGATAACGCCAGACAGATTTCCAAAGTGGTTGTACCATTTTACATTCCCACCAGCAGTGTACAAGAGCTCCAATCTCTCCGCAGCCTCTCCAACATTTATTATTTTGTGTTTTTTGGATTAATGCCAGCCTTGTTGGAGTGAGATGGAACCTCATCGTAGTTTTAATTTGCATTTCTCTAATGGCTAATGATCGAGAGCATTTTCTCATGTATCTGTTCGCTGCCTGAATATCTTCTTTAGTGAAGTGTGTGTTCATATCCTTTGCCCACTTTTTGATTGGGCTGTTTGTCTTTTTGTGGTTGAGTTTTAACAGAATCATATAGATTTTAGAGATCAGGCGCTGGTCGGAGATGTCATAGCTGAAAATTTTTTCCCAATCTGTAGGTGCTCTTTTTACTCTTTTGGTGAAGTCTTTAGATGAGCATAGGTGTTTGATTTTTAGGAGCTCCCAGTTATCTGGTTTCTCTTCGTCATTTTTGGTAATGTTTTGTATTCTGTTTATGCCTTGTATTAGGGCTCCTAATGTTGTCTCTATTTTTTCTTTCATGATCTTTATCGTTTTAGTCTTTATGTTTAGGTCTTTGATCCACTTGGAGTTAGTTTTTGTGCATGGTGTTAGGTATGGGTCCTGTTTCACTTTTTTGCAAATGGATATCCAGTTATGCCAGCAGCATTTGTTAAAAAGACTATCTTTTCCCCAATTAACTGACACTGGTCCTTTGTTAAATATCAGCTGCTCATATGTGGATGGATTTATATCTGGGTTCTCAGTTCTGTTCCATTGGTCTATGTGCCTGCTGTTGTACCAGTACCAGGCTGTTTTGACTACTGTGGCTGTATAATAGGTTCTAAAATCAGGTAGAGTGAGGCTTCCCACTTTCTTCTTTTTTTTCAGGACTGCTTTACTTATCCGGGGCTTCTTTCCCTTCCATATGAAGTTGGTGATTTTTTTCTCCATCTCATTAAAAAATGTCATTGGACTTTGGATCGGAAGTGCATTGTATGTATAGATGGCTTTTGGTAGAATAGACATTTTTATTATGTTAAGTCTTCCTATCCATGAGCAAGGTCTGTTTTTCCACTTATGTAGGTCCTTTTTAGTTTCTTGCACTAGTCCTTTGTAATTTTCTTTGTATAGGTCTTTTACATCTTTGGTAAGATTTATTCCTAAGTATTTTATCTTCTTGGGGGCTACTGTGAATGGTATTGATTTGGTGATTTCCTCTTTGATGTCCTTTTTGTTGATGTAGAGGAATCCAAGTGATTTTTGTATGTTTATCTTATAACCTGAGACTCTGCCAAACTCTTCTATTAGTTTCAATAGTTTTCTGGAGCATTCCTTAGGGTTTTCTGTGTATAAGATCATGTCATCTGCAAATAGAGATAATTTTACTTCTTCCTTGCCAATCCGGATGTCCTTTATTTCTTTGTCTAGCCTAACTGCTCTGGCTAGGACCTCTAGCACAATGTTGAATAAGAGCGGTGATAAAGGGCATCCTTGTCTGGTTCCCGTTCTCAAGGGAAATGCTTTCAGGCTCTCTCCATTTAGAGTGATGTTGGCTGTTGGCTTTGCATAGATGCCCTTTATTATGTTGAGGAATTTTCCTTCAATTCCTATTTTGCTGAGAGTTTTTATCATGAATGGGTGTTGGACTTTCTCAAATGCCTTTTCTGCATCAATTGATAAGATCATGTGGTTTTTGTCTTTTGTTTTATTTATATGGTGGATTACATTAATGGTTTTTCTAATATTAAACCAGCCTGGCATACCTGGTATAAATCCCACTTGGTCGTGGTGGATTATTTTTTTGATATGTTGTTGAGTTCTATTGGCTAGAATTTTGTTGAGGATTTTTGCATCTATGTTCATGAGGGATATAGGTCTGTAATTTTCTTTTTTTTGTGGTGTCTTTACCTGGTTTTGGTATCAGGGATATGGTGGCTTCATAGAATGAGTTAGGTAGTATTCCATCATTTCTATGCTTTGAAATACCTTTAGTAGTAGTGGTGTTAACTCTTCTCTGAAAGTTTGGTAGAACTCTGCAGTGAAGCCGTCCGGGCCAGGGCTTTTTTTTTGTTGGGACTTTTGATTACCTTTTCAATCTCTTTTTTTGTTATGGGTCTCTTCAGTTGTTCTACTTCTGATTGCGTTAGTTTAGGTAGGTAGTGTTTTTCTAGGAATTCATCCATTTCTTCTAGGTTTGCAAATTTGTTAGAGTACAATTTTTCCTAATAATCTGATATGATTCTTTTAATTTCACTTGGGTCTGTTGTGATGTGGCCCACCTCGTTTCTTATTCGGGTTATTTGTTTCCTTTCCTGTATTTCTTTAGTCAGTCTGGCCAATGCTTTATCAATTTTGTTAATTTTTTCAAAGAACCAGCTTTTGGCTTTGTTAATTCTTTCAATTGTTTTTCTGTTCTCTAATTCATTTAGTTCAGCTCTAATTTTTATTATTTGTTTTCTTCTGGTGCCTGATGGATTCTTTTGTTCAAGTTGTAGGGACAGTTCTCTGATTTTGGCTCTTTTTTCTTTATGTATGTGTGCATTTATCGATATAAATTGACCTCCGAGCACTGCTTTTGCTGTGTCCCAGAGGTTTTGATAGGAAGTGTTTTCATTCTCATTGATTCTATGAATTTCTTTATTCCCTCCTTAATGTCTTCTATAACCCAGTCTTTTTTGAGCAGGGTGTTGTTCAGTTTCCAAGTGTTTGATTTCTTTTCACTAATTTTTCTGTTATTGATTTCCACTTTTATGGCCTTGTTGTCTGAGAAGATGGTTTGTAATATTTCGATCTTTTGTATTCTGCAAAGGTTTGTTTTATGACCTAATATGTGGTCTATTCTAGAGAATGTTCCATGTGCACTAGAAAAAAAAGGTATGCTTTGCAGGTGTTGGGTGGAGTGTTCTGTATAAGTCTATGAGGTCAAGTTGGTTGATTGTAGCAATTAGGTCTTCTGTGTCTCTATTGAGCTTCTTACTGAAACTCCTGTCCTTCCCTGAAAGTGGTGTGTTAAAGTCTCCTACTACAATTGTGGAGGTGTCTATTTTACTTTTCAGTTCTGTTAAAGTTTGTTTTATGTATCTTGCAGCCCTGTCATTGGGTGCATAAATATTTAATATGGTTATATCTTCCTGGTCTATTGTCCCTTTAATCATTATGTAGTGTCCTTCTTTATCCATTTTGGTGGATTTAACTTTAAAGTCAATTTTGTCAGAAATTAATATTGCCACTCCTGCTCTTTTTGGCTTGTTGTTTGCTTGATATATTTTTTTCCATCCTTTGAGTTTCAGTTTGTTTGTGTCTCTAAGTCTAAGGTGTGTCTCTTGTAGGCAGCATATAGATGGATTGTGTTTCTTTATCCAGTCTGAGACTCTCTGTCTCTTTATTCGTGCATTTAGTTCACTTACATTCAGTGTAATTATAGATAAGTATGTGTTTAGTGCTGTCATTTTAATGCCTTTTTATGTGTGTTGTTGACAATTTCATTTTTCCACTTACTTTTTTGTGCTGAGACGTTTTTCTTTGTAATTTGTGTGTTCCTCATTTTCATAGTAGTTGAATTTACGTTTGCTGAGTCATTATCTTTTTCTTGGATTTCATTTTGAGTTATGGAGTTTTTATACCTCTTTGTGGTTACCTTAATATTTACCCCTATATTTCTAAGTGAAAACCTATTGTCCTTTATCGCCTTGTTTCCCTCTCCATATAGCAGTTCTATGCCACCTGTATTTAGTCCATCTTTTTGATTATTGTGATCTTTTACATATTGACTTCAATGATTTCCTGTTTTGAGCATTTTTTTCTTTTTAAAATTAATCTTAATTTGTTTTTGTGATTTCCCTATTTGAGTTGATATCAAGATGTTCTGTTCTGTGACCTTGTGTTGTGCTGGTATCTGATATTATTGGTTTTCTGACCAAACAACTTCCTTTAGTATTTCTTGTAGCTTTGGTTTGGTTTTTGCAAATTCTCTAAGCTTGTGTTTATCTGTAAATGTTTTAATTTCACCTTCATATTTCAGAGAGAGTTTTGCTGGATATATGATCCTTGGCTGGCAGTTTTTCTCCTTCAGTGCTCTATATATGTCATCCCATTGCCTTCTTGACTGCATGGTTTCTGCTGAGTAGTCTGAACTTATTGATTCTCCTTTGTAGGAGACCTTTCTTTCTTTTATCCCTGGCTGCTTTTAAAATTTTCTCTTTATCTTTGGTTTTGGCAAGTTTGATGATAATATGTCTTGGTGATTTTCTTTTTGGCTCAATCTTATATGGGGTTTGATGAGCATCTTGGATAGATATCCTTTCGTCCTTCATGATGTCAGGGAAGTTTTCTGCCAACAGATCTTCAACTATTCTCTCTGTGTCTTCTGTTATCCCTCCCTGTTCTGGAACTCCAATCACACGCCAAGTTATTCTTCTTGATAGAGTCCCACATGATTCTTAGGGTTTCTTCCTTTTTTAAAATTCTTTTATCTGAGTTTTTTTCAACTATATTGGTGTCAATTCCGTTATCCTCCAGCTCCCCCACTCTGCATTCCAATTGCTCGAGTCTACTCCTCTCACTTCCTATTGTCTAATTCTGTACTTTTACTGTTAATCTTTCGGATTTCTGAATGCTGTCTCTCTACGGATTCTTGCAGCTTATTAATTTTTCCACTATGTTCTTGAATAATCTTTTTGAGTTCTTCAACTGCTTTATCAGTGTGTTCCTTGGCTTTTTCTGTAGATTGCCTTATTTCATTTCTGAGGTCATCCCTGATGTCTTGAAGCATTCTGTAAATTAGTTTTTTATATTCTGCATCTGGTAATTCCAGCATTGTATCTTCATTTGAGAAAGATTTTGATTCTTTCGTTTGGGGAGTTGTAGAAGCAATCATGGTCTGCTTCTTTATGTGGTTTGATATTGACTACTGTCTCCAAGCCATCACTAAGATATTGTAGTGACTTATTTTATATTTGCTCACTGAGTCTTATCTTGTTTTTTTTTCTTTCAATATACATAGATGGGCTACTAGATTGCGCCATCTTGATTGTTATAGCCCTTGAATCACTTATGTCCTATAACCAGCTGGTTTGGGCTGTTATCAGATATATAAATAAGCCTAAGAGTCTATTCACTATTCTTGAATAGAATCTGATTTTGGGCCACCAAGTGTGTGGTGCAGACTGTCACCTATCCACCTAGAGGAGTAGTGTTGATAGTTGTGTGCACCAGATTCTAGTAGCAGCAGGGGGTCACACTCTGGGGGGGGGTAGGATGCTGACAGGCTTCCCCCAAGTGTCAGTGAGGTAGGTGTGTCTCTATTCCTAAAGCACTTTGGTGGGTGGGCTCTGCAGCTGTACCTTAGGCCCCCAGTGCAAGTACCTCTACAGATTGGTAGGTGTCACCATCCTCAGACCCCTAAGGCAGGAGGCTAGGTGGTCTGGAGGGAGCTTCAGCCCTCAGTTCCCCGTTGTGGGTCAGTGAGGGCTTCTGTTGAATATGCAGAGATATCAGACCTGGGAAACTTGTCTTTCCAGTAATCCACTAAAACAATTACGGTCAGATCCCTATCAGAATTACCTTTTCATTGTAATAGCCACCTTGTTCCCTGTAGGGATGAGAGCCCAAGACTGTGGATCATATATGGTTGGCTGGAGCTGGTTCTGTGTTTTTAGTCCAATTAGGGAAGGATTTTTGGTCCCTGGGTTTTTTGTAGCTGTTTCTCTCAGGCCAGGAGGATGGGTTAAGTCACCTACTTTTTTGTCACATAAATTAGATTTTTCTTTCCCAGAGTTTCATAGAAATAGATCACAGTATATGTATTATTTTATGTCTAAACTCTTTTGCTTAGTATAGTATTTTTGAGATTTATTCATGTTGTATGTATCATTAGTTTGTTTCTGTCTCTTGCTGAGTAGTATTCCAGTTGTATGGATACATCACAACTCGTTTATGCATTTATTTATGAAGGAAGCATAGGTAGTTCTAGTTTTTGGTTATTATGTATAAAATTGTAATAAACATTCAAGTACAAGTCTTTGTGCTTACACAAGTCTTCAGGTTTCTTGGGTAAACATCTCAGTGTCTGTCAGTTTGTCGTACTGTGGGGGCTTGTGTGTTGCTGTGATGCTGGAAGCTATGCCACCAGTATTCAGATACCAGCAGGGTCACCAACGGAGAAGAGGTTTTAGCAGAGCTTCCAAACCAAGACAGACTAGGAAGAAGGACCCAGCAGTCTACTTCTGAAAAGTATGAGCCCGTGAAAACCTTATGAACAGCAGCAGAACATTGTCTGGTATAGTGCTGGAAGATTAGCCCCCCAGGTTGGAAGGCACTCAAAAGATAACTGGGGAAGGGCTGCCTCCTCCAAGTAGAGTCAACCTTAATGATGTGGATGGAGTAAATCTATCAGGACCTTCATTTGCTGATGTGGCATGACTCAAAATGAGAAGAAACAGCTGCAAACATCCATTAATAATCGGAACCTGGAATGTACGAAGTACGAATCTAGGAAAATTGGAAATCGTCAAAAATATAGTGGAACGCATAAACATCGATATCCTAGGCGTTAGTGAGCTGAAATGGACTGGTATGGGGCATTTTGAATTGGACAATCATAGAGTCTACTGTGCTGGGAATGATAACTCGAAGAGGAATGGTGTTGCATTCATTGTCAAAAAGAACATTTCAAGATCTATCCTGAAGTACAACGCTGTCAGTGATAGGATAATATCCATATGCCTATAAGGAAGACCAGTTAATACGACTATTATTCAAATATCCGCCCCAACCACTAGGGCCGAAGATGAAGAAATAGAAGATTTTTATCAGCTGCTGCAGTCTGAAATTGATCAAACATGCAATCAAGATTCATTGATAATTGCTGGTGATTGGAATGCAAAAGTTGGAAACAAAGAAAAAGGATCAGTAGTAGAAAAATATGGCCTTGGTGATAGAAACAATGTCGGAGAGCGAATGATAGAATTTTGCAAGACCAGCGACTTCTTCACTGCAAATACCTTCTTTCACCAACATAAACGATGACTATACATGGACCTCACCAGATGGAACACACAGAAATCAAATTGACTACATCTGTGGAAAGAGACAATGGAAAAGCTCAATATCACCAGTCAGAACAAGGCCAGGGGCCGACCGTGGAACAGACCATCAATTGCTCATATGAAAGTTCAAGCTGAAACTAAAGAAAATCAGAGCAAGTTCACAAGAGCCAAAATATGACCTTGGCTATATCCCACCTGAATTTAGAGACCATCTCAAGAATAGATTTGACACATTGAACACTAGTGACCGAAGACCAGACGAGTTGTGGAATGACATCGAGGACATCATCCATGAAGAAAGCAAGAGGTCACTGAAAAGACAGGAAAGAAAGAAAAGACCAAGATGGATGTCAGGGGAGACTCTGAAACTTGCTCTTGAGCATCGAGCAGCTAAAGCAAAAGGAAGAATTGATGAAGTAATAGAACTGAACAGAAGATTTCAAAGGGCCTCTCGAGAAGAGAACGTACTATAATGACATGTGCAAAGAGCTGGAGATGGAAAACCAAAAGGAAGAACACGCTCGGCGTTTCTCAAGCTGAAAGAACTGAAGAAAAAATTGAAGCCTCGGGTTGCAATAGTGAAGGATTCCATGGGGGAAATATTAAACAACACAGGAAGTATCAAAAGAAGATGGAAGGAATACACAGAGTCATTATACCAAAAGAATTAGTCGATGTTCAACCATTTCATGAGGTGGCATATGATCAGGAACTGATGGTACTGAAGGAAGAAGTCCAAGCTGCTCTGAAGGCATTGGCGAAAAACAAGGCTCCAGGAATTGATGGAATATCAATTGAGATGTTTCAACAAACAGATGTAGCGCTGGAGGTGCTCACTTGTCTATGCCAAGAAATATGGAAGGCAGCTTCCTGGCCAACTGACTGGACGAGATCCATATTTATGCCTATTCCCAAGAAAGGTGATCCAAACGAATGTGGAAATTATAGAACAATATCATTAATATCAGAAGCAAGCAAAATTTTGCTGAAGATCATTCAAAAACGGCTGCAGCAGTATATCGACAGGGAACTGCCAGAAATTCAGGCCGGTTTCAGAAGAGGACGTGGAACCAGAGATATCATTGCTGATGTCAGATGGATCCTGCCTGAAATCAGAGAATGCCAGAAGGATGTTTACCTGTGTTTTATTGACTATGCAAAGGCATTCGACTGTGTGGATCATAACAAACTATGGATAACACTGGGAAGAGTAGGAATTCCAAACACTTAATTGTGCTCATGAGGAACCTTTACATAGATCAAGAGGCAGTTGTTCAGGCAGGAGAAGGGGACACTGAATGGTTTAAAGTCAGGAAAGGTCTGCATCAGGGTTGTATTCTTTCACCATACCTATTTAATCTGTATGCTGAACAAATAATCTGAGAAGCTGGACTATATGAAGAAGAATGGGGCATCAGGATTGGAGGAAGACTCATTAACAACCTGCATTATGCAGATAACACAACCTTGCTTGCTGAAAGTGAAGAGGACTTGAAGCACTTACTAATGAAGATCAAAGACTACAGCCTTCAGTATGAATTATACCTCAACATAAAGAAAACAAAAATCCTCACAACTGGACCAATGAGCAACATCATGATAAACGGAGAAAAGACTGAAGTTGTCAAGGATTTCATTTTACTTGGATCCACAATCAACACCCATGGAAGCAGCAGTCAAGACATCAAAAGATGCATTGCATTGGGCAAATCTGCTGCAAAGGAACTCTTCAAAGTGTTGAAGAGCAAAGATGTCACCCTGAAGACCAAGGTGCACCTGACCCAAGCCTTGGTATTTTCAATCACAACATATACATGTGAAACCTGGACAATGTATAAGGAAGACCAAAGAAGAGTTGATGCTTTTGAATTGTGGTGTTGGCGAAGAATATTGAATATACCATGGACTGCCAAAAGAACGAACAAATCTGTCTTGGGAGAAGTGTGGCCAGAATGCTCCTTAGAGGCAAGGATGGTGAGACTGTGTCTTACATACTTGGGACACGTTGTCAGGAGGGATGAGTCCCTGGAGAAGGACATCATGCTTGGCACAGAACAGGGTCAGCAGAAAAGAGGAAGACCCTCAACAAGGTGGATTGACACAGTGTCTGCAACAATGAGCTCAAGCATGGCATGGATTGTAAGGATGGCACAGGACTGGGCAGTGTTTCGTTCTGTTGTGTATAGAGTCGCTATGAGTCGGAACCGACTCGACGGCACCTAACAACGACAACATGGTAAATGTATATTTAACATTATGAAAAATTATGTAATTGTTTTCCAAAGCTGTTCGTCTTGGATTGAATTGTGTCCCCTGAAAATATCTGTCAGCTTGGCTAGGTCATGATTCCCTACCAGTTTGTCATCTGGTGTGATTTCCCTATGTATTATAAATCCTATCACTATGATGTAATGAGATGGATTAGTGGCAGTTATATTAATGAGTTCTACAAGATTAGAGCCTTAAGGCAATCTCTTTTGAGATAGAAAAGACAAGCAGAGAGCATGGGGACCTTATGCCACCAAGAAGGCAGTGCCGGGGGCAGAGTGTGTCCTTTGGACTTGAGGTTACTGCACTGAGATGCTCGCAGATCAAGGGAAGACTGATGCATCACAGAGACTTTCCTCCAGAGTTGACAGAATGAGAAAGCCTTCTCCTGGAGCCAGCGCCCTGAATTCAGACTTCTAGTCTACTGGACTGTGAGAGAATAAAATTCTGTTTGTTAAAGCCATCCATTTGTGGTATTTCTGTTACAGCAGCAACAGGTGACTAAGACACTGGTGTACATTTTATATTCGCACTAGCATAGTATGAAATTTCTAGTTATTCCACATCGTTGCCATAATTCTGGATTGTCAGTTTTTCTAATTTTACTCATACTGGAGGTAGTATAATGATATCTCAATGTAGTTTTATTTTGTCTGATACGTAAGCACTTTTTATGTGCTCACTACACATTGCTATACTTTCGTGAACCAAAACCCAAAACCAAACCGATTGTTGTCGAGTTGATTTTGACTCATAGTATAAATCCAACATCCATTGCCATCAAGTCAATTGTGACTCATGTCCCTACAGGACAGAGTAGAACTGCCTCATAGAGTTTCCAAGGAGCGCTTGGTGGATTTGAACTGCCGACCCTTTCGTTAGCAGCCAGCGTTTCCTTAACTCAACAGTATCCCTTAAGAGTAGAGCTGTCCCATAGGGCTTCCAAGGCTGTAAATCTTTACAGAAGCCAACTGCCACAACTTTCTCCTGAGGGGTAGTTGGTGGGTTCAGACCATTGATCTTTAGCTTAGGAGCCGAGCACTTTACTACTGTGCCACCAAGGCTCCACTTCTTTTGTGAAGTGCCTCTACAAATATTTATCCATTTTTTATCGGTTTGTTTGTCTTCTTATTAATGAGTTATAAAAACCAATCCAGTTGCTGTTGAGTGGATTCAGACTCACGGCGACCGTATGTATATCAGAGTAGAACCATGCTCCATAGAGTTTTAAGTGGTTAATTTTTTAGAAGTTGATCGCCAAGGCTTTCTTCCAGGGTGCTTCTGTGTGAACCTGAACCTGAAGCCTTTCAGTAAACAGCTGAAAGTGTTATCCATTTGCACCACCCAGGCACTCCTCTGTTTAGATATTGTGAATTTTATGTTATTGAGTGCTTGACCTTGTTGTATTTTCTTAAAGAGTTCTGGACTTTTTCTGACAGGCAATTAAGTTACTTGCAGATTAGTTTGAACTTTTGAGGGCTTAAAAAAAAAAAAATCTCCTGAGTACAGGTTTCTAAAAGCCTATATTCTTGGGGCAATTTTGTAGTTTTAAAATGTCCTTCTGAGATCAATAATAAATATACTCAACAAGGCCTCTCCATTTGAATGATTCTTGGCTCTGTGTGAGCTCTGGGAATTATTTGTCTTACAGATCCCCAGAAATTATCAGAAGTGTTTTTTGCCTCACCTCATTGGGTTTTACCTCACACATGCACTGACTGATATTAACCCAAAGTCTCAAAGATTTCTTAGATTTCTGGAACTCTGCTCTCTGAACTCTTCCCTAAAGATTCTAGCCACCTTACCTTCCTTGAACACCAAAGTTTGCTCCTTGATTCAACAAAATTTCTGGGCTGTCTTAGAGGTTTCCTTCCTGGGCCACAGTTGGCTAATTTTCTCCAGGCACAGAGCCTGAACCATGGCTGGGCTTACTGCATATGTTTACCATTTCTCAGAGATCACGGTCTTAAAATTTCTGTTTTCTAATGTCTAGAAATAGTTGTGTCCTATATTTTTACAAATTCTCTAATTGCTTATGGTCATAGAATAAATCTGGATTCTGCCATTCACTCATGACCTGATGTGAAATTTTCATATTGTATTTTTAATTGCTATGGCATCTCCTTTTAGCGTTCTTGTCATTTGGCTACCTGGCATCTGAAAAAGAAATCTCTTTTGTTTCCACTGAAATTCCAGGTACTTGGGACTGGCAAGAGCATAGTTCTAACAGAACAATCTAAAATGGCCTGTACAGACTTTTTAATAGAAACATTCTATGATTTAAACTCATAGGTATTCACTGGATTCTCTAATTATAAATTTTCCCTGTGCTTGAGATAAACTCCAATATATATAGTTTCTTAGATGTCACTTTCTGGATGTTATTTCCATCTGGGTCACTACTATTAACCTTAATGTGTATGGGAGGTTTACTCAACCCAAAGCACATTGTCATATTCATCCTTCTGGATGAAGAAGCTTACAAGTCACTTTCATGGATGTTCATCATGCTTATTCATGAATAACCTGAGATGTTTACCAGAGTCTCTACTTCAGCTTTAGAAAAGAGGCAAGAAGAAATCCATTCCCTCAAAGAGACCCAAATTCATAGCCATATATCCTCATTAATTGTACTCAGATGTCTCAGGCCCATTTTTCTTTTTTAAGTGTTGGGATTTCTTTCTAGAAGCTGCCATCAAGCAATCATAACAAGTGGGCAAAGTAAAAATTTTGAGTTATCTGATGATATATTTTTCAAGTTACATTGGTGAGAGTTTTTGCCACCTGTTCTTGCATCATGGCTTGCTTTAAACTCTCCTACACTGGTTTCCCATCCCTGGGTGACATTGCTCTGATTCTGCTCACTACCTTCTTAAAAACTGCAGGATTTTCTTTTGGTTATTCATACTGGCTCTTGGAAAAAATTCCAAGTCAGAGTCTAACTTCCCCATAGATCTTGATAAACTGAAGAGGACTGAATCCAGCTATCACTTGATAGTATTGCTATTACTTGATAGTATCACTCTTACTGTTCTGAAACACGCTGTGTGTAAAATGTTCCTACTTCAAACTTTCTACTTTGTACATGAGCCATATTGCAACCTACGACACCGCCAACTTTGGTCCCAGATTTAAAAAAAAACAAAATAAAAAAAACTAAACACACTGCTGTCAAGTCAATTCTGACTCCTAGCAACCCTATAGGACAGAGTAGAATTGCCCTATAGGGTTCCCAAGGAGTGGCTGGTGGATTCAAACTACCAACCTTTTGGTTAGCAGCCAAGCCCTTAACCACTGTGCAACCAGGGCTACAAGGATACACAAACTTGAAGGGTAGAAAGCAAGAGAATAATCTTTCCAAATAGTCCACAGAAAGAGTTCTCAGAGCTAGCACAGTATAATTATAGAAAATACAGCAATGCCCACATATAGTGCCCAAAACATACTATAAAAGGATGAATGAGGCAAGTAAGAATGAATGTTATATTTATGGTTCTTCTGTTCATTCCATTTCATACAGTGCATAAAAAAAATAAAAAATAAAAAAACACTATATGGACAGAAAAACATGAGGAAGAAGGATATTAGTTTCTTCTACCTTCTGTGCAAGAAGTTACTTTGCTAACACCTTTATGGGAAAAAAAGAGAACTAAGTTCATTTCTTTGGTTATGAAGAGTATCTTTCATATTTATATAATTGACTATACAGCCCATTTGGGTTGAATAAAATCATCCTGATTTGTGGCATAAACATGTGCTAAGGAGTTAAGAGAATGAATAAATTGGCTCTCATTGAGAGATTCTTAAAGGCCAGGTACAAAAACAGATCACTGTCCAAATGTTACAATTGTTTCTGCCAAATTTCAATTTTAAATGTGCAGAAAAGGTGTTAGAAGTAATGTCTACATCTTTAAGATCAATCCAAAGGACCTTGTTAATAGCAGCTTGAGCACTAAAGTAGTTTCCTACTCCAGGACCTTGCCTGATAAATTCTGGTAGCTTGGAAGATAATTGGCAGGCAATAATTCTAATTATACAAGGATCAACAAGAAAGGGAAGGAGTGTTAGGAACCAGGGTATAAGAGCAGGAGTTATGGAGTTATTGCCATTCAGTCGATTCCGACTCATAGTGACCCTAAGGAACAGGGTAGAACCATCCCATAAGGTTTCCAAGGCTGTAAATCTTTATGGAAGCAGACTGTTACATCTTTCTCCTGTGGCGTACTTGGTGGGTTTGAACCGCTGACCTTTCAGTTAGCAGCTGAGCCCTTTAACCACTGCACCACCAGGGCTCCTTAATAATGGAATAGAAAAGAATCTAAATATAAGAAGACTCAAGAAATTAAAACATAATAGCTAAAGCTAATAAAGACACCCATCTCAGGGCTTTTTTCTGGTCTTTCCAGAGAGCAAGACAAATACGTAAGAAAAATAATCCCAGCATGCTAATTCAAATTACCTGCATAGTGCTGATACAGTCAGAAAATCAGATAGACTGCTAGTATATGTGGATTAATCATAGAATTATACACAAGGCATAGAGTAAGCATTATTAAGAGCTGCTTTTCAGAGACTGGCAAAAATACAATTCAAATACAACTTGTTCTCACCATATTTATATTCTTCAGATCATATCCGTAGATCATAAATAAGACGTTGAGGCAAATCTTATCAAAAAGCTGTAGTGGGCACAGCTTTGAACCAACAAAACTTTTAAATGATTTATTAGGTAAAAAGCCTTTATTTCCAGAAAAAGCCTGTAAAATAAATTTACTTTATTGGTATTTGGAACACCACAGTAATTATTCAAGAAATGATGTGGTAAATTCACTACACATACAATCAAATGTATTATCTTGTAGTAGTTTAAAAAATTTAGATCGAAGGAAAAACTTAGAAGCAGGATGTAGAAATAATTTCACAACTGGATTTTCTCTCACAATGAGGTGTCTAAGATTATTATAAGTAAACTTCTATTCCCTTGTAGAAACAAAGGCAGGAATCCAGTAAAAATTAACCCAAAACTTTGAATTCATACATGTAAATTCATATACAGTCAAGACTTCTGATTTCCAAAGCCAAGAATTTCTGTCACTTTCGGTTATCAATTACATAAAAGAAAGGTAGAACATACCTTGATCACTGACTTCAATTTGTATGCCATCTTAATTAAAGGGCTTTTTGAGTGTTTAATGGAAAAAACTGGTGCTAATGCAAAAAATACTTTTATTCTTTCAGCCACTTTTGGTATGGTGGAAAATGTTATCAAACCTGAAAGAAAATGAAAATAGTAAGCTATCCTTAAGCAATTAATAACATGTGAAAATGACACCATGGAGAATAACAGTAAGTTCAAAATGGTCCCTGAATAACTAATTTACTCAATTCTTTCTTATTTATCAAACAATTATTGTTCATCCAGTATGTGACATGCATATTGATCAGAAAATAATGCCAATTGTCAGGATTAAAGAGCAATAATTGAGCAATAAATCAGAATTATAATAACACAGTTTAAAAATCAGGAACAATACTTAACATTTTTATAACTGGCAATGGTGAAAAATAAGATGTGAGTTTTTCAGGTAGAGGAATCCTATACTTTAAATGATATACTCAATAAATGTCAAATTGTTTTAATATTCACCTTGTATGTTTAAAAACTTTCCTGATACTAATTGTTATTTTATATTTTACTAGTAACTTAGAGTCATTAATATGACAAATAGTTCTTCCTTCTTCCCTATCTTTTCAGGCTGTCTTCTTGTACATCTTCTCTAATTCTGATTGTTTTTATTCTCTCACCATGTTCTGAGAAGTCAAATAACCAAAGAAATGCATGTCATATTATGAGTTAATAAGCTCTGGTCCATCACTCTTTTTTTTTTCTTATTTACTAATTCTTCAGGGATTCCTGGTTTCAAATAACCGAAGAGCTGAAGGGAATTTAGACTAAAAGTCATACACCTGGTTAATGTCAGAGAAAAGATCTACAGAAAATGGGATTAGATTGTTACACAACATGCTTTTTCTGCTAGGAAATGAATTATTCCTGTAAGGAAGTATTACTCTTCGGCCTAGAAATGACAAGACTAATTTAATGTCAGCTTCTATTGTAAAATGGCTTTTGCAACATTGAAAGGAGAAAGAACAGGAGTACACAGGTGTATAGCACCATGTATGAAAACTAAGGTATTCAGAAAATTTTTGCCTGAAAGTAGTTGTAAAGCATTAGATAGAGTATTAGAGTTCTATGGGAAGAAAAGATTTTTTTTCTGCTCATCTTTTAATGTAGGAAGGCTTTCTTCATCTTTGTGCATTTCTTAAGTTTGATCTGCCCTAAATTCGAAAACATGAAGAGCCTTTTCAAGTTTTTCACACTCATAAAACCTATGCTATATTTTCAAAAAAATAATGCATAAGTTCCCGTTGTGGAACAAATTTTGATTATGATCTCACTTTGATTTTAAGCAGAATGGATATGCAACTTTTATACAATTGCAAATAAACAAAACCACAAACAACCTTGTTTCTGCGATCAATTATTTGTGATTAGCAAAGGCTCTATGTGAACCGAAGCAGCATGTAAGACTCCAGGGCATACTGTTATGCCATACTTGTCTCACGATTTTGCTTTGTTCAACATATAGGCCCAGAAGTTTTTTTACAATTTAAGAAGTCTGTCTATAACCTTAAGAATAGTGATTAAAGAATATTATCAACACTCTCTCTAGGCATACCAATAGTAGTGCCCTGTGAATGGCCTACATAGAATATTTCATCTTGTCCTGTTTGCTTCACAATGAAATCGATAGAAGCTGGAAGGTCATATTTGGCCATCTCATCAAAACTACAAAAAAGAAATGGAAATAAACTAGCACGTCCCACCATTATTAACATTTGAAAATAATAAATAGGCAAATTTCAACCCTTTTTTGGCATGAGCAATAAATTATGTTTTATAATGTATCTACTCAATAGAGACTTTTGTGGGGAACACAAAGAAGTCAAGGAAGGAAATATTTACAAGGCAGTCTTATAAAAAGGTAAAAAGGACATTTGTATATTCTAAGTAAGTGAGAAAGACTAAAGATATGAGTTACAGAGTGAGAGACTGGTAAAAGCAAGGGTGGAGGCTGGTTAACAGTACACTAAGAAATAAAGGGTACTACTCAAAAAATGGAAACAAGCTTAAAATCAAACAAGCACTCTTTAATTTTCAACCCAAATTTTACATAAATGTTGGTGGTCTACTGAAAACCCTGAGTTGAGAAGAGTAAAACCTGTATTTTATTTTATTTCAATCAAAAAAAAAAATGTTCAATGCACTTATAAAATAAAATTAAACATTACTTCATTGTCTTTGTACCTGAAAGCCCAGAATTCTTTGGAATTTGTTTTTAGGTACAAGTGTTTCTTGGACCAGGTAGTCCCTCTGCTGTTTCCCATCCACACATCATAACCAGCATCAGCCAGAATAAAGCCCAGGCTATTGTTAGGAAGATTGGAAATCCAGCTGCTGGCAGATGTAAGCAAACCATGCTGCAAGTATACAACAAGCCTCTGAGCTGGAAAAAAAAGTCTACATAAAAATCTTTTATATGAAATTCAAAAGTTCAACATGTGACAGTTTGAAGATTTTAAAATATTGCTTCTATAAACTGTCAAATTACTAAACCCTGGTGGTATAGTGGTTAGGAGCTACAGATGCTAACCAAAAGGTCAGCAGTTCATATTCATAAGGTGCTCCTTGGAAACCTTTATGGCAGTTAGTTCTCTGTCCTATAGGGTCACTACAAGTCAGAATTGACTTGATGGCAAACGATTTTTGTTTTAATCCCATTTTATGTCAATGATGCTTCAAACAGTTCACTAATGGATTTCTTTCAAATAACCGAATTGGCAATTCGATCATGTCTTACTTAAATATATAAACTTTCAGGAATATAGAAAAAAAATTCAATATTTAATAGTGATTTGGGAACCCATACACATTTCAAATAACATTACATAAAATATATTTTATATATTTTCCCACTTATATATTTTGTAAGATAATTTTAAGATTGTATTTTTCACAGTCATCTTTAATCCTGATGCCATTATGATTAGAGCCACTGTTTTATTCACCTAACCAGAGCCCTAATCTATTTCCAAGGTTTTTGTGACATAACTCCTTTTAAAAACCTGTAAGGTATGCTCAGTTGGGCTCTAAGCCCCAAGTTGCCATTCCTACAAAATTCACATCACCATTATGTACTGTAACAGATATTGCTGGTGCTCTGCCTAGATACCATTAACTAGGTTGATGCTCTCATTACCAGCTATTGTGTTATCTGCTAACAGTACACAACTGATCCTTCTTGAGGCAAGCACTTTTGGCACTCTTGGCTAAATGAGAGATCCCACACTGATGGGGGTGGCAACTCACACCCAATGACTGACTGACACAAAGGTACAAAATATCATCCCCTTACTTCAAAGTTGGACAAACTTTGCGATATACTTTATGTCCCATATCTCCCAGGAACCAGGCTAAAGCTAGACTCCCACTGAGACCATCCTACTGCCATTGAGTCGATTCCGACCCATAGCGACCCTATAGGACAGAGAAGAACTGCCCGATAGAGTTTCCAAGGAGCGTCTGCAGGATTCAGACAGCCAACCTCTTGGTTAGCAGCCGTAGCACTTAACCACTATACCACCAGGGTTTCCACACTTTCCTCGTTTAATTCCTTTCTCTACTCAGCGGAGTTACTGCACTGGCAGGGGTAAAAGGCCCTGACCATCATGGGGAAGTACACTGCTGATACATAATGGGGACAGGGAGAAATATATCTGGCATTCAGATGATCCACTGGGGCATCTCTTGTTACTCCATGTTTAACTGTTAATTGGCAAGGACAGCAAATATGGCCTGATATGGACATGGTAATGCTTAGGGATGAGGACCTAGCTTACTCATTATGCAAGGTACTTAAGAAGGAGTGGTAAAGGCAGTTTATGAGTACCAGCTATGGTGTTAGGCCCAGCTGCAAAAGCTGTTACCATAATTTGCCCCACTAACCTTTCTCTTGCAAGTTTCCCCAGAAATTCTGAACAGTCAGAATCTTGGAAAATCTGTACCTGGATGAAATGAACTTAATGTGAAAGTCAAGTGGATCACAGTATTGCAAGGAGTAGACTCTAGTTGATCCTCTAAGTGCCTGCTCAAATCTTCCTTACTAAACAGGTTGTTATGAGTGTTGCTTTCTAAAGGCTCAGTATTTCCCCTTTCTCTGTAGAAATACCCTTGGCGACCACGAATTGCCTCATTCAGAAGATGACACCTCCTTCTAGAGGCAATGAATGACTGAATGGAAATGCAAAAAGCTGGCTCCCTAACTTCAAGGTGGGACCACTTGTGTGGTGCAATGCATTGAGCCCCTCTGGAAGCAAGCCGCAGGTAGACTCCAGCTGAGTCATATCCTTCTTTAGATCTTAAACCTACCCCATCCTGATCTCCACATTGCTTTCTCCTGATATTACACCCTCAGTAAGTCAAATGCACCTGAATCCCCTGCTTTAGGCTGTTTCTAGAGAACTCTAAGGCACTTACTGTATTTCAAAATTATCTTTAAGTCTTTTATTATGGTACTTGCTTCATAGATGGGAACTTTATATGCATCCAAAGTTACACTGATTGAGGTTGTTTCAAGATAATGTGCATTCTCTGAAGAACTTTAATGCTAAAAATAAGAATTTGAGAAGGTGTCCTATGGGAAACATTTTTTTTAGGGAGAAATTCTAGGAAAAAAAAAAAAAACCTAACATTTATCTGGGCAATAAGATGAACATGCAAAAGCAATCCATTACATAGTCTGCTAGTAACTGGCAGATCTATGACAATATCTCAGGTATCCTGACAAATGTAGTGCCTTTTGCATCATACCCTGCTGACACATATGTACTCATACGTTGGGATAAGGAGCCACGAGGCTGCTATGAACCTGATCTTTTTGCTATTAGCAACCCTATAGGACAGAGTAGAGCCACTTCATGGGATTTTCAAGGACAGCTGGTGGATTAGAACAGCTGACCTTTTGGTTGGCAGCCAAGCTCTTAACCACTGTGCCACCAGGGCTCCATCACTAGAGAAGAGAGTCACAAAGGCAAGGAAGGAAATTTTTACCAGTTTCTCTTCAAACCTTCATAATAATATTCTTAGGTTTCAGGGAATTTCTAACCCCTCATCAAACAAATAAATCTCTAGAGAATCAGCACATATGGCCACAGAAACCTGAAGGAAACTTGTGTTACACCACTCTGTGAACAAGAAGCCACTGGAGAATCAGGCTCTCCTCTTGAGACATGCAGGGAGACATATGAAAACCAAACTGTTCGCTAAATCTTCAGATCTTGTCCTGTGTTCACTTAGAAGGCGTCGAAAAGCTAAGAACCTCAGCCCTAGTCTCCAATAGGTTCTGAATTTAATATTACCTGAATTGTTAATATTGTTTGTCTTCCCACGGGGAATTCTATAAAGGCCAAGTATATAACCGTCTTCAGTTACAATATCATATGCTTCATCAGGGTAGCCCCAGTAGGAAATAATTTCACTCTGTATTAAATAAAAACCAAAACTTAGCAAAAGATTCCTAGTTAAATGGTTTGCTATTTCTAACTTGTTATGTAATAATGAACGTTAGTATTCTCCTTCAACCTCAGGCCTATCTATTTTTATTTTCATTCATTCCTGATTCATTCAGGCAATATATATTCATAGAATACCTACAAAACTCCCATCTTATATACCAGGGACTCAAGGATAAATAAACAAAAAACCAAAATAAAATAAATAAAAAATAAAAACCCACCCTCAAAGGGATATCTCAAGAACTAACTCACTAACTTTTCTAACCACTATTCACTCTAAAGAGGAAATTGGGATCTACAGAATAGTAAATAGGGGCTATCAGTTGACCCATATCAAAATATATGGATACAGAGATATAAGTTTAAGTATAGTTCTGTTCACATAAAAACTCCAAAATTTGGAGAGTAGTATTTTCTGTTATTTCAGCAGTTTATCAGTTATTTCCTAACAACTTACAATATTCATATTTGCTTCAGGATTCACAGATTTTTGATGTCGAAAGAGACCATGAGTTGTTCTAAGAATAAGGACCAAACACAATGCAGTGAAAAGGTACCACATTTGGGATCTATGTATAAAAAGAAGTTGTTAATACTATTAAAAATTGAAGCAAATAATACATTTGACTCTTTAAAAAGCTCTGTGAGATAGGAAATATTACCATTTTTAGATGAGAAAACTAAGGCTAAAAAAAAATTAACTTTCCTAAGGATATATGATGTATAAGTGGTGTCAGGATTCTTAATTCCAAAGTCCATGTTTTTCCAACTATCAAATTGTGTAATTTAAATTCCCTCTCTTAAGTTTCTGTTATAGTATTGTTTAACCAAATTATGAGAGCTTTATCATATATTGTAAATTAATTGAAGTCAGAATTAATGATATAATAATAATTTTTTAATATTCTTACCAGATGGTTAATGTTAATTAACCAATGCTGCTATAACAAAAATACCACAATTGGGCGGCTTTAACAAATGGAAATTTATTTCCTCACAGTTTAGAAGGCTAGAAGTCCGAATTTAGGATGCTGGCTGTAGAGGAAGGCTTTCTCTCTGTTGGCTCTGAGGGAAGGTCCTTGTCTCTTTTCAGCTTCTGTTTCTCAGTTCCTTGGAGATCTCATGTGGTGTGGCATCTATCTTCCCCCATTTGTGCTTTTTTGCTTAATCTGCTTTTTCATATCTCAAAAGAAATTGATTTAAAACATACCCTACACTAATATTATGACATTAACATAACAGAGAAAAAAACGTTTCCAAATGAGATTATAACCACAGGTACAGGGGTTAGGATTTACAATACATATTTTTTGGGGGGAGTCACAATTCAATCCGTAACACCAGACTAACATTTATTAAAGTATGTTTAAATTGTGTATCGGGAAGAGGCAGGTCTACGTAGGGCAAGTTAGAAGCTGAGAAAACTTTCATTTGTTCAGCCTCTGAGGATCTTGATTTCATCTTTACTATAGTAAAGTGATTTTGAATCTCCCAAATTCTGTGAAGCCAGAACCATGACACTTACACTCCTTCTAGAAAAGTAAGAAATGAAGGGATCACAGCAGAGCCAGAAAGTGCAGATTATAGATCTCAAGAGCCGTGTACAATAAGCCAGACACTATACCTGACAGGTATTATAAAACTCCCAGCTCTACTACACTAGCTTTGTGACTTAAGGCAGGTAATGTAACCTATCCGAGCATCAATTTTCCTACCTATAAAGCTATATAACGATTGTTACAAAAATGTGGTATGACACTTTATTATTAGTTACATGCCCAAATAAAAATGATCCATCACTGAAAATTATTTTAAATAATTTTTCAACTGACAATTCTATTAGGTTCTCCTTCAATTTTGCTAAAAAAATTGGGAACCCAACTAAATTGCAGAAGAATTTGGAAGTGTCATTGGAATCATTCTCTTTATCAATACCAACTTCAACATTTCAAATTGTCCTTTGTTTGGCACATTAGAAGTTTTTACTTCTTAAAGTGATGCTCCCCCACGTGTCTGTCGGTTTGTCATACCGTGGGGGCTTGTGTGTTGCTGTGATGCTGGAAGCTATGCCACCGGTATTCAGACACCAGCAGGGTCACCCATGGAGGACAGGTTTCAGCTGAGCTTCCAGACTAAGACAGACTAGGAAGAAGGACCTGGCAGTCTACTTCTGAAAACCACTAGCCAGTGAAAACCTTAGGAACAGCAGCGGAACATTGTCTGATATAGTGCTGGAAGATGAGCCCCCCAGGTTGGAAGGCACTCAAACGATGACTGGGGAAGAGCTGCCTCCTCAAAGTAGAGTCGACCTTAATGACGTGGATGGAGAAAAGCTTTGGGGACCTTCATTTGCTGATGCAGCACGACTCAAAATGAGAAGGAACAGCTGCAAACATCCCTTAATAATCGGAACCTGGAATGTATGAAGTATGAATCTAGGAAAATTGGAAATTGTCAAAAATGAAATGGAACGCATAAACATCGATATCCTAGGCATTAGTGAACTGAAATGGACTGGTATTGGCCATTTTGAATCGGACAATCATATAGTCTACTATGCTGGGAATGACAACTTGAAGAAGAATGGTGTTGCATTCACTGTCAAAAAGAACATTTCAAGATCTATCCTGAAGTACAACGCTGTCAGTGATTGGATAATATCCATACGCCTACAAGGAAGACCAGTTAATATGAGTATTATTCAAATATATGCACCAACCACTAGGGCCAAAGATGAAGAAATAGATTTTTATCAGCTGCTGCAGTCTGAAATTGATCGAACATGCAATCAAGAAGATGCATTGATAATTACTGGCGATTGAAATGCAAAAGTTGGAAACAAAGAAGAAGGACCAGTAGTTGGAAAATATGGCCTTGGTGATAGAAACAATGCCAGAGAGCGAATGATAGAATTTTGCAAGACCAACGTCTTCTTCATTGCAAATACCTTCTTTCAACAACATAAATGGCAACTATACACATGGACCTCACCAGATGGAACACACAGAAATCAAATTGACTACATCTGTGGAAAGAGATGATGGAAAAACTCAATACCATCAGTCAGAACAAGGCCAGGGGCCAACTGTGGAACAGACCATCAATTGCTCATATGCAAGTTCAAGCTGAAAATGAAGAAAATCAGAGGAAGTCCACGAGAGCCAAAATATGACCTTGACTATATCCCACCTGAATTTAGAGGCCATCTCAAGAATAGATTTGACGCATTGAACACTAGTGACCGAAGCCCAGACGAGTTGTGGAATGACATCAAGGACATCATCCATGAAGAAAGCAAGAGGTCACTGAAAAGACAGGAAAGAAAGAAAAGACCAAGATGGATGTCAGAGGAGACTCTGAAACTTGCTCTTGAGCGTCAAGCAGCTAAAACAAAAGGAAGAATTGATGAAGTAAAAGAACTGAACAGAAGATGTCAAAGGGCCTCTCGAGAAGACAAAGTAAAGTATTATAATGACATGTGCAAAGAGCTGGAGATGGAAAATCAAAAGGGAAAAACACGCTCGGCGTTTCTCAAGCTGAAAGAACTGAAGAAAAAATCGAAGCCTCGGGTTGCCATAGTGAAGGATTCCATGGGGAAAATATTAAACAACACAGGAAGCATCAAAAGAACATGGAAGAAACATACAGAGTCATTATACCAAAAAGAATTAGTCGATATTCAACCATTTCATGAGGTGGCATATGATCAGAAACCGGTGGCACTGAAGGAAGAAGTCCAAGCTGCTCTGAAGGCATTGGTGAAAAACAAGGCTCCAGGAATTGATGGAATATCAATTGAGATGTTTCAACAAACAGATGTAGTGCTGGAGGTGCTCACTCGTCTATGCTAAGAAATATGGAAGGCAGCTTCCTGGCCAAATGACTGCAAGAGATACATATTTATGCCTATTTCCAAGAAAGGTGATCCAACTAAATGTGGAAACTATAGAACAGTATCATTAATATCACATGCAAGCAAAATTCTGCTGAAGATCATTCAAAAACAGCTACAGCAGTATATCAACAGGGAACTGCCAGAAATTCGGGCCAGATTCAGAAGAGGACATGGAATCAGGGATATCATTGCTGATGTCAGACGGATCCTGGCTGAAAGCAGAGAATACCAGAAGGATGCTTACCTGTGTTTTATTGACTATGCAAAGGCATTTGACTGTGTGGATCATAACAAACTATGGAGAACACTGGGAAGAATGGGAATTCCAGAACACTTAATTGTGCTCATGGGGAACCTTTACATAGATCAAGAGGCAGTTGTTCGGATAGAACAAGGGGATGCTGATTGGTTTAAAGTCAGGAAAGGTGTTTGTCAGGGTTGTATTCTTTCACCATACCTATTTAATCTGTATGCTGAACAAATGATCTGAGAAGCTGGACTATATGAAGAAGAACAGGGCATCAGGATTGGAGGAAGACTCATTAACAACCTGTGTTATGCAGATGACACAACCTTGCTTGCTGAAAGTGAAGAGGACTTGAAGCACTTACTAGTGAAGATCAAAGACCACAGCCTTCAGTATGGATTACACCTCAACATAAAGAAAAAAAAAATCCTCACAACTGGACCAATGAGCAACATCGTGATAAATGGAGAAAAGACTGAAGTTGTCAAGGATTTCATTTTACTTGGATCCACAATCAACAGCCATGGAAGCAGCAGTCAAGAAATCAAAAGACGCATTGCATTAAGTAAATCTGCTGCAAAGGACCTCTTCAAAGTGTTGAAAAGCAAAGATGTCACCCTGAAGACTAAGGTGTGCCTGACCCAAGCCATGGTATTTTCAATCACATTATATGCATGTGAAACCTGGACAATGAGTAAGAAGACCGAAAAAGAGTTGACGCCTTTGAATTGTGGTGTTGGCGAAGAATATTGAACATATCACGGACTGCCAAAAGAACGAACAAATCTGTCTTGGAAGAGGTGCAGCCAGAATGTTCCTTAGAGGCAAGGACGGCGAGACTGAGTCTTACACACTTTGGACATGTTGTCAGGAGGGATGAGTCCCTGGAGAAGGACATCATGCTTGGCACAGAACAGGGTCAGCGGAAAAGAGGAAGACACTCAACGAGGTGGATTGACACAGTGGCTGCAACAATGAGCTCAAGCATAACAACAATTTTAAGGATGGCGCAGGACCGGGCAGTGTTTCATTCTGTTGTGCATAGGGTCGCTATGAGCTGGAACCGACTTGATGGCACCTAATGACAATAACAACAAAGTGATGCTACATGTAAGATTAGAGATAAACAAGAGATATGTCTTCCCTTTGTAAAGCTGAAGGACCATTGTGAGAGGGAGGATGCTTAAAAAAAAAAAAGACTTTTACAGATATATCAATAAAAACTAACTTTGGGAGCTGAGGACCTGGATATTGATTTCCTTAAGCTATTTATGCATGGGTACCCTTTAGAAAACCGTCATTTACTTACATGTACCCCAGTTTGAAGACCACTGCTCTATCTAATACTGCAATTGCCTTTATAATATCCCTATTATGTGTTCATACAGTTTTTGCTTGAAAACCCCCAAACAGAAAGCTACTTTTGGAGGGAATTCATTTCATTTTTAGATAAATATATGTAAAATTTTTCCTTGAATAGATTCTTTGAGTTGAGCCAAAATCTACTTTTCTATAGTTTTCATCAATTGATTTTAGTATAGTAAAAATGTCCTACACTTTCTCCCTTAAGGTCTTTCACATACTTAAAGATAGCTTTCGTGTTCCCTCTAAATCTTTTCTAGGTTAGAAATCTCTAACCTTTTTACCTGCTCAAGTTAGATAATCTCAAGTTCTCTTTCCTTCCTCGTCACTTTTCTTTGGAATTGCACCAAATTCTGAATGATCTTCTTAAAATCTGGGACCCAGCAATGAATACAGTATCCCAGATGCAGTCTGGCCAATCTAAGAAGTGTGGGACTGTCACCTGCCTTGTTCTGCACCCTGCAATTCATTTATCATAGTTTAGGTTCGTATTTACTTTTTATCTTGGCAGCTCCATTATACTGTTAACTCATACTGAGCTTAGAATCAACTAAAATTCTATGCCCTCTCTCCATGATTCTGTAAAATTATTTCCCAGACACAAGGAATATCCCTGTCCCATTTTTTTAAGGAGTATTTTCTTTTAAATTTGTTTCACCGACAGTCTGTTGAAATCATTAAAAATTCTAACTTTATCATTTAATATGCGATTACCCATCTTTGTTTCATGTTATCTACAAACTGTTAGGTATGTCATCAATGGTCATTCAAGTTATCAATGATAGACAGAGGTGGTACAGCACACTACTAGATATCTGTTTGCTGACTGACATGATATATTATTTGTCATGTTACATCATAAAATAGCACTCTCTGGAAAAGGATGTTTAATAATAAAATCACGCAATTAAATTACCATTCAGCCTATACATTCTATCTTCCTTAAGTATTCTCCTCAAAAGGCTAATATACCTTCAAGGCAAACAGTTAGTGAAACCAAATATTCTCTAAGAATTCTAACTTTAATTGTGGTTACCAGGGTCGCTGTATGGAATATGACAACACTTATGCCCTCTTGGTGCTTATATTATACTAGAAGATACACAATAAATATAAAAAACAATAAATAAGTAAACAGATAAAAAAGCAAATAACTTCTAAAACTGTTAAGCAAAATGAAGAAAATTAAACAGGCTAGTAAGATAGAGACTCACTGGCTAGCTAGCTATTTTGGTTCAAGTAATTAGGGAAGCCCTCTTTTAGGCAACTTTTAAGCTGGACTTGAATGACTAGAAGGAACCAGCTATGCAAAGATAAGTAATAAGAAAGAAGTTGAAGAAAAAGGTCACGGTAACTATGAAGAGAAGGGAGCTGTTCCAGTTATTTTGCAATTCTAGTTTTCCTTAGATGATCCAGTCATTCCCTCTCTTCCAGAAGGGCACAGTCATACCAATAATAAGTTATGAACACGCTTCCCTATAGTTATAGCTCTGGACTAAGATATAACTAGTTTTGGAGATGGGAGGACCACTACCTGAAGACTGAGGCAATGAGAAGTCTCAAGCCACCACGGCTACCTCAATTCAATGGCCATGACATTCCTAATTTTGGAATAATTGTTCTGAAAAAGTATATTGTTGATAAGGAGAAAGGAAAAAGTGAGTGAAGGGTTAATGTAAATTCGCATTTACTGGAAACGTAACTCAAAAGATATGCTCTGTACTCAGAACAGCACAAGCAAAGGTGTTCCAATTCTATAGAGAAGTGGAAAACTTGAAGACGTATTCAAGGAACAATAAAGAATTCAGTTTAGCTATAGCATAAGACAGAAGAAGTTATGAAGATGAGATATAAACATGACTTGGGGACATATCATTGAATACTTTTTGTACCACATTTATGTAAAAAAGTAGTTGGTCTTAATTCTTTATGAAATTTGCAACACTGATAATGACTGATTTAGACCTATGTTTTATGAAGTTACTCTAGAAGTTGGGTGCAAAACAGAGAATGGGAGTAAATCTCTCTTTAGAAAGCTAATGGAACAATTCAGGCAAAAACTAATGACTACTTGAGCTAATTTGTTGGCAACTACTTTTCAGGATGATAAATGTCTACAGTTGACAAGAGTGCAGTAAAACAGGTACTTCGTCCATTTAAAAATGAACAAAGGAAACGAACAGACACATCACCAAAGAAGATGTTCAGGTGGCTAACAGATACATGTGGAAATGGTCATGATCACTTTAGAGAAGTGCAAACCAAAACCACAATAAGATACCATCTCACCCCAATATTACTGACACGAATAAAAAAAACAGAAAATAACAAATGTTGGAAAGGTTTTGGGGAAATTGGAACTCTTATGCCATACTGGTGGTAATGTAAAATGGTGTAACCATTTTTGAAAATGATACAGTGCTTCCTCAAAAATCTAGAATAGAAATAACCATACGATCCAGCAATCCCACTCTTAGGAATATATCCTAGAGAAATAAGAGCCATCACATGAATAGACATATGCATACCCATGTTCATTGCAGGATTATTCACAATAGCAAAAAGATGGAAACAACTTAAATGTCCATCAACAGATGAACGGATAAACAAACTATAGTACATACACACAATGGAATACTATGCAACAGTAAAGAACACTGACGAATCTGCGAAACATCTCACAACATGCATTAACCTGGAGAGCATTATGCTAAGTGAAATAAGTCAATTACAAAAGGACAAATACTGTATAAGACCACTTTAATAAAAAATCAAGAAAACGCTTACACACAGAACAATCTTTGATGGTTATGAGAGAGAGGAGTGACGGGGAGGAAGAACACTAACTAGACAATACACTAGTGTAAAGTTTGGTGAAGGGTAAGATGGTACACAATAATGATGAAGCCAGCACAGCTTGACTAAGGCAAAGACATAGAAGTTTCATAGACAGATCCAAACTCAATGAGGGGCCAATTCACTGGGATGAGGGCTGGTGACTATGATCTCCAGGGACATCTAGCTCAATCGGCGTAACACAGTTAAAAAGAAAATGTTCCACATCCTACTTTGGTGAGTAGTGTCTAGGGTCTTGAAAGCTTGTGAGTGACCATCTAAGATATATTTACTGGCCCCACCCCATCTGGAGCAAAGGAGAATGAAGAAAATCAGACACATAAGAGAAAGATTAGTTCAAAGTACTAATGAACCACAACTACCACAGCCTCTACCAGGCTGAGGCCATCACAACTAGATGGTGCCTGGCTACCACCACCAACTGCTCTGACAGGGATCACAATAGACAGTCCTGGACAGAGCTGGAGAAAAATGTAGATCAAAATACAAACTCACAAAAAAAGACCAGACTTACTGGTCTGACGGCGACTGAAAAAGCCCAAGAGTATGGCCCCCGGATATCCATTTACCTCAATCCTGAAGTCACTCTTCAGCCAAAGATTAGACAGGCCTATGAAACAAACAATAACACAAATAGTTCAACCATGTATACGAGACAAAATGGGCATGCCAGCTGAAAAGCAAGAAGGCAGGAAAGAACAGGGAAACTGGATGAATGGTAATGGGGAACCCAAGGTCAAGAAGGGGAGACTGTTGACACATTGCAGGATTGGCAACCAATGTCACAAAAAAATTTGCGTGTTAATTGTATAATGAGAAACTAATTTGCCCTGTAAACTTTCACCTAATGCACAATTAAAAAAAAAAAAAACAGGAACAGGCACTTTGATATATTGCTGGTAGAACTGTAATTTGGACAATATTCTGGGGTGTGGTTTGATGGAATTAGACTTAAGAGAAAATAAGTAAGAGATTGTCTTAGTTATCTAGTGCTGCTATAACAGAAATACCACAAGTGGATGGGTTTACCAAACAGAAATTTATTCTTTCACAGTCTAAGAGGCTAGAAGTCCAAATTCAGGGTGTCAGCTCTAGGGAAGGCTTTCTCTTTCTGTCAGCTCTGGGGGAAAGTCCTTCTCATCAATCTTCCTCTGGTCTAGGAGCTTCCCAGTGCAGGGACCCTGGGTCCAAATGACATGGAGCATTAGGTCCCCATGTCTCTCTACTTGCCTCTGTCTTTTATACCTCAAAAGAGATTGATTTAAGAAACAATCTAATCTTGTAGATTGAGTTTTACCTCATTAACATAACTGCCACTAATCTTGCCTCTTTAACATCATGGAGATAGGATTTACAACACATAGGAAAATCACAACAGATGACAAAATGGTGGACAATCACACAGTACTGGGAATTATGGCCTAGCCAATTTGACATATATTTTGGGGTGACACAATTCAATCCATAACAGAGATCAAAAAGACTTGGGAACTGATAGATACCAGGGATTTGAAAAGAGAATGTACTGAAGAAGATTATGAGTTTTCAAGCTTGGTTGACTGCGATGATCAGACAACAGAAATGAGGAAGCAGAAAGAAATGATGGAAAAAAGCATGAGAATAGGATTCAGAAGACCTTAGGGACCTGCTCTTACCTCATCATTGAAATGTTGTATAATGTTGGGAAAACTCAGTTAAATTTAGTGTTTATATTTATATATGTAAAATGGTTGAGGGAATGGATTGGAGAGAAAAGAAAAAAGCAGTGGTAATGGCATGAATCCTTATCTTGTTCACTTTTATAGCCCTTCAAGCATTTGAAAGAGGTCCTGATAGAACATGATATTTTTTGAAGAGATGAGTGAGCTACAATTTTCTGAGGAATCAAATATCCTTGTCACAATTTTGCAAGGTATACATTATTGTTCCCATTTTGCAGATGGAAAAATTGAGGTTCAGGGTGGTTAAATAATTGACACAAAGTTCCAGGACTAGATGTTATGAAACATTTCTCCCTGATTCCAAAATCTTTCTCTATTATGTGACTAGCTCTCTTAGACTGGATTCTATAGAGAAGCAAAATCAGTGAAGCATACACACACACATACACGCACACACACATGTTATTGTTAGGTGCTGTCAAGATTGTCCTGACCCCTGGCAATCCTACGTACAACAGAACGAAACACTGCCCAGTTCTGCGGCATCCTCACAAACATTGTATGCTGGAGCCCATTGTTGCAGCCACTGTGTCAGTCCATCTCCTCGAGGGTCTTCCTTTTTTTCGCTGACCCTCTACCAAGCATTATGTCCGTCTCCAGGGACTGATCCTTCCTGATACCATGTCCAAAGTATGTGAGACAAAGTCTTGCCAGCCTAGCTTCTAAGGAGCATTCTGGTTGTACTTCTTCCAAAACAGTTTTGTTCATTTTTTTTGCTATCCATGGTATATTCAATATTCTTTGCCAACACCATAATCCAAGGCATTAATTCTTCTTCGGTCTCCCTTTTTCACTGTCCAGCATATGAGGTGATTGAAAATACCATGGCTTGGGTCAGGAGCACCTTAGTCCTCAAGGTGACATCTTTGCTTTTGAGTGCTTTAAAGAGGTCTCTTGCAGCACGTTCACCCAATGCAATGCATCTTTCGATTTCTTGACTGCTGCTTGATTGCTGATTGTGGATCCAACTAAAATGAAATTCTTAGCAACCTGAATCGTTTCTCCATTTATCATAATGTTGCTTATGGCCCAGCTGTGAGGATTTTGCTTTATGTTGAGGTGTAATCTATACTGAAGGCTATGGTCTTTGATGTTTATCAGTGCTTTGAGTCCTCTTCACTTTCAGCAAGCAAGGTTGTGTCATCTGCATAACTCAGGTTGTTAATGAGTCTGCTTCCAAACCTAATGCCCCATTCTTCTTCATATAGTCCAGCTTCTTGGATTATTTGCTCAGCATACATATTGAAGAAGTATGGTGAAAGGATACAGCTCCGAGGCACACCCGTCTTGACTTTGAACCACACAATATCCCCTTGTTCTGTTCAAATGACTGCCTCTTCATTTATGTACAGGTTCCTCATGTGCACAATTCAGTGTTCTGGGATTCCCATTCTTCACAGTATTATCCATAATTTGTTATGATCCACACAGCCAAATGCTTTTATTTAATTTTATTTTCACTTTTTTTGTGCTTTAAGTGAAAGTATACAGATCAAGTCAGTCTCTCATACAAAAATTTATATACACTTTGCTATGTACTCCTAGTTGCTATCCCCCTAATAAACCTAATGAAACAGCACACTCCTTCTCTCCACCCTGTATTCCCGTGTCCATTCAGCCAGCTTCTGTCCCCCTCTGCCTTCTCATCTCCCCTCCAGACAGGAGCTGTACACATTGTCTCATGTGTCTGCTTGAGCCAAGAAGCTCACTCCTCACTAATATAATTTTCTATTATAGTCCAGTCCAATTCCTGTCTGAAGAGTTGGCTTTGGGGATGGTTCCAGTCTTGGGCTAACAGAAGGTCTGGGGACCATTACCTCTGAGGTCCCTCAAGTCTCAGTCAGACTGTTAAGTCTGGTCTTTGTACAAGAATTTGAGGTCTACATCACACTGCTCTCCTGCTCTATCAGGGATTCTCTGTTGTGTTCCCTGTCAGGACAGTCATCGGTTATAGCCAGAAACCATCTAGTTCTTCTGGTCTCAAGCTGATGTAGTCTCTGATTTATGTGGCCCTTTCTGTCTCTTGGGCTCATAATTGGTGTTCTTCATTATCCTTTGATCCAGGTGGGTTGAAACCAATTGATGCATCTTAGATGGCTGCTTGCTAGCATTTAAGACCCCAGACACCACTCACCGCAGTGGGATGCAGAATGTTTTCTTAATAGATTTTATTATGCCAATTGACCTAGTTGTCCCCTGAAACCATGATCCCCAGATCCCTGCCCCTGCTACTCTGGCCTTCTAAGCATTCAGTTTATTCAGGAAACTTCTTTGCTTTTGGTTTAGTCCAGCTGTGCTGCCAACTCCTGTATTGTGTGTTGTCTTTCCCTTCACCTAAAATAGTTCTTGTCTACTATCTAATTAGTGAACACCCCTCTCTCTCGGTCCCTCCCTATGCTTGTAACCATCAAAGAATATTTTCTTCTCTGTTTAAACTATTTCATGAGTTCTTATAATAGTGGTCTCATACAGTATTTGTCCTTTTGCAAATGAATAATTTCACTCAGCATAATACCTTCCACATTCGTCAACGTTATGAAATGTTTCACGGATTCATCAATGTTCTTTATCCATGTGTAGAACTCCATTGTGTGAATATATCATGATTTATTTATCCACTCATCCGTTGATGGGCACCTTGGTTGCTTCCATGTTTTTGCTATTGTAAACAGTGCTGCAATGAACATGGGTGTGCATATATCTGTTTGTGTAAAGGCTCTTATTTCTCTAGGATATATTCCAAGGAGTGGGATTGCTGGATCCCATGGTAGTTCTATTTCTACCTTTTTAAGGAAGTACCAAATCAATTTCCAAAGTGGTTGTACCATGTTACATTCCCACCAGCAGTGTATAAGTGTTCCAGTCTCTCCACGGCCTCTCCAATATTTATTATTTTGTGTTTCTTGGATTAATGACAGCCTCATTGGAGTGAAAGGGTATCTCATTGCCAAATGCCTTTAAATAGTCAATAAAACACAGGTAAACATCTTTCTGGTATTCTCTGCCTTCAGCCAGGAGCCATCTGACATCAGCAATGATATCCCTGGTTCCACATCCAGCTTGAATTTCTGGCAGTTCCCTGTCAATATACTGCTGCAGTTATTTTTGAGTAATTCAGCAAAATTTTACTTGCATGTGATATTAATTATACTGTTAGATAACTTCCACATTCTGTTGGATCCCTTTCTTGGGAATAGGCATAAATATGGATCACTTCCGGTTGGTTGGTCAGGAAGCTGTGTTCCACATTTCTTGGCATAGACAAGTGAGCACTTCCAGCCCTGCATCCATTTGCTGAAACATCTCAATTGGTATTCTGTCAATTCCTGGATCCTTATTTTTTGCAAAAGCCTTCAGTGCAGCTTGTACTTACTTCTTCCTTCAGTACCATTGGTTCCTGATCATATATGCTACTTCCTGAAATGGTCGAACGTCCACCAATTCTTTTTGGTATAATGACTCTCTGTATTCCTTCCATCTTCCTTTTGATGCTTTCTGCATTATTCAACTTATTCCCCATAGAATCCTTCAATATTGCAACTTAATCCTTGAATTTTTTCTTCAGTTCTTTCAGCTTGAGAAATGCTGAGTGTGTTCTTCTCTTTTGATTTTCTATCTCCAGGTTTCTGCACAACATGTCATTATAATACTTTACTCTGTCTTCTGGAGCCTTCCTTTGAAATGTTCCATTCAGCTCTTTTACTTCGTCATTTCTTCATTTTGCTTTAGCTATTTGACAGTCAAGAGCCAGTTTCAGAGTTTCCCTTCTGACATCCATTTTGGTCTTTCTTTCCTTCTTTTTAATGACCTTTTGCTTTCTTCATGTATGATGTCCTTGATATCAGTCCATAACTCATCTGGTCTCCTGTCAGTATTAAACGCCTCAAATTTATTCTTGAGATGGTCTCTAAATTCAGGTGGGATATACTCAAGGTCTTATTTTAGCTCTCATGGACTTGTTCTAATTTTGTTCAGTTTCAACTTGAACTTGCATGTAAGGAATTCATGGTCTATTCTGCAGCCAGCCCCTGGCCTTGTTCTGACTGATAGTATTGTTTTTCCATCATCTCTTTCCACAGATATAATTGATTTGATTACTGTGTATTCCATCTGGCAAGGTCCATGTGTATAGCTGCCATTTGTGTTGTTGAAAAAAGGTATGTGCAATGAAGAAGTCATTGGTTTTGCAAAATTCTATCATGCTATTTCTGGCATCATTTCTATTTCCAAGGCCATATTTTCCAAATACTGATCCCTTTTTTTTGTTTCCAACTTTTGCACTTCAATCACCAGTAATTATCAACACATCTTGATTGCATGTTTGATCAATTTCAGACTGCAGAAGTTGGTAAAAATCTTCCATTTTTTCATCTTTGGCTTTAGTGGTTGGTGGGTAAATTTAAATAATAGTCATATTAACTGGTCTTCCTTGTAGGCATATGAGTATTATCCTATCACTGACAGCATTATACTTCAGGATAGATCTTGAAATGTTCTTTTTGACTATGAACACAATGCCATTGCTCTCCAAGTTGTCATTCCAGACATAGTAGAACATATGACTGTTCTTTTCAAAATGGCCAATACCAGTCCCTTTCAGCACATTAATGCCTAGGATATCGACGTTTATGCATTCCATTTCATTTTTGATGATTTCCAATTTTCCTAGATTCATGCTTCATACATTCCACATTCCAATTATTAATGGATGATTGCAGATATTTCTTTTATTTTCAGTCATGCCACATCAGCAAATGAAGGTCCAGGAAGCTTGAGTCCATCCGTGTCATTAAGTTTGACTCTACTTTGAGGAGGCAGCTCTTCCCCAGTCGTGTTTTGTGTGCCTTCCAACCTGAGGGGCTCATCATCTGGCACTACATCAGAAAATGTTCCCCTGCTATTCGTAAGATTTTCACTGGCTAATTCTTTTCAGAATTAGACTGCTAGGTTCTTCTTCCTAATCTGTCTTAGTCTGGAAGCTCAGATGAAACCTGTCCACCATGGGTGACCCTGTTGGTATTTGAACACAGGTGGCATAGCTTCCATATGATGCAAAACTCCACAGTACAATAAACTGACAGACACATGGGATATACACACATACATATACATATGTAATCAGAGAGAAGAGTGGTTTATCTCAAGAAAATGGCTCAGGCAGTTGTTCCAGTAACCACCAAAACCCAGTGCCGTCGAGTTGATTCCGACTCATAGCGACCCTATAGGACAGAGTAGAACTGCCCCACTGGCAAATCCCAAGTCCTTGGGCCTGGCATCAGGCTGGAGTCTCCTCTTGACTCACGTATTTCCAAGGGCTGATGAGCCCAAGATCGGAAGGTCAGATGGCAGGCCATTGGCTCACAGGCTGTAGAGGCTGAGGAATACCATGATTGGCAGGCAATATGGCAGGCAGCTGCCTGAGGTCCAAAGATCATATGATGATGAGCAGATGCAAGATCCAGAGCAAGCAAGCTATGCCAGAAAGTCCATAGATATACTGGATGCAGGCCACACTCGCAGGGAAATTCCCCTTACAACTGATTGGCTGATCGCATCAGATCACATTATGAAGGATGACACATCATTACATAACTGTGAAACTGCATCATTACATAACTGTCAAACCACTGAGAATCATGGCCCAGCCAAGCTGACAAACAACCTTAACCACACAGTCCACCCCTTGTCAACTTGGCACCTGTACACATCTCCTTAAACTGTACACAATCTCTAAATAAAGACAATTACAAAGTCATATGTGTGCCTAACATGATAAAATGAACATGTGTACGACTGAAAACACACTAGCCTCGATTTACATCTTATATTTTATAAGTGAAGAAAACAAAAATATTTGATGCACACATACAAGGAAAAAATAACAATTACAATCCTCATTTCTGCAAATGGTCATGAGGTCATAACTGGTTTTCAGATCTACCTTCTTCCACCACCCATTCTGTATTCCCTTTACCCTTAGCAAGCATCTCAGCTGGTCGTGGTTCTTTGCCTGGTGGGGTGACTCCAACCTTCACTCCAAGGGTCTGGGCCATTAGTAGTCATGTTGGAATGGGGCTGTTAAGAGTTTTCCATTTACTTTAATCACAAGGCATGGTTGTACTAAGAGACACCCTAAGGGATCTTCTGTATTCCAGACATACTTTTACCACCATTATGCAACATCAATCTGATTTCCCCTTGGTAATTGGCGTCAATCACACTAGCCAATATGGTAACTCCCTTCTTTGACTGTTGATCCAGAGGCATGAGGAACCCAAGTGGCCTGGTGGCATTCTTAACTTCCATTTCAACGTAATTCATGCTGTGTCTCCACGTGGGAGCCTTTCTCCCTTTAGAATTAAGACCTCTAGATGTGAGGGGGAGGCAGAGCATACGGCCACAGGGACAGGAAGCAAACATTTTATGTGTGGGTCACTAGGGGTAGGGGGTGAGTGGTGCCACTCCCATTTCCACACCTTGATTCCTGGAACCATAAATCCTGGCTATAGGAGAAAAAGCACCATACATTAGATGCTGGCTTAGAGCATATACAGCCTCCAGGAGAACACTGCCCGAACCCTGCAAAGTGTTGCTACCTAGCTGACACCACAATTTTGTCTTTAGAAGGCCATTCCATCAAGCCAGCTGCTTCAGGATAATGGAGAACATGGTAAGATCAATGAATTTCATAAGCATGGGCCCACTGATGTATTTCATTTGCTATGAAGTGAGTCCCTTGATCTAAAGCAATGTTCTGTGGGATACCATAATGTTGGATAAGGCATTCTGTGAGTCCACAGATGGCAGTTTTGGCAGAGGCATTTCATGCAAGGAAGGCAAATCTGTATCCAGAGTAAGTACATATCCCAATTAGAATGATCCGCTGCCCTTTCTATGATGGAAGCAGTCCAATGTACTCAACCTGCCACCAGGTTGCTGGCTGATTGCCTCAAGGAATTGTGTCATATCAGGGACTTAGCGCTGTCTCTGCTGCTGGCAGATTGGGCATTTAGTACTGGCTGTAGCAAAGTTGGAAACCCTGGTGGCATAGTGGTTAAGTGCTATGGTTGTAACCAAAAGGTCAGTAGTTCAAATCCAGTAGGCGCTCCTTGCAAACTCTATGGGGCAGTTCTACTCTGTCCTATAGAGTCACTATGAGTCGGAATTGACTCAATGGCAAAGGGTTTGGTTTTTTTTTTTTGGTAGCCAAGGTGACCTTAGTGAGTGGATGTCCATTTTATTGAGCCCGTGCATAACCCCCATCTCTGCCACCATGGCCACTTTGATCATGAGCCCACTGGGCAATGACTCGAGTGACTAGGGTAAAGAGGATGACTGGTTTCCAGAGAACATGGTATTCTAACCACTTGATTTGTTAAAATCCTCCTCTGCTGAGGTCACCCTTTGGTGAGCATTCACACAAAACACAAATATCTTTACTTCTTTGGTCCTTTCAGAGAGGTCTATCCACATACCTCTTCCCCATACTTCCTTTTCACCAATTTACCAAACATGTTCCTTCCAATTTCCTGACCATTCAGGCAAACCATTGGCTACAGCCCATGAATCAGTATACAATTGCACATCTGGCCATTTCTCTTTATAAGCAAAGTGAACAACTAGGTACACTGTTCGAAGTTCTGCCCATTGGATTTCCCTTCACCACTGTCCTTTAGGGAGCTTACAGAAAGGGGCTGCAGTGCTGTCACTGTCCACTTTTGATTGGTGCCTGCGTTTCATGCAGAACCATCTGTACACCAGGCACGAGCTTTCTCTTCCTCAGTCGATTGATCATAAGGAACTCCCCATGAGTCCATAGATGCAGACTGCGAAAGAGCAGGTAATCCCTCCAGTGTGAAGACCTTGGGCATTTGGGCTACTTCCTCACACAGCTTATCTGTATCTTCAGGTCTTGCTTGAGCCTGATCTCATATATATCACTTCCATTTAATGGTGAAGTGCTGCCGTGCATATTCCACTTTACGGCTTTGTGGGTCAAACAACACTCAGTTCATAATGGGCAGCTCCAGATGCATGACGATTGGTGGCCCATGGTTAAGCATTCCATCTCAACTAAGGCCCAGTAACAAGCCAGAAGCTATTTCTCAAAAGGAGAGTAGTTATCTGAAGAGGATGGCAGGGCTTTGATCCAAAACTCTAAGGGTCTCTACAGTGATTCACCAATAGGGGCCTGCCAAAGATCCAAACTGTATCTCTATCTGCAACTGACACTTCAAGCACCATTGGTTCAGCCAGATCATATGACCCAAGTAGCAGAGTGGCTTGCATGGTAGCCAGAATCTGTTGCAGAGCCTCTCTCCTTCTAGGCCACACTCAAAACCGGCAGTTTTTCAAATCACTTGATAAACAGGCCAGAGTAAACCCATTGCCTTCAAGTCGATTTCAACTCACAGTGACCCTAAAGGACAGAGTACAACTGCCCCATAAGGTTTCAAAGGAGCAGCTGGTGGATTCGAAGTTTTGGTTAGCAGCCTGAGCTCTTACCCACTGCACCACCAGGGCTCCAAAATCCAAAGAGGCCCACCAGGCATTGTGCCTCCTTTTTTTAGTTGCAGGAGTAGCAAGATGTAACATTTTACCTTTCACTTTACAGGGAGTATCTTGCTATGCCCCAAACAATTGGACTCCTAGAAATTTCACTGAGGTGGATGGTGCCCGATATTGTATGTGATGAATTTCCCACCCTCTAGCATGCAAATGTTTTACCAATACGTCCACAGTCAATGACACTTCTTCCTTATTAGGTCCAGCCAGCACAACATCATCAATGTAATGGATCAGTGTGATGTCTTGTGGAAAGGAAAAGCGATCAAGGCCCCTGTGGGCTAAAATATGACATATGACTAGAGAGTTGATATATTTTGAGGTAGGACAGTGATGGTGTATTGCTGGCCTTGCAAGCTGAATGCAAATTGCTTCTGGTGTTCCTTTGAAACCAGAATCAAGAAAAAGGCATTGGCCAGATCAATAGCTGCATACCAGGTACCAGGAGATGTGTTAATTTGTTCAAACAATGAAACTACATCTAGAACAGCAGCTGCAACTGGAGTCACCACCTGGTTAAGGTTACAATAATTCACTGTCATTTCCCAAGATACATCTGTTTTTTTGCATAGGCGAAATCGGTGAGTTGAATGGCGATGTGTTGGGAATCTCCACCCTGCATCCTTCAAGTCCTTGATGGTAGCAGTAATCTCTGCAGTCCCTCCAGAATGCGGTATTGATTTTGTTTACTATTTTCCTAGATTGCGGGAGCTCTAATGACTTCCACTTCACTTTTCCTACCATAATAGCCCTTACTCCACTTCTCAGAGATCCATTGTGGGGATTTTGCCAGTTGCGGAGTATATCTATTTCAATTATGCATTCTAGAACTGGGGAAATCACTACAGGATGGGTTTAGGAACCCATTGGACCCACTGTGAGACAAACCTGAGCTAAGACTCCATTAAAACCTGAGCTCCATAGGCCTTAATCTGACTGGTGGGCCACAGTGACATTTTTGGTCTCCTGGAATTAGTGTCAGTTCACAACCAGTATCCAGTAGTCCCTGAAAACTCTGATTATTTCCTTTTCCCTAACGAACAGTCACTCTCTTAAAAAGGCTGTAGATCCTTTTGGGGAAGGCTGGAAGATACACAGTATAAATTTTTGGCAGTGTAGCGAGGTGCTTCCTCAAAGGATCCTGGGTTTGTGGGGCTGTAAAATGGCTCAAGTCTGAGGATTGATTGAGGTGCCATGACACTCTATTCTGGCGATTCAAGTTAGACTGCCATGGACTTGACTTAGAATTCTCCTGCTTGTACAGATCAAGTAAATATTTAGATTCCTTAGCTATTTCATTCCTAGAGACACCATGACTAAGTAGCCAATGCCATAAGTTCCATGAGTCAGACTATTGTGATCACTGCTTTGACTCTGTTCTCCATTACAGCAACCACATCCACCTTGTCTTTGTTGATTGAGTGCTGCCATTTGGCCCCTACTACCATGGGGTCCAATCAGCCCCATTGTTGTTAAGTATCTTATTTCAGTTAAGGCAGTTCCCACTGTCAAATCTTATATAAAAATAGCAACCATGGCAGTCTTCAAGGACACTGAAGCTCTCTTCAAAAATTTGTTCCTCACCATTGTGGTAAAGGTGTATCCTCTGGGCACTCCATGTGTGAGTCTGTGAGTCTAACCTGTAAGTCTGCTCTAGCGTGCCCATTTCCCTAAGCTTTTCTTACCTTATTCTACAGGATACGAAGGCAGGTCTGGTACTTCAACTTGATTTAGTGTAGGCCACTGCGTAATCCATGCTTCAGCGACCTGGCCAAAAAAACTATTAAATCCTTTCCTAACTTCTCGAGCTGAAACATTGAATGAAGAATCTGTGCTTAGTGGACCCATATCAATAAACTCAGACTGATCCATCTTTATGTTCCTTGCACCACTATCACACACCCTTAACAGCTATTCCCACACATATTCCCCAGGTTTCTGTTTGTACATACTAGAAAAATTAAGCAGTTCTTTTAAAGTATAGTGTACCTCCTCCTGGGTCACACTTTGAGCTTCCCCTTTTGGGGTTTGCTGGGGCTTAAGTCCAGTTATAGGTCTAAAAGCCAAAATTGGTGGTAGGGGTAAACCCTGTGAACATTAAGCAACGTTTTGTAAGGCATCTACCTCAGTTGATGCCCAAGACAATGTGCCAGACAAAATTTCTCTTCATCTGTAAACCTGTGAAATCTATAATATAAGTTATCTGCTTCCAAAGTACAATGGTAGAAGAGGCACAGTATAGACATTTCCATCACAAATGGAAGAAACTGGAGGGAAAGAAAGGATAATAGGCACCAAGCAATAAAAACAAACAAACATGCAGAACAATTTACATTAGCTCTCAAGGTCTGAAAATAATCCACTGTTCTCTGACACCATCAACGCAGTAGCTCTGCCCTCTGGATACTGGGTGGAGGCCCCTCAGTCTTGGGCTTCAGCTCTGCCTTCCAAATTTTGTCTTTGTTATCTAGTGCTGCTATAACAGAAATACCATAGGTGGATGGCTTGAACAAACAGAAGTTTATTGTCTCACAGCTCAAGTGGCTAGAAGTACAAATTCAGGGTGCCAGCTCCAGGGGTAGTCCCCTTTCTCTCTCTGTCAGCTCTGGGGGAAGGTCTTTATCTTCTTTCAACACCTGTGGGCCTGGCGTTCCTTGGAGATCGCCGTATGTCTTGGTATCTGTTTTCCTCTAGGTTTAGGAGGTTCTTCGTGCAGGAACTAAGGGACATGCTGTGTTCCTGGCTCCTCTTTCTTGGTGGTACTGAGGTTCCCAGTCCCCCTCTGCTCACTTCTCTCTCCTTTTATCTACTGTAAGATAAAAGGTGATGCAGGCCACATCCAAGGGAAAAAAAAAAAAAAAAACTACCCTTAAATCAGATCAAGGGTGATCTGAGTAAAGGTGTTGCATTCCACCCTAATCCTATTTAACATAACCTAATCTTGCCTCATTAACCACAGGCAGAGGTTAGGAATTACAATACACAAGACAATTACATCAGATAACTAAATGAATGACAACCACATATGCGAATCATGGCCTAGCCAAGTTGACATATATTTTTGGGGGGGTCACAACTCACTCTATGACATTCCACCATTTGGTCCCTGAAAATTCATGTATTTGCCACATGTAAAACACTTTTACCCCATCATATCACTCCAAAAGTCTTAAACCAACTCCAAGTCCAAATTACATCCCAGGGCAAAACTGCTTTTCATCTGTGAACCTCTGAAATTCTAGAATACAAGTTATCTACTTCCAAAGTACAATGGTGGAACAGGCACAAGACAGACATTTCTATTACAAATGGGAGAAAATGGAGGGAAAGGAGGAATAACGGGCACCAAGTATCATGGCCCAGCCAAGGTGACACACATTAACCTAGAAAAAAACTTGTCTTGGTTTCACTGGTGTATCCCTCCTGCTTTAAAAAGTAGAAGACAGCAAAGGTCTCAACAAGGATTTGACCTTTATCCTAGTGTTAGGCTGGTTCTGCACTGAAGTTGACTTAGGAAGTAAAAAATTGACATCTTCTGCCTATGCATATAAGGAATGTGACCCAGCTGGAGCAACAAGGACACATCAACTGGATCCTGAGCTATTAAAAAAACAGCCAAAGCAATCCTGGAAAACATCTTTTAGGAAATCTTTCACAGAAGTAAGATACTTAAAGCACAGAAGACACATCTATTTCCACTCTTCCTTTTTTCCTTACCAACCTGTTGCTGGCAAGTCGATCCCAACTGATAGCAACCCTATAGGACAGAGTAGAACTGCCCCATAGGGTTTCCAAGAAGTGCCTGGTGGATTTGAACTGCTGGTCTTTTGGTTAGCAGCCATAGCTCTTAACCACTATGCCACCTGGGTTTCCTCTTTTTCCCTTAGCATTTTGTAAATAGCATGATTTGTTGGACCAGTGAAGACCCTCATGTCGTTACTGAAACTTGTACAAAGATTATTAAGAAAAACAACTTAAAAAGGAGAATCACAGTGATTTGGCAGTTTTTAGTCAATCTGTGAATATGTGAAGCTTTTAATGATTTTACCCATTTGTAATATCTACATATACTGATTGGAGCCCTGGTGGGGCAATTGTTAAGAGTTATGGTTGCTAACCAAAAGGTTGGCAGCTCAAACTCACCAGCCTCGGAAACTCTGTGGGACAGTTCTACTCTGTCCTAAAACATCACCAGGAGTCAGAAGCAACTCAACCACTACAGATTTGGGTTTTTTTTTGGTATAGGTACTGACGATTCTGTAACACCCCCAGGACTCAGGCCAGCATAGCTCTGGTAGCATGCTTGCCTGTTTCCCACTTTTGTCCCTTGGAACATATGCCCAATAAAATTTTTCTTCTTGCTTTACTGTAATTTCGGGGTGATTTTAACCTAGGACAAAGTCAGCATCAGCCCTGTGGTGCGGCGAGCTCTCACACTGTAATCTGCACAATTTCCAGGATTTTCGGGGGGCGGGGGCAGGCCATAGTAGAGAATTTATCTGAACACATCCACTTGTCTTGGAAGCGAGCTCCAGGCCTTCAAACCAAGGGGGGGAAGCCCAGCTTCCCCGCAGCCCACAGGATGGCTTTTTGTCCTCTTGTCCTCCGGGCGGACATACCTCTCAGCTCCAATCGCCTCTTCTCTGCCACCTGCAGGTCGTTTTCAGGGACTGCTCAAGGGACGGGTACGCTTGGAGCGGGGAGTCCAGAGAACACTTGCTCGGGTTCAGCCGCGTTTCCACAGACTCCAGGCCCTCCCGCCTCTCCTCCAAGACCCCGAGCCATGGCGCGGGTGCTGATTGTGGGCGCGGGGTTAACAGGAAGCTTGTGCGCCGCGCTCCTGAGGAGGGAGGCGTCCTGTCCTTTGCAACTCTCTGTGTGGGAAAAGTGTGGGGACTCAGGTGAGTCGTCTATGGGCCAAAACGGGGGGGAAAAGAAGCCGCCGCGTCCCCCAGATTCGGAAGTAGAGTGGAGGCGCAACCGTACGACTGTCTAAAACGAAAATCCAGAGTCTTTGCTACCCGCGCTTCCCGGCAGCTGCACATGCGCAGTGCTCGCCTCGTCACGTGACCGGAGGCTTCAGCCGCGCCGGGAAAAGCCGGAGAAGCTGGGAAGGCGGTTGGGGGGTGTCGGCAAACCTTCCTGTGACTGGAGCGGGGCAGGGCTTACAGCGAGCAGTTAGGAGGGAGGCCTGAGCGCCTCCGGAGGGAGCCTGGTCCGAGTTCGCAAAGCTTGGGCCTCCCCAGGGGAAAAAAACAAAAACAACAAAAAAAGGGTTATTATCTTGGCTCTGTGTGTGGTTTTGCAGCTGTCTCCAGATTAGAAGGATCCCAAGCGCCCATCGACCAAGACTTTCCGAAGATCTAGTTTACAGAATCCTATTATTCTCACAAAACCTGACAGCACGAGTGAAAGAAAGCATTGGTTGATTAATTCGTTCTGAGATTCCATTCATCATTTTGTTTTATTTCTTACTTTTATTCAAGCTATTAAATACATGCACCAGAAATAGTGTTGGACAATGCTGTATTCACTAGTTTTTTTTTTTTTAATTTCACAGTGACCAAATTGTTACCTACGTCGTGACAATGTTAGATGACAAAACCATCAAGTTATTAAAAAAAAAAAAATTCTAATACATTTGTAATCAATTTGAGGGTCACCTGGGTGTGAATTGCATTAATTGTGAAAAGCTCAGTTTACTGCACTAAGACATTTTCCTGTGAATTAATTCAAGGGGGAAGAATGACTACGACCACTAGTCCTTATAATCAACAGTGTACAGCCGATTTGGGTGCTCAGTACATCACCTGCACTCCTTATTATGCCAAAATACACCAAAGGTGAGTTCGTTGAAAGGGGTGGAATCAGTCTTACTAGTCGTATGATGTAAAAAGATGCAATTCATCCATTTTTTAACGTTACCTCTTGTAATATAGTGAAGTTATATTATCATCACTGGTGGTGTTAGCAGTAGAAGGTTAACCTGAGTAAATTGGGAAGTGTTAATACCCGCCCCACGGGATTGTTGTAAAGATTAGACGAGATGATACATGGAACATAATAAGGTCTCAATAAATATAAATATGCTGGTGTTGAGGAAGAGGACAAATACCTACAATGCAAGTCAATCTTCTTAACCCAATTTAAAGATGGGTAAAATAAACAGAAGAATACCTTTCTAATTATTTTCATTGACTTTAATTTTGAAGTACATGGGGAAATAGACTTCTGGCTAATGTCTGCAAAAGATCTATAGATTCTTGAAACACTTTTGTTCTTCATCTGAATTATAAATTTAATTTAACACAACATATACATTGAGTTGATCATATGAAGGTAGCTGGTTATAAGTTAAAATTATAACTATTAAAAATTGTTGGAAGAGAATATGGTATTTTTAGAGCCAATTATAGTATATGCTTACATTATATATATATTGATTCATTTCAGTTTTTATGATGAACTGTTAGCTCATGGTGTTTTGAAGCCTCTGACTTCTCCTATCGAAGGAATGGTGATGAAAGATGGAGACTTGAACTTTGTGGCACCTCAAGGAGTTTCTTCAATTATTAAGCATTACTTAAAAGAATCAGGTGGGAATGTGATTTTTTTCTAACTTTTAAAAAATTAGCATTTTAAATAAAAGTTATACACATAATCAAATAATGGCTGTGCATGTGTATATCTATGTATGTACCATCGTTTATGTAACTGTTAACTTTTTGATAAATATTTAGATTGGGAGTAGGGAGTTGTTTGGTTTGTGGGATTTTGTTTGTTTGTGTTTTGCTAATACAAACATTGCTGCAATGTCTAACCTTGACGTTCTTATTGTTAGTATATCTATTTCTTAACAGTGTAAAAGCTTTGTCAAATGGTACGTACATTTTCAATTTAACTAGGTTGTGCCACATGTTCTTCTGAAAGAATACTCATCAATAGTGAATGCAACCTCTTTCCCCACATCTGGTTATTATGGACATTTTAAATTTTTTTCGGTGTCTCAGTTTAAAAATGGTGTCCCTGTGGTTTTGATTTGCATTTCCTAAATTATGAGTTTATGTGCCTTTTGTTAATTGGCTCTTTGCATTTTTTTCTTTCTTTCTGTGAACATCTTATTCATAACCTTTGCCTATTTTCTATGAAGATTTTCATTTGTTCCTTATATACTTTATGGGTGCTTTTTCTTAAGAAATTAGAACTTCTCTTAAAATAATAAAAATAATTTTATTAATATAAACAGAAGTAGGCTTCTTGATGAATCATAATTCTGTTAAGGCCCCAATTCAAGATCACTTAGGGAGGGTACAAACTGAGAACTTATTTTGTCTCATAAGGGATTTCTAGAATAATTACTGTTTCAGTCTTCCTCATCAAATATTACTTATTGAGAACCCTCAGAATCTCTGATACTGGACATGGGAGAGGTCAGTGAAATTGGATATACAACATGAAAACATAATACATGCCATTCTGGGTTGGACCATTTCTCCACCCAGGATGGTGACATTTTGCCAGTGTAAGTTTTAAAAGTCTATTTTCCTTCATGATTTTCACCTGACCCAAGATATGTATATTTACTGAAATCCTCCAGTACTTACTAACTGTATTATGTATCCATCCATGCATGCATACATCCACCCATTTAGCCATTCATTCAATAAACGTTTATTGAGTGCTTACTATATGACAAATGTTGTTTTAGGTAATAATGATATGAGGGTGAACCAAAGTCCCTGGTGTCATGGAGCTGATGTTCTGGCAGAGTGTCATTCCTTGAATACTTTGCACCTACTTTCTTATTTTGTAAGGTATTTGGGAAATATATATTTTAACTTACAATTTTGCTTTGGAAGCTCTTGGGGGCAGAGATCATATTTAATTTTTTGTAGCTTACACAGAATCTAATAGTACCTTGTTCATAGTAGTTACAGTGATATAGATACATTTTTTTGTATACCTGTATTATATATATTTTTAAATATACGTATAGTTTTTATGTATGTATTTTTTTAGATGATTATTGGTTCAGTTAATTTAACCAATGCTTAGTAGAAACCTATTTATGTTTTCAATTTTTATAACCTCTTGGGACAAGCTTTTCTTACCACTCTGTAGGACAGAGTAGAACTGCCCCATTGAGTTTCCATGTATTGCTTATTTCAAAAAGTCACTTTAAAAAGAAAGAAAGGATTACATATTCCTGGTAGAAAATTGGAAAATACTGCAAAATATTAAGAAAAAAGTTATTATATATAAATCAATAAATTCATTTTGTGACATTTTCTTTCTGCTTTTTTAAAAATGAATTTTTACTTGAGTTCATGATCTACATACTTTGAGTCTATACAAACTTTTCCTTTGCTTATTTTAATATTCTCTGTAATTCTTCAAGATTTCTATCTTCCCTCTACCCAGATCTATTATCATAGGATTTGGTAGAACCTGTGCATACCATTATTTAATTGTACAATTATATCCCTTTAAATATTTTTTAAGCCCCTTTAAAGCTTTCCATCCTACATGAAAGTATTTTAGTTTTTCCACAATGTAAGTTAAGATAGTCCCTGGAATCAGATTGGCCTGGGTTCAGGCCACCCCTTCCTAGCTATGTGATATCAGGAGAGTTTTAAAATCTGTATCTCAGTTCTTTGATAAAATGAGGGTAATAACAGTACCGACTACAAAGAATCATTGAGAGGAGTAAAGGAGATAATACATTCATTATTAAGCCAATCACATGGTAATCTCTTGATAAATGTTAGTTTAAATAACAGTCTACTTGAATGAATGAAGCTGATCTTTGTTATGTCCCCAGTCCAGAAGAACACAAATTAACAAGTTATTCTAAAAAATGTTCTACATTTTGGAGTCTGGTTGAGTTCACAACCCTACAGTCTGATGGACTAACTGATGGTGACTCAGATTGAGATCAGACTTCCAGGGAAATTATCTAGGTGGGGTATGCCTAATCAAGTATGCTTTAGAATGGGTACAAACCTCTGAAGCCAGTGTTTAACTAGACTGGTTTCCCAGCACGAGTAGTAAAGATCAGGGGTAAATAGACACTTGCCCCTTGACCTTATATTCTATTTTTATTATCTGATATATTCATTTTAACCTTATTATGGAGAAAACTATATTTACTGGCATTGATCTTAGCAAATATCTGCCTTCCGCATTAAATACAGTCTTCTCCCTGGGTGACCCAACGTGATGTTCTGTTGTTCTGCTGTTTTTTTTTGAACGTTATCATTGTTCCTGGGGGTGGGAAGGGTGGAAAATCTCAAAATAACAAAAGCTGTTCTAGCTATCACTTATTTAGTGCTATTTACCAGACGTTATGATGGTATGTTAGGCACTTTACATAAATTATTTCTAATAGAACAACCTTTCAAGGTACTTATCATTATCCTCATTTTACTAACGGGGAAAATGAAACTCAGGGAGATTACTTTGCCTAAGATTGCTCGGCTAGTAAGTAACAGAGTTGGAACTCCCTTGAACCTGGCCTTCTTGTCTTTTCCTATTAGCCACCCCGTGGAGCCCTGGTGGCACAGTGGTTAAGAGCTATGGTGAGCTACAGCTGCTAACCAAAGGTCAGCAGTTTGAATCCACGTGCTGATCCTTGGAAGCTGTATGGGGCAGTTCTACCTTGTCCCATAGGGTTGCTATGAGTTGGAATCGACTTGACGCCAGTGGGCTTGGTTTTTGGTTGATTCCATGGATATTGCCCATGGGGGACAACCAGAGATGCTATATCCTCTGACTTAACATTTGTTTTGTAGGGTCTTCTCTTTTCTTCCTGAATTGCTTTCTGCAGTATAAGAGATTGTTCCCATCCCACCCTGGTTCCACATCTCACTAGGCACGTGGCTAAGATATCAACCTCAATGCATTCTTCCCCTAGTTTCCCTGTGTCATTACTTTGTCCCTTCCCTGGGGCCAGGGGATTATTAAGCAACATTGTTGTTAGGTGCCACCAAGTTGGCTCTGAATCATAGTAACCCCAAGTATAACTGGATAAAACGTCACCCGGTCCTGCGCTCTCTTCACAGTAGTAGGGGTGTTTGAGCCCGTTTTTGCAGCCACTTGTCAGTTGGTCTCATTGAGGGCCTTCCTCTTTTTCACTGACCCCCTACTGAGCATGATGTTCTTCTCCAAGGACTAATCCTCCTGATAATATGTCCAACTTTTAAGAAGTATTTTGGCTGTACTTCCTCCAAGACAGGCCGATGTATTCCTTCTTCGAGCAGCTTGCATGTTGCTGTGATGCTGGAAGCTATGCCACCAGTATTCAGATACCAGCAGGGTCACCCATGGAGGACAGGTTTCAGCTGAGCTTCCAGACTAAGACAGACTAGGAAGAAGGACCCGGCCGTCTACTTCTGAAAAGTATTAGCCAGTGAGAACCTTATAAATAGCAGCAGAACATTGTCTGATATAGTGCTGGAAGATAAGCCCCTCAGGTTGGAAGGCATTCAAAAGATGACTGGGGAAGAGCTGCCTCCTCAAAGTAGAGTTGACCTTAATGGCATGGATGGAGTAAAGCTTTCGGGACCTTCATTTGCTGATGTGGCATGACTCAAAATGAGAAGAAACAGCTGCAAACATCCATTAATAATCGGAACCTGGAATGTACCAGGTATGAATCTAGGAAAATTAAAAACATAAAAAATGAAATGGAATCCATGAACATCGATATCCTAGGCATTAGTGAACTGAAATGGACTGGTATTGGCCATTTTGAATCAGACAATAATATAGTCTACTATGCTGGGAATGACAACTCGAAGAGGAACGGTGTTGCATTCATTGTCAAAAAGAACATTTCAAGATCTATCCTGAAGTACACTGCTGTCAGTGATAGGATAATATCCCTACGCCTACAAGGAAGACCAGTTAATACGAGTATTATTCAAATATATGCACCAACCGCTAGGGCAAAAGATGAAGAAATAGAAGATTTTTATCAGCTGCTGCAGTCTGAAATTGATCGAACATGCAATCAAGATGCATTGATAATTACTGGTGATTTTAATGCAAAAGTTGGAAGCAAAAAAGAAGGATCAGTAGTTGGAAAATATAGCCTAGGTGATAGATACAATGCTGGAGATCGAATGATAGAATTTTGCAAAACCAATGACTTCTTCATTGCAAATACCTTCTTCACCAACATAAATGGTAACTATACACATGGACCTCACCGGATGGAACACACAGAAATCAAATTGACTACATCTGTGGTAAGAGACGATGGAAAAGCTCAATACCATCAGTCAGAACAAGGCCAGGGGCCGACTGTGGAACAGACCATCAATTGCTCATATGCAAGTTCAAGCTGAAAATGAAGAAAATCAGAGGAAGTCCACGAGAGCCAAAATATGACCTTGAGTATATCCCACCTGAATTTAGAGACCGTCTAAAGAATAGATTTGATGCATTGAACACTGGCAACCGAAGCCCAGACGAGTTGTAGAATGACATCGAGGACATCATTCATGAAGAAAGCAAGAGTTCATTGAAAAGACGGGGAAGAAAGAAAAGACCAAGATGGATGTCGGAGAAGACTCTGAAACTTGCTCTCGAACATCGAGCAGCTAAAGCAAAAGGAAGAATTGGTGAAGTAAAAGAACTGAATAGAAGATTTCAAAGCGTGGCTCAAGAAGGCAAAGTATTATAATGACATGTGCAAAGAGCTGGAAATGGAAAACTAAAAGGAAAGAACTCACTCCGTGTTTCTCAAGCTGAAGGAACTGAAGAAAAAATTCAATCATCAAGTTGCAATAGTGAAGGATTCTATGGGGAAAATATTAAATGATGCAGGAAGCATCAAAAGAAGATGGAAGGAATACACAGAGTCATTATACCAAAAAGAATTAGTCGATATTCAACCATTTCAGGAGGTAGCATATGATCTGGAACTGATGGTACTGAAGGAAGAAGTCCAAGCTGCTCTGAAGGCATTGGCGAAAAACAAGGCTCCAGGAATTGATGGAATATCAATTGAGATGTTTCAACGAACGGATGCAGCACTGGAGGTGCTCACTCATCTATGCCAAGAAATAGGGAAGAGAGCTTCCTGGCCAACTGACTGGAAGAGATCCATATTTATGCCTATTCCCAAGAAAGGTGATCCAACTGAATGTGGAAATTATGAAACAATATCACTAATATCACATGCAAGCAAAATTCTGCTGAAGATCATTCAAAAACGGCTGCAGCAGTATATCAACAGGGAACTGCCAGAAATTCAGGCCGGTTTCAGAAGAGGACGTGGAACCAGGGATATCATTGCTGATGTCAGATGGATCCTGGCTGAAAGCAGAGAATACCAGAAGGATGTTTACCTGTGTTTTATTGACTATGCAAAGGCATTCAACTGTGTGGATCATAACAAATTATGGATAACATTGTGAAGAATGGGAATTCCAGGACACTTAATTGTGCTCATGAGGAACCTTTACATAGATCAAGAGGCAGTTGTTAGGACAGAACAAGGTTTAAAGTCAGGACAGATGTGTGTCAGGGTTGTATTCTTTCACCATACCTATTCAATCTGTATGCTGAGCAACTAATCCGAGAAGCTGGAGTATATGAAGAATGGGGCATCAGTATTGGAGGAAGACTCATTAACAACCTGCGTTATGCAGATAACACAACCTTGCTTGCTGAAAGTGAAGAGGACTTGAAGCACTTACCAATGAATATCAAAGACCACAGCCTTCAGTATGGATTGCACCTCAACATAAAGAAAACAAAAATCCTCACAACTGGACCAATGAGTAATACATGATAAATGGAGAAAAGATTGAAGTTGTCAAGGATTTCATTTTACTTGGATCCACAATCAACAACCACGGAAACAGCAGTCAAGAAATCAAAAGACACATCGCATTGTGTAAATCTGCTGCAAAGGACCTCTTTAAAGTGTTAAAGAGCAAAGATGTCACCTTGAAGACTAAGGTGCGCCTGACGGAGCCATGGTATTTTCAATCGCATCATATGCACATGAAAGCTGGACAATGAATAAGGAAGACCGAAGAAGAATTGACACCTTTGAATTGTGGTGTTGGCGAAGAATATTGAATATACCATGGACTGCCAAAAGAAGAAACAAACCTCTCCTGGAAGAAGTACAACCAGAATGCTGCTTAGAAGCAAAGATGGCGAGATAGCGTTTTACATACTTTGGACATGTTGTCAGGGGGGATTAGTCTCTGGAGAAGGACGTCATGCTTGGCAAAGTACAGAGTCAGCAGAAAAGAGGAAGACCCTCATTGAGGTGGATTGACACAGTGGCTGCAATAATGGGCTCAAGCATGACACAGATTGTAAGGATGGCTCAGGACTGGGCAGTGTTCCGTTCTGTTGTGCATAGGTTTGCTATGAGTTGGAACAGACTCCATGGCACCTAACAACAACAAGGCCCATGCCATTAAATCATAAGAGGATGAATTCAGCCTCCAGGACACAGGAAAAGAAAAAAAAAATTTTTTAATGGTGCTTTTTTTTTAGATGAAAGTTTGCAGAGCAAATTAGTTTCTCATTAAAAAATTAATACACATACATATTGTTTTGTGACATTGGTTGCCAACCCTGTGATGTATGGACACTCTCCCGTTCTCGATCTTGGGTTCCCCATATCCATTCATCCAGCTTTCCTGTCCCTTCCTGCATTCTTGTCCTTGCCCCTGGGCTGGTGTACCCATTTAGTCTTATATTCATGGTTGAGCTACGTTTATTGTTGTTTGCTTTATGGGCCTGTCTAATCTTTGGCTGAAGGGTGAACCTCAGGAGTGAATTCAGTACTAAGTTAAAAGGATGTCCAGGTGCCATATTCTCGGGGTATCCCCAATCTCTGTCAGACCAGTAAGTTTGGTCTTTTTATGTGAGTTAGAATTTTGTTCTACATTTTTCTCCAGGTCTGTCCAGGACCCTCTATTATGATCCCTGTCAGAGCAGTCAGTGGTGGTAGCCAGGCGCCATCTAGCTATACTGGACTCAGTCTGGTGGAGGCATTGGAAGATGTAGCCCATTAGTCCTTTGGACTAATCTTTCCCTAATATCTTTAGTTTTCTTCATTCTTTGCTCCTGAAGGGGTGAGAGTAGTGGAGTATCTTAGATGACCACTCTCAGACTTTGAAGACCCCAGATACTACTCACCAAGTTAGAATATAGAACATATTCTTTATAAACTGTTACGCCAGTTGAGCTGCATGTTCCCTGAGACCATGAGCCCCACAGCCCTCAGCCCAGCAATTCAGTCCCTCAGGGAGTTTGGATGTATCTCTGGAGCTTCCACGACCTTGTATAGGTTGTGCTGACTTCCCCAGTATTGTGTACTGTCTTACCCTTCACCAAAGTTACCACTTTTCTATTGTCTAGTTAGTGTTTTTCCTGCCCCACCACTCCCCTCCCTCATAACCATCGAAGATTGTTGTTTTCTGTGTAAACCTTTTCATGAGTTTTTATAATAGTGGTTTCATACACTATTTGTCCTTTTGTGATTGTCTTATTTCACTCAACATAATGCCCTCCAGATTCATCTGTGTTGTGAGATGTTTCACAGATTCATCATTGTTCTTATTCTTCGGTACTATTTCATTGTGTGTACATGCTATAGTTTGTTTATACATTCATCTGCTGTTGGGCATTTAGGTTGTTTCCATCTTTTTGCTATTGTAAATTATGCTGCTGTGAACACGGGTGTGCGTATGTCTATTCATGTGATGGTTCTTATTTCTCTAGCATTTATTCCTTGGAATGGGATTCCTGGATTGTATGGTGTTTCTATTTCTAGCTTTTTTTAAGGAAGCACCATATTGTTTTCCAAAATGGTTGCACCATTTTACATCCCCACCAGCAGTGCATAAGAGTTCCAATTTCCCCACAGCCTCTCCAGCATTTGTTATTTTCTGTCTTTTTGATTCGTGCCAGTAACACTGGGGAGAGATGGTATCTCATTGTGGTTTTCATTTGTATTTCTCTAATGGCTAGTGATCATGAGCATTTCTTCATATGTCTGTTTGCTGCCTAAGAAGTTTTTATTTGACTTGGACTACCAATAGGTAGGACTGTGGCTGCATTTATTTGTTTTTGTTTTATCAAAAAACAAAAAAACCCACTTCCATTGAGTCAGCTTCTAATATGTGCAATATGATTTCTCAAGTTTGACAGGAAGAATTCCTTAGAAAAGATGGTTTAAGTTGCAGATGTTATCTGTGTGGTACTATTTACTTTCATCATTCTCTTCCTTTTTATTTTTGTGCTTTTCTTTCTAAAACTGATGTAGAAGAAGTGTACCTCGGTGGTTGTCTCAAAAATTTTCCCAGGTGGGTCATCATGGCACTCATCCATAACATTGTTCTTCAGAGAAAAGCTAGAGAATAGCATGCTACTCTGGTTAAGCAGCGCATATAGTTATGCATTGTTCACATCTCTTCAGGCCCCATCTCAGCAGTTCTGGACTGCTGCTCACTAAAACTTATTTGTGGGAAATTATTGGAGAAACATAAATTTGCATTTTCTGTTTAAAAAATCAACAAAGATGGGGGAGAAAATTGAACAAATATATAACAGAAACACATTTGTCTTAGTAAAACGTGTTAAACCTTCCTTTCTTATATATTTCTTACATATTTATAACTATCCATAGGTTGTTTTTCCTTCTCACTAAATATTATGTGCAAGGAAATAGTGATAAGTAAGAGACGGTCCCTGCCTTTGTTAATATATAGTGGATTCTTGTAAAAATGGCATCGGGGTGGCATCTGACCTCCTTGTCTTATCTTCACAAGGGGAAAAGAGAATCAAGATCAACAGCCCAGGGCTGATTCCTATGAGGCAGAGGTCAGACATGCCTCCTCTCTCCACCTTCCATACAAATTCTGACACCAACTGTCCCTCTCACGGCACTCTCTACTTCTGCTGGGTTCGATAATTCATTGCAGTGACCACACAGAATGCACAGACAGTACTCATGATTATGGGGTTTATTAGGGAAGTAACAGGTTACATTTCAGGTTCAGGAACTCTCAGATACAGTTCTTCCATCAGGATAGTTTCTTCCCAGCCTGTCTGGCCACTCGGCCTCTGCCTTGTTCAAGCAAGTGTTACAAAGCTCTTTTAGCTCTGCCAACAAGTGCCCAGAGACACCCGACTCTGCCAGTAAGCCTCAGTCCAAACACAGTCAGCTTTCTTGTTCCATGGGCCAAGAAACCTACTGCTCCATCTCCTGCTGGTCCCTCCTGCCACAGTTTCTCTGCCACAGCTTCTTACCATCTTCAGCATTACAGCTCTCTCTCTTTCTCTTAGTCTCCTGGTTTCAGGGGCTTCTCAAGTGCAGCGGTCCCAAGTCCACTCTTGGCTCTCCTTCCTTGGTGGTGGTGGAATCTTCCCTCTGCTCTGGAATTGGCTCTTTTTTAAGCCTAGCAGGATGGCAAAATTGACAGATCCCCTTGGTGGACTACAATTACCTTATTTGCACAGTCCCATCCAGTCACTTGGGTGGGAGTTACAAGATCAAGAAAGGCCACACAAAAGCCATTTATCACGCCACAGTTCTTTAAGCTTCAATTTTCTTTTCAGTTCATGGTTCAGAATTCATTGTTTTAAATAAATATTAAGTACCTAGTATGTGCCAAGTACTGTGCTATATATGTTATATGTTGTACATAAAAACAAAAAGGGCGCCATTCCTGACATCGTGGACTTACAGATTAAAAGGGAGAACAGCATTAAATAGTCAAAAAATTATTAAAATACCCTTGTGATTAGTGCTAAAAAGAAAAATGTGGTGAGAGGGCACTATAGGTTGTATTTTTCTTAATTCTGATTCTTTTGAAAAAGATAATTGATCCAGTGATAAAGATTTGCATTTCACTTACAAAAGAGCTTTTTCACTGTGTTGAAATTCCTTTAATAGGACATACCAAACCAGACCAAACCCATTGCCATGGAGTCAATTCCAACTCATGGCAAACTCACATATTTGAAAGTAGAACTGCTGCATAGGGTTTTCTTGGCTGTGATCTTTACAGGAGATTGCCAGACCTTTTTCTGAGGTATTTCTGGGTATATTTGAACCGTCAACATTTAGGTTAGTAGTTAGTTGCAAAATGTTTGCACCAGCCAGGGACCTTAATAGGAAATACTGCTCTTATATTACTAGAGAGAAGAAAAGTTAATTGTTTAACACCTTTTACTGAAATTTGTACTGTTTCTGAAAGATGATAAGCTTTAGAGTCAGATGGATATACTTTTAAATCATGGCATAACATTTCTGGATTTCAGTTTCCTTGTCTGTGAAATTCATTAGTATAATATGTGTCGAGTGCATTAGTATAGTAGTTGGAACATGTTGTTGTTGTTAGGTGCCATCGAGTCAGTTCCAACTCATAGCGACCCTGTGTACAACAGAATGAAACACTGCCCGGTCCTATGCCATCCTCAAATCATTGCTATGCTTGAGCTCATTGTTGCAGCCACCGTGTCAATCCATCTTGTTGCGTGTCTTCCTCTTTTTAGGTGCTTAATGAAGTATAGCTATTTATTATTATTATTATTTGGAGCCCTGGTGGTGTAGTAGTTAAGAGCTCAGCTGCTAACCAAAAGGTCTGCAGTTCAAATTTACCAGCTGCTGCTACCGTTTTGTTCACCTGGCTGGGTCCAGTTTGTGGCTATTCAGTTCTCTCTCGTTGGTATGGAAAATCCTAGTTATGTGAACATGATTTTGTTTTTGGAGCAGGTGCAGAAGTCTGCTTCAGACACGGTGTAACCCAGATCAACCTGAGAAATGATAAGTGGGAAGTCTCCAGGGAAACAGGCTCTCCTGAGCAGTTTGATCTTGTTGTCCTCACTATGCCTGTTCCTGAGATTCTGCAGCTTCAAGGTGACATCGAGAACTGTGAGTCTGCTTCTGTGGCCTGTTTCCCGTGGGAATGGGGTTTCTGTGATAGAGTATGAATTCAATTTAACTCTCTCAGCAAAAGAAATATCGTGGATTCTGTGATTTGCATGTTTTAAGAACTGATGCACTTGCATCTCAGATTATATTAGTCTAGGCCAAACTGAAACCCATAGAAATTTTTTTTTTAACCAGTTAAAAGTCAAACGTTTTTGTTATTACCTTTGCCCTCAAAAAGGGTCAGTAATATTATTGCATAGGCAATAATTTGGCCTAAAAGAACAACAGTCTGTTTGTGGCCATCCTGGAGATAAGAAGTGTTTGTATAATTTAAATTATTGCTTGGGTTGCCTCATTTTCTGTATATTTGCTCTCCTGGTTGCCCTCTGAGTATTTATTTGTTTGAGGCAAATGCCCAGTCCTATTGTGAAAGAGAGGCTTAAGGGAAGGGGTGGGTTAGGACTGGCAAGGTGAATAAATTAGGCTAAAAAAATCCACTTGCCATTGAGTTGATTCTGACTCATATGCTAAGGGAACTACAATTATGCTGTAGGAGCCAAAATTATGATTAAGAAATTAAAATTCAAAGGAATTTTCTGTCCAAATAAAGACAAAAAAGAAAATTATTTTCTTGCAAAGAGCAACAAAGTTACATTTTTAGGAAGTTATTGGTAAGGGCTTTTGAAACCTGGAATGTCACATCTTATTTAGCAAATCAGATTTTAGTATTTTATAATACTGAATCATTTTTATATGGAGAGAAACTATTAGATCATTGTAATGAGTATTTTTAAGAAAGCAATTTAAAAAATGAAATAATACATGGTCATTGTTTCCTAGGGAGCATTGATTTTATATTTTTAATTTCATTGGATTGAAGCCTAGTAAGGACATGAACAAAGTTGCCTCCAAAGTTAGCTGGATTATGTGAAAAGAAAGGAGAAGAAAATAGCATAGCATGATCTTGTCATCAGGTGTGGTTCTGAAACAGCACAGAAGTCTCGTTTTGTCGTCCCTCTCCCCGAAAGATCAATCTCAGTTCCCTCTAACCCTGAGAGGACCTGATATGATTCTCCTTTTTTTTTTTTTTTAAAGATTTTACTTAATGAATCAACCCTTTCCCTTTTCAGAAATTTGTTTGTTTGCAGCTGGGGAAATTACTGTTATTTTTTTAATGGTATTATTAGTTAACCAGTTACCATCAAATTAAATGTTAAAAGCAAATTTCGTAATCAAATTTTGTGGTACTGTCAGTAGGACAGAAGACTTTGGAACAAGAACTGTAAGAAAAATGCTAGACAGGCACAATCTGGTGAGGACACTAACCCTGAAATGAATGAACTCCATCAGTGTCATTGTGCCCCTGCCCAAGATTAAAATTTCAGGAAGTGAGCATCCTACTGACCTGACTTGGGCCACATTCCCACCCTGTGGCCAGGGAACGATGGAGTCCTTGATTACAGTCCTGTCCCATTTTGTGTAATCAGTGGGGACAAGGTAATACTCCAAAATAAATATCCATGCTGTGAATTCTTGATATTCATTCATAATCAACTACTAGGCAATATTACCAAGTACAACCAAACCAGACCAAACCCATTGTCGTCAAATTTATTCTGACCCATAGTGACCCTACAGGACCGAGTAGAACTGCCCCAAAGGGTTTCCAAGGAGTGGCTAGTGGATTTGAACTGCCGATCTTTTGGTTAACAGCCAAGCTCTTAACCACTGCACCACCAGGGCTCCTTACCAAGTACAGGGGATTATTATTAAGTCCACTTATTATGCTAATTTGAATTAGTAAGTTAAGGCAGAGTATTTCTAAAAGTTGCTCTTCAGTTCACACTGCATATTTATATGCATTATATGTTTTTAAGTGTATATGTTTCAAGAAATGTTTTAAAACAGTAGATTTATTTGACTGTTTTATATCATGAATACCTATGTAATGGAAATAAAAGAATATTTAAATAATAACTGTTACTAGGTTGATCTATATGAAATTGAGCCTTTGGTCAAAAATGGTTAAATATTGGCGATTTCATGTGGTTCAACATAAACACATAAATGTAGAGGTAGAATAAATTAATGAATAAATTCAGTAACTAGTGATGTAGATCTGAAGAATTTTTAGGATCATAAAGACTACTTTAGCATGTACATCTCATTTGGTGTGTTATTTCTAATTACAGTTCTGTTGTGCATAGATAGGGTCACTGTGAGTCAGAAATGACCTGAAGGCACCTAACAACAACAACATACTGCTCTTCAAAATTTTCCATGTAGTATTGGCAAGTTTTATTACCACAGTCTTTTGTTTTCTTCATCTTTTGAATTGTGTTATTTTTACTTTTTCTAAGCCTTTCGTTATTGCAATTGGCTTAGCATTATTCACTGTGTCTTTAAATAGTAACCTTTGGGTTTGGAAGCATCAGAAACCCACTTGGGCTAACTTAACCAAAAGGGAGTGACCAGAATTCACTAATACGAAAGCCCACCCCTCTGTGGAGCCCTGGTGGTGTAGTGGGTAAGAGCTTGGCTGCTAACCAAAAAGTCAGCAGTTCAAATCCACCAGCCGCTCCTTCAAAACCCTATGGGGCAGTTCTGCTCTGTCCTTTAGGGTCTTTATGAGTCGGAACCAACTCAACAGCACCTAACAACAACAACAACCCCTCTGTAATCCAGTGCTCTTGTGTCTAACTAATCAGGCTTGACAATAGGCAGCCGTTAAGCCAGTACCAGAAGACTCTGAAACAAGAACTACAGGGAAAATGCTAGACAGGCACAGTCTGGTGAGGACACTAACCCTGAAATGGATGAACTCCATCAGTGTCATTGTGCTTCTGCCCAAGATTAAAATTTCAGCAAAGGAGCATACTACTGACCTGACTTGGGTCACATTCCCCCACTTTGGCCAGGGGATGATGGAGTCCGTGATTGCAATCCTGTTCCATTGTATGTAATCACTGGGGATAAGGTAATACTCCAGAATAAATATCCAAAATAAACATGAGGAAGAGAAATTGCATGCTGAGTAATAAAAAATAATAAGCATCCACTGCATAGGTGTTTTTTAATATTTGTAAAATGAGTGAATGACTTATTGGCTAAATGGATGAATAAATGTATTTCCAAAAGACCTGAGGAGCTACTTAAATTTGCTCCAAGTAATTAAAAATAATAAGTGTCCACTGCGTAGGTGTTCTTTAACATTTGTAAAATGAGTGAATGACTGGCTAAATGAATGAATAAATTTCCAAAATACCCGAGGAGCTACTTAAATTTCACTTGGTTATGTAGTGTGTCTCTGTCCTCTGTGTGAAATTCATATGAAAAGAATCCCATGATAGACTTTTTTCTTTCTCATTCCATATTCTGTTTTCATTAAATGTGGATATGTATAAAGAAGGAAAGAGAAACCCTATACTGACAATAGGCCTTATTTATTTAAAATACTAGTTGTCTGTACCTAAGCCCCAGTCTGATAATTGTGTTCATATATTGCTTTTGCTTTCATTCATTTCATTGTTCTGTATGCTGGTTTTAATTCATTTACTTTACGTCAGTTTATTAATTTTTATATAGTCTGTTGCTCTGTATAAGATTTTGTTGAGCAGGCAAAAAGGATACCATGAGTTTTGCTCAGAAATATAATGGTGACACTGTCTTTGGCACTATAGCTGCTCTCTCATGTTAATCTAGACTGTTCTAAGAAGTTTAATCTAAAGACTGTAGGCCCTAGAAATGAAATCTAGAGTCTTTAAGAGAACCTCAGATTTCTAACAGCTTTCCTCTTGGAAAACACTGACACCTTGTTTTTTAAATTGGAATACTTCCCTGTTAAAACCTTATATATATGACTTAAAAGAAGTGTTCATGTAATATTTAATATAAACCCTTTACTTGTTGTCGTTAGGTGCCGTCAAGTCAGTTCCGACTTAAAGCGACCCTATGCACAACAGAATGAAACACTGCCCGGTCCTGAGCCATCCTTACAATCATTGTTATGCTTGAGCTCATTGTTGCAGCCACTGTATCAATTCACCTCGCTGAGGGTCTTCCTCTTTTCCAGTGACCCTGTACTCTGCCAAGCATGATGTCCTTTTCCGGGGACTGATCCTCCTGCAACATGTCCAAAGTATGTAAGATGCAGTCTCGCCATCCTCTAAGGAGCATTCTGGCTGTACTTCTCCTAAGACAAATTTGTTCATTCTTTTGGCAGTCCATGGTATATTCAATATTCTTCACCAACACCACAATTCAAAGGTGTCAACTCTTCTTCGGTCTTCCTTATTCATTGTCCAGCTTTCATATGCATATGATGCGATTGAAAATACCATGGCTTGGGTCAGGCGCACCTTAGTCTTCAAGGTGACATCTTTGCTCTTCAACACTTTAAAGAGGTTCTTTGTAGCAGATTTACCCAATGCAATGTGTCTTTTGATTTCTTGACTGCTACTTCCATGGCTTTTGATTGTGGATCCAAGTAAAATGAAATCCTTGACAACTTCAATCTTTTCTGTGTTTAGCATGATGTTGCTTATTGGTCTAGTTGTGAGGATTTTTGTTTTCTTTATGTTGATGTGTAATCCATACTGAAGGCTATGGTCTTTGATCTTCGTCAGTAAGTGCTCCAAGTCCTGTTCACTTTCAGCAAGTAAGGTTGTGTCATCTGCATAATGCAGGTTGTTAATGAGTCTTCCTCCAATCCTGATGCCCCATTCTTCTTCACATAGTCCAGCTTCTCGTATTATGTGCTCAGCATAAAGACTGAATAGGTATGGTGATAGAATACAACCCTGACGCACACCTTTCCTGACTTTAAACCAATCAGTATCCCCTTGTTCTGTCCAAACAATTGCCTCTTGATCTATGTAAAGGTTCCTCATGAGCATAATTAAGTGTTCTAGAATTCCCATTCTTCGCAACATTATCCACAATTTGTTATGATCCACACAGTCAAATGCCTTTGCATAGTCAATAAAACACAGGTAAACATCCTTCTGGTATTTTCTGCCTTCAGCCAGGATCCATCTGACATCAGCAATGATATCCCTGGTTCCACGTCCTCTTCTGAAACCGGCCTGAATTTCTGGCAGTTCCCTGTTGATACGCTGCTGCAGCCATTTTTGAATGATCTTCAGCAGAATTTTGCTTGCGTGTGATATTAATGATATTGTTCTATAATTTCCACATTTGGTTGGATCACCTTTCTTGGGAATAGGCATAAATATGGATCTCTTCCAGTCAGTTGGCCAGGAAGCTGTCTTCCATATTTCTTGGCATAGACAAGTGAGCACCTCCAGCGGTGCATCTGTTTGTTGAAATATCTCAATTGATATCCCATCAATTCCTGGAGTCTTGTTTTTCGCCAATGCCTTCAGAGCAGCTTGGACTTCTTCTTTCAGTACCATCGGTTCCTGATCATATGCTACCTCCTGAAATGGTTAAACATCGACTAAATCTTTTTGGTATAGTGACTGTGTATTCCTTCCGTCTTTGAAAACCCTTCATTTACATAGCATTATTTCATACTGGATTAAATAGTATCTGCTATTTTTTACCTCTCAACTTACCATAGAAGAGAATTTCTATGGGCTCATACTTCCCTTTAAGATTTATTTAGAGACAGTATTTTGTTGTGTAACGTTGAGTTGATTCTGATCAATAGCAACCCTATAGAACAGAGGAGAACTGCCCCAGAGGATTTCCAAGGCTGTAATCTTTTTTTTTTTATTAATTTTTGAATCTTTGATTAGTTCCCTTTACTTATAAATTTTCCTTTATGAGTTGGTTTCCTCACTTTTTTTTTTATTATTATACTTTAGACAAAGGTTTATAAAACAAACTAGCTTCTCATTGTACAATTAGTACACATATTGTTTTGTGGCATTAGTTAAAGCCGCACAACATGTCAACACTCTCCTTTCTTGACCCTGGGTTCCCTATTACCAGCTTTCCTGTCCCTTCCTGCTTTCTAGTCCTTACCCCTGGGCTAGTGGGCCCTTTTAGTCTCATTTTGTTTATGGGCCTGTCTAATCTTTGGCTGAAGGGTGAACCTCAAGAGTGACTTCAGTACTGTGCTAAAAGGTTGTCCAGGGGCCATACAGTTGAGGCTTTTCCAGTCTCTGTCAGGCCAGTAGGTCTGGTCTTTTTTTGTGAGTTAGGATTTTGTTCTACATTTTTCTCTAGCTCTGTCTGGGATCCTCTATTGTGAATCCTGTCAGAGCAGTAAGTGGTGGTTACCAGGCACCATCTAGTTGTGCTGGACTCAGTCTGGTGGAGGCTGTGGTAGCTGTGTCCATTAGTCCTTTGGACCAATCTTTCCCTTGGTTTTCTTCATTCTCCCTTGCTCCTGACTGGGTGGGACCAGTGGAGTATCTTAGATGGCCGCTCACAAGCTTGTAAGACCCCAGATGCTACCCACCAAAGTAGAATGTAGAACATTTTCCTTATAAACTATGTTATGCCAGTTGAGCTAGATGTTCCCCGAGACCATGGTTGCTACAACCCTAAGCCCAGTAATTCAGTCCCTCAGGAAGTTTGGATGTGTCTATGGAGCTTCCATGACCTTGCCAAGGCTGTAATCTTTACGGAAGCAAACTTTCTCCTGCGAAATGGCTGGCGAGTTTGAACCACTGACCTCTTAACTACTGCACCACCAGCGCTTCTTGGAGATAGTATAGTGTATAGAAATATAGAGGTGTAGAAACTCTGCGTCACACTTCCGAGTTCAAATCCTGCCCCTGACTCTTATGTACAAGACGTGTGACTTTTGGTAAGTTACTTAGCTTCTCTGGGCATCAGTGTCCCTATCTATAAAATAAGGATAAACAATTCTGTAGAAATGTGGACTTGTGTAAAAATAACACTGGCTTAAAAGGAAAGAATGTACTCTCTCTTATGTAACAGTCCAGGTATAAGCAAGGAGCCCAGGGCTGGTATGGGAGCCCCATGGTGTCAGAGATGCAGGCCCCTTCACTAGCAAGATTAGAATGAAAGTATCTGTTGTGCTTGCGGCATGTCACGGGACCTTTATCCCTGCATAGAGAGGGAGAAACAATGTCTGCTCCATCATGGCACACTATGGCTTATGCAAACTTTTTAATGTAGGTGTGGCAAAACAGATGGTATTACATTATAACTGTTCCAAAATAAAGGAGTGGGGGCTTTGTGAAACAATGTCTTCATTTCTCTTTTTTGTCTCCTCTTCTGAAGAATTTGACATTTAGTTGAAAGGTACATACTTGCCTAGTGTGAATTGGGCAGACTGAGGGCAGGTGAAGGAAAACTGAGTTGCATTCTTTAAGTTTAGCCAGAGTCTAAATTCTATTATTGGTCACCAATGGAATTTCAGTCCCATTTGGCAGGACTGCTTCTCTTCCTTAAACCCAGGATCACCAAGCCATTGTTACTGCTCTAAATCTAAAGACTCTTAGTCTACAATCTACCTTGGTCTGCCCTCCAGGCCTCCCGTCATTCCTTTCTTCCATCATCAGAACACTTACTGATGATGGACACAGTGCTTAAGAGCTATGACTGCTAACCAAAAAAGGGCCGTGGTTAGAATCCACCAGCCACTCCTTTGGAAACGCTATACGGCAGTTCTATTGTGTCCTATAGGGTCACTTTGAGTTGGAATTGACTCGATGGCAACGGGTATTTTTTGGTTTTGAACAATTTTGTTTAAATGTCAGTGAAACCTAATCCACCCAGGTATGGCTAGTACTTAATATTCAAAAGCTATGTTTTCAGATTTGCTTAGAGGAAGGAAAAACAGGTGATTGCAGAAGCCTATGGGGATAGGGGGAGGGAGAGGAGGCAGGTAGTGGGTGTGTGACCTGGGCACTGTTTGAGAGAGGGTGCCAGTGGGCACTTCCTCTTGGTCATCACAGTTTTGATCACCAGGTGTGAGAGATCATTCAGCAATTTAGCACTAATTGCCCTAGGCCCTATTTTCTGTAGATAGGCCCTGGGTGACTGTTACTAACTGAAATAAGAAATACAAGAGAATGAGGAATTGTTTTGACTGAAAAAAGATAAAGGAGAAAAAGTTCAGAGGATTGAGAAGCCAAGAGTATCAGATATTTCAGAGCAATTAAATAGGATGAAGAGTGATGACTTACCCAAGACCAGCTTTGGTGCAGAAGCTGATGTGTACCAGGTTGATGAGTAAACATCCTCCTCTCAACTCCCACCTCCTCCCCCCATATTCTTCTCCTACTCCTTGTCATTTTGCTCAGTGGTTCTCAAAGTGTGTCCCTCAACTAGCAGCAGCAACTGCAGCACCAGGGAAATTGTTAGAAATGCAAATTTTTGGCCCCACTCTAAAAAAAAAAAGAACTTGCCAGCAAGTTGATTCCTGGTGACCCTATAGGACAGAATAGAACCTCCCCACAGAGTTTCCAAGAAGCAGCTGGTGGATTCAAACTGCCGACCTTTTGGTTAGCAGCTAAATGCGTAATCACTGTGCCACCATGACCCTCGCCTCACCATAGACCTACTAAAACAGTGTGAATTTTAAAAAGCCCTCCAGCTGATTCTGATACACACTGAAGTTTAAAGTCACTGATTCAGCTCATGGAACTAAGAAAGAGTTGTTTCTTAGGAGAAGATCTCATGGATTCATCCAAAAAAGCTATAGAGATTTCCAGAATGTAGAGGGTTTTTTCTTCACTCAGATGTCCTGGTCCCTTGGAAATTATTCCAAGGATTATTGAGATCCCTGTTTGTAGTGGGCATAGTTTCTCTGAACGAAAGTTATATTTAAAAAAATAAAATTGTCTTATTATACCTGATCTGTAGGCATTAATACCTAGAAGAGACCCCCTGTTAACCTTCTCAATGAATGGTATCAAAAGTGGGTAACAAACTGAGTAATGATGCTGTTTTTATTCAGAATAAAGGGTGACCACACCTCCAATTTGAGATAGTAATGTCCTGAGAAATTATTTATGAAAAATAAATTGGTTTATTAATCTTCATTTTGACAAGACAACAGTTAACTGTCCCAACACCTCTTCACGTATCTGAATAATATAACTACAAGTTAGGTCTTATCTCCCTCAACAAAGGTGAGAAAAATTATTTGGTGATAGCCATCCTCAGGCCTGAAAAGAAAGACTAGAATGGTACAGCATACTGTGCTGACATAAAGGGATTTGGGTACAGAACGTTTAGCCTGCCTGTAGTGGATTATTTTTGTTGTTGCTGCAGTTTTTTTTTTAACCCTGGATGAGATAATACATGCATCTGAATCACCTGGTGGGCTTGTTAAAACACAGATTACTTGGTTCTGTTCCCAGAATTTCTGATTGAGTGTGGGGCTGAGAATTTGTGTTTCTTACAAGTTCCCAGGTGATGCTGAAGTTCCTGGTCCAAGGACCACATGTTTAGAACCATTAACTTGTCTCAGAAGGAGCACTGGTGACGCAGTGGTTAAGTGCGTGGCTGCAAATCGAAAGGTCAGCAGTTTAAACCTGCCAGCCACTTGATGGGAGAGAGTAGCAATCTACTTCCATAAAGATTACAGCCTTGGAAACCCTATGGGGCAGTTCTGCTCTGTCTACAGGGGTGCTATGAGTTGGAATCGACTTGAGGGCAGTGGGTTTGTTGATCTTTCAGAAGCAGATCACCAGGCCTTTCTCCTGAGGCACCTCTGGGTGAATTTGAACTGCCAGCCTTTCAGTTAGTAGCCAAATGCTTCTAGGTGACTCACTCTACAGAGCAGGTGATTGTCACGTGCAGCTGGAGTCAAGAAGTACTGCCAGAAAGCATCAGCCTGCTCACACAATTTTTATCTACCTGTCTGGCATTTTATTTTTGTCTGCGTTGATTCTGCTAACACTTGGCACAGCTCATCATGGATTACTCTTGAGTCTGAGTCTCATGCAGCCCACTGCCTGGGACTTGTTGGCTCATGCCTTTATCTGGCTTCTTAAGAGGCTCTGCTTTGCCTCTGCTTGTACCAGTTTTCACTGATTTTCCCTTGCCCTTCATCATATCTGGCTGAGCCTGACCCATCAAAGGCATTGACAACTAGAGGATACCTTAGCTTACTTGAAAACCATGAATCCTAAGAAAGCAGAGTCTGGTTCTATCGGGGGAAGGCATCAAAGATATGGATAGTGGTGGGTATTGACACATGCCTGTAGCTTTTGACCTTGCTGCTCAGCTAAATTTGACATTGAATTTGATTGAGAAAGGATCTTTTCTGCCACTGTTAAAAAACAGTAACAAATATGGTTTATAGATCTTAGATTTAGAACTTGAGTAGAAGTTATTTTCTGAGCAAGACCATGGCTACTATTACATCTTGAAAGCAGTTTATTTTTCCTTGAATATTGGTTCCACCATGAAGTAGCAATATTATAGCTTCTTTTCTAGTACAGTGTGAGAGACATAATGTAGAAGGGATTGGAATATTAGGTAGCTAAAGGAAAAGTACAAAACTAATTTAAAAGACCTCGTTTACGTGTCCACCTCTAGTCTGTTGCCAAAGTCACTTTAAAGGTGAGTAATTTATTTTCATGGAAGTCTGCACTTATCGGATTGGTTCTGAGACTGTGTTAATTAATACTGTAGCATTGTACTAGAACACAGCTATCCATCAACATTTTTAGTTGTGCTATAAATTTCAATTTTTAAGAACTACATAGTTTGGTATGTCAAGAGAGTCCTTTCAACATTGCATTTTAAAAAGTATTTTTTAATATTTGTATTAGCTATATGTAAAACATACCACCATGTCATAGACTGGCTCCTGAGTCAGTCTAGAATTTGCGTAAGGGTCTTGTTTAAGAGCCTGCTAATTAATTTTTAGATTATATCCTTTTTGTCTTTTTACTTGAACTTTGTCAGTATGTGTCTTAGTTATCTAGTGCTGCTATAACAGAAATACCCCAAGTGGATGGTTTTAGCAAATAAATTTATTCTCTCACAGTTCAAGAGGGTAAAAGTCCAAAATCAGGGTGCTGGCTTACGAGGGTAAGGCTTTTTCTCTCTGTCAGCTCTGGGAGAAGGTCCTTATCTCCTTTCAACATTGTGGACATTCCTTGGAGATCTCTGTGTGTCTTGGCATCAGTCTTCCTCTGGATCTAGGAGGTTCTCAGTGGAGGGACACCAAGTCCAAAGGACATGCTCTACTGTCAGCTTTTTTCTCTTGGTGGTTCTGAGGTCCCTGTCTTTCTGCTCGGTTCTCTCTCCTTTTATCTCTTGTAAGATACAAGCCACATCCCAGGGAAACCCCCCTTACATCGGATCAGGGCCGTGACCTGAGTAAGGTTGGTGACTTAAATAAGGGAGATGCGTCCTATCCTAATCCTGCTTCATTGACATAAGAAACATAACACAGTCTTCTTTAACATAACCTAGTCCTACCTCATTAATGATAGGCAGAGGTTAGGATTTACAACACAGCACAAAATGGAGGGTAATCACAACACTGGGAATCATGGTCTAGCCAAGTTGACACATATTTTGGGGGGACACAATTCTGCCCATGACAGTCTGAAAGATATAACTTATTTCTCCTACTATTACTGCATTTTTTTTTTTTTGTCTTTCCTTGGGCAGTTTTTGCTTTATGATTTTTTGATATCCTGTTATTTGATTCATAACAGATCTTCATTAGATTTACACCTTTTTGACTTAAAAAGTTCTGTTTAGTCGCATTTTAATTTTATTTCAAATCAACCTTGACTGATAAGTGAAATACTCTTCTGCTCTCTTGCTTTCTATCACTTTTTCAACTTTCAGTGAATTTTATCAGAGAAGGATAAGGAAGAATACCTTTATGAATTTAATTAGAACTGCTTATTTTCTTTTTAAAATATTGCAAATAACATTCAGCATTTTTGTCTTTAATGGCATATGTGTAATTTTAAAATTTTAGTTGTCAATTTATTCTCTATTTTTAATTTAACTTTTTGTTTTGTTATAATTATAGATTCTCCTAGGAGTCCCCTAGAGTGGTGCAAAGGATTTAGCACTTGACTACTGTCTTAGTTATCTAAAAATTAGTTATCTAGTGCTGCTATAATAGGAATATCACAAGTGGATGGCATTAACAAAGAGAAATTTATTCTCTCACAGTCTAGGAGGCTAGAAGTCCAAATTCAGGGTGCCAGCTCCAGTGGAATGCTTTCTCTCTCTGCTGGCTGTGGGGAACGGTCCTTGTCATCGGTCTTCCCCTGGTCTAGGAGCTTCTCAGTGCAGGGACCCCGGGTCCAAGGGGCTTACTCTTCTCCTGGTTTTTCATTCTTGGTGGTAGGCAGTCCCTGTCTTTCTGCTCACTTCTCTCTCTTATATCTCAGAAGAGATTGACTCAAGATACAGTCTAATCTTGTAGATTGAATCCTGCCTCATTAACATAACTGCCTCTAATCCTGCCTCATTGACATCATAGAGGTAGGATTTGCAACGCATAGGAAGATCACATCAGATGACAGAATGGTGGACGATAACACCATACTGGATATCATGGCCTAGCCAAGTTGACACACATTTTTTGAGGACACAATTCAATCCATCACAACTACTAACTGAAAGATTGGCAGTTTGAACCCACCCAGAAGTGCCTCGTGAGACAGGCCTGGTGACCTCTTCCAAAAGGTCACAACTTTGAAAACCCTGTGGAACAGTTCTACTCTGCACACATGGGGTCAGCATGAGCTGGATTCAACTGCAACAGGTTTGGCTTGTTTTGGTTTATAGATTCACCTGCAGTTGTAAAAAATAATATAGAATACTCCCATGTACCCTTCACCCAGCTTCCCCCAAAGGTAACATCTTGCAGAGCTAGAATACAGTATCACAACCAGGATATTGACATTGATACAGTCAACATACAGAGTGTTTCTATCATCACAAGGATCCCTCTTGTGTTCTTTCATAGCCTCACCCACTTCCTTTCCATCCCTAAAAAAATATATATATATTCCCTGGCAACCAGTAATTCATTCACCATTTCTTTAATTTTGTCATTTCAAAGATGTTATATAAATGGAATCATACAATATGTAATCTCTCTATTTTAAATATTTATATTACAGCATCGTTGTGGATTTTAAGACAATCTGGACAATGTTTCATTTTTTTCCCCCAAGTAACCAATAAGGCATAATCATCCTACTCAAAAATGTTTAGCATATATATATGTTTATATACATGTATACACACACGTACATATATATTGTCTAACACAGAAATTAGGGTAGTAAAAGTTTGTGTATCAACATGGTCAAAAGTTGAGTCACCTCTCACCTATCTATGATTCCTTACTGTGGCTATTACTATTAGTGATCATGTCTTCTATGTATGTCTTCTGTTGCTTAATAGTGTTCATTGTGATGACCTTATGTGCATATTGCTGAAGAGCCTCTTCAACCCTCAAAGAGGCTGAGTGAGCTCAGTGCACCGTAGTATTACTACCAGATGTAATTTTGTAAATATTTACTCATGAAAAATAGAATATTATCTATTCAGCAGAATGCTAGTGATCATTAAAAAAAAAAAAAAAAAAAACCACTGCCGTTGATCAACTCCAACTCGTAGTGACCCTACAGGATAGAATAGAACTGCCCCGTAGGGTTTCCAAGGCTGTAAATCTTGACAAGAAGTGGACCGCCACATCTTTTTCCCGAGGAGCCACTGGTGAGTTCAAACTGCCGACCTTTTGGTTTGTAGCGAAGTGCTTTAACTACCTCACCAGGAGGGCTCCAGTAATCATTGGTATAATAATATATTTACTAACGTGAAGATTTCAAAATATTTTAACTTAAAATCTGCATCTGCATTTCTTTTCATCTACATAGTCTGACAGCAACATATTGGTCATTGCTTGAAGGTGATTTTCACTTTCTTCTTGGTAATTGTTTGAATAGCCATAATTTAAAAAGTAGGGATAAAAACCCACTGCCATCGAGTCGATTCCAGTTTACTATTAATAAAAAAAAATTATAATGTTGACACCATTTGAAAAAAAAATGTGTCATGCTAAAAATGTAAAAAAAAATTTTTTTTCTCTGTTTTTTAGTGTAAAAATAGTGTGGAATATGCAGGCTCTTTATGATAAAATTTAAAAGTAATTGACCTGGTATATTTGACTTGAGGGTAAGGGTGTTTGGGATGTGGTAATGGCTCAACCACTGATTTAGAATTGGATCCTCTGCGAAATCATTCCATGTTACTTTACTGTTAAAAAAAAAATAGCCCTCTCTGGTGGCAAAGAGTTAAACTAGGATGTTCTCACAAGGACCCTTTGTCTCTAAAAAAAAAAAACAAACCCAGTGCCATCGAGTCGATTCCGACTCATAGCGACCTTTGTCTCTAAAAAAATAGTGGGTCTAAAAAAGTAAAGATAAAAAACATCTGCCTTCTCTTTATTTTATAACTCTCAATAGTGAGGAATAAGCTAATGTCTACCCTTCTCTCTGTGCTTTTGGAGAACTTAAATACACTCTCATTTGATTATTCCAAATGAAAACCCATTGCCCTCGAGTTGATTTCAACTCATAGCGACCGTATAGGTCAGAGCAGAACTGCCTCATAGGGTTTCCAAGGAGAGGCTGGTGGATTCCAACTGCTGTCCTTTTGATTAGCAGCCGTAGCACTTAACCATTGCACCACCAGGGCCCCCATAGCGACTTAAGGAAAAGAAAATCCATTTACAAAGGCTTATATTGCCATCTAGTGGATAAAATGTATATTGTAGTTTCTCTCAGAGTTTTGAGAGAGGATTATGAAGATGACCCTCTACCAATCCAGGTGTCCTTCTCCAGGGACTGTTCCCTCCTGATAACATGACCCTCAGTGAGATGGATTGACACAGTGGCTGCAACAAGGGGCTCAAGCATAACAACAATTGTGATGATGGCACAGGACCGGGCAGTGTTTTGTTCCGTTGTACTCAGGGTTGCTATGAGTCGGAACTGACTTGATGGCAACTGACAACAACAATGAAGATGATGTTGTTATTCTCAAGTTCCATTGAGTCAGCTCTGACTCATAGCGACCCTACATATAACAAAGCAAAATGTTGCCCAGTGCTGCACCATCCTCGCAATAGTAGGTATGTTTGAGCCCATTGCTGCAGTTACTATGTCAACCCATCTTGCTGAGGGTCTTCTTTTTTGCTGACCCTCTACTTCACCAAGCATGATGTCTTTCTCCAGAGATGGTCCCCTTCTGATAACATGTCCAGAGTACGTGAGACAAAGTCTCACCATCGTTGCTTCTAAGGAGCATTCTGGCTGTACTTCTTCCAAGACAGATTTGTTTGTTCTTCTGGTAGTCTATAACATATTCTCTTTGTCAACATCGTAATTCAAATGTGTCATATATAACTAGAATTTAACCCACACAAACCCAGTAATATCTCAGGGAGATACGGTTAAGCCCATAAGAATTAACTAACTTATCCAAAAGTGTATGGATAACTAGTGACAGAACTAGGAATACGATACAGGTACTCACATTCACACAAACTATGAACAGTGACATCTTTTTGTCTTTCTTCATACTTTTCTTCTCATACTCTTTCTTTGTAAATCATGTCTTTGGGATCAACATAAGTACCATTTCTTCCATGGAAGCCTTTCCTTTTGATTACAGCATGCTCTGGATTTTCCCTTTTCCAACTCTCCTTCCATTTTGCTTTTCACAGAAGAAACATAGCTGTGTTTTTTATTTTGTTTTGTTTGCAGTTACTTATTACATTCAGGAAGAAAATCAGCTGAGAGAATAAGGACGCTTTAAGTACCACATAGTGAACCTCTTATGATTCACCTTCTGGTTCTAGGATTGTGCCACTCTACATATATTAATATTGCAAAGATTATGTCGTTTAATCCTCATAACAATCCTAAGGCACTTTTATTATTTCGTTTCTTGATGGTGGAGCTGAGATATGAACCTTGGCAGTGTCACTCCAGAGCCCCTTTGATATGCAGCTTCCCAACTTGTACTTTATCTTAGATGATCCTATTACTGATTGTTTCATATAGGTATGATTTCCCATAGTGTCCAGCTCATTCTTGATCACCCTGTTTTCCAAAGTTACTTAATGCAAATGAGACCAGAAGAACTGGATGGTGCCTGGCTACTGTTATGGAACATTTCGATCAAAGATTCTATAGAAGAATCCTGATCAAAAGGGGGAGAATGCAGAACAGAATTTCAAATTCTCATGAACTCCAGACTTTCTGGTGCTATTGAGGCTGGATGAACCCCTGAAATAATCTTCAAACCTTAAACCAAAATATCCCCTGAAGTGTTTTTAAAACCAAACAATACTTTAGCTTAACTAGTAATGTCTGCCTAGAGCATTATGCTCTTTTAAGAACTATTTATATGGGATCATATTGACAAGAGCAATTCTAAAGATTAGATAGGAACCTTTGGGGGCAGTGAGTTTATATTAATGGGGGAAGAATAACTTTGAAAAGGAGGGTGAGAATGGTTGTGTAACTTGGAAGAATGTAATCAATGAATTGTACTTGTAGAAACTGTTGAATTGGTGTATGTTCTGCTGCGCATATTTCTCAACAACAAAATAAATAAAATTAAAAAATTTTATTGTGATCCTAATTTTTTTTAACTATAAAATCTACAAGGGAAGGCCTCTGAATGCTACTTTGTCCTCACCCAGCATCAAGTATTGTGTCAAACACAAACCCACACACCACTACTAGTTGTTCAATTAATATCTGTAGAATGAATGAGCATCTGTTTTATTTCCCAACTTGATTATAAATAAAGTTTTTCAGGTCAGAGAGTCATAGAGCATTCCTGTCCCTGCTTGGATACAAGAGTAAGCCTTAGATGGATCATAGAATTTGAGGACTGGAAGGAATCTTGTTGTTTATCTTTTGGATTTCTAATTGTTGTTTTTGTATGATTTCTAGTTGTGGATTTATTTTGGCATTTTGTTCTTGTATTGTTTTCCGGAGTTCTTCCATTTTTGGTCTGTATTTTCCATGAATTTGTCTGCCTTTTCCATAATTTGTCTATTTTTTCCTCATTTTTGTCTGCTTTTCACTCCAACTCTTCGATAGCTCTGGATATTAGAGATTTGAATTTCCTGTCAGGTAGTTCTAGTGCCTTTTCTTCTACTGGAAAGTCATCTGGTGTTTTATTTTGGATGCCTACTGGAACCATCCTCTTCTGTTTTTTTAATATGTTTTGGTATTGTCTGCCATCTTTGGGACATCCAGTGGTTATTTTCTTTGTTTCTTGATTGTAGATCTGTTTGGTCCTGGTTTTTTGTTTTATTTGGTTATGTCTGAGCAGGCAGGCTGTGCGTTCTTTGTTTGCTTGTCTGTAGTTGTGATACTTTTCACCTCCTCGTACAATGGGCAGGGCCAGTCACTCAGCTATGGTGCAGCAGGACAGGTGCAGCTGAAGGTTTGTTTGTGGCACATAGCACGGCTGACAGGGCAGAGCAGGAATCAGTGCTGGGCAGGTTCCAGTAGGCCATGCCGGTGCTGCTCAGAGGTGTGATGTTCAGTGCATGGTGCAGGTAGGCAGAAAAGAGGGGGGAGGTTGTGATGTATGGAGCTAGTATGGGTATGGCAAAAAGGAGAGAGGAACAGAAGCCGAAAACAAAGGGGAAAAAAAACCCCCCTCCCCCCCAAAAGAAAAGAGTACATAGGGAGCTTGCTGTTGGAGTGGAGAGATGAGAACCCAAGAAATGGAGAGAAGCGAAAAAGAAAAAGAACAAAAAAACTAGATAAAAATTTGGAAAAGTATAAAAGAAAAGCCTCCAAGGGTTCCACCAGTGCAGCTGCAAAGATGGAGGCAGTCTCCCAGTTTGTGCGGTATAGCCTGGCTAGAGGGGGTATAGATGTCAAACAGCACCAGGTATTCAGGAGACTGGAAAAGAAGATAAGTGTAGACAGAAAAGAACTGAGAAATGAAGAAAGACAGAAAGGGAAAAAGGGAGAAGGAAAAAAGAAAAAAGAAATGCCCCAGGGATCCCACGTACACAGCTACACAGATTGGGGAGTGGCTCCTAGCCCATGCAGTGCAGCCGAAGTAGAAGAGGCCCCAAAATGGGAAAAGAGAAAAACAAAACAAAACAGAACAGAGCAAAACAAAATAAGCAAAAAAACAAAAGCCCCAGGGATCCCACCAGCTTGATGTCGAGGGTCGGAGGAATGGATCCCCAGTCAAGCGGGGCTTCACAGCTTTTCAGGAAGAAGCAAAGATGGCACATGGTGTTCAAGAGAAAGAAGGGGGACGTAGTGGGAGGCATGAAGAAACCAAAAAAGACAGAAAGAAGCTATACCAGCTCAGGGACCCGGCCAGTGTGGACGGGGCAAATCCAAGCAGTCTGGGGCAGAAGCAGTTGCCTCCTGGCTAAGAGACTGTGGCTGGCGGGAAGCAGAAGAGGCCTGAGGGGGAGGGGAAGAAGGGTAGGGTTAAGGGTTAAAAAAGGAAAGCATAAATTGCTCCTTACGGGTTGCTCTGCCTCCTGCTGGGAACCTCGTGAATCTGCTTTCCCTTACTCCCTGTCCTCCGATCTCCAATGTGGGTGGGGCGAATCCAGGTGGCACGGAAGCACTTCCCGCCGCTGCACCAAGCCACCATAGCCAGCCAGGAAGCTGGGAGGTAGAGCAGCAGGAAGAGGATGGGGGATGGGAAAGTGCGTATCGCTGGTCACCCGGTGCTCTGTCTCCTGCTGGGAGCTCCTTCAAGCTGCCTTCTTGTGCTCCCTGTCAGCCAAGTCCAAGATGGCGAATCCATGGTGCGTTAGGAACCTTGGCAAGTATCTCTCCTCGCCCTCAGTCCTCTGGCAGTTTCTTATTCCATTCGGTGTTTGGCTGAGTTCTTTATTTCTTCGTTTAACACTTCTGGTTCCAGGAATGACGTTTGTCTCTGTTTTACTTAGTTTTTCAGGTCTTTGGTGTGGAGGGACGACGTGGTGCTTGTATGGCGCCATGTTGGCCAGAAGTCCTCTAGAAGGGATCTTGGGTCTCCGTGCTTTTTCCTCCCTAATTTTGGAAATGAGGAATTTAAGACATGAGCTTCTGTGTACAAGATCATGTAATTTATTCGAGGCAATGCAGGAGAGAAGAAGTGGAGGAAAAGAAGGAGGCACCTGTAAAATACGGTTATTATCGTGATGTCGTGTTTCCTACACATAATCTGGCGCTCTCCAGCAGGCTGTCATGGGATAGCTGAGCCTGAAATCCATGTACCTGACTTCTGTGCCATTGTCCTTCCATTCTCCTGCTAGGAGAACGGCAGACACAGTGGAAAGGAAGTGAGATGGACACTGTAAAATAAAACAAGTGAAATCTTGTTAACAATTGTGAGGAATAATGACTTGGGGCAGATTCTTTCCCCTACACCATGCTGCCCCCAACCAGAGGCTCCTCAGGTTTCCCCCCACAAATTTAGATGAAGTGACCACCTTTCTTCAAATGAGAATGCAGATTTTTTTTTTAAGTTTCCTAATTAATGTAAGTTTTCTTAATAGTTTTGTATGCTGTCTCAGGTGTTTAAAACCAGAAAGTTCTTTCTCTCTCTCCCCCTTCCCCCCTTTTTTTTTTAAACCAAAGATAGAAGGAAACTAGGTCTGGTGCTCACATTGCCCTGTGAGTGTCTCTTCCTTCTCAGTGCACAATGGCATGCTCTCTTGCTATGACAGATGAATGCATAGAAATGAGAACCATATTCATCTAAGCAGAAATATGTCCACATAGCTTTGAGGGGAAAAAGTGCTAGTCCTCCCATGACTTTCTCAAAAAAAAAAAAGGAAGAAAGAAAAAGAAAAAAACGCTGCTAATTTTGGACCAAAATATTCATGTCATAGTTGCCTAAGCCACCTACCATCACTTTGGGAAACAAATGAATGAACACAAAAGTTGAGTCTATGTAACCACAGATCAGAAGAGTCCCCAGGAGAAAGGCTGAGACCAGTAGAGTCCTGGAGTTGGACCTTTTCTTTAGGAATCTTGGATTATTCAGGAAGTCCCAAAAGTGGAATTTCTGAGTCGAAAGATCTGTATCTTTTAATAGATGTTGCCGCATTACTTCCTAAAATGTCTGTGGTGATTCTCATTCTCAGCGACAATGTATGAAAATTCCTGTTTTTAAATTTTTTATTAATCTTAAAATTCCTGCCAAAGTGATAAGTGAAAACAGGTATATTACTCTTGCTTAAATTTGTATTTCCTTTGACTAAATGTCAGACTGGGCCTTTTTTTGTAAGGTTTTCAGCCATTTAGATTTTTCTTGTCCCTCATTTTCTAGTTCACCTCCTGTGCTCACTTTCCTAAATGAATTATTTGTCTTTTAGAGGGTTTTTTTTTTTTTGTATACAAAGGATATTAATGTCTATCATATGGTTTTTATAAATATTTCTCAACATATCATTTATTTGTGTTTTTTTGTTTGTTTATTATGTCTTTTGCCATAATAATTTCTTAAGATTTTTGTTTCATGAAATACGTCTGTCTTTGTTTTTTTGGATTCTGGGTTTCCTGGCTTGCTAAGCACTTTATTCCCCATTTTAAAGTTATGTAAATATTCTAAATTGTATTTTAATAATTTTAGTTTTGATGCTTTACATTTAGAGCTTTACTCGACCTGGAATATATGATTATATAAGGTATGAGATAGGGAGTTCACTTAATTTTTTTCCAGAGTGATGCCAGTTATATAAGCACTATTTATTTGATAAAACATTTTTCACACTAGATTGGAATTCCTCATTTGCCCTATATTCATATATACTTGTGACTGTTCCTAGATATGTATTCTATTCCATTTATCTATTCTTGCGCCAGTACCATCATTGTTTTCTTCTATAGTCTCTTTGTGATTGTAACTCACTTTTAAGAAATCTGAACTCTGTGGGGTATAAACATGACTCAACTTAATTTTTTCCTATAACTGCCATCAGCTTTCCTATGTGACTGACATTTTGGTCATTTGCTGCAGCTTTCTAGTCATTTTTGGCTGTTAGAGAAGTCTCACTTTGATATTTAAAGATCAGTCATGTTTATCTTTAAACTTCAATCTCAAACACAATTCAGATCTCATTCCTGTCACCGTAATGCCAGCTGGACCTGTCTGTGGCTCCAGTGGTTTATGCAGAGTGGGTTACCAGGTCTGTTTCAGCCTTTCTTTGAACCTCCACCCACTCTTCCCTTCAGACTTTATGTTCTCGTGAAACGATTAGTCGCTCATGACTGGCTGCTTCTGGGTGGTAGGGAGAACCCTTGGATTCACTCAGGTTCATTCTTGTCTGATTCTTGCTGGCAGTCTATGTGTAGACAGTGAATTATGTGTTTTCTAGGACCAGTGAACAGTTTTCATCTTGACACTGAGCTTTTCTGTTGTTGTTAACAGCCCCCTTCGCCTAGCCCAGACGCAGCCATGTCTCTCATAGACAGCCCCACCAGGGAGCTTTCCCCTAGACCCTGTAGGTTCTGCAGTTCAGCAAGTACCTGCCTGGAAACAAGGTCCCAGTCACCCCTTCTTGTAGTGCCTTCCCTAGGGTTTGTTTTTGAATCATTTTCTTGGGGTGGGGGGTGGGTTTCTAAGGAGGAGAGTCATCTCCTGCCTGCTTACAGATTTTAGATGGAAAAGCTTCTGTTCTCTTGTTATGGATTGAATCGTGTCCCCCCAGAAATGTGTGTCAACTTGGGTAGGCCATGATTCCCAGTATTGTGTGATTGTCCACCATTTTATTACCTGAAGTAATTTTCCTGTGTGTTGTAAATCCTACCTCTGTGATGTTAATGAGGCAGAATTAGAGGCAGTTATGTTAATGAGGAGGACTCAGTCTACAAGATTAGGATGTGTCATAAATCATTCTCCTCTGAGATATAAAAAAGAGAAGCAAGCAGAGAGATGGGGAACCTCATACCACCAAGAAACAAGAGCCAGGAGAATAGCACGTCTTTTGGACCCTGGGTCCCTGTGCTGAGATGCTCCTTGACTGGGGAAGATTGATGACAAGGACCTTCTCCCAGAGCTGACAGAGACAGAAAGCCCTCCCCTGGAGCTGGTACCCTGAATTCAGACTTCTAGCCTACTAAATTGTGATAGAATAAATTTCTCTATGTTAAAGCCATCCACTTACAGTATTTCCGTTATAGCAGCACTGGATGACTAAGACACCCCTCCGGGCTGAGCTTTCGCATTTCTTTGAGTCTTTTTCCTATATTGACTGAGCAGTAGAACTCAGAGTTGTAAGGCCAGTTTGTACATCATTTCTCAGGACTCCCTGAGAGCAGTTGGTCAGCACTTTTTCCTGGTGGCTTCTTGAACTTCAAATATAGGATCATTATTGCTTTTTGTCCCCAGAGTTACAGAGAGCCAGTCGTCCTAAGTTTTAATGTATGGATGGCAAAACTTTCCATACTATGTCTTTATTAACATAGCCGAATTTAATAATAGCCATGCCCCTATCAATACATTTTATTTGTTGACCATCTTTTGTTGACCCTATTTTAGCCTTCTATTCATCCTTAAAACCTGGTTCAAAACTACTTCCTCAATAAAGTCTTCCTGACTCCCTAAACCAGTTCATCTCTCCCAGTACATGCCATCCTAGTTGCCTGTCCCTCATATATTTAATATTTATCACAATTATAATTAAATAATTAATTCTTTGTGAAATGTGTATCTTTCCTGCCAAAGTGTAAAGGCCGTGAGGACAGGGACTTGCTCTGATTTCTCTGTTTTTTCACGATTTCCTTATGCGTGCCTCAGTCTGTATTTGTTGAATGAGTGAAACAGAAACTGAAATAGGTCTTGAAAGACAGGCAGAAGAAAAGGAAATGCTTTAGAAAGAAAAAAACAGGTCTTAGCAAAAGCTTGGAATTAGAAAAACCCATTTTATGTTTCGAGACCCAAAAACAGAGTGGCTTGGTAGGAGCAAAGGCCTTGTGGTGGGAAATTTGGGGAGATAAGGATGCAGATGCGGATTTGGAGCAGATTGTGGTGAGCCTTGAATGTGAACATCTGCTGAACAAGTGGCAAGGGCCCTAGCTCATCAGAAGCTGAATCTACCTTTGAAAAGCTGACTGGATTCACTAAGATAGTAAATAAACCCAAAATCCACTACTGTCAGAAGCAGGCTGCCACATCTTTCTTCCCTCGGAGTAGCTGGTAGGTTTGAACCACTGAATCAGTAAGCTATACTACAGAGATATATAATCTCAGAATTTGTAATGCACTATAGAATATAATGATAAAATATTGCCTATAACGAGCACCTTCAGCCTCCTTTCTACAGCTTCTAGAAATCTTTCATCATCCTTGATGGAAAACTGAGAACCCCACTTCTTTAAGTAAAAGAAGTTTAAACTTTATTTTTCCTTGACATTTTGCTGAAAAGGTTTTGATTAAAAGCGCAGGTAACAACAGTCCTTTATTCATCAAGTAGCGTGCTTCATTGCTTTTTTTCAGCAAACCATTGCCATCGGAGGGGGAGTAATTCAGTTTCTAAACTCCTTCAGATATTAGTTGCTCTGTCAGGCTGCCTGCAAACTTACGAACTGAGATCTCAATTTTAGAGGAACCAATTATTACTATGAAATTCCTTTTACAGGCGTACTTCATTTTATTGCACTTCGCTTTATTGTGCTTTACAGATACTACTTTTTTACAAATTGAAGATTTGTAAAAAATCTTCAATTTTTTCGCAACTCTGCATGGAGCGAGTCTGTCGGCGCTATTTTTCTAGCAGCGTGTGTGCTCACTCAATGTCTCTGTGTCATATAGTAAAAATGGGTTGGGGGTGGTATCTGACCTCTAACTTCACAAGGGGAAGGAGAATCAAGATCAACAGCCCAATCCTGATTCCTATGAGGCGGAGGTCAGACACGCGCCCTCTCTCTGCCATCTTTACCAATTCTGACACCAGCTGTCCCTCGCACAGCACTCCCTACTTCTCTTCTGGGTTCCATAATTCATTGCAGTGGCCACACAGAACTCACAGAGAATACTCACGATTACGGGGTTTATTAGTGAAGTAACAGCTTACAATTCAGCTTTAAGAATGCTTAGGATACAGTTCTTCCATCAGGATAGCCTCTTCCCAGCTGTGCTCACAGGCACACCTTTCTGGCCTTCAGCCTCTGCCCTGCTCAGGCAAATGTTACAAAGCACTTTTAGCCACTCCAGTAAGTCTTCAGAGGCATCCTACTCCACCAGCAAGCCCAAAGGCACTCTGCTTTCTTACTGTGTGGGCTGAGAAGCGTACCATGCTGTCTTCTGCTGTAGTTTCTTTGTCGCCACTTCTCAATCTCTCCCTGTCTTTCTGTGTCTTCTGGTTACAGAAGCTTCTCAGCGGAGGGATTCTGGGCCCAAAGGATGCACTTTCCACTCCTGGCTCTTCTTCTTTGGTGATGCTGGGATCCTCTTTCCCGCCTCTCAGATAGCTCATTTCAAGCCCAGCAGGATTGCAAAACTGACCAGTCCCCTCAATAGGCCACAATTACCCTATCTGCACAGTCCCACCCAAGTGATTGGGTTACAAGACCATGGCAAGAAAGACCACACAAAAGCGATCCATCACACCGTACACATTTTTGGCAATTTTTGAAATATTTCAGACTTTTTAATTATTATTATGTCTGTTATGATCTGTGATCAGTGATCTTTGATGTTACTATTGTAATTGTCTTGGGGCAACAAACTGTGCCTGTATAAGATGGTGAACTTAAATGTTGTGTGTATTCTGACTGCTCCACCAACTGGCCATTCTCTCATTTCTCTCCCTCTTCTCAGGCAGGCCTCCCTGTTCTCTGTGACACAACAATATTGAAGTTAGGCCAGTTAATAACCCTGCAGTGGCCTCTAAGTGTTCAAGTGAAAGGAAGAGTTACACGTCTCTCACTTTAAATCAAAAGCTAGAAATAATGAAGCTTAGTGAGGAAGGCATGTCGAAAGGCTGAAAGCTCGGCCTCTTGAGCCAGTTAGCCAAGTTGTGAATGCAAAGGAAAAGTTCTCGAAGGAAATTAAAAGTGCTACTCCAGTGTAAACAGGAATGATAGGAAAGTGAAAAAAACGTATTGCTGCTATGGAGAAAGTGTTAGTGGTCTGTATAGATCAAACCAGCCACAACATTCCCTTAAGTCAAAGCCTAATTCAGAGCAAGGTTCTAACTCTCTTCAATTCTGTGAAGCCTGAGGGGGGTGAGGAAGCTGCAGGAGAAAAGCTTGGAGCTAGTTAGATGTTAGTTCACGAGGTTTAAGGAAAGAAGCCGTCTCCATAACATAAACATGCGAAGTGAAGCAGCCAATGCTGATGCGGAAGCTGCAGCAAGTTCTCCGGGAGACCTAGCTGAGATAACTGATGAGGGGCCGCACTAACAGCAGATTGTCGGTGTGGACGAAAGGGCCCCATATTGGAAGAAGAAGCCATCTAGGACTTCCAGGGCTAGAGGGGGGAAGCCAGTGCCTGGGTTCACAGCTTCACAGGACGGGCTGACTCCTATTAGGGGCTAAGGCAGCTGGGGACTTGTAAGTTGAAGCGAATGCTCATTTACCACTCCGAAAATCCTAGGACCCCTAAGAATGATGCTAAAATCTACTTGCCTGTGCTTTAGAAATGGAATGACAAAGCCTGGATGACAGCACATCTGTTTACAACAGGGTTTACTGAATATTTTAAGCCCACTGTTAAGACTCACTGCTCAGAAAAAAAGATTCATTTCAGAATATTACTGCTCATTGACAATTCTCTTGATCACCCAAGAGTTCTCTTAGAGATGTACAAGGAGATTAATGTTGTTTTCATGCCTCCTAAGACAGCATTCATTCTGCAGCCCATGGATCAAGGAATAATTTCAACTTTCAAGTCTTATTATTTTAAAAATACATTTTGTAAGGCTATAGCTGCCATAGACAGGGATTCCTCTAATGGATCTGAGCAGAGTAAATTGAAAACCTTCTGGAAAGGGATCACCATTCTAGATGCCATCAAGAACATTCATGATTCATGGGAAGAGATCAGAATATCAACATTAAAAAGAGTTTGGAAGAAGTTGATTCCAACCTTCATGAATGACTTTGAGGGATTCAAGATTCCAGTGGAAGAAGTAACTGCAGATGTGGAAAAAGCAAGAGCACTAGAATTAGAAGTGGAGCCTGAAGATGTGACTGAACTGCTGCAATCTCATGATAAAACTTTAACAGATGAGGGGTTGCTTATGGATGAGCAAAGAAAGTGATTTCTTGAAATGGAATCTAATCCTGGTAAAGATGCTATGAACATTGTTGAAATGACAACAGATGATTTAGAATATTGATAAAGCACCTGCAGGGTTTGAGAGGATTGACTCCAATTTTGAAAGAAGCTGTACGGTGGGTAAAATGTTATCAATTGATGCGACAAACTTCGTTGTCTTATTTTAAGAAGTTGCCACAGCCACCCCAACCTTAAGCAACCTCCACACTAATCAGTCAGCAGCCATGAACATTGAGGCAAGACCCTCCACCAGTGAAAAGATTATGGCTTGCTGAAAGCTCAGCTGGTGGTTAGCATTTTTAAGCAATGAGGTATTTTATTTTTAATTTTATTGTGCTTTAGGTGAAGTTTTGCAGCACAAATTAGTTTCTCATTCAAAAAATTATACACAACTTCCTTTGTGACTCTGATTGCAATCCATGAAATGTATCAGAAGTCTACCCCCTTTGCCTTTACGCCCTGGATTCCCCATGTCCACTCATACAGGATTCCTGACCCTTCCTGCCTTCTCGCTTTTTGCTTTTGGGCAGGTGTTGCCCATTTGGTCTCGTGTGCTTGATTGAACTGAGAAGCACATTCCTCATGTGTGTTATGGTTTGTTTATAGGACTGTCTAATCTTCGGCTGAAAGTTGGACTTTGAGAGTGGCTTTAATTCTGAGTTAGCAGGGTGTCTGGGGGCCATAATCTCAGGGGTTGCTCCAGTCTCTGTCAGACCAATAAGTCTGGCAGCAATAAAGTTTTTTTTTTTTAATTTTTATTGTGCTTTAAGTGAAAGTTTACAAATCGAGTCACTCTCTCACACAAAAACTTACATACACCTTGCTACATACTCCCAATTGCTCTCACCCTAATGAGACAACGTGCTCCCTCCCTCCACTCTCTCTTTTTGTGTCCATTTTGCCAACTTCTAACCCCTTCTACCCTCTCATCTCTCCTCCAGAGAGGAGATGCCAACATAGTCTCAAGTGTCCACCTGATCCAAGAAGCTGACTTCTCACCAGCATCCCTTTCCATCCCAGTGTCCAGTCCAGTCCATGTCTGAAGAGTTGGCTTTGGGAATGGTTCCTGTCCTGGGCCAACAGAAGGCCTGGGGAGCATGACCACTGGGGTCCTTCTAGTCTCAGTCAGACCATTAAGTCTGGTCTTATTACGAGAATTTGGGGTCTACATCCCACTGCTCCTCTGCTCCCTCAGGGATTCTCTGTTGTGTTCCCTGTCAGGGCAGTCATAGGTTGTAGCCAGGCACCATCTAGTTCTTCTGGCCTCAGGCTGATGTAGTCTCTGGTTTATGTGGCCCTTTCTGTCTCTTGGGCTCGTAATTACTTTGTGTCCTTGGTGTTCTTCATTCTCCTTTGATCCAGGTGGGTTGATACTCATTGATGCATCTTAGATGGCCACTTCCTAGCATTTAAGACCATAGACACGTCTTTACAAGATGGGATGCAGAGTGTTTTCTTAATAGATTTTATTATGCCAGTTGAATTAGATGTCCCCTGAAACCATGCTCCCCAAACCCCCGCCTCTGCTACGCTGGCCTTCAAAGCATTCAGTTTATTCTAGAAACTTATTTGCTTTTGGTTTAGTCCAGTTGTGCTGACTTTGCCTGTATTGTGTGTTATCTTTCCCGTTACATAAAGTAGTTCTTGTCTACTGTCTAATTAGTGAATACCCCTTTCCCACCTTCCTTCCCTAACCCCTCTCGTAACCATCAAAGAATATTTTCCTCTCTGTTTAAACTATTTCTTGAGTCCTTATAATAGTGGTCTTATACAATATTTGTCCTTTTGCAACTGACTAATTTCACTCAGCATAATGCCTTCCAGATTGCTCCGTGTTTTGAAATGTTTCACAGATTCATCACTGTTTTTTGTTGATGCGTAGTATTTCATTGTGTGAACATACCATAATTTATCTGTTCATGCGTTGAGGGGTACCTCGGTTGCTTCCATCTTTTTGCTATTGTAAACAGTTCTACAGTGAACATTGGTGTGCATATATCTGTTCATGCAATAGCTCTTATTTCTCTAGGATATATTCCGAGGAGTGGGATTGCTGGATCGTATGGTAGTTCTATTTCTAGCTTTTTAAGGAAGCGCCAAATCGATTTCCAAAGTGGTTGTACCATTTTACATTTCCACTAGCCTCTCCAACATTAATTGTTTTGTGTTTTTTGGGTTAATGCCAGCCTCGTTGGAGTGAGATGAAGTCTCATTGTAGTTTTGATTTGCATTTCTCTAATGGCTAATGATCGTGAGCATTTCCTCAAGTATCTGTTAGATACCTGAATGTCTTCTTTAGTGAAGTGTCTGTTCATATCTTTTGCCCATTTTTTAATTGGGTTATTTGTCTTTTTGCGGTTGAGTTTTTGCAGTATCATGTAGATTTTAGAGATCAGGTGCTGATCGGGAATGTCATAGCTGAAAACTTTTTCCCAGTCTGTAGGTAATCTTTTTACTCTTTTGGTGAAGTCTTTGGATGAGCATAGGTGTTTGATTTTTAGGAGCTCTATCTAGTTTTTCTTCTGCATTATTAGTAATGTTTTGTATAGTGTTTATGCCAAGTATTAGGGCTTCTAACATTGTCCCTATTTTTTCTTCCATGATCTTTATCGTCTTAGATTTTATATTTAGGTCTTGAATCCATTTTGATCTTATTTTTGTGCATGGAGTGAGATATGGGTCTGGTTTCATTTTTTTGGAGATAGATATCCAGTTATGCCAGCACCATTTGTTAAAAAGACTGTCTTTTCCCCCATTTAACTGTTTTGGGGCCTTCGTCAAATATCAACTGCTCATATGTGGATGAATTTATATCTGGATTCTCAATTTTGTTCCGTTGGTCTATGTATCTGTTGTTGTACCAGTACCAGGCTGTTTTGACTACTATGGGAGTATAATAGGTTCTAAAATCAGATGGAGTAAGGCCTCCCACTTTGTTCATCTTTTTCAGTTATGTTTTACTTATCCGGGGCCTCTTTCCCTTCCATATGAAGTTGGTGATTTATTTGTCCATCTCATTAAAGAATGTCAATGGAATTTGGATCGTGATTGCATTAAATGTATAGATCGCTTTTGGTAGAACAGACATTTTTATGATGTTAAGTCTTCCATCCATGAGCAAGGTATGTTTTTCCACTTATGTAGGTCTCTTTTGGTTTCTTGCAGAAGTGTATTGTAGTTTTCTTTGTATAAGTCTTTTACATCTCTGGTAAGATTTATTCCTAAGCATTTCATCTTCTTGGAGGCTACTGTAAATGGTATTGGTTGGTGATTTCCTCTTCAGTGTTCTTTTTGTTGGTGTAGAGGAATCCAAGTGATTTTTGTATGTTTATTTTGTATCCCAGTACTCTGCTGAACTCTTCTATTAGTTTCTGTAATTTTCTTGAGGATTCCTTAGGGTTTTCTGTGTATAAGATCATGTCATCTGCAAATAGAGATACTTTTACTTCTTCGTTGCAAATCTGGATGCCCTTTATTTCTTTATCTAGCCTAATTGCTCTGGCTAGGACCTCCAGCACAATTTTGAATAAGAACTATGATAAAGGGCATCCCTTGTCTGCTTCCTGATCTCAAGGGGAATGCTTTCAGGCTCTCTCCATTCAGGATGATGTTGGCTGTTGGCTTTGTATAAACGCCCTTTATTATGTTGAGGAATTTTCCTTCCATTCCTATTTGCTCAGAGTTTTTATCATGAATGGGTGTTGAACTTTGTCAAATGCTTTTTCTGCATCAATTGGTAAAATCATGTGATTCTTGTCTTTTGATTTATGTATGTGATGGATTACATTAATTGTTTTTCTAATGTTGAACCATCCCTGCCTGCATACCTGGTATGAATCCCACTTGGTCATGGTGAATTATTTTTTTGATATGTTGTTGAATTCTTTTGGCTAGAATTTTGTTGAGGATTTTTGCATCTAAGTTCATGAGGGATATAGGTGTGTAATTTTCTTTTTTTGTGGTATCATTACCTGGTTTTGGTATCAGGCATATGGTGGCTTCATAGAATGAGTTTGGTAGTTTTCTGTCCTTTTCTATGCTCTGAAATACCTTAGCCATAGTGGTGTTAACTCTTCTCTGAAAATTTGGTAGAACTCTGCAGTGAAGGCATCCGGGCCAGGGCTTTTATTTGTTGGGAGTTTTTTGATTACCTTTTCAACCTCTTCTTTTGTTATGGGTCTATTTAGTTGTTTTACTTCTGCTTGTGTTAGTTTAGATAGGTAGTGTGTTTCTGGGAATTCATCCATTTCTTCTAGGTTTTCAAATTTGTTAGTGTACAGTTTTTCATAGTGATCTGATATGATTCTTTTAATTTCAGTTGTGTCTATTATAATATCCTGCAGCATCGCATTTCTCATTCAGTTTATTTGTTTCCACTCCTGTTTTCCTTTTATCAGTTTGGCCAGTGGTTTATCAATTTTGTTGATTTTTTCAAGGAACCAGCTTTTGGGCTTGTTAATTCTTTCAATTGTTTTTCTGTTTTCTATTTCATTTAGTTCTGCTCTGATTTTTATTACTTGTTTTCTTCTGGTGCCTGAGGGTTTCTTTTGTTGCTCTCTTTCTATTTGTTCAAGTTGTAGGGATAATTCTTTGATTTTGGCCCTGTCTTCTTTTTAGATGTGTGCACTTATCGATATAAATTGACCTCTGAGCACTGCTTTCGCTGTGTCCCAAAGGTTCTGATAGGAAGTGTTTTCATTCTTATCGGATTCTCTGAATTTCTTTATTCCATCCTTAATGTCTTCTATAACCCAGTCTTTTTTGAGCAGGGTATTGTTCTGTTTCCAAGTGTTTGATTTCTTTTCCCTGTTTTTTCTGTTATTGATTTCCACTTTTATGGCCTTATGGTCAGAGAAGATGCTTTGTAGTATTTCAGTGTTTTGGATTCTGCTAAGGCTTGCTTTATGACCTAATATGTGGTCTATTCTAGAGAATATTCCAAGTGCACTAGAAAAGAAAAGTATAGTTGGTTGCTGTTGGGTGGAGCGTTCTGTATATGTCTATGAGGTCAAGTTGGTTGATTGTGGCGGTTAGATCTTCTGTGTCTTTATTGAGCTTATTTCTGGATGTCCTGTCCTTCACCAAAAGTGGTGTGTTGAAGGCTCCTACTATTATTGTGGAGCCGTCTATCTCACTTTTCAATGCTAATAGAGTTTGTTTTATGTATCTTGCAGCCCTGTCATTGGGTGCATAAATATTTAATATGCTTATTTTTTTTTGCTATATTGTCCCTTTAATCATTATATCGTGTCCTTCCTTACCCTTTATGATGGATTTAACTTTAAAGTCTATTTTGTCAGAAATTAATATTGCCACTCCTGCTCTTTTTTGATTGTTGTTTGCTTGATATATTTTTTTCCATCCTTTGAGTTTAAGGTTGTTTGTGTCTGTAAGTCTCAGGTATGTCTCCTGTAGGCAGCATATAGACGGATCTTGTTTTTTAATCCATTCTGCCACTCTCTGTTTGTTTTTTGGTGCATTTAGTTCATTTACATTCAGGGTAGTTATGGATAGGTGTGAATTTAGTGCTTATCATTTTGATGTCTTTTTTTGTGTGTTTTTGACAGTTTCTTTTTCCTATTTAATTTTGTATGCTGTGTAGATTATCTTTATATATTGTCCTTTCCTCATATTGGTTGTTATTGATTTTGTTTCTGCTGAGTCTCTTTTTTTCTAGTATTTTATTTTGATGAGTAGGATAGTTTGTCTCTTTTGTGGTTACCTTATTATTTACCCCTATTTTTCTAAATTTAAACCTAACTTTTATTTCTTTCTCTCCATATGGAAGGTCTGTGTTTACATTTCTAAGTCCCTCTTTATTATTTTAATGTTGTCTTCTTTTATGTAATAACATCGCTGTTAACCTGTTTTGAGCTTTTTCTTTTTTAATCTTGCTTTGTTTTTTGATTTCCCTATCTGGGTTGACTTCTGATTGCCCTGCCCAGTGTTCTAGTCTTGGGTTGATACCTGATAACATTGATTTTCTAATCAAAGAACTCCATTTAGTATTTCTTGTAGTTTTGGTTTGGTTTTTACAAATTCCCTAAACTTCTGTTTATCTGGAAATGTCCTAATTTCACCTTCATATTTGAGAGACAGTTTTGCTGGATATATGATTCTTGGCTGGCAATTTTTTTCCTTCAGTTTTTTAAATAAGCCATCCCATTGCCTTCTTGCCTGCATGGTTTCTGCCGAGCCGTCCAAGCTTATTCTTATTGACTCTCCTTTGTAGGTGACTTTTTGTTTATCCCTAGCTGCTCTTAAAATTCTCTTTTTATCTTTGGTTTTGGCAAGTTTGATTATAATACGTCTTGGTGACTTTCTTTTAATATCTAACTTTTGTGGAGTTCGATGAGCATCTTGGATAGCTATGTTCTCATCTTTCACGATATCAGGGAAGTTTTTTGCCAACAAATCTTCAACAGTTCTCTCTGTATTTTCTGTTACCCCTCCCTGTTCTGGTACTCCAGTCACTCGTAGGTTATTTCTCTTGATAGAGTCCCACATGATTCTTAAGTTTTCTTCAGTTTTTCAATTCTTTTATCTGATTTTTCTTCAGATATATTAGTTTCAAGTGATTTATCCTGGAGTTCAGAAATTCTAGCTCCTACTTGCTCAATTCTGCTCCTCTGACTTTATATTAAGTTGTCTTCTGTAATTTTTTTGTTAATCTTCTGAATTTCTGCTGTCTATGGATTTTTCCAGCTTATTAAATTTTTTTATTATGTTCCTGAATAATCTTTATAATTTCTTCAGTTGCTTTATTTGTGTGTTCCTTGGCATGTTCTGTGTATTGCCTCATTTCCTTCCTGATGTCTTATTATTATTAATATTCTGTATATTAATCTTTTGTATTCTGGCTCTGGTGATTCCAGGAATGCACTTTCATCTAGAAGATCCCTTGATTCTTTGTTTTGAGAGCTTGTTGAGGTCATCAGGGTCTGTTTCTCTAAGTGATTTGATATTTGACTGTTGTCTCTGAGCCATCTATAAGTTATTGTATTAGTTTATGCTTGCTTTCTGTGTTGTAGCTTCTTGCTTTGTTTTGTTTTGATACTCCCAGTTGGGTTGCTTGAGTGAGCTAGCTTGATCATTTTTGCCTTTGGAGGTCTGATGTCCTGTCCCCAGATGGCTAGGGCTGTTATCAGGTGCATTAATCTAGGAGTCCATTCACTTTTCTTGTATGAATTGAGCTCAGGTGTCCAGGTGGCTGATCATCAAATGTGTGGTACAGGCTCTGTCCTATAGTCTTAGAGGGGCAGGGGTGATTGGTGTATGTACCAGTATCTGATTCAGCAGAGGGTGATGCTCTGAACAAGGCAGGGGGCTAAGAACCGACCCCTGAGTGTCTCTGAGGAATGCGTCTCCCTGTTCCCTAGAGCATGCAGGTGGGTGGTTTCTGCAGATGGACCATGGGCAGGCAATGTTTTTGGTTTAAGGACTGGGAGGTGCCGTTATCCTTGGACCCCTGTCACTGGTGGCTGGGTGACCTGAGTGGAGTTACCAGTCCTTAGGCCCCTGATGTGGGTAGGTGAGGACCTTGTTTAATAGGCAGAGCAATGTCAAACATCAAACACCCACCTCTCCACTGCACAGCTGAAATTGTTGGAGTCTGCCAACAAGGGCCTATTCTCCTGAAATAGGCCCACACAGTTCCTTGCAGAGGGGAATGGTGCTCAAAGTCCACACACCGTTTATGCCTGGAAAGGAGCCACTTCTGCCCTTAGCTCCCCCAGTTACTGGAGTAGGCAAATTATCTTTTTCCCCAGTTATAAATTTTTGCCTTCTCCAAGGCCAAAAAAAAAAAAAAATTTTTTTTTTTTTTTCCAAGGCCGGAAGGATGGCTCTAGGTTCACAACAGTGCCTATCTCAGGCCCAGGAAATTCAGCTGCTGCAGCCGGCTCAGGGGTGGGGGTGCGTTAAAGTATACGCAAGTACTTAGCTTTTGCCAAGAGCGCCATTCTTCCCTGGTTCCAGAGGTGCGAGTAGGCTGTGTGGCTGGCTGGCTGCTTCTCCCTGAGGAAACTGTGGCCGGACACTAGCACCAGACTGCCGCTGCCACTCCGAGAATGGCGCTTGAGGGCTCCCCACGATTCAGGTCTAGTAACTCCTCTCCGTTTCTTTACTGTCTCTTCTTCTTCCTGCCCCTCTGTTCATTTTCTAAGCTTGCATTTGATGCTCAGGGTTCCTAGCTTGTCATAAATATAGACGTTACACTTGTTTTTTCGGGTCTTTGTTATAAACAGGGCTTGCCAGAAGCATCTATTCCGCCATCTTGGCTCTGCCCAACTCAAAGTATTTTTTAATTAAGGTACGTACTTTGCCTTTTTAGACATAATTCTATTGCACAGTTAATAGACTACAGTTTGTAATTTGTCATACTTCGGATGCTTCCATGTTGCTGTGATGCTGGAAGCTATGCCAGTGGTATTCAAATATCAGAAAGGTCACCCATGGCAGACACATTTCAGCTGAGCATCCAGACTAAAACAGAGTAGGAAGAACAACCTAGCAGTGTACTTCTGAAAAGAATTAGCCAGTGAAAACCTTATGAATAGCAGTGGAGCACTGTCTGATGTAGTGCCAGAAGATGAGCCCCTCAGGTTGGAAGGCAGTCAAAAGGAGACTGGGAAAGATCTGCCTCTTTAATGTAGAGTTGACCTTAATGACATGGATGGAGCAAGCTTTCGGGACCTTCATTTGCTGGTGTAGCACAACTCAAAATGAGAAGAAATGGCTGCAAACATTCATTAATAATCTGAACATGGAATATACAAAATATGAATCTAGGAAAATTGGAAATCATCAAAAATGAAATAGAATGCATAAACCTTGATATCCTAGGTGTTAGTGAGCTGAAATGGGCTGATATTGGCCATTTCGAATCGGTCAATCATATGGTCTACTATGCTGGGAATGATAACTTGAAGAGGAATGGCGTTGCATTCATCGTCAAAAAGAACCTTTCAAGATCTTTCCTGAACTACAACACCGTCAATGATAGGATGATATCCATACACTTACAAGGAAGACCAGTTAATATGATTATTATTCAAATTTATGCACCAACCACTAAGGACAAAGATGAAGAAATTAAAGATTTTTACCAGCTTTTGCAGTCAGAAATTGATGGACCATGCAGTGAGGATGCATTGATAATTACTGGTGATTGGAATGCAAAAGTTGGAAATGAAGAAGGATCGGTAGTTGGAAAAAAATGGCCTTGGTGGTAGAAACGATGCCAGAGATCGCATGATAGAATTTTGCAAGACCAGTGACTTCTTCATTGCAAATACCTTTTTTCAACAACATCAATGGCAACTATACACGTGGATCTTGCTGGACAGAATTCAGAGGAATCAAATTGACTACACCTCTGAAAAGAGACTATAGAAAAGCCCAGTATCATCAGTCAGAACAAGGCCAGGGACCAAATATAGAACAGACCATCAATTGCTCATATGCAAGTTCAAGTTGAAGCTGAAGAAAATTAGAACAAGTCCATGAGAGCCAAAGTACAACCTTGAGTATATCCCACCTGAATTTAGAGGCTATTGCAAGAATAGACTTGATGTACTGAACACTAATGACCAAAGACCAGATGAGTTGTGGACTGACATAAAGGACATCATACATGAAGAAACCAAGAGGTCATTAAAAAGACAGGAAATAAAGAAAAGACCAAAGTGGATGTCAGAAGAGACTCTGAAATTTGGTTTTGAACATAGAGTAGCAAAAGCAAAATGAAGAAATGATGAAGAGCTGAACAGAAGATTTCAAAGGCGGGTCGAGAAGACAAACTATTCTAAAGAAATGTGCGAAGACCTGGATTTAGAAAACCAAAAGAGAGGAACACACTGAGCATTTCTCAAACTGAAAGAACTAAAGAAAAGATTTAAGGCTTGAGTTGCAATATTGAAGGATTCTATGGGGAAACATTTTTTTTGGGTTTTATGGGGAAAATATTAAATGACACAGGAAACATCAAAATAAGATGAAAGAAATATACAGAGTCACTGCACTAAAAAGAATTGGCCGACATTCAACCATTTCAGAAGGTAGCATATGGTCAGGAGCCCACTATATTGTAGGAAGAGATCCAAGCTGTACTGAAGGCATTTGCAAAAAAAAGGCTCCAGGAATGAATGAAATACCAGTTGAGATGTTTCAACAAATGGATGCAGTACTGTTTATTTGGTAGCTATACCAAGAAATTTGGAAGACAGCTGCCTGGCCAATTGAGTGTAAGAGATCTATATTTATGCCTATCCCCAAGAACGGTGATCCAACTGAGCAGAAATTATCAAACAATATCATTAATATCACACACAAGTAAAATTTTTGTGAAGATCATTCAGACGCAGCAGGGAACTGCCAGAAATTCAAGCCAAATTCAAAAGAGGATGTGGAATAAGGGATATCATTGTTAATGTCAGATGGATCCTGGCTGAAAACAGAAAATACCAGCAAGATGTTTACTTGTGTTTTATTGACTATGCAAAGGCATTCAACTGTATGGATCATAACAAATTATGGATAACATTGTAAAGAATGAGAATTCCAGAACATTTAATTGTGCTCATGAGGAACCTGTACATAGATCAAGAGGCAGTCGTTTGAACAGAATAAGGGGATACCTCATGGTTTAAAGTCAGGAAATGTGTGCATCAGAGTTGTATCCTTTTACCATACTTCTTCAGTCTGTATGCTGAGCAAATAATCCAAGGAGCTGAACTATATGAAGAAGAATGGGACATCAGGATGGGAGGAAGACTCATTAACAGCCTGCATTATACAGATGACACAGCCTTGCTTGCTGAAAGTGAAGAGGACTTGAAGCCCTTACTGATGAAGATCAAAGATCACAGCCTTCAGTATGGATTACACCTCAACATAAAGAAAACAAAAATTCTTACAACTGGACCAATAAGCAACATCATGATAAACTGAGAAAAGATTGAAGTTGTCAAGAATTTCATTTTACTTGGATCCACAGTCAATACCCATGGAAGCAGCAGTCAAGAAATCAAAAGATGCATTACATTGAGCAAATCTGCTCCAAAAGACTTCTTTAAAAAGATGTCACCTTGAAGACTAAGGTGAACCTGACCCAAGCTGTGGTGTTTTCAACCACTTCGTATGCATGCAAAAGCTGAACAATGAACAAGGAAGACAGAAGAAGAATTGACATCTTTGAATTATGGTTTTGGTGGAGAATATTGAATATACCATAAACTGCCAAAATAACAAACAAATCTGTCTTGGAGGAAGTACAGCCGGAGTGCTCCTTGGAAGCAAGGATGGTGAGACTTCGTCTTACATACTTTGGACTTGCTATCAGGAGGGATCAGTCCCTGGAGAAGGACATCATGCTTGGTAAAGCAGAGGGCCAGTGAAAAAATGGAAGACCCTTCACCAAGATGGATTGACACAGTGGCTGCAACAATGGGCTCAAGCATAACGATTGTGGAGATGGTACAGGATTGGGCAGTGTTTCCTTCAGTTGTACATAGGGCCACTGTTAGTTGGAGCCAACTCAATGGCACCTAACAACAACAACAGTAGTATAAACATAACTTTTATATGGAGTTTAGAGTGATCCGGTACTACTTTTACTCACCACCCATTCCAAATCCTAGCAGGACAGAGAGAGTTTTCCTGCTTAAGTGTCACTCTGGGGCACTAATTATTTGTGTTGAGGAAAAAAAAAAGTCAGGGGGATAACTGGAAGATGATGATGGAACACCATCAAACACCATTTTGTGAATGCTTGTTATATTACCCACTTTACCTACATTATATCACTTACCCTTCACAAGCCACCTTATGAGAAGTATTACTATTCCAATTTTATAGAAGATGAAAGTGAAGCTCAGAGATATTAACTTGCTTTAGGTCATATAACTGTTAAGTTGCAGAGCAGGTTATTTAACCTAGATTTTCTCTGTGTTCTAGTAATTAGCGACAGTGTGTCTTTGTTATTGTTGGGTGCCGTCGAGTCAATTCTGACTCATAGTGACGCCATGCGATAGAGTAGAACTGCCCCCAAGGGTTTTCTTGGCTGTAGTCTTTACAGAAGCAGATTGCCAGGTCTTTATCCCAAGGAGCTGCTGGGTGGGTTTGAACCGCCAGCCTTTCAATTACAACCGATTGGTTAACTGTTGTGCCACCAGGGCTCCTAAGTGTACCTTTACCCAGTACTAATGTGTGTAGTCTCTCCTTCTTTGACATAAAGTGCATCAGTGATATAAATATTTTCACACTTTTATTCTTGGACACATGCTGTCAATAGATGCATGATATTTTTAACTAGGTCACCAGGTTGCTACCCTAACGAGAAGAGATTCCCTCTTAATGCCAGCTTACTGCGTGTGTTCTTCTCTCAGAACTTAGAGCTCTATTTTTCATTCAGAGTTCTTCGATAACAGAGAGACTTTAAAAAGAAATGTCAAAACTAGAGATGAGGTGAGATAAAAGAGCAGAGAGCTGTAATTTATTGAATTGTGTCATTATCACCGAGTCACCAACAGAATTGAATTAAGCTTTTTCCCATCTGAGCTGGCAAACATTTTGAAGGGAAAAGAAATTTGAGAACTAAGATTTTAGCTTTCTGGTAAGAATCTCAGAAGATGCAAATAAAATGTGCTGAACTCAAATAAGAAAGGATTACCATAGTCAACTATGAATTTTGAAAGTAGAGAATTTTAAGGATTCAGATTAAAAGAGAGGGAAAGAGAGAAGGGGAATAAAAGAAAGGGAGGAATACCAGCATCCTGCATTGGATAAGCTTTCTCCCAGATTTTTTTTCATCTCATTTTGTTTTGGAATCTCATTTAAGAAGTTTTTTTAGTTTTTTTTTTTTTATTCCATTGCATTGGATTTATGAGACATAGCAATACTTTGACTGGATATTCTGACCATCTATCATTCTTCTGAAGCCTTGTGTTTATAGTCTGACATTTATCACTGACTTGAATGTTTGTTTCTAGAAAAGAATGGGAGGATTTTTTTTTAGTGTATTGGAATCACCAGCACAGAACATTTAAAAATTTTTAACCAATGTGGAAATCTGTGCTAGTTTGAGGAAGCTATTTAAATTGTTACTCTCGCCTAAGATTTCCTGCGTGAAATAGCCAGAGAAAATCGCTACACACAAAAGTTTGCTTTTCATTTCTGTGAGTGGTTGGATTTTTTTTTTTTGTAGCTTAGAAGTTTACTTGCCAGTGACATATGAGAATATAAGATTTTATTCCAAGAAGAGAAATTAAAAGCCTGTTTTATATAAAAATGGTAATTATAATGTTTTATTCAGATATTGAATTAATTTTTTTATTAAACAATTTTTTTTGAACACCTACTGTGTGCCAGATACTATTCTAGACAGTCTGAGTATGGCAGTGAACCAAACAATAGAAACGCGAAGGAACTTCTATTCTAGAAGGAGGAGGCAGAAAATAAATAATATCTGTGTCATCTGATGGTAAGTGCTGTGAAAAGAAAATGAAGCAAAGTAAGGGGAATAAAAAATGATAAGGAGTACACTTTTATATATTGTGTGCAGGTCTGTAACAAAGTGATTTTTGAGCAGCAGAGACCTGAAGGTATAAACCATGAGGATAGCTGGGGGGATATCCAGGCAGCCTTGGAAACCCTATGGGGGCAGTTCTACTCTGTCTTATAGGGTCACCATGAGTTGGAATCGACTCAATGGCAATGGGTTTGCTTTTGTTTTGATTTTCTAATGCAAGCAGAAGGAACCGCAAGTACAAAGGCCCCAAGGAATAAGCAGTTTCATAAGGAGGCCAGTGTGACTGCGAGCAGTGTCTAAGGAGGAGGCAGTGATAAGAGATGCGTTCATAGAAGAAGCAGGAAGCCTAATTACGTAGTCCTTTGTAGGCTATGATAAAGAATAGAGTTTTACTCTACATGAGATGGAAAGCCGTTGAAGTAGTGACATGATCTGATTTACATTTTAGAAGTTCTCTTGCTGTTGGGTGGAAATTAGACTGTAAGCAGGCTAGGCTGACCAGATGTGTTGATATTGTGAAAGTGCAGTCCAGAAATGACAGTGGCTTGGACTACAGCAGTATTGGCAGTATGCTGAGAAATATTCGCAATCCTGATGTACAAGGATCCCTCATTTTCACGTCTATTTTGTTTCTGACGTTGGATCTTGAGAGTTCAGGTAGCTAGAGATACTTGATTTCAGAGATAAGAGCTCCCAGGATTTGCTGGTGGAACTGATGTGAGAGGTACGCATTTGAACTGTGGTGTTGGCGAAGAATATTGACTGCCAAAAAATGAACAAATCAGTCTTACAAGAAATACAACCAGAATGTTCCTTAGAAGAGAAGATGGCAAAACATCAACTCATTTACTTTGGACACATCATCAAGATTAATCACTGGAAAATAACATTATGGTTGGTAGAGGGTCAGTAAAAATGAGGAAAACCCTCAGTGCTGTGGATTGACGCAATAGCCATATCACAGTGTACTCAAACATACCAACGTTTGTGAAGATGGTACAGGACTGGGCAATGTTTTATTCTGTTACACATAAGGTCTCCATGAGCTGGAGATGACTTGACAGCAACTAATAACAACAACATTAACAGAAAGAAGAGCCAAGAATGAAAATCCTGTTTTTTGGACTGAGCATTTGGAAAAATGGGGTTGCTTTTTACTGAAACGGAAAAGACTAAAATAGGTTTGTGAGGCAGGTAATATGGTGGGAATCAAAGAGTAAGGATTTAAACATGGATCATGTTGAGATGTTTAGTAGAGATCCAGGTGGAGATGCTTAGAGTGTTGACTACAGGAGTCTGGAGTTCAGAAGAGATGTCTGGGAGGCAGAGATAATATTTGAAAATCATCAGTGTACAGATTGTATTTAAAGCCAAGGGCCTGGATGAGGTTGTCACTGAAGTCTGTGTAGATAGAAAAAAGATCCAAGATTGAGTCCAGGGGAACTCCAATATTTAGAGACTGGAAGTTAAGAGGAACCAGAAGAGACAACTGAGAGGGAGAGGCCAGTGGATTAGGGGGAAAATAAAGCACAAGTGATGTCATGTAGGCCTTGAAAGTATTTGAAGAAAGAACAATCAGCCACGCCAAATGCTTCCTGTAACGTCATGTAAGAATTGACCACTTGGTTTAGCACTTTGAAGGGCAAGGGGTGATATTGATAATAGTAGTTTTATGGGGTTCTGGGAGTGAAAATAAAATTGGAGAGGGCTCAAGAAAAAGGATGTTAAGATAGTGGGTTTAGAACAATGTTTATCAACTTTTTTTTTTTTTCTTCATTATTGCCCTTAGCTAAGGAGCTTTAGAGTTCCTGGGTGGTGCAAATGGCTAACATGCTAACCAAAATTGGAAATTCGAGTCCACCTAGAGACACCTCTGAAGAAAAGCCTGGTGATGTAGTTCCAAAAAATATCAGCCATTGAAAACACTTTGGAGCACGGGTCTAGTCTGATACATATGGAGTCCCCATGAGTTGGATTTGACTCCGTGGCAACTGGTTAAAGACCTTTTTAAGGCATTTTTCCTAATTATACTTCCCATGAAATTTTAATACTTTATATCTGTTATATATTGTACGTATATCTATATATATATCTATGGAAACCCTTGCGGTGTAGTGGTTAAGAGCTACAGCTGCTAACCAAAAGGTCCACAGTTCGAAATCACCAGGTGCTCCTTGGAAACCCTGTGGGGCAGTTCTGCTCTGTCCTACAGGGTGAAAATGAGTCAGAATCAACTCAGTAGCAAGGGCTTTTTTATTTTATATGCTTTACGCTTAAAAAGAGGACCAATTTTCACTTTCTTGGGAGTGATGAGTCAGAATCAGCTTGACGGCAGTTGATACTGGTAACTGGGATTGATATTGCCTCTATTAAGAATGACATGATTTAGATAGGTCTTTGGAGGAGTTTTGCTGTACAGTGGGGTGGCAAACTGGGCTGGTAGCTAGAGAAAATGGCTGGATTAAGTTTTTATTTTGTATTATATTTTTAGGGTGGGATATATTATAATGCATTTGTGTGCTGATGCAAACAATCTAGTAGAAAGGGAAAAATTATGTACGAGCAAGTTTGGACAGTTGCCGTAAGTCGTGGTCTTGAATAGGAGATGGAAGATGGAGCCTTAGATAGGAGCTAGACAGTTCTTCCATATAACAGGAAGAAAGAGTACATGAGCATAGGTAGGAGCAGGATGGTCCTTTGGAGGTGAGAGTCTGTGGAGGTCCTCTTCTGGTTGATTTGTTTTCCTAGTAAAATAAGAAACAAGATCATCAGCTGAGAGTGAGGAAAGACAGGATCTGTTGAAGGTTTAAAGCTAGAGGAGAGGTGTTATATAATCATCAAGGGGGGTGTCTTAGTTATCTAGTGCTGCTATAACAGAAATACCACAAGTGGATGGCTTTAACAAAAAAAAATTTATTCTCTCACAGCCTAGGAGGCTAGAAGTCCGAATTCAGGGTGTCAACTCTGTTGGCTCTGGGAGGAAGGTCCTTACAACAGTCTTCCCCTGGTCTAGGAGCTTCCTAGCACGGGGACCCCAGGTCCAAAGGACAAGCTCTACTCCTGGCTCTGTTTTCTTAGTGGTGGGCGGTACTTCTGTCTCTCTGCTCGCTTCTCTCTTTTATATCTCAAAAGAGATTGGACTCAAGATACCTAATCTTATGATTGAGTCCTACCTCATTAATGTAATTGCCTCTAGTCCTGCCTCATTAACATCATAGAGGTAGAGTTTATAACACAAAGGAAAATCACAGGAGATGACAAAATGGTGGACAGTCACACAATACTGGGAATCTTGGCCTAGCCAAGTGGGCACACATTTGTGGGGGACACAGTGCAGTCCATAACGGGGTGAATTGAGTAGAATACAGTAGGATAGTTAGGCAGTACTGACACGTACTTGAAGCTAGTAATCATGAGCATATAATGAGACCAGGCAATATTTTTTCTCCAGCATGGGACCTCTTCTAACCATATGAGAGATTTTAAGTGTTTGAATGAATGAATTAAAAAAAAAAAAAAGAAATGAGTTAATACTGAACCCATACTACATGGACATACAATATTCTTCAGTTCACTACTTACGTTTTTAATTGGAAATGCTTTATACAGATTTTGTCAAGATTAAGGACTTACAGATAAAAGCATACAATAGCACACTCTAGTCCAGCCATTTTGATCAAAGTAATTCAAATCAACAGGGATTTTTAGCGCCTTATGTCAGTTGATGATGTTGCTGCATATGGAGAAAGGGTATAAAACTGATAACTAGTTTTCACTCTCTCTATACACACATTATTTTTAGAAAAAAAAGGAAACGAAGTAAATGGTAGTTTCTTTGGATGTCATTCTCTAGAAATTTCTAAAATTGTGAACTTCTAGAAATTCCTGAAATTCTGAACTATGCTTAATCATTCATTCATCCATTTATTCATTTAACATGCATTTTCTCAGCATCTCTATTATAAGAAGGATAAAACTTAATAAAATATAATTTCCTCCTTGAAGTACATTACAGGCATCCGGATGTTACACTCTTTTAAGAAGAGTTGTATGTGACTTTTCTTTAGAGTACAGGTGTGCATTGCTTCACATCCACAATACGTTCTGTGAAACAAGACGTTAAATGATTTGGATGTTGTGCGAACACCATAGTATATACAGGAGAGAAGCATGCAGGACAGTCACTGGGCAGGCCTGGGACTAGCGCTGCTGCCGTTGTACCTAGGGACTATGAAAACTTTGGCTCTGCTGCATGGTTGCTCCCCGGGTCTCCGAGAGACGTGCCCAGCCCCTGAGAGATGTGCCCAGCCCCCTCTGTGATGTGCACTCTTCTTCCAGGCAAGCAGTCAGCACCCTTCCCTTCCTACCTTACCTGCCCTCCCAATGGACTTGAAGTTCTTTCAACCCAGCCCACCCCTCCTAAGCCTCCTCCTCTCTCTAGTTCTCCCCCCCTTTTTATTCCTCCTCCCACCACCACTGCAGCCTGGACCACTCAGCAGCTGCAATTGCTGGAAGAGCCATGGTCTCTGGCCTGTGCATGATGTATAGGGATCCCTGGCCCACTCGGCAGCTCCAGCAGCGTCTGCACGGTCCCAGTCTGATGCGAGCACGGTGGGACAGGCAGCTGTAGATGGGCGCCGGGACCCCCTCCCCCTGCCACCCGAGGGCTGGGGTTGAGGCGGGATCTGAAGAGCTAGTGAGAGACTGATAGGACCAACAGTACTTAGCAAAATACATCTGCTACATACCATTCTCTGTTGGGAATTTCCGAACTCTGTTATAACCTCACGGGACCACGGACCTGTGTGCCATCGGACGTTGTTTGAAGGAAAGTTACCTGGTGCATGCCTATATATAAAGATAATGCTCAATTCAGTATGTTTAGGAAACTTGGTCCCTATGTGGCCCCAGGTGGGATTAGAACTGACAAAAGAGAGAATGTTATATATAGCGTTTGTAAAAAAAAAAAAAAAAAATTCAGTACATTATTTATATAATCTTTCTGGTTGGGCCTCTGCACTTCTTAAACAGAAAGCAGCGAACTCAGAGACTGCGTTGTTACCACTGCAATTGTGTGCTTTCTGGAATCTTAATTAGAACATACTATTAGATGCTTAAGACTGTTATACTTGCCTTTTTGAAGACCAGTTTGGTGCCTTTGAAGAGTTAACAGCTTTATAAATGTGGAGGTGCTTGTGATTCAGCTTTCCATTGAGGCCAGGGGGAACCTGGGACTAGCCAGACTGCAGGACACGCAGATGAACAGCGTGTGGCAGTGTTTAAATGCTCTTCTGAAAGCCGATGCCACAGGCATAAACCAATTTACAACAGTTTTCTGAAATGATTGCAAATGCATCCCGGGATTATATTTTTCTTTTATCTTGCTGTGTGTCATGTTTTGTTTGCCAAACAGAATATGGAAAATGAATAGGCAGTTTTCTGGCACAATTCTCAGTAGATAAATTGTCACAAGGAACTCCATTGCTTAAGAGACGTATAAACACAATTTAGTGGCTGGATGTGGTTGTATGTAGGTTGTTGCTGTGGGGAGTTTTGGTTTGGCCAAAGTGTTATTTTCTTTGAAAGTTCTGATAGACCAAGGTTCCCTTAGTTTCCACGATAATCCTGCAAGAGCAAGCTGTCAAGTTACTGAGATTTCGTTTGAATAAATGTAGTTGCACATACCTAACTTAATTGTGATTTGATTTGCCAGGTCTTTTGAATTACAGGTTTTAGTCGAACAAAAGACAGCCAAGCTTTTGATCTATTTTACAACTTTTATAGAGAATTTTCTTTCATATAAAATTTTTTCCATATATAGCATGTACAACAAAAGGAATTTTAAGCCACCCCCAAAATACAAGTATGTGTATGTGTGTATATTTTCATCCTTGGTCTTCATTTTAAGGTGATACCACTCGCAACGATTGGAATCTTTATATAAAAATATAATGAGGAAAAACTCGATGAACGCAGTTGTTGTTATCAGACAATAGATATGTGAAGATATTTTTAATATGTAACTTTTTTTCTTATGCATGAGCATTTTCACTACTCCTTTGCCTTTTATATTTGCTGTCATCATGAAGACTTTGCTTTAGAGAATATGATTCATTGCCCATTTTGCCAATTCTGTCCTAGTTGTTATAATACACATATACTGATTGAGCACTCACTGTATTTCAGGACCTGCCTTAGATTCTGGGTTTACATCAGTGAGTGAGCCAAAGCCCCTGGTCTTTAAGGGAAAAAAAAAAAAAAAAATCATGGTTGCTATCAAGTTGTTTTTGACTCATGGTGACCCCATGTATGTCAGAGCAGAACTGTGCTCCATGGGATTTTCAGTAGATGATTTTTTGGAAGTTGATCCCCAGGCCTTTCTTGCAAGACACCTCTAGGTGGACTCCAAACTCCAACCCTTTGGTTAGCAGCTGAGTGTATTAACCATTTGACTACCCAGGGACTCGGATCCTCATAGTGACAAGATTTGGCTGTTGCTCTTCTTGCCTAGATTCTTTTAGGATTCAGTGATTTGTTTATATGCTTTAGGGGAGCCTCTGGTCATGTGGTTTAGAACAGAGTATATAAAGATATACTCAATCCACTTTTACTAGGCCAAGCCTTGCTATTTGTTAGCTGTGTGACCTTGGGCACATCATTTAACCTCTCTGAGTCTCTGATTCCTCTTCTATACAATTGAGGTCCTAATTCCTGCCTCATTACGGCATTTGGAGAGATTAAATAATGTGTTAAAACCAAAAACCAAACCAAACCCACTGCTGTTGAGTAGATTCCGACTCATAAAGCACCTAGTAAATTGCTGGCACTTGGTGAGTGGTCACTGAAAGAAACTGCTGTTCCTATTTAACTTGTATTGTCATGTGCCTGACACTTAATTGCTCGGTAACAGACTTCAGTTCCCTTTCATTCCCTTGATGCTATCCTTTCTTCACACACGGGCAGATGAGGAGTTTAGAACTAGAGTAAATAGCAGCAGCTCCAATTGACAAGCGTCTATTATGTGTTAGATACTCTGCGTGCTTGTCAATCATCCTTAAAACAACCGAGCATTGTTATCATCCGCATTATATAGGTGAAGACTAGAGAGCTAAAAATTACTTTCTACAGAACTACCTAAAAGAAAAGTCAAAATCCTGACTCCAAAGTCTGCGTTCTTTTCACCACCACACACTCCCTCCAAGGTCCCGTCTAAGATTCTCTAAATTTTTTTTGAAAATGAGTGTGTACTATGATCATAAGCAGTAGATCTACCAGCACAAACAAAATCTGGACCTCTGATGATGTCATTAACAAACTAAAGATTTAGAGATCTGCGTTTTATAAAATGAGTGTAACTATTAGTTAGTAGGAACCTTGGTGGTACAGCGGTTAAGCACTCAGCTGCTAACCAAAAGGCTGGAGGTTAGACCCCACCAGCCGATCCATGGGAGAAAGATGTGGCACTCTGCTTCCGTAAGGATTTACAGCCTTGGAAAACCTATGGGGGCAGCTCTACTCTGTCCTGTGGGGTTGCTATGAGTCAGAATCTACTCAATGGCAATGAGTTATTTTTTATCAGGCAATGTGGAGTCCCTGGATGGTCCAAACAGTTAACATGATCAGCTGCTAACTGAAAGGTTGGAGATTCAATCCATGCAAAGGGCCTCCGAAAAAAGGCCTGGGGTCCTACTGTCAAAAGATCATAGCCATGAAAACCCTACACAGCACAGTTCTACTTTGACTGCCATGAGTCAGAATTGATTCAATGGTTATCTGTTTTTTTTTTTTTTTTTTTTCTGTATCAGCTAAAAGTAGAATTATTTTTAAGGTGGAAAAAGTATTTTTCTCCTTCAGGCTTTTGGAAATATTTTTAAATTTTCATAAGAGCTTATCACTTTGGTTTTTATTGAGAGGTTTACTTTAATATTTTGACTTTGAGAAGCTGCTGGTTAGACAGTAGTTTTCTATCTTTACTGTTTATTTCTTGGTCCTGGGCAGCCTGGAGACATCAGACAGAAATAAGAGATGATACAATTAAGGAGGTGAAGAGCTGACCCATGTGCCTCAATTGTTCAGCCGTGGCCTTTTGGGTTCAGTGTGGCAAGAGTTCCTGATTTGGGAAAAAGGTACTTGTGTGTGTGTCTATTTTCTACAGAGTAACTGAAAAAAAAAATTAGAATAAAATTTTATGTAGAATAAAGTTGGCCTCTAAATAGTGACCTTGGGCAAATGGCAATCCATCTGGACTTCATTTTCCTCTCTGTAAAATGAATGGTGCCTGGCTACCAGTACCAAGTGTTTTGATCAAGATTCTGTAGAAGAATTCTGATCAAAAGGGATAAAATGCAGAACAGAATTTCAAATTCTTATGGAATGCAGACTTTCTGGAGCCATTGAGGCTGAGTGAGCTCCTGAAACTATTGCCCTGAGAAAATCTTTAAAATCTGACGCAAAAAAATATCCCCAGAAGTCTTCTTTAAACCAAACAGTAGTTTGGCTTAACTAATAGAGAATGTTTGCCTTGAGCATTGTGCTTTTTTAAAGAACTATCTATATGGGATCAAACTGACAACAGCACCTCAAAAGGTTAGATAGGAAACATAGGGAGCAGTGAGTTTACATTAATGGGGGAGTCATTTGAAAAACGAGGGTGAGAATGGTTGTACAACTTGAAGAATGTAATCAATGTCACTGAATTGTACATGTAGAAATTGTTGAATTGGTGTTATGTTCTGCTGTATATATTCTCAACAGCTATAAAAATAAATTAAAAACAAAACCAAAAATGAGATCATTGAATTCTAGATCTCTAGGATCCCTTCTCAATTTCAAATCCGATCTAAAATTATTCTATAAAAAAAGGCAGTTGAGCATATGTGTGTGTGTGTGCGTAATCACTGTTAGGAGTATGAGTTATTTAAACATGAGTTCATAGGATGTAGATGTCAGAAACTGTGTTTATAAAATGTTAATGTGGGCGAGTGAGAGGAAAATATTTTATTGTTGTTTACAAACACCTTGACTAACAAGCTTGCACCTTTCCTGACTACATTAGATTTTGGGGGAGGAAAGAAAAAGGCTCAAATTTAAACTGGCATTTACTTTTTTGTTTTATTCTGTTTAATTTTTAATAATGATTAGTTTTTCTCTCTCATCCACTGAAATTGAGTTCTTCAAATCTGTCTCTATTTCTACCACTTTGTGCTGCCCCCAAGTAAATGTTTACTGAGTGAATAAATGATTAATTGAATGACAAAACCTCCAGTAGATTTAATTAAACATTGTGGGTGGCTAGGAGAAATTAACTAAGTAATTTGCATTCTCTTTGGCCTCAACTGTGCCGTCACCTAATATCTAGCTAGACTATGCTAAATGATAAATAAATTAGTTGCCGGGGCGGGGGGGAGGGGGAAATCTTCTCCTCTTACCCTGTCCCTGACCTCTCCTTAAAGAAACGTAAACTACTCTATTTTTTATGGCTAGCCGAGCAGTTTTTTTCAAAGCTTTATAAACATAAATAATCTTTATTTCTGTTAAGCAGTTTCACTTACACAATAAAACCACTGGATGAAATACAGCAGAAATTTGGATGGAGCTTTTCTCCCAATTTGCAAAAAGAGCCTATCTAAAGCAAAAACAAAACAGAACAACCAAAAATTAAAAATAAAAAGTTTGAGGATTGTGTATGTGTGTGTGTTGAAGCAGAAGAATAAGAAAGACTTGGAGACATAGTTATTTGTATATTTTCTGAAGCAACTCATGAGTTTAGTACCAAGTCAAGCAATGTTAAATTTCCACATTAGTTGCTTTAAATCTGATAATGCTTTATAACTGGGAATGTTGAAAACCTGAATATCAATTTGTGAATCTGTAAAAAATCAAATCACTTTTTTCTCTGGACCTCAGTACGACATGAGAAGATCGGAGTAAATGATGTCTAAATTTTCCTTAGCACCAAAATCAGGTGATTTTTGAAAATCAACAGATCAATCAAGTATAATACTGGCTTTCCAGCTGGACCTTACAGTAGCATTTCTGTACTTCTTTAAATTCATCTCTCCTATATTGCCTTTTCTTTTACTCCCTTCTGTTTAATCTCTAGACAAGAATATTTTTCAGTTTTTTTTATTATGAAAAAGTTTTAAAGAATAAGCAAATTGAATATTTTTCAAATATAGTATTACTGTATGGGCAATATTTTTTTAATTTTAAGATATGGGATCAAGAGTTTAGGCGATTATATTGTATAGGACTACAGATATATGGCAAAAGCTCTTATTTGTTCTGTGGTATATGCCTTGGGACATCCATCAGGATTTTTTACTTTGAATGTGATGGTATTAGCCTCTAACCATTCAATGGTACCAGTATCACTGTGCAAATATGAAATAAGAGACCTTACCTAAGTTGTTACGGCACAAATTCACATGCATTAGTCCATTCTCCTTATTAGTGATATTAAATCAGGATATCTTAATGTATGGTGATGTTATTGTAATATGACACTTTTGACATCAGGGAGCATGTCTTCATTCGTGCATTCCGGGCCTGGAAGAATGCTAGATAAAACATATTTGTTAAATGAATGCTAATATAATGTGTTGGTCTTTGAATATGTGGATTTTTAAAAATATGCTCTTATAGAGTATGTAGGAATATATTTGTAATGATGTCAGAGTATAATACAGATACCAGTCATCTCATGAGTATTTCCTCCCTCACCAGCCACTCTTTTTTATTCAAGTATTAGGAGACTGTGAGCCAACATGGTCCACTTGAAGGGATTTGGGATTACATTAAAATAAAAATATTTAAGTAAGAAAAGGAACCTCACTCCCTGATTTAGCTTTTCTGTTAGTTTTTTTCTATTATATTCAAGATCTCAATGTCTAGTTTCTCAGGTTGCTATCAGGGAGTGTGGTGGTTATTTTGGATTTGGACTAAACTCAAATCATGGTTGGTAAAACTGTGATGTCCTACCTATGTAGCTCTCAAAGGATTCCACTGCTTCAGCATTAGTGAAAATTCTGAATGACTGCAATGATTCCTTTAATCTGCAAACTTGAAGAAAAGATCTAGGTATGTTTAACAGTAAAAGCTAATGTAGGTAGTGTTTTTAATCATATGCTTTTGATATGGTGTTTTATATACAGTAAGTAATTTAGTTCTTATAACAACTGAAGAGGTAGGTTCAGTTATTATTCTCACTTTAAAGATGAGGAAAATGTGGGTTCAGTAACTTGCTCAGGATTACACAACTAATGAGTGAGCTGGGATTGGGAACCCAGGCATCCTGAATCCAAGGGTGACACCGTAGCCATTATATTGCACTACTTCTCGCTGTTTATACTACTTCTCACACTAAACAAATGAACCACAGTTGTAGAACCATGGTAGAAGGGCAAGGTGGATAATTTTTCATTTTCCATGTTTTGATACCAAGTGTGGTTGGCAGAATGATGCCCCCACCCCCCAAGATGTCCATGTCCTAATCCCAGAAGCCTGTAATATGTTACCCTACATGGCAAAAGGGACTTGAGATGGGAAGATTATCTAGTGAGTCTATTGTAATCCCAAGGTCCTTATAGGCTAAAGAGGAGAGTCAGAGTTAGAGAAGAAGATGTAATGACCAGAAGCAAAGGTCAGAGTTATGCGATTGCTGGCTTTGAAGATGAAAGGGCACTCACTGTAAGTCAAAGAAAGCGAGCAGCCTCAAAAAGCTGGAGAAGTCAAGGAATGGATTCTTCCTTGATTTTAGCCCGGTAAGACATATTTTAGACTTTTGACCTCCAGAATTGTAATGAATTTGTGTTGTTTAAAGCTTCCACGTTTGTGGTAATTCATTACAACAGTAATAGAAAACTAACATATACAGTAATTCTATTCATTAGCAGTAATGTTTTTTCTTGAGACTAGTTCATCCTTATCTGAGAATGAGAATCATATTGAACATCATAACTATTTCTAACCAATACCCTGTGTAGGAATTCTTTGTGAGGTGTTTACCTCTCTTCTGTCTTATAAATGATTCCAGTTGACTCTTTTCTCTGTGGGTTTGAAAGAATCTTTACATCTTTCCAGTTTTGCTGGGCCAAGTATGGAGAGTCTAAGTAGTTCTAAGAAGTCAGCCATTCACTTAGAACCAACCAGAAACTTATTTAAGCATAGATCTTTTAATTACATAATTCTTGTTATTGTCTAGTGAAAAAAAGTTTTGCTCCTTCATAGAAGATTATTTATATCCTCCCCATAATTGGGAAAAAAAAATTGCTTTGAAGTTTTAAAATGCTGATATTTTGGAAATGTATTTACTTTAATAAAGATAAAATCTATTTTATCCGCAATTAGTTCACTTAACGTGTTGCAAGGATCTGCATACTAGTAAATTGTGTGAAAGCTCTACTAATTGAGAGTATTCGAAGAGGAATATGCTTGTCAAATTCATAAGGCTTTCAAGATAGTGTACTAACGTTCACATGCATATACCAGGACAGGAAGATGGAAACACTTTCATATCTACTTCAACTTTTGGAGCCCTGGTGGTGTAGTGGTTAAGAGCTAGGCGACTAACCAAAAGGAAACCCTATGGGGCAGTTTTTCTGTGTCCTGTAGGGTCCCTATGAGTCGAAATCAACTAAGTGGCAAAAGGTTTTCCACTTTGAGCTCAGTGACTGGACTTAGAGTATGTTCTTTGAATTAGTGCTGTCATAAATCATTGTGAAAAGGGAAAACAACTTAAAAGTAAATAAGAAAAGGAAGCCTTGAACCCAGCACATGACATCTCTGAAGATTATTTCAAGGAACTGATGTCCCATTTAGGACCATTGCTTCAGAATAATGAAAAGAAAAAGCTCACACTCACTTCTTCTCAACTTTTCATTCCCAACGTACTAATGCACACAGACACATACCACAAATTTCATTTAGTAAGTATTTATTGGACATGTAATGTGTGTGTAACATAGTCTTTCCATAATTCTTTCCTTGTTATTTATATGATAAATAGTAAACATAGGCATAGTCTGTGTTGTCTAACCATAGTCTGTTGTCTAACCATTGTTTAGGTTTCTTGGTAACAAATCAGTAGGATTTGAGACTTAACTGTCTTTGAAGTAGTATTGATGAGTTTTCTCATACTTGCTATCTAGAAATTTTATGTAGCCACTCAGTAAGAAGTCTATAGTGAATTAAGGAAGACTTCAATATTTTTTGCCTGGATGATTTCTTGTTTAATCGTTGACATATGACACAAGTTTTCTGAATCATGAATTAGGTTATAAGATTTATATTTTTTGCTAACATGAAGCCAATAATCTTCACTGTTTTTAACCACCATCATTATCAGAAGTATCTTCAGTAGAAGTGTTTTCTCTGACTTGTTCATTATTTCTGATATGAGAATAGAAAAAAGGAAGCAGTGTCTATTTGCAATAAGCACAAAGGGTAAAGCATACTTTTCTGTTATTGCTCTCAGCAATAAACCAGTGAACTCTATTTGTCTTTAACTGTTAGAGTTTTGAAAACTATTATTTATTTTAGAATATTATACTTTTGATTTCTGGTTCAAGTAGGTTAAAAGATCAGCAAAGTATTTTTTTCTTTTTATAATAATTTAAAATGTTCTGGAATATCAAAATACCCTCTTTTGCATTTACAAATGATTTTCACAGTCAAATACATATAAAAATTGAATATGGAGCTCTGTCTGTTAATATGAGTTAGCCATTGGTAGTCAGATAAATTTATGATACTTGGAGAATTAGGTAGTTTTTGGATTTTAATTTTAATTCTTGATGTGAAAGTAATTACAAAATGTTCCTGTCAATAGAAATGTAAATATTTAATATAATCTACATTCTTTTATAATTCTCAATAGCATTGTACTGTATCACACACACACACACACACACATATATACACATACACGCATAACTATCACTAACACTAAATTTAGGACTTCATTTCACATGACCATACGCAAATTTTTTATTTAATGTTATTTCAAAACCCTGTCAAACAAGGCAAAGCATCCATTCTGCTCCAAGTTACTGACCTATGTGCCACACTTGGCATTTTAAGTTAAAGTCAGTTTTGGATTGTCAGAATGTAGGGGAACCCTGGAAATTATTCTTTTAGGTTAAAACTTACGTATTGATAGCCAAATAATTAGACATACCTCATCAGATTTTTCCCCTACCCAAATTTCATCAAACTTTTATCCATCTTATTAGGAGATGCATTAAAAGGGTAATATAAGTAAATGGGAAAAGGTAGAAGAACAAGGTAAGCAAAAGGGATTAATAAACCGTAGTCCCTCAAAATGGTAGAAATTGGTGATAGAAAGAAATGCTGAAGAATGCACCAAAGTGCATTTTGTCTCTGTCATAAGCAAGTAAAAAGGGCAAAAATGTGCAGATATTAGCTGTTCCTTATAGCAGTTAAGAACTATGGCTGCTAACCAAAAGGTGGGCAGTTTGAATCCACCAGGAGCAACTTGGAAACCCTATGGGACGGTTCTACTCTGTCCTACAGGGTTGCTGTGAGTCTGAATTGACTTGATGGCAACAGGTGCATTCATTTCATTCCTGTGGTTTATTGTTTCTGACACTTAGCAGTGTCTGAAATTTCTACTTCACAAGTGAGAAGAGAAAGACATGGGCATGACCTAAGGTGGGGATGTGGATTAGGATGGGAGATGAGTAGAGGGCAGAGGGATGGTGTGGGATGGGAAAGTGGCTGGTGGCCATGTTAGGTCAGCAGATAGCATGAGGAATTAGACTGGACACATAGAACAAAAAAGTTTGTATAACTGAGAAATGGGGATAAAAGGAAAGGTGGAGAGGTAGGAGTGCATGGGCTGGTGTTAACTAAGTCCACCCCTTCTAAAAGCACAGTTAAAAAGATTCATCATGGAGTTGTTTGTGTCACCACTGACTAGATGTTGCCTCAGTTTGTGCTCATCGCTCTGTGTTAGGAAAGGAATGGCTTTATGTCATTGAAGAGAGATAACACTTGTCTCGCAAGTCCCATGAGAACCCAGATCGTTTTTATTTCGTGATTACAGTCGGAGATGCTGCTTGTCTTATTTCTTGTAAAAACTAGAGGGAAGCCTTCCAAGGGCTCTACTGCTCTTGGGTCCCTTCATAATCGAATATGCTTCTTCAGCAGTAATTTTAGCATCTGTTATCAGCGCTGGAGCCTCTGGCAGCTCAGCAGCCTTGACTTCACTTGTGGTTTGCAGACCATCATGCAATGCTGTCTAGCGCCCCTGATAATAGTTTAAATGCTGAGCTGATTTATACTGACTGGAATTGCTCCATCTCTTCCTAGCAGTTGGATTTGGCAAATTAATCATTTAACCTTTTCAGCCCAATGCATAGCCCTCTCACACTGAGGTCATTGGTGCCACACCAGTAAAGCCAAACATCTGAAAGAAAGAAAAAGTTTGTTCTGGAATTGTGAACGTGCACCCCCACTGGAAGAGGTACACGTTGTCTTTTCAGATGAAACTAAGGTGACCAAGAGCTTATTTTTTTTAAGCGCACTTACTGAGTCCACAGCAGAGCCAGAAACGGAAATCCGTGTTCCTTATTCCCAGTCAAGTGCTTGGCCTTTGGGCTTCAACCTTTTCTCAGCAAAACTCCTGTGCCTACAGCGTGGAATAAATTGTGCTCGAATCTAGCCTCACACTTAGGCTCTTAGGGCGATTCCAAGATACTGGGTTTAAGGACTTAAGAGAAGGTGTCCAGAGGCTGTGTTGTTCCTGAATTATTCTGATAGTGATAGCTCTTCGTTCACTGTAAACTTAGAAGTTTTACATCAGAGGGATCTATTATTACAGAATGCAATTAAGCAGAACCTCCGTGGAAAGGGATTCTGAGAGGCACATGGCTAGGCACCCAAGCACAATGCAAAGATTTCTCTCCTTTATTTAGCCTACCAGCCTCACGAATGCATTACCTCATCCTTGGAGTGCCATGTGGAGGGCTCCATTTAATACCCCCTGTCCCCTGACCTCCCCTCTTCTCTCTCCAGTGCCCCATCCTCGCCAGGTGGACACTTTAGCTCTGAGGCCTCCTCCTCCATAAAACCAAACCCAAACCTGTTGCCATCCAGTCGATTCCGACTCATTGCAACCCAAAAGGGATCCTCAAATAAACATCAAAGGCAGGGAGTTCCTGTTTGTACCCTACCATTGGCTGAGAGGAGCACAGCAAAGATATTTCTTACTGTCTCAAGGGTCGATTTGACCTAAACTATAGACATTTAAGTGTAAGGCTAAAGGAGGAGCTATTGTTAGGGATGATTGTCTTCTCGAGCTAAAGAAGGTTAGATTATTTTCTTTTACAAACATATTCTCCCTGCTCTGATTTCTACAGCACTATAGTACAATGTGTTCTCAAGACCAATTCTTGGAACAGTCTAGAAAGGTTCATGTGCTTCTTATTTTGTTGCTACTTGTCGAAGGCCAAAGGAGTTGAACGTGTCAGACACTGTAGGTCATTTGTATGACATACTACATATTAATAAAAAATGATATGTGGGAATTTGAGAATATGTTCCATCCTGTTTCAGCATTTAATTTCAGATCATGGCCAAGTATCTGTTTTCATTGAGAAAAGCCAGAATCCGCCAAAATCAACATGAAGGAAATGAATTGCATGGTGATAAAAAAGACTTAAGACGTGTACACAGACACGTTGTTCCTTTCAATTGTTATCAAAGTAGACTTTTTTTTTTTGTTGGCATTAAACTTTTAGTTACAACTTAGAAAACTTGTAGTTAGATGTTTCAGTTTATGTATTGATTTATATTCCATTCTGAAAATGCTCACAAAGTTTAAATATTTCCTCTCTGATAGAAATGTTCAGGTGACAGTTCCACAGTCAACTGCCTTTTCATGGATGAGAACTGGTAGAAGTTGGCATTTTTTATTTAGCCTATACGCTAAAATTTTTTAGTTTGAAGCTAGTTAAGAAGTGTCCATTTCTGGTCCAAAAGACTAATGGATCATAACTACCACAGCCTCTACCACACTGAGTCCAGCATAACTAGATGGTGCCCGGCTACCATCACCAACTGCACTGACAGGGATCACAATAGAGGGTCCCGGACAGAGCTGGAGAAAAAAGTAGAACAAAGTTAAAAGTCACAAAAAAAGACCAGACTTACTGGTCTGAGAGAGACTGGCGAAACCCCAAGAATATGCACCCTGGACATCCTTTTAACTCAGTACTGAAGTCACTCCTAAGATTCATCCTTCAGCCAAAGATTAGATAGGCCCATAAAACAAAAGGAAACCCTGGTGGCATAGTGGTTAAGTGCTGTGGCTGCTAACCAAAATGTCAGCAGTTCAAATCCACCAGGCGCTCCTTAGAAACTCTATGGGGCAGTTCGACTCTGTCCTGTGGGGTCACTATGAGTCAGAATCGACTTGACAGCAGTGGGTACGGGTATAAAACAATAATCCATGTAGCACAACCACAAATAGGAGATTAAATGGGCATGCCAGCCTAGGGGCAAGAATGAGAAGGCATGAGGGAACAAGAAAGCTGGAAGAATGGAAGTGGGGAACCCAAATTCATGAAGGGGAGAGTGTTGACACATCGTGGGGATGGCAACCAATGTCACAAAAGAATATGTGTATTAATTGTTTAATGAGAAACTAATTTGCTCTGTAAACCTTCATCTAAAGCACAATTTAAAAAAAGTGTCCATTTCTGGCAGTTAAGAAAGACTTACAGTGACCATAATATATCAGAATGTGGCTTCTGATCGTGTGAGATCACAGCCTAGAATTCCCAAAACTTGCTTTCATATTGAGGGCAGCAAATTATCATGCCTTCTAGCAACTACACATTGTTTAATCTAGATTTGACACAGGAAGAAACTATAGGTAGCATGCCTATAAAATATTGAGTTTTTAAATTGTTTATACTTGACCTTATTCAAAATGCACGTTGTCCTTGAGAGAGTTCTTTTGGAATTTTTCACTTATTCCACAACATTCAAAGTATGTTTTGAAACTTCTTAGAATACATAGGAATGGATCTTGGAATTTGAAGCCACCCGAGAAAAACTCTTCAAATTGCTGTTGTAGTCACACATTGATCTAGGTACACACCTACTTTGCTTGCCATGGCCTGAATAATTTTTGACTCTTCTAAAACTCTTTTCCATTCACAAAGGAAGGAGATTTGCTATCACTGCAGATATTTAAAAGAATAAGTTGCATTCTATTAAAGCAATTCCAGAGGGACACTTTTCAAAATGTTTATAATAATAGTAACAGCTTTGGTATAACAGCATTACTTTTGAAACAGCACAATCACCTGGGTGTGTTAGTTCTTAGATTTTTGTTGAAAAAATGTGATGCTTTACAATCACACCTTTAAGGGTGAAGAAGTGGCTGCTTTGTTTTTGGGAATTTTCACTTCTTTGTACTCACATATAATTGCTGTTCTAATAGCCCCTGTAATAGCTTATGATATACTTGCCTTGAACTTGGAGGAATAAATGATCCTATAATTTTGCAGGAGTCATGATAACATACCATAGTTGTTCCACTGGCATTTTTTTTTTAAACTACATCATTTAGCAGTAAACAAACAAAAAAGTATCGTTAACAAAGTAGGACTTACAAAATAGAAAACTTCCTATATTTAAAAATCACATGATGATTTGAAATATTTTTATCACAACAAATTTTATATTTGAAATTATATTGACATTATTCTGGTAGAATTGTATCTAACTCATCTTTGTTAGTTTGTGGCTTATATTACTAAGGTGATAGCACAGTATCTTGTCCATAGATGGTGATGGAAAATCCATGATGGGATGAATGAATGTTAATGTTGAAAAATTAGATTATGACCATTTGATAAATAGCTTGATGGACATTTAAAAGTAAATACAGATTTTCTTTTGTAAACCTTTATTTTGAATTATTTAACTTGATTATGTTACATTGACACCAAAGTCATGATCCTGAAACCAGATTCAAGAAAGTATTAGATGCCTCCATGTTGAAAGGCAAGTTCTATATATACAGAGATTAATTCATTCAACACATATGTGCTAACTACTGTGTTGGTGCTGTCCTAGATGCTGGGAATAGTGTGGTAGAAAAACAGGTAGCATCACCTGTAGTATGGAGCTTATACTCTAGTAACTGGGGAGGACCAGAGAGAGTAGACCAAACTAGGAGTCTTCACATGGAGTCCCTGGGGGGCACAAATGGTTAATGCACTCGGCTGCTAACCGAAAGGTTGGAAGTTCAGGTCTACCCAGAGATGCCTCACAAGAAAAGCCTGATGATCTACTTCAAAAAAATCAGCCATTGAAAACCCTATGAAGGAGCACAGTTGGTATGGCAACTGTGGGAAAAAAAAAAAAGGAGTCTTTGTGTCAGCCCTGAATTCCACGGAGAGGCTTTATTCCACATATCTGGGTTCTGTTCTTTATTTTAAAGTGAGATGAATAATTTGGACTTGTAGCTTCTAAAGTCCCTCACAAATCAGAATTTATGATTTTCTGAATTTTCCGTTGTCATCTTAATTGATACAATCCTGCCCTCAAATTTTTAGTATTTTCGGTAATGTTTATATGAGTACTAGATGTGCAAGTGTTTTGTAAACTAAAACTTTTAACTATAAGGTAGTGTTATTATTCAACAAGACGTCTGAACGGTGTCTACAAGTGAAAAGTGTAACGTAGATTGGCATACTTATGCAGATAACATGAAAACAGCTAATCTGGTCTTTTTTCTCCCCTCTCAAAAACTTAAGTATTATTGCCTGAATTAGCTGGTTAATTTATCAACTGTCGACTTCAGTTAGTCTTTGTAGAAACAATTTCTAGATCCCTTAAAACTACAGTTTATATTCACTCTGGTTTAGAGCTTACATTTTTTGGCGGGCACAAAATGTGTCACCCCATTAAAGAGAGACTCTCAATATTGTTTATGGAAGCAGAGAACAAAAATGAAGTCATAAATCTGGAAGACACCCTTTTGGCCACCTCCTTTTTAGGAGAAGTAATTCCAAATAATTAAAAAGAGCCAGTTAACTTTTTTCTTAAATGTTTTCCAGCAAGGAGATGGAGATACTATAACTTTCCTCAGTAACCTAAGTCATTTGTCAAATATGTTTTCTTAAATAGGTCCCTTAGTGTGGAAAACTAGAACAAAGGAAATGTGATAGGATAAAATATAAGACTATCCCCTAAATCATCCTCAATTTTTTTTTTTTTGTTTTAAATGCCTCTTTTTTCAACCCATAGTTGAGCTGCCTTAAGAATAGGCTGCAACTGAACATGCCCAAAACTTTAAAGTAAAATCGGATTTCACTTGCATTGTTTTTCACAGGGAATGAAGACGTATTTTATTATTTCTTTCAAATTCTGCTTCCTCTACACTTTTTTTGGAAGCATACCCAAAGACAGGCGTTGGAAGAGATTTTGTGGAGAGATAAATGGTGATGAAATACAACCATTGCAGAAATGTCTTTTCTGAGGGTTAATGAGGTCACATTGTTTGCTATATTTTTTAAAGTCTTAGAATACTTGTGGATTTTGATTCTGACGACAAAGTGCAGCTGCTTCTAGTCAACTCTTTTAAATAAAGTTCTTTCTTAGCACATCTATTTCAAAATCAGCAAACGTCTGGGCCCAGAGTCAACCTTCTCTATGTGAGTGCCAGACACTTTCATATATTTGTGAGAGTCACAGGTTGGTCTCCAAGGATAGGTTTTTTCCAGTCGGAATCATATACGAGTAAATAAAGGCCCTGTTTGGCTCTCTGCATCTGAAGCTTGTTTTGAATTTGTGTAGAAATTCTTTATTTCTACCCAATTCATGCTACATTAACCATTCCTATATATTGGTTAATACTTTTTCGGTTGCTGAAATTCAGCAAGTACAAAAAAGTTTGTAAGAGACATCATTCTTTTCTCCTCTGGGTCCCTTGGGGATCCTAGATATGGAAAGATTTCCCCTACAAAATCATCGTCGTCATCATCTCACCATTTTTTCCCTGCCTTTTAAGAGATATTTTTCATGTATTTAGAGAGAGAGAGAAAGGGAGGGAGGGAAAGAGAGAAAGCCCTGGTGGCACAGTGGCTAAGAGCTCGGCTGCTAACCGAAGTCGTGTTTTGAATCCATCAGCCACTCCTTGGAAACCCTATGGGGCAGCTCTACTCCGTCCTGTACGGTCACTATGAGCCCGAATTGACTTGATGGCAACAGGTTTGGGTTTTGGTTTTCTATATTAAGTATACACCTTTATGAATTTTAAAATACTGAGCGTACACCCATGTAACCAGCACTCAGATCAAGAAACAGAACACACCAGCACCCAGAGAAGCCACCTGTGTGTTGCTTTCCAGTTACCAACCCCCATCCTTCACCCCAAGTAATCATTACCCTGACTTCTAGGAGCATAGATTAATTGCTAGGTTTCTTCCTTCATTTAAATGGAGTCAAACAGCATTATTTGTGGTGCAGGTTAAGAGCAGCTGCAAACCAGAAGGTTGGCAGTTCAAATCCACGTATCACTTCTTAGAAACCCTTTGGGGCAGTTCTGCTCTGTCGTATAGGGTTGCTATGAGTCAGAATTGACTTGATGGCAGCGGATTCTGTTTTTTATGTTATTGTTACTTGTAAATGAAGATCATTTATTCTTACCGTAGTGTAGTATTATCTGTTTATCGTTGATAGGCATCTAGGTAGCTTTCAAGTTGGTGCTAGTATGAAAAATGCTCTTATGAATATTCTTGTACATTTCTTTTGGTGAACGATTATACACATTTCTCCTATACACATAGGAGATTATTAGCATATTTTAATTTCTAAATTTTATTAATAAGAAACTTACATTACTGAGAGCAGTTTCTGATCAGCGTGAATCAACCAGAGTTACTGTAGTGAGCTGATACAATTTTTTTCTGAAGTATAAAAACTTACTATTTTAGTTATCCTTTGAAACCTTCATATGAGTAAGGGTTTGATTTCTTACTAGGCCTTTAGAAATTCAGAGAAATCTCACAGCCTCCTCATTGTCACCTTCAAGGATGTTTAGAAGATCAGGAGTCCCAGCTTAATAACCACTGCTTTAAATGACATTACCTAGTAATCCACCTTGCCTGGAAAAAAAAAAAAAATCAATAGTATGTTATTGATTGATTCATTCACTTATTTAACAAATATTTATTGAAGTCTCACCTTGAGCCTACTTTGCAATAGTAAACAAACTGGATAATGCCCTTGCTCTCATGACGTTTATATTCTAATTGAGGACAGACTGTCAACAAACTGATATCGCATATAATGTCAGGTAGTAATAACTGCTTTGGACTTAAAATGAAGCCAGGCAAGGGGAAGGGGAAAGAGGACAACTTGGTTGGGGGGGTTGCTGCTGTATAGCAGAGGTGGGAAGGGATGGTCTCTCTGAAGAGGTTACATTTGACCAGTGACTTGAGGGAATGAGCCATGTGAATATGTGAGGGAAGAATGTTCCAGACAGAATGAACAAGTGCAAAGACCCTGACACAGGAATGTGCCTGGTTTGAAAGCCAGCAAAGAAGCCAGTGTGGCAGAGCAGAGTGAGCAAGGGGGTGAGTTGTAAGAGAAGATGTTGGTGAGGTAGACAGGTGCCAGAGCATGAAGGGTCTTGTAAGGACTCTGTTCTACAAGCTGAGGTACCATTGAAGGTTTTTTAGGTTTGGCACCTAGAAGCGATATAATCTGAGTTATGTTTTAAAAGCATCCGTCTGAGGGAGAACAGGGCAAGACTGGAATCAGGGAGAGCATTGCAGTCGTTCAAGTGAGAAATGGTGCTGGCTTGTACTAAGGTGAAAATGGAGGCGTGTTGAGGGTTATTTCTTCTTTTTTAAAGTAGTCCCGATGGTATGCTCAGGTGACTTGGATGTTTGATGTGTGAGCAAGTAGCATAACAGTGTCTGTAACTATGCTGATAACTTTCCAAACATCAGGTAATTCTCACAACACCCCTGTGAGGGTTTAACCCAAGGAAACAGGCATCAGAGGTTAAATAACTTAATTCAGTATTACACATGGTATTAGGTGCTATGGAGCCAGACTTCAAACTCAGGTGTGTCTGATTTTAAGGTCTTTGCTTCTGACACCTCTCTATACCATCTCTCAAATCTCTTTTACTGAGATGGGGATATCACACCTTCAAAAATCTTAGTATGACCTTTGATTCTTCTCTCTCCCTTTTCTTTATTTGCTAAACAGTCATCAAGTCATCTAGTTTGTTTGCAGATTTCTTATTTCTGTTTGATTTATCTGTATACCATTTTCGCTTTCAACCATCCCCAGAGTCCTATGATCCCCTTTGACCTGGGTTATTAAAATAATTTCTGAGCACCTTCTCCCATTCTCATTTATTCTCTTCCTTTCTTATAAATCTTAAAGCTTTACTTGTTATTTTTTTATTCTCCTGATCTGAACATTAGCTGTAATAACTCATTATTGTCTGTGTTATCAGTGATGAATCCTACGACCTAGCTTTTAAAGCCCTCTAAAGTAGAATCCACTCCATGTCCCTTACACAGCATGATTCACACTAGGCTGCCTTTTTGGTTCCAGTCAAGCCAGTCTCATCTCTGTGCTTTTCAGTGCCCTCCTCCACCCACACGTTCACTTACGCACATTATGCTCACCCTCTCTCCTTGTTTGAACTTCTGCCTCCTAGAACGGGATAGTGACGATATAAAAATAATAACAGCAATAGTAATAATAAATAGCAACAACCACTGTTTATTGAGCACTATGTGAAAAACACTGAGTTATAATGTTTACTACAGTATTTTATTTAATCCTCAATGTGCACGTTATGTAGGTATTATTATCCCAATTGATAAATAATTTTTAATTATGAAATGGTACAAATAATCACCAAAAAAAAAAAAGAACCAAGAACAAGATAAGTGACACTTACGGACCCATCTCTCAGATTTAATTGAAGTAAAGAGTCTGTGATTTCTGCTTCAATTGTTTTCTGTCCTTAAGTTTTAAAATCAGATGACTTGCTCAAGTCATATTACCATTAAGTAAGTGATAGAGCTGATATTTGAACTCAGCTGATTTTGACTCTCCATTAGTATCCCTGTAAACTTGCACCCTCCCCTTTGTACTTTACATCTGTTTCAAGGTCTCACCTCCTGTAGAGAGCTTGTACTGGAATTATTTTATCCTGCTTTTGATCCTAGCTGACATTATTCATTCAGGTAACAAATATTTATGAGCTTTCTTTAGGTGACAGGAACTAATACTTTTCTATGCCTCATGTAATTCTCACCACAGCACATGAGGGAGGTACTGGTATTGACCCCAGTTGACACAAGAGGAAACCACAGTTTAGAGGCTAAATCACTTGTTCAATACTGTAGACATCTTAGACATTCAAGCCAGCAGCCATCTCAGGTGGGTCAGATTTCTAAAGCCAAAAAGCCAATGCTATGAATAATCTCACAAATCTTTGTTCATTGGTGAATGAGCATTTTTTTTTTTTTTAATTTCTTGAAATGATATTTAAAGAGATGCCAGCTGGGGGATGAGGGAAGGCTCACATACCACATTGTTAATAGATTATGTTGCACTGTATCGCTCTCTAATTGTCTATTGTTGTTGTTAGGTGCTATCAAGTTAGTGCTGACTCATAACAACCCCGTGCACAATAGAAGGAAACACTGCCTTGGCTCTGTGCCATCCTCACAATCTTTGCTATGGTTGAGCCCATTGTTGTAGCAACTATGTTAGTCCATCTCATTGAGGGTCTTCCTCTTTTTCCCTGACCCTCTACTTTACCAACCATGATGTCCTTCTCCAGGGACTGATCCGTCCTGATAACATGTCCAAAATACATACCATTGAGTCTTACCTTTCTTTTAAGGAGCATTCTGGTGGTACTTCTTTCAAGACTTGTACATTCTTCTGGCACTAAATGATACATTCAATATTCTACACCAACACCATAATTCAAAGGCATCAGTTCTTCTTTGGTCTTCGTTATTTGTTGTCCAGCTTTTGCGTGCATGCGAGATGGTTGAAAATACCATAGAAAATACCAAAGTAACATCTTTGCTTTTTAACACTTTAAAGAGGTCTTTTGCAGTGGATTTGCCCAGTGCAATATGTCACTTGATTTCATGATTGCTGCTTCCAGGGGATCTAAGTAAAATAAAATCTTTGACAACTTCAGTCTTTTCTCTGTTTATCATGATGTTGCTTATTAGTCCAGTTGTAAGGATTTTTGTTTTCTTTATGTGGAAATATAATCCCTGATGTAGTCTTTGGTCTTCATCAGTAAGTGCTTCAAGTCCTCTTCACTTTCAGCAACGAGTGTTGTGCCATCTGCGTATCGCAAGTTGTTAATGAGTCTTCCTCCAGTCCTGATGCCACATTCTTCATATAGTCCAGGTTCTTGGATTATTTATTCATAATACAGATTGATAAGTATGGTGAAAGGATACAACCCTGTCACACACCTTTCCTGATTTTAAACCACATAGTATCCCTTTATTCTCTTCGAACAGCTGCCTCCTGGTCTATGTACAGGTTCCTCATGAGCACAATTAAATGTTCTGGAATTCACATTCTTCACAATGTTATCCATAATTTGTTATGATCCACAGAGTTGGAATACGTTCGAGTAGTCACTAAAACACATGTAAACATCTTTCTGGTATTCTCTGCCTTCCGCCAAGATCCATCTGACATCGGCAATGATATCCCTTGTCCCATGTCCTCTTCTGAATCCAGCTTGAATTTCTGGCAGTTCGTCATTTCTTCCATTTGTTTTAGCTACTCAATATTCAAGAACAAGTTTCTGAGTCTCTTCTGACATCCATTTTGGTCTTTTTTTTTTTTTTTTTTCCCTGTCTTTTTAACGACCTTTTGCTTTCTTGATGTACGATGTCCTTGATGTCTTCCCACAACTCGTCTGGTTGTTGGCCATTAGTTTGGTCATTGGCCAAATCTATTCTTGAGATGATCTCCAAGTTCAGTGGGTTATACTCAGGGTCATATTTTGGCTTTCGTGGACTTATTTTCATTTTCTTCAGCTTTAACTTTAACTTGGATATGAGCAATTGATGGTGTGTTCCACGGTTGGCCCTGGCCTTGTTCTGGCTAATGATATCGAGCTTTTACATCACCTGCTTCCACAGATGTAGTTGATTTCATTCCTGTGTTTTCCATCTGATGAGGTTCACGTGTATAATTGCCCTTTACATTGTTAAGAAATTTACAATGAAGAAGTCGTTGGCCTTGCAAAATTCCATCATGCAATCTCCAGTATCCTTTCTATCACCAAGGCCATATTTTCCAACTACAAGCCCTTCTTTGTTTCCAGCTTTTACATTCCAATCACCAGTAATTATTAATGCATCTTGATTTCATGTTTGATCAGTTTCAGACTGCAGAATTTGGTAAAAATCTTCAATTTCCTCATTTTTGGCATTAGTAGTTGGTGTGCAAAGGTTTTTGTAGGTGTATGGATATTATCCTATCACTGACAGTGTTGTACTTTAGGTAGACCTTGAAATGTTCTTTTTGATGATGAATGCAATGCCAATTCTGTCAATTTGTCATTCCTGGCATCGTAGACCATATGATTGTCTTATTCAAAATGGCCAATACCGGTTCACTTCAGCTCACTAATGCCTAGGATATTGATCTTTATGCATTCCATTTCATTTTTGATGACTTCCAATTTTCTTAGCAGTGTTGTATCACTATTCATAAGGTTTTTACTGGCCAACTTTTTCAGAAGTAGACCACCAGGTCCTTCTTCCTAGTCTGGCTAAGTCAGGAAGTTCTGCTGAAACCTGTCCACAATGGGTGACCCTGCTGATATTTGAAATACGGGTGGCTTAGCTTCCATCATCACAGCAACACGCAAGCCACCACAGTAAGACATACTGACAGACGAGTGGTGGTTCAGCTGATTAATGCCTAGGACAAAATTAAAAAATGAAATGGAATGCTTGAGGATCGATATTCCAGGCATTTAGCTCATTGATGCCTGGGATGACAATCTTAAAGCATTCCATTTCGTTTTTGACAGCATCCAATTTTTCTAAATTCATACTTTGTACATTCCACATTCTGATTATTAATTGATGATTTCAGCTGTTTCTTCTCACTTTGCATCATGCTACATCAGCAGTTTTCCTAGATTCATGCTTCGTACCTTCCACGTTCCAGTTATTAATGGATGATTGCAGATATTTCTTCTCATTTAGTGTTATGTCACATCAGCAAATGAAAGTCCAGAAAACTCGACTCCATCCACATCATTAAGGTCATTTTTTGAGTCATATTTTGAGTGCCTTCAAACCTGAGGGTCTCATCTTCCAGCGCTGTATCAGACAGTGTTCTGCTGCTGCTCATAAGGTTTTCACTGGCCAGTATTTTAGAAGTACGTGGCAAGGTTCTTCTTCCTAGTCTGTCTTAGTCTGGAAGCTCCAATGGAACTGTCAACCATGCGTGACCCTGTTGATATTTGAAATACTAGTGACATAGCTTTCAACATCATAGCAACATGCAAGGCACCACAGTACAACAAATTGACAGAAGAGTGGTGGCTAATTATCTGTAGTTATATCTTATTATATGTTTCCTTGGTCATTGATTGTTTTCTCTGTTTGTCTTTTATCTCCCCCATAAGATTTGAGCTCCTTGAACACAGGACATTGTTTACAGCCATACCTTGGCACCTGAAGAGCTGGAAAGAACCTGAGTTAGCCTCTCTTTTTAGCCCCTGCCCTCTCCTATTTTTCAAGTGGGGATGTTAATATCCAGAGGAGTTATATGACCAGCACGCCACAAGGCTACTCAGGGAAGCTAAGGCTACAACTCGTGCTTCATGACTCTCAGGCCAGTGCTTCTCCATTAAAAGATGCTGCAGGTTGCCAGTAGAAGAGGATATATGTGTGAACAGGTCCATAAAGCAAATTTAAATCTGTTTTATTAACCCTTTGGTAAAACTGTTCTCTTAAAGGGCACCCCTGATAAGCTTCTAACTAAAATTGGGTCCTCAAATCTTTTTATAATCTGATTTCAGCTTACCTTTCAGGTCAAGTTACTCTTATTTCTTTTCCTCTTGACATGTCTACACTTTCCCATGTCTACGTCTTTTCCTATTACTGTTTGTTTCTCTAGAAAGTGTTTCTTTATTTCTGTTGATTAAGGTCCAGTTCATCCTCAAGGCCATCTCCTTGTATTACTTCCTTATATCATTTGCCAAAAGTAACACTTGGTGGTTCTTTTTAAGCGATTATGATTGGTGTTGAGAAAAAGGCCAAAGATAATCCACTTAAAACAGGGACCAAAATTTCACAGTAACTAAAAATAAAAGGATTTGTTGGGACTTTAACTTGAGAAATGAAACTAAAAATTGTAAATTATAAACATAAGTCTATTTTTCTAATTAATAAATTTAGGTTATAATTAAAATCATGTGCTTATTCTTTGGGTAATTAAGAAAGATTGAAGTATTGCATTTTTGGAATAATTTTCTGACGATTACATGATAGAATAATTCAGTTCTGTTGATTTTGATTTTTACAACATAAACATGTTTTTCGCAAAAATGTTCTAGAAACTCAGTTTTACCTAGAGCATCTCTTAATTATTTGATTTTAAGAGGTTTATGTCATCATCCATTCTTTATTCAGTTAACCGATTTCTCTCTGATCTTCATTTATAAATGACTTTTGCATGCAATTTGAGTAGTTCTCCTCCATTGCTGCTTTCATTGACTTTATGAAATCATGCAGGTTTCATTATGCAAAATTTATCTTTGCAGTAGATTAGTTTTGATGCTGTAATTATTAGACAATTTGTCCGGACTCTTTGTGGTTTGCTAGCACTTTAGCTTTAGGTTTTCTTTAGTATTTACCGTAGTCTGTCTAATTCTTTGAATTCCTATCTGTTTTACTCAACTTTAAGATCCTTGAGCCAAGAATTATGTTTTGTTCTTCTATATCCACCACAAAATTTAGGAAAGTATCTTGCACATAGTAAAGGCTTAATATTTTTTTGAATCCTACTATAAATTGCTCTGGTGGCATAGTGTTTAAGAGCTCGGCTGCTAACCTTAAGGTTGGCAGTTCAAATCCACCAGCTGCTCCTTGGAAACCCTATGGAGCAGTTCTACTCTGCCCTGTAGGGTTGTGTTGAGTTGGAGTCAACTCCACAGCAACGGGTTTGGTGTTTTATGGGTTGCTATGAGTCAGAACCAATTCAACGGTACCTAACAACAAAAACATTGTAAATTGCTCCCTTAGTAAAACCAATTCTTGCCTTTTGCTGCATTTCATCATTAGAAACAACCTTATAAACCTAGGTTAGCAAAAAGTGAATTATTTATTTTTCCCATAAAAACAGCATTCTAGAGAGTTGCATTCCTGATTAAGGACCCAATTTTAGATATGACCAAAGGTGTATCATAAAATAAAAGATATAATAATTAAAAGCTTCTGTAATAACAATAAAACATATTCCAACTGAAAACTTCTGTGATACCTTAAAGTAATAAAACATGCTTCTATGAAGCTTGTATCAGTATATACTGATTATGTAGTATATTAGAAAACATTCCAAAAAATGTTAAGGTACTAGATTGTGCATTTAACATAAATATAAAGGCTGTCAAAAACATCAGTTAAGATTCTAATTGACATCAAATTCACTTTTCCTTTTAAAATTTAGAAGGGGCTTTGGGAGGAATGATTTTAATACCCTAATTCTTTTAAAAAGCCTCACCCAAGGAAGTCTTAAACTGATGCTTCCCTTTACTAAGTAATTAAAAAAAAAAGAAACCAAACCCCTTGCTGTCAAGTTGATTGCAACTTATAGCGACCCTATAGGACAGAGTAAAACTGCCCCATTGGGTTTCCAGAGAGCGCCTCATGGATTTGAACTGCTGATCCTTTGATTAGCAGCCGTAACTCTTAACCACTACGCCAGCAGGGTTTCCAAAACCCATTGCTGTCAAGTCGATTCCAACTCATAGCGACCCTGCAGAACAGCATACAAGTGCCCCATAGAGTTTACAAGTCTGTAAATCTTTAGGGAAGCCGACTGCCGTATCTTTCTCCCACAGAGCCATTGGGTGGGTTCGAAACATAGACCTTTTGATTAATAACCTAGCGCTTTAACCAGGGTGCCACTAAGGCTCCTAAATAATTAGTGGCAGACAATTCCGTTGGCCTTAGATCTGCTTCTTCATGTTGTAGGGGTTATTCAGTACTTGTTTTTGAGGTGATAATGATTTTGCTTCTACCACTGAAGAACTGATCTAACGTTTTCCTCATTTACGCCCTCCTGATTCAACTTAAAGCCATTCAGTCTCAGAAGAAATAAATTCTGCACAAGAGCAAGAAGTAGTTATGTCATTCTACTTGATATTTAGTCATGAGGACACCTCACACATCACTGGAAAGCCATAAAATGTATTAGTAGGTCTTTAGAATGGGCTTTTTAAAATGAATTTCTGACAAAAGATGGTACCTTGACTTAGCATGTGCTATTACATGAAAGGAGCCCTGGTGGTGTAGTGGTTAAGAGTTTGAATCCACCAGCTGCTCCTTGGAAGCCCTGTGGGGAAGTTCTACACTGTCCTGTAGGGTTGCTGTGAGTCGGAGTTGACTTGACGGCAGTGGGTTTTTTTTTTTTTTAATTATGTGAAAATCACTGAATGAATAAAGGTGGCAAAAATCCAGGAGTGGTAGGAAATATGCAGCTATGAATGAATGGCATTGAGATCTGTGAGGTGGCTTGAGGTAGAGGCTGCCTACACAGCTGATATCTAGTCAGGAAAAAAAACAAACAAAAAAAACATTGCCTCCATAACTTGAATGTCCTTACTCTCTCTCTGAAGCTTTTTTTCCTATACTGTGTGGAATGGTTTTGTACCTAATCTAATGCGGGTTTTTAAAATACTCTGATAAATCTGATTGGTAGTAGAGATAAATTAAAATACAGAAACCTTGTCCAAAAGATGAGCTTAGAAACCACTCTCCTATACTTCTTTTCTTTTCAGTACTTGAACATGCCCTTCTGCCTTTGCGCTTCTTTTTGTCGTCCGAGCAGTTAACCTGCAGGGACATTAATAAAAGAAGGCTGCCCTCAAAGATACTCCTCCGTTCTCCGTGTAATCATGACAAATGAAATCAGTTGCTGTTCTCTGGGTCTCTCCAATTGTAATGAGCTGGCTCCTCTACTTTTATAAATGTTTCTTACATCTTGGGTCAGGTAGTGGAACCAGCGGCTTTAGGGACATTTATTGGTAAATATTTGCTCATTTCAACTTCCATTAAATAATAATTCAATTTTTTTTCTTTCCTTCAAATGTCCCCCCCTTTAAAGAAAAACCTAATTTTCCTTTTTTTTTTTAATTTATTAGAAACGAGCCTATATGCATTTCCAGAAACCATGTGTTATGTCATGAGCCTTTTTTGCTGATCCTATGTTGGAATTCTCACCTCAGTTTCCTATGGGTTTATCTATTCATTTATTCAGTAAATAAGCACACAATTATTAAGAGAAAAATTTTTTCTGAGTATCTATTATCTTTAGCCAGAACCAAAGCCACATTTTGGGGGAAAGATAATACAGCTCAGTAACATAAAAGCTAGAGAATTATTATCATTTGTACATAAGCACTGTAAGCACCGTTAAAGAATATACTTAACTAAGAAGAAAAGCAAAACCAAAGAGAAAGTGCGAGATACAAGAAACAGCGATAAGCACAGAAAGAGATACACCCACTCCTCACTTATTGATTATGGTTAGCTTCCAAAGATCAGGTCACTATTTGAAAATCAGTGTTACACAAAATGGAGGGTAACTACAGCAGATCACAAAATGCATGATGAATGCATCATTACATAACTGCCAAATTACATCATTACGTAACTGCCAAACCACTGAAAAGCCTGTCCAGCCAAGTAGACACATAACCTTAACCGTCACAACCAGCGTTACTTTCACCTCACACCTCGGCATTCGTTACTGCCATGTGTATGGTTGTTGAGGCACAAAACAGTTGGATAGTAGATTTTTTACTATTGTCATAAATGTAAAATGTTGGATAATGAGATAGTCCATAAATGAGGAGTGTGTGTAGATTGAATATATTTGTAAATATAGTTAATTATTGTCTGTAAGCATCTAGCTTTTTTTTTTTTTTGGTAGTTTTTTATGCATTAAACTAAAATCCTAGACAACAATAAAGAAGTGTGTGTCTGTGTGTGTGTGTATGTATGTCCAATGGGTGTTTAAATTTGGAGTACCACAAAAAATAATAAAATTATGGCTTCTAAACTAACAGATGAAAAAACATGAGGTTTTGAAATGTTGACAACTCAACAAAAGTCAAGAGAGAAAAAGGAACAAAAGAAACATTAACATGAAATAGGTGATAGAAATAACTTTTAGTATATTCAATGTATTAGTAATCGACATCAACATAAATACATAGAACTCATTGTTAAGAAACAAGACGCATAGCAAATACTGTAGTATGTGACTGGTACTGTTCTGAGTGCTATACTTCTGTTAACTCATTGCTTCTTAACAACAACCCCATGAGGAAGGGACAATTACTATCATTTTATAAATGAGGAAACTGAGGTTCAGAGAGATTAAGTCACTTGCCCAAAGTCACATAGCTTATTGGTCTTTGAGCCAGGATTTGACTCAGGTCAGGTACTCTGAAGTCTACCACTATTCACTAGTATCACTTTACTATTGGTAATGTTGCCTGGGAAAGGCAAGCTGTAGAATGCTATGTACAATATGATCACATTTATTTAAATGTTAAAACAAAAAAAAATACTATATAGTGTATATGGTGTATATTTTTATAGTAGTAAAAATATTGGAAAGACACATTCATTGGAATGAAGAATTCTTTTGTCATGGGTTGAATTGTGTCCCCGCAAAAATGTGTGTGTCAATTTGGCTGAGCCGTGATTCCCCATATTGTGTGATTTTCCTATGTGTTGTAAATCCTATGATGTTAATGAGGGAACATGGGTGGCAGTTGTGTTAGTGAGGCAGGATTCAAACTACAAGATTAGATTGTGTCTTGAGGCAATCTCTTGAAATGTAAAAGAGAGAAGTGAGCAGAGAGACAGGGGGACCTCATACCACCAAGAAAGCAGTACCTGGAGCAGAGTGTGTTCTTTGGGCCAGGGGTTCCTGCACGGAGAAGCTCCTAGTCCAGGGGAAGATTGATGAGAAGACAGACAGAGAGGGAAAGCCTTCCCCTGGAGCTGATGCCCTGATTTTGGACTTTCCGCCTACTTTACTGTGAGGACAATAAACTTCTCTTTGTTAAAGCCCATACATTTGTGTTATTTCTGTTATAGCAGCACTAGATGACTAAGACAGCTATCTGTCAATTTCAGGAAAGTGGTTACCTTTGGAGAGAGAGAAGAAACAGAGATCTCAGAGGACTTCTGTATTTTTATGTATTTATTTCTATTAATATATGATACGAAGTGAATACGGCAAAAATGTTAAGATTCGTTATAGCTAGATGATGCTCCATGAGTGTTTTCCTAGTATTTTCTTTGCAGACTTCGGATTCAGCTATCTCTGGTCAGCCTGGGCAATTATCATTCATCTGTCTGCTAAATAACTTCTGAACTTTTGTTGCTATGTCTTGTCTGCTGTTCTCTCTTCTAAGTTTTTCTTTGTCCTTTTTTATTATTCAGTTTTTATGTGTTTATTGTCATCTTTAGTGGGAAATAGTAAGGAAGCAGAAATAAACACATATGCTTGATTCTTCATGTTTAATGAGAAGTTCATAACTTCTTTGTCATTTGCGGAAGGGATTTTTATATTCCTGAATTTTTACACATAGTCGTTCTGATATGAGTTCTAAATTTTGTAGTTAAGGATCTGATATATTTTGCTCAAGGTGGTAGTTACTGGATTGCTCTTATTCTTTTGCTCATTTTATATAATCAAAAGGTCTACTCAACAGAATCTGTTTTTAATTTTCGTTGGCAATAGTTGAAGTGCTGTGGGCCATTGCAAGACTGTGCAGATGAAGTAGATTTAAACAAGAGTTAAGGTGCAGCGTTGCTGGGATCATTGCACTTAGTGAGCAACTTCACTTGGACGTCATGTTATCCCACAAATCTTGATTGGCTTCTGTGGATATTGGACCATGTTTTTAGTGAAAAGTCACATCATGATTTCCTAAGGGGCTGAGGAAACCTGGGCAGTTAATGTATATTTATATTATTACTGGGAGGTGTTGTAATCTTAGTGAGTGCTAAATTGTGATGAAATGTTGTAAATGAATACAGAAGTATACCAAATCATACAGTGTTTTAACTAGTCTACTTGTACCTCACAGCAGCATTCTAGTCAAATAAATAAAAAGTAACATTCTTTACCACCCACTTGACCTGTATTATTCTTCTTTGGGAGTGAATATTTATTTGTAAGGCCTTAGGAACAAGCCTGAATATCCGATGTAGTCACATACAGCAATCTGAATCATCTCAGGGTCACTTCTTTCATGGTAGGATTCAGTTTGAACACCAATAAGTGTTTGCATCTGTAGTAACTGCACACTTAAGCTATGATTGCAAACTCATGGAGAATTATTTGTGAACACAGTTCTGTGTTAATAAAAATAAATAAATAAATTGAAAGTAAAAATGAGGCCTGTAAAAGCCTATTTATTTAGCAAAGATACCCTCCTCTTCGCCTTGAATGCCCATCTGCATTGCTGCGGATTCAGTCATTCACACTGTCTTATTACTCAGGGTTCTGCATGCACTTATTTAGGGATTCCCTAGAGCTTTTATAAATATGAAGAAAATTTATCTCATTGCGTAAACATGAGACTTACAAGTTCCCTTATGATCTGTAGAATATATTTCGTGTGAAGGATGATCAACAGGGATGCCTACGGATGGCATGACAGAATGGAAGAATTGATGATATTATGTCTTTGATTACAGTATCTCTCTCTCACACACACACACACATATATGTATATATATACAAAATCCTTTGCTGCCCAGTTTCTCCTTGCTGCATTTGTTTTGTGAAGCTTAGATGGTCCTTGCCATTGGGTTGTCAGACTGGGAAGATGAACTCTAATAACATCTGCTTTCGGACTAGGGCAAGGGTTTTAAGTAATTAAAGTGTGCTTAAAGGATAGATAAGGTCAATATATGTATTCATGTATTTGAAAACGGTCCAATCCAGTATTGGCCACTAGAACTTCCTGTGATGATGGAAGTGTTTTATATCTGCACTGTCTGGTATGGTAGGCACCAGCCACATGTAGCTGTTGACCGCTTGAAATATGGCTAGTGTGGCTGAGGAACTAAATTTTAACTTTTATTTTAATTAATTTAAAATTAAATGCCTAATGGAAAATATGCTGTTCTTTTACAATTGCCTGGGGATATAGATAACTAAATAAAATGATTTTGGACAGCTGGTCAAATCTGTAAAACAGGAAATTGCCAGTAGCTTGACTACAATATAAGACAGGGCCAAAGCCAAGTGGAAATTATTGTAAGATTAGCACAGGGCATAGCACACCCCAGAAATCTGTTATTCAACCAGGATTCAGTATTGTTCCAAAGTGCTGCTGAGTGACCATAACCCCTGGGTGAAATCCGTCTAACAAGCAGATGTAGGTATGGACCTACACTCAGTCATTTCCCTGTTGTCCTGGCTCAGCAGTAGGGTGAATTGACAATTTGGACAGGAATTCTGCTATTATGCATGTGATTCTGAAACCACTCTGCTGTGAGAATACTGGTTTGAATCTGCATTTCCATACAGTATCTACAAAGGATTTTCCTTGGCTACTTTTTAAACTGAATCTGTGACCAAAAAAATTATAATGACTCATGAGTCTGAGACTTTGGAATTCAGGAAAGAGATGGAGAGAGTCATCTTTCATGTTGTTCTTTGTGATTTTCTAAACTCAAAGGGAAGGATGGACTCTAGCTCAATGTTCCTGGGCTTGGAACCTGATATAAAGTGATCCCTTGCTCCTAAAGAAGAAAGGAAGCGAGAAAAGACAATAATAAAAATACCACCATCCTGTCGTTTCGCTTCATAGGCTTAAACTGACATTTGAATGATCCATTTCAGAAAGCTATGATTTATTTTCAAAAAGTCTGTAAAAGTTTAATTTTATGGTATAATAAAAAAGTAGGCTGTTCTTTTTCACTTGGTTGGGAATATAAATAACAGGATAAAATTATTTTCTCAATAGCACAGTGGGGACATGTGCAAAGGAGACCTGCTAATCAATAGCAATATTTTCTTAAAAAAAAAAAAAAAAAAGCATTAAGGTTCTGAATTTCCCGCTTGTTTTTGAAATCTGAAGTAAAATATCTATTCTGAAAGCTCCTTCTCACATCTCTTGTTGCCCAACTACATGTGATGACTTTGAGCACTGTAAAGATAAAAAAAGGACTTGTTTATAGGATTTCTCCTTGTTTCCTGGGCTGCTATTTAGATACATAGCTGCAAACGTAAGCTAAGGAAGGTCCAGAGGAAATGCAGCTACTCCCTTTGACTCCATCAAACAGTGTACGTAACCCAACCCCTGCAGCCAGGAAGTTCTTCTTTGGGGAATAGCAATGGTGCAGCCCCCCTCTGCTGCCTCCACTGTGGAAGCTCATTTTCTCTTGTCCTGCCTACAGAAGAAACAAAGCAGCTGCTTGCCACATTGGCAGGATACTTGAAGACTGTTATTTGCTTATCAGCCTTCTCTTTTTTAGGCTAAATAAACCGTGTGGCTTTTGTCTTTCTGCTTGGGGCCAATTTTCTTATCATTTTTTGTTCCTTTATTCTCTTTGATCAGTCTCCTAGGGATTCCTTCCAAATTCTTTATACATGTTTTCAGCAAGTGGGCCTAAAACCGAAGCTAATAAGTACCCTCATAAAGGCTTGACCAGTGCTAAGCCTAAAGGGATGATTGCCCTGTATTTCCTATCAGCCACATGCTGAAAATACTCTTGTATAATACATGGGTTTTAAATTCAGCAGAACATCACTGGCTTGTATTTAACCTACTGGTGTTTGTTTGTTTATGTCATGAACACTCAACACCAGGCTTGCTATAACTTTATTATTTCAGAATGGTTTTACCTAGAAAAATCTATGTTACTGAATCTTTACTGTTGCCTCTATTTGCCAACTTCTATGATATCATTGCCATTTAGAATTTATATCAGTGTTCTAGTTCCTGTACCCAGTGTGTGCAGAATTAAATTTTTCATATTCAGTCATTCACTTTCTCATTCAACATTCAGGCACTGGGTTTTTTGATAATTCAGGCACTGCCTTTCCTCCCATGTAAGTTATTCTTTTATCGATAAATACTTTGGAATCACCCTACAACTTTGTTTCAGCCCAAGGCAAGTGTGTGTTGGCCCCGTTTCAGAGAAGTGTAGTTAATGAAGTATGAAAAAATCCTCATTAGAAAATGAGATTTCAAAGATAGCATTAGGGTGATGTTCTGGTAGAGTACCAGCCAGGGAACTGAGCCTGCCAGAGCTTGTTTGAGCATTTGCTGCAGGGTGAAAGTGAAGCAAGGGTTACTGTTTCTTGGGTAATGCTTTTAACAGGAGTTATCACTCTTCAATGTCCACTTACTGGCTATAATTGGAACCTCACTTTTTTCGCCTTCCTTTCTGGTATCTGTGGATGTCGCCAGAGTTTGTTTATTCCTTGGGGTTCAGTTCTCTCTGCACTTTGGTGATATGTTCTTGTGCCACAATTTTACCTCTTTTTCTCTGTGCTTATGTTTATACCTTTACTAGCCAAGCTCCAGTTCTGTATCATTAGCTACCTCAAACATCATTACCTGGAATGTGGTTTATCAGAAACTTACTACAGTATATTCTCTTTCAAGTTATCTGTCAGTCCGGTGGCTGTATTTTCATTGCTGACCCACAGATCCTTCAGCAAAAGCTTTGATCTTTTTTTTTAATTCTGTCACTCTGTTATATCTTAATAATCAACTGCTTTGGTGTCCCCCTTTATAGATTCATACTACCTATCAGACTGAATTTCATCATATCACACCTCTTTTCAAAAGTCTCTAGTTTTGTTGCCCATTGTTTATAGGATAAAGTTGGAATATTAGAAACAATTATTTTTCTGGGCTTCTTTCTACCACTGTCTCAACCTCACCTCAGTATTGTACAGATGATTCTGTCAAAGCATAGAGAGTATTAGGGAAATACATTTCAGAGGTGGTAGTAAAAAGAATCAGCGATGCAGGAGTACATGTTACCGAGCCTTAAGAAATCACTATTTATTTGTGGAAACTTCTAGCTTCATGGAAACTTTAGATTTTTGGGAACTCCTTAAAAGGAAGTGTTTTTGAAAGCTGTGACAAGGAAATAGAGTATCTGTGGGTAGGACCTGAACCATAAGAGACTGATTCAGGAACAGGATAACTGGAGGGAAAAAGTTCTAAGCAAAGCCTGAAGAAGACAACACAAGTGGACAGGAAATAAGATACCCCAGGAGAAGAGCAAGAGGCCTGGGAAAAACTTTGAGGGAGGGAGAAATGAAGAACAGATCAAAAGAAGGAAAAAATTAAAAAAAAAAAGTGAAAACCCCAGGGATATTTTCTGATAAGTTATTTGTGTGAACTAGTGCTTACATAAGAATCCCTGGTGGTGCAGTGGTTAAGCACTCGAAAGATCAGCAGTTTGAAACCACCAGCGACTCCATAGCAGAAGAATGTGGCCTTCTGCTTACATAAAGATTACAACCTTAGAAACTCTGTGGGGCAGTTCTACTCTGTCCTGTAGCGTCACTATGAGTTGGAATTGACTTGATGCAATGTTTTTTTGTTTTAGTGCTTACATAGGATCTTGGTTTTGATAATTTTTCCCTTCCAACTACTCTTCCGCTGAGGCTTTTTTTCAATAGGCCAATTCTGGAGACATGATTCTGCCCAGAATTTAGAACTTTTCCCTCAGGTGGAGGTGTTTTAGCACATGTCCAGTAAAATATTTATTCAGAGATGTGGCTAGTCCATGTTGTATGTGTATGATATATAGAGGACTGCAAAGAAGAAGCAAAGTATAGAATTGTCTGTCCCTTTACAATGTCAGTCATTTCTTTTTCTTAACTTACACCCTAGGAACATGTTTTGTATTTATGTAGGCATTGCAGTGGCTTCTAGCTTGACCCTAAGCTAAGCCCATCACAAAAATTAACAGATATCTGGGCAGGTATGTTCAACTGGTAGAACAGACTTGCCAGAAGACAGTTCACATGAGAGACTAGAGCTTCAGGGGAGAGAAGTCATTCTCAGGGAACATGAAGTTAGACAAAATAACAAGCTTAGGAATTGTGGAGAGTGATCCTTCTGAGAATATCGTGGTGCCTATCACTTCCTTGGCAGTGGGTGGTGGGTATCACTTGCTTGTCTATTAGCCATTGCCCCTTGAAATTCCATGTGAATCCTATGGAGGGATAAAAAAACAAAAACAAAACCTGTTGACATCAAGTCAATTCCAGCAGAGTAGAACTGCCCCATAGGGTTTCCAAGGAGCAGCTGTCGGATTCGAGCTTTTGATTAGTGCCAAGCTCTTAACCCCTGCACCACCAGAGAGGGATAGCTAGAAGGAAATATAAAGACAAAGTGAGAGAGCTCCTAACTAAGGTACTGGAAGCATTTGAAGCAATACCACTTCAGTACCTATGCTGAAAAAATACAAAACTGAATTGGAGGTGAGGCATTCCCAGATACCCATCCACTTCCCATGCAACACAGAATAAAAAGAAAAAAAAAAAAAAAAAAAGTACTACATATTCAGAGAACCCAAAGCCACTTTAGCTCTTCAAGAACTCTGGCTCATTGGCAAGAAAGCAACAAGAAATAGTGGTATCCCTCGGAAATGGGCACAATGCTTAGCAGAGGAAGTGGTTTCCAGAAAGGTATATGATGGTAAGTTAGTGATCTGTCAGTCAAAGGTAGCTGACATACATTTGACAGCTGACAAAGACAGATAAACACATTTAGACACCACTGAAGATCTCCTGGGCTGTTTCAGACCTTATGAGGGTACACGATACCAAAGCAGAAGAAGAGGGAGATGGCAGGCCCTTAGAGTAGCTGACAGGACTTGTTCAAGAGCACATATGAGATAACCCTCCAAGATTCATAAATATTTTTGAGGGGCTTTGTAGGCACTAGAGATAGGTGTTTTAATATGTAGGGTCAGGAGGTCGGACAATTTGGATTTAGTTTCTTGGGTTTAGAGGAAGTCTTTTTCCTGCTTTTATTTGGTTGTTAAAGAAGTCTTGAACAATATAGTATGTGATTTTTCTTTTTTTAAGAGTGAGATCAAGAATGTTTTAGAAATAAGATATATATTTATTGTTCTCTTAAGATTAAAAAAAAAGGTAGCTGGACCTATGTAGACATATGTCTGATATCTGCTCTGTATTAAATGAGGTATGTCTGATATCTGCTCTATATTAAATGAGATTACGTGAGGGACCTAATATATGTGAAACTCCTTTACACAATGCCTGGCACTTACAGAGATTCTCAGTAAAGATCAATATACATACATTTCTAATCTCCCTCCTTCAACCAGGAAGAAGTTTATAATTCAGAGAAGAAAAGGGATGGAATATTTGCTTGGTTTGGTAAAGAACTGTGCTTCAAGCCTGGATACACATCAGATTTACCTGTGGAGATTTTTAAAAATAGAAATGCCTAGGAGGTTCTCAGACCTTCTAAATTAGGGTCTCTGGCTGTGGGGCCCAGATACTTTTTAAACACTCCTCAGTGGTTCTGATGAGCAGCCAAGCTTCCAAGCCACTGATGCAGGGTAAGAAGAAAGTACTGGCTTTCTGCTTTATGAAAACAGACTCCATAGCACTATCTTTTCTATCCTTGGAGACGTACAATGGTAGAATGAAAACACCACCAGGCTGTGATCTAGTCCTGGCTCTCTGTTAGATCTGCTAATGGGAAAGGGCACTTAATCTCTTTTATTGCAGTTTCCTAGCTGTGTAATGGAGACTCTGATAACTTTCCTTGCAGGATTGTTGTGAGTATTAAAAGAAGTGATACCTTTATAGCATAGAAGCTAACATGCAGTAGATGGGTAATAAATGTGAGTTCTGCTTCCTTTTCCACTCTCTCTAGGGAAACAGTGATTGTTCAAAATAAGTGCATCAGCATCCTGGTTTTATCCTGAGCTTTAGTTTTCAACCTGCAGATATTTGTTGAGTACCTACTGTGTGCCAAACACTGTTCTGGCTACTTAACATATAGCTTCTGCAGTCTACAGTCTAATGGGGGAGTTGAACAAAAAACCAATTATACCAATATTTATTAAATTACAGTTTTGTTGAGTTACAAACAAATGTGAACTACATATTATGAGAGTCTCTAACAAGATTTTCTAACCTAATTTACATAGCATTTTAGTCTTCTGTCTTAGCTACCACTTTTTTCATATTGATATATCAAAATAATTTTTTCCAGTGTTAGTACTAGAAAGGTTTATTGTAGGGAACAGAAATCCTTTATCCACAAATATAAATGAATAGGTACATACTATATTATGCCTGTGGGTTATATTATACATGTGTATGTTACTATTATGGGTAAATGTATATATCCTCAATGTCAAACTTTTTGAAAGCCTTTTTTCATGTATTTTAATAAAAAATCTAGATTTTAAGTTTTATTTAAGCTGTTGGATTGAAGGCAAAAGGACTGGTTCTCATTATGGTCTAACTTGGCTGAAGCAACAATGAAGAAGCTTTCAGAGTCAGTTCTATTTGGCAATACTAAAAAGAGAAATCTCTTTTACCATGTTTTTAAAAACAACTTTCAGTTAAGTTTCATTTGGGATTAGGGTCTGTCATAGTTACATACTTTGGAAAATTAAGATTTATAACAGAAGAATCTTAGTGCCTTAATGCCATTAGGCAGAGCCGTAATCTGTTCATTGTTTCCCGTTGTGTAGAACTCAGTGTTCCTTTTCAAATGGCATGAGAATTGCCTTCTTAAAATCTTTTGACTTTGGCAATCAGGTTTTGTTAGGTGGAAAAAAAAAAAACTATTCAGTTAAAAATTATATAAATTTCTTTGGCTTTTCGCCTTTTACAGGTAACTTAAGCCTGCAGGCATGTGTATCTGTAAGAAGTTTAGAAGAAATCTCGTTGAATGATGTAGGTGACATGTTGAAGGATGATTTTTAGATCAGCAGTGAAAATATTAAGCAAATAAAGGATGGTTTGTAGAAAAGACTTTTTGAATTTATCAACCTGTATATATATATTTTTTATATATGTATATTTATGTATAAAAAAAACCCAGTGCCATTGAGTCGATTATATTTATGTATACATGTATATTTATAAAGCAAAAGGCCATTTCTCTTGTTTACATCATATACCACATAAGATAAATATCAAAGTAAACCTCTGAGACATCATAATTAGCATATGCAAAGCGTTTCTAAAACGTTAAACCTTTTAGATATGTTCCCAACTAAATAGTCTCACCCCCATTTTATAGCCAGTGTCATGGACATCCAAGGGCAATGCCAATTTTTTTAAATAAATGGTGCATCAATAAGTGCATGATTAAAAAAAAGAAGAAGAATTAATACCTTTATTCTTTCCTTATTATGTAAAGTCTGTTTGTAATAAAAAGGAGTTCTGAACATAGAGCGGTAGATTTACGCACAATGAATTCATAATGGTTTCCCAGATGTTCATATTTAACTAGCAACCATTACGAAAGGAGTAAGGCTTTCAAAGGTTATCTTCCTGATTAACAGCTTTCACCGTTCCTAGCTGGGTGATTTTATAGCCCATCAGGGAAATTAACCATGTCGTCTCCAGGTCATAGCTATCATAGTATATATAGAACATAATTTCACACATTTCAATCATATTTTGAAATGAACACCAGACATCACTTGATTTCACTTAATGATTTATGCACTCTCATAAAAATATTGACTTCACCAAAATCTGAAGGGAAATGACCAGTTTGTCAAAGTTAGTGTATAGTTCTTAGTATAAAAATATGGCCTTCATCAGAGATGAAACATATGATCACAAGAGTGCTCTCAAGGACATCATGTCCCATGATTAATTTTTCTTTTTTCATAGTGCCATTAAGTATGCAATTGTGTCAAATTTCATTTTCTACAAAAAGCATCTCTTTGAAATAAACTAACCCAGTAGTAAAGAGGAAAATACTAAATCAGGAAAATGCCATCCCAACTTTATAGACAGACTTAAAATTACAGGAGTTTCCCAATATCCCAACAGTGCACTATTGCTATCAGTGCATGTGCCTCGTTAAGCTTGAGTAGCTTATAATCAGACTAAATTCTCACACTATGTAAATCCATTATCATTTTTTATTTAAATCCATGAAAATTACAACTGAGAGAGCCTTACACAGTCAAAATCAAATTTAATTGTATGTTCAATCTAGGGAACAGAGGTTTTAGTTTAAAATCAGCCTCATCTTTTTGTCCTGAATGGGAAATAAATAACCTTTTTTTTTTTTTTTTTCTCACTTGTGACATACTTACTAGGACGTATGAATGGTTCCATATGCCCCTAGTGGTCCACATTTAGTTAGTCCCTAATCTAGCCGTTTTTTTTTTTTTTTCTATGTCTTGTAATTCTCTGTGTATCTCTCGCTCTCCCTCTTCCCTTTTCTCCTTTTTTTCCTCTTATTTTCTTCCTGAGACATTTATTGAGCACCTGCTTGTATACCTGATACTGCCTAGGGGCTGAAGATATAGTGAAAAGTGAATAAAATATAGTTCTGTCCCCACAACAGTCTGGGAGAGAAAGCAAGGAAACAGTTAATTACATACAGACAGATGGTGTTCTGATTAGGGTACACACAAGGCACTGTGGAAGGACAGGGCAAGGCCACTGTTGAAGATTGAATTGTGTCTCCCAAAAACATATGTTGAAATCCTAACCTATGTACCTGTGAATGTGGCCTTGTTTGGAAATAAGTTTTTTTCTTTTATTATCAGTGAAGTTAAACAAGGTCATACTGCAGTAGAAAAGTGGGTCCTAATTCTGATCTCTTCTGAATAGTGTCTTATGAAAGGGAGAACAGATCTGGAAACAGTCACATACAGAGGGAAGACACCACGTGAGGCTCTGTATTCAAGCAGAGGAATGCAAGAATTGTCAGCAGCCACTAGAATCTATGAAAGAGTTCCTCTTGCAGCACCCTCAGAAGGAGTGGACACTGCCAATACCCTGCTTTAGACTTCTGGCCTCCAGAATTGTGAAAAAATAAATTTCTGTTCTTTAAAGCTACCCATTTTGTAGTGTTTTGTTGTAGCATCCCTAGGAAACTAAAACAGCCATTGGAACCAGCCTTTAGGAGTTAAGGAAAAGTTTTGCTAGAGAAGCAGCCTTTCAACTGAGTCTTGAATGACCGTTGCCGTTGAGCTAGAAGAACTGGGACAATGTTCGATAAAGAAGCAGCTGCATACACTGGAACCCATAGGTGGGAAAGGCAAGGTATGGCTGAATTCTGCAAGTAACTCAGTAGAGTTTGAGTGAAGCAGTAAAGGGTTGAGATGGGGCCAGTAGATAATAGAAACATACTAAATCAGCATTTTGTATTACTTGGAGATAAATGTACATGAAACTAAATCTGTGCTTGGAAAAGCATGTCATATTAAAATCAAAATAGAGCTGATAAACTTGGAAAAAATAGTTGCAACTCATAGTAAAAAGGTCAGTTTTCTTAATATATAAAGAGTTTTATAAGTCAATGTGAAAATATCAGCAGTTTAGTAGAAAAAGCAGGCAAAGGAAGAGAGTTGAAAGTAAAAGAAACACAAGTGGTTCTTACACATACGAAAAAACAATGCTGAACTTCACTAGTAGTAAGATAAATGCAAAACAAAACTGCAAGATACTTTTTTCACCTTTATTATTTGCAGATATTTAAAAATTTGATAATAATGTAAGAGTAAAGAGAAACTGGCACTAGCCTATTTTGTTGGTAAGAGTGTTATAACCATGACAGAGGGAAATTTGGCAGTATCCCTCAAAATATTAAGTACACATTCACAGCAATTCAATTTCTAGGAAATATCTACACGTGTGAAATGGTGTATTTACAAGTTTTTATTGCAGCACTATTTGCAATAGCAAAAGTTTAACATCTACTAAATGATACGCAGCCAGTGTTTTCAGGGAGGTGTCCTGATATTTGCCACTTATTCTGAAATGAATAAAAAGATGAAATGGTTTGATAAATGGATGAAGAGATGGACGGTTATATGATAAAGCAAATATAGTAAAATAGTAATTACAGATGCATATATGGATGTTTACTGTAATTTTTTTCAACTTCTATGTATGTTCGAAAATTTTTATAAAGTGTGGGAGAAAAAAGATTACTAAAAATCTTAAAATTCATCCTTAGGGGAGTGGTTTACTTAAAGATGGTGCATCCATTCCGTGGAACTCTCTGCAGCTGTTTAAAGAACAATGAGATAGGCATTTATTTACAGATAGAGCAGGCTCTCCCGGTTACTTTGTAAAGTGAAATAAGATGTCAAAGACTGTCTATGTGTATTACCATTTGTATAAACATTTATACGTATATATTTGCATGTGTATGTAATACCTCTAAAACCATGTGAAAACAATTGAGAAAACTGATAGCCTCTGGTAGGGGAACTTTATCTGGGGGACAAGGGTGGGAATAAGACCTCTTTTATAGTTTTTGACTTTTGACTCATGTGCATTTAATATCCATTAGAAATATATTTTAAAACATAATGGATATGTATTGGGCATCTGCCTAAGCCAGTTACTTTTTTTTTTTTTATTAACTTTTATTAAGCTTCAACTGAACGTTTACAAATCCAATCAGTCTGTCACATATAAGTTTACATACATCTTACTCCCTACTCCCACCTGCTCTTCCCCTATTGAGTCAGCCCTTTCAGTCTCTCCTTTCGTGACAATTTTGCCGGCTTCTCTCTCTCTCTATCCTCCCATCCCCCCTCCAGACAAGAGTTGCCAACACAATCTCAAGTGTCCACCTGATATAATTAGCTCACTCTTCATCAGCGTCTCTCTCACCCCCGCTAACCAGTCCCTTTCATGTCTGATGAGTTGTCTTTGGGGATGGTTCCTGTCCTGTGCCGACAGAAGGTCTGGGGAGCATGGCCGCCGGGATTCCTCTAGTCTCAGTCAGACCATTAAGTATGGTCTTTTTATGAGAATTTGGGGTCTGTATCCCACTGATCTCCTGCTCCCTCAGGGGTCCTCTGCTGTGCTCCCTGTCAGGGCAGTCATCGATTGTGGCTGGGCACCAACTAGTTCTTCTGGTCTCAGGATGATGTAGGTCTCTGGTTCATGTGGCCCTTTCTGTCTCTTGGGCTCTTAGTTGTCGTGTGGCCTTGGTGTTCTTCATTTTCCTTTGCTCCAGGTGGGTTGAGACCAATTGATGCATCTTAGATGGCCGCTTGTTAGCATTTAAGACCCCAGATGCCACATTTCAAAGTGGGATGCAGAATGATTTCATAATAGAATTATTTTGCCAATTGACTTAGAAGTCCCCACAAACCATGTTCCCCAGACCCCCGCCCTTGCTCCGCTGACCTTTGAAGCATTCATTTTATCCCGGAAACTTCTTTGCTTTTGGTCCAGTCCAATTGAGCTGACCTTCCATGTATTGAGTGTTGTCTTTGCCTTCACCTAAAGCATTTCTTATCTACTGATTAATCAATAAAAAACCCTCTCCCACCCTCCCTCCCTCCCCCCCTCGTAACCACAAAAGTATGTGTTCTTCTCAGGTTTACTATTACTCAAGATCTTATAATAGTGGTCTTATACAATATTTGTCGTTTTGCCTCTGACTAATTTCGCTCAGCATAATGCCTTCCAGGTTCCTCCATGTTATGAAATGTTTCACAGATTCGTCACTGTTCTTTATCGATGCGTAGTATTCCATTGTGTGAATATACCACAATTTATTTACCCATTCATCAATTGATGGACACCTTGGTTGCTTCCAACTTTTTGCTATTGTAAACAGAGCTGCAATAAACATGGGTGTGCATATATCTGTTTGTGTGAAGGCCAGTTACTTTTGATGGCTTTCTTTCTGTAATTCTAAATTCAACCCTGTTGTTGTTAGGTGACATTGAGTATGTTCCGACTCATAGTGACCCTGTGTACAAGAGAACAAAACACTGTCTGGTCCTGTGCATTCCTCACAGTCGTTGCCATATTTGAGCCCATTCTTGCAGCCACTGCGTTAATCCATCTCATTGAGGGTCTTCCTCTTTTTCACTGATCCTCTACTTTACCAAGCATGATGTCCTTCTCCAGGGTCTGGTCCCTACTGATAACGTGTCCAGAGTACATGAGACAAAGTCTTGCCATCCTTGCTTCTAGGGAACATTCGGACTGTACTTCTTCCAAGACAGATTGGTTCATTCTTCTGGCAGTCCATGATATAGTCAATATTCTTCAAAACACCGTAATTCAGTCTTTTTTATTCATTGTCCAGCTTTCACATGCATATGAGGCAATACAGTGGTTTGGGCCAGGTGCACCATAGTCCTCGGAGTGACATCTTTGCTTCTGAACACTTTAAAGAGGCCTTTTGCAACAGATTTGTCCAATGCAATACATTGTTTGATTACTACAACCCTACAAGGTAGATATTATGATCACCATTGGCAGATGAGAAAAAGAAAGGTTCTGAGGAGCTCAATAACTCGCCCAAAGTAAAAAAAAGCATAGTTGGGACATCCAGAAAAACCAAACCAACTTTTGTTAACTTCAACTTATGGTGACCCCATGTGTGTCAGAGTAAAATTGTGGTCCATAGGGTTTTCAGTGGCTGATTTTTTGGAAAGAGGTGAATAGGCCTTTCTCCTGAGACATCTCTGGGTAGACTCAAACTGCCAGCCTTATGGTTAGCAACCAAGTAAGTTAATCATTTGCACCACCTAGGGAATCCCAGTTGAGACCTGTTGTTGTGTGCTGTCGAGTTGATTCTGACTTACAGCAACACTGTAGGACAGAGTAGAACTGCTCATAGGGTTTCCTAGGCTGTAATCTGTATGGGAGCAGAACACTAGGTCTTTTCTCCTATGGAGGTACTGGATTTGAACCACTGACCTTTCAGTTAGCAGCTGATTGCTTAATCATTGCACCACCAGGGCTCCTTAGTTGAGTCCTAGGTCATCTAATTCCAAAACCTCTGCTGTTTGTACTGCCAAGTAGTTATAGGAGCACTGCAGTGCAGGCAGAGGAGACAGTTGGAGCGAACTGCACAGAGATTGGAAGGTGAAGTGCTCATTGGCCAACCATGAGCAGTACAGAATAGCTGTAGTATACAGTGTATTGCGGAAAGTAGTGGGAGAAAATGAAAGATGAAAACCACAGGCCAAATTGTAAAGGAAATGTAGACGCCACATTAAGAAATTTAAACTCTATCTTACAGACACTTAGGAGCCATGGATAATGTTAAATAAAGATTTAATTACTTTTTGATTATGTATGGTGAAGGACAGAGAGAAATGAAATATAACAAGTTTGGGTAACTGGCGTCATGGGTAGTTTCTGTCACCCACGCTGTGTTCTGAGCATCAGCAAAATACTGGATAAATGGGAAATGTTTTGTGAACTGGAAAGCTTTTTTCAAATATAAATTGTCATGTTTATATTTTATATGCACATATGAAGGAGATTCTGTTTATGTTTCATAGAAATCTTCCAAATGGAACTCTCCACAATTTACTGTCGCATGAATTTGGCCAAAGGGGACTTATTTCTGACATAGAAAGATACAGACTGCTCCCACTTTTTTCTCTACATCTCACCCTTCTTAAAAAATTAATAATAACTAATAAAAGTAATTGGAACTATTAATGGATTACTACATACCAGAATTCCCCCAACTTCTTTATTACAATATTTGTTACACATGTATGCTATTTAATAGCAAAATTTCTCTTGCATTTTTATACTATTTTAGTGTGTGCTATGACACTCAGTTGAATACATTTAGATATAGTACTACTGATTTACATCCAAGGATGATTTTCCATTGTTACTTATAAAAATGAAAAACTGGAAACAATCTAAATACAGTAGTAATTTGGTTAAATAAATCACTGTCCATTTATATGATGGAATATTCAGGCATTAAAAATTATGATTTCTAGGAGTGTTTAATGGAAGATGAAAAGATTAGGAAACAAAATAATACTTATAGTGTGAATATCACTTTGTCGAGGACGTCAGTAACCTGCAGGTTACTAAACCCAATGATCGGTTCTCAGCTGTCATAGCGCCTGACCTACCTAGATTGCTTAAGCATAGATCACTCCCTTGAAAGGCTATCTTTACTTGACTTCTGGGAACATTCCCTCTTTTATCCTTCTTGTCTTTCTTAATATTCTCTTTTTGTTCCCTCTCATCTTCTCTGGACCTCTAAATGTCCCACTCCATGTCCCGAGACCCAATCCGTTATCCATTTTTCTTCCCCATCTACACCCCCTTCATCCAGTTTCATGATTTTAAGTCTCAAATGTACATCTTCCACTTGGGTCTTTCTGCTCAATTGCCATCTACATAGGAACTCCACCTCTTTGCCTAATAGAGTCCTCACGCTTAGCTTATCCAAAATAAACTTCTGACTTCTATCTACAAACATCTTCCTCGCACAGAATTCCTCATCTCAGAAACTGGCAATTCTGTCTCTAGTTGCTCAGGCCAAAACCATCATGTTATCCTTGACTCTTCGCTTTCCCTCACACTCCTTACCTTGGTCACTTAGGCTGCGAGGGAGCTGCTGCATCACTTGTTGCATGTATGTCACTAAGAAGTGATTCTTCGGAGAAACGAGGGCCTGGGTGTCTCAGTGCAGCTGTGGAAGGCCAGGAACCCACCACTGATCAGCTTGACAGAAAGGGAGATGATGGCCCACTGAATTCACATTTTAGAATAGATAGATTTCTCTTTCACCCTAATCTATTTTCATATATCTCCCATTGTTTCTAGTCCAAACCACATTTTTTTTCATCTGTAAAACGGACATAATAATGGTGCATACCTAATATAGTCTTTTTATGTGAATTAAATGAGAAAAAAATATATAAGGTGCTTATTAATATATTGCTTATCATATTGTTGCTGTTGCTGTTGATTGCTGTTGTATTGATTCTGACTCCTGGAGACGCCTTGTGTGCAGAGAACTGTCCCATGGGGTTTTCAAGGCTGTGTGATCTTTCAAAAGCAGATCACCAGAGCTATCTTCCAAGGCTCCTCTGGGTGTGTTCCGATGGCCAGCCTTTCAGGTAGTAGTCAAGCATTTAACCATTTACATCATCCAGGGACCTTGAGTCAGCCTTTAATAAATATTAGCTGTTGCTTATCTGTTATTTATTTTGATCTCTGGTGATGTAAATGTATCCTCTTTATTAATAGGGTGATTGCTATAAATTATTGCTACTGTGTGAAGCATTTTAGGGATATAAGAAATTTAGCAAAACTTTACTTTGAAGCTGCTTGTGATGAGTCAGTGGAATTTTTAATCACTATTAAATAATTTCTTGCTTGTTTGAATAACTGAAAATATTAAAAAGGTAACTTTTATCTTTTTTTGTTCTTTTTTCTTGCCAGTTTATAGCAAGATGGTTAATCTGCCCCCCCCCCACAATTTTTTTTTAATTACTATTATTTTTAGTTTGGAGTCCTCTCTTCTGTTTTACTGTGCAGTTACATTTATCCCAAGTGTGCATTCAATTTAAATGCATACTATGCTGTTCTATTGGGGGAAAATATAGTCCTCCATCTAAACGTCTGGTATAAATTGACATACTTTCATGAAATGTGAAATGGTTGAAACTTCCAATCCTAAATTATTTTCTAAATGTTCATTTATATTAAAAGCCTCAGCAGGCACATGTACTCCAAATGTTAATATCCTAGGGGATTACTTACAATGGCCATTTGGATATAGCTAGAAAGGAGACTATGAAAAATTTATCAGAGTTGGAATGGGGCTAGATAAGTCATTTTGACAGAAACGACCCTGGATGTTCCAGGCATATGGGCATCACTTTTAAATATCTTTTTAAAAAGATATTTGAGGAAGGAAGATTATATAAGACCAATTGGTATCTTATTTTAGTATTTAATAATCATAAAAAAAGCCCACTACCATCGAGTTGATTCCAACTCAAAGTGACCCCATAGGACAGAGTAGAACTGCCCCATAGGGTTTCCAGGGCCTGAATCCTTATGGAAGCAGACTGCCACATCTTTCTCCTGCAGAGTGGCTGGTGGGTTCAAACAGCCAAACCTCTGGTTAGTAGCTGAGCATTTTAACCACTGTGCCACCATAGCTCCTTCCTTTATAATCATAGCTGTGAGAAAATCTTTCCTTATAGGTGACACTATTTAACCTCCATCCCCCCCTTTTTTATTGTGTCCTTGGTAGGGAACAGCTGCCAATATTTATATAATAACTTTTTGCACTTATTTTTGAAATGTTCCCCAATACTTCATTTTTTAAGCTAAACTAATGTTAAATATTCATTTACCCACTTGTGGAATTTTTATTAAAAAAGGCAATCAAATGTTTTATGTACACCTACTCCTCACTTATCGACTGTCTTCTTATCTGATGTTTTGCATTTAGGATAATAACAGAAAATTTACTCTTCTACTATTTTGTGCATTAACAATGTACATCTGATAGTAATGAATGCCGAGGTGCAAGGCGAGAGTAACGCTGACTGTGACGGTTAAGGCTATGTGTCACCTTGGCTGGGCCATGATTCACAGTGGTTTGGCAGTTAAGTAATGATGTAATCTGGCAGTTTTATAATGACGTAATCTGGCAGTTTTGTAATGATGTAATCTGGCAGTTATGTAATGTTGTAATTTGGCAGTTATGTAATGATGTAGTTAATCCTCCATTTTGTGATCTGATGTGGTCATCCTTCATTTTTTCATAATGCTGATTTTCACATAACAACCTGGTCTTTGGAACCGAACCATGCCCATAAATGAGGAGTGGGTGTATTTCATTCTAAGTTAAGAACTGAGATCAGGACTGTCCTTTTCTCTTTCAACCTCTCTCCCATTTTTCTTTCTCCTTGCCTTCCTCCTTCTGCTTTTCTTCCTGCCATTCATTCTGTCACTCAACAAACACTTCCCTATGCCTACCCACGATAGATACTGTGCTAGGTGCTGGGAATGTGGGGGGAACAAGATACATACAGTCCATTTTTCTCACGGAGCTTACAGACAAGGCAATTCTGTCCCCATTTATGATGTTGTTATCGTCGTTTTTGTTAGCTGCCCTCAAGTTAGCCCCCAGCTTTTAGTGACCACCTGCTTAGTGGAATTAACAGGTCCTGCACTGTCCTCATGATCAGTTGTAGACTGAAACATTGTCATCCATAGGACTTTTATGGGCTAATTTTCAGAAGTCAGTTGCCAGGGCTTTCTTCATAGTTCATCCTAGTCTTGAAGCTCCGCTGAAACCTGTTCAGCATCACAGCAACACATAAGCCTCCACTGACAGATAGGTGGTGGCTGCATATGAGGTGCACTGGCTGGGAATTGAACCAGAGTCTCCCACACAGTAGGCAAGAATTCTGTCATTGAACCACCTTTTCATTTAGGATGGTGGGGAATAATCCCCTGTCTTTGCCAGTGTCAAAGATCAACCAACCATAAAATCATGATCATCCAGGTAGAAAATAAAGTGGTAAGAGCCCATCTAGGTGCTCTTTAGTGTCCCAGCATTAAACTTCAAAGTTCTGTGTTTTGTTCAGTATCACTTCAAGTGAGCTGAAGAAAATCCACAGAGGGACTTAGTTCAGAAATGCAGGGGGAAAGCTCCATGGGCAATCTTAGAAAGAGTTTAGGAACCAGCCCCTTCACCCCACCCTCCCACACAAAAAAAGTGAGTGTCTTGCCAAAGGAAAAGCAGTCATTCCAAAACTATTACACCCCAGGACTCAGGGGAAATGTGCAGTGCCTTTGAGAAAGGGTGAAGGAGGGTGATAGTAAATCAGCAGTTACGGAGTAAATCTCTATATAGAGAGTTAAGCTCATAACGGGTACTCTTTGACATTATCTGGGTCAATGTTTCTTTAAATTTCTGCATAGCATTTTTCTATATGAACAGTATCTGAAACGGACATTTCTAGTTGGGGTAGGATATTGGGGAAAACGGCAGAAGGGAGTTTTGTGAAACAGGCTGAATAACACAGAGTTCCAAGGTTGTGGTTTTTTAACTCCCCATCCTCACAGCTGCTACAGCCACTACCATCACAACCACCACCAGCAACAACAACAATTCATAAGTTATTGATGGGAAAACACTGGTAAAGACCATTAGGATTACATCGAACTTAATACTAAATAACAATAACAGCAGCAATAATCCTGCCATTTGTTGAACACTAACTACATGTCAGACACCATGCCAAGAACTTTACACACATTGTCTCCTTGAACATCGCAGCACACACATGTGCAACTATTAAAATCCCCATCGTACGGATGGAGAACTAAAGGGATGGGAAATTTATGTAATTTTTATTTGGTTACATAGCTTGTTAAGTGATGGAGTTATTCAACCATAAATCTGTCTGTCTGCATAGAACACAATTATAACCACAAGGCTGTAATTCCTCTCTACAGACCCTGATTTTTTTTGCCTCACTCAAGAACCTTCAGTTTTGGGAGGCAGGGCCAAGATGGTGGAGTAGTCACATGCTTCCTGTGGTCCCTCTTACAACAAAGACCTGAAAAAACAAGTGAATCAGTTATGTATAACAATCTGGGAGCCCTGAACATCAAAGGGAAAGCTCAGGAATTGGACTAAGTAGCAGGGGGAGAGAGAGATGGTGCCAGAACTGACCTGGTGGGAACTGGTACCCTGCAGGCTGGATTGGCTGGCACATGTGTGGTGAGGCAAGCAGTGGTGCGCAGGATGTGTTTTTCACATCAGGAGAGACTGAGTGGTGGAGAGTCTACTCAAGCCAGACCCAATGAAAAGCAGCAATTTATAGGCAAAAGATAGGTACACGTGTCTGACCTACCGCACGGATCAAAAAACACCCCTTTGCAAAAAAGCTCTGTTCCATTTACCTGCCCCCCTCCCTGCTCTGCACCGGGGTCCGAGCTGGCTTCAGAGAGTACCCAATCCCCTGGCCAGAAGTAGGACCCGTCACATGCTCTAAGCCATTCTCCCAGCCTTGGAGAGGGAACAAATTAACAAACAGGAAAAATTAATCTGCCAGGTCCCCTAAGCTGGGAACTCAGGGCAGATACACAGGCATGAGGGGTCGATGGACTTTGACTACCTTTCACCCCTGTATAGACCTATGTGGGCCCATTTCAACAGCATAGTCCTTCATTAGCACAGTACAACAGGGTATATACCTGAAGCCTAACTTCTGCTTTATCAGCTATATGGTAGAGTGGCAGGTTCGTGACATTTGACACCACTTTGCACATTAAGCAGGGTCCTCACCTATCCATATCAGGGGTCTGAGGACTGATGGCTCCACCCATGCCACCTAGCCACCCACAACAGGGGTCCAAAAGTAAAGTGGGGGTGGAGCCAAAATGGCTGAATAGACGCTTCTGGCGAGACCTCTTTACAACAAAGACCCAAAAAAACAAGTGAAACGAGTATATTTATGACAAGCTAGGAGCCCTGAGCATCAAAGGCAAGCTTAGAAAATGAACTGATGGGCAGGGGGAGGTAAAGACAGTTCAGAAGGGGAGAGGAGTTACCGGACCTCAGGCACCATTCCCGGAGCGGAGGTGGCGGGCTGGTACTAGCATTCGGCCACAGTTTCCTCAGGGAGAAGCAGCCAGCCACACAGCCTACTTATACCTCCAGAACCAGAGAATAATGGCGCTCTCACCAAAAGCTAAGTACTTGTGTATATTTTAATGTGCCCCCCACCCCCAAGCTGGCTTCAGTGGCTGAATTCCCTGAGTCTGAGATAGGCCCTGTTGAGTGCCTAGAGACATCCTCCTGGCCTTGGAGAAGGAAAAAATTTGCGTTTGGGGGAAAAGATAATTTGCTAGCTTCATTAACCAGGGGAGCTCAGGACAGAAGCGGCTCCTGTCCAGGCATAAATGGTCTGTGGACTTTGAGCACCTTTCCCCTCTGCACGGACCTGTGTGGGCCTATTTCAGGAGAATAGGCCCTTGTTGGCAGACTCCAACCGTTTCAGCTGTGTGGTGGAGAGGAGGGTGTTTGATGTTCGACATTGCTTTTCTGTTAAACAGGGTCCTCACCTATCCACATCAGGGGCCTAAGGACTGGTAGCTCTACTCAGGTCACCCAACCGCCTGCGACAGGGGTCCAAGGATAACTGCTACCTCCCAGTTCTTACAACCAAAAACATTAGGTGCCCACGATCCGTCTCCAGAACCCACCCATCTGCACGCTCTAGGGAACAGGGACACGCTTTCCTCAGAGACACTTGGGTCGATTCTCAATCCCCTGCCTTGTTCAGAGCGTGGCCCACTGCTGCAGCCAGATACCGGTACCTACAGCAATCACCCCTGCCCCTCGAAGACTGTAGGACAGAGCCTGTACCACATACTTGATGATAAGCTACCTGGACACCTGAGCTGAATTCATACAAGAAAAGTTAATGGACTCCTAGACTGATACACCTGATAACAGCTCTAGCCATCTGGGGACAGGATGTTAGACCTCCAAAGGCGTAAATAATCAAGCTAGCTCACTCAAGCAACCCACTGGGGCATATCAAACAAAACAAAGCAAGAAGCTACAACACAGTAAGCAAGCATAAACTAATACAATAACTTACACATGGCTTGGAGACAACAGTCAATATCAAGTCACATAAAGAAACAGACCATGATCACCTCAACAAGCTCTCAAAACAAAGAATCCAGGGATCTTTTAGGTGAAAGTGCATTCCTGGAATTACCAGAGGCAGAATACAAAAGATTAATATACAGAACCCTTCAAGACATCAGGAAGGAAATGAGGCAATACACAGAACATGTCAAGGAACACAAAGGTAAAGCAATTGAAGAAATTAGAAAGATTATTCAGGAACATAATGAATAATTTAATAAGCTGGAAAAATCCATAGGCAGACAGCAATCAGAAATTCAGAAGATTAACAATAAAATTACAGAATTAGATAACTCAATAGAAAGAGGAGCAGAATTGAGCAAGTAGAAGCCAGAATTTCTGAACTTGAAGGTAAATCATTTGGCACTAATATATTTGAAGAAAAATCAGGTGAAAGAATTTTTAAAAATGAAGAAGCCTTAAGAATCATGTGGGACTCTATCAAGAGAAATAACCTACGAGTGATTGGAATACCAGAACAGAGAGGGAGAGCAGAAAATACAGGAGAATTGTTGAAGATTTGTTGGCAGAAAACTTCCCTGATATCATGAAAGATGAGAAGATATCTAAGGTGCTCTTCGAACTCCACATAAGGTAGATGTTCAAAGAAGGTCATCAAGACATATTATAATCAAACTTGCCAAAACCAAAGATAGAGAATTTTAAGAGCTGCATGAAAAGTCGCCTACAAAGGAGAACCAATAAGGATAAGCTCAGACTACTCGGCAGAAACCATGCAGGCAAGAAAGCAATGGGATGACTTATTTAAAAAATTGAGGGAAAAAAATTGCCCGCCAAGAATCATATATCCAGCAAAACTCTCTCTCAAATATGATGGTGAAATTAGGACATTTCCAGATAAACAGAAGTTTAGGGAATTTGTAAAATTCAAACCAAAACTATAAGAAATAGTAAAGGGAGTTCTTTGGCTAGAAAATCAATAATATCAGGTATCAACCCAAGACTAGAACACTGGGCAGGGCAATCGGAAGTCAACCCAGACAGGGAAATCAAAAAAACAAAGCAAGATTTTAAAAAAAGCTCAAAACAGGGTACAGCGATATTATTATATAAAAGAAGACAGCATTAAAACAATAAAGAGGGTCTAAGAAATGTAATCATAGAGCTTCCATATGGAGAGGAAGATGAGACGATACAAAGAAATAAAAGCTAGATTTAAGTTTAGAAAAATAGGGGTAAATAATAAAGTGACCACAAAGGAGGCAAACTATCCTACTCATCAAAATAAAATACAAGAAAAAGTAAGAGACTCAGCAGAAACGAAATCAACAACAATGAATTTGAGGAAAGGACAATATATAAAGATAATCTACTCAGCATATAAAATTAAGTGGGAAAAAGAAACTGTCAACAACACACAAAAAGACATCAAAATGATAGCACTAAAATTCATACCTATCCATAATTACACTGCATGTAAATGCACTAAATGCACCAGTAAAGAGACAGACAGTGCCAGAATGGCTTAAAAAACACGATCACGATCTGTCTATATGCTGCCTACAAGAGACAAACTTTAGACTTGGAGACACAAATAAACTAAAACTCAAAGGATGGAAAAAAAATGTATCAAGCAAACAACAACCAAAAGAGAGCAGGAGTGGCAATATTAATTTCTGACAAAATAGACTTTAAAGTTAAATCCATCAGAAAGGATAAGGAAGGACACACTATAATGATTAAAGGGACAATATACCAAGAAGATATAACCATATTAAATACTTACGCAGCCAATGACAGGACTGCAAGATACATAAAACAAACTATCAGCATTGAAAAGTGAGAGAGACAGCTCCACAGTAACAGTAGGAGACTTCAACACACCACTTTCGGTGAAGGTCAGGACATCCAGAAAGAAGCTCAATAAAGACACGGAAGATCTAAATGCCACAATCAACCGACTTGACCTCATAGACATATACAGAACACTCCACCCAACAGCAACCAAGTATACTTTCTTTTCTAGTGCACATGGAACATTCTCTAGAATAGACCACATTTCAGGTCATAAAGCAAGTCTTAGCAGAATCCAAAACACTGAAGTATTACAAAGCATCTTCTCTGACCGTAAGGCCATAAAAGTGGAAATCAATAACAGAAAAAGCATGAAAAAGAAATCAAACACTTGGAAACTGAACAATACCCTGCTCAAAAAAGACTGGATTACAGAATACATTAAGGATGGAATCAAGAAATTCATAGGATCCAATAAGAATTAAAACACTTCTTATCAGAACCTTTGGGACACAGCAAAAGCAGTGCTCAGAGGTCAATTTATATCAATGCACACATCCAAAAAGAAGATAGGGCCAAAATCAAAGAATTATTCCTACAACTTGAACAAATAGAGAGCAACAAAAGAAACCCTCAGGCACCAGAAAAAAAACAAATAATAAAAATTAGAGCAGAACTAAATGAAACAGAAAAACAACTGAAAGACTTAACAAGACCAAAAGCTGGTTCTTTGAAAAAATCAACAAAGTTAATAAACCATTGGCCAAACTGACAAAAGAAAAACAGAAGAGGAAGCAAATAACCTGAGTAAGAAATGAGATGGGCAATATTTCAACAGACCCAACTGAAATTAAAAGAATCATATCAAATTACTATGAAAAATTGAAAACCTAGAAGAAATGGATGATTTCCTAGAAACACACTACCTACCCAAACTAACACAATCAGAGGTAGAACAACTAAATAGACCCATAACAAAAGAAGAGATTGAAAAGGTAATCAAAAAACCCCCAACAAGAATAAAGTGGTGCCTCCCAGTCCTTACAGCCAACAGCATTGGGTGTCCATAGTCGGGCTGCAAAACCCACCCACCTTCATGTTCTAGGCAACAGGGACATGTTTTCTTCCCAGATACTCAGGGGCAGCTGTCAGCCCTCTGCCTTGCTCAGCACGTGACCCCCCTACTGCAGCCGGATACCTGTGCCTACACCAATCACCCCTGCATGTCTAGGACTGTAGGAAAGAGACTGCACCACCCACTTGGTGACTGACTACCTGGACACCTGAGCTGAATCCATACTAGAAAAGTAAACAGACTTCTAGGCTCACATACCTAGTAACAGATCTAACCACCTGGTGACAGGATGTTAGAGCTTCAAAGGCACCAGTAATCAAAGTAGCTCACACGAGCAGCCTATTTGGGCATATCAAAACAAAACAAGAAGCTAGAACACAGTAGGCAAATATAAAATAAATAAAATAACTTATCGATGGCTTGGGAACAACAGTCAATATCAAATTACATAAAAGGTGGATCATGATGGCTTCAGCAAGCTCCCAAAACAAAGGTCAAGAAATCATCCAGAGGCAGAGAACTTACTGGAATTACTGGAGGTAGAATACAAAAGATTAATGTACAGAGCTCTTTCAAGAGACCAGGAAGGAGATCAGGCAAAAGACAGAACAAGCCAAGGAACACAAAGACAAAGCAATAGAGGAAATTAAGAAGATTAGAGAAAAGCATAACAATAAGTTTAACAGGCTTCAAGAATCCAGAGAGAGACAACAAACAAAAACCCAAAAGATTAACAATAAAGTTTCAGAATTAGACAACTCAATAGAAAATCATAGGAGCAGAATTGAGGCAATGGAAGTCAGAATTAGTGAGATTGAAAATGAAGCACTTGACACCAACTTCCAAACCAACTTACTTGAGGAAAAATCAGATAAAAGAATTAAAAAAAATGAAGAAACCCTAAGAATTATGTGGGACTCTATTAAGAGGAATAACCTATGAGTGATTGGAGTACCAGAACGGGGGCGCTAACAGAAAATACAGAGAGAATTGTTGAAGATTTGTTTGCAGAAAAATTCCCTGATATCGTGAAAGATGAGATGATATCTACCCAAGATGCTCAGTGAACCCCACACAAGGTAGATCCCTAAAGAAAGTCACCAAGACACATTGTAATCAACCTTGCCGAAACCAAAGATAAAGAGACAATTTTAAGAGTGGCTAGGAATAAACAAAAAGTCATCTACAAATGACAATCAGTAAGACTAAGCTCACACTACTCAGAAACCATGAAGGCAAGAAGGCAATGGGATGGACATATATAAAGCCTTGAAGGAAAATAATTGGCAGCCAAGAATTATATATCCAACAAAACTATCTCTCTAATATGATGACAATATTAGGACATTTCCAGATAAACAGAAGTTTAGGGAATTTGCAAAAACCCAACCAGAATTACAGGAAATACTAAATGGAGTTCTCTGGTTAGAAAATCAGTAACATCAGATAACAACCCAAGACTAGAACACAGGACAGAGCAACCAGATATCAACCCAGATAGAGACATCACAATATAAATCAAAGCTGTAACACTGAAAATAGGGAAACAGAGACTTCTGTATGTAAAAGATGACAACCTGAAAACAAAAAAGGGGGAGTAAAAAATATAGATCTTTCATATGGAGAGGAAGGCAAGGCGATATAAAGAAATAAAAGATTGGTTTAAATTTAGAAAAATAGGGGTATATATAAAAGTAACCACAAAGGAAACTAACAATCCTACAATCAAAATAAAAAACAAGAAAAACATAAAGACTCAGGAAATACAAAATCAACAACAATAAAAAACATGAAAGGAAAATACCTAAAGAAAAACAACTCAGCACAGAAAATTAAGTTGAACAAAGAAGCTGTCAACAGCACACACAAAAAAGACATCGAAATGACCACACTAAACTCATAAAAAAAAAAACTCATACCTATCCATAATTACACTGAATGTAAATGGACTAAATGCACCAATAAAGAGACAGAGTGGCAGAATGGATTAAAAAAACATCATCTGTCTATATGGTGTCTACAAGAGACATACCTTAGACTTAAAGACACAAACTAAAAATCAAAGGATGGAAAAAAATATATCAAGCAAACAACAATCAAAAAAGAGCAGGAGTGGCAATATTAATTTCTGACAAAATAAACTTTAAAGTAAAATCTACCACAAAGGATAAGGAAGGATACTATGTAATGATTAAAGGGTGAATACATCAGGAGGACATAACCATAATAAATATTTACGCACCCAATGACAGAGTTCCAGAATACATAAAACAAACTCTAACAGCATTGAAAAGAGAGATAGACAGCTCCACAATAATAGTAGGAGACTTCAACACCACTTCGGGTGAAAGAAAGAACATCCAGAAAGAAGCTTGATAAAGACATGGAAGACCTAAATGCCACAGTCAACCTACTTGACCTCAAAGACATATACAGAACAGTCCACCCAACAGCAGCCAAGTATACTGTTTCAACACACATCGAACATTCTCCAAAATAGACTGCATATTAGGCCATAAAGCAAGCCTTAACAGAATCCAGAGCATTGAAGTATTACAGTGTCTTTTCTGACCCTAAAGCCTTAAAGGTAGAAATCAATAACAGAAAAAGCAAGGAAAAGAAAAATACATGGAAACTGAACAACACCTTGCTCGAAAACTACTGGGTTGTAGAAGACATTAAGGATGGAATAAATAAACTCAAAAATCAAAATGAGAATGAAAACACATCCTACCAGAACCTTTGGGACACAGCAAAAACGGTTCTCAGAGGTCAATTTATATCAATAAATGCACACATCCAAAAAAGAAAAAGGGCCCAAATCAAAACATGAACTCTACAACTCGAACAAATAGAAGGATAGCAGCAAAAGAAGCCCTCAGGCACCGGAAGAAAGCAAATAATAAATATTAGAGCAGAATTAAATGAAATAGAAAATAGAAAAACAATTGAAAGAGTTAACAAGACCAAAATCTAGTTCTTTGAAAAGATCAACAAAATTGACAAACCATTGGCCAAATTGACAAAAGAAGAACAGAAGAGGAAGCAAATAGCCCAAATAAGAAATGAGATGGATGATATTACAATAGACCCAACGGAAATTAAAAGAATCACAGCAGAATACTATGAAAAATTGTACTGTAACAAATTTGAAAACCTAGAGGTAATGGACAAGTTTCTAGACACACACTAACTACCTAAACTAACACAGAGATAGAACAACTAAATAAACCTAAAACAAAAGAAAATATTGGAAAGGTAACTTAAAAACTCCCAACAGCAACAACAAAAAAAAGCCCTGGCCCTGATGTCTTCACTGAAAAGTTCTACCAGACTTTCAGAGAAGAGTTAACACCATTACTACTAAAAGGAATTAAGAGCATAGAAAAGGATGGACTACTCCGAAACTCATTCTATGAAGGCAGCATAACCTTGATACCAAAACCAGGTAAAGACACCACAAAAAAAGAAAATTACAGACCTATATCCCTCATGAACATTTATCCCTCGTGAACATAGACACAAAAATCCTCAACAAAATTCTAGCCAATACAATTCAACAACATATCCAAAAAATAATTCACCATGACCAAGTGGGAATCATTCCAGGTATGCAGGAATGGTTCAACATTAAAAAAAAAACAGTCAATGTAATCCATCACGTAAATAAAAGACAAAAACCACATGATCTTATCAATTGATGCAGAAAAGGCATTTGACAAAGTCCAAAACCATTCATGATAAAAACTCCCAGCAAAATAGGAATAGAAGAGAAATTCCTCAGCATAATAGAGGGCATTTGTACAAAGCCAACAGCCAATATCATCCTAAATGGAGAGAGTCTGAAAGCATTCCCCTTGAGAAAGGGAACCAGACAAGGATGCCCTTTATCACCACCCTTATTCAACATTGTGGTATGGGTCCTAGCCAGAGCAATTAGGCAAGAAAAAGAAAGCGCATCCCTATTGGTAAGGAAGAAGTAAAAGTATCTCTATTTGCAGATGATATGGTCTTATACACACAGACACACACACAGACACAGACACACACACACACAAAACCCAGCGAATCCACAAGAAAACTACTGGAACTAATAGAAGAGTTGAGCAATGTGTCAGGATACAAGATAAACATAAAAAATCAGTTGGATTACTCTACACCAATGAAGAAAGCTTTGAAGAGGAAATCACCAAATCAATACCATTTACAATAGCCCCCAAGAAGATAAAATACTTAGGAATAAATCTAACCAGAGACGTAAAAGACCTGTACAAAAAAACTACAAGATACTACTCCAAGAAAACAAAAGAGACTTACGTAAGTGGAAAAACATACCTTGCTTATGGATAGAAAGATTCAACATTGTAAAAATGTCTGTTCTATTCAAAGCGATCTACACAGATACAATGCAATCCCTATCCAAATTTTTTAATGAGATGGAGAAACAAATCACCAACTTCATATGGAAAGGGAAGAGACCGTGGATAAGTAAAGCATTACTGAAGAAGAAGACCAAAGTGAGAGGCTTCACACTACCTGATTTTAGAAGCTGTTATATCCTATAGGGTCGCTATGAGTCGGAATTGACTCTACGGCAGTGGGTTTGGTTTTTTTTGGTTATTATATCACTACGGTAGTCAAAACAGCCTGGTACAGGTACAACAGATACGTAGGTCAATGGGACAGAATTGAGAATCCATACATAAATTCATCCACCTGTGAGCAGTTGCTGTTTGACAAAGGCCCAAAGTCCGTTAATTGGGGAAAAGACAGCCTCTTTTACAGATAGTGCTGACATAACTGGACAGCTGTCTGCAAATAAATGCAACAGTACCCGTGCCTCACACCATGCACAAAAACTCAAAATGGATCAAAGACCTAAATATAAAATCTAAAACAATAAAGATTATGGAAGAAAAAATAGGTACAATGCTAGGAGCCCTAATACATGGCATAAACAGTATACAAAATATTACTAACAATGCATAAACAGCATAAGAGAAACTAGATGACTGAGAGCTTATAAAAATCTTACCCTTATGCTCATCCAAAGACTTCATCAGAAGAGTAAAAAACAGCCTACAGGCTGGGAAAAATTTTGGGGTATGACAAATCCAATCAGCATCTAATCTCTAAAATCTACAAGATGCTGCAAAACCTCAGGAACAAAAAGACAAATAACCCAATTAAAAAATGGGCAAAGGATATGAACAGGCACATCATCAAAGAAGACATTTAGGTGGCTAACAGATGCATGAGGAATTGCTCAAGATCATTAGCCATTAGAGAAATGCAAATCACAACTACAGCGAGATACCATCTCACCCCAACAACGCTAACATTAGTCCAGAAAACACAGAATAATAAATTTTGGGGAGGTTGTGGGGAGACTGGAACAGTTATATATCACTGTTGGGTATGTAAAATGATACAAGCACTTTGGAAATCGATTTGGCACTTCCTTAAAAATCCAGAAATGGGAGTACCGTAGGATCCAGCAGTTGCACTCCTTGGAATATATTCTAGAGAATAAGAGGCTTTACGTGAATAGATGTATGCACACCCTTGTTCGTTGCAGCATTGTTCATAATAGCAAAAAGATGGAAACAACTTAGGTGCCCATCAATGGATGAATGGATAAACAAATTATGGTTTATTCACTCAATGGAATAGTATGCAAAGATAAAGAACAGCAATGAATCTGAGAAACATCTCATAACATGGATGAATCTGGAAGGCATTATGATGAGTGAAATTAGTCAGTTGCAAAAGAACAAATATTGTATGAGACCACTATTATAAGAATTCAAGAGAAGGTTTAAACACAGAAGAAAACCTTCTTTGATGGTTACAAGGGTGGGGAGGGAGGGAGAGGGAAATTCACTAACGAGATAGCAGACAAGAATTAAGTGAAGGGAAGGGCAACACACAATACAGGGAAAGTCAGCACAACTGGACTGAATCAAAATCTAAGAAGTTTCCTGAATACAACCAAACACTTTGAGGGACAGAGTAGCAGGGGCGGGGGTCTAGGGACTGTGGTTTTAGGGGACATCTAGGTCAATTTGTATAACGAAGTTTATTAAGAACATGTTCTGTATCCCATTTTGGTGAGTGGCATCTGGAGTCTTAAAAGCTAGCAAGGGGCCATCTAAGACACATCAATTGGTCCCAACCCACCTGGAACAAAGGAGAATGAAGAACACTACAGATAAAAGTAAAATATGAGCCCAAGAGACAGTCAGGGCCACATAAACCAGAGACTCTATCAGCCTAAGACCAGAAGAACTAGAAGGTGCCCAGCTACTACCAATGACCGCCCTGACAGGGAACACGACATAGAGTCCCTGATGGAGCAGGAGAAAAGTGGGATGCAGACCTCAAATTCTAATAACAAGACCAGGCTCAATGGTCTGACTGAGACTGGAGGGACCCAATACGACATGGCCCCCAGACTCGCTGTTAGCCCAAAACTAAAACCATTGCCTAAGCTAAATCTTCAGACAAAGATTAGACTGGACTGTAAGACATAAAAATGATACTTGTGAGAGTGTGCTTCCGTGAGACTAAATGGGCAGCTCCTGTCCAGAGGTGAGATGAAAAGGCAGCGAGGGACAGGAGCTGGTTGAATGGACATGACAAATACACAGTGGAAAGGAGTGTGCTGTCACATTATATGGAGAGCAACTAGGATCATATAACATTGTGTGTATAAATTTTTGTATGAGAAACTAGAAGTATAAACTTTCACTCAAAGCACAATTGAAAAAAAAGGAACCTTCAGTTTTAAGCCACTCATCAATTGGAATTTGCTGTTTTCCCTGAGTCTAATAGATATACAGCTGGCAACTGAAGACAGGATAAGAGACTTAATAATAAAAGGCTTCAAAATAGTGCTTATGGTATAGAGACCATTCAAGATTAAAATTTCAGATTTTCGAAGAACGGTGAGTCAGTTTGCAGCTGCAACTGCTGTTCGTTAACTGATTAACTCTTCTCCTGTTGACTGTTTAACCTATTTTAAGGTTGCAGAAGTACCCAGTTAATCCCCAGTTACCAATTGTAGAGACATTAGATTTACATGTAATCACAGCTCAGAATCATGCTTGTGGATGTAACAAATGGTTACGTTCTTTTATCGGTGGATTTAGTGGCCAATAATTTTGCACTCTCAATGTGTGTTGCATTGAAATTAAATATTCATTATGATCTTTTGAAGTTTACATGGGAAAGTACTTCAAAAACGATCAGTACCTCAAATTATAATGTATTGCTTCTCTTTTAAAAAAATCAGATAGTGGTAATCCTTTGTGACTTTTACTCTGTAAAATTCTTTCACCAGTGCAGATGTTAGCAACTCACATGGGACAGCTAAAAAATGCCTTTTCATAAAAAGCTGTGGAAGAAAGTCAGCCGTAAATCATGCACTTTAAATACAGTGAGAGCATCTCGCTACGGGTAGTGTAATTGTTCAAGAACAGGTGATTGTAAAATGAAAGGTTTAATACTTCCATTAATGTTAACCAATCATGGCACTTTCTTTTTTGATTTGTTTGCAGTTGGTTGGACTCCCTCTTCTAGGGTTGTCATCTAGGACTAATGTTTTGTATTTTTCAATTGATTTTTTTTTAATTACCAGAAAAAATATTCAGAGGAAATTATTATACTCTGTGTGTGTGTGTGTGTGTGTGTGTGTGTTTGGGGCAGATAGGCTCTCAGACTAGGTATTCATATTTAATTACATTCTGTATTTCATCTCATAGCTTTCGGATTTGACTGATAGTTAACAGTAAACATGTATAATTATTCTTTCATGCAACTTGGCCATTGGCAGCGATTTTCATAGCAGTAATTTAACTGCTGAGGCTGCAAGTCAAGATTCATCAGTTTTATTAGGATGGTGAACCTTAAAAGCTTATGGTTGATGATGTTATTAACTCTCTCTGCATTTCCTCTGTAGTAAAGGGGAAAAATGGAAGTGCAGCACTTTTTTAATATACTCCACATGTGGGTGGCTATAAAATACGGGAGTGAAAACTCTGTCAGAGCTCAGTAAGTGACTAACCCAGTTATCTCAGCTCTGCCACTTCAATCGTCAAGCATTTATGTGCTTTAGAATATAGTCTTTCACACTGCCCTCTGGTACAAAATCAACTTAGAAAATTGTTTTGTATCTGGACTTCTCTGTTTTTGTTTTTTATAATACTCTTTTTTTTTTTTTTTTTGGCTTCTAGCCATGTTTTTTGCATTATTTTTCATCCAATTTTTTATTTTGAAAATGTTCAAAGTTACAGAAAAGTTGAAAAAATAGCTCAATGATGTCTGTATATCTTCAGCTACATTCATCAATTGTTACTGTTACTTGAGATATGTTGTTCTCTGTCCTCCTGTATAGATGTAAATATGTAGGTTTTATTTGTTCACTTGTATTTGTTTATTTTTCTGAACCATTTACAAGTTGCAGATATTATAACATTCTGTTCCTAAATACTTCAGCATGCATCACCTAAAAATAAAACACTGACTTATAATTGAAATACCATTATCCTACCTAAGAAAATGAATGATAAATGCATACTGTCATCTAACAACCGGCTCGTATTTAAATTCCCTCAGTTGTCTCCAAAATAACTTCGTAGATTTTTTTCCCCTTTAAAATCGAGATCAACTAAACTTCATTGCGTTAGGTTGTTATGTCTCTCTACCTTTCACCTAAAAGTTTCTTCCCACAACCATTCCTTGCTCCATTTTTTTGTTCTTTGTGTGACCTTGACTTATTTTGGAGCATTCAGGCCAATTATTTTATAAAATATTTGAAAATCTGGATTTATCTAATTGTTTCCTCATTAGATTCAGGTTGAACCAGTGACTACCACACTTCAGCGTGCTTCAGAATCGTCTGAAAAAAGGCTTGTTAAACACAGACTGCTTGGCTTGCTCCCACTCCCAGCCTTTCTGATGCAGTATAGCTGTTCAAGGCCCACGATTTGCGTTTCTAATAAGTTCCACTGGGACACTGATGCTCCTGGTCCTGGGACCACACTTTGAGAACCCCTAGGTTAAACGTTCCTGGCATAGATAATATGTGCACTTCGTATTGCATCACATCAAGGGCATGTGGTGGAAACTTGTTCCACTGCTGATGATAAGTCTGAGCATTTGGTTAAGGCAGTGACTGCTAGATCTCTCCATTGTAAAGGTTCATTCTTCTCCTAATATAGAAGTAACAACTCATCACTTCTGCCTGCATTTTATTAAGTTAGAGGCGGGTCACTAAGCCCAGGCCATACTCAGGGAAGGGGAATTAGCTCCACCTTTTGAGGGTCACTATGCATCTGAATCCACTTGATGGCAACAGGTTTTCCGTGGGTTTCTTGAGGGGAGGAATATCAAAGAATTTGTGGCATATATATAAAACTATGACATTGTCTAACTCAGAGACTTCAAGCTCAGTGACTGCTTATGAAACACTTACTCTGTGGTAGCAGCTGTACTTGATACTGTCACAAATACTGTTGTTGTTAGGTTAGGTTGAACCTTCAGGTTGGTTCTGACTCATAGCAACCCTATATACAACAAAATGGAACACTGCATGGTCCTGTAGCATCCACACAATCATTGCTATGTTTGAGCCAATTGTTGCAGCCACCGTGTCAATCCTTTTCATCAAGGCTCTTCCTTTTTTTTGCTGACCCTCTACCTTACCAAGCATGATGTCCTTCTCCAGGGACTGATCCCTCCTGATAACATGTACAAAGAAAGTGAGACACAGTCTCACCAGCTGCACTTCCAAAGAGCACTCTGGCTGTACTTCTTCCAAGACAGACTTGTTTGTTCTTCTGGCAGTCCATGGTATATTCACTATTCTTTGCCAACACCATAATTCAAAGGCATCAATTCTTCTTCGGTCTTCCTTATTCATTTTCTAGCTTTCACATGAATATGAGGCAAATGAAAATATCATGGCTTGGGTCAGGCACACCCTAGTCCTCAAAGTAAGATCTTTGCTTTTCAACACTTTAAAGAGGTCTTTTGCAACACATTTGGTCAATGCGATGTGTTGTTTGATTTCTTTACTGCTGCTTCCATGGGCATTGATTGTGGATCAAAGTAAAATGAAATCCTTGACAAACTCAATCTTTTCTCTGTTTATCTGGATGTTGCTTATTGGTCCAGTTGTGAAATTTTTGTTTTCTTTATGTTGAGGTGTAATCATACTGAAGGCTGTAGTATTTAATCTTCGTCAGTAAGTGCTTCAAGTCCTCTTCACTTTCAGCAAGCATGGTTGTGTCATCTGCATATCGATGATTGTCAGTGAGTCTTCCTCCAATCCTGATGCCATGTTCTTCTTCATGTAGTCCAGTTTCTTGTATTATTTGTGCAGCATACAGATTGAATAAGTCTCGTGAAGAGTATGATCCTGATGCACACCTTTCCTGATTTTGAATCACATAGTATCCCCTTGTTCTGTTTTAACGACTCCTCTTGGTCTATGTACAAGTTCCACATGAGCACAATTAAGTGTTTGGAATTTCCATTCTTCACAATGACTTTGAGTAGTTGATAAAACACAGGTAAATATCTTAAGATCCATTTGACATCAGTAATGATATCCCATGTTCCACGTCCTCTTCTGAATCTGGCTTGAATTTCTAGCAGTTCCCTTTTGGTGTAGTGCTGCAATGGTCTTAATCATTTTTAATGATCATTTTTAATGATCTTCAGCAAAATTTTACTTATGTGTAATATTAATAATATTGCTTGATAATTTCTACATCCTGTTGGATCACCTTGCTTTGAAATAAGCACAAATATAGATTTCTTCCCATCAGTTGGCCAGGTAACTATCTTCCAAATTTCTTGGCACAGACGAGTGAGTACCTCCAACACTGCATCCATTTTTTGAAACATCTCAATTGGTATTCTGTCAATTCCCGGAGCTTTCTTTTTCACCAATGCCTTCACTGAAGCTTGGACTTCTTCCCTCAATACCATTGGTTCTTCATCATATGCTGCCTCCTGAAATGGTTGAAAGTTGCCCAATTCTTTTTGGCATGGTGACTCTGTATATTCCTTCCATCTTATTTTGATGCTTCTGGCTTCATTCAATATTATCCCCATAAAATCCTTCACTAGTGCAACTCGAGGCTTGAATGTTTTCTTCAGTTCTTTCAGCTTGAGAAATGCTGAACCTGTTCTTCCCTTTTGTTTTTCTAACTCCTGGTCTTTGCACATTTCATTATAATACTTTACTTTGTCTTCAGGAGCCACCCTTTGAAATCTTCTTTTCAGCTCTTTGATGTCATCATTTCTTCCATTTGCTTTAGCTACTGTATATTCAAGAGCAAGTTTCAGAGTCCCTTCTGCTATCCACTTTGGTCTTTTCTTTCTTTCCTGTATTTTTAATGACTTTTTTCTTTCTTCATGCATGATGTCTTTGATGTCACCCCACAACTTACCTGGTCTTTGGCCATTAGTGTTCAATGCTTCAAATCTGTTCCTTGGATGGTCTCCAAATTCAGGTGGAATATATCCAAGGTCATATTTTGGTTCTTGTGGATTTAATTTTCTTCAACTTGCATATGAACAATTAATAATCTATTCTGCAGTAGGCTACTAGCCTTATTCTGACTGATGATACTGAGCTTTTCCATTGTCTCTTTTCACAGATGTAGTCGATTTGATCCCTGTGTTTTGTGTCTAGTAGGTCCATGTGTATAGCTGCTGTTTATGTTGCTGAAAAAAAAAAATTATATCATCTAATTTAGTATTAGCAACCATCTTGTACTTGTTCTAGAGTAGGATTAGACATCTGTCAAAGCATAGCTTTGTACAGTTCTAATGAAGCTTCCAGGTCACCTTGGCCGAAAGTAAATTTGTGTGACTATATCCAATATTAAAATAAATTTCAGTAGCTTTTCTTACGTATATATGCTATTCAATATCTTAATTTTTGTCTTAATGTTTTTAGAAAAATGATAAAAAAAAAAATTAGCCTTAGAGGGAGAGAAATGAGTGGAGCAATAGATAAAAAAAGATTGGCTATAAATTGATGATTGTAGAAGTTGGGTGTTAGGTACATGGGGACTCACTATGCTATTCTTTCTACTTTTATATATTTTTAAAGTTTTCCAATAGAAACATTTTAAAAATAGAAAAAGAAAACCTTTCTTTTTTTTTTTTTTAGTTTTAATGAATTTTCTGTCCTTCAAGATTTCTTGCAGTAAGGATATGTAAGTGCTTTTGATTATTGGAAAAAAAAAAAAAGGGAAAACCTCCAGACTAGTTATTATTCTGATAATCATCACATTTTCTGAGTCATACAAAAAACCTTAAAATCCTAAATTTAGCCTTGCTTCCATGACAGGGTTCTCAGTCTTTACATAAGACTCACCTATGGACCTTGCTAAAATGTCCCCAGGTACCCCCCTGAAGACTTAGCACCAGACTCTCTGTTAGCCCAGAACTGAAACCATTCCTGAAGCCAACTCTTCAAAGGTTAGACTGGACTATAAGACATAAAATGATACTCGTGAAGAGAGTGCATCTTAGCTCGAGTAGATACATGAAACTAAATGGGCAGCTCCTGTCCGGAGGTGAGATTAGAAGGCAAAAGGGACAGGAGCTGGTTGAATGGACACGGGGAAATCCGGGGTGGAAAGGGGTGTGCTGTTACATTACAGGGAGAGCAACTAGGGTCACATAACAATGTGTGTGTAAATTTTTGTGTGAGAAACTAACTTGAGCTGTAAACTTTCACTTAAAGCACAATAAAAAAAAAAAATGCCCCTGGGTCCCAATGTCAGCAATTTTCATTCAGAAGATCTGGTTAGAATGAAGAAGTCTGCATTTTAAACAAACACCCCTGGAGTTTCTGATTCCAGTAATGCATGTTTAAATATATTGTTCTATAGATTTACATAGGGTAAAAAAATGGCTGATGCCATATTATCCTACAGTCTTTCAGAAGGGAGTAAGATTTTATGGGAGCAAATTTCTTATCTGGGGAGAGAACCAGCATTTCATCAACTGTATACTGTGAAATATTTACTTTTCTTCACAGCCAAATTCTAATATAGATGTTTTTCCTGTTTTAATGATGAGAACACAGAGTTAAAGGTAAGGAATTTTACAGCTAAATCATAACTGTTAATCATGTAAAACCTACGCCACATGATTAAATGACTTGCCTCTTGGTATGCAATTAAATTCATATTGTTGATAAGTTTTTCTAATAAACAAGCGAGAGATTCAGTTCCTGAATGTCACTCCTAGTTCAGCAGCATCGAAATAATAATAGCTCATTTTTACTGAGCGCTTACATGTGAGGTATAGCCCCACTACTGTCGAGTTGATTTGGACTCACAGCAACCCAATAGGACAGAGTAGAACTGCCCCATAAGGTTTCTGAAACTATAAATCTTTACGGAAGCAAACTGCCACATCTTTCTCCCGCAGAGCAGCTGGTGGGTTCAAACCACCAACCTTTTGGTTAGCAGCCAAGCATTTTAACCACTACATCACCGGGGCTCCTTTAAGGTACAGTGTTTATATATATAGAAACACACACACACACACATACATACATACATATACATACGTGCACATACGAATGTATATACATGATACATATCTCCTAAGATTAAGACAATAATCTCATTATATCTTGTTTATCTTATTATTTATCTTGGGTAAGATATTGTTTATCTTGCTAAGGGAAAGAAGATCCAGTTCATCCAATTGCTAGAACAATCTACACTTCTTTTGCATATCTCCTACTATTACACTGCTTGTGAATAATCTCTTGAAGGAGTGAGTAAGATCAGAGGATACTTAACAGCCAAACCAAACTTTTTGGAGAGGATGATGGTTTGAAATGAGTCTTTGGATTAAATATCAATGATTGAGAGACTATTCTCATCTTCAGAGCAATTTCCACACTAAATTGCATGACTCGCTTGCCATAGTTTGTATCTGCAGTTTTGAAAGACTGCTTCTGTTCTGAATGAAACAAAACAAAGAATATGAGTTGAAATGTAACTTAAAAAATCTAGGAGATCAGAGGAGCATCAGTAACACATCATGTGTGCCTTTCTATTAGTCAAGAACTAACTCCAGTTAAACCCAACATTATTGTAGAGACAAGTTTAGTTCCAGTTTAGAAAATACAGATCCTTCAAGTACAGATGAGTTTCAGGTCTAGGACATGTCTAGCATATGTGCTGGAACTAGTTATAATCTTTTGCCTTAAATCTCAGTGTTCTAAGCAAGGCATGTGGCCCTTCTCACTTCCTCTGATGGAATTAGCATGGGAAATCATTCCTCTGGTGAGATAGATTATGAATCAGTGACCTCCTGATCAGACTACAACAGGAGCAAATTCATAACTAAGATACCTGAGAGCAAGTTCTCAAAGTTCAGGTCCCATTAGTCAAAAGTTCTGTTTGGTGTTATCAGTGGAAATGGTTGCCTAGAAAACACTGTTAAAATTGTATTTTAACTGTAAGCAAAACTTTGATCTCATTAAATCCGTGTAAAGGATATTCACTGTAAAGGATATTTATGATTATACATATTTATTAATTCTTTCCCCCATTCTGCACCCTGCCAATAGGAGAATTTCTAAAAACTTGCCAACCTTATAAATACAGGCATCAAGTCATTGTTTCCCCCTTTTTTCTGTTTGACCTTTGTCTTTAGACTGCAATACATCCTTCTTGCTTCTCTGCCTAATTCTTGTATGTACTTCTTGGGATCTCAGTTGGTTAATAAGCAAGGCTGACTAGTAGGGTGCAGGCATATGAAGACAGATGTGCTGGGTCAGGGCTGTCAGCAGTTGACTGCTGAGGAAGTGGTGGGGGAGAGAAGCCTGAAAACCTTCTTAAGAAATAACACCAACTGTGTTCACTTCTGAGATTCATTTCTATCTGGTAACTGTGGGGGTGGTCCAAAGGAATCTATTTGTAGAGCAGCTGAGAAATCTCCTATAGGAGGTTGAGGGGTGAAGAATGAATGCTAAGCCAAAAAGAGGGTTGGGGAGCCATGCCTGACAGAGCAGTCACAATAACAAACAATCTTTAGAAGAGCTTCTAACATATCAGCTGTTACAAACGCATGATGAGTCCTTAGGCAAGAGCAAGAGCTATAAGCAAATACTGAAAGGCTATTTTCACTAAATTTTGGAACTCCTTGGACCTCATTCCCTTCTAACAGAGTGTTAAACTAACTGGAGGTTTTGTGCCCGGTGCGATCAAGAAAGTTACTGAGGGAGAATCACTATGCCCAGCAAAGTTGTATAGTGTGATGGAGTCCCTACCTGCCATTGCCATACATAGTGAAGCAACTATTGCACCCATCACACGTGTAATACTAGCGATGCCCTTACCTACTTCAGCATTAATTTCCTAAGGATAAGGACATTCTTCTACATAAGCACACTAACCACCATCAAACCTAAGAAAAGTGACAAAAATTCTACAATATCATCTAATATCTGGTCTATATTCAGATTTATCTAATTCTCCCCAGATGTCTTTTATAGCTGCGTTTTTTTTTTATCCCCTCTGAACTAGGGTTTGAATTGTATTAGTTTGTTATTCCCAGAGGATTTTTAACATTTTGTTTTGAAATAATCTCACACTTAGAAAAAAATTTACACTAATGCAAAGAATTCCCATATACCCTTTACACAGATTCCCCGAATATTAACATATGTCTTTCCAATAAATCTACATACATATACATGTTATTTCTGTCTGTACTGTTTGACAGTAAGGTGCAGACACAGTGCCTCTCATATCCTTAAATATGTCAGCGTGTATTTCCTTAAAACAACAACCTTCTTTTGTATAACCATAGTACAATTATCAAAATCAGGAAGTTAACATGGATATAATAATATTATCTAATCTACAGACCTCATATTTTGCCAGTTGTCTCAGTAATGACATTCAAAAAAAAGAAAAAAAAACTTTTTTTTTTTCCTCATCTAGTCAGTCCATAATCAGTTACATTTAGTTGTCATGTCTCTTTAGTTGTCATATATCTGGAAGAGTTCTTCAGTCTTTGCTTGTCTTTCACAACCTTGGTATTTTTGAAAAGCTGAAGAGTAGTGAACAATTATAATACAAAGTGTCCCTTGATTTGAATCTGTCTGATTTTCCTCATGATTAGATTCGGGTTTTGTATGTTTTGGCAGGGTGTGATATTGTGTCTTTCTCAGTGTATAACGTTAGGAGGCACGTGGTTCTCATTTATCCCATAACTTCATCCCTTGGTTAAGGTGCTGTTTGTCAGGTTTCATCGCTGCTCAATTACAATTCTTCCCTTTGTAATTAATAAGTAATTTGTGGAGAAATATTTTGAGACTATGCAGATATCTTGTTTCTCATCAAACTTTTACCACCTAGTTTTAGCATCCATCTGTGATTGTTCCCTGAATCATAACAAGATAAAATTTATCCTCTTGACCATGACTTTTTGCTTTTTCATTCTCCTAAATGACCTTAACAAACACTATTTTATAACTCTACTTTACCCAAAGTTTCTTCCAAAAATTTTAGCTAGTTGGCTCCAAAAAATCTTTCTATGGTATATTCAGAGACCAGGTGTTGTTGTGTCTTTTTTTCCTCACACCTTCCCTTTGGCCAGGTGCTTGTTCTCCTTTCCCAGAACTTCTATTGGCTTCAGCCATCAGTTTGTTATATAAGATATTTCGCATGACATTTGCTTTGTCCTAGTTTTTCTCTTGCTGGTTCCTGGTTTTAAAAAAAAAAAAAAACTTCTCTAAATGCCCATATCCTCAAATCCATCCATTTCTATTTCTTAAGTCTAGACCTTTGACATCTCTCTTTGTAAATGAATTTCCCAGTTTCTTTTTTAAAAATCCATGGCCTTTATTCTCCCAACCTGCCATTTTCTTTATTGTGTCCTTTTTGTATCTCTCTCATTTTAGTTTCTGAAAATCATCTTCATCAAGCCTTTTTATATGTCTTTTAGTGTGGACTACTATAATTTGAAATATGCTTCCAAGTGGTTGCATATTTCAATTACGTTATACACGTAATTCTGCCTCGCCACTTTGCTTCCAGAGAACTGACTTGTGTCCATTATATATATTATGTTTTTTCCTTATGTTGTGTTTCTCCAATATTTCTAACAATTTCAGTTTATCCTGCAAGCCACTTTGAAATTTTTTTTTAACCTTTTATAGTCATCTCAGACTCTACATCCTACCCTCTCCTGTGTTGTTGCTAACAATTAGGTTTGTTCTCAGTGGGGACCATTACATAGCCCATTCTCTTTTCTCTTTCCTTTTATTTTCATTTTTCCTATCTTTCCCAGGGTAGCAATACACTCAATTAGAGGTTCTCAGACTTTAGTGTACCTGTTCTTACCTCCCTTATAGAATGGCCTTCCTTTTGACCATCTCCGTAGCTGTGTCTGTAGTCCCATAAAAGTTATGCATTATTTTCTCTTAAGAAAAACTAGGTGACTTCTTGTTCCTAACCTTGAAACCTTCCCTGGCTGCACATCACAGAGAGATGCTTTTTTGAAATATATCTATGATTTTTTTGAGCAGTACAGCATATTTCCACATATCCTAGCTTTAACCCCTCTCTCCCATTCAATCAAGTATTCTTTACAAGGAATCCAGTAGGTTGTGTGTTGCATGTGGGGAAGGGATGGAGTGCATGACCACAAATTGCATCTGAGGTCTTTAAAATAGCATGCAGATTTTTGTGCATTTTTCTTGGGAAAGGGTTTATAGTTTCATCGAATTCTCAAAAGCATTCTGCCTCCCCCTCCCGCCACTCCCAGAAGAGGGTAGTAACTCTCACCCTAAATGAAAAGCACCTGGAGGATGGTTAGCCTTTTCTTTTTCTCAAAATCTGGCTCTTGTTCATATTCTCCAGTTCAAAAGCCAACCAGGCTCCTTATTCTGAAACTCTTCCTGCATCTCAGTATCTGAAAAAGTAAATCATCAGGTTGCAGAGTCTTCCTTCTGTTAATGTCATTCCTGGAGTGTTCACTGGGTTTAGCCTTTGCCAGGTTAATAAAATTTGTAATAGTTCTCTTGGAAGTCTTGTATCCATTTCTCATAATATAATCTCCCTGAAAGAACCCAGTTTTACAATTTGAAAATTGTTATCAATGTCTTAATTCCAGGGGTTTTAATTACTTCCTTGGAGTCTTACAATCTGGTCAGTAATCACTCTGTCTTTTGAACAGTTGCTCTACTTTTTTCGTATAGAGATCATTTCATTTTTTTTTTTTTCCTTAAAAGTGTCCTTCTGGGGTCCTTCTCCTCTTCCAGAAGCTGCATAAAAATTCTCCTCCCTTTTCCTTCTTTCCCCCTTGCCTTCTGTAACCCATATGGAAGGCAAAATAGATAAGTTAAAAATGTCTGCCTTCCTTCCCTTTTTGTCTTCTACCCCTCCCTGACAACTTTTAAAAACTGCCTTCCTATATCCTGCACCAGTTTTTCAAACATTTTTTGCTTTCTTCCTTTCAAAATTCCCACTTGACGCCGACACCTGACACCAAAATCCTGAACCAAAAGAAAAAATGCTGAGATAAATATAAACTCTTTCATTTCCACACCTGCTTCCCTAATCTTACATTCCTTGGTTAGGCTTTGTACCACCCAAACCCAAACCAAATTTTCATATCTCTTCCCTTTCTCTTCCCATTCCTCCTCCTCCTCTTCCTTACTCCTTCGTATCTTCTGTTCTCCCTATATGATACCCTCTCTGGTTTTCATTCTACTCTCTCTCCGTTCTCTCCCAATCCCTTTGATTTCCCTTCTTTTCAATATGCTCCACTCACTTAAATGGAGTTATTTATTTTGACACAGTAGATAACTGTGAGGTAGCAAATGCATATGTATTATATACTTCATCTTATAATAACTGATGTATGGAAAGTGTAACTTGTCTAACATGACACAAGTTGCCATGAGAATTATCAGCCTGAAAGTCCCTTGTCACACTCAGTTTATTTAATGATCACCCTTCTCTTGGAACTTGAAATGAATGAACTGAATCTATTTAAAATAGAATTAATAAATTGAGCCTATTAACTGTTTTTCTCAAGTGATACAAAGATCTGTGTGCATCATTTTCAAATGGATAAATTTCACATGTTTGCAAAAAGTAAAACATGGAATGCTTGCAAAGTCCATGTAAAAAAATCTCTCCAGAAGTTGTTAGTTTACTGTTTAAAGTTGCTTCTTAAAGACAGAGAGGGACATCTTAACAAATCTGAAATTAGGTAATGGCAGTAAGATTTGAAGTCATCACTAGAAATCATATTTGCTCTAGGACAGATTATAAAAAAAAGTAGAGAACACCTTTCCCCTTTAAAACAGCTACTGAAGCTGGGAGGCAGCCATCAGTGCCTGCTCTGCAAAAAGTTGAGGGGATCCAGAATTGGTGATATAGACAGGAGAAGTCTCACGTGTGAAGAGATGGCACTGTATAAGCAAAGGGCTAAAATCCAAGGTGGTAATATTTGAATTTATTATTCCCTCAAGTAGAGACTGTAAGAACAGCAGAATAACCCTTTGCCTGAAGTCTTGATGTCCTAAAATGTTTACTTAACTGTAAGTTATAAAACCTTTTATTCACTCCTATTTAAGCTCTTTATTTATCCTTGTGTCCCTCACTGGCCCAACACAGAGCTTGTTCTGGGGCTACAGAGTATGTTTTGTTCAATGGATAGATGAACATATATTCCATTTTTATGCTTATTATTAAGGAAGTGAAAGCTACTAAGCCTTCTCGTATTTTCACCATTTTACAGATGTTAATGTTTTTCCATGTTAAAGGAATAGGAAGTTTCCTATTGTGAAAATGCCTACTTCTCTACGCTGAGACTAAAAATTTCTTAGTGTCTTAGCATCGCCAATTCCTGCTTTCCTGCTTTTTTTCAAAAACCTGTCACCGTCTCTAAGAGGAATCACAATAGAGGGTCCTGGACAGAGCTGGAGAAAAATACAGAACAAAATTCAAACTCACAAAAAAGAACCAGACTTAGTGGCCTGACAGACACTGGAGAAATCCCAAGAGTATGGCCCCCAGGTGCCCTTTTAATTCAGTACTGAGGTCACTCCCTTCAGACAAAGATTAGACAGGTCCATAAAATAAACAATAATACACATAGCTCAACCATGTATATGAGACTAATGGGCACACTAGCCTAGGGGCAAGGATGAGAAGGCAGGAGGGATAGGAAAGGTAGGCAAATGGAAGTGGGGAACCCAAGGTTGAGAAGAGGAGGGTGTTGACACGTCATGGGGTTGACAGTCATTGTCACAAAACAATATGTATATTAATTGTTTAATGAGAAACAAATTTGCTATATAAACCTTTATCTAAAGCACAATAAAAAAATAAAATAAACCCACATGTAAAGGTAAAAAGCAAAAGAAACAAACAAAAAAATACCTGTCGCTGTCATCACATGTGTTTTAATGGAATCCATATATTCCTTTACCTTTTTGCAAGTATCTACTGTTCATGTCATGCATGGTTCTGGCATTCATCTTATACTATCATGACATACTATTCTATGAAAAAGGATTATCAGTTTTCTTCCAGTTTAATTTCAGAGTCAGAAGTCAAGACATTGTCATTTGAATGTCTTCCAGTGTTTTTCATCTTGCTTGGGCTTTGCCAGTGTTCAGAATTGTTGGTTACTGTTTTTGTAACCCGGTCATCCAGCCATGATAAAAAGCAATGCTAACAAAGACAGCCCTGAATGGACTCACATCTCCAATTAGTTAAGAAAGTTAAGATTTGTGCCTCTCAATTTGCTATCTTTACAGTGGAAAGGGAGGGCAAAGAGGACAGGTGAAAGAGAAAGGGGGGGGGAGGAAATTTTATTACCCCATAATTAAAAAAAAAACCTAAATTCATAGATATATCCCTGAAAAAATATATTACAGTGGTCTTGAGCTGGTTTATAAAGAAAAATAAGAAAAAGTAGAACACTCATATTTTTAAAAAACAGGAAATTTTTGGGGAAAGAAAATCCCAAAAAACTTTCAAATTAGAAGGTGATCTAGAGGAGGACAATTTGTTGTATGTATAAAAATATCACGGCATAATTAATGCCATATTGTAGCCATTCATTGACCAGTAATAACTGATGTTCAACTTACTTGCTTCTCTCTGTTGTTATATATGATTTCTACTAACATCAGAAGATACTCTTCATGAGATGGGGAAAAACAAGATTACAATCTTCTTAAGACCCTATTAAATATCCATTTACTACATTTATTATCTGCTCTCCCAGAATATCAGAATATCCATCATTGATGGAAAAAACATATAATACGTATAACCCCTATTAAGTATCCATTTATTATGTATTCTAAACGTACATCAGATTATCATAATGTATCATTTAAAACTGGCTTGCAAATAAACACATGCCAGAGCCAGAGGTGATGGGTGCTGGTATGATACTGAAAAACAAGATGCCATTACACTGATTTAATTTCTTATTTAACAGGAAATTTTGACTAGTATAAAATGTCAGTTGGCGTATGTAACGCTTGTCCAAAAATATTTTGAGTTTTAAACGTATTTAAATAGTATCTGACTCTTCTTCACTTTTAAAAATTAATAATTCAACAATCAGAACTTTATCTTAGGTAGAAAGTGGACTGCCATAAACATCTGGTGAGAAGAGAAACTATCATCTCTCTAAGCTTGGTCATTCTGCTTCCCCACTTTCTACAGATAATATTCTAATAAATATTTTGGAATAACAACACTGAAAAAGAATTGGGTGCCGGTACACACTGGGGAGAAAATGCATGCTTAAAAAAATCAAAAGGCAGGTCAATAATTTATATTTTATTCCTATAAATACATTAACAGCTTGCGTACCAGTTCCCAGAGCTGCCCCCAGTACCCACCTATTGTACTTTATTCTGATGTTTCTTAAGAGAACGAAATGCTATTCTAAACATTCCTCTCTGAAACACAGTAGAGCATCTTTTCCCAGAATGTATCCTAGGAAATAAGAAATCAAGCCGATGGCAACGGGTTTGGATTTTTTGGTATGGTGACTAACTAAAAGGTTGGCGATTAGAACCCCCAGCTGCTGAGCAGGAGAATAGACTTGGCAATCATCTCCCGTAAAGATTACAGCCTAGGAAACCCTATGGGACAGTTCTATTCTGTCGTATAGAAATTGCCTCCATGGCACACCCCTGTAACATCCTAGGTAATGTTCTCTGGGGGCAGGGGAGGTCGGTGGATCTAGGGGGGTCAAGTTCCTGGTAAAATAAAATTGGTAGGTTCTGGCATAGTTGATTTTCCCCTTGATAATTTTTTTTTTTTTAATACACAGTGCATATTAGTACATGAAATGCTCTGCTGTAAAGAAAACTATTTAACTTTGTTTATTCTAGCTTTTCCCAAACCTACCTTTGATTTTTTTCTTTTTACCATTTTAACCTTTTATTTTAATGTTAACTTTTTTTTTTTAATTAATTTTACTCTAAAACCCTTAAACATCTTTGAGGACTAGCATTTTCATTTTAGGAAACACTGGACCAGAGCCTTTGGCCTTCGCAACCTCCTCTCATTTTATCAAATTCTCAAAAGCATCCTGCCCCTCCCCCACCCCCAAAAGAAGAGGGTAGTAACTAATTGAAAAGCACCTGGAGGATGGTTATCCTTTCCCTTTCTCAAGTTCTTGTTTGAGGTCATATTCTCCACTCAGAACCTCCCTGCCCTGATCTCATCATCACCACCTGTTCAAGATCTGCATTCCTCTTATCAGTGCAATTATAACAGGACATTAATACTCCGTCTCTGTCATGGGTTCAATTTATGTCCACCCAAAAATGTGTGTATCAATTGGGCTGGGCCATGATTTCCAGTATTGTGTGATTTTCCTATATGTTGTAAATCCTGCCTCTATGATGTTAATGAGGGAGGATCGGCAGCAGTTGTGTTAGTGAGGCAGGACTCAATATACAAGATTGGATTGTGTCTTGAGGCAATCTCTTGAGATATTTAAAAAAAAAAAGAAGACAGCAGAGACAGGGGACCTCGTACCACCAAGAACGCAGTGTCAGGAGCAGAGCGCATCCTTTGGACCCGGGGTTCCTGCACAAAGAAGCTCCTAGTTCAGGGGAAGATTGATGAGAAGGCCGACAGAGAGAGAAAGCCTTCCCCTAGAGCTGACACCCTGAATTTGGACTTTTAGCCTACTTTACTGTGAAGAAATAAAGTTCCCTTTGTTAAAACCATCTACTTGTGTTATTTCTGTTACAGCAGCACTAGATGACCAAGACAGTCTTCTTCCACAAATTCCACGGATACACAGTGATAGATACACTCTTAGCACTGTTTGCTATATCATGCAGAAATCTTAATAACTAATATACTAAGAAATTAGTTTGATACATTTAATACAATTTTTAAATATAGACCAGTGTAGTAAATAGGTTTCCTGGGAATAGTTAGTTGTTATTTGGCTTTTATGTATTTTAAAGACAATAGATACTTCTTGTACCACGGTTTTGCGTTCTGACGGGTTTTCTTAGCATTCGAAAATATAATCATGCAATCATCCCTGGATATTTAGGCCTAGTTTTTATAGTTTTCTGACTTCCTGAAAGTCTAGACATTGAGAAGGTTTCCTGTGTATTCCTATACCATAACCACATCCATTAACAGTCACGGATCAAGCCCAATCCCCTAAGGGATCCAGATGAGAAGCAGGTATGATTAGGCCAATCTTATCCTAAAATATATATGAATTTTACTGAGTATTCTGTTCTAAATCCAATGACTTTTCCTTTCTTTAGGATGTTTTGTAATAAATCAGAATAGCATGGCCCTAGGACTCTTGGAAAGAAACCCTGTGAAATGCTAAATATGCATCATTAGCACTAGCAGTGTTTTCTGAAGCATATTGGTTGTTTCTCTCAGTTTCCTCATCAGCAAAAGAGAGATAATGACACTATTCAGCCCCATGTTTCCTGTGATCAAGACTTATTTATCGAAGTGTACTAATGTGTAGATCAGTGTGCACTTCATTAGAGATACAACAATTAACACAACTTGGCCCTTAGGACACAACTTACAAGGATACTATGAACATGACCAGAGTGTAAAAGTAAATTTCAAAGGTTAAAATTGGTTTACAAATATAAGCCATTTATTATTACCTCATTTTAGATAAACTGATATTATAATGTGGCCTTTATATTATATTTCGTATCGAATAGAGTTCATTTCACATTTTTGTAGTCCACAAAGGAAAACATTTCCAATAAAGTTTTAATATGTCCCAGGGTTTTGGTTGTTTATTTCCTCTTTTAGACACTAATAAATTACAACTTCTAGATAGTCTGTATGCTGTGGCTTAAGCATGTAGCTTTAGCCGTGTCAGGAAATTTTATAATGTGAATAAAATTTTAAATTAAAAAAATCACAGTTTGGGGTAAGAAGAGATTGGTGTTCACATACTGTATTGTACAATCTTAGAATTCTGTGATTTTGAAGAAGCTGCACATCAAAATAAAGGAATGAATGACCTAAAGAAAATTTAAAAAATAAGATGCATATCATGTTCTTTAAGTAGGTCGTTATTGTAGCTTGCAGGCCATAAAGTTATTTTTAGGAAAACTAGAAGGTATTACTTTTGCAAAAAGTATATTTACATTTGCCAACAATGAACAGAGAACTGTTGACCTTAAAAAAAGACAACTCATATGTATTAAGGAGCCCTGGTGGCACAACAGTTAAGGGCTCCGCCGCTAACTAAAGAGTTGGCAGTTCAAACCCACCTAGTGGCTCTGCATGAGAAAGACCTGGCTCTCGGCTTCTGCAAAGATTGCAGCCTAGGAAGCCCTATGGGGCAGTCCTGCCCTGTTACATGCTGTCACTGTGAGTTGGAATCAACTCCACGGAATCCAACAACAACAACAAAATCTGTATCATCAATAATCTGATCTCATTTAGCAATTTATTTTCCGGGTGGTGTTCACTTAGTGTGTGAACAGTTCTTTCATGTTCACTTGGTATGTGTATAACTCTTTTATGTTTTTTTGTTGTGTGCACAATCTTGGCATGTTCAGTTCTGTGTGTGCACAGTTCTTTCATGTTCAGTTAGTGTTTGCACAGTTCTTACTTGCTCAGATTGTAGGAGCCCCCACTCATGGGCTTTAAGAGTTAGAGAGAGTAAAGAATAGCTTTCGGTTGAAAATTATACAATAGAGAATTTAGCTACAATTAAAGTAACTGCATACTACATCTGCTTCTTTTAGGACAACCTCAAACTATTTGATATTTAATAAATTTAGAGATCACATCTTAGAAGAATTAGCTTGAGGCACTGCAGATTAATTTTACTAATTCAGTTTCTAAATAGTAAATGTTTTGCTACAGCTTGCTGAAAATTCAGCTTAAATCATGTCGTTTGGATGGCTATTAAGTAAACAAATTGAAATTATCACTTTGCAACATTGCTTTTTTTCCCTATAAAACCTAGCCAATAATCCATGCAGAAACTTTATTTTTGAAAGAGCTTTTACAAGCCTTTTCATTTATTCTAGTCAATTTGCCAATACAGCTTGTCCCTCTGGCCGTACAATGGATAGTCTTCTAGCAATATCTCACCTCTGGTTACTCAACACTATCAATAATTCATAAAAGAGTTACTGATTCAATCAAGGCCAAACTTTTGCATCTTTTTCTTGCCTCACAAGAAGTTACAGCCTGAATAACACTCTGATGCAGAAAAATCTCTAGAATAAAAATTGATGGTTGAAACACTCCTGAAACCTCAGATGATGAACTGAGCCATACAGATCAACAGACATGGCTGTTTGGTAGAATTTGCTGACATGAACCCCTGTGTGACAGGATTGATACCTTGTCCTGATCCTCACTGCAAAAGGGACTGTTCTCTTTAGGAAATGGAGAACTCAAATTGATGAGACTTCAATTGATGAGGTCCTTGCTATTAAGCTTTAGTTTGAATCACTTTGCGAACCATAGGCTCCTCATCCATTTTGGCCTTCTATGTATTTACACAAAGGGGAACAGCTTCAAAGGGCTAGTGCCCTGGTATTCATACTGTGCTCATCAGTAGAGCTGTGACTTTGATGTTCTTGTTCCCAATTTATTTTCAGGGTCTGAGTACCCAGGTACCATGGTGATAAAGTGCCATTGAAATACATAGGTAATCAGCCACTGTATTGGATGATTGATTTCTTTCTTTACTTTTCTGAACAGACAAAAACAGTCTTCTCAGAAGCAGTGGGAGTAAGAGGACACTTACCCTTTACTTTATGAAAGCGGCAATGATAAAGGCAAAGATTCCATTTAATTAATAACTTCATCTGGGCAGTGACTATCTCCAGGGAACTGAAAGTACTGGGAACCCTAATTGACCTCTGCTCATATAGAGCACAGGCCTCTCTTTTCCCGATTTTAAATTGGAAGGTATTGGAAAGGGAATTCATTTGCTCTCAAGTTGACTTCAGTTTTGTAATGATATTGGGACTGGGGCTCAGAACTCTTGAATCTCAAGGCAAGACCCCTGTGTACAGCATGTTTTATTACAGATAAGATCCTCATTTTAATCACTTGTCTGTCCTGGAAAGTACAAAGCAATTTAAAAGAGGCAATGCAGTCTGAACGGACTACAAAGAATATATATATATATATATATATATATATATATATATATATTTTTTAAAAAGACTGTTAAATATTCAGATGCATATACTTTATTTTTAATGTTGGCTGCTTTGACATTCACAACTATGACCCAAATTCCTGCCTCAAACATTTTAATTGAAGCCAAATTACTTCACCTTTTGCTTTTATGTAATAATGTAGCACACTCATTGCTGTGACAGGGATCATGAAAAACTTGGTTTCTGGTACCTTTGCTTTATTATCTTGTCTGTTTCTTCACATTTATTTCATTTTTCATTCTGCTTTCCTATGTTTTAATATTATATTTTATTTTATCTAATTTATATATTGGTCTTTACTCTCATCTCCCTGAATGTTTTAGCAGGTAACATCTGATCCTTTTTTTTAAAACATTTATTGAGGCATATTACAGATGATAAAAAAGAAATTTTTTTTTGATAGTCTGTATATATTTAAAGTGCACAATTTGATAAGTTGTGGTGTGTGTATATATCCATGAAACCATTTAAGACAGTGAATATATCCATCAACCCTGAAAATTTCTTCATGATTTCTTCTCAAGCCATTTCTCCCTTTTCCCAGCCTTTACATCCCCAGGCAACCACTGATCTGCTTTTTGTTTCTATAGATACGTTTGCATTTATACAATAGAATTTTATGTAAATGGAATCATAGCATGTACTCTTTCTTTGTACTCTTCTTTCACTCAGCGTAGTTATTTTGAGAGTCATCTATGTTGTTGTACGTATCAGTAGTTCATTCCTTTGTAATTATTGATTAGTATTCCATTGTATGGATATTCAGCAGTGTGTTTATTCACTCCTCTGTTGATGGACAATTGAGTTGTTTCCAGATTTGGGCTATAACTAAATTGCTAAGAACATTTGTGTACAGATCTTTGTATGGACATGTATTTCCTTTTGAGTAAATACCTAGGAGTGGAATGGGTAGAACATTTATTAGATGTATACTTAGCTTTTTGAGAAATTGCCAAACTGTTTTCCAAAGTGGTTGTACCATTTTACATTCCTATGTGAGAGTTCCAGTTCCTCTACATCCTTGCCAACACATGGTATAGACAATCTAACATGTGTAGAGGTATCTCATTGTTACTTTAATCTGCATTTGCAGTGATGCAGTGATATAGGCCATCTTTTCATGTACTTATTTGCCATTGCGTGCCTTCTTTGGTGAAGTGTCTATTCAAAACCTTTGCCCAGTGCTTATTCAGTTGCTTCTTATTTTTGAGTTTTAAGAATTCTTTGTATATTCTGGATTCAAGTCCTTTATCAAATATATGCTCTGCCAGTGTTTTCTTTCAGTCTGTGGTTGTCTTTTCTTAACAGCATCTTTTGAAAAGTAGAACTTTTTACTTTTGAGAAAGTCCAATTTATCAATTTTTTTCTTTTATGGATCATGCTTTTGGTGTCATAGAGATTTTCTCCTACCTCTTCTTAAAGAATTTTTATAGATTTTAGGTTTTACCTTTACACTACGAGCCATTTTGAGTTAACTTTTATATAAAGTATAAGGTTTGCATATGCTGTTGTTCTAGCATAACTTGTTGAAAAATCTACCCTTTCTCTACTGAATTTCCTTTGCACCTTTGTCAACAATCAGTTGCCCATATATGTGTGGGTCTATTTCTGGGCTTTATTCTGTTCTATTGACCTAATTGTCTATCTTCACACCAATTCCATTCTGTTCTGATTACTGTAGCTTTAAGACAAGTCTTGAATTCAGGTAGTATTATTCTTCCAACTTTGTTCTTTTTAGAAGTTGTTTTGGCAATTCTAGGCTCTTTGAATTCCTATGTGAGTTCTAGAATTAGCTTTTTACTTTCTACAGAGAAACTTGCTGAGATTTTGATTGTGTTGAATTTATAGATCAGTTTATAGGGGAATTGACAACTTAACAGCATTGAGTATTCTGACCTATGAACAATCATCAAATAATATGAAATACTTAGGGATAAATCTGACAAAATATGTGTGAGATATGTACACTGAAGACTACAAAACATTGGAGAGAGAAATTAAAGAAGATTTAAGTACATGGAGAAATATACTTTATTCAAATGGCTATTATTATAAAGTTTTGCTCTGCTTTTTTTTTTTTTCTTTGAACTGCACTTAATCTGACTTCAAAGAAATTAAGGTATAATAACTTTAAAGGTGTGCTGTTTGCCTTTACCTTCAGTTACTAATGAAAAAGTGATTGATTGAAAGTTTGGAAAAGCAGCATTTATAAATAAATTATTCATGGAATCATTAGCTGCTCTATGTATCATCCAGGCACTTTGTTCTTTCTCTTCTTCCATTTTTCTGTCTACGTTTTGGCACTTTGACTTCTCCTTGGCATCTTCAGCAGTCGATAGAAGTCAAGAGGAGAAATGAAACTGAACTTATAAATTCTTTTTCCCCTTTATTAAAAGCCTTTATGAAAAAAGAGATTGAACATTGTATTTGGACAGTTCACTATCCTTCCTGTTCCCATTTTTGTACCATAGATGAGTGAGGATTGCCAATAGTGGGAAAGTACTAATATGCACATTTAAATATCAAATGCTGCTTTCTAAATCAGTTTGTGTGTGTTTTCAGTGAACACTCAGAACATATGTGAAATGCATTTTGTCAAGAGGGAAGCATATCTTTTTAAAGAATAATTTATCTTTATAATAAAGATTTAGAATTTTGAAATTGGTTAAATTATCTAGTAGAGTTGGCTTGGTAGCTGTTGATATTGAAACAAGGTGTTACTGTTATGCAATTTAATGTTATTCATCCTTCAGATTACTAATTCTTCTGAAAATGTGCTTTTTGGTCTCATTTTGTCAAAGACTTGATATGTGCTATAGCTGAGGTATTATGTTACCAAGGTATGGCTTTTTAGAATTGTGTGGTAAAGTAAAATTGTTATTCATAGAGGTATCTTTGGTAAGTAGTAATTAAAACTATGTTATTTTGGATAAAATAAATAAAAAAATACATATTGTGATGCAATATCTCTAATTATCTTTATTATATCCATTTAATTGGTCATTTTTAAAACCAGTTAAACTCAAGAGACTCACTTATTATTACCAACTTGTAAGGTTCTTGTGTAACTTAATTTAGAGTAAAATAACTTGCACAAGACAAAATGAGAGAGTTTTGTTTTCCTTACTATGTGGTATGAGGTTATTGATTCTTTGGAAGAAAGTGTTGTGAACAAAGAACAGCAGGCAAAGAAATGAAACTTGCAAATTTTCAAGAAAAATTGTATTTGATTTTTGAGGAATAGAAATATAAAAAGCACAGCTTTTCATATTGGAAGTTAAGAGTATCAAGAAAGACTAAATTTATCCAAATAAGCAAGGTCTGTAATGTACAACATTTGACATTCAGGGAATCTGTAAATGATATTACAGAATCAGTGGCCATCAGTTTGAAAAATCACAGTTGACAGTGTTTAGGAAATGTATTTTTGCTTGAAGTCTTTAGGAAATTTAGCAGTCTTAGAAAGTAGGAAATAGAAAAGGGAAATTCCACCAACATTGAGAGCCTCTGTGCCGTGCCCTGTATACAAAGATGAAAAGGCAAGAGCTGGATCTCAAAGCATCTGTGCATGCTGATATTAGAGCAAATCGTGAAAACTTTCAGCTGTGGCTGAGGGAGGACATCGGTAAATTCTCGCCCCCCAAAAGCAATTATAAAGCTGGACAAAACAGACAAAAAACTGTCTCAGTGTTGTGGAGTCAACAAAAGGCATACAGTAATCTGAGAAGTTTTATTCTTAAAAAAAACTACTGTGCTTTGTATCCATCAGAGGATGGAAGCTTTACTGGCTTGAAGTATTTGAGTGTAACCTCAATCCAGTCATTGGCAGTTATAAGGGTTACCCTCTAGGAAGTCAGGCTTAAAAATTAAAACAAGAATTAAGAAAAGAAGAAAAAGAAAATTGAGCAAGGACATCAGTGGCTGTGTTTCATGAGACACAAATTTCACAGATTTAGTCTAGGCAAGTTACTAAACAAAGAACAATAGCAAAATATCAACCTTCAGGGGGAAAAAATCAGAACCCAGAGTTGCTGCAATATATTATCTAAAATTTACAGTTCTCAATACAAAGTTAGAAGATGTGAAAAGAAGCAGAAAATGTGTCTAAGGAAAAAACAGTCAATAGAAGCTGTCTGTGAGTATCTCCAGATGCTGGATTCAGCAGGCAAAGCAGCTGTTATAATTATGTTCAAAGAACTAAAATCACTTCTTTAAAAAATTTTTATTGTGCTTTAAGTGAAAGTTTTCAAATCAAGTCCGCCTCTCATGCAAAAACTTATATATACCTTGCTATATACTCCTAGTTGCTCTCCCCCTAATGGGACAGCACACTCCTTCCCTCCACTCTCTCTTTTTGTGTCCATTCGGCCAGCTTCTGACCCCCTCTGCCCTCACATCTCCCTTCCAGACAGGAGGTGCCCACATGGTCTCATGTGTCTATTTGGGCCAAGAAGCTCACTCTTCACCAGTATCATTTTCTATCCTATACCATGAAATAAAATTTTTAAAGAAAGGAAATTATGACAACATGAGTCAATAGAGAACTTTGGTAAGGAGACAGAAATTATAAAAATAAAAGAAGATAAAATGGAAATTCTAGAGTTGAAAATACAAAAGCTGAAATGAAAAATTGACCAGAGTACTTCAACAGCAAATTTGAGATGGCAGAAGAATCAGTGAACTTGAGGAGAGAGCAATAGAAATTATCCAGTCTGAAGAATATAGAGAAAAAAAGATTGAAGGGAAATGAACAGAGTTGTGAGACCTGTGGGACAACATCAAGGATACTAACATATATTTAATAGAATCCCAGAAAGAGAGGAGATGGGAAAGGAGCATGAGAAAAAGAAAAAAAGTTTGAGAAAATAATGGCCAAAAACTTTCCAAATTTGAAAAACATTACAAATCCAAGAAGCGCAAAGAACAATAAGTATGTTAAACACTAAGCCCTTCATACCTAGACACACTGTTATCAAATTGTACCATAGAAAGAGAAAATCTTGAAAGCAGCAAGAGAAAAACAATTCATGGTATAGAGGAAATTCGATACAATTAATGGTTGATTTCTCATTTGAAACAAGGCAAGCCAGAAAGCAATTGAATAATATATTCAAAGCCGCCAAGGAGTGGCTGGTGGATTCCAACAGCCAACTTTTGATTAGTAGCCAAGCTTTTAATTACTGTGCCACCAAGGCTTATATATATATATATATATATATATATATATATATATATATATATATATCAACCAGTGATTCTATATTAAGGCAAGAAAAGAGATTCCCAGATAAAGATGGAGAAAATTCATTGCTAGCAGATCTGCCTTATAAGAATACCAAAGGAAGTCTTTCCGGTTAAAAGACTTACCAAAAGATAATTCAAATTCACAGAAAGAAATGAAAACTACCAGAAATGATAAATAGTCATGTGTTGCTTAACATCCAGGATACATTCTGTGAAATAGGATGTTATGTGATTTGGACATTGTAACAACCTCATATTATAGAGGAAGGTCCTTTTAGGCATTCACTTCCATAAGAATGTTTTGTCCTTATTAAACGTTTGCTGGGGCAAATAACCGCTCTCTACAATTAGTTTATCTAAGGTTTCAACAAATTCTTCTGCTGCCTTTGCATCAGCACGCACAGACTTACTGCTCACTTTTGCATTATGCAGCAAAAAACATTTGAAGTGCTTCAAACACCCGGGGCTAGTACTAAACTCAGTATCATAGTCTGGTCCTCCCTTTTCTTTAAGCACCTAGAACAAACTTCATGCTTTAGCAGCCATCACCATGCTGAGAGGGATTCGATTTTGTGTTTGGTCCTCAAACCATGTCATTAGCAATTTCTCCATATCTGATATAGGTCTCTCTCGCTGATCCTTTAAAAGCTTTGAGAATTTTTTCTTTGTTTGATAGTCGAGTGCAACATGCCTAAATCTGCTACATCCCATTCTGCAACTGTGATTTCTGAACTCTCTTATAACCTATGGGACCGTGGACATACGTGCATCAGACGTTGCCCCAGCAGATGTTATGCAATGCATGACCATATGTACGTTAATATAAAAGATTCAATAAACATATTTTTTTCTCATTTCTTCTCATAACTTCTTCAAAAGACATAAGCTATACTGTAGTCTTGAGTTTATATATATATATGTACACACTTTCTAAAGGTCCCAAATGAGGTGACATTTCTAAATGCTCTGAAAGGTAGAAGTAAAACTCCAAATGTTATTAAATAGGGAAATAGGCCACAGAAATTAGATGAAGTTCTGGCAAGGCAAGTACATTAAGAATATGCATCAAGTGAGTAAGCATGAATATAACAGAAAAAGAGCTCAAACTCATGTGTAAACACATGATGAATGTGGGATTGTGCAAAAAAACTAATATGGTGCAAGCATTTATTAAAAAGATTGTGACATTTAAGTTTTAAGAAGGAATCACTTTACTGTGATCTGTTGGCTAATTTGTTCTTCATATGTCGCATCCATGTTTTATTACTATACCTTTTAAAAGAGAGTGTAGAAACTAAAAGAATATACAGAGAAGAATGGCTGATATGAAAAACCCATAAATGGAAAATAGGTCCCTTATAAAGACAAATGAAAGGAATTTGGACTACTTTTCCCAGAATTGGAAAGGCTGGGATAGCAACATAATTGAAATAAGCCAGATCAGGAATCAGCCGCTCCTATTTCCAGTTCTTCTTTGCTTAAACAAGTCCAGTGATGATGATGATGATGATGATACTGATATTTCTAAAATTGCCCACTAACATTTATAGAGGATTGTCTCCATCCTCCCCATCATCCTGTCATCCTTGTCATCATAGTCATCCCTATTGTCATCATCATCACCATTGTCACTGTCATTATTGTCATTTGGATCAACACCATTGATACCTATTAACCCTAGTATCCCCATAGTTCCTGTCATCTCATCATCACCGTCACCTGTCATCCCCATCATCACTGTCATCCTTGTCATCATCATCGTGCCATCATCATCACCATTATCACCCAGGTATCCATCGCCATACTTGTCCCCATCATTACTGTTGTCACCATCATTCCCAGTCTCTGTGGTAGAAATACTGCAAGGTGATAGGCACCTGCTTTTTGCTCTATGAATTAGTCTTTTTGTGTGTGTGTGAAAAATTCTGAATATCACCATTTAAGGGATATATCTGGACACAAAACATTCCTTGAATAATTGCTGTTAGTTTAGGACATCCTGCACTATTCTCTTGTTCTTTTTCTAATAACAGGTAGCACCTATTTGATGACATTAATGCAAAAATATAATTTGCTTGAATTATTATTTCCAGTTAATCTAAGAATTTGGGTTTCATTTATCATATAGCAGCTTAACTGCTCAAGAAAAAAACATCATACTATTATTGCTTTCTTAAATTTTTTGGCAAAAGAGCATAGTATAAAGGATTTACAAAGGCATACCCCCGTTCAGAGCCCTGATAGCCCAGTGGTTAAGAGCTCAGGTGCTAACCAAAAGATCTGCAGTTCTAATCCACCAGCCGTTCCTTAGAAATCCTGTAGGGCAATTTTGCTCTCTCCTGTAGGGCTGCTATGAGTCGAAATTGCCTGGCTGGCAACTGGTTTGGTTTGGTTTATCCCCTATTCAGAAAAGATTTAATTAAATTTGAACTCCGTAAGTCTTGCTTACTTAAGAAACAACATTGCCTTTGTTGTTTCACCACATTTTGGATTTATGTGTATTATGAACATCAGTATGCTGGAAAACAAAGAGTGAGGAACTCCCCCGTCTTACCCACCTATCAACCCTTTTATGCAGGGTTTTTTGCTTCTTTGTTTTTTAAGATACAACAAAGAATTTGACCACCTTTCTCTTTTCTCTAAATACCTACATCTGAGGAGAGGGGCTCATGTTGAAGATATATTCTTTTTAAACACCAGTTTAAGGAGGCAGTTTGTATTTTTCTAGGCTTCTGTTTTGAAATATTACAAGATTGTTCATTTAGAAAGTGGCTTGATGAACTTCACTCAGTATTAAGGAATATTGCTTTTCAATATGTTATCCACCAACCAAACCCAGGAAACCCTGGTGCCATAGTGGTTAAGGGCTACGACTGCTAACCGAAAGCAGTTCAAATCCACCAGGCACTCCTTGGAAACTCTATGGGGCGGTTCTACTCTGTGCTGTCGGGTCTCTATGAGTCCTGTAGGGTACTATGAGTCGAAATTGACTTGACGGCAACAGGTTTGGTTTTTTATAGCGTTTCCAAGACTGTGAATCTTTGTGAAGCAGACTGCCACATCCTTCTTCTGTGCAGTAGCTGGTAGATTCAAACCGCCAACCTTTTGGTTAGCAACTAAGTGTTTTAACCACTGCACCATACGGGCATTATTTGCGTTGCTTTCTAGGGAAGAAAAGTATGTTTTTGATACTTAGTTGGTCTATACCTAGTAATGTGCATTCCACCGAAATTAAGAGGAGTACACAGTGAATGATAGAACTGCTCCTCCATGTGGTCCACGGACCAGTGTTGGGCTATAAACTGTTTGCTACGAGTCTACAATGAGATAAGTAATAAACTGAGATTAAATGCTTAGAAACTTGTATAGTAATTTGACATTTCTATGTCATCCACGCACATGATATTGTATTAAACAAACATCTTGTTCCTCAATTGATTGGAAATTAAAAAAGAAAAGAGGAATAGCAACAACAACCGAAACAAAAACAAACCTAGTCCTTCACCATACTGGTCTGTAGGATACCCATTCTGTGGGATATAAATGCTGTTGTTGTTAAGTACGGGTGAGTCAATTGCAACTCATAGCAACCCCATACACAACAGAACAGAACACTGCCCGGTCCTGTATCATCCTCACAATTGTTGTTATGCTTGAGCCCATTGTTGCAGCCACTGTGTCAATCCATCTTATTGAAGGTCTTCCTCTTTTTCGCTGACCCTCTATTTTAACAAGCATTATGTCCTTCTCTAGGGACTGATCCCTCCTGATAATATGTCCAAAGTATGTGAGACATAGTCTCACCATCCTTGCTTCTAAAGGGCATTCTGGTTGTACTTCTTCCAAGACAGACTTGTTCATTCTTTTGGCACTCCGTGGTATATATATTCAATATTCTTCGCCAACACCACAATTCAAAGGTGTCAATTCCTCTTCAGTCTTCCTTATTCATTGTCCGGCTTTCACATGCATATGAGGCGATTGAAAACACCATGGCTTGGGTCAGGTGAACCTTAGTCCTCAAGGTGACATCTTTGCCTTTCAACACTTTAAAGAGGTCTTTTGCAGCAGATTTGCATGATGCAGCACGTCTTTTGATTTCTTGACTGCTGCTTCCATGGCTGTTGATTGTGGATCCAAGTAAAATGAAATCCTTGACAACTTCAGTCTCTTCTCTGTTTATCATGATGCTGCTTATTGGTCCAGTTGTGAGGATTTTTGTATTCTTTATGTTGAGGCGTAATCCATACTGAAGGCTGTGGTCTTTGATCTTCATTAGTAAGTGCTTCAAGTCCTCTTCACTTTCAGCAAGCAAGGTTGTGTCATCTGCATAACTCAGGTTGTTAATGAGTCTTTCACCAATCTTGATGTCCTGTTCTTCTTCGTATAGTCCAGTTTCTCAGATTATTTGCTCAGCATACAGATTGAATAGCTATGGTGAAAGGATAATACCCTGACGCACACCTTTCCTGACTTTAAACCATTCGATATTCCCTTGTTCTGCTTGAACAACTGCCCCTTGATCCATGTACAAATTCTTCATGAGCACAATTAAGTGTTTTGGAGTTTCCGTTCTCCTCAATGTTATCCATAATTTGTTATGATCCACACAGTTGAATGCCTTAGCATAGTCAATAAAACACAGGTAAATATCTTTCTGGTATTCTCTGCTTTCAGCCAGGATCCATCTGACATCAGCAAAGATATTCCTGGTTCCATATCCTCTTCTCAGTCCTGCTTGAATTTCTGGCAGTTCCCTGTTGTTATACTGCTGCAGCTGCTTTTGAATGATCTTCAGCAAAATTTTGCTTGCATGTGATATTGTTTGATAATTTCCACATTTGGTTGGGTCACCTTTCTTGGAAATAAGCATAAATATGGATCTCTTACACTCAGTTGGCCAGGTACCTGTCTTCCAAATTTCTTGGCATAGACATAAGCACTTCCAGCACTGCATCCATTTGTTGAAACATCTCAATTGGTATTCTGTCAATTCCCAGAGCCTTGTTTTTCATCAATGCCTTCAGTGCAGCTTGGACTTCTTCTTCAGTACCGTCAATTCCTGATCATATATTACCTCCTGAAATGGTTGAACACTGACCAATTCTTTTTGGAATACTGACTCCGTGTTTTCCTTCCATCTTCTTTTGATGCTTCCTGCATTTTTTAATATTTTCCCCATAGAATCCTTCACTACTGCAAGTCTAGGCTTGGATTTTTTCTTCAGTTCTTTCAGCTTGAGAAATGCTGAGCGTGTTCTTCCCTTTTGGTTTTCTATCTCCAGGTCTTTGCACATGTCATCATAATACTTTGTCTTCTTGAGCCACCCTTTGAAATCTTTCGTTCAGCTCTTTTACTTCATCATATATTCCTTTTGCTCTAGCTACTCAACATTCAAGAGCAAGTTTCAGAGTCTTTTCTGGCACCCATTTAGGTCTTTTCTTTCTCTCTCATCTTTTTAATGATCTCTTGCTTTCTTCATGTATCATGTCCTTGATATTCTACAACTCACCTGGTCTTCGGTCATTAGTGTTCAATACATCAAATCCATTCTTGAGACGGTCTCTAAATTCAGGTGGGATATACTCAAGATTGTGCTTTGACTCTCGTGGACTTGTTCTAATTTTCTGCACTTTCATCTTGAAGTTGCATTTGAATAATTGATGGTCTCATCTTCAGTTGGCCCCTGGCCTTTTTTTTGACTGATGATATCGAGCTTTTCCATTATCCCTTTCCACAGATGTAGTCTATTTGATTTCTGTGTATTCCATTTGGTGAGGTCCATGTGTTTAGTTGCCATTTATGTTTGTGTAAAAAGATATTTGCAATGAAGAAGTTGTTGGTCTTGCAAAATTGAATCATGCGATCCCCGGCATCGCTTCTATCACCAAGGCCATATTTTCCAACTACTAATCCTTCTTCTTTGTTTCCAACTTCTGCATTCCAATCACCAGTAATTATCAGTGCATCCTGATTGCATGTTCAGTTAATTTCAGACTGCAGAAGTTGGCAAAAATCTTCAATTTCTTCATCTTTGGCCTTTGTGGTTGGTGTGTATATTTGAATAATAGTCATATTAAGTGGTCTTCCTTGTAGGCGTATAGATATTATCCTATCACTGACAGTGTTGTACTTCAGGATAGATCTTGAAATGTTCCTTTTGACAATGAATGCGATGCTATTCCTCTTCAAATTATCGTTCCTGGCATAATAGACCGTATGACTATCCTATTCAAAATGACCAATATCAGTCCATTTCAGCTCACTAATGCCTAGGATATTGATGTTTATGCATTCCATTTCATTTCTGACAATTTTCATTTTTTCCTAGATTCATACATTGCATATTCCAGGCTCGATTATTAATGGATGTTTGCAGCTGTTTCTTCTCATTTTGACTCATGCCACATCAGCAAATGAAGGTCCCAAAAGCTTGACTCCATCCACATTATGAAGGTCAACTCTGCTTTGAGGAGACAGCTCTTCCACAGTCATATTTTGAGTGCCTTCCCACCTGAGGGGCTCATCTTCCGGCATTATATCATACAGCGTTCTGCTGTTATGCATACGGTTTTCACTGGTTAATTCTTTTCAGAAGTAGATCACCAGGTCCTTCTTCCTAGTTTGTCTTAGTGTGGAAGCTCAGTTGAAATCTCTGTGCCATGGGTGACCCTGCTGGTATTTGAATACTGATGGCATAGCTTCTAGCATCACAGCAACACATAAGCCCCCACGGTTCGACAAACTGACAGACATGTAGGATATTAATAGCTACCCCATAAAAAGCACATCCCATCCTTAGATAAGTGTAGGAGGTACTGAGATAAAATATGTCATGCAGGTTTTTTACTTCAGGACCTCTTGGGAACTGCATTGTGAAGCTCCAGGAGAGGAGTAGGGTAAGCCAAGTCTCCACGGTTTATAAAATCCTGGATTTGTTGAGCATCTCTAAAGAGTAGTGTCTTGTGGAAGGCATTTCAGGAAAGAAGTATTTCCTAGCTATTTTTAACTTTTCAGTCACTTCTTTTATAGCTTAATACAGCACTATGAATTTTCAAGCTTAGTTTTCTCTTTATTTTTAAATTTCTGAAACACAGTCTACAATCTAACCATTTGCAGTCAATGTTACCATTTTTGTTTTTTTGTGGATTTTTTTTTTTTTTGTAGTTAAAAAATGAACAAAAAAACCGATCCGGTGGTCACGAAATGAACTCTCAAACCGTAGAAACCAGAGGCCACATATTTCAAAATGACTTCAGGGTTGTTACAGAGAATTTAGAGGAAGCTGCGGCAGTTTACATGAGGGATGACTTAAAGATAATTGTGTTGGAAAATACTTATTGGCATAGGAGATCGAAAACTGAAAGGGCATGGGAAGGAATCTGAAATGAAAAGATTTTTAGTGCTACACTTTGAAGGTAGAGGAAAAAATAAAGGGTAGTTGAAGGTTAAAAAAAATCATTGAAAAAACAGTTAAAAAAACTGAAAGAGTGGTCCTTGAAATGCTATCAGGGCTGTAAGGCCAAGGTCTAGTCCCAGGAACAAGTTATAGGGAGGAGATTGTTTCACTTCCTGGAAGATTGATCTCCCTTATTAAGCAGCACTCTCAGTTCCAGGCTCCTTTTTCTTGAGTTAGATAATGCTGAAGCAGTTGTTGATTGTTGGCCATCACCTTTTAAGTGAGGCACTAACAGAATGTGGGGCAGGTGAAAATCCCAGTGAAACTGGGCAGATGCTTTGAACATGTAAACACGGCTTCATGTTCGGAAGAGACACAGTGGAAGGACAGTGGTCTCTTCTCTGCCCTTGTGCCTAAGCCCGCTTCTTCCTCATTGCACCTACTCACATAGCTACCCTTTGTGTCCTCTTGGGTCTCATCCTCAGTCTCACCATTGTCTACCTCCCCTCTGCCTTCAAATATACACAGCATTGTCCTGTCACATTGTTGTTGTTAGGTGCCGTTAAGTCAGTTCCGACTCATAGCAACCCTGTGTACAACAGGGGGAAAAATCTGACAACTCTACACTTTCTAGCTGCTTTTTATTTCCCCTTTCCTTTTCCTTCACGGGCAAGATATCTCATTTCCTTGCCGCTTCCCCTCCCCTTAGTCCCAGGCATTTGGCTTTAACGATAATGACCGCAGCAACTATAAGTTGACCGAGTGCTCACTACACACCAAGTTTGGTGCTTAGTGCCTGGATACGTTACTTCATTAAATTCTCACAATAATCCTCTGAGTCAGGCACTACTCTTATTCTAATTTTATAGATGACACCTTCAGATTTAGATTAAATAACTTGCTACACACAGCCACCATTGACAGGGCTGGGATTAAAAACCCAGGTCTGACTGACCTCAACACTTTCTCTTAACTACCTCTTTGTAACCTCAAAATGCCAGGAAAATGTTCTCATTTAAACCTCTCAACTCAGAAAGGTATTATTACCATCCATATAATGCACTTGCTCTTAATGAGGAGCATCACCACCCTTCTGGGGAGCATTTGTAAGTTTGTGGGGGGCATTTGGTTGTTCCAAAGCTGGAGGTGGGGTACTACTGGCATTTAATAGCCAAAAGAAGAGGGATATAGTGTTGGTAACTGTCTTGCAATGATCAGACCACCCCCCATGCAGCAGAGAATTATGCTGCCTCAAATGGCAGTAATGCCCCATTCAGAAACAATGATAATGGGTGAGAATCTAATAATGGATTCAGAGATCCTAAATACCTTTCCGGAAAAGGAACCAGTAACTCTGCTGAGATCTGCCTGACTCTAAAGCTCACTTTTTTTTTTTTTTTTTCTTTTTCATTCTTTTCAACTTCATCTAGCAAAACATTAAAATATTATGTGTAATTTTATTTTCTCATAGAATTGTCATATTTTATATGTAACATCAAAAATATAATGTATTTAGAGAATAGTTAACAAATTTCCCCTTTGTATGTTCTTTTAATACATTTAATGGAGATAACATATATTATCATATTGCCAGATTTTCAGAGGGATGCGAAAATTTAATGAAAGAAACCATCAACATGATATTAAACAAAGAAAGCTGCATATTCTGGAACAGGCTGTCTTCTAGAGTCAACCAGATGTGGAAAGGACTCGTTTAGGAAAGTTAAAAAAAGAAAAGGAGTAGGAGGAAGCCAGGTGAAGGGGCAGGAGAGAGAAAAATTCCACTTGAGGTTTTATTTAATTTGTCTTATTTACTCCTTAGAAGAGAGGATGGTGAGACTTCATCTCATGTACTTTAGACATGTTATCAGGAGGAACAGGTCCTTGGAGAAGGACATCAAGCTTGGTAGAGGGTCAGCAAAAAAGAGCAAGGCCCTCAACGAGACGGATTGACACAATAGTTGCAACAGTGGGCTCAAACATATATACTATTGTGAGGATGACACAGGACCAAGCACTGTTTCATTTTGTTATACATTAGGGTCACTAGGAGTCAGAACCGACTCGATGACACCTAACAACATCAACATTTTCTGAGCTCTGAGCTGTCACTTGCAATGTTTGTTTCTTCAGAAACTTCATTGTTTTTAACTCTATTATAAACATTTTAGTCTATAGGGTTGTCCAAGATTCTTTACTTTTTATATATAAAGACATCTTTGCCCCTGTCAAGCTTTATGTACTCCCACTTCTCTTTCTTTGCTCATGCCATCCTCACCCACAAGACTGCCCTGTCTTTTCTGCCTCCACACCCTACCCATTCTTTAAGAGCCTACTAAAATCCTTTCCCTTCTGCTTTGGCTTCCCACATTGTTCTGCTGTTGTTGTTACATGCTATCTAGCTGGTTCCAACTCATAGCAACCCTGTGTACAACAAAAGGAAACATTGCTTGGTCCTGCCCCATCCTCAGAATCGTTTCTATGCTTGACCTCAACATTGTAGCCACCATGTCAGTCCATCTCTTTGAAGACCTTCCTCTCTTTCACTGACCCTCTACTCTACCAAGCATGATGTCCTCCAGGGCCTGGTCCTCCCTGATAACATGTCCAAAGTACAAGAGACGAAGTCTCACCATCCTCCCTTCTAAGGAGCACTCTAGCTGTACTTTCTCTAAGACATATTTGTTCGTCTATCCACAGCAATTTCTGTCCTTAGGACCCATTTTACTTAGGCTGACGTGTATTGTGGATGCCTCGTATATTGTTTTCCTTTTTCACTTAACTTTCTGTGTATTTTATTTATCCAATTAGTTAACTACCTAAATCTTTCTGTAGTCTTCATTATGCTTAGCACATAAATTGATTGAATGAAATTCTATTCCCTGCTTTTTTTTCTTCTACTCTTAATATCTATTAAAGACTCTGTGTGAAAATGGCAAATACTCAGATCAAATTAGCGCAGACAGAAAAAGTAAGGAATCAGCTCTCATAACCATATTTCATGAAGGATATGAATGTCACTAGGCCCTGAACCTCAAAGACCACTGATGCCAGGCATTGGAATACTACCTCAGTGCCCTGCCTCCTCTTGCTACCCATCTAGGCACATCAGCCTAGTCAATTGACTTCTATTGCACATGAGGAAATATGGCAACTGGTTGATTAATATGCAGACTCTCTCAAATATACTTTTCTCTCAACATAGATCACCACTTTTCTTGTCACAATTGGGACCCCACCTAACTTTCCAGCATCATTTCTTTCACTCTCTACATGAATATAACTTTCGCTTCAACCCCAATAGCCTCTTCACCATCCTACCCATTTCATTTACTTTAACTATTTCTTGCTTAGCCTTGTCCTTTCCTCATGTTTCTGCCTGGTGCCATCTTACTTAACCTGTTAAAGTATGGTAGATTGTGTTTCTGTGAGGTGTAGATCTGTCTTTCTTTCATATTAAAATGTGAACTCTCTATAGCTAGAAACGACATTTGCAAACCCCCAGCTCAGAGCACTTTGAATTGCCTGTAATAACCTTTTAAAAAATGTCTACAGAACATGAATTAATTCAACAATAAATATTTATTGAGCCGTTACTATTGCCCAAACCAAAAACCCATTGCTGTCAAGTTGATTCCGATTCATAGCCACCCTGTAGGACAGAGTAGAACTGCTCCATAGAGGTTCCAAGGAGTGCCTGGTAGAATTGAACTGCCAACCTTTTGGTTAGCAGACTAGCTCTTAACCACTGTACCACCAGGGTTTCCTACTATTGCCCAGACCCTGTTAAAACTACTCTATTCTAGCATATAGCATTGTACCTGCGCATAATATATGACCAATAAATATTGATTGAGTGAGTGAATACAGATACAGAATTTTACATTTTAAAGAAGTGAAAGAGAACAAACAAGAAAACCATCAACTTTAGTGTGATGAAGAGAATTAAAATGAGGATGATATACAATTCTGGGTGGCTACTTTAGATTCAGTAGTCAAGGTGAGTTTTGTGGTGGAAGTGGCAAGCTGAGATCTGTGCTAAGAAGGAGTTAGCAGTGCAAAGATTTGGAGAAGGGCATTGTATGTGAGGTAACACCTAGTGCAAAGATGCTGTGGATGTAAAAATCCTGGTGTGTTTCAGATAATATCAGAAAGCTTTGCCTGATCCTCTTTAGAAGGTAAACAGTAGATCTAGATAATTTTCTATGCTCAGCATTCATTAAAGACCAGCAAGTAATGCTCTTGGGAGGACCCAAACCAGAAAAACCAAACCAGTTGCCATGGAGACTCATGCTGACCCCTTGTATTTCAGAGTAGAACTGCACTCCAAAGGGTTTTTAGTGGCTATGATCTTTCAGATCACCAGACTTTTCTTCCAAGGTGCCTCTGGGTGGATTTGAACAGCCAGCCTTTGAATTAGTAACCAAGTGCCTTATTCAAAATATTTAATGACTGATACAGCATGAGCATTGAACAATCAAAACTCATTCCAGCCATTGTGCCCTGGCCCTTCCTGGCTCAGTGTTACTGGGCTCAGAGCACAGAAAACCCCTTGCCATTGAGTCAGTTTTGACTTAAGGTGACCCCATGTGTTACAGAGTAGAAGTGTTCCATAGGGTTGTCTTGGCTGTAATCTTTATGGGAACAGATTGCCCTGCCCTTCTTCCGTGGTTAGTAGTCCAGCACAGACTGTTTGTGCTACCCAGGGATCTTGTCAGAGTATAGAAAGCTTTAGAAGTAGCAGTAGCCTCAGTTCTGTCCCATTCTATTCCAGCTTCTAGTCAGATGAAGGAATACTCCCTCACCTGTTTTTAGTTCATGGAGTATAAAGCAGGTATTTCCAGTGGGTATTTTGGACTTCCTCTAAGACTGACTGAAAGATAGTCAGGAAATTGTTTGGAATGGCTGTAGTATACAGCAGTGTTTCTCAGACTTTAATACGTGCAAATCCCCTGAGGATCTTGTTAAAATGCAGATTCTGATTCAGCAGGCCTGGGATGGGGCCTGAGATTCTGTACTTCTATAAGCGTCCAGGTGATGCTGACTTTGGTGGTCCTTGGTCACCACCTTCAGTAGAAGGGCATTGTCTTAGTTGACTAGTGCTGCTATAACAGATATACCACAAGTGGGTAGCTTTCACAGACGGGAACTGGTGAATTGAACACAATTCAATCCATAACAGACATAGAGCACTGGTTCTGAGTCTTGGCTGCCCATTAGAATCCACTTGGGGGGGGGGAGGGGAGGGTGAAATCTCCTGACACCCAAGCTGCATCCTAACCAAAACCAAACCAAACCCATTGTCATCAAGTCAATTCTGACCTTTAGGGACCGTATAGGACAGGGTAGAACTGCCCCATAGGATTTCCAGGGAGCGCCTGGTAGATTTGAACTGTAGACCTTTTGCTTAGCAGATGAGTTTTTAACCATTGCACCACCAGGGCTCCAGCTGTGCCCCAGCTGATTAAATTAATTTCTAATGGTGGAACTCAGGCAGCATTTTTTAAAATTCCCCCAGGTGATTCCAGTGTTCGAGAAGCACTGGCTTAGGGCAAAAGGTTGGTAAATTGTCTCAAGAGATCTCCTAGGTCACAGGCTAAACTCTGCAGTCATTGATGAGGCACCAGGTGTTCTTTGAGGAAAAAGACCTCCTAGGAAGAGTAAACCCTACACTGTCAAAGTGCTAAAAGAAGCCTAAAGATAGTTAAGATTTTTTTTTTTTTTTGCTTTGTTTTTATTAAGAGTGTTTGTGCTTTCTCTCCTAAGAGCAGGCAGTTCTTTCTTGCCCTTAGGCTGTCCTCATTTAAAACTTTTGTTATTGATGTTGCCTTTTTTGAAAGAACTTTTCTTTCCCTGAGACCTTTGAGCAAACTGAGGCTATAAAGTAAAGAGGGACATGCACACTGGCCTTTGCTGCTCATCTCAACAAAACAAAATAATGGAGTCTGAGGTTTTGGGTAAATATGGTCATATCAGTTCTTTCCAAACTCCACACTTGATGAAAAAAATTATACCCTACTGGAGTCCACTGTAATTAACTCTCGGACAGCATTTCCATTATAAGTCTGAGTTTTAAGAGGTTTGTTACTCAACTGTAAAATTTTGCTCTAGGCTATGGCTTGACCATGGACAATTTCACCTTTAAAGAAGTTTTAAAAATAAAAGGTTTCTTCATTAAACAAGGAAAGTGTGGTTTGAAAAAGGAATGAAATGACATCCACTATGCTCAGACATTCTTTGCATCTCTATTTTTTCCCAAGTGGCCTTGATTTCTAACAAATGAAAACTAGTTTGTTCATGTATTTTAAAACCAAATGATTAAATTACCAAATGTTTGCGGGAACTCTTTGAATTAAGGAAGTGCATTTTGAGGGCCACAACTCAATAAGAAGGAAGAAATATGTTCTTTATTCTTTTTCATGTGTAGAACTAGAGTGGGGCAGGATTCTGTTCTTTGAAGATAGTAACTCGGTTGCTCATTTATTTTTTTAAAAGGGGGTGGGTGACAGAAGAAAAAGCTAAATTGAACAATAGAAAACTTATGTACTATTTGTGTGCTTCCTGAAAAATTCCCAAGGGAGTTCTAAAACGTCTCTCTGCCATAAGTACGTGCTGCAATAAACATTGATATATTTAATGACAAAAATCTTAATTTCTGCTTATTGGAGTTGGGGACTTTTTCTGTGATAACTCTCTCCCCATATTCAGAAAGGGATTGTTGCCTTTGTCTGGCTTAGCTTATCCCCCCAGTGGGTTTACTGAGCAAGACAATTTTAGACTTCTCACAGTATATCCTCAAGATGTCTCTTATTAACATTCTGTCAGCTCACAGTGAGTGGCCTTTTTCCATTCTTCTTCCTCTCTATTTGACAGTGGATGCAAGAGCCAATGCCTGACTTCACCATAACTAAAACCCAGTTATATCCTCATGTCCCAGGGTAGCTCTGCCCTAGGGCTCCAGTCTGGAGAACCTTATTATTGGTCAGGAGTGGTCAACCTGAGGCCCGAGGACTTCATGCATCCCAGAAGACATTACATAAGTATGATTAAAGCAAATTACAATTTATAAGTATATACCAGTCACTAAAAGTAATGTTTCCTCTGAAAGACCAAATCATAATATAAAATCATGATATATAAATGTTCTGTAAGCAACTACCAATAGAAGGAAAAAACAAAGATAGGCATTCACTTTCAAAACATTCTCCAAGCTCTTTGTCAATGATACTAGGGGAATCAGGGTGTTCTGGTTATTAACCTCAATCCAGTAGGCCATCTTTATTCTAACTAAGACAGCATTGCCTCACGTTTCCGTTCAGAGACCCTAAGGAATGATGCCTGACCATCCCCCCACCCACCTAATCTGGATCAAGGATCTGGCCCCCTGCCCCTCACTCGTATTCTCACTCTCTGCTCCATGTAGTTCAAACATAGCTCCTTGGGATTGTCTCCTTGTTCTCCACCAACCAGGCTATGAGCTCTTTGGATTCAGGGACTATGTATCGTATTCATTGCTTTAACCCTAGTGCCTAGCACACTGTCTTAGCACTGTGGTCAATAAATATTTGTTGAATAAATCAAAGACAAAATGAATAAATCAACAAAATTGAAACAGGAATTTGTGCCTAAATAACAACCCTTGAATTCAGCTGTCAGTATTTAATAATACTTGGTTTTTAACTAAACATTAAAAAAAAAAGTTTTATTTGACAAGGACTCATTGCCTACTAATAACAGTAGGAAGAATAGGAGTTGTTGTTGTTGTTAGGTGCCGTTGAGTCCGTTCCAACTCATAGCGACCCTATGCACAACAGAACGAAACACTGCCTGGTCCTGCGCCATCCTTACAATCGTTGTTATGCTTGAGCCCATTGTTGCAGCCACTGCGTCAATCCATCTCATTGAGGGTCTTCCTCTTTTCCACTGACCCTGTACTTTGCCAAGCATGATGTCCTTCTCCAGGGACTGATCCCTCCTGACAGCACGTCCAAAGCATGTAAGATGCAGTCCCGCCATCCTTGTTTCTAAGGAGCATTCTGGTTGTACTTCTCCCAAGAGAGATTTATTTGTTCTTCTGGCAGTCCATGGTATATTCAATATTCTTTGCCAACACCACAATTCAAAGGCATCAATTCTTAGCAATAAAACCAAAAACCAAAGAGCTAACATTTATTAAATACTCAATTGCTAGGCACTGTTTGAAGGGCTTCACGTGTATTAACTCATGATCTTCGCAACAGCCGATATGGTAGGTACTGCTGTTATCCATGGAATCCCTGGGTGGTGCACATGGGTAATGCACTCAGGTGCTGATCTCAAGTTGGAAGTTTAAGTCCATCCAGAGGCACCTCAGAAATAAACCCCTGGCAATCTACTTTGAAAAACTCAGCCATTGAAAATCTTACAGAGCACAGTTCTCTGACACACATAGGGGTTGCCATGAGTCAGAGTTGACTCCACAGCAGCCAGTTTGGTTGGCTGTTACCCACATTTCACAAATAAAGCAACTGAGGTACTCCCCCAAGTACCCAAACAGCTAGTCCTTGCTGGAGTTTGGATTCAAACCTAGCCATTCCAGTTTAAACCACCTTTAGGCACCATGTTACATGGATGAGATTATCAGGCCCAGTCGTGGCCCTTCTCTGTAAGCTGTCATGGTTGACTTCGCTTTCCATCAGGGGACTACCAACCTTCAGTGTTTAGTTTGGCCACCTCCATAACCCTCTGCGAACCCCATTTTCCCAGATCTCCATTTCCCTGTAGTATGAGTGTGTTTTTCTTTCAGTTCCTCACTGTTAGTGTTTTATGACTTGGGGAGCTTAAAGAGGCAGCAGTATTGTTAATGGAAGCCATTACCACAGAGGTTTCTGCTCTTTTTCAGAACCTCGTAATTTGTTGAAGTTCTGGTTTGAGTTTTCCTCACGTCTCACTGCTGACAGTTTTAGCAGTATATGAGAGCATTATCGGCTGTCTCCAGGGTACTGATTGAGATATAAAGATTTCTGTAATTGTCCAAGATCATTTGCCACTTTATGTATGTAGTACAACTTGCATGTGTAGGTACACTCTGCTTCCAAGTGATTTTCTGGGCCCAGTGGGCTATAAAATCATTTGATGCCCCTATCACTTTAAAGACAACAAAATATCAGCTCCAAATCGTTTGCTTTTGTTAACTCACGTTTTAAGGTTGCCTTTGTAAATGGAGAAAAGAGGCAAATGATAAGCTGGAATTGTTTTGTTAAATAAAGGGATATCTATCTTGTCATCATGCCCTTGCCTCGATGATACTGATTTGCAGTGCTATTCTTATAGGCCTTCTGGTGAGCTTTCTCATTATGAAATATGGATATTAGAATTTTTTTGCAAACAGTATATCATGGTAAATAGCAAATGCTGCTCTGGTCCAAGTTTTTCCTGAGCAAATAGCTATTTGAAAATTAAACTCTTGTCCAAGGCCACACATTCTGTTAGGGCCAAAACTGATGCTAGCTAGACCCCTGGTCTCTATACTTCCAGTTCAGCACTCTTTCTATTGTTCCACATCACCAGAGGCTTGTTTGGTTGAAAATAATGGCCAATATTGCACTTAGAAAAACCCACTGCTGTGAAATCCATTCCAACTCATAGCAACCTATAGAACAGAGTAGAACTGCCCCATAGGGTTTCCAAGGCTATAAATCTTTATGGAAGCAGATTGGCACATCTTTCTCCCTCAGAGCAGCTGGTGGCTTGGAACCCTCAGCCTTTCGGTTAGCAGCCAACATTGCACTCATGAAGAGGAATTAAAGAAAAATTCACTTAGTAAAAGCCCATTAAGTTCCCAAAGAATAATACACATGTACATGTTTGTGTGCACATGTACATGTGACCCCCCCCCACAGAAGCTTCCTAAGAACTTAGCAGAAGGAAATATAAAAACTGTATTTTATTTTCTCTCGAAGCATTAGGCTGATTAAAAAAAAAAGTTGCCATTGAGTTAACTCAGACTCATGGTGACCTATGTGTGTTAGAGTGGAAACTGGTCCATAGGGTTTTTAATGGTTGATTTTTCAAAATTAGATCACCAGGTCTTTTTTCTGAGGAGCCTCTGGGTGGACTGGAACCTCCAGCTTTTCAGTTAGTAGCTGAGCCCGTTAACTATTCGTACTGCCCAGGGACTCCACAGTTACTACATAGAGAAACTAAAAAAGGTGTGGTAGTCTCCCAGTTCTTTCAGGGATTTTTTTTTTTTTTTCTCAACAGAGTTAATGTTCCAGTGCTGTGTAAACTCTAGCTTAAAATTCCTGCAGTCCTTCCTCCTGTCCCCAAGGTGAATCTGCAGTGTATTTAAGAAGAGGTTAATTCTTTGAGTAGCTATAACAAACAGAAAAAAACCTAAATATAAGCAATATGATTTCCCATCTATCAGGAAAAGAAAATGCAAGTGGTAATTATTTACTTTAAATTAATCATTTAATGTCATTAAATCCATCATTGAGACCACAATACTGAGAGATTAAGAAGATAATGAATTATTTCATCACCTTGATACTGCCTTGACTTTTACAGGCTTTCCCCTTGTTGTTTTTCCCTTAGCAAGACAAATATTTTGGTTTACCCTGAGAGAATTCTTGATAAGTTCTTGATCCTCAACTTTCAACTCCAATTAATTTAGAAGGTTATTTAGAAGATGGTATTCTCTAATTCCCTCCGCTGCCCGTTGAGTCGATTCCGACTCATAGCGACACTATAGGACAGAGTAGAACTGCCCCATAGAGTTTCCAAGGAGCATCTGGTGGATTCCAACTGCCGACCTCTTGGTTAGCAGCCGTAGTACTTAACCTCTAAGCCACCAGTTTCCCTAATTCCCTCAGGCAGAGTTATTGTTCGCTTCTCTGTACTCCCATAATATTAATGCATACCTCCATTGTAATACTTTTGCATTCATTAAAATCATTTTTGTTTTTATGCCTGACTCCTGCAGTAGACTGTGAGAAATTTGAGGACAGGAATTACCTATTTTATTTATAAGACAGCATGTTATTTATTTTCCCAGGGCCTGGCATAGTATCTAGTACATAATATCTAGGACACTTGAAGCACCCAATAAAAGTTCGTTAAAGATGGGATCAACAAAATGGAATATGTTTCAGAACTGAAAGAAGTCTCGTATTAAATTTTATCTAAGATATTCTATACACCAAGTATCAGTGGTTTTTTAACTGGTCAATAAACACAAATATAAAGTAGCAAGCAGATAATTAACCCAAATTAACATTCACCAAGCAGGTATTTTCAAGTATAATTGAAAACCAACACTTATTTATAGGACAATCATTATTTGACAAATTTTCAGACATAAAATATATGGTCCTTTGACAACCTGTGAAAGATTTTAAGTAAAGCCTAAGCATTATAATTAGAAAGTATTTCAAATTAGATTTAAAAACCTTTGGGACATATCATGACGATTAAATTCCAAATAATAAATAATATTTATTTGAGTAGAGCCTCTATGCTACTTTGTAGTTACCTTGAGTAATCACTTGTCTTTTACTGGGCTTTATAACATATCAAACCACTAGCTGGGTTCTCTTTTTGCTCTAAAATTCTATTATAAATATCTATCTATATATATGAGCTCTGTTGGCACATTGGTTAAGTGCTCAGCTTTTAACCAAAAGGTCAGCGGTTTGAATCTACTAGCCGCCCTGCACGAGAAAGATGTGGCAGTCTGCTTCTGTAAAGATTACAGCCTTGGAAACCCTATAGGGCAGTTCTGCCCTGTCCTATAGGGTGGCTATGAGTCGGAATTGACTCAAAGGTACCTACCAACAACAACATGAAGGACGAGAAGGAGCCAGCTATGCAGAGTCAGGGAAGGGGACTTGCAAAGGTAAAGGTAACAGGAGCTATTTCATTTATGGTTGCAATAAACACGTAAGTGTTATTATTCTTCATTCAACATAAGAAAATGAAAGTAAGAAAAGAATGAAAAATAGATACATCTTATCTGCTAGTGAACAGAGTTCATGGAGGGTACTTTTCCAGCATCTTGCCTGGCCACAACACTTTGCCACAGGGTAAGAGAGTTCTTTTCCCCATCTGAGCCCAGTTTCCACTTCTGTAAAAGGAGCATAAAAACCCACGCTTCAGAGGGGCCTGCTGAGGATTAAATAAACTAGTAACTGTTCAGCTCTAGCCTGAACTCAATTAATGCCCCATCGGTGTTAGCTTGCTCTCCTTTTGCCTTCATTTTCCAGTGCCAAGCTAAAAGACAAAGTATCTGGAATATGAAGTAATTATTTGGTGGCTGCGTATTTCTGAGCTGTGGATTATAGGGGTCACCTCAATTTCAGTTCTGCCTGATAGTCCATTTAGTCCTGTCGAAGTTCCAGAGCGATTCAGTGCCTTTTAATCGAGAGTTCAGTTATGTAGGAACACAAGTGCCTTTTGGTGAGCAGAGGGCTAGCTTGATAGCTTCAGTCACGCTGGAGAGGAGTCAGTGGTGCATTGCATTCTCCATCGCTAGGAAACACCATTTGTCCTCAGCCAAGCAGTGGAAACACAGAGAGGAGCAAGCCCAATAATTTGCCTTTTGAACTATCACTGAAAACCTTGAATTTCTTAACAGTGTCCTAGGGCTCTGTCACCTCTTACCAAAATTGATTAGCAAGCTCCTGGGGCGCCTAGACTGTTTTAGTAGCAAGGGTACGCACCACATTTCTGCTATAGCATAATACTAAAAAGATGAAAAGAGGAAGCTGCTTCGTATGGGCTTCAAATGAATGGATGTATTTCCTCTCTTTCTTGATGCTGGCATTTCCAATAAAAGGTAGTGGGTTTGGTTTTGTGGCTTTGTTTCTAGATCGAACGCCGAATTTACCCACTGATAGACTTAATCACTGTAAACATCAGAACATGTTTTCATCAAAGGACATAAGCACTGGAAAGGAGAGAGCTGTAAGATGCATCTTTTAATAGCAAAATGACAATAAATAAATAAAGCTTGTGTCCGCCTCAAGGCTTTTAGAAAACACTACGTGCTCTTTCTCCTCTCAGTCTCTGTGTCTTACTTCCCCAGATCCTCTGTCCTCCCCAACCCCCACCCGCATCCCTACCCCCCCACCCCCACAAAAAAAAGAAAGCTTCGCACCATGTGTTTCTACTGAACAGTGAATTTCTGGTTTATGAAAAAATATTGGAATGATTAAGTTTAAGTTCTAGTTCTATGGGTCTCTGCTACGATGCAGTCTGTCATTCTTTCCCACCTTCCTCACTCAAAAAGTTTTTCTGCTGCCCATTATTATCAGCCATCTTCTGGGAAAATGTGTTCTTTTGACTTCTAGACTGAAGCTTACACCTAAAATATCAACCAGGGCAAAACTAGGATTGAGGAACGTATTTGTTCCTGTCAAAGCCAAATTGAAGACTGTTATCATGTTGTTTTTTGTTTTCTAATTTAATCAACAACCCAATACTAACTGTGAAGTGTTAGGCTGCTAACTGAAAGACTGATGGTTGGAACCCATACAATGGCTCTGCAAGAGAAAGACCTGGCAATCTGCTTTCGTGAAGATTACAGCCAAGAAAACCCCACGGGACAGTTCACTGTCACATGGGGTCGCTATGAGTGGACATCAACTCTACATCACCCAGCAACAATTTTTCATTTGAACCTTTGAGTGACATATTCTTCTAGGCCCTGCAGGAAGAGAGAATGGCAAATTAGACAAAGTCCCATTTTCAGAGAGTTTACAGCATACTGAACCTAAGATGTCTATATAGAAGAAAGAAATTAGCTGTATCAAATAGTATATCCTCACTGTAAAAAGACTGTGCTGCAAGTGCCAAGAGGAATTCAGCAGAGAAAGAAGAAAGAACTGCGTTTGCTGGGGCAACTAGAGAAAGGCAGGACTCACAAGTGAGAGAGGCTGGGCCCAGAGGCCTGGGCGAGAATATAGGAACTATTTGGAGCCAGAAGGATGGAAAGGAAGCAGCCAGGAGAGGGAGGCCTTACCAGAGGAGGCAGGCACTGTCCACAGGGGTCTTTGCTTTTTGGAAAGGAAGCTCCATTTGGAATCTGTACAACAGAATGGAATCTTGGCACATGGAGGGTTTTGTGATGTCTCAGCCGCACATGTGCCACGCATCTGCAGAATGGATATGGCAGCACTTGGTTGGAGAATTTTGAGGAATAGCTAATAAAAACAATTTGAAATAAAACAAACAAAAAAAAAACTAAACCTGTTGCCATCAAGTCAGTCCTGACTCAATGTGACCCCATGTGTTACAGAATAGAACTGCTTTGTAAGGTTTTCTTGGCTATAATCTTTATGGATGAAGATCGCTAGGCCCTTTTTCCATGGCACTGCTGGGTGGGTTTGAACCATCTACCTTTAGGTTAGTAGTCGAGTGCAGTTAATATACTGTGCTAGAAGGCAAGGCTGGAAACCCTGGTGGCATAGTGGTTAAGAGTTTGGCTCCTAATCAAAAGGTTGGCAGTTCGAATCCACCAGGTACTCCATAGAAATCCTATGGGGCAGCTCTACTCTGTCCTGTAGGGTTGCTGTGAGTTGAGATCAACTCAGTGGAGATGGTTTTTTTTTTTTTTTTGGTTTTGGAAAGCAAGGCTAGCCCAAAGGGGGCTACTTCTTACTTTTACTCCAGGATGGAGAGCAAGTCTGATAGACGTACTGGGAGGACAGGCATCTTAAGTGGAAAAACTATTTGGGCAAGGCATTGGAGAGATACCAAAAGGTTATCATGCAGGCTGAAGGGTGTGTATAAAAGGTGGCATTGTTTTCAGAGAGTTAGCTGGCCCCATTTCTCCAGGATGAAATGTGTGTCCACGGTAGAACTTTCTCACACCAGCACGGGGCACCACCTCTTCCTCTCTGCCTCAGAGGTCAAATCTAGCTTCAAGACCTCCACAACTGCTGGAGAAAGCTCTACTTGAGAGTTCAGGAAACTTTGTTGATGGTGACATCTAGATACTAAAGACTGACAGGACATAGCCTGTGGTGGGAGGAGAAATTTCACAAAGCCTTTTGGGAAGGAACAAACATTTTAGTAAAACGTGCCTCCTAGGTTTGAGTTAAAACACAACCCTCTGCTAAAAACCACAAAATACCAACAGAAACCCCATAGACCCCAAATCCTTTTCCTCTAATATACCTTACACAAGAGACAGTGCATTGCTTTGGTTTGAATGCCATTGCATTCATTCAGCAAAAAATCCATTAGGTTTATCCTGAATATGGGGCTAGAGCAGACTGTATCCACTTTATTAGGCAGCTGAGGCAGCAAATGATTTCCTTTAATGATTTGCATCATCTTTGTCTTCATTGTTCCCACCCCCCTGCTGATGTTTTTCTCATTGAGGTGCACCAATGCTTCAGATGATGATCCAGCATTTAGTATTACGATTTTGTTACACGTTATTACCTCCTTAGCCACATAAATCCCCGCAGTCTTTACAAAAACTGCCTTTGTATGTTTATGTTTGGTGGCTGCAACGACTATGGTGTGAAATATCGACTGTCATCCAGACAACACGTAAATGGCGGAGGGCTGCTTCAAGTCAAATTCCTTGAGCCACTGCTGTACCACCGTAGTGCAAATTCCTGGGTGGTGATGGGGAAGAAAAACTCTTGAGGCTTCACAAAGATTTCCAGGATTTTTCCTAAAACTTGTAGATTTTTTCTTTTTTTGGTAATGTGGGTGGAAGAGGGAAGCGTCTTTATTTTCTATTCTGCTTTATCAAACCACTTAGAAGGCTTATTCTATATAAATCCTACAAGTATGATTCAATAGGATCTTTCCAAAAGCCACTGATACTGTGCCAGATGGCAGTGAGGAAAACATTTTAAATCATAATAGTCATTATGGTGAGATACACTGGTAACCTTGGACCAAATCTTATAACCACAAGCATTCCCACTTTTCTTGAGGAAACTAACCCTATACCAAAAAAACAACCAAACTCATTGCCATCGAGTCGATTCCAACTCATAGCAACCCTATGGGACAAAGTAGAACTGCCCCATATGGTTTCCAAGGAGCACCTGGTGGATTTGAGCTGCTGACCTTTTGGTTAGCAGCCATAGGTCTTAACCACTATGCCACCAGGGTGTCTACTAACCCCATAGAGGGTCCCAACCTGGTAAGATACCCTCTGCCTTGATTTTTTTTTTTTTTTTTTTAATTTGGTCAGGCTTCTCAAGCATAAGAATAGTGAAACAATCTATAGGTTCCTGGTGGCCCTGGGCCTAGTGTATCATAGGGGTCACTGGAGCACCCACTAAGGTTGTTCCCAGGCCTAGCACCTTCTGTGTGTTCAGGATTCTGTATGGATACCGCTCCCTGAATTGTGCAGTAGGCAACCCTGCCTGTGATATAGCAGGCAGGGGACCAAGTTCCCTCACCTGAATTCTATTCTCAACTCTGCTATAAATAGCTACTTGATCTTGGAAAAGTCATTTAAGCTCAGTTTTGCTTAATCTATAAAAAATCCTCATGGTCCCTTCGATTTCTAAAATTATCTCATCATTTTTCTTCTCCCCATCTCTCAGTATTATTTCAGAATTTTAGAATACATACATACATATATATATATATACATTGTTGTTGTCAGGTGCCATCGAGTTGGTTCCAACTCATAGCCACCCTGTGTACCACAGAACAAGACACTGCCTGGTCCTGCACCATGCTCACAATCCTCGTTATGTTGTCTATCTAATCTATCTTTCTGTCTGTCTGTCTATCTATCTATCTAATCTGTCTATATCATCAAGGAAAGAAGTGGTAGGAACAAAAGCAAGCTGGAAGTATACCTTAGGAAACCTGTAAGAAGTTTAATTCTGCTGAAGCTTTGGGTGTTTATTCACCCCTTTTGGAAACACAATTTGGAGTAACTTGAGTTATAGTGCCCAGCATGGGCAGAAATAACCACGCAAATATCCATTCCTAATTTACTTAGTTGAAACAGGAAATAAGAGAGTCCCCTGACAGACAGACAAACATGATTCACTTTCCAAATATTAAGAATTCTGCTTAGAACTGGCTTTATCAAAGAACGTTCATGCTGACTTCTTGTACAGCTTCTTCTACTCTTTAATTTATACCCATCAGTTAAAACTGTTCCATGTCCACTGGAGCTAAGTCCCCTTGGGAGCCTTTTACTGGAGATAGATTAGTATTCACTTAAAAACAAAAAGATTAAATGATGAATGGGCATGCATTGGGATGAAATGGTTTTTGTTTTGTTTTGTTTTCTGGAAGATAACAGAATCATTGTGGGATATTCCTAACAGAAATACAAATACCATATTGACTATCTGTTCCTAGTTTTTTCTCCGAAAACAAGAGAAAAGGGAGGGCTTAAAATATGTCATAAGGTTGTGAAGTTAGAGGCAATTACACGAATAATTCCCTACCTGCATAGGTTTTAAAATACCTGAACTTGTTGCCCTAGAAGGTTTAGAAATTTTTATCTCTGTGGATTTTCTAGAAAACAATGGATTTTCCCCTCCTGTGCTTCGATTGCACTTTCTTCCCCCAACTCCATTCTAATCAACCTTCTAGAGCACAGTTTGACACCTGTAGCATTCCAGGTTATACGTCCCTCCCAAGGCCAAATGAATTTTACATACCTCTCTTAGAATGCTTTTGAATTATATGGTAATTTCGTGTGTTTCTCTGGCTACCAGCCTAAACTTCTTGATGACAGAAGTCATGTAGTTTATTTTTATATTTTTAATCTTTTCTCCCAGTTCCTAGGATCATGCCTGACATATAGCAGTATCTTTTTCAATAAATATGTGTCGGTTTTAATTAAAATGCAGATCTGTATGGATCAAACAGTCCAAATGCAGCAAAACAAATCTAGACTTGAACTCTCTGGGTTCTTCATAGTACAATGCAAAGTGATGACCATCAAAATTATACAATAGGCAGAGATTATCTGTGCTCCTTGCCTCTGTGTTCTCCACCAGCCCTGCACTCACCTCTACCTTTCTCCCTACACAATGGAAGAAATTCTACTTCTTGATTCTTTGGTCACAAGAGAAAAACTGATAAACCTCCTCATACCAACTTGTAATTGACTTTAATATGTTTCCCCTGAGTGACTTAACCACCTCTATTTTATTTCAGCTTGAGTAATTCTTGGTTAGGCTTCATAACTTTTTAGTAAGGGCTTGACCTTGTGGAAGGTTTAAAGGTTATAGTCGCTCACCTGACCTCCTGTTTAAACTCTAACCTTTGAATACAGACATGGTCATGTGGATAGCAAAGCATTATTAATGGAACCCCAATAGACTACTAAAGAACGAAGTTGTCTGTTGAAATGAGATTAGGGAACATGGTTTAAACAGGAAGCTAAAGTTGGTACTTCCTTTTTCTTCTCCAGAAATCTAAGTATCACCCACCTATAGGAAAAGTTGGATCTATAAAGTTGACTCAATATATTCCTTCCCACAATGTCACTGGAAAAAGTCACCAATAATACCCTACTTATCAAAACCAATAGTTATTTCTTTGTCTTTATCTTAATTTATTTCCAGTTTTTTGTTTTTGTTGAATGCTTCCTACTTGAATTTCTGTTACACTTCCAGGAATACACTTGCCTTCTCGCCTCTTACCAGTCATTGTTTTGTGGGCTCTTCTTTCTCTGTCCACCTCTTAAATTTTGTCATTTCTCAGGGTTTTGTGATCAAACCGTCTTCTCATCCTACACATAATCCATCATCAATCTCATTCACTCCCATAGGCGCTACTGTTGTCTATATTCCAGTGACTCCACTAAATCTATACCGCCAATCCAGACCACTCTCCATAGTCAGAATTATTATATTCTTCCTTTTATGTTTATTCCACAAATATTTATTGACAAGTTACTATGGGATAATAAATAATTGAGATGCAGAGATGAGAGTTAATCCTTGCCTTTAAGAAACAGAGTAGTAGCAGAGACAGCTATGTAAACAGAATGGGGTGGTGATATCCAAGAGAATGTTTTAGAAGCACCAAACAAGGGGACTCAGATCAAACCAGCAGATTTAGAGAAAGAGCTTAGGAAGAAAGAATACTTTAGGTGACTCCTAAATGATGAGTAACAGTGAACATTGTTAAGAGAGTAGAGGGAGTTAATACAGACGGAAGATACCTCAGGAACAAACTTCTGCACGTAAGTGGTCTACAGACACTCAATTAGCATATCTGTCATAGGCCAGGTTTCCCAGAAAGTGAACTCAGGCCAACATGTGCATGGAGGAGGGTACTGGGGAGTGCTTTCTGATGGATACCTGTGGGAGAGTGAAGGAAGGAGGATTGGGCCCAAAGAGAAATTGAGTATATTAAACTTCAGTACTGAATATTCACTATTCATTGAGTCTCAATGAAGTTTCAACTGATGTTAGTGAGATCTCCGAAGATAGAATGGCCCCTTAGAGTTGTCATGAATGAGGGTGAAGGAAACAGGCCTTTACACCCTTTCATCAACCAGTCATTGGATGTGGGCTGCCCTTGGGAAAGGGCATGACCTTAGGTAAGGTCGCTCCCTTGAGCTGAAAGTATGACCCACAGAGGACTCCACTGAGAGCCGTGAGTCCAAACTTTCAGCAGCTAGGAAGGGGCATGAGTGCTTTACTTTTAGAGGGGAAATATGGGCAGCATAACATGGTATCCACTGTATTATACTCCTTGTGCCACTCAGATTCATTGCTTCTTATAATAACTTCTTGGAGCCACTCCTTCAGGAAGGTAAGTGGAATTAGTTATATCCCCTGCCATTGCAGCTGGTGTCAAGGCCGTAACTGATACTTATTATCCCTCTCCTCCACTATTCATCCATTCTAGATTTCTCTCACCATCAACTAGCCCCTCTGCCGGTCTAGATGGCAATTTAAGAAAACCCCATGAGACATCTGAATTCTTCCCAAAGTGTTTAGTCAGCTGCATTGCTAACTAGGGCTCCTCTTTCTCCATTTCACTGGGTCAGCTCCTCATGTTTCACTTGCTTCCAAAAGCTGAGCACTAGAGACACGTGCTATACAGCACCGTGCCATAGGTGCTTTTCTCACAGGGAATGGTACAGCCAAGGCACCGTGTCTTCCTCAGTCACTCTCATCCCTACCCCCAAATTCTGATTAATAAAATCCCTTTATCTCTCTTTTTTTTTTTTATCTCAGTCTTCATAATATGGGAGTACCGTGCATATGAGAAGGTAGAGGAAAAGTTGCCATTCAAGAAGTAGATCCCATCTCTTTCTGCTGGGGCACACCTCAGCTGAAGGATTTATTCCCAATCCCCACTGTTAGTCTGCTTAAGGTCCTGAAGGTTTGCATTGTTTTCCTTAACACTCAAGACCCTGGGTAATCGGACACTGTGCTCTCATTTCTCATATCTCCACCTCTGTATTCAGATTGTCCCACTACCTTCTGCTCATTCCCAGCTTCAAGTCTTTATACCTTTTCTTCCTTCCTGTGACATCGTTTCCTCCTGAGCTAATTCCTTCCTGCCTTTTAACAGTCTATTTCTTTAATAAAACTCTTCTTTAACAACTCTCCTCAGCCTAATCTCTTCTATTTACTATTATTTATACTCACAAACCAAATGTGCAGAAATGTGATGGTCTCTAATTACTTTTAGCTAAATATATCTTAGCATTTAAACCTCCATTTCTGTTGATGGCTTTAAACTTGTCAACTCACTGTAAATAAGTTGTTTCAAGGGCCAGTTGAGGTTTTCAATGCTATCGGTTCAAGATTCTCCCCCTTTTCTTCTCCTTCTCTTGGGTGATGATCTGATTTCCAAGGAGACTGGTCTATAGGCCTTCTTTCCCTCACTGGTATCTGCCAGTTTCCCAGGGTCTGTACTGTATGTTTGCATCCCCTAATGCTCCTGGTCTTCCCATGACTTCCAGTCAGTTGGTCCACACTTTCCTTGATCCGGTTTCTTGTTTGATGGTCCTCTTAGTACTTGTAGGCCTTCCACAGAGGGCTCAGAAAATCTCTGAGCTGCTCTCCCAACACCGTGCTTGGGTATGAAAAATCCTGTAAGCCTGACCTCAGATCGATCTATATAGATGTTACCTCTCAGATGGCAAGCTGCACCTGAGAATTTCCCTAATACCGAGGCCTTACTCTGAGAGAAGACACAAGTCTTCTCTCTTCTAGAGTCTGCCCCTCCAACTTATCTGAGGTCTTCTATCATCTTATTCTCAGACTCAACCTAGGGTGGGGGTCAGAGAGCAGGCACCCCTGCCCATGCCTAGCCTCTCTTCTACCTTCTGCCCTTCTTTCGCCAAGCCCTACCTGTCGTCTCAAGAAGGGCTTTGATTTTCTTTCTGTGTCATTTTGCATCAACTTCTGTAGCTTTCCCTACTCTGAGATTCTTGATATAAATTCCACATTTTAAATCTTCAAGGCTTTACTGCAACTAACAAATCTTTTTCTTTCTTAAAAAGCCCAGTTCTTGCAAATCAAAAGCTCTTTGGCTTTCAAAACTGTTAATGCTGCCATGAATTTCAAGGACCTATTTTGGAATTCAAAGCCAAGAATTAGACTTTTTCTTCTGGATGCTGCTTTTGTGTCCTCCCTTTCCTGAGGCAAAAAAACTTCAGCTTCTTCAGTGTTAGATAGGCGAAAAGACTAAAAAAAAAGATTAAGAAAAAATATATTGGATTTCATAATATTATTTTGATACACTGACAAGTAGCCCACACTAACATCCCATATTTAATTTCCATAAAGACCATATTTAATGGTCTTTTATTTCTAACTATCCTCTAATTTCTTTACTCCACTACTAAAAATTTAAGATGCTTTAGGGCAGAAAATAAGTCAGAGAAGTCTTTTGCCTCAGAACACCTGGGTTCATTCTTTTATTCACTCATTCATTAAGCAAACATTTATTGAATACTAAGTGCTAGCAACAAAAAGATAAATAACAGCCCTGCCCTTCATCAATTAATGAGTTAAAAAAAATTACCATTAGGTAATAAAAGGAAAGTAGAAAGTAAACCAACATAGGTCAGAGGAGAAGAATATAAATCACAATGAGAAATCCAAAACAGCCCCCTAGAGGAAGTAACACTTGAGTTGAGTTTTGAAGGTTCAGTGAGTTAAAGACATGGAGAAGAGTTTTAGTCCATCCGTGGAGACCTGCATATGTGAACAAATGAAGGCATATTTGTAGATTACAAATACTCAGTTGTGCCCAAGAAGAAATGAAAGGTCTGTGTGGTCAGAGAGGATGGAGGTAGAAAGGTAGATGTGTATTCAACAAACATATCACAAAGGACCTTTCATGAACTTAATTTTGAAAATTATGAAGAACCATAAAAGGATTTTAAGGATTGTAGTATCATACAGAATGTGCATTTCAGAAAGATCACTCTGGCCACAGAGTGGAAAATGTAGAGAGTGAATTGCATTTTCAGGGGAATTCCAAATTAGAAGGGACAAAAAAAAAGTTAGGAAGTTACTGCAAAAATTCAGATGAGTGGTAAGAATCTGGATAAAAACAATGAAATAGAGAGGAAGGGAAGATATGGAAGATGTTAAGCTGGTCAAATCTTCAGCAGTGGATGTGGGAGCTGAGGGAGGAGGATCAAGCTGAGTCTCCTAAAGACATTCAGCAGTTGTGAAAATAGTAGTTTCAATCTCTGAACTGTGGAGGAGCAAATATGAGAGAAAATACCAAACTTGAACTTGACTGTGTTTAATTTTTCGTGGCAGTGGTGGGTTAGTGGTAAAAGTCTCGCCTTCCATGCAGGAGACCCAGACTCACTTCCCAGCCAATGTACCTCATATGCAGCCACCACCAGTGTGTTCATGGTGGTTTGTGTGTTACTATGATGCTAAATAAGTTTCAGCAAAGCATCCAGACTGAAATGGACTAGGAAGAAGGCCTGGCAATCTATTTCCCAAAATCAACCAGTGAAACACCCTGTGGATCACAGTAGTCTACTCTACAACCAATCATGAGGATGGCACAAGACCAGGCAGCAAGCATCTCTTTCTGTTGTGCATGGGGTCACCATGAGTCGGGTGAACTCCACAGCAGCTAACAGCAACAACAACAACAAATTTGACATATCCATGTGAGCCAGCAGTGTTCTGACATTGATACTCTCCACTTGCTTCTTTATAGTTTTTCTGTCCTTGTCTTACAGAGGCTGTGTTAAGTGCAGCTCTGTTAACCACATTCTCTTTTTTATCTGAGCCCCTAAATTTGGTGCCCCATCTCCCCTGGCTTTCCTCTTCTCCTCTTGCCAGAGTTCCTCCTTACTCGCCTTTAATGGGTCCTGTTCCTCAGCCTGCACCTTGTTCCACAGAATTTTACTTTTTTCGTAAGATTAATGAGAAAGAAAAGAGGGCGTATTGAGTCAATGGAGGGATATTTGTTCATTTTTAACCACGTTCTGAGTATTAAAACCAGACTTTAATCAGGTGAATGTCCAATAAATATAATATATATTTATATTATAATTATGAACATAATTAGAACTAATTTTAATAAATCACATTACGATACCCTTCCTAAATAAATAAAGTTTTGGTATAAAATATACAAAATATACTTAAGAGAGTAATGTTCTGTAGCAGTAAACTATTTGCTTTTTCTATACCTTCTGAAAAAGCTAAACAACAAAAGCCTATATAAAGCTGCGTTATCCTACATATAGGGAAATTATATCCCCTTCGCAGCTTATATATCCTATGATTAAGGGCCTGTGAGGATCCCTGTCTCTGCAAAAAGGCTTCTGAACAATTTCCAAATTCCAAAGAAATGTTCCCAGACTCTTGTCATGTTACATGAGCTTACCATTCCTGTTGCAGAGAAGCTTTGGGGAAGTGTCACCATGGAGTGTAGTAATCCTGCTGTGCCTCTGCTTTGCGGGAGCTATTTTCTTCCTTGCACACAAGAAGCTTCAAGTTGGCTGCGTGGGTAAGTGAAATCATCAGAGCTGGGAGCTGTCCTCCTCAGGAGCCCCATTAAGACCTGTCAAGGTTTTCCACTTCCTTTCTGTGTTTATTAGTCACAGAATAAACAGAGTAACATTTGAGAGCAGCCTTTGCATCTCCAGCCCATCTTAGATGTTTTCTTGATTATATTTCCAGTGCTTTGAGAACAATTTCTTCAGGAAACATACTCCCTGAATTACTTCACATACCATGGAAAGGCAGCCCTTGCCGCTGTGCCTGCCAAGGAGGCTGTGATTGAAGGGAGCACACCCATGCTTCACTGAGGAAAGCAAATAAATCCCAATTATCGAAAATCATGAAGCACAATGTGTCCCACAGTTGGCATTTACCTCCTTTATACAGAGAGGTCAGGGCTGAATGCTGCAAATATGCTGTGGGACTTTTTCAGACCCGTAAATAATTTGCCTTTAGCTATCAATTTTTTTATTTGTTTGTTATCTTGAGAAATGTGCCCACTTCTCTGCACAATAATGTGCTCTTCTCTTTCCTTAATCACCGTGATCAGCGTAGCTCGATTTCAGTGAATCACCATCAAGTTGTGTATAAGTAGGTGGGAAGGATGAGCTCGCTTTAAATAAGTGCTGCATAGATAGGAGAACTTGGAAGAATCAAAAGGGAAAATTAAAGTGAATTTTCTGATAAAGAAATAGTTCAGTCTGGAGGTTTATAAACTGTCATGTGCTCCCAAACATATATTAATAGGCACGAAAAGGAAAAATTGTTCCCCAGTCAGTCAATTTATAAGTCATCGGGATATAACTCATTTGATCCAGTGGAAAGATAACACTGAAATATCTATTATTTACAACATATGATAACTTGTTAAAAGAAAGTAATTTATTTTCTCTTGCCTCTTGTCTTAAAATTCCATGAAAGATATTTTCTATGCTAATTTACAATGTGAAGAATTTTCATCCTGAGGTAGTAGATAGGGGTGATTCCCTATCCAACATCTATCCCTCCCTTCCTCCTTTCTAACAGAACCTAAATTTATTCAGGAGTCTACCCCTCCTTTAAGTACCCCAGAAGTTTCAGGGGGCACTAACCACATCCTCAATTCCAGGGACAGCCCTGAATTTCTAAGCCAGACTGTATTCGACTCTTCTGTAGGGACTATAATTGGTTCAGTGTTGGTCACGTGATCTAGGTTCAGCCTAAAGGGGAGGATTTTTATTACATAGTTGGAAGAGGGGTTTTCTGTCTCTTGTTGTTCATGAATAAGGAAGTATGTAGTCCTGAATGCTACTGTTAGCTGCCATCAAGTCAGCTCTGATGTATATGTAACAGAATTAAACGTTGCCCAGTCCTGTGCCATCTTTATGATTGTTGGTAAGTTTGAGTCCATTGTTGTGGCTGTTGTGTCAGTTCATCTCATTGAGGGGTTCCCTTGTTTTCATTGGCCCTCTGCTTTACCAGACATGATGTTCTTTTCTAGTGATTAGCCTTTCCTGATGAGATATCCAAAGTGAGCAAGTAGAAGTCTCGCCGTCCTTGCTTCCAAGGAACATTCTGGTTGTATATCTTCTGAGACCGATTTGTTCATTCTTTTGGCAGTCCCCAGGATATTCAACATTCTTCACCAACATCACAGTTTGAAAGCTACTAGCAGCCACCTAATGACCAGATAGGGAGCCAAACTTAGGAAAAAGCTGACACCAAGAATTATAGAGGAGAGGGATAAAAGGAACTTAGCCCAGGGGGACATAATATGGCCAGTGGATCAACCAAATGAAGTCTTTCCTCATGTGAGCTTCCCATTAAGTGAGATAATTGATTTCCTTGTTATTAAAGTCAAAAAGAGCTTAAATCAAAGGGCTCTTCTTTCTTTGTGTCTGAAAGAATTCTAAATGATCCCTTTATGAATAACATTTTGTATTCATGTCTGGGCAGATCCTGCAAGTAACTGAATTCAGTGGCTGCCTCTGTGCTTTGGCTGGAGGAGTACCAACCACAGATTATCTCTTCTACCAATCTTAACACCAGGCCTGAAATCCGTGACTGCTTTAGGCTAAAGCATTGTGTATCCACAGAGGTGCTTGTTAGAATGCCAAGGGGACTGACATCTTAAACCATGAATTCCCACAAACAGATTAGCACACTTCAGTGTGGCTCAACAAACATTTATCACATATATACTGTTAGAACCTGTGAAGAAAATGAAGTTGAAGATGGAGAAGACACTATCCTTCCCTTCAGAGAGTTTATCATCTCACAGGAGACATGCATAGTTAAGATATTATAAGCAGTTTATGAAGATTTCAATAGTGTGGGCATAAAACATTTTTTGAGAGCAAACATTATGATTACTCATAATAGGAGAAATTGGAAATTTTCTTACAGGCAATGACATCTGACCTGGATTTTGATGAGTAGGCAGGATTTCAAAAAGTCGGGAAAATACTGTCCAGACCGTTGATATTTTCTTGTAAGAAGCAATAAAACAAGTTGTGGAGTATTATACTTGGGCTTAGATTTGGGGGACCTAAGCCTGAGTTCCATCTCTCACTTTGGATAACTCACTTCACAATACTCGTGACCTTGCTTTGCTATTTGTAAAATGAGAGTTTGAGTGGGTGATCTGTAAGGAATCTCCTAACTTTGATATGTCATGATTCTACAAATCAAGAGATGCCAGTACTGGGTACTACCTATTTCTTTTGTCATGAGCTTTGCTACAGTATTCTTTGGTCAAGAGTTGGTCCTAGTCATCCTTATGTATTCCTTTTTTAAAGTGTATGGTGTTTTAGTAGACCGTAGAAACCATCCCAACTCACACAAAAAAAAGTTCTCACCAATGAGCAAGCGTGATGAGAAGACATCTCTTTACTGGCTTCAGAGCTAAAATTGCTCTGAGGATAACAAAAAGTATTGTATTTTCTACCATCTGGTATACTCACCTGGAATTCTTGGGGCTTCTCATACAAGCAATAAGAAGAAGGTTAAATTAAATGACACCAGTGACATCTGGAGTTTAAGATGCCTTGTTTTTACTAAATATCCACTAGCAGGCTTCTGTGATTTAGATAGAGTAGTCATGGTAATAATAACTGCCTATTCTTTTATGGCTGAAAAGAGTTTAGAGTTTTGTGTAGTGCTTTTAAGGCTAAAATATTTTTTTGTTTTTTTAAATATATATATGTATATGAGAAAGGGGAAATAAAATTTAACAGGGAGAAAAATTATTGTGTTGCACATGAAAATATGTTGGATTGGCCTTCATATATCAATAGAAGTTCACTTTTGGCTGTTGTTACTGAGAATAGCATCTTTCTGTTGATCAGTTCATTGTTGTTCTTGTTGGAAAGTTACAGAACAGAAATCAATTCTGGTTAATTTAAGCAAAAGAGAATTTATTGTGAGAATATGGGTGTGTAATGGAGTGAAACTCAAAGAATAAAAAGGACACTAGAGGATTGGGCTTGGGAATGGGCAAAAATCAAGTAATCTCAAATGAGAGGTAAAGAATGAGCAACAGTCAAAGTCCACAGCAGACCTCTAGTGAGTCTACACTGTTGCAATAAATGTTCTCAGCTAGATGCCTTCCATTCTTTCACCAGTAGTTTAGGATTAAAGGCAAGGTTCAAAACCATACTCTTGACCAAACTCAGATCACCTGTTCATTCCCTGGCAATTCCAGGACAGAAGAAGAGAAAGAATTGACTTTTTCTGCTTCTGTACTAGGAAGTATAGAATTTTCCCACCAAGATTACCTCGTACACATCAGTAAGAGGAACATTTTTAAAAGGCATCGTTAAAATGGTGGTATAAATGCTACTCATAGCAACTCATAGAAGCCCTATAGGACGGAGTATAACTCGCCCATAGGGTTTCCAAGGAATGGCTAGTGGATTTGAACTACTGACCTTTCGGTTAGCAGCTTAGGGCTTAACTGCTGCACCACCAGTTTCGCTTTTTTTTGTATAGATACTAGGCATAACCAAAAAAAGAAAAAGGAAAATGGTAAGTTGTAATACCAAAACCAAATTCGTTGCTGTTGAGTTGATTCCAACTCATCACAACCCTATAGGACAGAGTAGAACTGCCCCATAGGGTTTCCAAGAAGCGGCTGGCGGATTCAGACTTCAGACCTTTTGGTTAACAGCCAGCCTCTTAACCACTGCGAATGCCTTCAGTAGAGATTAACCTAGATTTTCACTCAAATTTTTTCAGAAAGAGGAGAATTTATTAGCTTATATAATAAGAAGTTCAAGTTGGGGCAGGCTTTAAGATTGGTTGAATCAGCAGCTCATAAAGTCACCAAGTTTTGGGTCCTTTCCATGCCCCCCTCAGTTGTCTTCACTGTGCTGGTTTTGCCTTCTGGTGGGAGTGCTTCATAGCTACAAGATGGATGCAGCATTTTCAGGCATCATGTCCAGATATGACAAAGTTTAGAGAAAGAATACATTTTTTCTTGTATTTTCTTCTTAGGAGTGAAGACACCTTTCTCAAAAGTGTCCCAGCATATTCTCCTCACATCTCATTAGCTGGATTGGAACCTCAAAAGCATCCATAAGCACAGGAAAGAGATGGCCATGATTGTTGTTGTTAGGTGCCGTTGAGTTGGTTCCAACTTGTAGCAGTCCTGTGCACAACAGAACAAAACACTGCCCAATCCTGTGCCATCCTTAAAATCATTGGTGTGCTTGAGCCCATTGTTGCAGCCACTGCGTCAATCCACCTCGTTGAGGACCTTCTTTGACCCTGTACTTTACCAAGCATGATGTCCTTCTTCAGGGACTGATCCCTCCTGACAACATGTCCAAAGTATGTAAGACGCAGTCTTGCCATCCTTGCTTCTGAGGAGCATTCTGGTTGTACTTCTTCCAAGACAGATCTGTTCGTTCTTTTGGCAGTCCATGGTATGTTCAATATTCTTCGTCAGCACCACAGTTCAAAGGTGTTAATTCTTCATCGATCTTCCTTATTCATTGTCCAGCTTTCAGATGCATATGATGCAATTGGAAAATACCACGGCTTGGGTTAGGCATACCTTAGTCTTCAGGGTGACATCATTGCTTTTCGACACTTTAAAGAGGCCCTTTGCAGCAGATTTGCCCAATGCAATGCGTCTTTTGATTTCCTGACTGCTGCTTCCATGGGTGTAGATTGTGGAACCAAGTCAAATGAAATCCTTGACCACTTCAATCTTTTCTCCGTTGATCATAATGTGGCTTATTGGTCCGGTTGTGAGGATTTTTGTTTTCTTTATGTTGAGGTGTAATCCATACTGAAGGCTGTGGTCTTTGATCTTCATTAGTAAGTGCTTCAAGTCCTCTTCATTTTCAGCAGGGAACGTTGTGTCATCTGCATAACACAGGTTGTTAGTGAGTCTTCCTCCAGTCCTGATACCCCATTCTTCATATAGTCCAGCTTCTTGGATTGTTTGCTCAGCAAATACCGTGATTGGCTTAAACTAAATAACTTCTCACTATTCCTTGAAAATGCAGACAAAGTGAGCCTTGCATAAGTCATAGTCACATGGAGGTTAACTGGATACTTGACTGGAATTGAAGTTTTATTAATAGAAAGCAGGGCGTGGGAATGAGAGTTGAGAAGGTTTCCAATAGTGTCCAACAGAGTCCCTTCTCCTGGCATCTGGAAATTTTTTTGTAGAAAACTTTGAATTGGATTTCTCCCTAAGATGTAAACCTTGAATACAGTAATTGTAATGTTCTATTATAATGTAAATATCTTTGTTTTATAATACATTATTTTCAACTGTAAATTTGTCTAAATTTGAGAAACATTATGGATACAAAATTCAGCCCCATCTATTCAAGACTCTAAATGCAATCTTTTATTGGTATACTTTCTGCATGCAAGTGTTAACAAATGCTTGCATAACTAGAGGACTGGAGAGGTAGGCAGGCAGGCAGATAACTGCCTGCCTTCTCTCTTCAAGCAGTTCGATGCTTCTTTATGCCACTCACAGATTGAAAGCCAACAGTCTATCAGTTGCTCACAAGATATCCCTGTTACAGAAAGTAAAGCAAACTGCCTTAGTTTTAAAGCTAGGGCCTAATTTGCAATTTTCACTCTTGTTCCTGACGTTGTTTAGGGTTGTAATTTATACATTAGCCTCCAAACTGTTTTAAGTATCACCTCTATTATTTGTGTGCTTCATCAATAAATTATGCCATTTCAACAATATGCAAATTCCTATCAACATTTTTGTTCTTGAAATTACAAACCTCAGGCTTGTATAAATAGTATATGGAAATGTAGAGTGTATCTGCAAACTGACATTATTATTAGGCACTTAATGGTAATGAAGTATAATATTTAGTTGGATGGGTTCTTTATAAAAGATCTAGAAATGGGTCCCTAGCTGTCCCACATCCTTCTCTAAAAAACAAAGACCTTTAGAATAGGGGTAAATGACAGAATTCTAAGGGATAAAGACTAACTTGATGACCAAAGCATAGTTGTAAAGAAGCAACTCTTTTAAAAAGCATATTGGGGTTTATCTGCATTTAGGGCTTTGTGGATACACATAATGGTCTGTAGCCCAGCAACATTTTTCAGTAGAAAAGAGAAAATTTCTTTGTTGCCAGCACCCATAGTAAGTGGTGGAAGCTTTGATTAATTAAGAAATATAATTGTGAGCAGTTTTGTCAACCTTGACTGAAATATAAAACCTTCTTAAATCTGGATTTCCAGGGGCCTGAAATGCTTGCTGTAATTCAGAACAGTTCTGGGAGAACCATCTGGTCTGAGGTTATCTCTCATCCAGAGGAGCAACATGGATGTTTTGGAGGGCAGAGACAGAGAGGTTCTGGGATGAGTTCAGTGCTAACCTGCTACATGACATCTGACACATACAAGGTTTCCAGCTAGCCTGTGGGCACCATCATACTTTAGCTTAATGAGGGTAGCAAGTTACCACATCAGAATCCAGAATGAGCTCACAACACCAACCAGTAGATGCTCCTCCCTGAATGTCAGGTGAAGAATTCCTCTTTACCTACCCATGTCCTTTCCCTTCTTGTCCTCACTCCTTGCTTCCTACATTCAGTCACCTAAATTCTCTGATTAGTGTGATCTCCAGGCCCCAGGATCCTGTCACTCTGCCTCCTTGGCTCTTCCCCACCTCTCTCTCCTCAATGTAATTGGCTCTTAGAGTATTATATCTAGAACCTTGCAGATACATCAGTGTTCAAGACCTTCTCATTTTACTGATATTATAGTAACAAGTATAACATTAGTGTCATGGATTGAATTGTGTCCCCCAAAAATATGTGTATCAATTTGGCCAGGCCATGATTCCCAGTATTGTGTGACTGTTCACCATTTTGTCATCTGATGTGATTTTCCTATGCGTTTTAAATCCTGTCTCTATGATGTTAATGAGGGGGGATAGGTGGCAGTTATATTGAGGCAGGACGCAATCTACAAGACTGGATTGTGTCTTGAGCCAATTTCTTTTGGGATATAAAAGAGAGAAGTGAGCAGAGAGACAGGGACCTCGTACCACCAAGAAAGCAGTGCCAGGAGCATGGCACACCCTTTGGACCTGGTGTTCCTGCGCAGAGAAGCTCCTACTCCAGGAAAAGGTTGATAAGAAGGATCTTCCTCCAGAGCTAATAGAGAAAGCCTTCACTTGGAGCTGGCACCCTGAATTTGGACTTTTAGCCTACTTTCCTGTGAGGAAATACATTTCTCTTTGTTAAAGCCATCTACTTGTGCTATTTCTATTATAGCAGCACTAGATAACCAAGACAATTAGTAACTAAGAATTGTATTGTTTTGTTGTTAGTTGCCATCAAGTCAGCCCTGACTCGTGACAACCTTATGTATAACAGAATGAAACATTGCCCAGTCCTGTACCATCTTCATGACCTTTGATATGTTTGAGCCTGTCATTGTGGCTATTGTGTCAATCCCTCTTTTTTGCTGGTCCCCTAATTTACCAAACATGATATTCTTCACTAGGGATTGGCCTTTTCTGATGATGTGTTATAAGTAAGCAAGGCCAAGTTTCACCATCCTCGCTTCTAAGGAGCATGCTGCTTTTATTTCTTCTAAGACTGATTTTTTTTGTTCTTCCAACAGTCAATGGTATATTCAATATTCTTCACCAACAATGATAATAATAAGATAGTTTATCTTTACTGTAACCTTCCTATCTGGTAACCATTGGACTAAGTAACCTAATGAGGAGACACCATTATTCTCCCCACTTTGTACCTTTGTATTATTTTCCTCTTGCACTGCAGTTGTGTCCGTTTTGCTATTCTGCCATCTACTGCTTTCGTGTTGTCTGGAATTTTTCTAAGTCTAGATTCTTTGTTTCATCTTCATAACAGTCTCATTATTTATGGCCTTGTTGTCCTCTAGATTCTCTCTTAGTGTGTTGTATTTATTTGAAGTATTTGACTAGCTCTATTAATTGTTTCTTTATGTACCTTTTTTCTGGGGGAGGGGGCGCGGGTTCTAATTACAGGTCTTCTTAAATGAAGGGGAGGAGAAAGCTATATGCTTATTTTAGTGTGCTGGAAACTTTTCCTCTGGGTTTAAGGGCTCCTTATTCCTCCTAGGGGTCTCTAGTTATCCTTGGTAATGCCTTTCTTCCATGTCACAGAGCCCATTCTCACTGTTTCATCTAATGGAGGAGCTGGGTCAGGGTAGCAATGAGAAAGCTGATCAGAAATTAGGCCCCCAATTAATCAAATAGACATACTCTGTTTACACTAAGCACAGAACAGTTTTCAACTGCTCTTGTCTTCACAAGGTGCTCTCCTGCTTGTATTTTGGGGCATAGTTTCCTCCAGCCTTAGTTCCCATTAATACAATACCACCTGTTTTCTAACTTGCAGGAATGCCTCAAAATCTCTAGCCCTTTGATGGCACAAGTCCTTATTTTCCACGGTTGTTGCAGTTTTATAATTATTTTTTAAATACCTTTTCTTTCATTTCATGGGATTTTGTATGGGAAGGGACAGAAACTTCTGGAGTAAAGATTAGTGAGTCTTTACTCCCATTTTACAGATGAAATAACTAGAGCTTAGCTTAAAGAATGTGCCCAAGAATCCAATATCCTAGCTATTCAATCCAAGTTCTCTAATACCAGAGCCTGTGCTCTCAAACAATATGTATTCTGATTGCCAGTACTGACTTTCCAGTTTATACACGATCACCTACAGTGGTTTATTTGATCTATCTAATATTGTATCCCGTAAGGCACTATGACTATTGTCTTCAGTTTATTGATAAGGAATCAGACTCAGAAATGTTAAGTGACTAGTCCAAGAACTCACAGCTATTGGTGGCATGTAGCAAATATTCCTACGCATGAGCAAATACATTCTGGTACATAATAAGAACTCAGGATACAGAGACAAGTGTATGCCTCCATATTCTAAGAGCTCACAGAATAGAACCCAAAGTAGAACCCATGGTTTCTAATTCTCAATTGATCTAAGTACTTTTACACTAAGACTGACTACCTTAATTTCCTTTGTCCTGTTGTTATCTGTGGAAACCCTGGTGGCATAGTGGTTAAGAGCTATGACTGCTGACCCAAATGTCAGCAGTTCAAATCCATCAGGCGCTCCTTGGAAACTCTGTGGGGCAGTTCTGCTATGTCCTATAGGGTTGCTATGAGCCAGAATCGACTTGATGGCAACGGGTTTGGTTTTGGTTGGTTGTTACCTATTTTTCAAAACCACCATGTTAACACACACACATTATTTTTTGGAAGACTGTAAATGGCAAGACCTGGCTTGTTTTTGGTTACAACTACATCCAATAATGCATTGATGTTTCATGCAAGCATACATCAAAGAATTAGCCCTTAGGTTTGCAAAAGATTTCCAATATGGCCTCATTGCTCAAAAGGTTATATATTTCTGTTCTAAGATGGTTGTGCAATGTGCTAGGAAATAAAAGAGACAGAACCAGCTGTATCAAAGAGAAAACTTTGAAAAATCAGACGCTTACTGAAGAGTCTAATCAACTGGGGAGTTTTGTGGACCAAGCTGATTTTTAATACTGCTGCTAGACACTTTAAGTCATATCAAGCTTCTGTTAAGCAACCGTGTTGCACTACAGACTTCCAAGATACTGTCACTGTCAACCTGAGAAAAAAATGACATGCCTGTGATGAAACAATCATAAGCATGTTGTATTACAGTATTTTGATTTGGGTAGTGTTCTAGTCATTGTACTCTGAGTAAAACAGTATCAAAGCAAAAAGCACTGGATATCGATACTGAGGGGCATGTCTGAAGTGAAGTTCCACTGCCTCTCCTGAATAAAGAGAGCTGATCTAAGTCCTCACTTATGCCCTTCATTAGCGATTGTTAATACTTAGTAATAACATCGATCATATGTTCACTATGGGGTGAATATCTGGGCTCTATCCTATTTTGTTACATTTCTACTACCTAACTTCTGGTGTCATACTAGTGAAAAGCAAAGGAAATAAATGATAGGAGCAATAACCTCCATTTGATATTGCTTAATTAGTCACAGGCAGTGTTTTCTAAAATCCCCTCTTTTAATCCTCACAATAGTGTGCATTTCATGATTATTTCTGTTTTTGAGATAAACTAATATTCTGAGTGGTTAGATGGCACACTCCAGTAGCACAGCTAGCAAGTGATCAAGTGATGAAAGCAAACTCAAACTCTGGTCATCTGTCTCTGAGTCCCATGCCCATGCCACACTGTCTTGCTTCTCCAGCAACTTCCAGAAGAAGGAGAACAACTCTGACCGTTGGGCTTTTCTGTGCTGGTTTGCATCCCTCATATAGAGACGCTTGCCGTATAGGCATGTGGGCCTCTGGATTCACTAAAAAAAAAAAAAAAAAAAACCCAGTGCCGTCGAGTCGATTCCTAGCACCATGGAACGCTTGGAACTTCTCTGCTGTGCCCTCCAACCTAACTTCCCAAACCTGAATAGTGAGCAGAAAATCACAGAGATATATAGAATTAAATCAATGTTTCCCCTAATTTTGCAGAAATAATAATTTCCCTTTTTTTATGACCACCATGTTAACATGCCTTTTTAGTCAATTATCTTGAATGCCAGTTATTAAATGTTCTGCCTGAGTAAATGCAGCTTCTAATCTTCGAAACTTACTGAGAAATATAACACTGCACCATTGAGAACTATACATCATCTGAAAATAAGAATTTTCAGCTGGTTCTAAAATCACACCTTGGCTCTGTAATAGCTATGATTGACTTTGGTTTAAAGCAGAAAGTGTATTCTGGCATTTTGGCCCCATTTAAAAGATTATGAATTGCAAACATTCATTTCAGCTTGATCTTTTCAGCACATTGATTTTAGTGGTTTTTTTTTTTTTTTTTTCTAAAAGAAAAGCAAGGCACATAACCATAGACTTCTTATAGGGGTCAGATTTAAATTCTAGTTGGTATTCGATTTGAAAACTTTGACTTTAAAAACTACTTTGCAGCCACTAAGATAATATAGCCAAGAGTTATAGCTCATCAGCCAACAAAAAGGATAAAATTAAATCCTAAAAAATACTAAATTAATGCAAAAGAAGACAGGATTAAAAAAAGGGAAGAGGACCAAGTAATAGATGGGAAAAATTAAAAGTAGCAAGTGATAGACTTAAATGCAACCATATCAATAATGCATTAAATATAAATGATTTAAATGTCCTAATTAAAAAGCAGAGACTATTAGATAGGGTTAAAAAATAAAGACACAACTATATTCTGCCAAAAAGGAACATACTTTAAATATAAAGATACATATAGACTAAAAGTGAAAGGATGGAAAAATATATACCATACTAATATTAATCACAAGAGATCTAGAGTATTCTCAACAAATTCTAGTCAATAGAATTCAGCATCATAGAAAAAGTAACACACCCCACCAAGTGGGACTCATACTAGGTATGCAAGGATGGTTCAATATTAGAAAATCAATCAAAGTAATCTACCACATAAATAAAGCAAAAGAAAAGAATCACAAGATCATCTCAGTTGACACAGAAAAGGCGTACGTTAAAGTCCAACACCCATTCCTGACAAAAACTCTCAATAAAATAGGTATAGAAGGGAAATTCCTCGACATTATAAAGGGCATCTATATAAAATCAACAGCCAACATCATTCTTAACAGAGAAGGGCTAAAACCTTCCCCCTGAGAACAGGAACAAGACAAGGATACTCTTTATCACCACTCCTGTTTAACACTGTGCTTGAAGTCCTAGCTAGAGCAGTAAGGCAAGAAAAAATAAAGAGTATCCAAATTGGTAAGGAAGAAGTAAAACTGTCCCTATTTGTGGATGATATGATAATATATAGAGAGAACCTAGAGGACTCCACAAGAAAACTACTGGAACTAATAGATTAAGCAAAGTAGAAGTATATAAGGTAAACATATAGAAATCATTTGGATTCCTTATACACCAATAAAGAGAACTATGAAAAGGAAATCAGGAAAGCAGTATCATTTATAATAGCCCCTAAAAAAATAAAATACTTAGAAATGAATCTAACCAGGGACGTAAGAGACCTACACAAAGAAAACTACAACACGCTACTGCAAGAAACCAAACAAGACCTATATAAATGGAAAAGCATCGTGCACATGGATAGGTAGACTCAGCATTGTGAAAATGTCAGTTCTACCCAAAACAATCTACAAATACAACGCAATCCTGATCCAAATACCAACAGCATGCTTTAATGAGATGAATTAACTAATCATTAACTTCAGATTAAAAGGTAAGAGCCCCTGGATAAGTAAAGCACCATTGAAGACAAAGAATAAAGTAGGAGGACCCCCACTACCAGACCTCAGAACCTACTATTCAGCTCTGGTAGTCAAAACAGCCTGGAACTGGTACAACAACACACACATTGACCAATGGAACAGAATTGAGGACCCAGATGTAAATCCCTCCACCTACACTCACCTGATCTTCAACAAAGACCCAAAGACCATTAAGTGGGGAAAATACAGTGTTTTTAACAAATGGTGCTGGCAAAATTGGATGTCCATCTGCAAAAAAATGAAATCGGACCCATACCTCACACAATGCACAAAAACTAATTCAAAATGGATCAAAGACCTAAATATAAAACCCAAAACTATAAAGATCGTAGAAAAATAGGGACAATGCCAGAGGCCCTAATACAGCATAAATAGGATAGAACCATAACAATACACAAGTGCTGGAAGATAAGCTAGATAACTGGGAATGTCTAAAAATTAAACGTGCTCATCAAAAGACTTCATGAAAAGAGTAAAAAGAGAATCTACAGATTGGGAAAAAAAATTTTGCTATGACAAATCTGACAAAGGTCTAATCTCTAAAATTGGTAGGGAAATTCAACACCTCAACGACAAAAAGACAAACCAGTTAAAAAATGGGCAAAGGATATGAACAGACACTTCACCAAAGAAGACATTTAGGCAGCTAACAGGCACGTGAGGAAATGCTTGTGATCACTAGCCATTAGAGAAATGCAAATCAAAACTACAATGAGATACCATCTCACCCAGACATTACTGGCACACACACAAAAAAAAAAAAAAAAAACAGAAAATAACAAATATTGGAGAGGCTGTGGGGAGACAGGAACTCTTAATGCAGTGCTGGTGGGAATGCAAAATGATACAACTTTGGAAAATGGTATGGTACTTCCTTAAAAAGCTAGAAATAGGAATACCTTACAACCCAGCAATCTCACTCCTAGGAATATATCCAAGAGAAATAAGAGCCTTCACATGAATAGACATATGCATACCCATGCTCATTGCAGCAGCATTCAAAATAGCAAAAAGATGGAAGCAAGCTAAGTGCCCATCAACAGATGAATGGATAAACAAACTATGGTACATACACAAAATGGAATACTACACAATGATAAAGAACAATGATGAATCTGCAAAACATCTCACAACATGGATGAATCAGGAGGGCATTATGCTGAGTGAAATAAGTCAGTTACAAAAGGACAAATGTTGTATGAGACCACTATTATAAAAACTCATGAAAAGGTTTACACAGAGAAAGAAACAATCTTTGATGGTTACGAGGGAGGGGAGGGGTGGAGAGTAAAAAGCACTAAATAGACACTAGATAAGTGGTAACTTTGGTGAAAGGTAAGACAGTACTGGGGAAGTCAGCACAACTTGACCAAGGCAAGGTCATGGAAACTTCCTAGACATATCCAGACTCCCTGAGGGACCAAATTACTGTGCTGAGTGCTCAGGACCATGGTCCTGGGGGACATCTAGCTCAATTGGCATAGCATAGTTTATAAAGAAAACGTTCTACATCCTACTTTGGTGAGTAGCATTTGGGGTCTTAAAAGCTTGTGAGCAGCCATTTAGATACTCCACTGGTGGCACTCCATCTGGAGCAAGGGACAGTGAAGAAAACCAAAGACACAAGGGAAAGATTAATCCAAAGGACTAATAGACCACAACTACCACAGCCTCCACCAGACTGAGTCCAGCACAACTTGATGTTGCCTGACTACCACCACTGACTGTTCTGACAGGGATCACAACAGAGGGTCCCGAACAGAGCTGGAGAAAATTGTAGAACAAAATTCTAACTCACAAAAAGAGAACAGATTTACTTGTCTGACAGAGACTGGAGAAACCTGAGAGTGTGGCCCCCAGAAACCCTTTTAACTCAGTACTGAAGTCACTCCTGAGGTTCACCCTTTAGCCAAATATTAGACAGGCCCATAAAACACAACCTTGCTTGCTGAAAGTGAAGAGGACTTGAAGCAGTTGTTGATGAAGATCCAAGATTACAGCCTTCAGTACGGACTACACCTCAACATAAAGAAAACAAAAATCCTCACAACTGGACCAATAAGCTACATCATGATCAACAATGGAGAAAAGATTGAAGCTGTCAAGGATTTCATTTTACTTGGATCCACAATCAACATCCATGGAAACAGCACTCAAGAAATCAAAAGATGCATTACATTGGGCAGATCTGCTGCAAAAGACCTCTTTAAAGTGTCAAAAAGCAAAGCTGTTACCTTGAAGTCTAAGGTGTGCCTGACCCAAGCCATGATATTTTCAATCGCCTTGTATGCGTGTGAAAGCTGGACAATGAACAAGGAAGAGCAAAGCAGAAATGACACCTTTGAATTGTGATGTTGGCAAAGAATATTGAATATACCATGAACTGCAAAAAGAGCTAGCAAATCTTTCTTGGAAGAAGTATAGCCAGAATGCTCCTTAGAAGCAAGGATGGTGAAACTACATCTCACGTACTTTGGACATGTTATCAGGAGGGACCAGTCTCTGTAGAAGGACATCATGCTTGGTAAAGTAGAGAGTCTGCGAAAAAGAGGAAGACTCTCAACGAGATGGATCGACACAGTGGCTGCAACAAGACGCTCAAGCATACAACAATTGTGAGGATGGTGCAGGACTGGGCAGTATTTCATTCTTTTGTACATAGGGCTGCTATGAGTCGGAACTGACTTGACAGCACCTAACAACAACCGTAAAACAAAAGGATACCTAAATGGTCACACCAGCCCTGGGACAAGAACAATAAAGCAGGACAGGAAAGCTGGTAACGGGGAACCCAAAGTCGAGAAGGGGAGTGCGTTGACATGTACCATTGGCAACCGATATCACAAAACAATATGTGCAGTAATTGTTTAATGAGAAACTAATTTGCTCTGTAAACCTTTGTTTAAAGCACAATAAAAAAGAGGTCTACAGTAGCTATATTAACATTAGACAAAGTAGATTTCAGAGTAAGAACATCATTAACAGAGATAAAGAGGGTCATTTCATAATGATAAAGGGGCCAGTTGATCAAGAGGCCAAAACAATTGTAAATGCAATTTATTTTCACCTAAAGAAGAGTTTCAAAATATATGGGGGGGAAAAAACTGATAGAAGTGCAAGAAGAAATGGAGAAATCCACAGTTGTCTGAGATACCAGTGCCCCTCTGTCAATCATTTACAGAATAAGGAGACATGAAATCCTTAAAAAAAAGTAGCAAACTTGCACAGCGCTGTCAACTAACTTGAGCTAATTGACGTATAGAACACTCTACCCAATAATAGCAGGATACATGTTCTTTTCAAATGCACACAAAACATTTACCAATAGGGACCACATCCTGAGTGAAAAACATTCAAAAGGATTGGAGCATACAAAGTATGTTCCCTGACCACAACGAAATTAAATAGAAATCACTAACAGAAATATCTCTGAAAACCTCCATATATTTGGAAACTACATGACATATTTGTAAATAACCCATAGGTCCAGGGAGAGATCCAAGGGGAAATTAGAAAGTATTTTGAACTGATAGATATGAAAATACGTCATATCAGAATTCATGAGATATTGCTAAAACAGTATTTAAGGGGGAATGTAGAGCACTAAATGACTATATTGATCAAGAAAGGTCTCAAATTAGGGACCTCAGCTTCTACCTTAAGAAACTAGAAAAGAAAGAGTGAAGAAAACCCAAAGGAAGGAGAAGAAAGAAAATAATAAATATTGAAGTAAAACCAATTAAACTGAAAATTAGTTCCTTGAGAAGATCAAGTAAAACTGATAAACTTCTAGACAGACTGATCGTGAAAATAAAAGACACAAATTACCAGTATCGGTAATGAGAGAAGTGACATCACTACAGATTCTACAGATTTAAAAGAGTAAAAAAATATGAGCAACTTATACCTGTAAATTTTATAACTTAGATGAAATGGGCATATTTCTTGAAAGAAACAGAATACCAAAGCTCATTCAAGAAGGAATAGATAAACTTGAATAATCCTATATCTACTAGAAAAATTAAATGTGTCATTAAAAACCGCCTCACAAAGAAAACTCCAGGCCCAGATGGTTTCATTGAGGAAGTCTACCAAACATTTAAGAGATAATACCAACCCTACACAATTCTTCCAAAAAACTGAAGTAGAGGAAATACTTCCTCACTCATTTTATAAGGCTAGTATTACCGAGATACCAAAACCAGAAAAAGACATAAAAGAAACGGAAAAAAAAAAAAACCCTTTAGACCAATATCTTCTATGAACATAAAAAAAAAAAAAAAAATGAACATAGAAACAAAAAATTCTAAACAGATCAAATCAAATCCAACAATAAACAAAGGACTATAACCAAATGGGGTTTATCCCACAAATCCAAGATTAGCTTAACATTCAAAAATCAATCTAAGTAATTCAACATATTAAGATACTAAAAAAAAACCTGTGATAATTTAACAGAATCCAACATCATTCCTGATAAAAACTCTTAGCAAACCAGGAATAGAAGGGAACTTCCTCAGTCTGATAATGGGCGTCTATATAAATCTGGTGGCGCAGTGGTTAAGTGCTTGGCTGCTAACAAGAAGGTCAGTGGTGTGAACCCATTAGCTGCTCCACAAGAGAAAGATGTGGTGGTCTGCTTCCATAAAGTTTTACGGCCTTGGAAACCCTATGGGGCAGCTCTGCTCTGTCCTATAGGGTTGCTATGAGTTGGAATCAAGTCAGTGGCAAGTTTTTTTGTAAAATCTCCAGCCAACACCATACTTTATAGTAAAAGACCTAATATTTCCTAAGATCAGGAACAAGACAAGGATAGTCACTGTCACCACTTTTATTCAACATTATACTAAAAGGTTTAGCCAGTATACTCAGGCAAGAAAAAGAAGTATAAAATACCTGCATTGAAAAGAAAGGTGTAAAGCTGTCTTTACTCATAGTCAACATATGTCTGTATAGAAAATCCAAAGAAATCTTCAAAAACGACCAGCAGAGTTTACCAAGATTGCAGGATATAAGATCAATATGCAAAAATTAATTGTATTTCTATATACTAGCAAAAAAATCAAATACAGAAATTTTAAAACAATACATTTATAATACCTAAAAAAAAAAAAAAAAAGCACTTAGAATTATATCTGACAAAAGATACATAAGACCTGTACACTGAAAACTATAAAACATTCCTGCAAACATTAAAGAAGACCTAAATTATCGGAGAGATATGCCTCTTTCATGGGTTATAAAACTCAATGTTCTTCCCACAATGATATACAGATCCAATATGGTGGTGGTGTGCGTCATTGAGTCAATTACAATTCATAGTGACCCTAAAGGACAGAATAGAACTGCCACATAGGATTTCCTAGGCTGAAATCCATACAGGAGCAGGTAAAAAAAATAAAATAAAAATTTTATTTATTTATTTATTTATTTTGTAGCCAGGTCTTTTCTTTCTAGAAGCAGCTGAGTGGGCTTGCCAACCTTTTGATTAGCAGCCAGACACTTAACTCTTGCACCACCAGGGCTCCTTAGATCCAATGTAGTTCCCATCAGATCCCTGCAGGTGTTTTTTTTTTTTGTAGAACTTGACAGCATTATTCTAAAATGCACCTGTAAATGCGTGGTACCTAGAATATGAAACAACTTTGATAAAGAACAAAGTTGGGGGCTAACTCCAAGTGGTTTTAAGAATATCATAAAGTTGGAATAATTAAACAGTGTGGTATCAGCATAAAGACAAGTAGATTAGTGGGTCAAATAGATTTTCCAGAAATACTCCCATATAAATATAGAGAATTGATTTTCTACAAAGGTGCAAATGCAATTCAGTGGAGAAAAGAATAGCTTTTCAACAGGTTGTCCTGGAACAATTTGATAGCTATACATAGAAAGAAAAAGGTGAATTTCGATCTCTGTCTCCCAGCATATAAAAATTAATTCGAAGTGGATTGTAGGCCTAAGCATAAAACCTAAATTTGTAAAATTTTTAAAATAAAGCATAGGAAAAATATCTGTGACCTGGGATTATGCAAAAATGTCTTAGCTAAAACACCAAAAGCATGATTCATAAAAGAACAGATTGATGAATTGCTCAGCAGATGGCTCCATTCACCCTTGTCTTTCCTCGCCCTGGGAAGACAATTCAACTTGAACTCCAGGCTCAATCAGCATTCCTGTTCAGGAAACTAAAATTTGAATTACATTGTCTCAGCATCTTTTTTTTTTTTTTTAACTTTTAAATGTAGGAAGAATTTATTAACCTTTGTATACAAGTGTTCAAGTTGAGATGGATTTTCTATACCCAAACCTGTTGCCTTTGAGGTGATTCTGACTCAGCAATCCTATAGAACAGAGTAGAACTGCTCCGTAGGGTTTCCAAGGCTGTAAATCTTTACAGAAGCAGACTGCCACATCTTTGTCCCATGGAGTGACAGCTGATGGGTTCAAACACTGACCTTCTGGTTAGCAGCTGAATACTTAACCACTGCACCACCAGGCCTCCTCAGATTTTCTATACATCATCTTCATTATACAGAAACTTTATAAAGAAAGTACTGTCACTATGTCCATCTTACAGAAGAATAAACTGAGGCTTAATAAGATTCCTTGCTATAAAAATGGCATGGCAATGTCAGACCTCCTCTAAGCTGATTCTCATGAGGTACAGGTCAGACATACATTCACCTTCCAACCTATTTACCAGTTCTCACACCAGCTGTCTCTCCCATGGTACTCTGTACTTCTCTACTGGGTTCAATAACCTGCTGCAGTGGCCACACAGAGCTCATAGACCATACTCACGATGATGGGGTTTATTAGGGAAGTGACAGGTTACAATTCAGGATCAGGATCAACTTGGAAATAACAGGAACAACTCAGAAATAGTATACAGTTCTTCCATCAGGACAGCTCCTTCTTGGCTGTTCCCAGGGGCAGGCCTCTGCTGCCAACCCCTGCTCAGGCCTGGCCTCTGCCCTTGGCCTGGCAAGTGTTACAAAGCTCTTTAGCTCTGCTGATAAGTGCCCAGAGGCATCCCCATTCCTCCAGGAAGCCTCCTGCCCTAAAGCATTCAGCTCTTCACTCCATGGGTCAGCAAACCCACTGTAGCCACCTCGCTTTGTGGGCCAGAAAATCTACTACACTGTCTCCTGCCAGTTTCCTGGTTCTGCTGCCACTATTTCTCTGTCTCTGGACTCTACCATACTTGTCACTGCTGCTTGGCATCTCGTGCTGTCTCCTGTGATAAGGCTCTCTATGTCTCCTGGATCTAGGAGGTTCTCAGTGCAGGGACCCTGGGTCCAAAGGACATACTCTGCTTCTGCCTGTTCTTCTTGGTGGTAGTGAAGCCCCCTTTTAGCCTCTGGGATTGGCTCCCTTTAAGTCTAGTGGAATGGCAGAACTGACCAGCCCTCTACGAGGGTTCCATGCACTGTATTTGCATCCTTCTACCTCTGCAAGGGTTTCATGCACCTTATTTGCATTATTATCAGGCTGTCCAATCCTCTTGGTGAGCCACAAGCACCGAATTTGCATAGTCCTTCCCAATTATTTTGTGGGAGTCACAAGACCATGGCTAGAAGGGCCATATGAAAGCAATTCACTGCACCACACTTGCCCGATATTACACTGCTAAAAAGTGGTCAGGGTAGTCTCCAAAACAGGTTCCCTGACCTCAGAGCCTGGTTGCTTTTCTTTTGTGCCACTTCACTTCTCTATACAGAATGGTGTATTCGTCCCTGATTTTTTAAAAAGAACCTTTCTTAAGCCAATTTTTTTTAGATGGAAGATTAATGACAGCATTGGCTTTTAAGACACCAGGATATTCCTTAGTAATATAGATATTTATCCTTTATCTTTCAAACCTGTCATGGCTACCATCCACGTTTGCAAGTGTGGCTGAAAGAAAAAAACGTACGACCAACCACCCTTTCCATCTTGAGTTGAAATAAAGTCTGCTTTAGCTTTTAGTGACATTTGCCAGTTTATACTCAGGCTGGCGTAAATTAATGTAATTCCCAAAGTGACTACCAAATGTCCATGGTGTAACCTCTTCACCCAAGCGGATCTGACCTGATATTCCTCTGATGTTGTCTAAATAGATGATTCACTTCAGGGAGCCTCCCTTTGAATTCAGCTGTTTTGGCATTTGCTCCAGTTCTGTAATAGCCACATACCCCAGGGGTAAAGTAATGGATCCCTGGCAATCTGGCTGTCCTCTTTCACATTTGTTTACACATTTGTGCCTGTCCTCTGAGAATGGCACAGAGTAGAAAGGATAATATCCTCCCACTATCTTCTCTGAGAGTCAAAGCCACATGGAGAGACTTGCCAGTCTCAGCCAGATTATTCTTCAATTGTCTTCCTAGACACAGTTAAGTCTTTTGAAAACCTGAGTGTCCTTAAGAGAATAAAATTTAGAACAGCATATATATTGCAAAAAACAGTATTTGAGAAGGATAAATTAATAAAAATGGGCCTTTCACATTATCACTGAGCGTTTAACATTTATAAAGGAAAAAAAGAAAACTCTTTAAAAAGCTATCCATAGGAACACAAAACTATGACTTTTTTCTTATTAGTAATAAATACTAGCCTTTTCCTTGGAAAATAAATGCATATTATACTTGCACATCATCCCAAGAAGTAGAAATAGAGCAAGAGATTTGGTAAACTATGATGGGAAGTCAAATAGTTTTACTTCAACTGCCACATATAGATCTGTTGTCTGACTCTAACAACAGTTTTTGCCCTTTCTGAGTTACGTTTTCCTAACGTTAAACATGTTCTTTTCCTATACTTTAACGTATGTTTTTGTCTTTATAACGATTCTGGTGGGAACAAAGAATTGGTTTCTCTCCCATCTTCAAGTAGAGGCAACCTAGTAAAAAAAGAGCATAGGCACTTCTGAGCCACCTCTGCAACTTGTTAACTGTGTGACCTAGGGGAACTCAGTTAACCATGTTGAACTTAAGTGGTTCATAGGTGAAATGAGGTGATAGTTCATGGGTCATTGTGAGAACTAAGTGAGTTACTAAAATATGTAAAGTGACATCCAACCAACAGGATTTTTCTTGTCTCTCCCCTTAATCAGTTTAAGAATTTAACTAACTTCTGTCTGTTCTACACAACTGTTGATGTGTTTTCCTTTTTCTGGATCAAGCAGTAAGTTTGTTCTTATTTGGCAAACAAAAATTTAAGAGGAATAATGCAGTCTTCAACTCTTGTCCTTCAGGTGATTATGGCTTTTCTGTTCTTGGAACTTCAGATGTGATTTTCTGTTCTGCTTTTGTGAGTTTATAACTTATAACGTGTCAAATAGATAAATATCTTACTTTAAGAGAAAGAATGTCGTTGTTTTTAGGTGCCGTTGAGCAATCCTATGCACAACAGAAGGAAGCACTGCCTGGTCCTGCACCATCCTCACAGTTGGTGCTATGATTGAGCCCATTTGTGCAGCCACTGTGTCAGTCCATCTCTTTGAGGGTCTTCCTCTTTTTTTCTGACCCTCTACTTTACCAAGCATGATGTCCTTCTCCAGGGACTGATCCCTCCTGATAACATGTCCAAAGTATGTGAGACATAGTCTCAACATCCTTGCTTCTAAGGAGTGTTCTGTTTGTACTTCTTCCAAGATATATTTGTTAGTTCTTTTGGCAGCCCATGGTATATTCAGTATTCTTCGCCAGCATCACAATTCAAAGGCATCAATTCTTCTTCAGTCTCCCTTATTCATTGTCCAGCTTTCACATGCATATGAGGCAATTGAAAATACCATGGCTTGGATTAGGCGCACCTTAGTCCTCAAAGTGACATCTTTGCTTTTCAACACTTTAAATAGGCCTTTTGCAGCTCACGTGCCCAATACAATGCGTCTTTTGATTTCTTGACTGCTGCTTCCATGGGTGTTGATTGCGGATCCAAGTAAAATGAAATCCTTGACAAACTCAATCTTTTCTCTGTTTATCATAATGTTGCTTATTGGTCCAGTTGTAAGGATTTTTGTTTTCTTTTTATGTTGAGGTGTAATCCACACTGAAGGCTGTGTGGTCTTTGATCTTCATCAGTAAATGTTTTAAGTCCTGTTCACTTTCAGCAAGCAAGGTTGTGTCATCTGCATAACACAGGTTGTTAATGAGTTTTCTTCCGATCCTGATGCCCCATTCTTCTTCATATAGTCCAGCTTCTCAGATTATTTTCTCAGCATACAGACTGAATAGGTATGGTGAAAGGATACAACCCTGACCCACACCTTTCCTGACTTTAAACCATGCAATATCCCCTTTTTCTGTTTGAACGACTGCCTCTTGATCTATGTATAGGTTCCTCATGAGCACAATTAAGTGTTCTGGAATTCTCATTCTCTGCAATGTTATCCATAATTTGTTATGATCCATACAGTGGATTGTCTTTGCATAGTCAATAAAACACAGGTAAATATCTTTCTGGTATTCTCTGTTTTCAGCCAGAATCCATCTGACATCAGCAATGATATCCCTGGTTCCACATCCTCTTCTAAATCCAGCTTGAATTTCTGGCAGTTTTCTGTCAATGTACTGCTACAGCCGCTTTTGAATGATCTCCAGCAAAGTTTTGCTTGCATGTGATATTAATGGTATTGTTTGATAATTGCCACATTCAGTTAAATCACCTTTCTTGGGAATAGGCATAAATATGGATCTCTTCCAGTTGGTTGACCAGGTTGCTCTCTTCCAAATTTCTTGCCATAGATGAGTGAGCACTTCAGCACTGCATCCATTTGTTGAAACATCTGAATTGGTATTCCATCAGTTCCTGGAGACTTCTTTTTAGCCAATGCCTTCAGCACAGCTTGGACTTCTTCCTTCAGTACCGTTGGTTCCTGATCATATGCTACCTCCTGAAATAGTTGAAGGTTGACCAATTCTTTTTGGTATAGTGACTCTGTGTATTCCTTCCATCTTCTTTTGATGCTTCCTGTGTCATTTAATATTTTCCCCATAGATTTCTTCAGTATTTCAACTTGAGACTTGAATTTTTTCTTCAGTTCTTTCAGCTTAAGAAATACTGAGTGTGTGCTTCCTTTTTGGTTTATCTATCTCCAGGTCTTTGCATGTGTCATCGTAATACTTTGTATTCTCAAGAAGACAAAGAATAGTTAATATATAAATGTTAAATATTAAAAAAGACCCATAGTTTTCCACACTTATAGGAGAGGCAGAAGCATAGGTTATCCAAAATCCCAAATAGTCGTAGTTCTGAAATGCCATAGAGAGCCAGCCACCCTGTCAGAGAAATATAGCTTTATCCCCTCAATTTCAAGCTCCAGTCCAGCACCTCAGGGCTTTTGGCATCCAGAGAGATCAATAAAAGATAGGTGAACCTAGAGAATACACAAAGCCGATAACCTGGAGGTAATTGTAGGTGTACGTAATATATATACAGTGCGGTGGTAAAGATTAGTCATTACCTGTATTCCTGTCCTTGATAACTGTGTGAACTGTGAAAGGTAAATAAACCTCTGTCTGTTTAACTATGAGTCTCTTTAATTTTCTTTTGGTAAATGGGGTTAATAATGGCACCTGTGTGGACTCCCAGGCACTTAGAGATGCTCAGTCAATATTAAAACCATAAAACCAAACTGGTTGCTGTCAAGTCAGTTCTGATTTATAGAAATCCCATGTGAGTCAGAGTAGAACTGTGCTCCATGGGGTTTTCAGTGGCTGATTTTCGGAAGTAAATTGCTAGGCCTTTCTTCCGACACACCTCTGGATGGGCTCAAACCTCCAACCTTTCTGTTAGCAGTGAGCACATTAACCGTTTGCACCACCCAGGGACTCCCAATCAATATCAGATACTGTTTTTATTAGTTACCTAAAAGAAAACATTCCCTGTTTATGCCTAACTCTAACCACGTTATAAATGAAAAAATATATATATATATAGGCTCTTTGAATCAGTTCATTCTATCCATTCCAATTTTCCTTCAATTTACTGATCTTCATTTGCTGTCTTTCTGAAGGCCCATACCACCATTCTTCTGTCTGAGAAAGTAGGGTTCCGTACCGATTAAGAGCAGGACTGAGTTTGAATTCTGGCTCCTCACTATTGACTTCGGTGCTTTGAACAATTTTGTCTAACCACTAAACCAAAAAAAACCCAAAGTCACTGCCATCAAGTCAATTCTAACTCATAATGACCTTTTAGGACAGAGTAGAACTGCCACATAGGGTTCCCAAGGAGCACCTGGTGGAATTGAACTGCTGACGTTTTGGTTAGCAGCTGTAGCTCTTAACCACTACACATACCACCAGGGTTTCTATCTAACCACTGGGTGCCTATAAAAAGGGGATAATAATAGTATCTGTTGTTGTTTGGTGACATCAAGTCAATTTCGACCCATAGCAACACTGCGTACAAAGAATGAAACACTGCCCGGTCCTGTGCCATTAAATGCTAACAATTAAGAATAACAAAATTTCTTAATTTTTTTTTTCTCTTCTGAAAGTACCTATTTATTCAGGGGACACAACCTCCTATTGGGAGGATATATACATACACACATACACACACACACACACACACACATTATATATATATATATTTTTTTTAATTAAAAAAAAATTTTTTTTATATTTTTAATTCAATCTTTTTTTCCCCAATAATAAAAGTGGGGAAATTACTACCTGTATACAGTTGTCCTGTTTTGTAATATCAAAGATATAACTGATGATGAATTCCCTCCCTGACACGCATTCTGTTTCCTCATTGCTCACTTGAGCCTACATCATGAAAACAGGGCTTTACTGAATTGCCAAAGGTGCCACAATTTTGAAATGACTATGACTTTCAACCTGGGTTATAACTCATGTATATTTCTCTGTGTTCCACGCCAGGCTGTGATCTCCTTGAGGACAAAGGACTATATACTAATTTCATCTTACCTTACCTATAGTACCTAATATATACCCAGTGATGCTCAGTAAACAACCACAGAACTAAGTGAATGGATGAATGAATGAATGAATGAATGAGTGAATGAGTTATACTCAAAGTGTAGTACTCTTTTCCTTTATTCAGCAACAGAGTAAACTTCCAAGCTAGTTGTAGAATAATCCTGGACCTTTCAAATTTCCAGGGATGCTCTCAAGTACCCTACTTTAGATCATCCTATCTCTCGTTTTATCATTCCTGCCATAGCTCATTGTCTCCCAAACACACCTTGTGTTTTCCTGTTTCTGTCTTTCCTCTCAATACCCTTTTTGAAATGCCTTCCCCTCCCTCTCCACTTAGCTGAATCTTCAACTCAGACCTCATATGAACATTTCCTTCTCTAAGTGTAAATCACTTCACCTTCTCCTGACCTTCTATAGCAGCTATTGCCTCAATCAGTTAGCTGTCACTTAGCACCTGTGTTGTGTATTTTTAGTTTTCATTTGACAAGAAAAAGATTTAACCAGATTTTAAATCCCTTGAGAGTAATGACAATGTCTTGTATTTCTGTACCTAGTTTTGTGTTTCACTTTTAATGTAATAATCAGTAAATAATTGTTATTGGATTGACTTGGTCTAAACCACCTTAAACAGACTCCTATATAATATAAACGAAATGCAGCACAAGGGAAACATCATTTGTGGACAAATAGGAAGATTTGATCCATTTGTAGGTAAACAGGGAACACATCAAGAGAAAGATGTGAGTTGGAAGTGGAGCTTTAGCTTCCTTAGTTCCATCCAACTCTGTGCTTTATTTTTATTTGGTTTGATGCTTCATTTTATCTTTGTTTGACTTGCACTTGGTGGGGGGGTAGAGGAGTAAGGGCATTTAGCTTTAATCTAAGTCTAGTTGTATGCACTAATAAAAACTCTACCGCTGAATTGTTTATTTTACAATGAAACATTTCAAAACAAAATATGAGACAGCTAATGCATCTCTGCCATCTGTTCTGATGAAGTGTGGGGGCGGCATGGATGGGGGTGAAGTGTTATATGCATAGCTCCTCCTCAGAAACCTTTCAGAAACTGGGTGCTAATGACTGCCGTGGATGTCACCCAAATTTACAGTGTGCAGCTAGGTACTGGAGCATCCTGATTATCGCAATATATGGAACTACCAAATCCATTGCCCTGTAAAGAATTGTAAATGAGCAGAATGCTGGAAGGTCATGTAAATTCTTGTTATATATTTTAAATCCTGGTAAATGAATCTTTTTTAAAATGCAGATGAAGAGAAAAGCGTTACCAACTATTCCTCCAAATAGAGCAGCCAAGATCACAGCAGATCTTCTGCCAAGGACCAAGGCCATCTTTGGCACTGGACACTTCCTCTGCCCCAGTTGCCAAGAACATCTGGTCCCATGCATTTTCCTTCCTCTGCATTCATGCATTAAAATTGTCTACATTTAATCATCGTGTGAATATGACCATTGGGTAATGTGTCAGCATTGAATGGGAGGCTAGGTCAGCAGCTTCCTTCGCTCATCACCTTATTAACATTTGCCTTTGACTGTATATCCACAAAGGAGAGAACGATGTCCCATTTGTTTGAGGACATGACAGAACACTTTGGGATTGATGTGGACTGCCTCGAGTCAGCAGCTAGGCAGAGAGCCATCTCCTCCAACTAGCCTCTACCTCAGTTCAATTTGGCATGCTGCTTTTCTCATTGTCTGCATCTGAGAGGTGCATAATCCATGCACTTTACATGAAACTACTTTAATGCCACCCATTTCTTTCCTTTTTCCATCTCTTTCTTTCCATTTCTGGGTTATTTTCCTAATTCCAGTGATGAACTTCCTTTTTTTTTTTTTTTTTCCTCTGCTTAATCTGGTCAGTCTTCAGCAACATCACAGAGGAACTGATGAATTTGCACATTCAGCCTCTATCTCCATTTTCCATTCGTTCGTTTATTCATTCCCCTCAATCAATTTATATAGATAGACCTGTTATGTGCCAGGCAGTATTAGAGGTGTTGGGTAAACAAGACAAAGTCCCAGCTCTTAGGACCCTTGAGTTTTGGTGGAGAGAGTCAGACAGTGAACAAATACCCACACACAGTGCCTAGGGCTAATAAGGACTATGAAGGAAAATAAAACATAGTAAGGAAGGAAGATGGGTGGTGGAGGGAGGACAGAGGTTGGTGAGTGAATGCGTCACATAACAAATGAGAAAACCGAGACACAGGAGAGTTAAGAAACTTGCTGAGATCAACCTGGCCACCTGACTTGAGAGCCCATACTCTTTACCACTGCACCAAGCTGTACTCTTGACCCTGTGTTGTCCTGTAGTGTATAGTTGAGAGCATTTCCAGGGAAGGGTCCATACCTGCTGTAGACAGGACTACAATCCCAGCAGGAATTAACACAGTGTGAGAACCCAAGGAATTGAGGAAGCAGTGTGGTATAAATGTATATAGTCTTACTGACTGAAACCACCGCTCATCTGTCAGTTTGTCATACTGTGGTGGCTTGTGTGTTGCTATGATACTGGAAGCTAAACCACTGATATTTCAAATACCAGCAGGGCCTCCCATGGTAGACAAGTTTCAGCAGAGCTTCCAAACTAAGACAGACTAGGAAAAAAAGCCTAGCAATCTACTTCCAAAAAATAGCCAATGAAAATCCTGTGGACAACAACAGAGCATTTTCTGATTAGCAACGATCATAAAGATGGTGCAGGACCTGGCAGCATTTTCCTCTCTTATACATAAGCTCGCCATTCTATTATTGTTGTTCTGTGCCATCAAGTTGATTTCAACGCATAGCAACCTTATAGGACAGACTGGAGCTGCCCCATACAGTTTCCAAGGTGCAGGTGATAGATTCAAACTGCTGACCTTTTGGTTAGCAGCTGAGCTCTTAACCACTTGGCAACCAGGGCTTCAGTGAGTCAGAGCTCCCTATGAGTCAGCCAACTCGATGGCAACTAACAACAACTATAACTGACTGAAAACAAACTAACAAACAAGGTTTAACAGATAAATACCAAGACTTCTAGTACGGTTCACTCATTTTTTTTTTTTTTAATTGAGTCAGTGGGCTTGATAGACACTTACATGAAAGTCTCAGTTTGAAATTATTATATCTGACTTAAATCTTTTACAGTTACAAGCAGTGCTTATTTTAGGGGGCTCTTAAACCACCCGTAAACTCAGCTTTGTGCTCCTTGTTCAATAAAGTAGCTCTCTCAGTCAGTGTTCCCTCAGATGTGGCGAATACTAAGTAATTAACCTTAACAAAGTCACTCTCTGTCCATTTTCACAAAATTAGCTTTCAAAAAAGCGTTAAGAGCACTGCTTGCACCACAGTGTCTATTAATAATGCTCTTGGGTCCGAATAAATAGAACAAGTTCTTATGATACAAGAGATATGGAAACTGCTGACAGGTCATGGATCAGCATATGTGTAGCATAAATGCAAACACGAGGCAAGCCTACCATGCTGTCCTTTTTTACAACACAGGGTCATTAACAGTGCTATTAGAGGAAAGAGAAATTAGATTTGATGTAAAATGATTTGGAAGCAAGAAAAGGATGCCTTACCTTAAACACAACTAGTATTGAGTGATTTCAGATTCATCACCAAGGTTCCTTGCATTTGGAAGTATTCTCTTTATAAAAGCTACCTAATTGGGAAAATAGCAATCACTGCTTAACAGCAACAAAATGAATGGAAGTAATTTCTTCCTTTTTTTTTTTTTTAAATCTTTTACAGAAATTCCACCAAGCTTCCTACTTAAGGAAGGCTAAATCATGAAATAGAAACACTTTCCAACCAAAGATCAACTATATGCTCCAAGGTTTAGTCATAATTAGTAAATAGAACACTCTGGTGAAGCTTAAATTACTTAATCCTTAGAATTTCTAGCGATCTGGAAGAGAGTATAAGGAAGGAACACACTTCAATAGCAGATGTTCCGTTAAAGGAGATACCGGGCATCAAAAAACTCCATTTCTAGTACCTTGAAAGAAATATTGAAAAGGCCATATGTATTTTCAGTGATTTGCTACATGCTGTAGATTGGTTTTGAAGCAGTACCATCTGATGTAAAATTATATATCTCCTGGAAACTACTTCTTTTCTTCCAGGCTTCTAATTCACATGTCCCATCCTTCAATACAAGATGGTTGAAAAAACACTAGTACGTTGAATAAAGGCAGTGTTAGCAGAAAACAAGATGAGTTATCGGGGAATAGTGCATTCTCATTCTTCCTTTAGGAAGGCCACCTTTAATATTTGGAGCTATCGTTTAATGTTTAGTGAGCAGAAGTTAATGAAATATAGAGCTTTTCTTCCAGAACCTTCTCCTTATCAAGTGTTAGCTACTTATGAAGGACAGGAGAAATGTTGAGCCTAAAAGGAGATTAAAAAAAATATATAGCCTGCCCTTGAGGAGCCAAGTCAAGATGAGGTGACAAGACAGGTACATAAAAGATGAATTATAATACAGTGTGACCTTGTATAAATGAGCAGGGTTTTTCTCAGGCCTTCTTAAAGGAGGTGGAGCAAAAGTTAAAGAACATTCTAGGCTGAAGAATGGCCCAGCAGCAAAGTCAGAGAAAACGTGTAGGGTATGCCAGTGGATCAGATTGGCTGGAACAGGAAAAAGGGAGGAACATTAGGTTATATGGAGTTACATGCCAGACTAAGAAATTGGGATTTCCTTCTGTAGGCAGTAAGGAGCTATCAGAGGATCCTGATTGATCTTGTGAGTAATGGGGCAAAAGAAGATTAATCTTTTGGAAGATTAATTCAATAATAGTGTACAGTATGGATTAGATAGGAGAGTGGTGAGGAGGCAGGTGATCCAATTAGGAGACCACTCCACAAATCCAGATGTGTCTGGACAGCACAGACTAGGGAAACGGCAGTGAAAACGCACAGATGTGGGAAATGTTTTGAAGATGTGGGCACACCCTGAGGAGTAGACTGCAAAAGAGTCAAGGCCGTGTCACGAATGACTTACTTTGAAAGCTTGAGTGGCCAGAAATATGATGGATCCTTTATTGTTAATGTTTGTAGTCTGATTAAAGGCTTTTTTTTTTTTTTATCTGTCCCAGAGATGAAGGAAAATCAACTTCTTTTTGTTCTAAGTGAGTAGACCTTTTGTTCTAAGTGGGAAAGGACAATGCACACAGAATAAAATACGGGTAAAATATCATCAGCAATATTAATAATGCTTCCTGTCCACCTGAAACCCAATAAGGAAGAAAAGGGACAACCATTAGTGAAAAGGGGGAGTTAATGGTTCAGTTATTTCTTCAGACTGTTACTGTGCTCAGAAAGGGTGGTAGGCTTATTCCTGTAGCCATAAAACTGGCACTGTCCTAATCCAGAGAGGGAAGAGTTCCTGGTGGTTTTATTGGATGCCACAGTAACAGCTTGGAAGTGCATGCAGGGCCTTGCCTAAGACTGTGCAAGACAGGGCCAATGGGACTTCTTTGATTATGGGGTTGCTGGTGTAGACTTGATAGGATGAAGAGTAGCCAGGCATTCAGATGATGGTCTGTTCCACCCTGTATACAATGTAGCTAAAGCGAGTTATCCCCTTATATTTCAAACATAGCATTAGTTCCTAAACTCAAACTACTGTTGTAATAGGGTTGAGTAAAACCAAACCAAACCCATTACTGTCGAGTTGATTCTGACTCATAGCAACCATATAGAACAGAGTTGAACTGCCCCATAGGGTTTCCAAGGAGCTCCTGGTGGTTTGAACTGCTGACCTTTTGGTTAGCAGCCTTAGCTCTTAACCACTATGCCACCAGGGCTTCTAATAGGGTTGAGTAGTGACACTCAAAAAGTCTTATCCACATCCTAATCCACAGAACCTCTGAATGTGACCTTATTTTGAAAAAGGGTCTTTGCAGATATAATGAAGCTAAGGATCCTGAGACGAGGAGATCACCGTGGATTATCTGGGTGGGCTCTAAATCCTTATAAGAGGCACAGAGAAGAGAAGGCTATGTGAAGACAGAGGCAAAGACTGGAATGATGCAGCCACAAGCCAAGGAAGTCAGCAACCACCAGAAGCTAGAAGATACATGGAACAGAGTCTCCCCTGGAATCTCTGTAGGGAGTGGTGGCCCTGCTGACACTTGATTTTGGACTCCTGACGTCCAGAGCTGTGACAACATAAATGTTTGCTGTTTAAGCCACCAAGTGTATGATAGTTGTTACAGAGGCCCTAGGAAACTAATATAACTGAATTAAAATTAGCATCAGCCATTGGTGGTTCAGTAGTAGAATTCCCACCTTCCGTGAGGCAGACCCGGGTTCCATCCCCAATGCACCTCATGTACAGTCACCACCCATCTATCACTGGAGGCTTGTGTGTTGCTATGATACTGAACAGGTTTCAGCAGAGCTTCCAGACTAAGACTAGGAAGAAAGGTCTGGCAATCTACTTCTGAAAATCAGCTGATTAAAAACCCTATTTATCACAACAGTGTGATCAGCAATCAATCATGGGGATGGCACAGGACCAGGTAGCGTTTTGTTTCATTATGTATGTGATTGCCATGAGTCGGGGGCTGACTCAATGGCAGCTAACAGCAACAATATAAGTCTTAAAAATTTATGGGGCGCTCTGGAGCCCAGGTGGCGCCATGGTTAAGAGCTCAGCTGCTAACCAAAAACTTGGCAGTTCAAATCCACCAGCTGCTTCTTGGAAACCCTACAGGGCAGTTCTACTCTGTCCTAAAGGGTTGCTGTGAGTTGGAATCAGCTTTATGGAAATGGGTTTGGTTTTTCTGGCGACCAAAAAGAAAGATGTAGTCTTTATATATTATATATAATAATCATATTAGGTTTGTGAATTGAATGCTAGGCACTGCACCAGGGTTCATAGACATTACCTCACTTAATTCTAACCAAAAATCGGTTAGATAAGTTTAAACCACGATTATACAGATGATGAGATAACGACCTAAGTCACCTATCTAGCAAGGGGCGGGGTCCATCCTTCTGATGCTAAATTTGTTGCTCTTTCTGTGAAGTAGAACATGTGCAGCAGAAAGGGATCACAAGAAACAAAAACACTCCTCAGAATTTGAAAATGAAGAAATTAATATAGACTTTTTTAAAAGGCACCTGAATATTGTAATACATCTCTAACTCTCCCCCCCCACCCCACCCCCCATGGCTACATCTTTAAAAATACAAAAGAATAAGAAGAGATAGGAATTAAACCTAGAAAATAAAGACAGTTACTTGGAGAAAGATAAAGGATCAGGCCCAGTCTTTTTATTCTCTACTCCCCTCATCCCTTGCCCTCCACAGAGAGGCCGGAGAGAGTTCTGACCCCCGACAGATCGGTTTCATGTGTACCTGACAGCGGCCATATAAATGATTGTTCAGGCAGAATTCTTGCATTTTACTCCTGGGTTCCCATTAGCCAGTCCCAGTTCTGGGTTTAGAAGTTTTAGAAACAGCACTTTCCTTGGAAGTACGAGTTAGGAGACCTTGAAATACTGTTTGCATAGTAAGGGCACTCTGTGCTTAAGTGGTGTGTCTGTTGGTAGAAGGGGACTGCCGAAGCCCCACCTTGAGCCACACTGACCTTGCAATATAGACTTCAGCAAATAACCTAAGCTACTGTCAGACAGAAGGATTCCTAAGGAATCTGTGCTTCCCTAACGCTGACACTGTTCCCCGAGGTCTGCCAATAGAGTGTTTGAGCAGCTCTGCGTAAGTTGGGGTCCAGAGAATAGGATGGCCCCCTCAGAGTAAAGTCATTTAGGAAATTTCCCTCAAAGGGATGTCCCTAGTATACTTAAAAACACAAACAATCCTTTCCATAATGGCTCCTTCCCTTGAGTCCCACATATTATCCGCCTCAATCCATCACTCCTAGAGTTCTCCATAACATTTGTAAAGACTCCTTAGCTAAGGAACGTAAACACATGTGTAGTTTATGCTTCAGTGTATACACACATAACCCAAGAGTGCTCCATAAATAGTACTAGATGGAGATGTTTGACCAACTTAACATCCTGGCTGCTTGAATCACTTGTGCAATTCCATGAGATTCCTGCTAATGAAGATAGAAGAGGGAGTGTATCTCTTTCATCCTTATCTTGAATTAGAGCCTTTTTAGCCATTCATTCAGAAGATTCCTTATGGCACATTTTATAAGCCTTTGAGGAAACATGCCACCATTTAGATGGCAAAAATTGAAGACGCTGTGCTATTTTTAATAACACCATAATGAAATAAATGTACACCTACACACATATGGCACAATATAATGGATTAGCAAGGCATTCTTTCCAAATACCCCCAAAATAATTATCTAGTGTACTCTATTTAAGTTTCATGCTGTGTTACAGCGAGCAGAACGGTGTTAGGAGCTAGAGTTGGAGTCAAGTCCCAGTCATGGCACACACCAGCTGAGTGACCTGGGAAAAGTCATTTTACTTCTAAGCCTTGATTTCCTCAACTGTAAAACAGACTAGTTATCCCTTCCTCCCAGGGTTGTTGCAAGAATCAAACCTGTGCAAGTATCTAGTACATATAGGCATGCAATAAAAAATTTCTGTTGTGTCTTTATCTTCAAGGCAGAAATATGGCTGCTTATTCCTGCATCTCTAGCAGGAATTAAAAAAAAAAAAAAAAGAATAAATAAATAAGACAAAGGCTCATTGTTTCAATCCTGAACTTACTGGATAGCTCCTGAACATTGCTTTAATGTTTGTATATTTGTGTATTTCAAAAGTCCATAGAAATCCATTTCAGATCACTGATGCCAAAAGAGGAAATGAGTAGTTATACCACATATGAATATAAGATGAAGTGAGGGTGTCAACACTTTCACATAAAACTGTATTCATACTTGCATCTTAAAAAGAAGGCTGCTACAGTATATACAATTATAACACATGAGCAAAAAAAGCCAAAATTGTAAAGATTCTGGAGAAAACAACCTGCAGGGATCCATAGCTTGAAAATTCATGAAGTGAAAGTAAAGAATATTTTGAATATATTTTCTTTGTTCCCATTCTCCAGACTGGATACTAAAGTTAAGGCTGAAGACCTCGGCATTGTCGTAATAATGCAGACATTTAAAGGATTGTGGCTCATATTTCAGGAGCTGGCCTTAGAGTCGTCTTAATGAACAAGAGTACCATTTTATTCAGCACTGTTGGCACTTTGACCTTTTTGAGAAACATGCTGGATTATCTTTCACACTGTTACACCATTTGTTAATGTGCCTGTCCAATTAGCATAGTAGACTATTTACAGCTGTCCTATGTAAAGTGTTACTGATCAAAATTCTCCATAAATGGGTACTCTTGTCATTTTAAAAAGAGCCATTTCATTAATCCAAGGCTTTCAGATCCAAATTCCAACTTAAATATGGCATTTTAGACCAAAAATTTCTAATTATAGGAAGTATATAAGAGGAAACACAATTGTAAAAGGGTTGGCAAATATCTTATCAAACCACTTGTACAAATCCAAGTTTTAGGTTATAAAATAATACCGCATTCTTTAGACATTTTAAAACATAAAATCTCAATTTGAAAAGTAAAGCTTCCCCCAGAAGAATACAGCAGAAAATAAAAATAACTTAGCTGAGCTCCTCGCCCCTCTCCAAACATATTATAAGTCTAGGAAGGCCAGATTCTCATCCTATATAACTCTGTGAGAATTCCCATAGGGAAATCTGTAAAAGAATTCAGAAACCTCTCTTGCAGAAATTCTCATAGAGCTACATAGGATGAGAATCTGGTTTATAAGCAATAAACATAAAATTCTTCAAGATTTGATCTTTGCCCTCAATTAAGTCCCAGATGTTAACTGGGAAAAGATAATCTCGGAGCGCCAATAGTCTGTTTTCCCAGTAAATTACCAAGAATCCAGACAGGACCATCTAGCAACTCAATTGTCAAAAAGGGACATAGGATATTTTTGAAATTATTCCATCCTCTTTTATCCAATTTTCAGTTGGATGGGAGCTAGCACATGTAGGACACAGGCAGAGGAGTAATATGATCAGATTTCCCAGTCTCCGATGTTCAGCTGTAGCCCTGGTGATGCAGCGGTTAAGAGTTCAGCTACTAACCAAAATGTCAGAAGTTCAAATCTACCAGCTGGCCCTTGGAAACCCAATGGGAGTTCTACTCTGTCCTGTAGGGTTACTATGAGCCAGAATCAACTAGACAGCAATGGGCTTGGTTTGGTTTGGTAAATGTTCCTCTAATGGGTTTATTAATCACAAACATGACATATGCTTGTTGTGAAACATTTGAAAAATATAAATACATATAAAGTAATAAATGAAAGTCATCAAAAAATCTAACAGACCTTGCCAGTGAGTATAATATACATTTTTCTTTTCACAGAGCAAAGAGGAAAAATGAGGTCAGGTTATCAGGTGATGATTGAATAGCTTTGAAACCTTCACCTACTTAGAACTTTCACTGAAGTATTTTCTCTAAGCAAAGGAGTGTAGGAGTTTTTAATGTGCTTCATTTCATAAGTCAGAGTTGCAGCGATACAAATATGGAAACGGGAATCAAGATTGGGGTCATGGAAAGGCAGAAATGGAATGGCTTCTCATGTGAACAAGGTCAGGAACACTAAAGAGCAAGCCAGGAGGAGCCCCACAAGTCACAGAAAAGTATAGTTAGTCAGGTCAGTAAGAGAGAGGAGAAAAACTTGGAGGGCCCTGAACTGCTGTTGGGCAAACCTTAATAGGAGTGTTTCCTCCTCTTCTACCTGTTGCTGACTTTTAAGTTCACCAGTCTGTGTACATTCTAGTCCAGGAGCAGGAACCTTTACAGCATATAATGGCTAGCCTTGATCAAGTATTGCTATGTGCCAAACATTATTCTAAGGGCTGTGTATGCACATCGCATTTAATCTGAACAGCAACCCAATGAGACAGGCCTACTATTATTCCCATTTTACAAATGGCAAAACTGAGGCTTAGAAAGACCAAGTAACTTGCTCAATCATATAACTAATAAATGTGTATGAAATATAACTATTATTCTCTAGGTGATTCTAAAAAAACAAACCAAAAAAGAGAACCCATTGCCTTCAAGTCAATTCTGACTCATAGAAACCCTGTAAGATAGAATAGAACTGTCCCATAGGGTTTCCAAGTCTGCAAATTTTTACAGGAGCAGACTGCCACATCTTTCTTCCATAGAGCCACTGGGTGGGTTTGAATCACTGACCTATTGGTGAGCAGCCAAGTGCTTAATCATTGAGCCACCAGGGCTCCTTGGGTGATTCTGTAGGCACACAAATCAGTGTCACTGTATTGACCAGTCAGTTGGGGGGTGGGGGACAATTAAAGCACCGATCAACTCAGTTTAATAAATAGCATGGTTAAGATTTTGGGGGTATGAAATCATCGGTCCAGAAAATTCAGTCAAACTTAATAATCTGTCCTTTGAATGTAAATACAACCTCAGTGCACTCTTGAATTCCAGTTCTCTCAAATGCCATGTATCTTTCTAAGCTTCATAGTGAGCTCCAGTTATTTCCAGCATGGATTTCATATTTAGGGAGAGGTGGGGTTGACATTGTTAACAGGCAAAGAAAATTAAGTATTTTACTGTCCCACAAAACCATCTCTCATAGGTTCACTTGCCCACATGTCTGTGAATTTTTACCGTGATCTTCATTGAGTTCATTGCCTTTCTAACACCCTGGCATATCTTTGTTCAAAGCTGAACCTTACTATACAATATCAGTGTATTTTTGAATGGGGTATAAATAGTTACCTTGGTTCAAAGAAGCTTTGAAAACTAGAGATTTGGGGCACTTTTTCAGTTTCCTTCTACCCATCTCTCCAGAGTTTTAGCCACCCAGTGCCTGACTTCCTGCCTGCCTTTCCCAAAAGTATCCCTCCCTGTCCAAGATCGAGCTTCCATTTACTCACTGCAGTAGATTTGAGAGGCACAGAAGCAATCTGCTGAGCTAATTACAATCAATTTAAAAGATGAGTTTGGTTAAGTAAATTAATCTGTAATGGACAGGTTGATTGGAGGGGCCATTTCTGAGCAAGAGAGCCTTCTCAGTAATCTACAAACTCTCAACCCCCACCCTCCGTATCATTAAAATAAGAGTTGACAAGGTCCCAAAGTTTGCCAGTGGCTGCATTTAACTGTGAACTTTAAAAGAGCCTTTCTGTTTTGTGACTTTTCCCATACACACATTGAGCAAAATGCATATGTATATTTTAGGATTTTACATAATAAGGCATCAGAGTCAAAGCTGAATGTCTAAAACCCAATTTCAAAAGTAGTTCTTAATCTTTCTGAGAATCTGGTAAGTGATATGTACACATGTACATATGGATACCTGAGTTTCCTCATCTCTAAAATTAAGCAATCTGAATTTACTTATCTCTAATGTCCCTTCAGAAACCCTGGTGGCGTAGTGGTTAACAGCTACAGCTGCTAACCAAAAGGTCGACAGCTTGAATCCACTAGCCACTACTTGGAAACCGTGGGGGGCAGCTCTGATCCGCCCTATAGCGTGGCTCTGAGTTGGAATTGAGTCTACAGCAATGGGTTTGTTTTTTGGGTTTTAATGTCCTGTCAGGAGCCCCAATGACACAATGGTTTACTGCTTGGGTGCTAACTGAAAGGTCAGCAGTTTGAACCCACCAGCTGCTCCAGGGTAGAAAGATGTGGCAGTCTGCTGCCATAAAAATTCACATACTTGGAAGCCCTGTGGGGCAGTTCTACTCTGTCCTATAGGGTCACTATGAGTTGGAATCTACTTGACAACAGGTTTTGTTTTGGCTTAATGTCACTTCAGCTCTAGGACTTTTTGACCATCATTTTTGTAAATTATGGAAAGCCTGCTTTTATAACACTTCTGCAGTGTTAATCATAGAGTCTTAGATTACAGAAGACCAAATTGTTAGTTTTCTGTGTAATTCTTCAAGTAGATTCAGATATTTCCTTTGTGGTAACCAGGTGTCAAAAACAAACAAAAACCTCCTATAGAGGTTCTTTAAAGTAAAAAGTGTGTGTACATGGGACCAGCTTAACTAAGAAAATTACTTGATATTTGTATGAATTCCTTTAGATAGAAAGTATCTTCCATACTCTAATTTTGATACAGATGTGACTCCTGAGACTGTTTTCTTTTGGTATGAAAAATAAAATTATAGGACCAAAATAAGGTCAAGAGTCTCAGTGGCTTACCTTTTAAACTCAGATGACAAGTGGGAGATAATTAACATGGGGAAACTTTATCATTTTCTGTAAGAGGAACAGAAAATGGAACAGGTCAGATCTGCTCAGATAAATTTTCTGAAACATATCTGAGCTCGAGAATTGGAGACAAAGCAAAAGAGGCTGATTTGCCAACCAAAAAACCAATGAAGCACAGAAAGGAGAGATCTGAAAGAGGAAGGAAGAGATGCTTAAACTTAAATGGAAAATTTGACCCCGTTGTTTTACCTCAGTGATGCTTAATAATTTGGGCCAGATTTCAAAAAGAACAGTGAGCATTCGGTCAACTACTTGGAGGAATACCATAAATATGAAGTAGGAATGGTGTAAGATCAAGTCAGTGTAATCTCAAGTTGGTGAGATATCTGTAAAAGTAGACTCAGCTCTAAGAGGAAAGGGAACACGTTGCCATTCATTGCTGTTTTCACAGTGCTCAAAGCAATGTTGGCACACCGGTGCTTAATTAATATTTCTTGAATAAATGAATGACTGTCAAGTAATGTTAGGAATGAGGTTCCAGTTTGGACATGGGAAGACTGAAAGATGCTGCAGGCCAGCAAAAGCTATTGAAAGAGCTGGAGCGTAAGATCTAGATTAGTGAAGAGAAGGGCAGAAGAAAAGGTCGAGAAAAGAAAAAAGACATTTGCTGCCGAACAGAATTTAGGCACACAGTGTCTGGAAGCATTTGAGTGGGAACCAGGAGACCTTTGTCTCCAGTCTCTGTCTTGGTACATTATGTGACCTCAGGCAGAGACTCTGACTTAAGATTTTTCTCTAAATAACTGAATTTGACATTTTCTTCCACTTTTAAAGGAACATAAGAGATTCCTCAAGCCCAGCAGTAATTGAATACTTCTCCTTTGGCACTGGGCTTCATCAGCAGATTGGTGTCCGAAACATTGGCTTCAATTTTTTTTTTTTTTTTCCTTCAGAATCAGTGCTAAGGATGAACATTTATTCATTCAACAAATATTTAAAAAGCAACTTCTGGATGACACGTATTCTTCTAGACTTGGATAAAATTTTCTTTAAGTTGCATAGTTCAGTATCTTGAAACATAATTTATAGAGAGAAATTGGGAAGCTACAGAATATTTTGTTGTTGTGTGCCATGGAGTTGATTCTAACTCATAGATCGGTTTACTTTCATTATTGTTAAGTGTCTTGAGGGAGTAGTTTACATATCCTCTCACCTAGTGTTAATTTCTCTGCCCTGTGCCATCTGATCTCAAGCCCCTTTGCTCCATGGAAACTACCCTTCTCTAAGGTCATCCAGTACTGTTTAATCCATTGGACTTTGTTCAGGTCCTGTTTATTTTTCATTTTTATTTTTTTCAACTTTTGTTTCCGCACTCGACATTGTCAATCATTCTTTCTTTATTAAAATTCCCATCTTCCCTGAGTTTCATATCAGTTGTGTAATGTGTTTAAAAAATTTAAAACGTTTCCCTTTGGTCAGTTTCTTCATCTGTAAAATGAGGTGCTTTAGCTTCATTCAACACCCTCCTTGCATCGTTGCGAGAATTTCATTAAGGTAAAGCATGATACCTGGCACATAGAATAATAGAATCAACATAAGAGTTCTACATGTGGTCTTGAGCTATTTATTCCCCCTTTCCCTCGATCCCTACTGCTACTTCAGGGGACCTTCTCATCTCCTACTGAATTGTTGCAATAGCCTTTTAACAGTTTCATGTGGCTCCACAAATGGTCTCTACCTATGGACTTCCAAAATGCCAACCTGATCAGACTACATCCCTTCTTAAAATTCATCAGTGGAAGCCAGTGGCCTGTGGAATAAACAAAGTCCAGAATCCTAAGCTTGATGTGGCCCCAGGCTTACCTCTCCAGCCTCATTAACCACAGCAGCTTCCCATACCCTTCACTTTGGCCGTATTGAACTATCTGTAGTTCCCAAAGTGCTCAGCGTGCTCACAAACCTGCATGCCTTTGCACATGATGATTCTTCTACTTGGAGAGTCTTGCGCCCACTTTTCCACCTGGATAGCCCCTACAGGTTCTACCTGGATAACTTTTGCATGTTCTTCAAGACTCACCTCCCCTCACCATTTGTTGTTATAATTGTTAGCTGTCGTAGAGTTGACCCTGACTTATAGTAACCTCGTGCACAATGGAACGAAACGCTGTGCAATTCAGCGCCATCCGCACGATCAGTTGCAAATTGGACCATTGTGATCCACAGGGTTTTCACTGACTGATTTTCAGAAGTAGACCTCCAGGCCCTTCTTCCTAGTCCGTATTAGTCTGAAAGCTCCACTAAAACCTATTCAGCATCATAGCAACATTCAAGCCACCGATAGACAGGTGGCGGCTGTGCACGAGGTGCATTTGCTGGGAATGGAACCCTGGTCTCCCTCATGGAAGAGAAGAATTCTACCACTGAACCACCATGGCCGACTCAAGCTAGGCATTACATCTTTTTAAACTGATCTTGGAATGAACAGAGTTCTCTCTCCCTCTGAAGTGCTTCGTCATGATCTAATGCATACAGTATGTTTTAACGATTAATTTTGCTGTTTTCTCAGGTAGATAATAAGCTGCATTAGGGACTGTATCTGTGTCCCACAGTTCCTATCACAGGGCCTGGCACCTAGTAAGCTCAATACATGTTTGCTGACCCAATTATATAAACAATGAGTTTTAGTGTTTTGGCAAAAGCATGAGTGAAAAAATAAAAAATAGCATGAGGTTTCACCCAGTCTGAATATGAAAGTGAATCAACCAAGAGTAAGTGGGCAGATATGCAAAATCAGTGATGAAGGAGGTGTGAAATAGAGTTCCTTAGAGTCTACCTACCAACAGATCTGTGCAAAAATGTGTATGTTTTCTCATGGTCTAATAAAGAAACAGGTTCTACTTTTTTCAAAAATAAATGAAATATATAGAGTATGTGTAAGTTCTATAACATGGAGTCAGATGCTCCAAGGAAATAAAATTATTTGGAGTACATAGAGTAATATGGAATGGAGGAATATGAGGCCACTAATACTGCCATGGGGTTGACCAGGAGAATGTGCAGTGACCAACTCCTGTAGAACGCATTGACCAAGATGAGGAACAGCAGAGGACATTCCAGGCAATGGCCTTGTCTTTTGGTATGGGGAATTTAGCCTGCCTAAAGGAGGGAATATGACCCAAACCATGCAACAGCTCCAGTAGAAGCATAATGTTAAAATCATGTGTTTCTATGTGCATTTTCAGGGCTTTTAACTCACTTCTAGACATTCCCTGAGCCACCTCAATAAACCAGAAAAACCTAGTGATACTGGATTGTTAAATGTTCCAAACCACTGTATTTTAGCATTGACCACTGAATTTATTTCTTAGATCTCATCATGTTTTTGTGGGGTTTAATTTATTTTGTGACTTTCTGGAACTGAAATTACGAGCTAGCTTGGCTTGTCAGAGCAACTTTCTGATTTGAACTTTAGTAACAAAATGTCAAGAGAGTACAATAAGGTACTTTGGTAAATTTAACTCTTTTGGGTTTTTGTTGTGGCGTAGTCCAAACTGAAGTTTTATTTTCTGAAGTTGAAATGAAAAAAATCAAAACATTGAGAGCTAACAAACAGAATAATTATAAGGTAAAAGTATTAAATTTGTGGTATTAAATTGTGATCAAAATCTCAGATTCTCTAGTTCATTTGAATAGTACAACTGTAAATATTCTCATGGCTCGTTAAAGAGTCTTTGAATTTTTTCTCCTTTACTAAACTTTGCATAGAACATTTCCTATATTCTCCACTGTTTCATGAATATTGTCAAGGGTCAGCAAACAATGGCCCCTGGGCCAAATCTGGCCTGGCTTTTGTAAATATAATTTTATTAGCACACAGCCACACTCATTCATTTATGTATTTTCTATGGCTGTTTTTGCCCTGCAATGGCAGAGTTCAGTACTTGCAATAGAGATTTTATGGCCCCCAAAGCCAAAAATATTTACTCTCTGGCCATTTACAGAAAGAGTTTGCTAACAATGACTATTAAGACAAGCTTGCTCTCTAGAGTATAAAACCCAGAGCTCCTGAGCTGACAGACTTTAGGGCAATTTCTACTTCAAAAATAAAAAGATTTTAAGAACAAAAAAAGAAGTTATCATCAAAAATGAATTTCAGCTCCAACAGCAATTTTTCCAAACAACTAATTGACAGAAGTTCCTTGCCCACCCCTCCCCCCACCCAAGTCTGCTTAGAAGCCTAATGTGCCTACTAAGTGAGTTATTTGGTGCCACAACTTGATTTACTCCTTTGAAAATCATACGTGATAAGTATTCTCAGATATAGGGGAGTATGGTGTGCAATCTGGAGCAGATTTCTTGAGAGAAGATGAGATATAAAACCATTATCTAAGTCAGAGGCCCTAGTGACTCATAAAATCTTTCTGGGCTCTATTTAAATCATTTGAAACTGAAATTAATGATTCATATATGTGATGGCTCTTGCAAAAGTAAGAAAGGAATCGTGACTCATCTAATATTAGTACTCAGGCTTTGTTCTTGTGGCACAGGGTGGAGAAATGCATTTATAATGCCTTGAGATGTGTGTTCTTGCATGTGCTATATTTCCTGATTTTGAATCCCAAACGGAAAATAAGACTAATTAAATTAATTTCTTAATAGCATTACTGTGAAAATGTTCACAAAGAATACCTGAAAATGAGAAGTCATTCCTGATCCCTCTGATGGGATGTAGTGGCCTCAATACATATTTAAATAATAACTTACTAACAGTGTATACAGATTTTTATTTGTTTTTATCCACGCCCTACGTCTAAAAAATTTTTCTACAGTAGATGCTTTCCTGAATGGTTATACAATTTGGTATAAAGTAACATTTTTGTAAACTGAATCGTATTTTCCTATTTCTTTAAATTATGCTTTCAGAAACCGGTCTTCACTAAGGTTTTGTGCCCAACACATTGTAAAAAACAAATCCACAATTAAAACAAATCACGTTTTTCATAGAAAAACGTAATTTGCTAATAAGCCAGCTCAAATCCTTTTTGGAACAAAGAGAATTATAAAAAATAAACGTTGAGCCAAAAAATTATTCCCCCCCAAAAAATTACAGTATGTAAAATGCCAAATTGAAAATATAATACTGTTTAGTATCTAAAATGTCTATGTCACTAAATAATGCTTAGATTAAACTAACAAAACAAAAAGCAAATGAAAGGAAGAAAGGAAAAAGAAATGGAAAGGAAAAGCTTTCACATCTAATTTGAACAAGTCTTCTCCCTGTAAAGCTACCATATTATCTTTTAAAAATATATATGGGCCACTTTCCAGACGTCCTTAGCTGAGTTGCTGAAGTTATAGTTTAAACACATTTAACAATCACCTCTGTATGATGTGTGTAGTCTCTCTTTAAGAACTTGCCTTTTCTTTCATCTTTCATCAGCTCACTCTGGGACTTGGGGGTTTGGGGGTAGAAGCAAGTACAAGAAAAATCCAGCAAAATAGTAGAAGACAGCAGAGCCAAAGTTCATATTAATAATGATTTCCTTAGCTGGAAGCATTGTTACGTTAAATGTGACCCAGTACGTAAATCAGGTCATCGCTGTCATTCGTGTTTGACACACAAAAACAGATTTCTGCGTGTTACAGAGTAAATACTAATACTGAAATCAGAGTGCCCTAATCATGACTTTCAAAGTAGGGACCCACTGCCCTTTGCTGCCCTGGTAATTGAGATCCCCTAGGTGAGGCCAGCTCCAGTAGCAGGGCAGCAGTAGGCACAAGGGCTGGAACTGACTTGTTCTATTCACTGTTGTACTCCCAGCACTTCACAGATATCTGTTGACCTAATGAAAGAATTAGAGTTGGCCTTGCTTCATTTTTTTACACTAACTCCTGCTATTTTTCCCACTTTTTTCTTTTATGACGATTTCACTATTACTTTAATTCTCATTCGCTTCTCTTCTTCTGTATCATTAATTATTCTCTCCAAATATAGCATAGCCACCTCTCTTTTTCTCACTCTCTCTCCATGAAGGTAACCTAAAGAAGAGTAGCCACAGAAAAAGGAATCACAAATCAAACTGAACAAGCAACAAAAAACCTATGTCAGGTCTTTCCATGTTGTTCTTTTTCCTGGCAAGAGGGACAAGGGCCTATGAAGAGGATAGAGATTATATTCTTCCCATTGGTAGTGGCTGGTATATTCCACATGCACCTAGAGCTTAATAAGAACTTTTTGATGTTGACGATTATGATAGTTCAAGGGAGCAGGAAATTGAAAGAATCAGAGAAGGAAATGAGGCCTGATCTACGTCTGCCAGATTTGTATCTGCAGTCCACACCAAAGCAATTATTTTCACCCACATCTATGAGATTTGAACATAAATCACTAGATATGCATCATTTAGTTATCTTCACAACTTCAAGAAGGCTACACTAAAATTATCTCAAGGTAGTCATCTTCCCTATGCTTAAAGATCCCCAGGGAAGGAACATTTCTAATTTCCCAGGTGCCAGGAAGTTTTTCCAAAGCCTAACTATAATTCTTTATTCTATAATATAAGCCCTGACTCTCTCCAGCTGACTAAAAGAGCTCCTTATCTTCATCTGGATAATATTTCATTGCCTATTGGAAGATTGTTATTACAGCTTACCTCCACCCCCAGCATTCTCTTCCCTGGGCCATGTGATCCTAGCCCCCTTAGCTTTGCCTATTCTGTAACCCTTTCAGAACTTTATGTCTCTCTTTAAGAGAATCCCCCAAGTACTCTACATTTCGCTTAAATTACCTAAGAATAAACTAGATGTAATTTAGGCAGTGCTCACTCAAGTGCCTGGATTACCTTATGGTTTCTCGTTGCTATAGTTTGTATTTATACATCTTATTATCAAGCTCATGGTTTCCATGGTGGCACCATTTGGCTACTTTCTGTTAAGTTTTAGACCTATTGTGATCTCCAGATCTTTCCCGTTAAACTTCAGTCATGTTTTCTCCATCCTCCCCTTCAAAAATTACATTTTCTTCCCTGGGTAAATTACCCTGGCATTTTGAATGTTACTTAGCCCATGACTTAAGGGTTTAGGCATAATTATAAACTTCTACTTTCTGTTTATAGAAAAATGCTATACTACTTTTTCAGTACCATGAAATGTCAAGAAAAAAAAATACTAGAGGTGGTCAAGGTCTGAATTGTAGAGAAGGCAAGTCCAACCGTTTCATTATACAGATGGTAAAACTGAGGCTTAGAATGATTAAACAATTTGTTCCAGGTCCCAAAGCATCCAGAGAGCAGAAGCAGGATTTGAACCAAAGTCACCTGATTCTCAGTTTGATACTCTGTTTACAACACACTAAAGCTTTGCAACCATGCCTTATGTTACATCAACAAAGTTGACAAGCTAGAATTGCCAAGTGAGAAAGCTATGGAGATTATAAATTCAAAGGAATTTATTAGAAAACCACTTTCGTTGTAAATTCCACGTTCTTGTCAATGAGTAGTATGCACATTATAAACTAGACTTTCATCCTGTATTAAACTAGGAAACTTTACTTATTTCAGTTATCCATAAATCTGTAAGAGGTCTTCAGTTAATCAAAATGTCTCCCCCACTGAATTGCCTTTTAAACTTTTTATGATAGAAACTTCAAACATATATAAATAGAGAGAGCATAAAATAATGAATCTGGATTCACCAATGATCAGTAGATGATCGATCTTGTTTTACCTATAACCCTAATTCCCACAATTATTTCATGGAAATCCCAGGCATCAAATCATTTCATCTGTAAATATTTTAGTGTGTATGTCTAAAATATGTTGTTGTTAGTTGTTGTTGAGTCGATTTGGATGACCCCATGTATTACAGAGTAGAACTGCTCCATAGGGTTTTCTTGCCTGTAATCTTAATGGACACTGATTGCCAGGCCTTTTCTTCTGCAGTACTACTGGGTCCTGCTTGGTGGGTTCAAACAGACAACTTTCAGGTTAGCAATCGAACACAAACCATTTGTGCCACCTAGGGACCTTTCTAAGAGATAAGGATGCCTTTTTAAAACCATAACCACAATAGTTATCACACCCATAGATGTTAACAGCATTTCTAAATGTCAATTGTCCAGTTATATAATTGCTTAGTATCATCAAGTATATAATCAGTGTTTATATTTCTCTAATTTTCATGTTTGTGTACATACATCAATTTGTATGAATTGAGATCAAATTAAGTTCTATACATTGTAATTGGCTTATATGTTTCTTAATGTCTCTTTTCATCTATAAATTCCCTCCCCTTTTTTCCTCCTTGCAATTTTTGGATGAATAAACCAGAGCTGGAGCCCTGGTGGCACAGTGGTTAAGCGCTTGGCTGCTGAGAGGTCAGCAGTTCAAACCCACCAACTGCTGTGCAGGAGAAGAATGTGACAGTCTGATTCCATAAAAATTACAGCCTTGGAAACCCTATGGGGTTTCCTATAGGGTTGCTACGAGTCAGAGCCCGATCAGCGGCAGTGGTTTGGTTTGGTTTTGTGTTTATCTTGTATAGTTTCTGCAGTCTGCATTTTACTAAATGCATCCCCATGGTGCCATTTAACATCTTCATTTGAATCTTCTATTTCCTGTGATTTGGTGATTAGATGTAGAGGCTTATTATATTCAGGTTCATTGGTGGGCAGGGAAGACCACTTCATAGGTGATACACTGTGTTCTCTCAGGAGGTAAGCTGTTATTAACTATTGATGATTATTGCCTAGATTGAGTAATTCATTAGGGATTATTTTAAAAAGGCGATATTTTACATTATTAGCTATAAAAGGTACATTCTGCTCATTAACTATTTTGTCACCCATCAGTGCTTTTGATAATATCTCTTCAGTAATTGCAGTTCTAAAGTTTTTGTCTTAGGGATTACTTCATAAAGGTACAAAAATATTTCCTGAGTTCTTGCATGTTAATAACAGTTTGTCAATGACTTTTTTACTTGAAGGCCATTTTGGCTGGATAGAAAATCTGTGGCTCACAGTGTCCTTTCTTTGAGTGTTTCAAATACAATACTCCATTGTCTTCTACATAAAATGTTGATGTCAAAGAGTCTGATAATAATCTGATTTTTTTTTTCTTTTGAAATGACATTGTCTTTTGCTTGGATGCCCAAAATGTTTATTCTTATTTTTTAAAAGAAACTTTTGGCTTTAAAACTATTCAGTCCAATAGTTTTACTAGAATATATCTCCACAATAGCTGGTCTGGGTTGATTTTTCCAGGTATACGTTACACTTTTTCAGAGTATGGTTTCAATTATATTTTTTACTTTTTTTTTAAGTGTTTATTCTGTTCCATTGCTCTGATTTTTCTTTGTCTGGAACTCTTATCATATCTCTCTCTAGCATGTTTTCATCATCTGTAGAGAGATTATTCTTCTCTTTTGTCTTATAATTATTTTGTACGGGCAATCCTGTTCTCCTGCTCAGTTAGCTTCAGTGAGTGAGAAGGGAGACAGGAGCTAGAATAGATGTTATTGATTTAGAACTCTAGAACTTTCTCATTTTGAAGGGAGTGATAAAAAATATGTTGCTATACCTCCTGAGATCTGCCTCTTCTGATCGCTAACCACTTCTAAAGGAAACTTCTCTTTTTTTATCCTATTACTCCATTCCTGATCAATTTAGATTCTTCTCTAAGGAATTTCTCCATACTTTGGGACTCTTTCTTGTAAGAGAGCTTCAATTGGTTAGTCTTGAGAATTTGTGTGACCCAGACTGACCCAGCACTATCAGCCCTTAATGAATCACAGACTCTGCACTACCTATGAATTGGATTATGCAGAACACCCTTCCAGTTAGCAGCTAAACACAGATTGGCCCATCATGCTTTCCAGTGAGAGTCAGTTGTGATTTGGAGGTTCTCCTGTTGTTAGGGCTAGCAGAAGTCCAGATGTCTTCCTTTTACCTCTTCCAGCATAGGTGTCAATACCTTGCAGGTCTTATAGAAAACCCAAACCAAACCCATTGCTGTTGAGTCGATTCCAACTTATAGCAGCCCTATAGGACAGAAGAGAACTTCCTATAGGATTTCCAAGGAGCACCTGGTGGATTTGAACTGCTGACCTTTTGGTTAGCAGCTGAACTCTTAACCACTATGCCACCAGAGTTTCTTATACCTGTCAGAAATTCATCCCCACTCACTCATAGATGAGGACTTCTGGAAATACTTTGACACTTTGTTCTAGGTGTAGTGTGTGGGCCTTAGATTTTGCTGTCCCAGTTGCTCTATTTTTCTAGAAGAATTCAGGAAAATTAAAAAACTACACCACTGCCGTTATATCCACCCAGAATCTTTCCCAACATTATCTCAAATAAATAAGTAAGCAAATCAACAACAGGGATTTGTGTAAAACATCACCTTGTATAGTATTTTCTAAGACCTGGCCATATTCATCCAAACTTTTTATCCTATAGTACAACTGGAAGAGAATTACTCATGATAATTATATTTAGGCAATGCAAAATCTCGAATCATCAGAAAAAGGATATTCTGCCTAACCTTTAGTTTATTAGAGCGTTCATTTAATTAGACTACCCAAATCTGATGTTTGAGTGAACAAATCTATCTTGAAAGAGTACAACCAGAATGGTCCTTAGAAGCAAGGGTGGTGAGACTAGCTAGTCTCACAGACTTTGGACATGTTATCAGGAGGGATGAGTCCCTGGAGAAGGATATCATACTTGGTAAAGTAGGGGGTCAGCAAAAAAGAGGAAGACCCTCAAAGAGATGGATTAATACAGTGGCTACAACAGTGGGCTCAAGCATAGCAACAATTGTGAGGATGGCGCAGGACTGGGCAGTGTTTCGTTCTGTTTTACTTAGGGCCGCTGTGAGTCGGAACCAACTTGATGGCACACCACAACAACAATTCTGATGTTTAGTATTTTGACATTCTGAGGCTGTGAATGCTAAGGGTAGTTGCTGTCTATTAAACTGTTCCAGTATTTCCTAGGCTCAAACTCCAAATATAAAAGCTACAAAGACCTGTCTCAATATTTGTTATAGTTAACTTACTGAAAGTGGATAAACTTTTTAGTATTATTATACATCGAAGGAATTTGCCCACTCTGGTTTATGGAAGCATGTTGCTTTTAATTTATTTTTATCACATTGATTTTTCAGCTGGTTTTCTCAGAATAATCCAAAGTGCATCTCTCCTAATCAGTGTCTCTCCTAAAGGTAAATTTTACCTTACAAGTCAATGGCAGCCATGGGTTGATGGGAAAGGGAAAAAAGTTGGGAGGACCCCTAGGATTTCACATCTAGCATAATTTGTAATTCTTGTTTTCAGAAGAAAAAATGCTTCCTTAAAGAACAAAAGAACTGAATGTAATTTAAAATTATAGTATTCAAGGAAAATATATTAAATAGCACATTGAGGAATTTCAGTTATGTAATTATATTTGTAAAAAAAGTGAAGATGTCCCTCCAAAAAAATCTAGATCGCATAGAACCATTGGGATAACTCTTTCAGAAATTGAGAAAGCGGGTTCTTTCCATAAGCAATAAAAGTTCTGAATGAGTAAAATTTAATTCAAGCCTGCTCTTGATGACTAGTCTCCCCTGACATCCTTCTTGGTCTTTTCTTTCTTCCCTGTCTTTCCAATGACCTCTTGCTTCATGTATGATGTCCTTGATGTCATTCCACAACTCATCTGGCCTTCGGTCACTAGTGTTGAATGAGTCAAATCTATTCTTGAGATGGTCTCTAAATTCAGGTGGGATATACTCAAGGTCATATTTTGGCTCTCGCGGACTTGCTCTGATTTTCTTCAGTTTCAGCTTTAACTCTCATATAAGTAATTGATGGTCTGTTCCATAGTCGGCGCCTGGCCTTGTTCTGACTGATGATATTGAGCTTTTCCATCGTCTCTTTCCACAGATGTAGTCAATTTGATTTCTGTGTGTTCCCTCTGGCAAGGCCCATGTGTATGGTCGCCGTTTATGTTGGTGAAGGAAGGCATTTGCAATGAAGAAGTCGTTGGTCTTGCAAAATTCTATCATTCTATCTCCGGCATTGTTTCTGTCACCAAGCCCATATTTTCCAACTACTGATCCTTCTTCTTTGTTTCTGACTTACCCATTCCAATCCCCAGTAATTATCAATGCATCTCGATTGCATGTTCAATCAATTTCAGACTGCAGCAGCTGATAAAAATCTTATATTTCTTCATCTTTGCCCTTAGTGGTTGGTGTGTAAATTTGAATAATAGTCGTATTAACTGGTCTTCCTTGCAGGCATATGGATATTATCCTATCACTGGCAGCGCTGTACTCCAGGATAGATCTTGAAATGTTCTTTTTGAGAATGAATGCAATGCCATTCCTCTTCAAGTTGTCATTCCCAGCATAGTAGACTATATGATTGTCTGATTCAGAATGGCCAATACCAATCCATTTCAGTTCACTAATGCCTAGGATATCGATGTTTGTGCGTTCCATTTCATTTTTGACTATTTCCAATTTTCCTAGATTCATACTTCATACATTCCAGGTTCTGATTATTAGTGGATGTTTGCAGCAGTTTCTTCTCATTTTGAGTCGCACCACATCAGGAAGTGAAGGTCCCGAAAGCTTTATTCCATCCACATCATTAAGGTCAACTCTACTTTGAGTAGGCAGCTCTTCCCCAGTCATCTTCTGAGTGCCTTCCCACACTATGTCAGACAACGTTCCGCTGCTATTCATAAGGTTTTCACTGGCTAATGCTTTTCAGAAGTAGACTGCCGTGTCCTTCTTCCTAGTCTGTCACCCTCCATGGGTGACCCTGCTGGTATCTGAATACCGGTGGGATATCTTCCAGCTTCACAGCAGCATGCAAGCCCCCACAGTACGACAAACTGACAGACACGTGGGGGCTCGAACGTAGAGCAGCTAAAGCAAAAGGAAGAATTGAAGAAGTAAAAGAACTGAACAGAAGATTTCAAAGGGTGTCTCGAGAAGACAAAATAAAGTATTATAATGACGTGCAAAGAGCTGGAGATGGAAAACCAAAAGGGAAGAACATGCTCGGTGTTTCTCAAGCTGAAAGAACTGAAGAAAAAATTTAAGCCCCGAGTTGCAATACTGAAGGATTCTATGGGGAAAATATTAATGCAGGAAGCATCAAAAGAAGATGGAAGGAATACATAGAGTCATTATACCAAAAAGAATTAGTCGATATTCAACCATTTCAAGAGGTGGCATATGATCAGGAACTGATGGTACTGAAGGAAGAAGTCCAAATTGCTCTGAAGGCATTGGTGAAAAACAAGGCTCCAGGAACTGAGGGAATATCAATTGAGATGTTTCAACAAACAGATGCACCGCTGGAGGTGCCCACTTGTCTATGCCAAGAAATATAGAAGACAGCTTCCTAGCCAACTGACTGGAAGAGATCCATATTTATGCCTATTCCCAAGAAAGGCGATCCAACCGAATGTGGAAATTATAGAACAATATCATTAATATCACACGCGAGCAAAATTTTGCTGAAGATCATTCAAAAATGGCTGCAGCAGTATATCGACAGGGAACTGCCAGAAATTCAGGCTGGTTTCAGAAGAGGACGTGGAACCAGGGATATCATTGCTGATGTCAGATGGATCCTGGCTAAAAGCAGACAATAACAGAAGGATGTTTGCCTGTGTTTTATTGACTGTGCAAAGGCATTTGACTGTATGGATCATAACAAATTATGGATAATATTGCGAAGAATGGGAATTCCAGAACACTTAATCGTGCTCATGAGGAACCTTTACATAGATCAAGAGGCAGTTGTTCAGACAGAACAAGGGGATACTGATTGGCTTAAAGTCAGGAAAGGTGTTTGTCAGGGTTGTATTCTTTCACCATACCTATTCAATCTGTAGGCTGAGCAAATAATACAAGAAGCTGGTCTATATGAAGAAGAATGGGGCATCAGGATTGGAGGAAGACTCATTAACAACCTGCGTTATGCAGATGACACAACCTTGCTTGCTGAAAGTGAAGAGGACTTGAAGCACTTATTAGTGAAGATCAAAGACCACAGCCTTCAGTATGGATCACACCTCAACATAAAGAAAACAAAAATCCTCACAACTGGACTGATGAGCAACATCATGATAAGTGGAGAAAAGATTGAGGTTGTCAAGGATTTCATTTTACTTGAATCCACAATCAACAGCCATGGAAGCAGCAGTCAAGAAATCAAAAGACGCATTGCATTGGGTAAATCTGCTGCAAAGAACCTCTTTAAAGTGCTGAAAAGCAAAGATGTCACCTTGAAAACTAAGGTGCACCTGACCCAAGCCATGGTATTTTCAGTCGCCTCATATGCATGTGAAAGCCAAACAGCGAATAAGGAAGACTGAAGAAGAATTGACGACTTTGAATTGTGGTGTTGGCGAAGAATATTGAATATACCATGGACTGCCAAAAGAAGGAACAAATCTGTCTTAGAAGAAGTACAGCCAGAATGCTCCTTAGAAGCAAGGATTGCGAGACTGCGTCTTACATACTTAGGACATGTTGTCAGGAGGGATCACTCCCTGGAGAAGGACATCATGCTTGGCAGAGTACAGGGTCAGCGGAAAAGAGGAAGACCCTCAATGAGGTGGACTGACACAGTGGCTGCAACAATGAGCTCAAGCATAACAACGATTGTAAAGATGGCTCAGGACCGGACAGTGTTTTGTTCTGTTGTGCACAGAGTCACTATGAGTTGGAACCGACTTGACGGCACCTAACAACAGCTCGATGACTACTGATTGCTTGGATACTTACATTGGAACATTGATATTCAACTATTACTTCATTCATTCAAAATACATGTATAGAATGCCTTTTATATTAAAATTGCTGTGCTTAACATGTATGTAGATTGATAGATACTGTCCCTGCATTTGAGAAATACAGTATGGCAGGATAAACAGGCATGTAAACAAATCAATTAAATACCATGTGATACGTATCAAAATAGAAGTACTGTAACAGTAAAGAGCATAGAAATATTACTTCTTAGGAAGTGAAAGGATTCAAAGAGGTGAATAATAAAGACTGGAATGTGACAGAGAGGATAGTGTATGTTCATTGGAGGGATCAGTGTATACAAAGCCATGGAGATGTGAAAACACGTGGCGTAAAGTTCACTGTGGATAGAGCAGAGAATCCAAGAGAGGAAGGGTTGGAGAGAGGTTAAAGGAAAATTGGGGTGATTCCTGTGTGTCACACTAAGGAGATGTGAATTTGCAGATTAGTGGTTTCCAACTCTATCAGACCTTATAATAGGCTGACGACTGGCTACCTAAAGACATCAGGTCCTAATCCCTAGACCCTGTAAATGTTGCTTTATAAGGAAAAGAAATCTTTGCAGATGTGATTAAGCATTTTGAGATGGAGGATTACCCTGGATTATTTCAGTTGGCCCTAAATCCAATCAGAAATATCCTTATAAAAGAGATGCTGATGGACATTTGACACACTAGGAGAAGAGGGGGCAGCAATGTGATCACAGAAGCAGAGTTTGGAGTGATGCAGCTGTAAGTCAAGGAGTGCAAACAGCCACCAGAAGCCTAAAGAGGCAAAGAATGGATACACCCCCAGAGCCACCAGAGGGAGCAAAGCCCTGCCAACATCTTGATTTTAGCTCAGTAAAGCTGATTTCAGACTTGTGGCCTCCAGAACTGTAAGAGAATAAATTTGTTTTCTTAAGCCACCAAGTTTGTGATAAGTTGTTACAGCTGCCACAGGAAACAAAGACAGGGCCATGTCATCTTTTTCCTTTACTGAGATATAATTCACTTACCATAAAATTCACTCCTTTAATGTATATTATGAGTGGTTTTAGTGTATTCGTAAAGTCATGCAACCATCAACTCTATCTAATTCCAGAACATATTCATCACCCTGTAAAGAAACCCCTTACCCATTAGTCATCACTCCCCATTTTCACCTCTTATTGTTGTCATTAGATGCCTTTGAATCAGTTCCAACTCGTAATGACCGTATACATAACAAAACGAAACACTGCCCAGTCCTATGCCATCCTCACAATCATTGCTGTGTTTGAGGCCATTGTTGCAACTACTGTGCCAATCCATCTCATTGAGGATCTGCCTATTTTTCACTGACCTTCTACTTTACCAAGTATGATGCCCTTCTCCACAAACTGGTCCCTTCTGATAACATATCCAAAGTTCATAAGATGAAGTCTCACCATCCTCACTTCTAAGGAACATTCTGGCTATACTTCTTCCAAGACAGATTTGTTCATTCTTCTGACAGTCCATGATATAGCCAACATTCTTTGCCAACACAGTAATTCAAAAGCATCAGTTCTTCTTTAGTCTTCCTTATTCGTTGTCCAGCTTTCACATACGTATGAGGCAATACCATGCTTGTGTCAGGCACACTTTAGCCCTCAAAGTGACATCTTTGCTTTTTAACACTTTAAAGAGCCCTTTTGCAGCAGATTTGCCCAATGCAATGCACCTTTTGATTTCTTGACTGCTACTTCCATGGGTGTTGATTGTGGATCCAAGTAAAATGAAATCCTTTACAATTTCAAAATTTTCTGTTTATCGTGACATTACTTATTGGTCCAGTTGTGAGAATTTTTGCATTCTTTATGTTGAGATGCAATCCATACTGAAGGCTGTAGCCTTTGATCTTAGTAAGTGCTTCAAGTCCTCTTCACCTTCAGCAAGCAAGGTTGTGTTATTTGCATGTCACAGGTTGTTAATGAGCCTTCTTCCAATCCTGATGCTGCATTCTTCTTCATATAGTTGAGCTTCTCAGATTGTTTGCTCAGCATGAAGTTTGAATAAGTATGGTGAAAGGACACAACCCTGATACACACCTTTCCTGATTTTAAACAACGTAGTATCCCCTCGTTCTATTCAGAAGAATGCTCTTGGTTATGTACAGGTTCCGCGTAGCACAATTAGGTGTTTTGGAATTCCAGTTCCTTACAATGTTGTCCATTACTTGTTATGATCTATACAGTCAAATGCCTTTGCATAGTCAAAAAAACACAGGTAAACATCTTTGTGGTCTTCTCTGCTTTCAACCAGGACCCATCTGACATCAGCAATGATATCCCTCATTCCACATTTTCTTCTAAATCTGACTTAAATTTCTGGCAGTTTCCTGACGATGTACTACAGCAACTATTTTCGAATTATCTTCAGCACAGTTTTACTTGTGTATGATATTAATGATATTGTCCTCTAATGTCCACGTTCCATTGGGTCACCTTTCTTTGGAATGACCACCAGTATGGCTCTCTTCCTGTCAGTTGGCCAGTGTCTTAGTTATCTAAAATCTAGTGCTGCTATAACAGAAATACCACAAGTGGATGGCTCTAACAAAGAGAAATGTATTCTCTCACAGTCTAGTAGGCTAGAAGTCCAAATTCAGAACATTAGTTCCAGGGGAAAACTTTGTCTGCTGGCTCTGGAGGAAGATCCTTTTCATCAATCTTCTCTGGACTAGGAGCTTCTCAGTGTAGGGACCCCAGGTCCAAAGGATGTGCTGTACTCCTGGCACTACTTTCTTGATGGCATGGGGTCCCCTGTGTCTATCTGCTCACTTCTTTTTTTATATCTTAAAAAAGATTGATTTAAGGCACAACTTAATCTTGTAGATCGAGTCTTGCCTCATTAACATCATAGAGGTGGGCTTTACAACACATAGGAAAATCACATCAGATAACAAAATGGTGGACAATCACACAACACTGGGAATCATGGCCTAGCCAAGTTGACACACGTTTTTGGGGGGAGACACAATTCAATCCATAACATCCAGGTAGCTGTCTTCCAAATTTCTTGGCATAGAGGAGTGAGTGCTTCCAACATTGCATCTCTTTGTGGAAGTATCTTTTGATATTCTGTCAGTTCCTGGAGCCTTGTTTTTTGCCAATGCCTTCAGTGCAGCTTGGACTTCTTCCTTCAGTACAGTCATTTCTAGATCATATGCTACCTCCTGAAATGATTGTGTATTGATTAATTCTTTTTGGTACAGTGACTCTGTGTATTAGGTCCATCTCCTTTTGATGCTTCCTGCATTGTTCAACATTTTGCCCATAGAATCCTTCAGTATTGCAACTCAAAGCTTGAATTTTTTCTTCAGTTCTTTCAGCTTGAAAAATACCAAGCATGTTCTTCCGTTTTAGTTTTCTAATTCCAAGTCTTAGCACATTTCATTATAATACTTTATTTTGTTTTCACAAGCTGCCTTTTGAATTTTCTGTTCAGCTCTTTTACTTCATCATTTCTTCCTTTTGCTTTAGCTCTTCTATGTTTGAGAACAAGTTTGAGAGTCTCTTCTGACATCCATTTTGGTCTTTTCTTTCTTTCCTGTCTTTTTAATGACCTTTTGCTTTCTTCACGTATCATGTTCTTGATGTCATCCCGCAACTTGTCTAATCTGTCATTAGTGTTCAGTGTGTCAAATCTATTCTTAAGATGGTCTCTAAATTCATGTGGGATATACTTGAGGTCATACCTTGGCTCTTGTCGACTGGTTTTAATTTTCTTCAGCTTCGGCTTGAACTTTTATGTGAGCAATTGATTGTGTGTTCCATGCTTGGCCCCTGGCCTTGTACTGATACTGAGATTCTCCATTGTCACTTTCCACAGATGTAGTCAATTTGATTTCTATGTTTTCCATTCAGTGAGGTCCACGTGTATAGTCACTGTTTATGTTGTTGAACAAGCGTATTTGCAGTGAATAAGTTGTTGGCTTGCAAAATTCTGTCATTGATCTCTGGTGGTGTTTCTATCACCAAGGCCATATTTTTCAACTACCAATCCTTCTTCTTTGTTTCCAACTTTTGCATTCCAATCACCAGTGATTATCAATGCATCTTGATTGCATGTTTGATCAATTTCAAACTGCATACATTGGTAAGAGTCTTAAATTTCTTCATCTTTGGCATTAGTGGTTGGTGCATAAATTTGACTAATAGGCATATTAATTGGTCTTCCTTGTAGGTGTATGGATATCGTCATGTCACGACAGTATTGTACTTCAGGATAGATCTTGAAATGTTCTTTTTGACAATGATTGCAACGCTGTTCCTCTTCAATTTGTCATTCCCGGCAGAACATGATTGTTCAATTCAAAATGGCCAATACCAGTCCATTTCAGCTCACTAATGCCTAGGATATCGATCTTCAAATGTTCCATCTCATTTTTGACGACTTTCAATTTTCCTTGATTCATACTTCTTAGAGTCCACCTTCCAATTACTAATGGCTGTTTTCAGTCGTTTCTTCTCACTTTGAGTCATGCCACCTCAGCAAATAAAGGTTCCGAAAGCTTTACCCCATTCACATCACTAAGGTTGACTCTACTTTGAGGAGGCAGCTCTTTGCTGGTAGTATTTTTTGTGTCTTTCAAACTGAGGGGCTCATCATCCATCACTATATCAGACAGTGTTCTATTGCTATCCATAAGGTTTTCATTGGCTAGTTTTTTTCAGAGTAGATTGCCAGGTAATTCTTCCTAGTCTGTCTTAGTCTGGAAGCTCCGCCGAAACCTCTCTACCATGAGTGACCCTGCTGGTATTTGAAATACGGATAGTATAGCTTGTAGCATCACAGCAACACACAAGCCACCACAGTATGATAAACTGACAGAGGAGTGGTGGGTAATAGCCATAATCTTCTTTTTTAACTTCCAAATATAATACATGATTACTCAGCCTTTCTCTTGCCAGGTGATATGAGATGCTATGGCTCCTGGCCGTCAGGCCAATGGATTTGGAATAACATATATTTATATGATGCCCCTTCCTCTGCAGCATGTGCATGCTATATCTTGAATCAGCAGGCAGATATTCTCAGATATATATTTCTTACAGTCTCCCAATAGCAAGAGCATCCTATATTTAAAGTTGCTCTTCATTTCTGCAAAACAGAGCAATGAATTCTTACTAGATAAGGCCTTAGCTTTAAAAATGCGCAAATTTAATTCCAGCAGAGGGCACTATGGTAAACTTCGCTTTTAAATGGATCAGAAATAGGTCAGCTAAGAAATCTCTGAAACTGGTATGTTCAAACAAATGAATGTAATTAAAGTAGCAATACCTTTGACCAGGATATTGATTCCATTGGGACTTTAAAATCTCTATAGAATGACTCACTTCGCTAATGGAAAAGGTGAATTAATCACTCAAGACTCAACTTTGAAAAATCAAAAATAGGTACAGGCCTGATTACAGCCAATGTGTGGGCTCCACACACTGTGAAGAAAACAGCACAGTTCTGTTTGGGGTCCTCTCCTTTTGTGACTTCAGAAAAGAATCAATATCACCCAGGATATGAATCCCAGGAAACAAACCAATATCACACTCTCCTACATGCTGTACAAAATAGCCATATTTAGAAAAGCTCCAAGCTCAGGGTGGATTGTTGACTACAAATAGATTGTGGGAGTGAATTTATACAGTCCCCCAAGTCACAATGCAAACTAGATTCCATTCAGTTTTCCAGAAACAATGGTGTTGAATTCCACCAAACTTCCCAAATGATGGCAGCTCTGTAAGAGCTCACAGCTCCGACAGGGATTAACAAATAACAGGGTACAAACAGGAAACAGTGGTCCCACATTCTGGCTCATCTAGTGCATAGATGATATGGCATGTAGGGCTTGTTAATGTCCTGCTATTCATTCATTAATTCATCTAAGAAATAGTTATTGAATACCTCCTGTGTACCACTGTTTTGGTTTCTGAGGATGTGGTCGTGAGGAAAATCAGTCTGGTCTTTGTCTTAATAGAGCTCGATGACTAGTAGGGGGAGGGCATATGTCTTAGTTATCCAGGGTTGCTATAACATAAATACCACAAGTGGATAGCTTTAACAAAGAGAAATTTATTTTCTCACAGTGTAGGAGGCTAGAATTCCAAATTCAGGGTGCCAGCTTCAGGGGAAGACTTTCTCTCTGTTGGTTCTGGGGGGAAGGTCTTTGTCATCAGTCTACCTCTGGTCTAGGAGCTTCTTAGCATAGGAATCCAGGGTCCAAAGGACATGCTATTCTCCTGGCTCTTATTTTTCTGTAGTATAAAGTTCCCATATCTCTCTGCTTACTTCTCTCTTTTATATCTCAAAGGAAATTAACTTAAGACACAACCTAATCTTGCAGGTTGAATCCTGCCTCATTAACATAACTGCCACTAACCCTACCTCATTAATGTCATAGAGGTAGGATTTATAACACATAGGAAAATTTGGGGAAACCCTGGTGGCGTAGTGGTTAAGTGCTACAGCTGCTAACCAAGAGATCCGCAGTTCAGATCCACCAGGTGCTCCTTGGAAACTCTATGGGGCAGTTCTGCTCTGTCCTGTAGGGTTGCTATGAGTCAGAATCGACTCGACAGCAATGGGTTTGGTTTAGGAAAATCACATGAGATGACAAAATGGTGGACAATCACACAATACTGGGAATCATGGCCTAGCCAAGTTGACACATATTTTGGGGGGGACACAATTCAATTCATGACAGCATGTAAAGAAGATGATAAGCAAGAAATCAAGTAAAAACGTGCATAGTTTTAGATTGAGAAATCACAGGAAGTTAAGAAAAAGGTATTAGAGGGAGAATGAAGGGGAACTCTTTACTTAGGCTTATAAGAGAAGCCCTATCTGTGTAGGCTACATGAAAGAGGAAAAAGAGCTGGCCATGTGTCTTCATTTGCTAGGGCTGCCATAACAGAAATACCACAAGTGGGTGGCTTTAAAGAACAGATATCTATTTTCTCATAGTTCCAGAGGCTAAAAGCCTCAATCAGGGTCTTGGCCATGTGGGGTGTAACAGAAAATACAGATAGAATTGTTAAAGATTTCTTGGCAGAAAACTTCCCTGATATCATGAAAGATGAGAAGATATCCAAGAAGCTCATTGAACCCCACAGAAGGTAGATCCCAAAAGAAAGTCACCAACACATATTATAATCAAACTTGCCAAAAGCAAATATAAAGAGAAAATTTTAAAAGTGGCTAGGGATAAACAAAAAGTCATCTACAAAGGAGAGTCAATAAGACTAAGCTCAGACTACTCAGCAGAAACCATGCAGACAAGAAGGCAATGGGGTGACATATATAAAATCTTGAAGGAAAAAAGTTGCCGGCCAAAAGTCATATATCCAGCAAAACTGTCTCTCAAATATGATGGTGAATTTAGGGCATTTCCAGATAAACAGAAGTTAAGGGAATTTGTAAAAACCAAACCAAAATTACAAGAAATACTAAAGGGAGTCCTCCTGTTAAGAGAATCAATAACATCAGATAATAACCCAAGACTAGAATACAGGACAGAACAACCAGATATCAACCCAGACAGGAAAGTCACAAAAATAAATGAGAGCTAAAACACTGCAAATAGGGAAACACAGATGTCAATATGTAAAAGATGAAGACATTAAAACACAAAAGAGGGACTAAATAATGCAGTCATACAACTTTCCCATGGAAAGTAAGAAGGAGATATCAAGAAATAAAAGATTGGTTTAAACTTCGAAAAATAGAGGTAAATATTAAGATAACCACAAAGGAAACTAACAACCCTACAAATCGAAATAAAAAGCAAGAAAAACATAAAGACTCAGCAAATACAAAATCAAGAACAATGCAAAAGATGAAAAGAAAATTCATAAAGAAAAACTGCTCAGCACAGAAAATTAAGTGGAGCAAAGAAACTATCAACAGCACACAAAAAATATATCAAAGTGACAGCACTAAACTCATAAAAAAAAAAAATTTTTTTTTTTTTTAAAACTCATACCTATCAATAATTATGCTGAATGTAAATGGACTAAATGCACCAATAAAGAGACAGAGTGGCAGAATGGATAGAAAAAACACAATCCATCTATATGCTGCCTACAGGAGACACACTTTAGACTTAAAGACACAGACAAACTAAAACTCAAAGGATGGAAAAAAAGTGTATCAAGCAAACAACAATCAAAAAAAGAGTAGGAGTGGCAATACTAATCTCTGCTAAAATAGACTTTAAAATATACCAAAAAGGATACAGAAGGACACTATATAATGATTAAAGGGCCAATACACCAGGAGGACAGACCCATAATAAATAATTACACACCTAATGACAGGGCTCCAAAATACATAAAACAAACTGTAGCAACATTGAGAAGAGGTATAGACAGCCACACAATAATACCACTTTTGGTGAAGAACAGAACATCCAGAAAAGGCTCAATAAAGACGTGGAAGATCTAAATGCCACAATCAACCAACCTGATCTCATAGACATACACAGAACACTCCACCCAACAACAGCCATGGAACGTATTACACCACAAAGCAAGCCTTAACAGAATCCAAAACATCGAAATATTACAATGCATCTTTTCTGACCATAAAGCCGTAAAAGTAGAAATAAATAACACAAAAAGCAAGGAAAAAAAAAAAACACATGGAAACTGAACAACAATTTGCTCAAAAACTGCTGGGTTATAGAAGAAATCAGGGATGGAAGAAATTCACAGAATCAAATGAGAATGAAAACACATCCTACCAGAACTTTTGGGACACAGCAAAAGCAGCGCTCGGAGGTCAATTTATAGCAATAAATGCACAAATCCAAACAGAAGAAAGGGCCAAAATCAAAACATTAACCCTACAACTTGAACAAATAGAGAGCAGCAAAGGAAGCCCACAGGCACAGAAGAAAGGAAATAAAATCAGAGCAGAAGTAAATGAAATAGAGAATAGAAAAACAATTGAAAGAGTTAAAAAGACCAAAATCTCGTTCTTTGAAAAGATCTACAAAATCGATAAACCATTGGCCAAGCTGAAAAAGAAAAACAGAAAAGCAAGCAAATAACCCAAATAAGAAATGAGGTGGGTGATATCTCAACAGACCCAACTGAAATTAAAAGAATCATAACAGAATACTAAGAAAAATTGTACTCCAACAAATTTGAAAACCTAGAGGAAATGGACAAATTTCTGGAAACACGTTCCCTACCTAAACTAACACAAACAGAGGTAGAACAACTAAATACGCCTATAACACAAAGAGAGATTGAAGAGGCAATTAAAGAACTCTTGACAAAAAAAAAAGAAAAGCCCTGGCCCTGATGGCTTCACTAGAGTATTCTACCAAACTTTCAGAGAAGAGTTAACACCAGTACTACTAAAGATATTTCAGAGCATAGGAAAGGATGGAATACTCTGAACTCACTCTATGAAGCCAGCACAGCTCTGATACCAAAGCCAGGTAAAGACACCACACACACAAAAAAAGAAAATTACAGACCAATATCCCTCATGAACGTAGATGCAAAAATCCTCAACAAAATTCTAGCCAATAGAATTCAACAAGATATCAAAAAAAATAATTTACCATGACCAACTGGGATTCATACCAGGTATGCAGGGGTAGTTTAACCTTAGGAAAACAGTCAATGTAATCCATCACATAAACAAAAGATAAGAACCACATGATCTTATCAATTGATGCAGAAAAGGCATCTGACAAATTCCAACATCCATTCATGTTAAAAACTCTCAGCAAAATAGGAATAGAAGGGAAATACCTCAGCATGATAAAGGGCATTTATACAAAGCCAACAGCCAATATCATCCGAAATGAAGAGAGTCTGAAAGCATCCCCCTTGAGAATGGGAACCAGACAAGGATGCCCTTTATCACCACTCTCATTCAATGATGTCCTGGAAGTCCTAGTCAGAGCAGTTAGGCAAGAAAAAGAAATAAAGGGCATCCAGATTGGTAAGTAAAAAGTAGAAGTATCTCTATTTGCAGATGATATGATCTTATACACAAAAAAACCCAAAGAATCTATAAGAAAACTACTGGAACTAATAGTTCAGCAGAGTATCAGGATACAAGATAAACATGCAAAAATCAGTTGGATTCCTCTATACCAATGAAGAGAACGTCAAAGAGGAAATCACCAAATCAATAACATTCACAATAGCCCCCAAGAAGATAAAATACTTAGAAATAAGTCTAACCAGAGACGTAAAAGACCTATGTAAAGAAAACTACAAGACAGTACTGCGAGAAACCAAAAGAGACCTACGTAAATGGAAAAACATACCTTGCTCATGGATAGGAAGACTCAACATCGTGAAAATGTCAGTTCTACCCAAAGCAACCTACAGATACAATGCAATCCCCATCCAGATTCCAACGACACTTTTTAACAAGATGTAGAAACAAATCACCAAATGCATATGGAAAGGTAAGAGGCCTTGGATAAATAAAACATTACGAAGAAGAAGAACAAAGTGGGAGGCCTCACACTACCTGACTTTAGAATCTATTGTACCACCACAGTAGTTGAAATGGCCTGGTACTGGTACAACAACAGATACATAGACTAACGGAGTGGAATTGAGACTCCAGACATAAATTCCTCCACCTATGAGCAGCTGATATTTGACAGAGGCCCAGAGTCCATTAATTGGGGAAAGGACAGTCTCTTTAACAAATGGTGCTAGCATAACTGGATATCCATCTGCAAAAATATGAAACAAGACCCATGCCTCACACCATGTACAAAAACTAACTCAAAATGGATCAAAAACCTAAATATAAAATCTGAAATAATAAAGATCATGGAAGAAAAAATAGAGACAATGCTAGGAGCCCTAATATATGGCAAAAACAGAATACAAACCATAACTAACAATGCACAAACACCAGAAGAGAAACTAGATAACTGGGAGCTCCTAAAAATCAAACACTTATGCTCACCAAAAAGACTTCAGCAAAAGAGTAAAAAGACAACAGACTGGGAAAAAAAATTTGACACGACAAATCCATTCAGAGTCTAATCTCTAAAATCTACAAGTTAGTGCAAAACCTCAACAACAAAAAGACAAAAAAAAAACAATTAAAAAACGGGCAAAGGATATGAAAAAGCACTTCACCAAAGAAGACATACAGGTGGCTAATAGATACATGAGGAAATGCTCACAATCATTAGCCATTACAGAATCCACATCAAAACTACAATGAGATACCATCTCACCCTAACAAAAACCAAACCCACTGCCGTCAAGTCGATTCTGACTCATAGCGACCCTATAAGACAGAGTAGAACTGCTCCATAGAGTTTCCAAGGAGCGCCTGGCAGATTCGAAGCACCGACCTTTTGCTTAGTAGCTGTAGCACTTAACCACTACGCCACCAGGGTTTCCCACCCCAACAAAGCTAGCATTAATCCAAAAAACACAAAATAATAAACGTTGGAGAAGTTGTGGAAAGACTGGAACACTTATACACCACTGGTGGGAATGTAAAATGATACGATCACTTTGGAAATCGATTTGGCTCTTCTTTAAAAAGCTAGAAATAAAAGTACCACATGATCCAGCAGCCCCACTCCTTGGAATATATTCTAGAGAAATAAGAGCCATCACACGAATAGATATATCCACACCCATGTTCACTGCAGCACTGTTCACAATAGCAAAAAGATGGAAATAACCTAGGTGCCCATCAACAGATAAATGGATAAACAAACTATGGTCTATACACACAATGGAATACTACGCAATGATAATGGACGATGATGAATCTGCAAAACATCTCACAACATAGATGGATCTGGAAGGCATTATTCTGAGTGAAATAAGTCAGTCGCAAAAGGACAAATATTGTATGAGACCACCATTATAAGAACTCAAGAAAAAGTTTAAACGCAGAAGAAAATATTCTTTGATGGTTAGGAGGGTGGAGATGGAGGGAGAGGGGAATCCACTAACTAGAGAGTAGACAAAAATTATCTTATGTGAAGGGAAAGACAACACACAATACAGGGGAAGTCAGCACAACTGGACCAAATCAAAATCTAAGAGGTTTCCTGAACACAGCCAAACACTTCAAGGGACAGAGTAGCAGGAGCAGGGGTCTGGGGACCATGGTTTTGGGGAACATCTAGGTCAACTGGCATGACAAAGTTGATTAAAATGTTTTGCATCCCACTTTGGTGAGTGGCATCTGGGGTCTTAAAAGCTAGTGAACGGCCACCTAAGATGCATCAACTGATCCCAACCTACCTAGAGTAAAGGAGAATGAAGAACACCAATGACATGAGGAAAATATTAAGCAAGAGACAAAAGGGCCACATAAACCAGAGACTTCATCAGGCTGAGACCAGAAGAACTAGATGGTGACCGCCCTGACAGGGAACACAACAGAGAGACCCTGATGGAGCAGGACAAAAGTGGGGTGCACAACTCTAAGTCACGTAAAACTTAATGGCCTGGCTGAGACTAGAGGAACCTCAGAAGACATGGCCCCCAGACTCTGTTAAACCAGAACTAAAGCCATTCCGGAAGCCAACTCTTCAGACGAAGGCTAGACTTGTGCTATAAAACATAAAATAATACTCATGAAGAGTGTGCTTCTTAGTTCAAGTAAATATGGTAGACTAAATGGGCAGCTACTGTCTGGAGGCAGGATGAGAAGGCAGAAAGGGACTGGAACTGGTTGAATGGATGCAGGAAACCTGGGGTGGAAAGAGGGAGTGTGCTGTCACATTATAGGGCTTGCACCTAGGGTCACATAACAATATGTGTGTACACTTTTGTATGAGAAATTAACTGGAGCTGTAAACTCTCACCTAAAGCACAATAAATAATAATAATAGTTTAAAAACCTAAAAAAAGAAAACAGAAATCAACAAGGAAGCTATTGCAGTAACCCAGGAGGAGAAAATGGTGATGAGTATGGAGAGGGACATAAATAGCCTGATTCAAGATACTTTTGAAAATGGAATCTACAGGGCTCGCTGATAAATTAGATATGGGGGAGAAAGTGAAGACAAAGACGACTTTCGGATTTTCTAGTTTGAGCAACTGGATGTCATTTACTAAGATGGTGAAAGCCTGAGGAAGGAATGGGTTTTAAGGAGAGGAGGGATACTAATTAGGTACAGCTTCCACATGATAAGTGTGAGATGACTGTGATACACCCCCGTGAGATATATTCAGGGCTGCCCTTTAAGAGCTCAAGGAACAAGTCTCATTTGTACCACTACCATCCCTCCTCCCAAATGCCCACAGAGATGTTCGGTATGTCTGTGTCAAGGTCTGTGGTCCTGAAGGGTAGGGAACCTTCTGCGCCCTTCTGCATTTCCCACTAAACTGCAGGCTGCCATGGCTTTTGTTTCTTTTTCCTGTGAGCATTTTCTGCTCTCTCCCCAGGACAGCTTTAAATCATTATCTCCAGAACACCTGTGTGGCATCCAAAGTGTTGGATTTGTAGCCAGAAGACCCTCTGCTATCTTTCTTCCTAGCTAGGTGACCTGAGGTGTGCTTTTTGACTTCTTGGAACCCTGCAAGGCTTTGTGAGAACAATATCAATTCAATGCTTACATGTAAAAGTACTTTGTGAAATGTAAACAGTTACATAAATAGGTATTGTTATAATTTTTACCTCAGTCAGCACCTCTGTTACTAATAATCTGCTTCCCCTGCCATTCATTTCTCCCTGTTCTCTTCCCTTTTTTTCTTGCCTGCTGCTTCTGTCTCTTGTCCCTTCTGCCACATTAATTTGCTTTCCTGAAAAAAGCTGGTTATTTGGAGACATCATCACCAGCCAATCAGAGCTCGCCATTTCTTCTGGTTGGTAAGCCAATCAGCTATAACCTCCAGGTCTCTTTTCAGTGTTGCTAGGGCTTTAGGTCTACTTCTAAAAGCTGACTTGCTTGCTTTCTGCTAGTTCATTCTCTCTCTCTCTCTCTCTCAATTTCTCCCCCACCTCTCCTCAGTCTCCCCTTTCTCCCTCCTTCTGGGTTTGGAACAATTCCAAATACTTAAGCCTAACGGAAGTTTGGGTTACAGATAAGCAAGATTTGACTGTGTATTTTTTCCCTTGAGAAATGAGGACAACTATTCCATGTTCAATATTGAAGCAACTGTTTTAGCAGCTTAATGTTTCTTGGCTACATAACATTTACTTTTGTTTATGGGAGTTTTTTTTGGTACGCGGATTGACTTTTATTCAGATGGACGTGAGCATAAACTGGCATTAAATGTGACAGTGAAACGTCATATCACTTAAACCTCATTGTATTTCCCAAATGCATTCAAAATGTTTTAAAGCTCTTCCAGTTTTTATGTGATGACAGAAGATAATAAATACACTGTAGTCACTATGCTGCTATTTCTCGGGCTTTTAGTGCTGGGAGTACTGGAGAAAACCACCAAGGATAGCAGTAATTTTGAGGACTAATACCTAATCCCTAAGTGGGTGTCCTGCCACTTACATCTTGCTGGGAGCTAATTAACGTGGGAGTAATAGATAGAAACCCTCCCTTTTAGAGGACCTTTGGGTCCATCTTTAAATGCTGTCTAGCCGGGTGTTAGGAAGATTCCGTTAACATGTAACAGCTCTGCCTTCCAAAGCCCTAAAGACATTTGATAAGGAAAAATAACTAACAAGTGATGTCTTTCTCATAACCTTTGCTACCTACTTAAAAACTGAAACAGTACAAGAATTTGCAACTTAAAATGACTGGAGAAGTGGCAGAAAGCCGGAATCCTGTCAGAGACAGCTTAGAAAAGCTTAATGATTAACAAATGGGTCAGTGCCTTCAGGCTCTGACCTTTACAACTAACCGGTTTTTAGCCTTTTGGTTAGGTTTCTTCAGGTTGTTGTGTATCAAGGAAAATATACTCCCTGGTGGCACAGTACCATCTCACCCAAAATAAGGATTCTTAGCAGACCATGTCTTTGGTGAGTAGTTTTTCTGATACCATGGAGTTGGTTCATAACACAGTATTCCCATTGCCATCGAGCTGATTCCTACTCATAGTGGCCCTAAAGGACAGAGTAGAACTGTCCCATAGGGTTTCCAAGGCTGTACTTATTTATGAAAGCTAACTGTCAAACATCTTTCTCCCGTGGAGGGGCTGATGGTTTCGAACCACCAGTCTTTTGGTTAGCAGCTGAGCACTTAACCACAGTATTACCATTGTCATTGAGTCGATTCCGACTCATATCGACCCTATAGGACAGAGTAGAAACTGCCCACATAGGGTTTCCAAGGAGCCGCTGGTGGATTCGAACGTCCGACGTTTTGGTTAGCAGCCAAATGCTTAACCACTTCGCAACCAGGGCCCCGTCAAACACAGTACTAAACAACTGTTAAATCATATTTTTTTTGTTATAGTTTGGGGAAGGTCTAAGCTCCACTGCATATCCTGCAGGTGAAATGTACGAAATTCGGTTAACATGGTAACGGCTCTAAAAATACCTAGGCTACAGTTTAACCACAGCGTTTCCTCCTTAACGTAAAAGAGCCACCATCAGGAGCTGTTCGAAAGTGCAATAAAAGCAATCTCTGTCGGACTTTGTGCAAGCAGGCTATTAAACCAGGCCTGGCAATGACAATCTGCAGCCACTCTGCATCAAAGTAATAATTAAAGTTTCGCAGGCCTGAATGGCAGAGCACAACCCAGCTAAGAAAAATGCTAAATCAATAATAAGCCTTTTTTTTTTTTTTTTCCACTTCCAACCTCCTTTTCTGCCCCCACTCCTAACCCCACCCCCAGGCAGACTCAGCAGGGTGTGGCAGGGTGCAGAGACAAAGAACCACCACACCATAACCACAGGGCCCCACCCCAGGGAGAGCCTCAGGCAGAGGGACCCAAGGGCACAATAGGCAGGCTGCCACAGTTTTCCCAGCAGCCTTTGCACCAGGCTCCTACAGATGGTGCACAGAAGGCAAAATCGCTCACTTGGAGATAAAGAGAGTAGGGGTCAGCCTTCTCTTGACGCCTTTGCAGTTAGCAAGTTAGAAACACTTTGGGCTCTTTTAAATTCTGAGTCTTATTGGCTGTGCAGAGTAAAGGGACTTCTTACGAAATTCTTCATGTCCAGGTTGCCAGATTTAGCAAATAAAAAAACATGGTACCCAGTTAATTTGAATTTCAGATAAACAGCAAATAATTTATTTACTGTAAGTAGGTCCTATACAATGCTTGGGACATATTTACACACACACACAAAAATTTATTTGAAATTCAAATATAACTGGGCATCCTGTGTTTTATGTCATTCCTAGTCATGTCTCTTCATTTCTTTCCTCCCCTATAGTCTCATTATCCTTGGATTCTCAGTCAAAAAGGTGGTATTTGTTTGTTTGGAGTTCTTTGGTTTGTTTGGTTTTTGTTTAGTTTTACTTTGCTTTATAAGTATTGGGTAAATTCAGAAAGGCTAGGGATAAGGGAAGGTGAATTGGCGTCCTGAAGGGGTAGTGGGAAAACCCGGAATTTGTATCTAGCAGGTCAGAAATGAGGGCGTTGGGACTCCCATGCTCATGGCTGGAATCTAAGGTCTTGGGCAGACGTGGCAGTCTGGAGGACTGTGCCCCTTACTTGTGAAGTCTGATCTAGCTCTGGGGTGGTTAGGGTCGGAGGAAAAAGTGCTGCATGTGCAACTGGTGTCCAAACAGAAGCAAAAGTGATTATTTGGTATGTCCTTACAGAATCACAACTTAAATCTGGTCTTCCTGACTGCAAAACCTAGGCTACATGACCTTGGGGAAGTTGCTTAATTTCTCTGAGCTTTTTTTTTTTTTTTTCAGTTTTCTAATCTGTAATATGAGGATCATAAACACAGTGCCACTTATTGCAGAGGGTTGCTTTAAGCATTAATTAATACAGAACCCCCCCCCACCCCTGCACCACTCTAACCTGCTAGCTCCCACCACTCCCTCAGGTTCAGCAGTTTGCTAGAATGACTCACAGAACTCATGGAAAGAGCTATACTTACAATTATACTTTCGTTATAAAGGATACAAATCAGGATCAGCACAAAGAAGAGATGCATAGGGCAAGTCTGGGAGAATTCCTAATGACAAGCTTCCATGTCCCAGAAAGGGGCACGCTACCCTCTCACGGGAGCCCTGGTGGCGCAGTGGTTAAGAAGTACAGCTGCTACCCAAGAGGTCGGCTGTTCAAATCTACCAGCTGCTCCTTGGAGACCCTATGGGGCAGTTCTACTCTGTCCTGTAGGGTCACTATGAGTCAGAATGGACTTGATGGCAACAGGTACCCTCCCACACGCATCAATGTTTTACACCAATGAGGAAGCCTATGGAGCTTGCATGTCTAGAGCCTTTAGTGGGGCCTTATTATGTAGGCATGATTGGATCAGCCCACCTCCTCTGAGGTCAGCTGATACCAAGAGGTGGTCTTTCTGGTCTAGCCAGCCCCCACCAAAAAGTTACCTCATTAGCAGAAACCTTTAGATGTGGTTTGGAGGCCTGTTAGATAACAAAGACACTTCAATCCCTGGAGAAATTACAAGATTGTAGAGATTATGTCTCAGGAACCAAAGACAAAGATCAAATTCTTTGAGTAAAGTTAAATTCTGTACCCCACAGGTTTATTCACCTACTAGTATGTTACCTTGGAGCCCTGGTGGTACAGTGGTTAAGATCTCAGACTGCTAACCAAAAGGTCAGCAGTTTGAATCCACCAGCTGCTTCTCGGAAGCCCTTTAGGGTAGTTCTACTTTGCCCTATAGGGTTGCTATTAGTCGGAATTGACTTGAGGGCAATGGGTTTGGTTTGGTTGGAAGTACATTACCTTGGAAAAGACTCTTCTCCACGCTGTAAATTAGAAGTGCTAGTGCATATCTCATAAAGAAAAAGCTTCACAGGTAGTAAACACACAAGAAACATGAGCTTATAATATGATTTTGAGAATTATCATTACCATGCACCTATTTGGAGCCCTGGTGGCACAGTGGTTAAAAGCTTGGCTGCTCACCATAGAGAATATTCTAGGCCAGAGTTTAGCAATATTTTTTTTCTGTAAAATGTCAAACCCACCAAACCCATTGCCTTTAAGTTGACTCATGTAAAGGGTCAGAGATTAAATATTTTAGCTTTGCAGGCCAAGGGGCAAAATCAAGGATATTATGTAGGTAGTTATATAACGAGAGAGAGAGAACAAATTTCAACAAATTTTTGTTGAAAATATTATAGTAATTGAGTATAATTTCTGTAATATAGTTCTGCTAATGAGAAGAATGGAGTCCTTTTTTGTGGGGATGGAGATAACAATTCACTTAATTGGTACACGAAGTTAGTGTTTCCTATGATCATATCTATCTGTTAATACTGATCCATAATGAGATTTTATTTAATCTTTGAAAATGTCTTTTAACACAGTTATTCCAAATAATAATCTCTATCCATGAGCATATGATTTTAATTGAACATATTCATTGCTTAGGAATCACTTATAGAATTCTGTTAGATCCTTCTCTTGATATTTGCCTTTTAGCATGTCATTACTACCAGTTGAAGAGTATATGGAAGCTCCTCAACTGCACAGTTAAATGGATTTTGATGTATGGAAATTTTGTTTGCACTTGCAACAAGGTCTGAAAAATGCTACTAAAACTGTAGTTTGAACTCAGAAAATATATCTGCTGCACATTTGTGTGGGAATGGAAATCTCGCTTCTGGTCTTAATTTTTGACAGCACAGGAAATGTATTGAGCCGCTTGACATTACATATGATTCAAACATTAGTTGTCATCAAAATGACTTTACCACAGTATAACTTTCACATTTATGTGTTATTAAGCCTTGTAATTTTAGGTCAAATTCATTAAAAAACATTATCAAGACTATAGCAAAATTTGATTTCCAGAGCCATTCAGTGTTTGATTATAGTAGTTGATGATGATTCATCTCATTAAGAAAATTTTCAATCTTAACCCTGAGCTCAAAAAAAAATCACAATAAAATTTACCACTGCTAAACAACTGATCAGCTGTGTGGCAAGGAAGTCAAAAGATTCAGATTCTGTTCTAATGAAATTGTATGGAACTGATGATGGGTAAGTCCACAAGAGTGACTGAAGCTCACCCTTGATGCTATTGGTTCAATTACACATGATAGACTTAATTATTTCCCATAAAGTGCCTGCTTAGGAACAGTACAATGAATAACCATAGGCTTAAAAATGCCATACATTTTCTCAACCTTTGTGAATTTGTAAAACTAACCCTTTTTCTGCTTAAAAACAAATATTTTTACTACCACCAGTTGGAACACATCATTGCAGATTCCACTTCAGGTTGTAATGAATGAGCGTTTTCTTGACTTTTCTGAAAATATTCTTGCCTGTAGTTTTACAATGCAGATTATTCAGAGAGGCTAATTCTTCTTTAGTCACTTTGAACTCAGAATTGACTCCATGAATAAATAACACTTTAGTAACATCAATAATACAGGAGCCCTGGTAGCACATTGGTTAAGTGCTTGTTGCAAACCAAAAGGTCGGTGGTTCAAACCCACCAGCTGCTGCAGGAGAGAAGGATGCGATAGTCTTCTTCTGTAAATATGTACAGCATTGGAAACCTTGTGGGGCAGTTTTACTTCATCCTATATAGTCGATATAAGTTGGAATAGACTCAAAGGCAATGCGTTTTTTGGTTTTCAGCATCAGTAACACCTTTCCACTCAACGAAAGCCAAGAAAAACCACTCAGAATCATTTGCCTCTTTTTAAATTGAATATTGATGTTGTTCCCCTATATCCTCTACCATTCAAGCTGCTGTTCTCACTGAAAGGCTAATAGTCTTAAACAAGTTTATTTTCTCTGGATAATTTCTTTGACTGCTGCAATCAAACACAATTCATTTACTCACCATTGGTAAACAGCTTTCCTTTCTTGGCAAACAAATGAGCCAGTGACAAACTTTGATTGCAGCTTTATTTCATATTTTATTTTTGTGAAAAAATTTACTGTGACGAGATATTCCATTTAAATTTTTCGGATTTTTGTGACCATTGCTTTTTCTGTGAGTTAGGAATATTTTAATGAATACTTAATCTGGTAACACCTATATATATCATATTCTTTGATCATAGCTATAATGTCATTGCATAATAAACATGATGCTTTGCCACCTAATTCTATAACAAAATAATTCATCCTCCTCTGTGCATGCCATTTGAAGTCTACTTTTCTTGTTTTGACACAATGGGTACATGATGGTTATTTGCTCATTTTTGGTTGAGTCTCACTTTGCCATTTGCTACTTGGTCAACATACTTGTAATTTAGCCAAATCTGTTTCTTCATCTGCATAAATGAGGTCGAAATTAGAAGAATTCTTATTGCAATCATATATAAGACAAAGGTGCCAGTATCATAACTACCACTTAAGTGTAGAAGACCTTGCTCCTCAAAATGTGATCTGTATCACCTGGAGCCTGAGAATTAGCACTTTAACAAGATCCCTCTGTAATTTGTATGCACATTAAGTTGGAGAAGTAGTGGTATAGGAGATGCTAGCCAATGCAATCATGCGAAGAAAAGAAGTGTACATTTTGGGAAGGAAGTAATCTTGTCATTATTTGTAGATAACGTGATGATGTACCTAGAAATTCAAGAGGAACCACCGTAAGGCCTACTATAAGTAATAAAAAGAGGAAAAAAGGAAGCTGAATATAAGATATATAAAATATATTTTAATGCATGTAGGTAAGGATACATACACGCAGAATTCAATTTTAATTCTAATGACCAATCAGAAGTAAATACATAAAAAATATATAAAATCCTATTCACAAGAGCAACAAAAGCCATAAACTACCTAGGAATAAGCCTAACAAGAATTGTACATGAGTGAATGAAGAAACCTCTAAAACTTTACTGAAGAACCTAAAAGATAATCTGCGTAAATGGAGAAATATACTATGTTCGTGTGCAAGAATACCAAATGTAGTAAATACATCAATTTGCCCCAAATTAATCTATTAAAGCCAAAGCAGTTTTATCAAAGCACTTGGTGAGTTGATTGATTCTGAAATTCACCTGAAAGATAAAACATTTAAAATGAGCCAAGAAAAAAATTTGGGGGGGGGGGAAGGAAAGACCCAGTTGCTTGCTCTACCGGATATCAAACATACCAAAAAGCTATAGAAATTAAAATAAAATGGTATTTTTGTGGAAATAGTTGAATAGATCAATGGATCAGAATAGACATGTGTTTATTTAAGAATTTGGTTGATAAATAAGGCATTTCAAATCAGTGGAGAAAGAATGGACTACTTAAGTAAATGATATAAAGACAATGGGCTATCCATTTAAAAATAGAGTTGTATAAAATAATAAATTCAAGATGAATTAAAGAGCTAATAATAAATACAAGTATAAAAGTACTGGAAGAAAATACAGGATATTTTTATAATCCTCAACTTGGAAAGCCTTTTCCTAAAAAAGACACAAAATCTCAAAAAGAAAAATTTGACTACATAAAATTTAAACTTTCTATCAAATGTATGATTAATATGCAGAATATATGAGCAAGACAAAACAACCCAGTAGTAAAGTGGACAAAGCTTCTGAATAGGCAGTTCACAAAAGAAATGCGAATGGTCAATAAAAATATAAAAAGATGGTCAACCTCTCTTGATGTAATTTTCTATTGCAATTTGACGACCCACCCCAAAATTTAGTGATAAATCATAATACCATTGTATTATGTTCATGAACACTGTGGGTCAGAAATTTGGACAGGTTACAACGGGGATAGCTTGTCTCTGCTCCACAGTGTCTGGGCCCTCAGCTGGAAAGACTCAAAGACTGGGGAGTGACTCTACAGCTGGGGGCTGATACCTTCCTGAGGCATCTTCAGTCACACTTCTGTGGGTTGATGCTGGTGTAGGCTGGGGCAGTTGGCTGGAACACCTGTATACACTCTGCATGTGGCCTAGGATTCTTCACAGCATGGTGGCTGGGTTCCAAGACTGAGTATCCCAAGAGAAACAGCCATATATTGTATCATCTTTTATGACCTAGCCTCAAAACAACATATAGTGCCAGTTCTGCCTTAGTCACAAGCTCTCTCAGATTCAATGGAAGGAGCTATAGACCCTACCTCTTGGTAGAAGGAATGTCAAAACCACATTGTAAGAGGAGTATGTGGGATGGAGAATATTGTTGCAGCCATTTTGGGAAAATCTGTCTCCACACTGGTTATCAGGAAAATGCTGATTAATAACTAGAGACCATTTATCACACATCAGATGGATAAGTCTTCCCAGTTTTATTGTTTTGGGTGGGAGTGAAAGAGAGGAGACAAAAAGGAAGATAAGAAGAACATAAAAACATCTAACTGAATTTTAGCACTGTGTTTTTCCCTATTTAAAAAAAAAAAAAGAAAATCCTTGGTTTGGGAGAAATTTCTTTTTGCTCAATATGTTAAAAACTTTTCATTTTATTAGAATATGAAAAAATTATTTGTTTTGCCTATTCTGCTTAAATAGCAATCCATTTTCACATTTAAATAAACAAAAACAAAGAAATTCCTTGTTCTTAATTCAACTCACTCTTCAACTTTAGAGCATATACTCTCCTGAACATAAAATTATATTTTTCTTCCTGAAGCTTAAAGATGTCTTCTATTGGCAGTTTAGTGAATATGTTTAGAAGACAATAAGTGTTTCGATGTGCAAGTGTGTGTGTGTGTGTGTGTGTGTGTGTGTGTGTGTGTGTGTGTTGGAGGGAGGAAGAAACACAGGGAGGAGAATACACCTTAGTCCTGTTTTCGAGTTTTTTAAAGAGTATTTTTGAATTACATGCAAGACAGTAAAAAGCTCAAGTGTAGCTAATCTTGTCTGATTTTTATAAATCATACATACATTATTGTATTCAAAGAGAATTTTCCTATATAAAAGAATTCATTAAGTTTAAAGAGTGATTTATAATGAATGGTTTGGTGTTGCTAGTGAAGTTAAAAGAATTTTTTTTTTTTTATGTTAAGCGCAGTCATGAATAGGGCAATATTTTTAACAACATTAGAAGAATTGTTTTGTTTTTAGAAAAAAATAAGTTGAATGTTCTTTAGCAAAACCATCTGTGTATCTTTTAATATAGTAATTGTGAATGTATGATTTCATGTTTATGTACTGTACCAGTGGATATTTAACTGCACCGCATATAACGGATGATTTGCTTATATTTCACAACTGGAATGCTCTATATATGCTTATACAGTGTTCATAATCCTACCTTGATATTGGTACCTGCCACCACAGAAATAATGCCAGAGGTAGTGGTAGTTGGAGCTCCTTCCCCCACGTCATCTTTTTGACAGTTTTAAGAGAATAGTAGATTATTTTTTTTTCAATTACTAATAAAATACAAGCACCAGGTTAGCAAACTAAAAAGTTAAATTTCTCAAAGTGACCTTGACTCATCTATATTGCATGTAAGAAATATTTTATTTGCTGCATCATTCAATTCAATTTCTCCATATCCATTATTTGAAATAGAGATGAATTAATTTTTTTATGGGATATCTAATCTGATTTTCTGCTTTTGCACTGTGTCCCCAAAACTTTATGCAAGAGAAGAAACCAGCACAGTGAGATTGTTAGAGTGGGAAACCAGAGCATAAATACATCTGTAGTCCAGGCAGCTCCAGGTTTATGAACTCTCTGTTGGTAATCTGGTTGTTTAAAATTAGGAATGTGTATTCCTATAGAAATAATTTTCTAATCTGCTCTCTCAGGCTTGCCCACCACATTCTGTTTAATCCTTAATAAAACAGAAATACTATCCATTTGCACAAATAAAATTGAGAACAATACAATTGAATGGAAGCAAATTTTCTGTTTATATTGAATACTGGTTATTGAGAAAAAGTCAGATGAGGCAGTAGATGGAGTCTTTTGTGAGATTCTGAAGGGGACTTCAGGGAACTCTTACAGGTTGATGGTGCATTATTTCTTCTAATTTCACTTCAAAATATGTGGCTTTCCTTTTCCCTGCATCACCAATTATTAAAGCCATTTTCAATTTATTTAGATTTTTTTCTGTTCTTTTTGGGATGAGGGCTTGTTTTGTTCTGTCGTTGTTGTGACGGTGTTTTTTCATAAATGGGGTAAAAGAGAAAGAAAAGGCAAGACAGTTGGTGAGCAAAGAAGAGATCATCCTTTGATAACAGGACAAGAAATTTAATAGAAAGAGTGATAAGACTGGGAATTAAAAAAGATACATACACTTTGAAAAGGAGATTGGCTGAGCAGTGAGCTGTTAACTGAGAAAACGTTAGGCAAGGAAAATGGAGAGTGGAGAGGAGGTGATTTTGGTTTGTAGTGGAGGAGTGGAGTGGCAAGGAAAACCCATGTGGTGGCCACTGAGACATGTAGATATATAGGGTAAAGCTGGATATGTCTGAAAAGAATTTCAGGAGGTAACCAAATAGTTTTATTCTAAATTTCCTTGTAATCAATGAGTCTGGTTCCATTAAATGTCCCTAAGAAGAGCCATTTAGCACTCACAAATGTGGAGAAATGTTGATCTTTGGAATTTGTTTTTTGAATATTGGAGTGACAAGATCTCCATTTGTCATCCCATTGTGGGAGATCACTCCCTAGCAGATCACTCCCTAGCAGATGTACACAAAGAGTAAACAGGTGTGTGAGGTGGGTATGTTAAGGGCAGGAAAGCAAAAGAAGGAATTTATATTTCTGACTCTGTAAAAGGAAGAACCATGGGTCAAGAATATAAGAAGAAAGAAAACTACTTCCTATGTTCCAGGCTGTAGAGTTCCTTTGGTTAATTGTATTAGAGTTAAATTATATACTAGCTCTGATTCAGCAACAGATACCTGATAAAGCTGGCAAATATTTCAGTAGGGTGAATGTTTTGATAAAGTGGCATTTAACTGGAATTAAATTACAGATCAAAAACAAACACCTTGTGGCTATAAAATTGCATGTCTTTCCAGAATGGGCTAGAACAAACTCTTCATTTTCTTCCTTCCCTCCCATTGCTAAATCCCTTATCAGTTATACTTTCCTATACCAGTTAAGGCTATCATGTTCAGCCCTTCCCCTGCAACAGCAACAACAATAATTGTTGTTATTGTTAATATTATTTACACCTGTTTTTCCATTTATAGAGACACACATACTTTGTGTGTGTATGTGTGTAATTATTCTAATCTTCTGATTAGAATAACAATCCTTTAAGCTAAGTCATAACATTATTTAACAGATGAGGAAACTGAAGCTCAGCAAGGTGTATGTATATCACATTATATTGTTATGTACTTTTTTATACACATACACACAGTCTTTCGCTGGGTTCAGAAATTCAAGTGTTCACTTAGGATAACCTCTATCATCAAATCTCTAAGGCTAACATTTACGATGATGTAAAGGTCACAGGACAAATAGGGGAAATGATTGAAACCCTGGCTGTAAAAGTTACAGTTCAGTAGCGTGAATAAAATGGAAACAAAAACATTCAAGACAAAGGAACAATATTTTATTAACATACAGACAAGTACATTAGTAAAAGCAGCTTTCCTAAATGTTGAAAAGAAAAAGTAAGCTGATATGAAGATCAAAAATAACTGCGCTTTTCATTAAATTGAGATTTTTGTTAGACGTGGTAGTAAAACGATTTTAAAATAAGTGAAGTGCCAGCATCACTTACAGTTTTTATTCCCAAGTCCAGTTTATTTGCTTTGGCTTTAGCTAAGCATTGTGGGAAGTCATTATTTATGTAAACAGAAGAAACTAGCAGATCTGCAAAGTAGGAAATGAACATATTTCTGAGTGTCTTAGCGCTTACACCACCAAACTCTGACATTTCACCTTACTACTACAGACTCCGGATCCTTGCAGACATTGCTTTCTGATTTCTAAAGCTATAAAAGTTTTGAATTAAAGTATTAATTCTCCAAGCCATTGCCTGAGTATAAAGTAACTAGCCATAAATATAAAAATATGTATTTGTATAAAAACATGAGGTGACATGTAATAAAGTTTTTATTGTTATGAATTTTAGAATGACTATATTGTTCATGAATGGCATGGCCATAAAGTAATTAAATGAGCAGACTAGGAAAAGTGGCTGTAAAATATGTATGATATTCTGTGACATTTTGTGTAATTGCACACAGAATGCTTTATTTTCGTAGTCTTTCCCATCTGAAACTCAGCACTTTTCTTGCAAAAAGAAATTATGCCATAATAGTCGAAAAAGTATAGGATGCATAGAAATAAAGGAAGCATTTTCCAATCATAGTACTGTGGTGTCTAAACTTATTGTACATCTTTTGCAAGAGAAGAACAGGCAAGCCAGCTAAGTCTCTATTCTGGAATCCAACAAGAAGTTGCCCAAGATTAGAACTGATAATAACCAGGGTGAAACTATTTGACGTTTTAGTCCGAAATCTACCCTAAAAAAAAAAAAATTTTTTTTTTTTTTTTTTTTTTTTTTTTACCCTAGGCTCTGCTAAAGTATTTTGTTAAGATTTATATGCTGGATGCCTAGGGGCCTATGGTAAACATTGCTTGATTTTAATAATCCTGCGTTCTTTCAGAACACAATCCCTACATTTAAAAAAATTGTATTTTTCTAATTCTGTGGTTAGAGCTAGTTGCTATAGAAACAGTTGAATGTCATTTTGGTTTCATAGGCTCCTCAGATAAAGAGAAGAGTGGGCTGTGAGTTTGTAAAGCAACAGAGATCACATGTGATTGCGAGAAAGTCATAAGGCTTTATAGAAAGCCAACTACAGACATATCTGTAAAACTACTCATTTGAACAGAGTGGCAAAAAGGCAGTAGAAATAGGGACCAGAGAGGAAACATTATCTTTTTTCCTTGACAGATTGTTCTTTATGATTAGTGAGATGGGGAGACAACAGGGATTAGAAAACCCTCTGGGACTACTCAGCGGGGTCCTGATGCATCGGAAATACTGCTTTCCACAGGTCTGCAAAGGCCTTTTGGCATGCGATCTACCCCCGGTGTGGCAGGATTGCCTGTTTAGTCATGGAAGCTTGATGAGGAACTTGCTGCTAAGACTTTAGCCTTCTTTGTTTTTATCTTACCAGAAACAAAATAAGTTATAATCAATTATTATTACATTTTTTAAACTTTAGATGTCTTTATATTCTTTTTTTTAACCTTTTTTTACCTATTTAATGCAAGGATTCCCACAAAATTTAGGAAACACTAGGATAAAACTCGCCTTACTAGACATGAACCTTATTGCCCTGAAATACCTCTCCCTTCTAAATTCTTTCTGCTAACTTAAAAAAACAAGCTCTGCATAGCAACTAGGTGGAATTTACCTGTTAAGTTTTGTATTCAGATAATAATTAAACTCTAGTGGAAAAATAGCTTAATCCTAAATTTTTATCAAAATACAAGTAACCCAAGGATAATACAGAGAAACCCATTTGGTTGGTACTCTTTGTTTTTCTACAATCCTGGGGTAGTACAGTTATGTTGATGCAAAATGTGGATTTTAATTCCTTTTTAAAGAACAATCTTTGAACATTCAGCCCTCAAAATTAGAAGAATGTCCAAAGAATTCTACAATTTATGTTAATTTTTCAAAAATTGTTGCCTAAAACACTTTTGGCATCCTTCAAACTCCTTATTAAAAAAAAAAATTATCCTCTACTTTGCAAAGTGAAGTATATCCAGCATGCTTTATTAGTCAGAGATATCTTTGATTTAGTAATATCCTGATATTGTTCAGCATTAAGATTATCGATTCAAAAGACCTTTTAAAAACTTTTTCTGAAGCATGATGTATGAATAAATGCTCTCCAAGGCTTTCGAAGTCAAGTACCATAATAGTATTGGGCTTTCTGCAACACCTTTGTTTCGTGCCAGGAGTTGTGCTAAGCCTATTATCTCATTTAATTCTTTTAATAATCCTTTAAGGCATGCACTATTATTATTCTCATTTTATAGAAAAATAAATGCTTAGAGGGATGAAGTAACTTGAACAAGGTCACACAGATAAATGTCAGAACTAGGATTCAAACTCAAATTTTTCTGACTCCAGAGATGCCTCTCTGGATGAAAGAAGTATTTCCCCAGGGAGAATCCCACCTAGATATAACTGCTAAAGTCTGTTCACCAATAAACTGCAGATTTATTGCTTGCCAAAACTGTTTTTGCTTCCAGGCTTACTGACTTCTAAACCTATAGAGTCCAAGGGAACATTCAGTCTATTCCAGGTGAAGTGAAACAAGACTGATTCTATGATGCTTTTACATGAAAGGCATGACTCATAAATGGTAAAATCTCAAACTCTGTTCTGGCCTGCTAGTAGAAAGAACTATTTATGGAAAATGGGCCTTTCAGCATTATTTCTACAGCCACTCTGCGTAAAGAGGACCAGGCTACTCTGGCTAAGATATTTTTGGCTATGTATACACACAGAGCTAGAGGGTCTAATGTTAGGAACTGAATTGGTGCATCTTGACATTCCTGGAATTCAACAAAAAAGAAAAAGCAGTAATAAACAAATCAAGAGCAGTCAGTTACCCTTAATGCAGACCTTAATACAACTTGACCTCCTAACTTTAACTGTCCCTGAGCTGAAATGCATTACATATCGTGGCAAATCAGAAAAGTAGCAATCCATTGTAATTACCTGTAAACAACAAAACTTCTGGCAGGATGTGGTGTTAAGGTTTTGAGTACCAAGTGTCCATGTGGGCAGCATTTATTATTAACTACAATATTGATAATGAATGCCATGTTAGCACTAAAAGATGTTCATTTTACTATCAGTATTGATAGTAAAAAAAAAAAAACTTTTTTTTTTTTGATACATTAATTGTCATGCCCCAAAAGCCAGTATTAAGAGAAAAACAGTTGAAAATAGCACTTGGTTTACTTATGAAAACACAGACCTTCATAAATTGCAAAATATTCTGATTCAGAATACTCCAGGCCTCGAGGATTTGGCTTTAAGAAGTTGATCTCTACCACTCCATTTTTTTTTTGTCTGCTCCAGAGTGCTTTCCTAGAAGAAGCTAGAAAATAGAGCTACATAATGTTTCAGAGCACCAACAAGAAATAGGTAATGTACTCAGAAAGGTTTTACTGACAGAATTTAATGAAGGGACGTTTACAGAAGGCTGGGCAGGGTTAAGGCAACCAGCAAAGAATGTTGTGGTTCACAGGGGCTAGCAACAGCTATGAACCAATACTATGCCTAGACCTAAAGTGCAAGGAGGGAAAACAAGGTTACTGGTATCCCAGAGGGAAACCCTGGTGGCATAATGGTTAAGAACTACAGTTGCTAACCAAAAGGTTGGCAGTTCAAATCCACCAGGCGCTCCTTGGAATCCCAATGGAGAGCTTCTACTCTTACCTTACGGGGTTGCTATGGTCGGAGTCAACTCAATGGCAACAGGTTTTGGTTTTTGGTATCCCAGAGAGCTGGAACCATGGAAGAAGAGCTATCTGGCATGAACTTTAACTGTCGAGGAACTCAGCCACTGGCAGCACCTGACAAAGCAGGAAGGAACAGGAGGACTCAATATTCCAGCCTCTGTCTCCTACCCTGGAATCTCCTGCTTATGCCTCTCCTTGGCCAGAAGCCAGACCTCAGGGTAATTCAGCCTGTAGAGGGCAGCATCCCAGGCACAGAGCAGAGCAGAGGAGGGCAGGGAGTAGAAATGAGGGAGCAAGAATAAGAAGCACAAGTAAATTTCTCATCTCTAAGTATTTAAATGGCATAAGAAAGGAAAGGAAATAACTGACATAATATCTAGAAAATATTATAAAGCCATATACAATACTGCAAAGTAAACAGCACATAAGAAAAATTTTATAATAAAAGATAAATGGAAATCCAAATCTCTATAATACATCACCCATTCATAAAAATCAATTTAAAAACATGAAGAAAAGTAATAGAGCAATTAGCAAAATAACACGAACAGATTGTTTTCAGAAGAGGAAACACATATGGGCTAGTAGGCATACGAAGAATGTTTAGGCTCATCAGTAGTCAGGGGTTGATTAATTAGTAAGCAAGGTATGCACAGGCTTAATTGTGTTTCCTAATTAATAATCTATAGTGTGCAGTTTCACGTAGGTGCACAGGTGAAATTGAGCACTACAAATTAGTAAGTAAGCCTTGCTTACTTGGGTACCTTGCTTATCGAGTAATCCGTGCCTGTTAGTAGTCAAAGAAATACGTATTAGAACTAAAATGAGATATATTTTTTCTATCAAATTGTAAAAAAGAGAAAAGAGAGCACTACTTAATACCGGCAAGGACACAGTAAAATGGATCTTTCATACATTGTGAGTGGAGTGTAAATTGGTACAGCGTTTCTGAAATCAGTGTAACAGTTAATACCGTTTCTGTTGTTCTCTTAAGGAGATAATTAAAAACATAGATAAAGATTTATGCACAAATATGTGAATAGCAGTTTTAACTGTAAGAGCAAAAAAAGAAATGTCCAACATCAATGGAATGGTTAAGCAAATTACACAATGTCCATTCCATCAAATTTTATGGAGCCATTAACAATTGTTTACAATGAGCTCTTGTGTCATATCATAAACAGAAATACAGTATGCAAAATTGTATGTACACGATCACAACCATATTGAAAGAAAAAATTAGGGAAAGACTAGTGAAAAATATCCATATGGTAACAGTTGTTTCTCTGGATGACAAAGTATGGCGATTTCCCCCTTTTTCCACTTTATACCTTATGTATTTTCTAAATTTTCTAAAGTGAGGCTGTATTCATTAATATTTATTGAAAGTCAAAGCTCAATAAGGCACAATCCTTGCCTCAAGGAGTTTACAATCTACTCTCATTTTTATATTTTAACTTTTAAAATCATAGAACAGTAAAGATTCATTTTTTTGTTTTTAACTAGGGTGGGCAAAATGGTATATATTTCTCATTGATTTCAATCCTTTACACCACATTTCCAATGCAACAGGAAATCCTGGCTGCTTTATCTTCAAGATATACCCAAAACCCCGTGAAAAGTAAATCAATAGGTGGATACATGACATTATGTATTTGTCAAAACCCATGGTGATGTACGACACAAATTGTGAACCCTGATGTAAACTATAAGGAGCTCTGATGGTGCAAGGGTTAAGTTCTTGGCTGTCAACCAAAAGTTCGGTGGTTTGAACCCACCTAATGGCTCTTTTTTTTAATGGCTCTGGAGGAGAAAGGCCTGGTGATCTGCTTCTGTAAAGATTATAGCCTAGAAAACCATATGGGGCAGTTCTACTCTGTCCCATGGGGCCCCTGTGAGTCAGAATTGACTATGTGGCACATAGTTAACAACAACGTAAAGTATGAACTTTTTAATAATAATGTATCAATATAGGTTCATCAATTGTCACAAATGTACCACAGGAATGCAGGGTAGGAAAAACAGTGTGGTGAAGATTGTGGTAGTTGCGGTCCATTAGTCCTTTGGACTAATCTTTCCCTTGTGTCTTTGGTTTTCTTCATTCTCCCTTGCTCCAGATGGGGTGGGACCAGTGGAGTATCTTAGATGGCTGCTCAGAAGCTTTTGAGACCCCAGCCACTACTCACCGAACTAGAATGCAGAACATTTTCTTTGTAAACTGTGTTATGCCAGTTGAGCTAGATGTTCCCCAAGACCATGGTCCCCACAGCCCTCAGCCCAGCATTTCCATCCCTCAGGGAGTTTGGATGTGCCTATGGAGCTTCCATGATCTTGCCTTGGACAAGTTGTGCTGGCTTCCCCTGTATCGTGTACTGTCTTATCCTTCACCAAAATTACCACTTATCTATTGTCTATTTTGTGTTTTCTCTCCTCACCCCTCCCCTCCCTCATAACCATCAAACATTGTTTCTTTTTGGGTATAAATCTCTTCATGAGTTTTTTTATAGTAGTGGTCTCATGCAATATTTGTCCTTTTGTGATTGACTTATTTCACTCAGCATAATGCACTCCAGATTCATCCATGTTATGAGATGCTTCATAGATTGATCATTGTTCTTTATGGGTGCATAATACTCCATTGTGTGTATGTTCCATAGTTTATCCATTCATCTGTTGATGGGTATCTAGGTTGTTTCCATCTTTTTGCTTCTGTGAATAAAGCTGCAGTGAACATCGGTGTGCGTATGTCTATTCATGTGAAGGCTCTTATTTCTCTAGGGTATATTCCTAGGAGTAGAATTGCTGGATTATATGGTATTTCTATTTCTAGTTTTTTAAGAAAGTGCCATATTGCTTTCCAAAATGGTTGTACTATTTTGCATTCCCACCGGCAGTGCATAAGAGTTCCACTCTCTCCGCAGCCTCTCCAATATTTGTTATTTTCTTTCTTTTTTTTTAATCTTGTCAGTAATGCTGGGGTGAAATGGTACCTCACTGTGGTTTTGATTTGTATTTCTGTAATGGCTAGCGATTGCAAGCATTTCCTCATGTGTCTATTAGCCACTTGAATGTCTTTGGTGAAATGTCTGTTCATTTCCTTTGCCCACTTTTTAATTGCGTTATATATTTTTTGTTAATACAGGTGTTGGATTTTCTTGTAAATTTTAGAGATTAGATCTTTGTCAGATTTGTCATAGCCAAAAATTTTTTTCCCAGTCTGTAGGTTCTTTTTTCACTCTTTTTTTGGTGAAGCCTTCCAATGAGCGTAAGTGTTTAATTTTTAGAAGATCCCAGTTATCTAGTTTATCTTCTGGAGTTTGTGTGTTGTTAGTTACAGTTTATATCCTGTTAATACCATGTATTAGGGCCTCTAGCATTAATCTTATTTTTTCTTCTATGATCTTTATAGTTTTTTGCTTTATATATAGGTCTTTGATCCATTTTAAATTAGCTTTTGAGTATGGCGTGAGGTATGGGTCCTGTTTCTTTTTTTTGCAGATGGATATGCAGTTTTTCCAGTACCATTTGTTAAAAAGACTGTCTTTTCCCCATTTGATGGACTTGGGCCCTTGTTGAAGATTAGGTGAGCGTAGGTGGATGGATCTACATTTGGGCTCTCAATTCTGTTCCATTGGTCAATGTATCTGTGGTTGTACCAGTACGAGGCTGTTCTGACTACTATAGCTCTGAGGTCGGGTAGTGCAAGCCCTCTTACTTTATTCTTCTTCAATAGTGCTTTACTTTTCCAGGGCCTATTCCCTTTCCCTATAAAGTTAATGATTAGTTTTTCCATCTCTTTAAAGACTGCTGTTGGCTTTTGGATCAGGATTGCATTGTATTTGTAGATTGCTTTCGGCAGAATTAACATTTTCACAATGTTGAGTCTACCTGTCCACGAGCATGGTATGTTTTTCCATTTATGTAGATCTCTTGGTTTCTTGCAGTAGTGTTTAGTAGTTTTCTTTGTGTAGGTCTTTTACATCACTGATTAGATTTATTCCTAAGTATTTTATTTTTTAGGGGCTATTATAAATTTATAAATGGTATTGTTTTCCTAATTTCTTTTTTGTCATTCTCTTTATTGGTGTATAGGAATCCAACTGATTTTTGTATGTTTATCTTGTAACCTGTTAGTCTGCTGAATCTATCAGTTCCAGTAGTTTTCTTGTGGAGTCTTTTGGGATTTCTATATATAGTATCATATGATCTGCAAATGGGGACAGTTTTACTTCTTCCTTACCAATTTGGGTACCCTTTATTTCTTTTTCTTGCCTTATTGCTCTAGATACGACTTTCAGCACAAGGTTAAATAGGAGTGGTAATAAAGGGCATCCTTGTTTTGTCCCTGTTCTCAGGGGGATATTTTCATTCTCTCTCCATTAAGAATGATGTTGGCTTTTGTATAGATGCACTTTATTATGTTGAGGAATTCCCCTTCTATATGTATTTTATTGAGAGTTTTTTATCAGGAATGAGTGTTAGACTTTGTCAGATGCCTTTTCTGCGTCAATTGGGATGATCATGTCATTCTTTTATTTGTGTGGTGGGTTACGTTGATTGATTTTCTAATGCTGAACCATCCTTGCATACCTGGTATGAATCCCACTTGGTCATGGTGTATTATTTTTTTTATATGATCCTGAATTCTACTGGCTAGAAGTTTGTTAAGAATTTTTGCATCTATATTTATGAGAGATATTGGTCTGTAATTTTCTTTTTTTCTTTTTTTGGTGTCTTTGCCTGGTTTTCGTATCAGGGTTATGCTGACGTCATAGAAGGAATTCAGAAGTATCCCTTCCTTTTCTATGTTCTGAAATAGTTTCAGTTGTATTGGTGTAAGCTCTTCTGTGGATATTTGGTAGAATTCTACAGTGAAGCCATCTAGACCAGGGCTTTATTTTGTTGGGAGTTTTTTTGTTTGTTTTTATTATTTTTTATATCTTTCCAATCCTTTCTCTTGTTATGGCTCTGTTCAGATTTTCAACATCAGTTTGTAGTTTGGGTAGGTAGTGTGTTTCTAGAAATTTGTCCATTTTCTCTAGGTTTTCAAATTTGTTGGAGTATAGTTTTTCAGAATAATCTGTTATGATCCTTTTTATTTCAGTTGGGTCTGTTGTAATATCCCCTATTTCATTTCTTATTTGGGTTATTTGCATACTCTCCTGTTTTTCTTTTGTCAGTTTGGCCACTGGCTTGTCAATTTTGTTGATCCTTTCAAATAACCAAATTTTGGTTTTGTTGATTCTATTGTTTCAGTTATTTCTGTTCTGATCTTTATTATTGCCTTTCTTCTGGTGGATGTGGGCTTCCTTTGCTGTTCTATTTGTTTGAGTAGTATAGCTAATGTTTTGATTTTGTCTCTTCTTTTTTGATGTGTGCATCTATTGCTATAAATTGAGCTCTGAGCACTGCCTTTTCTGTGTCCCAAGGTTTTGGTATGATGTGTTTTCATTATCGTTTCATTCTAGGAATTTTTTTATTCCATCTTTGATTTCTTCTATTACCCAGTGGTTTTTTAAGCAGGGTGTTTATTCAAACATGTATTTGATTTTCTTTCCTTGCTATTCCTGTTGTTAATTTCTACTTTGATGGCATTGTGATCAGAGAGGCTACTTCATATTATCACAATGTTTTTGAATTTTGTTGAGGGTTGCTCTGTGGCCTAAGATGTGGTCTATTCTATAGAATATTCCATGTGCATTAGAACAGAATGTGTACTTTGAAGCTGTTGGGTGGAGTGTTCTGTATATGTCTATGAGGTCAAGTTGGCTGATTGTGTCTTTTAGATCCTTTGTATCTTTGCTGAGTTTCTTTCTAGATATTCTGTCCTTTACTAAGAGTGGTGTGTTGAAGTCTCCTACTATTGTGGAACTGTCAGTTTCTCTTTTTAGGACTGTTAGAGTTTGTTTTTTGTATTTTGAAACCCTTTCATTGGGTGCATATGTATTTATTATAGTTATGTCCATGGTGGATTGTCCTTTTAATCATTATACAATGCCTTTCTTTATCTTTAATGGTGGATTTTGTTTTAAAATCTCTGAGATTAGTATTGCCACTTCTGCTCTTTTTTTGGTGGCTGTTTGCTTGATAAATTTTTTCCACCCTTTGATTTATAATAAATATATATCTTTGTTTCTAAGATGGTGTCTCTTGTAGATAGCATATTGATAAATCCTGTTGTTTTTTTTTTAAACCCATTCTGTCACTTTATGGGTGCATTTAGGCCATTTACATTCAGTGTAATTATTGATAGGTGTGAGTTTATTGCTGTCATTTTGTAGTGCTTTTTTTCCCTGTGGTGCTGATGTTTTCTTTGTTCCTCTTCTTTCCTGTGCTGAATTGCTTTTGTTTGTGGATTTTTTTTTCTGTTTTTTTTTTTTTTTTTTTTATAGATTTTGTGTTTTCTGAGACTTTTATGTTTTTCTTCTTTATTTTGATGAGTAGGTTTGTTAACTTTCTTTGTGGTTACCTTGCATGCAATTTACCCCTATTATCCTAAGTATAAACCATTCTTTTATTACTTGATAACACCTCAACTTCCTTTCCATTTGAAAGTGCTATACCTACACTGTTTATTCCCTCTTTTATTGTTTTTGACATTGTTGTCATTTACAGATTAACCTCTCTTTTTCCCTGTAGGAAACCCTGGTGGCATAGTGGTTAAGTGCTACAGCTGCATACCAGAAGATCAGCAGTTCAAATCCACCAGGCGCTCCTTGGATATTCTATGGGGCAGTTCCACTCTGTTCTATAAGGTTGCTGTGAGTCGGAACTGACTTGACGGCAGTGGGTGTTTTTTTTTTTTTTTTTTGGTTTCCTGTTGAAAATCTTTTAGTTTTGATTTATCCTGGAGTGTTCATTACCTAGGCTGGTATCTGGCTGATGCTGTCTTGTGTCGTAAATTCAGGTTGTTGTCTGATGTTGTTCGTCCTCTAACTGAAGGACACCCTTTAGTAATTCTTGTAGGCTTCGTTTGGTTTTTACATTTTCCCTTAATTTCTGTTTATCTGGAAATGTCCTAATTTCACCATCATACTTGAGTGGGAGTTTTGCAGGATATAGTATTCTTGGCTGGCAATTTTTTTCTTTCAAGGTTTTATGTATGTCATCCCACTGCCTTCTTGCCTGCATTGGTTTCTGCTGAGTAATTAGAGTTTAGTCTTATTGTTTCCCTCTGTATGTGACTTTTTGTTTTTCTTGAGCTGCTCTCAGGATTCTTTCTTTGTCTTTGGTTTTAGCAAATGTGATTATGATATGCCTTGGTGATTTTCTTTTGGGATCTATCCTATAGGGGCTCATTGAGCTTCTTGGATGGTCAGCTTTTCATCTTTCATGATATTAGGGATGTTTTCTGTCAGCAATTCTTCAATGATACTGAGTTTTTCATTTTCTTCCCCTGTTCTGGAATTCCGATTACTCACAAATTTTGGCTTTTTATTGTATCGCACATCGTTCTCAGGGTCTCTTCATTTGTCTTCATTCTTTTCTCTGATTTTTCCTCAAACAAAGTGGTATGCAAGCATTTGTCTTCAGATTCGCTGATCCTGTATTCTCATTGTTTCAACCTGCTTCTCAAAACTTCTATGACACTGTCCATTTCTGAAATCTTGTTGTTTATCTTGTGGATTTCCAATTACTGTTTTTATATGATTTCTAGTTGTGAGTTTATTTTGACATTTTGTTCCTGTATTATTTTCCTGAATTCTTCCATTGTTTTGTCTGTCTTTTCCATGATTTTGTCTGTATTGGCCATGATTTTGTCTTTGTTTTGCACATGTTTATTTGCTTTTTCCTTCAACTCTTGGATATCCCTGAATATTAGAGATTTGAATTCCCTATCAGGCAGTTCCAGTGCCTTTTGTTCTACTGGAAGACCATCTAGTGTTTTATTTTGGATGCCTACTGGAACTATCCTGTCCCTTTTTTTTTTTTTTTTTAATGTTTTGATATTGTCTGCTGTCTTCAGGACATTCAGTAATTATTTTCTTTGTTTAGTGATTGTATATTTATTTGTTTTGTCCCACTTTTCTTTGTTTTATATGGTTATGTCTGAGCTGGCACACTGGGTGTTCTTTGCTGTTTGCTTGTCTGTGGGCACAGTTCTTCTCACCACCTTGTCCAATGGGCAGGGCTAGTCACTCAGCTATGGTGCAGCAGGGCAGGTCCAGTGAAAGGGGAGGGGCTGAGATGGGTCATTTGTGGCACACACTGGGGTTGACAGTGTAGGGCCAGGGGTCAGTGCAGGGCAGGTACCAGGAGACCTTGCCTGTGTAGCCCAGAGTTTCAGTGCTCAGCACACAGTGCAGATAGGAAGGAGGGAGGGGGAAGATTGTAATGTGTGGAGCTATGTGGGTGTCGGAAAGAAGAGAAAGGAGAGAGAAACAGGAGCCAAAAAAAAAAAGTACTGAGGGATCCTGGCATTGAAGTGGCGCAGACCTGGGGAAGCCTTGTGCAGGTGGCTCTCTAGCCTGGTGGTGAGGCACAGCTGCCAAGTAGGGACAAATATGGCACACACAGCTAGGTGGGTGGGACGAGGGAAAAGAAGGAAGGGAGAGAGATAAGAAACTAGATTTTAAAAAGAGAGAGAGAGAAAAGCCCACACAGCTAGGTGGTTGGGAGAAAGGAATGGAAGGAATGCAGAGACAAGAAACTGAGGGGAAAAAAAAGATGCCAGGTGGTTGGGAGGAAGGAAAAGAAGGAAGATAGATACAAGATGCCGAGAAAAAAAGGAAAGGAAAAAAAGAAAAAATGCCCCAAGGAAGCCCACCAGAAGCAGATCGCTAGCCAAGCAGTGCTGCACAGCACCTCAAGAAAGAGCAGAAGATGGCACATGGCACCAGGCGTTCAGGAGAAGTGTAAGGAAGGAAGGTAGAGAGAGACAAGAAACCAAGAAAAAAGAAATGCCCCAGGGGAGCTACTAGAAGCAGGTCCCCAGCCAAACAGCACTGCACAGCCTGTCAAGGAGCAGAGATGGCACCTGGTGCCAGTTGTTCAGGAGAAGTGTAAGTTAAGGAAATAAGGTAGAGAGAGACAAGAAACAAAAAAAAAAAAAAGTGCCCTGAGGGAGCCCACTGGTATGGTGGTACAGACTGGGGAAGTGGCTCCCTAGCTGAATGGCACTGCACAGCCCATCTAGAAGGAGCAGAGATGGCATCAGGTGTTCAGGAGATGGTAGAGACAAGACACTGGCAAAAGAAAGTTAAAAAAAAAAAAAAAAAAAACACCTCCAAGGAAGCCCACTGACTTGGCATAGCCCATCTAGAAGGACCAGAGATGGCACACAACACCGGGTATTCAGGAGACAGGAAAAGAAAGAAGGTAGAGAGAGATGAGAAATCAAGAAATGAAGAAAAACAAAAGGGAAAAAAAATGCCTCCAGGGAGCCCACTGGTGTGGCAGCATGGACTGGGGAAGTGGTTCCCTAGTCAAAAGGCACTTCACAGCCTGTCGAGAAGGATGGAGATGGCATACAGAACCAGGTGTTCCAGAGAAATGAAAGAATGGAGGTGAGAGAAGAAACCAAAAGAAGCTGAAAAAAGCAACAACAGCAACAAAAAATGGCACTGAAGGAACCAACTGGTGTGGGCGGGGTGAATCCAAGCGGCACAGAGCCAGCACCTCCCCATCCAAACAACTGCGGCCTGCCAGAAAGCAGTGGTGGCCGAACAGTGGGAAGAAGGGGGGGTGGGGCGGGAAAGCATGTATTGCTGGTTATCAGGTGCGCTGTCTCCTGCTGGGAGCTCTGTGAACCTGCCTTCCCATACTCCCGGTCCACCAGTGTTGGTGGCTGAAGAGTCCAAGATGGCAAATCCATGCTGTGTTAGCCAATAGGAGACCTCCACTTCGTATCTCCCCTTGCTCTATGTTCTTTGTCAGTTTCTTATTCCATTCAGTGCTTGGGTGAGTTTCTTTATGCCTTCCTCTGGTGCTAAGGGTTCCAAGATTAACATTTATCTCTGTTTTACTTAGTTTTTCGGGTCTTTGCTGTAGAGGGATGGCATGATACTTCTGTCTAGCGCCATGTTCTTACCTCCTCCACTGTTATCCTTCAATCCAAGACTTCTGAAGTGACTGTTTTCCCCTGTTCCTCTCTTGCATCCCAGAAAGATAATTTTTAAAACAGAAGCCAAGTCATATCTATCCTTGGCTCATAACCTTTCAGTCGCTTCTTACGTCAATCAGAGTAAAATCCTCAGAAGAGACATATATCTTGAAAACGTGTATAAAATAGCCTGTCACTTTTATCCCCATACCCTGCTGTATTTTTTTGTATCTCTTATCACTAACTGACATACATTTGCTTGGTTATTTATTAAGTGGTCTTTCCACCAATAGTATGTAAGCTACATGATAGCAGGGACTTTGCCGTTCTGCTTTCCATCCCTAACATCTAGAACAGTGCCTAGCATAAAGTAGTAAATGAATGAATAAAGTAGAAGTGGGCAGTTATTACCCTTACTGTATAGATTAGGAAACTGAGAGATTGAAATTACCTTAAAGCAAAAACCGAACCCACTGGCATCTGACTTTATAGATTAGGAAACTGAGAGAGTGAAATTACATTAGGAAACGAAAAACAAATAAAGAAATTACTTATTTAATGTTATTCAGGAGTACAACCCTGGTCTTCTGATTCTCTTTTTCTCTCCTTATCTTTCTTCCTCCGTCCTTCACCTCTTCCAAAACCCATACGTAGACATAAACATACACACAGAGACATAGGCAAATACAGAATGGACTAGGAACAATTCTCCTAACTGATGCAAGTATGACCACCAACTACCCTGTTCCCTATAATTTTTAACCACTTTAGTCATATCATAGTTTATAAACTGTATTTCATATATGTATGTATAAAACATACCAGTGATCATGAAGGTGGCACAGGAAGATCACCGTGAATCACAGCCAACTCAACAGCAACTAGCAACAACAGCGTGTGTTTGTGTGTGTGTGCATAAAATTACAGAGATTACATAAAACCCTAGTGGTTCAGAATTAAATGAAGATGGCATCCAAGTAAAGATTCATTATATTGGAATTAGGCATTTTTATATAAGCCTTCCTTTGTGGTCATTTAAGGAGCCTTGGTGGCGCAGTCCTGGTGGCATAGTGGTTAAGAGCTACAGCTGCTAACCAAACTGTCAGCAGTTTGAATCCACCAGCTGCTCCTTGGAAACCCTATGGGGTGGTTCTACTCGGTACTATAGGGTCACTGTGAGTTGGAATCAACTCCACAGCAACAGGTTTGGTTTTTTTTGGTGGCGCAGTGGTTAAAATGCTCACCTGCAAACTGAAAAGTTGGCAGTTGGAACCCACGAGCCACTCTGTGGGAGAAAGATGTGGCAGCCTGCTTCCATAAAGATTTACAGCTTTGGAAACCCTATTGGGCAGTTCAGTTCTACTCTGTCCTATAAGGTTGCTGTGAGTTAGAATTGACAGCAGCAGGTTTTGTTGTCATTTGGCCTTTTTGAATACATGAAAATAAAGAACATATTTTTCTTGCCAGAGTATATGTATTTGGGGGCTAGAGCCCTTTGACATTTTGCTTAAGAAAGCATTTTGTTAGGTCCTGCCTGCATTGCAACAGGCCCTGAAGATGAATTTTGTGCAAATGATTATGTCCAAGAATTGAGGTTGTTTCAGTCAGAAGTCTCACCTCCCCGTTCTCAGAATGAATTAGAGAGCTCCCCCCGCCTCCGCCCAGCAGACAAGGGTGTGTAAGGTTAATTGCTCTTTCTATATAGATATCAATTGCCTTTTCAAAGGGCCACCCACTGGGATTTGCCACTTGTCAGTTTGTCTGAAAACTAGCTGAATGTGTGGGGTCGGGGAGGGAGAGGCCCAGTTTTGTTGTCAACCTAGTTGACCCTTTAGTTTTGGCTAAGGCAAAAAAAAACAGCTTTTAGGCCCTTTCAGTTACTGAGTAGCTGACTACAGAGTTAGCGGGGGTGGGGCGGGCTTTAATGTTATCGCTGTTGTTTTAACTTAAAAACTGAGAAACTTAGTGATAAGACCCCAAGTCCACAGTATATGCTCAACTTGTAATACTACTTTCTTTCACCTCCTCTTTCAGAAAGCAGTAGGCATAACATCAAGCCGTAACTTTAAAAGCAGATTAAATAATAAAAGGAAACCCAAGATACACTGAAAGTAACAAGGCCAATGTCAGATGATCATTTGTTCATCAAGTAGTTAAAACTTTTAATAATGCAGAAAATGATGGTTACAGTGAATGATGGCTTTTACTTTTAAGTGAGTGCAAAATAACCGGTTATGTCAGAGGAGAAAGCAATACCAAAGTTCATTTTGAAGTTCAGACTTACAGATCAGGAGGGGAGAGTACAGGGTAATGTACAGGGTAATAAGGGAACTCTGCCTTTGTCTTGACCATGCAGCTTGGAAGCTGTGTAACCAAGGGCAAGTTACTTAACCTCTCTGAATCTCAGTTTCCTGATGATGTAAAATGAGGACAGTAAAACCAGTTATCACACAGGGCTTTAGTAGAAATTAAATGAGGTCATAGTTCTAAAAATGTTTTGCAGCCAGGAAAATGCTGTAATAGTGTATAGGATTATTGTTGTGCTTGAATAATACATTGTATACTCTTCTTACCCTCTCTACCTTCCAAAGCCACTTCTCTAAGGATTAACCAAAGTTACCCACCCCCCACCATCCTTGAAGTCTGCCTATCCCTATTGTTATAGGGTAGAATATTTTTCACTAATTAAATGGGATTTTTTTCATATGTTCCATTTCACAACCTGCCTAAGCCTTCAGAATGGCTTTCTCTGACCCCAAATTATCTTTGACTCAATGGCAACGAGTTTGGTTTTTTTTTTTTTTAATATGACCAAGAAGCTCCCTGAGACCATTAAGAGTAGAGGGATTGGGGTTGCAATGTTATTCGATTTTCCCAAATATTTTTCTGTCTGTAGTTTAAAAAAGCAACTATTTAATGAACACTAACTATATGCTAAGCACTGTATTGTACATTATTTCACTTAATCCTCACGCTACTTAAATACATTTTGTACCATTATGAGTACTTAACAGAAGAGAGGACTATAACCAGAGTAATTCAGTAGCTTGGCCGTTGTCACATACCTAATAAGTTGGCAGAGTCAGGATTTCAACCCAAACCTGCCTAATTCCATTCTCAGGCCCTTTCCATTTGCTGATTATTTACCTCCTATGTTTCCACTCATTTTGCATGTCTGTGTTTGCCCTTCTATCTCTTTACATTTTTATCCTTGGTGAAGAGTAGAATATGGGGCCTATAGCAAAGATTACTAAGGTATGGTTCCTATGCTTGTAACACTATAATAATCTACTGGCAGAATGATACAGACAAACAAATCACTGTATCACGTGGAAGAATTTAAGAGGTCCATAAGAGAGAAAGCATCAGTCTACTCACTTATAAACTAAGAATAATAAATACTCTACCTTATAAGGCTGTGGTTATGATAATGTTCAGTTATTTAGCAAAGACACTGACTCGTATTAAGGGCTCAGTATATGAAATCTGTGATGGTGCTGAACAGTCCCAAGGTAGTAACTAGAATATAGAGCTGGAAAAGCAACTTGAAGCTAGGTTTTGAGAGCCTTGAATGCTAGTCCAGAGAGTTTGGAACTTCTGCTTTATAGATGCATTTGTACCAAGCTCAGTAATCATTCTGAAAAGAAATTAGAGCTGATGCTATTTTGCATTACCTTTCAAATTTCATTGTAAGTGAGATGGAGTTGGTGGAAGCAATTGGAACCAGTTTAAAGGAGTTTTGTGTTTGATGTACTAAAAGGAAATATGATATTTTCAAGTTTGATGCCCTTTATTTTTCCTTCTACAGTAATTAGTGGATGCCAAAGGCAGCAACTGGAGTCTGTGAGCTACTCCTCTCGCTACGCCCTGGGCCTCTTTTATGAAGCTGGCTTGAAGATTGATGTCCCATGGGCTGGGCAGTACATCACCAGTAATCCCTGCATACGCTTCATCTCCATTGATAATAAGAAGCGCAATATAGGTCAGTACCCCCATTATTTCCCTTAAATACAGTAACAATGGTGGGTGTAGATCATGAAAAATGCTGTTTAATCGAGTGTTGCCATTCTGAAAGGAACAAGCATTTAACTCTAAGCCGCAAGGGATAAAACTTAATGTCACATTTGGCCAATAATAAAATATACTGTGAAACCAGGGAAGTTTTTCAGAAAATCATTCGCCACATGGTTTGTATTACTCAGTTCATGAAAATAGTGTCAGAAGATTCAAGATTTCAGAACAGTCCAAGTTCTGCTTTAATGTGGATCCATCTATATACAAATGTGTCTCTAATCATTCTTTCCTTGGTAGAGTTTGTTGTTTTATTTTTTTTAATTTGATAAATGCTGCTCTTTCCACTTCCCAGGCTAGGTTAAAAAGTAAATTTTACTATGCTGTGTAAAATTCTTCACTTGAATATAATCTTGTTATTTTTTACATTTCATCTGGAAGAATAAGTAAAATATCTTCATATACCATGTAGCTAAAATGATAGGTAAGGTGTTTTGTAAGAGCTTTACTAGAATGTGATAAAACTTACACTCACCTTTTTTGTTGAAAATAGTTATGAAAATTAGATTTGAACTGCAAGAAAAACATAACTGATTTATTTTAGGCATAAAGGTGAAAATGTGTTCTTATTTACATGTTGTGGTGGCCCCTGAGACACTGTTTTATGTGAAATAATCTATAATGATCCAAAACAACTAAACTCATGTAAGGAATTGTCGTTTCAATTTGTTATGGTGTTTTATGAGGCAGCAATGGTTTCATCAAGCCATTAGTTAGAAGTCTTAGGTGATAAAATCACCATCTAATGTCTCTTGGCTGCCAGAGCTTTATAATGATAGAACTGGGCTGGAGTATGGTTTTTATATCAGAGCACATAATCTTAGAAAAATGTTTCTTTTATAACTTAAAACTCCCTAAGGGCTGGAATGTTTATGTTAATGTTATGCCAAATATATGTACAATCGGCAGTTCATGAAAAGCCCTATACCAGCAATGGGCTAACCATTATTTTTAACTCTAAATTGCTTTGTTCTGAGAGAAGGAAAATAGCCGTTGGTCTTCTCATTACATGCCATCAATTAGACATTATCTTTGGGGTATTGCTTTAAAAGATACAATATCTGTTAGAGTCCATTCATCTGTCTGTAACACAAAAAACAATCTAAACGTCTTTAAACAATAAGAACATTTGTTATATTACCTAAGAGGAAGAGGTTGAGTAGGCCCCAGGATTGGTTGATTCACGAACTGAGCAATATCTTCAAGGACCTAGGGTTCATCCTTTTCTGCTCTCTGCTACTCTTGATATTGACATCATTCTCAGAGGACTGGTGACAAGATGGCAGTAGCTGTTGGAGTCACATCTACACCCAACAACATGTGTAGGAAGAAGAGGAACTATCACTGCCATCATCCTTTTCTAAGAGTCGAGGAAATCTTTCCAGAAGCCCCTCAGCTGACTTCTCCTTGTATCTCATAGGCCAAAATTGGGTCACTTGACCAATCTTAAACCAATCACTGACAAAGAGAGTATAATTAACTTGATAACCTACAGGAATCAAGTCTACTTCTGGACCTGGAACCTGAATAAAAGAGGGATTTGTTAGGAAAAAAGAAGGGGGTAATGGATGCTGGGTTGGCAACCAGTAGTGCCAATTATCTTCAAGTAGAGTCACATCTCATGTGGGAGACGAAGTTCTAAAGTTGGCACTTGAAGAGAATAATCACATATACTCAGAATTACCTTTGAAAATCTTGTCTTAGCTGGGTTCTCTAGAGAAGCAAAACCAGTGAAGTGTTTATATATAGAGAGAGAGAAAGAGAGAGACAGAGAGATTTATAGCAAGGAAATGGCTCACATGGTTGTAGAGGCTGGAAAGTCCCAAGTTTGTGGATCAGGCTGTAGGCTTCTCCTGACTCATGCAGCTGCAGGGGCTGACAAACCCAAGGTCAGCAGGTAAGCTGGCAGGCCGCTGGCTCACAGGCTGTGGAGGCTGACAAATCTCAAGATTGAAAGGTAAACTGCCCGCTCAAGTCCCAAGAACAGGAGGTCAGATGAACAGAAGCCAGATGCAGGATTCAGAGAGAGCAAAGGCCCATGAGCTCTGCTAGAAAGTCCAGATACATTAGATGTACCCCACACCCCCAGGGAAACTCCCTTTCAACTGACTGGCTGCTCATAGCAGATCTCATCATGGAGGTGATTATATTACATCAGATCTCATTATGGAGGTGGCTACATCATTACATAGCTGCCAAACTGCATCATAACTGCCAAACCCCTGAGAATCATGGCGCAGCCAAGTTGACCATTATAATCCCTTAAAACTACATAACATTTTGAAAAGCCATATCAACTTTCAGTAAGTTCAGTACAGTCATTTTTCCAATATTCAGTAGATTTCAGTTTCTTTGGGTGAGGCCAGATAAAATAATTGATTTGCATTTATGGGTCAGAGTGATATTTTCTGTTATATGAAAGGCATATAGGAAGGAAGCTATATAGGAAGGAAAGAAATAACAGAGTCATACGTCCTAACAGAGTAAACCCAGGCATACAAATAGGGTGGGATCGTGGGTGAGAGCTCCCCTACTACAATGTAGTAGCAATTTATAAAATCAGAGTTATGTAAATTTGAAAGAGTACAACATAAAAATATTAATAAACTCACATTATTGGCAGTATTTTAAATAACAGAAACACAAAAATAATTTTTTTTTTTTAAGTTAACAGTCACACAATTTTAAAGCCGATGGGCCATGTGAATTGGAAGCCATGTTTTTGCTATGATCTGTGGTGTTACTTCTTCAGCTGGCAAAGAAATATCTGCTTTTCTTTGTCAGTTTTATGGAAAATTAATCTTGGATTATGCAGGTTTTAAATTATGCGAGGCCTTCAGTAATAGTCTTCCCTAACATTAAATCTAACTGCCTTGCATTTATTTTTCTCACTCTCTGGGGGGCAAGGTGCTAACTATGTCTAGTGGAATTCACATGGTAATATAAATGCCCATATAATGTAACTTCACTGTGTTTTATTGATACGGATATTTAACTAGGTCTGTAAGACATGTTTCTTTATGCTACTAACACTACCCTACACCCAACTTTTCTTTGAGGCTTTTGATTGAAGCAAGAATTAATGCTGTAACACACACACTCAACTAATGAGCATTTACGCCTGTCAAGATAGGGCAGCAACAAGACAGACAAAGGCTGGCAGGGTTGTGATCACAAAATACAGTCTGTTGTTAAGTCTTGAAGAGAACAATAGGATAAGGGATTAGTGGCCTAAACCAGACAAAAGGTCAAGGAGTAATCGTTTGTCAGATGTCAGGAGTAGGCAGTTTGTGCAGAAGGCCAGAACCAGAACCAAAGTCTCTTCAGACAAAAGGGGTAAAATTCCAAGATGTACTAGACCCAACTTCAAGTACCAGTAATTATGGCATGATCCAATAAATATACTTAGGTTTATTTTTTCCAAAATGTGTTCCATGGAACAGTAGTCCATTGAGATGCTGTAGACTTTAACCATATTTTATAGAGTTTGAGGGAATATTATCATTTTAAAGGATATTCCTACAGAAAGCCTTTTTACTTCATTAAACCTAGAATTTCCCCAATGTGTTATGCCATAGAATATTTTATTTGGCCATTTCATCTATTCACATCCCACAGAAATGATTTCCCAAGAGAAACCCTGACCTTGACGTGCTTCATACCTGGGAAGGAACTCTAGGCCAAAAAAAGGAGTGGAGGGCCCTCTGCTCCTGAAGGCATCAATAGGGAGGTACCTGAGATTATTTAGAGATGAAAGAACCCTTGTTACAGAAGAACTCAAATCTTGGTGTGATTAGAATTTGAGACAATTTAGATTAAAATAAGGGCTTTATCATCAACGTGCAATATTTATTTTTAATGACTGATAAGATTGGCATAGTGGGAAAAATTTGGACTCAAAAGACCTTGATTCAAGCTCTGGCTCTGAAACTCATTAGCAACGTGACCTTGAATAACCTTGTGTTTGTAATGCTAGTTGTTGTTACAAATACACTCAACCATTTTAATGGCCTGAGCATGACAGAAATGTATTTCTTGCTCATGTAAAGTCCAAACAGGTTGGTAGGTAACTTTCTTCAAAAGGGTAATTCAGGGCCCTAGGCTTGTTCCGTCTTTTAACTCTGCCAACTTCATAGGGTACCTTACAAAGCCGCTGTACTTATAGGCATCGAATCAGTGGGTAGAAAAAAGAATGAAAGAGAACACATTGGAGGTTTTTAGGGCTGGGCCTAGAAATGGTGCACATCTGTCTGTTCACACTCTGTTGGGTAGAACACAGTCGTGTGTCCACATCTACCATATTTTTTTGCAAGTCACGCGTGCATTATACATTTTTTTCAAACCATGCAACCCACCCCCCCCACATTATTTTCATAAGCACATTATGCCATTTTTTTTTTTACATGTTACTGACTTCAGTTGACGCTAAGAAGACATAATTAAACTATAAAGTAAGACCTAACATAACCTAATGGTTTCACATAAGATGATCTGGTTTTCGTATTCAACTGTTGAGTTAATGTACTATAATTATTAACTGAAATTAATAGAAACACACAATTTTGATTGTTTATTTTCCAATCACTGGGGGACTACCAAACTCTATCCATGACTTCTTGACCATGGCTTATACGTTTGTTACACAATTATGATCAAAAGTAGTGTTTTTGGTCTATTTTTATACACATACCCAAACCAAACTCACTGCTGTAGAGTCAATTCCGGTTCACAGGGTTCCCAAGGCTGTAAACCTCTATGGAAGCAAACTGCCACATCTTTCTCCCATGGAGCCATTGGTGGTTTTGAACCACTGACCTTTCAGTTAGCAGTCAATCGCTTTAACCATTGTACCACCAGGGATCACCAGGGATCCTTTTTTATACACATAAGCAGGAGGTTAAAGAAAATGAATGGAATGGAAGAGAATAAACAATATGATTTCTCTGTAATCTGGGAGGACAGGTAAATGAGACCAAAATTCACTCCTGGAAATGTCACAAGACGTGTGGTACATGTGTAGGCACGCTATGCCAAAACTGTTTTAGTTAATTTCATTATTTCCACACATTATATGTGTGGGCACATTATTTGCAAAAAATGCAGTATATGGAAGGGAAACTGGAATTGTAGTCTACCTATGTATGTAGGAAGAAAAAGTAGGTTAGGTGAATATCTCAGTCTCAGCCAAAATACTTAGTTTAGGTCTTTCTGGTAAAAGGAGCAGATTAGACTTACATGGATGTTAAATAAGTTTCAAGATAAACATGGATCATTCAACAGGTAGTTGCCATCTAGGGCAAAA